>NC_071396.1:56561158-58961158 GCF_022682495.2 Desmodus rotundus
CATGAATTTTCCAATAAGGCACTTGTGTGAAACATCCTGATATCCCTGGTCGTGTGGCAGCTTTCCATGAAATCCTTGCTGTTCTCTGAGAAGAAATTCAGCCGCATAGACTCTATGGACTGTGAGCTTCATGTGCATATGTACGTTCGAGTAACAGTTTTATCCACAAGACATACTAGTCAGTACTTGCAGGAAATCGTCGGACTGTGAGTTTTTCAAGGAAAAAATAGAGGGGCGAAAACCCCACACTCGCAGCTCACTGTCCTGAAACGTTCAGATACTGCTATGCCCCAGCTCATTCACTCCTGATGGAAAATGATGTCAGGAGCATTTTGGTTAGAACAACACCCACAGCTCCGATATATGAGACGACTTCTGTTTCAAGATAGAGTTAGGGTTAGGGCTAGCATACGGGATATGGTTAGGATTAGCTTTATTATTAGGGTTAGGGTTCTGTTTGGGGATTGGGTTCGGGTTAGGGTGAGGGGTAGGGTTAGGGATAAGAGTAGGGTTAGGGTTAGGATGATGGTTTCGGCTAATGTTACATGTAGGCTTAGGGCTAGGGCTATAGGTAGATGACGGCCTCCGGTCGAGGAAAAGTGTGTCATAGAAGATAGTGCACTTCGTAGCAGTCATAGTCCTGTACTCTCTTTGAATCCGTGGATGACGAGAAAGTGATTCTGTAGATCGTTGGACTCAAACACAGCAAGGAAATGATAAGAGAGCAAATAGCTGATCATAAGTTCTGAAGAGGTTGTGTGATAGGGTACAAGGCACTCATTTCCACTTCAGCTGATATGAACACATTGATCGAGTGCTGCGTTCATGCTTAAAGCCACTTCTCAGGAACATGTTCATTCCCGAGTCCTTGCCAGCTTTCAAACCGTTGACTCATGTGCTGTGTCGAGACATTCACTCGAATAGAGTAAGGGGACTGCTAGCTTCACATGCGTTTCTGCGTCGAAAACACTGTACTGGTCAAAGTGAGGAACTAGGCCGTTCCTTCTCTTCTTCTTGGGACCTACCGCTTTTCGGATGCGAAAAGTACCTAGGAGAAAACTCTACTGTGGAAGCTCATTCCCCCTTCAAGGATCACAAAGTGCTATGCTGGCATTCCCTCCTTTGCTGAAGGGAAATCATTTCAGTAGCTCTTGGGCTATGACACGAGCCAGAGATCCTACACTGCAGCAAGGTACTTCGACGGGATGCTGACAAGTGTACGCACTATGTGGCACACCACTGCTTCATCCCCTACTGAAATGAGAACATTTGATAACACGTCAAATAGTGTGGATGGCTTTTGTGGAAAACACTTTTCGCACGAGTTCCTATAATTGCTGAATGACGCAGGGGAGCGCAAAGTCTTCACTGCTGTATTCTCAGAGTGGAATGAATGCCCTGCTAGGCCCATGGTGTACGTTTAGCTTGTTCGTCCCTTAATGCTTCACGAACGGGTGGAGTCCAAGGGACGTAGTAGTCTCCGTGCGTTTCCTAGGCTACATACACCCTTAGTCTCCCATTCCATCTACTACTGAAAAGAGAACATTCAGAAGACGTTCCACGCTGAGACGGCTTTGGCTAAAAAAAAACCCCCGGTTCCTACGAAATAGGTTTATTCCCGGGTGATGTTGAGGAGAACACACCAACTTCACCAATGTATTAATCTTCCACTGGGAGCCCCGCAAGGGGTGCTCTGAGATCCATATTGCCTTAGATCTTCAGAGCCTTGGGAGTCCAAGTCACGTAGCATGGCCTAGCGGCCCTTCCAACGGTCCGGATACGCTTTCCTCCCAGAACGCATAATTTGGCGAAAACAGTGGTAGCCAAGCTGACTGTAGTTCATAGTTGTCGTAGTCCTGTGCTCCCGTTCATTCCTTTGTCTGGGGGAACGTGATCCCCTGAACTCTTTGCCTAGCAAAGTTACCGCCTAGGTGATCATACGGAAAACAAATTGGAAATGATTGGCCAAATCGTCGGTTATATCGGCACCCCATACATTTCGCACTCTACCAGAAACGAGTCCATTGACCTAGTGTTTTCCCGCTGGACATGAATTTTTCCAATAAGGCACTTGTGTGAAACATCCTGATTCCCTGGTCGTGTGGCCAGCTTTCATGAAATCCTTGCTGTTCTCTGAGAAGGAAATTCAGCCGCATAGACTCTAATGGACTGTGAGCTTCATGTGCATATGTACGTTCGAGTAACTAGTTTTATCCACAAGACATACTAGTCAGTACTTGCAGGAAATCGTCGGACTGTGAGTTTTTCAAGGAAAAAATAGAGGGGGCGAAAACCCCACACTCGCAGCTCACTGTCCTGAAACGTTCAGATACTGCTATGCCCCAGCTCATTCACTCCTGATGGAAAATGATGTCAGGAGCATTTTGGTTAGAACAACACCCACAGCTCCGATATATGAGACGACTTCTGTTTCAAGATAGAGTTAGGGTTAGGGCTAGCATACGGGATATGGTTAGGATTAGCTTTATTATTAGGGTTAGGGTTCTGTTTGGGGATTGGGTTCGGGTTAGGGGTGAGGGGTAGGGTTAGGGATAAGAGTAGGGTTAGGGTTAGGATGATGGTTTCGGCTAATGTTACATGTAGGCTTAGGGCTAGGGCTATAGGTAGATGACGGCCGCCGGTCGAGGAAAGTGTGTCATAGAAGATAGTGCACTTCGTAGCAGTCATAGTCCTGTACTCTCTTTGAATCCGTGGATGACGAGAAAGTGATTCTGTAGATCGTTGGACTCAAACACAGCAAGGGAAATGATAAGAGAGCAAAATAGCTGATCATAAGTTCTGAAGAGGTTGTGTGATAGGGTACAAGGCACTCATTTCCACTTCAGCTGATATGAACACATTGATCGAGTGCTGCGTTCATGCTTAAAGCCACTTCTCAGGAACATGTTCATTCCCGAGTCCTTGCCAGCTTTCAAACCGTTGACTCATGTGCTGTGTCCGAGACATTCACTCGAATAGAGTAAGGGGACTGCTAGCTTCACATGCGTTTCTGCGTCGAAAACACTGTATGGTCAAAGTGAGGAACTAGGCCGTTCCTTCTCTTCTTCTTGGGACTACGCTTTTCGGATGCGAAAAGTACCTAGGAGAAAACTCTACTGTGGAAGCTCATCCCCCTTCAAGGATCACAAAGTGCTATGCTGGCATTCCCTCCTTTGCTGAAGGGAAATCATTTCAGTAGCTCTTGGGCTATGACACGAGCCAGAGATCCTACACTGCAGCAAGGTACTTCGACGGGATGCTGACAAGTGTACGCACTATGTGGCACACCACTGCTTTCATCCCCTACTGAAATGAGAACATTGATAACACGTCAAATAGTGTGGATGGCTTTTGTGGAAAACACTTTTCGCACGAGTTCCTATAATTGCTGAATGACGCAGGGGAGCGCAAAGTCTTCACTGCTGTATTCTCAGAGTGGAATGAATGCCCTGCTAGGCCCATGGTGTACGTTTAGCTTGTTCGTCCCTTAATGCTTCACGAACGGGTGGAGTCCAAGGGACGTAGTAGTCTCCGTGCGTTTCCTAGGCTACACCCTTAGTCTCCCATTCCATCTACTACTGAAAAGAGAACATTCAGAAGACGTTCCACGCTGAGACGGCTTTGGCTAAAAAAACCCGGTTCCTACGAAATAGGTTTATTCCCGGGTGATGTTGAGGAGAAAACACAACTTCACCAATGTATTATCTTCCACTGGGAGCCCCGCAGGGTGCTCTGAGATCCATATTGCCTTAGATCTTCAGAGCCTTGGAGTCCAAGTCACGTAGCATGGCCTAGCGGCCTTCCAACGTCCGGATACGCTTTCCTCCCAGAACGCATAATTTGGCGAAAACAGTGGTAGCCAAGCTGACTGTAGTTCATAGTTGGCGTAGTCCTGTGCTCCCGTTCATTCCTTTGTCTGGGGGAACGTGATCCCTGAACTCTTTGCCTAGCAAAGTTACCGCCTAGGTGATCATACGGAAAACAAATTGGAATGATTGGCCAAATCGGTCGGTTATATCGGCACCCCATACATTTCGCACTCTACAGAAACGAGTCCATTGACCTAGTGTTTCCCGCTGGACATGAATTTTTCCAATAAGGCACTTGTGTGAAACATCCTGATTCCCTGGTCGTGTGGCAGCTTTCCATGAAATCCTTGCTGTTCTCTCAGAAGGAAATTCAGCCGCATAGACTCTATGGACTGTGAGCTTCATGTGCATATGTACGTTCGAGTAACAGTTTTATCCACAAGACATACTAGTCAGTACTTGCAGGAAATCGTCGGACTGTGAGTTTTTCAAGGAAAAAATAGAGGGGCGAAAACCCCACACTCGCAGCTCACTGTCCTGAAACGTTCAGATACTGCTATGCCCCAGCTCATTCACTCCTGATGGAAAATGATGTCAGGAGCATTTTGGTTAGAACAACACCCACAGCTCCGATATATGAGACGACTTCTGTTTCAAGATAGAGTTAGGGTTAGGGCTAGCATACGGGATATGGTTAGGATTAGCTTTATTATTAGGGTTAGGGTTCTGTTTGGGGATTGGGTTCGGGTTAGGGTGAGGGGTAGGGTTAGGGATAAGAGTAGGGTTAGGGTTAGGATGATGGTTTCGGCTAATGTTACATGTAGGCTTAGGGCTAGGGCTATAGGTAGATGACGGCCTCCGGTCGAGGAAAGTGTGTCATAGAAGATAGTGCACTTCGTAGCAGTCATAGTCCTGTACTCTCTTTGAATCCGTGGATGACGAGAAAGTGATTCTGTAGATCGTTGGACTCAAACACAGCAAGGGAAATGATAAGAGAGCAAAATAGCTGATCATAAGTTCTGAAGAGGTTGTGTGATAGGGTACAAGGCACTCATTTCCACTTCAGCTGATATGAACACATTGATCGAGTGCTGCGTTCATGCTTAAAGCCACTTCTCAGGAACATGTTCATTCCCGAGTCCTTGCCAGCTTTCAAACCGTTGACTCATGTGCTGTGTCCGAGACATTCACTCGAATAGAGTAAGGGGACTGCTAGCTTCACATGCGTTTCTGCGTCGAAAACACTGTATGGTCAAAGTGAGGAACTAGGCCGTTCCTTCTCTTCTTCTTGGGACTACGCTTTTCGGATGCGAAAAGTACCTAGGAGAAAACTCTACTGTGGAAGCTCATCCCCCTTCAAGGATCACAAAGTGCTATGCTGGCATTCCCTCCTTTGCTGAAGGGAAATCATTTCAGTAGCTCTTGGGCTATGACACGAGCCAGAGATCCTACACTGCAGCAAGGTACTTCGACGGGATGCTGACAAGTGTACGCACTATGTGGCACACCACTGCTTTCATCCCCTACTGAAATGAGAACATTGATAACACGTCAAATAGTGTGGATGGCTTTTGTGGAAAACACTTTTCGCACGAGTTCCTATAATTGCTGAATGACGCAGGGGAGCGCAAAGTCTTCACTGCTGTATTCTCAGAGTGGAATGAATGCCCTGCTAGGCCCATGGTGTACGTTTAGCTTGTTCGTCCCTTAATGCTTCACGAACGGGTGGAGTCCAAGGGACGTAGTAGTCTCCGTGCGTTTCCTAGGCTACACCCTTAGTCTCCCATTCCATCTACTACTGAAAAGAGAACATTCAGAAGACGTTCCACGCTGAGACGGCTTTGGCTAAAAAAAACCCGGTTCCTACGAAATAGGTTTATTCCCGGGTGATGTTGAGGAGAAAACACAACTTCACCAATGTATTATCTTCCACTGGGAGCCCCGCAGGGTGCTCTGAGATCCATATTGCCTTAGATCTTCAGAGCCTTGGAGTCCAAGTCACGTAGCATGGCCTAGCGGCCTTCCAACGTCCGGATACGCTTTCCTCCCAGAACGCATAATTTGGCGAAAACAGTGGTAGCCAAGCTGACTGTAGTTCATAGTTGTCGTAGTCCTGTGCTCCCGTTCATTCCTTTGTCTGGGGGAACGTGATCCCTGAACTCTTTGCCTAGCAAAGTTACCGCCTAGGTGATCATACGGAAAACAAATTGGAATGATTGGCCAAATCGGTCGGTTATATCGGCACCCCATACATTTCGCACTCTACAGAAACGAGTCCATTGACCTAGTGTTTCCCGCTGGACATGAATTTTTCCAATAAGGCACTTGTGTGAAACATCCTGATTCCCTGGTCGTGTGGCAGCTTTCCATGAAATCCTTGCTGTTCTCTCAGAAGGAAATTCAGCCGCATAGACTCTATGGACTGTGAGCTTCATGTGCATATGTACGTTCGAGTAACAGTTTTATCCACAAGACATACTAGTCAGTACTTGCAGGAAATCGTCGGACTGTGAGTTTTTCAAGGAAAAAATAGAGGGGCGAAAACCCCACACTCGCAGCTCACTGTCCTGAAACGTTCAGATACTGCTATGCCCCAGCTCATTCACTCCTGATGGAAAATGATGTCAGGAGCATTTTGGTTAGAACAACACCCACAGCTCCGATATATGAGACGACTTCTGTTTCAAGATAGAGTTAGGGTTAGGGCTAGCATACGGGATATGGTTAGGATTAGCTTTATTATTAGGGTTAGGGTTCTGTTTGGGGATTGGGTTCGGGTTAGGGTGAGGGGTAGGGTTAGGGATAAGAGTAGGGTTAGGGTTAGGATGATGGTTTCGGCTAATGTTACATGTAGGCTTAGGGCTAGGGCTATAGGTAGATGACGGCCGCCGGTCGAGGAAAGTGTGTCATAGAAGATAGTGCACTTCGTAGCAGTCATAGTCCTGTACTCTCTTTGAATCCGTGGATGACGAGAAAGTGATTCTGTAGATCGTTGGACTCAAACACAGCAAGGGAAATGATAAGAGAGCAAAATAGCTGATCATAAGTTCTGAAGAGGTTGTGTGATAGGGTACAAGGCACTCATTTCCACTTCAGCTGATATGAACACATTGATCGAGTGCTGCGTTCATGCTTAAAGCCACTTCTCAGGAACATGTTCATTCCCGAGTCCTTGCCAGCTTTCAAACCGTTGACTCATGTGCTGTGTCCGAGACATTCACTCGAATAGAGTAAGGGGACTGCTAGCTTCACATGCGTTTCTGCGTCGAAAACACTGTATGGTCAAAGTGAGGAACTAGGCCGTTCCTTCTCTTCTTCTTGGGACTACGCTTTTCGGATGCGAAAAGTACCTAGGAGAAAACTCTACTGTGGAAGCTCATCCCCCTTCAAGGATCACAAAGTGCTATGCTGGCATTCCCTCCTTTGCTGAAGGGAAATCATTTCAGTAGCTCTTGGGCTATGACACGAGCCAGAGATCCTACACTGCAGCAAGGTACTTCGACGGGATGCTGACAAGTGTACGCACTATGTGGCACACCACTGCTTTCATCCCCTACTGAAATGAGAACATTGATAACACGTCAAATAGTGTGGATGGCTTTTGTGGAAAACACTTTTCGCACGAGTTCCTATAATTGCTGAATGACGCAGGGGAGCGCAAAGTCTTCACTGCTGTATTCTCAGAGTGGAATGAATGCCCTGCTAGGCCCATGGTGTACGTTTAGCTTGTTCGTCCCTTAATGCTTCACGAACGGGTGGAGTCCAAGGGACGTAGTAGTCTCCGTGCGTTTCCTAGGCTACACCCTTAGTCTCCCATTCCATCTACTACTGAAAAGAGAACATTCAGAAGACGTTCCACGCTGAGACGGCTTTGGCTAAAAAAAACCCGGTTCCTACGAAATAGGTTTATTCCCGGGTGATGTTGAGGAGAAAACACAACTTCACCAATGTATTATCTTCCACTGGGAGCCCCGCAGGGTGCTCTGAGATCCATATTGCCTTAGATCTTCAGAGCCTTGGAGTCCAAGTCACGTAGCATGGCCTAGCGGCCTTCCAACGTCCGGATACGCTTTCCTCCCAGAACGCATAATTTGGCGAAAACAGTGGTAGCCAAGCTGACTGTAGTTCATAGTTGTCGTAGTCCTGTGCTCCCGTTCATTCCTTTGTCTGGGGGAACGTGATCCCTGAACTCTTTGCCTAGCAAAGTTACCGCCTAGGTGATCATACGGAAAACAAATTGGAATGATTGGCCAAATCGGTCGGTTATATCGGCACCCCATACATTTCGCACTCTACAGAAACGAGTCCATTGACCTAGTGTTTCCCGCTGGACATGAATTTTTCCAATAAGGCACTTGTGTGAAACATCCTGATTCCCTGGTCGTGTGGCAGCTTTCCATGAAATCCTTGCTGTTCTCTGAGAAGGAAATTCAGCCGCATAGACTCTATGGACTGTGAGCTTCATGTGCATATGTACGTTCGAGTAACAGTTTTATCCACAAGACATACTAGTCAGTACTTGCAGGAAATCGTCGGACTGTGAGTTTTTCAAGGAAAAAATAGAGGGGCGAAAACCCCACACTCGCAGCTCACTGTCCTGAAACGTTCAGATACTGCTATGCCCCAGCTCATTCACTCCTGATGGAAAATGATGTCAGGAGCATTTTGGTTAGAACAACACCCACAGCTCCGATATATGAGACGACTTCTGTTTCAAGATAGAGTTAGGGTTAGGGCTAGCATACGGGATATGGTTAGGATTAGCTTTATTATTAGGGTTAGGGTTCTGTTTGGGGATTGGGTTCGGGTTAGGGTGAGGGGTAGGGTTAGGGATAAGAGTAGGGTTAGGGTTAGGATGATGGTTTCGGCTAATGTTACATGTAGGCTTAGGGCTAGGGCTATAGGTAGATGACGGCCGCCGGTCGAGGAAAGTGTGTCATAGAAGATAGTGCACTTCGTAGCAGTCATAGTCCTGTACTCTCTTTGAATCCGTGGATGACGAGAAAGTGATTCTGTAGATCGTTGGACTCAAACACAGCAAGGGAAATGATAAGAGAGCAAAATAGCTGATCATAAGTTCTGAAGAGGTTGTGTGATAGGGTACAAGGCACTCATTTCCACTTCAGCTGATATGAACACATTGATCGAGTGCTGCGTTCATGCTTAAAGCCACTTCTCAGGAACATGTTCATTCCCGAGTCCTTGCCAGCTTTCAAACCGTTGACTCATGTGCTGTGTCCGAGACATTCACTCGAATAGAGTAAGGGGACTGCTAGCTTCACATGCGTTTCTGCGTCGAAAACACTGTATGGTCAAAGTGAGGAACTAGGCCGTTCCTTCTCTTCTTCTTGGGACTACGCTTTTCGGATGCGAAAAGTACCTAGGAGAAAACTCTACTGTGGAAGCTCATCCCCCTTCAAGGATCACAAAGTGCTATGCTGGCATTCCCTCCTTTGCTGAAGGGAAATCATTTCAGTAGCTCTTGGGCTATGACACGAGCCAGAGATCCTACATTGCAGCAAGGTACTTCGACGGGATGCTGACAAGTGTACGCACTATGTGGCACACCACTGCTTTCATCCCCTACTGAAATGAGAACATTGATAACACGTCAAATAGTGTGGATGGCTTTTGTGGAAAACACTTTTCGCACGAGTTCCTATAATTGCTGAATGACGCAGGGGAGCGCAAAGTCTTCACTGCTGTATTCTCAGAGTGGAATGAATGCCCTGCTAGGCCCATGGTGTACGTTTAGCTTGTTCGTCCCTTAATGCTTCACGAACGGGTGGAGTCCAAGGGACGTAGTAGTCTCCGTGCGTTTCCTAGGCTACACCCTTAGTCTCCCATTCCATCTACTACTGAAAAGAGAACATTCAGAAGACGTTCCACGCTGAGACGGCTTTGGCTAAAAAAAACCCGGTTCCTACGAAATAGGTTTATTCCCGGGTGATGTTGAGGAGAAAACACAACTTCACCAATGTATTATCTTCCACTGGGAGCCCCGCAGGGTGCTCTGAGATCCATATTGCCTTAGATCTTCAGAGCCTTGGAGTCCAAGTCACGTAGCATGGCCTAGCGGCCTTCCAACGTCCGGATACGCTTTCCTCCCAGAACGCATAATTTGGCGAAAACAGTGGTAGCCAAGCTGACTGTAGTTCATAGTTGGCGTAGTCCTGTGCTCCCGTTCATTCCTTTGTCTGGGGGAACGTGATCCCTGAACTCTTTGCCTAGCAAAGTTACCGCCTAGGTGATCATACGGAAAACAAATTGGAATGATTGGCCAAATCGGTCGGTTATATCGGCACCCCATACATTTCGCACTCTACAGAAACGAGTCCATTGACCTAGTGTTTCCCGCTGGACATGAATTTTTCCAATAAGGCACTTGTGTGAAACATCCTGATTCCCTGGTCGTGTGGCAGCTTTCCATGAAATCCTTGCTGTTCTCTCAGAAGGAAATTCAGCCGCATAGACTCTATGGACTGTGAGCTTCATGTGCATATGTACGTTCGAGTAACAGTTTTATCCACAAGACATACTAGTCAGTACTTGCAGGAAATCGTCGGACTGTGAGTTTTTCAAGGAAAAAATAGAGGGGCGAAAACCCCACACTCGCAGCTCACTGTCCTGAAACGTTCAGATACTGCTATGCCCCAGCTCATTCACTCCTGATGGAAAATGATGTCAGGAGCATTTTGGTTAGAACAACACCCACAGCTCCGATATATGAGACGACTTCTGTTTCAAGATAGAGTTAGGGTTAGGGCTAGCATACGGGATATGGTTAGGATTAGCTTTATTATTAGGGTTAGGGATAGGGTTAGGGTTCGGTTTGGGGATTGGGTTCGGGTTTGGGTGAGGGGTAGGGTTAGGGATAAGAGTAGGGTTAGGGTTAGGATGATGGTTTGGGCTAATGTTACATGTAGGCTTAGGGCTAGGGCTATAGGTAGATGACGGCCGCCGGTCGAGGAAAGTGTGTCATAGAAGATAGTGCACTTCGTAGCAGTCATAGTCCTGTACTCTCTTTGAGTCCGTGGATGACGAGAAAGTGATTCTGTAGATCGTTGGACTCAAACACAGCAAGGGAAATGATAAGAGAGCAAAATAGCTGATCATAAGTTCTGAAGAGGTTGTGTGATAGGGTACAAGGCACTCATTTCCACTTCAGCTGATATGAACACATTGATCGAGTGCTGCGTTCATGCTTAAAGCCACTTCTCAGGAACATGTTCATTCCCGAGTCCTTGCCAGCTTTCACACCGTTGACTCATGTGCTGTGTCCGAGACGTTCACTCGAATAGAGTAAGGGGACTGCTAGCTTCACATGCGTTTCTGCGTCGAAAACACTGTATGGTCAAAGTGAGGAACTAGGCCGTTCCTTCTCTTCTTCTTGGGACTACGCTTTTCGGATGCGAAAAGTACCTAGGAGAAAACTCTACTGTGGAAGCTCATCCCCCTTCAAGGATCACAAAGTGCTATGCTGGCATTCCCTCCTTTGCTGAAGGGAAATCATTTCAGTAGCTCTTGGGCTATGACACGAGCCAGAGATCCTACACTGCAGCAAGGTACTTCGACGGGATGCTGACAAGTGTACGCACTATGTGGCACACCACTGCTTTCATCCCCTACTGAAATGAGAACATTGATAACACGTCAAATAGTGTGGATGGCTTTTGTGGAAAACACTTTTCGCACGAGTTCCTATAATTGCTGAATGACGCAGGGGAGCGCAAAGTCTTCACTGCTGTATTCTCAGAGTGGAATGAATGCCCTGCTAGGCCCATGGTGTACGTTTAGCTTGTTCGTCCCTTAATGCTTCACGAACGGGTGGAGTCCAAGGGACGTAGTAGTCTCCGTGCGTTTCCTAGGCTACACCCTTAGTCTCCCATTCCATCTACTACTGAAAAGAGAACATTCAGAAGACGTTCCACGCTGAGACGGCTTTGGCTAAAAAAACCCGGTTCCTACGAAATAGGTTTATTCCCGGGTGATGTTGAGGAGAAAACACAACTTCACCAATGTATTATCTTCCACTGGGAGCCCCGCAGGGTGCTCTGAGATCCATATTGCCTTAGATCTTCAGAGCCTTGGAGTCCAAGTCACGTAGCATGGCCTAGCGGCCTTCCAACGTCCGGATACGCTTTCCTCCCAGAACGCATAATTTGGCGAAAACAGTGGTAGCCAAGCTGACTGTAGTTCATAGTTGGCGTAGTCCTGTGCTCCCGTTCATGCCTTTGTCTTGGGGAACGTGATCCCTGAACTCTTTGCCTAGCAAAGTTACCGCCTAGGTGATCATACGGAAAACAAATTGGAATGATTGGCCAAATCGGTCGGTTATATCGGCACCCCATACATTTCGCACTCTACAGAAACGAGTCCATTGACCTAGTGTTTCCCGCTGGACATGAATTTTTCCAATAAGGCACTTGTGTGAAACATCCTGATTCCCTGGTCGTGTGGCAGCTTTCCATGAAATCCTTGCTGTTCTCTGAGAAGGAAATTCAGCCGCATAGACTCTATGGACTGTGAGCTTCATGTGCATATGTACGTTCGAGTAACAGTTTTATCCACAAGACATACTAGTCAGTACTTGCAGGAAATCGTCGGACTGTGAGTTTTTCAAGGAAAAAATAGAGGGGCGAAAACCCCACACTCGCAGCTCACTGTCCTGAAACGTTCAGATACTGCTATGCCCCAGCTCATTCACTCCTGATGGAAAATGATGTCAGGAGCATTTTGGTTAGAACAACACCCACAGCTCCGATATATGAGACGACTTCTGTTTCAAGATAGAGTTAGGGTTAGGGCTAGCATACGGGATATGGTTAGGATTAGCTTTATTATTAGGGTTAGGGATAGGGTTAGGGTTCGGTTTGGGGATTGGGTTCGGGTTTGGGTGAGGGGTAGGGTTAGGGATAAGAGTAGGGTTAGGGTTAGGATGATGGTTTGGGCTAATGTTACATGTAGGCTTAGGGCTAGGGCTATAGGTAGATGACGGCCGCCGGTCGAGGAAAGTGTGTCATAGAAGATAGTGCACTTCGTAGCAGTCATAGTCCTGTACTCTCTTTGAGTCCGTGGATGACGAGAAAGTGATTCTGTAGATCGTTGGACTCAAACACAGCAAGGGAAATGATAAGAGAGCAAAATAGCTGATCATACGTTCTGAAGAGGTTGTGTGATAGGGTACAAGGCACTCATTTCCACTTCAGCTGATATGAACACATTGATCGAGTGCTGCGTTCATGCTTAAAGCCACTTCTCAGGAACATGTTCATTCCCGAGTCCTTGCCAGCTTTCACACCGTTGACTCATGTGCTGTGTCCGAGACGTTCACTCGAATAGAGTAAGGGGACTGCTAGCTTCACATGCGTTTCTGCGTCGAAAACACTGTATGGTCAAAGTGAGGAACTAGGCCGTTCCTTCTCTTCTTCTTGGGACTACGCTTTTCGGATGCGAAAAGTACCTAGGAGAAAACTCTACTGTGGAAGCTCATCCCCCTTCAAGGATCACAAAGTGCTATGCTGGCATTCCCTCCTTTGCTGAAGGGAAATCATTTCAGTAGCTCTTGGGCTATGACACGAGCCAGAGATCCTACACTGCAGCAAGGTACTTCGACGGGATGCTGACAAGTGTACGCACTATGTGGCACACCACTGCTTTCATCCCCTACTGAAATGAGAACATTGATAACACGTCAAATAGTGTGGATGGCTTTTGTGGAAAACACTTTTCGCACGAGTTCCTATAATTGCTGAATGACGCAGGGGAGCGCAAAGTCTTCACTGCTGTATTCTCAGAGTGGAATGAATGCCCTGCTAGGCCCATGGTGTACGTTTAGCTTGTTCGTCCCTTAATGCTTCACGAACGGGTGGAGTCCAAGGGACGTAGTAGTCTCCGTGCGTTTCCTAGGCTACACCCTTAGTCTCCCATTCCATCTACTACTGAAAAGAGAACATTCAGAAGACGTTCCACGCTGAGACGGCTTTGGCTAAAAAAACCCGGTTCCTACGAAATAGGTTTATTCCCGGGTGATGTTGAGGAGAAAACACAACTTCACCAATGTATTATCTTCCACTGGGAGCCCCGCAGGGTGCTCTGAGATCCATATTGCCTTAGATCTTCAGAGCCTTGGAGTCCAAGTCACGTAGCATGGCCTAGCGGCCTTCCAACGTCCGGATACGCTTTCCTCCCAGAACGCATAATTTGGCGAAAACAGTGGTAGCCAAGCTGACTGTAGTTCATAGTTGGCGTAGTCCTGTGCTCCCGTTCATGCCTTTGTCTGGGGGAACGTGATCCCTGAACTCTTTGCCTAGCAAAGTTACCGCCTAGGTGATCATACGGAAAACAAATTGGAATGATTGGCCAAATCGGTCGGTTATATCGGCACCCCATACATTTCGCACTCTACAGAAACGAGTCCATTGACCTAGTGTTTCCCGCTGGACATGAATTTTTCCAATAAGGCACTTGTGTGAAACATCCTGATTCCCTGGTCGTGTGGCAGCTTTCCATGAAATCCTTGCTGTTCTCTGAGAAGGAAATTCAGCCGCATAGACTCTATGGACTGTGAGCTTCATGTGCATATGTACGTTCGAGTAACAGTTTTATCCACAAGACATACTAGTCAGTACTTGCAGGAAATCGTCGGACTGTGAGTTTTTCAAGGAAAAAATAGAGGGGCGAAAACCCCACACTCGCAGCTCACTGTCCTGAAACGTTCAGATACTGCTATGCCCCAGCTCATTCACTCCTGATGGAAAATGATGTCAGGAGCATTTTGGTTAGAACAACACCCACAGCTCCGATATATGAGACGACTTCTGTTTCAAGATAGAGTTAGGGTTAGGGCTATCATACGGGATATGGTTAGGATTAGCTTTATTATTAGGGTTAGGGTTCTGTTTGGGGATTGGGTTCGGGTTAGGGTGAGGGGTAGGGTTAGGGATAAGAGTAGGGTTAGGGTTAGGATGATGGTTTCGGCTAATGTTACATGTAGGCTTAGGGCTAGGGCTATAGGTAGATGACGGCCGCCGGTCGAGGAAAGTGTGTCATAGAAGATAGTGCACTTCGTAGCAGTCATAGTCCTGTACTCTCTTTGAGTCCGTGGATGACGAGAAAGTGATTCTGTAGATCGTTGGACTCAAACACAGCAAGGGAAATGATAAGAGAGCAAAATAGCTGATCATAAGTTCTGAAGAGGTTGTGTGATAGGGTACAAGGCACTCATTTCCACTTCAGCTGATATGAACACATTGATCGAGTGCTGCGTTCATGCTTAAAGCCACTTCTCAGGAACATGTTCATTCCCGAGTCCTTGCCAGCTTTCAAACCGTTGACTCATGGGCTGTGTCCGAGACATTCACTCGAATAGAGTAAGGGGACTGCTAGCTTCACATGCGTTTCTGCGTCGAAAACACTGTATGGTCAAAGTGAGGAACTAGGCCGTTCCTTCTCTTCTTCTTGGGACTACGCTTTTCGGATGCGAAAAGTACCTAGGAGAAAACTCTACTGTGGAAGCTCATCCCCCTTCAAGGATCACAAAGTGCTATGCTGGCATTCCCTCCTTTGCTGAAGGGAAATCATTTCAGTAGCTCTTGGGCTATGACACGAGCCAGAGATCCTACATTGCAGCAAGGTACTTCGACGGGATGCTGACAAGTGTACGCACTATGTGGCACACCACTACTTTCATCCCCAACTGAAATGAGAACATTGATAACACGTCAAATAGTGTGGATGGCTTTTGTGGAAAACACTTTTCGCACGAGTTCCTATAATTGCTGAATGACGCAGGGGAGCGCAAAGTCTTCACTGCTGTATTCTCAGAGTGGAATGAATGCCCTGCTAGGCCCATGGTGTACGTTTAGCTTGTTGGTCCCTTAATGCTTCACGAACGGGTGGAGTCCAAGGGACGTAGTAGTCTCCGTGCGTTTCCTAGGCTACACCCTTAGTCTCCCATTCCATCTACTACTGAAAAGAGAACATTCAGAAGACGTTCCACGCTGAGACGGCTTTGGCTAAAAAAACCCGGTTCCTACGAAATAGGTTTATTCCCGGGTGATGTTGAGGAGAAAACACAACTTCACCAATGTATTATCTTCCACTGGGAGCCCCGCAGGGTGCTCTGAGATCCATATTGCCTTAGATCTTCAGAGCCTTGGAGTCCAAGTCACGTAGCATGGCCTAGCGGCCTTCCAACGTCCGGATACGCTTTCCTCCCAGAACGCATAATTTGGCGAAAACAGTGGTAGCCAAGCTGACTGTAGTTCATAGTTGGCGTAGTCCTGTGCTCCCGTTCATTCCTTTGTCTGGGGGAACGTGATCCCTGAACTCTTTGCCTAGCAAAGTTACCGCCTAGGTGATCATACGGAAAACAAATTGGAATGATTGGCCAAATCGGTCGGTTATATCGGCACCCCATACATTTCGCACTCTACAGAAACGAGTCCATTGACCTAGTGTTTCCCGCTGGACATGAATTTTTCCAATAAGGCACTTGTGTGAAACATCCTGATTCCCTGGTCGTGTGGCAGCTTTCCATGAAATCCTTGCTGTTCTCTGAGAAGGAAATTCAGCCGCATAGACTCTATGGACTGTGAGCTTCATGTGCATATGTACGTTCGAGTAACAGTTTTATCCACAAGACATACTAGTCAGTACTTGCAGGAAATCGTCGGACTGTGAGTTTTTCAAGGAAAAAATAGAGGGGCGAAAACCCCACACTCGCAGCTCACTGTCCTGAAACGTTCAGATACTGCTATGCCCCAGCTCATTCACTCCTGATGGAAAATGATGTCAGGAGCATTTTGGTTAGAACAACACCCACAGCTCCGATATATGAGACGACTTCTGTTTGAAGATAGAGTTAGGGTTAGGGCTAGCATACGGGATATGGTTAGGATTAGCTTTATTATTAGGGTTAGGGTTCGGTTTGGGGATTGGGTTCGGGTTAGGGTGAGGGGTAGGGTTAGGGATAAGAGTAGGGTTAGGGTTAGGATGATGGTTTGGGCTAATGTTACATGTAGGCTTAGGGCTAGGGCTATAGGCAGATGACGGCCGCCGGTCGAGGAAAGTGTGTCATAGAAGATAGTGCACTTCGTAGCAGTCATAGTCCTGTACTCTCTTTGAGTCCGTTGATGACGAGAAAGTGATTCTGTAGATCGTTGGACTCAAACACAGCAAGGGAAATGATAAGAGAGCAAAATAGCTGATCATAAGTTCTGAAGAGGTTGTGTGATAGGGTACAAGGCACTCATTTCCACTTCAGCTGATATGAACACATTGATCGAGTGCTGCGTTCATGCTTAAAGCCACTTCTCAGGAACATGTTCATTCCCGAGTCCTTGCCAGCTTTCAAACCGTTGACTCATGTGCTGTGTCCGAGACATTCACTCGAATAGAGTAAGGGGACTGCTAGCTTCACATGCGTTTCTGCGTCGAAAACACTGTATGGTCAAAGTGAGGAACTAGGCCGTTCCTTCTCTTCTTCTTGGGACTACGCTTTTCGGATGCGAAAAGTACCTAGGAGAAAACTCTACTGTGGAAGCTCATCCCCCTTCAAGGATCACAAAGTGCTATGCTGGCATTCCCTCCTTTGCTGAAGGGAAATCATTTCAGTAGCTCTTGGGCTATGACACGAGCCAGAGATCCTACATTGCAGCAAGGTACTTCGACGGGATGCTGACAAGTGTACGCACTATGTGGCACACCACTGCTTTCATCCCCTACTGAAATGAGAACATTGATAACACGTCAAATAGTGTGGATGGCTTTTGTGGAAAACACTTTTCGCATGAGTTCCTATAATTGCTGAATGACGCAGGGGAGCGCAAAGTCTTCACTGCTGTATTCTCAGAGTGGAATGAATGCCCTGCTAGGCCCATGGTGTACGTTTAGCTTGTTCGTCCCTTAATGCTTCACGAACGGGTGGAGTCCAAGGGACGTAGTAGTCTCCGTGCGTTTCCTAGGCTACACCCTTAGTCTCCCATTCCATCTACTACTGAAAAGAGAACATTCAGAAGACGTTCCACGCTGAGACGGCTTTGGCTAAAAAAACCCGGTTCCTACGAAATAGGTTTATTCGCGGGTGATGTTGAGGAGAAAACACAACTTTCCCAATGTATTATCTTCCACTGGGAGCCCCGCAGGGTCCTCTGAGATCCATATTGCCTTAGATCTTCAGAGCCTTGGAGTCCAAGTCACGTAGCATGGCCTAGCGGCCTTCCAACGCCCGGATACGCTTTCCTCCCAGAACGCATAATTTGGCGAAAACAGTGGTAGCCAAGCTGACTGTAGTTCATAGTTGGCGTAGTCCTGTGCTCCCGTTCATTCCTTTGTCTGGGGGAACGTGATCCCTGAACTCTTTGCCTAGCAAAGTTACCGCCTAGGTGATCATACAGAAAACAAATTGGAATGATTGGCCAAATCGGTCGGTTATATCGGCACCCCATACATTTCGCACTCTACAGAAACGAGTCCATTGACCTAGTGTTTCCCGCTGGACATGAATTTTTCCAATAAGGCACTTGTGTGAAACATCCTGATTCCCTGGTCGTGTGGCAGCTTTCCATGAAATCCTTGCTGTTCTCTGAGAAGGAAATTCAGCCGCATAGACTCTATGGACTGTGAGCTTCATGTGCATATGTACGTTCGAGTAACAGTTTTATCCACAAGACATACTAGTCAGTACTTGCAGGAAATCGTCGGACTGTGAGTTTTTCAAGGAAAAAATAGAGGGGCGAAAACCCCACACTCGCAGCTCACTGTCCTGAAACGTTCAGATACTGCTATGCCCCAGCTCATTCACTCCTGATGGAAAATGATGTCAGGAGCATTTTGGTTAGAACAACACCCACAGCTCCGATATATGAGACGACTTCTGTTTCAAGATAGAGTTAGGGTTAGGGCTAGCATACGGGATATGGTTAGGATTAGCTTTATTATTAGGGTTAGGGATAGGGTTAGGGTTCGGTTTGGGGATTGGGTTCGGGTTTGGGTGAGGGGTAGGGTTAGGGATAAGAGTAGGGTTAGGGTTAGGATGATGGTTTGGGCTAATGTTACATGTAGGCTTAGGGCTAGGGCTATAGGTAGATGACGGCCGCCGGTCGAGGAAAGTGTGTCATAGAAGATAGTGCACTTCGTAGCAGTCATAGTCCTGTACTCTCTTTGAATCCGTGGATGACGAGAAAGTGATTCTGTAGATCGTTGGACTCAAACACAGCAAGGGAAATGATAAGAGAGCAAAATAGCTGATCATAAGTTCTGAAGAGGTTGTGTGATAGGGTACAAGGCACTCATTTCCACTTCAGCTGATATGAACACATTGATCGAGTGCTGCGTTCATGCTTAAAGCCACTTCTCAGGAACATGTTCATTCCCGAGTCCTTGCCAGCTTTCAAACCGTTGACTCATGTGCTGTGTCCGAGACATTCACTCGAATAGAGTAAGGGGACTGCTAGCTTCACATTCGTTTCTGCGTCGAAAACACTGTATGGTCAAAGTGAGGAACTAGGCCGTTCCTTCTCTTCTTCTTGGGACTACGCTTTTCGGATGCGAAAAGTACCTAGGAGAAAACTCTACTGTGGAAGCTCATCCCCCTTCAAGGATCACAAAGTGCTATGCTGGCATTCCCTCCTTTGCTGAAGGGAAATCATTTCAGTAGCTCTTGGGCTATGACACGAGCCAGAGATCCTACATTGCAGCAAGGTACTTCGACGGGATGCTGACAAGTGTACGCACTATGTGGCACACCACTGCTTTCATCCCCTACTGAAATGAGAACATTGATAACACGTCAAATAGTGTGGATGGCTTTTGTGGAAAACACTTTTCGCATGAGTTCCTATAATTGCTGAATGACGCAGGGGAGCGCAAAGTCTTCACTGCTGTATTCTCAGAGTGGAATGAATGCCCTGCTAGGCCCATGGTGTACGTTTAGCTTGTTCGTCCCTTAATGCTTCACGAACGGGTGGAGTCCAAGGGACGTAGTAGTCTCCGTGCGTTTCCTAGGCTACACCCTTAGTCTCCCATTCCATCTACTACTGAAAAGAGAACATTCAGAAGACGTTCCACGCTGAGACGGCTTTGGCTAAAAAAACCCGGTTCCTACGAAATAGGTTTATTCCCGGGTGATGTTGAGGAGAAAACACAACTTCACCAATGTATTATCTTCCACTGGGAGCCCCGCAGGGTGCTCTGAGATCCATATTGCCTTAGATCTTCAGAGCCTTGGAGTCCAAGTCACGTAGCATGGCCTAGCGGCCTTCCAACGTCCGGATACGCTTTCCTCCCAGAACGCATAATTTGGCGAAAACAGTGGTAGCCAAGCTGACTGTAGTTCATAGTTGGCGTAGTCCTGTGCTCCCGTTCATTCCTTTGTCTGGGGGAACGTGATCCCTGAACTCTTTGCCTAGCCAAGTTACCGCCTAGGTGATCATACAGAAAACAAATTGGAATGATTGGCCAAATCGGTCGGTTATATCGGCACCCCATACATTTCGCACTCTACAGAAACGAGTCCATTGACCTAGTGTTTCCCGCTGGACATGAATTTTTCCAATAAGGCACTTGTGTGAAACATCCTGATTCCCTGGTCGTGTGGCAGCTTTCCATGAAATCCTTGCTGTTCTCTGAGAAGGAAATTCAGCCGCATAGACTCTATGGACTGTGAGCTTCATGTGCATATGTACGTTCGAGTAACAGTTTTATCCACAAGACATACTAGTCAGTACTTGCAGGAAATCGTCGGACTGTGAGTTTTTCAAGGAAAAAATAGAGGGGCGAAAACCCCACACTCGCAGCTCACTGTCCTGAAACGTTCAGATACTGCTATGCCCCAGCTCATTCACTCCTGATGGAAAATGATTTCAGGAGCATTTTGGTTAGAACAACACCCACAGCTCCGATATATGAGACGACTTCTGTTTGAAGATAGAGTTAGGGTTAGGGCTAGCATACGGGATATGGTTAGGATTAGCTTTATTATTAGGGTTAGGGTTCGGTTTGGGGATTGGGTTGGGGTTAGGGTGAGGGGTAGGGTTAGGGATAAGAGTAGGGTTAGGGTTAGGATGATGGTTTGGGCTAATGTTACATGTAGGCTTAGAGCTAGGGCTATAGGCAGATGACGGCCGCCGGTCGAGGAAAGTGTGTCATAGAAGATAGTGCACTTCGTAGCAGTCATAGTCCTGTACTCTCTTTGAGTCCGTGGATGACGAGAAAGTGATTCTGTAGATCGTTGGACTCAAACACAGCAAGGGAAATGATAAGAGAGCAAAATAGCTGATCATAAGTTCTGAAGAGGTTGTGTGATAGGGTACAAGGCACTCATTTCCACTTCAGCTGATATGAACACATTGATCGAGTGCTGCGTTCATGCTTAAAGCCACTTCTCAGGAACATGTTCATTCCCGAGTCCTTGCCAGCTTTCAAACCGTTGACTCATGGGCTGTGTCCGAGACATTCACTCGAATAGAGTAAGGGGACTGCTAGCTTCACATGCGTTTCTGCGTCGAAAACACTGTATGGTCAAAGTGAGGAACTAGGCCGTTCCTTCTCTTCTTCTTGGGACTACGCTTTTCGGATGCGAAAAGTACCTAGGAGAAAACTCTACTGTGGAAGCTCATCCCCCTTCAAGGATCACAAAGTGCTATGCTGGCATTCCCTCCTTTGCTGAAGGGAAATCATTTCAGTAGCTCTTGGGCTATGACACGAGCCAGAGATCCTACATTGCAGCAAGGTACTTCGACGGGATGCTGACAAGTGTACGCACTATGTGGCACACCACTGCTTTCATCCCCTACTGAAATGAGAACATTGATAACACGTCAAATAGTGTGGATGGCTTTTGTGGAAAACACTTTTCGCACGAGTTCCTATAATTGCTGAATGACGCAGGGGAGCGCAAAGTCTTCACTGCTGTATTCTCAGAGTGGAATGAATGCCCTGCTAGGCCCATGGTGTACGTTTAGCTTGTTCGTCCCTTAATGCTTCACGAACGGGTGGAGTCCAAGGGACGTAGTAGTCTCCGTGCGTTTCCTAGGCTACACCCTTAGTCTCCCATTCCATCTACTACTGAAAAGAGAACATTCAGAAGACGTTCCACGCTGAGACGGCTTTGGCTAAAAAAACCCGGTTCCTAAGAAATGGGTTTATTCCCGGGTGATGTTGAGGAGAAAACACAACTTCACCAATGTATTATCTTCCACTGGGAGCCCCGCAGGGTGCTCTGAGATCCATATTGCCTTAGATCTTCAGAGCCTTGGAGTCCAAGTCACGTAGCATGGCCTAGCGGCCTTCCAACGTCCGGATACGCTTTCCTCCCAGAACCCATAATTTGGCGAAAACAGTGGTAGCCAAGCTGACTGTAGTTCATAGTTGGCGTAGTCCTGTGCTCCCGTTCATTCCTTTGTCTGGGGGAACGTGATCCCTGAACTCTTTGCCTAGCCAAGTTACCGCCTAGGTGATCATACAGAAAACAAATTGGAATGATTGGCCAAATCGGTCGGTTATATCGGCACCCCATACATTTCGCACTCTACAGAAACGAGTCCATTGACCTAGTGTTTCCCGCTGGACATGAATTTTTCCAATAAGGCACTTGTGTGAAACATCCTGATTCCCTGGTCGTGTGGCAGCTTTCCATGAAATCCTTGCTGTTCTCTGAGAAGGAAATTCAGCCGCATAGACTCTATGGACTGTGAGCTTCATGTGCATATGTACGTTCGAGTAACAGTTTTATCCACAAGACATACTAGTCAGTACTTGCAGGAAATCGTCGGACTGTGAGTTTTTCAAGGAAAAAATAGAGGGGCGAAAACCCCACACTCGCAGCTCACTGTCCTGAAACGTTCAGATACTGCTATGCCCCAGCTCATTCACTCCTGATGGAAAATGATTTCAGGAGCATTTTGGTTAGAACAACACCCACAGCTCCGATATATGAGACGACTTCTGTTTGAAGATAGAGTTAGGGTTAGGGCTAGCATACGGGATATGGTTAGGATTAGCTTTATTATTAGGGTTAGGGTTCGGTTTGGGGATTGGGTTCGGGTTAGGGTGAGGGGTAGGGTTAGGGATAAGAGTAGGGTTAGGGTTAGGATGATGGTTTGGGCTAATGTTACATGTAGGCTTAGGGCTAGGGCTATAGGCAGATGACGGCCGCCGGTCGAGGAAAGTGTGTCATAGAAGATAGTGCACTTCGTAGCAGTCATAGTCCTGTACTCTCTTTGAGTCCGTGGATGACGAGAAAGTGATTCTGTAGATCGTTGGACTCAAACACAGCAAGGGAAATGATAAGAGAGCAAAATAGCTGATCATAAGTTCTGAAGAGGTTGTGTGATAGGGTACAAGGCACTCATTTCCACTTCAGCTGATATGAACACATTGATCGAGTGCTGCGTTCATGCTTAAAGCCACTTCTCAGGAACATGTTCATTCCCGAGTCCTTGCCAGCTTTCAAACCGTTGACTCATGTGCTGTGTCCGAGACATTCACTCGAATAGAGTAAGGGGACTGCTAGCTTCACATGCGTTTCTGCGTCGAAAACACTGTATGGTCAAAGTGAGGAACTAGGCCGTTCCTTCTCTTCTTCTTGGGACTACGCTTTTCGGATGCGAAAAGTACCTAGGAGAAAACTCTACTGTGGAAGCTCATCCCCCTTCAAGGATCACAAAGTGCTATGCTGGCATTCCCTCCTTTGCTGAAGGGAAATCATTTCAGTAGCTCTTGGGCTATGACACGAGCCAGAGATCCTACATTGCAGCAAGGTACTTCGACGGGATGCTGACAAGTGTACGCACTATGTGGCACACCACTGCTTTCATCCCCTACTGAAATGAGAACATTGATAACACGTCAAATAGTGTGGATGGCTTTTGTGGAAAACACTTTTCGCATGAGTTCCTATAATTGCTGAATGACGCAGGGGAGCGCAAAGTCTTCACTGCTGTATTCTCAGAGTGGAATGAATGCCCTGCTAGGCCCATGGTGTACGTTTAGCTTGTTCGTCCCTTAATGCTTCACGAACGGGTGGAGTCCAAGGGACGTAGTAGTCTCCGTGCGTTTCCTAGGCTACACCCTTAGTCTCCCATTCCATCTACTACTGAAAAGAGAACATTCAGAAGACGTTCCACGCTGAGACGGCTTTGGCTAAAAAAACCCGGTTCCTACGAAATAGGTTTATTCCCGGGTGATGTTGAGGAGAAAACACAACTTCACCAATGTATTATCTTCCACTGGGAGCCCCGCAGGGTGCTCTGAGATCCATATTGCCTTAGATCTTCAGAGCCTTGGAGTCCAAGTCACGTAGCATGGCCTAGCGGCCTTCCAACGTCCGGATACGCTTTCCTCCCAGAACGCATAATTTGGCGAAAACAGTGGTAGCCAAGCTGACTGTAGTTCATAGTTGGCGTAGTCCTGTGCTCCCGTTCATTCCTTTGTCTGGGGGAACGTGATCCCCGAACTCTTTGCCTAGCAAAGTTACCGCCTAGGTGATCATACGGAAAACAAATTGGAATGATTGGCCAAATCGGTCGGTTATATCGGCACCCCATACATTTCGCACTCTACAGAAACGAGTCCATTGACCTAGTGTTTCCCGCTGGACATGAATTTTTCCAATAAGGCACTTGTGTGAAACATCCTGATTCCCTGGTCGTGTGGCAGCTTTCCATGAAATCCTTGCTGTTCTCTCAGAAGGAAATTCAGCCGCATAGACTCTATGGACTGTGAGCTTCATGTGCATATGTACGTTCGAGTAACAGTTTTATCCACAAGACATACTAGTCAGTACTTGCAGGAAATCGTCGGACTGTGAGTTTTTCAAGGAAAAAATAGAGGGGCGAAAACCCCACACTCGCAGCTCACTGTCCTGAAACGTTCAGATACTGCTATGCCCCAGCTCATTCACTCCTGATGGAAAATGATTTCAGGAGCATTTTGGTTAGAACAACACCCACAGCTCCGATATATGAGACGACTTCTGTTTGAAGATAGAGTTAGGGTTAGGGCTAGCATACGGGATATGGTTAGGATTAGCTTTATTATTAGGGTTAGGGTTCGGTTTGGGGATTGGGTTGGGGTTAGGGTGAGGGGTAGGGTTAGGGATAAGAGTAGGGTTAGGGTTAGGATGATGGTTTGGGCTAATGTTACATGTAGGCTTAGAGCTAGGGCTATAGGCAGATGACGGCCGCCGGTCGAGGAAAGTGTGTCATAGAAGATAGTGCACTTCGTAGCAGTCATAGTCCTGTACTCTCTTTGAGTCCGTGGATGACGAGAAAGTGATT
This sequence comes from Desmodus rotundus, assembly GCF_022682495.2. Lineage (NCBI taxonomy): Eukaryota > Metazoa > Chordata > Mammalia > Chiroptera > Phyllostomidae > Desmodus > Desmodus rotundus. The sequence goes on from NC_071396.1 coordinate 56,586,249, forward strand.
CTGTAGATCGTTGGACTCAAACACAGCAAGGGAAATGATAAGAGAGCAAAATAGCTGATCATAAGTTCTGAAGAGGTTGTGTGATAGGGTACAAGGCACTCATTTCCACTTCAGCTGATATGAACACATTGATCGAGTGCTGCGTTCATGCTTAAAGCCACTTCTCAGGAACATGTTCATTCCCGAGTCCTTGCCAGCTTTCAAACCGTTGACTCATGGGCTGTGTCCGAGACATTCACTCGAATAGAGTAAGGGGACTGCTAGCTTCACATGCGTTTCTGCGTCGAAAACACTGTATGGTCAAAGTGAGGAACTAGGCCGTTCCTTCTCTTCTTCTTGGGACTACGCTTTTCGGATGCGAAAAGTACCTAGGAGAAAACTCTACTGTGGAAGCTCATCCCCCTTCAAGGATCACAAAGTGCTATGCTGGCATTCCCTCCTTTGCTGAAGGGAAATCATTTCAGTAGCTCTTGGGCTATGACACGAGCCAGAGATCCTACATTGCAGCAAGGTACTTCGACGGGATGCTGACAAGTGTACGCACTATGTGGCACACCACTGCTTTCATCCCCTACTGAAATGAGAACATTGATAACACGTCAAATAGTGTGGATGGCTTTTGTGGAAAACACTTTTCGCACGAGTTCCTATAATTGCTGAATGACGCAGGGGAGCGCAAAGTCTTCACTGCTGTATTCTCAGAGTGGAATGAATGCCCTGCTAGGCCCATGGTGTACGTTTAGCTTGTTCGTCCCTTAATGCTTCACGAACGGGTGGAGTCCAAGGGACGTAGTAGTCTCCGTGCGTTTCCTAGGCTACACCCTTAGTCTCCCATTCCATCTACTACTGAAAAGAGAACATTCAGAAGACGTTCCACGCTGAGACGGCTTTGGCTAAAAAAACCCGGTTCCTAAGAAATGGGTTTATTCCCGGGTGATGTTGAGGAGAAAACACAACTTCACCAATGTATTATCTTCCACTGGGAGCCCCGCAGGGTGCTCTGAGATCCATATTGCCTTAGATCTTCAGAGCCTTGGAGTCCAAGTCACGTAGCATGGCCTAGCGGCCTTCCAACGTCCGGATACGCTTTCCTCCCAGAACCCATAATTTGGCGAAAACAGTGGTAGCCAAGCTGACTGTAGTTCATAGTTGGCGTAGTCCTGTGCTCCCGTTCATTCCTTTGTCTGGGGGAACGTGATCCCTGAACTCTTTGCCTAGCCAAGTTACCGCCTAGGTGATCATACGGAAAACAAATTGGAATGATTGGCCAAATCGGTCGGTTATATCGGCACCCCATACATTTCGCACTCTACAGAAACGAGTCCATTGACCTAGTGTTTCCCGCTGGACATGAATTTTTCCAATAAGGCACTTGTGTGAAACATCCTGATTCCCTGGTCGTGTGGCAGCTTTCCATGAAATCCTTGCTGTTCTCTGAGAAGGAAATTCAGCCGCATAGACTCTATGGACTGTGAGCTTCATGTGCATATGTACGTTCGAGTAACAGTTTTATCCACAAGACATACTAGTCAGTACTTGCAGGAAATCGTCGGACTGTGAGTTTTTCAAGGAAAAAATAGAGGGGCGAAAACCCCACACTCGCAGCTCACTGTCCTGAAACGTTCAGATACTGCTATGCCCCAGCTCATTCACTCCTGATGGAAAATGATTTCAGGAGCATTTTGGTTAGAACAACACCCACAGCTCCGATATATGAGACGACTTCTGTTTGAAGATAGAGTTAGGGTTAGGGCTAGCATACGGGATATGGTTAGGATTAGCTTTATTATTAGGGTTAGGGTTCGGTTTGGGGATTGGGTTCGGGTTAGGGTGAGGGGTAGGGTTAGGGATAAGAGTAGGGTTAGGGTTAGGATGATGGTTTGGGCTAATGTTACATGTAGGCTTAGGGCTAGGGCTATAGGCAGATGACGGCCGCCGGTCGAGGAAAGTGTGTCATAGAAGATAGTGCACTTCGTAGCAGTCATAGTCCTGTACTCTCTTTGAGTCCGTGGATGACGAGAAAGTGATTCTGTAGATCGTTGGACTCAAACACAGCAAGGGAAATGATAAGAGAGCAAAATAGCTGATCATAAGTTCTGAAGAGGTTGTGTGATAGGGTACAAGGCACTCATTTCCACTTCAGCTGATATGAACACATTGATCGAGTGCTGCGTTCATGCTTAAAGCCACTTCTCAGGAACATGTTCATTCCCGAGTCCTTGCCAGCTTTCAAACCGTTGACTCATGGGCTGTGTCCGAGACATTCACTCGAATAGAGTAAGGGGACTGCTAGCTTCACATGCGTTTCTGCGTCGAAAACACTGTATGGTCAAAGTGAGGAACTAGGCCGTTCCTTCTCTTCTTCTTGGGACTACGCTTTTCGGATGCGAAAAGTACCTAGGAGAAAACTCTACTGTGGAAGCTCATCCCCCTTCAAGGATCACAAAGTGCTATGCTGGCATTCCCTCCTTTGCTGAAGGGAAATCATTTCAGTAGCTCTTGGGCTATGACACGAGCCAGAGATCCTACATTGCAGCAAGGTACTTCGACGGGATGCTGACAAGTGTACGCACTATGTGGCACACCACTGCTTTCATCCCCTACTGAAATGAGAACATTGATAACACGTCAAATAGTGTGGATGGCTTTTGTGGAAAACACTTTTCGCACGAGTTCCTATAATTGCTGAATGACGCAGGGGAGCGCAAAGTCTTCACTGCTGTATTCTCAGAGTGGAATGAATGCCCTGCTAGGCCCATGGTGTACGTTTAGCTTGTTCGTCCCTTAATGCTTCACGAACGGGTGGAGTCCAAGGGACGTAGTAGTCTCCGTGCGTTTCCTAGGCTACACCCTTAGTCTCCCATTCCATCTACTACTGAAAAGAGAACATTCAGAAGACGTTCCACGCTGAGACGGCTTTGGCTAAAAAAAACCCGGTTCCTACGAAATAGGTTTATTCCCGGGTGATGTTGAGGAGAAAACACAACTTCACCAATGTATTATCTTCCACTGGGAGCCCCGCAGGGTGCTCTGAGATCCATATTGCCTTAGATCTTCAGAGCCTTGGAGTCCAAGTCACGTAGCATGGCCTAGCGGCCTTCCAACGTCCGGATACGCTTTCCTCCCAGAACGCATAATTTGGCGAAAACAGTGGTAGCCAAGCTGACTGTAGTTCATAGTTGGCGTAGTCCTGTGCTCCCGTTCATTCCTTTGTCTGGGGGAACGTGATCCCCGAACTCTTTGCCTAGCAAAGTTACCGCCTAGGTGATCATACGGAAAACAAATTGGAATGATTGGCCAAATCGGTCGGTTATATCGGCACCCCATACATTTCGCACTCTACAGAAACGAGTCCATTGACCTAGTGTTTCCCGCTGGACATGAATTTTTCCAATAAGGCACTTGTGTGAAACATCCTGATTCCCTGGTCGTGTGGCAGCTTTCCATGAAATCCTTGCTGTTCTCTCAGAAGGAAATTCAGCCGCATAGACTCTATGGACTGTGAGCTTCATGTGCATATGTACGTTCGAGTAACAGTTTTATCCACAAGACATACTAGTCAGTACTTGCAGGAAATCGTCGGACTGTGAGTTTTTCAAGGAAAAAATAGAGGGGCGAAAACCCCACACTCGCAGCTCACTGTCCTGAAACGTTCAGATACTGCTATGCCCCAGCTCATTCACTCCTGATGGAAAATGATTTCAGGAGCATTTTGGTTAGAACAACACCCACAGCTCCGATATATGAGACGACTTCTGTTTGAAGATAGAGTTAGGGTTAGGGCTAGCATACGGGATATGGTTAGGATTAGCTTTATTATTAGGGTTAGGGTTCGGTTTGGGGATTGGGTTGGGGTTAGGGTGAGGGGTAGGGTTAGGGATAAGAGTAGGGTTAGGGTTAGGATGATGGTTTGGGCTAATGTTACATGTAGGCTTAGAGCTAGGGCTATAGGCAGATGACGGCCGCCGGTCGAGGAAAGTGTGTCATAGAAGATAGTGCACTTCGTAGCAGTCATAGTCCTGTACTCTCTTTGAGTCCGTGGATGACGAGAAAGTGATTCTGTAGATCGTTGGACTCAAACACAGCAAGGGAAATGATAAGAGAGCAAAATAGCTGATCATAAGTTCTGAAGAGGTTGTGTGATAGGGTACAAGGCACTCATTTCCACTTCAGCTGATATGAACACATTGATCGAGTGCTGCGTTCATGCTTAAAGCCACTTCTCAGGAACATGTTCATTCCCGAGTCCTTGCCAGCTTTCAAACCGTTGACTCATGGGCTGTGTCCGAGACATTCACTCGAATAGAGTAAGGGGACTGCTAGCTTCACATGCGTTTCTGCGTCGAAAACACTGTATGGTCAAAGTGAGGAACTAGGCCGTTCCTTCTCTTCTTCTTGGGACTACGCTTTTCGGATGCGAAAAGTACCTAGGAGAAAACTCTACTGTGGAAGCTCATCCCCCTTCAAGGATCACAAAGTGCTATGCTGGCATTCCCTCCTTTGCTGAAGGGAAATCATTTCAGTAGCTCTTGGGCTATGACACGAGCCAGAGATCCTACATTGCAGCAAGGTACTTCGACGGGATGCTGACAAGTGTACGCACTATGTGGCACACCACTGCTTTCATCCCCTACTGAAATGAGAACATTGATAACACGTCAAATAGTGTGGATGGCTTTTGTGGAAAACACTTTTCGCACGAGTTCCTATAATTGCTGAATGACGCAGGGGAGCGCAAAGTCTTCACTGCTGTATTCTCAGAGTGGAATGAATGCCCTGCTAGGCCCATGGTGTACGTTTAGCTTGTTCGTCCCTTAATGCTTCACGAACGGGTGGAGTCCAAGGGACGTAGTAGTCTCCGTGCGTTTCCTAGGCTACACCCTTAGTCTCCCATTCCATCTACTACTGAAAAGAGAACATTCAGAAGACGTTCCACGCTGAGACGGCTTTGGCTAAAAAAACCCGGTTCCTAAGAAATGGGTTTATTCCCGGGTGATGTTGAGGAGAAAACACAACTTCACCAATGTATTATCTTCCACTGGGAGCCCCGCAGGGTGCTCTGAGATCCATATTGCCTTAGATCTTCAGAGCCTTGGAGTCCAAGTCACGTAGCATGGCCTAGCGGCCTTCCAACGTCCGGATACGCTTTCCTCCCAGAACCCATAATTTGGCGAAAACAGTGGTAGCCAAGCTGACTGTAGTTCATAGTTGGCGTAGTCCTGTGCTCCCGTTCATTCCTTTGTCTGGGGGAACGTGATCCCTGAACTCTTTGCCTAGCCAAGTTACCGCCTAGGTGATCATACAGAAAACAAATTGGAATGATTGGCCAAATCGGTCGGTTATATCGGCACCCCATACATTTCGCACTCTACAGAAACGAGTCCATTGACCTAGTGTTTCCCGCTGGACATGAATTTTTCCAATAAGGCACTTGTGTGAAACATCCTGATTCCCTGGTCGTGTGGCAGCTTTCCATGAAATCCTTGCTGTTCTCTGAGAAGGAAATTCAGCCGCATAGACTCTATGGACTGTGAGCTTCATGTGCATATGTACGTTCGAGTAACAGTTTTATCCACAAGACATACTAGTCAGTACTTGCAGGAAATCGTCGGACTGTGAGTTTTTCAAGGAAAAAATAGAGGGGCGAAAACCCCACACTCGCAGCTCACTGTCCTGAAACGTTCAGATACTGCTATGCCCCAGCTCATTCACTCCTGATGGAAAATGATTTCAGGAGCATTTTGGTTAGAACAACACCCACAGCTCCGATATATGAGACGACTTCTGTTTGAAGATAGAGTTAGGGTTAGGGCTAGCATACGGGATATGGTTAGGATTAGCTTTATTATTAGGGTTAGGGTTCGGTTTGGGGATTGGGTTCGGGTTAGGGTGAGGGGTAGGGTTAGGGATAAGAGTAGGGTTAGGGTTAGGATGATGGTTTGGGCTAATGTTACATGTAGGCTTAGGGCTAGGGCTATAGGCAGATGACGGCCGCCGGTCGAGGAAAGTGTGTCATAGAAGATAGTGCACTTCGTAGCAGTCATAGTCCTGTACTCTCTTTGAGTCCGTGGATGACGAGAAAGTGATTCTGTAGATCGTTGGACTCAAACACAGCAAGGGAAATGATAAGAGAGCAAAATAGCTGATCATAAGTTCTGAAGAGGTTGTGTGATAGGGTACAAGGCACTCATTTCCACTTCAGCTGATATGAACACATTGATCGAGTGCTGCGTTCATGCTTAAAGCCACTTCTCAGGAACATGTTCATTCCCGAGTCCTTGCCAGCTTTCAAACCGTTGACTCATGGGCTGTGTCCGAGACATTCACTCGAATAGAGTAAGGGGACTGCTAGCTTCACATGCGTTTCTGCGTCGAAAACACTGTATGGTCAAAGTGAGGAACTAGGCCGTTCCTTCTCTTCTTCTTGGGACTACGCTTTTCGGATGCGAAAAGTACCTAGGAGAAAACTCTACTGTGGAAGCTCATCCCCCTTCAAGGATCACAAAGTGCTATGCTGGCATTCCCTCCTTTGCTGAAGGGAAATCATTTCAGTAGCTCTTGGGCTATGACACGAGCCAGAGATCCTACATTGCAGCAAGGTACTTCGACGGGATGCTGACAAGTGTACGCACTATGTGGCACACCACTGCTTTCATCCCCTACTGAAATGAGAACATTGATAACACGTCAAATAGTGTGGATGGCTTTTGTGGAAAACACTTTTCGCACGAGTTCCTATAATTGCTGAATGACGCAGGGGAGCGCAAAGTCTTCACTGCTGTATTCTCAGAGTGGAATGAATGCCCTGCTAGGCCCATGGTGTACGTTTAGCTTGTTCGTCCCTTAATGCTTCACGAACGGGTGGAGTCCAAGGGACGTAGTAGTCTCCGTGCGTTTCCTAGGCTACACCCTTAGTCTCCCATTCCATCTACTACTGAAAAGAGAACATTCAGAAGACGTTCCACGCTGAGACGGCTTTGGCTAAAAAAACCCGGTTCCTAAGAAATGGGTTTATTCCCGGGTGATGTTGAGGAGAAAACACAACTTCACCAATGTATTATCTTCCACTGGGAGCCCCGCAGGGTGCTCTGAGATCCATATTGCCTTAGATCTTCAAGCCTTGGAGTCCAAGTCACGTAGCATGGCCTAGCGGCCTTCCAACGTCCGGATACGCTTTCCTCCCAGAACCCATAATTTGGCGAAAACAGTGGTAGCCAAGCTGACTGTAGTTCATAGTTGGCGTAGTCCTGTGCTCCCGTTCATTCCTTTGTCTGGGGGAACGTGATCCCTGAACTCTTTGCCTAGCCAAGTTACCGCCTAGGTGATCATACAGAAAACAAATTGGAATGATTGGCCAAATCGGTCGGTTATATCGGCACCCCATACATTTCGCACTCTACAGAAACGAGTCCATTGACCTAGTGTTTCCCGCTGGACATGAATTTTTCCAATAAGGCACTTGTGTGAAACATCCTGATTCCCTGGTCGTGTGGCAGCTTTCCATGAAATCCTTGCTGTTCTCTGAGAAGGAAATTCAGCCGCATAGACTCTATGGACTGTGAGCTTCATGTGCATATGTACGTTCGAGTAACAGTTTTATCCACAAGACATACTAGTCAGTACTTGCAGGAAATCGTCGGACTGTGAGTTTTTCAAGGAAAAAATAGAGGGGCGAAAACCCCACACTCGCAGCTCACTGTCCTGAAACGTTCAGATACTGCTATGCCCCAGCTCATTCACTCCTGATGGAAAATGATTTCAGGAGCATTTTGGTTAGAACAACACCCACAGCTCCGATATATGAGACGACTTCTGTTTGAAGATAGAGTTAGGGTTAGGGCTAGCATACGGGATATGGTTAGGATTAGCTTTATTATTAGGGTTAGGGTTCGGTTTGGGGATTGGGTTCGGGTTAGGGTGAGGGGTAGGGTTAGGGATAAGAGTAGGGTTAGGGTTAGGATGATGGTTTGGGCTAATGTTACATGTAGGCTTAGGGCTAGGGCTATAGGCAGATGACGGCCGCCGGTCGAGGAAAGTGTGTCATAGAAGATAGTGCACTTCGTAGCAGTCATAGTCCTGTACTCTCTTTGAGTCCGTGGATGACGAGAAAGTGATTCTGTAGATCGTTGGACTCAAACACAGCAAGGGAAATGATAAGAGAGCAAAATAGCTGATCATAAGTTCTGAAGAGGTTGTGTGATAGGGTACAAGGCACTCATTTCCACTTCAGCTGATATGAACACATTGATCGAGTGCTGCGTTCATGCTTAAAGCCACTTCTCAGGAACATGTTCATTCCCGAGTCCTTGCCAGCTTTCAAACCGTTGACTCATGTGCTGTGTCCGAGACATTCACTCGAATAGAGTAAGGGGACTGCTAGCTTCACATGCGTTTCTGCGTCGAAAACACTGTATGGTCAAAGTGAGGAACTAGGCCGTTCCTTCTCTTCTTCTTGGGACTACGCTTTTCGGATGCGAAAAGTACCTAGGAGAAAACTCTACTGTGGAAGCTCATCCCCCTTCAAGGATCACAAAGTGCTATGCTGGCATTCCCTCCTTTGCTGAAGGGAAATCATTTCAGTAGCTCTTGGGCTATGACACGAGCCAGAGATCCTACATTGCAGCAAGGTACTTCGACGGGATGCTGACAAGTGTACGCACTATGTGGCACACCACTGCTTTCATCCCCTACTGAAATGAGAACATTGATAACACGTCAAATAGTGTGGATGGCTTTTGTGGAAAACACTTTTCGCATGAGTTCCTATAATTGCTGAATGACGCAGGGGAGCGCAAAGTCTTCACTGCTGTATTCTCAGAGTGGAATGAATGCCCTGCTAGGCCCATGGTGTACGTTTAGCTTGTTCGTCCCTTAATGCTTCACGAACGGGTGGAGTCCAAGGGACGTAGTAGTCTCCGTGCGTTTCCTAGGCTACACCCTTAGTCTCCCATTCCATCTACTACTGAAAAGAGAACATTCAGAAGACGTTCCACGCTGAGACGGCTTTGGCTAAAAAAAACCCGGTTCCTACGAAATAGGTTTATTCCCGGGTGATGTTGAGGAGAAAACACAACTTCACCAATGTATTATCTTCCACTGGGAGCCCCGCAGGGTGCTCTGAGATCCATATTGCCTTAGATCTTCAGAGCCTTGGAGTCCAAGTCACGTAGCATGGCCTAGCGGCCTTCCAACGTCCGGATACGCTTTCCTCCCAGAACGCATAATTTGGCGAAAACAGTGGTAGCCAAGCTGACTGTAGTTCATAGTTGGCGTAGTCCTGTGCTCCCGTTCATTCCTTTGTCTGGGGGAACGTGATCCCCGAACTCTTTGCCTAGCAAAGTTACCGCCTAGGTGATCATACGGAAAACAAATTGGAATGATTGGCCAAATCGGTCGGTTATATCGGCACCCCATACATTTCGCACTCTACAGAAACGAGTCCATTGACCTAGTGTTTCCCGCTGGACATGAATTTTTCCAATAAGGCACTTGTGTGAAACATCCTGATTCCCTGGTCGTGTGGCAGCTTTCCATGAAATCCTTGCTGTTCTCTCAGAAGGAAATTCAGCCGCATAGACTCTATGGACTGTGAGCTTCATGTGCATATGTACGTTCGAGTAACAGTTTTATCCACAAGACATACTAGTCAGTACTTGCAGGAAATCGTCGGACTGTGAGTTTTTCAAGGAAAAAATAGAGGGGCGAAAACCCCACACTCGCAGCTCACTGTCCTGAAACGTTCAGATACTGCTATGCCCCAGCTCATTCACTCCTGATGGAAAATGATTTCAGGAGCATTTTGGTTAGAACAACACCCACAGCTCCGATATATGAGACGACTTCTGTTTGAAGATAGAGTTAGGGTTAGGGCTAGCATACGGGATATGGTTAGGATTAGCTTTATTATTAGGGTTAGGGTTCGGTTTGGGGATTGGGTTGGGGTTAGGGTGAGGGGTAGGGTTAGGGATAAGAGTAGGGTTAGGGTTAGGATGATGGTTTGGGCTAATGTTACATGTAGGCTTAGAGCTAGGGCTATAGGCAGATGACGGCCGCCGGTCGAGGAAAGTGTGTCATAGAAGATAGTGCACTTCGTAGCAGTCATAGTCCTGTACTCTCTTTGAGTCCGTGGATGACGAGAAAGTGATTCTGTAGATCGTTGGACTCAAACACAGCAAGGGAAATGATAAGAGAGCAAAATAGCTGATCATAAGTTCTGAAGAGGTTGTGTGATAGGGTACAAGGCACTCATTTCCACTTCAGCTGATATGAACACATTGATCGAGTGCTGCGTTCATGCTTAAAGCCACTTCTCAGGAACATGTTCATTCCCGAGTCCTTGCCAGCTTTCAAACCGTTGACTCATGGGCTGTGTCCGAGACATTCACTCGAATAGAGTAAGGGGACTGCTAGCTTCACATGCGTTTCTGCGTCGAAAACACTGTATGGTCAAAGTGAGGAACTAGGCCGTTCCTTCTCTTCTTCTTGGGACTACGCTTTTCGGATGCGAAAAGTACCTAGGAGAAAACTCTACTGTGGAAGCTCATCCCCCTTCAAGGATCACAAAGTGCTATGCTGGCATTCCCTCCTTTGCTGAAGGGAAATCATTTCAGTAGCTCTTGGGCTATGACACGAGCCAGAGATCCTACATTGCAGCAAGGTACTTCGACGGGATGCTGACAAGTGTACGCACTATGTGGCACACCACTGCTTTCATCCCCTACTGAAATGAGAACATTGATAACACGTCAAATAGTGTGGATGGCTTTTGTGGAAAACACTTTTCGCACGAGTTCCTATAATTGCTGAATGACGCAGGGGAGCGCAAAGTCTTCACTGCTGTATTCTCAGAGTGGAATGAATGCCCTGCTAGGCCCATGGTGTACGTTTAGCTTGTTCGTCCCTTAATGCTTCACGAACGGGTGGAGTCCAAGGGACGTAGTAGTCTCCGTGCGTTTCCTAGGCTACACCCTTAGTCTCCCATTCCATCTACTACTGAAAAGAGAACATTCAGAAGACGTTCCACGCTGAGACGGCTTTGGCTAAAAAAACCCGGTTCCTAAGAAATGGGTTTATTCCCGGGTGATGTTGAGGAGAAAACACAACTTCACCAATGTATTATCTTCCACTGGGAGCCCCGCAGGGTGCTCTGAGATCCATATTGCCTTAGATCTTCAGAGCCTTGGAGTCCAAGTCACGTAGCATGGCCTAGCGGCCTTCCAACGTCCGGATACGCTTTCCTCCCAGAACCCATAATTTGGCGAAAACAGTGGTAGCCAAGCTGACTGTAGTTCATAGTTGGCGTAGTCCTGTGCTCCCGTTCATTCCTTTGTCTGGGGGAACGTGATCCCTGAACTCTTTGCCTAGCCAAGTTACCGCCTAGGTGATCATACAGAAAACAAATTGGAATGATTGGCCAAATCGGTCGGTTATATCGGCACCCCATACATTTCGCACTCTACAGAAACGAGTCCATTGACCTAGTGTTTCCCGCTGGACATGAATTTTTCCAATAAGGCACTTGTGTGAAACATCCTGATTCCCTGGTCGTGTGGCAGCTTTCCATGAAATCCTTGCTGTTCTCTGAGAAGGAAATTCAGCCGCATAGACTCTATGGACTGTGAGCTTCATGTGCATATGTACGTTCGAGTAACAGTTTTATCCACAAGACATACTAGTCAGTACTTGCAGGAAATCGTCGGACTGTGAGTTTTTCAAGGAAAAAATAGAGGGGCGAAAACCCCACACTCGCAGCTCACTGTCCTGAAACGTTCAGATACTGCTATGCCCCAGCTCATTCACTCCTGATGGAAAATGATTTCAGGAGCATTTTGGTTAGAACAACACCCACAGCTCCGATATATGAGACGACTTCTGTTTGAAGATAGAGTTAGGGTTAGGGCTAGCATACGGGATATGGTTAGGATTAGCTTTATTATTAGGGTTAGGGTTCGGTTTGGGGATTGGGTTCGGGTTAGGGTGAGGGGTAGGGTTAGGGATAAGAGTAGGGTTAGGGTTAGGATGATGGTTTGGGCTAATGTTACATGTAGGCTTAGGGCTAGGGCTATAGGCAGATGACGGCCGCCGGTCGAGGAAAGTGTGTCATAGAAGATAGTGCACTTCGTAGCAGTCATAGTCCTGTACTCTCTTTGAGTCCGTGGATGACGAGAAAGTGATTCTGTAGATCGTTGGACTCAAACACAGCAAGGGAAATGATAAGAGAGCAAAATAGCTGATCATAAGTTCTGAAGAGGTTGTGTGATAGGGTACAAGGCACTCATTTCCACTTCAGCTGATATGAACACATTGATCGAGTGCTGCGTTCATGCTTAAAGCCACTTCTCAGGAACATGTTCATTCCCGAGTCCTTGCCAGCTTTCAAACCGTTGACTCATGGGCTGTGTCCGAGACATTCACTCGAATAGAGTAAGGGGACTGCTAGCTTCACATGCGTTTCTGCGTCGAAAACACTGTATGGTCAAAGTGAGGAACTAGGCCGTTCCTTCTCTTCTTCTTGGGACTACGCTTTTCGGATGCGAAAAGTACCTAGGAGAAAACTCTACTGTGGAAGCTCATCCCCCTTCAAGGATCACAAAGTGCTATGCTGGCATTCCCTCCTTTGCTGAAGGGAAATCATTTCAGTAGCTCTTGGGCTATGACACGAGCCAGAGATCCTACATTGCAGCAAGGTACTTCGACGGGATGCTGACAAGTGTACGCACTATGTGGCACACCACTGCTTTCATCCCCTACTGAAATGAGAACATTGATAACACGTCAAATAGTGTGGATGGCTTTTGTGGAAAACACTTTTCGCACGAGTTCCTATAATTGCTGAATGACGCAGGGGAGCGCAAAGTCTTCACTGCTGTATTCTCAGAGTGGAATGAATGCCCTGCTAGGCCCATGGTGTACGTTTAGCTTGTTGGTCCCTTAATGCTTCACGAACGGGTGGAGTCCAAGGGACGTAGTAGTCTCCGTGCGTTTCCTAGGCTACACCCTTAGTCTCCCATTCCATCTACTACTGAAAAGAGAACATTCAGAAGACGTTCCACGCTGAGACGGCTTTGGCTAAAAAAACCCGGTTCCTACGAAATAGGTTTATTCCCGGGTGATGTTGAGGAGAAAACACAACTTCACCAATGTATTATCTTCCACTGGGAGCCCCGCAGGGTGCTCTGAGATCCATATTGCCTTAGATCTTCAGAGCCTTGGAGTCCAAGTCACGTAGCATGGCCTAGCGGCCTTCCAACGTCCGGATACGCTTTCCTCCCAGAACGCATAATTTGGCGAAAACAGTGGTAGCCAAGCTGACTGTAGTTCATAGTTGGCGTAGTCCTGTGCTCCCGTTCATTCCTTTGTCTGGGGGAACGTGATCCCTGAACTCTTTGCCTAGCAAAGTTACCGCCTAGGTGATCATACGGAAAACAAATTGGAATGATTGGCCAAATCGGTCGGTTATATCGGCACCCCATACATTTCGCACTCTACAGAAACGAGTCCATTGACCTAGTGTTTCCCGCTGGACATGAATTTTTCCAATAAGGCACTTGTGTGAAACATCCTGATTCCCTGGTCGTGTGGCAGCTTTCCATGAAATCCTTGCTGTTCTCTGAGAAGGAAATTCAGCCGCATAGACTCTATGGACTGTGAGCTTCATGTGCATATGTACGTTCGAGTAACAGTTTTATCCACAAGACATACTAGTCAGTACTTGCAGGAAATCGTCGGACTGTGAGTTTTTCAAGGAAAAAATAGAGGGGCGAAAACCCCACACTCGCAGCTCACTGTCCTGAAACGTTCAGATACTGCTATGCCCCAGCTCATTCACTCCTGATGGAAAATGATTTCAGGAGCATTTTGGTTAGAACAACACCCACAGCTCCGATATATGAGACGACTTCTGTTTGAAGATAGAGTTAGGGTTAGGGCTAGCATACGGGATATGGTTAGGATTAGCTTTATTATTAGGGTTAGGGTTCGGTTTGGGGATTGGGTTCGGGTTAGGGTGAGGGGTAGGGTTAGGGATAAGAGTAGGGTTAGGGTTAGGATGATGGTTTGGGCTAATGTTACATGTAGGCTTAGGGCTAGGGCTATAGGCAGATGACGGCCGCCGGTCGAGGAAAGTGTGTCATAGAAGATAGTGCACTTCGTAGCAGTCATAGTCCTGTACTCTCTTTGAGTCCGTGGATGACGAGAAAGTGATTCGGTAGATCGTTGGACTCAAACACAGCAAGGGAAATGATAAGAGAGCAAAATAGCTGATCATAAGTTCTGAAGAGGTTGTGTGATAGGGTACAAGGCACTCATTTCCACTTCAGCTGATATGAACACATTGATCGAGTGCTGCGTTCATGCTTAAAGCCACTTCTCAGGAACATGTTCATTCCCGAGTCCTTGCCAGTTTTCAAACCGTTGACTCATGTGCTGTGTCCGAGACATTCACTCGAATAGAGTAAGGGGACTGCTAGCTTCACATGCATTTCTGCGTCGAAAACACTGTATGGTCAAAGTGAGGAACTAGGCCGTTCCTTCTCTTCTTCTTGGGACTACGCTTTTCGGATGCGAAAAGTACCTAGGAGAAAACTCTACTGTGGAAGCTCATCCCCCTTCAAGGATCACAAAGTGCTATGCTGGCATTCCCTCCTTTGCTGAAGGGAAATCATTTCAGTAGCTCTTGGGCTATGACACGAGCCAGAGATCCTACATTGCAGCAAGGTACTTCGACGGGATGCTGACAAGTGTACGCACTATGTGGCACACCACTGCTTTCATCCCCTACTGAAATGAGAACATTGATAACACGTCAAATAGTGTGGATGGCTTTTGTGGAAAACACTTTTCGCACGAGTTCCTATAATTGCTGAATGACGCAGGGGAGCGCAAAGTCTTCACTGCTGTATTCTCAGAGTGGAATGAATGCCCTGCTAGGCCCATGGTGTACGTTTAGCTTGTTCGTCCCTTAATGCTTCACGAACGGGTGGAGTCCAAGGGACGTAGTAGTCTCCGTGCGTTTCCTAGGCTACACCCTTAGTCTCCCATTCCATCTACTACTGAAAAGAGAACATTCAGAAGACGTTCCACGCTGAGAGGGCTTTGGCTAAAAAAACCCGGTTCCTACGAAATGGGTTTATTCCCGGGTGATGTTGAGGAGAAAACACAACTTCACCAATGTATTATCTTCCACTGGGAGCCCCGCAGGGTGCTCTGAGATCCATATTGCCTTAGATCTTCAGAGCCTTGGAGTCCAAGTCACGTAGCATGGCCTAGCGGCCTTCCAACGTCCGGATACGCTTTCCTCCCAGAACGCATAATTTGGCGAAAACAGTGGTAGCCAAGCTGACTGTAGTTCATAGTTGGCGTAGTCCTGTGCTCCCGTTCATGCCTTTGTCTGGGGGAACGTGATCCCTGAACTCTTTGCCTAGCAAAGTTACCGCCTAGGTGATCATACGGAAAACAAATTGGAATGATTGGCCAAATCGGTCGGTTATATCGGCACCCCATACATTTCGCACTCTACAGAAACGAGTCCATTGACCTAGTGTTTCCCGCTGGACATGAATTTTTCCAATAAGGCACTTGTGTGAAACATCCTGATTCCCTGGTCGTGTGGCAGCTTTCCATGAAATCCTTGCTGTTCTCTGAGAAGGAAATTCAGCCGCATAGACTCTATGGACTGTGAGCTTCATGTGCATATGTACGTTCGAGTAACAGTTTTATCCACAAGACATACTAGTCAGTACTTGCAGGAAATCGTCGGACTGTGAGTTTTTCAAGGAAAAAATAGAGGGGCGAAAACCCCACACTCGCAGCTCACTGTCCTGAAACGTTCAGATACTGCTATGCCCCAGCTCATTCACTCCTGATGGAAAATGATTTCAGGAGCATTTTGGTTAGAACAACACCCACAGCTCCGATATATGAGACGACTTCTGTTTGAAGATAGAGTTAGGGTTAGGGCTAGCATACGGGATATGGTTAGGATTAGCTTTATTATTAGGGTTAGGGTTCGGTTTGGGGATTGGGTTCGGGTTAGGGTGAGGGGTAGGGTTAGGGATAAGAGTAGGGTTAGGGTTAGGATGATGGTTTGGGCTAATGTTACATGTAGGCTTAGGGCTAGGGCTATAGGCAGATGACGGCCGCCGGTCGAGGAAAGTGTGTCATAGAAGATAGTGCACTTCGTAGCAGTCATAGTCCTGTACTCTCTTTGAGTCCGTGGATGACGAGAAAGTGATTCTGTAGATCGTTGGACTCAAACACAGCAAGGGAAATGATAAGAGAGCAAAATAGCTGATCATAAGTTCTGAAGAGGTTGTGTGATAGGGTACAAGGCACTCATTTCCACTTCAGCTGATATGAACACATTGATCGAGTGCTGCGTTCATGCTTAAAGCCACTTCTCAGGAACATGTTCATTCCCGAGTCCTTGCCAGCTTTCAAACCGTTGACTCATGTGCTGTGTCCGAGACATTCACTCGAATAGAGTAAGGGGACTGCTAGCTTCACATGCATTTCTGCGTCGAAAACACTGTATGGTCAAAGTGAGGAACTAGGCCGTTCCTTCTCTTCTTCTTGGGACTACGCTTTTCGGATGCGAAAAGTACCTAGGAGAAAACTCTACTGTGGAAGCTCATCCCCCTTCAAGGATCACAAAGTGCTATGCTGGCATTCCCTCCTTTGCTGAGGGGAAATCATTTCAGTAGCTCTTGGGCTATGACACGAGCCAGAGATCCTACATTGCAGCAAGGTACTTCGACGGGATGCTGACAAGTGTACGCACTATGTGGCACACCACTGCTTTCATCCCCTACTGAAATGAGAACATTGATAACACGTCAAATAGTGTGGATGGCTTTTGTGGAAAACACTTTTCGCACGAGTTCCTATAATTGCTGAATGACGCAGGGGAGCGCAAAGTCTTCACTGCTGTATTCTCAGAGTGGAATGAATGCCCTGCTAGGCCCATGGTGTACGTTTAGCTTGTTCGTCCCTTAATGCTTCACGAACGGGTGGAGTCCAAGGGACGTAGTAGTCTCCGTGCGTTTCCTAGGCTACACCCTTAGTCTCCCATTCCATCTACTACTGAAAAGAGAACATTCAGAAGACGTTCCACGCTGAGACGGCTTTGGCTAAAAAAACCCGGTTCCTAAGAAATGGGTTTATTCCCGGGTGATGTTGAGGAGAAAACACAACTTCACCAATGTATTATCTTCCACTGGGAGCCCCGCAGGGTGCTCTGAGATCCATATTGCCTTAGATCTTCAGAGCCTTGGAGTCCAAGTCACGTAGCATGGCCTAGCGGCCTTCCAACGTCCGGATACGCTTTCCTCCCAGAACGCATAATTTGGCGAAAACAGTGGTAGCCAAGCTGACTGTAGTTCATAGTTGGCGTAGTCCTGTGCTCCCGTTCATTCCTTTGTCTGGGGGAACGTGATCCCTGAACTCTTTGCCTAGCCAAGTTACCGCCTAGGTGATCATACGGAAAACAAATTGGAATGATTGGCCAAATCGGTCGGTTATATCGGCACCCCATACATTTCGCACTCTACAGAAACGAGTCCATTGACCTAGTGTTTCCCGCTGGACATGAATTTTTCCAATAAGGCACTTGTGTGAAACATCCTGATTCCCTGGTCGTGTGGCAGCTTTCCATGAAATCCTTGCTGTTCTCTGAGAAGGAAATTCAGCCGCATAGACTCTATGGACTGTGAGCTTCATGTGCATATGTACGTTCGAGTAACAGTTTTATCCACAAGACATACTAGTCAGTACTTGCAGGAAATCGTCGGACTGTGAGTTTTTCAAGGAAAAAATAGAGGGGCGAAAACCCCACACTCGCAGCTCACTGTCCTGAAACGTTCAGATACTGCTATGCCCCAGCTCATTCACTCCTGATGGAAAATGATGTCAGGAGCATTTTGGTTAGAACAACACCCACAGCTCCGATATATGAGACGACTTCTGTTTCAATATAGAGTTAGGGTTAGGGCTAGCATACGGGATATGGTTAGGATTAGCTTTATTATTAGGGTTAGGGATAGGGTTAGGGTTCGGTTTGCGGATTGGGTTCGGGTTAGGGTGAGGGGTAGGGTTAGGGATAAGAGTAGGGTTAGGGTTAGGATGATGGTTTGGGCTAATGTTACATGTAGGCTTAGGGCTAGGGCTATAGGCAGATGACGGCCGCCGGTCGAGGAAAGTGTGTCATAGAAGATAGTGCACTTCGTAGCAGTCATAGTCCTGTACTCTCTTTGAGTCCGTGGATGACGAGAAAGTGATTCTGTAGATCGTTGGACTCAAACACAGCAAGGGAAATGATAAGAGAGCAAAATAGCTGATCATAAGTCCTGAAGAGGTTGTGTGATAGGGTACAAGGCACTCATTTCCACTTCAGCTGATATGAACACATTGATCGAGTGCTGCGTTCATGCTTAAAGCCACTTCTCAGGAACATGTTCATTCCCGAGTCCTTGCCAGCTTTCACACCGTTGACTCATGTGCTGTGTCCGAGACGTTCACTCGAATAGAGTAAGGGGACTGCTAGCTTCACATGCGTTTCTGCGTTGAAAACACTGTATGGTCAAAGTGAGGAACTAGGCCGTTCCTTCTCTTCTTCTTGGGACTACGCTTTTCGGATGCGAAAAGTACCTAGGAGAAAACTCTACTGTGGAAGCTCATCCCCCTTCAAGGATCACAAAGTGCTATGCTGGCATTCCCTCCTTTGCTGAAGGGAAATCATTTCAGTAGCTCTTGGGCTATGACACGAGCCAGAGATCCTACATTGCAGCAAGGTACTTCGACGGGATGCTGACAAGTGTACGCACTATGTGGCACACCACTGCTTTCATCCCCTACTGAAATGAGAACATTGATAACACGTCAAATAGTGTGGATGGCTTTTGTGGAAAACACTTTTCGCACGAGTTCCTATAATTGCTGAATGACGCAGGGGAGCGCAAAGTCTTCACTGCTGTATTCTCAGAGTGGAATGAATGCCCTGCTAGGCCCATGGTGTACGTTTAGCTTGTTCGTCCCTTAATGCTTCACGAACGGGTGGAGTCCAAGGGACGTAGTAGTCTCCGTGCGTTTCCTAGGCTACACCCTTAATCTCCCATTCCATCTACTACTGAAAAGAGAACATTCAGAAGTCGTTCCACGCTGAGACGGCTTTGGCTAAAAAAACCCGGTTCCTACGAAATAGGTTTATTCCCGGGTGATGTTGAGGAGAAAACACAACTTCACCAATGTATTATCTTCCACTGGGAGCCCCGCAGGGTGCTCTGAGATCCATATTGCCTTAGATCTTCAGAGCCTTGGAGTCCAAGTCACGTAGCATGGCCTAGCGGCCTTCCAACGTCCGGATACGCTTTCCTCCCAGAACGCATAATTTGGCGAAAACAGTGGTAGCCAAGCTGACTGTAGTTCATAGTTGGCGTAGTCCTGTGCTCCCGTTCATGCCTTTGTCTGAGGGAACGTGATCCCTGAACTGTTTGCCTAGCAAAGTTACCGCCTAGGTGATCATACGGAAAACAAATTGGAATGATTGGCCAAATCGGTCGGTTATATCGGCACCCCATACATTTCGCACTCTACAGAAACGAGTCCATTGACCTAGTGTTTCCCGCTGGACATGAATTTTTCCAATAAGGCACTTGTGTGAAACATCCTGATTCCCTGGTCGTGTGGCAGCTTTCCATGAAATCCTTGCTGTTCTCTGAGAAGGAAATTCAGCCGCATAGACTCTATGGACTGTGAGCTTCATGTGCATATGTACGTTCGAGTAACAGTTTTATCCACAAGACATACTAGTCAGTACTTGCAGGAAATCGTCGGACTGTGAGTTTTTCAAGGAAAAAATAGAGGGGCGAAAACCCCACACTCGCAGCTCACTGTCCTGAAACGTTCAGATACTGCTATGCCCCAGCTCATTCACTCCTGATGGAAAATGATGTCAGGAGCATTTTGGTTAGAACAACACCCACAGCTCCGATATATGAGACGACTTCTGTTTGAAGATAGAGTTAGGGTTAGGGCTAGCATACGGGATATGGTTAGGATTAGCTTTATTATTAGGGTTAGGGTTCGGTTTGGGGATTGGGTTCGGGTTAGGGTGAGGGGTAGGGTTAGGGATAAGAGTAGGGTTAGGGTTAGGATGAAGGTTTGGGCTAATGTTACATGTAGGCTTAGGGCTAGGGCTATAGGCAGATGACCGCCGCCGGTCGAGGAAAGTGTGTCATAGAAGATAGTGCACTTCGTAGCAGTCATAGTCCTGTACTCTCTTTGAGTCCGTGGATGACGAGAAAGTGATTCTGTAGATCGTTGGACTCAAACACAGCAAGGGAAATGATAAGAGAGCAAAATAGCTGATCATAAGTTCTGAAGAGGTTGTGTGATAGGGTACAAGGCACTCATTTCCACTTCAGCTGATATGAACACATTGATCGAGTGCTGCGTTCATGCTTAAAGCCACTTCTCAGGAACATGTTCATTCCCGAGTCCTTGCCAGCTTTCACACCGTTGACTCATGTGCTGTGTCCGAGACGTTCACTCGAATAGAGTAAGGGGACTGCTAGCTTCACATGCGTTTCTGCGTCGAAAACACTGTATGGTCAAAGTGAGGAACTAGGCCGTTCCTTCTCTTCTTCTTGGGACTACGCTTTTCGGATGCGAAAAGTACCTAGGAGAAAACTCTACTGTGGAAGCTCATCCCCCTTCAAGGATCACAAAGTGCTATGCTGGCATTCCCTCCTTTGCTGAAGGGAAATCATTTCAGTAGCTCTTGGGCTATGACACGAGCCAGAGATCCTACATTGCAGCAAGGTACTTCGACGGGATGCTGACAAGTGTACGCACTATGTGGCACACCACTGCTTTCATCCCCTACTGAAATGAGAACATTGATAACACGTCAAATAGTGTGGATGGCTTTTGTGGAAAACACTTTTCGCACGAGTTCCTATAATTGCTGAATGACGCAGGGGAGCGCAAAGTCTTCACTGCTGTATTCTCAGAGTGGAATGAATGCCCTGCTAGGCCCATGGTGTACGTTTAGCTTGTTCGTCCCTTAATGCTTCACGAACGGGTGGAGTCCAAGGGACGTAGTAGTCTCCGTGCGTTTCCTAGGCTACACCCTTAGTCTCCCATTCCATCTACTACTGAAAAGAGAACATTCAGAAGACGTTCCACGCTGAGACGGCTTTGGCTAAAAAAACCCGGTTCCTAAGAAATGGGTTTATTCCCGGGTGATGTTGAGGAGAAAACACAACTTCACCAATGTATTATCTTCCACTGGGAGCCCCGCAGGGTGCTCTGAGATCCATATTGCCTTAGATCTTCAGAGCCTTGGAGTCCAAGTCACGTAGCATGGCCTAGCGGCCTTCCAACGTCCGGATACGCTTTCCTCCCAGAACGCATAATTTGGCGAAAACAGTGGTAGCCAAGCTGACTGTAGTTCATAGTTGGCGTAGTCCTGTGCTCCCGTTCATTCCTTTGTCTGGGGGAACGTGATCCCTGAACTCTTTGCCTAGCCAAGTTACCGCCTAGGTGATCATACGGAAAACAAATTGGAATGATTGGCCAAATCGGTCGGTTATATCGGCACCCCATACATTTCGCACTCTACAGAAACGAGTCCATTGACCTAGTGTTTCCCGCTGGACATGAATTTTTCCAATAAGGCACTTGTGTGAAACATCCTGATTCCCTGGTCGTGTGGCAGCTTTCCATGAAATCCTTGCTGTTCTCTGAGAAGGAAATTCAGCCGCATAGACTCTATGGACTGTGAGCTTCATGTGCATATGTACGTTCGAGTAACAGTTTTATCCACAAGACATACTAGTCAGTACTTGCAGGAAATCGTCGGACTGTGAGTTTTTCAAGGAAAAAATAGAGGGGCGAAAACCCCACACTCGCAGCTCACTGTCCTGAAACGTTCAGATACTGCTATGCCCCAGCTCATTCACTCCTGATGGAAAATGATTTCAGGAGCATTTTGGTTAGAACAACACCCACAGCTCCGATATATGAGACGACTTCTGTTTCAAGATAGAGTTAGGGTTAGGGCTAGCATACGGGATATGGTTAGGATTAGCTTTATTATTAGGGTTAGGGATAGGGTTAGGGTTCGGTTTGCGGATTGGGTTCGGGTTAGGGTGAGGGGTAGGGTTAGGGATAAGAGTAGGGTTAGGGTTAGGATGATGGTTTGGGCTAATGTTACATGTAGGCTTAGGGCTAGGGCTATAGGCAGATGACGGCCGCCGGTCGAGGAAAGTGTGTCATAGAAGATAGTGCACTTCGTAGCAGTCATAGTCCTGTACTCTCTTTGAGTCCGTGGATGACGAGAAAGTGATTCTGTAGATCGTTGGACTCAAACACAGCAAGGGAAATGATAAGAGAGCAAAATAGCTGATCATAAGTCCTGAAGAGGTTGTGTGATAGGGTACAAGGCACTCATTTCCACTTCAGCTGATATGAACACATTGATCGAGTGCTGCGTTCATGCTTAAAGCCACTTCTCAGGAACATGTTCATTCCCGAGTCCTTGCCAGCTTTCACACCGTTGACTCATGTGCTGTGTCCGAGACGTTCACTCGAATAGAGTAAGGGGACTGCTAGCTTCACATGCGTTTCTGCGTCGAAAACACTGTATGGTCAAAGTGAGGAACTAGGCCGTTCCTTCTCTTCTTCTTGGGACTACGCTTTTCGGATGCGAAAAGTACCTAGGAGAAAACTCTACTGTGGAAGCTCATCCCCCTTCAAGGATCACAAAGTGCTATGCTGGCATTCCCTCCTTTGCTGAAGGGAAATCATTTCAGTAGCTCTTGGGCTATGACACGAGCCAGAGATCCTACATTGCAGCAAGGTACTTCGACGGGATGCTGACAAGTGTACGCACTATGTGGCACACCACTGCTTTCATCCCCTACTGAAATGAGAACATTGATAACACGTCAAATAGTGTGGATGGCTTTTGTGGAAAACACTTTTCGCACGAGTTCCTATAATTGCTGAATGACGCAGGGGAGCGGAAAGTCTTCACTGCTGTATTCTCAGAGTGGAATGAATGCCCTGCTAGGCCCATGGTGTACGTTTAGCTTGTTCGTCCCTTAATGCTTCACGAACGGGTGGAGTCCAAGGGACGTAGTAGTCTCCGTGCGTTTCCTAGGCTACACCCTTAGTCTCCCATTCCATCTACTACTGAAAAGAGAACATTCAGAAGACGTTCCACGCTGAGACGGCTTTGGCTAAAAAAACCCGGTTCCTACGAAATAGGTTTATTCCCGGGTGATGTTGAGGAGAAAACACAACTTCACCAATGTATTATCTTCCACTGGGAGCCCCGCAGGGTGCTCTGAGATCCATATTGCCTTAGATCTTCAGAGCCTTGGAGTCCAAGTCACGTAGCATGGCCTAGCGGCCTTCCGACGTCCGGATACGCTTTCCTCCCAGAACGCATAATTTGGCGAAAACAGTGGTAGCCAAGCTGACTGTAGTTCATAGTTGGCGTAGTCCTGTGCTCCCGTTCATTCCTTTGTCTGGGGGAAGGTGATCCCTGAACTCTTTGCCTAGCCAAGTTACCGCCTAGGTGATCATACGGAAAACAAATTGGAATGATTGGCCAAATCGGTCGGTTATATCGGCACCCCATACATTTCGCACTCTACAGAAACGAGTCCATTGACCTAGTGTTTCCCGCTGGACATGAATTTTTCCAATAAGGCACTTGTGTGAAACATCCTGATTCCCTAGTCGTGTGGCAGCTTTCCATGAAATCCTTGCTGTTCTCTGAGAAGGAAATTCAGCCGCATAGACTCTATGGACTGTGAGCTTCATGTGCATATGTACGTTCGAGTAACAGTTTTATCCACAAGACATACTAGTCAGTACTTGCAGGAAATCGTCGGACTGTGAGTTTTTCAAGGAAAAAATAGAGGGGCGAAAACCCCACACTCGCAGCTCACTGTCCTGAAACGTTCAGATACTGCTATGCCCCAGCTCATTCACTCCTGATGGAAAATGATGTCAGGAGCATTTTGGTTAGAACAACACCCACAGCTCCGATATATGAGACGACTTCTGTTTCAATATAGAGTTAGGGTTAGGGCTAGCATACGGGATATGGTTAGGATTAGCTTTATTATTAGGGTTAGGGATAGGGTTAGGGTTCGGTTTGCGGATTGGGTTCGGGTTAGGGTGAGGGGTAGGGTTAGGGATAAGAGTAGGGTTAGGGTTAGGATGATGGTTTGGGCTAATGTTACATGTAGGCTTAGGGCTAGGGCTATAGGCAGATGACGGCCGCCGGTCGAGGAAAGTGTGTCATAGAAGATAGTGCACTTCGTAGCAGTCATAGTCCTGTACTCTCTTTGAGTCCGTGGATGACGAGAAAGTGATTCTGTAGATCGTTGGACTCAAACACAGCAAGGGAAATGATAAGAGAGCAAAATAGCTGATCATAAGTCCTGAAGAGGTTGTGTGATAGGGTACAAGGCACTCATTTCCACTTCAGCTGATATGAACACATTGATCGAGTGCTGCGTTCATGCTTAAAGCCACTTCTCAGGAACATGTTCATTCCCGAGTCCTTGCCAGCTTTCACACCGTTGACTCATGTGCTGTGTCCGAGACGTTCACTCGAATAGAGTAAGGGGACTGCTAGCTTCACATGCGTTTCTGCGTTGAAAACACTGTATGGTCAAAGTGAGGAACTAGGCCGTTCCTTCTCTTCTTCTTGGGACTACGCTTTTCGGATGCGAAAAGTACCTAGGAGAAAACTCTACTGTGGAAGCTCATCCCCCTTCAAGGATCACAAAGTGCTATGCTGGCATTCCCTCCTTTGCTGAAGGGAAATCATTTCAGTAGCTCTTGGGCTATGACACGAGCCAGAGATCCTACATTGCAGCAAGGTACTTCGACGGGATGCTGACAAGTGTACGCACTATGTGGCACACCACTGCTTTCATCCCCTACTGAAATGAGAACATTGATAACACGTCAAATAGTGTGGATGGCTTTTGTGGAAAACACTTTTCGCACGAGTTCCTATAATTGCTGAATGACGCAGGGGAGCGCAAAGTCTTCACTGCTGTATTCTCAGAGTGGAATGAATGCCCTGCTAGGCCCATGGTGTACGTTTAGCTTGTTCGTCCCTTAATGCTTCACGAACGGGTGGAGTCCAAGGGACGTAGTAGTCTCCGTGCGTTTCCTAGGCTACACCCTTAATCTCCCATTCCATCTACTACTGAAAAGAGAACATTCAGAAGTCGTTCCACGCTGAGACGGCTTTGGCTAAAAAAACCCGGTTCCTACGAAATAGGTTTATTCCCGGGTGATGTTGAGGAGAAAACACAACTTCACCAATGTATTATCTTCCACTGGGAGCCCCGCAGGGTGCTCTGAGATCCATATTGCCTTAGATCTTCAGAGCCTTGGAGTCCAAGTCACGTAGCATGGCCTAGCGGCCTTCCGACGTCCGGATACGCTTTCCTCCCAGAACGCATAATTTGGCGAAAACAGTGGTAGCCAAGCTGACTGTAGTTCATAGTTGGCGTAGTCCTGTGCTCCCGTTCATGCCTTTGTCTGAGGGAACGTGATCCCTGAACTGTTTGCCTAGCAAAGTTACCGCCTAGGTGATCATACGGAAAACAAATTGGAATGATTGGCCAAATCGGTCGGTTATATCGGCACCCCATACATTTCGCACTCTACAGAAACGAGTCCATTGACCTAGTGTTTCCCGCTGGACATGAATTTTTCCAATAAGGCACTTGTGTGAAACATCCTGATTCCCTGGTCGTGTGGCAGCTTTCCATGAAATCCTTGCTGTTCTCTGAGAAGGAAATTCAGCCGCATAGACTCTATGGACTGTGAGCTTCATGTGCATATGTACGTTCGAGTAACAGTTTTATCCACAAGACATACTAGTCAGTACTTGCAGGAAATCGTCGGACTGTGAGTTTTTCAAGGAAAAAATAGAGGGGCGAAAACCCCACACTCGCAGCTCACTGTCCTGAAACGTTCAGATACTGCTATGCCCCAGCTCATTCACTCCTGATGGAAAATGATGTCAGGAGCATTTTGGTTAGAACAACACCCACAGCTCCGATATATGAGACGACTTCTGTTTGAAGATAGAGTTAGGGTTAGGGCTAGCATACGGGATATGGTTAGGATTAGCTTTATTATTAGGGTTAGGGTTCGGTTTGGGGATTGGGTTCGGGTTAGGGTGAGGGGTAGGGTTAGGGATAAGAGTAGGGTTAGGGTTAGGATGAAGGTTTGGGCTAATGTTACATGTAGGCTTAGGGCTAGGGCTATAGGCAGATGACCGCCGCCGGTCGAGGAAAGTGTGTCATAGAAGATAGTGCACTTCGTAGCAGTCATAGTCCTGTACTCTCTTTGAGTCCGTGGATGACGAGAAAGTGATTCTGTAGATCGTTGGACTCAAACACAGCAAGGGAAATGATAAGAGAGCAAAATAGCTGATCATAAGTTCTGAAGAGGTTGTGTGATAGGGTACAAGGCACTCATTTCCACTTCAGCTGATATGAACACATTGATCGAGTGCTGCGTTCATGCTTAAAGCCACTTCTCGGGAACATGTTCATTCCCGAGTCCTTGCCAGCTTTCACACCGTTGACTCATGTGCTGTGTCCGAGACGTTCACTCGAATAGAGTAAGGGGACTGCTAGCTTCACATGCGTTTCTGCGTCGAAAACACTGTATGGTCAAAGTGAGGAACTAGGCCGTTCCTTCTCTTCTTCTTGGGACTACGCTTTTCGGATGCGAAAAGTACCTAGGAGAAAACTCTACTGTGGAAGCTCATCCCCCTTCAAGGATCACAAAGTGCTATGCTGGCATTCCCTCCTTTGCTGAAGGGAAATCATTTCAGTAGCTCTTGGGCTATGACACGAGCCAGAGATCCTACATTGCAGCAAGGTACTTCGACGGGATGCTGACAAGTGTACGCACTATGTGGCACACCACTGCTTTCATCCCCTACTGAAATGAGAACATTGATAACACGTCAAATAGTGTGGATGGCTTTTGTGGAAAACACTTTTCGCACGAGTTCCTATAATTGCTGAATGACGCAGGGGAGCGCAAAGTCTTCACTGCTGTATTCTCAGAGTGGAATGAATGCCCTGCTAGGCCCATGGTGTACGTTTAGCTTGTTCGTCCCTTAATGCTTCACGAACGGGTGGAGTCCAAGGGACGTAGTAGTCTCCGTGCGTTTCCTAGGCTACACCCTTAGTCTCCCATTCCATCTACTACTGAAAAGAGAACATTCAGAAGACGTTCCACGCTGAGACGGCTTTGGCTAAAAAAACCCGGTTCCTACGAAATAGGTTTATTCCCGGGTGATGTTGAGGAGAAAACACAACTTCACCAATGTATTATCTTCCACTGGGAGCCCCGCAGGGTGCTCTGAGATCCATATTGCCTTAGATCTTCAGAGCCTTGGAGTCCAAGTCACGTAGCATGGCCTAGCGGCCTTCCGACGTCCGGATACGCTTTCCTCCCAGAACGCATAATTTGGCGAAAACAGTGGTAGCCAAGCTGACTGTAGTTCATAGTTGGCGTAGTCCTGTGCTCCCGTTCATGCCTTTGTCTGGGGGAACGTGATCCCTGAACTCTTTGCCTAGCAAAGTTACCGCCTAGGTGATCATACGGAAAACAAATTGGAATGATTGGCCAAATCGGTCGGTTATATCGGCACCCCATACATTTCGCACTCTACAGAAACGAGTCCATTGACCTAGTGTTTCCCGCTGGACATGAATTTTTCCAATAAGGCACTTGTGTGAAACATCCTGATTCCCTGGTCGTGTGGCAGCTTTCCATGAAATCCTTGCTGTTCTCTGAGAAGGAAATTCAGCCGCATAGACTCTATGGACTGTGAGCTTCATGTGCATATGTACGTTCGAGTAACAGTTTTATCCACAAGACATACTAGTCAGTACTTGCAGGAAATCGTCGGACTGTGAGTTTTTCAAGGAAAAAATAGAGGGGCGAAAACCCCACACTCGCAGCTCACTGTCCTGAAACGTTCAGATACTGCTATGCCCCAGCTCATTCACTCCTGATGGAAAATGATGTCAGGAGCATTTTGGTTAGAACAACACCCACAGCTCCGATATATGAGACGACTTCTGTTTGAAGATAGAGTTAGGGTTAGGGCTAGCATACGGGATATGGTTAGGATTAGCTTTATTATTAGGGTTAGGGTTCGGTTTGGGGATTGGGTTCGGGTTAGGGTGAGGGGTAGGGTTAGGGATAAGAGTAGGGTTAGGGTTAGGATGAAGGTTTGGGCTAATGTTACATGTAGGCTTAGGGCTAGGGCTATAGGCAGATGACGGCCGCCGGTCGAGGAAAGTGTGTCATAGAAGATAGTGCACTTCGTAGCAGTCATAGTCCTGTACTCTCTTTGAGTCCGTGGATGACGAGAAAGTGATTCGGTAGATCGTTGGACTCAAACACAGCAAGGGAAATGATAAGAGAGCAAAATAGCTGATCATAAGTTCTGAAGAGGTTGTGTGATAGGGTACAAGGCACTCATTTCCACTTCAGCTGATATGAACACATTGATCGAGTGCTGCGTTCATGCTTAAAGCCACTTCTCGGGAACATGTTCATTCCCGAGTCCTTGCCAGCTTTCACACCGTTGACTCATGTGCTGTGTCCGAGACGTTCACTCGAATAGAGTAAGGGGACTGCTAGCTTCACATGCGTTTCTGCGTCGAAAACACTGTATGGTCAAAGTGAGGAACTAGGCCGTTCCTTCTCTTCTTCTTGGGACTACGCTTTTCGGATGCGAAAAGTACCTAGGAGAAAACTCTACTGTGGAAGCTCATCCCCCTTCAAGGATCACAAAGTGCTATGCTGGCATTCCCTCCTTTGCTGAAGGGAAATCATTTCAGTAGCTCTTGGGCTATGACACGAGCCAGAGATCCTACATTGCAGCAAGGTACTTCGACGGGATGCTGACAAGTGTACGCACTATGTGGCACACCACTGCTTTCATCCCCTACTGAAATGAGAACATTGATAACACGTCAAATAGTGTGGATGGCTTTTGTGGAAAACACTTTTCGCACGAGTTCCTATAATTGCTGAATGACGCAGGGGAGCGCAAAGTCTTCACTGCTGTATTCTCAGAGTGGAATGAATGCCCTGCTAGGCCCATGGTGTACGTTTAGCTTGTTCGTCCCTTAATGCTTCACGAACGGGTGGAGTCCAAGGGACGTAGTAGTCTCCGTGCGTTTCCTAGGCTACACCCTTAGTCTCCCATTCCATCTACTACTGAAAAGAGAACATTCAGAAGACGTTCCACGCTGAGACGGCTTTGGCTAAAAAAACCCGGTTCCTACGAAATAGGTTTATTCCCGGGTGATGTTGAGGAGAAAACACAACTTCACCAATGTATTATCTTCCACTGGGAGCCCCGCAGGGTGCTCTGAGATCCATATTGCCTTAGATCTTCAGAGCCTTGGAGTCCAAGTCACGTAGCATGGCCTAGCGGCCTTCCGACGTCCGGATACGCTTTCCTCCCAGAACGCATAATTTGGCGAAAACAGTGGTAGCCAAGCTGACTGTAGTTCATAGTTGGCGTAGTCCTGTGCTCCCGTTCATGCCTTTGTCTGGGGGAACGTGATCCCTGAACTCTTTGCCTAGCAAAGTTACCGCCTAGGTGATCATACGGAAAACAAATTGGAATGATTGGCCAAATCGGTCGGTTATATCGGCACCCCATACATTTCGCACTCTACAGAAACGAGTCCATTGACCTAGTGTTTCCCGCTGGACATGAATTTTTCCAATAAGGCACTTGTGTGAAACATCCTGATTCCCTGGTCGTGTGGCAGCTTTCCATGAAATCCTTGCTGTTCTCTGAGAAGGAAATTCAGCCGCATAGACTCTATGGACTGTGAGCTTCATGTGCATATGTACGTTCGAGTAACAGTTTTATCCACAAGACATACTAGTCAGTACTTGCAGGAAATCGTCGGACTGTGAGTTTTTCAAGGAAAAAATAGAGGGGCGAAAACCCCACACTCGCAGCTCACTGTCCTGAAACGTTCAGATACTGCTATGCCCCAGCTCATTCACTCCTGATGGAAAATGATGTCAGGAGCATTTTGGTTAGAACAACACCCACAGCTCCGATATATGAGACGACTTCTGTTTGAAGATAGAGTTAGGGTTAGGGCTAGCATACGGGATATGGTTAGGATTAGCTTTATTATTAGGGTTAGGGTTCGGTTTGGGGATTGGGTTCGGGTTAGGGTGAGGGGTAGGGTTAGGGATAAGAGTAGGGTTAGGGTTAGGATGAAGGTTTGGGCTAATGTTACATGTAGGCTTAGGGCTAGGGCTATAGGCAGATGACGGCCGCCGGTCGAGGAAAGTGTGTCATAGAAGATAGTGCACTTCGTAGCAGTCATAGTCCTGTACTCTCTTTGAGTCCGTGGATGACGAGAAAGTGATTCGGTAGATCGTTGGACTCAAACACAGCAAGGGAAATGATAAGAGAGCAAAATAGCTGATCATAAGTTCTGAAGAGGTTGTGTGATAGGGTACAAGGCACTCATTTCCACTTCAGCTGATATGAACACATTGATCGAGTGCTGCGTTCATGCTTAAAGCCACTTCTCGGGAACATGTTCATTCCCGAGTCCTTGCCAGCTTTCACACCGTTGACTCATGTGCTGTGTCCGAGACGTTCACTCGAATAGAGTAAGGGGACTGCTAGCTTCACATGCGTTTCTGCGTCGAAAACACTGTATGGTCAAAGTGAGGAACTAGGCCGTTCCTTCTCTTCTTCTTGGGACTACGCTTTTCGGATGCGAAAAGTACCTAGGAGAAAACTCTACTGTGGAAGCTCATCCCCCTTCAAGGATCACAAAGTGCTATGCTGGCATTCCCTCCTTTGCTGAAGGGAAATCATTTCAGTAGCTCTTGGGCTATGACACGAGCCAGAGATCCTACATTGCAGCAAGGTACTTCGACGGGATGCTGACAAGTGTACGCACTATGTGGCACACCACTGCTTTCATCCCCTACTGAAATGAGAACATTGATAACACGTCAAATAGTGTGGATGGCTTTTGTGGAAAACACTTTTCGCACGAGTTCCTATAATTGCTGAATGACGCAGGGGAGCGCAAAGTCTTCACTGCTGTATTCTCAGAGTGGAATGAATGCCCTGCTAGGCCCATGGTGTACGTTTAGCTTGTTCGTCCCTTAATGCTTCACGAACGGGTGGAGTCCAAGGGACGTAGTAGTCTCCGTGCGTTTCCTAGGCTACACCCTTAGTCTCCCATTCCATCTACTACTGAAAAGAGAACATTCAGAAGACGTTCCACGCTGAGACGGCTTTGGCTAAAAAAACCCGGTTCCTACGAAATAGGTTTATTCCCGGGTGATGTTGAGGAGAAAACACAACTTCACCAATGTATTATCTTCCACTGGGAGCCCCGCAGGGTGCTCTGAGATCCATATTGCCTTAGATCTTCAGAGCCTTGGAGTCCAAGTCACGTAGCATGGCCTAGCGGCCTTCCGACGTCCGGATACGCTTTCCTCCCAGAACGCATAATTTGGCGAAAACAGTGGTAGCCAAGCTGACTGTAGTTCATAGTTGGCGTAGTCCTGTGCTCCCGTTCATTCCTTTGTCTGGGGGAAGGTGATCCCTGAACTCTTTGCCTAGCCAAGTTACCGCCTAGGTGATCATACGGAAAACAAATTGGAATGATTGGCCAAATCGGTCGGTTATATCGGCACCCCATACATTTCGCACTCTACAGAAACGAGTCCATTGACCTAGTGTTTCCCGCTGGACATGAATTTTTCCAATAAGGCACTTGTGTGAAACATCCTGATTCCCTAGTCGTGTGGCAGCTTTCCATGAAATCCTTGCTGTTCTCTGAGAAGGAAATTCAGCCGCATAGACTCTATGGACTGTGAGCTTCATGTGCATATGTACGTTCGAGTAACAGTTTTATCCACAAGACATACTAGTCAGTACTTGCAGGAAATCGTCGGACTGTGAGTTTTTCAAGGAAAAAATAGAGGGGCGAAAACCCCACACTCGCAGCTCACTGTCCTGAAACGTTCAGATACTGCTATGCCCCAGCTCATTCACTCCTGATGGAAAATGATGTCAGGAGCATTTTGGTTAGAACAACACCCACAGCTCCGATATATGAGACGACTTCTGTTTCAATATAGAGTTAGGGTTAGGGCTAGCATACGGGATATGGTTAGGATTAGCTTTATTATTAGGGTTAGGGTTCGGTTTGGGGATTGGGTTCGGGTTAGGGTGAGGGGTAGGGTTAGGGATAAGAGTAGGGTTAGGGTTAGGATGAAGGTTTGGGCTAATGTTACATGTAGGCTTAGGGCTAGGGCTATAGGCAGATGACGGCCGCCGGTCGAGGAAAGTGTGTCATAGAAGATAGTGCACTTCGTAGCAGTCATAGTCCTGTACTCTCTTTGAGTCCGTGGATGACGAGAAAGTGATTCGGTAGATCGTTGGACTCAAACACAGCAAGGGAAATGATAAGAGAGCAAAATAGCTGATCATAAGTTCTGAAGAGGTTGTGTGATAGGGTACAAGGCACTCATTTCCACTTCAGCTGATATGAACACATTGATCGAGTGCTGCGTTCATGCTTAAAGCCACTTCTCGGGAACATGTTCATTCCCGAGTCCTTGCCAGCTTTCACACCGTTGACTCATGTGCTGTGTCCGAGACGTTCACTCGAATAGAGTAAGGGGACTGCTAGCTTCACATGCGTTTCTGCGTCGAAAACACTGTATGGTCAAAGTGAGGAACTAGGCCGTTCCTTCTCTTCTTCTTGGGACTACGCTTTTCGGATGCGAAAAGTACCTAGGAGAAAACTCTACTGTGGAAGCTCATCCCCCTTCAAGGATCACAAAGTGCTATGCTGGCATTCCCTCCTTTGCTGAAGGGAAATCATTTCAGTAGCTCTTGGGCTATGACACGAGCCAGAGATCCTACATTGCAGCAAGGTACTTCGACGGGATGCTGACAAGTGTACGCACTATGTGGCACACCACTGCTTTCATCCCCTACTGAAATGAGAACATTGATAACACGTCAAATAGTGTGGATGGCTTTTGTGGAAAACACTTTTCGCACGAGTTCCTATAATTGCTGAATGACGCAGGGGAGCGCAAAGTCTTCACTGCTGTATTCTCAGAGTGGAATGAATGCCCTGCTAGGCCCATGGTGTACGTTTAGCTTGTTCGTCCCTTAATGCTTCACGAACGGGTGGAGTCCAAGGGACGTAGTAGTCTCCGTGCGTTTCCTAGGCTACACCCTTAGTCTCCCATTCCATCTACTACTGAAAAGAGAACATTCAGAAGACGTTCCACGCTGAGACGGCTTTGGCTAAAAAAACCCGGTTCCTACGAAATAGGTTTATTCCCGGGTGATGTTGAGGAGAAAACACAACTTCACCAATGTATTATCTTCCACTGGGAGCCCCGCAGGGTGCTCTGAGATCCATATTGCCTTAGATCTTCAGAGCCTTGGAGTCCAAGTCACGTAGCATGGCCTAGCGGCCTTCCGACGTCCGGATACGCTTTCCTCCCAGAACGCATAATTTGGCGAAAACAGTGGTAGCCAAGCTGACTGTAGTTCATAGTTGGCGTAGTCCTGTGCTCCCGTTCATTCCTTTGTCTGGGGGAAGGTGATCCCTGAACTCTTTGCCTAGCCAAGTTACCGCCTAGGTGATCATACGGAAAACAAATTGGAATGATTGGCCAAATCGGTCGGTTATATCGGCACCCCATACATTTCGCACTCTACAGAAACGAGTCCATTGACCTAGTGTTTCCCGCTGGACATGAATTTTTCCAATAAGGCACTTGTGTGAAACATCCTGATTCCCTGGTCGTGTGGCAGCTTTCCATGAAATCCTTGCTGTTCTCTGAGAAGGAAATTCAGCCGCATAGACTCTATGGACTGTGAGCTTCATGTGCATATGTACGTTCGAGTAACAGTTTTATCCACAAGACATACTAGTCAGTACTT
This sequence comes from Desmodus rotundus, assembly GCF_022682495.2. Lineage (NCBI taxonomy): Eukaryota > Metazoa > Chordata > Mammalia > Chiroptera > Phyllostomidae > Desmodus > Desmodus rotundus. The sequence continues at coordinate 56,620,288 of NC_071396.1, forward strand.
GCAGGAAATCGTCGGACTGTGAGTTTTTCAAGGAAAAAATAGAGGGGCGAAAACCCCACACTCGCAGCTCACTGTCCTGAAACGTTCAGATACTGCTATGCCCCAGCTCATTCACTCCTGATGGAAAATGATGTCAGGAGCATTTTGGTTAGAACAACACCCACAGCTCCGATATATGAGACGACTTCTGTTTGAAGATAGAGTTAGGGTTAGGGCTAGCATACGGGATATGGTTAGGATTAGCTTTATTATTAGGGTTAGGGTTCGGTTTGGGGATTGGGTTCGGGTTAGGGTGAGGGGTAGGGTTAGGGATAAGAGTAGGGTTAGGGTTAGGATGAAGGTTTGGGCTAATGTTACATGTAGGCTTAGGGCTAGGGCTATAGGCAGATGACGGCCGCCGGTCGAGGAAAGTGTGTCATAGAAGATAGTGCACTTCGTAGCAGTCATAGTCCTGTACTCTCTTTGAGTCCGTGGATGACGAGAAAGTGATTCGGTAGATCGTTGGACTCAAACACAGCAAGGGAAATGATAAGAGAGCAAAATAGCTGATCATAAGTTCTGAAGAGGTTGTGTGATAGGGTACAAGGCACTCATTTCCACTTCAGCTGATATGAACACATTGATCGAGTGCTGCGTTCATGCTTAAAGCCACTTCTCAGGAACATGTTCATTCCCGAGTCCTTGCCAGCTTTCACACCGTTGACTCATGTGCTGTGTCCGAGACGTTCACTCGAATAGAGTAAGGGGACTGCTAGCTTCACATGCGTTTCTGCGTCGAAAACACTGTATGGTCAAAGTGAGGAACTAGGCCGTTCCTTCTCTTCTTCTTGGGACTACGCTTTTCGGATGCGAAAAGTACCTAGGAGAAAACTCTACTGTGGAAGCTCATCCCCCTTCAAGGATCACAAAGTGCTATGCTGGCATTCCCTCCTTTGCTGAAGGGAAATCATTTCAGTAGCTCTTGGGCTATGACACGAGCCAGAGATCCTACATTGCAGCAAGGTACTTCGACGGGATGCTGACAAGTGTACGCACTATGTGGCACACCACTGCTTTCATCCCCTACTGAAATGAGAACATTGATAACACGTCAAATAGTGTGGATGGCTTTTGTGGAAAACACTTTTCGCACGAGTTCCTATAATTGCTGAATGACGCAGGGGAGCGCAAAGTCTTCACTGCTGTATTCTCAGAGTGGAATGAATGCCCTGCTAGGCCCATGGTGTACGTTTAGCTTGTTCGTCCCTTAATGCTTCACGAACGGGTGGAGTCCAAGGGACGTAGTAGTCTCCGTGCGTTTCCTAGGCTACACCCTTAGTCTCCCATTCCATCTACTACTGAAAAGAGAACATTCAGAAGACGTTCCACGCTGAGACGGCTTTGGCTAAAAAAACCCGGTTCCTACGAAATAGGTTTATTCCCGGGTGATGTTGAGGAGAAAACACAACTTCACCAATGTATTATCTTCCACTGGGAGCCCCGCAGGGTGCTCTGAGATCCATATTGCCTTAGATCTTCAGAGCCTTGGAGTCCAAGTCACGTAGCATGGCCTAGCGGCCTTCCGACGTCCGGATACGCTTTCCTCCCAGAACGCATAATTTGGCGAAAACAGTGGTAGCCAAGCTGACTGTAGTTCATAGTTGGCGTAGTCCTGTGCTCCCGTTCATTCCTTTGTCTGGGGGAAGGTGATCCCTGAACTCTTTGCCTAGCCAAGTTACCGCCTAGGTGATCATACGGAAAACAAATTGGAATGATTGGCCAAATCGGTCGGTTATATCGGCACCCCATACATTTCGCACTCTACAGAAACGAGTCCATTCACCTAGTGTTTCCCGCTGGACATGAATTTTTCCAATAAGGCACTTGTGTGAAACATCCTGACTCCCTGGTCGTGTGGCAGCTTTCCATGAAATCCTTGCTGTTCTCTGAGAAGGAAATTCAGCCGCATAGACTCTATGGACTGTGAGCTTCATGTGCATATGTACGTTCGAGTAACAGTTTTATCCACAAGACATACTAGTCAGTACTTGCAGGAAATCGTCGGACTGTGAGTTTTTCAAGGAAAAAATAGAGGGGCGAAAACCCCACACTCGCAGCTCACTGTCCTGAAACGTTCAGATACTGCTATGCCCCAGCTCATTCACTCCTGATGGAAAATGATGTCAGGAGCATTTTGGTTAGAACAACACCCACAGCTCCGATATATGAGACGACTTCTGTTTCAAGATAGAGTTAGGGTTAGGGCTAGCATACGGGATATGGTTAGGATTAGCTTTATTATTAGGGTTAGGGATAGGGTTAGGGTTCGGTTTGGGGATTGGGTTCGGGTTAGGGTGAGGGGTAGGGTTAGGGATAAGAGTAGGGTTAGGGTTAGGATGATGGTTTGGGCTAATGTTACATGTAGGCTTAGGGCTAGGGCTATAGGCAGATGACGGCCGCCGGTCGAGGAAAGTGTGTCATAGAAGATAGTGCACTTTGTAGCAGTCATAGTCCTGTACTCTCTTTGAGTCCGTGGATGACGAGAAAGTGATTCTGTAGATCGTTGGACTCAAACACAGCAAGGGAAATGATAAGAGAGCAAAATAGCTGATCATAAGTTCTGAAGAGGTTGTGTGATAGGGTACAAGGCACTCATTTCCACTTCAGCTGATATGAACACATTGATCGAGTGCTGCGTTCATGCTTAAAGCCACTTCTCAGGAACATGTTCATTCCCGAGTCCTTGCCAGCTTTCACACCGTTGACTCATGTGCTGTGTCCGAGATGTTCACTCGAATAGAGTAAGGGGACTGCTAGCTTCACATGCGTTTCTGCGTCGAAAACACTGTATGGTCAAAGTGAGGAACTAGGCCGTTCCTTCTCTTCTTCTTGGGACTACGCTTTTCGGATGCGAAAAGTACCTAGGAGAAAACTCTACTGTGGAAGCTCATCCCCCTTCAAGGATCACAAAGTGCTATGCTGGCATTCCCTCCTTTGCTGAAGGGAAATCATTTCAGTAGCTCTTGGGCTATGACACGAGCCAGAGATCCTACATTGCAGCAAGGTACTTCGACGGGATGCTGACAAGTGTACGCACTATGTGGCACACCACTGCTTTCATCCCCTACTGAAATGAGAACATTGATAACACGTCAAATAGTGTGGATGGCTTTTGTGGAAAACACTTTTCGCACGAGTTCCTATAATTGCTGAATGACGCAGGGGAGCGCAAAGTCTTCACTGCTGTATTCTCAGAGTGGAATGAATGCCCTGCTAGGCCCATGGTGTATGTTTAGCTTGTTCGTCCCTTAATGCTTCACGAACGGGTGGAGTCCAAGGGACGTAGTAGTCTCCGTGCGTTTCCTAGGCTACACCCTTAGTCTCCCATTCCATCTACTACTGAAAAGAGAACATTCAGAAGACGTTCCACGCTGAGACGGCTTTGGCTAAAAAAACCCGGTTCCTACGAAATAGGTTTATTCCCGGGTGATGTTGAGGAGAAAACACAACTTCACCAATGTATTATCTTCCACTGGGAGCCCCGCAGGGTGCTCTGAGATCCATATTGCCTTAGATCTTCAGAGCCTTGGAGTCCAAGTCACGTAGCATGGCCTAGCGGCCTTCCAACGTCCGGATACGCTTTCCTCCCAGAACGCATAATTTGGCGAAAACAGTGGTAGCCAAGCTGACTGTAGTTCATAGTTGGCGTAGTCCTGTGCTCCCGTTCATTCCTTTGTCTGGGGGAACGTGATCCCTGAACTCTTTGCCTAGCCAAGTTACCGCCTAGGTGATCATACGGAAAACAAATTGGAATGATTGGCCAAATCGGTCGGTTATATCGGCACCCCATACATTTCGCACTCTACAGAAACGAGTCCATTGACCTAGTGTTTCCCGCTGGACATGAATTTTTCCAATAAGGCACTTGTGTGAAACATCCTGATTCCCTGGTCGTGTGGCAGCTTTCCATGAAATCCTTGCTGTTCTCTGAGAAGGAAATTCAGCCGCATAGACTCTATGGACTGTGAGCTTCATGTGCATATGTACGTTCGAGTAACAGTTTTATCCACAAGACATACTAGTCAGTACTTGCAGGAAATCGTCGGACTGTGAGTTTTTCAAGGAAAAAATAGAGGGGCGAAAACCCCACACTCGCAGCTCACTGTCCTGAAACGTTCAGATACTGCTATGCCCCAGCTCATTCACTCCTGATGGAAAATGATTTCAGGAGCATTTTGGTTAGAACAACACCCACAGCTCCGATATATGAGACGACTTCTGTTTGAAGATAGAGTTAGGGTTAGGGCTAGCATACGGGATATGGTTAGGATTAGCTTTATTATTAGGGTTAGGGTTCGGTTTGGGGATTGGGTTCGGGTTAGGGTGAGGGGTAGGGTTAGGGATAAGAGTAGGGTTAGGGTTAGGATGATGGTTTGGGCTAATGTTACATGTAGGCTTAGGGCTAGGGCTATAGGCAGATGACGGCCGCCGGTCGAGGAAAGTGTGTCATAGAAGATAGTGCACTTCGTAGCAGTCATAGTCCTGTACTCTCTTTGAGTCCGTGGATGACGAGAAAGTGATTCTGTAGATCGTTGGACTCAAACACAGCAAGGGAAATGATAAGAGAGCAAAATAGCTGATCATAAGTTCTGAAGAGGTTGTGTGATAGGGTACAAGGCACTCATTTCCACTTCAGCTGATATGAACACATTGATCGAGTGCTGCGTTCATGCTTAAAGCCACTTCTCAGGAACATGTTCATTCCCGAGTCCTTGCCAGTTTTCAAACCGTTGACTCATGTGCTGTGTCCGAGACATTCACTCGAATAGAGTAAGGGGACTGCTAGCTTCACATGCATTTCTGCGTCGAAAACACTGTATGGTCAAAGTGAGGAACTAGGCCGTTCCTTCTCTTCTTCTTGGGACTACGCTTTTCGGATGCGAAAAGTACCTAGGAGAAAACTCTACTGTGGAAGCTCATCCCCCTTCAAGGATCACAAAGTGCTATGCTGGCATTCCCTCCTTTGCTGAAGGGAAATCATTTCAGTAGCTCTTGGGCTATGACACGAGCCAGAGATCCTACATTGCAGCAAGGTACTTCGACGGGATGCTGACAAGTGTACGCACTATGTGGCACACCACTGCTTTCATCCCCTACTGAAATGAGAACATTGATAACACGTCAAATAGTGTGGATGGCTTTTGTGGAAAACACTTTTCGCACGAGTTCCTATAATTGCTGAATGACGCAGGGGAGCGCAAAGTCTTCACTGCTGTATTCTCAGAGTGGAATGAATGCCCTGCTAGGCCCATGGTGTACGTTTAGCTTGTTCGTCCCTTAATGCTTCACGAACGGGTGGAGTCCAAGGGACGTAGTAGTCTCCGTGCGTTTCCTAGGCTACACACTTAGTCTCCCATTCCATCTACTACTGAAAAGAGAACATTCAGAAGACTTTCACGCTGAGACGGCTTTGGCTAAAAAAACCCGGTTCCTACGAAATAGGTTTATTCCCGGGTGATGTTGAGGAGAAAACACAACTTCACCAATGTATTATCTTCCACTGGGAGCCCCGCAGGGTGCTCTGAGATCCATATTGCCTTAGATCTTCAGAGCCTTGGAGTCCAAGTCACGTAGCATGGCCTAGCGGCCTTCCAACGTCCGGATACGCTTTCCTCCCAGAACGCATAATTTGGCGAAAACAGTGGTAGCCAAGCTGACTGTACTTCATAGTTGGCGTAGTCCTGTGCTCCCGTTCATTCCTTTGTCTGGGGGAACGTGATCCCTGAACTCTTTGCCTAGCAAAGTTACCGCCTAGGTGATCATACAGAAAACAAATTGGAATGATTGGCCAAATCGGTCGGTTATATCGGCACCCCATACATTTCGCACTCTACAGAAACGAGTCCATTGACCTAGTGTTTCCCGCTGGACATGAATTTTTCCAATAAGGCACTTGTGTGAAACATCCTGATTCCCTGGTCGTGTGGCAGCTTTCCATGAAATCCTTGCTGTTCTCTGAGAAGGAAATTCAGCCGCATAGACTCTATGGACTGTGAGCTTCATGTGCATATGTACGTTCGAGTAACAGTTTTATCCACAAGACATACTAGTCAGTACTTGCAGGAAATCGTCGGACTGTGAGTTTTTCAAGGAAAAAATAGAGGGGCGAAAACCCCACACTCGCAGCTCACTGTCCTGAAACGTTCAGATACTGCTATGCCCCAGCTCATTCACTCCTGATGGAAAATGATTTCAGGAGCATTTTGGTTAGAACAACACCCACAGCTCCGATATATGAGACGACTTCTGTTTCAAGATAGAGTTAGGGTTAGGGCTAGCATACGGGATATGGTTAGGATTAGCTTTATTATTAGGGTTAGGGTTCGGTTTGGGGATTGGGTTGGGGTTAGGGTGAGGGGTAGGGTTAGGGATAAGAGTAGGGTTAGGGTTAGGATGATGGTTTGGGCTAATGTTACATGTAGGCTTAGGGCTAGGGCTATAGGTAGATGACGGCCGCCGGTCGAGGAAAGTGTGTCATAGAAGATAGTGCACTTCGTAGCAGTCATAGTCCTGTACTCTCTTTGAGTCCGTGGATGACGAGAAAGTGATTCTGTAGATCGTTGGACTCAAACACAGCAATGGAAATGATAAGAGAGCAAAATAGCTGATCATAAGTTCTGAAGAGGTTGTGTGATAGGGTACAAGGCACTCATTTCCACTTCAGCTGATATGAACACATTGATCGAGTGCTGCGTTCATGCTTAAAGCCACTTCTCAGGAACATGTTCATTCCCAAGTCCTTGCCAGCTTTCAAACCGTTGACTCATGGGCTGTGTCCGAGACATTCACTCGAATAGAGTAAGGGGACTGCTAGCTTCACATGCGTTTCTGCGTCGAAAACACTGTATGGTCAAAGTGAGGAACTAGGCCGTTCCTTCTCTTCTTCTTGGGACTACGCTTTTCGGATGCGAAAAGTACCTAGGAGAAAACTCTACTGTGGAAGCTCATCCCCCTTCAAGGATCACAAAGTGCTATGCTGGCATTCCCTCCTTTGCTGAAGGGAAATCATTTCAGTAGCTCTTGGGCTATGACACGAGCCAGAGATCCTACATTGCAGCAAGGTACTTCGACGGGATGCTGACAAGTGTACGCACTATGTGGCACACCACTGCTTTCATCCCCTACTGAAATGAGAACATTGATAACACGTCAAATAGTGTGGATGGCTTTTGTGGAAAACACTTTTCGCACGAGTTCCTATAATTGCTGAATGACGCAGGGGAGCGCAAAGTCTTCACTGCTGTATTCTCAGAGTGGAATGAATGCCCTGCTAGGCCCATGGTGTACGTTTAGCTTGTTCGTCCCTTAATGCTTCACGAACGGGTGGAGTCCAAGGGACGTAGTAGTCTCCGTGCGTTTCCTAGGCTACACCCTTAGTCTCCCATTCCATCTACTACTGAAAAGAGAACATTCAGAAGACGTTCCACGCTGAGACGGCTTTGGCTAAAAAAACCCGGGTCCTACGAAATAGGTTTATTCCCGGGTGATGTTGAGGAGAAAACACAACTTCACCAATGTATTATCTTCCACTGGGAGCCCCGCAGGGTGCTCTGAGATCCATATTGCCTTAGATCTTCAGAGCCTTGGAGTCCAAGTCACGTAGCATGGCCTAGCGGCCTTCCAACGTCCGGATACGCTTTCCTCCTAGAACGCATAATTTGGCGAAAACAGTGGTAGCCAAGCTGACTGTAGTTCATAGTTGGCGTAGTCCTGTGCTCCCGTTCATTCCTTTGTCTGGGGGAACGTGATCCCTGAACTCTTTGCCTAGCAAAGTTACCGCCTAGGTGATCATACGGAAAACAAATTGGAATGATTGGCCAAATCGGTCGGTTATATCGGCACCCCATACATTTCGCACTCTACAGAAACGAGTCCATTGACCTAGTGTTTCCCGCTGGACATGAATTTTTCCAATAAGGCACTTGTGTGAAACATCCTGATTCCCTAGTCGTGTGGCAGCTTTCCATGAAATCCTTGCTGTTCTCTGAGAAGGAAATTCAGCCGCATAGACTCTATGGACTGTGAGCTTCATGTGCATATGTACGTTCGAGTAACAGTTTTATCCACAAGACATACTAGTCAGTACTTGCAGGAAATCGTCGGACTGTGAGTTTTTCAAGGAAAAAATAGAGGGGCGAAAACCCCACACTCGCAGCTCACTGTCCTGAAACGTTCAGATACTGCTATGCCCCAGCTCATTCACTCCTGATGGAAAATGATTTCAGGAGCATTTTGGTTAGAACAACACCCACAGCTCCGATATATGAGACGACTTCTGTTTCAAGATAGAGTCAGGGTTAGGGCTAGCATACGGGATATGTTTAGGATTAGCATTATTATTAGGGTTAGGGTTCGGTTTGGGGATTGGGTTCGGGTTAGGGTGAGGGCTAGGGTTAGGGATAAGAGTAGGGTTAGGGTTAGGATGATGGTTAGGGCTAATGTTACATGTAGGCTTAGGGCTAGGGCTATAGGCAGATGACGGCCGCCGGTCGAGGAAAGTGTGTCAGAGAAGATACTGCACTTCGTAGCAGTCATAATCCTGTACTCTCTTTGAGTCCGTGGATGATGAGAAAGTGATTCTGTAGATCGTTGGACTCAAACACAGCAAGGGAAATGATAAGAGAGCAAAATAGCTGATCATAAGTTCTGAAGAGGTTGTGTGATAGGGTACAAGGCACTCATTTCCACTTCAGCTGATATGAACACATTGATCGAGTGCTGCGTTCATGCTTAAAGCCACTTCTCAGGAACATGTTCATTCCCGAGTCCTTGCCAGCTTTCACACCGTTGACTCATGTGCTGTGTCCGAGACGTTCACTCGAATAGAGTAAGGGGACTGCTAGCTTCACATGCGTTTCTGCGTCGAAAACACTGTATGGTCAAAGTGAGGAACTAGGCCGTTCCTTCTCTTCTTCTTGGGACTACGCTTTTCGGATGCGAAAAGTACCTAGGAGAAAACTCTACTGTGGAAGCTCATCCCCCTTCAAGGATCACAAAGTGCTATGCTGGCATTCCCTCCTTTGCTGAAGGGAAATCATTTCAGTAGCTCTTGGGCTATGACACGAGCCAGAGATCCTACATTGCAGCAAGGTACTTCGACGGGATGCTGACAAGTGTACGCACTATGTGGCACACCACTGCTTTCATCCCCTACTGAAATGAGAACATTGATAACACGTCAAATAGTGTGGATGGCTTTTGTGGAAAACACTTTTCGCACGAGTTCCTATAATTGCTGAATGACGCAGGGGAGAGCAAAGTCTTCACTGCTGTATTCTCAGAGTGGAATGAATGCCCTGCTAGGCCCATGGTGTACGTTTAGCTTGTTCGTCCCTTAATGCTTCACGAACGGGTGGAGTCCAAGGGACGTAGTAGTCTCCGTGCGTTTCCTAGGCTACACCCTTAGTCTCCCATTCCATCTACTACTGAAAAGAGAACATTCAGAAGACGTTCCACGCTGAGACGGCTTTGGCTAAAAAAACCCGGTTCCTACGAAATAGGTTTATTCCCGGGTGATGTTGAGGAGAAAACACAACTTCACCAATGTATTATCTTCCACTGGGAGCCCCGCAGGGTGCTCTGAGATCCATATTGCCTTAGATCTTCAGAGCCTTGGAGTCCAAGTCACGTAGCATGGCCTAGCGGCCTTCCGACGTCCGGATACGCTTTCCTCCCAGAACGCATAATTTGGCGAAAACAGTGGTAGCCATGCTGACTGTAGTTCATAGTTGGCGTAGTCCTGTGCTCCCGTTCATTCCTTTGTCTGGGGGAACGTGATCCCTGAACTCTTTGCCTAGCCAAGTTACCGCCTAGGTGATCATACGGAAAACAAATTGGAATGATTGGCCAAATCGGTCGGTTATATCGGCACCCCATACATTTCGCACTCTACAGAAACGAGTCCATTGACCTAGTGTTTCCCGCTGGACATGAATTTTTCCAATAAGGCACTTGTGTGAAACATCCTGACTCCCTGGTCGTGTGGCAGCTTTCCATGAAATCCTTGCTGTTCTCTGAGAAGGAAATTCAGCCGCATAGACTCTATGGACTGTGAGCTTCATGTGCATATGTACGTTCGAGTAACAGTTTTATCCACAAGACATACTAGTCAGTACTTGCAGGAAATCGTCGGACTGTGAGTTTTTCAAGGAAAAAATAGAGGGGCGAAAACCCCACACTCGCAGCTCACTGTCCTGAAACGTTCAGATACTGCTATGCCCCAGCTCATTCACTCCTGATGGAAAATGATTTCAGGAGCATTTTGGTTAGAACAACACCCACAGCTCCGATATATGAGACGACTTCTGTTTCAAGATAGAGTTAGGGTTAGGGCTAGCATACGGGATATGGTTAGGATTAGCTTTATTATTAGGGTTAGGGTTCGGTTTGGGGATTGGGTTCGGGTTAGGGTGAGGGGTAGGGTTAGGGATAAGAGTAGGGTTAGGGTTAGGATGATGGTTTGGGCTAATGTTACATGTAGGCTTAGGGCTAGGGCTATAGGCAGATGACGGCTGCCGGTCGAGGAAAGTGTGTCAGAGAAGATACTGCACTTCGTAGCAGTCATAATCCTGTACTCTCTTTGAGTCCGTGGATGACGAGAAAGTGATTCTGTAGATCGTTGGACTCAAACACAGCAAGGGAAATGATAAGAGAGCAAAATAGCTGATCATAAGTTCTGAAGAGGTTGTGTGATAGGGTACAAGGCACTCATTTCCACTTCAGCTGATATGAACACATTGATCGAGTGCTGCGTTCATGCTTAAAGCCACTTCTCAGGAACATGTTCATTCCCGAGTCCTTGCCAGCTTTCACACCGTTGACTCATGTGCTGTGTCCGAGACGTTCACTCGAATAGAGTAAGGGGACTGCTAGCTTCACATGCGTTTCTGCGTCGAAAACACTGTATGGTCAAAGTGAGGAACTAGGCCGTTCCTTCTCTTCTTCTTGGGACTACGCTTTTCGGATGCGAAAAGTACCTAGGAGAAAACTCTACTGTGGAAGCTCATCCCCCTTCAAGGATCACAAAGTGCTATGCTGGCATTCCCTCCTTTGCTGAAGGGAAATCATTTCAGTAGCTCTTGGGCTATGACACGAGCCAGAGATCCTACATTGCAGCAAGGTACTTCGACGGGATGCTGACAAGTGTACGCACTATGTGGCACACCACTGCTTTCATCCCCTACTGAAATGAGAACATTGATAACACGTCAAATAGTGTGGATGGCTTTTGTGGAAAACACTTTTCGCACGAGTTCCTATAATTGCTGAATGACGCAGGGGAGCGCAAAGTCTTCACTGCTGTATTCTCAGAGTGGAATGAATGCCCTGCTAGGCCCATGGTGTACGTTTAGCTTGTTCGTCCCTTAATGCTTCACGAACGGGTGGAGTCCAAGGGACGTAGTAGTCTCCGTGCGTTTCCTAGGCTACACCCTTAGTCTCCCATTCCATCTACTACTGAAAAGAGAACATTCAGAAGACGTTCCACGCTGAGACGGCTTTGGCTAAAAAAACCCGGGTCCTACGAAATAGGTTTATTCCCGGGTGATGTTGAGGAGAAAACACAACTTCACCAATGTATTATCTTCCACTGGGAGCCCCGCAGGGTGCTCTGAGATCCATATTGCCTTAGATCTTCAGAGCCTTGGAGTCCAAGTCACGTAGCATGGCCTAGCGGCCTTCCGACGTCCGGATACGCTTTCCTCCCAGAACGCATAATTTGGCGAAAACAGTGGTAGCCAAGCTGACTGTAGTTCATAGTTGGCGTAGTCCTGTGCTCCCGTTCATTCCTTTGTCTGGGGGAACGTGATCCCTGAACTCTTTGCCTAGCCAAGTTACCGCCTAGGTGATCATACGGAAAACAAATTGGAATGATTGGCCAAATCGGTCGGTTATATCGGCACCCCATACATTTCGCACTCTACAGAAACGAGTCCATTGACCTAGTGTTTCCCGCTGGACATGAATTTTTCCAATAAGGCACTTGTGTGAAACATCCTGATTCCCTAGTCGTGTGGCAGCTTTCCATGAAATCCTTGCTGTTCTCTGAGAAGGAAATTCAGCCGCATAGACTCTATGGACTGTGAGCTTCATGTGCATATGTACGTTCGAGTAACAGTTTTATCCACAAGACATACTAGTCAGTACTTGCAGGAAATCGTCGGACTGTGAGTTTTTCAAGGAAAAAATAGAGGGGCGAAAACCCCACACTCGCAGCTCACTGTCCTGAAACGTTCAGATACTGCTATGCCCCAGCTCATTCACTCCTGATGGAAAATGATTTCAGGAGCATTTTGGTTAGAACAACACCCACAGCTCCGATATATGAGACGACTTCTGTTTCAAGATAGAGTTAGGGTTAGGGCTAGCATACGGGATATGGTTAGGATTAGCTTTATTATTAGGGTTAGGGATAGGGTTAGGGTTCGGTTTGCGGATTGGGTTCGGGTTAGGGTGAGGGGTAGGGTTAGGGATAAGAGTAGGGTTAGGGTTAGGATGATGGTTTGGGCTAATGTTACATGTAGGCTTAGGGCTAGGGCTATAGGTAGATGACGGCCGCCGGTCGAGGAAAGTGTGTCATAGAAGATAGTGCACTTCGTAGCAGTCATAGTCCTGTACTCTCTTTGAGTCCGTGGATGACGAGAAAGTGATTCTGTAGATCGTTGGACTCAAACACAGCAAGGGAAATGATAAGAGAGCAAAATAGCTGATCATAAGTTCTGAAGAGGTTGTGTGATAGGGTACAAGGCACTCATTTCCACTTCAGCTGATATGAACACATTGATTGAGTGCTGCGTTCATGCATAAAGCCACTTCTCAGGAACATGTTCATTCCCGAGTCCTTGCCAGCTTTCACACCGTTGACTCATGTGCTGTGTCCGAGACATTCACTCGAATAGAGTAAGGGGACTGCTAGCTTCACATGCATTTCTGCGTCGAAAACACTGTATGGTCAAAGTGAGGAACTAGGCCGTTCCTTCTCTTCTTCTTGGGACTACGCTTTTCGGATGCGAAAAGTACCTAGGAGAAAACTCTACTGTGGAAGCTCATCCCCCTTCAAGGATCACAAAGTGCTATGCTGGCATTCCCTCCTTTGCTGAAGGGAAATCATTTCAGTAGCTCTTGGGCTATGACACGAGCCATAGATCCTACATTGCAGCAAGGTACTTCGACGGGATGCTGACAAGTGTACGCACTATGTGGCACACCACTGCTTTCATCCCCTACTGAAATGAGAACATTGATAACACGTCAAATAGTGTGGATGGCTTTTGTGGAAAACACTTTTCGCACGAGTTCCTATAATTGCTGAATGACGCAGGGGAGCGCAAAGTCTTCACTGCTGTATTCTCAGAGTGGAATGAATGCCCTGCTAGGCCCATGGTGTACGTTTAGCTTGTTCGTCCCTTAATGCTTCACGAACGGGTGGAGTCCAAGGGACGTAGTAGTCTCCGTGCGTTTCCTAGGCTACACCCTTAGTCTCCCATTCCATCTACTACTGAAAAGAGAACATTCAGAAGACGTTCCACGCTGAGACGGCTTTGGCTAAAAAAACCCGGTTCCTACGAAATAGGTTTATTCCCGGGTGATGTTGAGGAGAAAACACAACTTCACCAATGTATTATCTTCCACTGGGAGCCCCGCAGGGTGCTCTGAGATCCATATTGCCTTAGATCTTCAGAGCCTTGGAGTCCAAGTCACGTAGCATGGCCTAGCGGCCTTCCAACGTCCGGATACGCTTTCCTCCCAGAACGCATAATTTGGCGAAAACAGTGGTAGCCAAGCTGACTGTAGTTCATAGTTGGCGTAGTCCTGTGCTCCCGTTCATTCCTTTGTCTGGGGGAACGTGATCCCTGAACTCTTTGCCTAGCAAAGTTACCGCCTAGGTGATCATACGGAAAACAAATTGGAATGATTGGCCAAATCGGTCGGTTATATCGGCACCCCATACATTTCGCACTCTACAGAAACGAGTCCATTGACCTAGTGTTTCCCGCTGGACATGAATTTTTCCAATAAGGCACTTGTGTGAAACATCCTGATTCCCTGGTCGTGTGGCAGCTTTCCATGAAATCCTTGCTGTTCTCTGAGAAGGAAATTCAGCCGCATAGACTCTATGGACTGTGAGCTTCATGTGCATATGTACGTTCGAGTAACAGTTTTATCCACAAGACATACTAGTCAGTACTTGCAGGAAATCGTCGGACTGTGAGTTTTTCAAGGAAAAAATAGAGGGGCGAAAACCCCACACTCGCAGCTCACTGTCCTGAAACGTTCAGATACTGCTATGCCCCAGCTCATTCACTCCTGATGGAAAATGATGTCAGGAGCATTGTGGTTAGAACAACACCCACAGCTCCGATATATGAGACGACTTCTGTTTCAAGATAGAGTTAGGGTTAGGGCTAGCATACGGGATATGGTTAGGATTAGCTTTATTATTAGGGTTAGGGTTCGGTTTGGGGATTGGGTTCGGGTTAGGGTGAGGGCTAGGGTTAGGGATAAGAGTAGGGTTAGGGTTAGGATGATGGTTTGGGCTAATGTTACATGTAGGCTTAGGGCTAGGGCTATAGGCAGATGACGGCCGCCGGTCGAGGAAAGTGTGTCATAGAAGATAGTGCACTTCGTAGCAGTCATAGTCCTGTACTCTCTTTGAGTCCGTGGATCACGAGAAAGTGATTCTGTAGATCGTTGGACTCAAACACAGCAAGGGAAATGATAAGAGAGCAAAATAGCTGATCATAAGTTCTGAAGAGGTTGTGTGATAGGGTACAAGGCACTCATTTCCACTTCAGCTGATATGAACACATTGATCGAGTGCTGCGTTCATGCTTAAAGCCACTTCTCAGGAACATGTTCATTCCCGAGTCCTTGCCAGCTTTCACACCGTTGACTCATGTGCTGTGTCCGAGACGTTCACTCGAATAGAGTAAGGGGACTGCTAGCTTCACATGCGTTTCTGCGTCGAAAACACTGTATGGTCAAAGTGAGGAACTAGGCCGTTCCTTCTCTTCTTCTTGGGACTACGCTTTTCGGATGCGAAAAGTACCTAGGAGAAAACTCTACTGTGGAAGCTCATCCCCCTTCAAGGATCACAAAGTGCTATGCTGGCATTCCCTCCTTTGCTGAAGGGAAATCATTTCAGTAGCTCTTGGGCTATGACACGAGCCAGAGATCCTACATTGCAGCAAGGTACTTCGACGGGATGCTGACAAGTGTACGCACTATGTGGCACACCACTGCTTTCATCCCCTACTGAAATGAGAACATTGATAACACGTCAAATAGTGTGGATGGCTTTTGTGGAAAACACTTTTCGCACGAGTTCCTATAATTGCTGAATGACGCAGGGGAGCGCAAAGTCTTCACTGCTGTATTCTCAGAGTGGAATGAATGCCCTGCTAGGCCCATGGTGTACGTTTAGCTTGTTCGTCCCTTAATGCTTCACGAACGGGTGGAGTCCAAGGGACGTAGTAGTCTCCGTGCGTTTCCTAGGCTACACCCTTAGTCTCCCATTCCATCTACTACTGAAAAGAGAACATTCAGAAGACGTTCCACGCTGAGACGGCTTTGGCTAAAAAACCCGGTTCCTACGAAATAGGTTTATTCCCGGGTGATGTTGAGGAGAAAACACAACTTCACCAATGTATTATCTTCCACTGGGAGCCCCGCAGGGTGCTCTGAGATCCATATTGCCTTAGATCTTCAGAGCCTTGGAGTCCAAGTCACGTAGCATGGCCTAGCGGCCTTCCAACGTCCGGATACGCTTTCCTCCCAGAACGCATAATTTGGCGAAAACAGTGGTAGCCAAGCTGACTGTAGTTCATAGTTGGCGTAGTCCTGTGCTCCCGTTCATTCCTTTGTCTGGGGGAACGTGATCCCTGAACTCTTTGCCTAGCCAAGTTACCGCCTAGGTGATCATACGGAAAACAAATTGGAATGATTGGCCAAATCGGTCGGTTATATCGGCACCCCATACATTTCGCACTCTACAGAAACGAGTGCATTGACCTAGTGTTTCCCGCTGGACATGAATTTTTCCAATAAGGCACTTGTGTGAAACATCCTGATTCCCTAGTCGTGTGGCAGCTTTCCATGAAATCCTTGCTGTTCTCTGAGAAGGAAATTCAGCCGCATAGACTCTATGGACTGTGAGCTTCATGTGCATATGTACGTTCGAGTAACAGTTTTATCCACAAGACATACTAGTCAGTACTTGCAGGAAATCGTCGGACTGTGAGTTTTTCAAGGAAAAAATAGAGGGGCGAAAACCCCACACTCACAGCTCACTGTCCTGAAACGTTCAGATACTGCTATGCCCCAGCTCATTCACTCCTGATGGAAAATGATGTCAGGAGCATTTTGGTTAGAACAACACCCACAGCTCTGATATATGAGACGACTTCTGTTTCAAGATAGAGTTAGGGTTAGGGCTAGCATACGGGATATGGTTAGGATTAGCTTTATTATTAGGGTTAGGGATAGGGTTAGGGTTCGGTTTGGGGATTGGGTTCGGGTTAGGTTGAGGGGTAGGGTTAAGGATAAGAGTAGGGTTAGGGTTAGGATGATGGTTTGGGCTAATGTTACATGTAGGCTTAGGGCTAGGGCTATAGGCAGATGACGGCCGCCGGTCGAGGAAAGTGTGTCATAGAAGATACTGCACTTCGTAGCAGTCATAGTCCTGTACTCTCTTTGAGTCCGTGGATGACGAGAAAGTGATTCTGTAGATCGTTGGACTCAAACACAGCAAGGGAAATGATAAGAGAGCAAAATAGCTGATCATAAGTTCTGAAGAGGTTGTGTGATAGGGTACAAGGCACTCATTTCCACTTCAGCTGATATGAACACATTGATCGAGTGCTGCGTTCATGCTTAAAGCCACTTCTCAGGAACATGTTCATTCCCGAGTCCTTGCCAGCTTTCACACCGTTGACTCATGTGCTGTGTCCGAGACGTTCACTCGAATAGAGTAAGGGGACTGCTAGCTTCACATGCGTTTCTGCGTCGAAAACACTGTATGGTCAAAGTGAGGAACTAGGCCGTTCCTTCTCTTCTTCTTGGGACTACGCTTTTCGGATGCGAAAAGTACCTAGGAGAAAACTCTACTGTGGAAGCTCATCCCCCTTCAAGGATCACAAAGTGCTATGCTGGCGTTCCCTCCTTTGCTGAAGGGAAATCATTTCAGTAGCTCTTGGGCTATGACACGAGCCAGAGATCCTACATTGCAGCAAGGTACTTCGACGGGATGCTGACAAGTGTACGCACTATGTGGCACACCACTGCTTTCATCCCCTACTGAAATGAGAACATTGATAACACGTCAAATAGTGTGGATGGCTTTTGTGGAAAACACTTTTCGCACGAGTTCCTATAATTGCTGAATGACGCAGGGGAGCGCAAAGTCTTCACTGCTGTATTCTCAGAGTGGAATGAATGCCCTGCTAGGCCCATGGTGTACGTTTAGCTTGTTCGTCCCTTAATGCTTCACGAACGGGTGGAGTCCAAGGGACGTAGTAGTCTCCGTGCGTTTCCTAGGCTACACCCTTAGTCTCCCATTCCATCTACTACTGAAAAGAGAACATTCAGAAGACGTTCCACGCTGAGACGGCTTTGGCTAAAAAAACCCGGTTCCTACGAAATAGGTTTATTCCCGGGTGATGTTGAGGAGAAAACACAACTTCACCAATGTATTATCTTCCACTGGGAGCCCCGCAGGGTGCTCTGAGATCCATATTACCTTAGATCTTCAGAGCCTTGGAGTCCAAGTCACGTAGCATGGCCTAGCGGCCTTCCAACGTCCGGATACGCTTTCCTCCCAGAACGCATAATTTGGCGAAAACAGTGGTAGCCAAGCTGACTGTAGTTCATAGTTGGCGTAGTCCTGTGCTCCCGTTCATTCCTTTGTCTGGGGGAACGTGATCCCTGAACTCTTTGCCTAGCCAAGTTACCGCCTAGGTGATCATACGGAAAACAAATTGGAATGATTGGCCAAATCGGTCGGTTATATCGGCACCCCAGACATTTCGCACTCTACAGAAACGAGTCCATTGACCTAGTGTTTCCCGCTGGACATGAATTTTTCCAATAAGGCACTTGTGTGAAACATCCTGATTCCCTAGTCGTGTGGCAGCTTTCCATGAAATCCTTGCTGTTCTCTGAGAAGGAAATTCAGCCGCATAGACTCTATGGACTGTGAGCTTCATGTGCATATGTACGTTCGAGTAACAGTTTTATCCACAAGACATACTAGTCAGTACTTGCAGGAAATCGTCGGACTGTGAGTTTTTCAAGGAAAAAATAGAGGGGCGAAAACCCCACACTCGCAGCTCACTGTCCTGAAACGTTCAGATACTGCTATGCCCCAGCTCATTCACTCCTGATGGAAAATGATTTCAGGAGCATTTTGGTTAGAACAACACCCACAGCTCCGATATATGAGACGACTTCTGTTTCAAGATAGAGTTAGGGTTAGGGCTAGCATACGGGATATGGTTAGGATTAGCTTTATTATTAGGGTTAGGGTTCGGTTTGGGGATTGGGTTCGGGTTAGGGTGAGGGCTAGGGTTAGGGATAAGAGTAGGGATAGGGTTAGGATGATGGTTTGGGCTAATGTTACATGTAGGCTTAGGGCTAGGGCTATAGGCAGATGACGGCCGCCGGTCGAGGAAAGTGTGTCAGAGAAGATACTGCACTTCGTAGCAGTCATAATCCTGTACTCTCTTTGAGTCCGTGGATGACGAGAAAGTGATTCTGTAGATCGTTGGACTCAAACACAGCAAGGGAAATGATAAGAGAGCAAAATAGCTGATCATAAGTTCTGAAGAGGTTGTGTGATAGGGTACAAGGCACTCATTTCCACTTCAGCTGATATGAACACATTGATCGAGTGCTGCGTTCATGCTTAAAGCCACTTCTCAGGAACATGTTCATTCCCGAGTCCTTGCCAGCTTTCACACCGTTGACTCATGTGCTGTGTCCGAGACGTTCACTCGAATAGAGTAAGGGGACTGCTAGCTTCACATGCGTTTCTGCGTCGAAAACACTGTATGGTCAAAGTGAGGAACTAGGCCGTTCCTTCTCTTCTTCTTGGGACTACGCTTTTCGGATGCGAAAAGTACCTAGGAGAAAACTCTACTGTGGAAGCTCATCCCCCTTCAAGGATCACAAAGTGCTATGCTGGCATTCCCTCCTTTGCTGAAGGGAAATCATTTCAGTAGCTCTTGGGCTATGACACGAGCCAGAGATCCTACATTGCAGCAAGGTACTTCGACGGGATGCTGACAAGTGTACGCACTATGTGGCACACCACTGCTTTCATCCCCTACTGAAATGAGAACATTGATAACACGTCAAATAGTGTGGATGGCTTTTGTGGAAAACACTTTTCGCACGAGTTCCTATAATTGCTGAATGACGCAGGGGAGCGCAAAGTCTTCACTGCTGTATTCTCAGAGTGGAATGAATGCCCTGCTAGGCCCATGGTGTACGTTTAGCTTGTTCGTCCCTTAATGCTTCACGAACGGGTGGAGTCCAAGGGACGTAGTAGTCTCCGTGCGTTTCCTAGGCTACACCCTTAGTCTCCCATTCCATCTACTACTGAAAAGAGAACATTCAGAAGACGTTCCACGCTGAGACGGCTTTGGCTAAAAAAACCCGGTTCCTACGAAATAGGTTTATTCCCGGGTGATGTTGAGGAGAAAACACAACTTCACCAATGTATTATCTTCCACTGGGAGCCCCGCAGGGTGCTCTGAGATCCATATTGCCTTAGATCTTCAGAGCCTTGGAGTCCAAGTCACGTAGCATGGCCTAGCGGCCTTCCGACGTCCGGATACGCTTTCCTCCCAGAACGCATAATTTGGCGAAAACAGTGGTAGCCAAGCTGACTGTAGTTCATAGTTGGCGTAGTCCTGTGCTCCCGTTCATTCCTTTGTCTGGGGGAACGTGATCCCTGAACTCTTTGCCTAGCAAAGTTACCGCCTAGGTGATCATACGGAAAACAAATTGGAATGATTGGCCAAATCGGTCGGTTATATCGGCACCCCATACATTTCGCACTCTACAGAAACGAGTCCATTGACCTAGTGTTTCCCGCTGGACATGAATTTTTCCAATAAGGCACTTGTGTGAAACATCCTGATTCCCTAGTCGTGTGGCAGCTTTCCATGAAATCCTTGCTGTTCTCTGAGAAGGAAATTCAGCCGCATAGACTCTATGGACTGTGAGCTTCATGTGCATATGTACGTTCGAGTAACAGTTTTATCCACAAGACATACTAGTCAGTACTTGCAGGAAATCGTCGGACTGTGAGTTTTTCAAGGAAAAAATAGAGGGGCGAAAACCCCACACTCGCAGCTCACTGTCCTGAAACGTTCAGATACTGCTATGCCCCAGCTCATTCACTCCTGATGGAAAATGATGTCAGGAGCATTTTGGTTAGAACAACACCCACAGCTCCGATATATGAGACGACTTCTGTTTCAAGATAGAGTTAGGGTTAGGGCTAGCATACGGGATATGGTTAGGATTAGCTTTATTATTAGGGTTAGGGTTCGGTTTGGGGATTGGGTTCGGGTTCGGGTGAGGGGTAGGGTTAGGGATAAGAGTAGGGTTAGGGTTAGGATGATGGTTTGGGCTAATGTTACATGTAGGCTTAGGGCTAGGGCTATAGGTAGATGACGGCCGCCGGTAGAGGAAAGTGTGTCATAGAAGATAGTGCACTTCGTAGCAGTCATAGTCCTGTACTCTCTTTGAGTCCGTGGATGACGAGAAAGTGATTCTGTAGATCGTTGGACTCAAACACAGCAAGGGAAATGATAAGAGGACAAAATAGCTGATCATAAGTTCTGAAGAGGTTGTGTGATAGGGTACAAGGCACTCATTTCCACTTCAGCTGATATGAACACATTGATCGAGTGCTGCGTTCATGCTTAAAGCCACTTCTCAGGAACATGTTCATTCCCGAGTCCTTGCCAGCTTTCAAACCGTTGACTCATGGGCTGTGTCCGAGACATTCACTCGAATAGAGTAAGGGGACTGCTAGCTTCACATGCGTTTCTGCGTCGAAAACACTGTATGGTCAAAGTGAGGAACTAGGCCGTTCCTTCTCTTCTTCTTGGGACTACACTTTTCGGATGCGAAAAGTGCCTAGGAGAAAACTCTACTGTGGAAGCTCATCCCCCTTCAAGGATCACAAAGTGCTATGCTGGCATTCCCTCCTTTGCTGAAGGGAAATCATTTCAGTAGCTCTTGGGCTATGACACGAGCCAGAGATCCTACATTGCAGCAAGGTACTTCGACGGGATGCTGACAAGTGTACGCACTATGTGGCACACCACTGCTTTCATCCCCTACTGAAATGAGAACATTGATAACACGTCAAATAGTGTGGATGGCTTTTGTGGAAAACACTTTTGGCACGAGTTCCTATAATTGCTGAATGACGCAGGGGAGCGCAAAGTCTTCACTGCTGTATTCTCAGAGTGGAATGAATGCCCTGCTAGGCCCATGGTGTACGTTTAGCTTGTTCGTCCCTTAATGCTTCACGAACGGGTGGAGTCCAAGGGACGTAGTAGTCTCCGTGCGTTTCCTAGGCTACACCCTTAGTCTCCCATTCCATCTACTACTGAAAAGAGAACATTCAGAAGACGTTCCACGCTGAGACTGCTTTGGCTAAAAAAACCCGGTTCCTACGAAATAGGTTTATTCCCGGGTGATGTTGAGGAGAAAACACAACTTCACCAATGTATTATCTTCCACTGGGAGCCCCGCAGGGTGCTCTGAGATCCATATTGCCTTAGATCTTCAGAGCCTTGGAATCCAAGTCACGTAGCATGGCCTAGCGGCCTTCCAACGTCCGGATACGCTTTCCTCCCAGAAAGCATAATTTGGCGAAAACAGTGGTAGCCAAGCTGACTGTAGTTCATAGTTGGCGTAGTCCTGTGCTCCCGTTCATTCCTTTGTCTGGGGGAACGTGATCCCTGAACTCTTTGCCTAGCCAAGTTACCGCCTAGGTGATCATACGGAAAACAAATTGGAATGATTGGCCAAATCGGTCGGTTATATCGGCACCCCATACATTTCGCACTCTACAGAAACGAGTCCATTGACCTAGTGTTTCCCGCTGGACATGAATTTTTCCAATAAGGCACTTGTGTGAAACATCCTGATTCCCTGGTCGTGTGGCAGCTTTCCATGAAATCCTTGCTGTTCTCTGAGAAGGAAATTCAGCCGCATAGACTCTATGGACTGTGAGCTTCATGTGCATATGTACGTTCGAGTAACAGTTTTATCCACAAGACATACTAGTCAGTACTTGCAGGAAATCGTCGGACTGTGAGTTTTTCAAGGAAAAAATAGAGGGGCGAAAACCCCACACTCGCAGCTCACTGTCCTGAAACGTTCAGATACTGCTATGCCCCAGCTCATTCACTCCTGATGGAAAATGATGTCAGGAGCATTTTGGTTAGAACAACACCCACAGCTCCGATATATGAGACGACTTCTGTTTCAAGATAGAGTTAGGGTTAGGGCTAGCATACGGGATATGGTTAGGATTAGCTTTATTATTAGGGTTAGGGATAGGGTTAGGGTTCGGTTTGGGGATTGGGTTCGGGTTAGGGTGAGGGGTAGGGTTAGGGATAAGAGTAGGGTTAGGGTTAGGATGATGGTTTGGGCTAATGTTACATGTAGGCTTAGGGCTAGGGCTATAGGCAGATGACGGCCGCCGGTGGAGGAAAGTGTGTCATAGAAGATACTGCACTTCATAGCAGTCATAATCCTGTACTCTCTTTGAGTCCGTGGATGACGAGAAAGTTATTCTGTAGATCGTTGGACTCAAACACAGCAAGGGAAATGATAAGAGAGCAAAATAGCTGATCATAAGTTCTGAAGAGGTTGTGTGATAGGGTACAAGGCACTCATTTCCACTTCAGCTGATATGAACACATTGATCGAGTGCTGCGTTCATGCTTAAAGCCACTTCTCAGGAACATGTTCATTCCCGAGTCCTTGCCAGCTTTCACACCGTTGACTCATGTGCTGTGTCCGAGACGTTCACTCGAATAGAGTAAGGGGACTGCTAGCTTCACATGCGTTTCTGCGTCGAAAACACTGTATGGTCAATGTGAGGAACTAGGCCGTTCCTTCTCTTCTTCTTGGGACTACGCTTTTCGGATGCGAAAAGTACCTAGGAGAAAACTCTACTGTGGAAGCTCATCCCCCTTCAAGGATCACAAAGTGCTATGCTGGCATTCCCTCCTTTGCTGAAGGGAAATCATTTCAGTAGCTCTTGGGCTATGACACGAGCCAGAGATCCTACATTGCAGCAAGGTACTTCGACGGGATGCTGACAAGTGTACGCACTATGTGGCACACCACTGCTTTCATCCCCTACTGAAATGAGAACATTGATAACACGTCAAATAGTGTGGATGGCTTTTGTGGAAAACACTTTTCGCACGAGTTCCTATAATTGCTGAATGACGCAGGGGAGCGCAAAGTCTTCACTGCTGTATTCTCAGAGTGGAATGAATGCCCTGCTAGGCCCATGGTGTACGTTTAGCTTGTTCGTCCCTTAATGCTTCACGAACGGGTGGAGTCCAAGGGACGTAGTAGTCTCCGTGCGTTTCCTATGCTACACCCTTAGTCTCCCATTCCATCTACTACTGAAAAGAGAACATTCAGAAGACGTTCCACGCTGAGACGGCTTTGGCTAAAAAACCCGGTTCCTACGAAATAGGTTTATTCCCGGGTGATGTTGAGGAGAAAACACAACTTCACCAATGTATTATCTTCCACTGGGAGCCCCGCAGGGTGCTCTGAGATCCATATTGCCTTAGATCTTCAGAGCCTTGGAGTCCAAGTCACGTAGCATGGCCTAGCGGCCTTCCGACGTCCGGATACGCTTTCCTCCCAGAACGCATAATTTGGCGAAAACAGTGGTAGCCAAGCTGACTGTAGTTCATAGTTGGCGTAGTCCTGTGCTCCCGTTCATTCCTTTGTCTGGGGGAACGTGATCCCTGAACTCTTTGCCTAGCCAAGTTACCACCTAGGTGATCATACGGAAAACAAATTGGAATGATTGGCCAAATCGGTCGGTTATATCGGCACCCCATACATTTCGCACTCTACAGAAACGAGTGCATTGACCTAGTGTTTCCCGCTGGACATGAATTTTTCCAATAAGGCACTTGTGTGAAACATCCTGATTCCCTAGTCGTGTGGCAGCTTTCCATGAAATCCTTGCTGTTCTCTGAGAAGGAAATTCAGCCGCATAGACTCTATGGACTGTGAGCTTCATGTGCATATGTACGTTCGAGTAACAGTTTTATCCACAAGACATACTAGTCAGTACTTGCAGGAAATCGTCGGACTGTGAGTTTTTCAAGGAAAAAATAGAGGGGCGAAAACCCCACACTCGCAGCTCACTGTCCTGAAACGTTCAGATACTGCTATGCCCCAGCTCATTCACTCCTGATGGAAAATGATGTCAGGAGCATTTTGGTTAGAACAACACCCACAGCTCCGATATATGAGACGACTTCTGTTTCAAGATAGAGTTAGGGTTAGGGCTAGCATACGGGATATGGTTAGGATTAGCTTTATTATTAGGGTTAGGGATAGGGTTAGGGTTCGGTTTGGGGATTGGGTTCGGGTTAGGGTGAGGGGTAGGGTTAAGGATAAGAGTAGGGTTAGGGTTAGGATGATGGTTTGGGCTAATGTTACATCTAGGCTTAGGGCTAGGGCTATAGGTAGATGACGGCCGCCGGTCGAGGAAAGTGTGTCATAGAAGATAGTGCACTTCGTAGCAGTCATAGTCCTGTACTCTCTTTGAGTCCGTGGATGACGAGAAAGTGATTCTGTAGATCGTTGGACTCAAACACAGCAAGGGAAATGATAAGAGAGCAAAATAGCTGATCATAAGTTCTGAAGAGGTTGTGTGATAGGGTACAAGGCACTCATTTCCACTTCAGCTGATATGAACACATTGATCGAGTGCTGCGTTCATGCTTAAAGCCACTTCTCAGGAACATGTTCATTCCCGAGTCCTTGCCAGCTTTCACACCGTTGACTCATGTGCTGTGTCCGAGACGTTCACTCGAATAGAGTAAGGGGACTGCTAGCTTCACATGCGTTTCTGCGTCGAAAACACTGTATGGTCAAAGTGAGGAACTAGGCCGTTCCTTCTCTTCTTCTTGGGACTACGCTTTTCGGATGCGAAAAGTACCTAGGAGAAAACTCTACTGTGGAAGCTCATCCCCCTTCAAGGATCACAAAGTGCTATGCTGGCATTCCCTCCTTTGCTGAAGGGAAATCATTTCAGTAGCTCTTGGGCTATGACACGAGCCAGAGATCCTACATTGCAGCAAGGTACTTCGACGGGATGCTGACAAGTGTACGCACTATGTGGCACACCACTGCTTTCATCCCCTACTGAAATGAGAACATTGATAACACGTCAAATAGTGTGGATGGCTTTTGTGGAAAACACTTTTCGCACGAGTTCCTATAATTGCTGAATGACGCAGGGGAGCGCAAAGTCTTCACTGCTGTATTCTCAGAGTGGAATGAATGCCCTGCTAGGCCCATGGTGTACGTTTAGCTTGTTCGTCCCTTAATGCTTCACGAACGGGTGGAGTCCAAGGGACGTAGTAGTCTCCGTGCGTTTCCTAGGCTACACCCTTAGTCTCCCATTCCATCTACTACTGAAAAGAGAACATTCAGAAGACGTTCCACGCTGAGACGGCTTTGGCTAAAAAAACCCGGTTCCTACGAAATAGGTTTATTCCCGGGTGATGTTGAGGAGAAAACACAACTTCACCAATGTATTATCTTCCACGGGGAGCCCCGCAGGGTGCTCTGAGATCCATATTGCCTTAGATCTTCAGAGCCTTGGAGTCCAAGTCACGTAGCATGGCCTAGCGGCCTTCCAACGTCCGGATACGCTTTCCTCCCAGAACGCATAATTTGGCGAAAACAGTGGTAGCCAAGCTGACTGTAGTTCATAGTTGGCATAGTCCTGTGCTCCCGTTCATTCCTTTGTCTGGGGGAACGTGATCCCTGAACTCTTTGCCTAGCCAAGTTACCGCCTAGGTGATCATACGGAAAACAAATTGGAATGATTGGCCAAATCGGTCGGTTATATCGGCACCCCATACATTTCGCACTCTACAGAAACGAGTCCATTGACCTAGTGTTTCCCGCTGGACATGAATTTTTCCAATAAGGCACTTGTGTGAAACATCCTGATTGCCTAGTCGTGTGGCAGCTTTCCATGAAATCCTTGCTGTTCTCTGAGAAGGAAATTCAGCCGCATAGACTCTATGGACTGTGAGCTTCATATGCATATGTACGTTCGAGTAACAGTTTTATCCACAAGACATACTAGTCAGTACTTGCAGGAAATCGTCGGACTGTGAGTTTTTCAAGGATAAAATAGAGGGGCGAAAACCCCACACTCGCAGCTCACTGTCCTGAAACGTTCAGATACTGCTATGCCCCAGCTCATTCACTCCTGATGGAAAATGATGTCAGGAGCATTTTGGTTAGAACAACACCCACAGCTCCGATATATGAGACGACTTCTGTTTCAAGATAGAGTTAGGGTTAGGGCTAGCATACGGGATATGGTTAGGATTAGCTTTATTATTAGGGTTAGGGATAGGGTTAGGGTTCGGTTTGGGGATTGGGTTCGGGTTAGGGTGAGGGGTAGGGTTAGGGATAAGAGTAGGGTTAGGGTTAGGATGATGGTTTGGGCTAATGTTACATGTAGGCTTAGGGCTAGGGCTATAGGCAGATGACGGCCGCCGGTCGAGGAAAGTGTGTCATAGAAGATAGTGCACTTCGTAGCAGTCATAGTCCTGTACTCTCTTTGAGTCCGTGGATGACGAGAAAGTGATTCTGTAGATCGTTGGACTCAAACACAGCAAGGGAAATGATAAGAGAGCAAAATAGCTGATCATAAGTTCTGAAGAGGTTGTGTGATAGGGTACAAGGCACTCATTTCCACTTCAGCTGATATGAACACATTGATCGAGTGCTGCGTTCATGCTTAAAGCCACTTCTCAGGAACATGTTCATTCCCGAGTCCTTGCCAGCTTTCACACCGTTGACTCATGTGCTGTGTCCGAGACGTTCACTCGAATAGAGTAAGGGGACTGCTAGCTTCACATGCGTTTCTGCGTCGAAAACACTGTATGGTCAAAGTGAGGAACTAGGCCGTTCCTTCTCTTCTCTTGGGACTACGCTTTTCGGATGCGAAAAGTACCTAGGAGAAAACTCTACTGTGGAAGCTCATCCCCCTTCAAGGATCACAAAGTGCTATGCTGGCATTCCCTCCTTTGCTGAAGGGAAATCATTTCAGTCGCTCTTGGGCTATGACACGAGCCAGAGATCCTACATTGCAGCAAGGTACTTCGACGGGATGCTGACAAGTGTACGCACTATGTGGCACACCACTGCTTTCATCCCCTACTGAAATGAGAACATTGATAACACGTCAAATAGTGTGGATGGCTTTTGTGGAAAACACTTTTCGCACGAGTTCCTATAATTGCTGAATGACGCAGGGGAGCGCAAAGTCTTCACTGCTGTATTCTCAGAGTGGAATGAATGCCCTGCTAGGCCCATGGTGTACGTTTAGCTTGTTCGTCCCTTAATGCTTCACGAACGGGTGGAGTCCAAGGGACGTAGTAGTCTCCGTGCGTTTCCTAGGCTACACCCTTAGTCTCCCATTCCATCTACTACTGAAAAGAGAACATTCAGAAGACGTTCCACGCTGAGACGGCTTTGGCTAAAAAAACCCGGTTCCTACGAAATAGGTTTATTCCCGGGTGATGTTGAGGAGAAAACACAACTTCACCAATGTATTATCTTCCACTGGGAGCCCCGCAGGGTGCTCTGAGATCCATATTGCCTTAGATCTTCAGAGCCTTGGAGTCCAAGTCACGTAGCATGGCCTAGCGGCCTTCCGACGTCCGGATACGCTTTCCTCCCAGAATGCATAATTTGGCGAAAACAGTGGTAGCCAAGCTGACTGTAGTTCATAGTTGGCGTAGTCCTGTGCTCCCGTTCATTCCTTTGTCTGGGGGAAGGTGATCCCTGAACTCTTTGCCTAGCCAAGTTACCGCCTAGGTGATCATACGGAAAACAAATTGGAATGATTGGCCAAATCGGTCGGTTATATCGGCACCCCATACATTTCGCACTCTACAGAAACGAGTCCATTGACCTAGTGTTTCCCGCTGGACATGAATTTTTCCAATAAGGCACTTGTGTGAAACATCCTGACTCCCTAGTCGTGTGGCAGCTTTCCATGAAATCCTTGCTGTTCTCTGAGAAGGAAATTCAGCCGCATAGACTCTATGGACTGTGAGCTTCATGTGCATATGTACGTTCGAGTAACAGTTTTATCCACAAGACATACTAGTCAGTACTTGCAGGAAATCGTCGGACTGTGAGTTTTTCAAGGAAAAAATAGAGGGGCGAAAACCCCACACTCGCAGCTCACTGTCCTGAAACGTTCAGATACTGCTATGCCCCAGCTCATTCACTCCTGATGGAAAATGATGTCAGGAGCATTTTGGTTAGAACAACACCCACAGCTCCGATATATGAGACGACTTCTGTTTCAAGATAGAGTTAGGGTTAGGGCTAGCATACGGGATATGGTTAGGATTAGCTTTATTATTAGGGTTAGGGATAGGGTTAGGGTTCGGTTTGGGGATTGGGTTCGGGTTAGGGTGAGGGGTAGGGTTAGGGATAAGAGTAGGGTTAGGGTTAGGATGATGGTTTGGGCTAATGTTACATGTAGGCTTAGGGCTAGGGCTATAGGCAGATGACGGCCGCCGGTCGAGGAAAGTGTGTCATAGAAGATAGTGCACTTCGTAGCAGTCATAGTCCTGTACTCTCTTTGAGTCCGTGGATGACGAGAAAGTGATTCTGTAGATCGTTGGACTCAAACACAGCAAGGGAAATGATAAGAGAGCAAAATAGCTGATCATAAGTTCTGAAGAGGTTGTGTGATAGGGTACAAGGCACTCATTTCCACTTCAGCTGATATGAACACATTGATCGAGTGCTGCGTTCATGCTTAAAGCCACTTCTCAGGAACATGTTCATTCCCGAGTCCTTGCCAGCTTTCACACCGTTGACTCATGTGCTGTGTCCGAGACGTTCACTCGAATAGAGTAAGGGGACTGCTAGCTTCACATGCGTTTCTGCGTCGAAAACACTGTATGGTCAAAGTGAGGAACTAGGCCGTTCCTTCTCTTCTCTTGGGACTACGCTTTTCGGATGCGAAAAGTACCTAGGAGAAAACTCTACTGTGGAAGCTCATCCCCCTTCAAGGATCACAAAGTGCTATGCTGGCATTCCCTCCTTTGCTGAAGGGAAATCATTTCAGTCGCTCTTGGGCTATGACACGAGCCAGAGATCCTACATTGCAGCAAGGTACTTCGACGGGATGCTGACAAGTGTACGCACTATGTGGCACACCACTGCTTTCATCCCCTACTGAAATGAGAACATTGATAACACGTCAAATAGTGTGGATGGCTTTTGTGGAAAACACTTTTCGCACGAGTTCCTATAATTGCTGAATGACGCAGGGGAGCGCAAAGTCTTCACTGCTGTATTCTCAGAGTGGAATGAATGCCCTGCTAGGCCCATGGTGTACGTTTAGCTTGTTCGTCCCTTAATGCTTCACGAACGGGTGGAGTCCAAGGGACGTAGTAGTCTCCGTGCGTTTCCTAGGCTACACCCTTAGTCTCCCATTCCATCTACTACTGAAAAGAGAACATTCAGAAGACGTTCCACGCTGAGACGGCTTTGGCTAAAAAAACCCGGTTCCTACGAAATAGGTTTATTCCCGGGTGATGTTGAGGAGAAAACACAACTTCACCAATGTATTATCTTCCACTGGGAGCCCCGCAGGGTGCTCTGAGATCCATATTGCCTTAGATCTTCAGAGCCTTGGAGTCCAAGTCACGTAGCATGGCCTAGCGGCCTTCCGACGTCCGGATACGCTTTCCTCCCAGAACGCATAATTTGGCGAAAACAGTGGTAGCCAAGCTGACTGTAGTTCATAGTTGGCGTAGTCCTGTGCTCCCGTTCATTCCTTTGTCTGGGGGAAGGTGATCCCTGAACTCTTTGCCTAGCCAAGTTACCGCCTAGGTGATCATACGGAAAACAAATTGGAATGATTGGCCAAATCGGTCGGTTATATCGGCACCCCATACATTTCGCACTCTACAGAAACGAGTCCATTGACCTAGTGTTTCCCGCTGGACATGAATTTTTCCAATAAGGCACTTGTGTGAAACATCCTGACTCCCTAGTCGTGTGGCAGCTTTCCATGAAATCCTTGCTGTTCTCTGAGAAGGAAATTCAGCCGCATAGACTCTATGGACTGTGAGCTTCATGTGCATATGTACGTTCGAGTAACAGTTTTATCCACAAGACATACTAGTCAGTACTTGCAGGAAATCGTCGGACTGTGAGTTTTTCAAGGAAATAATAGAGGGGCGAAAACCCCACACTCGCAGCTCACTGTCCTGAAACGTTCAGATACTGCTATGCCCCAGCTCATTCACTCCTGATGGAAAATGATGTCAGGAGCATTTTGGTTAGAACAACACCCACAGCTCCGATATATGAGACGACTTCTGTTTCAAGATAGAGTTAGGGTTAGGGCTAGCATACGGGATATGGTTAGGATTAGCTTTATTATTAGGGTTAGGGATAGGGTTAGGGTTCGGTTTGGGGATTGGGTTCGGGTTAGGGTGAGGGGTAGGGTTAGGGATAAGAGTAGGGTTAGGGTTAGGATGATGGTTTGGGCTAATGTTACATGTAGGCTTAGGGCTAGGGCTATAGGCAGATGACGGCCGCCGGTCGAGGAAAGTGTGTCATAGAAGATAGTGCACTTCGTAGCAGTCATAGTCCTGTACTCTCTTTGAGTCCGTGGATGACGAGAAAGTGATTCTGTAGATCGTTGGACTCAAACACAGCAAGGGAAATGATAAGAGAGCAAAATAGCTGATCATAAGTTCTGAAGAGGTTGTGTGATAGGGTACAAGGCACTCATTTCCACTTCAGCTGATATGAACACATTGATCGAGTGCTGCGTTCATGCTTAAAGCCACTTCTCAGGAACATGTTCATTCCCGAGTCCTTGCCAGCTTTCACACCGTTGACTCATGTGCTGTGTCCGAGACGTTCACTCGAATAGAGTAAGGGGACTGCTAGCTTCACATGCGTTTCTGCGTTGAAAACACTGTATGGTCAAAGTGAGGAACTAGGCCGTTCCTTCTCTTCTTCTTGGGACTACGCTTTTCGGATGCGAAAAGTACCTAGGAGAAAACTCTACTGTGGAAGCTCATCCCCCTTCAAGGATCACAAAGTGCTATGCTGGCATTCCCTCCTTTGCTGAAGGGAAATCATTTCAGTAGCTCTTGGGCTATGACATGAGCCAGAGATCCTACACTGCAGCAAGGTACTTCGCCGGGATGCTGACAAGTGTACGCACTATGTGGCACACCACTGCTTTCATCCCCTACTGAAATGAGAACATTGATAACACGTCAAATAGTGTGGATGGCTTTTGTGGAAAACACTTTTCGCACGAGTTCCTATAATTGCTGAATGACGCAGGGGAGCGCAAAGTCTTCACTGCTGTATTCTCAGAGTGGAATGAATGCCCTGCTAGGCCCATGGTGTACGTTTAGCTTGTTCGTCCCTTAATGCTTCACGAACGGGTGGAGTCCAAGGGACGTAGTAGTCTCCGTGCGTTTCCTAGGCTACACCCTTAGTCTCCCATTCCATCTACTACTGAAAAGAGAACATTCAGAAGACGTTCCACGCTGAGACGGCTTTGGCTAAAAAAACCCGGTTCCTACGAAATAGGTTTATTCCCGGGTGATGTTGAGGAGAAAACACAACTTCACCAATGTATTATCTTCCACTGGGAGCCCCGCAGGGTGCTCTGAGATCCATATTGCCTTAGATCTTCAGAGCCTTGGAGTCCAAGTCACGTAGCATGGCCTAGCGGCCTTCCAACGTCCGGATACGCTTTCCTCCCAGAACGCATAATTTGGCGAAAACAGTGGTAGCCAAGCTGACTGTAGTTCATAGTTGGCGTAGTCCTGTGCTCCCGTTCATGCCTTTGTCTGGGGGAACGTGATCCCTGAACTGTTTGCCTAGCAAAGTTACCGCCTAGGTGATCATACGGAAAACAAATTGGAATGATTGGCCAAATCGGTCGGTTATATCGGCACCCCATACATTTCGCACTCTACAGAAACGAGTCCATTGACCTAGTGTTTCCCGCTGGACATGAATTTTTCCAATAAGGCACTTGTGTGAAACATCCTGATTCCCTGGTCGTGTGGCAGCTTTCCATGAAATCCTTGCTGTTCTCTGAGAAGGAAATTCAGCCGCATAGACTCTATGGACTGTGAGCTTCATGTGCATATGTACGTTCGAGTAACAGTTTTATCCACAAGACATACTAGTCAGTACTTGCAGGAAATCGTCGGACTGTGAGTTTTTCAAGGAAAAAATAGAGGGGCGAAAACCCCACACTCGCAGCTCACTGTCCTGAAACGTTCAGATACTGCTATGCCCCAGCTCATTCACTCCTGATGGAAAATGATGTCAGGAGCATTGTGGTTAGAACAACACCCACAGCTCCGATATATGAGACGACTTCTGTTTGAAGATAGAGTTAGGGTTAGGGCTAGCATACGGGATATGGTTAGGATTAGCTTTATTATTAGGGTTAGGGTTCAGTTTGGGGATTGGGTTCGGGTTAGGGTGAGGGGTAGGGTTAGGGATAAGAGTAGGGTTAGGGTTAGGATGAAGGTTTGGGCTAATGTTACATGTAGGCTTAGGGCTAGGGCTATAGGCAGATGACGGCCGCCGGTCGAGGAAAGTGTGTCATAGAAGATAGTGCACTTCGTAGCAGTCATAGTCCTGTACTCTCTTTGAGTCCGTGGATGACGAGAAAGTGATTCGGTAGATCGTTGGACTCAAACACAGCAAGGGAAATGATAAGAGAGCAAAATAGCTGATCATAAGTTCTGAAGAGGTTGTGTGATAGGGTACAAGGCACTCATTTCCACTTCAGCTGATATGAACACATTGATCGAGTGCTGCGTTCATGCTTAAAGCCACTTCTCAGGAACATGTTCATTCCCGAGTCCTTGCCAGCTTTCACACCGTTGACTCATGTGCTGTGTCCGAGACGTTCACTCGAATAGAGTAAGGGGACTGCTAGCTTCACATGCGTTTGTGCGTCGAAAACACTGTATGGTCAAAGTGAGGAACTAGGCCGTTCCTTCTCTTCTTCTTGGGACTACGCTTTTCGGATGCGAAAAGTACCTAGGAGAAAACTCTACTGTGGAAGCTCATCCCCCTTCAAGGATCACAAAGTGCTATGCTGGCATTCCCTCCTTTGCTGAAGGGAAATCATTTCAGTCGCTCTTGGGCTATGACACGAGCCAGAGATCCTACATTGCAGCAAGGTACTTCGACGGGATGCTGACAAGTGTACGCACTATGTGGCACACCACTGCTTTCATCCCCTACTGAAATGAGAACATTGATAACACGTCAAATAGTGTGGATGGCTTTTGTGGAAAACACTTTTCGCACGAGTTCCTATAATTGCTGAATGACGCAGGGGAGCGCAAAGTCTTCACTGCTGTATTCTCAGAGTGGAATGAATGCCCTGCTAGGCCCATGGTGTACGTTTAGCTTGTTCGTCCCTTAATGCTTCACGAACGGGTGGAGTCCAAGGGACGTAGTAGTCTCCGTGCGTTTCCTAGGCTACACCCTTAGTCTCCCATTCCATCTACTACTGAAAAGAGAACATTCAGAAGACGTTCCACGCTGAGACGGCTTTGGCTAAAAAAACCCGGTTCCTACGAAATAGGTTTATTCCCGGGTGATGTTGAGGAGAAAACACAACTTTACCAATGTATTATCTTCCACTGGGAGCCCCGCAGGGTGCTCTGAGATCCATATTGCCTTAGATCTTCAGAGCCTTGGAGTCCAAGTCACGTAGCATGGCCTAGCGGCCTTCCAACGTCCGGATACGCTTTCCTCCCAGAACGCATAATTTGGCGAAAACAGTGGTAGCCAAGCTGACTGTAGTTCATAGTTGGCGTAGTCCTGTGCTCCCGTTCATTCCTTTGTCTGGGGGAACGTGATCCCTGAACTCTTTGCCTAGCCAAGTTACCGCCTAGGTGATCATACGGAAAACAAATTGGAATGATTGGCCAAATCGGTCGGTTATATCGGCACCCCATACATTTCGCACTCTACAGAAACGAGTCCATTGACCTAGTGTTTCCCGCTGGACATGAATTTTTCCAATAATGCACTTGTGTGAAACATCCTGATTCCCTGGTCGTGTGGCAGCTTTCCATGAAATCCTTGCTGTTCTCTGAGAAGGAAATTCAGCCGCATAGACTCTATGGACTGTGAGCTTCATGTGCATATGTACGTTCGAGTAACAGTTTTATCCACAAGACATACTAGTCAGTACTTGCAGGAAATCGTCGGACTGTGAGTTTTTCAAGGAAAAAATAGAGGGGCGAAAACCCCACACTCGCAGCTCACTGTCCTGAAACGTTCAGATACTGCTATGCCCCAGCTCATTCACTCCTGATGGAAAATGATTTCAGGAGCATTTTGGTTAGAACAACACCCACAGCTCCGATATATGAGACGACTTCTGTTTGAAGATAGAGTTAGGGTTAGGGCTAGCATACGGGATATGGTTAGGATTAGCTTTATTATTAGGGTTAGGGATAGGGTTAGGGTTCGGTTTGGGGATTGGGTTCGGGTTAGGGTGAGGGGTAGGGTTAGGGATAAGAGTAGGGTTAGGGTTAGGATGATGGTTTGGGCTAATGTTACATGTAGGCTTAGGGCTAGGGCTATAGGCAGATGACGGCCGCCGGTCGAGGAAAGTGTGTCATAGAAGATAGTGCACTTCGTAGCAGTCATAGTCCTGTACTCTCTTTGAGTCCGTGGATGACGAGAAAGTGATTCTGTAGATCGTTGGACTCAAACACAGCAAGGGAAATGATAAGAGAGCAAAATAGCTGATCATAAGTTCTGAAGAGGTTGTGTGATAGGGTACAAGGCACTCATTTCCACTTCAGCTGATATGAACACATTGATCGAGTGCTGCGTTCATGCTTAAAGCCACTTCTCAGGAACATGTTCATTCCCGAGTCCTTGCCAGCTTTCACACCGTTGACTCATGTGCTGTGTCCGAGACGTTCACTCGAATAGAGTAAGGGGACTGCTAGCTTCACATGCGTTTCTGCGTTGAAAACACTGTATGGTCAAAGTGAGGAACTAGGCCGTTCCTTCTCTTCTTCTTGGGACTACGCTTTTCGGATGCGAAAAGTACCTAGGAGAAAACTCTACTGTGGAAGCTCATCCCCCTTCAAGGATCACAAAGTGCTATGCTGGCATTCCCTCCTTTGCTGAAGGGAAATCATTTCAGTCGCTCTTGGGCTATGACACGAGCCAGAGATCCTACATTGCAGCAAGGTACTTCGACGGGATGCTGACAAGTGTACGCACTATGTGGTACACCACTGCTTTCATCCCCTACTGAAATGAGAACATTGATAACACGTCAAATAGTGTGGATGGCTTTTGTGGAAAACACTTTTCGCACGAGTTCCTATAATTGCTGAATGACGCAGGGGAGCGCAAAGTCTTCACTGCTGTATTCTCAGAGTGGAATGAATGCCCTGCTAGGCCCATGGTGTACGTTTAGCTTGTTCGTCCCTTAATGCTTCACGAACGGGTGGAGTCCAAGGGACGTAGTAGTCTCCGTGCGTTTCCTAGGCTACACCCTTAGTCTCCCATTCCATCTACTACTGAAAAGAGAACATTCAGAAGACGTTCCACGCTGAGACGGCTTTGGCTAAAAAAACCCGGTTCCTACGAAATAGGTTTATTCCCGGGTGATGTTGAGGAGAAAACACAACTTCACCAATGTATTATCTTCCACTGGGAGCCCCGCAGGGTGCTCTGAGATCCATATTGCCTTAGATCTTCAGAGCCTTGGAGTCCAAGTCACGTAGCATGGCCTAGCGGCCTTCCAACGTCCGGATACGCTTTCCTCCCAGAACGCATAATTTGGCGAAAACAGTGGTAGCCAAGCTGACTGTAGTTCATAGTTGGCGTAGTCCTGTGCTCCCGTTCATTCCTTTGTCTGGGGGAACGTGATCCCTGAACTCTTTGCCTAGCAAAGTTACCGCCTAGGTGATCATACGGAAAACAAATTGGAATGATTGGCCAAATCGGTCGGTTATATCGGCACCCCATACATTTCGCACTCTACAGAAACGAGTCCATTGACCTAGTGTTTCCCGCTGGACATGAATTTTTCCAATAATGCACTTGTGTGAAACATCCTGATTCCCTGGTCGTGTGGCAGCTTTCCATGAAATCCTTGCTGTTCTCTGAGAAGGAAATTCAGCCGCATAGACTCTATGGACTGTGAGCTTCATGTGCATATGTACGTTCGAGTAACAGTTTTATCCACAAGACATACTAGTCAGTACTTGCAGGAAATCGTCGGACTGTGAGTTTTTCAAGGAAAAAATAGAGGGGCGAAAACCCCACACTCGCAGCTCACTGTCCTGAAACGTTCAGATACTGCTATGCCCCAGCTCATTCACTCCTGATGGAAAATGATTTCAGGAGCATTTTGGTTAGAACAACACCCACAGCTCCGATATATGAGACGACTTCTGTTTCAAGATAGAGTTAGGGTTAGGGCTAGCATACGGGATATGGTTAGGATTAGCTTTATTATTAGGGTTAGGGATAGGGTTAGGGTTCGGTTTGGGGATTGGGTTCGGGTTAGGGTGAGGGGTAGGGTTAGGGATAAGAGTAGGGTTAGGGTTAGGATGATGGTTTGGGCTAATGTTACATGTAGGCTTAGGGCTAGGGCTATAGGCAGATGACGGCCGCCGGTCGAGGAAAGTGTGTCATAGAAGATAGTGCACTTCGTAGCAGTCATAGTCCTGTACTCTCTTTGAGTCCGTGGATGACGAGAAAGTGATTCTGTAGATCGTTGGACTCAAACACAGCAAGGGAAATGATAAGAGAGCAAAATAGCTGATCATAAGTTCTGAAGAGGTTGTGTGATAGGGTACAAGGCACTCATTTCCACTTCAGCTGATATGAACACATTGATCGAGTGCTGCGTTCATGCTTAAAGCCACTTCTCAGGAACATGTTCATTCCCGAGTCCTTGCCAGCTTTCACACCGTTGACTCATGAGCTGTGTCCGAGACGTTCACTCGAATAGAGTAAGGGGACTGCTAGCTTCACATGCGTTTCTGCGTCGAAAACACTGTATGGTCAAAGTGAGGAACTAGGCCGTTCCTTCTCTTCTTCTTGGGACTACGCTTTTCGGATGCGAAAAGTACCTAGGAGAAAACTCTACTGTGGAAGCTCATCCCCCTTCAAGGATCACAAAGTGCTATGCTGGCATTCCCTCCTTTGCTGAAGGGAAATCATTTCAGTCGCTCTTGGGCTATGACACGAGCCAGAGATCCTACATTGCAGCAAGGTACTTCGACGGGATGCTGACAAGTGTACGCACTATGTGGCACACCACTGCTTTCATCCCCTACTGAAATGAGAACATTGATAACACGTCAAATAGTGTGGATGGCTTTTGTGGAAAACACTTTTCGCACGAGATCCTATAATTGCTGAATGACGCAGGGGAGCGCAAAGTCTTCACTGCTGTATTCTCAGAGTGGAATGAATGCCCTGCTAGGCCCATGGTGTACGTTTAGCTTGTTCGTCCCTTAATGCTTCACGAACGGGTGGAGTCCAAGGGACGTAGTAGTCTCCGTGCGTTTCCTAGGCTACACCCTTAGTCTCCCATTCCATCTACTACTGAAAAGAGAACATTCAGAAGACGTTCCACGCTGAGACGGCTTTGGCTAAAAAAACCCGGTTCCTACGAAATAGGTTTATTCCCGGGTGATGTTGAGGAGAAAACACAACTTCACCAATGTATTATCTTCCACTGGGAGCCCCGCAGGGTGCTCTGAGATCCATATTGCCTTAGATCTTCAGAGCCTTGGAGTCCAAGTCACGTAGCATGGCCTAGCGGCCTTCCAACGTCCGGATACGCTTCCTCCCAGAACGCATAATTTGGCGAAAACAGTGGTAGCCAAGCTGACTGTAGTTCATAGTTGGCGTAGTCCTGTGCTCCCGTTCATTCCTTTGTCTGGGGGAAGGTGATCCCTGAACTCTTTGCCTAGCCAAGTTACCGCCTAGGTGATCATACGGAAAACAAATTGGAATGATTGGCCAAATCGGTCGGTTATATCGGCACCCCATACATTTCGCACTCTACAGAAACGAGTCCATTGACCTAGTGTTTCCCGCTGGACATGAATTTTTCCAATAAGGCACTTGTGTGAAGCATCCTGACTCCCTAGTCGTGTGGCAGCTTTCCATGAAATCCTTGCTGTTCTCTGAGAAGGAAATTCAGCCGCATAGACTCTATGGACTGTGAGCTTCATGTGCATATGTACGTTCGAGTAACAGTTTTATCCACAAGACATACTAGTCAGTACTTGCAGGAAATCGTCGGACTGTGAGTTTTTCAAGGAAAAAATAGAGGGGCGAAAACCCCACACTCGCAGCTCACTGTCCTGAAACGTTCAGATACTGCTATGCCCAGGCTCATTCACTCCTGATGGAAAATGATGTCAGGAGCATTTTGGTTAGAACAACACCCACAGCTCCGATATATGAGACGACTTCTGTTTGAAGATAGAGTTAGGGTTAGGGCTAGCATACGGGATATGGTTAGGATTAGCTTTATTATTAGGGTTAGGGATAGGGTTAGGGTTCGGTTTGGGGATTGGGTTCGGGTTAGGGTGAGGGGTAGGGTTAGGGATAAGAGTAGGGTTAGGGTTAGGATGATGGTTTGGGCTAATGTTACATGTAGGCTTAGGGCTAGGGCTATAGGCAGATGACGGCCGCCGGTCGAGGAAAGTGTGTCATAGAAGATAGTGCACTTCGTAGCAGTCATAGTCCTGTACTCTCTTTGAGTCCGTGGATGACGAGAAAGTGATTCTGTAGATCGTTGGACTCAAACACAGCAAGGGAAATGATAAGAGAGCAAAATAGCTGATCATAAGTTCTGAAGAGGTTGTGTGATAGGGTACAAGGCACTCATTTCCACTTCAGCTGATATGAACACATTGATCGAGTGCTGCGTTCATGCTTAAAGCCACTTCTCAGGAACATGTTCATTCCCGAGTCCTTGCCAGCTTTCACACCGTTGACTCATGTGCTGTGTCCGAGACGTTCACTCGAATAGAGTAAGGGGACTGCTAGCTTCACATGCGTTTCTGCGTTGAAAACACTGTATGGTCAAAGTGAGGAACTAGGCCGTTCCTTCTCTTCTTCTTGGGACTACGCTTTTCGGATGCGAAAAGTACCTAGGAGAAAACTCTACTGTGGAAGCTCATCCCCCTTCAAGGATCACAAAGTGCTATGCTGGCATTCCCTCCTTTGCTGAAGGGAAATCATTTCAGTAGCTCTTGGGCTATGACACGAGCCAGAGATCCTACATTGCAGCAAGGTACTTCGACGGGATGCTGACAAGTGTACGCACTATGTGGCACACCACTGCTTTCATCCCCTACTGAAATGAGAACATTGATAACACGTCAAATAGTGTGGATGGCTTTTGTGGAAAACACTTTTCGCACGAGTTCCTATAATTGCTGAATGACGCAGGGGAGCGCAAAGTCTTCACTGCTGTATTCTCAGAGTGGAATGAATGCCCTGCTAGGCCCATGGTGTACGTTTAGCTTGTTCGTCCCTTAATGCTTCACGAACGGGTGGAGTCCAAGGGACGTAGTAGTCTCCGTGCGTTTCCTAGGCTACACCCTTAGTCTCCCATTCCATCTACTACTGAAAAGAGAACATTCAGAAGACGTTCCACGCTGAGACGGCTTTGTCTAAAAAAACCCGGTTCCTACGAAATAGGTTTATTCCCGGGTGATGTTGAGGAGAAAACACAACTTCACCAATGTATTATCTTCCACTGGGAGCCCCGCAGGGTGCTCTGAGATCCATATTGCCTTAGATCTTCAGAGCCTTGGAGTCCAAGTCACGTAGCATGGCCTAGCGGCCTTCCAACGTCCGGATACGCTTTCCTCCCAGAACGCATAATTTGGCGAAAACAGTGGTAGCCAAGCTGACTGTAGTTCATAGTTGGCGTAGTCCTGTGCTCCCGTTCATGCCTTTGTCTGGGGGAACGTGATCCCTGAACTTTTTGCCTAGCAAAGTTACCGCCTAGGTGATCATACGGAAAACAAATTGGAATGATTGGCCAAATCGGTCGGTTATATCGGCACCCCATACATTTCGCACTCTACAGAAACGAGTCCATTGACCTAGTGTTTCCCGCTGGACATGAATTTTTCCAATAAGGCACTTGTGTGAAACATCCTGATTCCCTGGTCGTGTGGCAGCTTTCCATGAAATCCTTGCTGTTCTCTGAGAAGGAAATTCAGCCGCAT
Source organism: Desmodus rotundus (assembly GCF_022682495.2). Lineage (NCBI taxonomy): Eukaryota > Metazoa > Chordata > Mammalia > Chiroptera > Phyllostomidae > Desmodus > Desmodus rotundus. The sequence continues at coordinate 56,660,913 of NC_071396.1, forward strand.
AGACTCTATGGACTGTGAGCTTCATGTGCATATGTACGTTCGAGTAACAGTTTTATCCACAAGACATACTAGTCAGTACTTGCAGGAAATCGTCGGACTGTGAGTTTTTCAAGGAAAAAATAGAGGGGCGAAAACCCCACACTCGCAGCTCACTGTCCTGAAACGTTCAGATACTGCTATGCCCCAGCTCATTCACTCCTGATGGAAAATGATGTCAGGAGCATTGTGGTTAGAACAACACCCACAGCTCCGATATATGAGACGACTTCTGTTTGAAGATAGAGTTAGGGTTAGGGCTAGCATACGGGATATGGTTAGGATTAGCTTTATTATTAGGGTTAGGGTTCGGTTTGGGGATTGGGTTCGGGTTAGGGTGAGGGGTAGGGTTAGGGATAAGAGTAGGGTTAGGGTTAGGATGAAGGTTTGGGCTAATGTTACATGTAGGCTTAGGGCTAGGGCTATAGGCAGATGACGGCCGCCGGTCGAGGAAAGTGTGTCATAGAAGATAGTGCACTTCATAGCAGTCATAGTCCTGTACTCTCTTTGAGTCCGTGGATGACGAGAAAGTGATTCGGTAGATCGTTGGACTCAAACACAGCAAGGGAAATGATAAGAGAGCAAAATAGCTGATCATAAGTTCTGAAGAGGTTGTGTGATAGGGTACAAGGCACTCATTTCCACTTCAGCTGATATGAACACATTGATCGAGTGCTGCGTTCATGCTTAAAGCCACTTCTCAGGAACATGTTCATTCCCGAGTCCTTGCCAGCTTTCACACCGTTGACTCATGTGCTGTGTCCGAGACGTTCACTCGAATAGAGTAAGGGGACTGCTAGCTTCACATGCGTTTCTGCGTCGAAAACACTGTATGGTCAAAGTGAGGAACTAGGCCGTTCCTTCTCTTCTTCTTGGGACTACGCTTTTCGGATGCGAAAAGTACCTAGGAGAAAACTCTACTGTGGAAGCTCATCCCCCTTCAAGGATCACAAAGTGCTATGCTGGCATTCCCTCCTTTGCTGAAGGGAAATCATTTCAGTAGCTCTTGGGCTATGACACGAGCCAGAGATCCTACATTGCAGCAAGGTACTTCGACGGGATGCTGACAAGTGTACGCACTATGTGGCACACCACTGCTTTCATCCCCTACTGAAATGAGAACATTGATAACACGTCAAATAGTGTGGATGGCTTTTGTGGAAAACACTTTTCGCATGAGTTCCTATAATTGCTGAATGACGCAGGGGAGCGCAAAGTCTTCACTGCTGTATTCTCAGAGTGGAATGAATGCCCTGCTAGGCCCATGGTGTACGTTTAGCTTGTTCGTCCCTTAATGCTTCACGAACGGGTGGAGTCCAAGGGACGTAGTAGTCTCCGTGCGTTTCCTAGGCTACACCCTTAGTCTCCCATTCCATCTACTACTGAAAAGAGAACATTCAGAAGACGTTCCACGCTGAGACGGCTTTGGCTAAAAAAACCCGGTTCCTACGAAATAGGTTTATTCCCGGGTGATGTTGAGGAGAAAACACAACTTCACCAATGTATTATCTTCCACTGGGAGCCCCGCAGGGTGCTCTGAGATCCATATTGCCTTAGATCTTCAGAGCCTTGGAGTCCAAGTCACGTAGCATGGCCTAGCGGCCTTCCAACGTCCGGATACGCTTTCCTCCCAGAACGCATAATTTGGCGAAAACAGTGGTAGCCAAGCTGACTGTAGTTCATAGTTGGCGTAGTCCTGTGCTCCCGTTCATTCCTTTGTCTGGGGGAACGTGATCCCTGAACTCTTTGCCTAGCAAAGTTACCGCCTAGGTGATCATACGGAAAACAAATTGGAATGATTGGCCAAATCGGTCGGTTATATCGGCACCCCATACATTTCGCACTCTACAGAAACGAGTCCATTGACCTAGTGTTTCCCGCTGGACATGAATTTTTCCAATAAGGCACTTGTGTGAAACATCCTGATTCCCTGGTCGTGTGGCAGCTTTCCATGAAATCCTTGCTGTTCTCTGAGAAGGAAATTCAGCCGCATAGACTCTATGGACTGTGAGCTTCATGTGCATATGTACGTTCGAGTAACAGTTTTATCCACAAGACATACTAGTCAGTACTTGCAGGAAATCGTCGGACTGTGAGTTTTTCAAGGAAAAAATAGAGGGGCGAAAACCCCACACTCGCAGCTCACTGTCCTGAAACGTTCAGATACTGCTATGCCCCAGCTCATTCACTCCTGATGGAAAATGATTTCAGGAGCATTTTGGTTAGAACAACACCCACAGCTCCGATATATGAGACGACTTCTGTTTGAAGATAGAGTTAGGGTTAGGGCTAGCATACGGGATATGGTTAGGATTAGCTTTATTATTAGGGTTAGGGTTCGGTTTGGGGATTGGGTTCGGGTTAGGGTGAGGGGTAGGGTTAGGGATAAGAGTAGGGTTAGGGTTAGGATGATGGTTTGGGCTAATGTTACATGTAGGCTTAGGGCTAGGGCTATAGGCAGATGACGGCCGCCGGTCGAGGAAAGTGTGTCATAGAAGATAGTGCACTTCGTAGCAGTCATAGTCCTGTACTCTCTTTGAGTCCGTGGATGACGAGAAAGTGATTCTGTAGATCGTTGGACTCAAACACAGCAAGGGAAATGATAAGAGAGCAAAATAGCTGATCATAAGTTCTGAAGAGGTTGTGTGATAGGGTACAAGGCACTCATTTCCACTTCAGCTGATATGAACACATTGATCGAGTGCTGCGTTCATGCTTAAAGCCACTTCTCAGGAACATGTTCATTCCCGAGTCCTTGCCAGCTTTCAAACCGTTGACTCATGTGCTGTGTCCGAGACGTTCACTCGAATAGAGTAAGGGGACTGCTAGCTTCACATGCGTTTCTGCGTCGAAAACACTGTATGGTCAAAGTGAGGAACTAGGCCGTTCCTTCTCTTCTTCTTGGGACTACGCTTTTCGGATGCGAAAAGTACCTAGGAGAAAACTCTACTGTGGAAGCTCATCCCCCTTCAAGGATCACAAAGTGCTATGCTGGCATTCCCTCCTTTGCTGAAGGGAAATCATTTCAGTAGCTCTTGGGCTATGACACGAGCCAGAGATCCTACATTGCAGCAAGGTACTTCGACGGGATGCTGACAAGTGTACGCACTATGTGGCACACCACTGCTTTCATCCCCTACTGAAATGAGAACATTGATAACACGTCAAATAGTGTGGATGGCTTTTGTGGAAAACACTTTTCGCACGAGTTCCTATAATTGCTGAATGACGCAGGGGAGCGCAAAGTCTTCACTGCTGTATTCTCAGAGTGGAATGAATGCCCTGCTAGGCCCATGGTGTACGTTTAGCTTGTTCGTCCCTTAATGCTTCACGAACGGGTGGAGTCCAAGGGACGTAGTAGTCTCCGTGCGTTTCCTAGGCTACACCCTTAGTCTCCCATTCCATCTACTACTGAAAAGAGAACATTCAGAAGACGTTCCACGCTGAGACGGCTTTGGCTAAAAAAACCCGGTTCCTACGAAATAGGTTTATTCCCGGGTGATGTTGAGGAGAAAACACAACTTCACCAATGTATTATCTTCCACTGGGAGCCCCGCAGGGTGCTCTGAGATCCATATTGCCTTAGATCTTCAGAGCCTTGGAGTCCAAGTCACGTAGCATGGCCTAGCGGCCTTCCGACGTCCGGATACGCTTTCCTCCCAGAACGCATAATTTGGCGAAAACAGTGGTAGCCAAGCTGACTGTAGTTCATAGTTGGCGTAGTCCTGTGCTCCCGTTCATGCCTTTGTCTGGGGGAACGTGATCCCTGAACTCTTTGCCTAGCCAAGTTACCGCCTAGGTGATCATACGGAAAACAAATTGGAATGATTGGCCAAATCGGTCGGTTATATCGGCACCCCATACATTTCGCACTCTACAGAAACGAGTCCATTGACCTAGTGTTTCCCGCTGGACATGAATTTTTCCAATAAGGCACTTGTGTGAAACATCCTGATTGCCTAGTCGTGTGGCAGCTTTCCATGAAATCCTTGCTGTTCTCTGAGAAGGAAATTCAGCCGCATAGACTCTATGGACTGTGAGCTTCATGTGCATATGTACGTTCGAGTAACAGTTTTATCCACAAGACATACTAGTCAGTACTTGCAGGAAATCGTCGGACTGTGAGTTTTTCAAGGAAAAAATAGAGGGGCGAAAACCCCACACTCGCAGCTCACTGTCCTGAAACGTTCAGATACTGCTATGCCCCAGCTCATTCACTCCTGATGGAAAATGATGTCAGGAGCATTTTGGTTAGAACAACACCCACAGCTCCGATATATGAGACGACTTCTGTTTCAAGATAGAGTTAGGGTTAGGGCTAGCATACGGGATATGGTTAGGATTAGCTTTATTATTAGGGTTAGGGATAGGGTTAGGGTTCGGTTTGCGGATTGGGTTCGGGTTAGGGTGAGGGGTAGGGTTAGGGATAAGAGTAGGGTTAGGGTTAGGATGATGGTTTGGGCTAATGTTACATGTAGGCTTAGGGCTAGGGCTATAGGCAGATGACGGCCGCCGGTCGAGGAAAGTGTGTCATAGAAGATAGTGCACTTCATAGCAGTCATAGTCCTGTACTCTCTTTGAGTCCGTGGATGACGAGAAAGTGATTCTGTAGATCGTTGGACTCAAACACAGCAAGGGAAATGATAAGAGAGCAAAATAGCTGATCATAAGTTCTGAAGAGGTTGTGTGATAGGGTACAAGGCACTCATTTCCACTTCAGCTGATATGAACACATTGATCGAGTGCTGCGTTCATGCTTAAAGCCACTTCTCAGGAACATGTTCATTCCCGAGTCCTTGCCAGCTTTCACACCGTTGACTCATGTGCTGTGTCCGAGACGTTCACTCGAATAGAGTAAGGGGACTGCTAGCTTCACATGCGTTTCTGCGTCGAAAACACTGTATGGTCAAAGTGAGGAACTAGGCCGTTCCTTCTCTTCTTCTTGGGACTACGCTTTTTGGATGCGAAAAGTACCTAGGAGAAAACTCTACTGTGGAAGCTCATCCCCCTTCAAGGATCACAAAGTGCTATGCTGGCATTCCCTCCTTTGCTGAAGGGAAATCATTTCAGTAGCTCTTGGGCTATGACACGAGCCAGAGATCCTACACTGCAGCAAGGTACTTCGACGGGATGCTGACAAGTGTACGCACTATGTGGCACACCACTGCTTTCATCCCCTACTGAAATGAGAACATTGATAACACGTCAAATAGTGTGGATGGCTTTTGTGGAAAACACTTTTCGCACGAGTTCCTATAATTGCTGAATGACGCAGGGGAGTGCAAAGTCTTCACTGCTGTATTCTCAGAGTGGAATGAATGCCCTGCTAGGCCCATGGTGTACGTTTAGCTTGTTCGTCCCTTAATGCTTCACGAACGGGTGGAGTCCAAGGGACGTAGTAGTCTCCGTGCGTTTCCTAGGCTACACCCTTAGTCTCCCATTCCATCTACTACTGAAAAGAGAACATTCAGAAGACGTTCCACGCTGAGACGGCTTTGGCTAAAAAAACCCGGTTCCTACGAAATAGGTTTATTCGCGGGTGATGTTGAGGAGAAAACACAACTTCACCAATGTATTATCTTCCACTGGGAGCCCCGCAGGGTGCTCTGAGATCCATATTGCCTTAGATCTTCAGAGCCTTGGAGTCCAAGTCACGTAGCATGGCCTAGCGGCCTTCCGACGTCCGGATACGCTTTCCTCCCAGAACGCATAATTTGGCGAAAACAGTGGTAGCCAAGCTGACTGTAGTTCATAGTTGGCGTAGTCCTGTGCTCCCGTTCATGCCTTTGTCTGGGGGAACGTGATCCCTGAACTCTTTGCCTAGCAAAGTTACCGCCTAGGTGATCATACGGAAAACAAATTGGAATGATTGGCCAAATCGGTCGGTTATATCGGCACCCCATACATTTCGCACTCTACAGAAACGAGTCCATTGACCTAGTGTTTCCCGCTGGACATGAATTTTTCCAATAAGGCACTTGTGTGAAACATCCTGATTCCCTAGTCGTGTGGCAGCTTTCCATGAAATCCTTGCTGTTCTCTGAGAAGGAAATTCAGCCGCATAGACTCTATGGACTGTGAGCTTCATGTGCATATGTACATTCGAGTAACAGTTTTATCCACAAGACATACTAGTCAGTACTTGCAGGAAATCGTCGGACTGTGAGTTTTTCAAGGAAAAAATAGAGGGGCGAAAACCCCACACTCGCAGCTCACTGTCCTGAAACGTTCAGATACTGCTATGCCCCAGCTCATTCACTCCTGATGGAAAATGATGTCAGGAGCATTTTGGTTAGAACAACACCCACAGCTCCGATATATGAGACGACTTCTGTTTCAAGATAGAGTTAGGGTTAGGGCTAGCATACGGGATATGGTTAGGATTAGCTTTATTATTAGGGTTAGGGATAGGGTTAGGGTTCGGTTTGGGGATTGGGTTCGGGTTAGGGTGAGGGGTAGGGTTAGGGATAAGAGTAGGGTTAGGGTTAGGATGATGGTTTGGGCTAATGTTACATGTAGGCTTAGGGCTAGGGCTATAGGCAGATGACGGCCGCCGGTCGAGGAAAGTGTGTCATAGAAGATAGTGCACTTCGTAGCAGTCATAGTCCTGTACTCTCTTTGAGTCCGTGGATGACGAGAAAGTGATTCTGTAGATCGTTGGACTCAAACACAGCAAGGGAAATGATAAGAGAGCAAAATAGCTGATCATAAGTTCTGAAGAGGTTGTGTGATAGGGTACAAGGCACTCATTTCCACTTCAGCTGATATGAACACATTGATCGAGTGCTGCGTTCATGCTTAAAGCCACTTCTCAGGAACATGTTCATTCCCGAGTCCTTGCCAGCTTTCACACCGTTGACTCATGTGCTGTGTCCGAGACGTTCACTCGAATAGAGTAAGGGGACTGCTAGCTTCACATGCGTTTCTGCGTCGAAAACACTGTATGGTCAAAGTGAGGAACTAGGCCGTTCCTTCTCTTCTTCTTGGGACTACGCTTTTCGGATGCGAAAAGTACCTAGGAGAAAACTCTACTGTGGAAGCTCATCCCCCTTCAAGGATCACAAAGTGCTATGCTGGCATTCCCTCCTTTGCTGAAGGGAAATCATTTCAGTCGCTCTTGGGCTATGACACGAGCCAGAGATCCTACATTGCAGCAAGGTACTTCGACGGGATGCTGACAAGTGTACGCACTATGTGGCACACCACTGCTTTCATCCCCTACTGAAATGAGAACATTGATAACACGTCAAATAGTGTGGATGGCTTTTGTGGAAAACACTTTTCGCACGAGTTCCTATAATTGCTGAATGACGCAGGGGAGCGCAAAGTCTTCACTGCTGTATTCTCAGAGTGGAATGAATGCCCTGCTAGGCCCATGGTGTACGTTTAGCTTGTTCGTCCCTTAATGCTTCACGAACGGGTGGAGTCCAAGGGACGTAGTAGTCTCCGTGCGTTTCCTAGGCTACACCCTTAGTCTCCCATTCCATCTACTACTGAAAAGAGAACATTCAGAAGACGTTCCACGCTGAGACGGCTTTGGCTAAAAAAACCCGGTTCCTACGAAATAGGTTTATTCCCGGGTGATGTTGAGGAGAAAACACAACTTCACCAATGTATTATCTTCCACTGGGAGCCCCGCAGGGTGCTCTGAGATCCATATTGCCTTAGATCTTCAGAGCCTTGGAGTCCAAGTCACGTAGCATGGCCTAGCGGCCTTCCGACGTCCGGATACGCTTTCCTCCCAGAACGCATAATTTGGCGAAAACAGTGGTAGCCAAGCTGACTGTAGTTCATAGTTGGCGTAGTCCTGTGCTCCCGTTCATGCCTTTGTCTGGGGGAACGTGATCCCTGAACTGTTTGCCTAGCAAAGTTACCGCCTAGGTGATCATACGGAAAACAAATTGGAATGATTGGCCAAATCGGTCGGTTATATCGGCACCCCATACATTTCGCACTCTACAGAAACGAGTCCATTGACCTAGTGTTTCCCGCTGGACATGAATTTTTCCAATAAGGCACTTGTGTGAAACATCCTGATTCCCTGGTCGTGTGGCAGCTTTCCATGAAATCCTTGCTGTTCTCTGAGAAGGAAATTCAGCCGCATAGACTCTATGGACTGTGAGCTTCATGTGCATATGTACGTTCGAGTAACAGTTTTATCCACAAGACATACTAGTCAGTACTTGCAGGAAATCGTCGGACTGTGAGTTTTTCAAGGAAAAAATAGAGGGGCGAAAACCCCACACTCGCAGCTCACTGTCCTGAAACGTTCAGATACTGCTATGCCCCAGCTCATTCACTCCTGATGGAAAATGATTTCAGGAGCATTTTGGTTAGAACAACACCCACAGCTCCGATATATGAGACGACTTCTGTTTCAAGATAGAGTTAGGGTTAGGGCTAGCATACGGGATATGGTTAGGATTAGCTTTATTATTAGGGTTAGGGATAGGGTTAGGGTTCGGTTTGGGGATTGGGTTCGGGTTAGGGTGAGGGGTAGGGTTAGGGATAAGAGTAGGGTTAGGGTTAGGATGATGGTTTGGGCTAATGTTACATGTAGGCTTAGGGCTAGGGCTATAGGTAGATGACGGCCGCCGGTCGAGGAAAGTGTGTCATAGAAGATAGTGCACTTCAGAGCAGTCATAGTCCTGTACTCTCTTTGAGTCCGTGGATGACGAGAAAGTGATTCTGTAGATAGTTGGACTCAAACACAGCAAGGGAAATGATAAGAGAGCAAAATAGCGGATCATAAGTTCTGAAGAGGTTGTGTGATAGGGTACAAGGCACTCATTTCCACTTCAGCTGATATGAACACATTGATCGAGTGCTGCGTTCATGCTTAAAGCCACTTCTCAGGAACATGTTCATTCCCGAGTCCTTGCCAGCTTTCACACCGTTGACTCATGTGCTGTGTCCGAGACATTCACTCGAATAGAGTAAGGGGACTGCTAGCTTCACATGCATTTCTGCGTCGAAAACACTGTATGGTCAAAGTGAGGAACTAGGCCGTTCCTTCTCTTCTTCTTGGGACTACGCTTTTCGGATGCGAAAAGTACCTAGGAGAAAACTCTACTGTGGAAGCTCATCCCCCTTCAAGGATCACAAAGTGCTATGCTGGCATTCCCTCCTTTGCTGAAGGGAAATCATTTCAGTAGCTCTTGGGCTATGACACGAGCCAGAGATCCTACATTGCAGCAAGGTACTTCGACGGGATGCTGACAAGTGTACGCACTATGTGGCACACCACTGCTTTCATCCCCTACTGAAATGAGAACATTGATAACACGTCAAATAGTGTGGATGGCTTTTGTGGAAAACACTTTTCGCACGAGTTCCTATAATTGCTGAATGACGCAGGGGAGCGCAAAGTCTTCACTGCTGTATTCTCAGAGTGGAATGAATGCCCTGCTAGGCCCATGGTGTACGTTTAGCTTGTTCGTCCCTTAATGCTTCACGAACGGGTGGAGTCCAAGGGACGTAGTAGTCTCCGTGCGTTTCCTAGGCTACACCCTTAGTCTCCCATTCCATCTACTACTGAAAAGAGAACATTCAGAAGACGTTCCACGCTGAGACGGCTTTGGCTAAAAAAACCCGGTTCCTACGAAATAGGTTTATTCGCGGGTGATGTTGAGGAGAAAACACAACTTCACCAATGTATTATCTTCCACTGGGAGCCCCGCAGGGTGCTCTGAGATCCATATTGCCTTAGATCTTCAGAGCCTTGGAGTCCAAGTCACGTAGCATGGCCTAGCGGCCTTCCAACGTCCGGATACGCTTTCCTCCCAGAACGCATAATTTGGCGAAAACAGTGGTAGCCAAGCTGACTGTAGTTCATAGTTGGCGTAGTCCTGTGCTCCCGTTCATTCCTTTGTCTGGGGGAACGTGATCCCTGAACTCTTTGCCTAGCAAAGTTACCGCCTAGGTGATCATACAGAAAACAAATTGGAATGATTGGCCAAATCGGTCGGTTATATCGGCACCCCATACATTTCGCACTCTACAGAAACGAGTCCATTGACCTAGTGTTTCCCGCTGGACATGAATTTTTCCAATAAGGCACTTGTGTGAAACATCCTGATTCCCTGGTCGTGTGGCAGCTTTCCATGAAATCCTTGCTGTTCTCTGAGAAGGAAATTCAGCCGCATAGACTCTATGGACTGTGAGCTTCATGTGCATATGTACGTTCGAGTAACAGTTTTATCCACAAGACATACTAGTCAGTACTTGCAGGAAATCGTCGGACTGTGAGTTTTTCAAGGAAAAAATAGAGGGGCGAAAACCCCACACTCGCAGCTCACTGTCCTGAAACGTTCAGATACTGCTATGCCCCAGCTCATTCACTCCTGATGGAAAATGATTTCAGGAGCATTTTGGTTAGAACAACACCCACAGCTCCGATATATGAGACGACTTCTGTTTCAAGATAGAGTTAGGGTTAGGGCTAGCATACGGGATATGGTTAGGATTAGCTTTATTATTAGGGTTAGGGTTCGGTTTGGGGATTGGGTTCGGGTTAGGGTGAGGGGTAGGGTTAGGGATAAGAGTAGGGTTAGGGTTAGGATGATGGTTTGGGCTAATGTTACATGTAGGCTTAGGGCTAGGGCTATAGGCAGATGACGGCCGCCGGTCGAGGAAAGTGTGTCATAGAAGATAGTGCACTTCGTAGCAGTCATAGTCCTGTACTCTCTTTGAGTCCGTGGATGACGAGAAAGTGATTCTGTAGATCGTTGGACTCAAACACAGCAAGGGAAATGATAAGAGAGCAAAATAGCTGATCATAAGTTCTGAAGAGGTTGTGTGATAGGGTACAAGGCACTCATTTCCACTTCAGCTGATATGAACACATTGATCGAGTGCTGCGTTCATGCTTAAAGCCACTTCTCAGGAACATGTTCATTCCCGAGTCCTTGCCAGCTTTCAAACCGTTGACTCATGGGCTGTGTCCGAGACATTCACTCGAATAGAGTAAGGGGACTGCTAGCTTCACATGCGTTTCTGCGTCGAAAACACTGTATGGTCAAAGTGAGGAACTAGGCCGTTCCTTCTCTTCTTCTTGGGACTACGCTTTTCGGATGCGAAAAGTACCTAGGAGAAAACTCTACTGTGGAAGCTCATCCCCCTTCAAGGATCACAAAGTGCTATGCTGGCATTCCCTCCTTTGCTGAAGGGAAATCATTTCAGTAGCTCTTGGGCTATGACACGAGCCAGAGATCCTACATTGCAGCAAGGTACTTCGACGGGATGCTGACAAGTGTACGCACTATGTGGCACACCACTGCTTTCATCCCCTACTGAAATGAGAACATTGATAACACGTCAAATAGTGTGGATGGCTTTTGTGGAAAACACTTTTCGCACGAGTTCCTATAATTGCTGAATGACGCAGGGGAGCGCAAAGTCTTCACTGCTGTATTCTCAGAGTGGAATGAATGCCCTGCTAGGCCCATGGTGTACGTTTAGCTTGTTCGTCCCTTAATGCTTCACGAACGGGTGGAGTCCAAGGGACGTAGTAGTCTCCGTGCGTTTCCTAGGCTACACCCTTAGTCTCCCATTCCATCTACTACTGAAAAGAGAACATTCAGAAGACGTTCCACGCTGAGACGGCTTTGGCTAAAAAACCCGGTTCCTACGAAATAGGTTTATTCCCGGGTGATGTTGAGGAGAAAACACAACTTCACCAATGTATTATCTTCCACTGGGAGCCCCGCAGGGTGCTCTGAGATCCATATTGCCTTAGATCTTCAGAGCCTTGGAGTCCAAGTCACGTAGCATGGCCTAGCGGCCTTCCAACGTCCGGATACGCTTTCCTCCCAGAACGCATAATTTGGCGAAAACAGTGGTAGCCAAGCTGACTGTAGTTCATAGTTGGCGTAGTCCTGTGCTCCCGTTCATTCCTTTGTCTGGGGGAACGTGATCCCTGAACTCTTTGCCTAGCCAAGTTACCGCCTAGGTGATCATACGGAAAACAAATTGGAATGATTGGCCAAATCGGTCGGTTATATCGGCACCCCATACATTTCGCACTCTACAGAAACGAGTCCATTGACCTAGTGTTTCCCGCTGGACATGAATTTTTCCAATTAGGCACTTGTGTGAAACATCCTGACTCCCTAGTCGTGTGGCAGCTTTCCATGAAATCCTTGCTGTTCTCTGAGAAGGAAATTCAGCCGCATAGACTCTATGGACTGTGAGCTTCATGTGCATATGTACGTTCGAGTAACAGTTTTATCCACAAGACATACTAGTCAGTACTTGCAGGAAATCGTCGGACTGTGAGTTTTTCAAGGAAAAAATAGAGGGGCGAAAACCCCACACTCGCAGCTCACTGTCCTGAAACGTTCAGATACTGCTATGCCCCAGCTCATTCACTCCTGATGGAAAATGATGTCAGGAGCATTTTGGTTAGAACAACACCCACAGCTCCGATATATGAGACGACTTCTGTTTCAAGATAGAGTTAGGGTTAGGGCTAGCATACGGGATATGGTTAGGATTAGCTTTATTATTAGGGTTAGGGATAGGGTTAGGGTTCGGTTTGCGGATTGGGTTCGGGTTAGGGTGAGGGGTAGGGTTAGGGATAAGAGTAGGGTTAGGGTTAGGATGATGGTTTGGGCTAATGTTACATGTAGGCTTAGGGCTAGGGCTATAGGCAGATGACGGCCGCCGGTCGAGGAAAGTGTGTCATAGAAGATAGTGCACTTCATAGCAGTCATAGTCCTGTACTCTCTTTGAGTCCGTGGATGACGAGAAAGTGATTCTGTAGATCGTTGGACTCAAACACAGCAAGGGAAATGATAAGAGAGCAAAATAGCTGATCATAAGTTCTGAAGAGGTTGTGTGATAGGGTACAAGGCACTCATTTCCACTTCAGCTGATATGAACACATTGATCGAGTGCTGCGTTCATGCTTAAAGCCACTTCTCAGGAACATGTTCATTCCCGAGTCCTTGCCAGCTTTCACACCGTTGACTCATGTGCTGTGTCCGAGACGTTCACTCGAATAGAGTAAGGGGACTGCTAGCTTCACATGCGTTTCTGCGTCGAAAACACTGTATGGTCAAAGTGAGGAACTAGGCCGTTCCTTCTCTTCTTCTTGGGACTACGCTTTTTGGATGCGAAAAGTACCTAGGAGAAAACTCTACTGTGGAAGCTCATCCCCCTTCAAGGATCACAAAGTGCTATGCTGGCATTCCCTCCTTTGCTGAAGGGAAATCATTTCAGTAGCTCTTGGGCTATGACACGAGCCAGAGATCCTACACTGCAGCAAGGTACTTCGACGGGATGCTGACAAGTGTACGCACTATGTGGCACACCACTGCTTTCATCCCCTACTGAAATGAGAACATTGATAACACGTCAAATAGTGTGGATGGCTTTTGTGGAAAACACTTTTCGCACGAGTTCCTATAATTGCTGAATGACGCAGGGGAGTGCAAAGTCTTCACTGCTGTATTCTCAGAGTGGAATGAATGCCCTGCTAGGCCCATGGTGTACGTTTAGCTTGTTCGTCCCTTAATGCTTCACGAACGGGTGGAGTCCAAGGGACGTAGTAGTCTCCGTGCGTTTCCTAGGCTACACCCTTAGTCTCCCATTCCATCTACTACTGAAAAGAGAACATTCAGAAGACGTTCCACGCTGAGACGGCTTTGGCTAAAAAAACCCGGTTCCTACGAAATAGGTTTATTTGCGGGTGATGTTGAGGAGAAAACACAACTTCACCAATGTATTATCTTCCACTGGGAGCCCCGCAGGGTGCTCTGAGATCCATATTGCCTTAGATCTTCAGAGCCTTGGAGTCCAAGTCACGTAGCATGGCCTAGCGGCCTTCCGACGTCCGGATACGCTTTCCTCCCAGAACGCATAATTTGGCGAAAACAGTGGTAGCCAAGCTGACTGTAGTTCATAGTTGGCGTAGTCCTGTGCTCCCGTTCATGCCTTTGTCTGGGGGAACGTGATCCCTGAACTCTTTGCCTAGCAAAGTTACCGCCTAGGTGATCATACGGAAAACAAATTGGAATGATTGGCCAAATCGGTCGGTTATATCGGCACCCCATACATTTCGCACTCTACAGAAACGAGTCCATTGACCTAGTGTTTCCCGCTGGACATGAATTTTTCCAATAAGGCACTTGTGTGAAACATCCTGATTCCCTAGTCGTGTGGCAGCTTTCCATGAAATCCTTGCTGTTCTCTGAGAAGGAAATTCAGCCGCATAGACTCTATGGACTGTGAGCTTCATGTGCATATGTACATTCGAGTAACAGTTTTATCCACAAGACATACTAGTCAGTACTTGCAGGAAATCGTCGGACTGTGAGTTTTTCAAGGAAAAAATAGAGGGGCGAAAACCCCACACTCGCAGCTCACTGTCCTGAAACGTTCAGATACTGCTATGCCCCAGCTCATTCACTCCTGATGGAAAATGATGTCAGGAGCATTTTGGTTAGAACAACACCCACAGCTCCGATATATGAGACGACTTCTGTTTCAAGATAGAGTTAGGGTTAGGGCTAGCATACGGGATATGGTTAGGATTAGCTTTATTATTAGGGTTAGGGATAGGGTTAGGGTTCGGTTTGGGGATTGGGTTCGGGTTAGGGTGAGGGGTAGGGTTAGGGATAAGAGTAGGGTTAGGGTTAGGATGATGGTTTGGGCTAATGTTACATGTAGGCTTAGGGCTAGGGCTATAGGCAGATGACGGCCGCCGGTCGAGGAAAGTGTGTCATAGAAGATAGTGCACTTCGTAGCAGTCATAGTCCTGTACTCTCTTTGAGTCCGTGGATGACGAGAAAGTGATTCTGTAGATCGTTGGACTCAAACACAGCAAGGGAAATGATAAGAGAGCAAAATAGCTGATCATAAGTTCTGAAGAGGTTGTGTGATAGGGTACAAGGCACTCATTTCCACTTCAGCTGATATGAACACATTGATCGAGTGCTGCGTTCATGCTTAAAGCCACTTCTCAGGAACATGTTCATTCCCGAGTCCTTGCCAGCTTTCACACCGTTGACTCATGTGCTGTGTCCGAGACGTTCACTCGAATAGAGTAAGGGGACTGCTAGCTTCACATGCGTTTCTGCGTCGAAAACACTGTATGGTCAAACTGAGGAACTAGGCCGTTCCTTCTCTTCTTCTTGGGACTACGCTTTTCGGATGCGAAAAGTACCTAGGAGAAAACTCTACTGTGGAAGCTCATCCCCCTTCAAGGATCACAAAGTGCTATGCTGGCATTCCCTCCTTTGCTGAAGGGAAATCATTTCAGTCGCTCTTGGGCTATGACACGAGCCAGAGATCCTACATTGCAGCAAGGTACTTCGACGGGATGCTGACAAGTGTACGCACTATGTGGCACACCACTGCTTTCATCCCCTACTGAAATGAGAACATTGATAACACGTCAAATAGTGTGGATGGCTTTTGTGGAAAACACTTTTCGCACGAGTTCCTATAATTGCTGAATGACGCAGGGGAGCGCAAAGTCTTCACTGCTGTATTCTCAGAGTGGAATGAATGCCCTGCTAGGCCCATGGTGTACGTTTAGCTTGTTCGTCCCTTAATGCTTCACGAACGGGTGGAGTCCAAGGGACGTAGTAGTCTCCGTGCGTTTCCTAGGCTACACCCTTAGTCTCCCATTCCATCTACTACTGAAAAGAGAACATTCAGAAGACGTTCCACGCTGAGACGGCTTTGGCTAAAAAAACCCGGTTCCTACGAAATAGGTTTATTCCCGGGTGATGTTGAGGAGAAAACACAACTTCACCAATGTATTATCTTCCACTGGGAGCCCCGCAGGGTGCTCTGAGATCCATATTGCCTTAGATCTTCAGAGCCTTGGAGTCCAAGTCACGTAGCATGGCCAAGCGGCCTTCCGACGTCCGGATACGCTTTCCTCCCAGAACGCATAATTTGGCGAAAACAGTGGTAGCCAAGCTGACTGTAGTTCATAGTTGGCGTAGTCCTGTGCTCCCGTTCATTCCTTTGTCTGGGGGAACGTGATCCCTGAACTCTTTGCCTAGCCAAGTTACCGCCTAGGTGATCATACGGAAAACAAATTGGAATGATTGGCCAAATCGGTTATATCGGCACCACATACATTTTGCACTCTACAGAAACGAGTCCATTGACCTAGTGTTTCCCGCTGGACATGAATTTTTCCAATAAGGCACTTGTGTGAAACATCCTGATTGCCTAGTCGTGTGGCAGCTTTCCATGAAATCCTTGCTGTTCTCTGAGAAGGAAATTCAGCCGCATAGACTCTATGGACTGTGAGCTTCATGTGCATATGTACGTTCGAGTAACAGTTTTATCCACAAGACATACTAGTCAGTACTTGCAGGAAATCGTCGGACTGTGAGTTTTTCAAGGAAAAAATAGAGGGGCGAAAACCCCACACTCGCAGCTCACTGTCCTGAAACGTTCAGATACTGCTATGCCCCAGCTCATTCACTCCTGATGGAAAATGATGTCAGGAGCATTTTGGTTAGAACAACACCCACAGCTCCGATATATGAGACGACTTCTGTTTCAAGATAGAGTTAGGGTTAGGGCTAGCATACGGGATATGGTTAGGATTAGCTTTATTATTAGGGTTAGGGATAGGGTTAGGGTTCGGTTTGGGGATTGGGTTCGGGTTAGGGTGAGGGGTAGGGTTAGGGATAAGAGTAGGGTTAGGGTTAGGATGATGGTTTGGGCTAATGTTACATGTAGGCTTAGGGCTAGGGCTATAGGCAGATGACGGCCGCCGGTCGAGGAAAGTGTGTCATAGAAGATAGTGCACTTCATAGCAGTCATAGTCCTGTACTCTCTTTGAGTCCGTGGATGACGAGAAAGTGATTCTTTAGATCGTTGGACTCAAACACAGCAAGGGAAATGATAAGAGAGCAAAATAGCTGATCATAAGTTCTGAAGAGGTTGTGTGATAGGGTACAAGGCACTCATTTCCACTTCAGCTGATATGAACACATTGATCGAGTGCTGCGTTCATGCTTAAAGCCACTTCTCAGGAACATGTTCATTCCCGAGTCCTTGCCAGCTTTCACACCGTTGACTCATGTGCTGTGTCCGAGACGTTCACTCGAATAGAGTAAGGGGACTGCTAGCTTCACATGCGTTTCTGCGTCGAAAACACTGTATGGTCAAAGTGAGGAACTAGGCCGTTCCTTCTCTTCTTCTTGGGACTACGCTTTTCGGATGCGAAAAGTACCTAGGAGAAAACTCTACTGTGGAAGCTCATCCCCCTTCAAGGATCACAAAGTGCTATGCTGGCATTCCCTCCTTTGCTGAAGGGAAATCATTTCAGTCGCTCTTGGGCTATGACACGAGCCAGAGATCCTACATTGCAGCAAGGTACTTCGACGGGATGCTGACAAGTGTACGCACTATGTGGCACACCACTGCTTTCATCCCCTACTGAAATGAGAACATTGATAACACGTCAAATAGTGTGGATGGCTTTTGTGGAAAACACTTTTCGCACGAGTTCCTATAATTGCTGAATGACGCAGGGGAGCGCAAAGTCTTCACTGCTGTATTCTCAGAGTGGAATGAATGCCCTGCTAGGCCCATGGTGTACGTTTAGCTTGTTCGTCCCTTAATGCTTCACGAACGGGTGGAGTCCAAGGGACGTAGTAGTCTCCGTGCGTTTCCTAGGCTACACCCTTAGTCTCCCATTCCATCTACTACTGAAAAGAGAACATTCAGAAGACGTTCCACGCTGAGACGGCTTTGGCTAAAAAAACCCGGTTCCTACGAAATAGGTTTATTCCCGGGTGATGTTGAGGAGAAAACACAACTTCACCAATGTATTATCTTCCACTGGGAGCCCCGCAGGGTGCTCTGAGATCCATATTGCCTTAGATCTTCAGAGCCTTGGAGTCCAAGTCACGTAGCATGGCCTAGCGGCCTTCCGACGTCCGGATACGCTTTCCTCCCAGAACGCATAATTTGGCGAAAACAGTGGTAGCCAAGCTGACTGTAGTTCATAGTTGGCGTAGTCCTGTGCTCCCGTTCATTCCTTTGTCTGGGGGAACGTGATCCCTGAACTCTTTGCCTAGCCAAGTTACCGCCTAGGTGATCATACGGAAAACAAATTGGAATGATTGGCCAAATCGGTTATATCGGCACCACATACATTTTGCACTCTACAGAAACGAGTCCATTGACCTAGTGTTTCCCGCTGGACATGAATTTTTCCAATAAGGCACTTGTGTGAAACATCCTGATTGCCTAGTCGTGTGGCAGCTTTCCATGAAATCCTTGCTGTTCTCTGAGAAGGAAATTCAGCCGCATAGACTCTATGGACTGTGAGCTTCATGTGCATATGTACGTTCGAGTAACAGTTTTATCCACAAGACATACTAGTCAGTACTTGCAGGAAATCGTCGGACTGTGAGTTTTTCAAGGAAAAAATAGAGGGGCGAAAACCCCACACTCGCAGCTCACTGTCCTGAAACGTTCAGATACTGCTATGCCCCAGCTCATTCACTCCTGATGGAAAATGATGTCAGGAGCATTTTGGTTAGAACAACACCCACAGCTCCGATATATGAGACGACTTCTGTTTCAAGATAGAGTTAGGGTTAGGGCTAGCATACGGGATATGGTTAGGATTAGCTTTATTATTAGGGTTAGGGATAGGGTTAGGGTTCGGTTTGGGGATTGGGTTCGGGTTAGGGTGAGGGGTAGGGTTAGGGATAAGAGTAGGGTTAGGGTTAGGATGATGGTTTGGGCTAATGTTACATGTAGGCTTAGGGCTAGGGCTATAGGCAGATGACGGCCGCCGGTCGAGGAAAGGGTGTCATAGAAGATAGTGCACTTCATAGCAGTCATAGTCCTGTACTCTCTTTGAGTCCGTGGATGACGAGAAAGTGATTCTTTAGATCGTTGGACTCAAACACAGCAAGGGAAATGATAAGAGAGCAAAATAGCTGATCATAAGTTCTGAAGAGGTTGTGTGATAGGGTACAAGGCACTCATTTCCACTTCAGCTGATATGAACACATTGATCGAGTGCTGCGTTCATGCTTAAAGCCACTTCTCAGGAACATGTTCATTCCCGAGTCCTTGCCAGCTTTCACACCGTTGACTCATGTGCTGTGTCCGAGACGTTCACTCGAATAGAGTAAGGGGACTGCTAGCTTCACATGCGTTTCTGCGTCGAAAACACTGTATGGTCAAAGTGAGGAACTAGGCCGTTCCTTCTCTTCTTCTTGGGACTACGCTTTTCGGATGCGAAAAGTACCTAGGAGAAAACTCTACTGTGGAAGCTCATCCCCCTTCAAGGATCACAAAGTGCTATGCTGGCATTCCCTCCTTTGCTGAAGGGAAATCATTTCAGTCGCTCTTGGGCTATGACACGAGCCAGAGATCCTACATTGCAGCAAGGTACTTCGACGGGATGCTGACAAGTGTACGCACTATGTGGCACACCACTGCTTTCATCCCCTACTGAAATGAGAACATTGATAACACGTCAAATAGTGTGGATGGCTTTTGTGGAAAACACTTTTCGCACGAGTTCCTATAATTGCTGAATGACGCAGGGGAGCGCAAAGTCTTCACTGCTGTATTCTCAGAGTGGAATGAATGCCCTGCTAGGCCCATGGTGTACGTTTAGCTTGTTCGTCCCTTAATGCTTCACGAACGGGTGGAGTCCAAGGGACGTAGTAGTCTCCGTGCGTTTCCTAGGCTACACCCTTAGTCTCCCATTCCATCTACTACTGAAAAGAGAACATTCAGAAGACGTTCCACGCTGAGACGGCTTTGGCTAAAAAAACCCGGTTCCTACGAAATAGGTTTATTCCCGGCTGATGTTGAGGAGAAAACACAACTTCACCAATGTATTATCTTCCACTGGGAGCCCCGCAGGGTGCTCTGAGATCCATATTGCCTTAGATCTTCAGAGCCTGGAGTCCAACTCACGTAGCATGGCCTAGCGGCCTTCCAACGTCCGGATACGCTTTCCTCCCAGAACGCATAATTTGGCGAAAACAGTGGTAGCCAAGCTGACTGTAGTTCATAGTTGGCGTAGTCCTGTGCTCCCGTTCATTCCTTTGTCTGGGGGAACGTGATCCCTGAACTCTTTGCCTAGCCAAGTTACCGCCTAGGTGATCATACGGAAAACAAATTGGAATGATTGGCCAAATCGGTCGGTTATATCGGCACCCCATACATTTCGCACTCTACAGAAACGAGTCCATTGACCTAGTGTTTCCCGCTGGACATGAATTTTTCCAATAAAGCACTTGTGTGAAACATCCTGATTGCCTAGTCGTGTGGCAGCTTTCCATGAAATCCTTGCTGTTCTCTGAGAAGGAAATTCAGCCGCATAGACTCTATGGACTGTGAGCTTCATGTGCATATGTACGTTCGAGTAACAGTTTTATCCACAAGACATACTAGTCAGTACTTGCAGGAAATCGTCGGACTGTGAGTTTTTCAAGGAAAAAATAGAGGGGCGAAAACCCCACACTCGCAGCTCACTGTCCTGAAACGTTCAGATACTGCTATGCCCCAGCTCATTCACTCCTGATGGAAAATGATGTCAGGAGCATTTTGGTTAGAACAACACCCACAGCTCCGATATATGAGACGACTTCTGTTTCAAGATAGAGTTAGGGTTAGGGCTAGCATACGGGATATGGTTAGGATTAGCTTTATTATTAGGGTTAGGGATAGGGTTAGGGTTCGGTTTGCGGATTGGGTTCGGGTTAGGGTGAGGGGTAGGGTTAGGGATAAGAGTAGGGTTAGGGTTAGGATGATGGTTTGGGCTAATGTTACATGTAGGCTTAGGGCTAGGGCTATAGGCAGATGACGGCCGCCGGTCGAGGAAAGTGTGTCATAGAAGATAGTGCACTTCGTAGCAGTCATAGTCCTGTACTCTCTTTGAGTCCGTGGATGACGAGAAAGTGATTCTGTAGATCGTTGGACTCAAACACAGCAAGGGAAATGATAAGAGAGCAAAATAGCTGATCATAAGTTCTGAAGAGGTTGTGTGATAGGGTACAAGGCACTCATTTCCACTTCAGCTGATATGAACACATTGATCGAGTGCTGCGTTCATGCTTAAAGCCACTTCTCAGGAACATGTTCATTCCCGAGTCCTTGCCAGCTTTCACACCGTTGACTCATGTGCTGTGTCCGAGACGTTCACTCGAATGGAGTAAGGGGACTGCTAGCTTCACATGCGTTTCTGCGTTGAAAACACTGTATGGTCAAAGTGAGGAACTAGGCCGTTCCTTCTCTTCTTCTTGGGACTACGCTTTTCGGATGCGAAAAGTACCTAGGAGAAAACTCTACTGTGGAAGCTCATCCCCCTTCAAGGATCACAAAGTGCTATGCTGGCATTCCCTCCTTTGCTGAAGGGAAATCATTTCAGTCGCTCTTGGGCTATGACACGAGCCAGAGATCCCACATTGCAGCAAGGTACTTCGACGGGATGCTGACAAGTGTACGCACTATGTGGCACACCACTGCTTTCATCCCCTACTGAAATGAGAACATTGATAACACGTCAAATAGTGTGGATGGCTTTTGTGGAAAACACTTTTCGCACGAGTTCCTATAATTGCTGAATGACGCAGGGGAGCGCAAAGTCTTCACTGCTGTATTCTCAGAGTGGAATGAATGCCCTGCTAGGCCCATGGTGTACGTTTAGCTTGTTCGTCCCTTAATGCTTCACGAACGGGTGGAGTCCAAGGGACGTAGTAGTCTCCGTGCGTTTCCTAGGCTACACCCTTAGTCTCCCATTCCATCTACTACTGAAAAGAGAACATTCAGAAGACGTTCCACGCTGAGACGGCTTTGGCTAAAAAAACCCGGTTCCTACGAAATAGGTTTATTCCCGGCTGATGTTGAGGAGAAAACACAACTTCACCAATGTATTATCTTCCACTGGGAGCCCCGCAGGGTGCTCTGAGATACATATTGCCTTAGATCTTCAGAGCATGGAGTCCAACTCACGTAGCATGGCCTAGCGGCCTTCCGACGTCCGGATACGCTTTCCTCCCAGAACGCATAATTTGGCGAAAACAGTGGTAGCCAAGCTGACTGTAGTTCATAGTTGGCGTAGTTCTGTGCTCCCGTTCATTCCTTTGTCTGGGGGAACGTGATCCCTGAACTCTTTGCCTAGCCAAGTTACCGCCTAGGTGATCATACGGAAAACAAATTGGAATGATTGGCCAAATCGGTCGGTTATATCGGCACCCCATACATTTCGCACTCTACAGAAACGAGTCCATTGACCTAGTGTTTCCCGCTGGACATGAATTTTTCCAATAAGGCACTTGTGTGAAACATCCTGATTGCCTAGTCGTGTGGCAGCTTTCCATGAAATCCTTGCTGTTCTCTGAGAAGGAAATTCAGCCGCATAGACTCTATGGACTGTGAGCTTCATGTGCATATGTACGTTCGAGTAACAGTTTTATCCACAAGACATACTAGTCAGTACTTGCAGGAAATCGTCGGACTGTGAGTTTTTCAAGGAAAAAATAGAGGGGCGAAAACCCCACACTCGCAGCTCACTGTCCTGAAACGTTCAGATACTGCTATGCCCCAGCTCATTCACTCCTGATGGAAAATGATGTCAGGAGCATTTTGGTTAGAACAACACCCACAGCTCCGATATATGAGACGACTTCTGTTTCAAGATAGAGTTAGGGTTAGGGCTAGCATACGGGATATGGTTAGGATTAGCTTTATTATTAGGGTTAGGGATAGGGTTAGGGTTCGGTTTGTGGATTGGGTTCGGGTTAGGGTGAGGGGTAGGGTTAGGGATAAGAGTAGGGTTAGGGTTAGGATGATGGTTTGGGCTAATGTTACATGTAGGCTTAGGGCTAGGGCTATAGGCAGATGACGGCCGCCGGTCGAGGAAAGTGTGTCATAGAAGATAGTGCACTTCGTAGCAGTCATAGTCCTGTACTCTCTTTGAGTCCGTGGATGACGAGAAAGTGATTCTGTAGATCGTTGGACTCAAACACAGCAAGGGAAATGATAAGAGAGCAAAATAGCTGATCATAAGTTCTGAAGAGGTTGTGTGATAGGGTACAAGGCACTCATTTCCACTTCAGCTGATATGAACACATTGATCGAGTGCTGCGTTCATGCTTAAAGCCACTTCTCAGGAACATGTTCATTCCCGAGTCCTTGCCAGCTTTCACACCGTTGACTCATGTGCTGTGTCCGAGACGTTCACTCGAATAGAGTAAGGGGACTGCTAGCTTCACATGCGTTTCTGCGTCGAAAACACTGTATGGTCAAAGTGAGGAACTAGGCCGTTCCTTCTCTTCTTCTTGGGACTACGCTTTTTGGATGCGAAAAGTACCTAGGAGAAAACTCTACTGTGGAAGCTCATCCCCCTTCAAGGATCACAAAGTGCTATGCTGGCATTCCCTCCTTTGCTGAAGGGAAATCATTTCAGTAGCTCTTGGGCTATGACACGAGCCAGAGATCCTACACTGCAGCAAGGTACTTCGACGGGATGCTGACAAGTGTACGCACTATGTGGCACACCACTGCTTTCATCCCCTACTGAAATGAGAACATTGATAACACGTCAAATAGTGTGGATGGCTTTTGTGGAAAACACTTTTCGCACGAGTTCCTATAATTGCTGAATGACGCAGGGGAGTGCAAAGTCTTCACTGCTGTATTCTCAGAGTGGAATGAATGCCCTGCTAGGCCCATGGTGTACGTTTAGCTTGTTCGTCCCTTAATGCTTCACGAACGGGTGGAGTCCAAGGGACGTAGTAGTCTCCGTGCGTTTCCTAGGCTACACCCTTAGTCTCCCATTCCATCTACTACTGAAAAGAGAACATTCAGAAGACGTTCCACGCTGAGACGGCTTTGGCTAAAAAAACCCGGTTCCTACGAAATAGGTTTATTCGCGGGTGATGTTGAGGAGAAAACACAACTTCACCAATGTATTATCTTCCACTGGGAGCCCCGCAGGGTGCTCTGAGATCCATATTGCCTTAGATCTTCAGAGCCTTGGAGTCCAAGTCACGTAGCATGGCCTAGCGGCCTTCCGACGTCCGGATACGCTTTCCTCCCAGAACGCATAATTTGGCGAAAACAGTGGTAGCCAAGCTGACTGTAGTTCATAGTTGGCGTAGTCCTGTGCTCCCGTTCATGCCTTTGTCTGGGGGAACGTGATCCCTGAACTCTTTGCCTAGCAAAGTTACCGCCTAGGTGATCATACGGAAAACAAATTGGAATGATTGGCCAAATCGGTCGGTTATATCGGCACCCCATACATTTCGCACTCTACAGAAACGAGTCCATTGACCTAGTGTTTCCCGCTGGACATGAATTTTTCCAATAAGGCACTTGTGTGAAACATCCTGATTCCCTAGTCGTGTGGCAGCTTTCCATGAAATCCTTGCTGTTCTCTGAGAAGGAAATTCAGCCGCATAGACTCTATGGACTGTGAGCTTCATGTGCATATGTACGTTCGAGTAACAGTTTTATCCACAAGACATACTAGTCAGTACTTGCAGGAAATCGTCGGACTGTGAGTTTTTCAAGGAAAAAATAGAGGGGCGAAAACCCCACACTCGCAGCTCACTGTCCTGAAACGTTCAGATACTGCTATGCCCCAGCTCATTCACTCCTGATGGAAAATGATGTCAGGAGCATTTTGGTTAGAACAACACCCACAGCTCCGATATATGAGACGACTTCTGTTTCAAGATAGAGTTAGGGTTAGGGCTAGCATACGGGATATGGTTAGGATTAGCTTTATTATTAGGGTTAGGGATAGGGTTAGGGTTCGGTTTGCGGATTGGGTTCGGGTTAGGGTGAGGGGTAGGGTTAGGGATAAGAGTAGGGTTAGGGTTAGGATGATGGTTTGGGCTAATGTTACATGTAGGCTTAGGGCTAGGGCTATAGGCAGATGACGGCCGCCGGTCGAGGAAAGTGTGTCATAGAAGATAGTGCACTTCGTAGCAGTCATAGTCCTGTACTCTCTTTGAGTCCGTGGATGACGAGAAAGTGATTCTGTAGATCGTTGGACTCAAACACAGCAAGGGAAATGATAAGAGAGCAAAATAGCTGATCATAAGTTCTGAAGAGGTTGTGTGATAGGGTACAAGGCACTCATTTCCACTTCAGCTGATATGAACACATTGATCGAGTGCTGCGTTCATGCTTAAAGCCACTTCTCAGGAACATGTTCATTCCCGAGTCCTTGCCAGCTTTCACACCGTTGACTCATGTGCTGTGTCCGAGACGTTCACTCGAATAGAGTAAGGGGACTGCTAGCTTCACATGCGTTTCTGCGTCGAAAACACTGTATGGTCAAAGTGAGGAACTAGGCCGTTCCTTCTCTTCTTCTTGGGACTACGCTTTTCGGATGCGAAAAGTACCTAGGAGAAAACTCTACTGTGGAAGCTCATCCCCCTTCAAGGATCACAAAGTGCTATGCTGGCATTCCCTCCTTTGCTGAAGGGAAATCATTTCAGTCGCTCTTGGGCTATGACACGAGCCAGAGATCCTACATTGCAGCAAGGTACTTCGACGGGATGCTGACAAGTGTACGCACTATGTGGCACACCACTGCTTTCATCCCCTACTGAAATGAGAACATTGATAACACGTCAAATAGTGTGGATGGCTTTTGTGGAAAACACTTTTCGCACGAGTTCCTATAATTGCTGAATGACGCAGGGGAGCGCAAAGTCTTCACTGCTGTATTCTCAGAGTGGAATGAATGCCCTGCTAGGCCCATGGTGTACGTTTAGCTTGTTCGTCCCTTAATGCTTCACGAACGGGTGGAGTCCAAGGGACGTAGTAGTCTCCGTGCGTTTCCTAGGCTACACCCTTAGTCTCCCATTCCATCTACTACTGAAAAGAGAACATTCAGAAGACGTTCCACGCTGAGACGGCTTTGGCTAAAAAAACCCGGTTCCTACGAAATAGGTTTATTCCCGGCTGATGTTGAGGAGAAAACACAACTTCACCAATGTATTATCTTCCACTGGGAGCCCCGCAGGGTGCTCTGAGATCCATATTGCCTTAGATCTTCAGAGCCTGGAGTCCAACTCACGTAGCATGGCCTAGCGGCCTTCCGACGTCCGGATACGCTTTCCTCCCAGAACGCATAATTTGGCGAAAACAGTGGTAGCCAAGCTGACTGTAGTTCATAGTTGGCGTAGTCCTGTGCTCCCGTTCATTCCTTTGTCTGGGGGAACGTGATCCCTGAACTCTTTGCCTAGCCAAGTTACCGCCTAGGTGATCATACGGAAAACAAATTGGAATGATTGGCCAAATCGGTCGGTTATATCGGCACCCCATACATTTCGCACTCTACAGAAACGAGTCCATTGACCTAGTGTTTCCCGCTGGACATGAATTTTTCCAATAAGGCACTTGTGTGAAACATCCTGATTGCCTAGTCGTGTGGCAGCTTTCCATGAAATCCTTGCTGTTCTCTGAGAAGGAAATTCAGCCGCATAGACTCTATGGACTGTGAGCTTCATGTGCATATGTACGTTCGAGTAACAGTTTTATCCACAAGACATACTAGTCAGTACTTGCAGGAAATCGTCGGACTGTGAGTTTTTCAAGGAAAAAATAGAGGGGCGAAAACCCCACACTCGCAGCTCACTGTCCTGAAACGTTCAGATACTGCTATGCCCCAGCTCATTCACTCCTGATGGAAAATGATGTCAGGAGCATTTTGGTTAGAACAACACCCACAGCTCAGATATATGAGACGACTTCTGTTTCAAGATAGAGTTAGGGTTAGGGCTAGCATACGGGATATGGTTAGGATTAGCTTTATTATTAGGGTTAGGGATAGGGTTAGGGTTCGGTTTGCGGATTGGGTTCGGGTTAGGGTGAGGGGTAGGGTTAGGGATAAGAGTAGGGTTAGGGTTAGGATGATGGTTTGGGCTAATGTTACATGTAGGCTTAGGGCTAGGGCTATAGGCAGATGACGGCCGCCGGTCGAGGAAAGTGTGTCATAGAAGATAGTGCACTTCGTAGCAGTCATAGTCCTGTACTCTCTTTGAGTCCGTGGATGACGAGAAAGTGATTCTGTAGATCGTTGGACTCAAACACAGCAAGGGAAATGATAAGAGAGCAAAATAGCTGATCATAAGTTCTGAAGAGGTTGTGTGATAGGGTACAAGGCACTCATTTCCACTTCAGCTGATATGAACACATTGATCGAGTGCTGCGTTCATGCTTAAAGCCACTTCTCAGGAACATGTTCATTCCCGAGTCCTTGCCAGCTTTCACACCGTTGACTCATGTGCTGTGTCCGAGACATTCACTCGAATAGAGTAAGGGGACTGCTAGCTTCACATGCGTTTCTGCGTCGAAAACACTGTATGGTCAAAGTGAGGAACTAGGCCGTTCCTTCTCTTCTTCTTGGGACTACGCTTTTCGGATGCGAAAAGTACCTAGGAGAAAACTCTACTGTGGAAGCTCATCCCCCTTCAAGGATCACAAAGTGCTATGCTGGCATTCCCTCCTTTGCTGAAGGGAAATCATTTCAGTAGCTCTTGGGCTATGACACGAGCCAGAGATCCTACACTGCAGCAAGGTACTTCGACGGGATGCTGACAAGTGTACGCACTATGTGGCACACCACTGCTTTCATCCCCTACTGAAATGAGAACATTGATAACACGTCAAATAGTGTGGATGGCTTTTGTGGAAAACACTTTTCGCACGAGTTCCTATAATTGCTGAATGACGCAGGGGAGCGCAAAGTCTTCACTGCTGTATTCTCAGAGTGGAATGAATGCCCTGCTAGGCCCATGGTGTACGTTTAGCTTGTTCGTCCCTTAATGCTTCACGAACGGGTGGAGTCCAAGGGACGTATTAGTCTCCGTGCGTTTCCTAGGCTACACCCTTAGTCTCCCATTCCATCTACTACTGAAAAGAGAACATTTAGAAGACGTTCCACGCTGAGACGGCTTTGGCTAAAAAAACCCGGTTCCTACGAAATAGGTTTATTCCCGGGTGATGTTGAGGAGAAAACACAACTTCACCAATGTATTATCTTCCACTGGGAGCCCCGCAGGGTGCTCTGAGATCCATATTGCCTTAGATCTTCAGAGCCTTGGAGTCCAAGTCACGTAGCATGGCCTAGCGGCCTTCCGACGTCCGGATACGCTTTCCTCCCAGAACGCATAATTTGGCGAAAACAGTGGTAGCCAAGCTGACTGTAGTTCATAGTTGGCGTAGTCCTGTGCTCCCGTTCATTCCTTTGTCTGGGGGAACGTGATCCCTGAACTCTTTGCCTAGCCAAGTTACCGCCTAGGTGATCATACGGAAAACAAATTGGAATGATTGGCCAAATCGGTCGGTTATATCGGCACCCCATACATTTCGCACTCTACAGAAACGAGTCCATTGACCTAGTGTTTCCCGCTGGACATGAATTTTTCCAATAAGGCACTTGTGTGAAACATCCTGATTCCCTAGTCGTGTGGCAGCTTTCCATGAAATCCTTGCTGTTCTCTGAGAAGGAAATTCAGCCGCATAGACTCTATGGACTGTGAGCTTCATGTGCATATGTACGTTCGAGTAACAGTTTTATCCACAAGACATACTAGTCAGTACTTGCAGGAAATCGTCGGACTGTGAGTTTTTCAAGGAAAAAATAGAGGGGCGAAAACCCCACACTCGCAGCTCACTGTCCTGAAACGTTCAGATACTGCTATGCCCCAGCTCATTCACTCCTGATGGAAAATGATATCAGGAGCATTTTGGTTAGAACAACACCCACAGCTCCGATATATGAGACGACTTCTGTTTCAAGATAGAGTTAGGGTTAGGGCTAGCATACGGGATATGGTTAGGATTAGCTTTATTATTAGGGTTAGGGTTCGGTTTGGGGATTGGGTTCGGGTTAGGGTGAGGGGTAGGGTTAGGGATAAGAGTAGGGTTAGGGTTAGGATGATGGTTTGGGCTAATGTTACATGTAGGCTTAGGGCTAGGGCTATAGGTAGATGACGGCCGCCGGTCGAGGAAAGTGTGTCATAGAAGATAGTGCACTTCATAGCAGTCATAGTCCTGTACTCTCTTTGAGTCCGTGGATGACGAGAAAGTGATTCTGTAGATCGTTGGACTCAAACACAGCAAGGGAAATGATAAGAGAGCAAAATAGCTGATCATAAGTTCTGAAGAGGTTGTGTGATAGGGTACAAGGCACTCATTTCCACTTCAGCTGATATGAACACATTGATCGAGTGCTGCGTTCATGCTTAAAGCCACTTCTCAGGAACATGTTCATTCCCGAGTCCTTGCCAGCTTTCAAACCGTTGACTCATGTGCTGTGTCCGAGACATTCACTCGAATAGAGTAAGGGGACTGCTAGCTTCACATGCGTTTCTGCGTCGAAAACACTGTATGTTCAAAGTGAGGAACTAGGCCGTTCCTTCTCTTCTTCTTGGGACTACGCTTTTCGGATGCGAAAAGTACCTAGGAGAAAACTCTACTGTGGAAGCTCATCCCCCTTCAAGGATCACAAAGTGCTATGCTGGCATTCCCTCCTTTGCTGTGGGAAATCATTTAAGTAGCTCTTGGGCTATGACACGAGCCAGAGATCCTACATTGCAGCAAGGTACTTCGACGGGATGCTGACAAGTGTACGCACTATGTGGCACACCACTGCTTTCATCCCCTACTGAAATGAGAACATTGATAACACGTCAAATAGTGTGGATGGCTTTTGTGGAAAACACTTTTCGCACGAGTTCCTATAATTGCTGAATGACGCAGGGGAGCGCAAAGTCTTCACTGCTGTATTCTCAGAGTGGAATGAATGCCCTGCTAGGCCCATGGTGTACGTTTAGCTTGTTCGTCCCTTAATGCTTCACGAACGCGTGGAGTCCAAGGGACGTAGTAGTCTCCGTGCGTTTCCTAGGCTACACCCTTAGTCTCCCATTCCATCTACTACTGAAAAGAGAACATTCAGAAGACGTTCCACGCTGAGACGGCTTTGGCTAAAAAAACCCGGTTCCTACGAAATAGGTTTATTCCCGGGTGATGTTGAAGAGAAAACACAACTTCACCAATGTATTATCTTCCACTGGGAGCCCCGCAGGGTGCTCTGAGATCCATATTGCCTTAGATCTTCAGAGCCTTGGAGTCCAAGTCACGTAGCATGGCCTAGCGGCCTTCCAACGTCCGGATACGCTTTCCTCCCAGAACGCATAATTTGGCGAAAACAGTGGTAGCCAAGCTGACTGTAGTTCATAGTTGGCGTAGTCCTGTGCTCCCGTTCATTCCTTTGTCTGGGGGAACGTGATCCCTGAACTCTTTGCCTAGCCAAGTTACCGCCTAGGTGATCATACGGAAAACAAATTGGAATGATTGGCCAAATCGGTCGGTTATATCGGCACCCCATACATTTCGCACTCTACAGAAACGAGTCCATTGACCTAGTGTTTCCCGCTGGACATGAATTTTTCCAATAAGGCACTTGTGTGAAACATCCTGATTCCCTGGTCGTGTGGCAGCTTTCCATGAAATCCTTGCTGTTCTCTGAGAAGGAAATTCAGCCGCATAGACTCTATGGACTGTGAGCTTCATGTGCATATGTACGTTCGAGTAACAGTTTTATCCACAAGACATACTAGTCAGTACTTGCAGGAAATCGTCGGACTGTGAGTTTTTCAAGGAAAAAATAGAGGGGCGAAAACCCCACACTCGCAGCTCACTGTCCTGAAACGTTCAGATACTGCTATGCCCCAGCTCATTCACTCCTGATGGAAAATGATGTCAGGAGCATTTTGGTTAGAACAACACCCACAGCTCCGATATATGAGACGACTTCTGTTTCAAGATAGAGTTAGGGTTAGGGCTAGCATACGGGATATGGTTAGGATTAGCTTTATTATTAGGGTTAGGGATAGGGTTAGGGTTCGGTTTGGGGATTGGGTTCGGGTTAGGGTGAGGGGTAGGGTTAGGGATAAGAGTAGGGTTAGGGTTAGGATGATGGTTTGGGCTAATGTTACATGTAGGCTTAGGGCTAGGGCTATAGGCAGATGAAGGCCGCCGGTCGAGGAAAGTGTGTCATAGAAGATAGTGCACTTCAGAGCAGTCATAGTCCTGTACTCTCTTTGAGTCCGTGGATGACGAGAAAGTGATTCTGTAGATCGTTGGACTCAAACACAGCAAGGGAAATGGTAAGAGAGCAAAATAGCTGATCATAAGTTCTGAAGAGGTTGTGTGATAGGGTACAAGGCACTCATTTCCACTTCAGCTGATATGAACACATTGATCGAGTGCTGCGTTCATGCTTAAAGCCACTTCTCAGGAACATGTTCATTCCCGAGTCCTTGCCAGCTTTCAAACCGTTGATTCATGTGCTGTGTCCGAGACATTCACTCGAATAGAGTAAGGGGACTGCTAGCTTCACATGCGTTTCCGCGTCGAAAACAGTGTATGGACAAAGTGAGGAACTAGGCCGTTCCTTCTCTTCTTCTTGGGACTACGCTTTTCGGATGCGAAAAGTACCTAGGAGAAAACTCTACTGTGGAAGCTCATCCCCGTTCAAGGATCACAAAGTGCTATGCTGGCATTCCCTCCTTTGCTGAAGGGAAATCATTTCAGTAGCTCTTGGGCTATGACACGAGCCAGAGATCCTACACTGCAGCAAGGTACTTCGACGGGATGCTGACAAGTGTACGCACTATGTGGCACACCACTGCTTTCATCCCCTACTGAAATGAGAACATTGATAACACGTCAAATAGTGTGGATGGCTTTTGTGGAAAACACTTTTCGCACGAGTTCCTATAATTGCTGAATGACGCAGGGGAGCGCAAAGTCTTCACTGCTGTATTCTCAGAGTGGAATGAATGCCCTGCTAGGCCCATGGTGTACGTTTAGCTTGTTCGTCCCTTAATGCTTCACGAACGGGTGGAGTCCAAGGGACGTATTAGTCTCCGTGCGTTTCCTAGGCTACACCCTTAGTCTCCCATTCCATCTACTACTGAAAAGAGAACATTCAGAAGACGTTCCACGCTGAGACGGCTTTGGCTAAAAAAACCCGGTTCCTACGAAATAGGTTTATTCGCGGGTGATGTTGAGGAGAAAACACAACTTCACC
This sequence comes from Desmodus rotundus, assembly GCF_022682495.2. NCBI lineage: Eukaryota > Metazoa > Chordata > Mammalia > Chiroptera > Phyllostomidae > Desmodus > Desmodus rotundus. Next base: position 56,693,014 of record NC_071396.1, read on the forward strand.
AATGTATTATCTTCCACTGGGAGCCCCGCAGGGTGCTCTGAGATCCATATTGCCTTAGATCTTCAGAGCCTTGGAGTCCAAGTCACGTAGCATGGCCTAGCGGCCTTCCAACGTCCGGATACGCTTTCCTCCCAGAACGCATAATTTGGCGAAAACAGTGGTAGCCAAGCTGACTGTAGTTCATAGTTGGCGTAGTCCTGTGCTCCCGTTCATTCCTTTGTCTGGGGGAACGTGATCCCTGAACTCTTTGCCTAGCCAAGTTACCGCCTAGGTGATCATACGGAAAACAAATTGGAATGATTGGCCAAATCGGTCGGTTATATCGGCACCCCATACATTTCGCACTCTACAGAAACGAGTCCATTGACCTAGTGTTTCCCGCTGGACATGAATTTTTCCAATAAGGCACTTGTGTGAAACATCCTGATTCCCTAGTCGTGTGGCAGCTTTCCATGAAATCCTTGCTGTTCTCTGAGAAGGAAATTCAGCCGCATAGACTCTATGGACTGTGAGCTTCATGCGCATATGTACGTTCGAGTAACAGTTTTATCCACAAGACATACTAGTCAGTACTTGCAGGAAATCGTCGGACTGTGAGTTTTTCAAGGAAAAAATAGAGGGGCGAAAACCCCACACTCGCAGCTCACTGTCCTGAAACGTTCAGATACTGCTATGCCCCAGCTCATTCACTCCTGATGGAAAATGACTTCAGCAGCATTGTGGTTAGAACATCACCCACAGCTCCGATATATGAGACGACTTCTGTTTCAAGATAGAGTTAGGGTTAGGGCTAGCATACGGGATATGGTTAGGATTAGCTTTATTATTAGGGTTAGGGTTCGGTTTGGGGATTGGGTTCGGGTTAGGGTGAGGGGTAGGGTTAGGGATAAGAGTAGGGTTAGGGTTAGGATGATGGTTTGGGCTAATGTTACATGTAGGCTTAGGGTTAGGGCTATAGGCAGATGACGGCCGCCGGTCGAGGAAAGTGTGTCATAGAAGATAGTGCACTTCAGAGCAGTCATAGTCCTGTACTCTCTTTGAGTCCGTGGATGACGAGAAAGTGATTCTGTAGATCGTTGGACTCAAACACAGCAAGGGAAATGGTAAGAGAGCAAAATAGCTGATCATAAGTTCTGAAGAGGTTGTGTGATAGGGTACAAGGCACTCATTTCCACTTCAGCTGATATGAACACATTGATCGAGTGCTGCGTTCATGCTTAAAGCCACTTCTCAGGAACATGTTCATTCCCGAGTCCTTGCCAGCTTTCAAACCGTTGATTCATGTGCTGTGTCCGAGACATTCACTCGAATAGAGTAAGGGGACTGCTAGCTTCACATGCGTTTCCGCGTCGAAAACAGTGTATGGACAAAGTGAGGAACTAGGCCGTTCCTTCTCTTCTTCTTGGGACTACGCTTTTCGGATGCGAAAAGTACCTAGGAGAAAACTCTACTGTGGAAGCTCATCCCCGTTCAAGGATCACAAAGTGCTATGCTGGCATTCCCTCCTTTGCTGAAGGGAAATCATTTCAGTAGCTCTTGGGCTATGACACGAGCCAGAGATCCTACACTGCAGCAAGGTACTTCGACGGGATGCTGACAAGTGTACGCACTATGTGGCACACCACTGCTTTCATCCCCTACTGAAATGAGAACATTGATAACACGTCAAATAGTGTGGATGGCTTTTGTGGAAAACACTTTTCGCACGAGTTCCTATAATTGCTGAATGACGCAGGGGAGCGCAAAGTCTTCACTGCTGTATTCTCAGAGTGGAATGAATGCCCTGCTAGGCCCATGGTGTACGTTTAGCTTGTTCGTCCCTTAATGCTTCACGAACGGGTGGAGTCCAAGGGACGTAGTAGTCTCCGTGCGTTTCCTAGGCTACACCCTTAGTCTCCCATTCCATCTACTACTGAAAAGAGAACATTCAGAAGACGTTCCACGCTGAGACGGCTTTGGCTAAAAAAACCCGGTTCCTACGAAATAGGTTTATTCCCGGCTGATGTTGAGGAGAAAACACAACTTCACCAATGTATTATCTTCCACTGGGAGCCCCGCAGGGTGCTCTGAGATCCATATTGCCTTAGATCTTCAGAGCCTGGAGTCCAACTCACGTAGCATGGCCTAGCGGCCTTCCGACGTCCGGATACGCTTTCCTCCCAGAACGCATAATTTGGCGAAAACAGTGGTAGCCAAGCTGACTGTAGTTCATAGTTGGCGTAGTCCTGTGCTCCCGTTCATTCCTTTGTCTGGGGGAACGTGATCCCTGAACTCTTTGCCTAGCCAAGTTACCGCCTAGGTGATCATACGGAAAACAAATTGGAATGATTGGCCAAATCGGTCGGTTATATCGGCACCCCATACATTTCGCACTCTACAGAAACGAGTCCATTGACCTAGTGTTTCCCGCTGGACATGAATTTTTCCAATAAGGCACTTGTGTGAAACATCCTGATTGCCTAGTCGTGTGGCAGCTTTCCATGAAATCCTTGCTGTTCTCTGAGAAGGAAATTCAGCCGCATAGACTCTATGGACTGTGAGCTTCATGTGCATATGTACGTTCGAGTAACAGTTTTATCCACAAGACATACTAGTCAGTACTTGCAGGAAATCGTCGGACTGTGAGTTTTTCAAGGAAAAAATAGAGGGGCGAAAACCCCACACTCGCAGCTCACTGTCCTGAAACGTTCAGATACTGCTATGCCCCAGCTCATTCACTCCTGATGGAAAATGATGTCAGGAGCATTTTGGTTAGAACAACACCCACAGCTCCGATATATGAGACGACTTCTGTTTCAAGATAGAGTTAGGGTTAGGGCTAGCATACGGGATATGGTTAGGATTAGCTTTATTATTAGGGTTAGGGATAGGGTTAGGGTTCGGTTTGCGGATTGGGTTCGGGTTAGGGTGAGGGGTAGGGTTAGGGATAAGAGTAGGGTTAGGGTTAGGATGATGGTTTGGGCTAATGTTACATGTAGGCTTAGGGCTAGGGCTATAGGCAGATGACGGCCGCCGGTCGAGGAAAGTGTGTCATAGAAGATAGTGCACTTCGTAGCAGTCATAGTCCTGTACTCTCTTTGAGTCCGTGGATGACGAGAAAGTGATTCTGTAGATCGTTGGACTCAAACACAGCAAGGGAAATGATAAGAGAGCAAAATAGCTGATCATAAGTTCTGAAGAGGTTGTGTGATAGGGTACAAGGCACTCATTTCCACTTCAGCTGATATGAACACATTGATCGAGTGCTGCGTTCATGCTTAAAGCCACTTCTCAGGAACATGTTCATTCCCGAGTCCTTGCCAGCTTTCACACCGTTGACTCATGTGCTGTGTCCGAGACATTCACTCGAATAGAGTAAGGGGACTGCTAGCTTCACATGCGTTTCTGCGTCGAAAACACTGTATGGTCAAAGTGAGGAACTAGGCCGTTCCTTCTCTTCTTCTTGGGACTACGCTTTTCGGATGCGAAAAGTACCTAGGAGAAAACTCTACTGTGGAAGCTCATCCCCCTTCAAGGATCACAAAGTGCTATGCTGGCATTCCCTCCTTTGCTGAAGGGAAATCATTTCAGTAGCTCTTGGGCTATGACACGAGCCAGAGATCCTACACTGCAGCAAGGTACTTCGACGGGATGCTGACAAGTGTACGCACTATGTGGCACACCACTGCTTTCATCCCCTACTGAAATGAGAACATTGATAACACGTCAAATAGTGTGGATGGCTTTTGTGGAAAACACTTTTCGCACGAGTTCCTATAATTGCTGAATGACGCAGGGGAGCGCAAAGTCTTCACTGCTGTATTCTCAGAGTGGAATGAATGCCCTGCTAGGCCCATGGTGTACGTTTAGCTTGTTCGTCCCTTAATGCTTCACGAACGGGTGGAGTCCAAGGGACGTAGTAGTCTCCGTGCGTTTCCTAGGCTACACCCTTAGTCTCCCATTCCATCTACTACTGAAAAGAGAACATTTAGAAGACGTTCCACGCTGAGACGGCTTTGGCTAAAAAAACCCGGTTCCTACGAAATAGGTTTATTCCCGGGTGATGTTGAGGAGAAAACACAACTTCACCAATGTATTATCTTCCACTGGGAGCCCCGCAGGGTGCTCTGAGATCCATATTGCCTTAGATCTTCAGAGCCTTGGAGTCCAAGTCACGTAGCATGGCCTAGCGGCCTTCCGACGTCCGGATACGCTTTCCTCCCAGAACGCATAATTTGGCGAAAACAGTGGTAGCCAAGCTGACTGTAGTTCATAGTTGGCGTAGTCCTGTGCTCCCGTTCATTCCTTTGTCTGGGGGAACGTGATCCCTGAACTCTTTGCCTAGCCAAGTTACCGCCTAGGTGATCATACGGAAAACAAATTGGAATGATTGGCCAAATCGGTCGGTTATATCGGCACCCCATACATTTCGCACTCTACAGAAACGAGTCCATTGACCTAGTGTTTCCCGCTGGACATGAATTTTTCCAATAAGGCACTTGTGTGAAACATCCTGATTCCCTAGTCGTGTGGCAGCTTTCCATGAAATCCTTGCTGTTCTCTGAGAAGGAAATTCAGCCGCATAGACTCTATGGACTGTGAGCTTCATGTGCATATGTACGTTCGAGTAACAGTTTTATCCACAAGACATACTAGTCAGTACTTGCAGGAAATCGTCGGACTGTGAGTTTTTCAAGGAAAAAATAGAGGGGCGAAAACCCCACACTCGCAGCTCACTGTCCTGAAACGTTCAGATACTGCTATGCCCCAGCTCATTCACTCCTGATGGAAAATGATATCAGGAGCATTTTGGTTAGAACAACACCCACAGCTCCGATATATGAGACGACTTCTGTTTCAAGATAGAGTTAGGGTTAGGGCTAGCATACGGGATATGGTTAGGATTAGCTTTATTATTAGGGTTAGGGTTCGGTTTGGGGATTGGGTTCGGGTTAGGGTGAGGGGTAGGGTTAGGGATAAGAGTAGGGTTAGGGTTAGGATGATGGTTTGGGCTAATGTTACATGTAGGCTTAGGGCTAGGGCTATAGGTAGATGACGGCCGCCGGTCGAGGAAAGTGTGTCATAGAAGATAGTGCACTTCATAGCAGTCATAGTCCTGTACTCTCTTTGAGTCCGTGGATGACGAGAAAGTGATTCTGTAGATCGTTGGACTCAAACACAGCAAGGGAAATGATAAGAGAGCAAAATAGCTGATCATAAGTTCTGAAGAGGTTGTGTGATAGGGTACAAGGCACTCATTTCCACTTCAGCTGATATGAACACATTGATCGAGTGCTGCGTTCATGCTTAAAGCCACTTCTCAGGAACATGTTCATTCCCGAGTCCTTGCCAGCTTTCAAACCGTTGACTCATGTGCTGTGTCCGAGACATTCACTCGAATAGAGTAAGGGGACTGCTAGCTTCACATGCGTTTCTGCGTCGAAAACACTGTATGTTCAAAGTGAGGAACTAGGCCGTTCCTTCTCTTCTTCTTGGGACTACGCTTTTCGGATGCGAAAAGTACCTAGGAGAAAACTCTACTGTGGAAGCTCATCCCCCTTCAAGGATCACAAAGTGCTATGCTGGCATTCCCTCCTTTGCTGTGGGAAATCATTTAAGTAGCTCTTGGGCTATGACACGAGCCAGAGATCCTACATTGCAGCAAGGTACTTCGACGGGATGCTGACAAGTGTACGCACTATGTGGCACACCACTGCTTTCATCCCCTACTGAAATGAGAACATTGATAACACGTCAAATAGTGTGGATGGCTTTTGTGGAAAACACTTTTCGCACGAGTTCCTATAATTGCTGAATGACGCAGGGGAGCGCAAAGTCTTCACTGCTGTATTCTCAGAGTGGAATGAATGCCCTGCTAGGCCCATGGTGTACGTTTAGCTTGTTCGTCCCTTAATGCTTCACGAACGCGTGGAGTCCAAGGGACGTAGTAGTCTCCGTGCGTTTCCTAGGCTACACCCTTAGTCTCCCATTCCATCTACTACTGAAAAGAGAACATTCAGAAGACGTTCCACGCTGAGACGGCTTTGGCTAAAAAAACCCGGTTCCTACGAAATAGGTTTATTCCCGGGTGATGTTGAAGAGAAAACACAACTTCACCAATGTATTATCTTCCACTGGGAGCCCCGCAGGGTGCTCTGAGATCCATATTGCCTTAGATCTTCAGAGCCTTGGAGTCCAAGTCACGTAGCATGGCCTAGCGGCCTTCCAACGTCCGGATACGCTTTCCTCCCAGAACGCATAATTTGGCGAAAACAGTGGTAGCCAAGCTGACTGTAGTTCATAGTTGGCGTAGTCCTGTGCTCCCGTTCATTCCTTTGTCTGGGGGAACGTGATCCCTGAACTCTTTGCCTAGCCAAGTTACCGCCTAGGTGATCATACGGAAAACAAATTGGAATGATTGGCCAAATCGGTCGGTTATATCGGCACCCCATACATTTCGCACTCTACAGAAACGAGTCCATTGACCTAGTGTTTCCCGCTGGACATGAATTTTTCCAATAAGGCACTTGTGTGAAACATCCTGATTCCCTGGTCGTGTGGCAGCTTTCCATGAAATCCTTGCTGTTCTCTGAGAAGGAAATTCAGCCGCATAGACTCTATGGACTGTGAGCTTCATGTGCATATGTACGTTCGAGTAACAGTTTTATCCACAAGACATACTAGTCAGTACTTGCAGGAAATCGTCGGACTGTGAGTTTTTCAAGGAAAAAATAGAGGGGCGAAAACCCCACACTCGCAGCTCACTGTCCTGAAACGTTCAGATACTGCTATGCCCCAGCTCATTCACTCCTGATGGAAAATGATGTCAGGAGCATTTTGGTTAGAACAACACCCACAGCTCCGATATATGAGACGACTTCTGTTTCAAGATAGAGTTAGGGTTAGGGCTAGCATACGGGATATGGTTAGGATTAGCTTTATTATTAGGGTTAGGGATAGGGTTAGGGTTCGGTTTGGGGATTGGGTTCGGGTTAGGGTGAGGGGTAGGGTTAGGGATAAGAGTAGGGTTAGGGTTAGGATGATGGTTTGGGCTAATGTTACATGTAGGCTTAGGGCTAGGGCTATAGGCAGATGAAGGCCGCCGGTCGAGGAAAGTGTGTCATAGAAGATAGTGCACTTCAGAGCAGTCATAGTCCTGTACTCTCTTTGAGTCCGTGGATGACGAGAAAGTGATTCTGTAGATCGTTGGACTCAAACACAGCAAGGGAAATGGTAAGAGAGCAAAATAGCTGATCATAAGTTCTGAAGAGGTTGTGTGATAGGGTACAAGGCACTCATTTCCACTTCAGCTGATATGAACACATTGATCGAGTGCTGCGTTCATGCTTAAAGCCACTTCTCAGGAACATGTTCATTCCCGAGTCCTTGCCAGCTTTCAAACCGTTGATTCATGTGCTGTGTCCGAGACATTCACTCGAATAGAGTAAGGGGACTGCTAGCTTCACATGCGTTTCCGCGTCGAAAACAGTGTATGGACAAAGTGAGGAACTAGGCCGTTCCTTCTCTTCTTCTTGGGACTACGCTTTTCGGATGCGAAAAGTACCTAGGAGAAAACTCTACTGTGGAAGCTCATCCCCGTTCAAGGATCACAAAGTGCTATGCTGGCATTCCCTCCTTTGCTGAAGGGAAATCATTTCAGTAGCTCTTGGGCTATGACACGAGCCAGAGATCCTACACTGCAGCAAGGTACTTCGACGGGATGCTGACAAGTGTACGCACTATGTGGCACACCACTGCTTTCATCCCCTACTGAAATGAGAACATTGATAACACGTCAAATAGTGTGGATGGCTTTTGTGGAAAACACTTTTCGCACGAGTTCCTATAATTGCTGAATGACGCAGGGGAGCGCAAAGTCTTCACTGCTGTATTCTCAGAGTGGAATGAATGCCCTGCTAGGCCCATGGTGTACGTTTAGCTTGTTCGTCCCTTAATGCTTCACGAACGGGTGGAGTCCAAGGGACGTATTAGTCTCCGTGCGTTTCCTAGGCTACACCCTTAGTCTCCCATTCCATCTACTACTGAAAAGAGAACATTCAGAAGACGTTCCACGCTGAGACGGCTTTGGCTAAAAAAACCCGGTTCCTACGAAATAGGTTTATTCGCGGGTGATGTTGAGGAGAAAACACAACTTCACCAATGTATTATCTTCCACTGGGAGCCCCGCAGGGTGCTCTGAGATCCATATTGCCTTAGATCTTCAGAGCCTTGGAGTCCAAGTCACGTAGCATGGCCTAGCGGCCTTCCAACGTCCGGATACGCTTTCCTCCCAGAACGCATAATTTGGCGAAAACAGTGGTAGCCAAGCTGACTGTAGTTCATAGTTGGCGTAGTCCTGTGCTCCCGTTCATTCCTTTGTCTGGGGGAACGTGATCCCTGAACTCTTTGCCTAGCCAAGTTACCGCCTAGGTGATCATACGGAAAACAAATTGGAATGATTGGCCAAATCGGTCGGTTATATCGGCACCCCATACATTTCGCACTCTACAGAAACGAGTCCATTGACCTAGTGTTTCCCGCTGGACATGAATTTTTCCAATAAGGCACTTGTGTGAAACATCCTGATTCCCTAGTCGTGTGGCAGCTTTCCATGAAATCCTTGCTGTTCTCTGAGAAGGAAATTCAGCCGCATAGACTCTATGGACTGTGAGCTTCATGCGCATATGTACGTTCGAGTAACAGTTTTATCCACAAGACATACTAGTCAGTACTTGCAGGAAATCGTCGGACTGTGAGTTTTTCAAGGAAAAAATAGAGGGGCGAAAACCCCACACTCGCAGCTCACTGTCCTGAAACGTTCAGATACTGCTATGCCCCAGCTCATTCACTCCTGATGGAAAATGACTTCAGCAGCATTGTGGTTAGAACATCACCCACAGCTCCGATATATGAGACGACTTCTGTTTCAAGATAGAGTTAGGGTTAGGGCTAGCATACGGGATATGGTTAGGATTAGCTTTATTATTAGGGTTAGGGTTCGGTTTGGGGATTGGGTTCGGGTTAGGGTGAGGGGTAGGGTTAGGGATAAGAGTAGGGTTAGGGTTAGGATGATGGTTTGGGCTAATGTTACATGTAGGCTTAGGGTTAGGGCTATAGGCAGATGACGGCCGCCGGTCGAGGAAAGTGTGTCATAGAAGATAGTGCACTTCAGAGCAGTCATAGTCCTGTACTCTCTTTGAGTCCGTGGATGACGAGAAAGTGATTCTGTAGATCGTTGGACTCAAACACAGCAAGGGAAATGGTAAGAGAGCAAAATAGCTGATCATAAGTTCTGAAGAGGTTGTGTGATAGGGTACAAGGCACTCATTTCCACTTCAGCTGATATGAACACATTGATCGAGTGCTGCGTTCATGCTTAAAGCCACTTCTCAGGAACATGTTCATTCCCGAGTCCTTGCCAGCTTTCAAACCGTTGATTCATGTGCTGTGTCCGAGACATTCACTCGAATAGAGTAAGGGGACTGCTAGCTTCACATGCGTTTCCGCGTCGAAAACAGTGTATGGACAAAGTGAGGAACTAGGCCGTTCCTTCTCTTCTTCTTGGGACTACGCTTTTCGGATGCGAAAAGTACCTAGGAGAAAACTCTACTGTGGAAGCTCATCCCCCTTCAAGGATCACAAAGTGCTATGCTGGCATTCCCTCCTTTGCTGAAGGGAAATCATTTCAGTAGCTCTTGGGCTATGACCCGAGCCAGAGATCCTACACTGCAGCAAGGTACTTCGACGGGATGCTGACAAGTGTACGCACTATGTGGCACACCACTGCTTTCATCCCCTACTGAAATGAGAACATTGATAACACGTCAAATAGTGTGGATGGCTTTTGTGGAAAACACTTTTCGCACGAGTTCCTATAATTGCTGAATGACGCAGGGGAGCGTAAAGTCTTCACTGCTGTATTCTCAGAGTGGAATGAATGCCCTGCTAGGCCCATGGTGTACGTTTAGCTTGTTCGTCCCTTAATGCTTCACGAACGGGTGGAGTCCAAGGGACGTAGTAGTCTCCGTGCGTTTCCTAGGCTACACCCTTAGTCTCCCATTCCATCTACTACTGAAAAGAGAACATTCAGAAGACGTTCCACGCTGAGACGGCTTTGGCTAAAAAAACCCGGTTCCTACGAAATAGGTTTATTCGCGGGTGATGTTGAGGAGAAAACACAACTTCACCAATGTATTATCTTCCACTGGGAGCCCCGCAGGGTGCTCTGAGATCCATATTGCCTTAGATCTTCAGAGCCTTGGAGTCCAAGTCACGTAGCATGGCCTAGCGGCCTTCCAACGTCCGGATACGCTTTCCTCCCAGAACGCATAATTTGGCGAAAACAGTGGTAGCCAAGCTGACTGTAGTTCATAGTTGGCGTAGTCCTGTGCTCCCGTTCATTCCTTTGTCTGGGGGAACGTGATCCCTGAACTCTTTGCCTAGCCAAGTTACCGCCTAGGTGATCATACGGAAAACAAATTGGAATGATTGGCCAAATCGGTCGGTTATATCGGCACCCCATACATTTCGCACTCTACAGAAACGAGTCCATTGACCTAGTGTTTCCCGCTGGACATGAATTTTTCCAATAAGGCACTTGTGTGAAACATCCTGATTCCCTAGTCGTGTGGCAGCTTTCCATGAAATCCTTGCTGTTCTCTGAGAAGGAAATTCAGCCGCATAGACTCTATGGACTGTGAGCTTCATGTGCATATGTACGTTCGAGTAACAGTTTTATCCACAAGACATACTAGTCAGTACTTGCAGGAAATCGTCGGACTGTGAGTTTTTCAAGGAAAAAATAGAGGGGCGAAAACCCCACACTCGCAGCTCACTGTCCTGAAACGTTCAGATACTGCTATGCCCCAGCTCATTCATTCCTGATGGAAAATGATTTCAGGAGCATTTTGGTTAGAACAACACCCACAGCTCCGATATATGAGACGACTTCTGTTTCAAGATAGAGTTAGGGTTAGGGCTAGCATACGGGATATGGTTAGGATTAGCTTTATTATTAGGGTTAGGGATAGGGTTAGGGTTCGGTTTGGGGATTGGGTTCGGGTTAGGGTGAGGGGTAGGGTTAGGGATAAGAGTAGGGTTAGGGTTAGGATGATGGTTTGGGCTAATGTTACATGTAGGCTTAGGGCTAGGGCTATAGGCAGATGAAGGCCGACGGTCGAGGAAAGTGTGTCATAGAAGATAGTGCACTTCGTAGCAGTCATAGTCCTGTACTCTCTTTGAGTCCGTGGATGACGAGAAAGTGATTCTGTAGATCGTTGGACTCAAACACAGCAAGGGAAATGGTAAGAGAGCAAAATAGCTGATCATAAGTTCTGAAGAGGTTGTGTGATAGGGTACAAGGCACTCATTTCCACTTCAGCTGATATGAACACATTGATCGAGTGCTGCGTTCATGCTTAAAGCCACTTCTCAGGAACATGTTCATTCCCGAGTCCTTGCCAGCTTTCAAACCGTTGATTCATGTGCTGTGTCCGAGACATTCACTCGAATAGAGTAAGGGGACTGCTAGCTTCACATGCGTTTCCGCGTCGAAAACAGTGTATGGTCAAAGTGAGGAACTAGGCCGTTCCTTCTCTTCTTCTTGGGACTACGCTTTTTGGATGCGAAAAGTACCTAGGAGAAAACTCTACTGTGGAAGCTCATCCCCCTTCAAGGATCACAAAGTGCTATGCTGGCATTCCCTCCTTTGCTGAAGGGAAATCATTTCAGTAGCTCTTGGGCTATGACACGAGCCAGAGATCCTACACTGCAGCAAGGTACTTCGACGGGATGCTGACAAGTGTACGCACTATGTGGCACACCACTGCTTTCATCCCCTACTGAAATGAGAACATTGATAACACGTCAAATAGTGTGGATGGCTTTTGTGGAAAACACTTTTCGCACGAGTTCCTATAATTGCTGAATGACGCAGGGGAGCGCAAAGTCTTCACTGCTGTATTCTCAGAGTGGAATGAATGCCCTGCTAGGCCCATGGTGTACGTTTAGCTTGTTCGTCCCTTAATGCTTCACGAACGGGTGGAGTCCAAGGGACGTAGTAGTCTCCGTGCGTTTCCTAGGCTACACCCTTAGTCTCCCATTCCATCTACTACTGAAAAGAGAACATTCAGAAGACGTTCCACGCTGAGACGGCTTTGGCTAAAAAAACCCGGTTCCTACGAAATAGGTTTATTCGCGGGTGATGTTGAGGAGAAAACACAACTTCACCAATGTATTATCTTCCACTGGGAGCCCCGCAGGGTGCTCTGAGATCCATATTGCCTTAGATCTTCAGAGCCTTGGAGCAAGTCACGTAGCATGGCCTAGCGGCCTTCCAACGTCCGGATACGCTTTCCTCCCAGAACGCATAATTTGGCGAAAACAGTGGTAGCCAAGCTGACTGTAGTTCATAGTTGGCGTAGTCCTGTGCTCCCGTTCATTCCTTTGTCTGGGGGAACGTGATCCCTGAACTCTTTGCCTAGCCAAGTTACCGCCTAGGTGATCATACGGAAAACAAATTGGAATGATTGGCCAAATCGGTCGGTTATATCGGCACCCCATACATTTCGCACTCTACAGAAACGAGTCCATTGACCTAGTGTTTCCCGCTGGACATGAATTTTTCCAATAAGGCACTTGTGTGAAACATCCTGATTCCCTAGTCGTGTGGCAGCTTTCCATGAAATCCTTGCTGTTCTCTGAGAAGGAAATTCAGCCGCATAGACTCTATGGACTGTGAGCTTCATGCGCATATGTACGTTCGAGTAACAGTTTTATCCACAAGACATACTAGTCAGTACTTGCAGGAAATCGTCGGACTGTGAGTTTTTCAAGGAAAAAATAGAGGGGCGAAAACCCCACACTCGCAGCTCACTGTCCTGAAACGTTCAGATACTGCTATGCCCCAGCTCATTCACTCCTGATGGAAAATGACTTCAGCAGCATTGTGGTTAGAACATCACCCACAGCTCCGATATATGAGACGACTTCTGTTTCAAGATAGAGTTAGGGTTAGGGCTAGCATACGGGATATGGTTAGGATTAGCTTTATTATTAGGGTTAGGGTTCGGTTTGGGGATTGGGTTCGGGTTAGGGTGAGGGGTAGGGTTAGGGATAAGAGTAGGGTTAGGGTTAGGATGATGGTTTGGGCTAATGTTACATGTAGGCTTAGGGTTAGGGCTATAGGCAGATGACGGCCGCCGGTCGAGGAAAGTGTGTCATAGAAGATAGTGCACTTCGTAGCAGTCATAGTCCTGTACTCTCTTTGAGTCCGTGGATGACGAGAAAGTGATTCTGTAGATCGTTGGACTCAAACACAGCAAGGGAAATGGTAAGAGAGCAAAATAGCTGATCATAAGTTCTGAAGAGGTTGTGTGATAGGGTACAAGGCACTCATTTCCACTTCAGCTGATATGAACACATTGATCGAGTGCTGCGTTCATGCTTAAAGCCACTTCTCAGGAACATGTTCATTCCCGAGTTCTTGCCAGCTTTCAAACCGTTGACTCATGTGCTGTGTCCGAGACATTCACTTGAATAGAGTAAGGGGACTGCTAGCTTCACATGCGTTTCCGCGTCGAAAACACTGTATGGTCAAAGTGAGGAACTAGGCCGTTCCTTCTCTTCTTCTTGGGACTACGCTTTTCGGATGTGAAAAGTACCTAGGAGAAAACTCTACTGTGGAAGCTCATCCCCCTTCAAGGATCACAAAGTGCTATGCTGGCATTCCCTCCTTTGCTGAAGGGAAATCATTTCAGTAGCTCTTGGGCTATGACCCGAGCCAGAGATCCTACACTGCAGCAAGGTACTTCGACGGGATGCTGACAAGTGTACGCACTATGTGGCACACCACTGCTTTCATCCCCTACTGAAATGAGAACATTGATAACACGTCAAATAGTGTGGATGGCTTTTGTGGAAAACACTTTTCGCACGAGTTCCTATAATTGCTGAATGACGCAGGGGAGCGTAAAGTCTTCACTGCTGTATTCTCAGAGTGGAATGAATGCCCTGCTAGGCCCATGGTGTACGTTTAGCTTGTTCGTCCCTTAATGCTTCACGAACGGGTGGAGTCCAAGGGACGTAGTAGTCTCCGTGCGTTTCCTAGGCTACACCCTTAGTCTCCCATTCCATCTACTACTGAAAAGAGAACATTCAGAAGACGTTCCACGCTGAGACGGCTTTGGCTAAAAAAACCCGGTTCCTACGAAATAGGTTTATTCGCGGGTGATGTTGAGGAGAAAACACAACTTCACCAATGTATTATCTTCCACTGGGAGCCCCGCAGGGTGCTCTGAGATCCATATTGCCTTAGATCTTCAGAGCCTTGGAGTCCAAGTCACGTAGCATGGCCTAGCGGCCTTCCAACGTCCGGATACGCTTTCCTCCCAGAACGCATAATTTGGCGAAAACAGTGGTAGCCAAGCTGACTGTAGTTCATAGTTGGCGTAGTCCTGTGCTCCCGTTCATTCCTTTGTCTGGGGGAACGTGATCCCTGAACTCTTTGCCTAGCCAAGTTACCGCCTAGGTGATCATACGGAAAACAAATTGGAATGATTGGCCAAATCGGTCGGTTATATCGGCACCCCATACATTTCGCACTCTACAGAAACGAGTCCATTGACCTAGTGTTTCCCGCTGGACATGAATTTTTCCAATAAGGCACTTGTGTGAAACATCCTGATTCCCTAGTCGTGTGGCAGCTTTCCATGAAATCCTTGCTGTTCTCTGAGAAGGAAATTCAGCCGCATAGACTCTATGGACTGTGAGCTTCATGTGCATATGTACGTTCGAGTAACAGTTTTATCCACAAGACATACTAGTCAGTACTTGCAGGAAATCGTCGGACTGTGAGTTTTTCAAGGAAAAAATAGAGGGGCGAAAACCCCACACTCGCAGCTCACTGTCCTGAAACGTTCAGATACTGCTATGCCCCAGCTCATTCACTCCTGATGGAAAATGATTTCAGGAGCATTTTGGTTAGAACAACACCCACAGCTCCGATATATGAGACGACTTCTGTTTCAAGATAGAGTTAGGGTTAGGGCTAGCATACGGGATATGGTTAGGATTAGCTTTATTATTAGGGTTAGGGATAGGGTTAGGGTTCGGTTTGGGGATTGGGTTCGGGTTAGTGTGAAGGGTAGGGTTAGGGATAAGAGTAGGGTTAGGGTTAGGATGATGGTTTGGGCTAATGTTACATGTAGGCTTAGGGCTAGGGCTATAGGCAGATGAAGGCCGACGGTCGAGGAAAGTGTGTCATAGAAGATAGTGCACTTCGTAGCAGTCATAGTCCTGTACTCTCTTTGAGTCCGTGGATGACGAGAAAGTGATTCTGTAGATCGTTGGACTCAAACACAGCAAGGGAAATGGTAAGAGAGCAAAATAGCTGATCATAAGTTCTGAAGAGGTTGTGTGATAGGGTACAAGGCACTCATTTCCACTTCAGCTGATATGAACACATTGATCGAGTGCTGCGTTCATGCTTAAAGCCACTTCTCAGGAACATGTTCATTCCCGAGTCCTTGCCAGCTTTCAAACCGTTGATTCATGTGCTGTGTCCGAGACATTCACTCGAATAGAGTAAGGGGACTGCTAGCTTCACATGCGTTTCCGCGTCGAAAACAGTGTATGGACAAAGTGAGGAACTAGGCCGTTCCTTCTCTTCTTCTTGGGACTACGCTTTTCGGATGCGAAAAGTACCTAGGAGAAAACTCTACTGTGGAAGCTCATCCCCCTTCAAGGATCACAAAGTGCTATGCTGGCATTCCCTCCTTTGCTGAAGGGAAATCATTTCAGTAGCTCTTGGGCTATGACACGAGCCAGAGATCCTACACTGCAGCAAGGTACTTCGACGGGATGCTGACAAGTGTACGCACTATGTGGCACACCACTGCTTTCATCCCCTACTGAAATGAGAACATTGATAACACGTCAAATAGTGTGGATGGCTTTTGTGGAAAACACTTTTCGCACGAGTTCCTATAATTGCTGAATGACGCAGGGGAGCGCAAAGTCTTCACTGCTGTATTCTCAGAGTGGAATGAATGCCCTGCTAGGCCCATGGTGTACGTTTAGCTTGTTCGTCCCTTAATGCTTCACGAACGGGTGGAGTCCAAGGGACGTAGTAGTCTCCGTGCGTTTCCTAGGCTACACCCTTAGTCTCCCATTCCATCTACTACTGAAAAGAGAACATTCAGAAGACGTTCCACGCTGAGACGGCTTTGGCTAAAAAAACCCGGTTCCTACGAAATAGGTTTATTCGCGGGTGATGTTGAGGAGAAAACACAACTTCACCAATGTATTATCTTCCACTGGGAGCCCCGCAGGGTGCTCTGAGATCCATATTGCCTTAGATCTTCAGAGCCTTGGAGTCCAAGTCACGTAGCATGGCCTAGCGGCCTTCCAACGTCCGGATACGCTTTCCTCCCAGAACGCATAATTTGGCGAAAACAGTGGTAGCCAAGCTGACTGTAGTTCATAGTTGGCGTAGTCCTGTGCTCCCGTTCATTCCTTTGTCTGGGGGAACGTGATCCCTGAACTCTTTGCCTAGCAAAGTTACCGCCTAGGTGATCATACGGAAAACAAATTGGAATGATTGGCCAAATCGGTCGGTTATATCCGCACCCCATACATTTCGCACTCTACAGAAACGAGTCCATTGACCTAGTGTTTCCCGCTGGACATGAATTTTTCCAATAAGGCACTTGTGTGAAACATCCTGATTCCCTAGTCGTGTGGCAGCTTTCCATGAAATCCTTGCTGTTCTCTGAGAAGGAAATTCAGCCGCATAGACTCTATGGACTGTGAGCTTCATGTGCATATGTACGTTCGAGTAACAGTTTTATCCACAAGACATACTAGTCAGTACTTGCAGGAAATCGTCGGACTGTGAGTTTTTCAAGGAAAAAATAGAGGGGCGAAAACCCCACACTCGCAGCTCACTGTCCTGAAACGTTCAGATACTGCTATGCCCCAGCTCATTCACTCCTGATGGAAAATGATTTCAGGAGCATTTTGGTTAGAACAACACCCACAGCTCCGATATATGAGACGACTTCTGTTTCAAGATAGAGTTAGGGTTAGGGCTAGCATACGGGATATGGTTAGGATTAGCTTTATTATTAGGGTTAGGGATAGGGTTAGGGTTCGGTTTGGGGATTGGGTTCGGGTTAGGGTGAGGGGTAGGGTTAGGGATAAGAGTAGGGTTAGGGTTAGGATGATGGTTTGGGCTAATGTTACATGTAGGCTTAGGGCTAGGGCTATAGGTAGATGACGGCCGCCGGTCGAGGAAAGTGTGTCATAGAAGATAGTGCACTTCGTAGCAGTCATAGTCCTGTACTCTCTTTGAGTCCGTGGATGACGAGAAAGTGATTCTGTAGATCGTTGGACTCAAACACAGCAAGGGAAATGATAAGAGAGCAAAATAGCTGATCATAAGTTCTGAAGAGGTTGTGTGATAGGGTACAAGGCACTCATTTCCACTTCAGCTGATATGAACACATTGATCGAGTGCTGCGTTCATGCTTAAAGCCACTTCTCAGGAACATGTTCATTCCCGAGTCCTTGCCAGCTTTCAAACCGTTGACTCATGTGCTGTGTCCGAGACATTCACTCGAATAGAGTAAGGGGACTGCTAGCTTCACATGCGTTTCTGCGTCGAAAACACTGTATGGTCAAAGTGAGGGACTAGGCCGTTCCTTCTCTTCTTCTTGGGACTACGCTTTTCGGATGCGAAAAGTACCTAGGAGAAAACTCTACTGTGGAAGCTCATCCCCCTTCAAGGATCACAAAGTGCTATGCTGGCATTCCCTCCTTTGCTGAAGGGAAATCATTTCAGTAGCTCTTGGGCTATGACACGAGCCAGAGATCCTACATTGCAGCAAGGTACTTCGACGGGATGCTGACAAGTGTACGCACTATGTGGCACACCACTGCTTTCATCCCCTACTGAAATGAGAACATTGATAACACGTCAAATAGTGTGGATGGCTTTTGTGGAAAACACTTTTCGCACGAGTTCCTATAATTGCTGAATGACGCAGGGGAGCGCAAAGTCTTCACTGCTGTATTCTCAGAGTGGAATGAATGCCCTGCTAGGCCCATGGTGTACGTTTAGCTTGTTCGTCCCTTAATGCTTCACGAACGGGTGGAGTCCAAGGGACGTAGTAGTCTCCGTGCGTTTCCTAGGCTACACCCTTAGTCTCCCATTCCATCTACTACTGAAGAGAACATTCAGAAGACGTTCCACGCTGAGACTGCTTTGGCTAAAAAAACCCGGTTCCTACGAAATATGTTTATTCGCGGGTGATGTTGAGGAGAAAACACAACTTCACCAATGTATTATCTTCCACTGGGAGCCCCGCAGGGTGCTCTGAGATCCATATTGCCTTAGATCTTCAGAGCCTTGGAGTCCAAGTCACGTAGCATGGCCTAGCGGCCTTCCAACGTCCGGATACGCTTTCCTCCCAGAACGCATAATTTGGCGAAAACAGTGGTAGCCAAGCTGACTGTAGTTCATAGTTGGCGTAGTCCTGTGCTCCCGTTCATTCCTTTGTCTGGGGGAACGTGATCCCTGAACTCTTTGCCTAGCCAAGTTACCGCCTAGGTGATCATACGGAAAACAAATTGGAATGATTGGCCAAATCGGTCGGTTATATCGGCACCCCATACATTTCGCACTCTACAGAAACGAGTCCATTGACCTAGTGTTTCCCGCTGGACATGAATTTTTCCAATAAGGCACTTGTGTGAAACATCCTGATTCCCTGGTCGTGTGGCAGCTTTCCATGAAATCCTTGCTCTTCTCTGAGAAGGAAATTCAGCCGCATAGACTCTATGGACTGTGAGCTTCATGTGCATATGTACGTTCGAGTAACAGTTTTATCCACAAGACATACTAGTCAGTACTTGCAGGAAATCGTCGGACTGTGAGTTTTTCAAGGAAAAAATAGAGGGGCGAAAACCCCACACTCGCAGCTCACTGTCCTGAAACGTTCAGATACTGCTATGCCCCAGCTCATTCACTCCTGATGGAAAATGATTTCAGGAGCATTTTGGTTAGAACAACACCCACAGCTCCGATATATGAGACGACTTCTGTTTCAAGATAGAGTTAGGGTTAGGGCTAGCATACGGGATATGGTTAGGATTAGCTTTATTATTAGGGTTAGGGATAGGGTTAGGGTTCGGTTTGGGGATTGGGTTCGGGTTAGGGTGAGGGGTAGGGTTAGGGATAAGAGTAGGGTTAGGGTTAGGATGATGGTTTGGGCTAATGTTACATGTAGGCTTAGGGCTAGGGCTATAGGTAGATGACGGCCGCCGGTCGAGGAAAGTGTGTCATAGAAGATAGTGCACTTCGTAGCAGTCATAGTCCTGTACTCTCTTTGAGTCCGTGGATGACGAGAAAGTGATTCTGTAGATCGTTGGACTCAAACACAGCAAGGGAAATGATAAGAGAGCAAAATAGCTGATCATAAGTTCTGAAGAGGTTGTGTGATAGGGTACAAGGCACTCATTTCCACTTCAGCTGATATGAACACATTGATCGAGTGCTGCGTTCATGCTTAAAGCCACTTCTCAGGAACATGTTCATTCCCGAGTCCTTGCCAGCTTTCAAACCGTTGACTCATGTGCTGTGTCCGAGACATTCACTCGAATAGAGTAAAGGGACTGCTAGCTTCACATGCGTTTCCGCGTCGAAAACACTGTATGGTCAAAGTGAGGAACTAGGCCGTTCCTTCTCTTCTTCTTGGGACTACGCTTTTCGGATGCGAAAAGTACCTAGGAGAAAACTCTACTGTGGAAGCTCATCCCCCTTCAAGGATCACAAAGTGCTATGCTGGCATTCCCTCCTTTGCTGAAGGGAAATCATTTCAGTAGCTCTTGGGCTATGACACGAGCCAGAGATCCTACACTGCAGCAAGGTACTTCGACGGGATGCTGACAAGTGTACGCACTATGTGGCACACAACTGCTTTCATCCCCTACTGAAATGAGAACATTGATAACACGTCAAATAGTGTGGATGGCTTTTGTGGAAAACACTTTTCGCACGAGTTCCTATAATTGCTGAATGACGCAGGGGAGCGCAAAGTCTTCACTGCTGTATTCTCAGAGTGGAATGAATGCCCTGCTAGGCCCATGGTGTACGTTTAGCTTGTTCGTCCCTTAATGCTTCACGAACGGGTGGAGTCCAAGGGACGTAGTAGTCTCCGTGCGTTTCCTAGGCTACACCCTTAGTCTCCCATTCCATCTACTACTGAAGAGAACATTCAGAAGACGTTCCACGCTGAGACTGCTTTGGCTAAAAAAACCCGGTTCCTACGAAATAGGTTTATTCGCGGGTGATGTTGAGGAGAAAACACAACTTCACCAATGTATTATCTTCCACTGGGAGCCCCGCAGGGTGCTCTGAGATCCATATTGCCTTAGATCTTCAGAGCCTTGGAGTCCAAGTCACGTAGCATGGCCTAGCGGCCTTCCAACGTCCGGATACGCTTTCCTCCCAGAACGCATAATTTGGCGAAAACAGTGGTAGCCAAGCTGACTGTAGTTCATAGTTGGCGTAGTCCTGTGCTCCCGTTCATTCCTTTGTCTGGGGGAACGTGATCCCTGAACTCTTTGCCTAGCCAAGTTACCGCCTAGGTGATCATACGGAAAACAAATTGGAATGATTGGCCAAATCGGTCGGTTATATCGGCACCCCATACATTTCGCACTCTACAGAAACGAGTCCATTGACCTAGTGTTTCCCGCTGGACATGAATTTTTCCAATAAGGCACTTGTGTGAAACATCCTGATTCCCTAGTCGTGTGGCAGCTTTCCATGAAATCCTTGCTGTTCTCTGAGAAGGAAATTCAGCCGCATAGACTCTATGGACTGTGAGCTTCATGTGCATATGTACGTTCGAGTAACAGTTTTATCCACAAGACATACTAGTCAGTACTTGCAGGAAATCGTCGGACTGTGAGTTTTTCAAGGAAAAAATAGAGGGGCGAAAACCCCACACTCGCAGCTCACTGTCCTGAAACGTTCAGATACTGCTATGCCCCAGCTCATTCACTCCTGATGGAAAATGATGTCAGGAGCATTTTGGTTAGAACAACACCCACAGCTCCGATATATGAGACGACTTCTGTTTCAAGATAGAGTTAGGGTTAGGGCTAGCATACGGGATATGGTTAGGATTAGCTTTATTATTAGGGTTAGGGATAGGGTTAGGGTTCGGTTTGCGGATTGGGTTCGGGTTAGGGTGAGGGGTAGGGTTAGGGATAAGAGTAGGGTTAGGGTTAGGATGATGGTTTGGGCTAATGTTACATGTAGGCTTAGGGCTAGGGCTATAGGCAGATGACGGCCGCCGGTCGAGGAAAGTGTGTCATAGAAGATAGTGCACTTCGTAGCAGTCATAGTCCTGTACTCTCTTTGAGTCCGTGGATGACGAGAAAGTGATTCTGTAGATCGTTGGACTCAAACACAGCAAGGGAAATGATAAGAGAGCAAAATAGCTGATCATAAGTTCTGAAGAGGTTGTGTGATAGGGTACAAGGCACTCATTTCCACTTCAGCTGATATGAACACATTGATCGAGTGCTGCGTTCATGCTTAAAGCCACTTCTCAGGAACATGTTCATTCCCGAGTCCTTGCCAGCTTTCACACCGTTGACTCATGTGCTGTGTCCGAGACGTTCACTCGAATAGAGTAAGGGGACTGCTAGCTTCACATGCGTTTCTGCGTCGAAAACACTGTATGGTCAAAGTGAGGAACTAGGCCGTTCCTTCTCTTCTTCTTGGGACTACGCTTTTCGGATGCGAAAAGTACCTAGGAGAAAACTCTACTGTGGAAGCTCATCCCCCTTCAAGGATCACAAAGTGCTATGCTGGCATTCCCTCCTTTGCTGAAGGGAAATCATTTCAGTAGCTCTTGGGCTATGACACGAGCCAGAGATCCTACACTGCAGCAAGGTACTTCGACGGGATGCTGACAAGTGTACGCACTATGTGGCACACCACTGCTTTCATCCCCTACTGAAATGAGAACATTGATAACACGTCAAATAGTGTGGATGGCTTTTGTGGAAAACACTTTTCGCACGAGTTCCTATAATTGCTGAATGACGCAGGGGAGCGCAAAGTCTTCACTGCTGTATTCTCAGAGTGGAATGAATGCCCTGCTAGGCCCATGGTGTACGTTTAGCTTGTTCGTCCCTTAATGCTTCACGAACGGGTGGAGTCCAAGGGACGTAGTAGTCTCCGTGCGTTTCCTAGGCTACACCCTTAGTCTCCCATTCCATCTACTACTGAAAAGAGAACATTCAGAAGACGTTCCACGCTGAGACGGCTTTGGCTAAAAAAACCCGGTTCCTACGAAATAGGTTTATTCGCGGGTGATGTTGAGGAGAAAACACAACTTCACCAATGTATTATCTTCCACTGGGAGCCCCGCAGGGTGCTCTGAGATCCATATTGCCTTAGATCTTCAGAGCCTTGGAGTCCAAGTCACGTAGCATGGCCTAGCGGCCTTCCAACGTCCGGATACGCTTTCCTCCCAGAACGCATAATTTGGCGAAAACAGTGGTAGCCAAGCTGACTGTAGTTCATAGTTGGCGTAGTCCTGTGCTCCCGTTCATTCCTTTGTCTGGGGGAACGTGATCCCTGAACTCTTTGCCTAGCCAAGTTACCGCCTAGGTGATCATACGGAAAACAAATTGGAATGATTGGCCAAATCGGTCGGTTATATCGGCACCCCATACATTTCGCACTCTACAGAAACGAGTCCATTGACCTAGTGTTTCCCGCTGGACATGAATTTTTCCAATAAGGCACTTGTGTGAAACATCCTGATTCCCTGGTCGTGTGGCAGCTTTCCATGAAATCCTTGCTGTTCTCTGAGAAGGAAATTCAGCCGCATAGACTCTATGGACTGTGAGCTTCATGTGCATATGTACGTTCGAGTAACAGTTTTATCCACAAGACATACTAGTCAGTACTTGCAGGAAATCGTCGGACTGTGAGTTTTTCAAGGAAAAAATAGAGGGGCGAAAACCCCACACTCGCAGCTCACTGTCCTGAAACGTTCAGATACTGCTATGCCCCAGCTCATTCACTCCTGATGGAAAATGATTTCAGGAGCATTTTGGTTAGAACAACACCCACAGCTCCGATATATGAGACGACTTCTGTTTCAAGATAGAGTTAGGGTTAGGGCTAGCATACGGGATATGGTTAGGATTAGCTTTATTATTAGGGTTAGGGTTCGGTTTGGGGATTGGGTTCGGGTTAGGGTGAGGGGTAGGGTTAGGGATAAGAGTAGGGTTAGGGTTAGGATGATGGTTTGGGCTAATGTTACATGTAGGCTTAGGGTTAGGGCTATAGGCAGATGACGGCCGCCGGTCGAGGAAAGTGTGTCATAGAAGATAGTGCACTTCGTAGCAGTCATAGTCCTGTACTCTCTTTGAGTCCGTGGATGACGAGAAAGTGATTCTGTAGATCGTTGGACTCAAACACAGCAAGGGAAATGGTAAGAGAGCAAAATAGCTGATCATAAGTTCTGAAGAGGTTGTGTGATAGGGTACAAGGCACTCATTTCCACTTCAGCTGATATGAACACATTGATCGAGTGCTGCGTTCATGCTTAAAGCCACTTCTCAGGAACATGTTCATTCCCGAGTTCTTGCCAGCTTTCAAACCGTTGACTCATGTGCTGTGTCCGAGACATTCACTTGAATAGAGTAAGGGGACTGCTAGCTTCACATGCGTTTCCGCGTCGAAAACACTGTATGGTCAAAGTGAGGAACTAGGCCGTTCCTTCTCTTCTTCTTGGGACTACGCTTTTCGGATGTGAAAAGTACCTAGGAGAAAACTCTACTGTGGAAGCTCATCCCCCTTCAAGGATCACAAAGTGCTATGCTGGCATTCCCTCCTTTGCTGAAGGGAAATCATTTCAGTAGCTCTTGGGCTATGACCCGAGCCAGAGATCCTACACTGCAGCAAGGTACTTCGACGGGATGCTGACAAGTGTACGCACTATGTGGCACACCACTGCTTTCATCCCCTACTGAAATGAGAACATTGATAACACGTCAAATAGTGTGGATGGCTTTTGTGGAAAACACTTTTCGCACGAGTTCCTATAATTGCTGAATGACGCAGGGGAGCGTAAAGTCTTCACTGCTGTATTCTCAGAGTGGAATGAATGCCCTGCTAGGCCCATGGTGTACGTTTAGCTTGTTCGTCCCTTAATGCTTCACGAACGGGTGGAGTCCAAGGGACGTAGTAGTCTCCGTGCGTTTCCTAGGCTACACCCTTAGTCTCCCATTCCATCTACTACTGAAAAGAGAACATTCAGAAGACGTTCCACGCTGAGACGGCTTTGGCTAAAAAAACCCGGTTCCTACGAAATAGGTTTATTCGCGGGTGATGTTGAGGAGAAAACACAACTTCACCAATGTATTATCTTCCACTGGGAGCCCCGCAGGGTGCTCTGAGATCCATATTGCCTTAGATCTTCAGAGCCTTGGAGTCCAAGTCACGTAGCATGGCCTAGCGGCCTTCCAACGTCCGGATACGCTTTCCTCCCAGAACGCATAATTTGGCGAAAACAGTGGTAGCCAAGCTGACTGTAGTTCATAGTTGGCGTAGTCCTGTGCTCCCGTTCATTCCTTTGTCTGGGGGAACGTGATCCCTGAACTCTTTGCCTAGCCAAGTTACCGCCTAGGTGATCATACGGAAAACAAATTGGAATGATTGGCCAAATCGGTCGGTTATATCGGCACCCCATACATTTCGCACTCTACAGAAACGAGTCCATTGACCTAGTGTTTCCCGCTGGACATGAATTTTTCCAATAAGGCACTTGTGTGAAACATCCTGATTCCCTAGTCGTGTGGCAGCTTTCCATGAAATCCTTGCTGTTCTCTGAGAAGGAAATTCAGCCGCATAGACTCTATGGACTGTGAGCTTCATGTGCATATGTACGTTCGAGTAACAGTTTTATCCACAAGACATACTAGTCAGTACTTGCAGGAAATCGTCGGACTGTGAGTTTTTCAAGGAAAAAATAGAGGGGCGAAAACCCCACACTCGCAGCTCACTGTCCTGAAACGTTCAGATACTGCTATGCCCCAGCTCATTCACTCCTGATGGAAAATGATTTCAGGAGCATTTTGGTTAGAACAACACCCACAGCTCCGATATATGAGACGACTTCTGTTTCAAGATAGAGTTAGGGTTAGGGCTAGCATACGGGATATGGTTAGGATTAGCTTTATTATTAGGGTTAGGGATAGGGTTAGGGTTCGGTTTGGGGATTGGGTTCGGGTTAGTGTGAAGGGTAGGGTTAGGGATAAGAGTAGGGTTAGGGTTAGGATGATGGTTTGGGCTAATGTTACATGTAGGCTTAGGGCTAGGGCTATAGGCAGATGAAGGCCGACGGTCGAGGAAAGTGTGTCATAGAAGATAGTGCACTTCGTAGCAGTCATAGTCCTGTACTCTCTTTGAGTCCGTGGATGACGAGAAAGTGATTCTGTAGATCGTTGGACTCAAACACAGCAAGGGAAATGGTAAGAGAGCAAAATAGCTGATCATAAGTTCTGAAGAGGTTGTGTGATAGGGTACAAGGCACTCATTTCCACTTCAGCTGATATGAACACATTGATCGAGTGCTGCGTTCATGCTTAAAGCCACTTCTCAGGAACATG
The DNA here is from genome assembly GCF_022682495.2 of Desmodus rotundus. Lineage (NCBI taxonomy): Eukaryota > Metazoa > Chordata > Mammalia > Chiroptera > Phyllostomidae > Desmodus > Desmodus rotundus. The sequence continues at coordinate 56,718,691 of NC_071396.1, forward strand.
TTCATTCCCGAGTCCTTGCCAGCTTTCAAACCGTTGATTCATGTGCTGTGTCCGAGACATTCACTCGAATAGAGTAAGGGGACTGCTAGCTTCACATGCGTTTCCGCGTCGAAAACAGTGTATGGACAAAGTGAGGAACTAGGCCGTTCCTTCTCTTCTTCTTGGGACTACGCTTTTCGGATGCGAAAAGTACCTAGGAGAAAACTCTACTGTGGAAGCTCATCCCCCTTCAAGGATCACAAAGTGCTATGCTGGCATTCCCTCCTTTGCTGAAGGGAAATCATTTCAGTAGCTCTTGGGCTATGACACGAGCCAGAGATCCTACACTGCAGCAAGGTACTTCGACGGGATGCTGACAAGTGTACGCACTATGTGGCACACCACTGCTTTCATCCCCTACTGAAATGAGAACATTGATAACACGTCAAATAGTGTGGATGGCTTTTGTGGAAAACACTTTTCGCACGAGTTCCTATAATTGCTGAATGACGCAGGGGAGCGCAAAGTCTTCACTGCTGTATTCTCAGAGTGGAATGAATGCCCTGCTAGGCCCATGGTGTACGTTTAGCTTGTTCGTCCCTTAATGCTTCACGAACGGGTGGAGTCCAAGGGACGTAGTAGTCTCCGTGCGTTTCCTAGGCTACACCCTTAGTCTCCCATTCCATCTACTACTGAAAAGAGAACATTCAGAAGACGTTCCACGCTGAGACGGCTTTGGCTAAAAAAACCCGGTTCCTACGAAATAGGTTTATTCGCGGGTGATGTTGAGGAGAAAACACAACTTCACCAATGTATTATCTTCCACTGGGAGCCCCGCAGGGTGCTCTGAGATCCATATTGCCTTAGATCTTCAGAGCCTTGGAGTCCAAGTCACGTAGCATGGCCTAGCGGCCTTCCAACGTCCGGATACGCTTTCCTCCCAGAACGCATAATTTGGCGAAAACAGTGGTAGCCAAGCTGACTGTAGTTCATAGTTGGCGTAGTCCTGTGCTCCCGTTCATTCCTTTGTCTGGGGGAACGTGATCCCTGAACTCTTTGCCTAGCAAAGTTACCGCCTAGGTGATCATACGGAAAACAAATTGGAATGATTGGCCAAATCGGTCGGTTATATCCGCACCCCATACATTTCGCACTCTACAGAAACGAGTCCATTGACCTAGTGTTTCCCGCTGGACATGAATTTTTCCAATAAGGCACTTGTGTGAAACATCCTGATTCCCTAGTCGTGTGGCAGCTTTCCATGAAATCCTTGCTGTTCTCTGAGAAGGAAATTCAGCCGCATAGACTCTATGGACTGTGAGCTTCATGTGCATATGTACGTTCGAGTAACAGTTTTATCCACAAGACATACTAGTCAGTACTTGCAGGAAATCGTCGGACTGTGAGTTTTTCAAGGAAAAAATAGAGGGGCGAAAACCCCACACTCGCAGCTCACTGTCCTGAAACGTTCAGATACTGCTATGCCCCAGCTCATTCACTCCTGATGGAAAATGATTTCAGGAGCATTTTGGTTAGAACAACACCCACAGCTCCGATATATGAGACGACTTCTGTTTCAAGATAGAGTTAGGGTTAGGGCTAGCATACGGGATATGGTTAGGATTAGCTTTATTATTAGGGTTAGGGATAGGGTTAGGGTTCGGTTTGGGGATTGGGTTCGGGTTAGGGTGAGGGGTAGGGTTAGGGATAAGAGTAGGGTTAGGGTTAGGATGATGGTTTGGGCTAATGTTACATGTAGGCTTAGGGCTAGGGCTATAGGTAGATGACGGCCGCCGGTCGAGGAAAGTGTGTCATAGAAGATAGTGCACTTCGTAGCAGTCATAGTCCTGTACTCTCTTTGAGTCCGTGGATGACGAGAAAGTGATTCTGTAGATCGTTGGACTCAAACACAGCAAGGGAAATGATAAGAGAGCAAAATAGCTGATCATAAGTTCTGAAGAGGTTGTGTGATAGGGTACAAGGCACTCATTTCCACTTCAGCTGATATGAACACATTGATCGAGTGCTGCGTTCATGCTTAAAGCCACTTCTCAGGAACATGTTCATTCCCGAGTCCTTGCCAGCTTTCAAACCGTTGACTCATGTGCTGTGTCCGAGACATTCACTCGAATAGAGTAAGGGGACTGCTAGCTTCACATGCGTTTCTGCGTCGAAAACACTGTATGGTCAAAGTGAGGGACTAGGCCGTTCCTTCTCTTCTTCTTGGGACTACGCTTTTCGGATGCGAAAAGTACCTAGGAGAAAACTCTACTGTGGAAGCTCATCCCCCTTCAAGGATCACAAAGTGCTATGCTGGCATTCCCTCCTTTGCTGAAGGGAAATCATTTCAGTAGCTCTTGGGCTATGACACGAGCCAGAGATCCTACATTGCAGCAAGGTACTTCGACGGGATGCTGACAAGTGTACGCACTATGTGGCACACCACTGCTTTCATCCCCTACTGAAATGAGAACATTGATAACACGTCAAATAGTGTGGATGGCTTTTGTGGAAAACACTTTTCGCACGAGTTCCTATAATTGCTGAATGACGCAGGGGAGCGCAAAGTCTTCACTGCTGTATTCTCAGAGTGGAATGAATGCCCTGCTAGGCCCATGGTGTACGTTTAGCTTGTTCGTCCCTTAATGCTTCACGAACGGGTGGAGTCCAAGGGACGTAGTAGTCTCCGTGCGTTTCCTAGGCTACACCCTTAGTCTCCCATTCCATCTACTACTGAAGAGAACATTCAGAAGACGTTCCACGCTGAGACTGCTTTGGCTAAAAAAACCCGGTTCCTACGAAATATGTTTATTCGCGGGTGATGTTGAGGAGAAAACACAACTTCACCAATGTATTATCTTCCACTGGGAGCCCCGCAGGGTGCTCTGAGATCCATATTGCCTTAGATCTTCAGAGCCTTGGAGTCCAAGTCACGTAGCATGGCCTAGCGGCCTTCCGACGTCCGGATACGCTTTCCTCCCAGAACGCATAATTTGGCGAAAACAGTGGTAGCCAAGCTGACTGTAGTTCATAGTTGGCGTAGTCCTGTGCTCCCGTTCATTCCTTTGTCTGGGGGAACGTGATCCCTGAACTCTTTGCCTAGCCAAGTTACCGCCTAGGTGATCATACGGAAAACAAATTGGAATGATTGGCCAAATCGGTCGGTTATATCGGCACCCCATACATTTCGCACTCTACAGAAACGAGTCCATTGACCTAGTGTTTCCCGCTGGACATGAATTTTTCCAATAAGGCACTTGTGTGAAACATCCTGATTCCCTGGTCGTGTGGCAGCTTTCCATGAAATCCTTGCTCTTCTCTGAGAAGGAAATTCAGCCGCATAGACTCTATGGACTGTGAGCTTCATGTGCATATGTACGTTCGAGTAACAGTTTTATCCACAAGACATACTAGTCAGTACTTGCAGGAAATCGTCGGACTGTGAGTTTTTCAAGGAAAAAATAGAGGGGCGAAAACCCCACACTCGCAGCTCACTGTCCTGAAACGTTCAGATACTGCTATGCCCCAGCTCATTCACTCCTGATGGAAAATGATTTCAGGAGCATTTTGGTTAGAACAACACCCACAGCTCCGATATATGAGACGACTTCTGTTTCAAGATAGAGTTAGGGTTAGGGCTAGCATACGGGATATGGTTAGGATTAGCTTTATTATTAGGGTTAGGGATAGGGTTAGGGTTCGGTTTGGGGATTGGGTTCGGGTTAGGGTGAGGGGTAGGGTTAGGGATAAGAGTAGGGTTAGGGTTAGGATGATGGTTTGGGCTAATGTTACATGTAGGCTTAGGGCTAGGGCTATAGGTAGATGACGGCCGCCGGTCGAGGAAAGTGTGTCATAGAAGATAGTGCACTTCGTAGCAGTCATAGTCCTGTACTCTCTTTGAGTCCGTGGATGACGAGAAAGTGATTCTGTAGATCGTTGGACTCAAACACAGCAAGGGAAATGGTAAGAGAGCAAAATAGCTGATCATAAGTTCTGAAGAGGTTGTGTGATAGGGTACAAGGCACTCATTTCCACTTCAGCTGATATGAACACATTGATCGAGTGCTGCGTTCATGCTTAAAGCCACTTCTCAGGAACATGTTCATTCCCGAGTCCTTGCCAGCTTTCAAACCGTTGACTCATGTGCTGTGTCCGAGACATTCACTCGAATAGAGTAAAGGGACTGCTAGCTTCACATGCGTTTCCGCGTCGAAAACACTGTATGGTCAAAGTGAGGAACTAGGCCGTTCCTTCTCTTCTTCTTGGGACTACGCTTTTCGGATGCGAAAAGTACCTAGGAGAAAACTCTACTGTGGAAGCTCATCCCCCTTCAAGGATCACAAAGTGCTATGCTGGCATTCCCTCCTTTGCTGAAGGGAAATCATTTCAGTAGCTCTTGGGCTATGACACGAGCCAGAGATCCTACACTGCAGCAAGGTACTTCGACGGGATGCTGACAAGTGTACGCACTATGTGGCACACAACTGCTTTCATCCCCTACTGAAATGAGAACATTGATAACACGTCAAATAGTGTGGATGGCTTTTGTGGAAAACACTTTTCGCACGAGTTCCTATAATTGCTGAATGACGCAGGGGAGCGCAAAGTCTTCACTGCTGTATTCTCAGAGTGGAATGAATGCCCTGCTAGGCCCATGGTGTACGTTTAGCTTGTTCGTCCCTTAATGCTTCACGAACGGGTGGAGTCCAAGGGACGTAGTAGTCTCCGTGCGTTTCCTAGGCTACACCCTTAGTCTCCCATTCCATCTACTACTGAAGAGAACATTCAGAAGACGTTCCACGCTGAGACTGCTTTGGCTAAAAAAACCCGGTTCCTACGAAATAGGTTTATTCGCGGGTGATGTTGAGGAGAAAACACAACTTCACCAATGTATTATCTTCCACTGGGAGCCCCGCAGGGTGCTCTGAGATCCATATTGCCTTAGATCTTCAGAGCCTTGGAGTCCAAGTCACGTAGCATGGCCTAGCGGCCTTCCAACGTCCGGATACGCTTTCCTCCCAGAACGCATAATTTGGCGAAAACAGTGGTAGCCAAGCTGACTGTAGTTCATAGTTGGCGTAGTCCTGTGCTCCCGTTCATTCCTTTGTCTGGGGGAACGTGATCCCTGAACTCTTTGCCTAGCCAAGTTACCGCCTAGGTGATCATACGGAAAACAAATTGGAATGATTGGCCAAATCGGTCGGTTATATCGGCACCCCATACATTTCGCACTCTACAGAAACGAGTCCATTGACCTAGTGTTTCCCGCTGGACATGAATTTTTCCAATAAGGCACTTGTGTGAAACATCCTGATTGCCTAGTCGTGTGGCAGCTTTCCATGAAATCCTTGCTGTTCTCTGAGAAGGAAATTCAGCCGCATAGACTCTATGGACTGTGAGCTTCATGTGCATATGTACGTTCGAGTAACAGTTTTATCCACAAGACATACTAGTCAGTACTTGCAGGAAATCGTCGGACTGTGAGTTTTTCAAGGAAAAAATAGAGGGGCGAAAACCCCACACTCGCAGCTCACTGTCCTGAAACGTTCAGATACTGCTATGCCCCAGCTCATTCACTCCTGATGGAAAATGATGTCAGGAGCATTTTGGTTAGAACAACACCCACAGCTCCGATATATGAGACGACTTCTGTTTCAAGATAGAGTTAGGGTTAGGGCTAGCATACGGGATATGGTTAGGATTAGCTTTATTATTAGGGTTAGGGATAGGGTTAGGGTTCGGTTTGCGGATTGGGTTCGGGTTAGGGTGAGGGGTAGGGTTAGGGATAAGAGTAGGGTTAGGGTTAGGATGATGGTTTGGGCTAATGTTACATGTAGGCTTAGGGCTAGGGCTATAGGCAGATGACGGCCGCCGGTCGAGGAAAGTGTGTCATAGAAGATAGTGCACTTCGTAGCAGTCATAGTCCTGTACTCTCTTTGAGTCCGTGGATGACGAGAAAGTGATTCTGTAGATCGTTGGACTCAAACACAGCAAGGGAAATGATAAGAGAGCAAAATAGCTGATCATAAGTTCTGAAGAGGTTGTGTGATAGGGTACAAGGCACTCATTTCCACTTCAGCTGATATGAACACATTGATCGAGTGCTGCGTTCATGCTTAAAGCCACTTCTCAGGAACATGTTCATTCCCGAGTCCTTGCCAGCTTTCACACCGTTGACTCATGTGCTGTGTCCGAGACGTTCACTCGAATAGAGTAAGGGGACTGCTAGCTTCACATGCGTTTCTGCGTCGAAAACACTGTATGGTCAAAGTGAGGAACTAGGCCGTTCCTTCTCTTCTTCTTGGGACTACGCTTTTCGGATGCGAAAAGTACCTAGGAGAAAACTCTACTGTGGAAGCTCATCCCCCTTCAAGGATCACAAAGTGCTATGCTGGCATTCCCTCCTTTGCTGAAGGGAAATCATTTCAGTAGCTCTTGGGCTATGACACGAGCCAGAGATCCTACACTGCAGCAAGGTACTTCGACGGGATGCTGACAAGTGTACGCACTATGTGGCACACCACTGCTTTCATCCCCTACTGAAATGAGAACATTGATAACACGTCAAATAGTGTGGATGGCTTTTGTGGAAAACACTTTTCGCACGAGTTCCTATAATTGCTGAATGACGCAGGGGAGCGCAAAGTCTTCACTGCTGTATTCTCAGAGTGGAATGAATGCCCTGCTAGGCCCATGGTGTACGTTTAGCTTGTTCGTCCCTTAATGCTTCACGAACGGGTGGAGTCCAAGGGACGTAGTAGTCTCCGTGCGTTTCCTAGGCTACACCCTTAGTCTCCCATTCCATCTACTACTGAAAAGAGAACATTTAGAAGACGTTCCACGCTGAGACGGCTTTGGCTAAAAAAACCCGGTTCCTACGAAATAGGTTTATTCCCGGGTGATGTTGAGGAGAAAACACAACTTCACCAATGTATTATCTTCCACTGGGAGCCCCGCAGGGTGCTCTGAGATCCATATTGCCTTAGATCTTCAGAGCCTTGGAGTCCAAGTCACGTAGCATGGCCTAGCGGCCTTCCGACGTCCGGATACGCTTTCCTCCCAGAACGCATAATTTGGCGAAAACAGTGGTAGCCAAGCTGACTGTAGTTCATAGTTGGCGTAGTCCTGTGCTCCCGTTCATTCCTTTGTCTGGGGGAACGTGATCCCTGAACTCTTTGCCTAGCCAAGTTACCGCCTAGGTGATCATACGGAAAACAAATTGGAATGATTGGCCAAATCGGTCGGTTATATCGGCACCCCATACATTTCGCACTCTACAGAAACGAGTCCATTGACCTAGTGTTTCCCGCTGGACATGAATTTTTCCAATAAGGCACTTGTGTGAAACATCCTGATTCCCTAGTCGTGTGGCAGCTTTCCATGAAATCCTTGCTGTTCTCTGAGAAGGAAATTCAGCCGCATAGACTCTATGGACTGTGAGCTTCATGTGCATATGTACGTTCGAGTAACAGTTTTATCCACAAGACATACTAGTCAGTACTTGCAGGAAATCGTCGGACTGTGAGTTTTTCAAGGAAAAAATAGAGGGGCGAAAACCCCACACTCGCAGCTCACTGTCCTGAAACGTTCAGATACTGCTATGCCCCAGCTCATTCACTCCTGATGGAAAATGATATCAGGAGCATTTTGGTTAGAACAACACCCACAGCTCCGATATATGAGACGACTTCTGTTTCAAGATAGAGTTAGGGTTAGGGCTAGCATACGGGATATGGTTAGGATTAGCTTTATTATTAGGGTTAGGGTTCGGTTTGGGGATTGGGTTCGGGTTAGGGTGAGGGGTAGGGTTAGGGATAAGAGTAGGGTTAGGGTTAGGATGATGGTTTGGGCTAATGTTACATGTAGGCTTAGGGCTAGGGCTATAGGCAGATGAAGGCCGCCGGTCGAGGAAAGTGTGTCATAGAAGATAGTGCACTTCGTAGCAGTCATAGTCCTGTACTCTCTTTGAGTCCGTGGATGACGAGAAAGTGATTCTGTAGATCGTTGGACTCAAACACAGCAAGGGAAATGGTAAGAGAGCAAAATAGCTGATCATAAGTTCTGAAGAGGTTGTGTGATAGGGTACAAGGCACTCATTTCCACTTCAGCTGATATGAACACATTGATCGAGTGCTGCGTTCATGCTTAAAGCCACTTCTCAGGAACATGTTCATTCCCGAGTCCTTGCCAGCTTTCAAACCGTTGATTCATGTGCTGTGTCCGAGACATTCACTCGAATAGAGTAAGGGGACTGCTAGCTTCACATGCGTTTCCGCGTCGAAAACAGTGTATGGACAAAGTGAGGAACTAGGCCGTTCCTTCTCTTCTTCTTGGGACTACGCTTTTCGGATGCGAAAAGTACCTAGGAGAAAACTCTACTGTGGAAGCTCATCCCCCTTCAAGGATCACAAAGTGCTATGCTGGCATTCCCTCCTTTGCTGAAGGGAAATCATTTCAGTAGCTCTTGGGCTATGACCCGAGCCAGAGATCCTACACTGCAGCAAGGTACTTCGACGGGATGCTGACAAGTGTACGCACTATGTGGCACACCACTGCTTTCATCCCCTACTGAAATGAGAACATTGATAACACGTCAAATAGTGTGGATGGCTTTTGTGGAAAACACTTTTCGCACGAGTTCCTATAATTGCTGAATGACGCAGGGGAGCGTAAAGTCTTCACTGCTGTATTCTCAGAGTGGAATGAATGCCCTGCTAGGCCCATGGTGTACGTTTAGCTTGTTCGTCCCTTAATGCTTCACGAACGGGTGGAGTCCAAGGGACGTAGTAGTCTCCGTGCGTTTCCTAGGCTACACCCTTAGTCTCCCATTCCATCTACTACTGAAAAGAGAACATTCAGAAGACGTTCCACGCTGAGACGGCTTTGGCTAAAAAAACCCGGTTCCTACGAAATAGGTTTATTCGCGGGTGATGTTGAGGAGAAAACACAACTTCACCAATGTATTATCTTCCACTGGGAGCCCCGCAGGGTGCTCTGAGATCCATATTGCCTTAGATCTTCAGAGCCTTGGAGTCCAAGTCACGTAGCATGGCCTAGCGGCCTTCCAACGTCCGGATACGCTTTCCTCCCAGAACGCATAATTTGGCGAAAACAGTGGTAGCCAAGCTGACTGTAGTTCATAGTTGGCGTAGTCCTGTGCTCCCGTTCATTCCTTTGTCTGGGGGAACGTGATCCCTGAACTCTTTGCCTAGCCAAGTTACCGCCTAGGTGATCATACGGAAAACAAATTGGAATGATTGGCCAAATCGGTCGGTTATATCGGCACCCCATACATTTCGCACTCTACAGAAACGAGTCCATTGACCTAGTGTTTCCCGCTGGACATGAATTTTTCCAATAAGGCACTTGTGTGAAACATCCTGATTCCCTGGTCGTGTGGCAGCTTTCCATGAAATCCTTGCTGTTCTCTGAGAAGGAAATTCAGCCGCATAGACTCTATGGACTGTGAGCTTCATGTGCATATGTACGTTCGAGTAACAGTTTTATCCACAAGACATACTAGTCAGTACTTGCAGGAAATCGTCGGACTGTGAGTTTTTCAAGGAAAAAATAGAGGGGCGAAAACCCCACACTCGCAGCTCACTGTCCTGAAACGTTCAGATACTGCTATGCCCCAGCTCATTCACTCCTGATGGAAAATGATTTCAGGAGCATTTTGGTTAGAACAACACCCACAGCTCCGATATATGAGACGACTTCTGTTTCAAGATAGAGTTAGGGTTAGGGCTAGCATACGGGATATGGTTAGGATTAGCTTTATTATTAGGGTTAGGGATAGGGTTAGGGTTCGGTTTGGGGATTGGGTTCGGGTTAGGGTGAGGGGTAGGGTTAGGGATAAGAGTAGGGTTAGGGTTAGGATGATGGTTTGGGCTAATGTTACATGTAGGCTTAGGGCTAGGGCTATAGGCAGATGAAGGCCGACGGTCGAGGAAAGTGTGTCATAGAAGATAGTGCACTTCGTAGCAGTCATAGTCCTGTACTCTCTTTGAGTCCGTGGATGACGAGAAAGTGATTCTGTAGATCGTTGGACTCAAACACAGCAAGGGAAATGGTAAGAGAGCAAAATAGCTGATCATAAGTTCTGAAGAGGTTGTGTGATAGGGTACAAGGCACTCATTTCCACTTCAGCTGATATGAACACATTGATCGAGTGCTGCGTTCATGCTTAAAGCCACTTCTCAGGAACATGTTCATTCCCGAGTCCTTGCCAGCTTTCAAACCGTTGATTCATGTGCTGTGTCCGAGACATTCACTCGAATAGAGTAAGGGGACTGCTAGCTTCACATGCGTTTCCGCGTCGAAAACAGTGTATGGACAAAGTGAGGAACTAGGCCGTTCCTTCTCTTCTTCTTGGGACTACGCTTTTCGGATGCGAAAAGTACCTAGGAGAAAACTCTACTGTGGAAGCTCATCCCCCTTCAAGGATCACAAAGTGCTATGCTGGCATTCCCTCCTTTGCTGAAGGGAAATCATTTCAGTAGCTCTTGGGCTATGACCCGAGCCAGAGATCCTACACTGCAGCAAGGTACTTCGACGGGATGCTGACAAGTGTACGCACTATGTGGCACACCACTGCTTTCATCCCCTACTGAAATGAGAACATTGATAACACGTCAAATAGTGTGGATGGCTTTTGTGGAAAACACTTTTCGCACGAGTTCCTATAATTGCTGAATGACGCAGGGGAGCGTAAAGTCTTCACTGCTGTATTCTCAGAGTGGAATGAATGCCCTGCTAGGCCCATGGTGTACGTTTAGCTTGTTCGTCCCTTAATGCTTCACGAACGGGTGGAGTCCAAGGGACGTAGTAGTCTCCGTGCGTTTCCTAGGCTACACCCTTAGTCTCCCATTCCATCTACTACTGAAAAGAGAACATTCAGAAGACGTTCCACGCTGAGACGGCTTTGGCTAAAAAAACCCGGTTCCTACGAAATAGGTTTATTCGCGGGTGATGTTGAGGAGAAAACACAACTTCACCAATGTATTATCTTCCACTGGGAGCCCCGCAGGGTGCTCTGAGATCCATATTGCCTTAGATCTTCAGAGCCTTGGAGTCCAAGTCACGTAGCATGGCCTAGCGGCCTTCCAACGTCCGGATACGCTTTCCTCCCAGAACGCATAATTTGGCGAAAACAGTGGTAGCCAAGCTGACTGTAGTTCATAGTTGGCGTAGTCCTGTGCTCCCGTTCATTCCTTTGTCTGGGGGAACGTGATCCCTGAACTCTTTGCCTAGCCAAGTTACCGCCTAGGTGATCATACGGAAAACAAATTGGAATGATTGGCCAAATCGGTCGGTTATATCGGCACCCCATACATTTCGCACTCTACAGAAACGAGTCCATTGACCTAGTGTTTCCCGCTGGACATGAATTTTTCCAATAAGGCACTTGTGTGAAACATCCTGATTCCCTAGTCGTGTGGCAGCTTTCCATGAAATCCTTGCTGTTCTCTGAGAAGGAAATTCAGCCGCATAGACTCTATGGACTGTGAGCTTCATGTGCATATGTACGTTCGAGTAACAGTTTTATCCACAAGACATACTAGTCAGTACTTGCAGGAAATCGTCGGACTGTGAGTTTTTCAAGGAAAAAATAGAGGGGCGAAAACCCCACACTCGCAGCTCACTGTCCTGAAACGTTCAGATACTGCTATGCCCCAGCTCATTCACTCCTGATGGAAAATGATTTCAGGAGCATTTTGGTTAGAACAACACCCACAGCTCCGATATATGAGACGACTTCTGTTTCAAGATAGAGTTAGGGTTAGGGCTAGCATACGGGATATGGTTAGGATTAGCTTTATTATTAGGGTTAGGGATAGGGTTAGGGTTCGGTTTGGGGATTGGGTTCGGGTTAGGGTGAGGGGTAGGGTTAGGGATAAGAGTAGGGTTAGGGTTAGGATGATGGTTTGGGCTAATGTTACATGTAGGCTTAGGGCTAGGGCTATAGGCAGATGAAGGCCGACGGTCGAGGAAAGTGTGTCATAGAAGATAGTGCACTTCGTAGCAGTCATAGTCCTGTACTCTCTTTGAGTCCGTGGATGACGAGAAAGTGATTCTGTAGATCGTTGGACTCAAACACAGCAAGGGAAATGGTAAGAGAGCAAAATAGCTGATCATAAGTTCTGAAGAGGTTGTGCGATAGGGTACAAGGCACTTATTTCCACTTCAGCTGATATGAACACATTGATCGAGTGCTGCGTTCATGGTTAAAGCCACTTCTCAGGAACATGTTCATTCCCGAGTCCTTGCCAGCTTTGAAACCGTTGATTCATGTGCTGTGTCCGAGACATTCACTCGAATAGAGTAAGGGGACTGCTAGCTTCACATGCGTTTCCGCGTCGAAAACAGTGTATGGTCAAAGTGAGGAACTAGGCCGTTCCTTCTCTTCTTCTTGGGACTACGCTTTTCGGATGCGAAAAGTACCTAGGAGAAAACTCTACTGTGGAAGCTCATCCCCCTTCAAGGATCACAAAGTGCTATGCTGGCATTCCCTCCTTTGCTGAAGGGAAATCATTTCAGTAGCTCTTGGGCTATGACACGAGCCAGAGATCCTACACTGCAGCAAGGTACTTCGACGGGATGCTGACAAGTGTACGCACTATGTGGCACACCACTGCTTTCATCCCCTACTGAAATGAGAACATTGATAACACGTCAAATAGTGTGGATGGCTTTTGTGGAAAACACTTTTCGCACGAGTTCCTATAATTGCTGAATGACGCAGGGGAGCGCAAAGTCTTCACTGCTGTATTCTCAGAGTGGAATGAATGCCCTGCTAGGCCCATGGTGTACGTTTAGCTTGTTCGTCCCTTAATGCTTCACGAACGGGTGGAGTCCAAGGGACATAGTAGTCTCCGTGCGTTTCCTAGGCTACACCCTTAGTCTCCCATTCCATCTACTACTGAAAAGAGAACATTCAGAAGACGTTCCACGCTGAGACGGCTTTGGCTAAAAAAACCCGGTTCCTGCGAAATAGGTTTATTCGCGGGTGATGTTGAGGAGAAAACACAACTTCACCAATGTATTATCTTCCACTGGGAGCCCCGCAGGGTGCTCTGAGATCCATATTGCCTTAGATCTTCAGAGCCTTGGAGCAAGTCACGTAGCATGGCCTAGCGGCCTTCCAACGTCCGGATACGCTTTCCTCCCAGAACGCATAATTTGGCGAAAACAGTGGTAGCCAAGCTGACTGTAGTTCATAGTTGGCGTAGTCCTGTGCTCCCGTTCATTCCTTTGTCTGGGGGAACGTGATCCCTGAACTCTTTTCCTAGCCATGTTACCGCCTAGGTGATCATACGGAAAACAAATTGGAATGATTGGCCAAATCGGTCGGTTATATCGGCACCCCATACATTTCGCACTCTACAGAAACGAGTCCATTGACCTAGTGTTTCCCGCTGGACATGAATTTTTCCAATAAGGCACTTGTGTGAAACATCCTGATTCCCTAGTCGTGTGGCAGCTTTCCATGAAATCCTTGCTGTTCTCTGAGAAGGAAATTCAGCCGCATAGACTCTATGGACTGTGAGCTTCATGCGCATATGTACGTTCGAGTAACAGTTTTATCCACAAGACATACTAGTCAGTACTTGCAGGAAATCGTCGGACTGTGAGTTTTTCAAGGAAAAAATAGAGGGGCGAAAACCCCACACTCGCAGCTCACTGTCCTGAAACGTTCAGATACTGCTATGCCCCAGCTCATTCACTCCTGATGGAAAATGACTTCAGCAGCATTGTGGTTAGAACATCACCCACAGCTCCGATATATGAGACGACTTCTGTTTCAAGATAGAGTTAGGGTTAGGGCTAGCATACGGGATATGGTTAGGATTAGCTTTATTATTAGGGTTAGGGTTCGGTTTGGGGATTGGGTTCGGGTTAGGGTGAGGGGTAGGGTTAGGGATAAGAGTAGGGTTAGGGTTAGGATGATGGTTTGGGCTAATGTTACATGTAGGCTTAGGGCTAGGGCTATAGGCAGATGAAGGCCGCCGGTCGAGGAAAGTGTGTCATAGAAGATAGTGCACTTCGTAGCAGTCATAGTCCTGTACTCTCTTTGAGTCCGTGGATGACGAGAAAGTGATTCTGTAGATCGTTGGACTCAAACACAGCAAGGGAAATGATAAGAGAGCAAAATAGCTGATCATAAGTTCTGAAGAGGTTGTGTGATAGGGTACAAGGCACTCATTTCCACTTCAGCTGATATGAACACATTGATCGAGTGCTGCGTTCATGCTTAAAGCCACTTCTCAGGAACATGTTCATTCCCGAGTCCTTGCCAGCTTTCAAACCGTTGATTCATGTGCTGTGTCCGAGACATTCACTCGAATAGAGTAAGGGGACTGCTAGCTTCACATGCGTTTCCGCGTCGAAAACAGTGTATGGACAAAGTGAGGAACTAGGCCGTTCCTTCTCTTCTTCTTGGGACTACGCTCTTCGGATGCGAAAAGTACCTAGGAGAAAACTCTACTGTGGAAGCTCATCCCCCTTCAAGGATCACAAAGTGCTATGCTGGCATTCCCTCCTTTGCTGAAGGGAAATCATTTCAGTAGCTCTTGGGCTATGACCCGAGCCAGAGATCCTACACTGCAGCAAGGTACTTCGACGGGATGCTGACAAGTGTACGCACTATGTGGCACACCACTGCTTTCATCCCCTACTGAAATGAGAACATTGATAACACGTCAAATAGTGTGGATGGCTTTTGTGGAAAACACTTTTCGCACGAGTTCCTATAATTGCTGAATGACGCAGGGGAGCGTAAAGTCTTCACTGCTGTATTCTCAGAGTGGAATGAATGCCCTGCTAGGCCCATGGTGTACGTTTAGCTTGTTCGTCCCTTAATGCTTCACGAACGGGTGGAGTCCAAGGGACGTAGTAGTCTCCGTGCGTTTCCTAGGCTACACCCTTAGTCTCCCATTCCATCTACTACTGAAAAGAGAACATTCAGAAGACGTTCCACGCTGAGACGGCTTTGGCTAAAAAAACCCGGTTCCTACGAAATAGGTTTATTCGCGGGTGATGTTGAGGAGAAAACACAACTTCACCAATGTATTATCTTCCACTGGGAGCCCCGCAGGGTGCTCTGAGATCCATATTGCCTTAGATCTTCAGAGCCTTGGAGTCCAAGTCACGTAGCATGGCCTAGCGGCCTTCCAACGTCCGGATACGCTTTCCTCCCAGAACGCATAATTTGGCGAAAACAGTGGTAGCCAAGCTGACTGTAGTTCATAGTTGGCGTAGTCCTGTGCTCCCGTTCATTCCTTTGTCTGGGGGAACGTGATCCCTGAACTCTTTGCCTAGCCAAGTTACCGCCTAGGTGATCATACGGAAAACAAATTGGAATGATTGGCCAAATCGGTCGGTTATATCGGCACCCCATACATTTCGCACTCTACAGAAACGAGTCCATTGACCTAGTGTTTCCCGCTGGACATGAATTTTTCCAATAAGGCACTTGTGTGAAACATCCTGATTCCCTGGTCGTGTGGCAGCTTTCCATGAAATCCTTGCTGTTCTCTGAGAAGGAAATTCAGCCGCATAGACTCTATGGACTGTGAGCTTCATGTGCATATGTACGTTCGAGTAACAGTTTTATCCACAAGACATACTAGTCAGTACTTGCAGGAAATCGTCGGACTGTGAGTTTTTCAAGGAAAAAATAGAGGGGCGAAAACCCCACACTCGCAGCTCACTGTCCTGAAACGTTCAGATACTGCTATGCCCCAGCTCATTCACTCCTGATGGAAAATGATTTCAGGAGCATTTTGGTTAGAACAACACCCACAGCTCCGATATATGAGACGACTTCTGTTTCAAGATAGAGTTAGGGTTAGGGCTAGCATACGGGATATGGTTAGGATTAGCTTTATTATTAGGGTTAGGGATAGGGTTAGGGTTCGGTTTGGGGATTGGGTTCGGGTTAGGGTGAGGGGTAGGGTTAGGGATAAGAGTAGGGTTAGGGTTAGGATGATGGTTTGGGCTAATGTTACATGTAGGCTTAGGGCTAGGGCTATAGGCAGATGAAGGCCGACGGTCGAGGAAAGTGTGTCATAGAAGATAGTGCACTTCGTAGCAGTCATAGTCCTGTACTCTCTTTGAGTCCGTGGATGACGAGAAAGTGATTCTGTAGATCGTTGGACTCAAACACAGCAAGGGAAATGGTAAGAGAGCAAAATAGCTGATCATAAGTTCTGAAGAGGTTGTGTGATAGGGTACAAGGCACTCATTTCCACTTCAGCTGATATGAACACATTGATCGAGTGCTGCGTTCATGCTTAAAGCCACTTCTCAGGAACATGTTCATTCCCGAGTCCTTGCCAGCTTTCAAACCGTTGATTCATGTGCTGTGTCCGAGACATTCACTCGAATAGAGTAAGGGGACTGCTAGCTTCACATGCGTTTCCGCGTCGAAAACAGTGTATGGACAAAGTGAGGAACTAGGCCGTTCCTTCTCTTCTTCTTGGGACTACGCTTTTCGGATGCGAAAAGTACCTAGGAGAAAACTCTACTGTGGAAGCTCATCCCCCTTCAAGGATCACAAAGTGCTATGCTGGCATTCCCTCCTTTGCTGAAGGGAAATCATTTCAGTAGCTCTTGGGCTATGACCCGAGCCAGAGATCCTACACTGCAGCAAGGTACTTCGACGGGATGCTGACAAGTGTACGCACTATGTGGCACACCACTGCTTTCATCCCCTACTGAAATGAGAACATTGATAACACGTCAAATAGTGTGGATGGCTTTTGTGGAAAACACTTTTCGCACGAGTTCCTATAATTGCTGAATGACGCAGGGGAGCGTAAAGTCTTCACTGCTGTATTCTCAGAGTGGAATGAATGCCCTGCTAGGCCCATGGTGTACGTTTAGCTTGTTCGTCCCTTAATGCTTCACGAACGGGTGGAGTCCAAGGGACGTAGTAGTCTCCGTGCGTTTCCTAGGCTACACCCTTAGTCTCCCATTCCATCTACTACTGAAAAGAGAACATTCAGAAGACGTTCCACGCTGAGACGGCTTTGGCTAAAAAAACCCGGTTCCTACGAAATAGGTTTATTCGCGGGTGATGTTGAGGAGAAAACACAACTTCACCAATGTATTATCTTCCACTGGGAGCCCCGCAGGGTGCTCTGAGATCCATATTGCCTTAGATCTTCAGAGCCTTGGAGTCCAAGTCACGTAGCATGGCCTAGCGGCCTTCCAACGTCCGGATACGCTTTCCTCCCAGAACGCATAATTTGGCGAAAACAGTGGTAGCCAAGCTGACTGTAGTTCATAGTTGGCGTAGTCCTGTGCTCCCGTTCATTCCTTTGTCTGGGGGAACGTGATCCCTGAACTCTTTGCCTAGCCAAGTTACCGCCTAGGTGATCATACGGAAAACAAATTGGAATGATTGGCCAAATCGGTCGGTTATATCGGCACCCCATACATTTCGCACTCTACAGAAACGAGTCCATTGACCTAGTGTTTCCCGCTGGACATGAATTTTTCCAATAAGGCACTTGTGTGAAACATCCTGATTCCCTAGTCGTGTGGCAGCTTTCCATGAAATCCTTGCTGTTCTCTGAGAAGGAAATTCAGCCGCATAGACTCTATGGACTGTGAGCTTCATGTGCATATGTACGTTCGAGTAACAGTTTTATCCACAAGACATACTAGTCAGTACTTGCAGGAAATCGTCGGACTGTGAGTTTTTCAAGGAAAAAATAGAGGGGCGAAAACCCCACACTCGCAGCTCACTGTCCTGAAACGTTCAGATACTGCTATGCCCCAGCTCATTCACTCCTGATGGAAAATGATTTCAGGAGCATTTTGGTTAGAACAACACCCACAGCTCCGATATATGAGACGACTTCTGTTTCAAGATAGAGTTAGGGTTAGGGCTAGCATACGGGATATGGTTAGGATTAGCTTTATTATTAGGGTTAGGGATAGGGTTAGGGTTCGGTTTGGGGATTGGGTTCGGGTTAGGGTGAGGGGTAGGGTTAGGGATAAGAGTAGGGTTAGGGTTAGGATGATGGTTTGGGCTAATGTTACATGTAGGCTTAGGGCTAGGGCTATAGGCAGATGAAGGCCGACGGTCGAGGAAAGTGTGTCATAGAAGATAGTGCACTTCGTAGCAGTCATAGTCCTGTACTCTCTTTGAGTCCGTGGATGACGAGAAAGTGATTCTGTAGATCGTTGGACTCAAACACAGCAAGGGAAATGGTAAGAGAGCAAAATAGCTGATCATAAGTTCTGAAGAGGTTGTGTGATAGGGTACAAGGCACTTATTTCCACTTCAGCTGATATGAACACATTGATCGAGTGCTGCGTTCATGCTTAAAGCCACTTCTCAGGAACATGTTCATTCCCGAGTCCTTGCCAGCTTTGAAACCGTTGATTCATGTGCTGTGTCCGAGACATTCACTCGAATAGAGTAAGGGGACTGCTAGCTTCACATGCGTTTCCGCGTCGAAAACAGTGTATGGTCAAAGTGAGGAACTAGGCCGTTCCTTCTCTTCTTCTTGGGACTACGCTTTTCGGATGCGAAAAGTACCTAGGAGAAAACTCTACTGTGGAAGCTCATCCCCCTTCAAGGATCACAAAGTGCTATGCTGGCATTCCCTCCTTTGCTGAAGGGAAATCATTTCAGTAGCTCTTGGGCTATGACACGAGCCAGAGATCCTACACTGCAGCAAGGTACTTCGACGGGATGCTGACAAGTGTACGCACTATGTGGCACACCACTGCTTTCATCCCCTACTGAAATGAGAACATTGATAACACGTCAAATAGTGTGGATGGCTTTTGTGGAAAACACTTTTCGCACGAGTTCCTATAATTGCTGAATGACGCAGGGGAGCGCAAAGTCTTCACTGCTGTATTCTCAGAGTGGAATGAATGCCCTGCTAGGCCCATGGTGTACGTTTAGCTTGTTCGTCCCTTAATGCTTCACGAACGGGTGGAGTCCAAGGGACATAGTAGTCTCCGTGCGTTTCCTAGGCTACACCCTTAGTCTCCCATTCCATCTACTACTGAAAAGAGAACATTCAGAAGACGTTCCACGCTGAGACGGCTTTGGCTAAAAAAACCCGGTTCCTGCGAAATAGGTTTATTCGCGGGTGATGTTGAGGAGAAAACACAACTTCACCAATGTATTATCTTCCACTGGGAGCCCCGCAGGGTGCTCTGAGATCCATATTGCCTTAGATCTTCAGAGCCTTGGAGCAAGTCACGTAGCATGGCCTAGCGGCCTTCCAACGTCCGGATACGCTTTCCTCCCAGAACGCATAATTTGGCGAAAACAGTGGTAGCCAAGCTGACTGTAGTTCATAGTTGGCGTAGTCCTGTGCTCCCGTTCATTCCTTTGTCTGGGGGAACGTGATCCCTGAACTCTTTTCCTAGCCATGTTACCGCCTAGGTGATCATACGGAAAACAAATTGGAATGATTGGCCAAATCGGTCGGTTATATCGGCACCCCATACATTTCGCACTCTACAGAAACGAGTCCATTGACCTAGTGTTTCCCGCTGGACATGAATTTTTCCAATAAGGCACTTGTGTGAAACATCCTGATTCCCTAGTCGTGTGGCAGCTTTCCATGAAATCCTTGCTGTTCTCTGAGAAGGAAATTCAGCCGCATAGACTCTATGGACTGTGAGCTTCATGCGCATATGTACGTTCGAGTAACAGTTTTATCCACAAGACATACTAGTCAGTACTTGCAGGAAATCGTCGGACTGTGAGTTTTTCAAGGAAAAAATAGAGGGGCGAAAACCCCACACTCGCAGCTCACTGTCCTGAAACGTTCAGATACTGCTATGCCCCAGCTCATTCACTCCTGATGGAAAATGACTTCAGCAGCATTGTGGTTAGAACATCACCCACAGCTCCGATATATGAGACGACTTCTGTTTCAAGATAGAGTTAGGGTTAGGGCTAGCATACGGGATATGGTTAGGATTAGCTTTATTATTAGGGTTAGGGTTCGGTTTGGGGATTGGGTTCGGGTTAGGGTGAGGGGTAGGGTTAGGGATAAGAGTAGGGTTAGGGTTAGGATGATGGTTTGGGCTAATGTTACATGTAGGCTTAGGGTTAGGGCTATAGGCAGATGACGGCCGCCGGTCGAGGAAAGTGTGTCATAGAAGATAGTGCACTTCAGAGCAGTCATAGTCCTGTACTCTCTTTGAGTCCGTGGATGACGAGAAAGTGATTCTGTAGATCGTTGGACTCAAACACAGCAAGGGAAATGGTAAGAGAGCAAAATAGCTGATCATAAGTTCTGAAGAGGTTGTGTGATAGGGTACAAGGCACTCATTTCCACTTCAGCTGATATGAACACATTGATCGAGTGCTGCGTTCATGCTTAAAGCCACTTCTCAGGAACATGTTCATTCCCGAGTTCTTGCCAGCTTTCAAACCGTTGACTCATGTGCTGTGTCCGAGACATTCACTTGAATAGAGTAAGGGGACTGCTAGCTTCACATGCGTTTCCGCGTCGAAAACACTGTATGGTCAAAGTGAGGAACTAGGCCGTTCCTTCTCTTCTTCTTGGGACTACGCTTTTCGGATGCGAAAAGTACCTAGGAGAAAACTCTACTGTGGAAGCTCATCCCCCTTCAAGGATCACAAAGTGCTATGCTGGCATTCCCTCCTTTGCTGAAGGGAAATCATTTCAGTAGCTCTTGGGCTATGACCCGAGCCAGAGATCCTACACTGCAGCAAGGTACTTCGACGGGATGCTGACAAGTGTACGCACTATGTGGCACACCACTGCTTTCATCCCCTACTGAAATGAGAACATTGATAACACGTCAAATAGTGTGGATGGCTTTTGTGGAAAACACTTTTCGCACGAGTTCCTATAATTGCTGAATGACGCAGGGGAGCGTAAAGTCTTCACTGCTGTATTCTCAGAGTGGAATGAATGCCCTGCTAGGCCCATGGTGTACGTTTAGCTTGTTCGTCCCTTAATGCTTCACGAACGGGTGGAGTCCAAGGGACCTGGTAGTCTCCGTGCGTTTCCTAGGCTACACCCTTAGTCTCCCATTCCATCTACTACTGAAAAGAGAACATTCAGAAGACGTTCCACGCTGAGACTGCTTTGGCTAAAAAAACCCGGTTCCTACGAAATAGGTTTATTCGCGGGTGATGTTGAGGAGAAAACACAACTTCACCAATGTATTATCTTCCACTGGGAGCCCCGCAGGGTGCTCTGAGATCCATATTGCCTTAGATCTTCAGAGCCTTGGAGTCCAAGTCACGTAGCATGGCCTAGCGGCCTTCCAACGTCCGGATACGCTTTCCTCCCAGAACGCATAATTTGGCGAAAACAGTGGTAGCCAAGCTGACTGTAGTTCATAGTTGGCGTAGTCCTGTGCTCCCGTTCATTCCTTTGTCTGGGGGAACGTGATCCCTGAACTCTTTGCCTAGCCAAGTTACCGCCTAGGTGATCATACGGAAAACAAATTGGAATGATTGGCCAAATCGGTCGGTTATATCGGCACCCCATACATTTCGCACTCTACAGAAACGAGTCCATTGACCTAGTGTTTCCCGCTGGACATGAATTTTTCCAATAAGGCACTTGTGTGAAACATCCTGATTCCCTAGTCGTGTGGCAGCTTTCCATGAAATCCTTGCTGTTCTCTGAGAAGGAAATTCAGCCGCATAGACTCTATGGACTGTGAGCTTCATGTGCATATGTACGTTCGAGTAACAGTTTTATCCACAAGACATACTAGTCAGTACTTGCAGGAAATCGTCGGACTGTGAGTTTTTCAAGGAAAAAATAGAGGGGCGAAAACCCCACACTCGCAGCTCACTGTCCTGAAACGTTCAGATACTGCTATGCCCCAGCTCATTCACTCCTGATGGAAAATGATTTCAGGAGCATTTTGGTTAGAACAACACCCACAGCTCCGATATATGAGACGACTTCTGTTTCAAGATAGAGTTAGGGTTAGGGCTAGCATACGGGATATGGTTAGGATTAGCTTTATTATTAGGGTTAGGGATAGGGTTAGGGTTCGGTTTGGGGATTGGGTTCGGGTTAGGGTGAGGGGTAGGGTTAGGGATAAGAGTAGGGTTAGGGTTAGGATGATGGTTTGGGCTAATGTTACATGTAGGCTTAGGGCTAGGGCTATAGGCAGATGAAGGCCGACGGTCGAGGAAAGTGTGTCATAGAAGATAGTGCACTTCGTAGCAGTCATAGTCCTGTACTCTCTTTGAGTCCGTGGATGACGAGAAAGTGATTCTGTAGATCGTTGGACTCAAACACAGCAAGGGAAATGGTAAGAGAGCAAAATAGCTGATCATAAGTTCTGAAGAGGTTGTGTGATAGGGTACAAGGCACTCATTTCCACTTCAGCTGATATGAACACATTGATCGAGTGCTGCGTTCATGCTTAAAGCCACTTCTCAGGAACATGTTCATTCCCAAGTCCTTGCCAGCTTTCAAACCGTTGATTCATGTGCTGTGTCCGAGACATTCACTCGAATAGAGTAAGGGGACTGCTATCTTCACATGCGTTTCCGCGTCGAAAACAGTGTATGGACAAAGTGAGGAACTAGGCCGTTCCTTCTCTTCTTCTTGGGACTACGCTTTTCGGATGCGAAAAGTACCTAGGAGAAAACTCTACTGTGGAAGCTCATCCCCCTTCAAGGATCACAAAGTGCTATGCTGGCATTCCCTCCTTTGCTGAAGGGAAATCATTTCAGTAGCTCTTGGGCTATGACACGAGCCAGAGATCCTACACTGCAGCAAGGTACTTCGACGGGATGCTGACAAGTGTACGCACTATGTGGCACACCACTGCTTTCATCCCCTACTGAAATGAGAACATTGATAACACGTCAAATAGTGTGGATGGCTTTTGTGGAAAACACTTTTCGCACGAGTTCCTATAATTGCTGAATGACGCAGGGGAGCGCAAAGTCTTCACTGCTGTATTCTCAGAGTGGAATGAATGCCCTGCTAGGCCCATGGTGTACGTTTAGCTTGTTCGTCCCTTAATGCTTCACGAACGGGTGGAGTCCAAGGGACGTAGTAGTCTCCGTGCGTTTCCTAGGCTACACCCTTAGTCTCCCATTCCATCTACTACTGAAAAGAGAACATTCAGAAGACGTTCCACGCTGAGACGGCTTTGGCTAAAAAAACCCGGTTCCTACGAAATAGGTTTATTCGCGGGTGATGTTGAGGAGAAAACACAACTTCACCAATGTATTATCTTCCACTGGGAGCCCCGCAGGGTGCTCTGAGATCCATATTGCCTTAGATCTTCAGAGCCTTGGAGTCCAAGTCACGTAGCATGGCCTAGCGGCCTTCCAACGTCCGGATACGCTTTCCTCCCAGAACGCATAATTTGGCGAAAACAGTGGTAGCCAAGCTGACTGTAGTTCATAGTTGGCGTAGTCCTGTGCTCCCGTTCATTCCTTTGTCTGGGGGAACGTGATCCCTGAACTCTTTGCCTAGCCAAGTTACCGCCTAGGTGATCATACGGAAAACAAATTGGAATGATTGGCCAAATCGGTCGGTTATATCGGCACCCCATACATTTCGCACTCTACAGAAACGAGTCCATTGACCTAGTGTTTCCCGCTGGACATGAATTTTTCCAATAAGGCACTTGTGTGAAACATCCTGATTCCCTAGTCGTGTGGCAGCTTTCCATGAAATCCTTGCTGTTCTCTGAGAAGGAAATTCAGCCGCATAGACTCTATGGACTGTGAGCTTCATGTGCATATGTACGTTCGAGTAACAGTTTTATCCACAAGACATACTAGTCAGTACTTGCAGGAAATCGTCGGACTGTGAGTTTTTCAAGGAAAAAATAGAGGGGCGAAAACCCCACACTCGCAGCTCACTGTCCTGAAACGTTCAGATACTGCTATGCCCCAGCTCATTCACTCCTGATGGAAAATGATTTCAGGAGCATTTTGGTTAGAACAACACCCACAGCTCCGATATATGAGACGACTTCTGTTTCAAGATAGAGTTAGGGTTAGGGCTAGCATACGGGATATGGTTAGGATTAGCTTTATTATTAGGGTTAGGGATAGGGTTAGGGTTCGGTTTGGGGATTGGGTTCGGGTTAGGGTGAGGGGTAGGGTTAGGGATAAGAGTAGGGTTAGGGTTAGGATGATGGTTTGGGCTAATGTTACATGTAGGCTTAGGGCTAGGGCTATAGGTAGATGACGGCCGCCGGTCGAGGAAAGTGTGTCATAGAAGATAGTGCACTTCGTAGCAGTCATAGTCCTGTACTCTCTTTGAGTCCGTGGATGACGAGAAAGTGATTCTGTAGATCGTTGGACTCAAACACAGCAAGGGAAATGATAAGAGAGCAAAATAGCTGATCATAAGTTCTGAAGAGGTTGTGTGATAGGGTACAAGGCACTCATTTCCACTTCAGCTGATATGAACACATTGATCGAGTGCTGCGTTCATGCTTAAAGCCACTTCTCAGGAACATGTTCATTCCCGAGTCCTTGCCAGCTTTCAAACCGTTGACTCATGTGCTGTGTCCGAGACATTCACTCGAATAGAGTAAGGGGACTGCTAGCTTCACATGCGTTTCTGCGTCGAAAACACTGTATGGTCAAAGTGAGGGACTAGGCCGTTCCTTCTCTTCTTCTTGGGACTACGCTTTTCGGATGCGAAAAGTACCTAGGAGAAAACTCTACTGTGGAAGCTCATCCCCCTTCAAGGATCACAAAGTGCTATGCTGGCATTCCCTCCTTTGCTGAAGGGAAATCATTTCAGTAGCTCTTGGGCTATGACACGAGCCAGAGATCCTACATTGCAGCAAGGTACTTCGACGGGATGCTGACAAGTGTACGCACTATGTGGCACACCACTGCTTTCATCCCCTACTGAAATGAGAACATTGATAACACGTCAAATAGTGTGGATGGCTTTTGTGGAAAACACTTTTCGCACGAGTTCCTATAATTGCTGAATGACGCAGGGGAGCGCAAAGTCTTCACTGCTGTATTCTCAGAGTGGAATGAATGCCCTGCTAGGCCCATGGTGTACGTTTAGCTTGTTCGTCCCTTAATGCTTCACGAACGGGTGGAGTCCAAGGGACGTAGTAGTCTCCGTGCGTTTCCTAGGCTACACCCTTAGTCTCCCATTCCATCTACTACTGAAGAGAACATTCAGAAGACGTTCCACGCTGAGACTGCTTTGGCTAAAAAAACCCGGTTCCTACGAAATATGTTTATTCGCGGGTGATGTTGAGGAGAAAACACAACTTCACCAATGTATTATCTTCCACTGGGAGCCCCGCAGGGTGCTCTGAGATCCATATTGCCTTAGATCTTCAGAGCCTTGGAGTCCAAGTCACGTAGCATGGCCTAGCGGCCTTCCAACGTCCGGATACGCTTTCCTCCCAGAACGCATAATTTGGCGAAAACAGTGGTAGCCAAGCTGACTGTAGTTCATAGTTGGCGTAGTCCTGTGCTCCCGTTCATTCCTTTGTCTGGGGGAACGTGATCCCTGAACTCTTTGCCTAGCCAAGTTACCGCCTAGGTGATCATACGGAAAACAAATTGGAATGATTGGCCAAATCGGTCGGTTATATCGGCACCCCATACATTTCGCACTCTACAGAAACGAGTCCATTGACCTAGTGTTTCCCGCTGGACATGAATTTTTCCAATAAGGCACTTGTGTGAAACATCCTGATTCCCTAGTCGTGTGGCAGCTTTCCATGAAATCCTTGCTGTTCTCTGAGAAGGAAATTCAGCCGCATAGACTCTATGGACTGTGAGCTTCATGTGCATATGTACGTTCGAGTAACAGTTTTATCCACAAGACATACTAGTCAGTACTTGCAGGAAATCGTCGGACTGTGAGTTTTTCAAGGAAAAAATAGAGGGGCGAAAACCCCACACTCGCAGCTCACTGTCCTGAAACGTTCAGATACTGCTATGCCCCAGCTCATTCACTCCTGATGGAAAATGATTTCAGCAGCATTTTGGTTAGAACAACACCCACAGCTCCGATATATGAGACGACTTCTGTTTCAAGATAGAGTTAGGGTTAGGGCTAGCATACGGGATATGGTTAGGATTAGCTTTATTATTAGGGTTAGGGTTCGGTTTGGGGATTGGGTTCGGGTTAGGGTGAGGGGTAGGATTAGGGATAAGAGTAGGGTTAGGGTTAGGATGATGGTTTGGGCTAATGTTACATGTAGGCTTAGGGCTAGGGCTATAGGTAGATGACGGCCGCCGGTCGAGGAAAGTGTGTCATAGAAGATAGTGCACTTCATAGCAGTCATAGTCCTGTACTCTCTTTGAGTCCGTGGATGACGAGAAAGTGATTCTGTAGATCGTTGGACTCAAACACAGCAAGGGAAATGGTAAGAGAGCAAAATAGCTGATCATAAGTTCTGAAGAGGTTGTGTGATAGGGTACAAGGCACTCATTTCCACTTCAGCTGATATGAACACATTGATCGAGTGCTGCGTTCATGCTTAAAGCCACTTCTCAGGAACATGTTCATTCCCGAGTCCTTGCCAGCTTTCAAACCGTTGACTCATGTGCTGTGTCCGAGACATTCACTCGAATAGAGTAAGGGGACTGCTAGCTTCACATGCGTTTCCGCGTCGAAAACAGTGTATGGTCAAAGTGAGGAACTAGGCCGTTCCTTCTCTTCTTCTTGGGACTACGCTTTTCGGATGCGAAAAGTACCTAGGAGAAAACTCTACTGTGGAAGCTCATCCCCCTTCAAGGATCACAAAGTGCTATGCTGGCATTCCCTCCTTTGCTGAAGGGAAATCATTTCAGTAGCTCTTGGGCTATGACACGAGCCAGAGATCCTACATTGCAGCAAGGTACTTCGACGGGATGCTGACAAGTGTACGCACTATGTGGCACACCACTGCTTTCATCCCCTACTGAAATGAGAACATTGATAACACGTCAAATAGTGTGGATGGCTTTTGTGGAAAACACTTTTCGCACGAGTTCCTATAATTGCTGAATGACGCAGGGGAGCGCAAAGTCTTCACTGCTGTATTCTCAGAGTGGAATGAACGCCCTGCTAGGCCCATGGTGTACGTTTAGCTTGTTCGTCCCTTAATGCTTCACGAACGGGTGGAGTCCAAGGGACGTAGTAGTCTCCGTGCGTTTCCTAGGCTACACCCTTAGTCTCCCATTCCATCTACTACTGAAAAGAGAACATTCAGAAGACGTTCCACGCTGAGACGGCTTTGGCTAAAAAAACCCGGTTCCTACGAAATAGGTTTATTCCCGGGTGATGTTGAGGAGAAAACACAACTTCACCAATGTATTATCTTCCACTGGGAGCCCCGCAGGGTGCTCTGAGATCCATATTGCCTTAGATCTTCAGAGCCTTGGAGTCCAAGTCACGTAGCATGGCCTAGCGGCCTTCCAACGTCCGGATACGCTTTCCTCCCAGAACGCATAATTTGGCGAAAACAGTGGTAGCCAAGCTGACTGTAGTTCATAGTTGGCGTAGTCCTGTGCTCCCGTTCATTCCTTTGTCTGGGGGAACGTGATCCCTGAACTCTTTGCCTAGCAAAGTTACCGCCTAGGTGATCATACGGAAAACAAATTGGAATGATTGGCCAAATCGGTCGGTTATATCCGCACCCCATACATTTCGCACTCTACAGAAACGAGTCCATTGACCTAGTGTTTCCCGCTGGACATGAATTTTTCCAATAAGGCACTTGTGTGAAACATCCTGATTCCCTAGTCGTGTGGCAGCTTTCCATGAAATCCTTGCTGTTCTCTGAGAAGGAAATTCAGCCGCATAGACTCTATGGACTGTGAGCTTCATGTGCATATGTACGTTCGAGTAACAGTTTTATCCACAAGACATACTAGTCAGTACTTGCAGGAAATCGTCGGACTGTGAGTTTTTCAAGGAAAAAATAGAGGGGCGAAAACCCCACACTCGCAGCTCACTGTCCTGAAACGTTCAGATACTGCTATGCTCCAGCTCATTCACTCCTGATGGAAAATGATGTCAGGAGCATTTTGGTTAGAACAACACCCACAGCTCCGATATATGAGACGACTTCTGTTTCAAGATAGAGTTAGGGTTAGGGCTAGCATACGGGATATGGTTAGGATTAGCTTTATTATTAGGGTTAGGGATAGGGTTAGGGTTCGGTTTGGGGATTGGGTTCGGGTTAGGGTGAGGGGTAGGGTTAGGGATAAGAGTAGGGTTAGGGTTAGGATGATGGTTTGGGCTAATGTTACATGTAGGCTTAGGGCTAGGGCTATAGGTAGATGACGGCCGCCGGTCGAGGAAAGTGTGTCATAGAAGATAGTGCACTTCATAGCAGTCATAGTCCTGTACTCTCTTTGAGTCCGTGGATGACGAGAAAGTGATTCTGTAGATCGTTGGACTCAAACACAGCAAGGGAAATGGTAAGAGAGCAAAATAGCTGATCATAAGTTCTGAAGAGGTTGTGTGATAGGGTACAAGGCACTCATTTCCACTTCAGCTGATATGAACACATTGATCGAGTGCTGCGTTCATGCTTAAAGCCACTTCTCAGGAACATGTTCATTCCCGAGTCCTTGCCAGCTTTCAAACCGTTGACTCATGTGCTGTGTCCGAGACATTCACTCGAATAGAGTAAGGGGACTGCTAGCTTCACATGCGTTTGTGCGTCGAAAACACTGTATGGTCAAAGTGAGGAACTAGGCCGTTCCTTCTCTTCTTCTTGGGACTACGCTTTTCGGATGCGAAAAGTACCTAGGAGAAAACTCTACTGTGGAAGCTCATCCCCCTTCAAGGATCACAAAGTGCTATGCTGGCATTCCCTCCTTTGCTGAAGGGAAATCATTTCAGTAGCTCTTGGGCTATGACACGAGCCAGAGATCCTACATTGCAGCAAGGTACTTCGACGGGATGCTGACAAGTGTACGCACTATGTGGCACACCACTGCTTTCATCCCCTACTGAAATGAGAACATTGATAACACGTCAAATAGTGTGGATGGCTTTTGTGGAAAACACTTTTCGCACGAGTTCCTATAATTGCTGAATGACGCAGGGGAGCGCAAAGTCTTCACTGCTGTATTCTCAGAGTGGAATGAATGCCCTGCTAGGCCCATGGTGTACGTTTAGCTTGTTCGTCCCTTAATGCTTCACGAACGGGTGGAGTCCAAGGGACGTAGTAGTCTCCGTGCGTTTCCTAGGCTACACCCTTAGTCTCCCATTCCATCTACTACTGAAAAGAGAACATTCAGAAGACGTTCCACGCTGAGACGGCTTTGGCTAAAAAAACCCGGTTCCTACGAAATAGGTTTATTCCCGGGTGATGTTGAGGAGAAAACACAACTTCACCAATGTATTATCTTCCACTGGGAGCCCCGCAGGGTGCTCTGAGATCCATATTGCCTTAGATCTTCAGAGCCTTGGAGTCCAAGTCACGTAGCATGGCCTAGCGGCCTTCCAACGTCCGGATACGCTTTCCTCCCAGAACGCATAATTTGGCGAAAACAGTGGTAGCCAAGCTGACTGTAGTTCATAGTTGGCGTAGTCCTGTGCTCCCGTTCATTCCTTTGTCTGGGGGAACGTGATCCCTGAACTCTTTGCCTAGCCAAGTTACCGCCTAGGTGATCATACGGAAAACAAATTGGAATGATTGGCCAAATCGGTCGGTTATATCGGCACCCCATACATTTCGCACTCTACAGAAACGAGTCCATTGACCTAGTGTTTCCCGCTGGACATGAATTTTTCCAATAAGGCACTTGTGTGAAACATCCTGATTCCCTGGTCGTGTGGCAGCTTTCCATGAAATCCTTGCTGTTCTCTGAGAAGGAAATTCAGCCGCATAGACTCTATGGACTGTGAGCTTCATGTGCATATGTACGTTCGAGTAACAGTTTTATCCACAAGACATACTAGTCAGTACTTGCAGGAAATCGTCGGACTGTGAGTTTTTCAAGGAAAAAATAGAGGGGTGAAAACCCCACACTCGCAGCTCACTGTCCTGAAACGTTCAGATACTGCTATGCTCCAGCTCATTCACTCCTGATGGAAAATGATGTCAGGAGCATTTTGGTTAGAACAACACCCACAGCTCCGATATATGAGACGACTTCTGTTTCAAGATAGAGTTAGGGTTAGGGCTAGCATACGGGATATGGTTAGGATTAGCTTTATTATTAGGGTTAGGGATAGGGTTAGGGTTCGGTTTGGGGATTGGGTTCGGGTTAGGGTGAGGGGTAGGGTTAGGGATAAGAGTAGGGTTAGGGTTAGGATGATGGTTTGGGCTAATGTTACATGTAGGCTTAGGGCTAGGGCTATAGGTAGATGACGGCCGCCGGTCGAGGAAAGTGTGTCATAGAAGATAGTGCACTTCATAGCAGTCATAGTCCTGTATTCTCTTTGAGTCCGTGGATGACGAGAAAGTGATTCTGTAGATCGTTGGACTCAAACACAGCAAGGGAAATGGTAAGAGAGCAAAATAGCTGATCATAAGTTCTGAAGAGGTTGTGTGATAGGGTACAAGGCACTCATTTCCACTTCAGCTGATATGAACACATTGATCGAGTGCTGCGTTCATGCTTAAAGCCACTTCTCAGGAACATGTTCATTCCCGAGTCCTTGCCAGCTTTCAAACCGTTGACTCATGTGCTGTGTCCGAGACATTCACTCGAATAGAGTAAGGGGACTGCTAGCTTCACATGCGTTTCCGCGTCGAAAACACTGTATGGTCAAAGTGAGGAACTAGGCCGTTCCTTCTCTTCTTCTTGGGACTACGCTTTTCGGATGCGAAAAGTACCTAGGAGAAAACTCTACTGTGGAAGCTCATCCCCCTTCAAGGATCACAAAGTGCTATGCTGGCATTCCCTCCTTTGCTGAAGGGAAATCATTTCAGTAGCTCTTGGGCTATGACACGAGCCAGAGATCCTACATTGCAGCAAGGTACTTCGACGGGATGCTGACAAGTGTACGCACTATGTGGCACACCACTGCTTTCATCCCCTACTGAAATGAGAACATTGATAACACGTCAAATAGTGTGGATGGCTTTTGTGGAAAACACTTTTCGCACGAGTTCCTATAATTGCTGAATGACGCAGGGGAGCGCAAAGTCTTCACTGCTGTATTCTCAGAGTGGAATGAATGCCCTGCTAGGCCCATGGTGTACGTTTAGCTTGTTCGTCCCTTAATGCTTCACGAACGGGTGGAGTCCAAGGGACGTAGTAGTCTCCGTGCGTTTCCTAGGCTACACCCTTAGTCTCCCATTCCATCTACTACTGAAAAGAGAACATTCAGAAGACGTTCCACGCTGAGACGGCTTTGGCTAAAAAAACCCGGTTCCTACGAAATAGGTTTATTCGCGGGTGATGTTGAGGAGAAAACACAACTTCACCAATGTATTATCTTCCACTGGGAGCCCCGCAGGGTGCTCTGAGATCCATATTGCCTTAGATCTTCAGAGCCTTGGAGTCCAAGTCACGTAGCATGGCCTAGCGGCCTTCCAACGTCCGGATACGCTTTCCTCCCAGAACGCATAATTTGGCGAAAACAGTGGTAGCCAAGCTGACTGTAGTTCATAGTTGGCGTAGTCCTGTGCTCCCGTTCATTCCTTTGTCTGGGGGAACGTGATCCCTGAACTCTTTGCCTAGCAAAGTTACCGCCTAGGTGATCATACGGAAAACAAATTGGAATGATTGGCCAAATCGGTCGGTTATATCGGCACCCCATACATTTCGCACTCTACAGAAACGAGTCCATTGACCTAGTGTTTCCCGCTGGACATGAATTTTTCCAATAAGGCACTTGTGTGAAACATCCTGATTCCCTGGTCGTGTGGCAGCTTTCCATGAAATCCTTGCTGTTCTCTGAGAAGGAAATTCAGCCGCATA
Organism: Desmodus rotundus; assembly: GCF_022682495.2. Lineage (NCBI taxonomy): Eukaryota > Metazoa > Chordata > Mammalia > Chiroptera > Phyllostomidae > Desmodus > Desmodus rotundus. Next base: position 56,750,531 of record NC_071396.1, read on the forward strand.
GACTCTATGGACTGTGAGCTTCATGTGCATATGTACGTTCGAGTAACAGTTTTATCCACAAGACATACTAGTCAGTACTTGCAGGAAATCGTCGGACTGTGAGTTTTTCAAGGAAAAAATAGAGGGGCGAAAACCCCACACTCGCAGCTCACTGTCCTGAAACGTTCAGATACTGCTATGCTCCAGCTCATTCACTCCTGATGGAAAATGATGTCAGGAGCATTTTGGTTAGAACAACACCCACAGCTCCGATATATGAGACGACTTCTGTTTCAAGATAGAGTTAGGGTTAGGGCTAGCATACGGGATATGGTTAGGATTAGCTTTATTATTAGGGTTAGGGATAGGGTTAGGGTTCGGTTTGGGGATTGGGTTCGGGTTAGGGTGAGGGGTAGGGTTAGGGATAAGAGTAGGGTTAGGGTTAGGATGATGGTTTGGGCTAATGTTACATGTAGGCTTAGGGCTAGGGCTATAGGTAGATGACGGCCGCCGGTCGAGGAAAGTGTGTCATAGAAGATAGTGCACTTCAGAGCAGTCATAGTCCTGTACTCTCTTTGAGTCCGTGGATGACGAGAAAGTGATTCTGTAGATCGTTGGACTCAAACACAGCAAGGGAAATGGTAAGAGAGCAAAATAGCTGATCATAAGTTCTGAAGAGGTTGTGTGATAGGGTACAAGGCACTCATTTCCACTTCAGCTGATATGAACACATTGATCGAGTGCTGCGTTCATGCTTAAAGCCACTTCTCAGGAACATGTTCATTCCCGAGTCCTTGCCAGCTTTCAAACCGTTGACTCATGTGCTGTGTCCGAGACATTCACTCGAATAGAGTAAGGGGACTGCTAGCTTCACATGCGTTTCCGCGTCGAAAACACTGTATGGTCAAAGTGAGGAACTAGGCCGTTCCTTCTCTTCTTCTTGGGACTGCGCTTTTCGGATGCGAAAAGTACCTAGGAGAAAACTCTACTGTGGAAGCTCATCCCCCTTCAAGGATCACAAAGTGCTATGCTGGCATTCCCTCCTTTGCTGAAGGGAAATCATTTCAGTAGCTCTTGGGCTATGACACGAGCCAGAGATCCTACATTGCAGCAAGGTACTTCGACGGGATGCTGACAAGTGTACGCACTATGTGGCACACCACTGCTTTCATCCCCTACTGAAATGAGAACATTGATAACACGTCAAATAGTGTGGATGGCTTTTGTGGAAAACACTTTTCGCACGAGTTCCTATAATTGCTGAATGACGCAGGGGAGCGCAAAGTCTTCACTGCTGTATTCTCAGAGTGGAATGAATGCCCTGCTAGGCCCATGGTGTACGTTTAGCTTGTTCGTCCCTTAATGCTTCACGAACGGGTGGAGTCCAAGGGACGTAGTAGTCTCCGTGCGTTTCCTAGGCTACACCCTTAGTCTCCCATTCCATCTACTACTGAAAAGAGAACATTCAGAAGACGTTCCACGCTGAGACGGCTTTGGCTAAAAAAACCCGGTTCCTACGAAATAGGTTTATTCGCGGGTGATGTTGAGGAGAAAACACAACTTCACCAATGTATTATCTTCCACTGGGAGCCCCGCAGGGTGCTCTGAGATCCATATTGCCTTAGATCTTCAGAGCCTTGGAGTCCAAGTCACGTAGCATGGCCTAGCGGCCTTCCAACGTCCGGATACGCTTTCCTCCCAGAACGCATAATTTGGCGAAAACAGTGGTAGCCAAGCTGACTGTAGTTCATAGTTGGCGTAATCCTGTGCTCCCGTTCATTCCTTTGTCTGGGGGAACGTGATCCCTGAACTCTTTGCCTAGCCAAGTTACCGCCTAGGTGATCATACGGAAAACAAATTGGAATGATTGGCCAAATCGGTCGGTTATATCGGCACCCCATACATTTCGCACTCTACAGAAACGAGTCCATTGACCTAGTGTTTCCCGCTGGACATGAATTTTTCCAATAAGGCACTTGTGTGAAACATCCTGATTCCCTGGTCGTGTGGCAGCTTTCCATGAAATCCTTGCTGTTCTCTGAGAAGGAAATTCAGCCGCATAGACTCTATGGACTGTGAGCTTCATGTGCATATGTACGTTCGAGTAACAGTTTTATCCACAAGACATACTAGTCAGTACTTGCAGGAAATCGTCGGACTGTGAGTTTTTCAAGGAAAAAATAGAGGGGCGAAAACCCCACACTCGCAGCTCACTGTCCTGAAACGTTCAGATACTGCTATGCTCCAGCTCATTCACTCCTGATGGAAAATGATGTCAGGAGCATTTTGGTTAGAACAACACCCACAGCTCCGATATATGAGACGACTTCTGTTTCAAGATAGAGTTAGGGTTAGGGCTAGCATACGGGATATGGTTAGGATTAGCTTTATTATTAGGGTTAGGGATAGGGTTAGGGTTCGGTTTGGGGATTGGGTTCGGGTTAGGGTGAGGGGTAGGGTTAGGGATAAGAGTAGGGTTAGGGTTAGGATGATGGTTTGGGCTAATGTTACATGTAGGCTTAGGGCTAGGGCTATAGGTAGATGACGGCCGCCGGTCGAGGAAAGTGTGTCATAGAAGATAGTGCACTTCAGAGCAGTCATAGTCCTGTACTCTCTTTGAGTCCGTGGATGACGAGAAAGTGATTCTGTAGATCGTTGGACTCAAACACAGCAAGGGAAATGGTAAGAGAGCAAAATAGCTGATCATAAGTTCTGAAGAGGTTGTGTGATAGGGTACAAGGCACTCATTTCCACTTCAGCTGATATGAACACATTGATCGAGTGCTGCGTTCATGCTTAAAGCCACTTCTCAGGAACATGTTCATTCCCGAGTCCTTGCCAGCTTTCAAACCGTTGACTCATGTGCTGTGTCCGAGACATTCACTCGAATAGAGTAAGGGGACTGCTAGCTTCACATGCGTTTCCGCGTCGAAAACACTGTATGGTCAAAGTGAGGAACTAGGCCGTTCCTTCTCTTCTTCTTGGGACTGCGCTTTTCGGATGCGAAAAGTACCTAGGAGAAAACTCTACTGTGGAAGCTCATCCCCCTTCAAGGATCACAAAGTGCTATGCTGGCATTCCCTCCTTTGCTGAAGGGAAATCATTTCAGTAGCTCTTGGGCTATGACACGAGCCAGAGATCCTACATTGCAGCAAGGTACTTCGACGGGATGCTGACAAGTGTACGCACTATGTGGCACACCACTGCTTTCATCCCCTACTGAAATGAGAACATTGATAACACGTCAAATAGTGTGGATGGCTTTTGTGGAAAACACTTTTCGCACGAGTTCCTATAATTGCTGAATGACGCAGGGGAGCGCAAAGTCTTCACTGCTGTATTCTCAGAGTGGAATGAATGCCCTGCTAGGCCCATGGTGTACGTTTAGCTTGTTCGTCCCTTAATGCTTCACGAACGGGTGGAGTCCAAGGGACGTAGTAGTCTCCGTGCGTTTCCTAGGCTACACCCTTAGTCTCCCATTCCATCTACTACTGAAAAGAGAACATTCAGAAGACGTTCCACGCTGAGACGGCTTTGGCTAAAAAAACCCGGTTCCTACGAAATAGGTTTATTCGCGGGTGATGTTGAGGAGAAAACACAACTTCACCAATGTATTATCTTCCACTGGGAGCCCCGCAGGGTGCTCTGAGATCCATATTGCCTTAGATCTTCAGAGCCTTGGAGTCCAAGTCACGTAGCATGGCCTAGCGGCCTTCCAACGTCCGGATACGCTTTCCTCCCAGAACGCATAATTTGGCGAAAACAGTGGTAGCCAAGCTGACTGTAGTTCATAGTTGGCGTAATCCTGTGCTCCCGTTCATTCCTTTGTCTGGGGGAACGTGATCCCTGAACTCTTTGCCTAGCCAAGTTACCGCCTAGGTGATCATACGGAAAACAAATTGGAATGATTGGCCAAATCGGTCGGTTATATCGGCACCTCATACATTTCGCACTCTACAGAAACGAGTCCATTGACCTAGTGTTTCCCGCTGGACATGAATTTTTCCAATAAGGCACTTGTGTGAAACATCCTGATTCCCTGGTCGTGTGGCAGCTTTCCATGAAATCCTTGCTGTTCTCTGAGAAGGAAATTCAGCCGCATAGACTCTATGGACTGTGAGCTTCATGTGCATATGTACGTTCGAGTAACAGTTTTATCCACAAGACATACTAGTCAGTACTTGCAGGAAATCGTCGGACTGTGAGTTTTTCAAGGAAAAAATAGAGGGGCGAAAACCCCACACTCGCAGCTCACTGTCCTGAAACGTTCAGATACTGCTATGCCCCAGCTCATTCACTCCTGATGGAAAATGATTTCAGGAGCATTTTGGTTAGAACAACACCCACAGCTCCGATATATGAGACGACTTCTGTATCAAGATAGAGTTAGGGTTAGGGCTAGCATACGGGATATGGTTAGGATTAGCTTTATTATTAGGGTTAGGGATAGGGTTAGGGTTCGGTTTGGGGATTGGGTTCGGGTTAGGGTGAGGGGTAGGGTTAGGGATAAGAGTAGGGTTAGGGTTAGGATGATGGTTTGGGCTAATGTTACATGTAGGCTTAGGGCTAGGGCTATAGGTAGATGACGGCCGCCGGTCGAGGAAAGTGTGTCATAGAAGATAGTGCACTTCATAGCAGTCATAGTCCTGTACTCTCTTTGAGTCCGTGGATGACGAGAAAGTGATTCTGTAGATCGTTGGACTCAAACACAGCAAGGGAAATGGTAAGAGAGCAAAATAGCTGATCATAAGTTCTGAAGAGGTTGTGTGATAGGGTACAAGGCACTCATTTCCACTTCAGCTGATATGAACACATTGATCGAGTGCTGCGTTCATGCTTAAAGCCACTTCTCAGGAACATGTTCATTCCCGAGTCCTTGCCAGCTTTCAAACCGTTGACTCATGTGCTGTGTCCGAGACATTCACTCGAATAGAGTAAGGGGACTGCTAGCTTCACATGCGTTTCCGCGTCGAAAACACTGTATGGTCAAAGTGAGGAACTAGGCCGTTCCTTCTCTTCTTCTTGGGACTACGCTTTTCGGATGCGAAAAGTACCTAGGAGAAAACTCTACTGTGGAAGCTCATCCCCCTTCAAGGATCACAAAGTGCTATGCTGGCATTCCCTCCTTTGCTGAAGGGAAATCATTTCAGTAGCTCTTGGGCTATGACACGAGCCAGAGATCCTACATTGCAGCAAGGTACTTCGACGGGATGCTGACAAGTGTACGCACTATGTGGCACACCACTGCTTTCATCCCCTACTGAAATGAGAACATTGATAACACGTCAAATAGTGTGGATGGCTTTTGTGGAAAACACTTTTCGCACGAGTTCCTATAATTGCTGAATGACGCAGGGGAGCGCAAAGTCTTCACTGCTGTATTCTCAGAGTGGAATGAATGCCCTGCTAGGCCCATGGTGTACGTTTAGCTTGTTCGTCCCTTAATGCTTCACGAACGGGTGGAGTCCAAGGGACGTAGTAGTCTCCGTGCGTTTCCTAGGCTACACCCTTAGTCTCCCATTCCATCTACTACTGAAAAGAGAACATTCAGAAGACGTTCCACGCTGAGACGGCTTTGGCTAAAAAAACCCGGTTCCTACGAAATAGGTTTATTCGCGGGTGATGTTGAGGAGAAAACACAACTTCACCAATGTATTATCTTCCACTGGGAGCCCCGCAGGGTGCTCTGAGATCCATATTGCCTTAGATCTTCAGAGCCTTGGAGTCCAAGTCACGTAGCATGGCCTAGCGGCCTTCCAACGTCCGGATACGCTTTCCTCCCAGAACGCATAATTTGGCGAAAACAGTGGTAGCCAAGCTGACTGTAGTTCATAGTTGGCGTAGTCCTGTGCTCCCGTTCATTCCTTTGTCTGGGGGAACGTGATCCCTGAACTCTTTGCCTAGCCAAGTTACCGCCTAGGTGATCATACGGAAAACAAATTGGAATGATTGGCCAAATCGGTCGGTTATATCGGCACCTCATACATTTCGCACTCTACAGAAACGAGTCCATTGACCTAGTGTTTCCCGCTGGACATGAATTTTTCCAATAAGGCACTTGTGTGAAACATCCTGATTCCCTGGTCGTGTGGCAGCTTTCCATGAAATCCTTGCTGTTCTCTGAGAAGGAAATTCAGCCGCATAGACTCTATGGACTGTGAGCTTCATGTGCATATGTACGTTCGAGTAACAGTTTTATCCACAAGACATACTAGTCAGTACTTGCAGGAAATCGTCGGACTGTGAGTTTTTCAAGGAAAAAATAGAGGGGCGAAAACCCCACACTCGCAGCTCACTGTCCTGAAACGTTCAGATACTGCTATGCTCCAGCTCATTCACTCCTGATGGAAAATGATGTCAGGAGCATTTTGGTTAGAACAACACCCACAGCTCCGATATATGAGACGACTTCTGTTTCAAGATAGAGTTAGGGTTAGGGCTAGCATACGGGATATGGTTAGGATTAGCTTTATTATTAGGGTTAGGGATAGGGTTAGGGTTCGGTTTGGGGATTGGGTTCGGGTTAGGGTGAGGGGTAGGGTTAGGGATAAGAGTAGGGTTAGGGTTAGGATGATGGTTTGGGCTAATGTTACATGTAGGCTTAGGGCTAGGGCTATAGGTAGATGACGGCCGCCGGTCGAGGAAAGTGTGTCATAGAAGATAGTGCACTTCATAGCAGTCATAGTCCTGTACTCTCTTTGAGTCCGTGGATGACGAGAAAGTGATTCTGTAGATCGTTGGACTCAAACACAGCAAGGGAAATGGTAAGAGAGCAAAATAGCTGATCATAAGTTCTGAAGAGGTTGTGTGATAGGGTACAAGGCACTCATTTCCACTTCAGCTGATATGAACACATTGATCGAGTGCTGCGTTCATGCTTAAAGCCACTTCTCAGGAACATGTTCATTCCCGAGTCCTTGCCAGCTTTCAAACCGTTGACTCATGTGCTGTGTCCGAGACATTCACTCGAATAGAGTAAGGGGACTGCTAGCTTCACATGCGTTTGTGCGTCGAAAACACTGTATGGTCAAAGTGAGGAACTAGGCCGTTCCTTCTCTTCTTCTTGGGACTACGCTTTTCGGATGCGAAAAGTACCTAGGAGAAAACTCTACTGTGGAAGCTCATCCCCCTTCAAGGATCACAAAGTGCTATGCTGGCATTCCCTCCTTTGCTGAAGGGAAATCATTTCAGTAGCTCTTGGGCTATGACACGAGCCAGAGATCCTACATTGCAGCAAGGTACTTCGACGGGATGCTGACAAGTGTACGCACTATGTGGCACACCACTGCTTTCATCCCCTACTGAAATGAGAACATTGATAACACGTCAAATAGTGTGGATGGCTTTTGTGGAAAACACTTTTCGCACGAGTTCCTATAATTGCTGAATGACGCAGGGGAGCGCAAAGTCTTCACTGCTGTATTCTCAGAGTGGAATGAATGCCCTGCTAGGCCCATGGTGTACGTTTAGCTTGTTCGTCCCTTAATGCTTCACGAACGGGTGGAGTCCAAGGGACGTAGTAGTCTCCGTGCGTTTCCTAGGCTACACCCTTAGTCTCCCATTCCATCTACTACTGAAAAGAGAACATTCAGAAGACGTTCCACGCTGAGACGGCTTTGGCTAAAAAAACCCGGTTCCTACGAAATAGGTTTATTCGCGGGTGATGTTGAGGAGAAAACACAACTTCACCAATGTATTATCTTCCACTGGGAGCCCCGCAGGGTGCTCTGAGATCCATATTGCCTTAGATCTTCAGAGCCTTGGAGTCCAAGTCACGTAGCATGGCCTAGCGGCCTTCCAACGTCCGGATACGCTTTCCTCCCAGAACGCATAATTTGGCGAAAACAGTGGTAGCCAAGCTGACTGTAGTTCATAGTTGGCGTAGTCCTGTGCTCCCGTTCATTCCTTTGTCTGGGGGAACGTGATCCCTGAACTCTTTGCCTAGCCAAGTTACCGCCTAGGTGATCATACGGAAAACAAATTGGAATGATTGGCCAAATCGGTCGGTTATATCGGCACCTCATACATTTCGCACTCTACAGAAACGAGTCCATTGACCTAGTGTTTCCCGCTGGACATGAATTTTTCCAATAAGGCACTTGTGTGAAACATCCTGATTCCCTGGTCGTGTGGCAGCTTTCCATGAAATCCTTGCTGTTCTCTGAGAAGGAAATTCAGCCGCATAGACTCTATGGACTGTGAGCTTCATGTGCATATGTACGTTCGAGTAACAGTTTTATCCACAAGACATACTAGTCAGTACTTGCAGGAAATCGTCGGACTGTGAGTTTTTCAAGGAAAAAATAGAGGGGCGAAAACCCCACACTCGCAGCTCACTGTCCTGAAACGTTCAGATACTGCTATGCTCCAGCTCATTCACTCCTGATGGAAAATGATGTCAGGAGCATTTTGGTTAGAACAACACCCACAGCTCCGATATATGAGACGACTTCTGTTTCAAGATAGAGTTAGGGTTAGGGCTAGCATACGGGATATGGTTAGGATTAGCTTTATTATTAGGGTTAGGGATAGGGTTAGGGTTCGGTTTGGGGATTGGGTTCGGGTTAGGGTGAGGGGTAGGGTTAGGGATAAGAGTAGGGTTAGGGTTAGGATGATGGTTTGGGCTAATGTTACATGTAGGCTTAGGGCTAGGGCTATAGGTAGATGACGGCCGCCGGTCGAGGAAAGTGTGTCATAGAAGATAGTGCACTTCATAGCAGTCATAGTCCTGTACTCTCTTTGAGTCCGTGGATGACGAGAAAGTGATTCTGTAGATCGTTGGACTCAAACACAGCAAGGGAAATGGTAAGAGAGCAAAATAGCTGATCATAAGTTCTGAAGAGGTTGTGTGATAGGGTACAAGGCACTCATTTCCACTTCAGCTGATATGAACACATTGATCGAGTGCTGCGTTCATGCTTAAAGCCACTTCTCAGGAACATGTTCATTCCCGAGTCCTTGCCAGCTTTCAAACCGTTGACTCATGTGCTGTGTCCGAGACATTCACTCGAATAGAGTAAGGGGACTGCTAGCTTCACATGCGTTTGTGCGTCGAAAACACTGTATGGTCAAAGTGAGGAACTAGGCCGTTCCTTCTCTTCTTCTTGGGACTACGCTTTTCGGATGCGAAAAGTACCTAGGAGAAAACTCTACTGTGGAAGCTCATCCCCCTTCAAGGATCACAAAGTGCTATGCTGGCATTCCCTCCTTTGCTGAAGGGAAATCATTTCAGTAGCTCTTGGGCTATGACACGAGCCAGAGATCCTACATTGCAGCAAGGTACTTCGACGGGATGCTGACAAGTGTACGCACTATGTGGCACACCACTGCTTTCATCCCCTACTGAAATGAGAACATTGATAACACGTCAAATAGTGTGGATGGCTTTTGTGGAAAACACTTTTCGCACGAGTTCCTATAATTGCTGAATGACGCAGGGGAGCGCAAAGTCTTCACTGCTGTATTCTCAGAGTGGAATGAATGCCCTGCTAGGCCCATGGTGTACGTTTAGCTTGTTCGTCCCTTAATGCTTCACGAACGGGTGGAGTCCAAGGGACGTAGTAGTCTCCGTGCGTTTCCTAGGCTACACCCTTAGTCTCCCATTCCATCTACTACTGAAAAGAGAACATTCAGAAGACGTTCCACGCTGAGACGGCTTTGGCTAAAAAACCCGGTTCCTACGAAATAGGTTTATTCCCGGGTGATGTTGAGGAGAAAACACAACTTCACCAATGTATTATCTTCCACTGGGAGCCCCGCAGGGTGCTCTGAGATCCATATTGCCTTAGATCTTCAGAGCCTTGGAGTCCAAGTCACGTAGCATGGCCTAGCGGCCTTCCAACGTCCGGATACGCTTTCCTCCCAGAACGCATAATTTGGCGAAAACAGTGGTAGCCAAGCTGACTGTAGTTCATAGTTGGTGTAGTCCTGTGCTCCCGTTCATTCCTTTGTCTGGGGGAACGTGATCCCTGAACTCTTTGCCTAGCAAAGTTACCGCCTAGGTGATCATACGGAAAACAAATTGGAATGATTGGCCAAATCGGTCGGTTATATCGGCACCCCATACATTTCGCACTCTACAGAAACGAGTCCATTGACCTAGTGTTTCCCGCTGGACATGAATTTTTCCAATAAAGCACTTGTGTGAAACATCCTGATTCCCTAGTCGTGTGGCAGCTTTCCATGAAATCCTTGCTGTTCTCTGAGAAGGAAATTCAGCCGCATAGACTCTATGGACTGTGAGCTTCATGTGCATATGTACGTTCGAGTAACAGTTTTATCCACAAGACATACTAGTCAGTACTTGCAGGAAATCGTCGGACTGTGAGTTTTTCAAGGAAAAAATAGAGGGGCGAAAACCCCACACTCGCAGCTCACTGTCCTGAAACGTTCAGATACTGCTATGCCCCAGCTCATTCACTCCTGATGGAAAATGATTTCAGGAGCATTTTGGTTAGAACAACACCCACAGCTCCGATATATGAGACGACTTCTGTTTCAAGATAGAGTTAGGGTTAGGGCTAGCATACGGGATATGGTTAGGATTAGCTTTATTATTAGGGTTAGGGATAGGGTTAGGGTTCGGTTTGGGGATTGGGTTCGGGTTAGGGTGAGGGGTAGGGTTAGGGATAAGAGTAGGGTTAGGGTTAGGATGATGGTTTGGGCTAATGTTACATGTAGGCTTAGGGCTAGGGCTATAGGTAGATGACGGCCGCCGGTCGAGGAAAGTGTGTCATAGAAGATAGTGCACTTCATAGCAGTCATAGTCCTGTACTCTCTTTGAGTCCGTGGATGACGAGAAAGTGATTCTGTAGATCGTTGGACTCAAACACAGCAAGGGAAATGATAAGAGAGCAAAATAGCTGATCATAAGTTCTGAAGAGGTTGTGTGATAGGGTACAAGGCACTCATTTCCACTTCAGCTGATATGAGCACATTGATCGAGTGCTGCGTTCATGCTTAAAGCCACTTCTCAGGAACATGTTCATTCCCGAGTCCTTGCCAGCTTTCAAACCGTTGACTCATGTGCTGTGTCCGAGACATTCACTCGAATAGAGTAAGGGGACTGCTAGCTTCACATGCGTTTCCGCGTCGAAAACACTGTATGGTCAAAGTGAGGAACTAGGCCTTTCCTTCTCTTCTTCTTGGGACTACGCTTTTCGGATGCGAAAAGTACCTAGGAGAAAACTCTGCTGTGGAAGCTCATCCCCCTTCAAGGATCACAAAGTGCTATGCTGGCATTCCCTCCTTTGCTGAAGGGAAATCATTTCAGTAGCTCTTGGGCTATGACACGAGCCAGAGATCCTACATTGCAGCAAGGTACTTCGACGGGATGCTGACAAGTGTACGCACTATGTGGCACACCACTGCTTTCATCCCCTACTGAAATGAGAACATTGATAACACGTCAAATAGTGTGGATGGCTTTTGTGGAAAACACTTTTCGCACGAGTTCCTATAATTGCTGAATGACGCAGGGGAGCGCAAAGTCTTCACTGCTGTATTCTCAGAGTGGAATGAATGCCCTGCTAGGCCCATGGTGTACGTTTAGCTTGTTCGTCCCTTAATGCTTCACGAACGGGTGGAGTCCAAGGGACGCAGTAGTCTCCGTGCGTTTCCTAGGCTACACCCTGAGTCTCCCATTCCATCTACTACTGAAAAGAGAACATTCAGAAGACGTTCCACGCTGAGACGGCTTTGGCTAAAAAAACCCGGTTCCTACGAAATAGGTTTATTCCCGGGTGATGTTGAGGAGAAAACACAACTTCACCAATGTATTATCTTCCACTGGGAGCCCCGCAGGGTGCTCTGAGATCCATATTGCCTTAGATCTTCAGAGCCTTGGAGTCCAAGTCACGTAGCATGGCCTAGCGGCCTTCCAACGTCCGGATACGCTTTCCTCCCAGAACGCATAATTTGGCGAAAACAGTGGTAGCCAAGCTGACTGTAGTTCATAGTTGGCGTAGTCCTGTGCTCCCGTTCATTCCTTTGTCTGGGGGAACGTGATCCCTGAACTCTTTGCCTAGCCAAGTTACCGCCTAGGTGATCATACGGAAAACAAATTGGAATGATTGGCCAAATCGGTCGGTTATATCGGCACCCCATACATTTCGCACTCTACAGAAACGAGTCCATTGACCTAGTGTTTCCCGCTGGACATGAATTTTTCCAATAAGGCACTTGTGTGAAACATCCTGATTCCCTGGTCGTGTGGCAGCTTTCCATGAAATCCTTGCTGTTCTCTGAGAAGGAAATTCAGCCGCATAGACTCTATGGACTGTGAGCTTCATGTGCATATGTACGTTCGAGTAACAGTTTTATCCACAAGACATACTAGTCAGTACTTGCAGGAAATCGTCGGACTGTGAGTTTTTCAAGGAAAAAATAGAGGGGCGAAAACCCCACACTCGCAGCTCACTGTCCTGAAACGTTCAGATACTGCTATGCCCCAGCTCATTCACTCCTGATGGAAAATGATTTCAGGAGCATTTTGGTTAGAACAACACCCACAGCTCCGATATATGAGACGACTTCTGTTTCAAGATAGAGTTAGGGTTAGGGCTAGCATACGGGATATGGTTAGGATTAGCTTTATTATTAGGGTTAGGGATAGGGTTAGGGTTCGGTTTGGGGATTGGGTTCGGGTTAGGGTGAGGGGTAGGGTTAGGGATAAGAGTAGGGTTAGGGTTAGGATGATGGTTTGGGCTAATGTTACATGTAGGCTTAGGGCTAGGGCTATAGGTAGATGACGGCCGCCGGTCGAGGAAAGTGTGTCATAGAAGATAGTGCACTTCAGAGCAGTCATAGTCCTGTACTCTCTTTGAGTCCGTTGATGACGAGAAAGTGATTCTGTAGATCGTTGGACTCAAACACAGCAAGGGAAATGATAAGAGAGCAAAATAGCTGATCATAAGTTCTGAAGAGGTTGTGTGATAGGGTACAAGGCACTCATTTCCACTTCAGCTGATATGAACACATTGATCGAGTGCTGCGTTCATGCTTAAAGCCACTTCTCAGGAACATGTTCATTCCCGAGTCCTTGCCAGCTTTCACACCGTTGACTCATGTGCTGTGTCCGAGACGTTCACTCGAATAGAGTAAGGGGACTGCTAGCTTCACATGCGTTTCTGCGTTGAAAACACTGTATGGTCAAAGTGAGGAACTAGGCCGTTCCTTCTCTTCTTCTTGGGACTACGCTTTTCGGATGCGAAAAGTACCTAGGAGAAAACTCTACTGTGGAAGCTCATCCCCCTTCAAGGATCACAAAGTGCTATGCTGGCATTCCCTCCTTTGCTGAAGGGAAATCATTTCAGTAGCTCTTGGGCTATGACACGAGCCAGAGATCCTACATTGCAGCAAGGTACTTCGACGGGATGCTGACAAGTGTACGCACTATGTGGCACACCACTGCTTTCATCCCCTACTGAAATGAGAACATTGATAACACGTCAAATAGTGTGGATGGCTTTTGTGGAAAACACTTTTCGCACGAGTTCCTATAATTGCTGAATGACGCAGGGGAGCGCAAAGTCTTCACTGCTGTATTCTCAGAGTGGAATGAATGCCCTGCTAGGCCCATGGTGTACGTTTAGCTTGTTCGTCCCTTAATGCTTCACGAACGGGTGGAGTCCAAGGGACGTAGTAGTCTCCGTGCGTTTCCTAGGCTACACCCTGAGTCTCCCATTCCATCTACTACTGAAAAGAGAACATTCAGAAGACGTTCCACGCTGAGACGGCTTTGGCTAAAAAAACCCGGTTCCTACGAAATAGGTTTATTCCCGGGTGATGTTGAGGAGAAAACACAACTTCATCAATGTATTATCTTCCACTGGGAGCCCCGCAGGGTGCTCTGAGATCCATATTGCCTTAGATCTTCAGAGCCTTGGAGTCCAAGTCACGTGGCATGGCCTAGCGGCCTTCCAACGTCCGGATACGCTTTCCTCCCAGAACGCATAATTTGGCGAAAACAGTGGTAGCCAAGCTGACTGTAGTTCATAGTTGGCGTAGTCCTGTGCTCCCGTTCATTCCTTTGTCTGGGGGAACGTGATCCCTGAACTCTTTGCCTAGCAAAGTTACCGCCTAGGTGATCATACGGAAAACAAATTGGAATGATTGGCCAAATCGGTCGGTTATATCCGCACCCCATACATTTCGCACTCTACAGAAACGAGTCCATTGACCTAGTGTTTCCCGCTGGACATGAATTTTTCCAATAAGGCACTTGTGTGAAACATCCTGATTCCCTGGTCGTGTGGCAGCTTTCCATGAAATCCTTGCTGTTCTCTGAGAAGGAAATTCAGCCGCATAGACTCTATGGACTGTGAGCTTCATGTGCATATGTACGTTCGAGTAACAGTTTTATCCACAAGACATACTAGTCAGTACTTGCAGGAAATCGTCGGACTGTGAGTTTTTCAAGGAAAAAATAGAGGGGCGAAAACCCCACACTCGCAGCTCACTGTCCTGAAACGTTCAGATACTGCTATGCCCCAGCTCATTCACTCCTGATGGAAAATGATTTCAGGAGCATTTTGGTTAGAACAACACCCACAGCTCCGATATATGAGACGACTTCTGTTTCAAGATAGAGTTAGGGTTAGGGCTAGCATACGGGATATGGTTAGGATTAGCTTTATTATTAGGGTTAGGGATAGGGTTAGGGTTCGGTTTGGGGATTGGGTTCGGGTTAGGGTGAGGGGTAGGGTTAGGGATAAGAGTAGGGTTAGGGTTAGGATGATGGTTTGGGCTAATGTTACATGTAGGCTTAGGGCTAGGGCTATAGGTAGATGACGGCCGCCGGTCGAGGAAAGTGTGTCATAGAAGATAGTGCACTTCGTAGCAGTCATAGTCCTGTACTCTCTTTGAGTCCGTGGATGACGAGAAAGTGATTCTGTAGATCGTTGGACTCAAACACAGCAAGGGAAATAATAAGAGAGCAAAATAGCTGATCATAAGTTCTGAAGAGGTTGTGTGATAGGGTACAAGGCACTCATTTCCACTTCAGCTGATATGAACACATTGATCGAGTGCTGCGTTCATGCTTAAAGCCACTTCTCAGGAACATGTTCATTCCCGAGTCCTTGCCAGCTTTCAAACCGTTGACTCATGTGCTGTGTCCGAGACATTCACTCGAATAGAGTAAGGGGACTGCTAGCTTCACATGCGTTTCCGCGTCGAAAACACTGTATGGTCAAAGTGAGGAACTAGGCCGTTCCTTCTCTTCTTCTTGGGACTACGCTTTTCGGATGCGAAAAGTACCTAGGAGAAAACTCTGCTGTGGAAGCTCATCCCCCTTCAAGGATCACAAAGTGCTATGCTGGCATTCCCTCCTTTGCTGAAGGGAAATCATTTCAGTAGCTCTTGGGCTATGACACGAGCCAGAGATCCTACACTGCAGCAAGGTACTTCGACGGGATGCTGACAAGTGTACGCACTATGTGGCACACCACTGCTTTCATCCCCTACTGAAATGAGAACATTGATAACACGTCAAATAGTGTGGATGGCTTTTGTGGAAAACACTTTTCGCACGAGTTCCTATAATTGCTGAATGACGCAGGGGAGCGCAAAGTCTTCACTGCTGTATTCTCAGAGTGGAATGAATGCCCTGCTAGGCCCATGGTGTACGTTTAGCTTGTTCGTCCCTTAATGCTTCACGAACGGGTGGAGTCCAAGGGACGTAGTAGTCTCCGTGCGTTTCCTAGGCTACACCCTGAGTCTCCCATTCCATCTACTACTGAAAAGAGAACATTCAGAAGACGTTCCACGCTGAGACGGCTTTGGCTAAAAAACCCGGTTCCTACGAAATAGGTTTTTTCCCGGGTGATGTTGAGGAGAAAACACAACTTCACCAACGTATTATCTTCCACTGGGAGCCCCGCAGGGTGCTCTGAGATCCATATTGCCTTAGATCTTCAGAGCCTTGGAGTCCAAGTCACGTAGCATGGCCTAGCGGCCTTCCAACGTCCGGATACGCTTTCCTCCCAGAACGCATAATTTGGCGAAAACAGTGGTAGCCAAGCTGACTGTAGTTCATAGTTGGCGTAGTCCTGTGCTCCCGTTCATTCCTTTGTCTGGGGGAACGTGATCCCTGAACTGTTTGCCTAGCCAAGTTACCGCCTAGGTGATCATACGGAAAACAAATTGGAATGATTGGCCAAATCGGTCGGTTATATCGGCACCCCATACATTTCGCACTCTACAGAAACGAGTCCATTGACCTAGTGTTTCCCGCTGGACATGAATTTTTCCAATAAGGCACTTGTGTGAAACATCCTGATTCCCTAGTCGTGTGGCAGCTTTCCATGAAATCCTTGCTGTTCTCTGAGAAGGAAATTCAGCCGCATAGACTCTATGGACTGTGAGCTTCATGTGCATATGTACGTTCGAGTAACAGTTTTATCCACAAGACATACTAGTCAGTACTTGCAGGAAATCGTCGGACTGTGAGTTTTTCAAGGAAAAAATAGAGGGGCGAAAACCCCACACTCGCAGCTCATTGTCCTGAAACGTTCAGATACAGCTATGCCCCAGCTCATTCACTCCTGATGGAAAATGATTTCAGGAGCATTTTGGTTAGAACAACACCCACAGCTCCGATATACGAGACGACTTCTGTTTCAAGATAGAGTTAGGGTTAGGGCTAGCATACGGGATATGGTTAGGATTAGCTTTATTATTAGGGTTAGGGATAGGGTTAGGGTTCGGTTTTGGGATTGGGTTCGGGTTAGGGTGAGGGGTAGGGTTAGGGATAAGAGTAGGGTTAGGGTTAGGATGATGGTTTGGGCTAATGTTACATGTAGGCTTAGGGCTAGGGCTATAGGTAGATGACGGCCGCCGGTCGAGGAAAGTGTGTCATAGAAGATAGTGCACTTCATAGCAGTCATAGTCCTGTACTCTCTTTGAGTCCGTTGATGACGAGAAAGTGATTCTGTAGATCGTTGGACTCAAACACAGCAAGGGAAATGATAAGAGAGCAAAATAGCTGATCATAAGTTCTGAAGAGGTTGTGTGATAGGGTACAAGGCACTCATTTCCACTTCAGCTGATATGAACACATTGATCGAGTGCTGCGTTCATGCTTAAAGCCACTTCTCAGGAACATGTTCATTCCCGAGTCCTTGCCAGCTTTCAAACCGTTGACTCATGGGCTGTGTCCGAGACATTCACTCGAATAGAGTAAGGGGACTGCTAGCTTTACATGCGTTTCTGCGTTGAAAACACTGTATGGTCAAAGTGAGGAACTAGGCCGTTCCTTCTCTTCTTCTTGGGACTACGCTTTTCGAATGCGAAAAGTACCTAGGAGAAAACTCTGCTGTGGAAGCTCATCCCCCTTCAAGGATCACAAAGTGCTATGCTGGCATTCCCTCCTTTGCTGAAGGGAAATCATTTCAGTAGCTCTTGGGCTATGACACGAGCCAGAGATCCTACATTGCAGCAAGGTACTTCGACGGGATGCTGACAAGTGTACGCACTATGTGGGACACCACTGCTTTCATCCCCTACTGAAATGAGAACATTGATAACACGTCAAATAGTGTGGATGGCTTTTGTGGAAAACACTTTTCGCACGAGTTCCTATAATTGCTGAATGATGCAGGGGAGCGCAAAGTCTTCACTGATGTATTCTCAGAGTGGAATGAATGCCCTGCTAGGCCCATGGTGTACGTTTAGCTTGTTCGTCCTTTAATGCTTCACGAACGGGTGGAGTCCGAGGGACGTAGTAGTCTCCGTGGGTTTCCTAGGCTACACCCTTAGTCTCCCATTCCATCTACTACTGAAAAGAGAACATTCAGAAGACGTTCCACGCTGAGACGGCTTTGGCTAAAAAACCCGGTTCCTACGAAATAGGTTTATTCCCGGGTGATGTTGAGGAGAAAACACAACTTCACCAACGTATTATCTTCCACTGGGAGCCCCGCAGGGTGCTCTGAGATCCATATTGCCTTAGATCTTCAGAGCCTTGGAGTCCAAGTCACGTAGCATGGCCTAGCGGCCTTCCAACGTCCGGATACGCTTTCCTCCCAGAACGCATAATTTGGCGAAAACAGTGGTAGCCAAGCTGACTGTAGTTCATAGTTGGCGTAGTCCTGTGCTCCCGTTCATTCCTTTGTCTGGGGGAACGTGATCCCTGAACTCTTTGCCTAGCAAAGTTACCGCCTAGGTGATCATACGGAAAACAAATTGGAATGATTGGCCAAATCGTTCGGTTATATCGGCACCCCATACATTTCGCACTCTACAGAAACGAGTCCATTGACCTAGTGTTTCCCGCTGGACATGAATTTTTCCAATAAGGCACTTGTGTGAAACATCCTGATTCCCTAGTCGTGTGGCAGCTTTCCATGAAATCCTTGCTGTTCTCTGAGAAGGAAATTCAGCCGCATAGACTCTATGGACTGTGAGCTTCATGTGCATATGTACGTTCGAGTAACAGTTTTATCCACAAGACATACTAGTCAGTACTTGCAGGAAATCGTTGGACTGTGAGTTTTTCAAGGAAAAAACAGAGGGGCGAAAACACCACACTCGCAGCTCATGGTCATGCAAAATTCAGCAGCTGCTATGCTCCAGTTCATTCACTACGGATGGAAAATGATTTCAATAACATTATGGTGAGGATACAACTCACAGCTATTCTATATGAGACGACTTCTCTTTCAAGATAGAGTTAGGGTTTGGGCTAGCACTAGGGTTATGGTAAGGATTAGCTTTAATATTAGGGTTAGTGTTAGGGTTAAGTTTAAGGATAGGGTTAGGGTTAGGGTTAAGGATAGGGTTATGGTTAGGTTTAGGGTTAGGTTTAGGGATAGGGTTAGGGTCAGGGTTCGGGTTAGGGTTAATGATAGGTTAAGGATTCTGGTTTGGGTTAATGTTACATGTAGGTTTAGGGCTAGGGCTAAAGGTAGATGACGGCCGCAGGTCGAGGAAAGCGTTTCCTACACAATGGTGCATTTCATAGCTCTCATTGTCCTGTACTTTCATGGAGTCCGTTGAGGACGAGAAAGTCATTCTGTAGATCGTTGCACTCAAACACAGCAAGGTAAAGGAGAAGAGAGCAAAAAAGCTGATCATAAGTTCTGAAGAGGTTATGTGATAGGGTGCCAGTCACTCATTTCCAATTCAACTGGTATGAACATATTGATCTAGTGCTGCGTTCATGCTTGAAGCCACTTCTCAGGAACATGTTCATTCCCGTGTACTTGGCGGCTTTCAAACCGTTCATTCCTGTGCTGTATGAGAGAAATTCACGCCAATAGAGTAAGGGGACTGCTAGCTGCACACGCATTGCTACGTTTTAAACACTGTATTTTCAACGTGAGGTAGTAGGGTGTTGCTTCTCTTCTTCCTGGGACTACGCATTTCTGATGGAAAAAGTACCTAGGAGAAAACTCTACTGTAGAAGCTCATTCCCCTTCAAGGATCACAAAGTGCTATGCTACCATTCCCTCCTTTGCTGACGAGAAATCATTTCAGTAGCTCTTGGGCTGTGACACGAGCCAGAGATCCTATATTGCAGCAAGGTACTTCGACAGGAGGCTGACAAGAGTACGTACTATGTGAGACACCACTGCTTTCATCTCCTACTGAAATGAGAACATTGATAACACCTCAAATAGCGTGGATGGCTTTTGTGGAAAACACTTTTGGCACGACTTAATATAATTCCTGAATGATGCAGGGGAGCGCAAAGTCTTCACTGCTGTATTCTCAGAGTGGAATGAATGCCCTGGTAGGCCCATGTGGTACTTTTAGCTTCTTTGTCCTTTCATGCTTCACCAACGGGTGGAGTCCGAGGGACGTAGTAGAGTCTCCACGCATTTCTTAGCCTACACTCTTCTTCTCCCATTACATCTAGTACTGAAATGAGAACCTTGAGAAGACGGTCAACACCGAGACGGCTTTGGGAAAAAAACCCGCTTCCGACGAAATAGGTTTATTCCCGAGTGATATTGAGGGGAAAACAAATCTTCATGAATGCATTATCTTCCACTGGGAGCCCCGCAGGCTACTTGAGATTCACATTCCCTTAGATCTTCAGCCACTCGGAGTCCAAGTCACGTAGCATGGCAGAGCGGCCTTCCAACCTCCGGATACGCTTTCCTCCCAGAACGCATAATTTGGCGAAAACAGTGGTCGCCAAGCTTACCCTCGTTCATAGTTGGCATAGTCCTGTGCCAACGAGGGTTCTCTCATTTGTTTGGGGGAACGTGATTTCTGAACTCTTTGGCTAGCAAAGTTACCGCCTAGGTGATCATACAGAAAACCAATAGAAATGACGTTCTAAATCGGTCGGTTATATGGGCACACCATACATTTAGCACTCTACTGAAACGATTCCATTGACCTAGTGTTACCCGCTGGAGATGAAATTTGCTAATAAGGCACTTGTGTGAAACATGCTGATTGCCTAGTTGTTGGGAAGCTTTCCATGAATTCCTTGCCGTTTTCTCAGAAGGAAATTCAGTCGAATAGAGTCAGTGGACTGTGAGCTTCATGTGCATATCTACGTTCGAGAAACAGTTTTGTCTACAAGACATAGTAGTCAGAACCTGCAAGAAATCTTCCGACTCTGAGTTGTTGGAGGAAAAAATAGAGGGGCGAAAACCCCACACTCGCAACTCATGGTCCTGCAAAGTTCAGCTGCTGCTATGCTCCAGTTCATTCACTACGGATGGAAAATAATTTCAGTAGCATTTTGGTGAGGACACAACCCACAGCTCTTCTATATGAGACGACTCCACTTTGAAGATAGAGTTAGGGTTAGGGCTAGCACTAGGGTTATGGTAAGGATTAGCTTTAATATTAGGGTTAGTGTTAGGGTTAAGTTTAAGGATAGGGTTAGGGTTAGGGTTAGGGATAGGGTTATGGTTAGGTTTAGGGTTAGGTTTAGGGATAGGGTTAGGGTCAGGGTTCGGGTTAGGGTTAATGATAGGTTAAGGATTCTGGTTTGGGTTAATGTTACATGTAGGTTTAGGGCTAGGGCTAAAGGTAGATGACGGCCGCATGTCGAGGAAAGCGTGTCATACACAATGGTGCATTTCATAGCTCTCTTTGTCCTGTACTTTCATGGAGTCCGTTGAGGACGAGAAAGTCATTCTGTAGATAGTTGCACTCAAACACAGCAAGGTAAAGGAGAAGAGAGCAAAAAAGCTGATCATAAGTTCTGAAGAGGTTATGTGACAAGGTGCAAGTCACTCATTTCCAATTCAACTGGTATGAACATATTGATCTAGTGCTGCGTTCATGCTTGAAGCCACTTCTCAGGAACATGTTCATTCCCATGTACTTGGCAGCTTTCAAACCGTTCATTCCTGTGCTGTATGAGAGAAATTCACGCCAATAGAGTAAGGGGACTGCTAGCTGCACACGCATTGCTACGTTTTAAACACCGTATGGTCAACGTGAGGTTGTAGGGTGTTGCTTCTCTTCTTCCTGGGACTACGCGTTTCTGAGGGAAGAGGTACCTAGGAGAAAACTCTACTGTAGAAGCTCATTCCCCTTCAAGGATCACAAAGTGCAAGGCTAGCATTCCCTCCTTTGCTGACGAGAAATCATCTCAGTAGCTCTTGGGCTATTACACAAGCCAGAGATCCTATATTGCAGCAAGGTACTTCGACCGGAGGCGGACAAGAGTACGTACTATGTGAGACACCACTGCTTTCATCTACTACTGAAATGAGAACATTGGTAACACGCCAAACAGCGTGGATGGCTTTTGTGGAAAACACTTTGGCACGACTTAATATAATTCCCGAATGATGCAGGGGAGCGCAAAGTCTTCACTGCTGTATTCTCAGAGTGGAATGAATGCCCTGGTAGGCCCATGTGGTACTTTTAGCTCCTTCGTCCTTTCATGCTTCACGAACGGGTGGAGTCCGAGGGACGTGGTAGAGTCTCCACGCATTTCTTAGGCTACACACTTCTTCTCCCATTACATCTAGTACTGAAATGAGAACCTTGAGAAGACGTTCAACCCTGAGACGGCTTTGGGAAAAAAACCCGCTTCTGACGAAATAGGTTTATTCCCGAGTGATTTTGAGGAGAAAACAAATCTTCACGAACGCATTATCTTCCACTGGGAGCCCCGCAGGCTACTGAGATTCACATTCCCTTAGATCTTCAGCGACTCGGAGTCTAAGTCACGTAGCATGGCCTAGCGGCCTTCCAACCTCCGGATACGCTTTCCTCCCAGAACGCATGATTTGGCGAAAACAGTGGTCGCCAAGCTTACCCTAATTCATAGTTGGCATATTCCTGTGCCAACGAGGGTTCTCTCATTTGTTTGGGGGAACGTGATTACGGAACTCTTGGGCTAGCAAAGTTACCGCCTAGGTGATCATACAGAAAACCAATAGAAATGACGTTCTAAATCGGTCGGTTATATCGGCACCCCATACATTTCCCACTCTACTGAAATGAGTCCATTGACCTATTGTTATGCGCTGGAGATGAAATTTGCTAATAAGGCACTTGTGTGAAACATCCGGATTGCCTAGTTGTTGGGAAGCTTTCCATGAATTCCTTGCAGTTTTCTCAGAAGGAAGTTCAGTCGAATAGAGTCAGTGGACTGTGAGCTTCATGTGCATATCTACGTTCGAGAAACAGTTTTGTCCACAAGACATAGTAGTCAGTACCTGCAGGAAATCTTCGGACTCTGATTTGTTGGAGGAAAAAATAGAGGGGCGAAAACCCCACACTCGCAGCTCATTGTCCTGCAAAGTTCAGCTGCTGCTATGCTCCAGTTCATTCACTACGGATGGGAAATGATTTCAGTAGCATTTTGGTGAGGACACAACCCACAGCTCTTGTATATGAGACGACTTCTCTTTAAAGATAGAGTTAGGGTTTGGGCTAGCACTAGCGTTATGGTAAGGATTAGCTTTAATATTAGGGTTAGTGTTAGGTTTAGGTTTAAGGATAGGGTTAGGGTTAGGGTTAGGGATAGGGTTAAGTTTAGGGTTAGGGTTAGGTTTAGGGATAGGGTTAGGGTTAGGTTAGGGTTAGGGATAGGGTAAGGTTAGGGTTAGGGTTAGGTTTAGTGTTAGGGTTAGGTTTAGAGTTAACGGTAGGTTTTTGTTTCTGTTTTGGGTTAATGTTACATGTAGGTTTAGGGCTAGGGCTAAAGGTAGATGACGGCCGCAGGTCGAGGAAAGTGTGTCGTAGACGATAGTGCATTTCATAGCTCTCATTGTCCTGTACTTTCATTGAGTCCGTTGAGGACGAGAAACTCATTGTGTAGATCGTTGCAGTCAAATACAGCAAGGTAAAGGATAAGAGAGTAAAAAAGCTGATCATAAGGTCTGAAGAGGTAATGTGATAGGGTTCAATTCACTCATTTCCAATTCAACTGGTATGAACATATTGATCTAGTGCTGCGTTCATGCTTAAAGCCACTTCTCAGGAACATGTTCATTTTTGTGTACTTCGCAGCTTTCAAAACTTTCACTCCTGGGCTGTGTGAGCGAAATTCACTCGAATAGAGTAAGGGGACTGCTAGCTGCACACGCATTGCTACGTTGAAAACAACGTATGGTCAATGTGAGGTATTAGGCTGTTGCTTATCTTCTTCCTGGGACTACGCTTTTCTGATGGAAAAAGTACCTAGGAGAAAACTCTACTGTAGATGCTCATTCCCCTTCAAGGATCACAAAGTGCTATGCTAGCATTCCCTCTTTTGCTGACGAGAAATCATTTCAGTAGCTCTTGGGCTATGGCACGAGCCAGAGGTCCTATACTGCAGCAAGGTACTTCGACCGGAGGCGGACAAGAGTACGTACTATGTGAGACTCCACTGCTTTCATCTCCTACTGAAATGAGAACATTGGTAACACGTCAAATAGTGTGGATGGCTTTTGTGGAAAACTCTTTTGGCACGACTTAATATAATTGCTGAATGATGCAGGGGAGCACAAAGTCTTCACTGCTGTATTCTCAAGAGGAATGAATGCTCTGGTAGTCCCATGTGGTACTTTTAGCTTCTTCATCTTTTAATGCTTCATGAACGGGTGGAGTCCTCGGGACGGATCATACTCTACATGCATTTCTTAGGCTACACTCTTCTTCTCCCATTACATCTAGTACTGGAAAGTGAACATTGAGAAGACGATCAACACTGAGACGGCTTTGGATAAGCCTATTCCTACGAAATAGGTTTATTCCCGAGTTATGTTGAGGTGAAAACACAACTACACCAATGTATTATCTTCCAGTGGGAGCCCTTAAGGGTACTCTGAGATCCATATTGTCTTAGATTTTCAGCGACTTGGAGTCCAAGTCAAGTAGTATGACCTATCGGCCTTGCAACGGCCGGATACGCTTTTCTCCCTGAAAGCATAATTTGGCGAAAACAGTGGTAGACAAGCTTACTCTACTTCATAGTTGTCATAGTCCTGTGCTTCCGTTCTCTCATTTGTTTTGGGCAACGTGATTCCGGAACTGTTTGGCTAGTAAATCTACCGTCAAGGTGATCATACAGAAAAGCCATAGAAATGATTTTCTAAATCAGTCGGTTCTATCGGCAATTTCCCTTCCTGACTCCCCGCGGTCTGGGACTGGGGAGATGGGAAGGTACATTCTGGCGGCAGGCATCGTCGCCCAACGGCCCCCTTTCCCTGGGTGGTCGATTCGGGTGTGTGACCGGTGTCCCCAGTTCAAGCGTGTACATCCTTCTCCCCTTTTTTTCCTCCCTCCTTCCTCTACAAGGGTCGACCCGCTCTCCTGCCCCTGTCCCAGCAGCTGGGTCCGCAGAGCCGGAGGCGGGCGTTTCGTGGCCTTGGGGGAACAACCCTACAGACTACGAAGTTCAACCAGCCAGCCCGGCCTGACTCAAGATACGGCCGCCCGCCCCGACCAGCCGCGGGGGTAGACCAGCTGGCCAGGAGGGACTCAGCTTACAGGCGCGGGGCCGAGGGCTCGACCAGGTGGCCCGGCGGGATTCAGCCTACGGTCGCGGGACCGCGGGTCTCAACATGCATGCCCCGCAGGACTCAGGCGCCAGGCGCGGGACAGAGGGACTCGACCTGCCTGCCCGTGGGGCTCAGGCTATGCGCCCGGGGCCGCGGGGTACGACCAGCCAACCCGGTGGGACTCAGTATGTAGTGGCCGCCGGTATCACCAGGCTGCCCGGCGGGATTCAGCCTATGGACGCGAGGACGCAGGTATCACCAGCCGGACTGGCGTGACTCAGCCTCTGGGCGCGGGGCTGCGGAGTGGACCAGGCGGCCCAGAGGGACTTAGTCTGTGGACGCGTTGTCCCTGGGGACAACGAGGTGGCCCTGCGGCATTTAGCGGGTGGGCGTGGTGCCGCAGGGACGACCAGGTGGCCCGGTGGGACATAGCAGGGTCCCTGGGGATGACCAGGTGTCCTGGTGAGACTTAGTGGGTGGGCACGGGGCCATGGGGATGACCAGGTGGCTTGGTGGGACTTAGCCTATGGACGCGATGTGCCTGCGGACGAACAAGTGGCCCTGTGGGACTTAGTGGGTGAGCAAGGGGACATGGGGATGACCACGTGTCCTGGTGGGACTTAGCGGGTGGGTACAGGGCATTGGCGATGACCAGGGGGCCTGGTGGAAGTTAGCAGGTGGGCACAAGGCCGCAGGGACGACCATGTGGCCTGGTGGGACTTTGCCTGTGGACGCAGTGTCCCGGGGGATGACCAGGTGGCCCCGCTGGGACTTAGCGGGTGGGCGCAGGTCGCGGGGACCACCATGTGGGACGGTGGGACTTAGCCTTTGGACATGGTGTCCCCGGGGTTGACCAGGTGGCCTGGTGGGACTTACTTGGTGGGCGCGTGGCCACGGTGACAACCAGGTGGCCTGGTGGGACGTAATCTGTGGGTGCGGGGACGCTGGGACGACCAGGTGGCCTGGTGGGAATTAGAGGGTGAACACAGGGCCACGGGGACGACCAGGTGGTGCAGTGGGACTTAGCCGGTGGGCTCTGGGCCACGGGGACGAAGAGGTGGCCTGCTAGGACTTAGCGGGTGGGCGCGGGGCTGCAGGGACAACCGGGTGGCCCGGTGGGAATTAGCCTGTGGACTCGATATCCCCGGGGTTGACTAGGTGGCCCAGTGGGACTTAATGGGTGGACGTGGGGACACGGGGACGATCACGTGGCCCGGTGGGACATAGCCCGTGTATGCAGTGTGCCTGAGGATGACCAGATGGCCCGGTGGTACTTAGCGGGTGGGCGAGGGGCCGCGGGGACGACCATGTGGACTGGTGGGACTTAGCCTGTGGACGCGGTGTGTCCAGGGATGACCAGGTGGTCCGGTGGGACTTACCGGGTGGGCGAGGGGCCGCAGGGACGACCATGTGGACTGGTGGGACTTAGCCTGTGGACGCGGTGTGGCCGGGGACCACCAGGTGGCCCAGTGGGACTTAGCGGGTGGGTGTGGGGCTTCGGCGACGACCAGGGGGCCCAGTGGGACTTAGCCTATGGACGTGGTGTCCCTGGGGATGACCAGGTGGCCCGGTGGAACTTAGCAGGTGGGCGTGAGGCCATGGGGACCACTACGTGGCACGGTGGGACTTAGCGGGTGGGCGCGGGGTCACAGGCACTACCAGGGGCCTGGTGGGACGTAGCCCATGTATGCGTTGTGTCCGGGACTACCAGGTGGCCTGGTGGGACTTTGCGAGTGGGCACGGGGCTGCGGGGATGACCAGGTGGCTCACTGGGACTTAGCCTGTGGACGCGGTGTGCCTGGGGACGACCAGGTGGCGCGGTGGGACTTAGCCTGAGGATGTGATGTCCCCTGGGAAGACCAGTTGCCTTGGTGGGACTTAGCGGGTGGGCATGAGGCTGCAGGGAAATCCAGGTGGCCTGGTGGGAAATAGCCTATGGATGCGGTGTCCCGGGGACAACCAGGTGGCCCTGTGGGCCTTAGCCAGTGGACCCGGTGTACGGGGATGACCAGGTGGCACGGTGGGACTTAGCCGGTGGTTGCCAGGCCACGGGGACAACCCGGTGGCCTGGTAGGACTTAGCCCATGTATGTGGTGTGCCCGGGGACTACCAGGTGGCCCGGTGGGACTTAGCCTGAGGACGCGATGTCCCCTGGGATGACCAGTTGGGCCGGTGGTACTTAGCGGGTGGGCGCGGGGTCCCCAGGGATGACCAGGTGGCCCGGTGGGCCTTAGTCAGTGGACGCGGTGTCCGGGGATGACCATTTGGCATGGTGGGACTTAGCCGGTGGGTGCCAGGCCGCGGGGACGACCCGGTGGTCCGGTGGGAAATAGCCTGTGGACGCAGTGTCCCAGGTAGGACCAGGTGGCCCAGTGGGACTTAGCCTATGGACGTGGTGTCCCCGGGGACAACCAGGTAGCCCGGTGGGACTTAGCGGTGGGCGCAAGGCCGTGGGGACCACTACGTGGCATGGTGGGACTTAGCGGGTGGACGCGGGGCCATGGGGACTACCAGGTGTCCTGGTGGGACTTAGCCTGTGGATGCGGTGTCCCTGGGGACAACCAGGTAGCCCGGTGGGACTTAGCGGGTGGGTGAGGGGCCGCAGGGACAACCATGTGGCCCAGTGGGACTTATTGGGTGGGCACGGGGTCATGGGGATAACCAGGTGGCCCAGTGGGACTTAGCTTGTGGGGACGGTGTCCCCAGGGTCGACCAGCTAGCCCAGAGGGACAGCCTCTGAGCGCGGGATCCCTGGTGTTGACCTCGTGGCCCGGTGGGACTTAGCCTATGTCTGTGGGTCGGCGGGAAACCAGGGGTTGACCAGCTGGCCTGGCGGGATAGCCTGTGGGCACGGTGTCCCCGGGCGCGACCAGGTGATGCGGTGGGACTTAGCCTGTGGGCGCAGGGTCCCCGGTGTCAACTAGGTGGCCCGGTGGGACTTAGCTTGTGGGCACGGGGATGCGGGGGTCGACCAGCTGTCCTGGCGTGACAGCCTCTGGCCGCGTGGCCATGGTGGTCAACCAGCCAGCCGGCAGGACTCCGCATTCGGGCTCGAGGCCGCGGTGGTCGACCAGCCAGCCCCACGGGATTAGGCACGAGGAGTCCCCGCACCCCGGAACGTGCCTAGAACGGGGCTCGGGTCCGGCGCCCTTCCCGCGGCGGCTGAAGCCCCTTCCAGATGCCCCACGGACTGGGACGGGGGAGATGGGGTGGTGCGTGCTGGGGGCAGGCGACGGCGCCCAATGGCCCCCTTTCCGAGCGTGGTTCGGCTGTGGTGACGGTGTCCACTGTTCACGCGTGTATCTCCATTTTTTTCCTCCCTCCGCCCTTCATCCACACGGGTCGACCAGCACTCCCGCCCCGGTCCCTCCCGCGTAGTCTGCCGAGTGCGAGGCGTGCATTTCGGGGCCGTGGGGGAACAACGCTACCTAGCATGAGTGTCGACCAGCCGGCCCGAACTGACTCAGTCTCCGGCCACGGAGCCTTGGGGGTCGACCAGCCGGCCCAGCGAGACTCAGCCTCTGGGCACAGGGGCCGCGGGGCTAGACTTGGTGGCTCCGCAGAACTCAGCCTCCGGACGCAGGGAGGCGGGGTTCGACCAGCCAGCCCTGAGGGACTCGGCCTCCGCCATGGGGCACGGGGGTCCACCAGCCTGCCTGGCGAGACTCAGCCTCTGGGCCCGGGACCGCGTGGGGGTCGACCAGCTGGCCCGGCGAGACTTAGGCGCGGGGCATCCCGGTACACTGGCAACCGCCTAGACCAAGGCACGGGTCCGTGCCATCGCCGTGGCCTCTGCCGCCCCTTCCCGACGCCCCGCGGGCTGGGACGGGGGAGACGGGGGGGGGGGGGGGGGAGGAGGAGGCCAGGGTGCGCGCTGGCGGTGGGCGGCGGCGCCCAACGGCCCCCTTTCCCGGGGGAGTCGGTTGTGGAATCCGTGTCCCCGGTTCACACGTGTACCTCCTTCTCCCCCTCTTTTTTTTTTCTCCATCCTTCACACCGGTCGACCAGCACTCCCGCCCCGGTCCCTCCCGCTCGGTCCGCACAGCGCGAGGACGGCGTTTCTGGGGCGTGGGGGAACAACGCCTCCGACTCGGAAGGTCGACCAGCTGGCCCGGCGCCCACGCTGCGCTATATTGTGCATGTGGAAGTCAGGTGATCGATGAGGACATTAGATACTTTTATTTCATTGTTGGTGGTGTTGGTGGTGTTGGTCGCCGCCGCCGCCGCAGCCACCACCACCACTTCTTCGTTTTCCCCTTTCGGGTGTACGACAGAGCCATTCCACAGTCACCTTGCTTCCCATGCCCTCACCCCAGGGTCTGTTCCTTAGCTCTTCTACCTCTTTCCCCGAAAGGAAACCAAATCGAGCGGCAAGGCGCGCCGGCACGTACGACATCGTCACTGGACTGATGACCGTTCCTATCACTTTCTATCTGTCCGGGGAAGTTGGTGGGCGGCGTCGGCGGCAGAAAGCTACCCCGGTCGAGTTTCTCCGCCCTGGCACGGACGACGTGTGCTTCCCTACCTGGACATGTCCGGATCGGCCCCGTGCGCGATCTCCGAGTCCACTCGACGGCCGTTCGTCAGTCGTCAAGGGAGGAGTCCATCCTCGGTGTGGCACCCCGGGGCCGCGTTCGGGCAGAAGACGAAGGAAGAGAGGAGACGTGATGGCCCCGTGACTCGACACGAGGCCGGACTCGCGATCGGACGGCAGAGCCTTCTCCGACCGGCGCACTATGGCGGCTGCTTTTATAATCGCTCGAGAGAAGCGGTCGACCAGGCGGCCGTATCCACGGTGGGCGGAGCGGCAGGGCTCTGGAAGGCTACAAGCCCCGGAAGAACAGGAAGAAGGCGCCAAGAACGAGTGGCGGGAGGAGACGGCTCGCCGGTTAGGCGCGCCCCTCAGCCGCGGGCTGGGACGGGGGACCCGCCTGGATGCACTCCTTTCAGAAATAGCACATAGGCTCTGGCTGGTGTAGCTCGGTGGGTTGAGAGCCAGCTTGCGACCCAAAAGGTCGCTGGTTCCATCCCCGGTCGGGGCACCTGCCTGAGTTGGGGGCTAGGTCCCCGGGCCCGGTTCCGGCCTGGGG
Source organism: Desmodus rotundus (assembly GCF_022682495.2). Taxonomy (NCBI): domain Eukaryota; kingdom Metazoa; phylum Chordata; class Mammalia; order Chiroptera; family Phyllostomidae; genus Desmodus; species Desmodus rotundus. The sequence goes on from NC_071396.1 coordinate 56,780,508, forward strand.
GGCGGGGGGGGGGGGATGGGCGCGAGAGAGGTAACATGTTTCTCTCCTTCCCTTCCTTACTCCCTCCCTCCTCTTCTCTCTAAAAAGAGATAAAACGTGTGCGTGTGTGTACGTACATAGGCACCTACGTGTAGGTATGCCTGTCCTGTGTGCCTGCGCGCGCGCACACGGAAGGTCCTACCACAGCTGCGTATCTGCCAAGTATCCCAGGAAATAATAACAAGCAAAATGAGACCACAAAGTTTCAACAGACAGGATTCAACTTACAATCAGCGAGAGTCCCACACACTCCATAGGACTGTTTCGTTGCCATTGTTTTTCCTCCCGAACGAACGAAAAGCGTGCCGGGAGTGTGTGTGCGCGTGTCTGTCTGTGCGTGTCTGGGGGGTGGGTGGGGCGGGGCGGAGTACATCCTTCACTGTGTCTGATTCCCTGTGTGCTGTGGTCGACATTTTTATGTGATCGACCTCTCGCGGGGAAACTGAGACGGCTTCGTTTTCAGGAGAATTGAAAACTCTTGGAGGGGAGGTGGAGGTGTGCGCTGCTGACCACCTCCGGGAAGGTGAAAAACAGAAAGATTAGGTTTTCCTCCTGTGGCTCGGACGATCCATTGACACGGAACCGCAAAGGGCTGCCGCTGTGGGCCTTTCTCCTGCCAGGTGATGAGACCGTCATGGCCTGTCCCAGCTCTCCTTAGTTTCATCACGCACCCGGTTAAGAAAAGAGATGCTTTCTTTGACTTCACTGACACTTTCCTGCTGCCTTTTTCCATACGCGCCCTCGGTGCATAGTGACGGGGGAGGGGTAAATGAGACGGTTTCAGTTTTTCAAACAAACAAATGGCACTGGCTGGTGTGGCTCAGTGGATGCAGCGCTGGCCTGCAAACCAAAGGTCGCCGATTGGATTCCCCGTCAGAGCACATGCCTGGGTTTTGGACCAGGTCCCCAGTTGGGGCATGCGAAAGGCAACCACACATGGATGTTTCTGTCCTTCCCTCTCTCTGTCTGTCTGTCTGTCTGTCTGTCTCCCTCCCTCCCCCCCCCCCCCCGCTAGAAAGACAGAAAGAAAAAGAAAGAATACAGAGGGGGGTGAGGGGGGGAGAGGGAGAGAGAGAGAGAGAGAAGAGAGAAGAGAGAAAGGAAGAAAGAAAGAAAATCTTCACACACGAAACGGGATCATGACGTAGGAATCACACTTGCCCCCGTCCTTCCCTTCGCCCACGACCCCCACGACAGGACTTCCCCCCTTTCTTCAGAGTTGTCATCTCTGGGGTTCTTTCGCGTGTTTTCACCTTCCTCTTTTCCATGCTGAGGAGGAGGTGAGTGAAATCGTCAGCCGGGATGTGGAGTGACACTGAGGATTTCCCGTGGAGGGAGGACGGCTCCGTCCCTCCGGGAACTTAAAGGCGAAGGATAAAAACCGGCCATTGCAGCACACTGTTGCTGGCGGAGCGTGCCTGCTGGCCCCGCGACCCGGGTTTTTGGAGGGCCGTGACCCCCTGCCGAGGCCTCCCCGGGCCCTCCTCCCTCCGCGCCTCACGACCACGCTTTGGACCTAGGGCATCCAAGACTCCGGAGAGCTACTGTCTACCGTCGCCTCGGACACTACAACGGGCCCCCCACGACCCCACCCCCCGCCCCACCCAGGATTCTGAAATGGTGGACAGCTGTCTCTCCTGGGCGGGGAAATGGCGTGTGTGTGTGTGTGTGTGTGTGTGGTGGGGGTGGGGGTGGGGGTGGGTAGAGGGAGCACAGGACAGGGAGTCTTTTCGCCTCGCCCGGGACCGGCCCGGCCGGTTTCTCCAACATCCTCTCCCCAGCCCCGTCCCCTCCCCCACTCCCTGCAGTTGGGAAGCTGTGGCCTACGGGTGGGGGAAGTGGAAAGAGCGGAGGCCCTGAAGTCAGCAGAGACAGCTTTCTGCATTTGAATGAAGCCGTTGAGCGAGGTCCTTGGGAAATGAATCGCCCGACCTTCCCTCCCCTCCCCTCCCCCACCCCCATCCATGGCTCTGGCCCGCAGGAAAATCCAGTGGGGCTAAAGCGGAGTGGGCTCTGGCAGGCCAAGCGGCCCACGTGGCGAGACTTCTGTGAATGATGGGAGACCTGCTTTGGGACTGACTGCCCCCACGATTCCCTCACGGGCTCAGGAGAGGGCTGGGGTGGGGTGAGGGGAGCGAGGTGGGGACAGGTGGGGTGGGGGTGGGGGGCGGGAAGAGGGGCTGCTTGCCTCCGGGAACCTCTGTCGTTCCTGCTGAGGGGCCGCTCGCCAAGGGGCTAGACTCAGCTCTCATCCTGCCTCCGGAAAGGCCCCCCAGGCTGAGCCGGCCAAGGTTCTTCAGATGTTCTGATCAAACGCACCGTCCCGCATCCTCTCCTCCCGCCTCGACGGCCTGCAGGGATGCCCCCACGTCCCTTCCGTGTGTCCATGGAAAAATAAAAAGACCTGCGAACGAGTCCTTCCCGCCCTTCCCTACCCCCGCACGGCACCACCCATTCTTTGACTGTGTGAAGCCCGGTTTCGACATAACCCGATCGTTTGCATACACACGACAGGGAGAGCGATCGATGGTACGCTTGGTGACGTTTTCACGAGTCTTTTCTTGTTCTCCGCCGCCGCCGCCGCCACCACCACCCCCGCCCCCCATTACTATCTACTCCCTTTATCTCCCTCACCCCACCGAAATGGGCCTTCCCAAATCCACTTTGCCGGAACGTTACAGGGCCCTGGGGTAGAGAGAGACAGATCCATGCCTCCAGATTACCGATACGTTTACACACACACACACACACACACAGTGATACAGTGATAGAGGCCACCCTGGTCTTTGGTGTGTTGCTGAAGTCCCGTGATTAATGTCTGTCTATCCAGATCTTTTCACAGACCTCTGGCAACCTTCACTCGGAGCGAGTCACATGTCCTGTCCACGAACCCCTCCGCTCACGTCCCTCCTCTCTTTCTGCAAATGCATGAGAGAGGGGAACGATGACTGCTTATCTACGACCGAAAACGACGCAGTTGGTGGCAGAGCCCAGGGTGATGGGGTGGGGTCCACCGAGGAATTCGGTTTCCTGCGACCGCATCTCGAGAGGACGAGTCACGTGGCCGAGGAAGCCACCTCGGAACTCATCTGATGTCTAGAACATCTACTTGAATGAGAAAAACGTGTGCGTCCCGTCAGAACACACTTTTCCTTTCTTTCTCTGACAGAGCTTCCCCTGTACTTTAAACCCACGAAGTAGGCCTCACCGGTTCCAAAACTTCTCTGTTTTTGTCCTTTTTCACCGAAGGGCAGACGCTGATTTCTTGGGCACCGTGACACTGTCTTGGGACATAGAACTCCACTGTGTCGTCGCCACCCCCCCCACCCCCACCCCCATCCTTGAAAATGGGTCCATAGGGTGACTGTCATGAGGCGGATAGGCACGTTCACTGACAGAGAGAAGCTTCCTTCACATCGTGACACCACCCGAGATTCAACCTAAGGAGAGAATCTCCACGGCGGCCACAGAGAAAGAGACAGTTACCCACGGAGGACTTCCCGTGAGGCTATCTATCGGCCGGTTTCGCCAGAGAAACCTCGTGGGCGGGAAGGGGCCGCAGAGAAGGATTCGAAGCCGTGACGAGCGAGGACCCGCACGCGCGAGATGACTCTATCCGGCACGGCTATCTTTCAGAACGGAAGGGCAGATGGAGCGCTTCCTAGATAAGGTCCGCCGAAAGGAGGCCGTCGTCACCGAGCCCTTACTGGATGAAATGGTCAAGGGACTTATGGAAGAGAGAGAAGATGATCGACCGTGGGAACGGTAAAATGACAACAGACTCACGACTGTCGACCGCCGAACCTCCCGTGAAAAGAGAAACCGAAGTGAGCAGCGAAGGACTGGACCGGGGCGGGGGGGGGGGGGGGGGGAGCACGATCGCCGACACGGAGATCACACGGAGGGTGACCGCTGGGGAGGGGGACGGGGCAGAGGTGGGGAAGACGCCCAGGGAAGAAGGAGGATACGTGGTAGGTACAACAAACATAGGGGGGAGGTTAAGAAGAGCACAGCAGAGGGACGAGCCACGCAACTTCTACCTAGGACCCACGGATGTGAACGAAAGGGGGGTGGGGGATGTTGGTGGGAGGGGGATGGCGGGGCGGAGGGGAAGGAATGAAGGGGAGAGAAGAGGAAACGGGGCGAGTGCGACGGCATGATCCGTGAAATAGATGTCCGAAACACCGAAAAGAAAAGCTTCCTTCGACACGTGCGGGACGGTGTTCCGGAACAGAAAGAGAGAGCCCTGGCTGTCGTGGCTCGGTGGGTGGAACGCCCGAGGGTCGCGGGTCGGATTCCCGGTTCGGGTCCGGGCTCGTCGCGCCTGGGCGGCGGGCCCGGGGCTCGGTCGGTGGCGTGGGACAGGCGAGCGATGGGTGTGTGTTTCTCGCATGTGCGTGTTTCTGTCCCTCTCTTTCTCCCTCCACTCCCCTCTCTCTGAAAGTGAATCGATACGATCTTTAAAAAAGAAGAAAGAAAAAAGGAAAAAAAGAAAGGAAAGGAAAGGAAAGGAAAGGAAAGGAAAGGAAAGGAAAGGAAAGGAAAGGAAAGGAAAGGAAAGGAAAGGAAAGGAAAGGAAAGGAAAAGAACAAGGAAAAGGCTCCCTCTCCATCTCGAACCCTGCTGGATATTTCACAGAAGATGAGTCCCGCAGCGGGCTTCTCCGCGTCCTCTCCTTGGGGAGTCCTTTGCGCTTCCTGGGCTGGTGTGTTTATTTCCTTCGCCGGATCGGGGAACTTTTTCTTTCCCATCTCTAGCTCTTTCTCTTCCGCTTCTGGCACCCCCTGCGAGGCGAATGTGGGCACGCGCCAAGAGGTCCCGGAGGCTTCTCACGTTGTCCTCGGGTTTGTGTCTATTTTCCTGGGGGGAGGGGAGGACCGTCTCCCCTTCCCATCCTTCCCCATCGACGGGTCGCTTGTCGCTTCCCCACCTGCCGAGTCGCCGATCCGATACTCGGCTTCGTCCACTCTGCTGTGGATTACCTGCGCATTGCTCTCTATTTCAGTGAGTGCGAGATCCCTTCGTTTCCGAGCGGATCTTTCTCACGCCTTAGAGGTCCTCCCTCGGTCCCCCGAGCATCTTCATAACCGACTGACCGACCGCTGCTGGCTCATCTCCGTTTTGTGTCGTTCTCTTGCTGGAGTTTGGATCTGTTCTTTCATTTGGGCCCCGAGTCTCTTTTGTCGTCCCCGTCCCCTCCCCCTCCCCCTCCCCCTCCCCCTCCCCTCCCCCTCCTCCTCCTGGTTTTGGCAGCCTCCCCATGTGTGTTTCTACGGATGGGGTAGGGCCGGTGTGACCCCCCCCCTCCTTGGCGCACCCTGACGTAATAGGTGTGCCCTGGAGTCCGGTGGCGGGGCCTCCCGGGATCGCCCAAGCTGGGTACCCGAGGTGAACCCCCACCCCCCCACACACACACCCCAGTGTTGGCTGAGTACACCCTCCTCTTGCAGTCGACGGGAGGGGTTTACCGGGGCCGGTCGGCTGTGAGGAAGGGCTGGCTGGGACCTCTGACCGCTGCCCTCCCTGGAGGATCGGCAGTGGGGCGGGGTTGGGGGTTGGGGGCGTGAGGGGTCCGGGTGGCCGCTCTCCTGCGTGGCCCGTCGGTGTCTCCCCGGGTGTGCGGGCTCCGGGGCCTCCGGGGCCTCCCACGTGCTGCAGGCTGAGGTCGGACTCCGCCTGGGTTGTGCCCGGGGACGCCCCACGTGAGCGATGGGGCCAGGCCCGGGGCGGCCGCTACTCGTGCCGGGCTCGAGCCATGAACACCCTACGCCTGCCGCTGGTGCCGGGGGGGCCTGGGGCCTGGGGCCTGGGGACGCTCCGCGAGCCGTGCGGGGGTGGTGGGGTGGCAGGGGGGGGTGGCGCTGGGCGGGGGCTCACCGAGGCCGGCCATCGCCCGTTTGAGAGATTTTAAGAAGTCGTGACGTGTGAGCCCAGACCCGCCATCGGTACAGAGAAGCCCCTGAGAACCGCTGGGGTGGGCCTGCGTGTCGGGTTGGGCCGAGCCTCGGGGAATCTCTGGGGAGGGGCAGACAGCGTCAGCTGGGTCGATGGAGTCTCAGAGAGGGCACGGGCCCTGTGGCCCTGTGGCCCTGTGACCCAGTGGCCCTGTGGCTCTGTGGCTCTGTGGCTCTGTGGGGGGGAGGGTGCGTGCGGACAGGGAGTGATGGCCTCTGCCCGCCTCGCCCGAGGGGAGGGACGCTGTTCCCCGCCTCTCAACTGCACCACCAGCGCCTGGCGAGCTTCCGTCCCAGGTGCTGGAGCTCAGAGGGAATGAGACCGAGTGAGTCCGAGTGCGGGTTCTTTCAGAGGAACTGCTCGGGACTCCGGCGGTTTCTTTGGCCAGCCGGCTGGATCCCCGCTGGTTTTGGCCACTGGGAGTTACGGGGGACTTCTCTTCCTGGCACCCGGAACCCTGGGCTGCGGCACCCGGTGGGGTAGTGGGACTCCTCGCTCTGAGATATCTCTCCTGAATGGGGCGCTCCCCCCCCAACCTGAGAGTGGGACTGGCCCGCCCCTCGGCTCCGCCCCGGCTACCGGTCCCCGCGCATGCGGTTTCTTGGAGTCCGTCCTCGTCGGACTTCTGTCCCCTCCGTTTTCCGACGGTGCCGAACGACGGCCCTTCTACGGTTCAGTTGCGACTTGGATGGGGCTCTGCGGGGAGGCGGGCCGCGTTCACCCTCGGCTCCCTAGGACCGCAAGTCCACCCGCATTCTTCAGAGCCGGGGGTCCACCGGTGCCTTTGGGCCACCTCGACCCATGGACTACACCCTTCGCCAACAGGAACGCGACCCTAACGGTTCCTTTCCAGAACACAAACGGAAACGGAATGTCGGGCGAAGGCGACATCTCATGAAGCGACTGGGACTGGCCTTAGAATCTCATCTCCTTTTTGTCTCTCTAGCTTAAGCTCGCTCTCTCACTGCCCTACTTCTGCTTCGGCCACTCCTCCCCCCTCCGCCCACCACCCCCGTCCCCAACAACCCCCCCCTTCTATCCACCCCCCCCAACCGCAGGTCCCCTTGGAGACCCACGGGACTGGGGAGAGTCCCCCAGATACCCAATAGTGCTGCACCACCCCGGGATCACCCCACCATTCTCGCCCCCCCGCCCCCCGCCGCCCGCACGATGTCACCCACGGTGGGCTCCACGGGAGTATTTCTCAGATCGTCCTGTCCCGTGACACCTGACGCCAATCGTAACGCGGGAGGCAGTTCCAAAGTGGGGGAGCTGCTTGCTCCACTGTCTGTGATGTTCCGAGAACTCTGCCCGGAGGACCAGGGCGTGCGTGGATGGACGTGCCCCTCGATACTCACATGATGGGGGAGTGCACCTAGCGGCAGCGTTTTGGTGGGAGCGAGACCGTGCCCTCTCGGGCCCTAGACTGGTTTTCGGGAGCCCCAGACGAAGGAGGCACATGTCCAACGTGTGACTCTAAACTACATCACCTCAGTGTGTATGTGCAGAAAGAAAAGTTCAGGAAGCAGTCGCAGGCCGGGAGGCTGCTTCCCAAAGGAGACGAGGAGGGAATGACGATCCACTCCCCAAACAACACACATTCCTTCTGGCTGGCGGCCTTCTGACCAAGCCTCAGTCATGGGAGAGGAGAGGGCCCTGTGCAGGCCCCACAAGGCCTACAGGAATGAGCTCTCTGTGCACTTTGCTCAGTTTCCCTGTGAACCCCAACCTGAGAAAGAAAGGCAGAGAAGGGGGGTAGGGTGAGGAAGAAGGGATACGGTCTATTAAAAAACAGCCAAAACGACGACAGGCAACAAAGGTTTCCGTGCTCAGTGTCACACACCCTATTTCCATTGGCCATCCTTTGTTTTTGTTTTTGTTTTTGTTTTACGATTTCACTTATTTACCTTGATATTGTTCCAAAGAGATTTGGCTTGCTGGCTCTTAGAGGGAGGGGAAGGGAGGGAGAAAGAGAGGGAGAGAAACATCAGTGTATGACAGATACAGGTTGCTTCACACAAGCCCCCCCTCTCCCCCCCCGTTGGGGATCCTGGCCTGCAACCCAAGTGTGTTGCAGGGTGGAACTGGGAATTGAACCGGCAACCATTCGGTTCCCAGGCCAGCTCTCCGTGTACAGATGGAGCCCTGCCAGCCAGGCCTCCGACGGTCATTTTACTGATGGTATCAGCAGCTGTCAGGGAGGATACATTCCTCTGCCCTCCTAGGGTCTCTGCCTGGGCGGACCCTGGAGACCGACGTGAGGTGGACAAATCCCAGAAAAGGGCATTCTGATCATCCTTACCATTTTTTAAACATTGATTTGTAGAGACAGAGGAGAGGGGAGGGAGAGAGACCTTCTCACCTCTGGCTCTTCCTGTGAGCATGGTGGCTGGCAACCCTTCCCCAGCCCCCAGCCCCCCCCGCCCACCTCATGAGGCAAACAGTGAGCAGAGGCTGGCGATGAATGATGAACCAAAGTTATACACGGTTTGTTTGCTGGTCGGTCGGTCGGTCGGTCAGTCGGTTTTTCTTGGAGCAGTGTGGACCCCTCCTCTTCTCCCTTCCAGACCCTGGGATGAATATACATGCAGTCTCAAAGGCTTTCTTTCCCAGAGAGTGGGAAGGATACATATTGGAAGGTCAAGGGCTCCCCTCCTCCTGTGTTCTCACAGTGTTTCTCATGATGTTCGGAACACCTGGCCATCTTGTGGCACTGACTGAGCGCCGCACTGCTGAGCCAGTGGGTGAGACGTCTCTCACCCTTCCCTTTGTTTCTTTGTCCCCGCCTGCCCCACCCCCCGCCCCGTTCTTATCCTCCGTTTTTAACCCAGGACAGTTTTAGTTCCTCCAGGTGTCTTCTTCTCATTCTTTTCTGTCCTCTATTTTCCCAGTACCGCGATGGGGGGCAAGGGGGTATTAGGGTTAGGGATAGGAATAGGGTTAGCGTTAGGGCTAGGGTTAGGGTTAGGGCGAGGGTTAGCGTTAGGGTTAGGGTTAGGGTTAGAAGTAGCGATAGGTTTAGGGTTAGGGTTAGGGATATGGCTAGGGTTAGAGTTAGGTTTAGGAATAGTGTTAGGGTTAGGATTAATGCTAGGATTAGAGTTAGGTTAGAGGTAGGGTTAGGTTTAGAATTATGGTTACGGTTAGGGTTAGGGAGAGGGTTAGGGTTAGGGAGAGGGTTAGGGTTAGGGATAGGGTTAGGGTTAGGGATGGTGGTCGGGTAATGGTTAGGGTTAGGGATAGTTTTAGGGTTAGGATTAAGCCTAGGATTAGAGTTAGGTTTAGGGGTAAGGTTAGGTTTAGAATTAGGGATAGGGTTAGGTTAGGGTTAGATTTACTATTATGGTTAGGGTTAGGGATAGGGTTAGGGTTAGGATTAAGGCTAGGATTAGAGTTAGGTTTAGGGTTATTGTTAGGGATATGGTTAGGGTTATGGCTAGTGTTTGTGTTAGGGATAGGGCCTGGGTTAGGGTTCGGGTTAGAGATAGAGTTAACGTTAAAGCTAGGGTTAGCGTTAACGTTCGGGGTAGGCTTAGGTTTAGGGTTAGGGTTAGAGATGCAGGCAGGATTAGAGTTAGGGTTAGGGGTAGGGTTAGGTTTATAATTAGGGTTAGGTTTAGGGTTAGGGCTTGGTTAGGGTTAGAGATAGGGTTAGGGTTAGGGTTAGGGATAGGGTTAGATTTAGAGATAGGACTAGGGTTAGCCTTAGTGTTAGAGATAGGCATAGTGATAGGGTTAGGGGTAGGGCTAGGGCTAGGGGTAGGGTTAGGGATAGGGTTAGTGTTAGGATTAGGGGTAGGGCTAGGGTTAGGGTTAGGATTGAGGCTAGGATTAGAGTTAGGCTTAGAGATAGGGTTAGGGCTAGGGTGTGGTTTAGGTATGGGGTTAGGTTTACTATTATGGTTAGGGTTAGGGTTAGGGCTAGGGTTAGGGTTAGGGATAGGGTTAGAGTTAGGGTTAGGGTCAGGGTTAGGGTTAGGGTTAGGCCTAGGTTTAGGGTTAGGGTGAGGTTTACTATTATGGTTAGGATTAGGGGTAGGGGTAGGGCTAGGTTTAGAATTAGGGTTAGATTTAGGTTTAGGGTTAAGGTTAGGGTGAGGGTTAGGGTTACGGTTAGGGTTACGGTTAGGGCTAGGGTTAGGGTTAAGTTTAGGGTTAGGTTAGGGTTAGGTTTAGGGTTGGGTTTAGGGTTAGGGGTTAGGGTTCGGGTTTGGGTTAGGGTTAGGGCTTGGGCTAGGGCTAGGGTTAAGCTTAGGGCTAGGGTTAGGGTTAGGGTTAGGATTGAGGCAGGACTAGAATTACGGTTAGGGGTAGGATTCGTTTTAGGGTTAGGGTTGGGGATAGGGTTAGGGTTAGAGTTTGGGTTAGTGATGCAGCTATCGTTAGGGTTAGGGCTAGTGTTAGGGATTGGGCTAGGGTTAGGATTAAGGCTAGGATTAGTGGTAGGGTTAGGGGTAGGGATAGGTTTAGAATTCGGGCTAGGGTTAGGGTTAGAGCTAGGGTTAGCTTGAGGATAGGGTTAGGGTTAGGATTAGGGGAACGGCTAGGGCTAGGGTTAGGGTTAGGAGTACAGCTGGGTTTATGGTAAGCGTTAGCATAGGGTTAGTGTTAAGGTTAAGGCTAGGATTAGAGTTTGGGTTAGGGGTAGGGATAGGTTTAGTATTAGGATTAGGATTATGGCTAGGGTTAGTGTTAGGGTTCGGTTAGGGGTGGGCTAGGGTTAGGCTTAGACTTAGGGATAGGGTTAGGGTTATGGCTAGGATTAGGGATAGGGTTAGGTTTACTATTATGATTAGGGATTGGGTTAGGGCTAGGGTTAAGGCTTGGATTATGGGTAGGGTTAGGAATAGGGTTAGGGTTAGGGCTAGGGTTAATGTTACTGGTAAGGTTAGGGTAGGGCTACAGCTAGAATACGGCTAGATGTATGGGAAAGTCCTAGAAGAATAGTGCATTTCAGAGTAAACACACTCCTGTATTTTCATTCAGTTCGTTGATGATGGGAAGGTATTTCTGTAAATCCTTGCACTCAAACTTAACAATGAAAATGATAACACAGAAAAATAGCTGATCATATGTATTGATATGGCACAAGGCACTCATTTCCAATTGAACTGATATGAGCACATTGATCTAGTGCTGCGTTCATGCTGAAAGCCATTTCTAAGGAACATGTTCATTCCCTAGTAACCTGGCAGCTTTCAAACCGTTCACTCCTGTGCTGTGTGAGAGAAATTCACTCGAATAGATTAAGGGGACTGCGAGCTGCACATGCATTTCTACCTTGAAAACAATGTATGGTCAAAGTGAGGTAGTAGGCTGTTGCTTCTCTTCTTCCTGGGGCTACGCTTTTCTGATGGAAAAAGTACCTAGGAGAAAACTCTACTGTGGAATCTCATTCCCCTTCAAGGATCACAAAGTGCTATGCTAGCATTCACTCCTTTGCTGACGGGAAATCATTTCAGTATCTGTTTGGCTATGACACGACCCAGAGATCCTATATTTCATGAAAGTACTTCGACAGGATTCTGACAAGTGTACGTACTATGTTAGACACAACTCCTTTCTCCTTCTACTGAAATGATAACATTGATAACATGTCAAATAGTGTGAATGGATTTTGTTGAAAACACTTTTCGCACAACTTAACATATCCTGAATGATGTAGGGGAGTGCAAACTCTTCACTGCTGTATTCTCACAGTGGAATGAATGCCCTTGTAGGCCCATGTGGTTACTTTAGCGCTTTGCTCCTGTAATGCTTCAGGAACGTGTGAAGTCCAAGGGACGTTGTATACTGTACATGCATTTCGTAGGCTACACTCTTATTCTCCCATTACATCTACTACTGAAACGAGAATATTGAGAAGACGTTCAATACTGAGGTGCCTTGGTTAAAAAAAAACAAAAAAAACCCCCGCTTCCTATGAAATAGGTTTGCTCCCGAGTGATTCTGAGGAGAAAAAAAATCCTCATTAATGTATTATAGTCCACTGGAAGCCCCACAGGGTACTCTGAGATTCACATTCCCTTAGATCTTCAGAAATTTGGAGTCCAAGTCATATAGTATTGCTTAGAGGTCTTTCAACGTCTGGATATGCTTCTCTCCCATAAAGCATAATTTGGCGAAAACTGTGGTAGACAAGCTTACTCTAATTCTTAGTTGGCATAATCCTGTGCTTCCCTTCACTCATTTGGTTTCGGGAATGTGATTCTGGAAATCTTTGGTTAGCAAAGTTACCGCCAAGATGATCATAAAGAAAACCAATTGAAATGACTTTCTAAATCGGTCGATTATATCGGACACCGCATTCATTTCTCACTCTAATGAAATGAGTCCACTGATCTAGTGTTACACACTGCAGATGAAATGTGTTAATAATGTGCATGTAAGAAACATCCAGAATCCTAGTTATTTGGAAGCTTTCAAAGAATTCCTTGCTGTTCTATCTGAAGGAAACTCAATCGAATAGAGTAAGTGGATTGTGACCTTCATGTGCACATCTATGTTCGAAAGCCAGTTCTGTCCACAAGAGGTAGGAGTCAATACCTGCACATCGCCCTCCGACTATGCTTTTGTGCGGGAAAAAATAGAACGGTGAAAACTCTACCCTCGCAGCTCATTGTACTGTAAAGTTCAGATACAGCTATGCCCCTATTCATTTACTATTGATGGAAAATGATCTCTCAGTATCCTTTTGGCTAGGACACAACCCACAGCTCTGATATTTGAGACGATATATGTTTAAGGATAGAGTTAGGTTTCGGGCTAGCATTGTGGTTACGGTTAGGGCTAGGGTTAGGGCAAGCGTTAAGGTTAGGGTTAGGGATTGGGCTAGGGTTAGGGTTAGGGTTAAAGATGGGGTTAGGGCTAGGGTTAGGTTTAGGTTTAGGGCTAGGGTTAGGGTTAGGGCTAGGGTTAGGGCAAGCGTTAAGGTTAGGGTTAGGGATCGGGCTAGGCTTAGGGTTAGGGTTAAAGATGAGGTTAGGGCTACGGTTAGGTTTAGGTTTAGGGCTAGGGTTAGGGTTAGGGCTAGGGTTCGTTTAGGGTCATGGTTAGGGATAGGGTTAGGGTTAGGGTTAAGGCTAGGATTAGAGTTATTGTTAGGGTAGGGTAAGGTTTAGAATAAGAGTTAGGATTAGGGTTAGGGCTAGGTTTAGGGTTAGGGATAGGGTTAGGCTTAGGGCTAGGGTTAGGGTTAGGGTTAGGGATATGGCTAGGGTTTGGGATAGGGTTAGGGACAGGGTTATGGTTAGGATTAAGGCTAGGATTAGAGTTAGGGTTAGAGGTAGGGTTAGTTTTAGAATTAGGGTTAGGGTTAGGGTTAGGGCTCGGGTTAGGGTTAGGAATAGGGTTAGGGTTATGGCTAGGGTTAGGGTTAGGGCTCGGGTTAGGGTTAGGGATAGGGTTAGGGTTATGGCTAGGGTTAGGGTTAGGGTTAGGGTTAGGAATAGGGATTCGGCTAGGGTTTGGGATAGGGTTAGGGTTAGGGTTAGGGTTCGGATTAGGGTTAGGTTTAGGTTTACTATTATGATTATGATTAGGGTTAGGGTTAGGGTTAGGGCTAGGGCAAGAGCTAGAATACGGCTAGAGGTATGGAAAAGTGTTTCATAGAAGAATAGTGCATTTCAGAGTAAACACACTCCTGTGCTTTCATTCAGTTCGTTGATGATGGGAAATTATTTCATGTAACCTTTGCACTCAAATTTAACAACGAAAACGATAACACAGAAAAAAAGCTGATCAGAAGTATATGATATGGTACAGGGTACTCATTTGCAATTCAACTGATATGAGCACATTGATCTATTGCTGTGTTCATGCTTAAAGCCACTCTAAGGAACATGTTCATTCCTGAGTAACCTGGCAGCTTTCAAACCGTTCATTCCTGTTCTGTCTGAGAGAAATTCACTCGAATAGAGTAAGGGGACTGCTAGCTGCAATGCATTTCTACGAGGAAAACATTGTATGGTCAAAGTGAGGTAGTAGACTGTTGCTATTTCTTACTGGGGCTACACTTTTCTGATGGATAAAGTACCTAGGAGAAAACTGTACTGTGGAAGCTCATTCCCCTTCAAGGATCACAAAGTGCTATACTGGCATTCCCTCATTTGCTGATGGGAAATAATTTCAGTAGGTCTTTGGCTGTGCCACGAGCCAGAGATCCTATATTTCAGGAAGGCCCTTCGACAGAATGCTGATAAGAGGACGTACTATGTGAGACACCACTCCTTTCATCTTCTACTGAAATGAGAACATTGATAACATGTCAAATAGAGTAGATGGCTTTGGTTGAAAACACTTTTTACACGACTTAACATAATTCCTGAAAGATGTAGGGGAGTGCAAACTCTTCACTGCTGTATTCTCAGAGTGGAATGAATGACCTTGTAGGCCCATGTGGTACTTTTAGATTCTTCCTCCTGTAATGCTTCACGAACGTGTGGAGTCCAAGGGACATAGTATACTCTCCATGCCTTTCTTAGGCCACCTCATTTTCCCATTACATCTACTACTGAAATGAGAATATTGAGAAGACGTTCAACACTGAGACGGCTTTGGATAAAAACCCGCTTACTACGAAATAGGTTTGCTCCCGAGTGTTTTGAGGAGGAAAAAAACTTCACTAATGTATTATCATCCACCTGGATCCCCACACGATATTCAGAGATTCATATTCCCTTAGATATTCAGAAACTTGGAGTCTAAGTCACGTAGTATTGCTTAGAGGCCTTTCAACGTCTGGATATGCTCTTCTCCCAGAAAGCATAATTTGGCAAAAACTGTGGTAGACAAGCTTACTCTATTTCTTAGTTGGCATAGTCCTGTGTTCCGTTCACTCATTTGTTTTGGGGGACGTGATTCAGGGACTCGTTGGCTAACAAAGTTACTGCCATGTTGATCATACAGAAAACCCAATGAAATGACTTTCTAAATCGGTCAGTTATATCAGACACCCCATACATTTCTCACTCCTCTGAAATGAGTCCATTGACCTAGTGTTACATACTGGAGATGAAATGGCCTAATAATGTGCTTGTATGAAACATCTTGATTCCCTAGTTGTTTGGAAGCTATCAAAGAATTCCTTGCTGTTCTATCTGAAGGAAATTCAGTCGAATAAAGTAAGTGGACTGTGAGCTTCATGTGCACATCTATGTTCGAAAGCCAGTTTTGTCCACAAGAGGTAGTAGTCTGTACCTACATGTCGCCATCGGACTATGCTTTTGCGGTGGAAAAAATAAAGCAGCGGAAACCACACACTCGCAGCTCATTGTTCTGCAAAGTTCTGATACTGATATGCTCCTGTTCATTCACTATTGATGGAAAATGGTTTCAATAGCCGTTTGGTTAGGACACAACCCACAGCTCTGATATTTGAGACGATTTATGTTTAAGGATAGAGTTAGGTTTAGGGCTGGCATTAGGGTTAAGTTTAGGGCTAGGATTAGGGTTAGGGTTAGGGTTAGGTTTACTATTATGTTAGGGCTAGGATTAGGGTTAGTTTTAGGACTAGGGTTATGGTTAGGGATAGGGTTAGGATTAGGGTTTTGGTTAGGGTTAGGGTTATGGCTAGGGCTGGAGTAGTGATAGGGTTAGGGTGAGGATTAAGGCTAGTTTTAGAGTTAGGGTAAGGAGTCAGGGAAGTGTTAGGTTTAGAATTAGGGTTAGGTTTAGGGTTAACGTTAGGGTGAGGGCTAGGGTTAGGGCTAGGTTTAGGGTTAGGGATAGGGCTAGGGTTTGGGTTAAGGTTAGGGTTAGGGATAGGGTTAGGGTTAGGGTTAGAGATGTGGCTAGGGTTAGGGTTAGGGTTAGGGTTAGGGTTAGGGAATAGGGTTAGTATTAAGGCTAGGATTAGAGTTAGGGTTAGGTTTAGAATTAGGGTTAGAGTTAGGGCTAGGGTTGTGGCTAGGGCTAGCGTTAGGGTTAGGGTTAGGGATAGGGTTAAGTTTAGGATTAAGACTAGGATTAGAGTTAGGGTAAGAGGTAGGGGAAGTTTTAGTTTAAAATTAGGGCTAGGTTTAGGTTTACGGTTAGGGTGAGGGCTAAGGTTGGGAGAGGCTTATGGTTAGGGTTTGGGCAAGGTTTATGGTTAGGGCTAGGGCTAGGTCTAGGGTTAGGTTAGGGTTAGGGATAGGATTAGGGATAGGGTTAGTGTTAGAGATATGGCTAGGGTTCGGGTTTGGGTTTGGGTTAGGGTTAGGGTTAGCGTTAGGTGTGGGGTTAGGTTTAGGGTGAGGTTTACTATTATGGTTAGGGTTAGGGTTAGGTTTAGAATTAGGGTTAGGGTGAGGTTTCGGGTGAGGGCTTTGGTGAGGGCTAGGGATAGGGCTAGGGTTAGGGCTAGGTTTCGGGTTAGGCCTAGGATTAGGGTTAGGGTTAGGGTTAGGTGTGGGGTTAGGTTTAGGGTGAGGTTTACTATTATGGTTAGGGTTAGGGTTAGGTTTAGAATTAGGGTTAGGGTTAGGGTTAGGGTGAGGTTTCGGGTGAGGGCTTTGGTGAGGGTTAGGGATAGGGCTAGGGTTAGGGCTAGGTTTCGGGTTAGGCCTAGGATTAGGGTTAGGGTTAGGGTTAGGGTTAGGTTTAGGACTAGGGTTAGGGTTAGAGATAGGGTTAGGGATAGGGTTAGGGTGAGGATTAAGGCTAGGATTAGATTTAGGGTAACGGGTCGGAGAAGTGTTAGGTTTAGAATTAGGGTTAGGTTTAGGGTTAACGTTAGGGTGAGGGCTAGGGTTAGCGCTAAGTTTAGGTTTAGAGATAGGGCTAGGGTTTGGGTTAAGGTTCGGGTTACTGATAGGGTTAGGGTTAGGGTTAGAGATGTGGCTAGTGTTAGGGTTAGGGTTAGGGTTAGTGCTAGGAGTAGTGTTAAGTTTATGGTTAAGTTAGGGTTCTAGTAGGGTTATGGTTAGGGTGAGGGCTAAGGTTAGAACTAGGGTTAGGGTTAGAGCTTGGTATAGGTTTATGGCTAGGAGAAGTGTCAGGGTTAGGGTTAGGGTTCGGTGTAGGTTTAGGGTTAGGGTTAGAGTTAGGAGTAGGGCTAAGAGTAGGACTAGGGTTAGGATTAGGGCAGTAGTATTGTTACAGTTAGGTTTAGGGTTAGGAAGGGTTAAAGTTAGGGCTAGGGTTAGGGTTAGGGCTATGGATAGTTTTAAGGTTAGTGCTAGGGCTAGGGTTATGGCTAGGGCTAGGGTTAGGGTTAGTGTTCAGTGTAGGTTTATGGTTAGGTCTCGGGTTAAGTTTAGTGCTAGCGTTTGGGTTAGGACTAGGAGTAATGTTAGGGTTACAGTTATGTTTAGGGTTAGTATTAGGTTTAGGCCTAGGGTTAGGGATAGGGTTAGGGCTTGGGTTAGGGTTATGGCTAGGGCTATGTTTATGGTTAAGTTTTGAGTTAGGTTTAGGGTTAGTAGTAGTGTTACGTTTAGAGTTAGGGTTAGGGTTCGGCCTAGGGTTAGGGATAGGTTGAGGGTTTGTTTAGGGTTACAGCTAGGTCTAGGGTTAGGGTTAGGATTTGAGTTAGGGTTAGGGTTAGGAGGGTGGTTGGCGTTAGTGTTCAGGCTAGTGTTACATTTAGGGTTAAGGCTAGCATTAGGGTTAGGGTTAGGACTAGAGTTAGGGTTGTGTTAGGGTTAGGGCTAGTGTTATGTTTTGGTGTAGTGCGAGTTTTAGTGATAGGGTTAGGGTTCAGGTTCTGGCTAGCTTTAGGGTTAGGGCTAAAGTTAGGTTAGGGCTAGGGTTAGGGTTACGGCTAGGAGTAATGTTAGGGTTAGGGTTAGGGTTAGGGTTATGGCTGTGGTAGAGCTAGGGTTAGGGTAGGGTTAATGGTAGGTTTAGGGTTTGGGCTAGGAGTAGTGTTAGGGTTAGGGTTAGGATTCGGTGTAGGTTTAGGGGTAGGGTTAGGGTTAAGGATAGGGCTAGCATTAGAATTAGGGTTAAGGCTAGGGATAGGGTTCGGTTAGGGTTAGGGCTAGGGTTAGATTAGGGCCAGCATTAGGCTTAGGGCTAGGAGTAGTGTTAGGGTTAGGGTTATTGTTAGGGTTAAGGTTAGCGCTAGGATTAGGGTTAGGTCTATGGTTAGGGATAGGGTTAGGGGTTGTGTTAGGTTTACGGCTAGGGCTAGGGTAAGGTTAGGTTTAGGGTTTGTGTTAGGGTTAGGGCTAGGAGTAGTGTTAGGTTTATGGTTATGGTTATGGTTAGGGTTAGGGTTACGCTTAGCGTTATGGCCAGGCTGAGAGTTAGGATTCAGGCTAGGGTTATTTTTAGGGTTAAGGCTAGCGTTAATGTTAGGGTTAGTGATAGTGTTAGGGCTATGTTTAGGGTGAGGGCTGTAGCTATGGCTAGAATACGGCTAAGGTTAGAGAAAATTGTTTCACAGAAGAATAGTGCATATCATAATGGACATATACCTGTGCTTTCGTTCAGTCATTCGCTGACAGGAAAGTGATATGGTAGCTGGTTACACAAACACTTACAACGAAAATGATAACACAGAAGAATAGTTGATCATAAGTTGTAAGGGGTGTTGGTAATATGGTACACGGCACTCATTTCAAGTTCAACTGATATGAGCACATTGACCTAGTGCTGGGTTCATACAGATTCAGTGTGCTTAAAACCACTTCTATGGAACATGTTCATTCTGAGTGATTTGGAAGCCTTCAAACAATTCATTTGTTCTATCAGAGAGAAATTCACTCGTATAGAGTAAGGGGAGGGCTAGCTGCACATGCATTTCTATGTGGAAAACACTCTATTGTCAAAGTGAGGTAGTAGGCTGTAGCTACACGTCTTACTGGGGCTACGCTTTTCTGATGGAAAAAGTACATAGGAGAAAACTCTACTGTGGAAACTCATTTCCCTTCAAGGATCACATAGCGCTGTGCTAGCATTCACTCACTTGCTGACGGGAATAATTTCAGTAGCTCTTGGCTATGACAGAAGCCTGGGATCCTATATTTCAGGGAGGTACTTTGACAGAGTGCTGAAAAGAGTACGTACCATGTGAGACACTACTCCTTTCATCTTCTACTGAAATGAGTACATTGATAACGTCTCAAGCAGTGTGGATCCCTTTCGTTGAAAACACTTTTCGCATGACAATTTAAATCCTGAGTGACGTAGATGAGGGCAAACTCTTCACTGCTGTATTATCAGAGTGGAATGATGCACTTGTAGCCTGTGTGTACTTTTGCTTCCTCTTCCTTTACTCCTTCACGAACGTGTGGAGCCCGTGTGACATAGCACACTCTACATGCATTTCTAAGGGTACACTTTTGTCCTCTCATTACATCTCCTACTGAATTGAGAACATTGAGGAGACGTTGAACACTAAAACGGCTTTGTATAAAAACCTGCTTCCTACGAAATAGGTTTGCTCCCGAGTGATTTTGAGGAGAAAAAATACTTCACTAATGCATTACAGTGCATTTGAGATTCATATTCCCTCAGACCTTCACAAACGTGGAGTCCCAGTCATGTAGTATGGCCTAGCGGTCTTTTAATATTCGTATATGCTTTTGTCCCAGAAAGAATAATTTGGAGAAAACTGTGGTAGACAAGCTGACTCTATTTCATAGATAGCATATGCCTGTGTTTTCATACACTCATTTGTTTCGGGGAAAGGGATTCAGGAACTCTTTGGCTAGCAAAGTTACCGCGAAAGTGATCATACAGAAAACCAATTGAAATGACGTTGTAAATCAATAGGGAATACGGGACACACCATTCATTTCTTTTTAAAAAAATTTTTTAATTTTTATTGTTATTCAATTATACTTGTGTGCCATTTCTCCCCATCTCACCACCCCACCCCAGCTGAACCCCCCTCTCTCCCCCACCTCCACCCTCCCCCTTGATTTTGTCCATGTGTCCTTTATAGTAGTTCCTGTAATCCCCTCTCCTCACTGTCCCCTCCCCACTCCTCCCTGATCATTGTTAGATTGTTCTTAACTTTAATGTCTCTGGTTATATTTTGTTTCTTTTTCTTCTATTGATTATGTTCCAGTTAAAGGTGAGATCATATGGTATTTGTCCCTCACTGCCTGGCTTATTTCACTTAGCATAATGCTCTCCAATTCAATCCATGCTGTTGCAAAGGGTATAAGCTCCTTCTTTCTCTCTGCTGCATATAATTCCATTGTGTAAATATACCATAGTTTTTGAATCCACCCTTTTGCTGATGGGCACCTAGGTTGCTTCCAGTACTTGGCTTTTGTAAATTGTGCTGCTATGAACATTGGGGTGCACAGGTTCTTTTGGATTGGTGTTTCAGGATTCTTAGGGTATAATCCCAGCAGTGCAATTGCTGGGTCAAAGGGCAGTTCCATTTTTAGTTTTCTGAGGAAATTCCATACTGTTTTCCACAGTGGCCTCACCAGTCTGCATTCCCATCAACAGTGCAGTAGGGTTCCCTTTTCTCTGCATCCTCTCCAACATTTGTTTGTTGATGTGTTTTTGTTGGCCACTCTAACCGGACACACCATTCATTTCTCATTCTACTGAAATGAGTCCATTGACCTAGTGTTACACGCTGTAGAGGGAAGTTGCTGAAAACGTCCTTGGTAGAACCATCCTTACTCCCTAGTGGATTGGAAACTTTCAAACAGTTCACTGCTGTTCTATCAGAAATTCAGTCCAATAGAGTAAGCGGACTGTGAGCTTCATGTGCATATCTACGTTCGAAAACTGTTTTGTCCACGTGCGGTAGTAGTCCATACCTGCACTTGGTTCTCGGGCTCGGCTTTTGTGCTGGAGAAAATAGAGAGGAAAAAACACCACTCTCGCAGGTCATTGTCCTGAAAAGGTCCCATACTGCTATGCCACTGTTCACTCATTACTGAAGGAAAATAATTTCAATAGCCTTTTGTATAGGACACAGCCCACAGCTCTGATATTTTAGACGTTTTACGTTTAAGGATAGAGTTACGGGTAGGGTTAGCATTTGGGTTTAGGAATAGGGTAAGGGTTACTGTTAGGACTAGCGATAGGGTTAGGGTGAGGGTTAGGTCTAGTGTTAGGGTTATGGCTAGGGCTAGGTTTAGGGTTAAGGTTAGGGAACAGATAGGGTTAAGGTTAGGGTTAGGTTTAGGGCTCAGGCTAGGGTTAGGGTTGGGTTTAGCATCAGGATTAGGGTTAGGTCTAGGTTTAGGGTTAGGGGTAGAGTTCAGGTAGGGTTAGGACTAGGGGTATGGTTTGGGTTAGGGCTAGGGTTAGGGATAGGGTTAGGCTTAGTGTCAGGATTAGGGTTAGGGCTGGGGTTAGGTTTATGGTTAAGGTTAGGGCTAGGTTTAGGCTTTGGATTAGTGTTAGGGCTAGGGCTAAGGCTTGGATACAACTAGGGTTAGGGTTTGCCTGGGTTTGGACTAGGGTTAGGGTTTGGATTTGTGTTAGGGCTAGGGTTAGGGTTAGGGTTAGGGTTAGGGGTATGGTTACCGTTAGGATTAGGGCTACGGTGAGGGTTAGGGTTAAGGTTAGGGTTAGATTTAGGGTTAGGACTAGGGTCAGGTTTAGCGCTAGGGCTAGGGCTAGGGCCCGGGTTAGATTTGGGGCTAGGGTTAGGGTTATGGTTAGATTTAGGGCTAGGGGTAGTGTTAGGGATAGGGTTAGCATTAGCGTTAGGATTAGGGTTAGGGCCAGGATTAGGTTTATTGTTACAGTTCAGGCAGGGGTAGGGATATGGTTAGGGTTAGGGTTAGTGCTAGGGTTAGGGTTGGGTTTAGGGCTATGGCTACGGCTAGAGTAAGCATTAGGGTTCAGGTAGGCTTAGGACTAGACTTATGGTTAGGTTTAGGGTTAGGACTAAGGTTAGAGCTAGGGCTAGGATATGGCTAGGGTTGGAGGAAAGTGTTTCCTAGAAGAATGGTGCATATCATAATGGACATACTCCTGTGCTTTCTGTCAGTCTTTTCATGACAGGAAAGTGATTCAGTAACACGTTGCACAAACATTTACTAAGAAAGTGATAACACAGAAGAATAGTTGATCATAAGTTGTAAGCGGAGTAGGTGATATGGTACACGGCACTCATTTCAAATTCAACTGATTTGAGCACATTGACCTAGTGGTAGGTTCATGCAGATTCAGTGTGTTTAAAACCACTTCTAAGGAACATGTTCATTCCCAAGTGATTTGGGACCCTTAAAATAATTCATTACTGTGCTATCAGAGAGAAATTACTTGAATAGAGTAAGGGTACTGCTAGCTGCACGTGCATTTCTACGTGGAAAACACTGTATTGTCAAAGTGAGGTAGTAGGCTGTAGCTACACATCTTACTGGGGCTATGCTTTTCTGATGGAAAAGTCATTGGAGAAAACTCTACTGTGGAAACTCATTTCCCTTCAAGGATCACATGGCACTGTGCTAGCGTTCACTCACTTGCTCACAGGAATAATGTCAGTAGCTCTTGGCTATGACAGAAGCCTGGGATCCTATATTTCAGGGAGGTACTTTGACAGAGTGCTGAAAAGAGTACGTACCATGTGAGACACCACTCCTTTCATCTTCTACTGAAATGAGTACATTGATAACGTCTCAAGCAGTGTGGATCCCTTTTGTTGGAAACACTTTTCGCGTGACAATTTAATTCCTGAGTCATGTACACGAGCGCAAACTCTTCACTGCTATATTATTAGAGTGGAATGAATGTACTTGTAGCGTCATGTCTGTACTTTTAGCTTCTTCTTCCTTTACTCCTTCACGAACGTGTGGAGCCCGAGTGACATAGTACACTCTACATGCATTTCTAAGGGTACACTCTTGTCCTCTCATTACATCTTCTACTGAAATGAGAACATTGAGAAGATGTTGAACACTAAAATGGCATTGGATAAATTCCCACTTCCTACAAAATAGGTTTGCTCCCGATTGGATTTGAGGAGAACAAAATCTTCACTAATGGATTATCATAGTAGAATGCACTGGGAGCTCCACAGGGTACTTCGAGATTCATATTCCCCTCGACCTTCACAAACGTGGAGTCCAAGTCACATAGTACGGCCTAGCTGCCTTTCAACTTTCACATATGCTTTTGTCCCAGAAAGAGTAATTTGGAGAAAACTGTGGTAGACAAGCTGACTCTGTTTCATAGATGGCATACTCCTGTGCTTTTGTTCACTCATTTGTTCCGGAGAAAGGGATTCAGGAACTCTTTGGCTAGCAAAGTTACCGTGAAAGTGATCATACAGAAAACCAATTGAAATGACGTAAATCAGTAGGGAATATGGGACTCACCTTTCATTTCTCATTCTGCCGAAATGAGTCCATTGACCTAGTGTTACACACTGTAGAGGGAAGTTGCTGAAAACACGCTTGGATGAGCCATCCTGATTCCCTAATGCTTTGGAAGGTTTCAAACAGTTAATTCATGTTCTATCAGAGAGAAATTCAGTCAAATAGAGTATGTGGACTGTGAGTTTCATATGCATATCTACGTTTGAAAAACTGTTTTGTCCACATGAGGTAGTAGTCTGTACCTGCACGTTGTCCTCGGGCTACACTTTTGTGCTGGAAAAAATAGAGAGGAGAAAACTCCACTCTCACAGCTCATTCCCCTCCAAAGGTCACATAGTGCTGTGCTACTGTTTACTCATTATTGATGGAAAACAATTTTAGTATCCCTATGGCTAGGACACAGCCAACAAATTAGATATTTGAGACATTTTATGTTTAAGGATAGGGTTAGGGTTATGGTTAGCATTAGGGGTTAGGGTTAGGGCTAGGTTTAGGGTTTGGGTTACAGTTATTTGTAGGGCTAGGGTAAGGATTAGGGTCAGGGTTAGGGTTAGGGTTAGGGGCAGGATTAGTGTTAGTGTTATCGTTAGGGCTAGGGTTACAGTTACATATAGGGTTAGCGTTAGGGTTAGGGTTAGTGTTAGGTTTAGGGCTAGGGTTAGGGTTAGGGTAGAGTTAGGGTTCGGGTTAGGGTTAGGCTTAGGGTTAGGGTTATGGCAAGGGTTAGAGTTACAAATAGGGTTAGCGTTAGGGTTAGGGTTAGGGTTAGGGTT
Source organism: Desmodus rotundus (assembly GCF_022682495.2). NCBI lineage: Eukaryota > Metazoa > Chordata > Mammalia > Chiroptera > Phyllostomidae > Desmodus > Desmodus rotundus. The sequence continues at coordinate 56,804,500 of NC_071396.1, forward strand.
AGGGCCAGAGTTAGGGTTAGGGTTAGTGTTAGCGTTTGGGCTAGGGCTAGGCCTAGAGAATAGTGTGGTTATGGAGAATAATATTCTTCATAGTGTACATACTCCTGTGCTCTCTTTCAGTCATTTGTTGAGGCAAAATTGATTCAGAAGTTCCTTGACTACCACATACACTGAAGTATTGATATTTCATGAAGGTACTTTAAGAGAATGCTGAAAACACTTCGTACTCTCTGAGACACCACTCATTTCATCTCCTACTGAAATGAGTATATTAAGACGTGTTACATAGTGTAGATGGCTTTGCTTGAAACCCTGCTTCTTAGGAAATAATTTCATCCTCGAGTGATTTATAGGAGTGCTACCGCTTCACTACTGTATTAGCAGAGTGGAATGAACTCGGACTCCCAAAATTGTACTATGACGTTCATATTCACATAGCTTCCCAAACCTGTAGACTCCAACTTACATAGCACATTTTATATGCATGTCTTAGGCTACACTTTTCTCCTAAGCAATACTTTGGAGAAAACTGTGTTATAGGACCTCACTCTGGTTCCTAGATCACATAGACCCATGGATGCATTCACTCATTTGCTGTCAGAAATATGGCTCAGTAGCTTTTCACTATCCAATTTACCATGAAAGTGCATTTCAGAAAAATACTTCTACAGAACTCTTATCAACAGTACGTATTACCAGAGACACCATTCATTTCATCTTTTAATGAAATGAGTACATTGGCCTAACGTCTTAAACTCTGAAGATGGAGTTCACTTATACCCACTTTGTACGAAACAAGCTCATTGCCGAGTGATTTGGAAGGGTGAAACCAGTCATTACTATTTCATTAGAGAAAAATGCACTTGGTGACAGAAAATGGACAGTTAGCTACATATTCATTTCCACATTCACAAAACTCTTTTGTTCAAATCAGGTAGTAGGCTGGACCTGCAAGTCTTAGTTGGGCTTCGCTCTTCTGCTGCAAAAAAGATATAGGAGAAAACTGTACTGGAGTAGTTCATTCTCCTTCAGAGACCATAGGTGGCTATGCTAGCCTTCCCTCATTTGCTGATGGAAAATAATTTCATTAGTGCTCTCAATATCACACAAAGTCTTCAACAGAATTCTGAAAAGTGTACATGCTCTCTGATACTCCACTCATTTCATCATCAACTGAAATGAGTACCTTGGAAACTTGTTAAACAATGTGTGTGGCTTTTGTTGATAACCCACTTCATAGGAAATATTTTCACTCCCCACTGGTTTAGAGGAGTGCAAACTCTTCACTACTGTCTTATGAGAGTGGAATGCACTTGGAACCTCAAAAGTGTACTCACTGAGACCTTCACAAACCTGTAGAGTCCAAGTTACAGAGGACAGTACACATGCATTTCTTAGTTAGGATACACTTTTCGCTTCAGAAGCATACATTGGAGAAAACTGTGGTATAGAAGCTTACTGTATTTCATAGATGACATAGTCCTGTGCTTTGGTTCATGCATTTGCCGATGGAAGAGTGATTTAGTAGCTCTTTAGGTATCCAAATTACCACAAAAGTGATCATTCGGAAAAATAATTCAAAAGAAGTTCCAAAGCAAGTACAAAATATCGGAGACACCATTTGCTTGAACTTCTTTTGAAAAGAGGACATTGAGGTAGTGTGACATGCAGTGCAGAAGGCGTGTTCTTAAAACAGGCTTCTCAGAAACATGCTCATTCCTGGGTGACTTAGAAGGTTTCAACAATTCATTACTGTTCTATCGGAGGGAAATTCACTTGAATAGAGTAAGGGGACTGTGAGTTTCGTGTGCATTTTGACATTCACAAAACTGGTTTGTCCCATCAGGTAGGCAGCTGTACCTCCATGTGTTAGCGGGGCTCCATTGTTCTGCTAGAAAAAATATATAGGAGAAAAATCTACTCTCAAAACTCATTCTCCTTCAAAGATCACATACTGCTACATTAGCACTCACTCATTCGCTGACTGGAACTAATTTCAGTAGCTTATTTGCTGTCCCACAATACAAGGAATTCATCTTTCAGAAAGGAACTTCAACAAAATGCTGAAAACACTATACAGTATCTCGGGCATCACTAATTACATCTTCTAGTGAAATGAGTACATTGATAAGGTGTTCAAGTGTGTAGATGGCTGTTGATGCAAACCTGCTTTGTATGGCATATTTTCATTTTTGAATAATTTAGAGGAGTGCATCTCTTCACTACTGTATTATCAGAGTGGAATGGGGTTGGAGTCCTGAAAGTGTACTATTAGTTTCATATTCACTTAGACATTCACCAACCTGTAGAGCTTGAGTTATGTAGTACAGTATACATGTATTTGATAGGCTACACTTTTCTCCTGGAAAGAATACACTGGAGAAAACTATGGTATAGGAGCTTACTGTATTTCATAGATGACATACTCCAATACTTTTGTTCATTCATTTGGTGACAGGAAAGTGATTCAGTAGCTCTTTTGTTATCAAATTGACCATGACAATGATCATATAGAATAAAAATTGAACAGACTTTCTAAAAGAAAGTATGTGATTTTGGATCACCATTCCTTTTAACTTCTAGTAAAATGAGTACATTGGCCTAGTGTTCTGTGCATTGCAGATGGAGTGTGCTCCAATCCCGCTTCAAAGACACATGCTGACTCCCGAGCGATTTGGAAGGTTTCAAACAATTCGTTACTGTTCTATCAGAGAGCAATGCACTCGAATAAAGTGAAATGTTAGCTTCATATGCATGGCAACATTCACAAAACTGTTTTGTGCAATCAGGTAGTAGGCTGTACCTTCACATCTTAGTGGGTCAACACTTTTCTGCTGGCAAAATATATAGGAGAAAACTAGTATAGTAGCTCATTCTCTTTCAGAAATCACATTGCTAGCTAGCTTTCTCTCATTTATGGAGGGAAAATAATTTCAGTGGCTCTATCGCTATCACACAATCCACGGAACTCACATTTCAGAAAAGGGCTTCAAAAAATGCTGAAAACAATACGCAGTATCTGAGGCACGACATATTCCATCTTCTACTGTAATGAGGACAAGATTATGTGTTCAACAGTGTAGATGGCTTTTGCTGAAAACACTTTTCACACGAAATAATTTAATTCCTCATTGATGTAGAGGAGTGCAAACTCTTCACTACTGTATTATCAGAGTGTAACGCACTTGTAGCCCCATGTGGTACTTTTAGCTTCCTATTCCCTTACTCCTTCACGAACATGTAGAGTCCAAGGGGTGTAGTAGAGTATACATTCATTTCTTAGGCTACACTCTTGTCATCTCATCACATCTTCTACTGAAATGAGAACATTGAGAAGACATTCAACACCAAAACGGCTTTTGATAAAAACCCGCTTCCTAAGAAATATTTTTGCTTCTGAGTGATTTTGAGGAGAACAAAATCTTGACTACTGTGTTATCATAGTGGACTGCAGCCCCACAGGGTACTTTTAGCTTCCTATTCCCTTACACCTTCACACACTTGGAGTCCAAGTCACGTAGTATGGCCTAGCGGCCTTTCAACGTTTAGCTATGCTTTTCTCCCAGAAAGAATAATTTGGAGAAAATTGTGCTAGAGAAGCTTCCTCTATTTCATAGATGGCATACTCCTGTGCTTTCGTTCACTCATTTGCTCCCAGGAAAGTGATTTGTGAACTCTTTAGCTAGCAGAGTTACCTCGAAAGTGATCATATAGAAAAGCAATGGAAATGACATCCTAAATCAGTATGTAATTTTGGAAACACCATTCATTTCTCAGTCTACTGAAAGGAGTCCCTTGAGCTAGTGTTATACACTGAAGATGGAATTTGCTGAAAACCCGCTTGTATGAAACATCCTGATTCCCCAGTGATTTGAAAGCTTTCAAAGAATTCATTGCTGTTCTATCAGAGAGAAATTCAGTCAAATAGAGTAAGTGGATTGTTAGCTGCATGTGCATATCTACATTCAAAAAACTTTTTTGTCCACATGAAGTAGTAGTCTGTACCTGCACGTCATCATGGGGCTACAGTTTCCTTCAAGAAGAAAAGAGAACAGAAAACTGTACTCTGGAAGCCCATTCACCTTCAAAGATCACATACTTCTATGCTAGCGTTCACTCATTATTGATGGAAAATAATTTGAGTAGCCCTTTGGCTAGGACACAACACACAGATCTGATATTTCAGATGTTTTAGGACTAGGGTTAGGGTTAGGGTTAGGGCTAGGGGTATGGCCAGGCTAGAGCTAGGGTTAGAGATTAGGGGTAGGGTTAGGCTTAAGGAGGACACAAACAAATGGAAGCATGTACCATGCTCATGGATTGGAAGAATTAACATCATGAAAATGGCCATACTACCCAAAGCGATTTATAGATTCAATGCAATTCCTATTAACATACCCATGACATATTTCACAGATATAGAACAAACATTTCAGAAATTTATATGGAACCATAAATGACCCCAAATAGCTGCAACAATTTTGAGAAAGAACAAAGAAGGAGGAATCACAATACCTGATGTCAAACTATATTACAAGGCCACTGTAATCCAAACAGCCTGGTACTGGCATAAAAACAGGCACATAGACCAATGGAACAGAACAGAGAGCCCAGAAATAAACCCAAGTCTTTACAGTCAATTAATATTTGACAAAGGAGGCAGGAGCATAAAATGGAGCAAAAATAGTCTCTTCAACAGATGGTGTTGGGAGATCTGGACAGCTATGTGCAAAAAAAATGAAACTCGATCACCAGCTTACACCATACACAAAAAATAAATTCAAGGTGGACAAAAGACTTACACATAAGTCGTAACACCATAAATGTCCTAGAGGAAAACATTGGCAAGAAAATCTCAGACTTTCTGCGCAGCAACATCCTCACTTCCTCTAAAGAAAGGGACAAGGAAAGGATAAACAAATGGGACCTCATCAAAATAAAAAGCTTCTGCATAGCTACAGAAAACAACATTAAAATAAAAAGAGAACCAATAGTATGGGAAAACATATTTGCCAGTGATACCTCAGACAAGGGTCTGATTTCCAAAATATGTAAAGAACTGACACGACTGCACTCCAGGAAGACAAACAACTCAATTAAAAAATGGGCAAAGGACTTCAACAGACACTTCTCCAAGGAAGACATACAGAGGGCCCAGGGATATATGAAAAGATGCTCAGCATCACTAGCCATCAGAGAGATGCAAATTAAAACCACAATGAGGCACCATCTCACACCAGTCACAGTGGCCAACATAAACAAATCAACAAACAAATGTTGGAGAGGATGCAGAGAAAAGGGAACCCTAGTAGGTTGTTGCAGACTGGTGCAGCCAGTGTGGAAAACATTATGGGATTTCCTCAGAAAACTAAAAATGGAACTGCCTTTTGACCCACCAATTCCACTTCTGGGATTATACACTAAGAGCCCTGAATCACCAATCCAAAAGAACCTATTCACCCCAATGTTCATTGTCGCAGAGCTTTATCTCTGAGCCCTGTGTCCACCACGGATGAAGAATAAGTCTACCAAGACATGATCTGCTTGGGGAGGAGAGGTGGCTGATCTCTCAAAGGAGAAGGGCCTAGAGCCTTTTCCTCTATGGGCTTTTATTAGGTTCATTTGTACAGGAATACAGATAAAGGTCATCAATTATTGTCAGGTAGTAAGGGTCAAACAATGCATAACTTACAGCAAACTTTGAGGGCTTATTCTGAGTTACGGTCAGTTAGTTAAAGGGCTATAAAACTTTGGATGCCAGACTCATTTCAGGCCTGGGCCCTTATCATTTAAGCTGAGGGTATAAATAAAGCAGGTTTCACTGGATTGTATGCATTCTTTCTTAGGCCTGATTCCCCAGGGAATCTGCCCCTCCCAGCACAGGACTGCACTGTCCTCTGTTATTGCTTCAGGCTTAAGTCAGGCAAGGGAAGTAAGGCAGTCAAGAAATTAGGAGACTTCTTTCAGACAGAATGAGGACTCAGGCTATTTCAAAGCCAAGGGGCGAGGGTCCATCACCCCCTTTTCCTATAGCCCCCCAAGTCCTTCCCTGTGGGCCTTTCCTGGTGACCATGCCTGTCTTAGGTTGTCCCTCCCTTGAGGAATCTTACCCATCATTGGCTAACTGGTCAAGCTCAGGGCCAAGCAGGGTGAGGTGGGCAGAGATGGCACCTCTGCCAGGGAGATAAGCTTTGTCTCCTTAATGGCTTATGGTCCCAACTCTGACTCAGCCTTAACTATGGGGGGTTACAGCTTCTGAAACCAGGCAGGGCAGTTCCCAACAGTTCATAGCAGCACAATTTACAATAGCTAAGTACTAGAATCAACCTAAGTGCCCATCAGCAAATGAGTGGATCAAAGAACTATGGTACATTTACACAATGGAATTCTACACAGCAGAGAAAAAGAAGGAGCTTATACCCTTTGCAACAGCATGCAGGGAACTGGGGTGCATTATGCTAAGTGAAATAAGCCAGGCAGTAAGGGACAAATACCATATGATCTCACCTTTACCTGGAACATAATCAACAAAAGAAAAAAGCAAACAAAATATAACCAGAGACATTGAAATTAAGAGCAATCTAACAATAGCCAGAGGGGAGTGGGGAGGGAATAGTGGGAGAGGGGTTTTCAGGAACTACTATAAAGGACACATGGACAAAATCAAGGGGGAGTGTGGAGGCAGGTGAGGGAGGTGGGTGTGGCTGGGGTGGGGTGGAGGGGTGGGGACAAAATGCAGACAACTGTAATTGAAGAACAATTTAAAAAAATGTTTAATTAAAAAAATAAATAAATAAAAATAAAACCACAATGAGGTACCCGCTCACACCAGTCAGACTGGCCAACATAAAGAAATCAACAAACAAATGATGGAGAGTATGCAGAGAAAAGGGAACCCTAGTACATTGCTGGTGGGAATGCAGACTGGTGAGGCTACTGTGGAAAACAGTATGGAATTTCCTCAGAAAACTAAAAATGCAATTCCACTGCTGAGATTATACCCTAACAACCCTGAAACACCAATCCAAAAGAACCTATGCACCCCAATGTTCATAGCAGCATAATTTATAATATCCAAGTACTGGAAGCAACCTAAGTGCCCATCATCAATGAGTGGATCAAAAAACTATGGTACATTCACACAATGGAATTCTATGCAGAAGAGAGAAAGAAGGAGTTTATACCCTTTGCAACAGCATGGATGGAACTGGAGAGCATCACACTAAGTGAAATAAGCCAGGCAGTGAGGGACAAATACCATATGTACTAATCATTTTTTAAAAAATGTTAGAATTCCCCTATAAATCTCTCTGCATCTGGGCTTTTCTTTTTGGATGTTTTAATTACTGCTTCAAATATATTGCTAGTAATTGGTTTGTTCAGATAGTGTGATTTCTCATGATTTAGCCTTCAAAGGGAGTATGATTTTAAAAATTTCCTTTTTATTAAAAGGACAAATTTGTTTTGTATAATTGTTGATTGTATTCTTTAAAAATTCTTTTTGTTTGTAGTATTGATCATTATTTCTCTTCTTTCTGATTTTATTTATTTTTGTTTTCTCTCTTTACTGCTTGATGAGTCTTAGAGGCTTTTCAAATTTATTTACCATTTCAAAGAAGGAGCCATTAGTTTTATTTGTCTTTACATTGTTACTTTACTTTCTTCATTATGGCACTAATCTTTTTCTTTTATTTTTATTTCAACGTATTTTTTGGTTTGTTACCTTTTTTTCTAATGTACTTAGAAAGTCAAATGATTTAATTAAAAATTTTCTGATCCTTAGTTGGAACTGTATAGTTATAGCCTCTTCTTATAAGAGATTCTGATAAATGCAGGTTTTCTAAGACCATTTGCATTTTTGTTTGCCTCAGGGTAGTGTGTTTTCTGTTTAATTTTTTTAATATATTTATTGATTATGCTATTACAGTTGTCCCATTCCCCCCCCCACTCTACTCCATCCTGCCCACCCCCTCCCTCCCACATTCCCCCCTATAGTTCATGTCCATGGGTCATACTTATAAGTTCTTTGGCTTCTACATTTCCTACACTATTCTTACCCTCCCCCTGTCTATTTTCCACCTATCATCTATGCTACTTATTCTCTGTACCTTCCCCCCCTCTCCCTCTCCCACTCCCCTATTGACACCCCTCCATGTGATCTCCATCTCTATGGTTCTGTTCCTGTTCTAGTTGTTTGCCTAGTTTGCTCTTGTTTTTGTTTTAGGTGTGGTCGTTTGCTGTCATTTTTACTGTTCCTATTTTTGATCTTCTTTTTCTTAGGTAACTCCTTTAACATTTCATATAATACGGGCTTGGTGATGATGAACTTCTTTAACTTGACCGTATCTGAGAAGCACTTTATCTTCCCTTCCATTCTAAATGATAGCTTTGCTGGATACAGTAATCTTGGATGTAGGTCCTTGCGTTTAATCTTGGGTAATGTAATGATGATGTGCCTTGGTGTGTTCCTCCTTGGGTCCAGCTTCTTTGGGGCTGTCTGAGCTTCCTGGACTTCCTGGAAGTCTATTTCCTTTGCCAGATTAGGGAAGTTCTCCTTCATTATTTGTTCAAATAAGTTTTCAATTTCTTGTTCTTCCTCTTCTCCTTCTGACACCCCTATAATTCGGATGTTGGAACGTTTCGAGATGTCCTGGAGGTTCCTAAGCCTCTCCTCATTTTTCCGAGTTCTTGTTTCTTCATTCTGTTCTGGTTGGATGTTTGTTTCTTCCTTCTGGTCCACACCGTTGATCTGAGTTCCAGTTTCCTTCTCATCACTATTGGTTCCCTGTACATTTTCCTTTGTTTCTATTTTCATAGGCTTCATTTTTTCATCTACTTTTCGAACGGATTCAACCAATTCTGTGAGCATATTGATAACCAGTGCTTTGAACTGTGCATCCGATAGGTTGGCTATCTCTTCATTGCTTAGTTGTATTTTTTCTGGAGCTTTGAAGTGTTCTGTCATTTGGGCCATTTTTTTTTTTTTTTTTTGTCTTGGCGCTTCTGTTACTTTAAGGGGCGGAGCCTTAGGTGTTCACCAGGGCGGGGTTGCGCTGGTCGCTGTGCTGTGACACTGTATGTGGGGGAGGGGCCGAGAGGGAGCAATGGCGCCCGCCTCACTCTCCTCCGGATTTCAGTCTTTCACTCCGCTACCCACAATCAAACTGGGCCCCTCTGGTGCTGGTTCCCCAGTGGGTGGGCTTGTGCACACTCTAGGCCCCTGTGGGTCTCTCCAACGACCTCTCCCATGAGGCTGGGAGTCTCTCCTGCTGCTGCCCCAACCCCCACGGGCGCTTTCAATCAGAGGTCTGAGGCTTTATTTCCCGGAGCTGGAGCCCTGGGTTGTGCAGTCCGCTTCGCTCCCCGCCGTTCACCTGGTTTATCTGTGTGCGAATGTGGGGCCCCAGGGTGCTACCCACTGCTCTGCCTGCCCCGTCCTCCACCACTCTGAGTCCGGCCTTCTCGGTTTATCTGTGGGCGAATGTGGGGCCGCAGGGCCTGCTAGTGGTCAGACTGCCTGCCCCGTTCATCCCACACTCCGCCAGTCTCGGTCCCGCCTCGGCCACGTGAGTCCTCTCTGCCCCGGTGCCCATCTCCGCCCCTCCTACCAGTCTGGATGAATGTTTATTTTGTATTTCCTTGGTGTTGGACCCCCTTGCCGTTCGATTTTCTGTCAGTTCTGGTTGTGCGAGGAGGCGCAGTGTGTCTACCTACGCCGCCATCTTGGTTCTCCCTCTTTTAATTTTTTAAAAGACTGTAATTATTAATTTATTTTAGACAGGGGAAGGAAGAGAGAAAGAGAAAGAAACATCAATGTGTGGTTGCCTGTCATGTGCCCCCTATTAGGGACCTGGCCTGCAACCCACACATGTGCCCTGATTGGTAATCAAACCAGTAGCCATTTAGAATGAAGGCCAGCTTGGGCCCACTGAGGCATGTGAGTCAGGATGTTTATTTTAATTTTTGATTTATTGAGTGTTTGGTAGTATGTTGATTAATTTCCAAATGTATGTTTTGTTTTCTTTCCTATATTTGATTTCCAGCTTCTTACCATTGTGTTCAGAAAATATGGTTAATATAGCCCTGACCGGTGTTCCTCAGTGTTTTGAGCACCAGCCTGTTAATGAAAGGGTCACCAGTTCATTGCCCTGTAAGGTCACATATCTTGGTTGAAGGCCAGGTCCCCAGTTGTGGGCACATGAGAGGCAACCACACACTGAGGTTTCTCTCCCTCTATTTCTCCTTCCCTTGAGCTCTCTCTAAAAATAAATAAATATAATATATTTTTTAAAAGAAAAAGATAATAGGGTTAATAAACTGCAAAATTCGAAATTTATTGAGGGTTGTTTTTTTCTCCTAATATAAGATCTATCTTCAAAGTTTTCCTTGTGAAATAGAGGAAAAATGAGTACCCTGCAGTTTTAAGTGCAAAGGTCTGTATATATCTATCAAGGAAACCTGTTTTGCAGTTAGCCTAATTTTATTTTTTAATTATCTAAAATACAGTGGTTTAAAATAAAATTATTACTCTTTAATCATTTCATACCACATTTAATTAACAAAAGGACACTTTGAAATAAATGCTTTTTTTTACCTCAGCATTACAGATAAGGAAAGTTAAAGGCATTTTAGTTACTTTAAATTCACAACACCATTAATAGCATTTCCAACATTTCATCCAGGAAATGTCTGTTTCCAAAATCCATATCATCTGATAATAGAGTAAGGAAGTTTAACTAGATTAGTAAGATGATGGAAAAGAGAATTAGGTGGCTCTCACAAAGGGCTCTTAGCAGTATTTGTACAACTGTGGGTCTGATGTTCACAGAGTCTAGCCGCAGCTTGTCTATATTGCACAGGATGAAGATGATACAATTGATCATGCAAAGGCATTAGAAAATGGCCAGTAGTAGAATTGTAAAAATAATAACACAGTGGCAACAAGTTTAGAAAAGGGTTGGACCAAATCCGGGGTACTTCCAGGCCTTTTTCATCCATAATGCCATTCTCTTCTCTCCAGGACATCTACTATAAAAATTGGAGGTTCTTTCTCTGGACTCAAAGATCACTAACCTATATCTATTGTACTGGGATCATTCACTCAAGTCCAATTTGGAAAATGCCTCCAAATAAAAAGAATACTAAGAAAACACCATATATGACGTATGTGGAGGAGACATCAAGTGATGTGTAGTTTGACTGCCTGATCCTCTGACTAAAACTGAAGATCAATTGTCGTGTCTGCTTTTTTTTTACTAAGTTATGATAAGTGCTTCAGGGTGAGCCTGCTTCAATAAGTTATATCAGATACAGAGTTGAATAAGTGAACTGCATCCAAAATGATACCTAATATCTGAGTAGGCCTGGGGATTTTCTACTGTCCCCCACAAATCCCTAAACAGGCCACACCAAAACCAAAAACCTGGACAAGATAAAAGGCATCTGAAACTCCTTGGCAGTTTGCTTTCCAGGTGTTTTTTTCAAACTTTCGATGGCCACAGGCAAGTGAAGATAGAGGCAGAAGGCCTTTTATGAGTCAGTGGAAATTTATAAAGATCAACAATCCCAGCAGGTCCAGCAATATATTCTACAAAACCAACTACCAGATAAACATCAGCCATGGCTGATCCGATATATCCATGCAAATTCATAAAATGTATCTTCTAACAGCAACTTTCACAGAAGCAAACTGAGGCTCAGAGAGATGAGGGGTTAGCCCCAAGACACATCCTAGTAACGGGCAGAGTCACCATGTGCCATGGAATTGGCCAGGGCTCACCTAGTGCAAAACTGGCCCAGGATATTTTGGGTGCTGTTGAATGTCAGAAGGAAAAAGGTAGGTAGTCATGTAAACAATGGTCCCACATGTGAATTTTAGTACCATGGACACTATGGGCACTTTGGCATTATGCCTTCTGGAGAGCCCTAAATATGCAAGCCTCGTCCAGGGACAAACTCATGTCATCCTCACAATAAATGATACAAAAAGGGACATAATGTCAGCCACATTACATTTAACAAGCAGAAGAATAAATTTCTGGAGGTCACCCAGGAACACTCAGAACTTCAGAGATGTTTTTGCAGGAACAGGTGTGCAGAAGATGAAAAATCTCTAAGCTATAAATATAATTTCAGTGTAATGGTGAGAAAAATTATTCAATTACTGTTTTCAAGGCATTATGTTAGCTGAGGAACAACTGGCCACCCTTTATGGGTAGTCTCTTAATAGACAAGTCTATTAAGAGCATTGTCTCAGTGAATCTGAAACAACCTGATTATAGAAATAAGAAAGGGAGAAAACTGTACTTGAACAGCAAAAAAATAAAATAAAATAATAAATTAAAAAATAGTGCAATTATTAAAAAGAAGAAAGGCTTAGAGATTATTGTTTTTAAAAAATGAAAATAGAGGCCTAAAGATTTCAAAATGTCCCTCAAAGGCTTACAGGCCAGAACTACAAACCACCCAAAGTCTGGATGAATGGAATTATGTTTAAAATCTGAACCTTCATCTACCTATGAAATGGAGGGAAATATCTGCAGAATGCCTTTCCTTCCCAATCTGGAGACAGTGTGCAGGAACAACACACACAGTGACAACCTTGGTCTCAAATGAAGATACTGATTCCTTTTCGATTTACTTTAAATTGAATTTTGATACTCCTATTATGGAAATTCCAAATTTATAAAAGTGGCAAATACTTAATGACTTTAGAAAGAGAAATAGCACATTCCAACAAACAATCTGTATGATGACTCAGGATGGAAGAAATGTGTTTTGATTTTTGATTACTGCTTCAATTTTGTCTGCTGTTATTGGTCCATTCAGGCTTTCTGCTACTTCTTCATTCAGTTTTGGAAGATTATATTTTTCTAGAAATTTGTCCATTTCACCTAGGTTTTCAAATTTCTTAGCATATACTTCTTCGTAGTAATCTCTTACAGTCCTTTGTATTTCTGTGGTATCAGTTGTAATCTCCCCTCTTTCATTTCTTTTTCTAAATTTATTATTTATTTTTATTGTTATTCAAGTACAGTTTTCTGCCTTTTCCCCGCACCCTCTCCTCTTTCATTTCTGATTGTGTTTCTTTGGGTCCCGTCTCTTTTTTTATTGATGACTCTGCTTAAAGGCTTGTCAATTAGTTTATCTTTTCAAAGAACCAGTTCCTGGATTCATTGATGCTTAGAATTGTGCTTTTAGTTTCTATGTCATTTAATTCTGCTCTGATCTTGGTTATTTCCTTCATTCTACTTGCTCTGGGCTTTGTTGTTGTTCTTTTGGTTCTTGTAGGTATAGGGTTAGGTTGTTTGATATGTTTCTACCTTTTTTAGGTAGGCCTTGTATCGCTATGAACTTCCCTCTTAGGACTGCCTTCACTCTGTCCCATAAGTTTTGGATTGTTGTGAGTTAATTTTCTTTTTTTTCCAGAATCTTTTTTGATTTCTTCTCTAATCTCATTCTTGACCCATTCATTGTTTAATAGCATGGTATTCAATCTCCATGAGTTTAGGTGTTTCTGACTTTTTTCCTTGAGGTTGGTTTGAAGTTTCAGCTCCTCGTGGTCAGAGAAAACGCTTGATATGATTTCAATTTTCTTGAATTTTTGAGGCTTGTTTTGTGTCCCATCATGTGGTCTATCTTTGAAAATTTTCCACATGCACTTGGAAAGAATGTGTATTTTGCTTATTTGGGTAGAACGGCTTTATATATATATCACTTAAGTCCATTTGATCTAGGGCATTGTTCAATGCCACAATATCTTTGTTGATATTTTGTTTGGAGGATCTCTCCATTGTTGACAGTGGGGTGTTAAAATCTCCTACTATGATTGTGTTGCTGTCAATATCTTTCTTGAAGTCCTCCAAGATTTTCTTTATGTATTTGGGTGCTCCTATGTTGGGTGCATATATATTTACAATGTTTATGTCTTCTTGATGGATTCTTCCCTGGAGAATTATGAAGTGTCCTTCTGGGTCTCTCTTTATGGCTCTTGTTTTGAAGTCTATTTTGTCTGATATGAATATTGGTACCCCAGCTTCTTTTTCCTGCCCATTTGCTTGGAATATTTGGTCCAGCCCTCACTTTCAGTCTGTGTATCTTTTGTTCTGAGGTGGGTCTCCTGTAGGCAGCATACATGTAGGTCATGATTTCTTATCCATTCCACTACTCCATGTCTTTTGATTAGGGCATTTAATCCATTTATGTTTAAGGTTAGTATTGATAGGTATGTATCCATTGCCATTTTTTTCATACCTGTATTCCTCTCTCTTTCACTGTTTGTTTGTTTTTTTTTTCCAGTTTTTAAAGCAGACCCTTTAGCATCTCTTGCAGAGCTGGTTTGGAGGAGGTATATTCTTTGAGGCTTCTTTTGTCTGGGAAACTCCTTATTTGGCCCTCCATTTTAACTGAGAGCCTTGCTAAATAAGGTATTCTTGGTTGCAGGCCTCTGGTTTTAGTTACCTGGAGTATTTCTTTCTATTCCCTTCTGGCTTGGAGAGATTCCATTGAGAAGTCAGCTGCTGAACTTACTGGGGGGCCCCTTGCTTGTCATTTCCTGTTTTTCCCTTGCTACCTTTAAGATTCTCTCTTTGTCTTCAAATTTTGCCATTTTAATTATGATATGTCTTGAAGTGGGCATCTTTGGGTTCCTCTTGATGGGGACTCTCTGTGTTTCCTGGATTTGTGTGACTTTTTCTCTCATCAAATTAGCTAAGTTTTCCATCACTACTTTTTCAAACACGTATTCTATCCCTCGCTCTTCTTCTTCTCCTTCTGGTATCCCTATTATATGGATATTATCACATTTCATGTTGTCCTGCATTTTCCTTAAACCTCTTCGTTCTTTCTGAGCCTCCTTTCCTTTTCTTGCTCATTCTGGGTGTTTTTTTCAACCATGTCCTCCAGCTAGCTGATCAGATCTTCAGCTTCATCAAGCCTACTTTTGATTCCTTCTACTGCCCTGTTCTTCAGTTCAGAAATTGTATCCTTCATTTCCTCTTGGCCATTGTTGATAGTTTCTATTTCCTTTTTCATGTTGATATGGTTTGCAGTGAGTTCATTGTAGTGTCCCTGTAGTTTTTGTTACTTCTCTGTGAGCTCATTGAGCTTCCTGATAACCATTGCTTTGAACTCAATATCTGATAGTTGACTTGCCTCTATTTCACTTAGCATTCTTTCTGAGGCTTCCTCCTTTCCTTTCATTTGGGGATTGTTTCTTTGTCTTCCCATTGTCCATGAGACTCTTCTTCTTACCTCTGCTTACCTCTACTTCTTAAATTGATCTGTTCTGACTCACTGGGTTTCCGGTGTGAACTTCTGTGGTAGAAGACCTGTGAGATTCAGTGCTGTGGTCTCCTTGATCTCCTGAGCTTGCTGGTCTTGGGTTGTCGTTTATGTTGGCTCTCTGTATGTCTTTGGGGTTTGATTGTTGTTAGGTCTTTCTTTGGTGGGTCCTTCCCTCCAGCTGGTTATCTTAGGATCACTCCAACCACCGCATCTTGTATTCTGTTGTGCAGCTGTGGACAGGTTGTTGAAGCTGATTCTTCTGTGTGTACAAGGTTTCTGAGGCTTATCTCTCCTTTTCCAGTTGTTTGTCCTGGGTAATTTCTCCACCATTTAATTGTATTTCCAGATCTGTCCTGGGTGAGTTTGTGTGGCTTCCACTCTCTCCTTCACCTTCCTCCATTAAGATCTGTTAGTGGTTCCTTTGTTGGTGGGTTTCCTCTTCCAGCAGGTATACTGGTGTTCACAGCTCCCACCTACTCTTTTTTGTGATTAGTTGGAGGGGGAAGACAAAATGGTTTAAGACAGCAGGAGTGTATTCTATGGTATTTAAAGTACCAACCCGTAGAAAAGAGATAGGAGATCTTTTGTGTATGTATAGTGTTAACCATGATATTTCACCCAACTAGCCACTTTTTAGAAAGGGTGGAAAGAAGATAAGACTCTTGGTAGGGGCGGGGAAGGATTGTGAGTTGGGTCTAGAAAGCAATGAGCTTTTTGGAGGTGAGATTATGAGGTAAAGTGAGAGTAAAGGATAAAAAGTAGGTGTAGTGTGTGAGAGAATAGAGTTAACCACAACAGTAATAATGTTCAGGGAACCGTGAAGTGAGCTAAGATCCAGGAGGGGTGCTGTGTAGTATTTACAAGTGTATGGAACAGCTATTATTTATAATAGTAATGGAGCAGCAATCATATGAAAGAATCTATGTGATCTGGATAACTAAAATAGGGAGTATAGGTCCTAGAGTAGTGGGCTAATGGCACACAAGTGAAATGAAAGACAGTTAATTCACAATACACTATGAAAGAGAGAAGAAGGGGAAACCAGTGAAACAATGCAAATTAACCAGTCAAGTGAAGAAGACTAAACAGAAAGAAGAGAAATACAAAAATACTAATAAAAGATGTAAGAATAATGAAAAAATAATAATACAAATATACAATAACTTGCAAGTTCTCTAAAGTAGCAAAGTAAAATTTGTCTCACTGTCTCAGTTGTTGGGATGACCCCTCTTTGGGTCTAACTCTGGTCTTTTCACAGACCCAGGTTTTATTGTCTCATTTGTGGGAATTTTAAAAAAAGGAAGGAAGGAAGAAGGAATAAAAAAGGAAAGGAAGGAAGAAACAATAAAAAAAGAAAGAAGGGAAGAAAGGAACAAGGAATTAAAAAAAAAATGTAAAGCCTTCTGCTGGCTTTAAACTAGCCAAGCCAGTTCTGCTGGTCTTCCTGGCTGCAGCAGGCTGAGGGTGAATTGGTCTTGCTTTTCTCCCTTCCTGAGCCACACTCTTCACAACTGCCCAGCCTCCAGCCCAGTTCCTCAGTTCGCTGCTGGGCCCCCAGTACCCTCCTGCACCTAGCCTATGCCTTCATCCACCAGCTGCGCTGTCCTTGAGGTGCACCAATTATGGGCAACTCACACACGACCTTCTCGGTCTTTGTTGTCCTAGTGCTAGGGACTCTCGGGGTCCCTTCCAGGTAGTTCAGCCCCCACACTAGAAAGACTAGTTAAATCTTTCTGAGGATTGCTGACTCCCTGAGCCCTGCAGCTCTTCTCTGCAGGAGCTTCTCCGCCTTCCTCTGAGAGAGCCAGTTGGTTCTGCAGGGCCCTGGGTGCGGGGGCCAGGTGGTAGGTATTTCTGGGCAGCAGGGTCAGGTGCACTCCATCCTGGAGCTGCAGGCCTGAGCACTCATCCTCCACTGCTTGGGCGGGATGGGTAGCTGGCAGCCAGCAGGATTGGGTGCACACCATCCCCAGGGCTTCGGATGTGAACACGTGGCTGCATGAGGGTAAGGGGGAGGAGGCAGGGGCAGCTGCTGCAGAGAATTCCCCAAACAGCCACTGAGTGCCTCTTTTTTCTCTTTTTCTTTTTGAAAAAGTCCTCCTATTCAAGCCTGCTGCTCCAAACAAGCACTCGGCCTCTCACAGCCCAACTCTCCAACCAGACTGGGGACTGACCAGGTCAGGGTCCATCACTGCCCAGGTCTTCCCAGCCAGAGTCCACAGTCTCAGTGGTACACACCACCCCTGTGTATTTGCCATTTCATCCTTATTCCCGCCCCCCCCCCCCCATGACTTCAAGCATCCAGGTCCTTCCTGGTGCTACTCAAACCTTGTTTGGCAGGGTAGGGAGCTGTTGACCTGGCTCTCTCCCAAGAAATCTCTGGGAGACCCGGTGGACACTGGGCCTGGGGCTGCAGCCACCCTGGTCCCTGTGCTGATCCCAGGGACCTTATTTTCCTGAAACACTCTCCTTACTGTCTGATTTTTCAATGTCCTCTACAATTTTTGGTCTCCAATCTTCGTATATGCTGGGATACCATTGGCTGTTCACTCAGTTCCTCAGAAGACTGGCTAGGCCCATGCACAGGGGCTCCACTCCCACCTATCTTTTGGACGATGCTCTTAAGACAGACTATTCCTACAGGAAGATCTCTTGTTCCTCACCTAACAAAATGCCCTGAAGGAAATAATTACATGTACTTTTTCAAACCAGTAAACACAAATTGTACATTTATAGCTCAGAATATTTTTTTTTGTTAAAAATCTCTGTTCCTCCACCCATGTCCCTAAAGAACTCAAGAGTTCCTGGGTGATGTTCACACCAAGATCCTTTTGGTGGTTCCTAGGGATGTTGCCTGCATTATGTCTCTTTTCTATTTACTTAGTGTGAATATATAACACCAGCTTATCTGTAAAGGAAACTTACACCCTGAAGGCTATCCAGGAGGCATTAGAAAGAGATGTCCCATGTATCTGTGTACTAACCATTTAATGTAGAACAACCATGTACATGACTACTTAGCTGTTCAACTATCTAGCATTTAATACCACACAGTATATCCTGGACCAGCTTTTCACAAGATTGCAGGCTTTCTCCACAGCACAAGGTGACCCTGTCTACCTTTAGCTTCTCTCTTGGGAATATTCATCATCCCTTTGAGCCTCAATTTGCCTCTCTGAAAGTTCAAGGGTATCAAACTCATTTTTACCAGGGGCCACATCAGGGGCCTCGTGATGTGGCCCCTGGTGCCACATCCTTAACAGTTAAGGAGTAATTTCATTCCTTAACAGTTGAGGAGTAATTTCATTCATACAGTCCTAAAATTATTTCAGCCCTTTGAAGGCAACTGCAAGGCTGATGTGGCCCCCGGTTGTGGGATAAAACTCTGTCCAGCAGAGCTCCTCCCAGCCACCATGGATGAAAATAAGTCATTCCAGACACAATCTTGTTCTAGTGAGAAAAGGGGTGGTGATTCCCTCTAGTGAGGAATGCTCCGTGCCCTACTCCCAAATGGCTTTTATTGGGAATGGTATGTGTAGGTATATACAGCACACATGATAGGTCATCAATCAATGTCAAAAGGCTATAGTCATAAAAAACAGGTATTATCTATAGATAACAATTGAAGGAACACAGATATCTGTCATAGGTCAGGGTCTGTTAGTCATACTGACACCAGAGGGTCTTTAAGATGTATTTCATGAGATAAGGAGATTTACTACTTATTCCTTGAACTTAGACATGTGGTTTGTATCAACAGAGCTATACAAAGAAAAGCAAAGCAAGCTTAAAAGGATACAATGTATTTATCAGGCCTGATTCCCATGGGAACCCTCAGTGTTAGAGTCAGGTCATGTCTGCCACCTGAGTTACCTGGATTTCCAGGGACACTTACTAGCCCCCTTTGGGGCTTGCCCTCTCAGGGCTACAGTCTCCAAAACCACACAGAGAGGTCCCCAACACCCAGTGAAAAGGAGTTTGACACCCATGGTGTAGTTAAATAAAATTTGTGTAATTTTAAGTGGGATTAATTGTACCAGTTATGGCCAGTGCATACCTGGTGATTTGTTGTACATAATATATTGCTGGAACTATTGTGGTTCTTCATATTTATAACTTTCCATTTTCTCATGAGTTCTCTGCCTTTTTCCTCACTGACCTGTGGCCATTCAGACTTTGGAAAATCAACTGGAAAGCAACCTGTTAAGAAATTATATATGCCACTTTTCTAGTCATGGTTTTTGTCTTTGTTGTGGCCAGCTTAAGAATCCCTGGGGGCTGCAGAGAAGCCCCAGACTAACTCAGATATTTCGTACAATTTGGACAGAGTTTATTTATTCAACTACATGTATATATGATTCCTTATGCTAGCTGAAGGCACTTTCTGTTACACAGCATAACTCATGAAAAAATCACACACAATTCCAGAGCTTCAGTTTTCATAGAAATTTAGACAAACTAGGCATCATATGGTTCCCTTCTCCATGTAGCACGGACGGTATCTTTGGAGACTTCTAAGCATCTGGAGGCATGTTCCCAACACTGTTCATAATAATGGATAACAGGAACATTTAAAAATATGATTAACCTTTGACTTTAGAAAAAGGGCCTCATGTTACCCAGAGCATGTGCTGGAAAGAAAAGCCTTGCATTGTGAGTGAGGATGTCCTAGCAGAAGTCTGGGTTCTGTCCAAGCCTATCTTACAGTGTTGACTGTTCTTATCCTTTTCACTACAGCTGATGGTTTTGTTCTTGTGCCCTCCACACACAAATTCTTCATTACTGGCCTGCACCAACCAGTTTGTGAGGCCAGAGTCTCTAAACTTCAGCTCCACAAAGATAGTTGTATATTATGAGACCCCTGAGAAGAATACTCCTATTTTCCCCAAATTTTCTGCACTCTGAGTTTTTCTGCTACAGTTTAAAAAAGATATTGAGGGATAATATGGCCAAAAACTTCACGTTAGAATCTTGAAACTGCCAGAGTACAGAAGGTGTATTTTGCCTCTTTCTTCTCTAATAATGTGATTTTCAAAAGCACTTATCTCAGAGGGCTGTTTTGGGAGTTAAATGTGGAATAAAATGGTTAAATAACAATAGTTTTATTTTAAAGTACTGAGTTTTAAAAATATCACTAAGATAATAATGGCCAAAATTGTAGGAAAATAGAATCAGCTATATATAAAAAAAGAAAATTGAATAATTGCTATTACCACAAACTGTGTTTTCTTGGAAACCCCAAAATTGTAAACAAAATAAATAAAGGAGCATAACTTAAAAAGAATTCCTCAGGATTTTTTTTCATATTCATATACTGATGAGCTCTAAGTCTGCCTACAAACCTTGGCTAGTGTAATTCACATTGCAATACATAGGGCTGTTACTGAACAGCACTTTGGGTTCTGCTGCCCACTGCCACTCTCCAGAGGCAAGAATTTCAGATGCAAAGGCCATCTTTTCAAAAGCAGATACTGAAGCGTATCAAGTCACAGCTTTAATCACTTAAGCCCATAAATTATGACTAAACTCTAACACCTAAGTTGTCCTATCTTTTTCCTGTTAGTTTCTATAGTAGTCTTGTTTCTCTAGGATTTTCTTATTAAAAACAACACAATATACAAAACCTACACAATTCTGGAAGAATGGCAGGCTTCTGCCTCAGATCCTGTTCCCTGCAGAACACTGAAAAAATAAACCTGCCACCCTCTGCCAGGACAGCCAGACCCTCGGCTTTGCCCCAAGTTCCTACCCATAGAAAATGTGATCCATTGGGAAATGCAGGTATTGGCAGCACAATCATCCAGGCATCCTCCAAGAAGAGCAGCCTGAAAGCGCAATACAGAGAACCCTACCTCAGGAGCCAGAGAGTTCCAGTGAACCCCAGAGACTCCCAGTTAGAGAGAGCCAGAGCACTTTTTTCCTACTGGCTCTGAAGCTTTCACCTTCTTGAACAATCCTGCCGTATACTGCTCAGCATTGTCTAGGCAAACTCCTCCTATAGTCCCTCTTTACTTCCCCAACGATATGAGTTGTCTCAGTCAGATATATCTGTATCAGGGGTACACATATTTTTTCTAATTAGTGTTTTGAGTTTCTTCAGGTACAATTCCAGACGTGGAAATGCTGGGTCATTAGGCAATTTAATTTTTAATATTTTGAAGAAACTACCTGGAGTTTTCTATGATTGCTGCAGGTATTTACATTCTCAAAAATAGTGCATGAGACTCTGGCTGGTGGGGCTCAGTGGATTGAGCACCAGCCTACAAACCAAAGTGTATTAGTTCCATTCCGAGTCAGGTCATATGCCTGGGCCGCCGACCACAACCCTGGTGGGGGGCATGTGAGAGGCAGCCACACATTGATATTTATTGCCTTCTCTTTTTCTCTCCATGCACCTGTGTCTAAAAATAATTAACTAAAAACCTTTTTAACAAAGCAGTGCATGAAAAAATTTACACGATTCAATACTACTTGACCATGAAAAAAAAAAAGATATCTTTTGTAGTGGCACCAATGGGCATAGGGTGTATTATGCTTATTGAAATAACACAGAGAAAGAAAAAGACCACATGGATTCATTTATAAGTATAATATAATGAAAAAGTAAACAAACAAAATACAGAGTCATAGAAACTAAATAGAGACTGACAGATATCACAAGAGATGGGCTTGAAAGCTCTTCATGAATAATGAAAAAATAGAGATAAAAAAACCTCATAGACAAGGAGAAATGTATGATAATCAAAGGAGAGAAGGGGTAGATAGGGAAAAATAAGCACTGATAGAAAAAGAGTTGACTTTGGGTAATGAAAACACAATAATGTAGACCAATGTCTCATAAAATTGTACACTTGAGACCTTTATTGATTATGCCACATCACCCCTATAAATTCAATATACAATAAATAAATAAAAACTCCTCCACATGTTTCTTTGGTTCTTGTTCTAGAATTCGAAAACCAAAACCTGAGGTAAAATAGCTATCCCCCAAAATACAATGTCTTTTTAAAAAACCCTGGAACTCTTGAGAATAAGTGTGTCATCATTAGTGAATTGAAGTCAGAAATCTCCAAGGTCAATTCCTACAATTCTGCCACCTTTGAGAAGAGGAGGCATTTCCCTTGTATCCCAGACTGGGCTTCTCAAGCTAATCACTTCTGATCAGCCACAGCTGCCTCCAAGTGAGAGCAGAACCAATCCTCTCACAAACCCAGGTATTGTGGACTCATGGAGGTCTTCCAGTCACTGGGTGTTTTTTCCTCTTTTCGGAAATAGAAACAAATATTTCTATTTCTCAAGTGCATGTTGAGAATGTTCACTTATCTGCTGCTTCAACATAGAAGTCTGTATTATAGTGGCACCCTGTCCAATGTCTGGGTGTGTGCTTATCAACAATCTAGGACTCATCCTTGGTCCAGTATAAACACTGCCCTGAATCCACCACTCCACATCGTCCCTTCAGTTAACCTCATTACCTCATTTTTTGGCCATATTTTGTGTTTGTAGTGGGAATATGCCCCCAGTTTGCAAATATTTATTTTTAATTGTTACATATATTGTGATTTATGGTTTATTATTATGAAGCTAGTTTACACTTATATTGAGACAGTGTCTCCAAGGTCCCTCATTAGGATCCAAAACCTAAACAATGCTTCATTTGGAAGGTGAACTACTGTCATTGTTATTTGTGTACTCTGTATTTAAGAAGTAAGGGCAACATTGACAGGATGGAGACCTCTTCTCCTCTTTCAGCCTCAAATATAGATGGGAAATTTTTAATCTATGTTTTTTATTTGTACTCCTTAAGTGAATGTGAGTATAACTTCCACTATGTATGATATGCTTGTAGGCAATTAAATAAACCCATACAGTATAAAGTTCACTCTGAAATATCTGGATTAGAAACAGAATTGGTGCCACAATAGTTAATTTTTTGGATTTAGGTAACAGCCATCAGCAGACAGAATGTTTGGATACCTGCCTATATATTGAATGAAAATATTCAAGATAGAAAAGAAAAAGTATCTTTAATTACGTGCCATAGAATAAATAAAGGAGATGCCATTAAAACAATTATGAGGGAATCTATGTGATCTGAATAACAAGAATAGGAAGTATAGGACCTAGAGTAGTGCTAATGGAACACAAGTGAAGTGAAAGATGGAAAATTTAAAATACACCATGAAAACAAGGGAACAAGGGAAACCAGTCAAACAATGCAATTTAACAAAGCAAGCAAAGACTAAACAGAAAGAAGAGAAATACAAAAATACTAATAAAATAAAAGCTGTAAGAATAATGAAAAAATAATAATACAAATATAAAATAACTTGCAAGTTCTCTGGAGTAGCAAAGTGAAGTTTGTCTCACTGTCTCAGTTGTTGAGACGAATACTCTTTGGGTCCAACTCTGGTCCTTTCACAGCTCCATGTTTTATTGTCTCACTTCTGGGAACTTAAAAGAAAAAAAAAGAAAAGGAAGGAAGGAAGAAGGAATCAAAAAGGAAAGGAAGGAAGAAAGGGAGAAGGGATAACAAAGAAGGAAAGAAAATAAGAAGGAATTTAAGGAAAGAAAAAAAATTTTTTTTTTCAAATACCCTCCTGCTGGCTTCAAACCTGCCAAGCTAGTTCTGCTGGTCTTCCTGGCTGCAGCAGGCTGAGGGTGAATTCGTTTTGCTTTTCTCCCTTCCTGAGCCACACTCTTCACAGTTGCCCAGCCTCCAGCCCAGTTTCGCAGTTCACTGCCAAGATCCCAGTGCCCTTCTGCACCTAGCCTACACCTTCAGTCCACCAGTTGCGCTATCCTTGAGGTGCACCAATTAGGGACAACTCACACTCGACCTTCTGGCTCTTTCCTGTCCTAGATGCTAGGGACTCTCAGAATCCCTTCAGGGTAGTTCAGCCCTACACTGAGTTAAGTCTTTCTGGGGATTGCTGATTCCCTGTGCCCTGCAGCTCTCCTCTCCCTGGGCTTCTCTGCCTTCCTCTTAGAGAGCCAGTGGGCCTTGCAGGGCAGGGGCACCACAGTGGCTGCCGCTGCGGATGCAGGTGCAAGCCTCCTCTGCTGCTGTCCCTGCTTGGTGGGGTCAGGCGCTCTCCATCCTGGGGCAGGATGGGCAACTACCAGGCTGCAGGTTCGGGTGCCCACTGTTCCCAGAGCTGCAGGCATCAGCGCTTGGCCTCCGCTACTGGGGCGGTAAGGGCAGCTGCTGGGCCGCAGAATCGGTGTGCATGGTTCCTGGGGCTTCGGGTGTGAGCGTGGGGCCTCCACCGCCACAGCGGGAGTGCAGCTGTCTCAGCAGGGTGGGGGTAGGGGTGTAGGGGACAGGGGCAGCTGCAGCAGACTTCCCCAAATAGTTGCTGAGTGCCTCTTTTTTCTTTTTCTTTTTGAAAAATTCCTCCTATTGAAGCCAGCCACTCCAAACAAGCACCTGACCTCTCGCATAGCCCAACTCTCCAACCAGACCCGGGGACTGACCAGGTCACGGTCCATCACTGCCCAACTCTTCCCAGCCTGCATACAGAGTCTCAATGGGTGCCTACTGCCCCCTTGTGTTTGCCACTTCGTCCTTATTCCCTGCCCCACCCCCCACCCCGGTGACTCAAAGCATCCAGGTCCCACCTGGGGCTGGTCAAACCTTGTTTGGCAGGGGAGGGAGCTGTTGACCTGGCTCTCTCCCAAGAATCCTGGGCACCAGGCCTGGGACTGCAGCCACCCTGGTCCCTGTACTGGTGCCAGGGACCTTATTTTCTTGAAGCACTCTCCTTACTGTCTGATTTTTCAGTGTCCTCTACAATTTTTAGTCTCCAATCTTCATATATGCTGGGTTACTGGTGGCTGTCCACTCAGTTCCTCAGAAGATTGGCTAGGTGTTTCACCTGGGCACAGGGGGCAGTGGACTCCACTCGCACGTATCTCACCATCATGTTCCTCATGTCAAAAAAATGTTTAAAATTAACAAGCTTCTTGTAACTTGTCAAGCAGGAAAAGACAAAAAATTTAAATAATTCATTTAAAAAGTTTTTAACTGATACCACAGATAACAATCATTAAAGAAAGCTGTGAACAATTACTTGCAGGTTCATCCACTCTAACACACAGGAAAAGTGGCAAGTACTTGTAGGATTCTCACATGGGATCAGTCGTGGCATTACTTCAGTTGGCCTGCCCTGGGCTGCCATAACTGACCGAGGCTCCACACTGCTGACTGACCTCAGGCCTTACAAAAGAGGTTAGAGCCACTGACTATGGGGAGTGAAACAGTTTTAGTATAGGCTTTCCAAATGCCAAAGTCTAAGAAATTCTGGAGATGATGGGAAACATCCTGCTCTCTCAACTCTCTTCACTCAAGTAAGTTAATAGGGGCCAGTCTCAGAAATGTGGGTGCCTGGTTACCAGAGTTAATGGTAGTGTCTGTATTGTTTGGTCACCTAAGAAATGAAATAACTTCTTCAACATTCCATTCCACAGGGCTTTTCCTTTAAAAGACTGCCTGTAAACCACTCAGGGCTTTCACCTGCTTACTAACATGTCCAGAAATATACAAAGATTTCAAACACAGCTCTCCCCATGACTTCTCAACAGTGAAACCAGGGTCCTAGCTTGATGTGGATCCCGGCCCATGGGATCCGTGTGTTGTGGCAGCAATGGACAAATTCCCATGGACTACAGAAATCCTGTGGAGAAAAAGGGACAGCATGGTTGCTCTCTAAGTGAGAGAGAGCCAGAGAGAGAGCCCGACCCCTGTCTGGATAGGCTTTTATTGCTTTTCTGGGTACATAACATTGAGGATGGTCCTCATTTACTATGCACAAGTTCACTGTAGGTGATTACCTGTTACAGATAACAAAGGAAAGAATGCTGCTAATTACTTCAAAGAGAAGGATGTTACAGATCAAGGGGGAAAGTGGTTTAACTGGTTACACTCCATACTTGGGAGATTAAAGATATTCAGTAAACATTTGCTGCCTCAATTCAAGGTGAGGGAGTTTTAGCAAAAGCAAGTCTCATAGCAGCCTAGGTACAATGCAGGCCTGATTCCCCACAGGAGAACCTGCCCATGGGCGTGGGTCCTGTGTGCCAGATCTTGCACCCACTGGCTTTTCCAAGTAGGGGCTGAGCAACATTTCCCACGCGTTGAACGGTTCCCTAAACTAGCTATCAGAAGAGAGAGCTGCAGTTAGACCTGCGATTTCTGATTGAGTTTCCTGCATAATCCACATCTTCCTGACCCTCCTAGTAATCATAGCTACACAGTGGAGATGATGCAAGAAACTAATTCCTAGAGACATTGCTAGGTGCATATAACAAAAAACCTATAATATCTGTGCGCCATTGTTAAATGTGCTTGATACAAAAACTCAGAGATGGCAAAATTATAAGAAGGGGTTGTTAGGCTTGAATTTCAGCAATGTGATCCTGAGACAGTCATTCTGCACTGGGCCACATTTTTAGCTCTTCCCCTTAAAGAGGTTAAAATTAAGAACACAAAGATTTTATTTATTTCATACAACATTCTGTTTCCTGTTATATTTATCAAGCCTTGTGCTTCACATAGGCCTACTGGTGGGCAGCCTCCTGTTTGGCACTCAATAGGCTGTGCCTCCTGATATGTACATCTTTGTGTCACCACCAAGTGGTTACCTACCAGATCCTCCACAACAGACAACAGCCAAGGTGATGAGAAGCCACAAATAAGATATATTTAAAGATAGTGCCACCTTTATTTACTCTTTGAGTTGTTTTGCTCATTTTATTTTGTTTCAATCTCTTGTTTTGCCTTTCGTTGTCTTTCTCCCTATCCCTTCCTCCTTTTTTATATCTATGCCAGAAGTTGTGGGACTATAGGCATTTTGGGAGAGGCAGAGGGCAGGATGCTAATAAATACCCTTTGGTTCAGAAGACAGTCACCCAGATCAAGCTTACTTGACCTAGAATGTCAATAGTTACTATACTCGAAAAGCCCAATGAAGATGCATACTAAATGTTCTTCTTTAGTCTTCAAAAATATTTATATGTGGTGTGCATTTGAAGGCACCGCAGACTGTGGATATGGTTCTGTGATGGATCAAAGCTGTGTCCACTATGAGGAATTTGGTAAAAATTTCTGAGTTGCTACATTTTATCATTTTGAATTTAGTAGATATGGCATAAAAACTGTGAGACTTGGAAGGACAGAGAGGTTAGTAGCGAGGCCCAAGTGCCAATAACCAGAGAGAAAGTGGCTATCCCAGGTGGAAAGCTGGAAAGAGCTGAAGCCATAAATAAGACCTAGGTTCTTTTGGATTGGTGATCCAGGGCTCTTAGGGTATAATCCCAGCAGTGGCATTACTGGGTCAAAAGGCAGATACATTTTCAGTTTTCTAAAGAAAATCCATAATGTTTTCCACACTGGCTGCACCAGTCTGCATTCCCACCAACAACCTACTAGGGTTCCCTTTTCTCTGCATCCTCTCCAACATTTGTTTGTTGATTTGTTTATGTTGGCCACTTTGACTGGTGTGAGATGGTACCTCATTGTGGTTTTAATTTGCATTTCTCGATGACTAGTGATGCTGAGCATCTTTTCATGTATCTGTGGGCCCTCTGTATGTCTTCCTTGGAGAAGTGTCTGTTCAAGTCCTTTGCCCATTTTTTAATTGGGTTGTTTGTCTTCCTGGAGTGCAGTCGTGTCCATTCTTTTTATATTTGGAGATTAGGCCCTTGTCTAAGGTATCATTGGCAAATATATTTTCCCATAGAGTCGGTTCTCTCTTCATTTTAGTGTTGTTTTCTTTAGCCATGCAGAAGCTTTTTATTTTGATGAGGTCCCATTTGTTTATTCTTTCCTTTATGTCCCTTGCTTTAGGGGACATGCTGTGAGGATGTTGCTGCATGCAATGTCTGAGATTTTCCTGCCAATGTTTTCCTCTAGGACTTTTGTGGTGTTACGACTTATATTTAAGTCTTTTATTCACCTTGAATTTATTTTTGTGTATGGTGTACGTTGGTGATCAAGTTTCATTTTTTTGCATGTAGCTGTCCAGATCTCCCAACACCATCTGTTGAAGAGGCTATTTTTGCTCCATTTCATGTTCCTGCCTCCTTTGTCCAATATTAATTGACCGTAAAGACTTGGGTTTATTTCTGGGCTCTCTTTTCTGTTCCATTGGCCTATGTGCCTGTTTTTATGCCAGTACCAGGCTGTTTTGATTACAGTGGCCTTGTAGTACAGTTTGATATTGGGTATTGTGATTCCTCCTACTTTGTTCTTCTTTCTCAAAATTGCTGCAGCTATTTGGGGGTCGTTTATGGTTCCATATGAAGTTCTGAAATGTTTGTTCTACATCTGTGAAATATGTCATGGGTACTCTAATAGGGATTGCATTGAATCTATAAATTGCTTTGGGTAGTATGGCCACTTTGATGATGTTAATTCTTCCAATCCATGAGCATGGTACATGCTTCCATTTGTTTGTGTCTTCCTTAATTTTTTTCTTCAGTGTTGTGTAGTTTTCTGAGTGCAGGTCTTTTACCTCCTTGGTTAGGTTTATTCCTAAGTACTTTAATTTTCTTGTTGCTATATCAAATGGGTTTTTTTTCCCTGATTTCTGTTTCTGCTGTTTCGATGTTGGTATACAGGAATGCTTTGATTTCTGAGTATTGACTTTGTATCCAGCTGTTTTGCCAAATTCATTTCTTAGGTCAAGTAGTTTTTTGGTGGAGTCTATAGGATTTTCCATGTACACTATCATGTCATCTGCAAACAGTGAGAGTTTCATTTCATCCTTTCCAATTTGGATGCCTTTTATTGCTTTTTCTTGTCTGATTGCTGTGGCTAGGACTTCCAATACTATTTTGAATAGGAGTGGTGAGAGAGGGCATCCTTGTCTTGTTCCTGATCTTAGTGGGAAAGCTGTAAGTTTTTGTCTATTGAGTATGATGTTGGCTGCAGGTCTCTCATATATGGCCTTTATATTGTTGAGGAATGCTTCCTCTATTCCCACTTTGCTGAGTGGTTTTATCAGAAATGGGTGCTGTATCTTATCAAATGCTTTTTCTGCATTTATTGATATGATCATGTGATTTTTGTCTTTGCTGTTGTTGATGTGATGTATTATGTTTATTGATTTGCGAATATTGTACCATCCTTGCATCCCTGGGATGAATCCCACTTGGTCGTGGTGTATGATCTTTTTAATGTATTGCTGGATGCAGTTTGCCAATATTTTGTTGAGGACTTTAGCGTCTATGTTCACCAGCGATATTGGCCTGAAGTTTTCTTTCTTCGTTGTGTCTTTATCTGGTTTGGGGATTAGGATGATGCTGGCTTCATAAAAAGAGTTTGGGAGTCTTCCATCAGTTTGGATTTTTTCGAATAGTCTGTGAAGGATAGGGGTTAGCTCTTCCTTAAAGGCTTTGTAGAATTCTCCTGGGAAACCATCTGGTCCAGGGCTTTGTGTGTTGGGAGTTTTTTGATGACTGTTTCAATTTCGTCTGCGTTATTGGCCTGTTCAGGTTTTCTACTTCTTCATTCAGTTTTGGATGATTATATTTTTCTACAAATGTGTCCATTTCACCTAGGTTTTCAAATTTCTTGGCATACAGTTCTTCATAGTAATTTCTTACAAACCTTTGTATTTCTGTGGTATCGGTTGTAGTCTCTCCTCTTTCATTTCTAATTGTGTTTATTTGGATCCTCTCTTTTTTCTTGATGAGCCTACTTAAAGGCTTGTCGATTTTGTTTATCTTTTCAAAGAACCAGTTCCTGGATTCATTGATCCTTAGAATTGTGCTTTTAGTCTCTATGTCATTTAACTCTGCTCTGATCTTGGTTATTTCCTTCCTTCTACTTGCTCTGGGCTGTCTTTGTTGTTGTTCCTCTAGTTCTTGTAGGCATAGGGTTAGGTTGTTTGTTTGAAATGTTTCTATCTTTTTAAGGTAGGCCAGTATTGCTATGAACTTCCCTCTTGGGACTGCTTTTGCTGTGTCCACAGGTTTTGGGTTGTTGTGAGTTTATTTTCATTTGTTTCCAGAAAGTTTTTGATTTCTTCCCTAATCTCGTTCTTGTGCTATTCATTGTTTAATAGCATGCTATTCAGTCTCCATGATTTTAAGTGTTTTGGGTTTTTTTCCTTTGGGGTTGGTTTCTAGTTTCAGTCCCTTGTGGTCAGAGAAAATACTTGATATGTTTTCAATTTTCTTGAATTTGTTCAGGCTTGCTTTGTGTCCTATCATGTGGTCCATCTTTGAAAATGTTCCATGTACACTTGAAAAGGATGTGTATTTTGCTTCTTTGGGATGAAAAGCTCTATATGTATCAGTTAAGTCCATTTACTCTAGGGTATCGTTAAGTGACACAATATCCTTCTTGATATTTTGTTTGGAAGATCCGTCCATTTTTGACAGTGGGGTATAAAGTCCCCTACTATAATTGTGTTGCTGTCAATATCTTTCTTGAAGTCCTCCAAAATTTTATTTATGTATTTGGGTGCTCCTATGTTGTGTGCATATATATTTACAATGTTTATGTCCTCTTGGTGGTTTCTTCCTTTGAGTATTATGAAGTGACCTTCCCTTTTATTTCTGAATATTGACTTTGTATCCTGCTGTTTTGCCAAATTCATTTCTTAGGTAGAGTAGTATTTTGGTGGAGTCTACAGGATTTTCTATGTACACTATCATGTCATCTGCAAACAGTGACAGTTTCATTTCTTCATTTCCAATTTGGATGCCTTTTATTGCTTTTTCTTGTGTCATTTCTGTGGCTAGAACTTCCAATACTATGTGGAATAGGAGTGGTGAGAGCAAGCATCCTTGTCTTGTTCCTAATCTTAGCTGGAAATGTCTGTTTTTGTCCATTGAGTATGATGTTGGCTGTAGGTCTCTCATATATGGTCTTTACTATGTTGAGGAATGCTCCCTCCACTCCTACTTTGCTAGGTGTTTTTACCATAAATGGGTGCTGTACCTTATCAAATGCTTTTTCCGCATCTATTGATATGATCATGTGACTTTTGTCTTGCTTTTGTTTATGTTTATTGATTTGCAAATATTGTACCATGCTTGCATCCCTAGTATGAATCCCGCTTGGTCATGGTGTATGATGTTTTTAATGTATTGCTGGATGCAGTTTGCCAATATTTTGTTGAGGATTTTGTCATCTATGTTCATCACCAATATTGGCCTGAAGTTTTCTTTCTTTGTTGTGTGTTTATCTGCTTTGGGATTAGGATGATGTTGGCTTCATAAAAAGAGTTTGGGAGCCTTCCATCCTCTTGAATTTTTTGAAATAATATGTGGTGGATGGGGGTGAGGTCTCCCTTAAATGCTCTGTAGAACTCTCCTGTGAAACTGTCTGGTCCAGGGCTATTGTGTGTCAGAAGCTATTTGATTACTGTTTCTATTTTATCAGGTGTTATGGGTCTCTTCAGGCTCTCTTCTTCTTCTTCATTGAGTTTTGGAAAGTTATATTTTTATACAAATTTGTCCATTCCATCTAGGTTTTCATATTTCTTGGCATACAGTCCTTCATAGTAATTTGTTAGAACCCTTTGTATTTCTGCGGTATCAGTTGTAATCTCTCCTCTTTCATTTCTAATTGTGTTTCTTTGGATCCTCTCTCTTTTTTTCTTGATGAGCCTCCTTAAAGGCTTGTCGATTTTGTTTATCTTTTCAAAGAACCAGCTCCTGGATTCATTGATCCTTACAATTGTGCTTTTAGTCTCTATGTTATTTAATCCTCCTGTGATCTGGGTTATTTCCTCTTTATACTTGCTCCGTGTTGTCTTTGTTGTTCTTCCTCGAGTTCTTGTAGGTGTAGGGTTTGGTTGTTTATTTGAAGTGTTTCTATTCTTTTTAGCTAGGCCTGTATCACTATGTATCCTCTCAGGAGTGCCTTTGCTGTGTCACATAGGTTTTGGATTGTTGTGAGTTCATTTTTGTTTGTTTCCAGAAAGTTTCTGATTTCTTCCCTAATCTCATTTTTTACCCATTCATTGTTTAATAGTATGGTATTCAATCTGCATGAGTTTGAGTGTTTTGGGGTTTTTTCCTTGAGGTTTGTTTCTAGTTTCAGTCCCTTGTGATCAGAGAAAATGCTTGATATGATTTCAATTTTCTTGAACTTGTTGAGGCTTGTTTTGTGTCCTATCATGCGGCCTGTCTTTGAAAATGTTCCATGTGCATTTGAAAAGAATGTGTCTTTTGCTTCTTGGGGGCAAAAGGCTCTATATATATCAGTTAAGTCCATTTCATCTAGGGCATTGTTCAATGCTACAATATCTTTGTTGATATTTTGTTTGGAAGATCTGTCTCTTTTTGACAGTAGGGTGTTGAAATCACCTACTATGATTGTGTTGCTCAATATCTTTCTTGAAGTCCTCCAAGATTTTCTTTCTGTATTTGGGTGCTCCTATGTTGGGAGCATATATATTTACAATGTTTATGTCTTCTTGGTGGATTCCTCCTTTGAGAACTATGAAGTGATCTTCTGGGTTTCTCTTTATGGCCCTTTTTTTGAAGTCTATTTTATCTGATATGAGTATTGCTACCTCTGCTTTTTTTTTTTTTTTTTTTCATGTTCATTTGCTTGGAATATTTGTTTCCAGTCCTTGACTTTCTGTCTGTGTAGGTCTTTTGTTCTGAGGTGGGTCTCCTGTAGGAAGCATATGCTTGATGTTTTCTTATCCATTCCACCACTCTGTGTCTTTTGATTGGGGCATTTAGTCCATTTACGTTTAAGGTTAGTCTTGATAGGTATGTATTCATTGCCATTTTTTTGTACCTATGTTCCTCTCTCTTTCACTGTTTTTCTTCCTGTTCTCAAAGCAAGCCCTTTAGCATCTCCTGCAGAGATGATTTGGAGGAGGTATTCTTTATATTCTTTATATTCTTTAAGGTTTCTTTTGTCCAGGAAAGTCCTTATTTGGCTTTCCATTTTAATTGAGAGCCTTGCTGGATAAAGTTATTCTTGGTTGCAGGTCTCTGGGTTTCATTACTTGGAATACTTCTGACCATTCCCTTCTCTCTTGGAGTGTTTCCATCGAGAAGTCAAGTGCTACTCTTAACGGGGCTCCCTTGTTATTTCCTGTTTTTCCCTTACTGCCTTTAGTATTCTCTCTTTATCTTGGAATTTTGCCATTTTAATTATGATTTGTCTTCAAGTGGGCATCTTTGGGTTCCTCTTGCTCGGGACTGTGTTCCTGGATTTGGGTGACTTTTTCTCTCATCAAATTAGGGAAGTTTTCCATCATTACTTTTTCAAACAGGTTTTCTTCTTCTTCTTCTTTCTTCTTCTTCCTTCTTTCTCCTCCTCCTCCTCCTCCTCTTCCTCTTCTTTTCTTCTTCTTCTTCTTCTTCTTCTTCTTCTTCTTCTTGTTCTGCTTTTCTTTCTCCTCCTCCTCCTCCTCCTCCTCCTCTTCTTCTTCTTTCTTCTATCCCTACTATACAGATATTATTACGTTTCATATTGTCCTGCATTTCCCTTAATCCCTCTTCATTCTTTCTGAGCCTCTTTCTCTTTTCTTACTCATCCTGGGTATTTTTTTCTACCTGTCCTCAAGCTAGCTGAACAGATCCTCTGCTTCATTGAGCCTGCTCTTGACTCCTTCTACTGTGTTCTTCAGTATTCTTCATTTCCTTTTGGCCATTGTTGATAGTTTCTATTTCCTTTTTCATGTTGATATAGTTTGCAGTGAGTTCATTGTGGTTTCCCTGTACTTTTTGATACTTCTCTGTGAGCTCGTTGAACTTCCTGATAACCATTGCTTTGAACTCAATATCTGATAGTTGACTTGCCTCTTTTTTGTTTAGCATTGTTTCTGAGACTTCCTCCTTTCTTTTCACGTGGGGGTTGTTTCTTTTTCTTCCCATTGTATGTGGGACTCTTCCTGTTAGCCTTGCTTCTTAAGTTGATCTGTTTTGACTGCCTGGATTTATGGTGTAAACTTCTGTGGTAGAATATCTGTGAGATTCAGTGGTACAGTCTCTTTGATCTCTGGAGCTTACTGATCTTGGCCTGTGGTTTATGTTGGCTCTGTGTATGTCTTTGGTTTTTGGTTGTTGTTGGGTCTTTCTTTGGTGGGTCCTTCCCACCAGTTGGTTAACTGAGGGTCACTCTGTCCACCACATCTTGTATTCAGTTGTGCAGCTGTGGACAGGCTGTGTTGAAGCTGATTCTTCTGTTGTACAGGGTTTTGAGGCTTCTGTGTCACTCTTGTTCAACTGTTTGTTCTGGGTAATTTCTCCACTGTTTAATTGTATTTCCAGATCAGTTCTGGGATGAGTTAGTGTAGCTTCCACTCCCTCCTTCACCTTCTTCTGTTGTAATCTGTTGGTGGTTCCTTTGTTGATGGGTTTCCTCTTCCAGCAGGTGTACTGGTGTTCACTGCTCCCACCTTGCAAGTTCTCTGGAGTAGTAAAGTGAAATTTGTCTCACTGTCTCTGTTTTTAGGATATTCCCTGTTTGGGTCTAACTCTGGTCTCTTCACAGCTCCAGGTTCTATTGTCTCACCTGTGGGAAAAGAAGAAAGAAAAAGGGAAGGAAGGAAGGAAGAAAGGAAGGAAGGAAGGAAGGGAGGGAGGGAGGAAGGATAAAAAGATAGAAGGAAAGAAAAGAAGAAGGATTTTTTTTGTAAATAAAATAAAAATAAGAAGGAAGAAGAAATAAAAAGGAAAGGAAGGAAGGGGGAAGGAATAAGAAAAGATAGAAGGAGAGAAAAGAAGGAATTTTATAAATATTAA
Organism: Desmodus rotundus; assembly: GCF_022682495.2. Classification (NCBI taxonomy): domain Eukaryota; kingdom Metazoa; phylum Chordata; class Mammalia; order Chiroptera; family Phyllostomidae; genus Desmodus; species Desmodus rotundus. The sequence goes on from NC_071396.1 coordinate 56,839,507, forward strand.
AATAAATAATAATAAGAAGGAAGGAAGAGGAATAAAAAAGTAAAGGAAGGAAGGAAGAAGAAATAAAGAAAAAGCAAGAAGGATAGAAAGGAAGAAGGAATTAAAAAAAAAAAAAAAGCCTTCTGCTGGCTTTAAACCAGTCAGGCCAGTTCTTCTTGTCTTCCTGTCTGTGTCAGGCTGGGCGGGATTGATTTCACTTTTCTCCCTTCCTGAGATGCACTCTTCATTGTTATCCAGCCTCCAGTCCAGTTCCTCTGGGTCCTTCTGCTCCCCACCTAGGACCTTAGTCCACCAGTTGCACTGTCCTTGAGATGCACTAATTAGGGGCAACTCACACTCCACCTTCTTGCTCTTTGCTGTCCTAGATGCTAGGGACTCCCAGCGCCCCTTCAGGGTAGTTCAGCCCCCTACTCAGTCAAGTCTTTCCGGGGACTGCTGCCTCCCCTATCCCTGCAGCTCCCCTCTGCTGGGTCTTCCACCTTCTTCCTAGAGAGCCAGTCAGTCCTGCAGGGCTCTGCGCACAGGGGCTAATGGGAGGTGTTCCATCCCCGGTGCTTCAAGCATGGGCACCTGTGGCAGCCGGGCTGCTGGTCGGGTATGTACCAACCCGGGGTTTCAGGTGTGGGCACCTGGGACAGCCAGCCACTGATCTGGTGTGCACCGTCCAGGGGCTGTGGGGGTAGAGGTGCAGGAGGCGAGTGGATGCTGTGGAGAATTCTCCAAAGAGCCTCTGAGTGCCTCTTTATTCTCTTTTCCTTTTTGAGAAATTCCTGCTCTTCAAGCCTCCCACCCCCACCCCGTCCAAAAAACCACCTGGCCTCTCACACAGCCCAGCCTGGCTCTCTCCCAGGAATCTTGCAGGAGACACCGTGGGCACTGGTGGGCACCCAGCCTGGGGCTTCAGCTACCCTGGTCCCTGAGCTGGTCCCAAGGACCTTATTGTCCTTCAGCACTCTTCTTACCATCTGATTTTTCAATGTCCTCTACAATTTTTGGTCTCTAATCTTCATATATGCTGGAATATCATTGGCTGTTCGCTCTGTTCCTCAGAAGATCAGCTAGGTGTTTCACCCATTCACAGGGGGAAGGGGACTCTGTTCCCACCTATCTCACCTCCATCTTCCTCTCCTCAAATTTAATAATATTTTAAATGATTATACACCATGATCAAGTGTGAATTTTTCCAGTGATACAAGAATGACTCAACATCCAGAAAACAATCAAGGTGGTTCATCACATCAAAAAGCAAAAAGAGGAGTGGAGTCCACTTCCCCTCTGTGCATGGGTGAAACACCTAGCCATTCTTCTGAGGAACAGAGCATACAGCCAACTGTATCCCAGCATATATGAAGAATGGAGACCAAAAATTGTAGAGGACATTGAAAAATCAGAAGAAGAGTGTTTCAGGACAATAAGGTCCCTGGCACCAGTGCAGGGACCACGGCAGCTTCAGCCCCAGGCCCGATGCCCACCAGGTCTGCCACAGAATTCCTGGGAGAGAGCCAGGTCAACAGCTCCTCCCCTGCCAAAAAAGAAAAAGGTTTGAGCAGCACCAGGAGGGTCCTGGATGCTTGAAATCACGTGGCGGGGGGGAGGAGTAAAGACAAAGTGGCAAACACACAGGGGCAGTGGGCACCTACTGAGACTGTGGACGAGGCTGAGAAGAGTTGGGCAGTGATGAACCCTGACCTGGTCACTCCCCAGTATGGTTGGAGAGTTGGGCTGTGTGAGAGGCCAGGTGCTTGTTTGGAGTGGTGGGCTTGAATAGGAGGAATTTTCAAAGAGAAAAAAGAGACACTCAGTGGCTATTTGGAGAATTCTCCTAAAGCAGCTGCACCTGCCACCTGCATCCCTACTCTCGCCCAGCTGAGGTGGCTGTGCTCCTGCTGTGGCACCGGAGGCCCAGCATTCACACCCAAAGCCCTGGGCACCATGTGCATCAAAACCTGGAGCCCTGCAGCTGCCCATCCTGCCCCAGGATGAAGAGCACCTGACCCCACCACCCAGGAGCAACAGCAGAGGAGGCTCGCACCCGCATCTGCAGTGGTAGCCACAGTGGCGCCTCAACCATGCAGGGCCAACTAGCTCCCTAAGAGGAAGGCAGAGAAGCCCCGGCAAAGGAGAGCTTCAGGGCTCAGGGAGTCAGCAATCCCCAGAAAGACTTAATTTAGTGTGAGGGCCGAACTATCCTGAAGGTTCTATCAGAGTCTCTAGCATCTAAGACAGCAAAGAGCAAGAAGGTGTTGTGTGAGTTGCCCCTAACTGGTGCACCTCAAGGACAACACAACTGAAGGACTGAAGGCATAGGCTGGGTGCAGAAGGGCACTGGGGTCTCGGCAGTGAACTGCGAAACTGGGCTGGAGGTTGGGCAACTGTGAAGAGTGTGGCTCAAAAGCAAAACCAATTCCCCCTCAGCTTGCTGCACCCAGGAAACCCAGCAGAACTGTCTTCTTCACTTGGTTTGTTAAATTTCCTTGTTTGACTGCTTTCCTTGTTCTCTGTTTTGTGGTGTATTTTTAATTTTCCATCTTTCACTTCACTTGTGTTCCATTAGCACACTACTCTAGGACCTATACTTTCTCTTCTTATTATTCAGATTACATAGATTCTGTCATATGATTCTTCCTCCATTACTGTTGTAAATAATACCTGTTCCAAACATTTGTAAATACCACACAGAACCTCTTCCGGATCTCAGCCCACTGCACTGTTTCCTGAGTTTTATTACTGGTGTGGTTAACTCTATTCTCTCACACACTACACCTACTTTCTACCGTTCACTCTCATGTTAACTCATAATCTGAACTCCCACAAGCTCACAGCTTTCTAGATCCAACTCTCAATCCTTCCCCACCTCAACAATAGTCTTATCTTCTTTCCACCCTTGCTAAAAAGTGGCTACGTGGGTGAATTATCATGGCTAACATTATACATATCCAAAGGACCTCATATCTCTTCTCTAAGAGCCGGTACTTTAAATATCATATAATACACTCCTTTTCTCTTAAACCATTTTGCCTTCCCCCTCCAATCTATCACAAAAAAGAGCAGGTAGAAACTGTGAACAACAGGATACCTCCTGGAAGAGGAAACCAACAACAAAGGAACCACCAACAGATAACAACAGAAGAAGGTGAATGTGGGAGTGGAAGCCACAATAACTCAACCCAGGACCTATCTAGAAATACAACTAAATAGTGGAGAAATTACTCAGAGTAAACAATAGAACAAGAGCAAGAGAAAAGTCTCAGAACCTTGTACACATGGAAGAACCAGCTCCAACACAACCTGCTCACACCTGCACAACAGAAAACAAGAGGTGGGGGAAAGACTGACCCTCAGTTAACCAACTGGTGGGAAGGACCCACCAAAGAAAGACCCAACAACAACCAAAAACCAAAGACATACACAGAGCCAACATAAACCACAGGCCAAGATCAGTAAGCTCCAGAGATCAAAGAGACTGTACGACTGAATCTCAGATATTCTACCACAGAAGTTAACACCATATATCCAAATGGTCAGAACACAACAATTTAACAAGCAGGGGCTAACGGGAATAATCTCACAAAGAATGGGAAGAAAAAGAAACAACCCCCATGTGAAAAGAAAGGAGGAAGTCTCAGAAACAATGCTAAACAAAAAAGAGGCAAGTCAACTATCAGATATTGAGTTCAAAGCAATGGTTATCAGGAAGCTCAATGAGCTCACAGAGAAGTACCAAAAACTACAGGGAAACCACAATGAACTCACTGCAAACTATATCAACATGAAAAAGGAAACAGAAACTATCAACAAGGGCCAAGAGGAAATGAAGAATACAATTTCTGAGCTGAAGGACACAGTAGAAGGAATCAAGAGCAGGCCCAATGAAGCAGAGGATCTGTTCAGCTAGCTTGAGGACAAGGTAGAAAAAAATACCCAGGATGAGTAAGAAAAGAGAAAGAGGCTCAGAAAGAATGAAGAGGGATTAAGGGAAATGCAGGACAATATGAAATGTAATAATATCCATATAATAAGGATACCAGAAGAAGAGGAAGGGATAGAAAACCTGTTTGAAAAAGTAATGATGGAAAACTTCCCTAATTTGATGAGAGAAAAAGTCACACAAATCCAGGAAACACAGGGAGTCCCAATCAAGAGGAACCCAAAGATGCCCACTTCAAGACATCATAATTAAAATGGCAAAATTCCAAGATACTGAGAGAGAATCTTAAAGGCCGAAAGGGATAAACAGGAAGTAATACACAAGGGAGCCTCGATAAGATTAGTCGCTTACTTTCAATGGACACGCTCCAAGCCAGAAGAGAGTGGCAAAAAATATTCCACATATCAGATCCAGAGGACAACAACAAAGGCTACTTTATGCTGCAAGACTCTCAATCAAGATAGAAAGGCAAATAAGAACCTTCCCAGACAAAAGAAGTCTAAAGGAATACTCCTCAACCAAACCAGTTCTGCAAGCAATGCTAAATGGACTGCGTTAAGGAAGGGAAGAGAGAGAGAGAGAGGGACAGAGAGAGGAACACAGGTACAAAAAAATGTCAATGAATAAGTACCTATCAATAATAAACTTAAATGTAAATGGATCGAATGCTTCAATCAAAAGACATAGAATAGGGGACTTCCAGCCAAGGTGGAGGTGTAGGTAGAAACACTGTGCCTCCTCCCACAACCAAAAGAAGGACAACAACAATTTAAAAACAAAAACAACCAGAACTGACAGAAAATCGAACTGTATCTAAGTCTGACAACCAAGGAGATAAAGAAGAAACTTTCATCCAGACTGGTAGGAGAGGCAGAGACAGGCAGCTGGGTGGGAGGACTCACAGCAAGGTGGCAGCTGGCGGACCCAGTGATGTGGTGGATTGTGGAACAGCACAGGCCAAGCTGCAGCTGACAGACCCCACAGGGTGGTGGCTGGTGGACCCTGAAGCCCCACATTCGTGCATAGATAAACCAGGAGGAATGGCAGGGAGCGAAACGGACTGTGCAACCCAGGGCTCCAGGGTGTGGAGATGAAGCCTCAAACCTCTGATAGAAAACACCCGTGGGGGTTGGGATGGAAGTGCGAGAAACTCCCAGCCTCAAACACAAACCCACCCACCTAGGAAGCAGCACCAGAAGGGCCCAATTTGATTGTGGGTGGCAGAGGAGGTGACCGAAAACCGGCAGAGTGGAGCAAGCATCATTGCTCACTATCAGACCGTACCCCTCATACAGCATCACAGTGCACCATTGAGCGTTACCCCAACGTGGTCCTGGTCAACACCTAAGGCTCCACCCCTTTACATAACAGGTGCACCAAGAAAAAAAAATGGCCCAAATGAAAGAATAGATCAAAGCTCCAGAAAAAATACAACTAAGCAATGAAGAGATAGCCAACCTATCAGATGCACAGTTCAAAACACTGGTAATCAGGAAACTCAGAGAATGGGTTGAATTTGGTCACAAATTAGACCAAAAAAATGAAGGCTATGCTAAGAGAAACAAAGGAAAATGTACAGGGAACCAATAGTGATGCCAAGGAAACTGGGACTCAAATCAACGGTGTGGCCCAGAAGGAAGAAAGAAACATCCAACCAGAAAAGAATGAAGAAACAAGAATGCAAAAAAAATGAGGAGAGGTTAGGAACCTCCAGAACATCTTGAAACGTTTCAACATCCGAATTATAGGGGTGCCAGAAGGAGAAGAGGAAGAACAAAAAATTGAAAACTTATTTGAACAAATAATGAAGGAGAACTTCCCCAGTCTGGCAAAGGAAATAGACTTCCAGGAAGTCCAGGAAGCTCAGAGTCCCAAAGAAGCTGGACCCAAGGAGGAACACACCAAGGCACAGGAAAATTATATTACCCAAGATGAAACAGAAGGAGAAATCTTAGAAGCAGCAAGAGAATAGGACTGTAGAATTACCTACAAAGGAGTTCCCATAAGACTGTCAGCTGATTTCTCCAAAGAGACCTTACAGGCAAGAAGGGGCTGGCAAGAAGTATTCCAAGTCGTGAAAGCCAAGGACCTATATCCAAGGTTACTGTATCCAGCAAAGCTATCATTTAGAATGGAAAGGCAGATAAAGTGCTTCTCAGATAAGGTGAAGTTAAAGGAGTTCATCATCACCAAGCCCTTATTATATGAAATGTTAAAGGAATTTATCTAAGAAAAAGAAGATAAAAAATATGAACAGTAAAAATGACAGCAAACATAATTATTAACAACCACACCTAAAGCCAAAACAAAAGCAAACTAAGCAAATGACTAGAACAGGAACAGAACCACAGAAATGGAGATCTCATGGAGGGTTATCAACAGGGGAGTGGGAGGGGGAGAGAGGGGGTAAAAGTACAGAGAATAAGTAGCATAAATGGTAGGTAGGAAACAGACAGGGGAAGGGTAAGAATAGTATAGGAAATGTAGAAGCCAAAGAACTTATAAGTATGACCCATGGGCATGAACTATAGGGGGGGAATGTGGGAGGGAGGGGGTGGGCAGAATGGAGTGGAGTGAGGGGGGAAATGGGACAACTGTAATTGCATAATAAAATATGTTTTTTTTAAAAGACATAGAATAGCTGAATGGATAAGAAAGCATGACCCACACATATACTGCCTATAAGAGACCCACCTCGGGACAGAAGACCTACACAGACTGAAAGTGAAGGGCTGGAAACAATTTTCCAAGGAAATGGACAGGAATAAAAAAGCAGGGGTAACAATACTCATATCAGATAAAATAGACTTCAAAAAAAGGGCCATAAAGAGAAACCCAGAAGGTCACTTCATAATATTCAAAGGAAGAATACACCAAGAAGACATAAACATTGTAAATATATATGCTCCCAACATAGGAGCACCCAAATGCAAATCTTGGAGGACTTCAAGAAAGATATTGACAGCAACACAATTATACTAGGGGATTTGAACACCCCACTGTCAAAGATGGACAGATCTTCCAAACAAAATATCACAAGGATATTGTGGCATTGAACGATGCCCTAGATGAAATGGACTTAACTGATATATATATATATAGAGAGAGAGAGAGCCTTTTGCCCCCAAGAAGCAAAAGACACATTCTTTTCAAATGCACATGGAACATTTTCAAACATAGACCACATGATAGGACACAAAACAAGCCTCAACAAGTTTAAGAAAATTGAAATCATATCAAACATTTTCTCTTACCATAAGGGACTGAAACTAGAAACAAACTTCAAGGAAAAAAACCCAAAACACTCAAACTCATGCAGATTGAATACCATACTATTAAACAATGAATGGGTGAAAAATGATTAGGGAAGAAATCAAAAACTTTCTGAAAAAAAAACGAAAATGAACTCACAACAATCCAAAACCTATGTGACACAGAAAAGGCAGTCCTGAGAGGAAAGTCCTGAGAGGAAAGGCAGTCCTGAGAGGAAAAGGCAGTCCTGAGTTCTTTTTAGGTAGGCCTGTATCGCTATGAAAGCGATACAGGCCTACCTAAAAAGAACTCAAACATCTCAAATAAAGAACCTAACCCTACACCTACAAGAACTTGAGGAACAACAACAAAGACAACCCAGAGTAAGTACAAGGAAGGAAATAACCAAGATCAGAGCAGAGTTAAATGACATAGAGACTAAAAGCACAATTATAAAGATCAATGAATCCAGGAGCTGGTTCTTTGAAAAGATAAACAAAATCAACAAGCCCTTAAGGAGGCTCATCAAGAAAAAAAGAGAGAGGCACCAAATAAACACAATCAGAAATGAAAGAGGAGAGACTACAACTGATACCACAGAAATACAAAGGATTCTAACAAATTACTATGAAGAACTATATGCCAGGAAATGTGAAAACCTAGATGAAATGGACAAATTTTTATAGGAATATAACTTTCCAAAACTCAGTGAAGAAGCAGCAGAAAGCCTGAACAGACCAATAACGCCTGATGAAATTGAAACAGTAAACAAAAAGCTTCCCACACACAAAAGCCCTGGACCAGATGGTTTCACAGGAGAATTCTACAGTGCATTTAGGAAGAATGCTGCAGAGCAAGGGAGACCTCACTCCCATCCTCCACGGATTATTTCAAAAAATTCAAGAAGATGGAAGACTAGCAAACTCCTTTTATGAAGCCAACAAATCCTAATCCCAAAACCCGATAAAGACATTACAAAGAAAGAAAACTTCAGGCCAATATCGCTGGTGAACATAGACGCTAAAATCCTCAACAAAATATTGGCAAACTGCATCCAGCAATACATTAAAAACATCATACACCATGACCAAGTGGGATTCATCCCAGGGACGCAAGGATGGTACAATATTCGCAAATCAATAAACATAATACACCACATAAACAAAAGCAAAGACAAAAGTCACATGATCATGTCAATAGATGCGGAAAAAGCATTTGATAAGGTACAGCACCCATTTATGATAAAAAAAAAAAACATTCAGCAAAGTGGGAATAGAGGGAGCATTACTCAACATAATAAAGGCCATATATGAGAGACCTCCAGCCAACATCATATTCAAAGGACAAAAACTTAGAGCTTTCCCACTAAGATCAGGAACAAGACAAGGATGCCCTCTCTCACCACTCGTATTCAAAATAGTATTGGAAGTCCTAGCCACAGCAATCAGACAAGAAAAAGCAATAAAAGGCATCCAAATTGGAAAGGATGAAATGAAACTCTCACTGTTTGCAGATGACATGATAGTATACATGGAAAATCCTATAGACTCCACCAAAAAACTACTTGACCTAAGAAATGAATTTGGCAAAACAGCTGGATACAAAGTCAATACTCAGAAATCAAAGGCATTCCTGTATACCAACAATGAAACAGCAGAAACAGAAATCAGGAAAAAAATCCCACTTGATAGAGCAACAAGAAAAATAAAGTACCTAGGAATAAACCTAACCAAGGAGGTACGAGACCTGTACTCGGAAAACTACACTACATTGAAGAAAGAAATTAAGGAAGACGCAAACAAATGGAAGCATGTACCATGCTCATGCATTGGAAGAATTAACGTCATCAAAATGGCCTTACTACCCAAAGCGATTTATAGATTCAATGCAATCCCTATTGGAGTACCCATGACATATTTCACAGATATAGAACAAGTATTTCAGAAATGTATATGGAACCATAAACGACCCAGAATAGTGCAGCAATTTTGAGAAAGAAGAACAAAGCAGGAGGGATCACAATACCCAATATCAAACTGCACTACAAGGCCACTGTAATCAAAACAGCCTGGTACTGGCATAAAAACAGGCACATAGGCCAATGGAACAGAAAAGAGAGCCCAGAAATAAACCCAAATCTTTACGGTCAATTAATATTGGACAAAGGAGGCAGGAACATGAAATGGAGCAAAAATAGCCTCTTCAACAGATGGTGTTGGGAGATCTGGACAGCTACATGCAAAAAAATGAAACTCGATCACCAACGTACACTATACACAAAAATAAATTCAAGGTGGATAAAAGACTTAAATATAAGTCGTAACACCACAAAAGTCCTACAGGAAAACATTAGCAGGAAAATCTCAGACATTCCCCGCAGCAACATCCTCACAGACATGTCCTCTAAAGCAAGGGACATAAAGGAAAGAATAAACAAATGGGACCTCATCAAAATAAAAAAGCTTCTGCACGGCTAAAGAAAACAGCATTAAAATAAAAAGAGAACCAACTGTATGGGAAAACATACTTGCCAATGATACCTCAGACAAGGGCCTGATCTCCAAAATATATAAAGAACTCACACGACTGCACTCCAGGAAGACACACAACCCAATTAAAAAATGGGCAAAGGACTTGAACAGACACTTCTCCAAGGAAGACATACAGAGGGCCCACAGATACATGAAAAGATGCTCAGCATCACTAGTCATCGAGAAATGCAAATTAAAACCACAATGAGGTACCATCTCACACCAGTCAAAGTGGCCAACATAAACAAATCAACAAACAAATGTTGGAGAGGATGCAGAGAAAAGGGAACCCTAGTAGGTTGTTGGTGGGAATGCAGACTGGCATGGCCACTGTGGAAAATAGTATGGAATTTCCTCAGAAAACTAAAAATGGAACTGCCCTTTGACCCAGCAATTGTGCTGCTGGGATTAACCCTAAGAACCCTGAAACACCAATTCAAAAGAACCTGTGCACCGAAATGTTCATAGCAGCACAATTTACAATAGCCAAGTACTGGAAGCAACCTAAGTGCCCATCAGCAAATGAGTGGGTCCAAAAACCATGGTACATTTACACAATGGAATTCTACTCAGCAGAGAGAAAGAAGGAGCTCATACCCTTTGCAACAGCATGGATGGAACTGGAGAGCATTATGCTAAGTGAAATAAGCCAGGCAGTGAGGGACAAATACCATATGATCTCACCTTTAACTGGAACATAATCAACAAAAGAAAAAAGCAAACAGAATGTAACCAGAATCCTTGAAGTTAAGAACAATCTAAAAATAGCCAGAGGGGAGTGGGGAGGGGACCATGGGGAGAAGGGATTACAGGAACTACTATAAAGGACACAGGGACAAAATCAAGGGGGAGGGTGGAGGTGGGGGAGGGAGGTGGGTTTGGCTTGGGTGGGGTGGAGGAATGGGGAGAAAATGTAGACAACTGTAACTGAATAACAATAAAAATTTTTAAAAACAATGAATGAATGAATAAAAAAGACAAAAAAAAACCCCAAAGTTTATTGCTTACTTAGCAGTGTTGTCAGCCAATTCAGCTAAAATTTTGCTTTTAATTGCCATTATACCTTGCTTGGGGGAGCAGGGCCTAACTACTGAGGTTAATTCCTCTTATACCTATTGGGCCCACATTATTGATCCACCGGTATTTGAGTTGCATACCTGGTGGAATGTTGAACCTCTCCTTTCCACCAATGACATTTAGTGGACTGGAGGAGTATAGATGCCCCCTGATGGTCCATTAGAAGAAACAAGCATTGGATGTCAGTGCCAAAAAATACAGTTTATGGTCCTGAGTATTTACCAGTTCGTTTTTCTGTTCTTATTGACACTTTGTGCTTTCCTTTAAAGGAGCAACTTTACACTGCAAGCAAGGAGCAGTATGGCGATTACTATCAGCTTTCCATGATAACTATGGTGGGCCTGCATACCCAGAAGCGGGGTTATCATACTTTCAATCCCCCTCCGGTTCCTCCTTGTACTTTAGACACTAGCTGTAAAGATTCAGTGTCTTGGTCTTTGTGCAGAGGACCAAATGTCACCATAGCTTTTCTCCCCAAAAGTCCTTTTGTAATGGAGAACTGGGGAGCTAATTTGGAAGGTACTGGCTATGTGTGGCATAACAACAGTTCTGGCTCAGACTCTATATCTATATACTAATATGTGGAGGGAGGGGCCCAGTACCGGGACACCTATTATCAGAATTGTTTCTCCCAACCACACTAGTCCTTGGCATAACTCTTGGAAAACGGGCTTACTTTTTATTGCTAGAAAACACCTGTATAAAAAATGTGAATGTAACCCTAAAAATGTCTTAGGATGTTTCTACCAGGGTAGCCCTCCATAATAGAATTGGGTCATGGTTTGTACCTCTCACCCCTACTTCTTTTTAGCAACTCCAGGGACAGCTCAGGTCTTTTATAATGAATCAGCAAAAATTTATTCTCTGCCTGTCCCTGAAGGCTCTATATATGCCAACTGCCTTACCCATCTCAATATTACTCAGTTAAGCCTCACCATGGTTTATATAGTTAGAAGATAAATTCAAGTATGGATTCCAGGTCATGTAACCAGAGAATGGGAAGATCCCAATGGCATAGTAGCGCTTAACTATGCACTAGCCTCCTTAAGAGTCCGATGGTTTGTTGGCACCATAATTGCATTCATTGTCTCTGCTATAATTGTTGCAGCTACTGCTGCCATGGCAACCACTGCCCTCATTGAGTCAGTTCAAACTGCTCATGCTGTTGATATTTTCTTAACCAATTCCACCTTACAAATACTTCAACAGGCCCCTATTGATCAAGAGATACTGACTCGCATTTCTGCGGTTGAATCAGCCCTCCACTGGATCTGCAAACGCTGGGACGCACTAGTGACCCATCAGCAGCTGACCTGTGATCCTGGTTTCTCCAAATTGTGTGTCACTCCACTCCAGTGGAACTCCAGCCAATACTCCTGGAATGATACTCAACATTACCTAAGAGGAGCTTTTTCTACCAATTTAAAGGGACAAATTAATAAATTGTAACTGGAGTTACGCCAGCAGTTGCAGGACATTCAATGCTTAAACAGGAGATTTTTCAAACACTCCATTATAATCTCTGCTGGCTAAACCCCAAAAAATTGGTTTGATGGACTCAAACTGAGATTGTGGATCATTGGTGCCACCAGCTGTTTACTGATTCTAATAATGCTTTGTGCATTTTGATGCATTTGCAAATTATTTGCCCGGGGTTGTATAAAGACAAGCAAGTAGCAAGGCTTGTGGGATTCACCACCACAACAGCCCTAACAAAAAGAAAAAAAGGGGGGAAATTGTAGGGAACTGTTTTTGTTTTAATCTGGCAAATGTGACTCAGCCCTGTATGGAAAGCCTACAGGAGCAAAGTGGTGGGCAGGAGCCAGACCCTCAAACAGATTTTCCCATGGGAATCAGGCCTAGAAAATGCATACAGACTGTTATGGCTTGCTCTTGGTAAAACTCCCTCGCCCTGGTCTGAAACAGTAGATGTTTATTGCCTATCTTCAATGTAATTTCCAAAGCCTGCGTGAATTTTCCCAAGGACAGAGCATAATCAGCTCGCCACCTTTCCCTTCTGCATTTGTTATTTTCGTTTCCTTGATTGTACCTAAAATGTAGACAACAACATTCTATGTAATAGATAATAAATCCTTCTTTGATGTAAGACCCAAGGAAAGTAATAAAAGCCTGTCCAGGCAAGGGTCAGGGCACTCTCCCCTTGAGAGAGTGGCCAAGGTGCTCTCCCATTGAGAGAAGTGGCTGCAGGACTCTCATCTTAAGAGAGTATCATACCGTCCCTTTTTCTCCATGGGACTGCTGTAGTCTGTGTGCATTTGTTTTTGTTTTCAGCCACAACACACAGACTCTGCTGGCCGGAGTCTGCCACAGTATACACAGAAAATCCTATAGACTCCACCAAAAAACTACTCAACCTAATAAGTGAATTTGACAAAAGAGCAGGATACAAAGTCAATATTCATAAATCAAAGGCATTTTTGTACACCAACAATGAAATATCACAAACAGAAATCAGGAGACAAATCCCATTTGATATAGCAACAAGAAAAATAAAGTACCTAGGAATAAACTTAGCCAAGGAGGTAAAAGATGTGTTCTCAGAAAACTACACAACACTGAAAAAAGAAATTAAAGAAGACTCAAACAAATGGAAGCATGTACCATGTTCAAGGCTGTAGGAATTAACATCATCAAAATGCCCATACTACCCAAAGCAATTTATAGATTCAATGTAATCCCTATTAGAGTACCCATGACATATTTCACAGATATAGAACAAACATTTCAGAAATTTATATGGAACCATAAAGGACCCCGAATAGCTGCAGCAATTTTGAGAAAGAAGAACAAAGCAGGAGGGATCACAATACCTAATATCAAACTGTATTACCTGGCCACTGTAGTCAAAACAGCCTGGTACTGGCATAAAAACAGGCACATAGACCAATGGAACAGAATAGAGAGCCCAGACACAAACCCAAGTCTCTATGGTCAATTCATATTTGACAAAGGGGGAAGAAGCATAAAATGAATTAAAAATGTCTTCAACAAATGGTTTTGGGATATCTGGTCAGCTACATGCAAAAAAATGAAACTCATTCACTAACTTACACCATACTAAAAAAATAAATTCAAGGTGGATAAAAGACTCAAATATAAGTCGTAATACCATAAAAGTCCTAGAGAAAAACATTGGCAAGAAAATCTCAGACATTCCCCACAGCAACATCCTCACAGACACGTCCCCTAAAGCAAGGGACATAAAGGAAAGAATAAACAAATGGGACATCATCAAAATAAAAAGCTTCTGCATGGCTAAATAAAACAGCATTAAAATGAAAAGAGAACCAACTGTATGGGAAAATATATTTGCCAATGCTACCTCAGACACGGGTTTGATCTCCAAAATATATAAAGAACTCACATGACTCCAGTAGGAATCATACCAAAAACATAGACAGGTTCAACATCTTTTAAAACATTAAGGTCACTTGCGAATCAACAAAATCAAAAATTACAGTCATGCGAATATTTTTTAAAAGATGCAGAAAAAGCACTTGGCAAAATTCAATATCAACATATGAATTAAAGACTCTCAACAAAAAGAATATACATTGACACGTCCCCTAAAGCAAGGGACATAAAGGAAAGAATAAACAAATGGGACCTCATCAAAATAAAAAGCTTCTGCATGGCTAAAGAAAACAGCATTAAAATAAAAAGAGAACCAACTGTATGGGAAAACATACTTGCCAATGATACCTCAGACAAGGGCCTGATCTCCAAAATATATAAAGAACTCACACAACTGCACTCCGGGAAGACAAACAACGGAATTAAAAAATGGGCAAAGGACTTGAACAGACACTTCTCCAAGGAAGACATACAGAGGGCCCAGAGACATACAAAAAGATGCTCAGCATCACTAGCCATCAGAGAGATGCAAATTAAAACCACAATGAGGTACCATCTCACACTAGTCACAGTGGCCAACATAAACAAATCAACAAACAAATGTTGGAGAGGATGCAGAGAAAAGGGAACCCTAGTAGGTTGTTGGTGGGAATGCAGACTGGCATGGCCACTGTGGAAAATAGTATGGAATTTCCTCAGAAAACTAAAAATGGAACTGCCCTTTGACCCAGCAATTGTGCTGCTGGGATTATACCCTAAGAACCCTGAAACACCAATCCAAAAGAACCTGTGCACCGAAATGTTCATAGCAGCACAATTTACAATAGCCATGTACTGGAAGCAACCTAATTGCCCATCAGCAAATGAGTGGATCCAAAAACCATGGTACATTTACACAATGGAATTCTACTCAGCAGAGAGAAAGAAGGAGCTCATACCCTTTGCAACAGCATGGATGGAACTGGAGAGCATTATGCTAAGTGAAATAAGCCAGGCAGTGAGGGACAAATACCATATGATCTCACCTTTAACTGGAACATAATCAACAGAAGAAAAAGAGCAAACAAAATATAACCGGAGACATTGAAGTTAAGAACAATCTAACAATGATCAGGGGGGAGTGGGGAGAGGGGTTTACAGGAACTACTATAAAGGACACATGGACAAAATCAAAGGGGAGGGTGGAGGTGAGGGAGGATGGGGAGAAAACGCATACAACTGTAATTGAATAACAATAAAAATGGTTTTAAAAAAAAGAATATACATTGAAAATCTCTCAAGTTGATAATGGCTATAGAGGATAAGCCCACAGCTATTATCATAGTCAATTGTGAAAAAAAGGAAGCTGTTTTTTAAAGATTAGAAAAAAGAAAACAGTGGACTCCTGGCCAAGATGGAGGCGTAGGTAGAAACACTGTGCCTCCTTGCACAACCAAAAGAAGGACAACAACAAAAACCAAATTTCAAATAAAAAACAGCCAGAACTGACAAAATTGAACTGTATGGAAGTCTGACAGACAAGGAATTAAAGAAGAAAGATTTATCCAGACTGGTAGGAGGGATGGAGATGTGCAAGCGGGGTGGAAAGGACTCACAGCAAGGTGGCTGCTGGAGGATCGGGTGAGGCAGTGGCTGATAGAGTTTTAGCTTCCATATTTGCATGTGGATAAAATGAGAGGAACAACTGAGGAGTGAGACTGACTGCCCAATGCAGGGTTCCAGTGCAGTGAAATAAAGCCTCAAAACATCTGACTGGAAAAACCTGTGGGGGTTTCGGTGGCTGGAGAAACTCATAGCTTCATAGTAGAGTTCGTTGGAGAGATCCACAGGGTCTGAGAACATACACAAAGCCACAAACTCGGGGAATCAGCACCAGAGGGGCCCAATTTGCTTGTGGGTAGCTGTGGAGGTGACTGAAAGCTGACAGAGAGCTGAACAGGCAGCACTGGTCCTTTTCAGACCCCTCCCGCACATACAGTGCCACAACACAGCCACATGGATTGTCCCACCCTGGAGAATACCGAAGGCTCTATCCCTTATTATGAGACAAAAAAAAAAAAAAGGCCCAAACGAAAGTTCCCATAAAACTATGAGCTGATTGCTCAAAAGAAACCTTGCAGGCAAGAAGGGGCTGGAAAGAAGTATTCCAAGTCATGAAAGGCAAGGACCTACATCCAAGATTACTCTATCCAGCAAAGCTATCATTTAGAATTGAAGGGCAGAAAAAGTGCTTCCCAGATAAGTCAAGTTAAAGGAATTCATCATCACCAAGTCCTTATTATATGAAATGTTAAAGGGACTTATCTAAGAAAAAGAAGATAAAAAAATATGAACAGTAAAATGACAACAAACTCACAATTGTCAACAACCAAACCTAAAAAACAAAAACTAAGCAAACAACCAGAACAGGAACAGAATCACAGAAATGAAGATCACGGAGAATTATCAGTGGGAACTGGGAGGAGGGAATGTGGGGAAAGGTACAGGAAATAAGAAGCACAGATGGTAGGTAAAAAATATGCTGGGGAGGTTAAGAATAGTATAAGAAATGTTGAACCCAAAGAACTTGTAAGTATGACCCATAGGAAAGTTCAATAATAGAACAGCTATGTGTGTGTGTGTGTAAAGCCATTTACATTAAGCTATGTTCAATGAAACAGTGTAGGACTCAAATGGATTGCAAGATAAAATTCTGGTTACTTCTACACCTAAGAATATTAATAGACAGACAATGGTGTTGGCAGCATGAGTCTTCTTTTAAGCTTTAGAACATGGCTAAAATTAATGACTGCATTTCACTTCATGTACTGTTATTTCTCTTCATGTCTTCCAAACTGCAGTTACACTGAAGCATATGGTTCAGTTTGCTGTGTAGGTAATACTGGAAAGAAAATGATGACAGAAACAAGAATTTGGGGGATGATGTTTCTTTTGATGTGTTCTTAAGTTTTCTAGATAGTGTGGTAATGTTGATACTTGTAGAGTTGCAAGAAGCTTAGAAATAAAGGTCCTTTTTGAAGTCAGATGTGGTTAACCTCAGGTCTCTTAAGCATGGTGTTGTCAAGCTGGGTAAACCCTGTTTTTTCATGCAGAACAAGTAAGTTATGGAAACTTCTCTACCAAATTATTAAACACAACCTGCATAACAATTTTATACCTGAATGGCCAGATATATTTTTACATTTTTGTGAAAGAAACCTTTTGTCCACCAGATTGAGCAATGTACACTTGCAAGGAGAGAAATGCATTGTAGCCAAGAAATGTGAAAGAACTCTCTAGTAACTTGAAATCTTGAAGTTGCCTAAGTTTAGGAGGAAAATATATGTAGAAGAATGTACAGATCATTCTCAGCCTGCTTCACCTGCTCAGAAAGCCTCAGTGCAATGTTTGAAAACACTTAAGCTTAATGCATACCAAGTGAGATTATGAAGCACTTACCAGCAGAGGCTAACATTTATAAATACAAACTCTCCTCATTATGTAAAATACTATGTTGCCTTTACTCATGATAAAGCATGACCTCTCGGAAGACCTTTGATGGTGTCAAATGGAAAGTTTGATAAAACAAGAGCTATGTTTAAAGACTTTTATTTAAGCATATTCAGAGAAGGAGTATAGGATTGAGCATGGATTGGAAGATAAAATTCTGTTACTTCTACACCTGAGACTGTTAATAGACAGACAAAGGTGTTGGCAGGGGGAGTTTCCATTGGAAGCTTTAGAACACAGCTGAAATTAATTTCTGTGTTGCACTTGGTGTGCTATTATTTGAGAGTGCATACCAGCAGAGATTACAACTTGTAAATACAATCTCACCTCATTATGTAATGTAAAACTCTGCTTTTAGTCAAATCAAATCATGTTCTTTTGAAACAGAGTTGATGGTGTCAAAAGGAATGTTCAATAAAACAAGGGCAATGTTTGTGTAAAGCCACTTATGTAAGCTTTGTACAATGACATAGTGTAGAACTGAGAATGGATTGGAAGATAAAATTATGGTTATTTCTACACCCGAGAATATTAAAAGACAGACAGGGGTGTTGGCAGCATGAGTCTTCTTTTAAGCTTTAGAACATGGCTAAAATTAATGACTGCATTTCACTTCATGCACTGTTACTTCTCTTCATATCTCCCAAACTTCTGTTACACTGAACAGAAGTTTTGGTACAAAATGAACCAAAGCACATGGTTCAGTTTGCTGTGCAGGTAATACTGGGAAGAAAATGAGGGCTGAAACAACCATTTGGGCAGTGATGTTTCTTATGGTGTGCTCTTATGTCTTCTAGATTGGTGGTAATATTCATACTTGTAGAGTTGCAAGAAGCTCAGAAATAAAGGTCTCTTTTGAAGTCAGATATGGTTAACCTCAGGTCTTTTAAGCATGGTGTTGTCAAGCTGGGTAAACCTTGTTTTTTCATGCAGAATAAGTTAGTTATGGAAACTTCTGTACAGAGCTCTTCAAAAACAACCTGCATAACAACTTTATTCATGCAAGCAGCCTGATATGTATTGAAATTTTTGTGAAAGAAGTTTTTCCCACACTATTGAGCAATGTACAGTTGCAAGAGAGAATCATATTGTAGCCAATAAATGTGAAAGTACTCTATTCCATTACCTGAAATCCAGAAGTTGCTTAAATTTATGAGGAAATTATATGTTGTAGAATCCACTGATCACTCTCAGCCTTCCTGTCCTGCACAGAAAGCCTCAGTGCAGTGTTTGAATAGGCTTAAGTTTAATGCATACCAACTGAGATTTATCAGCAGAGGCTAACATTCATAAATACAAACTCTCATAATACATACTGTTTTGAGCACTTTTGTTGAAGTACCTTTCTGAAACATGATCACTTCATTGGTTAGTTTGGTATACCGGAAAGGAGCTACTGAAACCACTGTTCCATGAGCCAGAGTGAATAGATGCATAGGACTATGGCATCTTTTGAAATAGAGTAAGCCTCTGTACCACAGTATACTTCAATGTGTTCTTTACACTAGAAAAGCATAGCCCAACTGGGACATGCATGTACAGACTACCACCTAACATGGACTCTACAGTTTTGTGAACATCAAAGTGAATATGAACATAATAGTCCACTTTCTGTACCTCAAGTGCATTTCACTCTGCTTATACAGTAGTAAAGTTTTTAAAACCCTCCAAATCACTCAAGAATGACACTATTTCATATGAAGCAGGTTTTCAGCAAAACCTATCTGCAGCATTTATAATGCCATATCAATATATTCATTTCAGTCCGAGATAATATGTTCTGTTTTCAACACTTTCGTTGAAGTCTCTTTCTCAAATATGATCACTTCCATGGTAAATTTGATAGCCAAAGTGATACTGAAGTCACTTTTCCATGGGCAAATTAGTGGATGGATGCATAGGACTATATAAGCTTTGAAGTAGAATAAGCTTCTGCACCAAAGATTTCTGCAATTTGTTCTTCCAAGCACTAAGTCATAGCTTAACTAAGTCATGCATGTACAGTCTACTGCATGACTTGGACTATCTGGGTTTGTGAATGTCAAAGTGAATATAATCATAACAGTCCACTTGCCATTCTCCAAGTGCATTTCACTATCATTAAAATCTAGTGAAGTATTTCAATACATCCAAACCATTTGGAATGAATAAATATTGTGATGAAGGTCGTTTCTGTGAAAACCCATCTGTGGCATTTGTAATGCCATGTACTGGTACTCATTTCAGTAGGTGATGAATTCTAGTGATGTATGAGATGATAACTGCTGTCTTCAACACTTATTCTGAAATGTCTCTCTGAAACATGATCACTGCAGTGGTAAGTGTGATAGCAAAAGAGCTACTTAAACCACTGTTCCATGGGCCACAGAGTGAATAGATGCATAGCACTATGTCATCTTTGAAACAGAGTAGGCTTCTATACCACACTATTCTCCAATGTATTCTTTCATTAGAAAATCATAGTCCAACTAGGACATGCATGTACAGGCTACTACTTGACTTGGACTCTACAGGTTTGTGAATGTCAAAGTGAATATTAACCTAACAGTCCACTTTCTGTGCTCCAAGTGCATTCCACCCTGATAAAACAGTAGTGAATTGTTTGAATCCCTCCAACTCACTCAGAAATGAGAATGTTTCATATGAAGCAGGTTTTAAGCAA
The DNA here is from genome assembly GCF_022682495.2 of Desmodus rotundus. NCBI lineage: Eukaryota > Metazoa > Chordata > Mammalia > Chiroptera > Phyllostomidae > Desmodus > Desmodus rotundus. The sequence goes on from NC_071396.1 coordinate 56,859,821, forward strand.
AAGCCATCTACAGTGTTTATAATGCCATGTCAATGTACTCGTTTCAGTAGAAGATGAAATGAGTGGTGTCTGAGATAATACATACTGTTTTCAACACTTCTGTTGAAGTCTCTTTCTCAAATATGATCACTTCCGCAGTAAGTTTGATAGCCAACATGATACATAAGTCACTTTTCTGTGGGCAAAGAAGTGAATGGATGTACGAGACTATGTCGGCTTTGAAATAGAATAAGCTTCTGCACCACAGATTTCTGCAATGTGTTCTTCCAAGCACTAAAGCATAGCTTAACTAAGCGATACATGTAATCTACTACATGACTTGGACTATCCAGGTTTGTGAATTTCAAGTGAATATAATCATTGTTGGGGTCCATCCTGCCTAGTTTCAGGGACTGTAGCCTCATTAATGGACAATAAGGGTCCCACGTCTAGAGCTGAGTGGAAAGGCCTTGGGGACATGAGCCACTAAGGAGATGGAACATTTCCTTCTGGCAGGAGTGCAGCCCCTGCCTCCCTCACTTCCCCCTGCTTCACCTGGACAGATGACTGGTTAGCTAATGATGGGTAAGATCCTTCAAAAGAGGAGGGGAAACCTAAGACAGGCACAGTCACAATGGGCCATCAGGGAAGGACTTAGGGGTCTTCAGAGAAGGGGCAGAAAGACCCTCACTCCTGGGACAAATACCATATGATCTCACCTTTAACTGGAACATAATCAACAAAAGAAAAAAAGCAAACAAAATATAACCAGAGACATTGAAATTAAGAACATTGTAACAATAGCCAGAGGGGAGTGGGGAGGGGATAGTGGGGAGAAGGGTCTATAGGAGCTATTATAAAGGACACAAGGACAAAATCAAGGGGGAGGGTAGAGGTGGGGGAGGGAGGTGGGAGTGGCTGGGGTGGGTGGAGGGATGGGGAGAAAATGCAGACAATTGCAACTGAATAAAAATAAATTAAAAAAAAAAGAAAAAGAAAAGACAGACCCTCACTTCTTGGCTTTGTCATAGCTTGAGTCCTCAGTCTTTCTGTAAAAGTCTCCTAGTGTCTTGGCTGCTTTGCTCTCCCCACCTGACTCACCCTGGGAACAGTGCCAGAGGCAGCTGAAACCTTGTACTGGAACAGATGGCTCCCAGGGGCAAATCTGAGCAGAGAAAGAATATACATTGTTTCCTTAGATACTTGCTCTGCTTGTGTTCATGCAATGTATTTAAGGCTACCCAATGGCATAGAAGGGACAATCGAGTCTCAGTTTAAATTGTCTTTAGTATTTCACGCCAGATGTCTAGTGGACAAATGCAGAGAGAGGGTAGTTTGCGCTTTAATCTTCAGATTCTTGTCAAAAGTTTCACTGGCATTCATTTTGCTTAGACTTCTTCCTTTCGATAGCATGGAAACTGTAGTTATACTTGCGTTTAAGTTTAACTTGAGACGAAGTTAACATTGGGCTAGTTATTATGGTAGGAATCAGAAGTAGGCTTATAGAATGAGCAAGTGGTGCTCTAATGACCATATGGACTTCCATATTATACTGCAATTAGCGGCACATTTGTGGGGAGGGCATAAAATACTGTTACCTCTGAACCCACATTGATATAGCATTATGTCTCTTTTGTAGAAAAGGGCAAACTAATGTAAACAGTGCTTTGAACACTAGGCACAAGTAAGTATTGAAGAGTTCTAAAGAAATACTAAGTCGTCAGGCGTATACTAATGTGTTACATTTTGTCTCCTGTTATTTCTTCTTCATCATAAGAATACCCGTTCTATGTAGTTAGAGTAATGGTTCAGGATCCCTTATGGCTGAGATTCAAAATATCATGAGGCTAAAAAGGCAAAGTAAGGCTTGGATAGCAATTACATACTGCTCTAACTTTTGGACGTATTCCATAGTAAAAAATACAGTAAGCAGAACATTGGTGAGTAGACCTTAGTGTGGTTTTTCAGTTGAAATCAGGTTAGCATTACATTTCCTAGGTATGTTCAGGCACAGCAAGGAAAACCCTGTTCTCCCAGAGAATACAAAGGAAGAAAAGCATTTCTCACTAATGCCACCTGGAACTTTGGTTGTTCTAAGTGTAGAAATGTAAAGGTAATGATATTAGGAAGCCAGTTTTTAAAAGAAAGGAGCATATTTTTCGATATACTGATCAAAGTATGCTTTTTTATATATATTTATCAATTATGCAATTACAGTTGTCCCATTTTCCCCCTCACTCCACTCCATTCTGCCCACCCCCTCCCTCCCACATTCCCCCCCTATAGTTCATGTCCATGGGTCATACTCATAAGTTCTTTGGCTTCTACATTTCCTATACTATTCTTACCCTCCCCCCGTCTATTTTCTACCTATCATTTATGCTACTTATTCTCTGTACCTTTACCCCCTCTCTCCCCTTCCAACTCCCCTGTTGATAACCCTCCATGAGATTTCCATTTCTGTGGTTCTGTTCCTGTTCTAGTTGTTTGCTTAGTTTGCTTTTGTTTTTGCTTTAGGTGTGGTTGTTAATAACTGTGTTTGCTGTCATTTTTACTGTTCATATTTTTATCTTCTTTTTCTTAGATAAATCCATTTAACATTTCATATAATAAGGGCTTGGTGATGATGAACTCCTTTAACTTCACCTTATCTGAGAAGCACTTTATCTGCCCTTCCATTCTAAATGATAGCTTTGCTGGATACAGTAATCTTGGATGTAGGTCCTTGGCTTTCACGACTTGGAATACTTCTTGCCAGTCCCTTCTTGCCTGTAAGGTCTCTTTGGAGAAATCAGCTGACAGTCTTATGGGAACTCCTTTGTAGGTAACTGTACAGTCCTTTTCTCTTGCTGCTTCTAAGATTCTCTCCTTCTGTTTCATCTTGGGTCATGTAATTATGATGAGTCTTGGTGTGTCCTCCTTGGGTCCAGCTGCTTTGGGACTCTCTGAGCTTCCTGGACTTCCTGGAAGTCTATTTCCTTTGCCAGACTGGGGAAGTTCTCCTTCATTATTTGTTCAAATAAGTTTTCAATTTTTTGTTCTTCCTCTTCTCCTGGCACCCCTATAATTCGGATGTTGAAACATTTCAAGATGTCCTGGAGGTTCCTAAGCCTCTCCTCATTTTTCCAAATTCTTGTTGCTTCATTCTTTTCTGGTTGGATATTGCTTTCTTCCTTCTGGTCCACACCATTGATTTGAGCCCCAGTTTCCTTCGCATCACTATTGGTTCCCTGTACATTTTCCTTTGTTTCTCTTAGCATAGCCTTCATTTTTTCGTCTAATTTGCAACCAAATTCAACCAATTCTGTGAATGTCTTAATAGCCAGTGTTTTGAACTATGCATCAGATAGGTTGGCTATCTCTTCCTCACTTAGTTGTATTTGTCTGGAGCTTTGAAGTGTTCTGTCATTTGGGCCATTTTTCTTTTTTTTTTTTTGTCTTGGTGCATCTGTTACTTAAAGGGGCGGAGCCTTAGGTGTTCCCTGGGCGGGGTAATGCTGGTCACTGTTCTGTGACTCTGTACGTGGGGGAGGGGCCTAGAGGGAGCAATGGCACTTGCTCCACTCTCTGCTGGATCTCAGTCACTCCCTCCACTACCCACAATCAAACTGTGCCCCTCTAGTGCTGATTCCCGAGTGGGTGGACTTGTTAACGCTCTAGGCCCCTGTGGGTCTCTCCAAGGAACTCTCCTGTGAGGCTGGGAGTTTTTCCACATCCACCTCAACCCCCACAGGTGTTTTCAATCAGAGGTTTGAGGCTTTATCTCTATACCCTGGAGCCCTGGGTTGCACGGCACTTTTCGCTCCCCTGCTGTTCCTCCCAGTTTATCTATGTGCGAATGCGGGGCCACACTGCCTGCCCTGTCCCCAATCCGCCACCTCGCTGGGTCTGCCAGCCGCTGCCTTGCCACGAGTCCTCTCTGCCCTGGCTGCCCGTCTCCACCCCTCCTACAGGTCTGGATGAATGTTTCCTCTTTATCTCCTTGGTTGTCGGACTTCCATACAGTTCGGTTTTCTGTCAGTTCTGGTTGTTTTTTGTTTTTAAATTGTTGTCCTTTCGGTTGTGCGAGGAGGCGCAGTGTGTCTACCTACACCTCCATCTTGGCCAGAAGCTCTCAAAGTATGCTTTCATGCAGAGAATCATTTTTAACCAGCAAAAGCATATTTGCTCGCTACCTGACTACTGCTCCCTAGGGGGAAAATATGTATGGAGGCATAAAGCGAATGTTCCGCATCTCTCTTTCATTGTAGAACACACAAAAAAATTGCTTGAACAATCTAGTTTAATTCATACCAAGGAGTATTTGGGAAAATGCAGCGTTGTATGTAATTACTTAATGTTAACACTAATCATCATATAATCACCACAGAGACTTCATAGATATTAAACCATGTTGTTTGGAAAGATATTTCCCTCATTTCCCTTAAACTTTTATTATAGAAAGTAGGCTTGTGTTCATGCAATGTATTTAAGGCTAGCTAATGGCATAGCAGGGACAATTGAGTCTCAGTTTAAATTCTTTTTAGTATTTCACATCAGGTATCTAGCAGATAAATTGAGAGAAAGGGTAAGTTTCCACTTTAAGCTTCATATTCTGTTCAAAAGTTTCACAGGCATTCACCTTGCTTAGACTTTTTCCTTTTGATAGCATGGATACTGTAGTTATACTTGTGTGTAGGTTTAACTTTGAGTTGAAGTCAACATTTGGTTGGATATTGTGGTCAGAATCAGAAGTAGGCTTATAGAATGAGCAAGTGGTGCTCTAATGACCATATGGACTTCCGTATCATACTGCAATTAGCGGCTGGTTTGTGCAGAGAGCAAAAAATAGTGTTACCTCTGAAGTAAACATCTGTATGGCATTAAGTTTCTTTCATAGGAAAGTGCAAACTAATGTAAACGGTTCTTTGAGCACTGCATGCAAGTAAATATTGAAGAGTTCTAAAGAAATACTACGTCTTCATGAGTATACTAGAGTGTTACCTTTTATCACCTGTTATTTCTTCTTCAACATAAGAATAGCTGTCCTATGTAGTTAGTCTAATGGTTCAGAATGTCTTATAGTTGACATTCAAGGGATCATGATACTAAAAATGCAAAGTCCACCTTGGATAGTGATTACACACCACTCTAACATTTGGCTGTATTCTGTAGTAGAAAATGGTTAGCAGAAAAATGGTGAGTAGACATTAGTGCATTTCTTAACTTGAAATCAGGTTAGCATTATGTTTCCTAAGTATGTTTGTGCAGAGCAAGGAAAACCCCGTTCTGCCAGAGTACAGAAAATAAGAAAAGCATTTCTCTCTCATGCCACTGGAACTTTCATTGTCCTATCTGTAGAAATGTAAAGGTAATGATATTAGGAAGCCAGTTTTCGAAAGAAAGGAGCATATTTTTCTGTGTACTGAGCAATGTATGCTTTCTTGGAATCTTTTTTAACCAGCAATAGCATAAAGAGCTCATTACCTGACTACTGCTGCCCAAGATTCTCAAATCCGGGAGGATAATAGGTATGGAGGGGTAAAGTGAGGGTTCTGCATCTGTCTTTCATTGTAGAACACGAAAAAGTTTGTTTGAACAGTCTAGTTTAATTCATATCAAGGAGTATTTGGGAAAATGCAGCATTGTGTGTATTTACTTAATGCTTACACTAATTGTCATGCAATCACTACAGAGACTTCATGGATATTATACTGTGTTGTTTTGAAAGATATTTTCCCTTACCTCCACTGAACTTTTAATATAGAAAGTAGGTTTGAGTACATGCAAGGTATTTAAGGCTAGCTAATGGCACAGCAGGGACACTCAGGTCTCAGTTAAAATGCTGTGTAGTATTTCACGTCAGATGTCTAGTTGAAAAATGTAGAGACAGGGTTAGTTTGCACTTTCAGCCTCTGATATTGGTGAAAAGTTTCATAGGCATTCACCTTGCTTAGACTTCTTCATTTTCATAGCAAGGAAATTGTAGTTATACTTGTGTGTAGGTTCAACTTTGAGTTGAAGTTAACATTTTGTTGGATATTGTGGTCAGAATCAGAAGTAGGCTTATAGAATGAGCAAGTGATGTTGTAATGACCATAGGGATTTCCGCATTATACTACAATTAGTGGTTAGTTTGTGCAGAGAGCAAAAAATAGTGTTATCTCTGAAGTCAACATCAGTATGGCATTAAGTTTCTTTTGTAGGAAAGGGCAAACTAATGTAAACAGTTCTTTGAGCACTGCATGAAAGTAAGTATTGAAGAGTTCTAAAGAAATAGTAAGACCTTAGGGGTACACTAATGTGTTACATTTTGTCTCTTGTTATTCTTCTACAAGAGAATAGCTGTCCTATGTAGTTAGTCTTATGGTTCAGTTCTCTTTTAGCTGATATTAAAACAATCATGATGCTAAAAAGGCTAAGCAGGGCTTGGATAACAATTACACACCGTTCTAATGTTTGCATTATTCTGTAGTAGTATATGGTGAGCAGGACATTGGTGAGTAGACATTAGTGTGATTTTTCAGTTGAAATCAGGTTAGCAATACGTTTCCTAAGTATGTTTGTGCAGAGCAAGGAAAACCCTGTTCTCCCAGAGTATAGAAAAGAAGAAAAGCATTTTTCCATCATGCCACCATAATCTTCAGTTATTCTATCTGTAGAACTACAAATATAATATAATAAAAAGAAGACACTTTTCAACAGTGTTACATTTACATGATGGAATACTATGCAGCAAAAGGAAGAAAGAACTCCTTCCATTTACAACTGCATGGATGGAACTAGAGAGTATTATGCCAATGAAATAAGCCAGGCAGTGAAAGAGAAATACAACATGATATTCCCTATAAATGGAACCTAATCAACAAAATAAATTAGCAATCAAAATATAACCAAAGATATGGAAGTAAGGAACAAACTGACAGTGACTCAAGGGGAAGGAGAAGGGGGATAATAGGGTAAAAAAGGGAAAAGGTTGATAGACTTCCAACCAAGATGGAGGCATAGGTAGACACACTATGCCTCCTCACACAATCAAGAAAGGACAACAACAAATTTCAAAACAAAAACAACCAGAACTGCCATAAAATCCAATTCTATGGAAGTCATACAACCAAGAGTTAAAGAAACATTCATCCAGACTGGTAGGAGGGGTAGAGACGGGGAGCTGGGGCAGAGAGGACTCATGGCAAGACAGTACCTGGAGGACCAAGGCAGGCAAGGCTATGACTGGCTGACCACACAAGACAGCAGCTGGCGGAGTAGGCAGTTCCACATTTGTGTGTGGATAAACTGGGAGAAAAAACTGGGGAGGGTGACAGACTGCGCAACCTTGGGCTCTAGTGCGGGGAAATAAAGCCTCAAAACCTCTGACTGAAAATACCTGTGGGTTTGTGGCAGCGAGAGAAACTTCTCACAGGAGAGCTCATTGGTGAGACCCACAGGGTGCTAGAACCTACACAAACCCACCCAACTGGGAATCAGCACCTGACAGGCCCAATTTTCTTGTGGGTAGCAGGGGAAATGACTGAAAGCTGGCCCAGAGCCGAGCAGGTAACATAGTTCCCTCTCGGACCCCTCCCCCAAAGACAGTGCCACAGTACAATGTGGGTTTCCCACCCTGGTGAATACCTAAGGCTCTGCCCCTTACTACATAACAGGCATGCCTAGACAAAAAAAAGAAAAAGAAAAAGAAAAGAAAAGAAAATGGCCCAAGTTAAAGAAAAGACCAGAGCTACAGAAAAAATACAAGTAAGCATTGATGAAATAGCCAACATAACAGATGCAGAGTTCAAAACACTGGTAATGAGGATGCTCACAGAATTGGTTGAGTACAGTCACAAAATAGAGGGAAAGGTGAAGGCTATTAAAAGTGAAATAAAGGAAAATGTACAGGGAACCAACAATGACAGGAAGGAAACCAGGACTCAAATCATCGGTTTGGACCACAAGGAAAAAAGAAACATTCAACCAGAACAGAATGAAGAAACAAGAATTCAAAAAATGAGGAGACACTTAGGAACCTCTGGGACAACTTTAAACATTCCAATATCTGAATCATAGGGGTGTCAGAAGGAGAAGAGGAGGAGCAAGAAATTGAAAACTTATTTGAACAAATAATGGAGAACTTGCCCAATCTGGCGAAGGAAATAGATTTCCAAGAAGTCCAAGGAGCTCGGAGAGTCCCAAAGAAGTTGGACCTAAGGGGCACACATCAAGGCAGGTCATAATTACATTACACAAGATTAAAGATAAGGAGAGAATCTTAAAAGCAGCAAGAGAAAAGATGACAGTTACCTACAAAGGAGTTCCCATTAAACTATCAGCTCACTTCTCAAAAGAGACCTTACAGGCAAGAAGGGGCTGGAAAGAAGTATTCAAAGTCATGAAAGGCAAGGACCTATATCCAAGATTACTCTATCCAGCAAAGCTTTCATTTAGAATGGAAGGGCAGATAAAGTGCTTCTCAGATAAGGTCAAGTTAAAGGAATTCATCATCACCAAGCCACTATTATATGAAATGTTAAAGGGAGTTACCTAAGAAAAAGAAGATAAGAAATATGAACAGTAAAATGACAACAAACTCACAACTATCAACAACTGAACCTAAAAAACAAAAACAAAAACTAAGCAAACAACTATAATAGGAACAGAACCACAGAAATGAAGATCACATGGAGGGTTATCAGTGGGGATTGGGAGGAGGGAATGTGGGAAAAGGTACAGGGAATAAGAAGCAAAAATGGTAGGTAGAAAATAGACAGGGGGAGGTTAAGAATATTATAAGAAATGTAGAAGCCAAAGAACTTACATGTACAACCCATGGGCATGAATTAAGAGGGGGAAATGAAGTTAGGAGGGGAGGTGCAGGGCAGAGTGAATAAAGGGAAATATGGGACAACTGTAATGTCATAATAAATATATATATATTTTTTAAAGATAGGGAAGGGTCAAGTCAAGGAACATACATAAAGGACCCATAGACAAGGACAGCGAGGTGGGGACTGACTGTGCAGGGAGTGGCCAGCACAGGGGAAACCAATAGGGAGGCCCACTGGGACATCTATAACTAAACAACAATTTTAAAAAGTACTATAGCTCTCCTCTCTTTATCCTATTCACTATATTACAGTCACATCTAAAACAATAAAACTTTACCAAGCTCTTGAGACATTTTCCCAAACATAAAGTGTAAATCATCACTGTTTATTATCCAGAGTGATTTAGAATGAGGATTCCAACTCCTAAAGCCATTTAGGAAGTTGGCAGTCAGAGGCCTGGGTGTCTGCCAACTTAGACTCTGTTCTTAGAATGTTCCCCAGGCCATGGAATCACTGGTCCCCAACTTGGGCAGACCTTAGCCTGGACAGAGCCTTCCACCTTGTGCTCTTTGCCATCTCATGCACATGCACAGATGCTGAAGTACATTCTTTGCCCCATGAGGAAATATGCTCTCATCTAGTTTCATGTGACATCACCAGGGTCTGGAGATGGTGGGAGTCCTGCCTGGGTTGGCATGGAGCCCTTGGAAGAATGTCATGTGTGCATGTTTGTGTGCTCATTTTTGCTCACAGGAGGTATGGGTAACTGTATGTGCAAAAAACACGAGATGGACACTGTGTTAGGAGCTGAGTCTGGCTGTGTCTCAGGGCCAAGACTCAGCATGTATCCCCTAAGAGTGCCCACCACTTCACAAAAGCCCTTTCTGCAGCATGTCTTCTTTCTGATCAGGCACATTAACTTAACATGTGGAGCTGACAATTGCCAGATGCCCACTGGCTGCCTGTTGCTGGGCACACACAAAGAACATGTTTGCAGGCCTCCTCTGCAGTTAGGGTGGTGCCAGTGACTGGGTTTGAGGAAAAAATTGCTTATGAAGGTCATCTGCACATTTTTAGGCCTGGCCATGAACATCTGTACATTCCTCTTTGCTGTCTCTGCTTGTCCACTGGCCAGAAGATGGCAGGAGGCCATCAGAGGTCTTTGAGAAAGCCTGAGAGAACAGGCTTAGCAGGAGCCAGGAGTCCTATAGAAGGCTTTCTGGTGAACAACTGACCACACCAAAAAGTATGGGGTTTGGGGCGCAAATTTCAAGTTGGGGTAAGCAAGATGTGGTAGTTATGTCACAGTGGCTAGTAAAAATTACCTCAACAAATTCTCCATAAGCAGCTAGATTTTGAAAATACTCATGAAGGAGCCCTGGTTGGTGTGGCTCAGTGGATTGAGCACCAGCCCGTGAACCAAAGGGTTGCTGGTTCAATTCTCAATCAAGGCACATGCCTGGATTGCGCGCCAAGTCCCCAGTGGGGGACGCGCGAGAGGCAACCACACATTGATGTTCCCCTCCCTTTTTGCCTCCCTTCCCCTCTATCTAAAAATAAATAGAATATTTTTTTAAAAAAGAAAAAGAAAATACTCATAAAGGAGACAATCATGAGGATGATGTCATGGGGAATGGATAGATTAACAGCAGTGACAGAGCTGGCATTTTACTTATAATGGGGATAAAGTCCATGGTTGTTTAGTGCTAGTGGTAACAGCAGAAATGAGGGAATGGTGGTGGGAAACAGTGGAGACCCACTCAATGAGGGTGGGAGGACACTATCTTCCTCTCAGGATTTTCACAGGGTGCAGAAAAATGACCATTGTGAGGGGCTGCATACTATGTGCCCAATAAGTAGATGACAGCTTTTACTATTGTTTTCATTAAGTAACATTGTTATAGCTGATTCCTAGTGCACAAATTATAGACTCTCAGCCTATGCTCCATCTAATTGATAATATATGTTTTGTCTTATTGATAAATCAATTAAATTTTTTATTTAGTTGCCAACAGTTGAATAATTCAGAGATTTCACATAAAAATATAGATTTCAGTCTCTAGAAGAATGGAATACTGGGCACCTTGGCCCACCTGGGTCCTCATCTCCACATGGTAGCATCTGTCCAAACCTCTTTGGATGGAACCCAGGATCTCTGATTTGCCAGTCTCCACCACTTCCTACTGTTCATCCTTCACCTTGAGTTTGGGGCTATTCTAGCCTCACTTCTGTGAGTAGGTGCCCTTCAGTGGCACTCAGTGCCCACTTGGCCTTCCTTGTGGCACCTTCTGTGTCATAGGACCACTACATGGGACAGTTCCTTAAGCGAGGGACCTTGGTGTAATTATATTTGCATTCTGATTGGCCAGTAACAAACTTAAATGTTATCTTGTAAGGTGTAGAAAAGTTTATTTTATCTGCTAGCACTGTAACTCCTCTGAGGGACAGAAGTATCTTGTTTGAAGAATCTGGTACATGGGGTGGAAGTGGAACCCCAGAGTTTGTAGGTGTCTGATGTCAGCACCAGGAAGGAAGTCATTTCAATGAGAAATGGAGTGATTTAATGTTTTGTTTCTGAAGAAGAGGGGTAGGGAGGAAGTAAAGGGGAGTGAAACTAGTGCAACAGAAGAAGAGAAAGGATAGGGCCAGGTGAACCCAGATGGCCTCAGGGCCAGAGTGGTCAAAGGCAATAATATTGGGAATGAAGTGTCTTTCAGTATATGCCTGTTGCAGAGATGACCAATGCCCTCTTCAGTACCTCCTGTCTGTTCACTGCTATGTTGTGAGAAAGTTTTCTCTTTTGAATTTGGAGAGGAACTGAATATTGATGTGCAATTGGCCTGGGCTGTCTAGAGTGGCCCATGTGGGAAGTTGGTGCTAGTAGATAGGGCAGGGTTTGAGAACTGACACCCTGGGACCTGGCAGGCCCTGGGGAAGGGCTCTGGATATCCATATTGTGGAATTGCGGGGGAGGGGGGTGGAAGGAAGTTGGACAGCCCATTTTACTAGAAACTTGGGGGACAAACACCAATTGATATCTAGTCATAAAAAAAAAAATAAATAAATCCAGGTTTCCAGGAGAAGCTAAGAGGAAAAACAATCTTGGTAGGGAACCAAGATGGCGGCGTAGGAAGACACACTGCGCCTCCTCACACAACTAGAACTGACAGAAAATGGAATGGCAAGGAAGTCCGACACCAAGTAGATAAAAAAGAAACATTCATCCAGACCGGTAGGAGGGGCAGAGATGGGCACAGGGGCGGAGAGGACTCATGTGGCCGTGGCAGGACCGAGACTGGCGGAGTGTGGGATGAACAAGGCAGGCAGTCTGACCACTAGCAGACCCTGTGGCCCTACATTCGCGCACAGATAAACTGAGGGCTGGACTCAGAGTGGCGGAGAACGGGGAAGGCAGAGCGGCGGGTAGCACCCCAGGGCCCCACATTCGCGCACAGATAAACTGGGACGAATGGCAGGGAGCTAAGCGGACCATGTAACCCAGCGCTCCAGCGTGGGGAAATAAAGCCTCAGACCTCTGATTGAAAACGCCCCTGGGGGTTGGGGCGGCAGCAGGAGAGACTCCCAGCCTCACAGGAGAGGTCGTTGGAGAGACCCACAGGGGCCTGGAGTGTGCACAAGCCCACCCACTCAGGAACCAGCACCAGAGGGGCCCAATTTGATTGTGGGTAGCGGAGGCAGTGACTGAGATACAGGTGGAGAGTGGAGCAGACGCCATTGCTCCCTCTCGGCCCGGCCCCACGTACAGCTTCACAGCTCAACGTCACAGCGCAGTGACCAGCCTTACCCCACCCCAGGGAACACCTAAGGCTCCGCCCCTTTAAGTAACAGACGCACCAAGACAAAGGAAAACAAAATGGCCCAAATGACAGAACACTTCAAAGCTCCAGACAAATACAACTAAGTGAGGAAGAGATAGCCAATCTATCAGATACACAGTTCAAAACACTGGCTATTAAGACGTTCATAGAATTGGTTGAATTTGTTCGAAAACTAGATGAGAAAATGAAGCCTATGCTAAGAGAAACAAAGGAAAATGTACAGGGAAACAATAGTGATGCGAAGAAAACTGGGACTCAAATCAATGGTGTGGACCAGAAGGAAGAAAGAAACATCCAACCAGAAAAGAATGAAGAAACAAGAATTCAGAAAAACGAGGAGAGGCTTAGGAACCTCCAGGACATCTTGAAACGTTTCAACATCCGAATTATAGGGGTGCCAGAAGGAGAAGAGGAAGAACAAAATATTGAAAACTTATTTGAACAAATAATGAAGGAGAACTTCCCTCATCTGGCAAAGGAAACAGACTTCCAGGAAGTCCAGGAAGCTCAGAAAGGCCCAAAGCAGCTGGACCCAAGGAGGAACACACCAGGCTCATCATAATTACATGACCCAAGATGAAACAGAAGGAGAGAATCTTAGAAGCAGCAAGAGAAAAGGAGACAGTTACCTACAAAGGAGTTCCCATAAGAATGTCAGCTGATTTCTCCAAAGAAACCTTACAGGCAAGAAGGGGCTGGCAAGAAGTATTCCAAGTCATGAAAGGCAAGGGCCTACATCCAAGATTACTCTATCCAGCAAAGCTATCATTTAGAATGAAAGGGCAGATAAAGTGCTTCTCAGATACGGTCAAGTTAAAGGAGTTCATCATCACCAAGCCCTTATTATATGAAATGTTAAAGGGACTTACCTAAGAAAAAGAAGATAAAAAATATGAACAGTAAAAATGACAGCAAACTCACAGTTATTAACAACCACACCTAAAACAAAAACAAAAGAAAACTAAGCAAACAACTAGAACAGAAACAGAACCACAGAAATGGAGATCTCATGGAGAGTTATCAATAGGGGATTGGGAGGGCGAGAGGGGGGGGAAAGGTACAGAAAATAAATAGCATAAATGATAGGTGGAAAATAGACAGGGGGAGGGTAAGAATAGTATAGGAAATATAGAAGCCAAAGAACTTATGAGTATGACCCATGGACATGAACTATAGGGGGGGAATGTGGGAGGGAGGAGGTGGGCAGGATGGAGTTGAGGGAAGGGGTGGAAATGGGACAACTGTAATAGCATAATCAATAAATATATCAAAAAAAGAAATTAAAAAAAAAAACAATCTCTGAGCTTGGATAAAATGGCTGAGCAGCCAGTTTATTTTTTGTTACAGGTAGTCTGGCTGATCAGGGCTGGTGGAATCTGAGGTGGGGCTCAGGTCCTGGCTGCCGGGCCTGAGGGTGACTCTGGGAGCCTAGGATCAGTACAGAGACTCTGTGGCAATGCACAGCAGACCTGCCAGGAGAGCCAGGCCCATTGTGGCCACAACAACCAGTGCCACATCCCACCAGACCCCTGGGTAGGCCCATGATGCCTGTAGCTGCCAGCCGCAGTTGCCCAGCTCATAGCTTGTGAGCTGGTTCAGTGGGTGGATGGTGGCAAGGCCAGGGCTGGCACAGTGGACATGTGGCAGGGCCTCGGGTGTGTGGTCCTCCAGCCAGAGGCGCAGGTAGGTGAGGCTGCAGTCACAGTGCCAGGGGTTCTGTGTCACGTCGAGTGTCTGAAGCTGGAGCAGGTTGTCGAGGGTGCCAGGGGGCATGGAATGAAGGCTGTTGTTGGCCATCAGGAGGTGGCGGGTGTGGGCTGGCAGGGCAGGCAAGGATGTGAGCCCTCGCCCTCTGCAGTCAACCCACAGCCCCATGGTTTCCAGAGCCTGGCAGGTGCATGGTGCAGGGCAGTCCTTGGTGGCCTCTGTGGTAGCCCAGAGAAGGAACAGGGCTGCCCAGGTAGGCATTGTGCAGGCTGGCTGTGGGGAGAGTGGCAGTGAGGTGAGGGAGTGCCTAGCAGCCTGCACCCCATCCCAAGAACCAGTGGGTACCATAGACAAAATGGTATCTGACCTGGGTCAAGGGACCGTTACCTTCTCAGGCCTCAGCTTTCTTGTGTGCGAAACTTTGGTGAAGACTGAAGGAAGTGAAGTGTGCCAAACCTGGGTCTGGCTGACCCTCACTGAATACTCAGAAGATAGGACAGTGAGGGTGGCTGAGGTGGGGAAGGGAGCAGGGGTAACTTCTGAAGGGGGCAGGACCTGAGGAGGTGGGGGGAGCAGGTCCCTGCTACATGATTTACAGTCCTGGCCTTTGCTTGCTAGAGGCAGGAAAGGCTGCTTCCATCCTCCCTGCCTAGGCCTGGGGTTAGGCGGATGGTACGGACTTCACATACCACACCTCATCCCATCAATTTCTAACAACTTGCTATCGCTAAGTGAACTCTTACATGATAATCATTTTAAAAGAGCACAACAAGGATCCTGAGGTGGGGGCGGCAAAGGGAACTCAGGAAGGGCTTCCTCTGGAGAGACAATTATCCAGGCTTGGGGAATTGAGGCCCAGAGACAAAGAGTGATTTGTACAGGGCACGCAGTTGTCTGTGCCAGAAACCAAATTCAAACTTAGGTCTCATGAGCCCGTTTTCTGCCTAATTCACTGCCTCCTCTCCACACTGTTTCCCACCTTTCTAAGACAAGCTCTCCCAACCTCCTGCCCCTCCTCACCCTAGGGCAAGCTTTCAATGAATTTTCATTGAATAAACCAATGAATTGACTTAGCCAAAGAGTAGGTGTCTCAGAGTGAATGCTCCTACCAACCCCATCTTCTAAAAGGGAGAGCAAAAAAAGGCACAGAGGCAGAACTTGACAGCTGGCCTCCTCTTAACCTGGGAGGGGTCCCTGGTGTGGGAGGTAGTATTGAGTAATAAGGAGGGTCACTTACCTTTGAGGACTACAGTCAGGTTTCCCTTTCTGTGGCCTAAACTGTCCTGGTTGAGGCTGAAGTGAGTTCTATGTAAAGCCGCTGACAGTGGCCACTGCTTGAGAAGGAGGAAGGAAGTGATAAAAATAGCCTGGCTTATCCCCTGCATACAGCCCTGGAGGGCCTATCTCCAAAGGCAGGGGGCGCTGGTGTCTCAGTTCCTTGGGTACAGAAGTTTAGGTTAATCTGAGTTTATAGAAGCAGGCCAATAGTTCATG
Organism: Desmodus rotundus; assembly: GCF_022682495.2. Lineage (NCBI taxonomy): Eukaryota > Metazoa > Chordata > Mammalia > Chiroptera > Phyllostomidae > Desmodus > Desmodus rotundus. The sequence continues at coordinate 56,875,641 of NC_071396.1, forward strand.
TCACTGAATCACCAATGCCTCAATGAGTCTCAGTTCAGGGTGTGTGGGAGGACAAAAAAGGCCCTGCATCTGGACCCAGGTGTAGGGGAGAATTTCTAGGAGGAGGGAGGCCCCAGAGATGAGTGGCTTTACTAGTTGCTTCTCTCGCTCTCAGTTTTCATTAACTGGAAAATGGAAGCAATAACCCCTGTCCTGCTTGCCTCACAGAGATGTGAGTTGGGCAGCAACCACGGGCAGGCCAAGAATCCTACTGGGGAGGGTGATTTAGTTTTCAATTTTCTTCGGCCCTGAATAGGTCAAGGAAAAAAGCTTTGTTTGCTGCCATTACATCATTAGCATGTTCTAACACTTCCTGATCCCATTTTAAAAATACAGGCATATAGGCTTGAGGTTCAGAGTGCCTATCAGACATTACTCTCTAGGTGGAATGTAAGGCTATTATTTGATTTGCATTATATTTATTTCTATAGCTAATTCTACTTAGGGAAGTGTCATCAGTTTTCCATTTGTTAGTGAAATAAAGTTCCCTTTAAAGGGGAAATGTATTTTTTATTTAATTGTATCTCTAAATTTTATTTTTTTAATTTATTTATTTTTATTTTTATTTTTATTATTTCTGCTGGTACAGTTGTTCCTGCATTTCCTCCCTTTCCCCACCTCCACCCAGGTCCACCTTCTTCCTGGACTAAGTCAATCCCCATGTGTTCATGGGTTGTGCATAAATGTTCTTTGGTTAATCACTTCACCATCTTTCATCCTGCCCCAATTTCTTTTCTGGCAGCTGTCAGTTTCATGTATCTAAGCTTCTGTTATTACTTTGTCTGTTAGTTTATTGTGTTCATTAAATTCCAAATATAAATGAGATCATATGGTATTTGTCTTTCACTGACTGGCTTGTTTCACTTAGCATAATATTCTCCAGGTCCATCCACACTGTTGCAAAATGTAAGAGTTTCTTCTTTTTTAGTGCTTCCTGCTGCATAGTATTCCATTGTATAAATGTACCATTGCTTTTTTATCCACTCATCTTCTAGTGGGCACTTAGCTGTTTCCAAATCTTGCCTGTTGTACATAGCGCTGCTACGAACATAGGATTGCATATAATTTTTTTGTCTTGGGTGTTCCAGTATCCTTAGAATATATTCCCAGAAGTGGAATTGCTGGGTCAAAGGAAGTTCCAATTTTTAATTTTTAAAGGATACTCCACACTGTTTTCCATAGTGGCTGCACCAGACTGCATTCCCACCAACAGTGCACTGGATTCTCTTTTCTCCACATCCTCACCAAAAATTGTTTGTTTATTGATGGTAGCCATTCTGACAAGTATAAGGTGATATCTCACTCCTCAGTGAGTGTTCTTTTCTCTGTTGATTAGTGATGCTGAGCAGATGTTTTGCCCATTTCTTAATTGGGTTGTTTGTCTTCCTGGTATTGAGTTGTATTAGTTCTTTGTGTATTTTGGAGATCGAACCCTTATCAGATGTATCATTAGCAAAATGTTCTCCCATACAGTGGGTTCCCTATTCATCTTGCTGACGGTTACTTTAGCTGTGTAGAAGCTTTTGAATTTGATATAGTCCTATTTGTTTATTTTTTTCCTTTGTTTCCTGTGTTTTAGGAGATATATTGGCAAAAATATAGCAACATGGGATATCTGAGATTTTACTGCCTATGTTTTCTCTTAGGATTTTTATGGTTTCATGACTTACATTTAAGTCTTTTATCCATTTTGAGTTTATTTTTTCATGATATAAGTTGGTAGTCTAGTTTCAATTTTTTTTGCATGTATTATAACTGTCCAGTTTTCCCAACACCACTTATTAAAGACTGTCTTTGCTCCATTGTATGCTCTTGCCACCTTTGTTAAATATCAATTGTTCATACAGGCATGAGTTTACTCCTGGGCTCTCTCTTCTGCTCCATTGATATTTATATCTGTTCTTATATCAGTATCAGGCTGTTTTTATAACAATGGCCTTATAGCACAGTTTGATAATCCAGAGTTGTGATACATCCAGCTTTGTTCTTCTTTCACAAGATTGCTGAGGTTATTCGGGGTCTTACTTTGTTTCAAATAAAATTCCCCCCTTTTTAAAAATTTTTATTGTATTTTTTTCCATTACCTAATATTATAACCTAATGTTTAATATTAATGTTATAACCTCTTCCACCTCCACTCACCCCTCCCCCCAGAAATCACCACATTATTTTCTATGTTTATGAGTCATTTTTCTTTTTGGCTTGAACCCTCCATCCCCCCACCCTCCCACCCCCAGAGAGCTGTCAGCCTACTCCCTATCTATGGGTCTGTCTCTGTTTTACTTGTTAGTTCACATGGTTCATTAGATTCCACATATAAGTAAAATCATATGGTACTTATCTTTCTCTGACTGGCTTATTTCACTTGGCATAATGTTCTCCAGGTCCACCCATGATGTTTCAAAGGACAAAAATCATTTTTCTTTTTTTATGGCTGAGTAGCATTCCACACTGTACATGTACCATAGTTGTTTTATCCATTTATCTACTGATGACACTTAGGATGCTTCCAAATCTTGGCAATTGTAAACAACACTGCAATGAACATAGAGGTGCTTATACTCTTTCAAATTCACACTCCTTTGGTTTAATTCCAAGAAGGGAATTGCTGAGAAAAAGGCAATTTTAATTTTTAATTTTTGAGCTAATTACATACAGCCTTCAACAGTGGCTCTACCAATCTGCATTCCTGGCTACAGTGTAAGAGGGTCCCCCTTTTTCCACATCCTCACCAGCAATTGTTTGTTGATTTATTGATAATGGCCATTCTGAAAAGGGTGAGGTGATATCTTGTAACAGGGTGCAGCCAAGGGCTGGGGGTGAGGGGGGGGCAAAGAGGGATTTGTAATGGGGTCCAGAACTCAGTGTCCAGGAAATATTAGAATATATATATATATGATGTCCTCACCCCCACAAGTCTGAGCTGGGGGATGGGATACATGGAGCAGGACCATTGAGAGTTGTTTTGAATAGCAACACTTTTACAGATAACCTCTAGAATGGTCATTTAACATATCTATAACCTTTAACTGGTTTCATAAATATGTTAAACAGCTGTGGCCATGCTTTGAGCCAGGGAGATGGGAGTGGCTTCAACCCATGATATAACTGGGAGGCAACTCCCCCCGGTTACAGAGCCCGCGTAAGAACTTCGAGATGATTGGCTCCACACCACAGGGCCACACCTGCCCGGACTTACTATGGCAGCCCAGGAAAGCTGGAAAAATACAGGAATGCTGGCAGCTGTGGCCAATTGTGGGAGGAGTTAGAAATGGTACAGCAGAAGATTGGCGCTGGGATTTAAACCCAGGCGCAGTAACCATGTGGGGATTTTTTGGGACCATGTGGCTTGGGCAGAGAAGAACCACAGACTTCTATTTCTTTTATTTCGATACAGTACCCCAGATTGGGCAGAGGGGGAAGGAAGGACTGTGCGTTTGTGGATATTCTAAAGGACTTTGGGATATCAATGAAGACATTAAGTCATTACTCTTAAGATTGTATAACTCTTGAAATAAATAATCCCTTTCCTTTTCGCGAATCTCTGGCATTGAGAGATGTCCTTCCCTGGTGGCGGGCAAGACAAACCTAATACGGGGTTGGGGGAGACCCCCAGAGCACAAGCGTGGGTCCATTCAGTAATAGTATATCGTTCACCCCACCAGGTCTGTTCTGTAACAATCTCATTGTGGTTTTACTTTGCATTTCTCTGATGACTGGTAACAATGAGCATCTTTTCATGTCTATTGAACAACTGTATGATCTTTTTGGATAAGTACGTATACAGACCACACAACCCAGGCTTCCAGCATGGGAAAAGGAAGCCTCAAAACCATTTGCTGTTAAAAACCTATGAGGGTTGTGGCAGTGGGAGAAACTCCCACCCTCACAGGAGAGTTCATTCCAGAGACCCACAGCATCTTAGAATGCACACAAACCCACCCACCAGGAATTAGCAACAGAAGGGCCCAATTTGCTTGTAGGTAGCAGGGGAAGTGACTGAAAGCCAGCAGACAACAGAAAAAGAAGCATTGTTCCCTCTCTAAACCCTCCCCTCACAGACAGCACCACAAGGAACAATAAGGGTTTCCCTGTCCTGATGAATACCTAAGGATCCACCCCTTACAACAAAACAGGTGTGCTAACAGGAGAATTCTACAAACCATTTAAGGAAGAGATAACGCCCATCCTCCACAGATTTTTTCAAAAAATTCAAAAGACAGAAGACTCCCAAACTCTTTTTATGCAGCCAACATCATACTAATGCCAAAACCAGATAAAGACAAAACAAAGAAAGAAAACCTCAGGCCAACATCGCTGATGAACATAGATGCTAAAATTCTCAACAAAATATTGGCAAACCACATCCACCAATACATTAAAAAGATCATACACCATGATCAAGTGGGATTCATCCCAGGGATGCAAGGATGGTACAATATTCACAAATTAATAAATACAATACACCACATAAACAAAAGCAAAGACAAAAATCACATGATCATATCAAGATGCACAAAAAGCATTTGATAAGGTATAGCACCCATTTATGATAAAACACTCAGTAAAGTGGGAATAGAGGGAACATTCCTCAACATAATAAAGGCCATATCTGAGAGACCTACAACCAGCATCATACTCAATGGACAAAAACTTAGAGCTTCCCCACTAAGATCAGGAACAAGACAAGGATGCCCTCTCTCACCACTCGTATTCAAAATAGTATTGGAAGTCCTAGCCACAGCAATCAGACAAGAAAAAGCAATAAAAGGCATCCAAATTGGAAAGGAGGAAATGAAACTCTCACTGTTTGCAGATGACATGATAGTGTACATGGAAAATCCTATAGACTCCACCAAAAAACTACTTGACCTAGGAAATGAATTTGGCAAAACAGCTGGATACAAAGTCAATATTCAGAAATCAAAGGCATTCCTGTATATCAACAATGAAACAGCAGAAACAGAAATCAGGAAAAAAATCCCACTTGATAGAGCAACAAGAAAAATAAAGTACCTAAGAATAAACCTAACCAAGGAGGTAGGAGACCTATACTCGGAAAACTACACTACATTGAAGAAAGAAATTAAGGAAGACGCAAACAAATGGAAGCATGTACCATGCTCATGCATTGGAAGAATTAACATCATCAAAATGGCCTTACTACCCAAAGAGATTTATAGATTCAATGCAATCCCTATTAGAGTACCCATGACATATTTCACAGATATAGAACAAGTATTTCAGAAATGTATATGGAACCATAAACAACCCAGAATAGCTGAAGCAATTTTAAGAGAACAAAGCAGGAGGGATCACAATACCTGATATCGAACTGTATTCCAATGCCACTGTAATCAAAACAGCCTGGTACTGGCATAAAAAGAGACACATAGGCCAATGGAACAGAACAGAGCGCCCAGACATAAACCCAAGTCTCTACAGGCAATCAATATTTGACAAAGAAGCATAAATTGGAGTAAAAATAGCCTCTTCAACAATTGGTGTTGGGAGATCTGGACAACTACGTGCAAAAAAATGAAACTCGATCACCAACGTACACCATACACAAAAATAAATTCAAGGTGGACAAAAGACTTACATATAAGTCGTAACACCATAAATGTCCTAGAGGAAAACATTGGCAAGAAAATCTCAGACTTTCTGCTCAGCAACATCCTCACATCCTCTAAAGCAAGGGACAAGGAAAGGATAAACAAATGGGACCTCATCAAATTACAAACCTTCTGCATGGCTAAAGAAAACAGCATTAAAATGAAAAGAGAACCAACTGTATGGGAAAACATATTTGCCAATGATACCTCAGACAAGGGCCTGATCTCCAAAATATATAAAGAACTGACATGACTGCACTCCAGGAAGACACACAACCCAATTAAAAAATGGGCAAAGGACTTGAACAGAGTTGCTTCAACGAAGACATACAGAGGGCCCAGAAACATATGAAAAGATGCTCAGCATCACTAGCCATCAGAGAGGTGCAAATTAAAACCACAATGAGATACCATCTCACACTAGTCAGAGTGGCCAACATAAACAAATCAACAAACAAATGTTGGAGAGGATGTGGAGAAAAGGGAACCCTAGTACATAGTTGGTGGGAATGCAGACTGACGTAGCCACTGTGGAAAACAGTATGGAATTTTCTCACAGAACTAAAAATGGAACTGCCTTTTGACCCACCAATTCCACTGCTGGGATTATACCCTAAGAGCCCTGAATCACCAATCCAAAACAACCTCTGCACCCAATGTTCATAGCAGCACAATTTACAGTAGCCAAATACTGGAAGCAACCTAAGTGCCCGTCAGCAAATGAGTGGATCCAAAAACTATGGTACATTTACACAATGGAATTCTACACAGCAGAGAGAAAGAAGGAGCTCCTACCCTTTGCAACAGCATGGATGGAACTGGAGAGCATTATGCTAAGTGAAATAAGCCAGGCAGTGAGGGACAAATACCATATGATCTCACTTTTAACTGGAACATAATCAACAGAAGAAAAAAGCAAACAAAATATAATCAGAGACACTGAAGTTAAGAACAATCTAACAATAGCCAGAGGGGAGGAGGCAGGGGACAGTGGGGAGAAGGGTTTCAGGAACTACTATACAGGACACATGGAGAAAACCAAGGTGGAGGCTTGAAGCAAGTGGGGGAGGTGGGTTTGGATGGGGTTGGGGGGAGGGGTGGGGAGAAAATGCAGACAACTATAATTAAACAACAATAAAATAAGTAAAAAAAATAAAAAATATATTTAAAAAGAAAGAAAGAAAGAGAGAGGAAGGAGTGCTGGGCAGAAAGTGAAAAATGGCCATAACAATTCTACATAAGTGTTTCTAAAATACACATTTATTTTAATTTCATCATAAATTTCTTAAAAAGTTTAAATATGTTTCTACAAAAAGAATTCCAGTTGATAATATTGTAACCATTGGGAAAACAAACAAACAAACAAACAAAACAGGTGTGCTGAGACAAAGAAATATGGCCCAAATGAAAGAAAAGATCAGAGGTCCACAAATAGAAATAAGCAATGAAGAGATAGCCAACCTATCAGATGCAGAGTTCAAAACACTGGTAATCAGGATGCTCACAGAAATGATTAAGTGTGGTTGCAAAAACGGGGAAAAAGTGAAGGCTATGCAAAGTGAAATAAATGAATATATACAGGGAACCAACACTGAAGGGAAGGAAACAGGGACTCAAATCAATGATTTGGAGCAATAGGAACAAACATTCAACTAGAACAGAATGAAGAAACATGAGTTTAAAAAATGAAGAGAGGCTTAGGAACCTTCAGGACAATTTTACACGCTCTAACATCCAAACCATAGGGGTGTCAGAATGAGAAGAGGAAGAAGAATTTGAAAACTTATTTGAAAAAATAATGAAGGAACATTTCCCCAATCTGGAAAAGGAAATAGACTTCTAGGAAGTCCAGGAAGCTCAGAGAGTCCCAAAGATGTTGGACCCCAGGAAGCACACACCAAGGCATATCATAATTACATTACCCAAGATTAAAAATACGGAATCTTAAAAGCTGCAAGAGAAAAGGAGAGAGTTACTTACAAAGGAGTTCCCATGAAGCTATCAGCTGATTTCTCAAAAGAAACCTTACAGGCAAGAAGGGGCAGGAAAGAAGTATTCAAACTGATGAAAAGCAAGGACCTACATCCAAGATTACTCTATCCAGCAAAGGTATCATTTAGAATGGAAGGGCAGATAAAGTGCTTCCCAGATAAGGTCAAGTTAAAGAAGTTCATCATCACCAAGCCCTTATTATATGAAATGTTAAAGGGACTTATCTAAGAAAAAGAAGATCAAAAATATGAACAGTATAGGGAACCGTTCAGCAAGTGGGAAGTGTAGCCCAGCCCCCACTCGGAAAAGCCAGTGGGAAGCGAAGTCTGGCACACAGGACCCACGCCCACAGACAGGTTCTCCGGTGTGGAATCAGGCCTGCATGGTACCTAGGCTGCTATGAGTCTTGCTTTTGCTAAAACTCCCTCACCCTGAATTGAGGCATCAAATGTTTCCTGCATATCTTTAACTTCCTAAAGTCTGAGCTAAACCTCCCAAGTATGGAGTGTAGCCAGTTCAACCACTTTCCCCCTTGATCTGTAACATCCTTCTCTTTGAAGTAATTAGCAACATTCTTTCCTTTGTTATCTGTAAAAGGTAATCACCTACAGTGAACCTGTGCATAGTAAATGAGGACCATCCTCTATGTAATATACCCAGAAGAGCAATAAAAGCCTGTCCAGGCAGGGGTCAGGCTCTCTGGCACTCTCACCCTCACTCAGAGAATGGCCATGCCATCCCTTTTTCTCCACAGGATTTCTGTAGTCCATGTGAATTTGTCCATTGTAGCCACAACACATGGATCCTGCAGGCTGGGCTCTGCATCAGAACAGTAAAATGACAAGAAACTCACAGTTAGTAATAACCACACCTAAAACAAAAACAAAAAGAAAAACTAAGCAAACAACTAGAACAGGAACAGAATCACAGAAATGGAGATCACATGGAGGGTTATCAGTGAGGGAGTGGGTGGGGGCCAAGGTACAGAGAATAAGTAGCATAAATGGTAGGTAAAAGATAGACAGGGGGAGGTTAAGATTAGTATAGGCAATGTAGAAGCCAAAGTACTTATATATATGACCCATGAACTAAATGAACTATATAAATGAACTAAAGGGGGGGAATGCAGGTGGGAGGGGTTGCATAGGGTGGAGGGGAATAAAGGGGGGAAAATGGGGCAACTGTCATAGCATAATCAATAAAATATATTTTTAAAAAATTTATATGGAACCATAAACGACCCTGAATAGTCATAGTAATTTTGAGAAAGAAGAACAAAGTAGGAGGGGTCACAATAACTGACATCAAAGTATATTACAAGGCCCCTGTAATCAAAAAAGCCTGATACTGGCATAAAAAGAGACACATAGACCAATGGAACAGAATAGACAGCCCAGAACTAAACCCATGTCTCTATGGTTAATTAATGTTAAAAAAAAAAAAAAAAAAAAGAGGGCAGGAGCATAACATGGAGTAAAAATAGTCTCTTCAAGAAATGGTGTTGGGAGATAAGGACAGCTGCATACAAAAAATGAAACTCAACCACCAACTTACTCCATACACAAAAATAAACTCATGATGGATAAAATACTTAAATATAAGTCATGAAACCATAAAGGTCCTAGAGGAGAACATAGGCAGGAAAATATCAGATATCCCCCACAGCAATATTTTCACTGATATGTCCCCTGGAGCAAGGGACAAAAAAGGAAAGAATAAACAAATGGGACTACATCCAAATAAAAAGCTTCTGCATAGGTAAAGAAAACATCATCAAAATGAAAAGGGAACCAACCATATGGCAAAATATATTTGCCAATGATACCTGAGACAAGGGTTTAATCTCCAAAATATATAAAGATCTCACATGGCTCCACTCCAGGAAAACAGAGAATCCAATTAAAAACTGTGCAAAGGACCTGCACAGACACTTCTCCAAGGAGGACATTCACAGAGGCCAAAGACATATAAAAGGATGTTCATCTTCACTAGCCTTCAGAGAGATGCAAATTAAAACCACTATGAGATTCCCCTTCACATTGGCCAGAGTGGCCATCATAAACAAATCAACAAACAATAAGTGCTGGTGAGGTTGTGGAGAAAAGGGAACCCTATTACCCTTTTTTGGCGGGAATGCAGAATGGTGTATCAAGTGTGGAAATGTGTGGAATTTCCTCAAAAATCTAAAAATGGAATTGCCTTTTGACCCTGCAATTCCACTGCTGGGATTATATCCTACGAATCCTGAGACACCAATTAAAAGAACCTATGTTCCCCAGTGTTCATAGCAGCACAATTTACAATAGCTAAGTGCTGGAAACAGATTAAGTTCCCATCAGTAAATGAGTGGATCAAAAAACTATGGTACATTTACACAATGGAATTCTACACAGCAGAGAGAAAGAAGGAGCTCATACCCTTTGCAACAACATGGATGGAACTGGAGAGCATTATGCTAAGCGAAATAAGCCAGGTGGTGAGGGACAAATACCATATGATCTCACCTTTAACTGGAACATAATCAACAGAAGAAAAAAAGCAAACAAAATATAACCAGAGACATTGAAGTTAGGAACAATGTAACAATAACCAGGGGGGAGTGGGCAGGGGACGGAGGGGAGAGGGGATTACAGGAACTACTATAAAGGACACATGGACAAAATCAAGGGGGAGGGTGGAGGCGGGGGAGGGAAGTAGGTTCGGCTGGGGGGCGGGGTGGAGGGATGGGGAGAAAAGGCAGACAACTGTAACTGAATAACAATAAAAATTTAAAAAGAAACAAAACTATGGTACATTTATACTATGGAATACTACACAGCAGAAAGGAAGAAGAAACTACTACTCTTTGTGACAGCATGGATGGAACTGGAGAGCATCATACCTAGTGAAATAAGCCAGGCAGTGAAAGACAAATACCATATGATCGCACCTGGAAGTGGAACCTAATCAACAAAATAAGCAAGCAAATATAACCAGCAACATGGAAATAAAGAACAAACTGACAGTAACCAGAGGGGAGAGGGTAGGGGGATAAAAGGGGGAAGAATTTGAAGGACCATCGAGGAACATGTATAAAGGATCCATGGACAAAGACAATGAGGGGTAAAGATTGAATGTGGGAGGTGGGTTGTGTGTAAAGCAAAGGAGAGTAATAAGGGGAAAATGGGGACAACTGTAATTGAACAATGAAAAATGTATTTTAAAAAATTTTTTTAATTGTTTACAATTGTTCATAGTATTCTGATTTTATGTCCCCTATTCACTGGTGATCTTAGTAATTTGCGCCTTGCCTCTTACTATCCTTGGTCATTCTAAGTGAAAATTTGTCAATACTATTGATTTTTTCCAAAGAAGTTACTTTTGGTTTCACTGATTTTCTCTATTGGTTTTCTAATCTATTTAATTTATTTCTGCTCTAATCTTTGTTCTATCTTCTGTTTGCTTTGGGTTTAGCCTCTTCGTTTTCTAGTTTCTTAAGGTGGAAGCATAGGTTATTGATTTGAGATCTTTCTTCTTTTTAAATATAGGTGATTGTATCTATGAATTTCCTTGTAAGCACTGCTTTAGCTGCATCCCCTAAGTTTTAGTAACTTGTTTTTATTTGCATTCAGGTATGCTCTAACTTCCCTTGTGATTTCTTAAGTCAGAAGAAGTTATTTAGGAGCATGTTGTTTCATTTCCATGTTTGTTAATTTCCCAAATCTTCATCTGTTATTGACTTCTAATTTATTCCATGTAATCAGACAACATATTTTGTATAATTTCAATCCTTTTAAACTTACTGAGGCTTGTTTTATAACCAAATATAAAATTTAAACATATGCATATAAGGAAAAAAACACAAAACTTTGTGTCCCAAAACACAAACAACGTAAAAAAGACAAATGACAATTTAGGGGGAAAATTGCAACTTATATCACAGACAAAGTGTTAGTATGATAGAACAGGCATGCTCTTACATTCCTGGAGAGAATGCAAAATGGTATGATCCACGTGAAGGGAAATTTACCAATTCCTAGAAAAATTACATCTGTACTTTCCCTCTTAGCCAACACTCTGGCTTTAAAAAACTTTTATGCCAAAGATACAATAGCAAATGTGCAAAATTATGTCTACACAAGACAACTCACTGCAGCATTATTGCAGAGGAAGCAATCCAAATGTCCATTTACAGAAAACTGGCTAAGTAGGTAAGGAAATTCACACAACAGAATCTTATGCAGTGGTAAGGAAAGGAAAAGTTCTGTATACTTCAGAGTCATATCCCTTGTTCTGTTATTCTCAGGGCAGCTTCTACCATGAGGTGGTACACACGACATCCCAGCACCCCATGGCCCTGTGTGCTGGATCTGCTGATCACATCCTAAAGGTGGGAAGACAAAGAGGTCCAGCTGAGGGCAAATGAGGAGCTGAAGTGTGCCCCCAAGTGGAAGCTCTGGAACAGTGCAGTGAAGGCTTGGCTCTGACCATAAATTGGCAAGTTGTGGAAGAGGGACAGGTCCACACCTCTACTGCCTTCATCCATGCCCACAGGTCACACTGTCAAGGACTATCCTGATACCCTTTCATAGTCTCCATGAACCCATGAATACTGATGGTGTGGACAGAACCTGCAAGAAGGTGTCTCACCTCCACTTTCCCATCCTCACAGGGGAAGCCCACCCTGTACCTTCCTGTTGCAGGGTGGACAAGGCAGAGGTGATGAGGTGTCAGCACTGGAAAGGGCAGAAACAGGGTCAGACACATGCACACAGGAAGAAAGACTGACTTTCGGAAAAACACCTGGGGGCCTCTAGAGAGTACGAGATCAGAGATTAAAGCCAGAGATTGTATTTTGCCAACTTCTGGGGAATATATGTGCAAAGCAGTTCAGAGGCTTGGTTGTTTTAAATGAATGCCTTGTCAAAAAACTTTAGTCAAGATTTAGGCTCTTTTTTAATTTTAAGATTCCCGGCAGGAGTTTCCTTACAAAACATTACTATGCTGGCAGAAGCCATAGAGTGTCTCAGATTTCCCTGGATCTCACATAAAAAGTCATTTCTCCTCTTCTTTTTAAACAAATAATTTATACTATGATGATGTTCTGCAGCTTGCATTCCCCACTTAAATATTCTTCTGTGTTGGCACATGGTGATCCAGCACATCCTTTTTCATGGTAGCACTGTGTTCTCACTGAATGACACCTAGGGCGTTTTTAGTTCTTTGTATTCTCTGTGCTGCACTGAACATCCCTGTGTGTACATTTCTGCTCACCTGGGAACTACATCTCCTGGTTGAGTTCTATTATACATTTCCATGGAACATTGTGGACACACAGCTGACCCCTGTGGCCCCACACACCAGTACATGCTGGGTGGTCACTGAGACATGCCAGCTACCAACCCTCAGAAAGGCTGTTCTCCCAAGTTATTTCTGGCAGAGGTCACCACCACCACTGCTGCCCAAGGAGTAAACTGAAGAAGGGACACACAGAAAACTATCTCCTTGTGCCACTGCAGTGACGGGGGCTAGGGATTGGGGGTAGGATATGGGGAGACTGGGAATGTGAGCCAGGTGGACACCAGCCAGCTGGGAACTGGGGCCTGGCCTTACCACTGTCCTCAGCCGCATGCACTCCTGCATGGGCACCCTGCCAGGCAGCTGGTTTTCTATTCTAAGTCTCCCCTAGGTCAATAGGGAGCTGCAATGGAGGATATATAGAGAAGAGAGGAAAAGGGGAAGGAGGAGAGTAAATCCAGACAACAAAATAAAGGGTACAGTGAGGCAGATGAAGAAGAGGGAAAAGTGGGGTGTTGACATTGAGAAGCTGTTGGAACAGTCTCTAAAATTTTGTTATTAACTTTATGGAGAAAAAGTCTCTCTGTGCTCCATTTCAGAGGCTTCTATTTGCTAATTGAGGTAAGCCTCCCATTCATCAGTTTGATTTTAGAGCTGGCTTTTTTTCTATTGTGTGCAAAAAAATAATAATTTAAGTGTCAAAGAACTCCATTTCAGCCATCTTCACTTAGAGTAAAACCTTACCATTTCTGTAAGTACTTTCAAGTAAAGACTCCCTATGAATTGTACATCTGCAGGAGTATTAATGGGGGTTGGGAGCTTGTTGGCCTTGGAGGCATCTTTTGAGATCTGCAGAGTCTAAACACATTTCTAAGTGTATTGTATAGTAGATTGAAGTGTGTTGTTCACTGGTTGAGCTCCAAGAGGCTGTCACCACCCGAGTTGCTCCAGCCCTCTTACATGACTCAGCATCTCTCCCCAGCTGTCTGATACAACCATGAGGATGCAGAGCACTAGGTAACCAGCCTTTATGTGTGCACTCCCATATTAGTTAATTATTTGATTACAGTTGTGTTGAAATTCCTTATGGGGGTCCCGTTAGTCTTCAAGGGTACCCTCAGAAACCTTCACATAGATTCTTAGTCACCCAGAATACCCAAAATTCGAGCTGGAGAGAGTAAATGCCCCTTATCTTCAGAGCTGAACAAGTTCAGACTCCCATTTATCTAGCAAAAGGTTTGGTTCAGACTCTTAGTAAGCAATTCCCATTAATTCTTCAGAAAGCCAAAATAAAAACCAGCCACCCAAATGTTTTTATTTGCATTCGTATTCAATGGGTATATTCAATGAGCACATTTATTTGAATTCAATGGGTACAATTAGAAACAGCTTTCTACTTAAAAAAAAAAATTGTTATCCTATTAGTTGTCCCAATTTTCCCCCTTTCCCTTCTCTGCCCATCCCACCCCCAGCACCCCACCGTCAATCCCCACACTGCTGTCCATGTCCATGGGTCATGCATACATGGTCTTTGACTAGGCCCTTCCCTTTCTTTCCACCTTTATCCCTCCTCCGCCTCCCTTCTGGTCACTGTCAGTCTGCTCCATGTTTCCATGCCTCTGGTTCTATTTTGCTCATTAGTTTATTTTTGTTCATTAGGTTCCTTTTATACTTAAGATCATACGGTATTTGTCTTTCACTGACTGGCTTATTTCACTTAGCATAGTATTTTTCCTGTCCCTGGATTATTTCAATTGACCCTTAGCCTTAGCTGGGTTATCTCAATGTTTATCCTTGCAGAAGTGTCCAACCACAGCTTGCACAGGCCACACAACACAAAATCGTAAATTCACTTGAAACCTTTTTTTTGCTCATCAGTTTTTGTTAGTGTTTGTGTATTCAACGTGGAGCCCAAGTAACTCTTCCAGTGCAGCCCAGAGATGCCAAAAGGTTGGACACCCCTGCTAGTGCTACCTTGAGGATTTTCTTTTAAGAACAGCTCCAATAAAGTCAGGGCCTAAACAGGTAGGTCCAGAATTCCAAGAAAAACTCACTCAAGTTCACTTGATGCAAAGCAAAGAACCTAGGGGGCACAATAGACCCCTGCTGGGACCAAGCAACCAGTCCAGATCCACAGGGTGGTCCTGGGTGGCCTTCATTGGAACCCTGATCACTGTGCCAAGTAAATATCGATATAAGAAATGTCCAAGCCTGTAGAGAATTTTTATGAGTTTATTTGAGCCAAATTGACAATCGCTGGAAAGCAAAATCTCAACAGACTGAGAAAATGCTCTGGAGAATGGCAGTTTTGCAGCTTATTTTATGTTACAATAAAAGGAGAGTTACATTGGGTAAATTAAGAGGGCAGGAGAAAGCAAAGTGGAAAAATCTCTGGGATTGGGAAAAAAGTAAAATGAAGAGACACAAACTTCTCTTGGGTGATAGTTAATAATTAACGTTTACCGCACACAAAGATGGTATGCAGGGAACAAGATAACAATGAGGGGTTCTGTGCTCTCCAGCTCTGGTGCCTATATAGTACCCTGAGGAACCTAGAAAAGAAGAGATTACTCTGACACTTCAAAGGTATGTTATCTTAGATGCAAAAAGACAATAGACAATTTACCTCACTTAAGGTAAAGACTGACCTTTATCAAAGAAGCTACATGCCTAAGACATGACTACCTGCCACAACTCACTTTCAGTTAGGAATTTTTTATGTTCAGACCATCCTATGTGGTTACTTTCAGTCTCTGAATTTGTACGGTCCACCAAGCAGGCCTCCCCTGAGCTTGTCAGGCTTAGTATGTGGCCCCGTTTTTGGCCACATAAGGCTGCCATGGATATTCCTGTACATAGAAGTTTTATTGTTTTTATGATTCATTCCTTGGATAGATTGCCCACACAGAGAGCTATTTTAAGAAAGGTCCACTTAGAATCCTGTTCATGTTGTCAAACCTAAACCTAAGTACATGGTTATTGTTGCTGCAGCCACAGTCTCACCCACAAAACCCAAGGTTCCTAACAGGATTTCAAGGGTTTAAGGCATGATTCCCGAGCCCCATGTCCAGGGTTCAGATCTTATCTCCACCACTGGCATCATGAGGCAAGGTGCTTAAACTCTCTTGTGAAATGGTATAGAAACTTCTCAATCAACATCAGACTCCATCATCTCAGATTGGCTGTTACCATTCCACAGAAGTTTGAAGATCCTAGACATGGAAATTGGGCAGCCTTTACCATAATGTCTGCTAACCCCTGATGTGCCATAGTTGGGTCTATATATGAATCTACATGTTTTCTGGGGAAAAGAGGGGGGACTGTATACAGCTTGAAGTGGTCAGGGATCCAGAAAAAAACAAAAACCCCTATCACAGATGACAGTTCAAATGTTGCCAGATAGGGTTAGAGTTTGAATGAAAGAAGACTGTGTTAGGTTAACCCAGGGAATTCCACTGACTGTTGCCATGGGCTCTATCTCTGTCTATTTTGGTCAGAGTCAGAGCCTGAGCCTTGTCAAAAAGCAAACCACCAGACCTTTGTCCTTGAGGTCCACATATCAAGTCTGCATTTATACAAAACGAGGAAAATACTTCCACAGAGGTAAATGGGCAAGATCTTTTAGAATTTCTTTTTTAGGAAAAGCCTAAAAACTTCTGAAATGTTAAGGCCTGCCCTTGGACCACCCTGGTGGGGTGGGCAGTCTGTGTAGACCAGTATTCCACAAACTGTAACATGCACACAAACCCCTGGAGATCTTATTAAAATTCAGATTCTGACTCAGGACCCCTGAGGTGGATGCTGAGATTCTCCATTTTCCACACGCTACTGGATGGTGTCTGTGAACCTCATTTTAAAGAGAAAGCTGGACCATGCTGGCCCCACTCAACAAGCTCCCAGGAGCTAATTTATGGGATTCTTTGGCACCTCCTCTCATGATATCCTCTCCCAAGTCCCTGCTTCCTAACGGCCACTCATCTCCTGAGTCCCCTCAGCCCAGCACACAGACCCTTCAGCTCACTGGTAGATACCAGCATCACTGTGTGGATGAATGAGCAGCTTTGAATTTGATAGGAAAGGGAAACCTCCATATCTGCAGCTTCTTGTTCCCTGGGCTCTGTGTACTGAGGTGATGGTTGCATTAGAATGTGAGGTTCAGAATCACAGCAGGGAAGAGAGTCCCAAAACACACAGCCCAGGTGTGGAAGGGCTGGGACTAGTTCCCGGCTGTCTGGGAGCTGAGCCCGGTGGGCAGAGCCATCCTTACTGTGTCGCCTAGGTGGCCTGTGTGAAAGTACACCTTGGATGCCCAGGAAGCACCAGTTGGATCCAAACCCGCCATCCAAGCTGGGTCTTTTCTTTTCAGTGGGGAGTAATGACAGCAGAGGCTGCAGCCTTTAGGGCACTGGCAGGGGGCCTCCCCATTCTCAGAGGGGTCCTGGGAATGTCTGAGAGTGTTAGGACCAGGAAGTTGTCCTTTGGATCAGGGCCCTATCTGGGGCTGTTTGTGAACAGGAAGTCCTGGAGCTTGAAGAAGCCCATTACACTGCAGGGAGTTTGGTTCTTCGGGTGGGTTGGGGATGGTCTGCCTGCCTGGTAGCAGCACAGCCTGGAAATGGCACAGTCATGTGTGGTTAGGGGTGGCGTCAGAGAGAATGCATTCGGGCCATGGGTGGTTCTGGGGACCCTCCTGAAGGAGACCAAGATCAACGGGGAGCTGTGCAGAGGTCTGAGCAAGTGGGTGACGCGGTTAGTTTGTGACCTACAGTCAGATGTGGAGACTGGAGGCATGAATCAGGTCAGGCAGAGGCTGGGCAGAGGCTGGGTGGAGTGGGGAGTAGCCATATGGGGAAGGTGACAGGATACCTGTGAGGATGAGAGGGGACATAACTGGGCCAGGGATACCCTGTGTCCTGGCTTCTCTGAAGGAAGTTCTGATGGTCCCCCACCCCTAGCTGAGGTCCTGGGCAAACGTGAGCAGGGGGCTGAGAGGGGTTGAGATTGGAGCTCTGGGAGTGGAGCCCTGGTGGCAGAACAGGTCAGAGCTCTGGGACCCAGCACCCGGGCCAGGTCTGGTCTGAGAGCTGGGAGGCTCAGGAGTGAATTCAGTGGGGGCTTTGAGCAGGGATCCTCTGGATCCCTGATCTGTTTCCCTGTTTTAAAGTCCACGACTGGACCTGTGAGTTTCCCCTAGAATCTGGGTAGTCCCTGGTGTGGGCAGAGGAAAGGAAGGGCCCTTGGGACAGCCTGGCCCACATCACAGCCCCTGGGATGGGTATGGGGTGCCCAGTTCAGATGGACCCAGTTACGAGTTTTTCTTTCAAGGGGCACATGTGGGTTTGGGGCTGCCTTGCATTTGATGAGAGCAGGAAATTCAGACAACAGCTATTTCTTCTCCCTGGGAAAGGTGGTTGGCAAGTGTCTAGAGTGTGGCCCATCTGGAATTTCCAGGGCTCCGGGCCTTCCTCATTCAGTCAATGGAATTCAGCAGCCTTCTGAACCACCTGGGCCAGGGACTAAAACAGGAGCCCCCTGATCTGCTCTGGCCCTTCAGTTTACAAAGACCCTGCCACCCAGGATGTCATCATGGCTTCCCTGGGTGCACACAGAACAGGAATTAGTGTCCCACATCGGAAGAAACTGAGGCGCTAAGTGGAGAAAGAGTTGCCCAAGATAATACAACTAGTCAGGGCAGGCGTAGAATTTCAATGGAGGTTGGTCTAAGCCCCATGATGTCACTTTGTCTCAGAACTAGTCTTGGCAGGGCAGATGCAATACCACCTAGCCATGCTATGCTCTATTCATCTCACCATTTAGGCAGAGGCCTCCTTTTTTTAAAGATTTTATTATTTTTATTTTTAAAGACAGGGGAAGAGAGGGAGAAAGAGAGGGAGAGACACATCAGTGTGTGAGAGAAATATCGATTGGTTGCCTCTTGCACGCCCCCAACCGTGGACCTGACCTGCAACCTCCTTTTGGTGTGCGGGATGATGCCCAACCCATTGAGCCACAACGGTCAGGGTGGGGAGAGGCCTCTTCTTGTGAGTGGCCAAAATCAGACTCAATTATCTTGGTGGTCTATGGATTAATGGGCTTCCTAATGCCAGAAGCTGGTTCAGGCACTCAGCAGTTCTTTGAGCACCTATGTGCCTAGAACCATTCTCTGCACCTGGAATATAGCAATAAACAAAAACAGTCTTGCCTTCATGAGGGTTCTAGATTTTGACTTGGCATAAGAGCTCTACTTCCTTATGGCTGCAAGGCTTGGACAAGGAACTCTCAACCCAAGTCTGTTGACTCATCTGGAAAAGCAGACAATAAGGGTAGAAACAGACCTCTTTCACAAGGTGTTAGAAGTATGAGGGATCCCTGATGCCCCTGGCAATCACCAAACAGTATTCCCAACCTACTCCCACAAAACCCAACTGAAGGAATGTGGGCTCAGAAAGACACTGTGAGTTACCCAAAGTAACACACCAGTATCCCTGGCAGAGAAGGGACCAAACCCAAGCTCCTTCCTGCCCCTTAGGCAGTTGACTACCTCTCTGCCCAGGGGATCCCACATTGGTCTGGGACAAAGTGATCTTAACAGGGGTCCAGGTACAGGTAGTGGGCAGTGTATAGGCTCATATTCCACCCCAGACCTGAAGACAAGTTGGGGAAAGCTAGGCAAATGTGACCATCTGTGGGGATGTGGCCACCTAGGCTGGCTCTGGGCTCAAAAGTAACTGAACCAGTCTTGGGTGCCACTGGCTCATTAGAGAAAACTGCTTAACGGTTTAGGAGTATGTACCCTCTGGCTCTGCTAAGTTTCCATAAAGGCAATTTTTCCATGTTTTAAAAAATAGATTTGATATAAAGATTTATATACTCATAAATAGATAATGGAAAATTCCCAAATGCAAATGGCATCCTTGGGCTGGCTAAAGCCCTCTCCACTCCTGACAGTAGAGGCCAGTAGGGTTGAGAGGACCCCTGAGGCCCCACACTTGGAAGCCTTCCTGGAGAAGAGTATCTGAATTCAGTATGAATTGGGAGCTTCCTCCAGCTCCAACTCTACTGGAGTTTGTGCCTTTGGGATCAAAACCCCTCTGGGAGAACTGGGAACCACCTCTCTGAGGAAGAATCAGGATTTGTGTTCCTTGCCCACCTGAGTCTAACTCCCATAACCATAATACATCAACTTCCCTCTTGTTCTCCCTCAGCCCATGTCACATCAGCCTCACCCAGACCACAGACTGCCTTCCTCCAGGCCTGAGCTGCCATACTTCCAGGCTCTCCTGCTGCCCCATCTCCCACACCCTGGTCCCTTACCCCACCTACTCCTATTTTTAGGTAATTTATTAAAAAAAAAAAGATTAAAGTGTTCTCTTGCCCCAGAGGCTACTAGGAGAAGAAACGGAAGCAAGTCTTGTTTTCTGTCTCAAATAGTTCCCCCATCCTCTCTTACCCTATCACAGGACTAAAGCCCACAGATGTAGAGAGGCCCCAGCCTGACAGGTCACCACAGAGCAGGGACCTCACAAGGCACGCAGTCAATAACACACTGTAGGCCAGGCTCTGAGCGCTAGCATTTGTGTAAAGTTGAGGGCCAGGAAACATCTCTCTTGGAGCCTATAGGAAATAGCCCAGGAAGTGTGGGGAGGAAACTCACAGGTCAAGGGGTGGAGAAAGAACTCATTCTTGCTCAAGGGTACTATGATCAAGAGAATAGCCTGGAGTGGAGCCAGTTCTCAGCAATGTCCAACTGGGTCATTTGTGGCATTATAAGAGAACCAAAAGGGTAGGGTCAGTAAGTGGGGGGGAAGACAGGAAGCGGTTAGCCTGGAAAGAGGGTACTCCTGGGGGACAAGCAGGTACAGGAAAGAAGCCAAGGGAGAACTGTGAAGGTCTTAGACATCTGGGTCAAGTGTGGACAACATTCCAAGTACCCAAGGGCACCCTGGAAGGTGTTGGGGATGGGGTGGGGAGTGGCAGGGCCAGGAGTGACCTTTCACAATTGACACTTAGACAGCAGCAGGATAGCTTGGGGCAGTGAAGGCTAGAAGCCCAGGAGCCAAGGTCAGTGAGATGCCCAGGTGAGAGGATGAGCCTGTGTGGAACGGAGGGCACAGCACTGTGGAGGTAAGCTCACAGCACTGCCGTAGTGTGGGGAGAGAAAGCGAGGAGCCCAAAGTGACCCCCAATTTCTAGGCTAAACATCTGGAATGAGGCTCCATGCATGGAGGATGGGGTAGCAAGAGATCCACTCAGCCCAGTGTTTGACATCTTGGGATTTTGAAGGGGAGGAAGCAAAGTGTTTCCTTGATTTCTAGGTAACGCAAGAAGTTACCAGTGAGAAGAAACCTCCCTGGTCCCAGGCTAGGCCTGCTGTTCTTTCCCCCTTCTAAGCCAAACTTTACAGGGTTTCGGGCCTCCTTGCCTATAGACAGAGGGGGAGAGAGGAGGAGATGGCTCACATTCTAAGGTAACAAATGAGCCCATCACCAGCCAGCTACCTGTTCCAGTGCCTACCCTGGATCCTTATGCCAGCCAAGGATACCCATACAAAGGACAGGCAGAGGGCCTCTCTCCTTCCCTAAGCTCTGCGAGGCTGGTGGGTAGAGTGGTCTGGCAGTTACCTGTGTTCTTGGCTAGAACTGGGGCTGCAAGTCAATCACAGGAGTGCGGGCCTACACCACTCCAAGACACTTTCCATGTACCCCCACCTCCCCAAAGCAGCAGGTGGGGCTTCATGAGAATTATCTTCCAGCTGGAGACCAAGTTCAATACCCAGCTCTGCCCAAATATTAGTCCCTAGCGGAGAGGTCATGGGGCTGGAGAATCTTTGCCCTTACCCTCAATGGAACCTCTTTAGGGAACCCCTCAGTGACAAGTACTTTCTACTTTGCAGGTGGAGCCCAGGCACTGAAACAGAGCAGCCAGGAAGACACCAACCCTCCCTGCCAGCAACTGGGCCCTATCCGTCAGTAAGGCCACTGAGGACAGAATGCAAGCAGCTTTCTTGCTCCCTGCTCCCACTCCACCCCAGCCAACAATGGGCTGATTCCCTTCAGTGCAGACCCCTGGCCCAACCAGACCAATATCCTTTCCCTCCAGAACCAGGATCAGCGGTTCCATGGCTGCCTCCCTGTTGGAAAGGAAGTCACTAACCCAGCCATCCATGGCATACCCTGTCTCACCAGACTGCTGTAGGGCTACTGCAAAAGGTCTGCCTTCTTGCTCTGTAGCCAAGCCTACCCAACAGAGGGGGCAATGCAGACTAAAGTGCTTGGAGCAAGAGGTAAAGGAAGTCTGAGCTGGAATACCACAGTCTGCCTTGGGGACTGAAACTGAGCCTGGGCTCTGATAGGCTCTGGGATACCTCTCCATGATATGGCCAGGCCTATGGCCCTAAGAGCAGTTTATTTCCAGAGGTCCCACAACAAGGGGCCAAAGGGGCTGGACTGGACTGACATGGAACTGGGATTGGCTTAGGTAGTTCACCTAAATCCAATCCCTGCAATCTTCTGAGCTATACCACAGAGTCCAGTGCTACTTCAAAGACTCCAATAATCTCAGCCCCAGCCTGCCTTCTTACCCTGAGCACCTTGAGCACCTTGAGGCTGTTAAGGACAGGTGGGCCCAGGGTGGGTGAAATAGCCCAATCCAGAACTACGAAGGCCTTATCTTTTTTGTTTGGGAAACTCTGTAAGATAGACTGGGGGTGGTGGGGGAGCTGATGCTCTAAAAATGGCAGGAAAGATCTCTGCACATAGGAAAGACTGGGTCCTTGAGGGACACTCTCAGACCTGATCCTCAAGGATGCAAGATTTTATTTTTCCCTTAAATATCCAGGTTCTTATCTCATTTCCACTACCCCCAAGTTTTTGAGACCCTAGTACTGAAGAATTAGCTAGTTTTGCAACCTGAGTGACGAAACTTGGGGCCCTAAGCGAGCAAACAGTACCCACTTGGGTATGGGCCATGACCCTACACTTTTGTGGATGAAAACAAGAAGCTACATGGAAAACTAGAAAGCTTGAGAGGTCTTGCTAAGGCAGCAAGCTGGACCCCATGGTGTTTGTGAGCTTAGAGTTGGCAGTGAAGAAATGTTTCTTAGCCTGGAAAGAGTTAGGACTTCCCTAGGGCTATGCTCAGAAACCGGCCTATTGGGCTGGTTGCTCTTGCTCTCTGCAGCTGCATATTGAGGCCCTGGAATGACCTGAGCACAACTCACATCCCTGGAAAGCAGCAACCTGCTGCCACAGCTCTAGCAGACACAAGGTGTGAAATGGTCAGAACTAGTATGTATAGAGCTGGGGAAACACATTCCTGGCCCCTCCACAGCTACAGTCCACACTCATGAGCTCGGGCCTGTCCTAGGACAAGAAGAACATGGAGGGAACAGTCGCTGACTGGCAAAGTAGGCCCCACAATGTACCCTGTACCAATAGGCCTCTTGCCAGAAGAATCCTGTTTCTCCCTTCCTTGGGGTAGCTTTTCTATCAAGCATCCAGGCCATGGGATGAATAATTCCAGGACTTTATCAAGCTTCTCTAGAATCACTGGTACCATAGAGGGCCAGCTCTGGAGGGCTGGGCTTGGCAGACCAGAGAGAGGAGATGGGGAGGCCCCTGCCTGCCTGCCTGCCTGCCTGCCCTTTACCCTGGTCAGCACCCGCAGCCCCAGCTTTCTCCAATGTCCTTGCTATCCAGCTGGATGTGGTCGGTGCTCTTCTCACTGAGCAGAGGACCCCCATGCCTCATGACCAGCTCCGTGGCTACCCTCATGAAGGCCTCCTCCACGTTGCTTGAGTCCTTGGCAGACGTCTCAATGGCACACAGGATGTCGTAGTGCTCTGCTAGGCTCTGTGCCTCAGCCAAAGGGACCTCTCGGAGCGCACCAAGGTCTGACTTGTTCCCTGCAGGGAAAGGCCAGGAGCAACTTGGTGAGGCCAGCTGGTGCAAGGAAAGCCCTGTCCTACTTGGCTGGCCAAACTGAGAAGCCCAGTTGTGCACAGTAATCTACAGTAATCTATTGTTTTTTTAAAAGAAAACCTTCAGGGGGCAGAGAGATTGAGGAAAAAAGGAAAAAGTACTCATGGACATGGACAACAGTGTGGTGATTGTTGCGGAGGGGTGGGGAGAGGGAATAAAGGGACTAAATGGTAATGGGGAAAAAATACAATGAAGATTAAAAGATTAAATCAAATAAATAAATAAACCTTTTTATTTTCAAGGTGTTATTCTATCCACTAGTTTCTCATTTTTTAAAAAAAATCTTTCTCAAAGGCTTATATATTTTATTACTTCTTTCTAAGAAATAAAAGCTGTAAAATTTAGACTAAAGAATATGATACTTTAAAGCTAGAAGAAAACCTAGGCAGGAACTCTGGCTTCCTAGCACTTAGGAAAGTAGAGTAGATTAAATGATACAACAAATATGAAAATAATTGGCACTTGGCAGGTACTCTATAAATGTGGAAGAAATCTGGTACTGCTAAATTGTGTTTTTTGCTAAAATTTTATTATGCTTATTGTTTATTTTCTCTTATTTTCATTTGAAATATTTTTATTCTCTGTAAGACTGTGGTTTTTGGTTATTTTGCTTTTCTAATAGTAAGAACACAGACTACCACTTTACCTGAGAATACAACTTTGGCTTCTCCTACAGGGGTGAGATATTCCATTACATTCTAAACCATCTGGTAAACTGTTCCTTGACCCAATCGCTAACAGAATTTTTTTTAAGTTTCTAAGTGGTTGACTTTTGTAATGTGATTATAAAGAGAACAAAAAAAGATAGATAACTGTCTATAAATACCTAAAATTTCTTTGGTAACCTTAAATTATGCAGCAACCAATTACAATGTGTAAAACATTCTAATTTCAACAAACTAAAAAAAAAAATAGCATGTATTATTTATGAGAAATTATAAATCTAAACACAGCTATTTGATTTTATTCAGGATACATCAATATTTTTAGATGTGAAAGTGATATTGTTGTTATATATTTTTAAGTATTTTTTATCTTTTATTGATTCATGGTGGAATATTTACAGGTGAAAAAGTTGGAGTTAGAAATTACCTGAAAAATAATATAAGGGAAGGAGGGGATGAGGGTGGAGATGAAGTAGGGCATAAGTTTCTAAGTGTTGAAGCTGGGTAATAGGTATCTGAGGTTCATTATGTTATTTTATTTTTGTATTTGTGTAAAATACTTGATAATAAAATGTTGTATTTTAAATGTCCTGGATAGAAAGGAAGTGTAAGGCTATAGAAGGAAAGCTCCATTACTGCCCAAGTAGTCAAGCTTTGCTGAGTACTTCTACATCCTAGTCCAGGAAGGCTATGGAAGGCAGGTATGGAACCAAATGCCACCCTTTTCCCAGCTAGAGATACATCCAGGCCCCATCTGTACAGTCTCATCTCTGAAATATCAGCCCGACTATTGGGGTGAGGACCCCAGGGACCACACAAATGGTCCAAAGCTTGAGCCCAGGTCTGGGAAGTTTATGTAGGAGGAAAAGGGAAAATGCTGCATCCCTGTGCAGCACCAGCAACATGGACATCACAGGCATCACCTGGGAACTTGTTAGAAATGTACATTCATGGGCCCCATCTAGATCTCCTCGATCAGATGCTCTGAAGGTGGTGCCCAGCATCTTTAAGGCTTTAAAGCTTTGGAGGCATGCAAACATTTGAGGAGCTCTGCTCCACTGAATTACAATTAGTAGAACTGAACTCATATCTCACATGTACTGATATATGCTCACAGGCTGTGTGAACTGTGAGAAAGTATTCACTTCTCTTAGCCTCAGCTCCATGCCTTGACAATAAGGAGTAGCCAGATTATAGGAATTAAATCCAAAGACACCTGTGAAAATTTAACCAGTGTTAACCACCATGCGGACACTGCAAAGCAAATGTTAGCTTTCTTTCTTCCTTCTTCTAATTCCAACTTTGAATATAACTTTACAAGTGATTAGCAGAATCAGAATTTGCTAGATCATGGTTCAAGTTCTGGCTCCATTCCCACCTGGACAAGCTCAGTCTCTCTCTGCATTCTGGCTTGCCCTTCGTTTAAAAAGGAGAGAGAAACTGAGACAAACAGATGGGATCTGTGACCCCAAGGAACCATGCCCACCCCCACCCCACTCCCCCCAGCTCACCAATCAGTAGCTGCACAATACTGGAGCCTGCATACTTCCTCACGTCCTCGATCCAATGAGGCACTGACAGGAAGGAGCTTCTTTTGGTGATGTCATAAGCGAGGATGGCTCCGTTGGCACTGCGGTAGTAGCTCTGAGTAATGGTGCGGAATCGCTCCTGGCCAGCTGTGTCCCAGATCTGCAGCTAAAAAAATAGGGAGCTTCCCATGAACCTGGTAATATGACCTAACATGGGGGACAGGGAGGGCAACCCCATGGACCCATTCTGAAAGTGCTGGTTCCAAATGGCAGGCCATTAGCCCACACCTTGACTAGAATCACACAGGTCTAGAAGGTGGGCAAAGAGAGAGAGAGAGTGGGCCTTCTGAGCCCTTAGAAAGTAGGTCAGTGGTATCCTGGCTGAGTGGCTAGGTTGGTTGGTGTGTCATCCTATATACCAAAAGGTGGCAGTTCAATCCCTGGTCAGGGCACATACCTAGATTGTGGGTTCAATCCCCAGTCAAGGAGTGTAAAGGAGGCAACCAATTGATGTCTGTCTGTCTGTCTCTCTCCCCCCCACTCTCTCTCTATCCCTCTCTCTACCCTCCTTAC
Source organism: Desmodus rotundus (assembly GCF_022682495.2). Classification (NCBI taxonomy): domain Eukaryota; kingdom Metazoa; phylum Chordata; class Mammalia; order Chiroptera; family Phyllostomidae; genus Desmodus; species Desmodus rotundus. The sequence continues at coordinate 56,902,310 of NC_071396.1, forward strand.
CCTCTTGAAAGAAAGAAAAAAAGGAAAAGGGAAAGGGAAAGGAAAAGGAAAGGAAAGGAAAAAGAAACTTTGGCCCAACTTCGAAGATGACAGGAGGATGCAAAGGGAATGTGGGCAGCCCCACCTCTGCCCACTAGAGTCTCCAAGGAAAAGTGGTGAGGGAACAAGGAATGTACTCTGTACTGCAACAGGAACATCACTTGACCCAGGGTCCTCTGCATGCCCTCTCTCCTAAACACTGGACTTGCTATGAACCAGAAGGGCTTCAGGAGCTCATAGTCTGGCAAGCTGGGTCCAGGCATGCCATGATGCCAGCTATATGGATGTCAAGTTTCTTCACTTCTCTGTGATTATATATGTACTGCTGTACCTGACCATGTGTAACGCTCCCCCAGAACTAGGGTTTTCTACTTCTGCCTCAGCAACACACATGAAGATGCTCACAACCTGGTGGTAAGAGGGCCTGGGTTGTGGCAATGAGGGCCTTGGGAAAGCAATAGTCAGATCTCTGCCAGGAGCCTTTACCATCAGCTGACTCAGACTGGCCAAAGGCAAGAAGGTTGGGGTCTTTTCCCACCCATGTGCCCACTTAACGAACACCCTTTAGTGCCCACTACCCAGCCTTCCTGGATATTGACCATGAAGAAGCAGGAGCTTCCCTGGCTTTCTGTAGAAGCAATATAGCAGGATAGACATGAGACAGAGCAGGAGGAGGGGCTGGAGCAAGGGCAGACCTGGACCTACACTGTGCCCAGGCTAGGAGGCCTCCCACTCCAGGAAGAGATCACCAGTGCTAGGACGGGGAGAGAAAGATTGGGGACAAGTATCAGAGCAGGCAGGTACCAGGGCTCTCAAAAGCTCAAGGATTGTCTTCTTTGCTCCATAATTCATAGGTTCTCAGGGCTTTCTGAGAATGAACACAAGCCTTTGGTCCACACTGAGCTGCAGGTCTATCCATCTTCCTTTGCTGGTGCAAGCACTGTCAGTTCCCCCCTATCTAGTTCTCAAGGTGTCTGAAGCCCCCTAGTCTGTCTGGGGTGGGAACACACACCTCAGAATCCTCAGAGAGTTCCTGAGGTTAAGAATAATGACCCTCACACTGTGGAGGTGACAACCTTTCTCCCAGATCCCACCAAGAAAGGTCCGAGAGTTAACAACTTCTAGGCCACAACATGCCAAATAGAATCCTCCAGTCCCGAGACTTCCTATTTATTCCTCAGTTGTAAAAGGCTCCAAGGAAACCAGGCTCCATACTCCATAGCTCATGGTATCTCCTAGCTTATGCATGGGGTAAAGTAAAAGTTGTGAACTTTGGCACTATATTGTACAAACCTGGGATCCAAACGACCAAGAACTCATCTCCATACCCCAGAGGAGAGCATATAACACTAAAGACAGAGGCCAAACAAACATGGGAAAAAAGCAACTTGGAGGAAACATAAACTATGCAAAGGCAAAAACCTCAAAAACAATCATCAGTAGTTTCAGAGATGGAAAAAGATCTATGAAACAATAATAAAACATTTTTTTTAAAGCAGAGAGAGCATTCAGAAAGAAAAGAGTTCTTGAAAATTAAAAATATAACATAAATGAAAAATACAACATAAGGGTTGGGAGATAAAGAAATCCCTCCATAGTAAAGAAAAAATACAAAGACATAGAAAAGATAGAAAAGAAAATTATAGAACTAGCCTAGGAGGAACAATTTGCAATAATAAGAGGTTCAGGGTGGGAGGAGTAAAATCAAAGAAATACTTAAGAAAATCCCTCAGAACTGATTAAAAGGGCGCACTAAGCATACACACAATGGAGGAAAACAGACCCACACAAAACACATGACTGAAAGAATTCCAGAACAATAGGAAAGAAGACCCTAAAAACTTCCAGAGAGTAAAAACAAGTTTCAAGGTTTCAAGCAAAAGATCCACATGGTATTAGATATACAATCAAACAATGCCCAAAATTATAAGGGAAAATTATTTCTAACCTAGAATTCTCTATTCAGTCTATCGGTCAGGCACAATGGTTTATTAAGGCATTTTCAGGAGAAATGTGGAACAGTGATTGAAAAGAGAATTTCAACAGAAACCACTTTTAAAAAGTCAGAAATAAAGAATACCAGAACAGAAAGGAAGAATACACTAGGAGTCAACAGCAGTTATATGAACCAGAGGATCAAATCAGCAATTTGGAAGACAAGGTAACAGAAAACACATAATCAGAGCCGTAAAGAGAAAAACAATTAAAAAATGAGGATAGCTGAAGGGACCTCTGGGACAACATCAAGTGTCACAACATCCACATCATAGAAATACCAAAAGGAGAAGAGAGAAAATAATTGAGAGCCTCTTTGAAGAAATAATGACTGAAAATTTGTCTAATATGGTGAAGGAAAATGTCACACAAGTCTAGTAAGCTCAGAAAGTCCCAACCAAAATGAAGCCAAAGAGGCCCACCCCAAAATACATCATAATTAAAATGGCAAAGGTTTAAGACAAAAAGAGAATCTTAAAAGTCACAAGAGAAGGATAGTCACCTATAAGGGAGCTCCCATAAGACTGTCAGCAGATTTCTCAATAGGAACTTTTCAGGCCTGAAGGGACTGTAACAAAATATTCAAAGTGATGAAAAGCAAAGACCTACAATTAAGACTACCCAACCCAGCAGGGCTATCATTTAAAATTGAAAGAGAAACAAAGTGCTTACCAGGAGAGAAAAGCTCAAGTAGTTTATCACCACCAAGGAAGTGTTACTAAAATTTTAAGGGAATTCTTTAATAAGAAGAATGGGGAAAAAAGAACATAAACATGAGTAATAAAATGGCAATGACTATGTACCTATCACTAATCACTTTAAATGTAAATGTATTAAATGCTCTAGTCAAAAGACATAGGGTAGCTGAATGGATAGAAAAACAAGGCCCAAATATATACTATGTACAAGAGACCCACTTCAGACTGAAAGACACAGATTGAAACTAGAGATGAAAAAGATAATTCAAAGCTGGCGTAGCAATACTTATTTCACACATATAGATTTTTAACAGAAAGGCTATAAAAAAGACAAAGAATAATATATAATGATAAAGGATCAATCCAACAAGAGGATATATATAACCTTTGTAAACACTTATACATTCAACACAGGAGCACATAAATATATAAAGTAAATATTGATGAACACAGGGAGAAATTAACAGCAGTACAGTCACAGTAGGGGACTTTAACACCTCATTAACATCACTGCATAGATCTTCCAAACAGAATTGACAAGGAAACACCAGCCTTAAATGACACAAAAGACCAGATGGATTTAACTGAAAATTTTAGACCACTTCAACCAAAAGCAAAAGAACATTCTTTTCAAGAGTACATGGGGAGTTCAGAAGATGGCAGCAATGCACATGGGAGCTGTGCCCACTTACTCATGCACCCAACTGGGACACCTAGCTGATCTTCTGAAGAACAGAGTGAACAGCCAACAGAATCCCAGCTGATATGAAGTTTGGAAGCCAAAGTGCAGAGGATGCTTAAAAACAGGCGGTAAGGAGATCTTGTAGGCTGATGGGAAGGTCTCCAGGCCTTGTGCAGAGAATGTGGCTGCCAACAGGAGCATTGGAGGAGGGCGGGGTCAGTCATCGCAACCTAGCAACTCCCTCTCCTCCCAGAGTGAGAAGTCCCACACCTGAGCCAGAAGAGACCTGAAAAAATTTTCCTCACTTTTAGTCATTTCATGTTCCCTTTGTGATATAATATCTTCAATCTCTCTTCACCTTTATTAACCTTAGGTCAACAGCAGTAGAGACTGCTGATGTTGTAGGAGGGTTCTTTTTCCTGGCATAGGTTTGGTTGTCTGGTAATACTACTTTGTTTACCAACACCTGTACAGCAGCATACAAGACAAGGTGAGAGTTGCGAATATCAGTACACCCATTGTAGGGGAGAAGCCACCAACAGGTAAAGACCAAGTACAACAAGAGAGCCCACACACAAATGGAAAAAAGAGCAACCTTAGAACACCCAGAAAAGGAGATAAAAGAGACTGCACCACTGATTCGTATAGGACCCCTACCACACATGTTCACCTCATGAAGACAGCTGGCAAAGCAGAGCATCTGGAATCACAGAAACAAACAAAAAAGGTCACCTAAAATGGGGAGACAAAGAAAGAATCTGCAATCAAAAGGAATGGAAGACCACCAGTAGAAGAGCTAAATGAAATGGAGGCAAGCAAACTATCAGATGTAGAATTCAAAAGAATGGTTATAAGGATGCTCAAGGAACTCAGTGACAACTACAAGGACCTGAGTGGGAACTACAACAGAATGAAAAAAGGAATAGAAACTATAAACAAGAACTAGAGAGATATGAAGAATACAATATCTGAAATAAAAAATACACTAGAAGGAATAATAGTCACACTATGAAGCACAGGACTGACTTAGTGAGCTGGAAGACAAGGTAGAGAGAAATACCTAGACAGAGCAGCAACATGAAAAAAAGACTCAAATAATATGAAGATTGCTTAAGGGAACTGCAGGACAACATGAAACAGCACATTCAAACCATAGGGATACCAAAGGCAGAAGAAAAGGAGCAAGGGATAGAAAACTCTTTGAAAAAATAATGACAGAAAACATCCCTAACCTAGAGAGGGCAAAAGCCATACAAGTTCAGGAAGCACAGAGGAAGCACAATCAAGATGAACCCAAAGACCTATTGTGAGACACATAATAATTAAAATGTCAAATGTTAAAGACAAAAAGATTATCTTAAAGGCAACAAGGGAGAAACACAAAGTAACAGATAAGAACCCAGATAAGGCTAGCAGCTGATTTCTCAACAGAAACAACACAAACCAGAAGGGAATGGGTAGAAATATCGCAAGTAATGAAAAGCAAAGACCTGCAACCAAGACTACTCTACCAGCAATGCTCCCAATTCAAATGGAAAATAAAATAAGCAGTTTCCCAGACAAAGAAAGGTTAAAGGAATACACCTCCACCAGACTAGCACTGCAAGATAGGCTCAAGGGACCAATTAAAGAAGAGGAAGAAAAAGAGTGACAGAGAGAGAGGAACACAGGTACAAAGGGGTAGAAATGAGTAAGTACCTATCATTAATAACCTTAAATGTAAATGGATTAAATGGTCCAATCAAAAGACAGGGTAGCTGAATGGATAGGAAAACAAGACCCACACACATGCTGCCTACAAGAAACCCACCTCAGAACAAAAGACCTATACAAACTGAAAATGAAGGGAAAAAATATTCCAAGCAAATGGACAGCAAAAAAAAAAAAAAAAAGTCGGGGTAGCTACACTTATATGAGAAACAATAGACTTCAAAACAAAGGCTATAAAAAGAGACACAGAAGGATACTTAATAAAACACAAAGGACGAATCAATCGAGAAGACATAAATATTAATATATGTAAGTACTCAAAACAGGATCACCTCAAAAAATAAGGAAAATCTTGGAGGACTTCAAGAAAGACATACACAGCACACACATACACTAGGTAGTTTTAAGACCCCACTATCAAAAATGGATAGATATTCCAATCAAAATATCAACAAGGATATTTCGACAATGAACAACGTCCTAGATCAAATGGACTTAATATGTATTGAACTTTTCATCCCAAAGAAGCAAAATACACATTCTTTTCAAATGTACACAAAACATTTTCAAAGATAGACCACGTGACAGGACACAAGACAAGCCTCAACAAATTCAAGAAAACTGAAATCATATCAGGCATTTTCTTGGACCACAAGTGCCTGAAACTAGAAACCAACCTCAAGGAAAAAACTCAAAAACACTCAAATTCATGGAGATTGAATAGCATCTTATTAAACAATGAACGGGTTAATGATGAGATGAAGGAAGAAATCAAAAAGTTTCTGGAAACAAATGAAAATAAACATACTGCAGTCCAAACCCATCAGACACAGCAAAGGCAGTCCTAAGACAAAAGTACATGGCAATACAGGCCTACCTAAAAAATACAGAAATATTTCAAATAAACAATATAACCCTACATCTACAAATGGAGAAACAACAACAAAGACAGCCCAGAGCAAGTAGAAACAAGGAAATAATCAAAAACAGAGCAGAATTAAATGACACAGAGACTAAAAGAACAATGCAAAGGATCAATAAATCCAGGAGTTGGTTCTTTGAAAAGATAAACAAAAACAACAAGCCTTTAAGCAGACTCATTAAGAAAAAGAGAGGACCCAAATAAACAAAATAGGTTGAAAGAGGCGAGATTACAACTGATACCACAGAAATACAAAGGATTACAAGAAATTATTATGAACAAATACATGCCAAGAAATTTAAATACCTGGGTGAAATGGACAAATTTCTAGAAAAATATAATCCTCCAAAATTGAATGAAGAAGAAGCAGAAAGCCTGAACAGACCAATAACAGCTAGTGAAATAGAACCAGTAATCTAAAAAACTCCTAGCACACAGCAGCCCTGGACTAGACAGTTTCACAGGAGAATTTTATGAAACACTTAAGGAAGAGTTAACCCCTATCTTTCTCAGACTATTCCTAAAAACCCAAGAAGAGAAAAGACTCCCAAACTCTTTTTATGAAGCCAGCATCATCCTAATTCCCAAACCAGATAAAAATGCAAGAAAGAAAGAAAACTACAGGCAAATATTGCTGGTAAACATAGAAGCTAAAATCTTCACCAAAATTTTGGCAAACCACATCCAGCAATACATTGAAAAGATCATACACCATGACCAAGTGGGATTCATCCCAGGGATGCAAGGATAGGACGATATTCACAAATCAATAAACGGAACACATCACATAAACACGAGGAAAGACAAAAATCACATGATTATATCATGATGCAGAAAAAGCATTTCATAAGATACAGCATCCATTTATGATTAAAAAAAAAAAAACAGTAAAGTGGGAGTAGAGGGAGCATAACTCAATGTAATAAAGGCCATATACAAGAAACCTACAGCCAACATCATACTCAATGGGCAAATACTAAAAGGTTTCCCACTAAGATCAGGAACAAGACAAAGATGCCCACTTTCATGACTTTTATTCAACACAGTATTTGAAGTCCTAGCCACAGTGATCAAACAAGAAATAAAAGGCATCCAAATTGGAAAGGAAGAAGCAAAACTGTCATTTTTTGCAGATGACATGATAGTCTACGTAGAACACCCTATAGGCTCCAACAAAAAAAACTACTCAACCTAATAAGTGAATTTGGCAAAACAGCAGGAAACAAAGTCAATATTCAGAAATTGAAGGCATTTTGAACACCAACAACGAAATATCAGAAACAGAAATTAGGAAAAAAATCCCACTTGATACAGCAACAAGAAAAATAAGAAACCTAGTTATAAACCTAACCAAGAAGGTAAAAGATCTGTACTCGGAAAACTACGGAACACTAGAGAAAGAAAGTAAGAAAGACACAAATAAATGGAAACATATACCATCTTCATGGACTGGAAGAATGAACATCATCAAAATGTCCATACTACCCAAAGCAATTTATAGATTCACCACAATCCCTATTAAAATACCAATGACATATTCCACAGATAGAACAAAGATTTCAAAAATTTATATGGAACCAAAAACGACCCCAAATAGCCTCAGCAATTTTGAGAAAGAAGAACAAAGTAGGAGGGATCACAATACCTGATACAAAACTATATTACAAGGCTTCTATAATCAGAACAGTCTGGTTCTGGCATAAGAAAAGACACACAGACCAATGGAACAGAATAGGGAGCCCAGGAAAAAAAACCCATGTCAATACAGTCAGTTAATATTTCATGAACGGGGCAGGAATATAAAATGGAGTAAAAATAGCCTCTTCAACAGATGGTGTTGGGAGATCTGGACAAATACATGTAAAAAAAATGAAACTCGACTACCACCTTACACCATACACAAAAATAAACCCAAGATGGATAAAAGACTTAAATATAACTCAGCACACCATAAAAGTCCTAGAGGAAAACAAAGGCAGGACAATTTCAGATATCCGAAGCAGCAATATTTTCAACTACATACCCTCTTGGGCAAGGTATATAAGGAAAAGAACAAACAAATGGGACTACGTCAAACTAAAAAGCATCTGCACAGCTTAAAAAAAAAAAATCAACATAATGGAAAGGGAACAAACTTTATGGGAAAACATATTTGCCAATGATACCTCAGACAAGGGCTTGACTTCCAAAATATGTAAAGAACCCATACAACCCCACACCAGGAAAGTAAGCAATCCAAATAAAAACTGGGCAAAGGACCTGAACAGACATTTCTCCAAGCAGGACATACAGAGGCCCAATAGACCATGAAAAAATGCTCAATACCACTAGCCATTAAAGAGACACAAATTAAAAGTACAATGAGGTAACACTTCACATTGATCAGAATGGCCATCATTAACTAATCAACAAACAACAAGTGCTGGCGAGGTTGAAGAGAAAGGGGAATGAAATCGTACTACAGTGTTGGTGGGAATGCAGACTGGTGTAGACACTATGGAAAACAGTATGGAATTTTCTCAAAAAACTAAAGATGGAACTGCCTTTCCATCTAGCGATCCCACTGCTGGGACTATATAACCTATGAACCCTGAATCACCAATTCAAACGAATTTATGCACTACAATGTTCATAGCAGAGTTATTTACAATAGTCAAGTGCTAGAAACAACCTAAGTGCCCACCAGTAAATAAGTGGATCAAAAAACTGTGTTACATTTACTCAATAGAATACTATGCAGCATAAAAAAAAGAAGGAAGTCCTACACTTCACGACAGCATGGATAGAGCTGGAAAGCATTATGCTAAGTGAAATACGACAGGCAGTAAAAGACAAATACCATATGATCTCACCTATAAGTGGAACCTAATCAACAAAACAAATGAGCAAAATAAAACCAGAGACTTGGAAATAAAGAACAAACTGACAGTGACCATAGGGGAGTGGGGAGGGAGATAATGTGGCCAAGAAGCAGAAGGGACATGAATAGAGGACTCACACGCATATACAATGGGGAAGGTTTGACTGTGGGAGTTGTGGGGGGTACGGGTTTGGGGTGAACAATAGGGAAAAGGCAGGACAGCTGTTACTGAATAACGATAAATAAATTAAATACAAAATAAATAAAGGAAACAAAAAAGAAAGGGAATATAATAAAAGATATGACTTAAAAGTAAATCAGTGAGCCTTGACTGGTGTAGCTCAGTGGACTGAGTGCAGGCCTGCGAACCAAAGGGACGCTGGTTTGATTCCCAGTCAGAGCACATGCCTGGTTTGCGGGACAGGTCCCCTGTAGGGGGTACTTGAGAGGCAACCACACATTGACGCATCTCTCCCTCTCTTTCTCCTTCCCTCCCATCTCTCTAAAAATAAATAAATAAGATCTTTTTTTTTTTAAGTAAATCAGTGAACTGCAAGGTGGAACCCAGGTGTTATCCAGAACACAGAATAACAGAGTTAGCTTCAAGACTGAGGAAAAACTAAGAGATGTAGAAAACAGAACTTAAGTTCCTGTCCTATGCAATCTACAAAGGAGAGAACAGGGAGAATGACCAGAAAAAAAAAAAAAAAAAAAGCTAAGCAAAGAAATAAAATTCCTTACTGCTTTAAAACCATAGGAATTTTCTTTTTTTTTGATATATTTATTGATTATGCTATTACAGTTGTCCCATTCCCCCCCTTCACTCAACTCCATCCTGCCCACCCTCTCCCTCCCACATTCCCCCCCTACAGTTCATGTTCATGGATCATACTTATAAGTTCTTTGGCTTCTACATTTCCTACACTATTCTTAACCTCCCCCTGTCTATTTTCCACCTGCCATTTATGCTATTTGTTCTCTGTACCTTTCCCCCCTCTCTCCCCTCCCACTCCCTTCTTGATAACCCTCCATGTGATCTCCATTTCTGTGGTTGTGTTTCTGTTCTAGTTGTTTGCTTAGTTTTCTTTTGTTTTTGTTTTATGTGTGGTTGTTAATAACTGTGAGTTTGCTGTCATTTTTACTGTTCCTATTTTTTATCTTCCTTTTCTTAGATAAATGCCTTTAGCATTTCATATAATAAGGGATTGGTGATGATGAAGTCCTTTAACATGACTTTATCTGAGAAGCACTTTATCTGCCCTTTCATTCTAAATGATAGCTTTGCTGGATAGAGCAATCTTGGATGTAGGCCCTTGCTTTTCATGACTTAAAATACTTCTTGCCAGTTCCTTCTTGCCTGTAAGGTCTCTTTGGAGAAATCAGCTGACAGTCTTACCGGAACTCCTTTGTAGGTAACTGTGTCCTTTTCTCTTGCTGCTTCTAAGATTCTCTCCTTCTCTCTCATCTTGGGTAATGTAATTATGATGTGCCTTGGTGTGTTCCTCCTTGGGTCCAGCTGCTTTGGGTCTCTCGGAGCTTCCTGGACTTCCTGGAAGTCTATTTCCTTTGCCAGATGAGGGAAGTTCTTCTTCATTATTTGTTCAAATAAGTTTTCAATTTTTTGTTCTTCCTCTTCTCCTTCTGGCACTCCTATAATTTGGATGTTGGAACGTTTCAAGATGTCCTGGAGGTTCCTAAGCCTCTCCTCATTTTTCCGAATTCTTGTTTCTTCATTCTGTTCTGGTTGGATGTTTCTTTCTTCCTTCTGGTCCACACTGTTGATTTGAGTTCCAGTTTCCTTCGCATCACTATTGGTTCCCTGTACATTTTCCTTTGTTTCTCTTAGCATAGGCTTCATTGTTTCATCTGGTTTTTGAACAAATTCAACCAATTCTGTGAGCGTCTTGATAACCAGTGTTTTGAACTGTGCATCCGATAGGTTGGCTATCTCTTCCTCGCTTAGTTGTATTTTTTCTGGAGCTTTAAAGTGTTCTGTCATTTGGGCCTTTTTTTTTTTGGTCTTGGCGCATCTGTTACTTAAAGGGGCGGAGCCTTAGGTGTTCCCTGGGGCGGGGTAACGCTGGTCAGTGCTTTGGGACGCTGTATGTGGGGGAGGGGCCGAGAGGGAGCAATGGCGTCTGCTCTACTCTCCACCAGACCTCAATCTTTCACTCTGCTACCCACAATCAAACTGGGCCCCTCTGGTGCTGGTTCCCGAGTGGGTGGGCTTGTGCACCCCCTAGGCCCCTGTGGGTCTCTCCAACGACCTCTCCTGTGAGGCTGGGAGTCTCTCCTGCTGCTGTCCCAACCCCCAGGGGCGTTTTCAATCAGAGGTCTGAGGCTTTATTTCCCCGCACTGGAGCCCTGGGTTGCTCGGTCTGCTTTGCTCCCCGCCATTTGTCTGGTTTATCTGTGCGCAAATGTGGGGCCGTGGGATGCTACCCGCTGCTCTGCCTGCCCCGTTCTCCGCCACTCTGAGTCCGGCCCTCTCGGCTTATCTGTGCGAATGTGGGGCCGCAGGGTGTGCCAGTGGTCAGACTGCCTGCCCCGTTCGTCCCACACTCCGCCAGTCTCGGTCCCGCCATGGCCACGGGAGTCCTCTCTGCCCCGGCTGCCCGTCTCCGCCCCTCCTAGTGGTCTGGATGAATGTTTATTTTTTATTTCCTTGGTGTTGGACTTCCTTGCCATTTGATTTTCTGTCAGTTCTGGTTGTGCGAGGAGGCGCAGTGTGTCTACCTACGCCGCCATCTTGGTTCTCTAAAAAAGGAATTTTCATAATGATTATACCTAATGAGTTCAGTGCAGGATGAATGAAAAATATTCCACAACCTAGACACACTATGGTAAGATTTCAGAATATCAGAAACATTTTGTTAAAAAATCTAAATTCTTACAGAAAAGACAAACTGAGTTGACTATAAGCAAACAATTACTCAGCTAGACTCAGACTTCTCAAGAGCAGCACTGGGAGTTTTCAGATAGTGCAATATCTTCACAGTTCTGAGAAAATTATTTTATAAGTAGATTTCTATCTAACCAAGCTAACATTTAAGTTGGGGAATGGAAAAAGTTAATTTTGGGTGTGGTTACTTAAAGTTCATCACAAACTTTCTGTAAGAAACACTTGAGGAACAATTCAGACAAAATGAAAATGAATAAATATAGAACAGTAAACCAAAAATAAGTAAAACTTAGAATTAAGTCTAAATAACTGTTGACAAAATATCAAAAAAATTAATAATGATCTAAAATTCAAATCCTAGATGATTTCAATGTCAAGTTGTGGTGTGAAGGCAAGGAGGAGGGAGGCAAAGTGTGCCAGGGTTCTTGTCTTCTTCAGGTCAAAGAAATAGATACTAATTCTAGACTGTAAATAGGAAAATATAAGTATGTATATGCACTTAAAATTTAACAAGATAACAAGATTTATAAATGTTTAACAAAATTTAACATGGTGCAAGCCACCATGGCTCAGTTGGTTGGGTGTTGTCCCTCAAACCAAATAGTCTCTGGTTCTATTCCTGGTTGGGATACATGCTTGAGTTGCAGGTTCAGTCCCCGGGACATGTACGGAAGGCAACCAATTGATGTTTCTCTGACACATCAATGTTTCTCACCCTCTCCTCCTCCCTCCCTTCCCTTCTCTCTGAAATCAAAAATAAAATATTAAAATTTATATGGCACATATATATTTGCTATATATTGCTAGAGGGTGACATGGAAAAGAGACAGCTAATCAATCCAACAGAAGATAAAAAGTACTTTGTTATGTGAAAAGTCAGTCACTGAACAGTGAGAGCAGAGGCTTCACTCATTCAACAAACAGGGAAGGCACAGGGTTAGGTGTGTAGGCATAATGAGCACACATTCCCTCCTAGGCCTGGGAGCAAAGAAGCAAGGGTGACTTAGAGTGGTATGCTGAAAAGGAAAAACAAAGCAGGGCAAGGAAGGGATAAAAAGTAACTCAGGCCTTAAAAACATCACGTTTGGTGAAAGAAGCTAGACACAAGAAAACCCATAATATTGTATGCCTTAGTTTATATACAATGTCCAGAACAGGCAACTCTATACACACAAAAAGTAGAAAACTGCTTGCCAGGACTAGGGATAGAATAGAATATGAATAGAATAGAATAGAATAGAATAGAATAGAATAGAATAGAATAGAATATGAGGGATAGACTGCTAATGGGTACCAGGTTCCTCTGGGGGTGATGGAAATATCCTGAAATTGTGGTTGCACAACTCTGTAAGTATATAAAACAAAACAAAAACAAAACCACTAAACTGTATACATTAAATAGAGGAATTTATGGTATCTGGATTGTATCTCAATAAAGACTTTTTTCAAGGAATTTGGTAGTGTGCTCCATTAAACAAGATAATCAGGTAAGGCCAACTTATGTAAAGCAAAATAAAATCTGTTGATGTACACATACATGAATACACGTGCAGAACAAACTGCTCCAAAGTATCATAACATACCAGGGCCTTCCACCCATTACCACTCTCCTTCCCAGTGGCAGATGAGCCCCTGACTTCCCGTGAGGTCTCCCTTTTTTAGGTCACATTCATCTCTTGCTCTGCGCCCAGTGACCTGCAGCTCTTGCATGAACCCCACTCTTTTAAGGGAAGCTTCCAGATCTACTGACACCCTTTCCTGCTCAGATGTGGCTTATCCTTTGCTCTTGCTCACTTGCTTATTCATTCAGTCAATGCTCATCAAGGGCTTATTCTGGAGAAAATAACCCCCCCAAAACTATAGAGTCAGAGTTTATATTGAAAGCCTTTGTGATTTCAATAGTAAAATTGATTTTCAGACATCCAGCCAAGATGGAGGCATAGATAGACACACTGCCTACTCACACAACCAAGAGAAGGTCAACAACAAATTTAAAAACAAAAAGCAACCAGAACTAACAGAAAATTGAACTGTATGGAAATCCGACAACAAAGGAGTTAAAGAAGAAACATTCATCCAGACTGGTAGGAGGAGACAGGCAGCCAGGCAGAGAAGACTCATGGCAAGGCGGTGGCTGAAGAGTGGGTGGTCCCACATTCGTGTACAGATAAACCCATGAGAAACAACTCGGGAGTGAGACAGACCACACAACCCAGGATTCCAGTGCAGGGAAATAAAGCCTCAAACCTTTGATTGAAAACACCTGGGGGATTGAGGCGGCAGTGTGAGAAACTCCCAGCCTCACAGAAGAGTTTGTTGGAGAGACCCATACAAGCCCATCCACCGGGGAATCAGCACCAAAAAGGCCAATTTGCTTGTGGGTAATGGAGGGAGTGACTGAAAACAAGCAGCGAGCAAAGCAAGCTGTATTGTTCCCTCTCGAATACCTCCCCCACGTACAGCACCATAATGCATTGACGTGGGTTGTCCCATCCTGGTGAACACCTAAGGCTCCACCCATTACTACATAACAGGCGCACAGAGACAAAAAACTATGGCCCAAATGAAAGAACAGACCAAAGCTCCACAAAAAATACAACTAAGTAATGAAGAGATATCTAACCTATCAGATGCACAGTTCAAAACACTGGAAATCAGGATGCTCACAGAATTGATGGAATATGCTCACAAATTAGATGAAAAAATGAAGGCTAAGCTAAGTGAAATAGAGAAAAATGTACAGGGAACCAACAGTGACGGGAAGGAAACCGTGACTCAAAACAACAGTGTGGACCAGAAGGAAGAAAGAAACATTCAACCAGAATAGAATGATAAAACAAGAATTCAAAAAAATGAGGAGAGGCTTAGGAACCTCCAGGACATCTTGAAACGTTCCAACATCCGAATCATAGGGCTACCAGAAGGAGAAGAGGAACAGCAAGAAATTGAAAACTTATTTGAACAAATAATGAAGGAGAACTTTCCCAATCTGGCAAATGAAATAGACTTCCAGGAAGTCTAGGAAGCTCAGAGAGTCCCAAAGAAGTTGGATCCAAAGAGGAACACACCAAGGCACATCATAATTAAATTAACCAAGATGAAAAGTAAGGAGTTAATCTTAAAAGCAAATAAGAGAAGGGGACACCTAGAAAGGAGTTCTCCGGGCTGAGAGAACCAAGATGGCGGCGTAGGTAGACACACTGCGCCTCCTCGCACAACCAGAACTGACAGAAAATCAAATGGCAAGGAAGTCCAACACCAAGGAAATAAAAAATAAACATTCATCCAGACCACTAGGAGGGGCGGAGACGGGCAGCCGGGGCAGAGAGGACTCCCGTGGCCATGGCGGGACCGAGACTGGCGGAGTGTGGGACGAACGGGGCAGGCAGTCTGACCACTGGCACACCCTGCGGCCCCACATTCGCACAGATAAGCCGAGAGGGCCGGACTCAGAGTGGCGGAGAACGGGGCAGGCAGAGCAGCGGGTAGCATCCCACGGCCCCACATTTGCGCACAGATAAACCAGACAAATGGCGGGGAGCAAAGCAGACCGAGCAACCCAGGGCTCCAGTGCGGGGAAATAAAGCCTCAGACCTCTGATTGAAAACGCCCCTGGGGGTTGGGACAGCAGCAGGAGAGACTCCCAGCCTCACAGGAGAGGTCGTTGGAGAGACCCACAGGGGCCTAGGGGGTGCACAAGCCCACCCACTCGGGAACCACCACCAGAGGGGCCCAGTTTGATTGTGGGTAGCAGAGTGAAAGATTGAGGTCTGGTGGAGAGTAGAGCAGACGCCATTGCTCCCTCTCGGCCCCTCCCCCACATACAGCGTCCCAAAGCACTGACCAGCGTTACCCCGCCCCAGGGAACACCTAAGGCTCCGCCCCTTTAAGTAACAGATGCGCCAAGACCAAAAAAAAAAAAGGCCCAAATGACAGAACACTTTAAAGCTCCAGAAAAAATACAACTAAGCGAGGAAGAGATAGCCAACCTATCGGATGCACAGTTCAAAACACTGGTTATCAAGACGCTCACAGAATTGGTTGAATTTGTTCAAAAACCAGATGAAACAATGAAGCCTATGCTAAGAGAAACAAAGGAAAATGTACAGGGAACCAATAGTGATGCGAAGGAAACTGGAACTCAAATCAACAGTGTGGACCAGAAGGAAGAAAGAAACATCCAACCAGAACAGAATGAAGAAACAAGAATTCGGAAAAATGAGGAGAGGCTTAGGAACCTCCAGGACATCTTGAAACGTTCCAACATCCAAATTATAGGAGTGCCAGAAGGAGAAGAGGAAGAACAAAAAATTGAAAACTTATTTGAACAAATAATGAAGAAGAACTTCCCTCATCTGGCAAAGGAAATAGACTTCCAGGAAGTCCAGGAAGCTCCGAGAGACCCAAAGCAGCTGGACCCAAGGAGGAACACACCAAGGCACATCATAATTACATTACCCAAGATGAGAGAGAAGGAGAGAATCTTAGAAGCAGCAAGAGAAAAGGACACAGTTACCTACAAAGGAGTTCCGGTAAGACTGTCAGCTGATTTCTCCAAAGAGACCTTACAGGCAAGAAGGAACTGGCAAGAAGTATTTTAAGTCATGAAAAGCAAGGGCCTACATCCAAGATTGCTCTATCCAGCAAAGCTATCATTTAGAATGAAAGGGCAGATAAAGTGCTTCTCAGATAAAGTCATGTTAAAGGACTTCATCATCACCAATCCCTTATTATATGAAATGCTAAAGGCATTTATCTAAGAAAAGGAAGATAAAAAATAGGAACAGTAAAAATGACAGCAAACTCACAGTTATTAACAACCACACATAAAACAAAAACAAAAGCAAACTAGGCAAACAACTAGAACAGGAACAGAACCATAGAGATGGAGATTACATGGAGAGTTGTCAATAAGGGAGTGGGAGGGGGAGAAGGGGGGAAAGGTACAGAGAATAAGTAGCATAGGTGATAGGTGTAAAATAGACAGGGGGCGGGTAAGAATAGTGTAGGAAATGTAGAAGCCAAAGAACTTATAAGTATGATCCATGGACATGAACTATAGGGTGGGAATGTGGGAGGGAGAGGGTGGGCAGGATGGAGTTGAGTGAAGGGGGGGAAATGGGACAACTGTAATAGCATAATCAATAAATATATTTTAAAACATGCAAAAAAAAAAAATAAAAGGAGTTCCCATAAGACTGTCAGGTGATTTCTCAAAATGAACCTTGTGAGAAAGAAGGGGCTGGAAAGAAGTATTCCAAGTCATGATAGGCAAGGACCTACATCCAAGATTACTCTATCCAGCAAAGCTTTCATTTAGAATGGAAGGGCAGATATAGTGCTTCCCTGATAAGGTTAAGTTAAAGGAGTTCCTCATCACCAAGCCCTTATTATACGAAATGTTAAAAGGACTTATCTAAGAAAAAGAAGATAAAAAATATGAAAAGTAAAATGACAATAAACTCATAGTTATTAACCGAACCTAAAACAAAAACAAAACCAAACAGCAAACAACTAGAACAGGAACAGCATCACAGAAATGGAGATCACATGGAGGGTATCAGCAGGAGAGTGGGTGGGGAGAGAGGGGGAAAAGGTACAGAGAGTAAGTAGCATAAATAGCAGGTAGAAGATGGACAGGGGGAGGTAAAGAATAATGTGGGGAATGGAGAAGCCAAAGAACTTATATATATATATATACATACATACACACGACCCATGGACATGAACTAAAGGACTAAAGGTGGGGTGTGGGAATGCAGTGGGAGGGGGTACACAGGGCAGAGGGGAATAAAGTGGGAAAAATGGGACAACTGTAATAGCATAATCAATAAAATATATTTTAAAAAATAAAATTGATTTTCCATGTATTTCATTTATAATGTGAACATGACAAACCGTAACAATTCATACCTAGCAAGCTGAAATTTATTTGGATAATTACAATCCATTTGTTCATCATAAAATCATCCAGTATATGTATACCCATTACAGAGTTAAAACCTAAGAGTAAATTTAAACAAACAAAAAAGAAATCAAAGTTTCTACTGGAAAATGTAAATAGAGTATTTTCATTTTAAAAATATCTAATTTTTATACTTCTTAGGCATAAAAATGACACGGGTAGGTATTACCTGGCTTAAAATTACAAGGAATATTTTCCATGAATGATGAATCCTTCAAAGATAGCATATTCCAACATCATGTCATGGACAAGATAACTTATTCAGTGAGGAAGAATGACACACTATCAACTAGGAAAGAAGACCAACTTTTTAGTCCTCTCAAATAAAGATGAACCTTGTCCTCTAAAAGAGTAGTCACCTCAGGACACAGCACACTTATACCAACAACCTGTCACTGCCCAAAAGATACCACAATTTCCCTCAGGGCCCTTGGGCAAGATCCCTTGACCTACAGCAAACCAGAATTGTGATTTTATATTCAGAACTCATTTTGGACCTGCTAACACTGTGATAGGCTCAAGTAGCCTGCTATTAGTCATCAAATCCACCTGTGAAAGATTTGCCAAAAGAAAGAGTTGCAGGTTCTGAAGATTTTGAGTAGGGATCTTCACAACTGATTAAATATTTGGGAAATATGTATACAATATTTCAAGAAGACTACTTTGATAGGGATATCACCTATTTGCACATTTAAGTACTAGGTTGTTATTTTTAAAAATCAGCAATATTAGGACTTCTGGCCAAGATGGGAGGCCTAGGTAGTGCCTCCTCACACAACCAAAATAAGGACAACAATTTAAAAACAAAAAACAACCACAACTGACAGAAAATCGAACTGTATGGAAGTCTGACAACCAACGGGATAAAGAAGAAACATTCATCCAGACTGGTAGAAGGGGCGGAGATGGGCAGCCAGGCGGAGAGGACTCCCAGCAAGGCAGAAGCTGGCAGACTCAGCAAAGTGGCGGACTGGGGAGCGGGGTGGGCAAAGATGCAGCTGGCAGCAAGGCAGCAGCTGGTAGACCTGGCAACACACCGCGCAACCCAGAGTTCCAGTGCAGGGAAATAAAGCCTCAGACCACTGATTGAAAACACCCATGGGGGTTGAGGCGGAAGTGGGAGAAACTCCCAGCCTCACAGGAGAGTTTGTTGGAGAGACCCACAGGGACCTAGAGCATACACAAACCCACCCACTCGGGAACCAGCACCAGAAGAGACCAATTTGATTGTGGGTAGCGGAGGGAGTGGCTGAAATCCAGTGGAGAGTGGAGCAGGTGCCATTGCTCCCTCTCAGCCCCTCCCCCACGTATAGCCTCACAGTGCAGCGACCAGCGTTACCCCGCCCCAGGGAACACCTAAGGCTCTGCCCCTTTAAGTAACAGACGCGTCAAGAACAAAAAAAAAAAAAAAAAAAAAAGGCCCAAATGACAGAACACTTTAAAGCTCCAGAAATAATTCAACTAAGCAGCGAACAGATAGCCAACCTATCAGATGCACAGTTCAAAACACTGGTAATCAGGAAGCTCACAGAATTGGTTGAATTTGGTCGCAAATTAGATGAAAAAATGAAGGCTATGCTAAGAGAAACAAAGGAAAATGTACAGGGAACCAATAGTGATGCGAAGGAAACTGGAACTCAAATCAACAGTGTGGACCAGAAGGAAGAAAGAAACATCCAACCAGAAAAGAATGAAGAAACAAGAATGCAAAAAAAATGAGGAGAGGCTTAGGAATCTCCAGGATATCTTTAAACGTTCCAATATCCGAATTATAGGGGTGCCAGAAGGAGAAGAGGAAGAACAAAAAATTGAAAACTTATTTGAACAAATAATGAAGGAGAACTTCCCTCATCTGGCAAAGGAAATAGACTTCCAGGAAGTCCAGGAAGCTCAGAGAGTCCCAAAGAAGCTGGACCCAAGGAGGCACACACCAAGGCACATCATCATTACATTACCTAAGATGAAAGATAAGGAATCTTAAAGCAGCAAGAGAAATGGAGAGAGTTACCTACAAAAGAGTTACCATTAAGACTGTCAGCTGATTTCTCAAAAGAAACCTTACAGGCAAGAAGGGGCTGGCAAGAAGTATTCCAAGTCATGAAAGGCAAGGACCTACATCCAAGACTGCTCTATCCAGCAAAGCTATTATTTAGAATGGAAGGGCAGATAAAGTGCTTCTCAGATAAGGTCAAGTTAAAGGAGTTCATCATCACCAAGTCCTTATTATATGAAATGTTAGAGGGGCTTATCTAAGAAAAAGATCAAAACTATGAATTGTAAAATAACAACAAACCTACAACTATCAATAATTGAACCTAAAGAAGAAAAACAAACTAAGCAAACAACTAGAACAGGAAAAGAATCACAGAAATGGAGATCACATGGAGGGCTGTCAGAGGGGAAGGGGAGGGGGAGAATGGAAAAAAAGGTACAGGGAATCAGAAGCATAAAGGGTAGGTAGAAAATAGACAGGGGGACATTAAGAATAGTATAGGAGCCCTGGCTGGTGTAGCTTAAGTGCCGGCCTGCGAACCACAGTGTCGCCGGTTCCATTCCCAGTCACACGCCTAGGCTACAGGCCAGGTCCCCAGTAGAAGGCGCGTGAGAGGCAACCACACATTGATGTTTCTCTCCCTCTCTTTCTTCTTCCCTTCCGCTCTCTCTATAAATAAATAAAAATAAATAAATAATTAAATAGTATAGGAAATGGAGAAGCCAAAAAACTTATATGGACACACGGATATGAACCAAGGCAGGGAGGGGAAACTGGTGGGAGGATGGGTGTGGGGGGGCGGTGCAGGGTGAAGCAGAAAAAATGGGAGGGAAAAATGTGACAACTGTAATAGCATACTCAATAAAATATACTTATAAAAAAGAAAAAAATTAAATTAAAAAAGAATTTTTCTATTCTAAGGAGGGAAATGGTAACAACTGCAATAAAATAATTCTTTTTATTTGTGATTCCTTGGTTTTATTTACAACAGCACTTTCAGAATAGACAAGAAATGGGTTAACACTGATTGCCTCTTTCTTTTTAATATCCTTGTTTTGAATTATTTAAAGATTTTATTTATTCATTTTTAGAAAGAGGAAGAGAGAAGGAAATATCTATCTGCCTTACACACCAGCAATCCAAGCACTGCCCTGACTAGGAATCGAACCAGCGACCTTTCAGTTTGCGAGATGATGCCCAACCCACTGAGCCACACTAGTCAGGGTTAAATGCCTCTTATTAGAGGGCTCTGAGTGGGTTGGGGGACAAATGTGGAAAGGAGTACTGTTTGCCATTTCACATCTTGAAAATTTTGAAATTCTTAACCATGTGGATGATGTCTACTCAAAATACGTAAAGAGAATTATAAGTTATTTTAAGTATGTCTATATTATAAACTATTTAACCACCCTAAGTAACCAAATGAAGATCATCAGTCCCAGTTTACAAATGAGGAAGCCTGGAGCTTCAGAAAGAGAAAAGGAACCAGCCACTGTTGAGGCAGGGTTGAACAAAAAACCCAGACCTTCAGATTGCTAATCCAGTGTTTTCTTTCAGAGACTCTACAATTTGAAAGACTAGAAGCACCCAGGTTCTCTCTTGAGGTTCAATCTGCATAGCTAGGGCAAAAGGAATCCATATGGGATAGGGTACAAGAACCAAACACCCCATACAGAGCTTTACTAACCAGTACAGCAGGTTATATGAGCTGCTTGAAACTGGGCAGATGTTGTTAGCTGAACATCTGTTTACTATGAAATTCTTTGGGGTTTCAATCCTTACAATTGAAATCTATAAAATACCCATGTCTACATTCTTCTCTCACAGTGCAGTAGCACAGCTGCACTTTCCCTAGATTCATTAACTTGCAAGATCTCAGAGTCATCATTATGAACTCAGAGGGACTCAGAAGCATAAAAAAAAAAAGTACTGCTTTAGAAGCCAGGCTGACTGGGTTCAAATCCTGGTTTTGTCATTGACTTGCATGTGTCCTTGGGCATGTTGGTCACTTCACTTATTTTGGCCTCAGCTTCTTCTCTATAAATGAAAATCAATTAATAGACATGTACTGAATAGCACTGACACTGTTGTAGATGCAGGAATTCACTGATAACGAAAGGCAGCCTGAATCTCTGAGTTTTTCAAGGAGCTAAAATTATATAGAGAACAACAAAGTAATTTCAAGTCTTGGTAAGTGCTATGAACTTAGCCTTGAATTTATCCAATATAGGAAAGAGGATCTGGGAGGCCAAGGAAGTCCTCTCTGAGGAGGTGGTATTCTCAGCAGATCCCAAATGATGATGCAGTGGTCCCAAGCAGGTGCCCTTGGGACAGAGTATGGACAGCCAGTGGCAAAAATACAAAGGGCCTGAGGCAAACATGTTTGAAGGACAGAAAAGGCTAGTAAGGCTGGAAAGTACTGAGTGAGGGGCACAGGAGATAGATGAAGTTGGCAAGGCAGGCAGGGTCCATTTCTTCAGGTAAGAAGTTTGGATGTTATTCTGGTTGCAAAAGGAAGTGACCACAGGAATAAAGGGGTTAGTTAGATCTATGATGTTTCAAACTTTTTCTTTTTTAGCAGAACTCTTTAGTCAGATAAAACCAAGTGGAACCTCAATATAAAACTAAGTAAAAGTAGTATTGTTTTGACTGCGTGAGAAGCTGCTGGCTCTTCTGAATTTGTGGTCTCTTGGTCTTCCCCCTACACCCCACCATGTCCCCAAGTACTGGAGCTCAGAAGAACTGGAAAACCACTAGGTGATCTATTTCTAAGGTTCCTTAAGCTCTAACAAAAGCCAGCATTATAAAAGGAAGTTAGGAGATCACACTGGATACTTGTTGGACGCTGGACAGACCCTGTAAAGGTTTTAAAGGTTTTTAACTAAATCTGTGGACATGCTTCTGCAGAAACAACAATAAAATCCGGCTCATCAAAGGTTCCAGGAAAAATCACATTGCTGAAACTATAGTGACAGAAAACAGATCAGTGGTTGCTAGGGGCTAAAGTGAAGGGAGGACAGTAACACAAAACGATACAAGGGAATTTTCTGGGTTAATGGAAGTATTCTATACCTTGATTGTGGTAGTGGTTATAGGTCTGTATACATTTGTCACAGTTCACAGAACTGTACACCGAAAAATGGGTGAGGTTTACTATACATAAATTAAATCTCATAACCCTCTGGTTTTTAATTACATTGCTGGAAGACACCTCAGAGTTATTTTATGGATGACAAAAGTTTCTGAGAGCGAAAAAATGACTTGCTCCTGATGAGTCAATGGAGTCCAGAAGTCCTGACTTAGAGACGGTCCTTCTCCCACTGCTGCTCAGGTTTAATTCAGAGCCTCCTCAGTGCACTGGGCTTAAGGTTTCTCTAACTGCAAAATGAGGAGGTAAATAATAGCCAAAAGGCTTTCCCACTCCAAACAATCAGATTCTGAGGAGGAGAGGTAATTCCTCAATGAAAAACTGGAAGAAAAATTCCCACCTCTGTCACTCACTAGCTGTGTGCTCTTGTGCAAGCCTGTCCTGTGTGAAAGGGGGTTAATAATAACACATCCCTAGAATAGCTGACACACAACAGGCCCTCAAGAAGGGCAATGATTATAACTATTAAAGGCTTTACCATACCTACGCTGTTCTCCCATTTCCAGCCCTACCCAGCTGCCTCTTAAGAACAATCTGGATGTCACCATAAAGAAAAGAAATAAGAACTGCCTGCTCTGCATTTCATAACCTATGGTCAGGTACACAGTACATCCTGGGCTTCAAAGGGGCACAGGTTGTTATCTCATCAGGTAAACAGAAACACCCTGCCCCCTCCTTGACCACTGTCAGCATGGGCCACCCCAAACACTGGAGTGGAAACAGGCTGACAGCTTGCAAGAATGCCACTGCTGAGTATCCCTATATTTTTATACTCCACTTTTCCTGTGGCTTCTGACATCATCACAGGCCACAATTCGCCCTTGGATATATTCCACCCATCCCACAACCCTTCCCTGGCTATGTGTTGTAAAAGAGGTGGTCCCAAATAATGATTCAGTGCTGCTTGCCACACCTTGCTCTTTTTTCTATCCCAAGGAGACCAAAAACACACAGAAACCGAAAAAACTATTTAAAAATAAAAACAAAAACCTTCAGCCAGGTAGTTTCTGCTTCTACCATCTCATCTACTCTAGTTGTACCATGGTCACGAAAAGACCGTTGGCTTACTTTTCGTCCATGAAGGGGCAGAAGGCAACACAGGGAGAACCAAGATGGAGGCGTAGGGAGACACACTGTGCCTCCTCGCACAACCAGAACTGACAGAAAATCGAACAGCGAGGAAGTCCGACACCGAGGAGATAAAAAAGAAACATTCATCCAGACCGGTAGGAGGGGCGGAGACAGGCAGCCAGGGCGGAGAGGACTCGTGTTGCCGTGGCAGGACCAAGACTGGCGGAGTGTGGGACGAAAGGGGCAGGCAGTCTGACCACTAGCAGACCCTGCAGCCCCACATTCGCACACAGTTAAACCGAGAGGGCCGGACTCAGTGGCGGAGAACGGGGCAGGCAGAGGGGCAGGTAGCAGATCCCGCGGCCCCACATTCACGCATAGATAAACCAGGAGGAACAGCGGGGAGCGAAGCAGACCATGCAACCCAGGGCTCCAGCGCGGGGAAATAAAGCCTCAAACCCCTGATTGAGAACACCCGTGGGGGTTGGGGGGGCAGCAGGAGAAACTCCCAGCCTCACAGGAGGGTTTGTTGGAGAGACCCACAGGGACCTAGAGCATGCACAAGCCCACCCACTCGGGAACCAGCACCAGAAGAGACCAATTTGATTGTGGGTAGCGGAGGGAGTGGCTGAAATCCAGTGGAGAGTGGAGCGGGTGCCACTGCTCCCTCTCAGCCCCTCCCCCACGTATAGCCTCACAGTGCAGCGACCAGCGTTACCCCGCCCCAGGGAACACCTAAGGCTCTGCCCCTTTAAGTAACAGACGCGCCAAGACCAAAAAAAAAAAGGCCCAAATGACAGAACACTTTAAAGCTCCAGAAATAATTCAACTAAGCAGCGAACAGATAGCCAACCTATCAGATGCACAGTTCAAAACACTGGTAATCAGGAAGCTCACAGAATTGGTAGAATTTGATCGAAAACTAGATGAAAAAATGAAGACTATGCCAAGAGAGACAAAGGAAAATGTACAGGGAACCAACAGTGATGCGAAAGAAACTGGGACTCAAATCAACAGTGTGGACCAGAAGGAAGAAAGAAACATCCAACCAGAAAAGAATGAAGAAACAAGAATTCAGAAAAACGAGGAGAGGCTTAGGAACCTCCAGGAGATCTTGAAATGTTCCAACATCCGAATTCTAGGGGTGCCAGAAGGAGAAGAGGAAGAACAAAAAATTGAAAACTTATTTGAACAAATAATGAAGGAGAACTTCCCCAGTCTGGCAAAGGAAATAGACTTCCAGGAAGTCCAGGAAGCTCAGAGAGGCACAAAGCAGCTGGACCCAAGGAAGAACACAGCAAGGCACATCATAATTACATTACTCAAGATGAAACAGAAGGAGAGAATCTTAGAAGCAGCAAGAGAAAAGGACACAGTTACCTACAAAAGAGTTCCCATAAGACTGTCAGCTGATTTCTCCAAAGAGACCTTACAAGCAAGAAGGGGATGGCAAGAAGGATTCCAAGTCATGAAAGCCAAGGACCTACATCCAAGATTACTGTATCCAGCAAAGCTATCATTTGGAATGGAAGGGCACATAAAGTGCTTCTCAGATAAGGTCAAGTTGAAAGAGTTCATCATCACCAAACCCTTATTATATGAAATGTTAAAGGGACTTACCTAAGAAAAAGAAGATAAAAAATATGAACAGTAAAAATGACAGCAAACTCACAGTTATTAACAACCACACGTAAAACAAAAACAAAAGAAAACTAAGGAAACAACTAGAACAGGAACAGAACCACAGAAATGGAGATCACATGGAGGGTTTTCAAGAGGGGAGTGGGAGGGGGAGAGAGGGGGGAAGGTACAGAGAATAAATAGCATAAATGATAGGTGGAAAATAGACAGGGGGAGGGTAAGAATAGTATAGGAAATGTAGAAGCCAAAGAACTTATAAGTATGACCCATGGACATGAACTATAGGGGGGGAATGTGGTAGGGAGGGGGTGGACAGGATGGAGTGGAGTGAAGGGGGGAAATGGGACTACTGTAATAGCATAACCAATAAATATATTTTTTTAAAAAAGAAGGCAACACAGAAATTATCTAACTTCTGCAGGAACAAAGAGCTAAGTATCCTGGCCAAAGGCAACTATGAGCAGTGTATAGCAGACCAAGGAGGCAAAGCCTAACAGAATCAGGGCTCAACAACTCCAATTGCCCTGGCTCAACTTCTTGAAAACACGGAGACAACACTTGCCTTGTACTGACCTTGCCCAGTGCTCTTAAGAGTTGCCCTGGAGATCATATGAACTCAAAACCACGAAAGAACGAAAAGGATTTCTGTCCAGTGCACTTAAGTGAAGTTACTGAAGAAAAAACAATGCTGTGTGCTGGTGTTGGTCTCTGTTAGAGACGGCTGACACCCAGGTTAAAATATTCTGATTCATTAATCACAAATATTATTTATCAAACCATTGCCAGAACACTGTGGAAACTACATCCTACTGTTTCTATTCGGGGCCATTGACAAAAGACAGGTTCTCTCCCCTATCTTCCGGTATCTGTGAAGTTTTCAGTTTCTATCAAATTCCAGCTGGGGGAGGGGACCCTGTGCTGGCCTTAATAAAAGTTCCACCACCAGGTCCACAAAGCCACTGCAGAGAGGCGCAGCCAAGGCTCGAAATTCTGACTAAAAGTTTGGGCCCTCTGGTCCTAAAAGCAACTACTTCCTGATCCCTCCTAGTCGTGGGGCGGGTGGTTTTCTGCCTGGGTTCCCCACGTGAGGGCCGAGCTTGGGGAAGGGTCTGGCCAGCCAGGCGTCCATCTATCTCCGGCTTCTGAGGCGCTCGGCTGCCTTCCACTTGTTTGGGAGCAAAGTAAAGAGTGTGAGCTAGAGAGGGCAAAGCCTCCTCCTCCCTACCGCCTCCAGAGCGCCCACACAAACACACACACAGACTCAAGAACGGCGCTTTGCGACTGAACCTGGCTCAGATCCCACGGCCCAGGCCTGCTCCGACAGGAGGAAGGGAAAGGGAAAGCAAAAAGGGTTTGCCAAACACCTAAGAATAATCCTGGACTCCAGCTACCAAGGGAACAGAACAATCCCCGCCCCCGCTGAGCGAGAACCTTCCAGGGGCCCTGGCCACCCCTAGTGCACGTCGGAGCTCGGGCTGCGCAGTATCCAAAGAGAGCAGGCCTCCCTGGCCCGGGGTCCCCAGGCCGGGCCTCCCACCTTGACTCGCTTGCCCTGGATCTCCAGAGTCTTCATGGTAAAGTCGACACCGATGGTGCTGCTCTGGCGCTCCGAGAAAACGCCGGTCTTGAAGCGCTGCACCACACACGTCTTGCCCACGCTCGCGTCGCCCACTAGCACCAGTTTGAACAGGAAATCGTAATGCTCGTCTGGGTCTCCCGGACCCGGCCCAGCCATGTCCTCGCGGGAACCACAGGCCAGCTCCGGACTCTGGGAACTGCCTGGGCTGTCGGAAGCCGCAGGCGACGTGGAGCCTCCCAAACACCTGAACCAGCAGCGCCACCGATGGCCAGCCTTGGTCCAATCCCAGCAGGTCCTCCGCCCCTCCTCCGCCACCCCAATCCTGCTGCTTCGGCTCCGCCTAACTCCCCTAGTCCAGCCCGCTGCGAAGCCCGCCGCTGGCCCTCAGTTCCACGCCAGACCAGTCCAACCCTCGGGTCGGCAGTAAGTCCCGCCCACAGCACCTCCCCCGCCCAATTCCACCCTCAGCACCGCCCCTAGCACCGCCCATAACTTGACCCCGCCCTCCGCACATCTTTAGCACCGCCCACATTCTTATTGTCCCTCAGCACCACCCCAGCACTCGCCTTGCCCCTTCCACTTATTTATTCCTCCCTCTACACCGCCCCAAAACCACTGCCCACCTCAGACCCTTCTGCAACTAAGCTACTCTCCAGCCTCAATCCCAGGTGCTGTCCGGTGCTAGACCCTTCCCCAAGCTCGGCCCTCACGTGGGGAACCCAGGCAGAAAATCACCCGCCCCACGACTAGGAGGGATCAGGAAGTAGTTGCTTTTAGGACCAGAGGGCCCAAACTTTTAGTCAGAATTTCGTGCCTTCGCTGCGCCTCTCTGCAGTGGCTTTGTGGACCTGGTGGTGGAACTTTTATTAAGGTCAGCACAGGGTCCCCTCCCCCAGCTGTCCTCCCCTTTCCCCAGGCATGGCCAGCCTGCCTGAGCTCACCTACCTGCTCCTCTTCCAGACCCAAAGTCAGAGCAGGCTTGTGGGAATGGGGGGTCTCTGGGTCTGCAGGCCTAAGGGCCTGTGAACCCAGCACTTAGATCCAGAATGTCCTCATCTAGAGTGGATCATTGGAGAAAGGGATGACCAGAGCAATGTCACCTCACTGCTCACACTAACAGGGCCAACGATGCAGAATACCTCTAACAGGATGTGATAGATGACATTTTCTCACACTAAAGAAGGGAAAGGCCTGGTGGCACAGTACAAGGAAAAAGGAAGTCTAGAGATGCCAGAAATTAAGCTGGCTACGAAACTGGGGAGAAGTCCAGAATCTCTGTAGAGAGGCACCTGAAAGCTGTCACTCAACATGGCCTCCCAGGACTCTGTGGAGAGGAGATTTGAGGGGCCCCATTTGGTAGAAGGCTAAGCCAAAAAGAGGAGTTGGGAGATCACAACCTCAAAAGGGAGCCTAGCAGTTGAAGCAGCTACCCAAATGTCTCGGAATAGGCTGGCTCAGTTGGTGTTGTGGGTCCAGTTGGGGGAACTAACCCAGATGAAAAGCATCAAAGTTTGGCCTGAGCAGAGGAATAAGGGAGGCTTGTGAGCAGTTCTGTAGGGGAGATCAGTTCCCAAGATGGCCCAGTGAACCAGGGAGCCTTGGAGAAATTATATTCAAACACCTGTAATAGCTTAAAATAGATCAAGTAGAACCTATTTCCCAAGGGGCTTTCCAGCGATCAAGATGGAAGGGAACTGAGAACACTCCTGCCCTCTTTATACAGCACCCTTACAAGAGGGCTACAGCACTCCAATTCTATTTAATTCATTGTTTGATTAATGCCAGCTAAGGGCAATAATCAAACAATGGATCAGTTATTGTTCTAGGGTCTTGGAATACATCAGTGAACAAAGCAGACAAGAGAATCCATACCCTCCTCAGTAAGAAAGGGAAGAGGGCCTCCTCGTAGCTTAAGGAGACCATAGAGAGCAAGTCCACCAGGATCAGTACTCTCACCAGCTTTACTAGCCAAGTGGGGAAGAGACTGGAGGAGGAGGCAAAGGTAGACCCATGTACGGGTAAAGGTGGAAGAGTTATTTGTTCTGGAAGAGTTTGAGTCCCACTGCTATGGAAAATATTCAACAGTACTAGACAGGCAACCCCAAAGTGCCATGGAAAAGCAATTCTGGGAAAAGCAATTCACCTTCGGTATGTCAGACAGGAGCAGACAGCTGGAGCAGCAGCAAACAGCCTCGATTCAAAAGGAGTAGCAGATGGGATGGATGGTGTTGGCTCTGGGAAGATGGAGCATGTCAAAACCCAGAATCCAAAAAACAGCATCTGCCTCCAGCTCAGAGTGGCTATCCAAAGCACAAGGTGAAGAGGGAGAAGGGAAAAATGAGTCCAGAAGCCAGAATGAGCCAAGGCTGTCACCACCTGGAATCATGAGGTGAGGAAGGAGGAAACTGGCCTTTACGTTGGCCTTGCATGGAATTAGTGTGGAATGGCTTGGTGCAATTTGGTCTTGGCATGGATTTTGCCAGAGAGCCCAGCCACCATTTGTATTTGTGGGGTGATGGGAACATTCTAAAACTGGACTGTCCTGAGTGTTCTATGACTCAGGACATATATCAAAATCCTTATATTGTACATTTATAATAAATGAATTTTATGGTACGCAAATTATACCTCAGGAAAGCTGTTTAAAAAAAAAAAAAAAAAACCCTACATCTCCTCTCTTTTAGTAGTAAATTCCTGAATAGCACAGTGGCATTTTATCTGAAATTGAACTATTGCCCTTTTAAAATAGAGCAATTGAAAAACATTTGTGATGTCTCACTTAATGACCAAAGTTTGAAATAACACACATTTCAATTTTTAAATAATGTATCGAGAATTTAATATCTTTAAACTTACTGGTTGGTAGGCAGAGTGAATTTAAACTGTGCTATTGCCACACAGGTGGCACTATCCTGGTTGTAACATCTATAGCATGTGATGTAACCCCAATGTTCTGTTGGTTAGAACTCCAAGTGGTTAGAGACAAGTGCCAACTTTCTCCTCCTTCCTTTCTCTCTCTCCTTTCCTTCCCTCTGTCTTTATTTTCTCACCTTTTTCTTTATTTCTACAGTCACCATTATTATAGCCTCTAGCAATAGCGTCCACATTTTTTTTATTTGGCAGTACCCAGACTAGTGTTCGTAATGTGTCCCCAATTAGAAAAAAAGGTGAAAACACCATGAAGGAGACCAGACACCAAACATAATATCTGTATTCTTAATAAGAGTACTTGATTAATATTTTAATATTAGATAATTAAAAGCAGCAACAAAGCAACATGCCACAGCAGTTGTAGGCTTAGGTGCCCTGGGCTAATGCTGGCTGAGGTCTGGGAAGTCTCCCTCCCAGGAAGTCCTCAGCTCACCTGGTGGTGAACGAAACTGCAGCCATCCCACTCTCCCCTCCTAGAAATCGAAAATGTCATAAACATGAGCCTAATGAACACCAGCCCTCCCTGTTTCTGTTGATGGTAACCACCTCACACTTGAGGCTGCCTGAAAATATAGGGTTATCTTGCTCTCAGCACCCCTACTTAAACCTCTCTCAACTCCATGGTGCCTTCCCATCCCCACTGCTACCCTCAGAACCAGAGCAGAGTTCCTCTACCCCCAACCCCCAGAGGACTGCCCTGGCTTCCTTCCAACTTCTAGTTGGCTCCATATCCTCCCACCAAATGGGCCTGCTAGAATTGCTCTTACCTGGCTATCCCCATGCTCACACTTCAGTGACAAGCCCAGACCCTCCAAAACACCAACACATTCAAGGCCTGCCTTACCTTTTCTGGTCCCCAAATCATCTAGTCCCCTGCCATGAAGCCCCTCTCCCTATTTCCCAACCCTTCAAATTTGCCTGTGTAGGGGATTCAGAATAATCCACCCCAAGATGTGACTTAGTGGTATGCAATTACTTTGAGCAAAAAGTAATTTTAGCATTAGGTTCAGACACTTCTGCCCCTCCCTTTAACTACCTAAAATTTGAAACAGGGGCCTTGCCCATAATAACAGATTACCAGACATAACTTCTTTTGACCTGTCTGTAGATCAGGGTAAACTTCTGTTTACTAAATATCTGTTCTTTTTATATTCCTACAATGACCCACTGAAGCTCCCAAGGCACCTTACTTTATCCTTAGCTCACGATGCCTTACATACCCATGTTCCCTTTTTATCTCTCAACCTCTCCTACATATGTGTTCCCTCTCTTATTTATGCAAGGTTCCTATACATATGTATTAAATTTGGTCATTTTCTTTTGTTAAGCTGTCTCATGTCTATTTATTAGACCACCCAGAAGAATCTTGAGGGTAGCAAAAAATTTGTTCCTCCCCCACACCAGTTTTCACAGAATCCTACATGGCCCAGCCAGAGAGACCTGAAAGCTATCTGCCCTCCCCACTCATCTTAGTGAGGTGGAAACCCAGGATTGGTGACTTTCAGAAAAGTACCCAGTGCAGGAACTCTGTAGTACAGGGTCAGCTCCACAGAAGACATTACCTCTATGATCTTTTTTCTTTCCCTTTCCCTTCTACCCTTCCCCTTCCCTTCTTTCCCTCTCTCTCTCTCTCTCTCTTTTTTCTTTTGGCGGGCAGGGGAGGGAGCCAGGGGTGGGGCAGTTAAAGTGAGAGGAGAAGATGTGAAAATGCCTGAGGGTCAGGGTGCCAATTCTAGTCTCCCAGTGGGCATGGGCCTGTGTCACTAGCTAGGCAGTGACTGCTAGGATTTAGAAAAGGCCTGATGACACCAGGTGGAATCCTGCTGCATTAATGTGAGCAGGGGTAAGAACCCTACCCCATTCTCTCTTAGGGCTTTGGAAGAAAGCAGTAAGATGGGGTTGGTGTGAAACAGTGCATGTGGCAACAAAACCAGCCCTTTGCCTCTCCATGGCAGGCCTGTCCTTCTTGCAGTAGCCCAGGGTGTGGAGAAAAGAAAAAGGTTTTCATCTCTTCCTTGTTTATAAATTGCCCAAAGCAGGAGTATGTGAAGTCAGGAGGCAGAGTGCAAGAGGTAAGTGCACAGGGGAAGGAGGGCAGTCTAACATCTGGGTAGGTCTAGTATAACAAATCTTGAAACAAGGTAATATTGATGTTTTAGACTCATAGGTGGACCAGTGGGGTGAGAAAAGGGGTGAGAAGTCCATGGAAATGTATACATGGAAAGTTGCCATTTTGGAAACTGTGCAGAACCAAAGCTAATGCAAACCGTGAAACAGGTTTGGTAAAACAAAGAATCCTGACACTTGTTCTGTTACCTCAGCAATGAGCAGTGCCAAGGTGACCACATCCCCACCAGTGATCACACCCACCAAGCTAACTCAGATTTTCCCTGCTGTTCCTCGGCTGGGGTGGGAGCCCTATAGAGATCTCTTTTCTGGGGTCTCTGGCAGACAAGTAGCCAGCACCTGCGGGGACAGGGAGAGGCCTGAAGTTGGGTACCATCTCTATCAGGGAAAACAGCAAATGCTGGGTCAGGTGCTTCTATAACAAGGGCTTCAAGTTTCCTCAGATGTGGGACACTAATTCCTGTTCTGTGTGCACCCAGGGAAGCCATGATGACATCCTGGGTGGCAGGGTCTTTGTAAACTGAAGGGCCAGAGCAGATCAGGGGGCTCCTGTTTTAGTCCCTGGCCCAGGTGGTTCAGAAGGCTGCTGAATTCCATTGACTGAATGAGGAAGGCCCGGAGCCCTGGAAATTCCAGATGGGCCACACTCTAGACACTTGCCAACCACCTTTCCCAGGGAGAAGAAATAGCTGTTGTCTGAATTTCCTGCTCTCATCAAATGCAAGGCAGCCCCAAACCCACATGTGCCCCTTGAAAGAAAAACTCGTAACTGGGTCCATCTGAACTGGGCACCCCATACCCATCCCAGGGGCTGTGATGTGGGCCAGGCTGTCCCAAGGGCCCTTCCTTTCCTCTGCCCACACCAGGGACTACCCAGATTCTAGGGGAAACTCACAGGTCCAGTCGTGGACTTTAAAACAGGGAAACAGATCAGGGATCCAGAGGATCCCTGCTCAAAGCCCCCACTGAATTCACTCCTGAGCCTCCCAGCTCTCAGACCAGACCTGGCCCGGGTGCTGGGTCCCAGAGCTCTGACCTGTTCTGCCACCAGGGCTCCACTCCCAGAGCTCCAATCTCAACCCCTCTCAGCCCCCTGCTCACGTTTGCCCAGGACCTCAGCTAGGGGTGGGGGACCATCAGAACTTCCTTCAGAGAAGCCAGGACACAGGGTATCCCTGGCCCAGTTATGTCCCCTCTCATCCTCACAGGTATCCTGTCACCTTCCCCATATGGCTACTCCCCACTCCACCCAGCCTCTGCCCAGCCTCTGCCTGACCTGATTCATGCCTCCAGTCTCCACATCTGACTGTAGGTCACAAACTAACCGCGTCACCCACTTGCTCAGACCTCTGCACAGCTCCCCGTTGATCTTGGTCTCCTTCAGGAGGGTCCCCAGAACCACCCATGGCCCGAATGCATTCTCTCTGACGCCACCCCTAACCACACATGACTGTGCCATTTCCAGGCTGTGCTGCTACCAGGCAGGCAGACCATCCCCAACCCACCCGAAGAACCAAACTCCCTGCAGTGTAATGGGCTTCTTCAAGCTCCAGGACTTCCTGTTCACAAACAGCCCCAGATAGGGCCCTGATCCAAAGGACAACTTCCTGGTCCTAACACTCTCAGACATTCCCAGGACCCCTCTGAGAATGGGGAGGCCCCCTGCCAGTGCCCTAAAGGCTGCAGCCTCTGCTGTCATTACTCCCCACTGAAAAGAAAAGACCCAGCTTGGATGGCGGGTTTGGATCCAACTGGTGCTTCCTGGGCATCCAAGGTGTACTTTCACACAGGCCACCTAGGCGACACAGTAAGGATGGCTCTGCCCACCGGGCTCAGCTCCCAGACAGCCGGGAACTAGTCCCAGCCCTTCCACACCTGGGCTGTGTGTTTTGGGACTCTCTTCCCTGCTGTGATTCTGAACCTCACATTCTAATGCAACCATCACCTCAGTACACAGAGCCCAGGGAACAAGAAGCTGCAGATATGGAGGTTTCCCTCTCATATAAAAAGCTTTAATAAAAACAGCTCTATACAGAACCAGTCATAAAACAGAAGTAAACTCAATTTCCTGCCATCTAGGCAGGAGGGAATCAGACAGGCTGAGTAGGCCACAGAGAACTGTGCCAGGCCCAAAATGTACAGTTCTGGCTGGCTATTGACACATGGGATGTGAGCTCAGGGTTGACACATTTCATTTTTCAAGAGGAGTCACAAATAATGTCTTTTAGGAAAAACTGTATTTTTTAATGGTAGTCAGTAATTAATTGATCACCCTCCCCACCAAATGGACAGCAGGAAGCTAAATAAAATACAGGCAGCCAGTTAGCAGCCTGTTTTACACACTCAAGAAAAAAATAAGTGGGTTCATACAGTATCAAAATATTTGTAGAAAGGTGATAACTGTACTGTTAGCGTGTAGAAAGCCTGCCAGGGAAGGATGGGACAGACTCCTTGTCTGAGATCAGCAGATGAGGTAAGAAAAGGTAAGAGAAAATGAATAGTAAGAAAGAGCAGGAAGCCTCACAGCACTAGTCTATCAGTCTGCAGTCCCAGGACAACAGAGTCCTGTGGGTTAATGCAAGTTCCAGTGGGGCTGAAGAACTCCCAACAGATTTCCAGACCCCAAGGAGAGCCCTCGCTCAGCCCTAATATCCCATGAGTCTTTTGGCCTCTTCGCTCTGGGCCTGCAGAGTCTCACTTGCATACTTCTGAAGGAGTTCCATCTTCTTCCTCTGCACAAGTGCCTCCTCGATCTGTGAATAACAAGAGTAAAGGGCTCATGCAACACTCTTCAATAAGGCCCTCTTTCCCCTGCCGAAACCCAGGCAAGAGGGAGTCTCTGTGAGGGTGGCCACTGAGCAGCTCAATACCTAGAGCGGTTGTGAAGGTCCCCTTCTCTCCCACTAGATGTGAACAACAGAACGTTCATCAGTTTCCTCTAAAGCAGATGAAATCCTCCCTTCTCTAGATTCCATGACCTATTATGAGCACAGTGACCAGTGTCATGTGATCAGGAGTCAGAGCTGCCCAAATGACAGACAAGGAAAAAAAACAGCAGAGCACTAAATGGGAGTCTTCTTTAGAAGTGAGGTCCCTGGCACTTGGGAAGGTCCACCTACAAGGGTAGCTCACAGCCTCTACCCTACCTCTTGTTGTGATGGCACAGGGACATGAGCGATGAACTTCTGCTGCCCGTCTTCCCCTCCATTTTCCTGGCTGCCTTCTTCATCAGACTAGAAACAGAGAACAACCAAAAGTCCATAAATAGGAGACCATGAAAGAAATGTTGCTTGTGCTATAATATATGCCACTCTGCAGCTGTTTAAAAGGGGGAAAAAAGGAATGAGAGTTCTGTGCTTATACAAAAACACAACCAAGACATCATTAAGTATAAAAGTCAACAGAACATCGTGTATATTATGCTAACTTTTGTATTAGGAAAGAAAGTAAGAATAGAAACTAGTGACAGCAGTGAGAACTAGGTTGATGGAGGGCAGAATTGCAAAAGAAAATCTCTGTTGACTATCTTTATATACTAATTGATTCTTGACTTGTGACTGTCTTACCTATTTTTTAAAAATTAAACTTAAAGTCCAGACAAAATGGTGGAGTGGGGCCCTAGCCGGTGTGGGTCACTTGTTTAGAGCATCATCCCATAGATCAAAAAGGTTGTGAGTTCAATTCCTGGTCAGGACACATGCCTAGGTTGTAGATTCGGTCCCCAGTTGGGGAATGTACAAAAGGCAACCAATCAATGCTTCTCTCTCACATCGATGTTTCTCTCCCTCTCTTTTTCCCTCCCTTCCCCTCACTCTAAATCCTCTTTCCCTTCCTGTCTCTGTCTCTAAAAGCAATGAAAAAATGTCCTCAGGTGAGGATTAACAAAAAATGGTGGAGTAGGTAAACACTGTGCTGTCCTCCTCCTACAACCACATCAAAATGAAAATTAAATTATAAAATTACTGTCATGAGAACCACCTGAAGACCACCTGAACAGAAGTTCTATAACTAAGTTATACAGAAGAAGCCATGTGGAAACTGGTAGGAGGGGCAGAGATGCTAAACGGGCAGTATGGCAATTAAGAACTGGGAGGGATATTTCTGTTGCAGAGGTCCCCACTGAGGAACAAGGGGCCCCATCCCCACACCAGGACCCCAGCCCAGAGCACCAGTGCCAAGAATAGGAGTCCCCTTAACATCTGGCTGTGGCAACAAGTGGAGAATGCATCCAAATGAGACAGAGGTCTGCTGGCGACATAGACTCACAAACTCATTTGTTCTGGGCTCCAACACTGGGTCAGCAGCTCAAAAAATGCCAGATACTCACGTGGAGAAACTAAATTGATGAGATTCAGGACAAGTGCTAGTGCAGCAGGAGTCGGGACAGAAGTGTTGGCAGGCGGCACTGTTCCATTGTTGAGCCCTCCTCCCATCCAGCCAGCAGAAGCAGGTGGGCACCGAATCTGAGATCTCTATTAACTTGGCTAACAAGGTTCTCCCTGCCCTGATGATTCCCTGAGACCCCACCCCTCTCAACTCAATCAATGGGCCTGAGCTTCTTCTAGCAGCTGCTCCACACAAGCCGACTTTCCTAAAATGTCTGAAAGGTGTACTAACCCCAAACAAGCAGCAGCTGGACTCAGCATGCCTTGTACCTCTATGTAAGATGCCCCAGGCTGGCCATAAGCAGTCTCAACAACTTGCAATGTAACTTCCATCAGGTGACCCCAAAGCTGGCATACATAGTGGCCATAGCTTCAAATAAGTGCTGTAAGCCTAGCACAACTGGTGGCTGGCCTCAACTCATATCACAGTGCCCACCAAAGGGTCCAAAGCCCAACACTAGTGGCAGCTGGACTCAGTTCACAGCACAGCCTCTCCCAAATGCCTCCAAGAAGAAGCCAACAGCAGAACATTTTGCAGTTCCTACCAGGAGGTGTCAAGCAAGGCAAAAAGCAGTGGCTGAACTTGACCTGCACTGGAACCCTTCCCAAGAGGTCCAGGCTTCCCAGCTCAGAGAATAAGTTAGTGAGCACCCGGGAGACCCTCACTGCCCCCCAGTACCTCCTCCTCGGTAACAGCATAGATGTTAATCTCTTCCTCCTCTTCTTCCTCCTCTTCCTTTTCTCCTCTTGCCAGCCGAGCCTCTCTCTCTG
Organism: Desmodus rotundus; assembly: GCF_022682495.2. Classification (NCBI taxonomy): domain Eukaryota; kingdom Metazoa; phylum Chordata; class Mammalia; order Chiroptera; family Phyllostomidae; genus Desmodus; species Desmodus rotundus. The sequence continues at coordinate 56,939,729 of NC_071396.1, forward strand.
CCTTCCACTTTTCCACCAATTTGGCTCTGACTGAAGACAAGGAATAGCAGGTGTTACTTTGGTCTATGAATAAGCTTTAAATACTATGCAGGGCAAGGCCAAGATGTTCCCTCAGGAAAGGGACATCCTTCATTCTGCCCTGGTGGGAGAATCAGATGTGAGTGGCAGTCTAGTCTCACCACAGCTTTGGCTTTGTCACTACAAAGCAAGGTTTTAGGGAACATCCTCAGATCTTCCCCAGTTCACCAATCTGGGTGGCTTCCTGACATACCCTCATGAAAAGAGATGCAGTCATACATACACCATTCTAGCAAAGAGCTCCAACTCCTGACCACCTGCTTCCAAAGCCCTAGCTCAACGAACCTCATGGGAAGCAGCACTAACTTATTCTCCAGAGTTGTTATCAGGCTTCAAAAGAATGTCTATGAAAGGTACAGCATAGTTCTTGCATGGAGGAAGCTCTGAGAAAGAGACCCATACTGCTCCATACTGATAAACCATTAGCTGTGTTTAAAACAGGTCTAAATCTCCTTAAGTGGGCACTTTTTCATGATTTCAAGAAAGGCCAGTCTGGGAAGGAATCTAGATGGTAAACCCTGGTGGACAGGGACCAGGTCAGATGCCACTCTGTAGCTTCCCCAACATGCTCCTTCAGGCCCAACACCATGCTAATTGCCTCTCAATTACTGGGGGTTAGGTCATTAGCAGATCATTTCCTCTAAAGACCATTAGCAACAAAGAAAGCTCCTTTCTGACATAAAGTACTATTTAAAAAGCCAGTTTCAAAACAAAGAACAGAAACCAGATGCCATCTATAATGAAATGAAATGCCTAATGAAAGTAATGAAATGTAATTACTTTTAAAAAATTACTAAAAAATAGTAATGAAATGAAAATTACATTACTTTTATAATGAATGGCATGATATTTAAACTCTGAATAGACCTACGTTTCTTTTCATATTCCTGTTCCAAAGGCACAATAACACCATCATCTTCATCGAGGTAACCGTAGTATTCAAAATCTATTGCCTTCATGAGCTCAGCACGTGTTTTTCTTGGAGGAGGAAGAGCTAAAAGAAAGAGCACCAACTTAGCTGAATTTTCCATCATTATCACACTCAAATCTTCTTCCTGCACAATGTTAGACAGGCATATAGTATATGTGCTCATGAAAATATGAAATAGACGGCAGTATCCATGCCAGCATCCAGGAGAAGGGACTGCCAGAGAGGCTCATGGAATGATAAGGCCGTGTACAGAGATTTGAAAAATGGCAACAAATGAAAGTGTCAGTGTCTTTAGTTCAGCGTCCTTGGCTATGGAGTGTTTTGATTTACTTTTACCTGAGTATCCTCTGCAAGAACCATTTTAAAATGCTTGGGACTATATGTTGGACAATTATACAGTTTCAGATTATAACATGGAGATCCCTGATAATTCACCAGGCCATTTATTTCTTGTTTTGTTTGCTTGGGTTTTTGTTTCAATTTATACCTTACAAAATAATGTACAAAATTCAAAAGGATAAACCAGAAACTTGAGAAAGCCAATGGAAATGTTTTGAAGTACTTTTTTTTTTTTTAAACTTTTACTTTTTATTTTTATTGGTTTGAGAGAGTGAGAGAGAGAGAGATTGATTTGTTGTTCCACTTACTTATGCATTCATTGGTTGATTCTGGTACACGCCCTGACCAGGGATTGAACCCAGCACCTTGGCGTGTCGGGACAGTGCTCTAACCAGCTGAGCCACCTGGCCAGGGCTGAAGTACTCTTCTTTAATCACTTTTGTATCCAGTTTCCTTTGATTTGTGGAACTTTTTATTTTATAGAGTATTTCAATATTCCTTATGGTTGGGAAAGTATGCCAAGATGGTATATACTGTTGGCAAGATGCTTTGATTGTGTGGTGACTAAGGACACCTGGCACTATTTCCTACATAGGCTCTTACGCCGTAAGAAAATATATAAATATATAAATATTCAGAATAATTAAGTAATTCTTGAAAATCAAAAGAGAAATGACAACCCAACAGATAAGTCAAAGAATATAAGCTGATGACGAATGGTGTGGCTCAGTGGGCTGGATGTCATCCTACAAACTAAAAGGTCACCAGTTCGATTCCTGGTCAGGGCACATGCCTTGGTTGTGGGCCAGGTCCCCAGTTAGGGGTGTATGAGAAGCAACCAATGGATGTTTCTCTCATTCATCCATGTTTCTCTCCCTCTCTTTCTCCCTCCCTTCCCCCTTCTCTAAAAATAAATAAATAAAATCTTTTTTTAAAAAAGAATAAAGGCTGATAATTGAAGAAAAATTCATAAGTATAAAATTTTCAATTTGTAATTGAATTAAATTATCAATTTTATCAGTAATAAAAGAAATTAAAAAATAAAGGTAGTATATTTTCAACCATCAAATCAGCAAAAATATTATAATTATGAAAATCTGGAAATAACTAGAAGTCTACCAAAGCAGGAATAGTTTCATTAAGTAATGTTAGTCCGTATCATGATATTCTTTAATCCTTCCTATCCATTAATTGAGTTCTAAGTAGAACTGTGGGAACGTATCAATGGATATCATAACACAACAGGTATAAGAGAGCCACTGCGTTTTGGCAGGCCACCATCTATCACCCTACTGTAGGTACTGGCAACTCTGTCCACTGTCCACCATTCTCAGTCCAGGTGTCATGAGTGGTAGTCATCATCCTGGTTGCATCCAGGACAGAGTACAGGGCTGAAACCTGGCTGGCTCAGAGCACTGCAACATGGAGAAATGTGGCCTGGAATCAGTCATTCCTAAAGGCAAACTACCCAGGGCATGGGTGGCAAACACAAGGCCCACGGGCCGAATGCGGCCCTCCACCTTGTTTTACCCAGCCTGGCACCTTGTTTCTACCCGGCGACAGCACCGAGCTCTTGCTTAACTGTTAAGGAGTAGTTACATTTATACAATCCTAAAATTACATTCAGCCCTTTGAAGGCAACTGTGAGGTTGATGTGCATCTCCCCCCGCCCCCCGGCTCCCCACCCCTGCCGCCCGGCCACTGCCGGTGAAAATGAGTTTGACACCCCTGGTCTAGGGGCTTTTCAGTGACGTGAGACAATAAATTTAGGCTTTTCTCCCTAAAATAAATTGTTGAGCCACCTGTCATCTTTACTGATGAAATTTAACTGAAGAAATAACCATGGAAGTGCATGTAAAAGGCCTGGAAGGGAACATACCAAATAGATAATAATGGTTAACATTTTTCTCTGGCAGAGGCACTGAGATTAGGGGGACAGGGGGCTAAGAGGACTGTATTGCTACTTAAATTATACTCATCAAGACTTAGGCCTTTTTTTATTTAAGAAAGATTTATGACTGGAATAAATGAAAATTAATTTATAAAAATGTAAATGTAAAAATAACAACATATTTAACATAACCTAAATTTAGGAGCCCCTTCCTTCACTGCAACTCTTAAAAACCTGGAAACATGCCCTGACACATTAACAATCATCATCTACAAGTTGTAAAAATGCAGGCCTTTTTTTTCCTGATTTTCAGTGTTTTACAAATTTTCTATATAAAATTACATTACTTTTATAATGAATGGCATGATGTTTAAACTCTGAACTTTATTTAAGCAACATTCATGACATATGCAAAAGCAGTTTGGGCACAATGAACTTAAAAATAAACAGAGTTTAATAAAGGTAGAACTAAAATTTTAAACAAATAGAAAAACTGACTGGAAGGAAATAGAATGCCAACTGTGCTGAGAACACCAGTACCATTCTTCTCCTCATTTCAAACTTTTTCTATAAAGTGTTCAGACTACTTTTCTAAAAGACAAAATTAAAATACAGGCATAACACATTTCATTGCACTTCACTTAACTGTGCTTCGCAAATACTGCATTTTTTACAAATTGAAGGTTTGTGGCAACTCTGCTTCAAGCAAGTCTATCAGTGACACTTTTTTAAAAAAATCCTCACCCCAGGATATGTTTATTGATTTTAGAGAGAGAGGAAAGGAGAGAAAGAGAAACACAGATCCCTCCCATTTGCACTCTGACCAGGCAAGGATCAAACCCACAACCTAGGTATGTGCCTTGACTGGGGATGGAACCCACAACTTTTTACAGGACAACGCTTCCAGCTGAACCACCCAGCCAGGCAACTGGTGCCATTTTTGCAACAGCATTAGTTCACTTTGTGTCTTTGTGACATTTTGGTAATTCTCCAAGTATTAATTAAAACTTTTTCACTCCTTTATTTATTATGGTGATCAGTGATCTTTGATGTTACTACTGTAATTGTTTTGGGGTGCCACGAACCATACCCATCCATTAACATGGTGGAATTAATAAATAAATGTATGTGTGCCGTGACTACTTCACCAACCAGCCATTCCCTGACTCTCTCCTTCTCTTTGGGCCTCCCTATTCCTTGAGACAAAACAATATTGAAATCAGGCCAATTAATAATCCTACAATGGCCTCTAACTGTTCAAGTGAAAGAAAGAATGCGTGTCTCTCACTTTAAATCAAAAGCTAGAAATGATTAAGCTTAGTGAGGTCATCTTGAAAGCCAAGATAGGTCAAAAGCTCGCCCTCTTGTGCCAGCCAAGTTGTAAATGCAAAGGAGAAGTTCTGGAAGTATGGTCAGTAAGAACAAACACCTTATAAAAAGCAGCAAAAAGGGAGCCAAGCAGCAAAAAGGGAGACAAGAAGAAAGTCGTTGTTCCATTTTCTAAGAAAGACTAGTATGATGTGAAAACACCAGCTATGTTCAATATAAGAAATATTAGAAAAACACAAGTCACAAGAACTCAAGGAACCAAAATTGCACCTGATGGTCTTAAGGGTCGTGTTTTTGAAATGAGCCTTGCTAATCTGAGAATGATGAAGTTGCATTTAGAAAATTCAAGCTAATTACTGAGGGTGTTCAGGGCAAAAATTGCCTGTTTAGTCTTCATAGCATTGATCCTAACCCATGACAAAATGTTTCATGTTCAAAAAATAGTAGCCCATGACTGAAGCTCACATTACCATCAAGACTACCAATTGTTATTTGCTTCATCTATTCTGTGCTAGTTTTACTAAAAAAAAAAAAAAAAGCAATCAGGTTCAGGAGACCTCTTAGGCTCAGCATCAACAGTCTGCCAAATCTGGAAGATGAAGGAAATCTTGACCCAAGAGGTACAGATAAAATGACTTGAAAGAAGTGGTCAATAAATTGACTCCAGATAGCACTGGAAAGACAGAAAAACCTGCCAATATATTTATCCACTCCATGATGTCTTTTGAAGAAAAGTGAAAAAACTGAAGAAGCCCAAGTTTGAATTGGGAAAACTCATGGAGCTTCATGGTGAAGGTAGTAATTTGGAAAAGCTCCTGCAAGCCAAGACAGGTACTAAAGTTGAACAAGTTGCTGGACATGAACCCCCAGTCCAAGTATCTATTTCAAATTCAGACATTTAATGGTGACAAATAAAAGCCTATCTGCAATGTTCAAAAAGAAACTGAAGCTAAAACCCATTGAAACATTAATTACTCACGTTCTTTTTCAAATAACTCTCTAACACCAGGCAAATCTTTTGCTGCTCCAAAGTATTTGTAACCTCGATTTCCTGGGACTTCTTTTCCTTCATGATCCAGCATTTTAGGGCCAACTTTCTTATTGGGAAGAAAAAACAGAATATGAATCTAATCCTTAAACCCACTATTTCCATGTTTGTAAATATATTTTAAGATAATCTTTAACATGGAAAATATTTATGCACATAGAAAAATATTTACATACCTCTTTATTCCTTAAAAATCAACCTAAATACCTAAAAGTAGGAGGATGATTTAAGTAAATTATAGCAAATTCACGGACGGAATATATACTATACCTTATCAATGATGGTTCTTTTCTTCTTTTTTTTTTTTTTTAACAATGATGGTTCTTACACTGACTTTGAAAATGCTTATGATATGTTAAGTGACAAAAACTTACAAAAAATTGCAAACCACCTAAATGACAAGTAGAAGACAAATGAAATATCCAGAAGACGCAGTTCAATCCATTTAAAATGATGTCAACAACTACATGCATTAAGTGACTTTCGACTAGGTCCCATACTAGAGGGGGAAATGCTATACAGGACATTATTGGGACAATCGATGAGTCGGCCACATAGATTAGATAAAATGATTGCATCAGAGTTAAATGTCCAACTTGGTAACTCTACCATAGTTATATGAGAGAACACTCTTCTCCTTAAGAAGTACATATAAGTATTAAGGGGTAAAGGAGAATCATTTAGTTAAGCTTCAAATCATTCTGAAAAGTAAATCTCAAGGTACAGACAGAAAATTATAAAGCTGGCCCTAGCCAGTTAACTCAGTTGGTTAGAGCATCATCCCTATCTACCAAGGTTGTGGGTTTGATCTCCAGTCAGGGAATATACAAGAAGCAACAAATTAATGCATGAATAAGTGAAACAACAAATCGATGTTTCTCTCTCTCTCTCTCTCTCTCAAATTAATAAGTAAAAGAAAATAATAAAGCTAAACCAGAAAAATGTTAAAAAGCTGATAAATCTGTATACAGGGTATATAAGAATTTGCTGTATATTTTTGCAACTTTCTGTTAGCTCAAAAATGCTTTTTAAAATGATTATATAAATGATCGTTTATTTATGTGAAAACCTGCTCCTGGTACACTATTACACGAACAGAGCACATAGTTAAATATGAATTAATTTCTGTAAATATGAGCATAATATGCACAGGAAAATTCTAGAAAATGGTAATAGCAGTTATTTCTGCATGGAAGAAAATTATGCAATATACCCTGTATGTATAAATTTTTTGTATTTTACAATTTTTATATACTGTTTTATATTTTTTGCATAAAAGTATATACACTAGTTATACATCAAAATCACCATTTTGAAAAGAAACAAAACCTAGAACCAAAGTTGTACATATAGAGTATGATCTCAATTATGGCATTCATAGAAAAACAATGGAAGGAAATATTAAAGTATTGCACAGGTAATGGGATTGTAACCAAATGTTGTTCTGCTTCTTTATACTTTTATGAACTTGATGATAATGTATTACTTTTTCTTTTTTCTACTGTGGTACAATACATATATTGTAAAAATTTATCATCGTAACCATTCTTCTTTTATTGAGTATATTCCATTCATTATACTATTACAGTTGTCCCATTTTTTTCTCCCCTTACTTCCCCTCCGCCCTGCACCCCCACTCCCACCAGAATTCCCCCCCTTAGTTTATGTCCATGAGTCATACATGTAAGTTCTTTGGCTTCTCTATCTCCTATACTATTCTTAAGCTCTCCCTGTCTATTTTGTGCCTACCATTTACACTTCTTATTCCCTGCACCTTTTCCCCTATACTCTCCCCTCCCCCTTCCCACTGATAAACCTCCACGCGATCTCCATTTCTGTGATTTCATTCATGTTCTAATTGTTTGCTTAGTTTTTGAGGGATCAATTGTTGATAGTTGTGAGTTTGATGTCATTTTACTGTTCAGTTTTGATCTTCTTTTTCTTATGTAAGTCCCTTTAACATTTCATATAATAATAGCTCGGTGATGATGAACTCCTTTAACTTGACCTTATCTGGATAAAGCACTTTATCTGCCCTTCCAATTCTAAATGAAAGCTTTGCTGTATAGAGTAATCTTGGATGTAGGTCCTTGGCTTTCAGGACTTTGAATACTTCTTTCCAGCCCTTTCTTGCTCACAAGGTTCCTTTTGAGAAATCAGCTGACAGTTTTATGGGAACTCCTTTGTAGGTGTCTCCTTTTCTTCTGCTGCCTTTAAAATTCCCTCCTTATCTTTCATCTTGGGTATTATAATTATGACGTACCTTGGGGTATGCTTCCTTGGGTCCAACTTCTTTGGGACTCTTGGAGCTTCCTGGACTTCCTGGAAGTCTATTTCCTTTGCTAAATTGGGAAATTTCTTCATTATTTTTTCAAGTAAGTTTCCCATTTCTTGCTCTTCCCCTTCTCATTCTGGCACCCCTGTGTTTCGGATGTTGGAACGTTTAAAGTTGTCCTGGAAGTTCCTAAGCCTCTACTCATTTTTTTGGATGCTTGTTTCTTCATTCTGTTCTGGTTGAATGTTTATTTCTCCCTTCTGCTCCAAATTGTTGATTTGAGTCCCAGTTTCCTTTCCTTCATTGTTGGTTCCCTGTATATTTTTCTTTATTTCACTTTGCATAGCCTTCACTTTTTCCTCCATTTTGCAACCATTTCTGTGAGCATCCTGATTACCAGGGTTTTGAACTTTTCATCTGATAGGTTGGCTATCTCTTTATCGCTTCTATTTTTGGAGCTTTGATCTGTTCTTTCATTTAGGCCGTATTTCTTTTTCTCAGCCTGACTGCTTGGTAGTAAGGGGCTGAGCCTTAGGTATTCACCAAGGCAGGACAACCCACATCCCTATGTTGTGGCGCTGTGTGTGGTAGAGGAGTCAGAGAGGGAACAATGCTGCTTCTTCGGCTCTGGGCCGGCTTTCAGTCACTTCTCCGGGTACCCACAAGCAAATTGGGCCCTACTGGTGCTGATTCCTGGGTGGGTGAGTTTGTGGATGTTCTAGGACCCTGTGGGTCTCTCCAATGAACCCTCTTGTGAGGCTAGAAGTTTCTTCCACCACTGCAACCCCACAGGTTTTTACAGTCAGAGGTTTTGAGGCTTTATTCCCCACACTGGAACCTGGGTTATGCAGTCCACCTTGCTCCCCAGTTTTTCTTCCCAGTTTATCCACATGGAAATGTGGGGCTACCCCAGTCTACCACCACCACATCACCTACCCGGTCCTCTAGCTGCCGCCTAGCCACATGCCATCTCTGACTCAGCTGCCCATCTCTGCCCCTCCTACCAGTCTGAATGAATGTTTCTTCTTTAACTCCTTGGTTGTCAGACTTCCATACAGTTTGATTTTCTGGCAGTTCTGCTTTTTTTCTCTTTTTTTAAATTAATTTGTTGTTGTCCTTTTGGTTGTGAGAGGAGGGAAAGTGTGTCCACCTACACGTTCACCTTGGCCAGAAGTCTTAACCATTCTTATATGTACATAAAAATGGTAATAAATATATTCATAATGTCATGTAACTATCACCGCCATCCATCATCATAAGTCTTTTCATCTTATAAAACTAAAACTCTAAATGTATCAGCTTTTTGAAAAAAATTTTATTTATTTTTAGAGAAAGGGGAAAAGAGGAAGAAAGAGAGGGAGAGAACATCGATGTGCAAGAGAAACATTAATCAGTTGCCTCTTCAATGCCCCCAACTGGGGATCTGGCCCTCTACCCAGGCACATGCCCTGACCAGGAATCGAACCTGCAACCTTTAGGCTTGTGGGATGACACCCAACCTACTCAGCCACACCAGTTAGGGCATAAATTTATTATTTTTATATATAATATATGAAAATAAAATTATTAAGCATTAAAAAATTCTGAAAGGAAATATATAAAAACAATGTTGCTTTGGGGTGGTGAACTTAAGAATTATATATTAATTTTATAATGCTTCTGACATTTTCTATGAGAATTGATAAATTTCTGCATTACTTTAATTCAGTCTGACAGGACACAAAATACATCATCACAGACCTGGTAGATGTTCAAGAAATGTGAATGCCTTTCTTTTTGCTATGGGAAGAAGAAATGCTTCATTTACATGCCAGGTACTAAAGTGCAAATTATGGCTGTGTTAGACCTTCACAAACGTGAAAAGACCATGATGTAGAAAACTGCCATGTATTTCTTACATATTATATATAGCCCACTAATTAGATACTATTGGTTCAAATGATCTGAGGCAGATCTCTTCACAAGCTTTGGGAACAGTATTTTTCAACGTTGAAACCAGAATCGAGACATGAAATCAATTAAGTGGGTCACAATCATCAGTTTTTTAAAAATCAAAATAGAACAGATTAGAAAATAAGAAAGTGGATGAACACATACTAAGTATTTCTTCAGCACATTTTTGTGTTCACTAGGTTGTGATATAAAGTGTGTGTGTGCACACGTGTGTGCACATATTTATAATGACTCGTGGCCCTAAAAGCTTGAAAGCCACTGTTCAAGAGTACTGCATTTTTAAGAGTCCAAAGAAAGGAAAGAATGGAGTGTTCCACAGCCTCCTCAGGTAAAAATCCAATAATGGTTGCCCTACTTCCCAAGGAGCAAGACCCAGAGAGATTAAGTGGCTTACTTAGGAACATCTGACTGGTAAATGCATGTGCCCTATCTGCTCTGAGACCTGTGCTATGGAGCCTTTAAGCATTATCTGACCTATGCTTTTCATGGTTTCCTGTCTACCAGCAACAGGTACTTTTTCAAGCCTTCTTTCACTTCTTGAGTGCCTACCCTCTGATAGGCATGGGCAGGGAGCTGCATGCTCCTAGACAAGACCTACCCAGCCTGCCCAAAAGCTTACAAGCTTACCGCTAACAGCCACTGGGGTTGCTGCTTACTTACTACATAATCAGGACCACCCAGCTCCTTTATCCGGACCTCCCAGTGTCCTTTCTCTCTTAGCAGTTTGTTAATTTCATCATTCAGGTCACGAATTCGGAATTCACCTAAGCCAGCTAGAAAACAAAAAAATTTATATCATTTCTTCAAAATACCATTCAATGTCGTACCTGTGAAAATGAATGTCAACATCTACAAAGACATACAAGATAAAAATACTCATTTTAAATTTATTTTAAATACCATTAATACCCAAATAAATGAAAGAACAAGGATTATGAACAGAGTTGCCACCAGCATAAGGGAAATAAAATCCTTGAAAAAACTTCATCCTTATTAGCAACCAAAGAAATATAAAATGAAGTAATCCTGCATTTACTGGTGGGGCAACTTAGCATTTAATCTAGCAAAGATGCAGTGAGGCTGGTAGCATTCTGTATCGACTTAGTATTTTTGAGAAAACCATGTGTTGTTAAATGGCCTGAGAATTAAGCCTAAGAGACTGATTAAAAGGATGTGCACAAAGGAGTTTGCTGAGAGTGTTGTCTGTAGTGGCCAAAAGCAGGGAGTAGCTAGAGCATCTTACCACAGACAAGGAGGGAAAATGGTTAATGAACCAAGGGAGAGTCCTTCCTTTTCTCTATTGAATTGCTCTGTACCTTTGTCAAAAGTAAATTCATCATAAACGTGTGACTCTACTTCTGGACTCTACTTCTGTTCCATTAGTCTATGTGTCTACTGTTCACCAATACCACATTACTTTGAATACTGTGGTTCAAATTAAACCTGGAAATTAGGTGATATAAATACTCCAATTCAGTGCTTTTTCAAAACTGTTTTGATTATTCTACCTTTAGATTTAAATTTGGAAACCGTTTGTCAACACATAAAACAAAATCCTGTTGCGATTTTGATTGTGATAGTATTTGAAAAAAAAGTGATATATTTCCTATGTTGCGTCTTCCCCTCCACACTTTATATCTCTCCATTTATTTGGGTCTTCTTAGATTTCTTTCATCATTGTTTCATAGTTTTCAGCATTTTAATCACACATATATTTTGTCAGACTTATATCTAAGCCTTTCTTTTTCTTAAAGATTTTATTTATTTATTTTTAGAGAAGGGAAGGGAGGGAGAAAGAGAGGGAGAGAAACACCAATGTGTGGTTGCCTCTCGAGCACCCCCTACCAGGGACCTGGACAGCAACTCAGGTATGTGCCCTGACTGGGAATCAAACTGACAGCCCTTTGGTTCACAGACTGGCACTCAATCCACTGAGCCACACCAGCCAGGGCTATATCTAAGTCTATCTTGTATTTTGATGCATTTGTCAATAGCACTATAAAAATATTATAGTTCCAAATATTCAGGCAGTATGTAAAAAAATTTATTTACTGACCTTCTATTGCATGACATTGCTAAATGCCTATATTCATTTTAGAAATCTTTCTGTAGATTCCTTGGAGTTTCCTACATAGAAAACATGTCATCCGAACAGAGAACTTTATTACTTCCTTTCCAATCTGTGAGCCTTATATTACCTTTTCTTCCTTTACTGCAGTGGCTAGGAATTCCAGTGTGATATTGAATAGAAGTGATGAGAATGAGTATCTCTACTTTCTTTCTCACCTTAGGAAAAAAGTGTTCAAATTTCTGCCAGTAAGTATGATGATGGAACAGGTTTTTTTCATAGAAGTGCTTGATCAAGGTGAAAAGTTCCCTTTTATTCCTAGTTAGTTAATAGTTTTTATCATGAGGAATGTTAAAGTTTGTCAATATTTTCCCTACATCTACTCAGGAATCCCCAGAAAGAGGAAACCCCAGAACGAAAGAATGGAGAAATCCTCAGAAAGAATGCTAAATGAATTTGACGTAACCAAAATATCAGACATTTTAATTTCAAAATAATGGTTATAAGGACACTCATGGAGCCCAGACAGAACTACAAACAACTCCAGGCATGCCACAAGGAACTGATGGCAAACTACATCAGCATAAAAAAGGACACAGAAACTATCAACAAGAACCGGGAGGAAATGAAGGATACAATTTCTGAATTGAAGAACACAGTAGAAGGAATCAAAATCAGGCTAGATGAAGCAAAGGATAGAATCAGTGAGCTGGAGGACAAGGTAGAAGAAAATTCCCAGAAATAGCAAGAAAAGGAAAAAAGACTCAAAAAGAACAAAGAGGGTTTAAGGGAGCTACAGGACAACATGAAACGTAATAATATCCGGGTCATAGGGAAACTAGAAGGAGAAGAAGAGGAGTAAAAGATAGAAAACCTGTGTGAAAACGTTATGACAGAAAGTTTCCCTAACTTGACAAGAAAAAAGTCACACAAGTCCAGGAAGGACAGAGGATCCCAATCAAGATGAACCCAAAGAGGCCCATTCCAAGACACATCATAATTAATATGGCAAATTTAAAGACAAAGAGAAAATCTTAAAGGCAGCAAAGGAGAAACAGATAGTAACATACAAGGAAACTCCAGTAAGGGTATCACTGATTTCTCAACAGAAACACTGTAAGCCAGAAGGGAATGGCAAGAAATATTCCAAGTAATGAAAAAGAAAGGCTTGCAACTACCCTGCAAGACTCTCGATTAAAAAGGAAGGTTTTCTTTTAATTATTTCCTAATTAAAAATAAGCAGTTTCCCAGACAAAAGTAGGCTGAAGGAATACACCTCCACCAAATCAGCAGTGCAAGGCATGCTAAAGGGGCTGCTTTAAGAAGAAAAACAAAAAAGAGTGAGAGAGAGAGAGAGAGGCACACAGGTCCAAAGGTGTAAAACAGCAATGAATAAGTACCTATCAATATTAACTTTAAATGTAAATAGATTAAATCCTCCAACAAAAGACACAGGGTAGCTAAATGGATAAGAAAATATGACCCACATATATGCTGCTTATAAGAGAACCACCTCAAAACAAAAGACCTACACAGACTGAAAGTGAAGGGCTAGAAACAAATATTCCAAGCAAATGGACAGGAAAAGAAAAAGCCGGTTTAGCAATGCTTACATCAGACAAAACAGACTTCAGAACAAAGGCCATAAAAAAAAGACACAGAAGGACAGTTCATAATGCTCAAGGGCAGAATCCATCAAGAAGACATAAACACTATAAACATTTATGCACCCACCACAGGAGCACCCAAATACATGAGGAAAATCTTGAAGGACTTCAAGAAAGATAGATAACAGCACATTTACAGAATGGGATTTTAGCACCCCAGTGTCAACAATGGATAGATCTTCCCAACAAAATATCAAGGATATTGCAGAACTGAACACCACCCTAGATCAAAAGGGTGGTGTTCAGTTTTAACTGATATATATATAGAATCTTTCATCCCAAAGAAGCAAAACACACATTCTTTTCAAGTGCACATAGAACATTTTCAAACATACACCACTTGATAGGACACAAAACAAGCCTCAACAAATTCAAGAAAACTGAAACTATATCAAGCATTTTCTTGGAGCACAAGGGCTTGAAACTAGAAACCAACCTCAAGGAAAAAACTCAAGAATATTCAAATTCATGGAGACTGAACAATAGGCTATTAAACAATGAATGGGTTAATAATGATATTAAGGAAGAAATCAGCCCGGGCTGGCATAGCTCAGTGAATTGAGTGTGGGCTGCAAACCAAAGTGTCGCTGGTTCAATTCCCAGTCAGGGCACACGCCTGGGTTGCTGTCCAGGTCCCCAGTGGGGGCCATATGAGAGGCAACCACACACTGATATTTCTATAGCTCTTTTTCTCCCTCTCTAAAAATAAATAAATAAAATCTTAAAAAAAAGAAATCAAAAAGTATGTAAACTAATGAAAATGAACACACAACAGTCCGATACCTATGGGACGCAGCAAACACAATCTTGAAAAGGAAGTTCATGGCAATACAGGCCTACCTAAAAAAGACATAAACATTTCAAATAACCAACCTAACCCTACACTACAAAAACTGCGGAGAAACAACAACAAACATACCCCAGGGCCATGTAGGAGGAAGGAAATAATCAAGATCAGAGCAGAATTAAATGACAAGAGAATAAAAGAACAATTCAAAGGTTCGATAAATCTAGGAGTTGGTTCTTTGAAAAGATAAACAAAATGGACAAGCCTTTAACCAGATTCAACAAGAAAAAAGGGAGAGGACCCAAATAAATCAAATAGATTGAAAGAGGAGAGATTACAACTGATACCACAGAAATATAAAGGATTGTAAGAAATTATGAACAAATATAAGCTAAGAAATTTAAATACCTGGGTGAAATGGCCAAATTTCTAGAAACATACAATCTTCCAAAACTCAATCAAGAAGAAGCACAAAGCCTGGACAGACTGGTAACAGCTGGTGAAATCGAAGTAGTAATCAAAATACTCCCAGCACGCAAAAGCCCTGGACTGGACAGTTTCACAGGAGAATTTTACAAAACATTTAAGGAAGAGCTAGACCCTATCCTTCTCAGACTATTCCAAAAAATCCAAGAAGGGGGAAGACTTCCCAAACTCTTTTCTGAGGCCAGCATTATTCTGATCCCAAAACCTGATAAAGACACAAGAAAGAAAGAAAACTCCAGGCCAATATCACTGATGACCATAGGTGCTAAAATCCTCAAAAAATATTGGCAAACCACATCCAGCAATACATTAAAAACATCATATTCCCTGATCAAGTTGGTCTCATCACAGGGATGCAAGGATGGTACAACATTTGCAAATCAGTAAGTGTAATACATCAGAGAAACAAAAATCACATGATCATATCAATGGATGCAGAAAGAGCATTTCATAAGGGACAGCACCCATTTACAATAAAAACACTCAGCAGAGTGGGAGCTGAGGGAGCACTCCTCAACATAATAAATGCCATATACGAGAAATCTACAGCCAACATCATACTCATGGGCAAAAACTAAAAGCTTTCCCACTAAGATTAAGGAACGAGACAAGGGTGTCCACTTTCACCACTTCTAATTCAACACAGTACTGGAAGTTCTACCCATAGCAATCAGACAAGAAAAAGAACTAAAAGGCATCCAAATTGGAAACAGGGAAGTAAAACTGTCATTGTTTGCAGGTGACATGATAGTGTACATAGAAGACCCTATAGACTTCATCAAAAAACTTCCTGACCTACTAAGTGAATCTGGCAAAACAGCAAGATACAAAGTCAATATTCAGAAATTGAAGGCATTTCTGTATACCAACAATGAAATATCAAAAACAGAAATCAGGGGAAAAATTCCCATTGACTATAGCCACAAGAAAGATAAAAGTACCTAGAAATAAATTTAATCTATAGCCACAAGAAAGATAAAATACCTAGGATAAGTACCTGTATTCAGAAAACTACACAACACTAAAGAAAGAAATTAAGGAAGACACAAATAAATGGAAGCATACACCATGTTTATGGATTGGAAGAATTAACGTTATGAAAATGTACATACTACCCAAAGCCACTTATAGATTCAACAAAATTCCTATTAAATACCAATGACATATTTTACAGACATATAATAAACATTTCAAAAATTTATATGAAACCATGTATTACCCCGAATAGCATCATCAGCAATTTTGAGAAAGAAGAACAAAGTAGGAGAGATCACAATACCTGATATCAAACTATATTACAAAGCCACTGTAATCAAACAGTCTGGTACTGGCATAAGAACAAACACGTAGATCAATGGAACAGAACAGAGAGTCCAGAAATAAACCCATGTCTCTTTGGTCAATTAATATTCAAAGAAGGGGGCAGGAGCATAACATGGAGTAAAACTAGCCTCTTTACCAGATGGTGTTAGGAGATCTGGGTGGCTACATGTAAAAAAATGAAACTCGAGCACCAACTTACACCATACACATAAATGAACTCAAGATGGACAAATGACTTGAATATAAGTCGGGACACCATACAAGTCTAAAGGAGAACACAGGCAGGAAAATTTCAGATATTCCGTGCAACATTTTCACCACATGTCCCCAAGAGCAAAGGACATAAAGGAAAGAATAAACCAATGGGACTACATCAAATAGAACGCTTCTATACAGCTAAAGAAAACATCAGCAAAATGCAAAGGGAATCAACTGTATGGGAAAATATATTTGCCAATGATACTTTGGACAAGGGTTTGATCTCCAAAATATATAAAGACCTCACACAACTCCACATCAGGAAAACAAACAATCCAATTAAAAAATGGGCAAAGTACCTGAACACAGACACTTCTCCAAGGAGGACATATAGAGTACTCAGAGACATATGAAAGGATGCTCAGCATCACTACCCCTCAGAGAGATGCAAACAAAAACCCAAGGAGATACCACTTCACAGTTTCAGAATGGTCATTACAGACAAATCAACAAACAACAAGTGCTGGAAAAGTTATGGAGTAAAGGGAACCCTAGTACAATGTTTATGGGAATGCAGACTAGTATAGCCACTTTGGACAACAGTATGGAATTTCCTCAAAAAACTGAAATTGGAACTGCCTTTTGATCCAGGGATTCCACTTCTAAGATTATACCCTAAGAATCCTGAAACACCAATTCAGAAGAACCTACCCACCCCAATGTTCATAGCAGCATTAATAACAATAGCCAAGTGCTGGGAAGAGCCTATGTGCCCATCATATGAATGGATCAAAAAACTGGGGTACGTTACAGAATGGAATACTACTCAGCAGAAAGAAAGAAGGAATTCCTACCTTTCGCAACAGTATGGATAAAACTAGAGAGTATTATGCTAAGTGAAGCAAGCCAGGCAGTGAAAGATAAATATCATATGATGTCATCTGTAACAGGAACCTTATGAACAAAACAAACCAACGGGCTAAATAGAACCAGAGGCATGGAAACAAGGAACAGACTGACAGTAACCAGAGGGGCAGAGGGAGGCAGAGGAGGGGGTAAAGGAGGGGAAAGGTCTACTCAAGGAACATGGATGGATGACCCATGGACGACAGGGTAGGGGATTGATTTTGGGAGCAGGGTGTGGGTGGGGCAGGGGAGAGCAACAGGGGAAAAATTGTGACAAGTGTAATAGAATAGTAAAGAAATTTTTTTAAAGATTTTATTTATTGAATTATTTTGATAGAGAGGTGAAAGGCAGGCAAAAAAGAGGATAAGCAACATTGATGTGTGACAGAAACATTGTGTGGTTGCCTCTGGCATGTCCGCAACCAGGCACCTGGCTTGCAACCCAGGCATGTGCCCTGAAGCAGGCATCGAATCAGCAACCTTTCAGTTTGAGGGACGACACCCAACCCACTGACCAGTCATGGCCCAATTTTATTCGTGATGCTTGTAATTTTCCTCAGTCATTTTGATTAAAAGTTTATTAATTTTTATTGATTGTCTTAGGAATCAGCCTTGATTTATTTTCTCTATTTTCTTCTGTTTTCAATTTCATTGATTTCTGCTCTCATCTTATTAGCTCCTTCCTTATGCTTACTTTGGATTTAATTTGCTCTTCTTGTTTAATTGCCTGGGGTAGAAACTTGGTTCACTGATTTTTGACCTTTCTTACTTTCTGTAATTTTAAAGCAATAAATTTTCATCTAAACATTGTTTAGTTGCATACCATAATTGTTTTTTTCCCTAAATTTTGATGTTAAGTTTTCATTATCACTCAATTAAAAATATTTTCTGAAATTCTGTCAATATGGCAATATGGCAAAGTGGGTGAATGCTGCATTCACCTCCTCCCACAATCACATCAAAATTACAACTAAATTATTCAACAACCATCATGAGAACCACCTGAACACCTGCTGAACAGAAGTCCTGTAACTAAATATATAAGAAAGCAACGTCATGATTGGTAAGAGGGGGAGACACATGAACTGGCAGGTCCCACACCCATGGTGTGGCAATTAAGAACCCGGAGGAAGCCCTGGATGGGTACAAAAGTTGGTTAGAGCATTGTCCAAATACACCAAGGTTGCAGGTATAATCTCTGGTTAGGGCATATACAAGAATCAACCAATAAATGCATAAATAAGTGGAACAACAAATCAATGTTTCTCTCTCTCAAATCAATAAATATTTTTTAAAAAAAAAGAATCAGGAGAAATATCTCAGCTGTAGAGATTCCCCGCTGAGGAGCATGGGATCCCAGTCCTACACTGGGTTCCCCTGCCTAGGGATCCACTGCTGGGAATAAAAATCCCCATAACACCTGGCTGTGAAAAACTAGTGAAGATTATATCCAAGTGAGATGGAAGGCTGCTGGAGACCTGGGCGCTGCAGGTCTTAGGCCCAAGCACAGATTCATTTGCTCACAAACTCACTTGCTTTGGGCTCCAGCACAGAGGTAGCAATTCAAAAAGCACAAAGGACATATGGGGAAAAAACTAAATTGACTAGGTTCCAGGGGGAGGGTGCAGGAGGGACAGGGATTGGGACATCTCTCTCCAGGGATGAAAGGGATGGCAGGAGCCATTGTTCCTTTGTTGAACCCTACCCCCAAACAGAAAACCAGGTGCAGGCAGGCACAAAATCTGAGTTCTTCATTAACCTGGCTAATAGAATTCACCTCACCATGGTGATTCCCTGACACCCAACCACACCCAACTAACACTGTATTTGTAGATGACAGAATACTACTATATAGAGAGAACCCTAAAGATTCCAGCGCAAACTATTAAAGATAATAAATGAATTCAGTAAAGAAGCAGAATAATTAATATTCAGAAATTGGTTGCATTGTTATACACCAGTAACAAACTATCAGAAAGAAAGTTGAGAAAATAACTCTATTTACAACAGCATCAAAAAAGAATGAAATACCTAGCAATAAATTTAACCAAGAGTGTAAAAGACCTGTAACTATAAGACAATGAAGAAAGAAACACAAATAAATGTAAGCATATACCATGCTCATGGATAGGGAGAATTAACATCATTAAAATGTCCATACTACCCAAAGCAATCTATGGATTCAATGCAATCCTTATCAAAATACCAATAGCACTTTACACAAAACTGAAACTAAAAAAATCTAAATAATATTAATATGAAACCACAAAAGATCCCAGACCGCCAAAGCAATCTTGAGAAAGAATAAAGTTGGACGTCACACAACCTGATATCTATCCATCAAACCAAACTACAAGGCTACAGTTATCAAAAGAGTGTTGGTACTGGCACATAACAGACACACAGATTAATGGAACAGAACAGAGTGCCCAGAATTAAACCTACACCTTTATGGTCAATTAATATATGACAAAGGAGGGAAGAATATCCAGTGGGGTAAAGACAATCTCTTCAACAAATACTATTGGGAATACTGGACTGCCCCATACAAAAAAATAAAATTAGACCACCTTCTTACACCAAAACAAGAATTTACTCAAAATGGATTAAAGACCTAAATGCAGACTATAAATGTAAACCATAAAACTCCCAGAAGAAAATATAGGCAGTAAATTCTGTGATAATACTCTTAGCAATATTTTTGGAGGCATGTCTCCTTGGGTAAGGGAAACAAATGGAAAAATAAACAAATGGGAAAACATCAAACTAAAACATTCTGCACAGCAAAGGAAACCATCAAAAAAAAAAAAAGAAGAGACAACCTACATTCAGTAAGGGGTTAATATCCAAAATATATTGTTTTGGTCAAAAAGTATGTTTAGTTTTTTCTGTAAAATAAAAGATATTTTTTGTATTTTCACCAACAACTTTATTGATTTGGATATTCTGAGTATGTCAGCTCTCTCCTGTGTGGTATAATGTTCATTGATCTCAATGTTTCAATTTGATCACTATCAACTTCAACTGGTCTACTCAGCCATCACCCAGCAAGAAACCGCCAACCAAAACAAAGCACTTTTAACGTGTTCAATTAGTAACAGCACCTTCTCTATACACTGCACAATGCGTTTCAGTTGCATTTTTACCTTTCTTGAAATAATAAAGCATAATATGCTGAAAATGTTGCTTATTTTCTTCCATCTTCATTGGTGAATTTTTGTGTAGCCATTTTAATACATCTTCGGTATTAAAATGGCTACACAAAAATTCACCAATTTTGATGTCTTTTTAAAATGCATTCTGATACGACAGCTCTCACAATACAATCTAACAAAATTGTTTCAAATGAAGTTAAAAACAACTAAGCTATACTAGACCCATCTTACGGAAAACAACAAACTTTTTGGCCAGCGCAACATAAGTAACTCACGTAACTTAACCAATAAAAAAAAATTTTAAATCCTATTAAAATATGGGCAGAGGACCAGAACAGACATTCCTCCACAGAGGACATACAGATGGCGAATAGACATATGAAAAGATGTTCAACATCACTAATCATCAAGGATATGCAACTTAAACCTTCTGAGGAAGAGGAGATTGCAGCTGAAGCTAACCGTTGTCCCACCCACTCCTGCTCCTGACTCACCACTGTTCGCTCTCTCCTCAAGGAACAAGTTGGCCAGGAAGCAGCATGGCAGCAATGGCTTTTAAAGATACCAGAAAGAGCCTTGGCTGGTGTAGCTCACTGGATTGAGCGCGAGCTGCAAAACAAAAGGTCGCCAGTTCGATTCCCAGCCATGCCTGGGTTGCAGGCCAGGTTCCCAGTTTGGGGTGTGCAAGAGGCAACCACACATTGATGTTTCTCTCCCTCTCTTTCTCCCTCCCTTCCCCTCTCTCTAAAATTAAATTAAAAAATAAAACCTTTTTAAAAAATAATAAAGATACCAGAAAGATACCCACTCAACCAGAGATGACGATTTACTGGATTAGAATTCCTCTAATCAGAATGTAAAGTCTTTGGAGAAGGTGAGTGCTGACTTGATCAGAGGTGCCAAGGAAAAGAATCTCAATGTGAAAGAACCAGTTGAGACGCGTTCCAAGACTCCAAGAATCACTACAAGAAAAACTTCCTGTGAGGGGTGAGGCAGTTCTAAGACTTGGGATCCTGTCAGATAAGGACCCACAAGTGACTCACTGACTTGAAGAGCTCTTCTGAGATTTTTAAGCAGACTATTTCCATCAGTATTGAGCCAAGTCAAGACTGAAGTCATCATTGCAGATGCTTAAATCAACCTTTTTAATAACTTGACTATCAGTTGTTAAAAAAAAGGATATGCAAAGTAAAACCACAATAAGATATCACCTCACACCTACCAGAATGGCCATCATCAATAAATCAAAGAAGTTTTGGCAAGGATGTGGAGAAAAGGGAAGTCTCGTGCATACTGGTAGTATTGTAAGTTATAATAGGCACTATAGAAAACAGTATGGAGGTTTCACCAAAAATTAAAAACAGAACTACCAAATCACCTGGCAATGCCACTTCTGAGTATATATCCAAATAAATCCAAAACACTATTTCAAAAAGATATTTGCATTCTTTTGTGATCACTGACAAGATACAAAAGCAACCTAAGTGTCTGTCCTTCAGTAGACAAAAGGATAAAGATGTGGTATACTTACACAATGGAATATTACTCACCCATAATAAGAATGAAATCTTGCCATCTGCCACAACATAGATGGACCTAGAGGGTTTTATGCTAAGTCAAATAAGTCAGAGAAAAACAAATACCCTATGATTTCACTTATATGTGAAACCTAACAAACAAGCAAAAAAAAATTCATAGATACAGAGAACAGACTGGTGGTTGCCAGAGGGGAAAGGGTTTGGGAGACTGGGCGAAATAGGAGAAGGGGTTAAGAAATACAAACTGACAGTTATAAAAATAGTTACAAGAATGTAAGGCGGACCATAAAGAATATAGTCAATGATATTGTAACAACTACATATGGTATAGATCCGTACTAGACTTATCAGGGAGATCATTTCATAAATTATATAAATGGCTAATAACTATGTTGTACACCTGAAACAAATATAATGTTTAATCTCAAGTATAATAGAAATTTTTAATTCTTCAAAATATAGAAATATAAATACCCATTACGTCCACCAAAATTTCTAATCTTCTTGTGGTTTCCTCTTTGATACATGGGTTATTTAGAAGTATGTTGTTTAATTTCCAAATATTTGAAATTTTCCCAATATCTTTCCGCTGTTGATTTCTACATTAATGCTATCAGAGAACACACAATGTATGATTTCAATTATTTTAAATGTGCTAATATTTCTTTTATAGCAAAAAGTATGTTTTTTTCAAAGATTTCATTTATTTATTTTTAGAGAAAGGGGAAGGGAGGAAGAAAGAGAGGGAGAAAAACAATGTGTGGTGGCCTCTTGCACAGCCCCAACTGGGGACCTGGCCCGCAATGCAGGCATGCACCCTAACTGGGAATCAAACTGGCAACCCTCTGGTTTGCAGGCTGGCACTCAATCCACTGAGCCACACCAGCCAAAAACAAAATATGTTTTAAAAAATGTGCTCTCTAAAAAATAAAGTGTATGCTTTTGCTTCCAGCCAAGACAGAGGTGTAGGTAGATACACTGTGCCTCCTCACACAACCAAAAGGACAAGAAATTTAAAAACAAAAAATAACCACAACTGCCAGAAAATCAAACTGTATGGAACTCTGACAACCAAGGAGTTCAAGAAGAAACATTCATTCAGACTGGTAGGAGGGGTAGAGACAGGCAGCCGGGGTAGGGAGGACTCATGGCAAGGACAGCTGGTAGATCTGGTGTTTCAACATTTGCATGCAGATAAACCAGGAGGAACAACTGGGGAGTGAGACAGACAGCAAAACTCAGGGTTCCAATGTGGAGAAATAAAGCCTTAAAACCTTGGGCTATACAAACCTGTGGGGGTTGCAGCAGCAAGAGAAACTCCCAGCTTCACAGCCAGAGTTCATTGGAGAGACCCACAGGGTCCTAAAACATAGACAAACCCATCCACCCAAGAATCAGCACCAGTAGGGCCCAATTTGCTTGTTAGTACTGGGAAAAGTGACTGAAAGCTGGCCCAGAGCCAAGCAAGCAGCCTTGTTCCCTCTCTGACCCCACCCCCACACACTGCCTCAACACAGGGACATGGGTTGCCCCGCCTTGGTTAATACCTAAGGCTCTGCCCCTTACTACCAAGCAACGGGCTGAGCAAAAGAAACAGGGCCCAAATGAAAGAACAGATCAAAGCTCCAAAAATAGAAATACACTATGAAGAGATAGCCAACCTATCAGATTAAAAGTTCAAAATCCTGGTAATCAGGATGCTCACAGAAATGGTTGAGTATGGCTTCAAAATGGAGGAAAAAGTGAAGGCTATACAAAGTGAAATAAAGAAAAATATACAGGGAACCAACAGTGAAGGAAAGGAAACTGGGAGCTAAAGGAAGAAATAAACATTCCACCAGAACAGAATAAAGAAACAAGCATCCAAAAAAATGAGTAGAGGCTCAGGAACCTCCGGGACCACTTAAAATGTTCCAACATCCAAATAATAGGGGTACCGGAAGGAGAATAGGAAGAGCAAGAAATGGAAAACTTATTTGAAAAAACAATGAAGGAGAACTTCCCTAATCTGGCAACGGAAACAGACTTCCAGGAAGTCCCGGAAGCTCAGAAAGTCCCAAAGAAGTTGGACCCAAGGAAGCACACCCCAAGGTAAGTCATAATTACATTGCCCAAGATTAAAGATAAGGAGAGAATCTTAAAAGCTGCAAGAGAAAATGAGACAGTAACCTATTGGTAAAGAGTGCCCATAAGACTATCAGCTGATTTCTCAAAAGAAATCTTGCAGGCAAGAAGGGGCTGGAAAGAAGTATTCAAAGTCATGAAAGGCAAGGACCTACGTCCAAGATTACTCTATCCAACCAAGCTATCATGTAGAATGGAGAGCAGATAAAGTGCTTTACCCAGATGAGGTCAAGTTAAAGGAGTTCATCATCACCAAGCCCTTATTATATGGAATGTTAAAGGGAGTTCCCAAAGAAAAAGAAGATGATCAAAACTATAAACAGTAAAATGACAACAAACTCACAACTATCAATAACTGAACCTAAAAACAAAAATAAAAATGAACTCAGCAAACAACTAAAACAGGAACAGAATCTCAGAAATGGAGATCACCTGGAAGGTTATCAATGGGAAGGGGGAGAGAGGAGAATAGCAGAAAAGGTACAGGGAATAAGAAGCATAAATGGTAGGTACAAAATAGATGGGGGGAGGTTAAGAATAGTATGGGAAATGGAGAAGCCAAAGAACCTATATGTACCACCCACGGACATTAACCAAGGTGGAGAAAACTGGTGGGGTAGGGAGTGCAGGGCAGAGGAGAATAAAGGTGAGAAAAAAATGGGACAACTGTAAAAGCATAATCAATAAAATATATTTAAAAAATAAAGTGTGTGCTTTTATGTTAGGTGAAGTAGACTATTGTATAAATGTCAACTAGGTCAAATTATTAGTATTGTTCAGTTTTTGTATGTCCTTACTGATTTTTTACTTGTTCTATTAATTATTGAGAGAAGAGTGTTGACATCCCCAAGTCTAATTGTGGATTTGAAAATTAAGCACTTCAAGTAGACAGACTAGCTTACCATTCTGAATCTGAGCCACTTTTTTTGAGATCTCGCCAATGATCTATGAAAAAAACAAAAGTTAATAGATTCTTATTAGTTTTGAATATGTCTAAAAGCACAGGAAAATGTAACTTAAAATTAGTAATTAAAAAAAAACTTAGGCCCTAGCTGGTGTGGCTCAGTGGACTGAATACCAGCCGGTGAACCAAAGGGTCGCCAGTTAGATTCCCAGTCCAGGCCACATGCCTGGGTTGCCAGCCAGGTCCCCAGTAGGAGGTGCATTCAAGAGGCAACCGCACATTGATGTTCCTCTCCCTCTCTTTCTGCCTCCCTTCCCCTCTCTAAAAAATAAATAAAATCTTTTTAAAAAATAACTTAGAATTCTGATTTAAAATTCATTTAGATAGCAAGAACCAATTAGATACTTGTTACTTCTACTAAGATCATATTCATCTAGAATGTACCTGTCGTCTCCACTTCTCAGCTTTGGGCAACTCAGTACATTCCGAAGCGAGGAAGGGTCTTCGTTCCTAAAAAGAAGCAAATTTTACACATTGCCACTATACAGTATGAAATTACAAACTTCCTGCAACATTCAACTGATCCAGGCCTGAAGTCCAAAACGTCTAAACACATCTAAAGTTTCACTTCCAAATGATCTCATCAAGCCTTAAACCTCACTTTACAATCTCTATTTAGGAAACAATAGACAAACACATTCATTGCACTGTATTTAGTATAGTGAAGCAATGGAAACAAATTAAAATTCCTATAGTAGAGAGATGACTAAGTAAACCAGGTCATATCCACTTTATGGCATATTTATATCACCTTAAGAACAGATGGCCAACAGACCTATGAAAAGATGCTCAATGTCACTACTCATCAGAGAAATACAAATTAAAACCACAATGACATATCACCTCACACCTGTCAGAATGGCCATCATCAATGAAAGAAGTGTTGGCGAGGATGTGGAGAAAAGGGAACCCTCATGCACTGTTGGTGGGGAAGCAGACTGGAGAAGCCACTATGGAAAACAGTACAGAGGGTCCTCAAAAATTTAAAATGAAACTGCCTTATGACCCAATGATTTCAATTCTGGGGATATATCTGAAGAAACCCAAAATACTAATTTGAAAGAGTTTATGCACCCCTATATTCATTGCAGCATTATTTATAACAGCCAAGATACGGAAGCGATCCAAGTGCCCATCAACAGACAAGTGGATAAAAAAGTCGTGGTACATATATACAATGGAATATTACTCAACCATAAAAAGGAATGAAATCTTACCACTTGCGATAGCATGGATGGACCTAGAGAGTATTATGCTAAGTCAAATCAGTCAGAGAAAGACACATACCATATGATTTCATATACATGTGAAATATAAAGAACAATTTAAATAAACAAACAAAAGAGAAACAGACTCACAGTTACAGAGAACAGACTGATGATTGCCAGAGGGCAGGGGGTTTGGGGGACTGGGTGAAAAAGGTAAAGGGATTAAGAAGTACATATTGGTAGTTACAAAACAGTCATAGCGATGTATAGTGCAGCATAGGGAATACAGCGAATAATACTGTCATAATTATGTATGGTGGCAGATGGAACTGGAAGTATCGAGGGAATACTTTGTAAAGTACAAGATTCTCCAACCACTATGCTGTACACCTGAAACTGATACAAAAAAACTAAAGAAAAAGATAAAATGTAAACAAAACAGAATATCCAAAGAATGGTACATTTTATCCCTAATCTGGCTGAGTCTCTGTGAGTCTGAGATCACTGACTGGTTTCAGCTAAAAGCTGTTCCCCACAGCTATTCTACCTACTATTATTCAATATTAGACAGAGCTGGGATAATACGGGAACCCAATTATCATAGCACAAAAGAGATGGAAGAACAAGCAGCCAGATCATCACAAAGCCCTAGCTATAGAGATGCACCTAGAATTCAAGTGGATAAACTGATAAGCATGTCAGCAAGTATAGACAAGAAACAGGAAGATTTTGAGTTTAAAGTCAGCTCAGTAGGGAGTTTTACCACATTTTTCATGCTACTTTACAATTCAAGAGGAAGATTTACACCAACCTTCACTTTTCCCTCCTCCAGTTGAGCTTGGCGAAATCTTGCTAAGGCAGTCCTACCAGAAACAGAAAAGACTCCATTAGATCCTGCTCACAGACTTCTTATCACCCAAGTTCCTGGATAGAGTAAATCTGCTCATGACCATATTCAATGTCATTCTTGTGTGTGTTGGGATTAGGAAACCACAGAGAAGTTACAGGTTTCCATGTTCCAAAGAACATGAATTTGTTCCAAAGAGTAGAATTTATAGGACCATGTGTGTTTCTGAACACCCAAGTATCTATTTTATTTTCATTGCACGTAAATACTGTGGGAAACAACTTAATAGACTACTGTGGTGAGCAAAACATCCAGATATGAAAGATTAGTATTTGGGGTGCCCTAGCTGTCACTCTCACAGCCCCAGCCTCCATGCCCAGGTGAATGAATGCTCATCCAATAAAAGTTCTGGGAGCTTTCAGAAAACACTAATGGGGAAAACAAATGGGAAAATATGGAAATACTATTCGAAAATATGTAGAGTAAGGAACATATCAAAAGGCTAATACACCGAAAGGACCAAACACAAAAAGAGCTCTGTGGTAGTAATTAAGTTATATAAAATCTACAGTCAAAATTGAGTTGATACTTACATGGCTTTTTCTGCATTTCGGGCCTAAAAGGGGAAAGAACAGAAGAAAAATACCCATTTTTTAAAAACTTTTATTTGCTTTTTAGCAACAAGTTTCACCACAAGGCATAGTCACAAACAAAATGCTTGAAGTAGCATATAAACAGAGTAACAAAAAAAATATTAAAAGAGCGCTCTCCCTCTCAGGAGCATGACCACACCTTTCTTCCCTCTCAGGCACACATCTCCTAAACTCCAATGGTCCCCAAAAGAGTTGCAATGAGGGCAGCAATGGGCAGCAGCAGCTCATCCTGGGCTAACCCCTTGAATCTATCTCCAAGGTCACTTTTCTCTAACTTTCTAGTGAGCCAAAGCAATCTAGGCTTATTTCTTTTCTATAACATTTCTAGAGAGCCAAAGCATGACTGCCTGGGCTCTTTCCTGTTGCTTCTTCTCTCCTAAGCCCTTCCCTGTTTCACTGTCCCCAGCTTTAAATAAACGTACTCTCAAAATTAAAGAAAAAATAATTAAAAGATGTCCAAATCCTGTGACTTTACTTATGCTGCTCCCTCTGCCTAAAATCTTTACTCCTCTGGTCCCCAACCCCTTGGATCTGGCTAACTCCTATTCATCCTTCAAAATTTACTTGTGTCATCATCATCCCAATAAGTTTTTCCAAGACCCCCTTCTTCCCGACTAGGTTGCTACCCTTTGTCTGGGTTTATACCTACCATGGCACTTTCCATCTACTATCACAGTTGTGTGTTTTCTGGCAATGGAATTTGAGAAAGAAGAGACTAACTTTTATAAAGACAGTTTTATACAAGTACTGTCACACTAGGGTCAAGGCAATTATCCCTGAAACACAATGTCAGGCAGGGAAAATGTTTTCTGGGTGTAAGTGAAAGAGTACTTGCTGGAGTCATGAAATTGAATTTTATTCCCAGCTCTTCCACTTATCATCCCTGAGTAGTCTCTCTAGGACTACTTTACAACAGGGATCATACCTCTTATTTCATACAGAGGTCATGATGACTTGATGAGATAAATACATGAAGACATCCAGTATGCCGTTTATAGATGCCAAGCAAAAGTGAGCTCATTTAAATCTTGTCTCTCACCCTCCTTTTCAATGGACACAAAAACAAACTTGGCAAATGCTTGGTGGGTAAATGAAGACAAAATTTACTAAGGAATAAAATAGAGGCTCTCCTAGAGGAAACCATCATCCTGAAGGCTAAGACTGTGTCCTAGATATTTCATTAAAGCCTATAGATCCTAAATATTTAATTCAGTATTTCTCAATGCCTATTCCATGCTTAAAACATCATGCTAGATGCTAGGAACTAAGCCATGGTTCTTCCCAAGGAACACATAGGAACTCCCTCCAAAACAATGAATCAATAATAAGTGATCAGTGATGAGGGCATGTACCCAGAATAATGAACCCACAAATATGAACGTGTGATGGTGTTATATAAAATAACCCAAAACTCCTGTAGCCAGAAATATCCAGGCCCAAGGATCGTCTCCCTGGCTAAGGAATGGAAAAAGGAGATTCCCAATGCTTGCCAGAGTTCAGAAATGAAGAGCTTTAGAGCAGAATGAAACAGTAAATTTGGGGCATATCCTCCTACAGAAAGCACTGCTTCTAGCCAACTGGTTTCTCTCATTCTTAGGTTCTTGTGTTCATCAATCTCCAATGGTTTCCAATATAACCTTATGTTGGAGTTATTCTATAACCTTACTATAGCGTCAAGGGTTTATTATGGGGGCCTCACTTCATGAAAATATTATGGTAAATCAACATGTTGTACCAGCACTATGTGCATTCTCATATTTACCCGTAGTGAGTACTTCTTGAATGAAGAGGCCAACTAACCACGCCAGACCAGAGATCACACCCTCAAGCAATGACACTATGACATTCATTCATACGTTAACTGGAACACCTACAACGTGCCAGACATTACATAAGCACTGGTGAAAAGCCCTATCCTTGGGAAGTTTTTATCTTGTGTTGGAGGGTACTTGATAGTAGAACACATATAAATCAAACAATCCAGTAACATACGGTCACAACCAGTATGAGACTTGGGGACAAACAATCCAGCCCACAGCAGGCACCGTGAATCAGAACCGGTCCTTGTGCCTGCCTCTCTTTTCCTTAGTTTCTCCTATTGCTAACGTACAGCGCTTCGAGATTAAAACACCAATGGGAAACGGTGGCCCTCGAGATTCCAGTTTCCCTCACCAACTTCTGACAGTTAAGAGAGGCAGGAAGAGAATTCCCAAATTACACCGAAGGAGCCTGAGGCCCGCAGTGACGCCGGTTGAGCGCCTACAACGAGGGACCCAGATGGGGCTGGGAGCCCTCACAGCCGGTCTGCTCGCCCCGTCCTTTATTCACCCACCCTACTCACCATAGTGCAAGTGAAGGCGCCGCCCTCGGATCACGGCCAGGGAACTTTCCGGCCTCAGGTGAGGCCAACCCTGAGAGGAACTGAAGATTCCAACTGAACCACCGACTTTCTCAATCGGAAGGGGGAAAAAGCGTGGGGGCGGGGCCAGGAAGAACGAGAAAAAGAGAGACCGGAAGTGAAGCTGCGAATTGGCTGGAGAAGGGAGAGGAAATGCAGGGTCGCTCTGTTGGCGGCCTTCCTTGGCGTCCTCACGTAGCCCTAACGCGTACGTAGGAAGAAAGGGGGCGTTAACAAAATTGCGCTTGCGTACTGGGAATGACAGGTCTGTCTCCTACGCACCCCTGGGCGGCAGGTTTTACTCTCGCGATAACAACTGCGACATTTCACGCAGTAACTGTTGGTATCCCGGTAGCGAGCAGTGCCACTGCAATTATCTGTAAGGACGCCGGGAGTACTTTTGCAACTGTAGTTGCTCCTTCCACCGATCCTCGTGGAGAGCAAAGATGCTCCCCTCTTTATCCCAGTTAATGGACTGAATCCTGACAATTAACTGGGGTCGTTGGACAGGATCACCATCCCGCCTGCATGGAGGAGGCTGCTTCAGAAGTCAAAGCTAGTCTCCAGTTACCGTATTTTGCTGTGTGTAATGTGCACTGTTTTGCGGAAATTTTTGAGGGAAAAATAAGGATGCGGATTGTACATGGGTATAATGATTACCCACGGGTATACCAATGGATGCATACGATGGTATTATAATAATCCCATGTATAATGTGCACA
This sequence comes from Desmodus rotundus, assembly GCF_022682495.2. Classification (NCBI taxonomy): domain Eukaryota; kingdom Metazoa; phylum Chordata; class Mammalia; order Chiroptera; family Phyllostomidae; genus Desmodus; species Desmodus rotundus. The sequence goes on from NC_071396.1 coordinate 56,970,617, forward strand.
GAACCGTTTAGCCAGCGTTAAAACGCCTCTGGGCAAATCACAGCCAGAATCTGTGTTCTCCACGAATTGCAGCTGGCCCAGCTTTGTAATTGCAGCTGGCTTCTTCATGTTTCCTTGTCATTGGGACCTGTGCTTTTTGTGGGATTTTCTCCTCCTGGTATCACAGAACCTATCAGAACTGGACCAGAGCTTGAGGTCATCCTCTTTTAAAATAAGAAATTTAAGGTTCAGGGAAGAAAAGGCCACTTGCTCTGAGAAGGAGGATATTGATTAGATAATATGTGAGTCACAAGCCATAGAGACGCGGCCTGTTTGTGTGACAGGTACATTGCTAGGATCAGAAAAGATGCTTAAACAAAGACTAGGAAGACAGGAGAGGCCACTGATAGGAATGTTTCTGGTGGCTAATCCCACATGGTGTTAGCAATGGAGTGAGCTGTGATGTGGAATTTAGGTGAGAGACGATAGCAAATTCAGTTAGCAGCTCTCCCTTCCCAAGCATGGCACTTCAGCCATGGTGACTTCCTCTACTAGAGGACCAATGGTGGTCACTCTAGATGCAGCTAGGGGACCCAGCTGACATGTGGTTCAGGATCAAACAAATACTTAGAAGAAGAGACACCAGTATCTCATGCCTGAACCATGACAAGGACAAGTTTCCTCCTTAAAAGTTTTAGGTGGGCATAGGTCCATCCCACTAGACTCCTATCTTCTCACCTCTCTGTCAGATATGTGTAGGTTTATGGTTAAATAATGGCCAATGGGAATCAAATGAATGGAGTGTGTGACACTTCGGCCATGCTGTGAAAAGAAGGAACATGTCTTCCCTTTGCCCTTTTCCCTTCTCTGCTGAGAGGTTACTATGGGAACAGCCACCTTGAATTCAGAAATGGAAGTATTGAGGATGCTAGAGTGCCCTCAGAGTTCTGGAACACCTAGCTCTGTAAAATCAGAAATAAATGTAGTCTTATTTAAGCTGCTGCATTTGGGGGTCTTTTATTAGAGTTGCTTAACCTTTACCTTAAATAATATCTGGTTCCAAACAAGCAGACTTGTTCTTCACTCAGATAAGATTTTTCACACATATATTTACCTATTAAATTCCTGACTCTAGGATGCAGATATCATATGTAACAGGATTCAAGAGGCATTACCTATGTTGATTGTCATTCCAGCAACCATTCCCCCTACCCACTCCTCTGAATTCCATCTGGAAACCTTCTGATTCTGGGGAAGGCAACTACATGTCCAGCTTTAAGAGTGGATGGACCCTGGCTGGGTAGCTCAGTTGGTAAGAGCATCATCCCCATATGCCACTTGAGGGTTTGACCCTGGGTTGGGGCACATATAAGAACCAACCAATGGCCCTGGCTGGTGTGGCTCAGTGGATTGAATGCGGGCCTGCGAACTGAAAGGTTGGTGGTTCAATTCCCAGTCAGGGCACACGCCTGGGTTGCGGGCCGGGTCCCCAGTTGGGGACATGTGAGAGGCAACCAATGGATATATCTCTATACATCAATGTTTCTCTCCCTCTCTTTCTCTATCACTTCCCTTCTCTCTAAAAATAAATAAATAAAATCTGAAAAAAGAAATCAGTCCTTGTAAAGTTTTATTTAAAAAAAAAGAACCAATCAATGAATGCATAAATAAGTGAACAACAAAATCGATGTTTCTCTCTCTCTTCCTCTCTCTCAAAATAAATTTTAAAAAGTGGGTAGAATAGGAGAGTGAGGTTAAACTAATCAATCTGTCCCACTTCCCTAAGCATAATGATTGGTGGCATTAAGACCTAAGCTGACCCTGTCAGTAAGTCTCAGGACTTGCTTGCAATGATGGACAGAATACATTTTACTGAATGTTAAAACAGATGTAATACCAGAAGCTACTGTCAGCCACTTTTGGACTCCAAATCCTTAGTATTTGGTGACACAATTGAGTTGAATGACAGGATCAATGTGAACAGAGAAAGGAAGGACATTTAGCAGACTGTGACAAGATGAATGGTAAAATCTGGATTCTTGGTTTCAAGTACAGTAAGTCTGACTCTTACTGGTTTCAACACTGAAGGGAATTTGTTGGTTCATATAACTGAATGTTGACTACTGGGCTCAAGGCAAGGCCTTATTCTGTATACTCTTTCTTTTGCCTGCAGCACCCTTCATCCATCCTGCCACCTGACTCATCCTCCTATTTATGCCTGCTTATTGTTTGAGACAGTTGAGACAGCCTGGATTCATAAACTGGTTCCACCAATTACTAGCTCTGTTGCCCTAGATGACTTACTAAGTTTCTCTATTTAATTTTTACTCTGCTGTGAAATTGGCATATCAGTATTTACCTTTCTGTTTTCATTTTTCCTCATCCAGGAAATTGAGACATTTCTTTTACAGAACTATTGTTTTAAAGGAGACACTACATATATATATATATATAAAGTTCTCACTAACTATTTTGAAAACCAAAACCGCATGCCTTGCAGTTAGATCTATTATGTGGCCTTACCTAACTCCCATGTACAATCAGCTGAGCCACGCTCAGGGGGTTGTAGGACTTTGTAAAAGCTCTAATAGGCTTTAAATCATCCAATTTAAGATTTACAGGCTTCGCCTTACTGACATACTTTTTTTTATCTCCCCCTCCACACCCATGCCTGGCATAAGTTTAGCTTGTAAGATTGTGGGCTGAATTGGGTAAAGGTACAGAAACAATAGCCTTCCACTGCCTTCTTTTTTTATGCCAACAACCCCAACTTATATAGTTCCTCAGACACCTTGTAAGTTTGAACAGAATTTTCGTAGTATTAAGACTCTCTGCCCTGGCCGGTGTGGCTCAGTGGATTGAGTACCACCCTGCGGATTGAAGGGTCACTGGTTCAATTGCCGATCAGGGCACATGCCTGGATTGCAGGCCTGGTCCCCAGTTTGGGGCGTGCAAGAGGCAACTGGTCTATGTTTCTCTCGCACATTGATGTCTCTCTCCTTCTTTCACCCTCTCTTCCCTTCTCTCCAAAAAATAAATACAAAAAAAATTTGTAAAGACTTTAAACATCGACCAGTTGCCTCTTGCTCTCGCCCCTACCAGGACTGAACCCATAACCCAGGCATGTCCCCTCACTTGGAATCGAAACAGTGGCATTTTGCTTTGCAGAATGACATCAAACCATCTGAGTTGCACTGGTCAGGGCTACTTTTTCATTTTAGTCCTATCAACACATTTTGAACATCTGACCTAAAGAACTTTAATAAATTTGTATTGTTTCAACCCACTAAGTTTCTTAACAGCAGCAACATGGCACATACAGATTTTGGTACCTCAGACTGAAGTGCTGCTACAACACATACCTAAAAATATAGAAGCAGTTTTGAAATTAGGCAATAGGCAGCAGCTAAAAGAATTACAAGGGTGATAGGGAAAGTCCTAGAATGTTTATACAGATTATTAGCAAAAGAATGGATGTTAACAACTCAGCTAGCAAGAGCTCAGAAGGAAGTGAAGAGCACAGTAGAGAAAATCTACAGTCTTAGAGAATACATAATGATAAACAGACTAATAGAAACATGAACACGAACAGCACTGCTAGTGAGGACTCAGAAGGGATTGAGAAATGTTATTGGAAACTGGAAGAAAGGGGATCTTTATATAGTAGAAACTTAGCTGTGCTACAGTTATATGAAAAGCAGAACTTGGATATGATAAACTTGAATATGAAGTCAGGGAGATTTTTCTGGTTTCTTTTTGATGCTTATAGTAAAATGCAGAAGTTCAGAGGGTGGGGATAATGGTGGAAAGAAGGAGAAGGGACTAGTCAAAGAACCTGTATGAATGACCCTTGGACATGGGCAATATGCAGAATGGTATGGGGATTGACTGTGGGAGCAGGGGGTGTGCTGGGTGGAGGAGGGCAATGTAGGAAAAATTGGTACAACTGTAATAGAATAACAATAAAAAATAAAATAGTTCTATCAGCTTAAAAAAATAAAAGCAAAGATATAAACCTCGGGAAGGCCTCTTAAAAAGAAACCTGGACTTGACGATTTGTGAAATTCTCAGCCTATCCACACTGCAAAAGATACTAATATTAGGAGATTCACTCAAGGAAAGTGTATTCTGGAGAAAAAAGCAAGTTGGTGGTTAAACGACCTTTTTCTAGTGCCTTAGAAGGATCAGAATATTCATCCACACAGATAGTTTTTTGAAGAGATGAGGTGTGTGACTTGTGAATATCCCTCTATAAACTCAGCAGAAGCCAGGAATAGAAATGAGGTTATCCCGGAAAGATCTGTAGAGAAGCCTCTTGCCTAACGATGTGAATTCCCATGACATATACAGGAGACCGACAAGGTTCAGAATTTTACACCAGCCTCTCAGGAGTGCCTTTGCTGTGTCACATAGGTTTTGGATTGTTGTGAGTTCATTTCATTTGTTTCCAGAAACTTTTTAATTTCTTCTCTACTCTCATTTTTTAACCATTCATTGTTTAATAGTATTCTATTCAATCTGCATGAGTTTGAGTACTTTTGAGTTTTGTCCTTGAAGTTGGTTTCTAGTATCAGTCCCTTGTGGTCGGATAATGCTTGCCATGATTTCAATTTTCTTGAATTTGTTGAGGTTTGTTTTATGTCCTATCATGTGGTCTATCTTTGAAAATATTCCATGTGTATTTGAAAAGAATGTGCATTTTGCTTCTTTCAGATGAAAGGCTCTATACATATCAGTTAAATCCAGTTGATCTAGGCCATTGTTCAATGCCACAATATCTTTGTTGATATTTTGTTTGGAAGATCTATCCATTTTTTGACAGTGAGGTGTTAAAATTCCCTACTATAATTGTGTCGCTGTGAATATCTTTCTTGAAATCCTCCAAGATTTTCCTTATGTATTTGTGTGCTCCTATGTTGGGTTCATATATATTCACAATGTTTATGTCTTCTTGATGGATTCTTCCCTTGAGTATTATGAAGTGACCTTCTGGATCTCTTTCTATGGTCCTTCTTTTGAAATCTATTTTGTCTGATATGAGTATTGGTACCCTGGCTTTATTTTCTTGTCCATTTGCTCGGAATATTTGTTTCTAGCCCTTCACTTTCAGTCTGTGTAAGTCTTTTGTTCTGAGGTGGGTCTGTTGTAGGCAGCGTGTATGTGTGGGTCATGTTTTCTTATCCATTAAGCTATTCTATGTCTTTTGACTGGAGTAATTAATCCACTTATATTTAAGGTTATTATTGATAGGTACTTATTCATTGCCATTTTACTGCTTTCGTACCTTTGTTCCTCTCTCTCTCACTTTTTTTTTTTTCCTTTTCTGAAAGCAGACCCTTTAGCATCTCTTGCAGGGCTGTTTTGGAGGAGGTATATTCTTTGTGGTTTCTTTTGTCTTGGAAGCTCCTTATTTGGCCTTCCATTTTAATTGAGAGCCTTGCTATATAGAGAAGTCTTGGTTGCAGGCCTTTGGTTTTCATTACTTGGCATATTCTTTGGCAACCCCTTTTGGCTGAGCGTTTCCATTGAGAAGTCAGCTACTGGCCTTATCGGGTCTCCCTTGTATGTTATTTCCCCTTTCTCCCTTGCTACTTAATGATTCTTTGTCTTGGAACTTTGCCATTTTAATTATGATTTGTCTTGAAGTGGGCCTCTTTGGGTTCCTCATGATTGGGATTATCTGTGTTTCCTGGATTTGTGTGACTTTTTCTCTCATCAAAGTAGGGAAATTTTCCATCATTACTTTTCCAAACAGGTTTTCTATCCCTTGCTCTTCTTCTTTACCTTCTGGTATCCCTATTATATGGATATTATTACGTTTCATGTTGTCCTCCAGTTCCCTTAACTCCTCTTTGTTCTTTCTGAGTCTCTTTTCCTTTTCTTGCTCTTTTGGGGAGTCTTTTTCTACCTTGTCCTCCAGCTCGCTGATTTGATCCTCTGCTCCATCTATTCTGCTGTTGATTCCTTCCACTGTGTTCTTCAATTTAGAAATTGTATTCTTCATTTCTTCTTGGCCTTATTGATAGTTTCTATTTCTTTTTCATGTTGATATTGTTTGCAGTTAGTTCATCGTAGTTTCCCTGTAGTTTTAGGTAATTCTCACTGAGGTCATTGAACTTCCTTATAACCATTGCTTTGAACTCAGTATCTGATAGTTCACTGCCGGTATTTCATTTAGCATTCTTTCTGAGGCTTCATCCTTTCCTTTCATTTGGGGTTTATTTCTTTGTCTTTCCATTGTTTCTGAGTCTCTTCTTGTTAGCCTCTGCTTCTTAAATTGATATGTTCAGACTCTCTGGGTTTGTGGTGTGAACTTCTATGGTAGGAAACCTGTGAGATTTAGTGGTGCAGTCTCCTTGATCCCCTGAACTTGCTGCTTTGGCCTGCCATTTATGTTGGCTCTCTGGATGTATGTGGGTTTTGATTGCTTTGGGTCTTTCTGTCATTTGACCTTCCCTCCAGCTGGTTAACTGAGGGTCACTCTGCCCACCACATCTTGTATGCTGTTGTGCAGGTGTGGACAAGTACTGTTAAAGTTGGTTCTTCTGTCTGTCCACGGTTTGAGGCTTCTCTCTTGCTATTGTTCAGTTATTTCTTGTGGGTAATTTCTCCACTGTTTGGTTGTAATTCTAGATTGGTCCTGAGTGGAGGTTAGTGTGGTTTCCACTCACTTTTTCACCATCCTCCTTTATTATCTATTGGTGGTTCCTTTGTTGGTGGGTTTTCTATTCCAGCAGGTATACCAGTGTTCACAGCTCCCACCTACTCCTTTATGTGATCAGTTGGAGGGGGAATGCCAAATGGATTAAGAAAATGCAAGTGTATTCTATGGTATTTAAAGTACCAACCTGTAGAGAGGAGATAGGAGATCCTTTGGGTAATTATAGTGTTAACCATGATATTTCACCCAACTAGTCACTTTTTAGAAAGGTGGAAAAAAGATAAGACTCTTGTTAGAGGGGGAAAGTATTGCGAATTGAATCCAGAAAACTGTGAGCTTGTGGGAGGTCATATTATGAGATATAATGAGTGTAAAGGATTGAAAATAGATGTAGGGTGTGAAAGAATAGAGTTAACCACAACAGTATTAAAGTTCTGGGAGATAGTGAAATGGGCTAAGATTGAGGAGGGGTGCTGTATAGTATTTACAATTGTATGGAACAATTATTTACACTAATACTGGAACAACAATCATATGCCAGAATCTATATGATCTGAGTAACAATAGGAAGTACATGACTGAGAGTAGTGTGCTATTGCAACACAAGTGAAGTGAAAGAAGGGATATTAAAAATATAGTGTGAAAGAGAGAACAAGGAAAACCAGTCAAACAATGCAATTAAACAAACAAATAAAACAAAGAAAACTAAACAGAAAGAGAAATGAAAATATAGTAATAAAATAAAAGTCAAATAATGAAAAAATAACAATGATACAAATAAACAATAACTCTCAAGTTCTCTGGAATAGCAAGGTGAAATTTGTCTCAGTTTCTCAATTGTTGGGATTATCCTGTGATGCCTCTTTGGGTCTAAATCTGGTCCTTTCACAGCTCCAGGTCTTATTGTCTCACTTGGGTAAAAAAAAAATTAAAAATTAAAAAGTATATATAGAAAGAAAAGCCTCCTGCTGACTTTAAACTGGCCAAGTGAGTTCTGCTGGTCTTCCTGGCTGCAGCAGGCTGAGGAAGGTTGGGTTTTGTGAGGATGGGTGCCAGGTATGGGCCGCACTCTTCACTGTTGCCCAGCCTCCATCCCAGTTACTCAGTTTGCTGCTGGGCCCTCAGTGCCTTTCTGTGCCAGGCCTATGCCTTCAAGCCACCAGTAGTGCTGTCCTTGAGGTACACCAGTTAGGGGCAACTCATACACCACCTTCTCACTCTTTGCTGTCCTGGGTACTGTCAGTCTCTTCAGGGTAGTTCGGCTCCTCCACGGAGTTTCGTCTTTCTGGGGACTGCTGACTTCCTGAGCCCTGCTGCTCTCCTCTGCATGGGGCACCTCCTCCTTCCTCTTAAGGAGCCAGTCTGACTAAGAATCTTTAAATGAAGTAAAGCCAAGTAGCTGTCATAGTCCCTGGAGGGACTACACTACCTCCTCCATTTTCCAGGTGACCAGCTTTACTCTAACCACCAACTGCTGACTTCCAAAGACTCTGGAGTTAGTGGCCACACATTAAAATTTTGCCTGAACCAGTTCAACCCAGCCTGTTTCAGATTTGCCAAAAATACTGAGTGGTATTGCTCTCAGGTGGCACACTAAACATGTAGTGGCACTATAGGAAGTTTGAATAAAAATGATAGCTACCATTTCATATTCTAGTAAGTACTAAGTTCTTTACCACAATGGCTCATCTACTCCATAATGATCCAGCAAGATAGGCCTTTTCCCCCCCACCCACTTAACAGATAAGGAAACTAGATCTTAAAGCTACATGCTCAGTTCCAAATCTAAGCCAACAACTGACTTTTAGCTGAGATTCCAATGAGGTCTGACAGCACAGTCCATATTGTTTGCACAATGTAACACAGCCTCAAAAATAGCAAGGCTCTGATGCTAAAACCAGAGGGTTTTAGAGGCCAACATAGCACAGTACCAGAATTTAGGGGACAAAGTGACAGATTATTTGGCCAGGTTTTAGAAGTTACACACTTTAATTTCCAAGGTCTTCTACCCTTGGCTTGCCTTTTCAATGATTTATAGCCCTTTCACAAATTGTTCTCCAGGACTGAAATATATTAACATAGATCTAGATAGTTATCATCCACAACTGCTGAAAACATTTGGTGCAAGATTGGTGGGGGACTTTTAAATGCATAGAAAAGAATGAAATCACCTGAACCTATTGATCAAGCTTGGTATCATCAAAAGTAAGGAATTCTGACATTAACATTATGTGCATCCTGACATGATGCCACAGGACAGCATCTTCCATTTTTAATTTTTTTAGGAAACTCCATACTGTTTTCCACAGTGGCTGCACCAATCTGCATTCCCAACAGTGCACAAGGATTCCCTTTTCTCCACATCCTTACCAGCACTTGTTTGTTGATTTATTTTGTCAGGTATGAGGTGATATCTCATTGTGGTTTTAATTTGCATCTGCCTGATGATTAGTAATGTTGAGCATTTTTTCATATGTCTATGGGCCCTCTGTATGTCCTCCTTGCAGAAGTGTCTATTCAGGTCCTTTGCCCATTTTTTAATTGGATTATTTGTCTTCCTGGTGTTGAGTCATATAACTTTTTACTATATTTTGACATTAAACCCTTGTCCCATGTATCACTGGCAAATATGTTCTACCATACAGTAGATTCCCTTTCATTTTGATTATTGTTTTCTTAGCTATGTGGCTTTTTACTGTGATGATGTCCCATTTTTTTATTCCCTTTGTTCCCTTGACCTAGGAGATATGTCAGCAAGAATATTGCTATGCAATATATCTAAGCAATATATTGCTTAGCAATATCTATGCAATATATTGCTATGCAATATGCAATATGCAATATTGCTATGCAAGATATCTGAGATTTTACTACCTGTTTTCCTGTAAGATTTTTAAGATATTGCAACTTAAGAGAACCAAGATGGCGGCGTAGGTAGACACACTGTGCCTTCTCGCACAACCAGAACTGACAGAAAATGAAACGGCAAGAAGTCCGACACCAAGTAGATAAAAAAGAAACATACATCCAGACTGGTAGGAGGGGCAGAGAGGACTCGCGTGGCAGTGGCGGGACTGAGACTGGCGGAGTGTGGGACGAAAGGGGCAGGCAGTCTGACCAACTAAAAGACCCTGCAGCCCCGCATTCATGCACAGATAAACCGAGAGGGCCAGACTCAGAGTGGTGGAGAGCAGGGCAGGCAGAGCGGCGGGTAGCACCCCGAGACCTCACACTCACACACAGATAAACTGGGATGAACGGCGGGGAGCGAAGCAGACCACCTAGCCCAGGGCTCCAGCGCGGGGAAATAAAGCCTCAAACCTCTGACTGAAAACGCCTGTGGGGGTTGGGGCAGCAGCAGGAGAGACTCCAAGCCTCACAGGAGAGATTGTTGGAGAGACCCACAGGGGCCTAGTGTGTGCACAAGCCCACCCACTTGGGAACCAGCACCAGAGGGGCCCAGTGTGATTGTGGGTAACCGAGGGAGTGACTAAAATCCAGTGGAGAGTGCAGTGGGCGCCATTGCTCCCTCTCGGCCCCTCCCCCATGTACAGCGTCACAGCACAGCGACCAGCGTTACCCTGCCCCAGGGAACACCTAAGGCTCCGCCCCTTTAAGTAACAGATGTGCCAAGACCAAAAAAAAAAAAAAAAAAGGACCAAATGACAGAACACTTCAAAGCTCCAGAAAAGATACAACTAAGCAAGGAAGAGATAGCCAACCTATCAGATGCACAGTTCAAAACACTGGTCATTAAGACGCTCACAGAATTGGTTGAATTTGTTCGAAAACCAGATGAAAAAATGAAGCCTATGCTAAGAGAAACAAAGGAAAATGTACAGGGAACCAATAGTGATGTGAAGGAAACTGGGACTCAAATCAATGGTGTGGACCAGAAGGAAGAAAGAAACATCCAACCAGAAAAGAATGAAGAAAGAAGAATTCGGAAAAATGAGGAGAGGCTTAGGAACCTCCAGGACATCTTGAAATGTTCCAACATCCGAATTTTAGGGGTGCCAGAAGGAGAAGAGGAAGAACAAAAAATCGAAAACTTATTTGAACAAATAATGAAGGAGAACTTCCCCAGTCTGGCAAAGGAAATAGACTTCTAGGAAGTCCAGGAAGCTCAGAGAGTCCCAAAGAAGCTGGACCCAAGGAGGAACACACCAAGGCACATCATAATTACATTACCCAAGATTAAGCAGAAGGAGAGAATCTTAGAAGCAGCAAGAGAAAAGGACACAGTTACCTACAAAAGAGTTCCCATAAGACTGTCAGCTGATTTCTCTAAAGAGACCTTACAGGCAAGAAGGAACTGGCAAGAAGTATTCCAAGTCATGAAAGGCAAGCGCCTACATCCAAGATTACTGTATCCAGCAAAGCTATCATTTAGAATGGAAGGGCACATAAAGTGCTTCTCAGATAAAGTCATGTTAAAGGACTTCATCATCACCAAGCCTTTATTACATGAAATGTTAAAGGGACTTATCTAAGAAAAAGAAAATAAAAAATATGAACAGTAAAAATGACAGCAAACTCACAGTTATTAACAACCACACGTAAAACAAAAACAAAAGAAAACTAAGTAAACAACTAGAACAGAAACAGAACCACAGAAATGGAGATCACATGGAGGGTTATCAATAGGGGATTAGGAGGGGGAGAGAGGGGGGAAAGGTACAGAGAATAAATAGCATAAATGATAGGTAGAAAAGGGTGAGGGTAAGAATAGTGTAGGAAATGTAGAAGCCAAAGAACTTATAAGTATGACCCATGGACATGAACTATAGGGGGGGAATGTGGGAGGGAGGGGTGATCAGGATGGAGTGGTGTGAGGGGGGGGAATGGGACAACTGTAATATCATAATCAATAAATATATCAAAAAAGATATTGCAACTTATATTTAAGTCTTTTATCCATTTTGAGTTTATTCTGGTGAATGGTGTAAGTTGGTGGTCTACATTCTTTCTTTCTTTCTTTTTTTTCTTTTTTCTTTTTTTTTTTTTTTTTTTGCATATACAAGTCCAATTCTCCCAACACCATTTATTAAAGAGAGTGTCTTTAGACTATTGTGTGCTACTGCCTTGTCAAATATTAATTGGCCATAAAAACATGGATTTACTTCTGGGGTCTCTATTCTGTTCCTTTGATTTATATGTCTGTTCTTATGTGAGTACTAGACTCTTTTGACTACAGTGGGCTTACAGTATAATTTGGTATCATGTATTGCGATCCCTCCAACTTTGTTTTTTCTCAAGATTGCTGAGGCTATTCCGGGTCTTTTTTGGTTTCATATAAACTTTTGGAACATATGTTCTAGATCTGTGAAATATGTCATTGGTATTTTAATAGGAATTGTGTTGAATTTATAGATTTCTTTGGGTAGTATAAACATTTTAATGTTAAATCTTCCAATCCATGAACATAGTATATACTTCCACTTATTTGTTTCTTCCTTAATTTCTTTCTTGAATGTCCTACAGTTTCCGAGTACAGGTCCTTACCTGCCTGGTTCAATGTATTCCTATGTACCTTATTTTTTATTGTTGTTGTTGCAATAGTAAATGGGATTGTTTTCTTAGTATCCTTTTCAGATAGTTCATAATTGATATATAAAAATGGCTTAGATTTCTGGGTATTGATTTTTTTTCTCACTACATTGCTGAATTCATTTACCAGGTCTAGTAGTTTTTTGGTGGAGACAATATTATGTCATCTCCAAATAAGGTAAGTTTTACTTCCTTCTTTACAATTTGGATGCCTTTTATTTCTTCATGTCTGATCACTCTGGCTAGGAGGACTTCCAGTACTATGTTGAATAAAAGTGGTAAAAGCAAATACCCCTTCTTTTTTCCTAATTTTAAGAGAATTGCTTTTAGTTTTTGCCCATTGAGTGTAATGTTGCTTGTAGGTTTATTGTAAGTTGCCCATATTATGTTGAGGTATGATCCCTCTATTCCCACTTTGTTGTTTTTATCATAAATGCATGCTGGATTTTACCAGATGCTTTTTCTACATCTATTGATATGATCATGTGATTTTTATCATTCATTTTATGTTATGTATCATATTTATTGATTTGCAACTATTGGGCCAACTTGGCCTCCGTGGGATAAATCCCACTTGATCATGGTGTATAATCTTTTGAATGTATTACTGGGTCTGTTTTGCTAACATTTTGTTGAGGATTTTACCACCTATGTTCACCAGGGATATTAGCCTATACTCCAGGTTATGTTTTTACCTAGTTTGGAATTAGGATAATACTGACCTCATAAAAAGAGTTTGAAAGTCTTCCCTCTTCTTGTATTTTTTGGAATAGTTTGAGGATAAACGTTAGTTTTTCTTGGAATGTTTGGTAAAATTTGCTTGTGAAACCATCTGGTCCAGGACTCTCATTTGCTGGAAGTTTTTAAATTACTGTTTCAATATCATTAGTTGTTATTGTTCTATTCAGGTTTTCTGCTTCTTCCTGATTCAGTTTTAGAAGACTATGTTTATAGAAATTTATCCATTTTGCCCAGGTTGTCCAATTTCTTGGCATATAGTGCTCATAGTATTTTTTTTACAATCCTTTGTACTTCTGTGGTATCAGCTGTTACTTCTCCACTTTTATTTCTGATTTTAATTGGGGCCTCTCTCCTTTTTTTTTTCTCCTTTGTTTGTCCACATGATCTTTAACTGAAATATTTTCCTTTGTAGTTCTTAACTAGCTGGGCAGAGCTGGGTTAAAGTTTGGTCAATTTTATCCTTTCAAAGAACCAGCTCCTGGATTCATTGATCTTTTGAATCGGTATTTATTTATTTATTTTTTAGTCTCTGTGTTATTTATTTCTGCTCTGATCTTTATTACTTCCTTCCTCCTACTCACTCTGGGCTTCGTTGTTGTCCTTCTAGGGGTTTTTTTAGGTGTAGGGTTAGATTGAAATTTCTCTATTTTCCTGAGGTAGGCTTGTAATGCTATGAAATTCCCTCTCAGGAGTGCTTTTGCTGTGTCCAATAGGTTTTGGGGTGTTGTGTGTTCATTTTCATTTGTTTCCAGGTAATTTTTTATTTCTTCCTTGATGTCATTGACAAATCACTTATTATTTAATAACATGCTATTTGGCCTCCATGCATTTGAATGTTTTTTAGTTTTCTACTGAGGTTGATTTCTAGTTTCAAGCCATTATAACCCAAGAAAATGCATATGATTTCATTTTTCTTGGACTTGTTCAGATTTATTTTTGTCCTACCATGTGGTCTATCTTTGAGAATGATCCATATGCACTTTAGAAGAATGTGTATTCTTCTGCTTTGGCATGACATGTTCCATAAATATCAATTGAACCCATTCGTTATTTAAGGTCACTGTTTCCTTGTTGAATTTTAGTCTGGTGACAGTGGGATGTTAAAATCTCATACAGTGACTGTATTGCTGTCAATTGCTTCCTTAAAGTCCACCAATATTACCTTTATATATTTATGTGCTCCTATATTGGGTGTATATGTGTTTACAAGGGTTATATTGTCTTGTTTGGATTGATATATTTAGTATTATGTAGTGACCTTCTTTGTCTCTGTTACAGCCTTTGTTTTGAAGTCTATTGTTTTTTGGATAAAAGTATTGCTACCCTGGCTTTTTCTTTCTTTTTTTTTTTGGTCTCCATTTGCATGGAATATGTATAATGTCCATTGTTTCACTTTCAGCCTGTGTAAATCTTTTATGCTGAGGTGGATCTCTTGTAGACAGCATATATGTGTGTGTGTGTGTGTATGTGTGTATATATATATGTCATATTTTCCTATCCATTCAGCCACCCTATGTCTTTTGATTAGATCATTTAATCCATTTACATTTAAGATTATATTAATAAGTACTTATTCATTACCATTTCCCCCTGTATACCTGTGTTCCCCCCCTCTCTCTTTTGTTTTCTTCATAAAGCAGTACATTTAATATCTCTTGCAACACTGGTTTGTTGATAGTGAACTCCTTTTTTGTCTGGGGAGCTCTTTATCTTTGCCTTCAATTTTAAATGTCAGCCTTGCTGGATAGAGTAGTCTTGGTTGCATGTCCTTGCTTTTCATTACTATGAATAGTTTATGCCAATCCCTCTGGACTGAAGTGTTTCTTTTGAGAAATCAGCTGATAATATTATTGGAATTCCTTAGTAGGCAACTGTTTCTCTCTTGCTGCCTTTAATTTACTGTCTTTAAACTTTGCCATTTTAATTATGATGTGTCTTGGTGTGGGTCTCTTTGGGTTCTTCTTAATTGGGACTGTTTCCTGAACTTGAGACTTTTTTCTTCACTAGGTTAGGGGAGTTTTATATCATTATTCTTCAAACTGGTTTTCTATCCCTTGCTCAGTTTCTTCTGCTTCTGGTATCCCTGATGTGGATATTGTTATATTTCATGTTGTCCCTAAGTTCCCTTAAACCGTCTTCATTCTTTTAAAGTCTTTTTATCTTTTTGTTACTCTGATTGGGTGCTTTTATCTACCTTGTCTTCCAAATCGATGATTTGATCCTGTACTTCACCTAGTCTTGCTTTAAATTCCTTATATTGTAATCTTCATTCTCAGATGTTGCATTCTTCATTTCCACCTTGTTCTCAGTCTGTGTCGTTTTTCATGCAGATGTATTTCCCACTAAGTTCCTCCTAGAGTTCTAATTTCCTTGAGCATACTTATAATCATTACTTTGAACTTCATGTCTGATACATTGCTTCCCTCAACTTTATTTAGCTTTTTTTCTGGAGAGTCCTCCTTTTCTTTTGTTTGAGGGTTGTTTCTTTGCCTCCCCATTTGTTTTCTCTTTTTGTTAGTTTGTATATATTAGATATGCTTTGACTCCCTGTCTTCATGGGGTGGCCTTATGTGTTAGGACCCAGTGGTACAGTCTGCTTGCTCTCCTGAGCTGGATACTCTAGGAATGACCTTTATGAGGGTTATGTGGGCTCTCCTATTGTTTTTGGGTCTTGATTATTGTTGGCCTGTTCATTGGTAGGATCTTCCTTCTGACTAGCTGACTGAGAGGCTCAACCCTAAGTACATCTTCTATACTGTTGTACAGGGCTCACGGAACAAAACAACACACACATACACAAAACCCAAAACCAGCAAAAACACTCTAACAACAGCAAAATCAACAACAAAAGAGCAAAGAATAATAAAAGTGGAAAGAGAAATGTAATAGAAAAAAAATACAAGAAGACTAAAGGAAAGATAAATAAATGATTATGAGAGGACAAAAGGAATAAACAGTAAGAGTAAGGAATAGAAAGAGGAAAACAACAAAAAAAGGACATAGAAATAAGAAATAAAAATAATAAGACAAAATAAGAAAAGGAAAAATGGACTAAAAATTGAAAGAGTAAAATAAGTGATATGAAAGAAAAATTAGAGGGGAAAAAAACTAGGAAAAAATAATACTGAATACAAAGGCTATGAAAAAAATAATGAAAATAATGAAAGAACAAAGTGGAATTCATCTCTGCAATGTTTAGTGCTTGCCTGCTGGGTTCTCCCTTTGGATATGGCTCTGATGTTTTCTGAAGCTGATGTAAGTCAGTTTCAGATGCTGTCCGTATCTAGTCCTTGGCAGCCAGTTCAAAGATACAAGTGATTCACAGTCTGTGGCCGTCTCCTCCAATGCACAGATTTGCTTGTTTGTGCATGGGATCATCCATGCTGTGCTGCAAAGCTTTCATCAGCACAGGGCCCAGGGGTGGGTCAGTAAAGATCCCAAGGCACTGTAGGATCTGCCACTACCTGCCAGCCTATTGTCAGTCTTAGTCTAGTTTTTGACCAGACTGTTTCTGGGAGGGCTTCTGGCAGAATCAGCAGGATGGTACCACTGGATCTTCCATGGTGGGGAGGTGCCTTTCAGACTTCAGGAAAGATGGTGGGTGTGTTCCCCTACCCTTGAGTCACACATCTGAGTCTGCCTCATATTATTTCCCTGAACTGTGCAGGTTGGAGCCCCTAGTAGGAAAGTGGGTGGCGCCTTCAGAGCCCAGCGTCTGAGTCTGAATAAAACCAGCAGGGTGTTTCTATGGGTCTCCTGTGGAGGGGAAGTACCAGTGGCTCCTGGGCAAGTGCTGGGAATGGCCATACCCTGTCAGCCTCTGATACCCCAAATCTGCCTATGTTGCTGTCTCTTCCACAGAAGGTAAGATGCAGGTTAGGGCAAGCAGGGTTCCAGAAGATGGTGTGACCAGGGTTCCAGAGAGTGTGGCAAGAGGTATCCCAGAGGATGGGGTAATTGTTTTTCTCCTGAGAGGAGCTTGTTCTCAAAAACAATGGCTTCTGCAGTATTGGGGGATTAGCCACCACATAGATCCCTGCAGCAGCTCCCCCACCTCTCTCCCCAGTGCCTTCCATTCCAGACTCAGGTGACTGTGCATGCTGCCCTCCCTTCACTGGAGCCCAAGGTGAGTGGCTGTGGTGGGGGAGGGAACCCTGTGGTTTGGCCCCTTAAAAAAAAAATAGTGGTTTTGTCTCCAGTGGATTGTCTTTTCCTCGCAGACAAAAACCCCATGGCCATTACCCACTGAATGCTGCCTGGATGGCTGATCCCAGCACTGACTGTGCTTGGGAGCCAAGGCTGGGATCCAAGCTTCACTCCTCTCAGGGAGAAGCTCCCATAGCCATGCTGTAACCTCAGCCTGCTGCCCATGAGAACAGGACCTGCTCCTTTTGCATCCTCACCCTTCCTACCAGTCTTGAGTTGGTTTCTGCCCATCCTTGGTTAAAAGTCTCTTCTTCAGGTAGTCTTTGGCTGGTTATTTTGGGTGGCTGTTTCCATCTTTATTTCCAGTTTGGTTCTAGGAGGAAGAACTATCCCTCCTACTCACTCCATCATCATTTTGTGGCCCTCCCTCCAATATTATGGTTGTTTTAAAAACATTTATAGGTAAAATTATATGATAGTTGAGATTTGCTTTAAAATACTCTAACAAATAAAGGGGGGAAACTGACATCTGTCAGAGGGGAGAGGGTTGGGGGCTGGGTGAGGTGAAGGGAATAAGCAAATTAAAAAAAAAAAGACTCATGGACACAGTCAACAGTATGGTGAATGTCAGAGGGAAGGGGCAATGGGGAGAGGTAGAAGGTAAAGGGAGGCTAAATGGTGATGGAAGGAAATTTGGGGCAGTAAACACACAATATACAAATGATATATTCTAGAACTGTATACCTGAAACCTGTAGAATTTTATTAACCAATGCTGTATCAATAAATTCAATTAAGAAAAAAAGAAAAAAAAAGGATGGGGCACAGAAAATTAACAGATGTTTAATTGAGTAATACAACGAAACTCATTGTACCATTATTGCCTCTATTTCTTTAAGACTTTTCATAATTAAAATGTTTTAAAAGTTAAAATTATATTAAATAGTAAATCATGTTTCCTCCATTCATTACCACTTATCATTTGGCAAATATTCCAATTCCAGGGTATGGGTGGGGGGGAGCGCAGTTGACCCATCTGATTTAGAAACCTAGTTAATGAAGCATTTTGAAAAAAGTATCTACTTGGCAGATAGGGTAATTGTGATATAATTGTGAATATTAACATGAAAACCACCAAAGTGAATAGGCTCTCTTGCACCCACAACAGAGAACCAGAGAGGGTTTCAAAGTCAGTGTCAAGTCCTTGCTTCAGCTCTTAGGTGTACTGTATAAAAAGTAGAAAAGCATTGGAACATTACCCATATATGCTCAAGTGGGGGGCTCGATCTCTGGTCAGGGTACATACAAGGAATGAATGTATAGATAAGTGGTACAACAAATTGATGTTTCTTTCTTTCTCCCCCCTCCACCCCTCTCCTCAACCTAAATTCAGTAACTACAAATAAAATGGAAAATCAAAAATCTTCCCTCTGAACTCTGTCCTCTTCAGAAAAAATGGTCTGCAAGCTCTGATCTCTTCTGTATCTGTTCAGGTTTATTGTGTGAAAGCTGTCACCCAAAATTTCGGTGGACAAGCAAATGGTCACAGCTTGTAGTGTCATTGTGCGCTCATCTGTGTGAGACAGACCATATCATTTAATACACAACTATAGTTTGACTTTTCCAAATTAAAATACCCTGGATGAAATGCCCATCCTTCTAATAGAGTTTATGCCTACATCAGTCAGAAATCTTTTCCTGGCCCCAAACCATTCATCCATGTCTAATCAATTCTTTCTTTAGAGAGAGAAACATTGATTTGTTGTTCCACTTATTCATCGGTTGATTCTGGGTAAATTCTTTTTACAAAAGATTCTATTTACCTTTAGAGAGAAAGGGAGGGAGGGAGAGGGGGAGAGAAACATCAGTGTGAGAAAACATTGATGAGTTGTCTATTGTATGCGCCCCATCTGGGGACGAAACCTGCGACCCAGACACATGCCCTCACCAGGAATCGAACCAGTGACCTTTCACTTTGTGAAATAACGCCCAACCAAGCCACACTGGTCAGGGCGATTCTGGGTCAATTCTTGATTAAAAGTTCCTAAGGACTCCAATGATCATTTAATGCTTCCTCTTAAATGGTAGGTACATCAGCCAAGCATTAAGTCAAAGAAACATCCTTAGTTAATGTACCTAACACATGAATCTCTGTGGCTTGATCCAGGAAGTGAACATTTAGTAGGCAGAATGACTGGAGTCACCCATTCTCTGTTTGGGGAACTGCCCCTGTTCCACCCACAGGCATCTACTTTAGAGGAAGGCCTCATTGTGATAACCTTGGTTCAATGACCATCATTATTGGGGGAATAAGAAGGCAAGCTAACAGAAACTAATATTCAAATCAAATCTAAGAGGATGGTTACTCTATGAAATCAAGCCATGAGATGAGATTATTAGAAGTGCAGGTAGTCCTGCTTATGAAGGAAGTCCATCTCAAGGGAGTGGAAAAATTCTTACTGATGAGCTACTGAGTTATTACCTCTCCATCTGCCACCAAATGATTTTTGCCTAAGCTCGGTCACTTACCAATATTCTGTGCGGGAGACAAAAGTAGTCAGGGTCTAGCCTCTGGTTTTGTGGGTCATACTGCAAAGTATATTCAATGAAAGATGCAATGCTTAAAACAAAGAACCACAATAGCAACATAGTAAAAATGACTAGGAGGTATCAGGACTACTCAGTGGAATTGCCCTAGTCTCCTCAGGCCCATTTAGGAAAGTTCAGGGGTTGACAAAAGTAGGTTTACAGTTGTTCATATGCAAAAAGACATTCAGGTTATGAAAATAATACAAGAATAAACTGCTGTGTACTCACACTGTAAACCTACTTTTGTCCACCCCTGTATGTTTTTACAAGGGGAGAAACTTAGAAGTGTGAAAAAGATCAAGTTTGCTATTTTTGAGAATCCACTCCCACCATCCTTGCTATCAGATATGCATCAGCTGTCTTAGGAGATAGGTTTAATACCACAGCTTGCTATCAAAATACTTATTAAAAAGATTAAAAATAGCAGTTAAATTTCTTGTTAAGATTTGCAGTGGGGCTGAAAATGGACACATGTGAAGCAGTTATGTTTAATGAATGTTCTTTGAATTCTCAGGCAAGCAAGAGATAATTACATGTAAACAATTTGCAATTAAAAGCATAAGCAGAGGAGAATGAGCTGTTCTCAAATTCCAATTGTACCACAAAGGTTTTGACCTTGATTACTTATCCCAATAGTTTTCAATCCTGTGGCTCCCTAGAATCATCTGGAAACATAAAATACTGATGCTCAGGACCCATCCTGACAAATTCAAGCCAAATGTATGCATCTCTAGTTCTAGCAAAGAAGTTATTAATTAACACCTACTCCACGAAACTGTTAAAGGATTTATGCTATTCCCCCCACCCTGCTGAATACAAGCAAAAGTTTATTTAGAAAGTCACAGAGGTAGAAAAAGTGAGCCAGCTGGGCTGCGTGGGCTCAGGAAACAAGCTACAGAGGCAAAAGATGGGTTCTTGGAGCTTAGGAGTGCATAGGTTCATGCCTTGAAGGAAGAAGAGAAAAGCTGTGGGCATAGGGGGCTGGGGGGAGAGATGGGGAGAGCAAGGAAGAGAGGAAGAGGGAGATGGGGGAGAGGGAGAGAGTTGAAGGAAGACAGAGGGAGAGGGAGGTGGAGAGAGAGGGAGTGGGAAGGAGAAGTAGGGTGGGGAGAGAGGGGAATGGGAGGGAGAGGGGAAGAGGGAAGGAGAGAGGGGTGGGGAGAGATGGAGAGGAAGGGAGAAAGGGAAGGGGAGAGGAGAGGAGAAAAAGAGGGAGAGAAAGGGGAGAGAGAGGGGAGAGGGAGGGAGAAAGAGAGGGAGAGTGCACACACCAGGATCTATGCTTTTAAACTGCTTGAGCAGTTACATGCTTTGCATAGCAAGCACTTAAGGGTCACAACAGAAGCCCATAGTACTTTAGGTTGCACAGAGCAAATGGAATGCCTAATGCTTATTACATACCTAGATACCCCGCAAACACAATGTACTCAAAATCTTTTACAGAACCTATGATTTTACCAGTTTTAAATTCATGGAGGTTTATCGTGGACTGTAACAAATACTATCATAGTAAAGTAACCACATCTAAAACAGGGAGTAAGAAACAGATGGTGGCTCCCTCTTCTCTTTATCTCTCTTGCACACCTCAGCCTTCTTCCTCAGGTGTGCACCTTTGCTTTCTATCTCCTAAGCTCCCAAAGCCTTTCTTTTGCCTTTATTAACTTGTTCCCTGAGTCTACACAGCCCAGCTGGCTCACTTCAGCCTCTGTGACTTTCTAAATATACTTCTTACATTAGAAAAAAATTAAACAGATGGTAAAAGTGTGTTCTAAAAACTTCTTTTGACATCCCCCCAAATCCCAAGGTTTTACTACTGGTACTTTAAACAGACAAGGTTACAAATACTCTTGTGCCAGAGAGCATAATTTAAATGTTTTCTGCAACAGTCAACCACCCTAAAAAGGGCTATGCTATTGATCAAAGGTAAATGTGGAATTTTTTTGTACACTGCAGTGTAATGCTACACTGGATTCCTGAAAATTCGCAACAATGTGCACAGGTCCCTTGGATGTAACTGATGAGCCCCTAAGTTAACTCCATCATTGTAACTGCGTTTCAATACAATATATTGATTACTTGGGAAGGAATGAAGTTCTTAAGAGGAAAGAGGATTTTTCAATTGTTTTTAAAACAGTCTCTTGGAGTTCTGGGCCTAAGTAGCAGAGCCATGACGTTCTGAGCTGTTCTTTAAAAATCCTCAAGGTGGATATGGATTGAAACAACTCAGGAAAGGAAAATAAATGGGTTGCTGTTTTCAATTTTGGGTTTTTAACATGGATTCCTTACTGAGAGTCTGAACAAAATCTTTGCTGGTTAAATGGAAGATGAAACTCATTAGCTCTAAAAGGGAAAGGACACTTACTTCCCCAATTTGAATAGCAAACGGGATGATAGTTATTCAGATCCCTGAACCCAGCATGGCAGAGACGGACACCGAGAGCTGTCTGTTGAGGTAGCACAGCTGATCCTGATCCCAAAGCCGGTGGGAGCCCTGGGAAGAAACGCAAGGCACCCTGAGAGAGGGACCAGTGCCTCAGAAAGCATTGTGATTCCAGAAGAATCTGGTAAGCTCTTACTGGCTTTTGCTCCGGTAATCTTAGGTGACTAAGAATCTGTGGGATAGGATGTAAACAACTTCTGGCCAAAATGGAGGCGTGCGTAGTTAGATACACTCTGCCTTGTCCCACAACCAAAAGGACAGTAACCAATTTAGAAACAAAAAATAACCACAACTGACAGAAAATTGGACTATATGAAAATTCAACAGCCAAGGAGTTAAAGAAATGTTCATTCACACTGGTAGGAGGGGTGGAGACAGGCAGCTGGGGCAGAGAGGACAGGCAGCAAAGAGGTGGCTGGAGGACAAGGCAGTCCCACATTTTGTGTGCAGATAAACCGAGAGGAACAATGGGGGAGCTAGACAGACCACACAACCCACGGTTCCAGCACAGGGAAATAAAACCTCAAAACCTATGGCTATAAAAAGCTATGGGGACTGCGAAACTCCCAGCCTCACAGGAGAGCGTGGGAGAGACCCACAGGATCCTAGAACATACACAAACCCACCCACCCAGAAATCAGCACCAGAAGGGCCCAATTCGCTTGTGGGTAGTGGAATAAATGATTGAAAGCCCACAGAGAGCCAACCAAGTGGCACTGTTCCCTCTCTAGACCCTACCCCACATATAGTGCTGCAAAGCAGCAAAGTGGGTTGCCCCACACTGGCCAAAACCTAAGGCTCTGCCCCTTACATGTAACTGGCGCACCGAGACAAAGAAATATAGCCCAAATGAAAGAACAGATAAAAGCTCAAAAAAAAAAAAAATACAACTAAGTGATGAAGAAAAGCCAACCTATCAGACGTAGAGTTCAAAACACTAGTAATCAGGATGCTCACAGAAATGGTTGAGTATGGGCATAAGATGGAGGAAAAAGTGAAGGATATACAAGGTGAAATAAAGAAAAATATACAGGGAACCAACAGTGATGGGAAGGAAACCGGGACTCAAATCAATGGTGTGGACCAGAAGGAAGAAAGAAACATTCAACCAGAACAGAATGAAGAAACAAGATATCAAAAAAATGAGGAGAGGCTTAGAAACCTCCAGTACAACTTTAAAAGTTCCAACATCCGAAACACAGGACTGCCAGAATGAGAAGGGGAAGAGCAAGAAATGGAAATCTTATTTGAAAAAATAAAGAAATTCCTCAGTCTGGCAAATAAATAGACTTCCAGGAAGCCTAGGAAGCTCAGAATCCCAAAGTTGTTGGACCCAAGGAAGCACACATCAAGGTACATCAGAATTACATTACCCAAGATGAAAGACGAAGAATCTTGCAGAAAAACCAAGATGGAGGTGTAGGTAGACACACTGCACCTCCTCGCACAACCAAAAGAAGGACAACAACAATCCAAAAACAAAAAACAACCAGAACTGACAGAAAATCGAACTGCACAGAAGTCCGACAACCAAGGAGATAAAGAAGAAACATTCGTCCAGACCGGTAGGAGGGGCGGAGACGGGCAGCCGGGGCAGAGGGACTACTGGCAACGCAGCCGGACCCAGAGACTGGCGGATTGTGGGATGAACGGGGCAGGCAGTGTGACCGCCAGCAGACCCTGTGGCCTCACATTCATGCATAAACCAGGAGGAATGGCGGGGGAGTGAAGCAGACAGAGTGGACCAGGGGTCCAGTGCCGGGGAAATGAAGCCTCAAACCTCTGATTGAAAACACCTGTGGGGGCTGAGGAGGCAGCAGGAGAAACTCCCAGCCTCACAGGAGAGGTTGCTGGAGAGACCCACAGGGGCCTAGAGTGTGCACAAGCCCACCCACTCGTGAATCAGCACCAGGGGGGGCCAATTTGATTGTGGGTAGTGGAGGGAGTGACTGAAAACTGGCAGAGTGGAGCAAGCGCCACTGCTCCCTCTCAGCCCCTCTCCCACATACAGAGCCACAACACAGCCACAAGACCAGTGTCACCCCACCCCGGTGAACACCTAAGGCTCCACTCCTTTACATAACAGGCACGCCAAGACCAAAAAAAAAAAAAAAAAAAAGGCCCAAATGAAAGAACAGATCAAAGCTCCAGAAATAATTCAACTAAGCAGTGAACAGATAGCCAACCTATCAGATGCACAGTTCAAAACACTGGCTATTAAGACGTTTACAGAATTGGTTGAATTTGTTCGAAAACTAGATGAAAAAATGAAGGCTATGCTAAGAGAGACAAAGGAAAATGTACAGGGAACCAATAGTGAGGCGAAGGAAACTGGGACTCAAATCAACGGTGTGGACCAGAAGGAAGAAAGAAACATTCAACCAGAAAAGAATGAAGAAACAAGATTTCAAAAAAATGAGGAGAGGCTTAGGAACCTCCAGGACATCTTGAAACGTTCCAATATCCGAATTATAGGGGTGCCAGAAGGAGAAGAGGAAGAACAAAAAATTGAAAACTTATTTGAACAAATAATGAAGGAGAACTTCCCTAATCAGGCAAAGGAAATAGACTTCTATGAAGTCCAGGAAGCTCAGAGTGTCCCAAAGCAGCTGGACCCAAGGAGGAACACACCAAGGCACATCATAATTACATTACCCAAGATGAAACAGAAGGTGAGAATCTTAGAAACAGCAAGAAATAAGGACACAATTACCTACAATGGAGTTCCCATAAGACTGTCAGCTGATTTCTCAAGAGACCTTGCAGGCAAGGCGGCACTGGCAAGAAGTATTCCAAGTCATGAAAGGCAAGGACCTACATCCAAGATTACTGTATCCAGCAAAACTATCATTTAGAATGGAAGGGCAGATAAAGTGCTTCTCAGATAAGGCCATGTTAAAGGAGTTCATCATCACCAAGCCCTTATTATATGAAATGTTAAAGGAACTTACCTAAGAAAAAATCCTAACTATGCATAGTAAAATGACAACAAACCCACATCAACAACTGAACCTAAAAAACAAAAACAAACTAACCAATTAGAACAGGAACAGAATCACAGAAAAGGAGATCACATGGGTTACCAGAGGGGAGGGTGCCGGTGAAACTGGGGAAAAGGTACAGGGAATAAGTAGTAACTGGCAGGTACAAAATAGATAGGGGGAGGTTAAGAATACTATAGGAAATGGAGAATCCGAAGAATTTATATGTACAACCCATGGATATGAACTAATCAGGGGGAATACTGGTGGATGGGGGTTGCAGGAAGAGAGGAATAAAGTTAGGGAGAAAAAAATTGGGACAACTGTAATAGCATAACAACATGTATTTTTTAAAAAAGAAATCTGTGGGATACCCTAAGGAAATATTTCCTCTAGGGAATAAAACAGTCGTATAGAAATAAATATCCAGTGCATTCAGCTCACATGGAGACATGCATATAAGAGCTGACTTTTCCTAGAAGTATGTTCAGACTCAAAATTAACATGGGAAATCATGCCTCTGAGGCCAACAAGCCCTGTAACTGTCAGCCTCTCATTAATACTAAGATAACTGAAATGAGGATCCTTGATACTTTGAAATTAATTTTTGTACAATTAAAAAAACTATAAAATAGGCATGGTGAATGGAAAACAATTGTCTCTCAAAGCTTTGAAGAGGATTTAAGTAAATATTATCAACCTATGATGTCATTTAGGTGTCAACCCAATTTGAGGTCTTATTTTAAGAGGGAAAGTCATTTGTAACCTGACTGGTCAAGGACAGATATAAATTGTAAATGCCTCCAAGGCAAAACTGGTATCAAATTGTTCTTTTATAGTTTCTCATAGCTAAAAGGTCTGTTTGCATGTGGCTATATATGTATGTTGTAAATGTGAAATAATTTTCTACCTCTAGATGGTATAGTTAAATTTCTTAAAGGCAAGCACTTGCAAAAACTGACTATTCTAAAATCCTCAGAAGCACAGAAAGTAACTCAAAGGCTTTTCAAGTTCATGTGATTGAAGATTAATCCTTAGCAAATAAAAGCTAGCTTAAGTTTTTCGTTTAAGTAAAACAGACATGTCTTTATTTTACCTGGGTTTTACAAAAGCAAGTTTATATTAATAACAACTTTTTATGTCTGATAAGTATTTCTAGAGATTATATAATGTCCAAGTTAAAGAACACTAATTGATTACTTACTAGTTTTCATTACACATTAAGGGTTTAAGGTTAAAAATCTCAAAATACCTAGAAATAATTCTGAGGTGTTTCAGGAGATCCCTGTTAGGAAGCAGCTAGGAATGAGCAGCCAGATGTGAAATAAAGGCAGGGCCCTTGCTATTACAATCTAACAAATATATTCATCGAGGAGGGTGAAAGCAAAAGAAAGACAAGCCTCACCAATTAACTGAGCAGTCCTGAGCTCAGTTTTATAAAATTGCCAGGTGTCCTGAGCATCATAAGCAAAAGGAGCATAGGAGGTGACTCTGAAGACTGTGCTGAGAAAGGGGGGTCGCTCCTGTAACAATCTTACTAAGATTGCAGGGTGTTCTGAACATCACAAGTGGGAACTGCGTGGGAAGAGAGGAGCTTATGCTGGGAAAGGAAGCCTCTGTAATTATTTCACTAAGACAAAGAGCCTTTACTAACTGAAAAAGAAGGCCTTTATAGCTGTATATTATTCCCAAAGGACGAAAGAGGGGAAGCCTAGAAACTAACTATAGTATATATAACCTGAACCCCGATAGTCAGCATACTTAGATTAGCTAAGTACCCACTTGCAGCCTCGGCTCAAGTGTATAGAACAAACGTACTCTTTCCTCAGTAGCTGGGGCATTTAGACTAGCTGGGTGCCTGCTTACAGCTTTGTGCTCATGTAAGTTTATTAAACTTCCTATCTCATTTCCACTATAAGTGTTGTCTCTTGCTTGGATTCATCTATTGCAGTGAGACAAGAATTGAGGCGGGCGGGTCTCCTGACTTGGATCTGTCTCTCCCCTCCATAACACCTGAAACACCCGAAGATTTGAAATCCCATGGGAAGAATTGTAAAATAAGTGATGAAAACCTGTATGGTGTATTTTACGGGTAAACAATGGTTGTAAATAGTCAGGACTATGGGAAACCAGGATGGCTACCTGGTTCCCCACTTTTTTTTTTCCATCACAGTGAACTTACACTAGACTCAGATAAGGGAACTTATGAATTGACACTACTGAAAGGAGACATCTTACACTATTGCCAAAGTTTCACCAAGTCACTTAAAGAAGATGGTAACAGCTTCCTTTTAGAGCAAGCTACCAGGAGACAAAGACTTTAAGTATCATTGACTTTTGGAAAGAACATTAAGACAGCCTCCAGCCTTACTAGAAGGGACTTTATCAGGCACCTAACCACAAATGGACATCTCCCTGTCTGTGGAAATTAAACACTCCTTGAGGATGCGAAGCCACTGATACAAGAGGTAGACAGCAATCCCAAGACATTAACAAGGCCTGTGTACCTATGGATTTATACTGAACTCAGAATCCACTGTTTGTGTTCATCTGTGCGCTAAATATGTAACATTATATAGTTATGTATATAATGATATGTAATTATATAATACATATATTACATAGTATCAGCCATAATAGTTACACTTGTTCTTTGGGTTTTTCTATATAGTCCTACTGTGTGATTACTGAACACATACAACTGTTAGTACTTATCATGGCTTATGTAAATACAATATTATCTGCCAAATATAGAAAAAAAATGAGACAACAGGGAATAGAGGCCTAAGGACAGAAATAATTCAGAATGCTTTTTATTGCAATGAAGGCCATAAGACCTGATTGCCTTCCATTTACCTACCTTTCCTATTAATTCAGCTTCAACTCACATTCCATGGTATTGATTGACATCAATACTGAAACTTCCTAGGAATGAACCGTCCTACGACTGTCAGATGACACTATCCAACCTAAAGTTGGTCACTGATGGTTCCTTTAAA
Organism: Desmodus rotundus; assembly: GCF_022682495.2. NCBI lineage: Eukaryota > Metazoa > Chordata > Mammalia > Chiroptera > Phyllostomidae > Desmodus > Desmodus rotundus. The sequence goes on from NC_071396.1 coordinate 56,998,702, forward strand.
ATTGATTTGACCAAAAGAGGGAACTGTGGATGAAAAAAAAAAAAGGGATTCTATGGAAAGTCATTTACAGGGCGATCTGATCATGAATTCCTAACTGGGCAGGTCATGGTGGATAGTAAGCCTCAAGCATACAATTTTTTTTAACTGATAAAAATTCTTTAAGGCAAGATGGCGGACGAGTGAATGAATTACAATTAAACTGTGAGGAAATCACCCGGAACAAACAACTGAACAATAGTGAGAGAAGCCTTATAACCTCAGACAGAGAGAAGAATCAGCTTCACCACAACCTGACTGCACCTGCACAGCATCATATAAGACATGGTGGGCAGTGACCTTCAGTCAACCAGCTGCAGGGAGGACCTACCAAAGAATGACCTAACAACAATCAAAACCCAGTAACATCGAGAGAGCCAACATAAATGGCATAAAGGTGACTGTAAGAGCATCAAGTTCAGGAGATCAAGACAGCACCACTGAACCTCACAGGTCTCCTATCATACAAGTTCATACCACAAAGCCAGGGAGTCAAAACAGATCAATTTAAGAAACAGAAGCAAACGAGACTCACAAATAACAGCAAGACAAAGAAACAAACCTCCATCAAAAGGAAAGGAAGAATCCTCAGAAAGAGTACTTAATGAAATAGAGGCAAGTCAACTATCAGATACTAAGTTCAAAACAACAGTTATAAGGGAGCTCAATGAGCTCAGTGAGAATGACTTTACAGGGAAGCTATGAGGAACCTACTGCAAACTATATTAGCATGAAAACCAACATAGAAACAATCAACAAGCCAAGAGGAAAAGAAGAACATATTTCTAAAGGGAAGAACACAGCAGAAGGAATCAAAAGCCGGCTAGATGAAGTAGAGGATTGAATCAGTGAGCTGGAGGACAAGGTAGAAAAAGACTCCCGAAAAGAGACTCAGAAAGAATGAGGAGGGGTTAAGGGAACTACAGGACAACATAAAATGCAACCATATCCATTTCATAAGGATTCCAGAAGAGGAACAAATGGAAAACCTGTTTAAAAAAGTAATGATGGACCCCCCCCCCCAAAACTGATGAGAGAAAAAGTCATACAAATTTAGGAAGCACAGAGTCCCAATCAAGAGGAACCCAAAGAGGCCTATTTCAAGACATTATATCATAATTAAAATGGCAAAATTCCAAGACAAACAGATTCTTAAAGGCAGCAAGGGAGGAACAAAAGTAACATACAAGGGAGTCCCAATAAAGCTAGCAGATGACTTCTCAACAGAAACACTATGTAAGCCAGAAAGGAATGGCAAGAAATATTCCAAGTAATGAAAAGCAAAGGCCTGCAACCAAGACAACTCTACTCAGAAATCCTATCAATTAAAATGAAAGATGAAATAAGGAGTTTCCCAGACAAAAGCTGGCTAAAAGAATACATCTCCACTAAACCAGTACTGCAAGATATACTAAAGAGACTACTATAAGAACAGGAAGAAAAAGAGTGAAAGAGAGGAACATGGGTTTGGGGGGAAAAATTAATAAGTACCTATCAATAATAACCTTAAAATGTAAATGAACTAAATGCTCCAATTAAGACATAGGGTAGCTGAATGGTAAGAAAACATGGCTTGCACATAGGCTGCCTATAAGTGACCCACCTCAGAACAAGACCTACATGGACTGAAAGTAAAGGTTTGGAAAAAAATATTCCAAGCAAATGGACAGGAAAATAAAGCCGGGGTAGCATACTTAGACAAAATAGACTTCAAAACAAAGACCATAAAAAGAGATTCAGAAGAATACTTCATAATACTCTAAGGGAACATTCCATCAAGAAGACATAAACATTGTAAACATACATGCACCAAATATATAAGAAAAATCTTGGAGGACTTCAAGAAAGATATAGACAGCAACACAATTATAGTAGGGGATTTTAACACCCCTCTGCCAACAATGGATGGATCTTGCAACAAATATTAACATGGATATTGTAGAACTGAATGACACATTATATCAAATGTACTTAACTGATGTATATACAACCTTTCATCCCAAAGAAGCAAAATACACATTCTTTTCCAACACACATGGAACACTGTCAAAAATACACAACTTTATTGGACACAAAACAAGTCTCAACAAATTCAAGAAAATTGAAATCATATATAGCAATGTCTCGGACAGGGCCTGAAAACTAGAAACCAACCTCAAGGAAAAAACTCAAAAGCATTCAAACTCATGCAGACTGAATAGCATGCTACTAAACAATTAATGGATTAACAATGAGATGAAAGAAGAGAAAAAGTTTCTGGAAACAAATTAAAATGAACACACAACAATCCAAAACTTAGGGGACGTAGCAAAGGCAATCCTGAGAGGGAAGTACATGGCAATACAGGCCTACCTAAAAAAGACAGAAACACTTCAAATAAACAACCTGCCCATACATCTACTAGAACTAAAAGAACAATAAAAACAAAGGCCAGAGTGAATAGAAGGAAGAAAATAATCAAGATCGGAGCAGAATTAAATGACAGAGAGACTAAAAGAACAATCCAAAGAACAATCAATAAATCCAGGAGCTGCTTGTATGAAAAGATAAACAAAATCAACACGCCTTTAAGCAGCCTCATCAAGAAAAAAAGGGAGAAGTCACCCAGAAATAAAATAAGAAATGAAACAGGAGAAATTACAACTGATACCACACAAATACAAAGGATTATAAGAAATTAATATGAACAAGTATATGCCAAGAAATTTGAAAATTGGGTGAAGTAGACAAATTTCCAGAAAATTAAAATCTTCCAAACCTGAATGAAGAAGCACAAGCCTGAACAGATCATTAACAGCTGGTGAAACTGAAGCAGTAATCAAAAAAACTCCCAGCACACAGAAGCCCTGGACTGGACAGTTTCACAGAAGAATTTTACAAAAACACTTAAGGAAGAGCTATCCCCTATTCCTCTCAGACTATTCCAAAAATCCAAGAAAAGACTCCCAAACTCTCTTTATGAAGCCACCATCATCCTAATCCCAAAACCAGATAAACACACAACAAAGAAAGAAAACTACAGGGCAAGATTGCTGATGAATATAGACACTAAATTCCTGAACAAAATATTGGCAAACTACATCTAGCAATACAGTAAAAACACTGTACACCACGATCAGTGGAATTCATCTCAGGGATGCAAGGATAGCACAATATTTGCAAATCAATGAACATAATACATCAAATAAACAAAAGGAAAGACAAAAATCACATGATTATATCAATAGATACGTAAAAAGCACTAGACAATGTACAACGGCCATCTATGATAAAAACACTCAGCCACATGGAAGTAGAGGGAGCATTCCTCAACCTAATACAGTCCATATACAAGAAACCTACAGCCAACATCATACTCAATGGGCAAAAACTAAAAGCTTTCCCACTGAGATAAGGAACAACACAAGGATGTCCACACTTTCACTTCTATTCAATATAGTAGTGGGAGTCCTAGCCACAGTAATCAAACAAGAAAAAGAAATAAAAGGTATCCAAATTGGAAAGGAGGAAGTAAATCCGTCATTATTTGCAGATGACATGATAGCATACATAGAAAACCCTATAGACTCCACCAAGAAAGTACTCAATCCAGTAAGTGAATCTGGCAAAACATCGGGATACAAAGTCATTGTTAAGATATCAAAGGCACTTCTGTACATCAACAATGAAAAAGTAGAAACAGAAATCAGGAAAAAAAAATCCCTACTGATATACCAACAAGAAAAATAAAGTACCTAGCAATAAACTTAATCAAAGAGGTAAAAGACCTGTACTCAGAATACTACACAACACTGAAGAAAGAAATTAAGGAAGACACAAACAAATGGAAGCATATAATGTGTTCATGGATTGGATTAACATGAAAATGTCCATAATACCCAAAGCAATTTACAGATTCAACGCAATACCTATTGAAATACTAATGACATATTTCACAGATATAGAACATTGCAAAAATTTATAAGGCACCATAAACGACCCCAAACAGACCCAGCAATTTTGAGAAAGAAGAACAAAGTAGGAGGGAATACAATACCTGATATTAAAGTATACTGCAAGGCTAACAGTGTGGTACTGGGATAAGAACAGACACGCAGAACACTGGAACAAAATAGAGCCCAGAAATAAACCCACATCTCTTTGGTCAATTAACATTCAACAAAGGGGACAGAAGCATAAATTGGAGTAAAAGTAGCCTCTTCAACAAATGTTGTTGGGAGATCTGGACAGCTACATGCAAAAAAAATGAAACTCAATCACCAACTTACACCATATATAAAAATAAACTCAAGATGGATAAAAGACTTAAATATAAGTCACGACACCGTAAAATTCCTAGAGGAGAACATAGGCAGGAAAATATCTGATATTCCATGCAGCAATATTTTCAGTGATATGCCCCCTAGAGCATGGGACATGAGAGAAAGAATAAACAAATGGGATTTCATAAGATTAAAAAGCTTTGCACGGCTAAAAGAAATATCGGGAAAATGAACAGGGAACCAACCATATGGCAAAATATATTTGCCAATGATACCTCTGACAAGGGTTTGATCTCCAAAATATATAAAGAACTCACATGACCTCACACCAGGAAGACAAACAATCCAATTAAAAAATGGGCAAAGGACGTGAACAGACACTTCAACAAAGAGGACATACAAAGGGCCCAGAGACATAGGAAAGGATGCTCAGCATCACTAGCCATCAGAGAGATGCAAATTAAAACCACAATGGGATACCACTTCACACTGGTCGCAATGCCATCATAAACAAATCAAGAAACAGTAAGTGCTGGCGAGGTTGTGGAGAAAAGAGAACACTAGTACACCGTTGGTGGGAATGCAGAGTGTAGAAGGCAGAATGCAGCCACTGTGGAAAACAGTATGGAATTTCCTTAAAAAACTAAGAATGGAACTGCCTTTTTACCTGGCAATCTCATTGCCGGGATTATACCCTAAGAATCCCGAAACACCAATTCAAAAGAACCTATGCAATGTTCACAGCAGCACAATTTACAATAGCCAAGTGCTAGAAGCAACCTAAGTGCCCATTAGTAAATGAGCGGATCAAAAATCTATGGTACTTTCACACGATGGAATACTACACAGCAAAAAGAATGAACTCCTACCCTTTGTGACAGCATGGATGGAACTGGAGAGTATTATGCTAAATGAAATAAGCCAGGCGGTGAATGACAGATACCCTATGATCTTACCTACAAGTGCAACCTACATCAACAAAACAAGCAAACAAAATATAACCAGAGACATGGAAATAAAGAACAAAGTGACAGTAACCAGGGGAGCCAGGGGAGGGTGATAATGAGCGAAAGAAGGGGAAGTCAGCCAAGGAACATGTATAAAGGACACATGGAGAAAGCCATAGGGGGGAAGGACTGAGAGTGGGGCAGGGGGAGGTGGTGGCAAGAAAATGGAGACAATTGTAGCTGAACAACAATTTTTTTAAAGTACAAAAAACATTCTTTAGAAAGTTTAGATGGAATTCTCGATTAGAATATTGGTATTAAATAAGCTGTCTGCTGACTTCCCAGGGAAAGATATCTCATGGTCTGCCATGATTACAAAACCAACTATCTGGCCTCCTGACCCTAGAATTGCTACATGCTAAGAACGGCATATACCAGGAACAACCTAACTATTTAAAAAATCAAAAAATAACTTAAGTGCAACAGCTACAATCTTCACAAGCAAAATCTTTCAAGGAACTACATATAAACGTTCATTTTGTAAGATTCTCTGCAACAATTTCAACAGAAATGTGACTTCCTACTAAGAAAACCAACTTTTCCTACATGTTTTTTTTCCAAGTGATATTCAATATTTATAAATAACTTCAAACCCATGTAAGTGCACTACATAACTCTCAGTGTTACATGGTTTTGCTAAATCAGAATTACATTAGACTCTCCTTTCACGTAAGAAGTTTATGAACACAAATGGATAAATGCTAAAAGCATTAAATGAAGGATACTAAAAGACAACTACTAAATTTTCAAGAGAAATGCGTATCAGTATAATGAAAAAATGAAATTACCGTAAGTGATCAAGTTCTGTATCAACAGTAACTAATAAAACGCAACATTACACACTTTTAAAATATACTTGTCAGAGCAAATGCAAGCTGAACACAATAATCAAGCTTCTAGACTAGGTAACAATAGACACCTGAAGAGAAAGAAAAAATCAGTAAATATAGGACACTCAAGAAAACTGCTATTTTCTTAAAAAACTCATGGTTACAAGGAGAAAAAGTGGGCAAATGTTGAGAGATTAATAGATTAAAGAATTTAACCAAATGCAATTTATAAACCCTGCATGGACGTAGACATAGTTCGGAAAAAGTGGCTCTGTAAGACATTGATCCATTTAAGTCCGTGATGAATCTTCAAGATGCTAAAGAGAAATAGCTTATAGAAATAGGCAGAAAGGCAGCAAAACTTAACAGGGATGCAAGAGCAAGAAGTCTCATCCTTTAGACAATGCAAAATTCATTATATTACCTCTATTTATCTTCCTTCATCCAACCTCTCCAACCAGTGTTACGAGGAAAATCCTTGATCTTTTATATCTAGCTTATAGGGATAGGAATCTCAACAAAAATTAGAGAAACACACGGCAGTGGTTTCCTTATAGTCCATACCTCCTGGAAGAATTCACTTCAAGTTCAGAATTGGGTTTCTTACCCATTGGTTCCCAGTAATTAGTTTGACTTCCCTGCAAAACACATTTTCATGTTGTGCTCAGTAACTGACATCAATACAAATAAATGCTCTAATCAAAGAATACCTTTGTAGTCAGCTGTGAATAAATAGATCCTAATTATGTGTATCAAAGGGTGCCACAAAGGTACTACAAATGCAGCCCAAAGAATGGGGTGAAACAAAGCAGCTCTAAATATCTCATTTGCTGTATTTTGTCTTTCTATTTGAGAACAGAAACCTTGGGAGAAAATAACCCCATGTGCATGTACCACCCCATCCCTGATGTTACATTTAACAGTGATGCCTTTGAAAACAGGTCTTCTGTTATGCTATCTCACATTGGTTGTAGAAACCAAGCTTATCAAAATATTTAACATGCTTAGTTAACATGTGGGACAGTTTGCTGAGTAAAAATATAAAATGAAATAGAAACATTAAGCCTATATTTACAAAGTAATAAACCTATGACTTCTTTCTTGCCTGCTTTGAGCTATTAATTTGACAAAGTTGGAATAGGGACAGCACAGCTGATACACCAGTATCTTAACACCACAGTGATATACGATCAAAAATTGACCAGACTCTATTTGAAGGATGAAAAATTTACAATACACCCAAGAAATCACATGGCATTGTGAAAAGAAAGAAGTCGGGGAAACACGCCACCAACTGTATTTAGTTTAGTGGGGGGAACAAAAAAAGGAATGGAAGGCATAGGGTGGGAAGGATACTTGAGGGTTCTAAGCTTTATGTAGCTGTACCTTCCTCATTAAATTTCCAGTAACTCATCTATAAACTGAATTCATTAAACTAAATGATTTCTAAGGTCCATTTCAAATCTAGGTCTGATTGTAGGAAAAAAAAAAAAAAGGAATACAATATTTCAGATCCATGAAGTCCAGGAAAAATACAAAATGCTGAAACATAGTAACGGGATTATAACTGTTCAGTATGAACATACAACTACAGGACATTATTAAAATGGAAGAGAAAGAAAATTAAATCTTCTATATCCCTGCAAAACTGACACCGAAGTAGCTAACCTTATGCTTCCTTGAAATAGATATTTTTCATTACTGAAGACATAACTGAGTTAATACAAAAAGAAGAGTCCAAACTGTCAACTTTCAGTACTCCACATTCCCCTCTTTAATATGGCATTTTGCACTTATATACATCAATGAAAATTTGAAACAAAAAGAACTTTAGTCAAACTCCCCTTCCTCCTCCAGCTTTATTGGATAGTTTAAAATTACATCTCTATTATCTAGGACTTCAGTTGCTTTTTCCATGACTTTTAAAACTGATTACATCAAATGAAACACAGTTGTCTAAGTGATATAGTATACAAAAATAACATCTTGATTTCTGTGAAAATGCATTTCTTTGCAATTCCTGGATAGCTCCAAATTACGCTTACTCTGAACATAGATGTTTACTCATAAAACCCATAGGTGGGTTTTAAATTTTGTCTTTGCCAGAGAATGTGTTCTAAACCTCTGTCATTTGCATATCAAGTAGCAACACTAAGTTGTTCCTGTTTAGGCTTTTATCCCAATTTTCCTCCCAGATGTTAAACGCACATTTATCTTTTTATTTTGTTTACTCCCACTCAACTGTATGATCTATGTAGGGCCTGATACGGATGTTAATTGATGTTATTTAACAGCTACTGAGGTCAGACAATCCAAGGCCATCATTATGCTAAAATTAAAGTTACTCATGGAAGCTCACAGACACTTCCAGAATTGGTTTTCACCTTCTACACGGGAACATATTCAAGAAACCCAGAACGGGCTTACTGGTCTGATTCAACTCTTCCCATTCATCAATCCCTATTCACCAGTGGCAAGGAAAGGGGGTTCTTTAACAAAGCATTATACATAACACCTCTACCAAACTAAACATAAACTTTTTTTGTAGTTAAATGCAGAAAGTCGATTTTTTTCCACCCCTTTCCTCCTTTTACATGGCAAGTAAAGCTCACTGGCCTGGGAGTAGCCTCTATCTGCCAACCTTTGGCCAGTGAAGAGGATCCAGAGAAAATAATACAACCATCAATCAGAAAAAGGAGGGGCGACAAAGGAAAATAATTAAGCTGTGGCCTCAATCGTGCATTCCCGTGCAAGGTGCCCTGATTCACCACAGCGGTAGCAGTTGACTTCACTTGTCTTGCTGCAGTTGATGGCTACATGACCAGTTTCACCACACCTAAAAAAAAAATTAAAGTTTTCACAATGGAGCTCAGAAAACATAAAACTGTATTAAAGTAACAGTCACTGCATAACAAAAAGCAACAACAAGTGAATTAACGTATTTGCTTTCAAGACAGTAAGTCTTATCATTAAACCCTAACCTAAAAGCAAAAAGGAACAAAGATACTCAGTTGTGCGGCAAAACCACAAAATTAAAATTTCCCCAAAATGTATAAACCAACATCAAAACCCAAATACAGACCAAGATATCTTTTTTAAAAAAAGACTTAATTTACTTTTAGAGAGATGGGAAGGGAGGGAGAGAGAGAGAAACATCGATCAGTTGCCTCTCACGTGCCCCCCAAACTGGGGACCTAGCCTGGAACCCAGGCATGCGCCCTTACTGGGAATCAACTGGCAACCTTTTGGTTTCCAGAACAATGCCCAACCCACTGAGCTATATACCATTCAGGACCAAGATATCATGTGTTTATGAAAAATAATCTCTAAGATCTCAGAGGTGTGTACATATCAAAACTTACAACATTCTTTATTTTTAAAAGATTAAAAATTCCAAAGTAGTGTAAGTTGTCCAATTGCCGTAAGCTATCGTGGCAGAATACTGACTAATGTACAGATAGGCTGCTGGTTACGTATGCCAAAATTCTATTTCATCTGGTTACAGCCAACTTTTACTGGATATACTAATCCACAAGTTCTTTTCCATTTATAGCTAATTCATCTCTGAAACAATCTCTACAATGAGTAACCAAGCAGCAACATTCTAACTTACCTATAGCACTTCACTTTGGTGCAGTCTTTTTGAATATGTCCAAATTCTCCACAAGAATAGCACTTCTGCTCATCTGCATGGTCACAGTCACGAGCCAAATGGCCTGGTTTGCCACAGTTGTAGCAGCACTGCTCTCGCTCTCTCTTAGGCTCCTTGCAGTCCTTGGCAATGTGGCCACCTCGACCGCAGTTATAGCAGGCTTCAACAGTAAGAAAAAGAAGCAGACCAAGACTATAAAATCTTTACAAAATGTTGCTATGTTTTAAACCATACAATATGAAATCTCAAGGGTGGAAAATTTTTTCCAATGTATGTGCATGCTCATCTCTCTAAGTTCTAAAAAGATATGAGAAGTGTTAAATACTTACCATCCTCCTGAAGATCACAATCCTTGGCAAGATGACCAGACTCACCACAACGGTAACAGATGTCTGAAAGAGACGAGGAAACAAACTGGAAACCTATTTGGGGCAAAAACAAAAATAATTTAGCTAATTAGACGAGTCTTGATAATAATGAATATTCAAGTACTTCAAAATTTTTTATTTGACAAAAATACCTCTATCCGAGGTAAAACCACCTCTGCCACGGCTTCTCATTCCACGACCACGGCCTCCACCAGTAGGGCATTCCCGGGCCCAGTGGCCAGATCGTCCACACTTGAAGCATTCATTGCTGCTCATGGCTGCAGTTAGATCTTTGAAATATTAAAAATGACATTTAACCACTTGATATTATTTTTACCTTTTATTTGTCTTGATTGTGTTTTCGGATATTCTGGGGGAGTGGGGGTGGGAAGCCAGCAAATATACTGGTTAGAAAAATAATCATATAACTACATGCTTAGGCATTATACACATAATAGAAAATATATTAAAAGCAAAAAACAAATTGTAAAACATTATATATATTTTCATACAATTTTTGATTGTTAAAAATATCAAGATTATGCATGCAGAGATCAATACACAAATACTAATTTGGTTATTGACTGAATGATGGAATTTTCAGGGTATTAATGAACACCCATTATTAAACATAATTAGTAATATCTCATTCCAGGTCCAACTTAATAGACACTTTTCATGGTTATAAGCCAGTAACCTTTATTTTTGGTAACTGGAGTCATTTACTGGCCAGAAAATTGGAATAACCCAAAGCAATGGAGCTGTAGTTTGGATTCTCTGAGGGATAGGTGCAAAATAATTTCTGTCTGTAACCACAGTACCTAACATAATGCCTAGTTATACTATAGCTCTTGCTTGCTAATTTGAGTCTTCGGAGAATTTCACCTCTAGAGAAGGGGTGCCAAACTCATTTTCACCGGAGGCCACATCAGCCTCGTGGTTGCCTTCAAAGGGCCGAAATAATTTTAAGACTGTATAAATGTAACTACTCCTTAACTGTTAAGGAGTTGAAATTACATTCGGCCCTTTGAAGGCAACCGCGAGGCTGATGCAGCCCCTGGTGAAAATGAGTTTGACGCCCCTGCTCTAGAAGGTAAAGTCAAAAATACCAGAAAAAGAACAAAGAGGTATACCAGCGTGCTAACACCATCTACAGCACTGGGACCATTTATATTTTTCTATTCTTCTATTCTCAAATTGTTCTGTAATTTTACATTTAAAACAAAGCTACTTGGAATTTCATAAGACCCCTTTATTTTATATTGTTTCCAAATGAAAGCAAACTCCTACCAACACAAATGGATTTTATACTTTTACGTAATGATCTAAAAATAAACAGACTCTTCCTGGAATGGAAATGGAATGTTGCAGGACAAACTCTTAGTAAAGTGGTTTTTAAAAAAGAACCAGCTAAAAATAAGGCAACCTTTACATTGCCCAACTTCCACATTTAAACATTTTTTACCCTTAATTCCAGTTTCAAGCAACAGCACACAAAAGTTTTAATTTAATTTTATTATTTTTTAAAATCCTCACCCAGGGAAATTTTTTCATTGGTTTGAGAGGGAGGAAGGGAAAGAGAGAAACATCAGCCTGCTGCCTCCTATCTGTGCCTGGACCAGGAATCAAATGCACAGCCCTTTAGTTATGGGATAATGTTCCAACCAAATGGACCACACCAGCCAGGGCAGTACACACTTTTTTTTTTTTTTTTTTTTTTTTTTTAAAGATTTTACATGAATTGGTTGCCTCCTGCATGTGCTCCAACCAGGGACTAAACCTGCCACCCATATGCCCTGACTGGGCATTAAATTGGTGACCCATCCTTCACAGTAAGATGCCCAACTAACAGAGCCACACCAGTCAGGGCACTTTTAAAATAAAGCCAAGCACAAACAGCATGATCTAGCAAAACACAGTTTCATATAGACTGACTGGAAAGTGGAATCACCAAATGAACCAAAGCACCTTTAAGTCAGCACACGGTGCATAATGGTTTATCAAGTTGTACAGGAATCTAGTGACCAAAAATTAAGCTGAAGTTGAGTTTCAAAAGCTTCCATTGTGAAATATTTTTTAAAAATTCATTATTTACTTATCGTAACTTTCTGTATCAGATTCAGGATAAACTTTCAGAGCAATCTTTCAACCAACTCTTGCCACTTTTCATATAAACATACTACTGCTACCCTGTCCCCCCAAAACACACATGGGGCAACACCTGTGTAGGATACTTGTACTTAGTGGTTTCAGATATATAATGCACATTTCTAGACAGAAGAGACCAGTCAGGGAAGATTAAAAATGTATTTTTGCAAAATTTGAGATTACATTTGCTTTCTTATAATGGTATTATTCTAAATCATGTGAAGTGCTGGTTTCCACCTAACAGAACAGCCAGGATAAAAAAGATGAATGGCATATAAAATAATTACAGGTAAAAGCTGATTACAGCACCTCATACTTCCCTCATTTCTATTTTCTTCATTTTGCATCTTCTCCAGTTTGAGCACATTTAACACAGAAATAATCACTTCCTTAATATAAGATAATCCACACAACGTGAAAAGTCTTGAGTATTTTAAAATTTAGTATTTAAACAAGACACTATCTTTTAGAAAATATGATAATCCAACAGTCAACATGCATTTCTTAGGCTAAAAAACCGAGTTTGGGCAATCTCCCTTTTAGACTACTGCTTTAAAAGAAACTCTGATTTATTGCATAATAGTGAAGTACAAAGAGAATATGTTATAATGAATCATCAGATGTTTATCTGTGAAATAAAGTCAGCAGTTAAAATTTCAGGTTTATTTCCAGCACAAAAATACTAGTTCAAAAATATTCAGCTACTCGAGAAAAATCTATGTGTAGGTTTTTCATGAACTGTTTTTACTTCTATTCTTGGGACCCAGACCCAAAGTGGAGTAAAAATAAATAACAGGAAAAGCAGTATTTTAGAAAGAAGACAATTAACTAAAATAACACTTTCACATTAAACATAAAACTCAACTTCTTCCTACCCTAATTCCTAACTGAAAGTTGGTTAAAATGTGATTTACATGAACTACAAATTTAGGGAAAGCAGTATGTCTCCACTTAGATTGCAATTAAACCATTCTGTGAAAGACATGCAAAATTCAGTGGGAAAGGTAGAATTTTATACATTGAAACTAGTTTTGGTTGTTTTTGCATCAACAAATTTTAATCTCACATAAATTTGTTTACTGGAGTAAATTAACGTTTAAAAACCCCATTAAGTCTTAAAGGGAAAGGAAACACTAACTTCATTAATATTCCAAAATCCATCATCAGTAGAGCATATCCCAGTGGGCTTAGATAATGTGTATGCAATCTGCCTTCTCCCCTCTTAGGCCCAATCACAGCCAATCAATCAGCTGGTCTACATTTTCACCGAGTCTCTTGCCATAGATTCATCTCTGTAGTAACATTAAACCAACTGATTTCCCTCTGTGTTTCAGAGGCACGCTACTTATCCTAGGAGGAAGGTCCCCATCCTAACAGTTATACACAAATGTACGTACTTAGCCAAAAGGTCTTGAGAGAATTACATGCTACTCCTTAGGAAAACTAAAGGCAGGAAGGTAAGACAGAGTTGAGACTTAAGGCTCCATGATTCTCAAGGCCTATGACTGCTCTTGGTTAGAATTTTGCTGCACTGTCCTGCCTCTGCCCCCTCCGCCTGTCACAACCTTTTCCAACCTTCAAGGACCAACTCAAATGCCAACTCTATAAAAGAATCTGACATCTCCCAGCCTGGAACTCTCCTTCCTATTATTAAGACCCAGAACACTTTGTTAGTATCTGTCTGATGGCACTACTATCCTTGCCTTTAATCACATTCCTTGAGGGCAGAGACCAAATGATTCATCTTTGAATTATCACAACACCCGTGATTATCCTTTTAGTAATTACATAGTTCTATTTTAACTGCTTTTGAGGGAATGGGAGGCCTAATAGTCATTTGCTGAATGAAAACAAATTGTTTCTTTTACAGACCCAATCCAAAATCTAATCAAGTACTGGCAATAAAAATACCTAAATCCTTGCTATCATGTGCCACTGCATCATTAGTTTAAAGCAGTGATTTTCAACCTTTTTCATCTCAAGGCACACATAAACTATTTATTAAAATTCTGCAGCATGCCAAAAAAATGTTTTTTGCCAATCTGACAAAAAATAGGTGTAATTTTGATTCATTCACACAGGATGGCTATTGTTGTGTTAGCCACTGTCATTCTTTTAAATTTGACAATCTAAGGGAAGAGGTCAGTGCCCCTGACTAAATAGTCAGGTATTGCATATTTTAAAAATTCTTGCAGCACACCAGTGTGAAAAGCAACAGTGTATTTTCAATTAGGTACTCATTAAAGATCGACTACAATCACTCTAAACACAAGAATATTTAAGATTAAAAAAATATTTAAGATTATCTAATAAAATCCCCCTATAAAACAAATTTTCATTCCAGTTTACTAAAAAGGTCAGCAGTCAAGCCAGGACCTGTAATCTGCCCCCAAGGCTCTTGCTATTACTCTTAAGAACTCACAACCCACCTCAGTAACGTTTTACAGAACGCTACAAAATATACATATATACTAACTTAAAAGACAAAATACTGTATTTTCACTGTTGCCAGCAAGAGAGCATATATTTTCTTCCTTCTGCTGCTAAAAATCAATTGCAGTATCTTTTAAAAAATCATTGAGTATCTACACCAATGTATCCTTACACAGTAAGATTTGGGGACCATTAGGTTACTCTGCGTTAACCATTTGACCCAGCTTAAGGATTTCAGTGTTACCTCAGGCACTTGAGCACCACCCCCCAACCTGTCCTTATTTGGAAAAAGGAAGATAAAACTATCTGTGACGAGAATTGTTGTCAGGTGCCACTTGCTTAACAGATCCTCAATTTAAAAAGCTGCAAGGGTTTATGTCCTCTGCTCACAGTTTCTTTTCCATTCTCCCCTCAATTAAGTCAGACTGATTAAAAGTAGACAGAACTCAGACTAATGTCTACATAGCAGGCTAACTCTTATACTCAAGTTTCCCATTTCACAAAGTCTACTTCCTAAAGAGAAGAAAAGCAGTTGAATTCTAAATGACTTCACATTTTCAACAGAAATCAAATGATGTTTCCATTTAGATTATTTTTGTATCAGATTTTAACCACATAAACTACACCTAAAGATATGGTCAGAGGACAGGGCAACCAGGCAGTAGTTGTAAACTCAGTCAAGATATCGCTTGAAAAGATTCAAGATTCACTGTTTGGGGCCATGTATTGTAAACTAAGAGGTCTATTTTACAGATTTTGCACTCCTCTAGGCTTTAAGGTTTATATCCTGGAATTGGTACCAAAACACAACTGGTTATACTAATTTATCTTTATTAATATCAGTAACTGTACCACATTTTTGATACTAACAGAGCCAGTAAACTACTTAAATTTTAACAGTACATGGCCGAGACTAACAGTGAGATCCAGTGAATAAAAGAACATAAGTCACCCCACAAATACATTGAAAATAAGTAGCAAAAGGGAAGTTGTGTGTGTGTGTGGGGGGGAAGTAACAAAGTATGATGGGGATCTAGCTAGCTTTAATTTTTTTATATGTTTTTCCTAACTCTGCTGTATATATTCACGTTTGCTCTATGTCTAGTTATTTTCACAAAGTTTAGGGTTATCCCTGACTCATCCACGTTGTTGACCTACATGGAGCTTTTGCTCCCATGAAAGCAACTCACTAGTTTTTATGCTTGCTCTAATAAATCAGTTTAGTGTTCCAACAGGGTACTGAAACACTTCAGACTGTTAACAAAAACAAACTACAGAAAGACTGGAAGGAAATTACCTTGTGTATTACTTGCACTCTGGCCAGAATAATGAAGAACAGAGTACAACACTGGGAGCAATTCTATGTTCTTATACTGATTCCTGCATTTACCTTGGTTATTATTTACATACATTTCTGCCTGCCCTGGTTACGCCTGAAGGGTTTCAATTAATAGCTCATCTAGGAGTCAAGGTTTAACACCTAAAAGCCTGCAAGTTATGTATTCTTGCTCCCATTTTACTCATAAAGTAGGGATCTGAGACCAAATAACTTACCTAAAGCCATTTAACTAGAAAGTTCTAAAGTCAGGATTTCAACAGTAGAGGCTTTTGTTACAGCCAAGGGGTAATAAAGTACATGAAAATGCTATTAGAGGAGTATACCAATTCACTCCCTACTTCAAAAATATTATACAGGACGTTACTACTATAAAGCAAATAATTGTACGAAGCACATGCTAATCTGAATTTTAATGCAAAAATTTATCTGTTCTATATTTCAAATAAATTTTAAAATTCAATATTGAAAAATCCACAGCCTTGAATGAACTTATTCACAGCATGCTATCCCACAGCTTTCCCAAATTTTAAGCCAAGGCAGATACTCTTCTTAACCTTTCTCGAGGAGAAAGTTAAGAGTGCCACCACAGAGGGAAAGACTGGCATCTGATTTCACTAGTTAACACCCTTATTTGTAATTCTGGAGCCACTCCAGGTAATCACTATATTATACTCTCATACTACTAATTAACAGAATCAATTGAGTTACAACTTGAATTTTGGTGGCCACAGCTCTCATTTCATTATTCCAGCAGCTTTTTACATACAACATAAAAATGGTACAGTTTTATTGGAATCTCTCAGCGGCACACCCGTAACTGCAACAGCATCTGACACTCAGAATAGGAGTTCTATTAATTGAGAGAGTACTGATAGAGCATTCTCCACACAGCAGGCCAGAATACCTTGGCATCAGTCTCCTGGCTCTCCACTTACTGTCAGGAGGCTGAGAGGAAAGCCAAAATTCTTACACACACACACAACAACAACAACACAAAAACAACTCCCATTCCTGCAGGGAGAAAAATAAAAGAACAAATCTCTCTTTGGTCAAGTGTTTAGTTAACAGACCAATCTTTCCAATTAAAGGTACACGTCAGAGATATTGTGGGTTTAGTTCCAGACTACCGCAGTAAAGTTTTAATCTTTTTGCTGGTAGAGAAGCCAGCCTTCAATTTGTAAAAAACGAAACATGTGCTGCGATAAAGTGAAGTGCAATAAAATGAGGTATGCCTGAGGTCAAATCCTGGCTCTACTGCTTGTAAGCACTGATTTGGTATGTTTCCATGTATATACCACGTATTTTTATTAGATTTTAAAAGATAAAAAGAATCCAGTCATAAAACCATACTACAAAAATAACTTATAATACCTTTAAAAAAGATCACTCTGCCTGCTCCAGATGTTCAAAGGCTTGACCCTTGGTCTTCCACTGATTTGGCTCAAAATATTTGAGGCCGCATGTTTGAAACATCACCCTCAAAAAATAACAAACTAAGAGACATATCACCCCTCTGATAATGAATAAGAAATGTGGACCTTTGGTTGCTAAAAAACAAAAACAAAAACAAAAACAAAAACAAAAACACTTACCCAAGTTTTCTTATGTGACATTAAGTACACATACACTGTTAGCCCGTTAGCTTTTTTTTTTTTTTTTTAATTCTGTGTTGCCAAGAGTTTCGATTTGGAAAAATATTTCTTCGTTCAGTTCTTGGGAATCTAAATTATTCTTTTTATATTCCACGACACAGAGAGCTTTTTGTAGACAAGAATAAGGATCAACAAGCTAAAAAGAACAGGCACCTCTATATGTGACACTTGGAGGTGTTTGATTAAGCCATGATCAGTGTGATTTGTTAGAAGCATTTGAAAATAATTGCTTTGCAGGGGGAGGAAAAATAAGCCTAAGAAGCAGGAACTTCATTTCATACATCTTATTAAAGACCTCAAATTCTAACCTGCAATTTATGGTGCTTAAGCAAAAGAGAAACAAAGTCGTTAACTTCACTACGATTATCAGTGATGCAGAAATTAATAGGTTATGGTGATGTTTCTAGAACTGGGTCATACAACAAGGAAACAAAGAGAACCTATTTTTAAAAACTTGGAATTTGGGGGCAAGACGACATAAATGAATCCTTCTTCACTTCGTAAGAAACAAAAAATGAAATCAGCCTTTTACACACTATCTGAAGTCACAATAAGCAATGTTTTCTTTTTCTAAGGCCCCCGAAGACCAGATGTCACTTCCTTGGAAGTGTCTGAGGCCATGTGGTGAACATGTGGCAACAAGCAAAATCCTTACCCATAATAAAATTAACACACAAACCCAAACGTGAGCATTGATGCCTTTCTAAAGTAGGCTTTCACATTTGGAAAAATCTGGGCAGAGACTGGCTAATTAACCATCGTGTCTCACTTTTAGTCAATAGTATTCATTTAATTAATCTAATGAATGATGTGATATGATTATGGAGGCTTGACAAATTCATGTGTTTGTTTTTTCTCATAATGGGATTTTTTAAAGGCCCCTGTAACTTGAATAGTGTTGATTCACGGAAAGCGGGCCCCAGCTGCCGCTTTTCGAATTGCAATGTAAGACAAGTAACTTTGCACTTGAGTGACGATAAAGATTCAATAACTGGGAAGCTGTCAAGAATGGAGAGTATGAATTCCCAAAACTCTCAGGTCTTCCAGCGGAGTGCCCCACCACTCTAACAGCAAAAACTTCTTCTAGGTCCCTTTTCTAAGTCCAGGAAAACCTTGGCACATGGCCCGCCAGGCCCACTACCCTAGCACATGGCCTGTATCCAACCCCATCCCCCTCCCATCCCCCTCCACCCCCGCATCCACACCAAGGGCTTTTTCCCAGCACATGGCCTCCTTTTAATAAGTTCCCGCCAAAACCCCCCATCGCCCCGCATTCTGGGCCCCTTGAAGTCTGAGATCCTCAGTCCCAAGGGCGCACGAGCCAGGGCCTCATTTGCTGGAAGGCTGTGGCCCGGAATGCGGCCTTGGCCCTGGGAGAGACCACAACGCGAGTGGGCCCAGCTTCCCAGGACGGAAAGAAGGGTGGGAGGGTGGCCCGACGACCGGAGGCCGGATACGCGGCCAGGAGGTTTCGGTGGCACCCGAGTTTCCCGCCTGACGCAGCAGAGCGGAAAAGGCCAAACTGCGGGCGCCATCGCCGACTCACCGCTCCCTACCCTCTTCCCCCGCCTCAGGCCAGGGCCCGCAGGGCGGTTATCCCCAGCACCCGACCCCACTCTCGGTCCTCACCTTCGGCGTCTGAGCCGGCCCGCAGCAGCGGAAACTAAGACGCAGGCTGAAGCAAGCAGCTCACACGGCAGCAGCTGTTTATTTTCAGGAGTGTCCTTGCCTGCGCCACACGCGGGTCTGCACACGGCCCCACACACGCCGCTGCGCACGGCTCTCCTCCGCCTCGCCCACGCGGCCAATCAGCGCGCAGAGCTCGGACGTCCAATCAGAGCTTCTTGCAGGGATGACCGCCCAGCCTGAGCGCGGCGTGGGGAAGCGCAGGGCGGGGATCTTCCGTGCTCCTAGATTTTTCCAGCAGTTACCCGCCCCCCGCTGCGGCCTTTATTTTCCAGGTTCCCAGGTCTCAGTCCTACTTGGCCTTTCTCGCTTACTTCACGCCCCACCTGACCGGAGTGTGGGTTGGCCTGTGTGTCCCTGCCTTGGCTGTGTCTCCCGGCAGCTCCCGACGAGGGATTCCAGGGGACGGGTCTCAGTCAAGTGTTTGTGATAATCGGAGGCTTGGGAAAAACTCCTTCCCCTTCTTGGCCTCCCAAAACAGCGTCTGCCCTTAGACCCCTGACTTGGCGGTACTTTCAAAGGCAGGCCCTATTTCCGGATACAGCAGTTTGGGACAAAGTGGCCTGTCTAGTCACAGAAGAGGCTGGAGCTGTAGGCCGAAGCCCCTGAGATTTGTTTTGGTTTTTGTGTGAGCCAGGGGGAGCGATCAGAAGTCCTACCTGCTTTCACCTTTAGGTCCTCTGTACCCGCCTCAAAATAGGACTGGCTGTGGAGGGAAAGGCGCCAGCCCTGGGGAGGGTGTGAAGATGGTGAAAGGTTGGCATTAAGACTTAATAGTGTCCCAACAAACCTTGTGACCGATTTAGCACATTTATGAACATTCTCTACGACCTAAGGTGTAATCGTGAGTGCCAGGAGAGCCATCTGGCCTGGGCTATTACATTCAGGAATGGCCTTTTAGATTTGGTGTTTTCTCCAACAGACATTGTGTCATATATACATATACACGAATACACACAGACACACACATATATTCATAGATACTGTTAAGATAAAATCAATTTAAATTGTTCAATGTGAACTAAAAAATTACAAAATTCTGTGTAATTTTTGTGTAATGGGAAAAAAAAGCGTCGTCCCCAGTCTCTTGAGTTTTAAAAGGCCCTGAAATTACTAAAGGCTCATATAGACTTAAAATGCAGATTGAAATTAGTATGCAACCCATGTTGTTGGTGTCAGCAATGTACTTTTTATTCTTTTTGTTTCATTATGAGGTTTCTTTTTTTCTTTTTTAAAATATATTTATTGATTATGCTATTACAGTTGTCCCATTTCCCCCCCCCTTCACTCAACTCCATCCTGCCCACCCCCCTCCCTCCCACATTCCCCCCCTATAGTTCATGTCCATGGATCATACTTATAAGTTCTTTGGCTTCTACATTTCCTACACTATTCTTACCCTCCCCCTGTCTGTTTTCCACCTATCATCTATGCTACTTATTCTCTGTACCTTTCCCTCCCCTCTCCCCCTGCCACGCCCCTATTGACAACCCTCCATGTGATCTCCATCTCTATGGTTCTGTTCCTGTTCTAGTTGTTTGCCTAGTTTGCTCTTGTTTTTGTTTTAGATGTGGTCGTTAATAACTGTTGAGTTTGCTGTCATTTTTACTGTTCATATTTTTTATCTTCTTTTTCTTAGGTAAGTCCCTTTAACATTTCATATAATAAGGGCTTGGTGATGATGAACTTCTTTAACTTGACCTTATCTGAGAAGCACTTTATCTGACCTTCCATTAAATGATAGCTTTGCTGGATACAGTAATCTTGGATGTAGGTCCTTGCATTTAATCTTGGGTAATGTAATTATGATGTGCCTTGGTGTGTTCCTCCTTGGGTCCAGCTTCTTTGGGACTCTCTGAGCTTCCTGGACTTCCTGGAAGTCTATTTCCTTTGCCAGATGAGGGGAACTTCTCCTTCATTATTCACATAAGTTTTCAATTTTTTGTTCTTCCTCTTCTCCTTCTGGCACCCCTAAAATTCAGATGTTGGAACGTTTCAAGATGTCCTGGAGGTTCCTAAGCCTCTCCTCATGTTTCCGAATTCTTGTTTCTTCATTCTGTTCTGGTTGGATGTTTCTTTCTTCCTTCTGGTCCACACCGTTGACTTGAGTCCCAGTTTCCTTCACATCACTATTGGTTCTCGGTACTTTTTCCTTTGTTTCTCTTAGCATAGGGTTCATTTTTTCATCTGGTTTTTGAACAGATTCAACCAATTCTGTGAGCATCTTGATAACCAGTGTTTTGAACTGTGCATCCGATAGGTTGGCTATCTCTTCCTCGCTTAGTTGTATTTTTTCTGGAGCTTTGAAGTGTTCTGTCATTTGGGCCATTGTTTCTTTTTTTTTTTTTTTTTTTTTTTTGGTCTTGGCCCGTCTGTTACTTAAAGGGGTGGAGCCTCAGGTGTTCACTGGGGCAGGGTAACGCTGGTCGCTGTGCTGTGATGCTGTACATGGGGGAGGGGCCGAGAGGGAGCAATGGCGCCCACTTCACTCTCCACTGGACCTCAATCTTTCACTCTGCTACCCACAATCAAACTGGGCCCCTCTGGTGCTGGTTCCTGAGTGGGTGGGCTTGTGCACACTCTAGGCCCCTGTGGGTCTCTCCAAGGACCTCTCCTGTGAGGCTGGGAGTCCCTCCTGCTGCTGCCCCAACCCCCACGGGCGTTTTCAATCAGAGGTTTGAGGATTTCCCTGAGCTGGATGGAGCCCTGGGTTGCGTGGTCTGCTTTGCTCCCCGCCGTTCATCCCGGTTTATCTGTGCGCAAATGTGGGGCCCTGTGGTGCCACCCGCCGCTCTGCCTGCCCCGTTCTCCTACACTCTGAGTCCAGCCCTCTCGGTTTATCCGTGCGCAACTGTAGGGCCGCAGGGTCTGCTAGTGGTCAGACTGCCTGCCCCGTTCGTCCCACACTCTGCCAGTCTCGGTTCCGCCACGGCCACGCGAGTCCTCTCCGCCCCTGTGCCCGTCTCCGCCCCTCCTACCGGTCCGGATGAATGTTTATTTTTTATTTCCTTGGTGTCGGACTTCGTTGCCGTTCAATTTTCTGTCAGTTCTGGTTGTGCGAGGAGGGGTAGTGTGTCCACCTACGCTGCCATCTTGGTTCTCCCGACTTTTTATTCTCTTAATTACTGATTCTTTGCCCTAGTTTTACCTCACTGAATCCTTCCATTCTCAAGGCAGTACGACTTGAAATGTTTGTGAAGTGGCAGTACGTTGTTTAAGAGCACAGGCGTTAAGGGTCAGGCATTAAATCTGGGTTCAACTGACTAGTGCTTGCTTAGTCATTGTAAAGTATTTAGTAGATTGTGCTCAACATAGTGCTCAATGAAGGGTAGCAATTATTAAAGAAGAAATGGACTATTTTAAAGACCAAAGATTTTTTTTAACTTTTGTTAATTATTTGAAGTAAAGTTATTGTTAAATTCAGAATGAAAATGTCCTATTTCCAGTAAGATCGAGTTGTCTAGCACTTTTTGTATTGAATTGTAACATTGTATTACCAGTAACAAAACAGTATTTTGTATTTATACAGTTGTGTTACCAAGAAGCTTATACATCTTTATGATTTTCCCCTCCCTGACTAATGTTTACATCAAGGTAAGGAGTAGTGTAATTGCAGACATTTTAGTAGTGATTTCCTGAGTTGTGTCAGTGGAATGTGTCAAAGGTTCAGAAATAGCCAAAGTAAAACCAAAGAGTCACTGAAGTAATCATTGGTAAAAATTTACTGTGCACATGCCAAAAAGTTTATAAACTGGGAGCACTCAAACCAAAGCATGGAATGAGACTCAGGGGTTTACCATTACAAAGCAGCTTTTACAGTGAGAAAGTAGTGTCTTTGCAGTGATTGATAATTAAGCTAAATTAATGACTGAACTGGTTTTGTCTGCTCAGGGAAGCTTCAGGGTTGGTCTCTGTTTGCTTTCCTTTTTTAATACCACTTAATCCAAGGAGAGGTGTAAACTGTTTTTGGCTTGTCCGTTGCATTTGTTGTCTGTTCACTGGTGTCCTAAATTATCAGTCTCTCTCTCTCTCTCTCTCTCTCTCTAATCCTTACCCGAGGTTTATTGATTTTTAGAGAGAGAGAGAAACATCAATGTAAAAGAGAAACATCAATTGCTTGCCCCCCATATGCATCCCAACCAGGGATCAAACCTGCAACCTAAGTATATGCCCTGACTGAGATCGAACCCACGACCTTTTGGTGTACAGGATGACACTCCAACCAACTGACCCACCTGGCCAGAGCTGTCTGCTTTTCATTTTAACAAATGTGAGAGTCTAGGTAGGAAGTCCACATTGGGTGCATCTATGCCCACTAGGAAGACAAGTTGCAACTGTAATAGGAAACATAAATTATTTCCTGGCTTGACTTTTGTTTACCACTCCAACCACAGAGCTACATAAAATTTTGCTAATCATTTTAGACCCAAGGATGAATATCCCTCATATGTTTTTAAAAATGGGGGTGGGTATGAAACAGAGACACTGGACATAATATCCTTTTATAGGTTTTAAAAGACTTTAGTAAAAGGAATAGAAACATAATGTGGTCTTTGCTGTTTAGCTTTGGAAGCAGTAACAGCTAATGGTTCTTCTCTATCTGGCTTCCAGCTTTCCCTAATGACTACTATTAATAGAGCCAAACTGATCATGAGGCATTCTGACTGTCTCCAGAGAAGGTCTATGATGGAATTTAACTACAGTGACTTGTGTTGCCTGGATATGCCCTTGGGTACACCTATTCACTAAAGATGTTTGAAAATAAGAAAGAAAAAAGCCAACCCACTCAAAAGATAAACTTTCAATTGTATTCTAATGAAGAAGTTCCTATTACATTTCCATTCCATATAAATGTTTTATCCCCCTCCTCCCCTCCAGTATTCACTCTTACCCAGGTATTGTGCTCAACATTGCAGTGGTTACAAAGGTGACCAGTTAAGATGTGAACCTTGCCCTTCATCTTGTAGAATAACAAGGGCCATAAGAAAGTATTAAATGTCCTGAGAGAGGACCAGCTAAAATGCTCTGATTCAGCATGATTCAGGATTTCTTAAAATGTGTACCAGCCGAGTAATAATGCTTGCTTACTCTTAATTTCTGCTAAAGAGCCCAATGGCATAGCACATGCCTTAGCTTCTGCTATTAAAAGGAAATAATATGGGTATACAATGTCTGTCCAGAAAGTCCATCCATTGTTAATAAAACCAGAATGGTTTGTGCGACATTGATGTAACCTGGCAGCCAAGGAGAGTGGGCTGGAATGCACATGCATGAACAATGACAACTTCACTGTACTAGTCAGTGCAGGTGATACACTGTTGGATGAGCATGTGCACTGTGTGGCCCTCACATTCAAAATTGCTGAGCAAATAGAGCAACGAATCTGCATCAAATTTTGCGTTAAGCTTGAAACATTACCCAGCGGAAACTATCTGGGTGATTCGGAAGGCTTTGGGGGACAATGCAATGAATGCAGCACAAATAAAAGTGTGGCACAAATGCTTCAAAGATGGTCGAGAATCTGTTGAAAGTGATCTGTGTTCTGAAAGGCCTGAAACAAGCAGAACACCTGAGAATGTTGAACATGTACAGGCTGCCATCAACAAAGATCAGCAACTGATGGTGCAAGAACCAGAAGCTGATCTGGGCATTCCAAAAACTAGTATCCAAGATTTTGACTCAGGATCTTGGCATGAAACATGTTGTGGCAACATTCGTTCTGCAGCTTCTGCTACCAGGGCAGAAGGAATTTCATGCTGCAGTTGGGAGAAATATGTGACGTCCCAAAGGTACCTACCTACTTTGAAGGGGAATGAGGTATCATTGTCCTATGTACAATGTTTCTTGTATCTTGCCTTCTTCAATGAATGTCTCTATTTTTCATATTACATGGCTGGATACTTTCTGGATATTTATCTAGTTCATTATTTTTTCTTCTACTTTTATACTGATGTCTCTCTCTCTCCCCCTTCCTCTCTAAAAGCAATGAAAAAAAATGTCCCCGGATGAGGATAAAAGAAGAAAAAGTAGATGTTTTCATTTGAAAAAAATTTCTTATCAAGCATCTACATTAAACTTTGAAATAGGTAGGAATAGAAAAATAATGTTTAAATTGCTTCCAAACACTTTTTTAAAACAAGATGTCTTAAATTATTCTGAGACAGCATTATAAAGTGCAAAATTTGATCATGTAGCTCTCATAATTTACAAAATAATGTAATTTATTTTTTAAAAATTAAATTGACAAATATATAATTGGGTGAATTAGAATTTAAGATCTAGAAGAGTGTTTAGTCTAATCTCAGAGTGTTTAGTCTAATTCTCTAATTTTAAATGAGCACGTAGACCTATTGAGTTGCACAGAGTTCCTCTTACAAGTCCCCAAAAAACCCAATGTTTTTAACCAGGTGCCGCCCATGTATCGTAAAGTTCTATGCTTGTTAGCTATGCTAGTAACCTGATTTATCCAATTAAATGCAGTGGTGGTAAGAAAAGCAGAGCCCATATCTAATCTATACATTTGTTCCATGTGTCTCCAGCTCTTTTCTTTGGAAATTAACACAAATAAGCATTCAACTTTATAAATTAGTCACATGTTTGGCAAGAATCAATCAGTAATCAATTTCTCAATCTTGAGAATTATAGTCAGACTTCAGTTTAAGAAACATTAACTTTAGACTGTAAATTTTTATGCTAGAAAATGTCTTTCAATTATATATTGTTACTACAAAAGAGAACATCTGAATTTATACCTGGCAATAGAATGGCTTTTAG
The DNA here is from genome assembly GCF_022682495.2 of Desmodus rotundus. Taxonomy (NCBI): domain Eukaryota; kingdom Metazoa; phylum Chordata; class Mammalia; order Chiroptera; family Phyllostomidae; genus Desmodus; species Desmodus rotundus. The sequence continues at coordinate 57,024,889 of NC_071396.1, forward strand.
GCAATTCAAATATGACAGATATAGCTAATGTGCCCTTTAACTCTCTTCAGCCCAAGTCCCACTTCTTTCCTTTCCTCCTGATATGAAAATGGTGTATATCCTTTTGGCCTATTTCTTATATGTGTGTCATAAAGTTAGGTATATATCAAAGCATACATGAACAATTAAACATTTTACATCAATAATATCTTTTTACTAAATTTTGTGTTCCAAGATTGTAACTTACACAAAGCAATGACTTGTCTGGCTTTGTCTATTTTCTGATGTATTTCCAGGTTCTAGAAAAGCTCCATATACAGGGTAGGCATTCAAATATTTTCTGAATACATAAATATCAATCTGTACCTCACTTTTCAAAGTTGATATTGTTTCTGATATATACAAGATCTATTCAGAAAAAAAGTCATTGTTAATATAACGAGGACGGTTTGTGTGATATCAATGTAATCCAGCAGCCAAGAAGAGAGGACTGGAATGTGCATGCGTGAACAATGATGACTTCACTGTACTAGTCAGTGGGGGTGGTAGACGTTGAGTGAGCATGTGTACTGCATGGTTGTTGCATTCAAAATGCCTAAGCGAGTAGAGCAACAAATCTGCATCAATTACTGTTTCAAGATTTTATTTATTTATTTTTAGAGAAAGGGAAAGGGAGGGAGAAAGAGAGAAAGAAACATCAGTGTGTGGTTGCCTCTCGCACACCACCAACTGGGGACCTGGCCCACAACCCAGGCACGTGCTCTGACTGGGAATCAAACCAGTGACCCTTTGGTTCGCAGGCTGGTGCTCAATTCACTCAGCCACACCAGCCAGGGCTGCATCAAATTTTGCATTAAATTTGAACATTCCTCCATGAAAACTATTCAGATGATTCAGAAAGCCATAGCTACGGGCAACTGGTAATTGGCAGCTTCATTACTCAAGTCCACAGATGTATCAATCATGTCTTGTGTAGAGTTTTTTGGTGAAACATCAAATCACCCAGGTGGCTACAGTGCAGATTTGGCAACAGTCCATTCACCTTTGAAAGGGAAGAGATTTCAGACCATTGATGGTATTCAGGAAAATATGACAGGGCAGCTGATGGCAACTGGGAGAACTGTTTGAGGTTTCAAGGTGCCTACTTTGAAGGGGACTGAGGCGTCATTGTCCTATGTACAATGTTTCTTACATCTTGCCTTCTTCAATAAATGTCTCTATTTTTCATATTACATGGCTGGATACTTTCTGGATATTTATCTAGTTCATTATTTTTTCTGCTGTGTATTATAAGTATACTATATTTTATTCATTCATTCCCCTATTGGAGGACATTTATGCTTTGCTATTATAGACAATGTTGCAATAAGCCCCCTTGTATACAGGCCTCATCAGGACAAGTGGAGAGTCTCTCAAGAGTGTACAAACCCAGGGGGAAAATGGCTGGGGCAATGAGAGGTGTGTATTTTAAATTTCACTGGTTGCCTGCCATATTACTCTCAAAAGTGGCCATACCAAATTATACTCTCGGCAGCAGTGATAAGGGCACCATGTTTCTGAATTTTCTGGCAACACTTTATATTGTGAGATTATTGAATTTTTTTTGCCAATCTGATGGATGAAATATGCTGTCTCTTTTTTGTTTGTTTGTTTTTATTGAGATAATGGTAGATTCACTTTTAGCTGAAAAAAGTAATACCAAAAGATCCATATATCCTTTACCCAATGTCCCCCAGTGGTAACATCTTACAAAAGTATAGTATAATGTCACAACCAGGATATTAAAATTGACACAGCCCACCAATTTTACTCAGATTTCCCCAATTTTATGTGTATTCTCTGTGTGTGTTTTCTTTAGTTCTATATGATTGTATGGCATGTGAAAGTCTGTATATACACCTCTACATTCAAAATACAGAACAGTTACAACACCACGATTCACTCCTATTGCCCTTTTATAGTCACACCCACTTTCCTTTGCTCCTGTCCTTCCTTCCTAATCCCTATTCTCCATTTCCAAAATGTTGTCCTTTGTTGTTTCAGAGATGTTATATAAATGGAATAATGCAGTATGTAACCTTTTAGGATTGACTTTTGTCACTCAACATAATCTCCTGGAGAATCTTTGAATTGTTATGTGTATCAACAGTCCATTCCTTTTATTATCGAGTCGTATTCCATGGTATGGATGGACCAGTTTGTTTAACCATTATCCATGGGAAGACTCCTGTGCCGTTTCCAGTTTTTGGCTATTGCAAACACAACTATGAATATTCATGTACATTTTTAGGTGTGAATATGGATTTTCATTATTTCATTTTTTTCAAATAGTATTTCCCAGATTACCAGTGAGATAATACATTCATAGGCTATTTAAGTTTCCTCTTTTGAAAAGGGCCAATTTTGTTCATTTTTTTCTTTCGGGTTGTTGCCTTTTTCTTACTGAATTGAAACAGTTCTTTATATGTTTTGGGTACCAATCCTTTGTCAGTTATACAAGATTGTATGTGTTAACATTGCGGTGATCATTATTTCACAAGGTGATATTAAGTTTAGGAAGGGATAAAGAATTTCTGAAACTTGGATTTGGATCACTGATGAAGGGACAGAGGAGTTTCATTTAGGGAATGTCATTCAGAGCTGTCCACATTGAGTTTGGGGAGACTGCTGCACTCCCACCCTTTGTAGCATCTCCTTTGATCTGTTAAATGACAACAAACTGCTTAAATGGTGGTATGTTGGATGCTAAGCAAAACGGCAAAACTTCTTCCTACTTGAGGACAGATGCCATGAGCCCTTAGATTTGCTTTTAGAAAACACTTTCCTCCTTTGGAGGGGTGGGCATCAGATACATTTACTGCATTACAAAACCATGGTTTTTTTCAGCATTTTGAACACCTCTTGGAAACTGCTGACATCATAATGTACTCTTTCACTGGTGTTTCTATTTTCCCCAGCACTGCAGCCAGAATTTAGAATCCTGATTCACCCTTCAGCCTGCCGCAGAGAATGCTCATTATTCTGGCATAGTCAATGCTCACAAAGTGACTTTGAAAGGGGAAATAGCTTTTTGAATGAGCCAAAGTCAGTACAATTTCAGGTAATAGTGAGACGCTTTCTTTTCTTTCTTGTCTACTCAGCTGTTTATTCTTTTTACCTTCACAAAAGCAGAAGCTATGCTTCTGCAATCCTGGCCACAAAGCTGTGGCTGATACAAGCTGGCATGGTCAGTAGTGTCTTAAGCTCAGTGAGCTGTCTTTCCCATTTACACTGAGAGTGCGCCAGCTGTGGCACGACACAGTAAAATGGTCTGCATACCTAAGTTAACAGTGCCAAATTTAGCTCTCATTTAGATAAATTACCTTATAAAATATTCACTGTTCAAAATTACCTTGACTAGTTTATTTATATGAACATTATATTCCCCAAATTACTGGTGGAGAAAAATGATATACAAATTTTCTTATAATTTCCCTTCAAACCAAAGCAAAAACTTATGGCAAGTCCTAAGATTTCTAGGAGTATGAAGTTTATACGTATGTTTAAATGTGTTTGTATGTTTATACAAATAAATATTGAGGAAAACAGGCTTTGGACATTTTCAAATGATTGTGGTAAGGATTAAATAAAGTATAATATATGAAAATGCTTTGCAAATTGCAAAGTGTTTTACTAAGGTAAAGGTCAGTTTCTGTCACCCTGATACATCAAAGTCACAAAATTCCTTTTCTACACTGATGTAATATATATAAAGGAAATATTTTGGACATGTGAACAGGCAGGCAATCATAGTATTTCTATTGCCTTTGAAGAATGATTGAAAGTAATTTTTTCCCTTTAAGTGATGGATTTCTTTTGGAAAAAAAAAAGATTTTATTTACTTTCAGACAGAGGGGAAGGGGGAGACAAAGAGAGGAAAACATCAATGTGTGGTTGCTTCTCACGCATCCCCTACTGGGGACCTGGCCTGCAACCCAGGCATGTGCCCTGACTAGGAATCGAACCGCTAATCCTGTGGTTCACAGGCCAGCACTCAATCCACTGAGCAACACTAGCCAGGGCTAAGGGATGGATTTCTCATTTGATGCATTGAGAATTCTTAAGGGACTAAAACTGACTCTAAAAGCCAAAGATTTATCCAAAATAAAGTTTTCTTTGGATGGTACAGAATTCAAAGACAGCTTTGGACCAAACTGAAGTGGGTCATTAATTCGATCTTTTTTTGTGCTCTCTTTTCTTCCTTTTGACACTCTGAATACACATCTAGTTTTCTAGTGATTTCTTGAGTTGATCAGGGCCACTTCCTTCCCTCTTCAAGATTGACTTGCCCTGTTCCATGAGGAACAGAAACCTCATGGAGCCAGGAACAACCTCTGTAGGTAAGAGATATATATTTAAGTAGGATGCCAACCTAGTGTTTTTTACAGGATGGAATGCATGGTATGCTTTTCAGTGCTGTATGGAAAAGCATCAGCTAAAGTTGCATCCTACTAGCCTTTAGCTCCTCTAGAACACTGTATTTAACCTTTATTATTGACTAGAGCCTAGGTTAAGTAGCTATGCAGAATGTTATCATTTTATTATGATAACATAATATACAAATTATACTGTTTCCTCACTTGTAAAGTTTTCTTTTTTGCACATGCATACATACATACTTTATTGCTAAATAATCTGAGAATAAGTTGCAGATTTTGTATTAATACATTTTAAAATCAAGGTATAATTGACATATAACATATTTAGTTTCAGGTATACAATATGATTATTCAATATTTGTATACATTGTGAAATGATCACAGTAAGTCTAGTTAAAGTCCATCAGCACACGTAGTTACAGCTTTTTTTTTTTTTCTTATGATGAGAACTTTTAAAATCTTCTTTGGCAACTTTTAAGTATACAATGCAGTAGTATTAACTATAGTCACCATGCTGTACATAACTTCTGGGGACTATTTACATTTTAACTGAAAGTCTGCACCTTTTGACCACCTTCACTCATTTCACACACCCTGTATCCCTTGCCACTGTCAACCACTCATTTTTTTGTTTTTGTTTTTTAGATTCCACTTATAAAAGAGATCTTGTGGTATCTGTCTTTCTCTGTCTGACTTATTTCACTCAGCATAACACCCTCAGAGTCCATCTATGTTGTTTCAAATAAGAAGATTTCAAATTCTGTTTAATGGCTGAATACTATTCCATTGTACTTCTTCTTTAATTTTTCATTTGTTCACTTTTAGAGAGAGGGGGAGGGAGGGAGAAACAGAGGAGAGAAACATTGTACCAACCCAGGACTGAACCTGCAACCCAGGCACGTGCCCTGACCAGGAATCAAACCCGCACCCTTTCGCTTTAGGGGATGACACCCAACCAACTGAGCCACACCAGTCAGGGCTGCATACTTCTTTATTCATTCACCTGTGAATGGACGCAGGTTGCTTCCAAAAGGTTCCTCTTAAAATAGGAATAAAATGTGAGTTAATTTAAAAATAAGTATGATGTAAATAAGAGCAGAAGTATAACAAAATGTAAACAATCATAAAAATAGTGTGCAATGATAGGTAAATTTGGCATAAAATGAAGTGGATGGTATGCAAGTTGAACAGGTGTGGGAAACCTGGTGAAATCTAAAGGAATATTTAATGAAGAGAAGAAGGGAAGTACATGAGCTGCATTTTCATAGCCTCTCAAACTAAGACAATTTTGGTATCTGCTTTAGGACTCTGACAGGCCCTGAGGGTCACCTGAGTAATCTGAGTGATAATTATCACGGAAGAAAAGACCTTCAGGAAATATACTATTACCATTAAAAGCAAAACACAAGCCATGGCTGGGGTGGCTCTGTGGACTGAGCACTGGCCCACAAACCAAAGGGTCACTTGGTTAGATTCCTAGTCAGGGCATGTGCCTGGGTTGCAGGCCAGGTCCCCTGTGGGGGGTACTGGAGAGACAACCACACACTGATGTTCCTCTCCCACTCTTTCTCACTCCCTCCCCCTCTCTAAAAATAAATAAATAAAATCTTTAAATAAAAAAAGTGAAACACAAGATTGTTTTCTCTCTTTTACATGGCTATTGAGTAATCATAACACTGGCCAGATATCCTTGAGCATTAACAATGGTTTTTAAATTAGGGGAGGACTGAACCAAATTTCTAGTTCTGATTCCTTCTGTGTGCAGTCTTCAGAGCATAAGAATCTTGAGTACAGGATGTTTGAATGTCTGCAGACTGTCTGTTCAAACAGCTTTTCACATTGGTTTACTATTCTGAGGAGACTGTCTATGGGGCTGTTTGTCGAGGGTAGGAGGGGCATAAAGGGCTAATAGAAGGGCATGTGAGAGTTTCAGCTTCTAAATTGTGTGTACAGTCTTCAAAATTCAGTGAAAGTGGTAGGTGTTAATTCTATTTAGCTGCAAGCATCGTCCCAATTTCAGAGCAACAGTCCTACTCTGTGTGTGTGCACACCTGCATGCAGCACTTTACACACTCCTTATTATTAGAAGATTCGAAGAATAACACAGGAAGGTAAAGCTTCCTTGAGATAAATAATCCCAAGGGTATTGACTGGGCCTCAGGAGGACCTAAGATCCAGCTGGAGGGTAAAAATTGTCTTTGATTTCTGTGCCTCTTCTTTTTCACAACTCCTTTTCCCCTTACTATTACCTCTCCAGTACTCTTAGGTAATGCTCCCAGCTGAATAAGAGCCAATAAATAACTTTCCATTGATAGGTTAGGGATATTAGTCAAGGGTCTTAGCTTTTTTTGGTTTCTTCCCTGGGTCCTTCTTGAAGATCCCATTACATCCTTTGTGATAGATTTCACAGAGAGGCTAATAAAGTAGAGTCTCCTCAAAGTTCTTCAGACCATACCACAGACCCTTACCTACTTTTTCCTCCTACCCACTTTTAAGACCTTTATATATTCCTATTAAGGAACAGTACATTGGGTTATTGTTTAGACACATAAATGATGAAACTGTAGGTTAAGATTCACAATAGAGAAAACAACTCTGAAGAGTAAAATCATAGGAAGTCTTTGAAAACACATCTTAGTTTAATTATATGATTCTAAACCATAGGTATAGACCCTCCAAGGTCAGGTGTTGGCAAGGTCTAATTTTTATAGTTCCAGTACCTAACAGAATAAGGCACTAGAACATAAGCCTTAAATGAATTTTTACTAAGTAAATGAGGATTTCATTTTCTCTCTTGGCATCACACCTGAAATTTCCCTAATTGTTCATTATCCTCAGAGCCACCATTTATTATATCTCAGTCTAAAGTTGCTAAGTCAAGGCGTTTTCCACAGGCTTTTCTGTTTGTTTGTTTGTGTGTTTGTTTGAAGTACCTTCCAATCTTGATTTATTGGTGACAACGTCAGTTGTCATGTGTTTTATGCTGGCCTTTGCAATGATACAGTAAACAGAATCTGTAATCTCTAGAACCAATGTTAATACAAGTAGAACTAGCACACAAAGGGAAGGTTGATACTGACCTCATCAGAGTTGTGAGTTTAGAATAATGTATGTAAGAAGCACTTTTTAACTGTAAATTGCTATCCATATGTTATTATTATTAGAATATAAGAAAAAAACTCATCGGACCTTACAAAGAGTAATTCTAGGTCATTTTTACTCTATATAACAAAGCAGTATTCTCCAATATTTTGGTCAGTTAATAATTTTGGTAAAATACCTAAACATTTGCTATCTCATTCACTCTTTGTATACAATCCAAGAGTTTTGCCAGGATGAATGGGAAGAACAGAACTATTTTGAATTTCTAGTTTTCAGTAACCTTCTGCTGGGAAAGGTAAAAGGAAATAAAAGAAGTATGGAAAAGAGTTCCAAGTACAAGATCAACAATGATTAGATTTTTGATCAACTCCAAACTCCTCCAAGGTCAACTATGGTTAGATTCTTGATGAAGCAATAAGAAGACAAGGAAAGTATTAGGGAAACCCAGAAAAGTGTCCAGAGGTAGAAGGACCAGTGAATATAAAACATACCACTGTGTCTGCTTTTTTTTACCTCTTAATCTTTAGTCAGTGTTCCTGATCCATCCTTGGCTGCTTTCTCCCTCACTTCCTAATCTCCCTGTTTCAACTACCATCAACCTAAAATGAAAGGAACCAACTAAGATAACTTGGGGGTAGAAAAAAAAGATTTAAACAAACCTGAGCATGGGAACCCGCCTGACTAATAGCTCCAGCTAGTTGTTGCCTTTGGAGAATATGAGATTAGGGTTTCCAGATGGCAGATTTTTTTACACAGGTTAAAATTCTTTAAAAAAATTTTTTTATCCTTACCTGAGGCCATATTTTTCATTGTTTTTAGAGAAAGAGAGGAAGGGAGAGAAACACTGGTGGGAGAGAGAAGCATGTATTGGTTGCCTCCCGTATGTGCCCAGACTGGGAATCCTGTGTGCTCAGACCAGGGATCATACACGCCCAGACCAGGATCAAACCCAAAACCCAGGTACATATGCCCTGACCAAGAATCAAACCGCAACCCTTCAGTTACAGGACAATGCTCCAACCAACTGAGCAACACCAGCCAGGGCAGAAGTAAAAATTCTTGGTTTTTATAACAAATCTCCCAATTTTCAAATGTAGGCAATTTATATTAAAAATTGCACAGAAGATATTTAGGGAAGTGAAATCACTCCATATGATACTATAATGGTGGATACATTATCATTATAAGTTTTCCTAAATCTGTAGGATTTACACACTGCGAGAGAATCCTAATGTAAAAGCTGGACTTTGGGTGATTATGATGTCAATGTAGGTTTATTGACTAAGTTGGGCTGCTGATTACAGATTGATTAATTTAACAACTGATCAGTTTGACAGCTGATTAACTTAACAACTAAGAGGGAAAATACAAAGATGCATCTATTGTGGGAAGACAAAGAAAAAGACCCTAAATTAAAGAACAAAAGAGTTCTCCAGAAGAATTAGATGAAATAGAGGTAAGCAATGTATCAGATAGAGAGTTTAGAATGATTGTAAGGATACTCAACAGCATGAAAAAAAGACATAGGGACATAAAAAAGGACCAGTCAGAAATAAAGAATGTAATATCTGAAATAAATACTACACTGGAAGAGAAAAACAGTGTGTTAGATGAAGCAGAGGAATGAATCAGTGATTTGGAAGACAAGGTAGAATAAAACACCCAGGCAGAGCAGTAAAAAGAAAAAAGAATTTAAAAATATGACAGGAGCTTAAAAAACATTTTGGACAATGTGAAATGTAACAACATCTGTATCATGGAAATACCAGAAGGAGAAGAGAGAGAACAAGGGATCAAGAACCTATCTGAAGGAATAATGACTGCAAATTTCCCTAATCCGGTGAAGGAAAAAGTCACACAAGTCAGGAAGCTCAGAGAGTCCCAAATGTGTTGGACCCATAGAGTGCTACAACAACACATCATCATTTAAATGACATGGCTTAAACAAGGAGAGAATCCTAAATGCTGCAAGAGAAAAAACAGGCATTTACTTACAAGGGAGTACCAACTGGACTGGCATCTGATTACTCAACAGAAACAGTTCAGGCCAGAGGGAGTGGTATGAAATATTTAAGGTAATGAAAAGCAAGGACCTACAACCAAGGCTACATTACCCAGCAAGACTCATTTAAAATCAGGGGAGAAATAAGGAGACAAGAAAAAGCTAAAGGAGTTTGTTAACACCAAACCAGTACTGCAACAAATGTTAAAGGACTTCCTTTAAGAAGAAGAAGAAAAAGAGGAAAAAAACAGAGGAAAACAGTCTAACAATAAAATGGCACTACATTCATATCTTTCAATAATCACCTTAAATGGAAATGGCTTAAATGCTCCGAACAAAAGACATAAGGTAGCTGAATAAATAAGAAAATAAGACCCAGCTGCTGTGGTCCCCTGCCTGGCGCCTGCTGAAGGATACTGGGAAGAGAGTTAGATCACCAGCTCCCTCCCCTACCAGAGCAGCGAGGGCAGCCTGGAACCAGGAGGGACCTGGATGCTTGAAGTCGCTGGGGGGAATATAGACAAAATGGGAGACACACAGAGGCGGTGTACATGCACTGGGACTGTGGATGCTGGGTAGGTCATTATCAGAGATATTGGGGAGCCAGGCAGCACCTGGAGAAGGGAGAAGAGTTGGGCCGTGTTGGACCCTGACCCAGATAGTCTCCACACTTGTTAGAAAGTTGGGATGTGTGAAAAGCTGTGCACTTGTTAAGAACTATGGGCTTACACAAGAGGCTTTTACTCAAAAAAAAAAAAAGAAAGAAAGAAAAGAAAAAAAGCTCACAGCTGCTTTGTAAGGAACTCTCGTGCAGCGGTTGGCTCACCCCACAGGTGATTTGAGCTGCCAGCCCCCTGCTTGGCTCCACCACCCCACTGAGTCCCATAGAATTCCTACCATAGAAGTTCACCATACAGACAGCTAGCAAAGTGAAACATCAGGAAGCACAGAAACAAACAAAAGGAGTCACCTAAAATGGCAAGACAAAAAAAGAACCTGCAATCAAAGGAATGTAAGACTCCCCACTAAAAGAGCTAAATGAAATGGAGTTAAGCAAACTATCAGATATAGAATTCAAAATAATGGTTATAAAGATGCTCAAGGAACTCACAGACAACTACAAGGAACTGAGCAAGAACTATAACAGTATGAAAAAGGAAATAGAAACTATAAACAAAAAACAGGAAAAAATGAACAATAAAATATCGGAAATAAAAAGCACACTAGAAGGAATAACAAGCAGGATGGATGAAGGAGAGGACCGAATTAGTGAGCTGGAAGACCAGTTGGAAAGAAACACCCAGGGAGAGCAGCTGCCCCAAAAAAGACTCAAAAAATATGAAAATAGTTTAAGGGAACTCCAAGATAACAAAAAACATAACAACATTCAAGTCATAGGAATACCAGGAGAAGAAAATAAACAAGGGCTAGAAACCCTATTTGAAAAAATAATGACAGAAAACTTTCCAAACCTGGAGAGGGAAAAAACCATGCAAGTTTAGGAAGCACAGGGAGTCCCAATCAAGATGAACCCAAAGAGGCTAATTCCAAGACTTATCATAATTAAAATGCCAAGTATTAAAGACAAAGAGAGAATCTTAAATCCTCTGCAAGGGAGAAACAAGAAGTAACACACAAAGGAGCTCCGATAAGGCTAGCAGCTAATTTCTCAACAGAGACACTCCAATCAAGGAAAGGTTGGCAAGAGATATAACAAGTAATGAAAAACAAAGGTCAGCTACCAAGACTACTCTATCCAGCAAGGCTCTCAATTAAAATGGAAGGCCGAATAAGGATTTTCCCACACAAAGGAAGGCTGAAAAAATACAACTCCACCAAACCAGCCCTGCAAGATTTATTAAAGGGTCTACTATAAGAAGAGAAAGGAAAGGACTGAAAAAGAGAGGAACACACGTACAAAGGGGTAAAATGAACAAATATCTATCAATAATAACCTTAAATGTTAATGCACTAAATGCTCAAATCAAAAGACAGAGTAGCTGAATGGATAAGAAACCATGACCCACACATATGCCGCCTACAAGAGACCCACCTCAAGTCAAAAGACCTACACAGACTGAAAGTGAAGGGCTAGAAACAAACATCACAAGTAAATGGACAGGGAAGAAAAGCTGGGGTACCAATATTCATATCAGACAAAATAGACTTCAAAACAAGAGCCATAAAGAGAGACCCAGAAGGACACTTCATAATACTCAAGGGAAGAATCCATCAAGAAGACATAAATATTATAAACATATATGCACCCAACATAGGAGCACCCAAATATATAAGGAAAATCTTGGAGGACTTCAAGGAAGACACAGACAGCAACTCACTTATTAGGGAATTTTAATACCCCACTGTCAAAAATGGATAGATCTTCCAAACAAAATATCAACAAAGATACTGTGGCACTGAACAATGCCCTAGATCAAATGCACTTAACTGGTATATACAGAGCCTTTCATCCCAAAGAAGCAAAATGCACATTCTTTTCAAATGCACATGGAACATTTTCAAAAATAGACCACATGATAGGACACAAAATGAGCCTCAACAAGTTCAAGAAAACTGAAATCATATCAAGCATATTCTCTGACCACAAAGGACTGAAACTGGAAACCAACATCAAGGAAAAAATTCAAAAACACTCAAACTCATGGAGACTGAATAGCATGCTATTAAACAATGAATGGATCAAGAAAGTGATCAAGGAAGAAATCAAAAAGTTTCTGGAAACAAAGGAAAGTGAACTCACAACAATCCAAAACTTATGGGACACAGCGAAAGCCATGCTAAGAGGGAAGTTCATAATGATACAGGCCTACATGAAAAAGATAGAAACGTTTCAAATAAACAACCTAACCCTACACCTACAAGAACTGGAGGAACAACAACAGACACAGCCCAGAGCAAGTAGAAGGATGGAATAACCGAGATCAGAGCAGAATTACATGTCATAGAGACTAAAAGCACAATTCTAAGGATCAATAAATCCAGGAGCTGGTTCTTTGAAAAGATAAACAAAACTGACAAACCTTTAGGCAGATTCATCAAGAAAAAAAGAGAGATGACCCAAATAAACAAATCAGAAATGAGTGAGGAGAGATTACAACTGATACCACAGAAATACAAAGGATTGTAAAAAATTACTACGAAGAACTGTATACCAAGAAATTTGAAAACCTAGGTGAAATGAACAAATTTCTAGAAAAATATAATTTTCCAAATCTGAATGAAGAAGAACCAGAAAGCCTGAATGGACCAGTAACAGCTGACAAAATTGAAGCACTAATAAAAAAACTCCCAACACACAAAAGTCTTGGACTGGATGGTTTCACAGAAGAATGCTACAAAGCATTTAAGGAAGAGCTAACCCCTATCCTTCACAGACTATTCCAAAAAATCCAAGAAGATGGAAGACCCAAACTACTTTTATGAAGCCAGCATCATCATAATCCCAAAACCAGATAAAGATATAACAAAGAAAGAAAACTTCAGGCCAATATCACTGAGGAACACAGACACTAAAATCCTCAACAAAATATTGGCAAACCACATTTAGCAATACATTAAGAACATCACACACCATGATCAAGTGAGATTCATCCCAGGGATGCAAGGATGGTACAATATTCATAAATCAATAAACATAATATATCACATAAACAAAAGGAAAGACAAAAATCACATGATCATATCAATAGATGCAGAAAACACATTTGATAATGTGCAGCACCCATTTATGATGAAAACACTCAGCAAAGTGGGAGCAGAGGGAGCATTCCTCAACATGATAAAGGCCATATATGAGAGACCTACAGCCAACATCATACTCAACAGGCAAAAACTAAAAGCTAACCCAGTAAGATCAGGAACAAAAGGATGTCCGCTTCCATCACTTCTATTCAATATAGTATTGGAAGTCCTACCCACAGTGATCAGACAAGAAAAAGAAGTAAAAGACATCCAAACTGGAAAGGAGGAAGTAAAACTGTCACTATTTGCAGATGATATGATAGTATACATAAAAAACCCTATAGACTCCACCAAAAAATAGCTTTACCTAATAAGCGAATTTGGCAAAACAACAGGGTTCAAAGTCAATATCCAGAAATCAAAGGAATTTTTATATGCCAACAATGAAAGATCAGAATCATTAATCAGAAAAACACATTAAAAAAAAACACATTTGCTATAGCAACAAGAAAATAAAGTACCTACAAATAAACCTTACCAGAGAGGTGAAAGACCTATACTCAGAAAACTACACAGCACTGAAGAAAGAAATTAAGGAAAACACAAACAAATGGATGCATACATTGTGTTCATGGATTGGAAGAATTGACATCATAATAATGTCCATATTACCCATTTTATAGATTCAATGCAATCCCTATTAAGGTACCAATGACATCATTCACAGATATAGAACAAACATTTCTAAAATTTACATGGAACCATAAACGACCCAAATAGTCACGGCAATTTTGAGACATGAGGACAAAGTAGGAAGGATCACAATACCTGATATCAAACTATATTATAAGGCCACTATAATCAAAATGGTATGGTACAGGCATAAGAACAGACACATAGATCAAAGGAACAGAATAGAGAGCCCAGAAATAAACCCAAGTCTCTATGGTCAATTAATATTTGACAAAGTGAGCAGAAGCATACAATGGAGTAAAAATAGCCTCTTCAAGAAATGGTGTTGGGAGATCTGGACAGCTGCATGCAAAAAAATGAAATTTGATCACCAATATACAACATACACAAAAATAAATTCAAGGTGGATAAAAGACTTACATATAAGTTGTGATACCATAGAAGTCCTAGAGGAGAACCTGAAGAGTCCTAGAGGCAGGAAAATCTCATATGCGACACAGCAATATTTTCACCAATATGTCCCCTAGAGCAAACAGACATAAAGGATGGAATAAACAAATGGGACTTCATCAAAATAAAAAGATTCTGCATGGCTAAAGAAAACAGCATTAAAATGAAAACAGGACCACCGTATGGGAAAACATATTTGCCAATGACTCTTGGATAGGGTTTGATCTCCAAAATATATAAAGAACTCACATGACTCCACTCTAAGAAGACAAGCAAGCCAATTAAAAAATGGACAAAAGACTCGGACACTTCTCTAAGGAGGACATACAGAGGGCCCAGAGACAAATGAAAAGATGCTCAGCATCACTAGCCATCAGAGAGATGCAAATTAAAACCACAATGAGATACCACTTCACACCAGTGAGAATGGCCATTATAAACAAAGCAACAAACAACGAGTGTTGGAGAGGTTGTGGAGAAAAGGGAACCCTAGTGCACTGTTGGTGGGAATGCAAGATTGCTGCAGCCACTGTGGAAAACAGTATGGAATTTCCTCAAAAAACTAAAAATGGAACTGCCTTTTGACCCAGCAATACCACTGCTGGGATATACCCTAAGGATCCTGAAACACCAATCCAAAGGAACCTGTGCACCCCAATGTTCACAGCAGCACAATTTACGATAGCCAAGTGCTGGAAGCACCTAAGTGCCCATCAGTAAATGAGGGGATCAAAAAACTGTGGTACATTTACACAATGGAATACTATGTAGCAGAAAGAAAGGAGCTCCTACCCTTCACAGCAGCACAGATGTTACTGGAGAGCATTATGGTAAGTGAAATAAGCGAGGCGGTGTAAGAGAAATACCATATGATCTCACCTCTAAGTGGCACCTAATCAACAAAACAAACAAGGAAGCAAAATACAACCAAAGACATTGAAATAAAGAACAAACTGACAGCAACTAGAAAGGAGGGGGAGAGGGATATTAGGGGAAGGGCCAGCAAGGAACATGTTAATGGATACATGGACAAAGCCAAAGGGTATAGTTTTGAGGGTGGGAGGTGGGGATGGGTGTGATGGATGGGGGTGTGGTGGGGTGAAAATTGAGAAAACTGTACCTGAACAATGAAAAACAACAGCAACAACAAAAACAATATTTGGTTTTAGAAGGTAGAGCAAATCAATTACTTGTATTTCTTATAATACAATTTTCTGACTGACATCCCTTAATCCTACATGTACATTATTTCCTGACAGCAGATTTTCAAAAGGCAATCAATAAGCAGACAATTTAGGTCATTTTAAAATCATATGAGGAAAATAAGGAACCAAACTGAAAAGTACCAGGGTTCAACTGAAGGGCCAGCCTGTTCCACCCAGAGAACTTTGTGAGAACTGGTAGAAAGGGGCCTGAGCTGCTGGAACCATTCCCTATGAATTCACAGCATGACAGGGGTAAAAAGGTAAAAGTCCTCTGGACTGTAAAACGTTTCTGGACTGTAAAAACGTTGAGTAGAGAAGTGTGGTGTCCCCTCTGACAAAGAAATTTAAAGCACACTTTAATTGTGTCCAGATTCATTGGGTGATGTCTCTGCCACTCAAATTGAGTTATTTTTCCCTTGCTGAAAGATGTAAAGTGGTTTATGTGCAACACAGTTGGTTAGAAACTGTCAGATATTATTAATAATTTGTACTAGTTTGACAAAATAAAAAATAAAATAAAATAGCATGAGGACATACTTTTTAAAGATATGGTTATGATTCTTGGTATTTACATATACATCCTATGGTGGGATATCTATGAAAATAAAATAAGAATCAAAGGTGCAAATAAAGTTTCACTTCCACAGGGAGGTGAAACTCATACTGGGTCCCACAGGGAAGTGAGGAGGTGGACCTGCAGCCAGGTTCCCCAGGACCAGCTGCTGCAGAGCAGCATCTACATCATTTGTGTGCCTTCACGTCTTGCAAATGACCTTCAGAGACCTTCCAACACTGTCACTGAAAGCTCATCTAGGATTTTAAGATCAGTCACTTTGCGGGGAAGCTGGTCATGATCTGCAAGTGGCTCTGTTATTTTACTCCTTGTTAAAGGCAAACACAAAACTTAAATTCCATCACTGAAGGAAACAGGGCTCAGTCAGATATATAACCTTGTGAGGGACCATCCAGACACTTTACACACTCAGCGTGGGGATCCTCAGCAATCACTGTTCCCAGCCCCTCTCTGGATGCCCTGCTGGGACCAGGTGGCCCTGTGTCTCCTCCAGGGTTGGTGCTGTCACCTACAGAAGTGGGCTGGTGGCAGGGTCCCCCTGAGTCCATGAGGAAAGTGACTTATGCATGGTGACAGTATGTGCCTCCATCTGGCACTGCAGGCTGTCCATCTTCTGCTTCAATTGCTGGAGACAGCTGTTGAGGTTCCTCAGGGGCTCCTTGCTTACAGCAAATGGGGGCCTCAGCAGCTTCTCCAGCAGTGAGGTCAGGATGGAGCAGTCCGGGACCTTCACCAATGTCACCCCTCTGTTCCTTTCTCATCTTGGCTGTGCCACATTGCAGGTCCAACTTGAGCTGATGGTTCTGCTGCAGCAGAGTTTTCATGTTGTTCTTCAGTTCTGACACTTTAGCCTGCAAGCACAAACTTGTCTTTCTGGGTCATGGACAGGTCTTCTTGCACCATCTCCAGCTCAGACTTGATGTTCTGCAAAGACTGCTTGACTCCATCCAGCTCCTGCCTGCTCTGCTGCTTGGTCAGGTTCAGATGCTACTTCAGGGACTACATTTCTTTCTCCTGATCCACCTCCCACTTGAGGTTTTCCATCTCCTGGTTTCCTGCGGGCTCTCTGCTCCACTGCTTGTCCAGGAGTTCTGTAGCAGCTGAATCTGCACCCACAACTCCGTGAGCTCTGCCTGGAATTGCGTGACTTCTTGGGTACGTGTCCCCTCCTGAAACTGGAGGTGCTTGGCCTTCACCTGCAGCATCTGCAGCAGAAGCTCCTTCACCTACAGTTCCTTCTTCACCTCAGCTCCAAGGTGTTGGCCTTGAAGTGTGGCAGTTGTGCTCTGCTTCTGCTTTGGCCACAGCCACCTGTTCCCTGAGAGTGTGCACTTTAGCTTCTCTCTCTCCAGTGCTGCTTTTAAGGTCTGCACAAGCTGCCTCATCTGGCCATCCTCCTCCTGTCTGTGGTGCACACTGGCCTGAACCTGAAGGTTCAGATGCACGAGGTCAGCTTCTATCTTGGCTAACGCTGTCTCCATCATGCTGTTGTGCTCCTGCAAAGCCGCATCGGACTGGCTGAGGTCTGTGAGCCTCCCTGGCTTGTGCCCATCTCCACAGCCAACTTCTTATTCAACATCTCAAGGTGATTTATCTTCCTCCTAAAGCCTCTGGATTCCTGAAGCTCTTCCTCCAGCTCCTGGCTGGTCAGTGTGATGACCTCCTGCAGATCCTTCCCCAGCATCACTTTGCTGTGACCCATGATCTGCAGCTCCAACTCCAGGGCCTGGATTCTCTCATGCAGCTTGAAGTCACTAGGGCCACTGGCCGCCTGGGTTCTCAGATGGCTCAGCTTGGCCTTGGCCACCTCCTTGGCCATGAGGGCCTCCTGCAGGTGGCAACTGAGGCTGCTCACAGTGCTCTCATAGGCCTTGTGCTTGCTCTTCATCTCCTGAGTGCTGCTCAGGCCCAAGCCCAGATGCATCATCCTCTGCTTATGTTTGGGGATATCCCTGGCAGCTCCCTACCACAGCTCTTCTGTGACTTGAGCACCTCATTGGCATCCATCAGTGTAGCCACCTGCTCCTTAACAAACTTCAGAGGCTGCAGGTGCATCTCTATCTTGTCATGCTCCCACTGCACCCACTCCAGATGCCCTTCAAGAGCCGCCATCTGCTATTGGACATAAGACACCTCCTTCTGCAAATGTGCCCACACCACGTCCACGGACTTCTTGTCCCCTTGGAGCTGAAGCAGCTCTCGCCTCAGCTCCTTTACCTGTGTCCAGCCTCTTCTTTGTGGCCTTGAGCTTGCTGATGAGCTGATCTCTGGAGGTGGCATCCCATAGGTAGGCCTCCACCATCACCTTTTATTGAAGAAACTGTTCCTTTATTTTCTGCATCTGCTTTTTCAGAGAGGCAGCCTCTTCCTGGAGGTGCTCCACCTGGCTGGACTTGATGGCTAATTCCTGTCTCAACTCTCCAAAATGTCTGATGTTTCCTCAGCACCTTCTTCAAAGTGTCTGGCCCCTCTGTCAAGCTCCTCCCCACTGCTCCTGGCTGCCTGCAGAGCCACTTTCAAGACAATCTCCTTCTGCAGGAAGTGAGTGGTGTCTTCCCTGGCAGTGGCCTTGCCTGCAGCTCCTCCAGCTGAAACTGTAGCTTGTCCCAGCGCACCTGCAGGTCACTGAGGGCCTGCTCCCAGCTCTGCAGCATCTCCTGGTTGAGGTGAACTGATTCAGCAGGTCCAGGTGCTCGTGCTGCAAAGGCCTTGAGCTACTGGTCTTGCTGGTGCAGGGTCAACTTCAACTGTTCTAGCTGCTACTCCAGGGCTGCCACCAAGGCTATCATCCTCTGCAGCTGCTCCTTCTCCTCCTCAAACTCCCCCAGCCTCCTCTTCAGCTCCTCCCCTACCATCATCTTCACCTTTTAAATCTGCATAAAGGCAGCTTCTTGATCCAACATGTCATCCTCGATGCCTTGGAGCTGCAGGGATATAGGCTCCTTCTCCTTGATGGATCTGTGCTGGGATTCCATCAGCTGCTGGGACAAGGACATGTTCTCAAGTTTCAGGTGCTCCAGGAGGCCTGTCTGGGTCATCTGTCCATCCTAGATGTTGGCAATCTCACCCTGCAGTCTGCCCCAGGCCTCCTAGGCCAGGGAAAGCTGCTGCTGATACCACTGCTGGATGCTCTGCAGAAATGCGATTTCCACCTGGGATGCCTTCAGCCTGCTGTTGAGTGTTGTGCACTCCAGCTGCACTTGCCACAGCTGGCTCTGTAAGGCCGTCATGTACTGTCGCAGACTGTGCACTATGCTGTCCTTGCTGAGCATGCTGCTCTGTATCTCCTCCACTTAGGCCAGGAGTCGCTGGTACAGCTCCTTGGCCACCTGCAGCTTGTGGTGGGAGGACTCCAGACTGGCATTCTTGGCCTCTAGTGTGTTCTGCAGGAGGCTCATGGCCTGCTCAAGGTCCCAGCAAGACTGCTTCAGGGTGTCCACCCCTGAACTGAGTGAGTCCTGTTTCCTCTGGCTGCTGTGACTGTGCTCCTCCTGCACCTGTTGCTGTGTGTTCAGGGCCACCAGCCACACCTGCAGCTCCACCTTTTCCTTAAGTGCCTGCTGGAAATCTCCTAGGGTAAGGCTTCCAGCTGTGCTTTGAGTCTCATTTTTTCTTTAAGAACCTGCAATATCTCATTGTGAGTTTCAGCCACAGAACTTTCCATGGACACACTGCTGTAAATGCTGTCTGTCCAGTTCCACATCTCCCCATTGACATCCAGGATCCAGTTTTAGTGTTTGGCTGCAGTGGCCTGGAGGACATCTATGATGGACAGGAACTGGCCCAGGAAACTGGCAGCAATCTCCTGTCTGTTGACCATGTAGGAGTTCATGGGTGCTCCTGCAGTTCACTGGAAGGCAATGCACCCCCCACATGGAGATGCCACTATAGAAGTTGTTGTTCTTGTTCCTATATGCCTCAGACATGTTGTCTCCAGTCAGGGATGAGTTCTGCAGGTCATGAGCCTCAGGGCACAGGCTGACCTCAGCCACCACTGATGTCATGCTGCTTTGGTTCTGCATCAGGGAGGCCCTGGCAGAGTCTGTAGTCAGAACATTTCCACCCAAATTCCCAGCGTTGGGGTCTTCAGTTCTATAATCAACCAGGGACCAAATTTTGCTTGATTTGGAAACTTTTTCTCCTTAGGATGTGCCAGGAGCCCTAAGTGGCCCACTTTCAGCCACTGAGGCATGCTGGTGCACAGGAGGGAATATTCCTTTGTCATAACCACAGTGCTGGCCCTTGGTAAGATATCTGGGTTAAACATGAGTTCAGGATCCAGTGTGCTAAAAGGTCTTGTTTTAGTTGCAGGTTGGCTGGACTTTCCACAGAAGCACAGAGAAATAAACTGTACATCCTAGAACTACGTCTGACTCATCAATCACATTTGTTACATGGAAGTTCTCGATTAGCTTCAAAAGCGGGATTCACTCATTCCTGGTGCTGCTTTACCTTGTACTCTTTGAGCTGTTCCTCCAGCTACTTCCAAGCCTGAAGTTGGACCTGCTCTTCCTTCTCCAGGGGCAGTGAAGCATTTGTTGAGCCTGGAGGGACATCAGGATCCACTGGACTTGTGGTGGGACCGAGAAAGCAGGCCTGGGAACTGTGGTGTCAGCCAATTCTGACAGGCGTCTCCCTCGCTGGGCATGTCTGAGCTTTCTCCTTCATCCACAGCTCTATTGCCTCAACAATGGCATGCTGGGCTTTATCCACTGGTCAGGCAGCACCCCCAGGCCCAGGGTCTTTGGGAGGGTGTCAGGGAGGGCTGAGGTGTCACTGTGAGATTCATTCTCCAAGAGGCCACCCTACACAGCCGAGGCTGGGTCCTTGGTCCAGACAACTCAGGCTGGCTGACACTCAGGGGCTGCACGTGAGCTGTTGGCAGGCTCTGTTTCTGCCATCATTAACAGTCTGGATCCCCTGAGAAGGAAGGCAAGAAGTTTTCCATTTTCAAGAGATTTGAAGTTTCATAAGTAGCTGGAAATCAAAACATGATACTCATGTACAAATGTAGCTTCTTGACTTGCAGGACCAACTATGACAGAAAGCTGGACAGTAATGACATTTTTTGAAAGAGAAAACAATTCAACCCTGTGGCTACACTTCCTAGGGGTTTCTGAGTCTAGGGACCTTCACAAACTGCATCATAAGCTCTTCCAGGGTCCTGGGATGCCAGAACTAGGTCCTTGCATATGAAATATGTTCCTTTTTTATTTACGCAAGTATGATTTGTGTTCACTCCACCACATCATGTGTGTATACGTTAGCTGTTTATGTAAATATAAACTTGTTCTGGGGTCTTCTGACTACAAAATCCCTAGCCCCAGGCTCAATCCAATGTTTACTGGGTCCAGGTATTATAGTTTGTATAAAGAAGCTCACTGAGAGCTGGGCGCAGGCCTCAGAGCTCATTACAGATACTCCCTTTTGGTTTATTAGACCATCATTATTCCTCAGTCTGCTGGTGGGTGGAGATAGTCTAACATTTTCTATTCACTGTCATAAGCTTCTGGTGAGTCATTTAATAACTACTCAGCCACAGCACACCTCCTGGAGGGTGGAGAGAGCCTGTAGATAGCTGCTTCTTTTCCTACTTTGTAGTGACAGGAAAATTCTCAGTAACCTTGAAGCTCTATGATAGGCCCGTTAGACTTAACAGTAACACACAGAGAAGAGCAAGATCGGTGTTTATTTTGTTGCATGGGAACTGAGGATCCACAAGAAGCTGAGCTGCCCTCAGACTTCCAGTCCAGGGTTCTTTCATAACATAAAAATAAAATCATGTATCTGCATAGAAACATTGGTTTGTCTTTAGATATCACAAACACAGCTGCAATGTTTTTCTTTTTAGTAGGTCAGTGATTGACATGAAGAAATTTCTTATTGCATAAAAATAAATATGGAGTTACTCAAACCAGGCTGGAATCTGAGCAGTCATTTATTCACTCAATTGCAATTCACTGAACACCTACTATGTGCCGAGTGTCAAGGATATGGCAGATCAGGATCTGCCTTAACAGCTAAAGTTGGAGAGAAAATAATACACAAGTGTGATGGTTAATTTTACATGTCAAGTTAACTTGGTCATGGTGCATCCAGATATCTGGACAAATATTATTCTGGGTGTTTCTGCAAGGGTGTTTTTGGATGAGATTAACATTTAAATTAGTAGACTGAGTAAAGCAAATTATCCTCCCCAAAGTAGGTGGACCTCATCCAATCAGTTGAAGGCCTGAATGAAACAAAATGTTTAACAAGTGGGGCCTACATCTGCCTGACTGCATTCAAACTGAGACATCAGTTTTTTTCCTGACTATGGATTTGATATGAAACATCAGCTCTTCCTGGGTCTTGAGCCTGCCTGTCTTCAGACAGGAACTATACCATCATCTGTCCTGGTTCTCAGACCTTTAGACTTGGACTTGAACTAAATCATTGCCTCTCTTAAGTCTCCAGATTGCTGACTGCAGATCTTGGGACTTGCCAGCTACCATAACTGCATGAGCCAATCCCTTATAATCAATCAGTCAATCTCTGTGTGTGCGTGTGTGTACACACACACACACACACATATCTCCCATATAATGCCTGTCCAGAAAGTATCCAACCATGTAATACGAAAAACAGAGACATTTACTGAAAAAGATACAAGATACAAGAAACACTGTACACAGGACAATGATGCCTCAGTCCCCTTCAAAGCAGACACCTTGGGACCTTACACAGTTCTCCTAATTGCCATCAGCTGCCCCATTGCATTTTCCTGAATCTCTTCCCTTTCAAAGATGATTTCAGTTTTGGTAACAGCCAGAATTCAAAAGGTGCCAAATCTGGCCTGTAGGAGGGTT
This sequence comes from Desmodus rotundus, assembly GCF_022682495.2. NCBI lineage: Eukaryota > Metazoa > Chordata > Mammalia > Chiroptera > Phyllostomidae > Desmodus > Desmodus rotundus. The sequence goes on from NC_071396.1 coordinate 57,047,862, forward strand.
GAGTCACTTGGTGATTTGCTGTTTCACCAAAACACTCTGCACAAGACATGATGCACAAGCGGGTACATTGTTGCAATGAAGCTGCCACAGCTGCAACCTTTTGAATCATCTGAATAGTTTCCATGGAGGACTTTCAAGCTTAATGCGAAATCTGATGCAGACTTGTCATTCTACTCGCTCAGTCATTTTGAACATGATGGCCACACAGTACACATGCTCACTCAATGGCATCTACCGCTCCCACTAATACAGTGAAGTCATCATTGTTCACACATGTGCATTCCAGTCCATTCTCCTTGGCTGCCAGGTTACATCAATGTCATGCAAACTGTTGTCATTATATTAACAGTGGCTGGACTTTTTCTGGACAGACCTCATGTATCAATCTCTTTCTCTCAATACACACACACACCATGCAAATTTTATCGTTTCTGTTTCTCTGCAGAACCCTGATTAATACAGCATGCAAAAGTATGATCATTTTGACAGTGGTAAATTTCCATGAAGAAAAAAAACAAGATCATGGAAAAGAAAGGGGATGGTACTTTACCTATGGAGGTCAGAAATGCCTCTCTGAGGAGGTAGCGTTTCAGCAGACCCCAAGCAGGATAGCAACAGCCATGTAACACTCTGGCTGCTTTATGACTCTAGTTTGCTATATGATCTTGGATAAATGCATATACCTCTCTGAATTTTAGTTTCCTGTCATTGTTGTGAGGATCAAATGAGATAATATAAGATGAATTAGTACTGTATCTGGACCACAGAAGTGGCTATGGAAATGTCAGTTTCTCTTCCTGGTTGTTCACTAGGGGCAATGATTGGTAAATGCCGACAAGCTAGGGAAGTGGGACTGACATGAATTTCTAGAAGGCAGTATACAGCACACCCTTTAATAAAGGACCACCCTACCAGGATTGTAACCTAGGGAAACAATGGAAAGCAGGAACAAAATGTACCCTAAAGATGTTCATCATAATGTCATTTACACATAGAAAAACTGGAAACAATTAAGTTTCTGAGAAGAGATGGTTTAAATAAACCTTTGGTACAAGCTAGAGTTTTGGAATTAAATGGACTTGGACTCAAGCCTTGGCTCTTTAACTGCATCCTCCCTTGGTGACTTTTGGCAAGTCATCCAATTCTGTAAACCTCAGTTAACTTGGAGAATGGGGATAACAGCACCCCCATCACCTCATGGGTTAAATAAGAGTACATATGCAACGCATAACACAGTGCATAGCACCCATCAGACCCCCCAATACATGGGAGCCATCAGGGGAAAATGCAAGTAAAACAAGATTAACTGTGAAAAAGCAAATATATATATGGTAATTCTAAAGATTGCTTAAGTTGATCTATAGATTTAATCAATTCTAATTATAATCCCAACAAGTTTGTTTATAGAACAAACTTTATTTGGAGAATTGATATGAATGAGTAAAGACCAAGAAGAGGCAAGACATAGTCCAAGGGAAATAAGACAGAAGGATTTGCCCAACTAGATATCAACACTTATTCTAAGATTATGATAATTAAGACCATGTGGAATTGACAGAGGGAAGACAGAGAATGATAAATAAGAACAGAGTGATGTCAGAGGAATGGCAGCATGAGAGATCCCCTAGATCTACCCCCTTGAAATTTAAACAAGTTGAACATCTATAACTCAACAAAGGATTCCTTGCTCAATGTACAGGCATGCTTGAGAGATCTAAGCACTGAAGTAACTACAGATGCAGCCCTGCAGCCAGGAGATCACCACAGACTCAGCCCAGAGAAGGGAGGATGCCAGCTGTAGCTAGCGCTTCCTTCAACAGGGAGGAGCAGAGAGACTCGGTAGGCACTCAAGAGTGAGAAGTGCAAACTGTGAACTGTATCTGAGACAAGACACCTGGGCAAGGACATGGCACACAGATTATGCCATGTCTGGCTGTCTGGCAGCTGGCATTATAAAGAAAAAAAACTACAGAGCTCCACAGACTTCCAAAACTCACCTCCCATCACCCTTGGTGTTGGGTTGCAGAGCAACCTGTCTGCAAACCTGAGAACCATTACTACAGAATCACTATTTCCTCTGAGAAAAGGAAACACTCTGTAACAGATCCCCAGTTGGGGTGTGTGTGGTGGGGGCATTATGTGGAGGTCCAAGGAGGTTACCATTACTGAGAGCAAAACAAAGAAGACAGCCAATCCCCAAACACAGCTGCACCCCCAAGCATCATGGCTATAATGACAACAGCCATCAGCTTTGTGATTTCACAGAGCTAAAAAAAAAACTTGCAATTCAGCACCACCTATTGAAAATTAATAGGAAGACCTCTGTAGTAATTTGCTAGGCAAGTGCCATTTATAGATAGATGCCTCAACAGAAAAGGAGCATATCAAATGCCATGAGTAACCAAGGTAGCAAGATAGCTCAGAAAGAATATTAAAAAATCTTCAGGAAGCAAACTTGAACACATGGAAATATGTGATATGAATGACATAGAATTCAAGATTGCACTACTGCAAATACTCCACAAGAAGTGAGAAATATAGAGGTAATTTAACAAGCCCAGAAAACAACATAACAAACAAAATTAGTACTTCACTAAAGTGATTGAAACTTTAAAAAAGAACCAAACAGAAATCCTGAAGATGAAGAATTCAATGTAAGAGATGAAGAATGAATTAGTCAACATAGGAAACAATGCAAAACAAAGGGAAAAAAGGATCAGTGATACTGAAGATAGAAATCTAAAAACAATGCAGAGAAGAAGAAAAGGGAGACCTGAGTGTAAAAAAAAAAAAAAAAAATAAAGAGCTCTACAAGAACTATCTGATTCCATCAGAGAAAGCAACAAAAGAATAATAGGCATGGCAGAAGAAGAAGAGAAGAAGGGAATAGATGAGAAATTCCCAAACCTATGGAAAAAAACTAGATCCTCAAATCCAAGAAGGAAACAGAACATCTAGTTACCTTAATCCAAAGAGGCCATCTCCACAGCACACTGTATTAAAAATGTCAAAAATTAATGACAAAAGAAAGAATTATCAAAACAACCAGAGAAAAGAAGGATGTGATCTATAAAAAAAAGCCCATCAGGTAGGTTATCATCAGACTGCTCAGAAGAAACTCTACAAGCCAGCAGAGAGTGGAACCAAATATTCAAGCTACTGAAAGAGAGAAATTACCAGCCAAAAACAATATACCCACCAAAGTTATCCTTTAAATATGAAGAAGAAATAGACTTTTCCAGACACACAGAAGCTGAGAGTTATCCTTTAAATATGAAGAAGAAATAAAGACTTTCCCAGACATACAAAAGCTGAGAAACCAGAACACCTCCACTGCAGGAAATTCTCCAGGGGGTTATTCTACTTGGAAGAAAGAATCAAAGGTCACACCAGTAAGAGCACCAAATAAATTTACATCATTAACATGGATAATTTGTGACAATAAAAACATAAAAGGGGGGAGGGTAATGGTCTGAATTTCTAAAGAAGGATAGAGATCAGAAGCATTCAAAAGAAAAAAAAAACTGTACATATGAAACTTTCTTATTCATAAACCTGATGGTAACCACACACAAAACCCCCAAAACTGAGACACATAGCTTTAAAAAAAAAAAAAAGGAAACACAGGGAAGAAGTATCGAATACCACCAAAAACAACAGATAGAAACACAAAGGAAAAAAACAAATGGAGGCACAGAGCTACCAGAAAACAAAGGATAAAATGGCTATAGAAATCCTCATACATCAATAATTACCCTAAATGTAAATGCACTGAATTCACCAATAAAGAGGCACAGAGTAGCAGACTGGATCAAAAAACAAAACCCAATCATACGCTGCCTTCAGGAGACACACCTAAGCTGCAAAGACAAAGGTAGACTCAAAGCGAAAGGGTGGAAAATGAATCTCCAAGCAAACAACATCCACATAAAACCAGAAGTAGCCATACTTATATCTGAAAAAAATAGATTTCAAGATAAAGGTAACAAAAAACAAAGATGGACATTTTATAATGATAAAGGGAACACTACATCAAGAAGACATAACACTTCTTACTATGTATGTACCCAATCAGGCAGCACGGAAATACATAAAGCAATCAATCACAGAATCGAAAGGAGAAACGTACTAAAAACACAATCATAGTTGGGACCTTAATACTCCATTGACAGCTCTACATAGATCATTCAAACAGAAATTCACTAAAGACCTTTATTTTGAAAAAATGATAGCCGTAACTGAGAAATGTTTAAATGGACACGAGTAATAACAGTAGGCAATATGTTGGATCTTATAAACAAAATCATGTAGTTTGTGAGAAAAAAAAAATACCGGCTTTAAATGGCACAGTAGATCAAATGAACATAATTGACATTTACAGAGCCTTTCATCTGAGATTTTCAGATTATACATTCTTATCCAGGTCACGTGAAACATTCTCAAGGAAAGACCTTAAGTTGGGTCACAAAACTAGCCTTAACAAATTCAAGAAGACTGAAATTATACCAAGCATATTCTCTTACCACAATGGCTTCAAATTAGAAATCCATGGCAAAAAGGAAGTGAAGAAACCCACAAAAATAAGGAGATTAAACAACATACTACTAAAAATGACTGGGTCAGAAAGGAAATAAAAGGTGAGATCAAAAGATATATAGAAACAAACAAGAATGACAATACAACTTATCAGAATTTCTGGGATGTAAATTTCTATTTATAGAGGGAAGTTTCTATCATTACAGGCCTATCTAAAGAAACAAACAAAAAACTCCAAATAAACAACCTAACATTACATCTTAAAGAACTAGAAAAAGAAGAACAAAAGCAACCCAAAGTCAGCAGAAGAAAGAAAATAATAAAAATTAAAGCAGAATTGAATGAAATAGAGAACAAAAAGGCTATACAAAAAATTAATACAAGAAAGACCTGGTTCTTCAAAAAGATTACTAAAACTGACAAACCCCTGGCTGGGTTGACTAAGGAAAAAGAGAAAAGACCCATATAAACAAAATCAGAAATGAAAGAGATCACAGCCATCACAGATACAGAAAGGATCATACCAGATACTATGAAAGACTACATGCCACCAAATTCAATAACCTAGAAGAAATGGGTAAGTCCCTAGAAATATATAGCCTTCCTACACTGAAACATGAAGAACTGGAAAATCTAAATAGACTGATCAGCAGTGAGGAAATTGAAACAACCATCAAAAACATCCCAAAAATTAAAGTCTAGGACCAGATGGCTTCACCACTGAATTCTACTGAACATTCAAAAAAGTATTGAAACTCTCCTTCCCAAACTCTTCCAAAATATTGAAGAAGAGTTTGAAATGTGATGAAGATCACATTTTATGAAATGTTAAAGGGACTTATCTAAGAAAAAGATCAAAAATATGAACAGTAAAATGACAACAAACTCATAACTATCAACAACCATACTTTAAAAAAAAGAAACAAAAACAAACTAAGCAAACAAGTAGAACATGAACAGAACCAGAGAAATGGAGATCACATGGAGGGTTATCAGCCGGGGGTGGGGTAGAACAGGGGAAAAGGTGCAGGGAATAAGAAGCATAAATGGTAGGCATAAAATAGACAGGGGGAGGTTAAGAATAGTATAGGAAATGGAGAAGCCATAGAACTTATATGTATGACCCATGGACACGAACTAAGGAGGAGGGAGTGCCGTTGGGGGGGGGGGGGGCAGGGTGTGCAGGGCCGAGGGGAATAAAGAGGAGGAGAAAATGTGACAACTATAATAGCATAATCAATAAAATATACTTAAAGACAAAAAACATAAAAACTAAATTGGACAGCAAAAAAGAATTTTTTAATTAAATAAAATAATACATCACTATCAAGTAGAGTTCATTACAGGGGCACAAGGGTGGTTGAACACATACAAATCAATCAATGTAATACAACATATTAACAAAAGAAAGGTTAAAATCATATGATCTTATCAATAGATGCAGAGAAAGCAAATGATAAAACAACCATTTATGATAAAAATTCAATAAAGTAGGTATAGAATTAAAGTACTTCATCATAATAAAGGCATATATGACAAACATCAGTCCACATCATACTTGATGGTGAAAAACTGAAAGCTTTTCCTCTAAACTCACAACAATGCCCACTGTCACCACTCTTATTCAATATAGTTCTGGAAGGAGGAAGTAAAACTGTCATTTTTTGTAGATTACATGATAGTGTACATAGAAAACCCTATAGACAAGGGGTGTCAAACTCATTTTCACCGGGGTCCACATCAGCCTTGCAGTTGCCTTCAAAGGGCCGAATGTAATTTTAGGACTATATAAATGTAACTACTTCTTAACTAGGGGAAAGGAGCTTGGCACTGCTGCTGGGTAGCAACAAGGTACCAGGCCAGATAAAAAAAGATGGAGGGTCAAATTCAGCCCATGGGCCTTGTGTTTGCCACCTGTGCTCAACCAAAATACTACTTGACCTAATAAGTGAATTTGCCAAACAGTGGGAATACAAAGTCACTATTCAGAAATCGAAGGCATTTTTATACACTAACAATGAAATATCAGAAACAGAAGTCAGGAAAATAACCTCATTTCCTATAGCAACAAAAAAAATAAAGTACCTAGGAATAAACCTAACCAAGGAGGTAAAAGACTTGTACTCAGAAAACTACGTAATATTGAAGAAAGAAATTAAGGAAAACACAAACAAATGGAAGCATGTACCATGGACTAGAAGAATTAACATGATCAAAATGTCCATACTACCTAAGCAGTTTATAGATTCAATGCAATCCCTATTAAAATATCAATGACATATTACACAGATATAGAACAAACATTTCAAAAATTTATACGGAACCATAAATGACCCCAAATAGCCACAGCAATTTTGAGAAAGGAAAACAAAGTAGGAGGGATCACAATACATGATATCAAACTGTATTACAAGGTCACTGCAATCAAAAAAGCCTGATACTGGCATAAGAAGAGACACATAGATCAAAGGAACAGAATAGAGAGTCCAAAAATAAACCCATGTCTCTATTATCAATTAATATTCGACAATGGGGAAGGTGCATAAAATGAAGTAAAAATAGCCCCTTCAACAAATGGTGTTGGGAGATCTGGACAGCTAAATGCAAAAAAAAAGAAACTCAATGACCAAGTTACACCATACACAGAAATAAACTCAAGATGGATAAAAGACTTAAATATGTAAGTCACGACACCATAAAATTCCTAGAGGAGAACATAGGCAGGAAAATATCTGATATTCCATGCAGCGATATTGTCACTGATACGTCCCCTAGAGCAAGGGAAAAAAAGGAAAGAATAAACAAATGGGATCTCATCACATTAAAAAGCTTCTGCATGGCCAGAGAAAATATCAGCAAAATGAATAGGGAACCAGTCCTGTGGCAAAATATAATTGCCAATGATACCTCTGACAAGGGTTGATCTCCAAAATATATAAAGAACTCACACAAGTCCATACCAGGAAAACAAACAATCCTATTAAAAACTGGGCAAAGGACTTGGACAGACGCTTCTCCAAGAAGGACATACAGAGGGCCCAGAGGATGAAAGAATACTCAGCATCACTAGCCATCAGAGAGATGCAAAGTAAAACCACAATGAGATTTCCCCTCACACCGGTCAGAGTGGCCATCATAAACAAATCAACAAACAAGAGCTAGTAAGATTGTGGAGAAAAGGGGACCCTAGTACATTATTGGTGGGAATGCAGACTGGTGCAGCCACTGTGAAAAACAGTATGGAATTTCCTGAGAAAAAAAAAATGGAACTGCCTTTTGACCTGACAATTCCACTGCTGGTATTATATCCTAAGAACCCTGAAACACCAATCCAAAAGAACCTATGCACCCCAATGTTCATAGAAGCAGAATTTACAATAGCCAAGTGCTGAAAACAGCCTAAGTGCCCATCAGTAAATGAGGGGATCAAAAAACTATGGTACATTTACACCGTGGAATACTATGTAGCAGAAAGAAAGAACCCCTACCTTTCGCAACAGAATGGATGAAACTGGAGAGCATTATGCTAAGTGAAATAAGCCAGGTAGTGAAAGAGAAATACCATACAATCTCACCTATAAGTGGGACTTAGTGAACAAAACAAACAAGCAAGTGAAATATAACCAAAGACATGGAAATAAAGAACAAACTGACAGTAACCAGAGGGAAGTGGGGAGGGGAATAATGGGGGAAAGAAGGGGAAGGATCGTCAAGGAACGTGTATAAAGGACCCATGGACAAAGACAAGGGAGGCAGGAGGATTAAATGTGGGAGTTGGGGTAGGTGGAGTGGGGGAAAGTAATGGGGGAAAATGGGGACAACTTGTAATTGAACAACAATAATAAAAATATAAACATAGTTCTGGAAGTTCTAGCCAGAGCAATCAAGCAAGAGAAAGAAATAAAAGGCTTCCAAATTTGGAAGGTATATGTAAAACTGTCACTTTTTGCAGATGACATGATTCTGTATAGAGAAAATCCTGCATACTTCACACAACCAAAAAAAAAAAAAAAACCAAACATTTGAAACAATACACAACTACAGTAAAGTCACAGAATAAGAAATTGCAACCAGCCCTGGCTGGTGTGGTTCAGTGGATTGAGCGCCAGCCTGCGAACTGAAGTGTCATCAGTTCAATTCCCAGTCAGAGCACATACCTGGCATGCAGGCCAGGTTCCCAGTGGGGTGTGTAAGAGGCAACCACACACTGAGGTTTCTCTCCCTCTCTTTCTCCCTCCCTTTCCCTCTGTCTAAAAATAAAAAACTAAAGTCTTAAAAAATTATAAAAACACAGAAACTACCAACAAAAGAATAAAATAACTAGAAATAAACTTAACAAAGGATGTGAAAGACCTACATACTGAAAACTATAAAACATTGTTAAAAGAGATTGAAAAAGACACACGAAATGCAAAGATATTCCATGTTCATGGAATGGAAGAATGAACATAGATGGACCCCTACCTCACACCACACAGATACACTTACTCAAAATGGGCCAAAGACCTAAATGTAAGAGGTGAACATATAACTCTTAGGAGAAAACACAGGGGTAAATCTTCAAGACCTTGGCTTAGGCAATGATTTCTTATATATGACACCAAAAGCATAAACAACAAAAGATAAAAAATAGGCATATTGGACTCATCGAAATAAAAAACTTTTATGTTTCAACAGGCGCTATAAAGAAAGTGACAAGAAAACCTACAGAATGGGAGAATATATTTGCAAATCATATATCTGATAAGGATCTAGTATGTAGAATATATAAATAACTCTAAATATATAAATAACAATAAAAGAATAAATAACCCAAATTAAAAAGTGAGCAAAGGATCTGAGTAGACACTTCTTCAGAGAAGATATACAAATGACCAGTAAGCACCTAAAAAGATGCTTAACATCACTAGTCATCAGAAAAATGTAAGTCAAAACCACAACAAGATACCACTTCACACTCTGTAGGATGGCTATAATCAAAAAGATAATAACAAGTGTTGGTAACAATGTGGAGAAATTGGAACCCTTATACATTGCTGGTAAGACTGTAAAGTGGTGCAGATGCTTTGGAAAACAGGCAGTTTCTCAAAAAGTTAATCAGAGTTATCATATGATCAGCATTTCTACCTCTAGGTACATACTCAAGAGAAATGAAAACATGTTGCACAAAAACTTATACACAAATGTTCATAGCAGCATTAGTCACAAGAGCCAAAAAGTAGAAACAACCCAAATGTCCACCTATTAATGAATGAATAAACAAAAAGTGGTATATGCATAAAGTGTAATGTTATACAGCAATAAAAAGGACAGAAGTACTGACTCATGCTACAACATAAGTGGACTTTGATAACATTATACAAAGTGAATGCAGCCATTCACACAAAAAGCCATATGCTGTATGATTCGATTTATATGAAACATCCAGAATAGGCAAACCCACAGAGACAGAAAGTAGATTAATGGTTGGGGGGAGTCTGAAAAGAGGGATGAGGAATGAGTGAGGAATGGACATGACCACTAATGGATATGAGTTTGTTTTGGGGATGATGAAAATGTTCTGGAATTAGTGGTAATGGGAGCACAGTCGTTTTGGTTTGTTTGTTTGTTTGTTTGTTTTTTAATAAAAAGACTTTATTTATTTTTAGAGAGAGAGACGGGAAGGGAGGGAGAAAAGAAAAGGAGAGAAATATCGATCAGTTGCCTCTCGTATGCCCTCAACCAGAGATTTGGCCTGCAACTCAGGCATGTACCCTCACCAGAATTGAACTAGACACCGTTTGCTTTGTAGGACGATGCCAACCCACTGAGCCATATACTGAATATTCATCTTTTAAATATACTGAAAACCACTGACCTGTACAATTTATAAGGGTGAATTTAGTCCTGGCCAGGTACTCAGTCTGTTAGAGCATCCTCCCCATAGGACAAGGTTGCAGGTTCCATCCCTGAGAACATTCAAGAAACAACCAATAAGGAGTTCCCGCCAAGATGGAGGCACAGGTAGAGACCCTTCACTTCCTCGCACAACCAAAAGGAGGGTAACAACCAATCTGAAATCTGTAATAAACAACCAAAAGGGCCAGAAAATCAAACTGCATGGAACTCCAACAACAAAGGAATTAAGTTAAAAATCAAGGAGCTACTATAAAGGACACAAGGACAAAATCAAGGGGGAGGGTAGAGGTGGGGGAGGGAGGTGGGACTGGCTGGGGTGGGGTGGAGGGATGGGGAGAAAATGCAGACAATTGTAACTGAATAAAAAATAAAATAAAATAAATTTAAAAAATAAAAATATGGGTGCAATAATTTATAGTTTTAATTTCATAATGTCACCTCAAATATCATATGGTGTGCTTGAGCATGATTGTTATGTTACAAAATTACATGCTTATGATTTTTTTAATAAAAGATTTTGTAATAAAAAATAAATAAATAAATAAATAAATAAATGACAATATGGTATTATGTGGCCCCAGCTCTGGAGGAAAAAAAAAAAATTAAAAATCAACCAGAACAACCAGACCCGTAAGGCAGTGGACCATGGGCGACTCAGAAACACTGGGGGGACACAGCAGGCCTTGGGGGCAGGGCTGGCTGCCGAGCTCTGCAGGCTGCGAGGGAGGGGCTGACTTTAAGGGACTCAGAGACGGCTGTGGGCTACAGCAGTTGAGAAGCTCCTAATTTCACAGGAGAGTCCCTTGAAAAGTGCCCTAGAGATGAGCAGGTGAGCCACACTGTTTCCTCTCTGACCCCTCCCCCACAAGCAGCACAGCAGCAGGGCAAGGAGGGTCGCCAGGTGAATACCTAAGGCCCCACCCTCTTACAACCTATCAGCTGTGCCAAAACAAAGAAATATGGCCCAAATGAAAGAACACAGTAAAGCCTCAGAAAGAAAGCTAAGCGGGGAAATCACCAACTTATCTGATGGAGAATTTAAAGCCCTGATAATCAAAATGCTCACAGATTTGATTGAGTTTGGTGGAAAATGAAAAAACAAATGAAGGACACCCAAAGTGAAATAATGCATAATGTTCAGGGAACCAACAGAGACAGGAAGGGACTCAAAGCAACAATTTGGAACAAAAAGAAGAAATAAACATCCATCCAGAACAAAACGAAGAAACGAGAATTCAAAAAAGTGAATAGAGTCTTACAAACCTCTGGGACAACCTGAAATGTTCCAATATCCTAATTATAGGGGTGCCAGAAGGAGAAAAACAACAGCAAGAAATTAAAAACTTATTTGAACAAATAATGAAGGAAAACTTCCCCAGTCTGGCAAAGGAAAAGACTTCCAGGAACTCCAGGAAGCCCAAAGAGTCCCAGAGAAGTTGGACCCAAAGAGGAACACACCAAGGTACATCATCATTAAGTTACCCAAGATAAAGAGAGAATCCTAAAAGAAGCAAGAGAAAAGGAGACAGTTACCTACAAAGGAGTTCCCATTAGACTATCAGCTAATTTCTCAAAAGAAACGTTGCAGGCAAAAAGGGGCTGGAAAGAAGTATCTGAAGTCATGAAAGGCAAGGACATACATCCGAGATTATACAGCAAAGCTATCATTTAGAATGGAAGGGCAGATAAAGTGCTTCCCAGATAAGGTCAAGTTAAAGGAGTTCATCATCACCAAGCCATTATTATATGAAATGTTAAAAGGACTTATCTAAGAAAAAGAGGATCAAAACTATGAACAGTAAAATGACAACAAACTCACAACTATGAACAAATGAACCTAAAACAAAAGAAAAACAAAAACAAAAACTAAGCAAACAACCAGAACAGGAACAGAATCAGGGAAATGGACATCACATGGAGGGATTTCAGAGAGGAGGGGGAAGGGAGGAATGGGGGGGGGGAAGGTACTGGGAAGAAGCAGCACGGTTAGTAGGTATAAGGTAGACAGGGAAAGATAAAAAATGGTATGGGAAACAGAGGACTCAAAGAACTTATATGTACAACCCATGGATGCGAACTAAGGGGGGGATGCTGGAGGATTGGGGGTCAGGGAAGGGGGGAATAAAGGGGGGAAAATTGGGAAAACTGTAATAGCATAATCAATAAAAAATATAAATATAAAAAAGAAACAACCAATGAATGCATAAATAAGTGGAACAAATTGATCTCTCTCTCTCCCCCTCCCCGTTCCTCTCTCTCTCTAAAATCAATAAATAAAAACATTTTTAAGTGGTAAATTTTAAGGTATGTAGAGTTTGTCTCAATTTTTCAAAACTAGTAAAATTAATAAAAATAAAATCACAGCTAGGATATTGCTATTGGTACAATCTACCAACGTTACCCAGATTTCCCCAGTTTCCCTTGTACTTCCAGTATCGTGTTTCTATAAAGGACTTAGAAATTATCATGAAGAATGTATATCATATTTTAAAAATAATAAAAACCTTAGTTATTTATAAGCCAATTCTTAAAGCTGGAGTCACAACCCACAATTCTCATTGTAAAGATAAGGTTTAAAAATTGCCCTTGATACATATCGTAACATAAAAGGCTATTTTAACTCAACACAATTTATCAGTATTTCACCATCTTAACACAAGAATCCCAGTCTCTGGGGTTCTTTTCTGGTTTTTAACCATGAGGCAAATTTATTTCAACTTAATTATGAACACATTTATACCCTGCTTTTCTTTTTTAATGCCTCATTTATTATTAGAAGTTTGCACATTGCCTCCCTAGTCATCAGAAATATCCCTTTGTCTAATTACTATGTTGTACACCTAAAACTAATATCATATGCCAACAATAATTTAAAAAATAAGTTAAAAACAACAGCCAAACAGAAAAGAAATATTCCTTTATAAAGGGTGCAGAATATTTCATCCCATGGCTGTACCATAATTCCCATAATCATCCCCTTATTGCTGAACATTTAGGGGATTTCCAATTTTCTTGCTGCAAACTCCTAGAGTGGACAATTTTATTTTCTTCTTCTGGATGATTGTTTCTGGATAAGGGGTGGCGTTAGTAGTTCAAGATTTTTTAAAATTTATTTTTCTAAGAGAAAAAAATAAGGAGAAGAGGGGTCGGAAGGAGGAGGGAGGGGGAGGGGGGTCGATTTGTTGTTCCACTCGTATTATTAACTCCTTGGTTGCTTCTTGTATGTGTCCTGACCAGAGATTGAATCCCAAGGCTTGGCAGGTTAGAACGACATTCTAACCAACTGAGCTACCCGCCTAGGGCCACTGGTTAAAGATTTTTGAACATCTTTCTGGCTCCTGACAACTGCTCCTCGGCACAAGGCCGTTCTTCCCATCCCCAGCTTCCCGCCCCAAACGAGCGGTATACTCTGCAGAGCCAGCAGGCTGGCCCCTCCCCCAACCCGTCTTCCGTTTTACTCACCTTCTCCCGGGGGTCTCTGTCCCAGCCCCGCGCTGCTCCTCTCCGTTCTGCAGGCCTCCTTCCTCTCCTCGACCTGCTCCCTCCAGAGGCAGGCTGGTGCCACGCGTCGCACTGCTAAGTCATCCTGACTCGGCTTTGCAGTAGCCGGTGTAATTTGGCGCGTTGGCACGCACAGCCCTTACCTTGGCGTGTAGGCGTTCCGCCCAACTAGCCAGGAAGACAAACCCTGGGGGCTGTTTCATTTTCCCCTCTTCATATCTCCCCGCCCAAACGCTAGGCGGCGCACTTTGATTAATACCCAAAGTATTTAAAAAGCGCATTGAAGTTTATCTTTTACTTTAGTTAGATCCCTGAAAGTTAAAATACAAAACAATTTGCACCAGGAGCAGACGTGATAGGAGATGGGCAAATGTATTCAATAAATTTTAAGAGCAAGTTCAAGCATTAATTTATTCCAAAAAAAGTTTACTGAGCACCTACTATATGCTAAACCAGTGAATTAAAGGCTAAAGGCAATAAAAGCAATAAAGTAAAAATAGTCTGTTAGATGGTGATTGAGCTAGGGAGAAAATTCAGACCAGGGAAGCGCACTGGAAGTGAGGAGTGGCTAGAGAGGCCTCCCTGAAAAGGCGATAATAATAATAACAGATAACATTAATTGGGGGGTCTACTGCAAGCCAATGTGCTAGGAGCCTCACTTCCGTTTAAACTTACGCCACAACGCAATGCTACTCTTATTGTACAGATAAGGTGGGCGTACAATGCTGACCTGGGGTACCCGTCAATTCCAATTCTAAGGCCTTCCCCCCACCCCCGCAGACGTCTTGGCGCGGGCCAATTCCCGGCTGGGATAGAGTTAAAGGCGGACAATGCCACAAGGCTGTAATATGCGCATGCGCGGAGCGCAGAGTGCGCTTGCGCAGAGTGCAGGGTTACGTGGCCGGCCAGAAGTGGCTTGTGCAGAACCGCCATCCTACCACTGGTAGCATCCGCGGCTGCTCAGCGAACGGCTGGTGATTTGCTCCCTCGCTGGCACCACCATGCTGAAGAAATTGGACAAGAAAGACGAGGAATCGGGTGAGGGGCTCAGGCCTGTAGCTAGGCTTGGGGTAGGCTGGGCCATCGCGCAGGCTCTCAACACCTTCCCTGGGAGCCTTCCCTCAGGACTTCTGTCCTGACTTGAGGCCGAGGCCCAGTGAAGGACAGAGGCTTGTGCGAACGTCCGCAGCTAGTCGTTGGCAAGCCTCGGAGATCCTAAGCATGCTCCACTGCCCCCATTTGTAGCTTGGGTCACGCACTATTCACTGGGTGACCTTGGGCGGCACACAATGAATCCCGCGCCTCTCTGGGCCTCAGTTTCCACAGCTGTAGGTGAAGTAGCAGATGCTCTTTTGTTCCTTTCTCCATTGAGTCTCTTGGGATTCGCGGGGGCTGCGTTGGTGCTGACCAAACTGGAACGTTATCGGAGGAGCCAGTGTCCTGCGGCTGAGAACCTGAACTCTTTCATTTATTTTTTCAGCAAACATTGAAACACTCACTGCCTAAGCTAGGAATATTGGAATGGTCACAGGCATAGTGGGGGAGAGAGACGTAAATAAAATAGTAATAATAAAGCATGTAGTTAACTACAATTGTGATATCTGCTATGAAGAAATCTTAGTTACTGGGAGATGGTGGTCCCCACGTGTAATGGGAATTCAGTTAAGTACCATTTGTGTAAATGAATGTAAGGCGAAGAATACACTGAGAGGCACAGAAGGATTGTACCATGGATTCTGGGTGATTGTAAGTAGTTTGGGGT
Organism: Desmodus rotundus; assembly: GCF_022682495.2. Classification (NCBI taxonomy): domain Eukaryota; kingdom Metazoa; phylum Chordata; class Mammalia; order Chiroptera; family Phyllostomidae; genus Desmodus; species Desmodus rotundus. The sequence continues at coordinate 57,063,559 of NC_071396.1, forward strand.
TGGGAGAGACCCTTGCAGGAGAATGGTATGTTTTATATACAGGTTGTAGAGCTTTGATTGCTGTTCAAAGGAGCTTGAACTTGACTATTGACTAGGCAGACAGTAGGGACATCTGTCCCTTATCTGTGGGTGAGTTTTGAAGTTTAGGGTTACAACCTGTACTCAGTTTTCTCTGCTCTGATTGTAGGTGGAGGCTCCAACCCATTCCAGCATCTTGAGAAGAGTGCAGTACTCCAGGAGGTAAGTGGCATTTGCTCCCCTCTGTATTTCATCATGTCCAGGATGAATGTGATTGAGATGGCCAACACACTCAAAGTTCTTATTTAAATAACAGTAGGGGAGCGCTGGCTGGTGTGGCTCAGTGGATTGAGTGCTGGCCTGTGAACCAAAGGGTCGCTGGTTCAATTCCCAGTCAGGGCATGTGCCTGGGTTGCAAGCAAGGTCCCCAGCAGGGGGTGCTCCAGAGAGAGCCACATGTTAATGTTTCTCTCCCTCCCTATCTCCCTCCATTCCCTTCTCTAAAAATAAATAAATAAAATCTTTTTCAAAAGTGGGGGGGAAAAAAAGAATAATAGGGGAGAAACCTATTTTCCTTGAAAGACAGGAAAACTTTGTTCCTGGAGAAAGTTTGTTGTGCTTACATTTTTGTTGTTCTTCATTTCTCTTTCTAGTTAACAAGTATTTACTAAGTATATGTTAGTCAATAAATCAGTACATTCCTAACTAATACTTAAATTGAAGATTTCAGGAAATGTTAATAGATGAATTAAAGAAAAAAATTCTTTCCTATGAAAATAAGCTTATCCAAAGAAGTGTATTTATTTACTCTGGGGCCTCTCAGCCCTTGAATGTGCTTGAGAGTAGTCAATGGAAGGGAAATAAACTGGACTACAAAGTAATTATCCTTGGTCACTTCTTCTTAGGCCCGTGTATTTAATGAAACACCCATCAACCCTCGGAAATGTGCTCACATTCTCACCAAGATCCTTTACCTCATAAATCAGGTAACAGGGTGAGGCTTAGGGGTGGAGAAAACAGTGTTGGAGGATGTTGGAGTACACTGGTGAAATAGCCCTTTGGCTATTCAACAGCCTCTGTGGTTGTAGCCAAGGGCTCAGCTCTGGGTCCCCTCAGCATCCAACTTTGATGTGTTGCCTTTGATGGAGCTTCTACAGGGGCTAAGGATCTGGCCTGGACTGATTGAGCAAGAAGAGCCTTATGGCTCCTCCATCCCAAGCTGAGACTTTTTTTCTTGATTAAAATAGGGAGAGCATCTGGGGACCACTGAAGCAACTGAGGCCTTTTTTGCCATGACCAAGCTCTTTCAGTCCAACGATGTAAGTGCCGCAATCCCAGCTTTCCTTGAGAGAAGACAGCTGTGACGGGGTGGTAGGAGGGCCAAGGGAAAGTGACCCCACCAGTCAGTGTGGACTGCCTTTATGTAGTCTGGAGTTTTCTTTTTCTAACCCTGGCCATCATGCTGGGCTAGGGGTCATAGGGCTTTCTCCATCTCTTTCCTAGCCCACCCTCCGTCGGATGTGCTACTTGACCATCAAGGAGATGTCTTGCATTGCAGAGGATGTCATCATCGTCACCAGTAGGCAAGTCCTGGGTCTGTGGGTGGTTCCTTGGATGGGTTCTATTGATACAGAGGCCATTTTTTCTCATGTGTACTAGAGAATGAGCCTTTTAATTGACTCCCTCATCTTTCATTTACCACTGCCCACCCCATGGCAGCTTCCAGAGTATGCTGTTTCCCTTTTACTTCTCCGGCCTTAGCTCGGCACAAACCCTTCCTTCCCTTGATTCCTCTTAGTCGCCAGAGCCAGCCTGGAACTCTCATAAAGACTTTAGTGAGTACCAAGAGAAAACATAAGAAAAATGGACATAGAGAATGCAAGAGGTATACAAATAGGCTTTCTTACTAAGTACTGGTTTCTACATTAAGCTACATGATTCAAGGCGCAGATGTGACTAGAGTATAATCCCTGCCCTTAAGAACTTGGGCTCAGTTCTCTTATTTCTTGTTAGTTTTTTTTTGGGGGGGGGGGCGGTTATAGGTGGTGGTGTTATATATTCATTTATAGGTTCACTTAGAAAATGTCTATTGACTGTCTATCAGTCCTGTGTTTAACTCTGGGAATAGAACAGCAAACAAGATAAACACGGTCCCTGCAGCCCCAGAATTCACAGAGAAATAACCAGACAGGCTGTGAGAACAGACCAGAAGGGCACTCAATTTGAATTTGGATCAGAAGACCTGTCTGAATGGAATCCTGAAGGAGGAGTGAGAAATAGCAGAACAGAGGTAGAGGTGAGGGGCTGAGGAGTTCTCCGGGCTAAGAAAACAGCATACACAAATGACTGCAGTAGAGATCGCAAAACTTATTTGGGGACTTTTTTGTTAAAGAAAGTTATACTTGTTATGTTTGATGGTAATAGTAGTAGGAAGCCTTGGAAATGTTTTAGTGAAGGCAGGCAAGGGACCTGGTCAGTTTTAAGTTTTTTAAAAAAATCCTCCATCTGGCTGCTTCATGGAGTGGCTTAGATGGGACAAAAATAGAGAACACTAGTTAGGAGACTCGTGTAGTAATCCGGGTAAGTGTGGTGCTGAGAGGAGTGGGTGAGGACTTTGGTGTGGGGAGAGCAGGCCAGGCTCCAGCATGTTGACAGTGCCTTCCTCCCCTTGCAGCCTGACAAAGGACATGACTGGGAAAGAAGATAACTATCGGGGCCCGGCCGTGCGAGCCCTCTGCCAGATCACTGATGTGAGTCTGCTGCCCTGCCCAGCCATCTGTCTTTTCCCTGTTTTTCAATCAAGGTTCGGTCTCCTCCGTTATATGTTTTAGGTTTTCCCCATCTCCTGGGCAAAGGAAGTGATGAAGGGTATGGTGAAAAGGAAGCACGTTTGCTTCCTCCTCACCTCACTGCTCCACACCCCATTACTTACATTTCTGAAGGTTGCTGAGAATTGATTGGGTCCCCTCTCACTCCCACTTTGTCCCCACAGAGCACCATGCTGCAGGCAATTGAGCGGTACATGAAACAGGCTATTGTGGACAAGGTGCCCAGCGTCTCCAGCTCTGCCCTGGTGTCTTCCCTGGTGTGTAGCTGCAGCTGGGGCCCTGCAAGACCAGGGGTTGGGAGGGTAGGATCAGGAAACTGAAGAGAATATAAGAATTGTTTTCCAGTAGGTAATAAAAAGTGTTTCTGTGTCCTGAGATTTGAGAGTCCCTCTAACCTGCTTAGTGAAGAGTGCTGGGTAATTCTGGATTGATTGAGGAGGGGCAGTTGAATGGCCTTGATCCATCCTTTCGGATGGCAGCTTGTTGGAGTTTGGGCCTGGGAGAGGGAGGGTGGGAACCATCCTATGCTCGTATGCCATCTCAGAAGACCAGGACAATCAGAGGTCCTGGGCTTTGTCTGAGGAAAGAACTAGGGCCTAGCTGAACTGCATGCCAGGTCCAGGATATGTGTTGGGAGAGCTTCCTCCTGCCTGCCTGCTGCTTAATGTGCTCTGTTGCTCACAGCACCTGTTGAAGTGCAGCTTTGATGTGGTCAAGCGCTGGGTGAATGAGGCCCAGGAGGCAGCATCCAGTGATAACATCATGGTCCAGGTGAGGTATGAGCAGAGCAGTGGTATTTGAAATACTTAGACATGTGGCATGGCACTGACCAGTCAGAATGGACTCTCACCACGGAGATCCAGGTGGCCCCTAGCCAGAGCAAACTTCAATCCTTTTGTCATTGGATTATAGGGAGATTGCTGTGGGGGGAAGGCTTGAGTTAGAGACTGCTTGCTACCTGGTACCAAAATATTAAAGTATTTTGATAAACAGCTGAGTATTGTTTTGGGGGGTGTGATGTAGCAAACCTTACCCAGGCAGACAGAGGGCCTTTGCTAAGCTAGCTTTTTGTTAGTGATGCATGGAAATATCTTAGTGGGACTTTTGTCTGTGCAACTCTTCTTTAGTGTTTGAGGCCCACAATTCCTTTTATCTGTATACTTTTCTCAGTTTGCTTGTCTGTAAAATGGGAATGAGTTTCTGCCTCACAATGCTGTGAGGATGAAATGAGACAACATCTGTAACATTTGACACACCTGGTGCTTACCTGTAGGCAGTACCTGTGTGCTTATCTCTTTTCTTGTTCCTCACCCTTCGCACTGTTCTCATCTCCAGGGTCAACTATGGCCCCTCAAAACACTTTCCACGGTCAGAGAAGCTTCTCACATAGAAGGCACCCACAGCCTTCTTAGCACTTCAGTGCCACTCTGGTAAGGAAACAGAAAAGAGCAGAAGGGATAGGAAATAACTTTATGTACCTTACATCTCTAGAACCGAGTCCCTGGATTTCAGGTTCTCTAGATCTCGCTTTGCCAGTACCAGCCATGAGTCCGTGGGCAAGTCAGTGGGCTAAGAATGTCACCCTGTGTAAGGTTTACCATCATAAGGTCATATATCTGAGGTGTCTTGCATGACACCTTACAATACATGTCCATGCTCAGGGCCCAGATCCCTCTTTTTCTTTCTTGTCTAAAGACACTGAGTTTCCTCCTATTCTTTCATCTCTGTGGTGTCTGTTGTCCCCCTTCACATCTGTACTTATGATGTCTGCCAGGGCCCTTGCTGTAATTGGGGGCGGAACAAAATCTACAGTTAATACTCTTGTAGTTTGTTGAGCATTGTGTCAGGAGCTATCTATACACACCATCTGGGGGACTCGTCGCAGCCACTCTGAGGCAACTACTGTGGTGCCCATTTTAAAAATGAGAAGGCTAAAACCCAGGGAGATACAGTGGCCTGCCCAGGGTCACACAGTTTGTAGACTTAGGCTTCACATGTTTGTACTCTGCTGCTGTTTTCTGTCCTCTAGTACCATGCACTAGGGCTCCTATACCATGTGCGTAGGAATGACCGCCTGGCTGTCAATAAGATGATTAGCAAGTTCACTCGGCATGGCCTCAAGTCTCCCTTTGCCTATTGCATGATGATCCGGGTGGCCAGCAAGCAGCTAGAGGAGGAGGACAGCAGGTAATGGCTCTTGTCTCCCCTCACTAGATAATTCGTCATTCACCCTACCATGCTGGGCCATTTCCAACTTCTTACTGCCTATGTTCTTTTGTAGCTGTGACAGCCCATTGTTTGATTTCATCGAGAGCTGCTTGCGCAACAAGCATGAGATGGTTGTCTACGAGGCTGCCTCAGCCATCGTGAATCTTCCAGGCTGCAGTGCCAAAGAGCTGGCCCCAGCTGTGTCAGGTTACCAGATATTCCTTCACCCCAGCGTCACACATTTTTGCCTGCTAGGACCTAGGCCCTGGGCTAGGGGACAGGTGAAGAAAGAAAATGCCCTTCAAGTAGGCCACAGTCTAATTAATGTTAAGAAAAGGAATTAATACCTACTAAGCACCTGCTCTGTGCCAGACACTCTACTGGAGCTTCTCTCATGTCTTACATTTAAGGGGTGGCATAACTTGTAGTTCCATCATACCACTAAAGAGGTTGGGACTCTGGGAAGTGGCATAGGTGAGATTCAAATCTGTTCTGCAGCATGTCAGGTAAGAGGGCCTGGTGGAAGAACCCAGGATTTATGAAACCAGGAAGACATGCTCTGTAGCGGCTGAACTGTCTCATGTAAAGGAGAAGCAATTCAGAGGGATGTTTCAGAGCCTGAACACTGGAGCCTGATAGCCAGGGTGGAAGTCCTGTCTCTGCCACTTAGCAACTGAGTGAGCCTGGACAAGTCATCCATTCTCTCCATGCTTTACTTTCTCTAGAACACGGATAGTAATCGTGCTTGTTACACAAGGTTACAGTAGGCAGTAAACTTGTATGATCTATACAAATGGCTTAAAACTATGCATAATGTTTCGCACTATGGTGAATACAGCAAAAGTGTTCCTTGCTGTTGTTATGGAGAGTCCACCATCTCAAGTTGTTTTTGATCTAGTGTAAGTATTCATTTATTGCTTTGTTTGTGCCAGTCCCTGTGCTAGGTGTTGCAATCTCATTGTATATCAGAATAACAAGCATGTAATGTGCCAAGTGGTTGGTACTAGAAAGTGGGTATGTTGAGAAGTTAGAAAAGGAGAGATTCTGAGGGGTACTATATTCAGAGAGGGGATTAGTGTTTTAGCAGGGACAAACCCAATGAAAGCCCAGATGTTATGGCAGGAGAGTTTGAGTTGCAGATATTGTGGAATGAATGGACCTTTTATTCTAACCTCCAAAATAATAGTGGAACCCCAGGCAGAGAGATGGGGTTCATGTGTGGAGAGAGAAGTCTCCCTCCCTTCTTAGAGACAAAAATACAAGAACTAAATGAATTCATTCACTAATTTGGGTATTCATTCATTCTTATTATATTCCCCATATTTCCAGAATAATGAAAGACATAAATAAGATGAAGACTTCAAAATAAAAGTTAACCTTATTTTAAGAAAAACAAAAATAAGTTCTAAAAAAGTGTAAGAGAATAAAAGCCAAGTTATAGAAAGGAACATGGACACCTCAGAAAACAGTAGCCATGTTTACTACTACTCCACGTAAACTTGAACCCTGATGTTCCTGGCAACGAAGGCACAGGGAGGGATACACTGTCTAATGTGTACCAACGTAGTATAGGAGCCCAGGCCATTGTTTAAGCCAGGAGTGAGGAAGTTCTGTTGGTTTCTGTACGTGCCTCAGGAGAGAGTAGTAGAGTTCTACCTTGCAGGGGTCCGCAGCTCAGGCTTCATGTGCAGGCAGTCCTAGATTTCAGTCCTGGTTCTGCCATTTACTGACTGCTAACCTAGAGTAATTTTAGTTTCTTTACCCTTTTGTGCCTCAGTCTCCTTATCTGTTAAATGGGCATAATAACAGTGGCTGCTTCATAAAGTTGTGAGGAATCCATTAGACAAGGCATGACAGCTCATCAGCATAGTGCCTGGCACACAACAGATGCTCAGTAAACAGCTCTCATCATTGACGAGACCCATTGGGCTGTCACATGCATTAAGACCTCTGTGTTCATGGTTTAGGGACTCAAGGAGAGAACTCTCTTCCTTGGTTGAGGTAGGGCTGCCAGCAGGGAAATGAGCAGAGGGTTTGGGTCTGAACAGCCTCAGAGCCCTTGCGTGCTTACGATGCCCTGTTTCTCTTCCTCCCCTGGAGACCTATCTGGGTTTTTCCTAGCTGCCAAGCAGTCAGGGCAGCCTGGTATATGTCATCTGTCTCCTCACAGTGCTCCAGCTTTTCTGCAGCTCACCCAAGGCAGCCCTCCGCTATGCCGCTGTCCGAACCCTCAATAAGGTAAGGGTACAAGGGTACAACGGTGGGTGGAAGAGGGGCCTGACCTGAGAGGGTTAGGGGAAGTGGCCTGATCCAGTTGGAGGTAATTCCTAATCCCTAACCTTATCTGGATGGGTGTAGCCCTGGCCTCAGTTACTTTGTACCGGGTGGTAAGATGAGTTTATCCAAAGGACCTCTCTGACTGGGCCAAAGCCATGCAGTGGAATGACAAAAGTCCTGTCCTCTTTATCTCTTTCCTCCCAAAATAGGTTGCTATGAAACATCCTTCAGCAGTAACAGCCTGCAATCTGGACCTAGAGAACCTTGTCACAGATTCGAATCGTAGCATTGCCACGTTGGCCATCACCACCCTCCTTAAGACCGGCAGTGAGAGCAGCATCGACCGCCTCATGAAGCAGATTTCCTCTTTTATGTCAGAGATCTCAGATGAATTCAAGGTATCTGGGGCACTTTGGGAACATCCACAGTCACCAGAGTCAGGAAGATGCCCCGTGCCCCCCTCCTCCATATTCCCCAGCCACTGAGCTAGGATTGATCTGAGGGACTGTTCAGGTCTGAGGACTCAGAGGAGAAGGCTGGTACATAACTATTCACAGGGTTCGGCCTTGGGAGATATGCATAGTCCTGCCTCTGGTGTTTGCCTACATTGTTCATTTGTACAGCCAGTTGGCAGGCATGTTGTGAGGATCAAGGAAGTAAATGTTGTCAAAGATGATGCTGTTTTCCAGTTTGGGTTGATGGTGGTGCCATTGATTGGTTTGTGGAAGGGGGGAAATTTATGTATTGGATAAAGGAAGGGGGAAGGTAGTGATGGTGACTGCAGACATGCTGTGTTTGTGGGCACCGGGTGGAGTTATCTGGTAGACATTTGGAAACACTGAGCTCAGACAAAGATCTGGGAGTCAGTGACATAGAAGAGGTGGTTAAAACCATGGGAGGAGATAAGATTGCTGAAGAGGAGAGGAGGGGAGCAGAGTGGACAGGAGGGGAAAAGAGGGGGAGGGAGGGGGAGAGAAGACCCAAAGAAGAGCCAGAAAAGCTAATTGAGGGGAATCTCAAAGGAGTTGGGGATGGTAGAAGAAAAGCAGGACAAGTGAGGTGGAGAGGGGGCTCATAGACTCACTTTGAGGTCTGAGTAACAAAGCAGAGTTTGGGATCCTAGGTATGGATCTGGGACATTAAGACTGTTCTGCATGCCACCCTGCCCTGTATGGACTCGGGGACTGTGCTCCCTGAGGGTGGGGATGTAGTTCCCCTTGTTTTCCTGCCCTATATCACATCCACGGCCTGGCCTTACCTAAGGAAGGACTTTACTGGAACTTGGTGAACTAAGTTAACTTGCACCCTGGTGGCAGGAGGCTGATGCTTATGAATGTCTGTTTGACTCAGGTGGTGGTTGTCCAGGCCATCAGTGCCCTGTGTCAGAAGTATCCTCGAAAACACGGTGTCCTCATGAACTTCCTGTTTACCATGCTGCGGGAAGAGGTAAAAGTAGGGGGCAAGCAGGGCATGCCAGGGCTCCTGGTGCTGGGGATGACTCGGCTGCTGGCTCTATGTCAATTTCGGTGTACCCAGATCAACTTAACTGGGTCGATTTCCTGGTTCCTATGGCCCTTTAAACTCCTCATGAATTAATAGATAAATATGTAGCAGTTATAGTAATTACGGTAGTAACTATAATGACTCAGTATCCTGGCTTTAAAGACACAGTAGATGCCCTGAGGTAAAGTTTGTGCAGATGATGGGAAAACATGTTTTGTACTGGTAGCTACTATAGAAATATTCTGGATCATTCCAGGAACTCCATGGGGTAGTTTCTTGTGAAACTATGCTAATATTGTGACATTTGTTCTGATTTTTTTTTCCTGATTTGAGTTAGTGATTCACTGACACCACCTTTCCTGAATGTCTCAACAAAACCAGTTAATTCAGAGGAGCAGAAACAAAGTGGTTGCGGAGTATATTTGGTCCCCAAGTATTTGATGTCTCTGCCCCAGCCCCATAGTGCCTCTTGGACCAAGGCAGTAGAGAAGCCATTGCCTTGGGGGTCTTTGGGGTTCCCAAGAATATTGGAAGTGGGGAGAGCACTAATGCTTAAGGAGCTTTTGGCTAATGGGCCTGGCATTTTGGAGACACTACACAGTGTACACAATCTTGTGACCCTCATAATAGGCCTTGTCCATAGACATTATTTTCTTCCTTTAAAAATCAGGGATTTGAGATTCAGAGGGGTGAAGTAACCTGCCCGTGGTCACCAAGACCTGAACCCAGATCTATCTGACTCCAAAGCCCATGATTTTCTACTGGATCTTCTTTCCTCCCAGAAAAATTAATGGTTCCATGCAATGGTTGAGTGTAAGACCTTCACTTATTAGAGCGCAGCACTTAGTCACTGAGACCTTGTCTTTTAGAAATAGATCTGCTTCTAGTTTTCCACAGAGATGCTTCTCATTCTCTAGTTAGAGCAGCTGCCAGCAAAGCCTTGATGCATTACTCTGAACTCAGTGCCCACCAGGCTTGCTGACTGGCTATAGAACTGATAATGAAAATAGCACTTGAAGGTTTACAGGTTTACAGTGTACCTACTCATAGAACACCCTTATTAAAATGTACAGATGCGTCTTATTTATTCCTTAAAATAATCTGTGAGGTAGACACACTAATGATCCTTATTATGAAGGAGCATGAAGTTCAGGAAAGGAAAGTGACTCATGGCCATAAAACAGAAATCTGAGAACGGGCCAGATTTAATCCACAGTTAAGATTTCCTTGGACTGTACAAAATGTACAAAGCTTTAAACATTTCAAATTAGTAGCCATTATTTAAAAATCAGGAAAACAACTGTAAGAGATTTCCAGTTTCTCCTGAAAAACTTGTCAGATATGGCAACACAAGGCTGAGTAGTGATTTCCCTCTTCAGATGAGACAGGTATTGTTTATTGCCCCAATGTTCCCAATCAGTCTGTTTCATCTCTCCAGGTTACATGCCTGGTACCTATAGGTATCTCATTTGCCACTTTTGTCATTAAAGTCTAAGTAGCAGAGCATAGGTTTGATCTAGGACCTTCTGACTTTCCATTGCCTTTTTTTTTTTTTAATTGTGGTAAAACATTCATGACAAAATTCACTCTCTTAACCGGTTTTAAGTGTATAGATCAGTATTAAATATATTCACATTGTTTTGCAGCAAATCTCTTTTTCATCTTGCAAAACTGAAACTATACTTATTAAACAATAACTCCCCATTTTTCACCCTCCCTCCCCAGTCCCTGGCAACCACCATTATACTTTCTATCTCTATGAATTTGACCTCACGTAGAGTCAAGCAATATGACTGGCTTATTTCATTGAGCATAATGTCCTCAAGGTTCTACCACATTGTAGCATGTATCAGAATGTCCCTCCTTTTTATGGCTGAATAATATTTCACTACATATGTAGACCACATTTTGTGTATCCATTCATTCGTTGATGGACACCTGGGCTGCTTCCACCTCTTGGCTATTACAAATAATGCTGCTGTGATCATAAGTTACAACTATCTCTTCAAGACCCTGCTTTCAATTGTTTTGGGTAAATACCTATAAGTGGAACTGAGATCATATGGTAGTTATATTTTTAAGAAATTTTTGAGGAACTGCCATATTGTTTACCATAGCATCTCCACCACCCACTTTGCCTTTTATCTCAAAGTTAGGAAGAATAAAACTCAAATTATTTCTATTACATCAAATACTGTTAGAACTGGAAAGGCCCCAGCAAACATTCAATCCAGGTCTTTAGTTCTACACAAAAAGGAGATTGAGTACAGAGGGCCAGGTCCCTTGTCTCCAGATTCTGTGTTTGGACCACTGTCTTCAGTCTTGGTTAGGCTCTGAGCCTCACAGCCCATTCTGCAGCAAGCAGCCTCCTTGTTCAGCTCGACCCCTCCAACTGCAGGGTGGCTTTGAATATAAGCGGGCCATCGTGGACTGCATCATCAGCATCATTGAAGAGAACTCAGAGAGCAAGGAGACAGGACTGTCACACTTGTGTGAATTCATCGAGGACTGTGAGTTCACTGTGCTGGCCACCCGCATTCTGCATCTTCTGGGCCAGGAGGGGCCCAAGACCAACAACCCCTCCAAGTACATCCGCTTCATCTATAACCGAGTGGTCTTGGAGCATGAGGAGGTCCGGGCAGGTGGGTCTGAGCCAGGGCTGAATTTGGACTCTTTAGCTTGTTCTTCAGTGGACTCTCCTGGCAAAGGGGCATGAGCCTCAAATGAGGACAGGGTACTTGGTGTTCTTGCCTCACAAGCTCAGTTTTTGAGAATATTGTAGAAGGACCTTCGATGATTAGAGGTCATCTAGTTGAATGGTTCTTAACCTCTGTATTTGTTTTATGGATTTTTTTTTTCAAGTTTCAGTTAAAGGTTTAACTTAATTTTTTTTAACAAAAGCCGTGAGATTATAATTCATATACCATAAAATTTACTTTTAAGTGAGTCTGCAATTCATTGTGCAACTATCATATTATTTATTTTTAATTTACTGTTCTTTTCTCTTCATGCCCATTGGACAGATTTTCCTCTTTCAGCAGTACGTAATAATGAAATAATAGTTCATTTTCTCATTGATGTTAATCTAACGCTTAACTGTGAATTAAGGCCATTTGGATACAGAAGCTGAGAAGCCTGAAGTTGTGGCTACCTCCTGGGGCCTTATCCTAGTTAATGCTGAATATGGCTCCTGGAACCCTAGATTGGGGCTTCCTTATCCGTAAAATAGATGAGAAAGTCAAGGCCAGGTGGTTCCAAGATCCACCCAGAGCCTTGTTGCACTGGCTCTGGTGTATCAAGTATGTCTTATGTTCTTCATAAACATAGGTGCTGTGAGTGCTCTAGCCAAGTTTGGAGCCCAGAATGAAGAGATGTTACCCAGTATCTTGGTGTTGCTGAAGAGGTGAGTCTAGGCCTGAGGAACCCTGATGGATGATAGAGTTCCCTCAGGCTCAGGCAACTGTCTTTTGTCTGTTTGTTAATGATAAAGGGGAGGGAGGAGTTATATAACTATGGACTGTAGGGGAAAAAACAGGAAGCACAGAAGAGCATGAAAATAATATACAAAAATGCCTTCGTTCAGATGTGACAGTTGTTCATTTGAGTTTTTAAAAATATATGTATTTACTGAGATATTTTTTAACCTTACAATTCACTCGTTTAAAATGTATAATGTGATAGCTTATACTATATTCACAAAGGTATACAGCCATCATCACAATCTAAGTTTAAAAGATCTTTATTACATCAAAAATAAATGCTGTATCCACTAGTAGTCATTCTCCACTCCCCTTAAGACCCCCTACCACTGGTCCTAGACAACCACTAATCTACTTTCTATGTCTATGGGTTTGCCTATTTTGGATATTTCATATAAATGCCATCATACAATTTGTGACCTTTTGTGTGTCTGGCTTCCTCAAAATGTTTTCAAGATTCATCCTTATTGCAAAATGTACCAGTACCTCTTTCCTTTTTATTGGCTAATATTTCATTGTATGGCTATATTGCATTTTATTTACCCATTCATAAGTTCATGGACAGTTGGATTGTTTCTACTTTTTTTGGCTCTTGTGAATGAATAATGCTACTGTGAACATTTCTATACAGATTTTTGTGTGGATGTATGTGTTCACTTCTCTTGAGGATATAACTCAGCAAGAGTGAGATTACAAGATCATATTAAATTCTTCTTTTGATAAAACATAAAACATGTGTTGGATACAGTCATATTGCTGTTAGATACAGGAGATTAGTTACTTCCTTGACTGGGTGAGCTTTAGGGAGAGGATCCAGGGAATATGAATATAGTCATCTCCTGTTAATAAGTTAAATGACTGGAAACCACATCTGGAAACTGAGCTCTCAGAGCTTTAAGAGACAACTTTCTGTCACTACTCTCTGATGAAGCCCTGCCAGGTACCTCCTGTAACTCCTGTGGGGCCCCAGTCAGAAGTACCTTATGTTCTGGCTCCAGGTGTGTGATGGATGATGACAATGAAGTCAGGGACCGAGCCACCTTCTATCTCAGTGTCCTGGAGCAGAAGCAGAAGGCCCTCAATGCAGGCTATATTCTAAATGGTGAGCCTTTCCCCATCTGTCTTTCACTCTACCAAAGTTGTGACCCTTCTTATCACTACAGATCTGAACAGGGGTAATCTGAGGCAAGACACTCTTTTCTGGACTTTTATGGTGTCCCTATGACCCCAGGAGACCTCAGGTCATGTGGTTCATACCATTGTGGGTGGGAACAGCCTAGTGAATTGAAATGCTAGTTGTTAATAAAACTTCTGTTTGTACCATGCTCTATCCTTTAACAAGGGGAGTGTGGATGTGGAAGTAAAGGCTCAAAGAGTTAAGTGACTTTCTCAGGATCATATAATCTAGGCCCTCAGTTTTTATGGGGGAATTTTTGGTGCTCATTCTGTCATGTATTCCAAGCAGAGTGACTTCTATCCCACTGGCCTCTAGGTTTGACTGTGTCCATCCCTGGTTTGGAAAGGGCTCTACAGCAGTATACTCTAGAACCATCAGAAAAACCTTTTGACCTCAAGTCTGTGCCCTTAGCCACCACACCCATGGCAGAACCAAGAACAGGTAAATAACATCTGTACTTCCTTCAGAGGCTCTCAGGTTCAGGCCTCCATTGGAGGGTCTGCACTGGCTGTGAAGCCACTAAATCTAACCAGGATGGATGTGGTTGCGGTGGGAGGAGGGAATAACCCTTTTTGTCCCTGGCTCCAGGAAATGGAGACACACACAAACATTTATTCTCTTTCTCACATGTTGTATACTACACACTCAGGAAATTATAATCCCTAAATAACAGCAGCATGCTCAGTGCCACACTGCCCCATTACTGTGCCTCATTAGTGGAGTTGTTGATCACCATATGTATTTGCTTCTGCAGAAAGCACCCCCATCACAGCAGCCAAGCAGCCTGAGAAAGTGGCAGCTACCCGACAGGAGATCTTCCAGGGTGAGTAGCAGTACTCGGTGGGGCTCAGTCTCATCAGCTTTGGAGTAGTTGCTCTGCTCAAGGGAATTCAGGGTAAGAACTGTTGTTTATTGGGTTTGTCCTGAGTGCTGGGCCCCAGTAGTACTTTAGAGAGTACATTTGATCCTCATTTGGAGTATATTAGGTCCATTTGGAATCTGAGGAATTCAAAGTTCAGAGAGAGTAATTTGCCCAAGGTTGCACAACAAGGAAGTTCTAGCCCAAGGAAGGGGCTAGAATTAAGATCCAAATAAAACTGTCTCAGAGCTGGCTCTCAGTCTTGATTCTGAAGATTCAAACCCCTGGAACCCAGACCAGTTCAGGATGTCTGATTTGGCACAGTTGGGGTCCAAAGACACTGGTACTTTTTATTGGCTTCCAGATGTGTTTACTCTATGTTATATTGTAACATTTTAAGTATTTATGTATTTCTCTGGTCTTGCATTTTTGAGGGGCACGGCTATGTGTCTAATTGCCATTCCATTTTATCCATTGCATTCCTACCTTCAAGGACTAGCACATACCCCTCTTTGTGAAGCCCTGATCTCCTAAACTCTTCCATCTGATCACTTCTACTCCATCTCTTCTGTTTTCTCTTAATCTAGTTCTGTGTAGTTTACATGTCCTATCTTTTATTTTCTCTACCATAGCACTTAGCATAGTGCCTTTCTTCCTCAGAGCAGGCCCAATTATTGTTGAATTGAGTTAAATTCCCCCTTTACCATTCCATTCCAGAATCCTGTCTCATGTCAACATACTGTCTTTCAAATTCAGGAATACTGGGATCCTGAGCTAACTGGGATCACTCTTAGCCTTAAACTTTTCCTTCTGTATTAGTTCCCTCATGCTGCTATCATTAAGCCACCACAATCTTCATGGCTTAACACAATACAAATTCTTATCCTACGAGGTCAGAAGTCCAAAATGGGTTTTGTTGTGTTGTCAGTGCTGCTGAGCTCCCTCTGGATACTATAGGGGGAGATTGTTTCCTTGCCGTTTCTACTTTGTAGAGGCCACCTATTTTCCTTCTGTAGTGACCCCTTTCTCCATCTTTGAAGTTGGTAGCATATCCTCTTCAAATCTGTCTGATTCTGACCCCTCTGCCTCCCTCTCATAAAGACTTTTGTGATTACATTTGGCCCACCCAGGTAATCCAAGATAATCTCCCCATCTCAAGATCTACCTTCATATATCTTCAAGGTCCCTTTTACCATGTAACAAAACATATTCACAGGTTCTAGGAATTAGCACATAAATATTGTGGGAGTGATCATACTGCCACACCTTCCAAGGAAGATTCCTTCTCAGCATGTTAGAGGTTATCAGTTCCATTTTAAACAGTCTTCCAAAAGCTAACATTTCTTAATCACGTGATAAGTTCTAGGAACTTTGGTAGATTTTGACATTTATTGCTTCATTTATCTTCCTTCACAACAACCCTGTGAACAAGATTATTTTATCTATTTTATTGATGATAACTATTAGCAAAATCCCCCAGGTGGGAAGTCTAGAAACTTAAGGCCTCGTAAAATGAATTTCCATTAAAAAGCACTCTGGTGGCTAATGATCACGGTAGCATAAAAGTTCCTTGCAATATCTAAGCTGGCTCTTTCTGGGCATCTGTAGCCTATCCCTATACCCCACAGCCAGGTTCCAGCAGTGGGCTGGGTCCTATTTCCTGCACATTTATTAGATATGGTCCTTCAGGATGCAGAGGGCTGAAGCAGTCACATAGACTCTTTGTAGTAAGGAGGAAAGCAAAATAAAAACAATTATGCCTACTTTCTGTCTTTATCCCTGAAACATGAATTGAGTACCTACTAAGTACAGGGCAAAATATCAGATCCCTGGCCTCAAGATACAATTCCTGTCCTTAAGCAGTTCAATTTAATTGAAAAGACAAGTTGAAAGTCTTGGAGCAGTAGTTTTCAAATATCATCAGGTATCAGAGTCATCTGGGGAATGTGTTAGAAATTCAGATTCCTAGGTCCTAAACCCAGAGAGTCTGATAAAGCAGGTTTGGGGTGGGTACAGAAATCAGTTTTTAATAAACCTTTACCCTCAGGTAATTCTGACACAGGTAATCCATGACCGTATTTGAGGAATCCTGCCCCTGCCATAGAATAGGGAAGCAAGCAGCAGCTTTAGCCATCATAGGCAGATACCACGTGTAGATAGCTGCCAGATGCCTCATTCACCTGGACAGGCCATGGTGGGGGTCAGTAGGGCTAGGCCTTACCAGATGCCCACAGACCACTCTATGTTGGGTTTTCTGCAACACTCTGAATCTGAACATATCCCTTTTTTTAAAATGTATGTTTTAGTTATAGTTGATATACAATATTATATTAGCTTCAGGTGTACAATAAAACATTTTTTTATTGCCATTTGTCTTAGCTGACAAACATATAGGACCAGCTTGTTCTTTTACCTGATTCTGTAGCAACATTCATCCCATCCTCTTAGATTTTCTTACTTTCCACCTTCTATTAAGAATCTTTGCTGAGCTTCTAAAGTTGAGGAAGGTCTCCACATGGATTATGCCTACAACATTGAGGTCTCCCAGTTAGTTTGTTGCTTCTGAGGTCTTTTGTGGGACAGAGGGGAGGAGAATATTCATAGTGGGTGGTACAACTTGAGCAAAGTTAGGGAGATGAGAAAATGTATCAGTATATTTAGGAAATAGTAAACAGTTGTGTATACATATCCACCCATCTCAGTAGGGTGAAACACCTTAAGAATTAGACATAAGCATTTAGAAAACATCACATATTGGTCTGGGAATTGAGAAGCTGAGTAATTGGTGTGGTCTGTGGTTTTCAGAGCAGTTGGCAGTGGTGCCAGAGTTCCATGGGCTGGGGCCCCTCTTCAAGTCCTCGTCTGAGCCTGTGGCCCTCACTGAATCAGAGACAGAGTATGTCATCCACTGCACTAAACACACCTTCACTGACCACATGGTGTTCCAGGTGAGCAGGGAGGGCTGAGGTCCTGCTGAAGCCTCCTGGGGCCAGGGAGTGTTTCCAGGTCTGATGGGTCCTGAAGGGTAATGGCTCCCCATACACTGCATTGGTGACTTGGTATGTCACCAAGGGTGTGTCTTATACCCTTGACCCAGGACCTTTTTGGCTTCCGTGTGTCAGCATGGAAGCATGGAGACAAGGAACCTGAGCAGGGTGACTGGGATGGGAGTTAGGTTGGCTCATGGAGTGAGAGATAGAATCTCCTGCCTCTTCCACTGCAACAGCTTAGACCTAGAATAGTGTCTTAAGTAATCCTGTACCCCCTGGTCCAGTTTGACTGCATGAACACACTCAATGACCAGACCTTGGAGAATGTCACAGTGCAGATGGAGCCTACTGAGGCCTATGAGGTGCTCTGTTACGTGCCTGTCCGGACCCTACCCTACAACCAGCCTGGGACCTGCTACACGCTGGTGGCGCTGCCCAAGGAAGACCCCACAGCTGGTGAGTTAATCTCCAGATACTCTCAGGATCAGAATGAGCTGGCCAGCTTGTGCACCAGCCATTTATTTCTTATTAAGAACTTTAACTCCTTGATTTCAGTCCTGAGGAAAAAAGTAGAATGGCTAAATTCTGGGTACTTTTCATTTTCTCCTCATAGAAGACTTATGGGGATAAGTATTGCCATCCCTATTCATAGATGAAGAAACTTGAGGCTCAGGTTAAATGGCTTGTCTAAGTTCGAACGGCTGGTAAGAGGCAGAACCCAGGTCTATCGGGTCCTCAAACCAGCACCCTTTTATTATACCATGAAAGAGTGCAAAGACAAACACAAACACCAAAACATCCCAAATCTTTTCCTTCTGAGGAAACCACCAGCTTCTTTTTCCAGCCTATGAAAGTGAGCCTGCTACTGTTATGTGGATGTAGCCATCCTGTGCCATTTCTGCTTTCCTCTTCTTCCCCACAAGGGGATGCCTCAAACCCATGACTTGACTCTCATGCCCTTCAACAAGGTGTTGCCTTTTGTCCAGATTTGTGGGGTTGGATGGCATGTTGCCACTACTGATAATGTGGCAAAGGCCTAGAGAGCCAGCTGTTGTCACCTATCCCATGGAGGAGCTGATCCCCTATAGTAGCTAGGGATGTCTTCACCACCCAGCCTTTCTTTCCCACAGTGGCCTGCACATTCAGCTGCATGATGAAGTTCACTGTCAAGGACTGTGACCCCACCACTGGGGAGACTGATGATGAAGGCTATGAGGATGAGTATGTGGTAAGAAGCTAGGGTCAGGAGGCTCAGTTTTGTGCCTGAAGCTGAGAGCAACTCCCTCCAGAAGCAGTCAACCAGACTTGAAGCATTTTCCTGCTGTTTTTGGCTTTATAGCTCTCTTTGAAAGAAACTGTTTTTAACTTGAAAAAAAATACTTGCTCAGGTGAAATGAAAACTTGGGAAATATAAAAACACAGTATAAACAAACATTACCCATAGTCCTTGGAAGTTATTTTGGGGTGGGAGTGAGGAGTTTTTTAATTGAGGTCATTCTGTACATTATAGGTATTGCTGTTTTCACTTGAAACCATAGTATATTTTCTCATGTCATTGCAAATAACTTCATAAACATAATTTTTAATGACTTTAAAATATTCTTATATAGTTATATCATAACTCACTTGATTCCTTTAATGTTAGGCATTTGGGATTCCACATTTTTACTATTTATAAATGCTTCATTAAACATCCCTTTGGGTACAAATTTTTATCTGCATTTCAGATTATTCCCCTAGCATAGATTCATAGGAGGGTAGGGATGATTTTAAGACTTTTCGATTCATATTGTCAAATTACTTCTTATAGAAGTTGGATGAGTTTGCATCTGGTAACCAGCCTTTTTATACACTGAAACAGCCCTTCCAATTCCACCTTTCTGAGCTTAGATGGAATCATTCTGGCATTTGACCATGGCACAGTGGCTCAGTGCCACCTGAGTGTAAACCATGATGCTCACTTTGGGGATAGAAATTGTTAGAGGTCCTTATACCTAGAGGGCCAGTCACTGTGCAATACAAATGACATCACTGTTGGGTTGTGTTATCCTAGAACCATTGTTGAGGAAGGACCTTCCCTGAGCCAACAATGACCCAAATGGGCATGAACTGCCCTACGCCCAATGAGCTTCTTGGGAGAGGTGGGTCTGAGGCATTGCTCGTACTGTTGGGCCTAATCTAAGTCCTACTTAACGCACACCTTAAATATCTGCAAAAGTTGGTGCTCAGTGAAGATCTGTTGGTTGAGTGAGTGGGAAACATTTATGTACACTTAGTCCAAGGTGAGGGTGGTAATTATGTGTCATGTTCAGGGAGCACGCAGCTAAGATGGAGGTGTGGGTCAGATATATGTCAGGCCCAGAAGACACAGCTGAGGTTAAGGGGAGGACCTATAGGAGTGACAGAGTCATAGGAGTCAAACTGCAATGATTGTTCCTGTATAGTACCTGGGTCCTTGAGGCACTGATTTTAGGCAGGCCTCAGAAGGGATGAGATCTTATATCTGACACCCTCAGGTGAGTACTTGGGTCAGAGTATTTTCCAAGGGACTATTTAACTATGAGCACTTTGAGGACAAGTACCTGGTCCAGTTGCTGTACTGTCCCCAGAGCTTGGCAGTGTTCAGCACCTAGGAAGTAACTGCTTAATGTATTTCAGGAAGATGGGAGCACTGAGTTCAGAGCAGAGGCCCAGAGGTGTACAGAGCAAGGACTCTCTACTTGAGGTGTGTGCCTAACTTTTAACCTCTGCCTCCCCAGCTGGAAGATCTAGAAGTCACTATAGCTGATCACATTCAAAAGGTTATGAAGCTGAACTTTGAAGCTGCCTGGGATGAGGTAGGAGATGAGTTTGAGAAAGAGGAAACATTCACCTTATCTACCACCAAGACTCTTGAAGGTAAAATCCTTGGCTACTGTTGAAGTACTTTGATGCAGATCCTGGCCAGCAGGATCCTGTGTTGTGGCAGCAGTAGACAAATACACATGGACTACAGAAATAACTGTGGAGAAAAAGGGACTGCATGGCCACTCTCTAAGTCAGAGAGAGGGCCCCAAGACCCCCGCCTGGAGAGAGAGGGCCCCGAGACCCCTGCCTGGATAGGCTTTTATTGTTTTTCTAGGCACATTACATCAAGGATGATCCTCATTTACTATGCACAGGTTTGTTTTGGGTGGCTACCTTTTACAGACAACAAAGGAGAGGATGTTGATAAATACATGAAAGAAGGATATTTCCGAATGTAAAGGGAAAAGTGGTCGAACCGGTTATATTCCATACTTGGGTAGTTCAGCACAGACTTTAGGAAGTTAAAGACACTTCGGTAAACATTTGCTGCCTCAATTCAGGGTGAGGGAATTTTAGCAAGAGCAAGCCTCATAGTGGTCTAGGTACAATGCAGGCCTGATTCCCCACAGGAGAACCTATCTGTGGGCATGGGGCCTACCTGCCGAACCTCACTCCACACTGGCTTTTCCGAGTGGGGGCTGGGCCACATTTCCCACGCTTGGAATGGTTTCCTATAGTACTTCTCATATTCCCTCCCAGACCCTTCTTCTCTAGGATCCAGGGCCATGACTACAGCATATACTTCAGATGCTACTTCATTAAAAGCACTTCTGAGCAGGGTTAGGGGATGGAGGAGTTGTGATGGCACAGAGGAAATAATTTATGTGGCTTAACTAATACAAAGTAATATTGAATGTAAACTAATTGAAAAATGAAATTACAAAAAGATATGTAGCTTAATGATACTAGGATTTCTCCCTACAGAGGCTGTGGGAAATATTGTGAAATTCCTGGGAATGCATCCATGTGAGAGGTCAGACAAAGTGCCTGATAACAAGAATACCCACACGTTATTCCTGGCCGGTAAGCAACATTTCCTGTTGGGAAGGGCCTGGGTAATTTGTAGCCTGGGTGCCATTGCATCCTGGGCTGTGGGCTCCCACTGGGAACACAGGGAGTCCAAATTCCTGGTGTTGAAAATTCACAAAGCGGTGGCAACTTCCAGTCAAGATGGAGGTGTAGATGGACACACTTTGCCTCCTTGCACAACCATAAGAAGGATCACAACTAACCTCAAAACAAAAAACACACAGGACTGCCAGAAAATCGAACTGTGTGGAAGTCTGACAAAGATTTAAAGAAGCCATATTCATCCAGACAGTAGGAGGGCCAGAGACAGGGAGCTGGGGCAGAGAGGGCTCAGTGTGGCAACAGTGAGGCAGCCGGCGGAACACGCTGTACCACATTCACATGTGGTGGATAAATTTGGGAGGGATACCTTGGGAGCAAGCAATCCCAGTCCCAGGCGAGACTGTGCAGCCCAGGGTTCCAGCGTCAGGAAAATAAAGCCTTTTACCTTCTGGCTGTAAAAACCAATGGGGTGGCAGAAGAAAGTTCCAGTCTCTTGGAAGAGGCAGTTTAAAGGGCCCACACAATCCTAGAACAAACTCAAACTCACCCACTCTAGAAACCACAACCAGAGCAGCAGCTAGATGGGAAACCAGTCGCATATGGAAAGGGGGTGAAGTGACTGGAAACAGCAGAAGTGCTGAACAAGCCTCAGCAGCGTTGACTTCTCTCCGACCCCTCCTCCACATATATAGCCAAAAAGCGGATTGCCCCACCCTGGCAAATACCTAAGGCTCCACCCTATACAACTTAACAGGTACACTAAGAGAGTCAAAGCAGCTCTACATAATACACAGTAACAAACACAGGGAGGATGCCAAATAGAGCAGACAAATATGGCCCAGAGAGTTCTGGCCAACATGGAGGTGTAGATAGAAACTCTTTGCTTCCTCAAACAACCAAAAGGAGGATAACAACCAATCTAAAATCAATAAGCAACCAGAAGTGCCAGAAAAATCAAACTGCATGGAACTTCAACAACCAAGGAATTAAAGAAACAGTCAGTCAACCAGACCAACCAGACTGGTAAGATGGGTAGACGGAGAGAACCCATGGCAAGGCAGTGGACCAAGCGGGAGGGACTGGCTGAACAGGAAACTTGAGACTCAGAGCTGACTGCGGACTACTGCAGGGGTTGCTGCGATGAGAGAAACTGCCAGTCTTGCACGAGAGTTGGAAAGTGGGACTAGAGCCAAGCAAGCAAGCTGCATTGTTCCCGCTCTGGCGCCTCCCCCATAGACAGCAACACAGCGCAGCAAGGAAGGTTCCCCGCCCTGGTGAATACCTAAGGCCCCGCCCCCATACAACTTAACAAGTGTGCAGAGACAAAGAAATAGGGCCCAAAGAAAGAACAGAGCAAAACTTCAGAAAGAGAGCTAAGCAAAGAGGTCGCCAACCTATCTGATGGAGAGTTCAAAGACCTGGTAATCAGAATGCTCACAGAACTGATTGAGTTTGGTCACAAAATAAAAGAACGAATGAAGGCTACCCAAAGTGAAATAAAGCAGAATATTCAGGGAACCAACAGTGACAGGAAAGAAACCAGGACTCAAAGCAACAATTTGGAACAGAATGAAGAAACAAGAATTTTAAAAAATGAAGAGAAGCTTAGGAACCTCTGGGACAACTTTAAATGTTCCAATATCTGAATTAAAGGGTTACAGAAGGAGAACAACAGCAAGAAATTGAAAACTTATTTCAACAAATCATGAAGGAAAACTTCCCCAATCTGGTGAAGGAAATAAACCTCCAGGATGTCTAGGAAGCCCAGAGAGTTCCAAAGAAGTTCGACCCAAAGAGGAACACACCAAGGCACATCATCATTAAGTTACCCAAGATAAAGAGAGAATCCTAAAAGAAGCAAGAGAAAAGGAGACAGTTAGCTATGAAGGATTTCCCATATCAGCTGATTTCTCAAAAGAAACCTTGCAGGCAAGAAGGGGCTGGAAAGAAGTATCTGAAGTCATGAAAGGCAAGGACCTACATCCAAGATTACTCTATCCAGCAAAGCTATCATTTAGAATGGAAGGGCAGATAAAGCACTTCCCTGATAAGGTCAAGTTAAAGGAGTTCATCATCACCAAGCCCTTATTATATGAAATGTTAAAGGGACTTAACTAAGAAATTGAAGAGGATCAAAAACTATGAACAGTAAAATGACAACAAACTCACAACTATCAAATGAACCTAAAAAAAAAAATAAAAACAAAACAAAAACTAAGCAAACAACTACAACAGGAACAGAATCAGAGAAATGTACATCACATGGATGGTTTTCAGTGGGGAGGGGGAGGGGAAGAATAGGAGTGAAAAGGTACAGGGAAGAAGAAGCATAATTACTGGGCATAAAATAGGAATAGGTAAAAAATGGTATAGGAAACAATTCAAAGAACTTATATGTACAACCCATGGATTTGGACTAAGTGGGGGAAATGTTGGAGGTTTGGGAGGTGCAAGGCGGAGGGGGGATAAAGGCGGAAAAATTGGGAAAACTGTAATAGCATAATCAATAAAGTATACTTTAGAAAAATAAAAAAGAAATATGGCCCAAATTAAAGGCCGTAACAAACTCCCAGAAAAAGAACTAAGTGAAACAGATAGCCAACCCGTAAGATGCAGAGTTCAAAAATGTGGTGATAATGATGTTCAGATGATTCATTGAATATGGCAAAAGCATAATGGAAGAAATGAAGGCTACACTAATGGAAATAAAGAAAAATCCACAGGGAACCAACAGTAAGGGAAGGAAGGCAGAGTTCAAATCAATAATTTGGAACATGAAGTAAACAACCAGAACAGAATGAAAAAACAGGAATTCAAAAATAAATGAGAGAATAAAGAGATTCTGGGAAATCTTCAGAAATGCCAACATCCAAATCATAGGGGTGCCAGAAGGAGAAGAGGAAGAGTGAGAAATTGAAAACTTATTTGAAAGAATAATGAAGGAGAACTTCCCCAGCATGGTGAAGGAAATAGACTTCCAGGAAGTCCAGGAAGCCCAGAGAGTCCCAAAGAAGCTGGACCCAAGGAGGAACACACTGAGGCAGATCATAATTATATTACCCAAGATTAAAGATAAGGAGAGAGTCTTAAAAGCAGCAAGAGAAGAGCAGAGAGTTACCTACAAAGGAGTTCCCATTAGACTGTCAGCTGATTTTTCAAAAGAAACTTAGCAGGCAAGAAGGGACTGGCAAGAAGTATTCAAAGTGTTGAAAAGCAAGGACCTACATCCAAGATTACTGTATCCAGCAAAGCTATCATTTAGAATGGAAGGGCAGATAAGATGCTTCCCAGACAAGGCTTTCAAATAGCCAGACAAGGCAAAGCTAAAGGAGTTCATCATCACCCAGCCCTTATTATATGAAATGTTAAAGGAACTTATTTAAGAAAAAGATCAAAACTGTGAACATTAAAATGGCAACAAACTCAGGGGAACACAGGAAAATGGCCACAGGAACAGACCAGGTGGTGGCACTTAGCCTCGTTGCTGTTAGCCTGATCGTCTTCACCTACTAAACAGCCTGGATGATTCTCTTGGTCCCCAGCACCACCAATTTAGGGCAAATGCTCCATAAACAACTATTAAATAAATGAAGGAAGGAAATAAACCAAGGCACACAAAATGCCATCATCTTAAAGAAAAGCAAAAGTCCCAGTGGTTTGATTGGTGTCAGTCCCTGAGGTGGTGGAGGTGGAAGGTAGGTTTAGAGAGAGCTGAACAAGGCTAGGAATGCGCACAGGAGCTCTTCCAACAATGCCAGCCATTTATCGACGGCCAGCGTGTTATCCACAAATGTTTCCTGTGCCACGCCTAGACCATTGCCATCCCACTAGCTGCTGGCCTCCTGCTGCACCTGTTTGTGGGAACGTTCATCACCTATGTGATGCTAAAGAACCGGAAGGTGACCAGGAAGGCTCAGTGAGGGCCCAGGGATGATAACGTTAATGTCCCCTTTTCTGCCACCCCTACAGGGGTTACCAAGGGTGGGGGCCCACAGGACTTGTCCAGGCATTGCTGCTCCCTCTGAGTGATGGAGCCATTCAGCTTTGACTATCAGAACCCCCATTCCTCCCCTTCTCACTCTTCCAGAGCGAGGAGGGAATACCTGGAAGTCTCCCTCTCTCCCTCTTCTGGCTCAGAGTCTGAAAGATGCTTATCTTCCCTACCTTGCCTTCATATCCCCTATTACTTTTTCCTCTGGGTTTTACCCTCTTGCCTCAGTTTCCCTCCTTTTACTTGCTGTTTGAAATTGGCAAGTTCTGAGACATCACCTGGCCCATCCCCACATTTCCTTTTCCTCCACAAAAATAGCTTTCCCAGGTCTGACATAGCCTGGGGCCCCACAGGACTTTCGGATTTGGAAAGCCTAGGGAAAGGACTGACAGGCCTTGGGACCAGCACCAGTCCTCAGGGCACAATAAAATGGTAACAGCAGGTCCTCAGACCTACTTTTCATGAAGGCCCAGCCCCTCAGCCCCTAGTACTGGCTTATTAAGGAGAGCTGGACAATAAACATGGATGGTGTGTTTAAAAAGAAATAAAATGACAACAAACAGCTGCCAACAACTGAATCTAAAAAAACAAACTAAGCAAACAACTAGAACAGGAACAGAATCATAAATAATGGAGATCATTTGGAGAGTTATCAACTAGGAGGGGGAAGGTGGGGAATGAGGGAAAAGGTACAGTGATTAAGAAGCATAATTGGTAGGTACAAAATAGACGGGGATGTTAAAAATAATATAGGAAATGGAGAGGCCAAGAACTTACATACACGACCCATGGACAAGAACTAAGATGGGGAGATTGCTGGATGGAAGAGGGTTACCAGGTGGAGGGGAGCAAAGGGAAAAATTTGGACAACTAATAGCATAATCAATAAAATATACTTAAATTCACAAAGTAAAAAAAAAGGCCTGCAGTGAAATGTCTCCCTCCTGACCCCTGCTCCCAACCATCCAGTTCCCTTTCAGTGGGCAACCATTGTTACTATTACAAACAATGCCAGTATTTCCTTCCAGCAATTTTTTAAATATTTTTTAAATTTATTTTTAGAGAGAGGAGTAAGGAGGGAGAAAGAAATGGAGAGAAACACCAGGAATTCAACTGGCAACCTTTTCGTCCATAGGCCAGTACTCAATCCACTAAGCTACACCAGCCAGGGCTTCTTCCAGTGATTTTATGGATATAAAGGCTAATATGTACATATTTCCCTTTTTAATTCAAATGTGTGGCTCGGTTGGGGAATTGTCCTGTAAACCAAAAGGTTGTGGGTTCAATTCCCTGCCAGAGCACATGCCTGGTTTACAGGTTCAGTCCCTGGTCAGGGTGCATACAAGAGGCAACTGATCAGTGTTTCTCTCCTTTTCTCTTTCCCTACCTTACCTTCTGGGTCAATGAGCATGTCCTCAGGTGTCTGTAAAAAGTAAAAAATAAATAAATCTTTAAAAATTCAAATGTTTATGTACAAATGGTTTTATTTTTCACTTGACAGTGCATCTTGGAAATCTTCCCTGTCAACACAGAGTTTCCTAAGTATTTAAGAACTGTGATAAAATATACAAAACATCAAATTTACTATTTTATCCATTTTAGGTGTACAGTTCAGTGGTATTAAGTATATTCATATTATTGTGCAGTTATTGCCATTACCATTTTTGGAACTTTTTTTATGTTCCTAAACTGAATCCTCTTTTTTTTTTGGTAGCTGCCTGAAATTCCATTGTGTGGATATACCATAATTTTATAAAACCAGCCTGCATTAATGAACATTTAGACTGTTCCATTCTTTTGCTATTACAAACAATGCTAAAGTGAATAATCACATATACACATGTGTACATACACATACTTTATTTTGCTTGTGTGCACTGCGGTCCAAGTACATTTCTCATTTTGATAAATGTTTCCCATTGCCTTCCATAGAAATTGTGTGCCTTTCTTCTCATACTCTGGACAGTGCAGTGTGTTATCAAACTTTATATAACCTTTGCCAGTCTGGGTGGAAAATTCTATCTTGGTGTAGTTTTATTTTACATTTCCTGTATATTGAATGACATTAAGCATCTTCGCAAATGTGAAGTACCATTTGTATTTTTACTTCCTGTTTTGTGAATCACTTCCATATTCTTTGTCTAATTTTCTAATAGGAATGGAATTTTAAGCATTCGTCATGGAAATTTTTAAACACAAAAAAATTGAATAGTACAATGAACCCCCCATGTGCTCATCTTCCACCTTCAACAGCTATAGCATCTATAGCCCTACTCATTGTCTTCCTTGCCAGATTATTTTAAAGCAAATTACAAATACAGCATTGTATATGTAAATCTTTTGTATCTGTATGTTCCTGTAAGAGGTAATGACACTTTATTTATGGGGAGCATACAATTATCACACTTAAAACAATGAACAAAAGGAAATAGATTTTTTTTTTTCCTGAGTGTTTATAAACAGGGTTGGAGGTAGCTTTGCTTCAGTGCCCTGCTCCCTGAAGCTGACAGTCCCTAAACCCATGTTTCTGGCCACAGTGAAGCAACCCAGTCCCCTGGGTCTTGCTGACACCTGCTCTGTGGTTTGATCAGGGAGGGGCTGTCCCTTCATCTGTGCTCTTAGATTCAGCCAGCATGTGTGAGAGCCTCTGTGATACCAGGTAAACCCTTTTATGTCCATTAATTCATTTGATCTTTGGCAGAAGCTTAAAATATTAGTATTATCTCTTCCACTTGTTGAGGATACTAAAGCCCAGAGAGGTTAAGTGACTTGTTCAAGGCCGCACTCAGAGATTTTAGCCCAGTTTTCCTGTTCCCAGACCTGCTTCCACTTCACTACCCCAGAGCAGCCCTGATCAGTTGCTGCAAATGCCACTTAAACATAACCTCTGCAGCCACCTTCTGCCTTATACACCTGTACTCTCTTCCCTTCTAGGTGTGTTCCGGGGTGGTCATGACATCCTGGTGCGCTCCCGGCTGCTGCTTTTGGACACAGTTACAATGCAGGTGACAGCCAGAAGTTCAGAGGAACTGCCAGTAGACATCATCTTGGCATCTGTGGGCTGAGGCCACCCTGCATAGACCCTACCCCTACCTCCTACCCTTTTCCCCCAACACTATGCAGAATTCAGACCTTCCTCATGTACCCAGTGGAAACTCCTTCCTAAGCCTCTGTATTCAAAAACAATTTGGAATCATTGTTTTTTTTTTTTTTTAATTTAACCTTTACCCCTGTGAGGGGGCAACTTTTTTTTTTTTTTTTTTTTAAGGATAATTTTAGCTTCTACTAGAACTTGCTGCCCTACCTGCCAGAGAAGGACATCACAAGTTAATAAAATGCTCACATCTCTTGAACTTATCCCCAGAGAAACCATCTTATCCCTATAAATAAATCAGCATGTATTTACTGAATGACTGCTACTTCTGCAGACTCATGTTTAGGGTCTCCGCCTTCCCCTTTTGGCCTCTACACCACCAAGAACACTTATCCCCTTTACATCCATAGCATCCAAAGGGTTGCCATGAGGCAGGACCCTCTCCTACTCATTCATCTCTGTCCAACCCCACACCCAGGAACAGGAGCAGTGCAGGTTTGCTGAGGGAATGACACCAGCTGACAGGCTTTGAGTGTATGCATTTATTGCATTTTCAGAAATACGCTCCTTTCCTAGGTGATAACGGAGGTCCCAGAGGGTTTTGGATCAATCACCATCAGGCCTGAAGTAGAATGTGCACTGGAATTTGCCTACTCCTGCTTTGGTAACAATTCAGGGAATGCACAGAAGGGAACGGCCTTTAGAGAGCACTTTATTGGCTCCAGATGTAGAAATCTTTTTTGCCCCAAGGGAGTAGGCTCAGAGGCCACCTCAGCTGCATTTGTAAACTCAGGCCAGATGGTTTTACCAACTTTGTGGCTGAAATACAGCTGCAAACCCCATTTTTAAAAATCCAGGCGTCATGTCATGGCTGGTGTAATTCAGTGGATTGAGCACAAGCCTGCAAGCCAAAGGGTGTGAGGTTTATTTCCCAGTCAGGCCATATGCCTGGGGGGCGTTCGAGAGGCACTCACACGTTGATACTTCCCTCTCTCAAAA
Organism: Desmodus rotundus; assembly: GCF_022682495.2. Lineage (NCBI taxonomy): Eukaryota > Metazoa > Chordata > Mammalia > Chiroptera > Phyllostomidae > Desmodus > Desmodus rotundus. The sequence goes on from NC_071396.1 coordinate 57,092,900, forward strand.
TACAAGTAGAATGTTTTTCAAAAATCCAGGCCTCATCCTTAGAGACCCCTATGGGTAAGGTGGTGAAGGTGAGGGCCTTGAGAGGGCTCGTTCTGGTGCTCACTGCAGTTAAAAGTAACATGTTTGATTCATGAAAGCTTTTCTGATGTTCCAATATTTGCCCCAAACTATGAGATAGTTAATAAGACTGTGAAGTAACGAAAATGTTTTCTGATTTCATCCCTACCATGACCTGGTGCCCTACAGTTACCTAGTATCTCTGCCAGCGTCCCTGGAACGAGCCTTGTGGATTCTTCCCTAGCCCCATTCCTTCGCTTTGCTGTAGAAGGGCAGTTAACCCCGCGGGGGCGGGCAGACGAATATGGAGGAAAGTAGAGCTCCAAGAACCCTAGTATCGAGGAGTCCACAAAGGTAGCCCTGGTCCCCTGAGGCACTTAGAGAAGACAGATCCCGGAGACAACTTTCCCTAGTCGTAATGGGAGAGGGAAAAGAAGCCTGAACTGCGGGGCGTTGGGGACGTCAAGGGAGCCGCCCTCCACGTGGAGGTGGGGCTAGGCTACGTCGCTGGGGCGGGGCCAGGAGCGCCGCCCGCAGAGTAGGGTAGCGGGGACTGACGCTGCCTGCCGGCGGGGACGGAAAGAAAGGTGAGACCGCCAAGGTAGCCCGGCTGAGAGTGAGGAGATGTAGACTACTGGTGCTGGCCAAGGTGGGGGTGAGGCGACACGGGCGGCCGACTGGGGCCAGGGCTGAGGTGGGGGTTGAGGCGACTCGAGGCCGGTGGACGGCGAAGTGGGAAGGTGGGCTAGGGCCAATGGCGGGACCTTAGCCCTGGAGCGGAGGGCCCAGGTGACGCCAGCGGGCGGCCTTGGGGCCACTTTGATGCCGAGACTTGCTCCGGAGGTGGGGTGTTGTGGCCTGGGGATCCCTGGTACTGGAGAGCAGAGGAGCCACGATGGACAAGAAAACGGCTAAGTTTGGATACTACCCAGGGGTGGCATCTGGTTGCCATCATCAGGATTAGCTGGTGCTCGCTGGTATGAGGCTCTAATTAATCCCAGGAGGGGAGAGAAGGAAAGGGGAGCGAGGACGAGACAATATGGACAAAAAGAGTCATCCAGAGGAAGGAGCTAGTGGCTCAAACCTTCTCCTAATGTTTTGCAATCTAAAGGTTGTGAGAGACCGCGTTGGAGAATGTGTGGGCGAACATCCTGTCATTTACCTAGAGATGTTCTCACAAGAGCTTGTGCCTATCAGGATCGGCAGGGCCAGCAACGGCTTCCAGAGTGGAGACATCCTGACAAGTACTGCCCCTCTTACAACAACAGTCCTCAATCAAACAGCCCAGTGCTTCTGTCTCGACTGCACTTTGAGAAGGTAATCAATCACTTTATCTGCATGGCTCGTGGTGGTTTATCTACTTAGAAGTAGATAACCCTGAAACAGTGAACCTTAAACAATGCGGGAAGGGGAGGCTGGGTAGGGACGCTAATAATCCCCGCACCCCCCGTAAAAGTCTGAAAACCTACGTATAACAACTTTTGACTTTTCAAAAATTTTACTAATAGCCTGCAGTTGACCGAAAAACCCTTACCAATAACACAAACAGTAGATTAACATATATTTTGCATGTTGTACGTATTATAAACTGTATTTTTTACAATATAGTAAGCTAGAGAAAAGAAAATGTTACTAAGAAAATCACAAGGAAAGTACATTTACAATGTTTATTGAAAAAAAATCCGCATATAAATGGACCCATGCAGTTCAAACCCGTGTTATATTTGGTTTGGTGTGTATGCTCAGCCTCTGAGATACATTGAAAAACAGTCCTTATTTGTCCCCCAGTTGAGAACCACTCTGGGCCTCATTGGAATGAGTTTTATTGGTATCTTCTTATCTTGCAAGATAATTCAGTATTCTTCAGGCTCAATTTAAGTGCCTTCTTTATACAGACATTCTACCCATAATGCATGTCAAACTTATATGACCCTTGTATCTGAATACATTTTTTTAAGACAGCATCTTTCCAACCTCGGTGATCATCAGGGTCATTTGAGTACCTTTAAAAAAAGAAAAAGATTTCCATGTCCCTTACCAGTTGTGCTGAATCAGAATCTCTAGGCCTATGGCGGAATTAAGACTAGCTAGTCTAAAATACCTCTAATGTTTCTTGACCACTGAAGTTACTATTATTTCTGCTTGTGTTTTTAATCTTTCTATGTTTATCTTTTACTAAAGTTAGAAACAGATGTATTTCGTATGGTTGTCTGAAGTTTAATTGTTTTCATTGTGTTTATAGTATTTACCTACTGTAGGGTTGGAGTGACTAATAAATATAATAATGTTCTGGTTCTTTGCTTTATTTTTATTACAAGAATGCATGTGATAAAAATGTTTCACTTCAGATGTTAATAGTTTCTCCATATCTTTTTAAAAATTTATATATTACGTAAATATCCTTGATATATTTTTAAAAACATGGTTGTTTCCATGCTGGAATTCTATTCTTTTCGATCCATAATGCTTAAGTCACTTTATAAAGCTGATTATACCACAGCTACATACTCTTCAGAAGTCTTGTGATAATGTGATTGTCAAAGAAGACTCATTTCTACATTACAGGGCTCACATTATTTTGAAGTAAACAAACAAATAACATTGATCTTTTTGGTAAATGAAGTTATTTACATCAAATAGTTTATTCTTAAGCCATTTAAGACAGCTTTTTTTAAAATGAGAGGATAATCAAAATAAAGTTAATATCAAAGGGAACCTTGATTGGGAAAGGAAACAGTAAAACATGTTTCAAAAGAAGGTATAATTTGAAGTGAAAAGAGAGGAGTAAGTGCATGAAATATTCTCTTTTAGCCTTAGTTCTTTTCGTACCACCTCTTTAGAATTATACAATGAATGTTAGCTGGAAGAAAAATTTTTCCAACAGATGTAAAGGCAGAAGAGTAGAAAGACTGTTACTTGTCGTAGGTTGCCCAATCTGTGATGGATAGAGCTGGGACTGAGGTCCAAACCAGTGTTCCCACTCAAGTGGATGTTTCCCAGAACTAGGAATGGGGAAGGTGGAGCCCTTGGCAAGTATAGCCCTCCTTTTCTGTCAGGGGTATGAATTTGCTGATTGATGGGTGTTATGACTCTACATCTCTAATAAATTTTATTAAGATTGCTAGGATTTCATAGTTTTAATAAATAGTTGAGGTTTCATTTTTTCCTCAAACCTGTAAATTATAAAGCAAACTTAGACTTCCAGCCAAGATGGAGGCTTAGGTAGATATGCTTTGCTTCTTGCACAACCAAAAGAAGGGCAACAACCATTAAAAAAGAAAAAACAACCAGAACTGCTAGAAAATTGAGCTGTATGGCAGTCTGACAACCAAGGAGTTAAAGAAGAAACATTCATCCAGACTGGTAGGAGGGATGGCGATAAGCAGCTGGGGCAGAGAGGATGTGCAGCAAGGCAGTGGCTAGCTGACCGGGTGGGCGAGGCAGTGACTGGCAGAGCAGGCGGTCCCACATTCGTGTGCAGATAAACTGGGAGGGACAACTGGGGAGTGAGACAGATCACACAACGCAAGGTTCCAAATAAAGCCTCAAAACATCTGGCTGTAAAAACCTGTGGAGGTTGCAGCAGTGCGAGAAACTCCCAGTCTCAGAGGAGAGTCCATTGTAGGGACCCACAGGGTCCTAGAATGTACACAAACCCATCCACCCAGGAATCAGCACCAGAGGGGCCCAGTTTGCTTATGGGTAGCAGGGGAAGTGACTGAAAGCGGGAAGAGAGCTAAGCAGGTAGCATTATTCCCTCTCTGACCACTCCCCCATATACAGTGCTACAACAAAGCAAAGTGGGTTGCCCCGCTCTGGAGTATACCTAAGGCTCTGCCCCTTACACTGTAACAGGTGCACAGAGAAAAAGAAATATGGCCCAAATGAAATAACAGATCAAAACTCCAGAAAAAGAACTAAGCGACAAGGAGATAGCCAACCTGTCAGAAACAGAGTTCAAAACACCAGTAATCAGGATGCACGCAGAAATGGTTGAGTATGGTCGCAAAATAGAGGAAGAAATGAAGGCTATACAAAGTGAAATAGAGAAAAATATACAGAAAACCAACATTGACAGGAAGGAAACCGGGACTCAAATCAATGATTTGGAATGGAAGAAAGAAATAAACATTCAACAGGAAAAGAGTGAGGAAATAAGAATTCAAAAAAATTAGGAGAGGCTTAGGAATCTCCAGGACAACTTTAAACATCGCAACATCCGAATCATAAGGGTGCCAGAAGGAGAAGAGGATGAACAAGAAATTGAAAACTTATTTGAACAAATAATGAAGGAAAACTTCCCTAATCTGGTGAAGGAAATAGACATGGAAGTCCAGGAAGCTCATAGAGTCCCAAAGAATTTGGACCCAAGGAGGAACACACCAAGGCACATCATAATTAAATAGCCAAAGACTAAAGATAAGGAGAGAATCGTAAAAGCAGTAAAAGAAAAGGGAACAGTTTCCTACAAAGGAGTTCCCATAAGACTGTGAGCTGATTTCTCAAAAGGAACCTTGTGAGAAAGAAGGGGCTGGAAAGAAGTATTCAAAGTCCTGAAAGGCAAGGACCTACATCCAAGATTATTCTATCCAGCAAAGCTATCATTTAGAACGGAAGGGCAGGTAAAGTGCTTTACTCAGATAAAGTCAAGTTAAAGAAGTTCATCATCACCAAGCCCTTATTATGTGAAATGTTAAAGGGACTTATCTAAGAAAAAGGAGAAGATCAAAACTATGAACAGCAAAAATGACAACAAACTCACAACTATCAACAACTGAACCTAAAAAACTAAATCTAAACAACTAGAACAGGAACAGAATCACAGAAAGGGAAATCAAATGGAGGCTTATCAGCAGGGAGGGGGGAGGGGGAGAATGGGGAAAAGGTGCAGGGAATAAGAAGCATAAATGGTAGGTACAAAATCGACAGAGGGAGGTTAAGAATAGTATAGGAAATGGAGAAGCCAAGGAACTTGTATGTGTTATATAAGTTAACATTACAAATGTTAAAAAAAACTTATATTACAAAGAACATGAACTGGGCTGGGCAGGGGTGAATGCTAGTAAGAGGGGGCTGAAGGGCTGATGGAGCTAAAGAGGAGGGAAAAAAATGGGTAATAGCATAATCAATAAAATATACTAAAAAAAATGAAGCAAAATTAGAACCACTTTCAGCAGTTCATTTAATCCATATCATCAACGGCCAGCACATATGTATAGATTGCAACATTTACATTTGAAACCACTGGTTTGCAAATCACTTCCTTTTTCATTTATCTACCCCAGAGCTACCAGCTCTTCTGGTCACAGTTCAAAAAGATAGAGGAAAAGATGACTAATATTGAGCAATATTTTCAGTATTGTGGCTTTGCAGCCACTTTTTATTGATTGTTCCCAGTAGAGGGCAGCCTCACATTTAGGTTTCATTTACAGTTGTCCAGTGAGCACGTTAAAGTTAAAGATAATCACTGGAATTTGTAAGAGTAGGATTTTTCAACCTCACCACTATTGACATTTTGTGTGGGATAATTCTTTGCCGTGGGAAGCTGCCCTGTGCATTGTAACATGTTTATCAGTATCACTGGCCTCTACCCACTAGATGCCAGTAGCATTGTCCTGGTCATAATAATCAAAAACATCTCCTGATATTGCCAAATATACCCACTAGGTTTGCACACCACCCCTTCCCACCTGCCCCAGGTTTTGATTGTGATAGTGGTGGGATGGGTGGGTGTCAGAATTGCCCCTTTTTGAGAACCTTAGATGTAAAAGTATTGTCCTGTAAATTTCTGATGAGAGAGCATTTAGTTGGCATGCATACACACACACACATATCTTTTATTCTAATCTATGCTTTGGGCAAGGGTCCCTTCTGCTTAGAAAGCACATTTGATTCTGGAAGAGAGGGTTAGGGTTAGGGCCTAAGGCTCCGTGTTTTCACACATTTGTTCTTCTTCCTCCTATCCCTGATGAGATTAACACTTGGATTTATGTCCTTTTACATTTCTTCCAGGGTTGTCTTTTTCTTAGTTATCCTGAACACATATTACCGTAATTTTTTTTCTTTTGGCATACAGTTGTCAATCCAAAGTCACTGGTATCAATTCAACTCCAACAGGAATCCCCAACTTGGGGTGTAGTAAAGAAGGAAATTTTATTCAGGGCAAACAGCCCAACTATGACACAGCACAGCTGTGAGAACACAGGCCGCTCTCCAAGTAGACAGCTCTGCTCTTCACTTGTCTGCTCTGCTTCGCTACAGCAAGATATCTTCAGTGTTTCTTTGGTGTGTCAGCTCTCAGGAAGAGTAACACAGTCTTCAGTCTTCTGTGGAAAAGAAAAGTGGCTCTCAGAGCCAGAGGGGAGCTAACTTATGTAGACAGAAATTCCTGCCCCTGGTCCCTGATTGATCTGTCCTCATGCAAATGAGAATTCCAAATTCTCTCATTTTTGGTCCAAAAGCCACTGTCCTGACTGGTCAGAATGGAGCTGCTCTGGTTGGTGGGTGAAGAAGCTGATGGGATATAGCTGCACAGCTCTGTTTGGATAGGAAAAGCCTCAGTCTTATTGGTTGAAATAAGATCCCAGGAATTCATTTATAAGGGCTGGCTCAGAAGGCAGGAACACAGTGCCAGCAAGCAGTTCTGTGCAGGAAGCAGGCAGCTTAGTGCAGGCTTCTCTCTGAAGTGAAATTGGTATGAGAGTCCCCTGTATAGACATGGCTGGTAGGCTCAGTGTTTTAAATTTGACCCCATTTAGCCATCCGGAGCCCTTCTTAGTTAGTATCTTCTTTCTCAGGGTCCACACATACCTAGGCTGCCTGTCTTTAAAAATGAAACACACACACAGTTGATCCTCATTTATAGATTGTTTTTGCAAATTTGCCTACTTGCTAAATATATTTGTAACCCCCCAAATAATATTCCTGTTCATTCATGGACAATACAGGTGGTGAATATTTGAGTCACCTGATATACACATTCCCAGCTGAGACTGAGTTAGACAAAGCTCTTAAAAAACAAACCAAAAAAAAAAAAAAAAAAGGAAGTTCTACCTTCTCGTTTTGGCTGTTATGTTATAAACGAGTATCCTTTTTGCAATCTATTTAGTGTTACTTTTTTGCATTAGTTATTTCACTGTTTAAAATTGCCCCCCCCCCCCGCGAAAAAAAAAAAAAAAGCTGTTCTCAAGCATAGCCCTGAAGTGCTTGCTGACTGGTATTCTCAAGTGTAAGAAGCTTATATATAATATGCCTTATAGAGAAAATACATGTGTTAGATAATCTTCATTCCAGTATGATTTACTGTGCTGTTAGTCATGAATTCAACATTAATGAATCAACAATATATATAAAATAGTGTCTTTAAACAGAAATACAAGTAAAACAAGGTGACATATTAATCAGTTGATGAAAATATTGTCACTGTAGGCTCATGGGAAACTAGTCCTGTATTTCCTCTATTTCCCCTAAGAGCAAAAGTTCAGTATTCGCTAATTCATTGTTTGCAGCACCATTGTAGAACCTGTCGTGAATAATGAGAATGTACTGTGTGTTGTATTATACGTTTGTAGAAAGGGGATTGACTAAAATGGGCAAGATTTTGAAAGAAACAGGACAGGATCTTACCAAGAGCAACAAAAGAGAAGACCTTCTGAGACATCACTACTGATGATTCCTTTCTTTTCTCATTCTACTTTTTCCTTTCTAAGTACTTTTTCTTGGACTCTGCTTTTTCCTTCATTTCTCCTTTTCTCTGTTTGTATCCCCCAGGTTAAATTCTGTGTTTGATTTACTCCCTAAGAAACTTTATACTAATGGCTTTACCAGCTACCTTTATAATTCTAAAAATACTAAACTACAATTTGTATCCATATTCCATGCCACGCATGTTTTTTAAACAAAACTTTATTTGTAGTAGTTTTCAAGTATGTTTACAACAGCACACTCTTCAAGAGGAAGTTACATCCTTCCAGCACAAAGGTTGAATCACCCCTGCATGCACCCTAGGCCTGAGAGGTTCTTCTGGGATGGGGAGAATTTAGGAGAGGGACAGATTTAGGGTTGAATAGGGGCTCCCCAATTTTCTCTTAAGAGAGAAAAAAAGCACATTTAGGGGGAAGAGGTGATAGACAACTGATAAGCAGAAGAAAAGCAGAAGAGTGCCCAGAATTGGGGGAAGGAAGCCATGCCACACATTTTAATGACTCTGCAAGGTAGGTATTATTCACTCTATTTTGACAGAAAAGGAAAGTTGAGGATCCAGGAAGTTGAAACTAGTCCAAGTAGTTTCATAAGTAGCAGTGAAGGGCTTTTTGAAGCAGGGTCTTACAAAGGCCTTATTTTTTCCTCTATACCAGAGGTTGGCAAACTACAGCCCTCAGACCAAATCTGACCCACTGCCTGTTTTTTGTAAATAAAGTTTTCTTAGAATACAACCACACTCATTCATTTGGTCTTTGGCTGCTTTCACACTATAAGTGGTGGCAGAGTTCATTTGCTTGAGTCATTGCAGCAGACACTATACGGACTCACAAAGCCAAAAATATTTACTATCTGGCCCATTACAGATGAGGTGTGGTGACCAATTCTCTCTACGATGCTGCCTGTCTCCTAAGCTTTAAATCCACACACTTTTGGACATAGTAAACAGCTCTAATTTGGATTTTATTCTAGTCACTTAAAATAACATTTATTATGTTCATTATGAGGAATTAAGACAAAGCATTACAGATATGATTTGTCTCTTCCCTGAAGTCTGGGGTCTCAGCCAAAAAGACTTGGCATCTGGGGCTAGAATCATCTAGAGCAGGAATCAGAAAACTAGGGCCATCTGACCATTTTTGTAAATGAAATTTTATGGACTACAGCAATATCCCTTTATTTATCTATTGTCTCTATATGCCTTGTCCCTATAATAGCAGTTATAGTTGCAACAGAGACTGTTTGGCCTGCACAGTACTTAATATCTGGCCTTTTATAGAAAAGTTTGCCAATATCTGATCTAGAGGCTTCTTAAGTCACTTAACTGGCAGTTGATGTTAGCTCTTAACTTGGGCTGTTGACCAGAGTACCTACATGTGGCTTCTCCACACAGCCTGAGCTTTTTTATGCTATGGCAATCTTAGGTTGGTTGGATTTCTTACCTGGCAGCTCAGAGTTTTAAAAGTAATAGCTGAGCAAATAAGGAGGAAGCTGAAAAACCTTTTCTGACCTAGCCTTAGAAATCAGTGTCACTTTGCCACATTCTGCAAATCACATAGACCCCAGCTCTCATGGGGAAAATGGTAACGATTTATTGACCATTTCCTTAAACTGCCACAATCTTGCCTCTATTATCCAAAAGTCAAAACATAATCTTTCCCCAAATCAAATCCTTCTTCAGATTTTTTGTTCAATAGTGCCATCCTTATTTCAGTCTTCTGGGCCTGAAAACTTAATCATCCCTGTTTTCTTTTTACGATTGCACCACAATTTTATTTTTTCTATCTTTTGGATGTCTTTTTTTTTTTAAGATTTTATTTATTTATTTTTAGAGAGAGGATGCAGGGGGAGAAAGAGAGGGAGAGAAACATCGATATGTGGTTGCCTCTTGCACACCCCCAACTGGGGACCTGGCCTGCAACCCAGGCATGTGCCCTGACTGGGATTGGATCGGCGACCCTCTGGTTTACAGGCCGGCACTCAGTCCACTGAGCCACACCAGCCAGGGCTGAATGTCTCTTATTCTCACTACTGTAACCAAAGCTACCGCATCCTTGTCACCAGATCCCTGAACTACCGTAGTAGCGCCCCAAATGCACTCTCCACTACTGGTTTCTTCCAAACCATAGTGTACTGTGTCATGCAGAATAGTCTGTGCAGTTTAATCTGTAGATATCATCAAATTCTCAAGGGACAAATGCCAACAATAAAGTTTAACAACCATGTGTTGGGTGACCCTAAGACAACCTCCATGTTTGGAGATTCATTAGAAGGACTCAACATATAAGGAATATAGTGGCTAAGCTTTATTATAGTGAAAGGATACACAAGAGAATCAGGAAGGGGAAAAGATACAAGTAGAAATCTGGAAAACTTTGTGTACATGCTTCCTTATCTTCTCTTCTTGTGAAGGGACAAACTAAGTACATTGCTTCTCCAGCAATGAAAAATATGTGTGCAGTTTTTCTGCCCAGGGGAAAGCCATTAGAAACTTAGGGCCCCAGGTTTTTATTGGGGGCTGGTTACATAAGCACTCTGCTTAGCAATAACTAAAATTCCAGAATCCCAGAAGGAAAGAGGGTGTTCAGCATAAGCCTCATTTTTTGTACAAAGTAGTCACAGTAAACCATTCTTATCAGTTAAGGGAAAGATGGGAACACTCGAAATCTTATTTCCTAGATGCTAACTGAAAGCCAGTCTTATAAGCAGGCCCTCCTAAAAATAGTATCCTTACACTTGCTTTTGTACACAAAACCACTTCCTGCATATTCTTGATATGGCTTCTTATATCAGTTCATATCTGGTCTTTCTTCCCACCTCTTCTCTGTCTCAGTCCTGTACAGTTTATGGGATCCATTCAAGAACCATCTTATCCTACCCCTGCCACTTTTGCCCCTTCTTAGGAGCTAATACTTATCCATTCCATCCCTCACAGACCACCATCCACAGAACTTCTATGACACTCACTATATACCACTTATATGGCCCTTAGCCTACTATTTTTATGTCTATGTGGGCTCACATGTTACAGTGTAAGCCCATTGAGGCTAAGCATTCTTCCACATGTCCCCATATCCCATAATCACAGCTTGTACCTCATTGTAGTCAGCTTGTCTATAATATGTGTCTCTTGAGAGCTGGTACCACGTAAAGTGCAGAGCCTAGCTCTATGTCGCTCCCTTAGTAGGCACCAATTAAATGTTTGCAGGAACAAAACCTCTTTGTATCCCCTACTCTACCCAAGCAGAATATGAGTAGTGTTCTAATAAATATGATTGCTAAAGAACACAAGTTACATAGTGATAAGTCACTAAACTTGTGTTCAAGTAGAATCCTTCCCTTTCAATAATCTATTTTTTGTATTTGATAGTAATGTAATATATGTGCTGTATTTGGTTTTTTAAGTTTCATTATGATCTCACTGGATCTTAACCTTTTTCTGACAGGGTGCAGACTCATCTGAGCGTGTCATTACTCCCATGCGTTGGGGCTTGGTCCCATCTTGGTTCAAAGAAGGTGATCCTTCCAAACTGCAGTTCAACACTAGCAACTGTCGTAGTGATACTATAATGGAGAAACCATCCTTCAAGGTAGGTAGCTTATGTAGGGCAAAGACCTATTCTGTTCTTTTTTCAAACAGAGCTTTTAGTGCCTTACATACCTGAAAAATAAAATAAAGCTCTCTTTGGAACTTACCTTAGAGTCCCAAAGTGTGTTTCTTTTTGTTCGTGTTGAGTGCTGTTTTATTTATTACTGTGTAACAAACCATGCCAAGATTTAATGGTTTAAAAGAAATCAACTATTTATATTATATCATTTCTTATATTCTGTGGGTTAACTGGTCTCAAGTGGACAGTTTTCACTTGGAAGTTCTTGTGTAGTTATAATCAGATGACAGCTGGGGCTGAATGTCTAAGATGGCTTCTTTACCCACATGTCTGATACCCCTGCTGGGATGGGTAGAGCAATGGGAATCCTTTCCACATGCCTGGCTGTGGTTGTCAGGGTAGTAGGCCTTTTTACATGGCATGTGGCTTTCCCAAAGCACATGATCCAAGACAGCAGGGCAGAAGCTGCAAGGCTTTGTGACCTAGCCTTGGAAGTTGTATAGCATCACTTGTACAGTATTCTATTGGCCCAGCCCTAAATCAGTGTGGGAGGAAACTACATGGGATGTGAATACTTGGATGCATGGCTAATTGGGGAGCCAACTTTGGAGACTAGCTACAACAAGTGCCTATTTGTTAGAGAGCTATTACTGTTGCATACATTATTTAATCTTTTCAACATCTGTTTGAGTGGTGACTTTCTACATATGGAAAGTGAGGTACAGAGAAATTAAATAACTGCTCCAAGGTTACACATTGGTAGACTTAAGATTTTCACTCAAGTCCATGAAACATGATTCTATCACTAAGACCATATCTTGCTCACATTTTCCCTCAGGTGCCTCTGGGAAAAGGGAGACGCTGTGTTGTTTTAGCAGATGGATTCTATGAGTGGCAGCGATGTCAGAGAACAAGCCAGAGGCAGCCATACTTCATCTACTTCCCCCAAATAGAAACGGAAAAGGTATCATCATCAGCACTCACAATAAACATTTAGAAAGGTACAGAGAAACTAATCCAAAGAAGGGCATTTTTTTCTTCCTTCATGGATTTTTTTAAAAGATTTTATTTATTTATTTATTTATTTGTTTATTTATTTATTTATTTTTAGAGAGGGGAAGGGGGAGAGAGAGGGAAAGAAACATCAGTGTGTCAGAGAAACATCTTTTGGTTGCTTCTCTCACACGCCACCCACCCCCACATACACACACACAGGACCTGGCCCACAACTGAGGCATGGGCCTTGACTGGGAATTGAATCAGCGACCTTTCAGTTCACAGGCCTGTGCTCAATCAATTGAGCTGCACCAGCCAGGGCTAGATTTTTTTTTTAAATACTGGTAATAGCTTTATTGAGATATAACTTATCTTTTTAAAGTATGCAAGTGAGTGATTTTTTAAAAATATATTTATTGATTATGCTATTACAGTTGTCCCATTTCCCCCCCACACTCCACTCCATCCTGCCCACCCCCTCCCTCCCACGTTCCCCACCTATAGTTCATGTCCATGGGTCATACTTATAAGTTCTTTGGCTTCTACATTTCCTACACTATTCTTACCCTCCCCCTGTCTATTTTCCACCTATCATCTATGCTACTTATTCTCTGTACCTTTCCCCCCCTCTCCCCCTCCCACTCCCCTACTGAAAACCCTCCATGTGATCTCCATTTCTGTGGTTCTGTTCCTGTTCTAGTTGTCTGCCCAGTTTCCTCTTGTTTTTGTTTTAGGTGTGGTTGTTAATAACTGTGAGTTTGCTGTCATTTTTACTGATCATATTTTTTATCTTCTTTTTCTTAGGTAACTCCCTTTAACATTTCATACAATAAGGGCTTGGTGATGATGTACTTCTTTAACTTGGCCTTATCTGAGAAGCACTTTATCTTCCCTTCCATTCTAAATGATAGCTTTGCTGGATACAGTAATCTTGGATGTAGGTCCTTGCGTTTAATCTTGGGTAATGCAATTATGATGTGCCTTGGAGTGTTCCTCCTTGGGTCCAGCTGCTTTGGGACTCTCTGAGCTTCCTGGACTTCCTGGAAGTCTATTTCCTTTGCCAGATCGGGGAAGTTCTCCTTCATTATTTGTTCAAATAAGTTTTCAATTTTTTGTTCTTCCTCTTCTCCTTCTGGCACCCCTAGAATTCGGATGTTGGAACGTTTCAAGATGTCCTGGAGGTTCCTAAGCCTCTCCTCATTTTTCCAAATTCTTGTTGCTTCATTCTTTTCTGGTTGGATGTTTCTTTCTTCCTTCTGGTCCACACCGTTGATTTGAGTTCCAGTTTCCTTCGCATCACTATTGGTTCCCTGTACATTTTCCTCTGTTTCTCTTGGCATAGGCTTCATTTTTTCATCTGGTTTTTGAACAGATTCAACCAATTCTGTGAGCATCTTGATAACCAGTGTTTTGAACTGTGCATCCGATAGGTTGGCTATCTCTTCCTCGCTTAGTTGTATTTTTTCTGGAGCTTTGAAGTGTTCTGTCATTTGGGCCATTTTTTTTTTTTTTTTGTCTTGGTGCGTCTGTTACTTTAAGGGGCCTTAGGTGTTCCCGGGGCGGGGTAAGGCTGGTAGCTGTGCTGTGATGCTGTATGTGGGGGAGGGGCCGAGAGGGAGCAATGGCGCCTGCCTCACTCTCCTCCTGATTTCAATCCCTCACTCCAATACCCACAATCAAACTGGGCTCCTCTGGTGCTGGTTCCCGAGTGGGTGGGCTTGTGCACACTCTAGGCCCCTGTGGGTATCTCCAGCGACCTCTCCTGTGAGGCTGGGAGTCTCTCCTGCTGCTGCCCCAACCCCCACGGGCGTTTTCAATCAGAGGTTTGAGGCTTTATTTCCGGGAGCTGGAGCCCTGGGTTGCACGGTCTGCTTCACTCTCCCGCCGTTCATCCGGTTTATCTATGTGCGAATGTGGGGCCACGGGGTGCTACCCACCGCTCTGCCTGCCCCGTTCTCCTACACTCTGAGTCCGGCCCTCTCGGTTTATCCTCGTGAATGTGGGGCCACAGGGTTTGCTAGTGCTTGGACTGCCTGCACCGTTTGTCCCACACTCCTCCAGTCTCGGTCCAGCTACAGCCACGAGAGTCCTCTCCACCCAGGTGCCCGTCTCCGCCCCTCCTACCGGTCTGGATGAACGTATATTTTTTTATTTCCTTGGTGCCAGACGTCCTTGCCGTTTTATTCTCCGTCAGTTCTGGTTGTGCGAGGAGGCGCAGTGTGTCCACCTACGCCGCCATCTTGGTTCTCCGTCAGTGATTTTTTTTAATCTGTCAACAGTTACTTTATTTTTTCCCCCAAACTTTATTTTTTAATATATTTTATTGATTATGCTATTACACCTGTCCCATTTTCCCTCCTTAATTCCCCTCAGCCCTGCACACCACCTCCGACCCACATTCCATTCCCCCTCATTAGTTCTTGTCCATGGGTCATACATATAAGTTATTTGGCTTCTCATTTTCCTATACCATTCTTAACCTCCCCCTGTCTATTTTCTTTTTCTTTTTTTAATTATTTCATTGTTGTGCAAGTAAAGTTGTCTGCACTTACTCCCCACGTCTTCCCCCCACCCCAGCCATCCCCACCTCCCTCCCCTGATTCCACCTCCACTTGGTTTTGTCCATGTGTCCTTTATTGATGTTCCTGAAAACCCTCCCGACTTTTCCTCCCATTATCCATTCCCACCTCCCCTCTGGTTACTGTCAGGTTGTTCTTAATTTCAATGTCTTTGGTTATATTTTCTTGCTTTTTTTCTTTTGTTGATTAGGTTCCAGTTAAAGGTGAGATCATATGGTATTTGTCCCTCACCACCTGGCTTATTTCACTTAGCATAATGCTCTCCAGTTCCATCCACACTGTCACAGAGGATAGGACCTCCTTCTTTCTTTCTGCTGCGTAATATTCCATTTGTAAATGTACCATAGTTTTTTTTATCCATTCATTTACTGATGGGTACTTGGGTTGCTTCCAGCACTTGGCCATTGTAAATTGTGCTATGAACTTTGGGGTACATAAGTTCTTAGGATTGGTGTTTCAGGGATCTTTGGATAAAATCGCAGCAGTGGAATTGCCAGGTCAAAAAGCAGTTCCATTTTTAATTTTCTGAGGAAATTCCATACTGTTTTCCACAGTGGCTGCACCAGTCTGTATTCCCACCAACAGTGCACTAGGGTTTCCTTTACTCCATAACATCGCCAGTACTATTGTTTGTTGATTTGTTTACAATGCCCATTCTCACCGGTGTGAAGTGGTATCTCATTGTGGTTTTACTTTGCATCTCTCTGATGGCTAGCGATACTGAACATCCTTTCATATGTTTCTGGGTCCTCTGTATGTCCTCCTTGGAGGAGTATCTGTTCAAGTCCTTTGCCCATTTTTTAAATGGGTTGTTTGTCTTCCTGGAGTGGAGTTGTGTGAGGTCTTTGTATATTTTGGAGATGAAGCCGTTGTCCAAGGTATCAGTGGCAAATACGTTTTCCCATACAGTTGGTTCTCTTTTCATGTTAATGCTGTTTTCTTTAGCCACACAGAAGCTTTTTATTTTGATGAAGTCCCATTTGTTTATTCTTTCCTTTATATCCCTTGCTCTAGGGGACATATCTATAAAGATATTGCTGCGTGGAATGTCTGAGATTTTCCTGCCTATGTTTTTCCTATAGGACTTTTATGATGTCACGAATTATATTCAGGTCTCTTATTCACCTTGAATTTATTTTTGTGTATGGTGTAAGTTGGTGATCGAGTTTCATTTTTTTGCATGTAGCTGTCCAGGTCTCCCAACACCATTTGTTGAAGAGGCTATTTTTATTCCATTTTATGCTCCTGCCCACTTTGTCAAATATTAATTGACCACAGAGACTTGGGTTTATTTCTGGGCTCTCTATTCTATTCCATTGGTCTGTGTGTCTGTTCTTATGCCAGGACCAGGCTATTTTGATTACAGTGGCCTTGTAATACAGTTTGATATCAGGTATTGTGATCCCTCCTACTTTGTCCTTCTTCCCCCTGTCTATTTTCTACCTAACATTTATGCTACTTCTTCCCTGTACCTTTCCCCCCATTCTTCCCCACCCCCCTCTCCACTGGTAACCCTCCATGTGATGTCCATTTCTGTGATTCTATTCATTTTCTAGTTGTTTGCTTTGTTTTTGTTTTTGTTTAGGTTCAGTTTTTAATACCTGTGAGTTCGTTGTCATTTTGCTGTTCATATTTTTATGTTCTTTTTTTTAGATAAGTCCCTTTAACATTTCACATAATAAGGGCTTGGTGATGATGAACTCCTTTTACTTGACCTTATCAGGGTAAAGCACTTTACCTGCCATTCCATTCTAAATGATAGCTTTGCTGGATAATCTTGTATGTAGGTCCTTGCCTTTTATGATTTGAATACTTCTTTCTAGCCCCTTCTTGCTCACAAGGTTTTGTTTGAGAAATCAGCTGAGAGTCTTACAAGAATTCCTTTGTAGGTAACTATCTCCTTTTCTCTTGCTGCTCTTAAGATTCCCTCCTTTTCTTTAATCTTGGATAATATAATTATGATATGCCTTGGTGTGTACTTCCTTGGGTCCAACTTCTTTGGGACTCTTTGAGCTTGCTGGACTTCCTGGAAGTCTTTTCCTTCACCATATTAGGGAGGTTCTCCTTCATTATTTTTTTCAAATAAGCTTTCAATTTCTTCCTCTGCCTCTCCTCATTCTTTTGAATTCTTCTTTCTTTATTCTGTTCGGTTGAATGTTTATTTCTTCCTTCTGGTCCAAACCATTGAGTTTAGTCCCGGTTTCCTTCCTGTCACTGTTGGTTCCCTGTACATTTTCCTTTATTTCACTTTTCATAGCCTCACTTTTTCCTCTACTTTGCGACCATACTCAACCATTTCTGTGAGCATCCTGATTACCAGTGTTTTGAACTGTTCATCTGATAGGGTTGGCTATCTCTTTGTTGCTTAGTTGTATTTTTTTTTATGGAGCTTTGATCTGTTCTTTATTTTGGGCCATTTATCTTGGCGTGCCTTTTACGTAGTAAGGGGTGGAGCCTTAGGTATTCACCAGGGTGGGGCTACCACATCACTGCACTATGGCACTGTACGTGGGGAAAGGGGTCCGAGAGGGAACAATGGTGTTTGTTCTGTTCTCCGCTGCTACCCACAAGCAAATTGGGCCCTTCTGGTGCTGATTCCCAGGTGGGTGCTTTTGTGTCTGTTCTAGAATTCTGTGTGTCTCTCCAGCAAACTCTCCGTGAGTCTGGGAGTTTCTCCCACCACTGCAATGCCCTCAGGTTTTTTCAGTCAGAGGTTTTGAGGCTTTATTTCCCCATGCTGGAACCCTGGGTTGCATGGTCTATCTCGTTCCCCAGTTGTCCTCCCGGTTTATCCACAGGCAAATGTGGGACCACCCACTCTGCTGGCCACCACCTTACCCACTCCTCCAGCTGCCTCCTTGCCCCATGTCCTCTCCACTCCAGCTCCCCATCTCCACCCCTCCTACTGGCCTGGATGAATGTTTCTTCTTGAACTCCTTGGTGTCAGAGTTCCATACAGTTCAATTTTCTGTCAGTTCTGGTTGTTTTTTGTTTTAAAATTTGTTGTTGTCCTTCTTTTGGTTGTGAGAGGAGGCACAGTGTATCTACCTATGCCTGCATCTTTGGCTGGAAGTCCCAGTTTTACTTTTAAAAAAACTGTTTTACTAGCTGCTCTGTAATTACATTTTAAATTACTATCTCCTTTTAAATAATATACAGCCCTGGCTGGTGTGGCTCAGTGGATTGAGCACTGGCCTGAGAACCAAAGGGTCGCCAGTTCGATTCCCAGTCAGGGCACATGCCTGGGTTGCGGGCCCGGCCCCCAGTGTGGGGCGCATGAGAGGCAGCCATACATGGGTGTTTCTCTCCTTTGCTTTCTCCCTTCCTTCCCCTCTCTAAAAAATAAATAAAATCTTAAAAAAATAATAATAATATACAGCTTCTTGTATGGTATAAGGACTTAACAACACTGTATTCCCAATTCCTCCACCTCTTGGTATATTATCATACATCTTACTTCTTCATATGCTTTAAATTCACAATATATTGCTACTGTTTTAGACAGTCAATTATATTTTAGAGTGATAAAAAAGAGAAATTTTACATTTACCTTCATTTTAGCCATTTCCATTGATCTTCACTTCTTTGTGTGTATTCAGGGTTCTTTCTATCTGGTATCATATTCCTTCTGCCTAACAAATTTCTTTTTAATATTTTGTGTAGTGCATGTCTGCTGGTAATGGATTCTATTCTTTTGTCAAAAAAACAAGTTTTTCATTTTTTTAATAATCATGATTTTCTTTGGTGAGATATAATTCATATACCTTAAAATTTACCCTTTAAAAGTGTATAGTGGTTTTAGTTTATTCAAAATACTGGGCAACCATTATCACTATCTTAACTTCAGAACATTATCATCACCCCCTGAAAAACCCATTCCCATTATTAGTCACTCCTTGGACCCAGCACCTGGCAACCAGTGTCTGCATTTTTTTAGAGATTTTATTTAAAAAAAAAAAAAGATTGTATTTATTTATATTTAGAGAGAGGGTAAGAAGAAAGAAAAAGAGGGAGAGGAACATTTATGTGTGAGAGAAACACCTATTGGTTGCCTCGTGCACACACCCAACTGGGGACCTGGCCCGCAACCCAGGCATGTGCCCTGACCAAGAATCTAACCAGTGACCTTTCGGTTCGCTGGATGACACCCAGCCTACTGAGCCTCACCAGTCAGGGAACACTATCTGCATTTTTGATAGGTATTTTCACTGTGTTTAGAATTTAGGGTTATCAGTTTGGGGGGTTTTCTTTCAGTACTTTAAAAAAGTACTTAATTGTTTCTGGCTTTCATTGTTTCTTTTGAGAAGCCTACTGTAATTTTTGTAGTTTTTGTGGGGGGGTTTCTGTTTGTAATGTGTACTTCCATCACAACTTCATTCCCCAATGCTTTTAAGATATATTTTTAAAGATTTCCTCTTTGGTTTTCAGCAATTTAAATATGACATGTGTAGGGTGTGTGCGTGTATGTGTTTGGCATGTTCTCTGAGCTTCTTGGAGTCTTTCATAATTTTTGGAAAATTAGTCATTCAAATATTTCTTTGTCACATTTTTTTTCTTTTTCTGGGATTCTAAGTACACATGTGTTAGACAATTTGATATTGTTCATAGTTTTTGGATGTTCTCTTCTGTGTGCTTCATTAATTTTACTCCATGTTTTAGTCTGGAATTTTTATTGACCTGTGATTCTTTCTAATTTTGCCCAAATTCTTTAACTGTTCATGCATGTAGTCTACATTTTCTATAAGAGCCTTTAACATATCAATTAACTTTAAATTCCCTGATATTTTCAGCATTTGGAAATATAATCTCTTGAGCCTGATTCTGTTTGTTTCTTTATCTCTTGGCAGTTGATTGGTTGTTGTTTTGTTTGTTTTCAATTTAGCTTTTTTTAATGTGTGTTGTAATTTTTGATTGATTGCCATAGTATGTAGCACAGAGACTGAGATAAATAATATTTATGCCTGGAAATGGATACACTTATCCTTCTATTAGTCCATTAAGATGTGAGACTGAGTGGATCTTGTCAGCTGAACTGGATTTGGATTTTGTTTTTATGATTACCTTTGTGCACCACTGGTTTTAAATTTCTCTGGTGTCACCTTGCATTTATAGTAAGGGTTGATTTTTCCAGAGGGTTTTCCTCAGTTGCTCTGCTCCCTTCAGCTGCAGTATTTCTTTTGATCTTGTGCCTTAGAGAGGATCTCCCCATGCTCTTGCCCCTTATCCAGAATTAGACTGCTGTTGCTTGTCACTTGGTGTCACCAATCTGAAGGGGGATGGAGAGTGATCTCTCGTCTTCGTTCAGCCTCAGTCTTAGGCAGAACTGTATCACTAGCTCTCATCCTTTCTGTGTGATCTTTCTCCTTCCCCAGGGGAATAGAAGTTCTTTTTGTTTTACTCTTCCCCAGCTTCAATGAGTCTTTATCTGTTTCTTGAGGGTGATAAGGTTTATTACCCTTCCCCTGACTCTTTAAGGCTTTTATTCCTTAGAGCAGGGGTGTCAAACTCATTTTCACTGGGGGCCACATCAGGTTGCTTTCAAAGGGCCCAATGTAATTTTAGGACTGTATAAATGTAACTACTCCTTAACAGTTAAGCAAGAGCTTGGCACTGCCGCCAGGTAGAAACAAGGTGGAAGGCCAAATTCAGCCCATGGGCCTTGTGGTTGCCACCTGTGCCTTAGAGGAACAGTGATCAGGTAAAGCTTCACGCCTTTCCTGAAGCAGGAGAGCTCCCTCCTCTAGGCATGCACCAGCAAAGAAGGCTTTCTCTAGTCTCCTGCCTTGCCCCCAGTCTTTCCTGAGAACAACTCGGAGGTCTGTGGAGAAGAGTCTACAAGCTGATGCAAATGCCCCTGATGTCTGTGGTTCCCAGGGATTCTATACTCTCAGGCTAGTCCACACTTTGCAATTAGGAATTTGATAATAATTTTATCTGAATTCTTATCTACTATATGAAGAACTTGCCTTCCTCATGTTGCCACTGGTAAGCCAGTGCTTGTGTCTGATCTCCCTGTGGAGGCCCCTGTCCTTGCATGAAGTTCAGGCTAATTGGTTGCCCTGAGACCCCCGTTCTCTAATGAATTTAAGAAAAGTTATAATTTGATAGATAGCCTAGCTTTTTGTCTTATTAAGGTGGAGGTGACGCTCTTTCTAGCTTTCTGTATTCTAGGCCTTGAACTGAATCTCAAATGGCAAGTAGGAATTGGCATGATAAGAAAGGGTAGGAAGGACATTGTGGACAGGGTAATGTTGTTTCAGCAAGATAGTGGGAACAAAATTGCATGGTAGCTTCCTTGACAAACAGCAGGTTCAGATTAACATTGTAAGTGAAAGCTAGAATGATGGGCCAGATCATAGAAAGCCTGAATGCCTAATGAAGGTATTAAAGTGTATTCTGAAAGCAATGAAAGAGCCCTAAATCTATATATATAGCTTTGAATGGTATTTACCACCAACCCTCTTTCCTTTAAAAGGCAGTTAATAATCATGGACCATTACTTCTAAAATGATTGCAGTGCTCTTAAGTCTGTAGTAGTGCCCAACTTGCATGTAGAAGAAAGCTGCCAAGTGTCTTATTTGCCCCTGTATTTCCTTCCAGTCTGGCAGCATTGATGCTGCACACAGTCCTGAGGACTGGGAGAAAGTCTGGGACAACTGGAGGCCACTAACAATGGCCGGGATCTTTGACTGCTGGGAGCCACCAGAGGGAGGAGACTGCCTGTATTCCTACACTGTCATCACAGTGGATTCCTGCAAAGGCTTGAATGACATCCACCATAGGCAAGTCACACTTCTTATCCATGGGTCCAAAAGGATTCATGGAAGGGTTTGTTCTCTTTGCTTTTAGATAGGTTGCTTTTGGAATGTAAAGTTTCTGCGTGTACAAATTTAGACAGTTGGAAACTAAGAGAGTTGCTTTGCAAAATACAGTTAATAGTCAGTTTGCCTCCCTGTTCACCTAATCCAGTTGCTCCAAAGGTGTCCCTTGTGTGGGTTGTATGTGTTCTTTTATTATAGTTGGCCCTTCATGGCTGTTGGCACATCAGTGGGTAGAATTGACTCTCAAGCTGACTGGCTGAAGACTGTGACCACAGTAGATGAGCCCTTGCGGGGCACGGGGTGGGGAGTGCTGACCCTAGAGCAGGATGAACTTTAGCAGGGCTCTCGTGCCCAACAAGCTCGCCCTTTTGAGTGCTACTCTGGTGTTATCTGAGGCCAGCCACCAGGTGTGTTGGTTCTGGGGATTCTAGGGAGGGACTCTGATGCAGGCCAACATTAGCCACTGCCTGTGCCCAGCCTGGTAGGAGTTACAAAGTGATTTGCGTTTGGTAGCTGCCTACACTGGGCTTAAAGGATCCTAGATTAGTCATGCTGTGAACCCAGGCTAGTGGCCACTAGTGCCAAGGTTGGGATCGCTTTGCAAGAGGTACAGGGCACATCAAGACCAGCTTGTTTGGGGTTTATAGACTTTTTTTTTTTCTTTAAGATTTTTAGAGAGAGGGGAACAGAGGAAGAGAAAGATCAATGTGTGGTTGCCTCTCACACACACCCCCACTGGGGACCTGGCCTGCAACCCAGGCATGTGCCCTGACTGGGAATCAAACCAGTGACCCTTTGGTTCAAAGGCCAGCACTCAATCCACTGAGCCACACCAGCCAGGACAGGGGTATAGACTTGTGAGAGCTTTTAGGGAAGTCTACGGCACAGGTCAGGCCTGTGCATTGAGACAGGGTCTCGGAGAATCACCAGCGTGGGGCAACAGCAGTGTTATCCAAGTTAATAGAATCTTAGATTTGGCATCTGTCCAGCTATTTGAGATGAGGGCTCAATAAAGGAAAAATGTCACCTGCTGGCATTTTAGTCCCAGACATAGCTGCCCCTCCAGCCCTCTCCTTGAAGTCAGACAGTTCAGTTCCTCTCTGTATGTCCCTGGTGCTTTTGAATTGCTGTTCCTTCTCTTGAGCTTAGGGCGAGTGTTTATGAACAAGTGACTCTATGTGCAGGCCCTTTAAAAGGATGCCTGGGTCTACAGCAGGCAGTGCCTCATTTCACCTGCACTGAGTTCCTGCTGATTCTCATAACCAGCTGTTGTGGTGACTCCTCTTCCCAGCACTGCTTCACAAAGGCTGGGAAGCCATGTGTGGGCCTGGGACCCTTTGCTCCTCAGTGGGAACCTCCACAGTCAAGATATATCCCTCCCTATTCTTAACCACTACACATGAGTGTGTGGTCTGCTCATTTCTACCCCCGTTGCCATTCTTGAGGTGGCTTTATGTCCTTAGTTAGGGGAGTTATAGTGTTCAGGTAGTTCTCAAGAGTGGTTGTTCTAAATTTAGTTCCAGTTTTGTCGTGGTTGTGAAAGGAGATGAGCATAATGTTTACCTACTTCCTGTAAAATATTTTTTAAGTATGTTCAATTGTTTGAAGTGAGAATAATGATTAAAATAGATCTATGCATTTGTCTCCTAAAATCAACCACTCACCAATGAAGTGTGTACGATGCTCTGCATTGGCCTAGGACAGGGGTGTCAAACTCATCTTCACCAGGGGCCACATCAGCCTTAAGGTTGCCTTCAAAGGGCCAAATGTAATTTTAGGACTGTATACACGTAACGACTCCTTAACAGTTAAGTGAGATCTTGGCACTGCCTCCAGGTAGAAACAAGGTGCCGGGCAGTATAAAACAAGGTGGAGGGCAGGATTCGGCCCACAGGCCTTGTGTTTGCCACCTGTGGCCTAGGACATAAAACTGGAAGCCAAACAAAGGATCTTTTTTTAACATCTTCCTGGGTACCAGGAGTCGTCTTACAGCCTCTTTGCTTTCAGAGGCATAGGTTCCTTTTGTTTATAATTGTGTGAATAACTCTTGCTTACTGTAAATCTGTTATAGGATATAAGGCTGGAGATTATTGTTGATAGACAAGTTTTCCAGCATCTATTTCTCCTTTAATTCTAGGCTGGTGCATCATAGAAAAGTCACCAGTTTTCTAATGTGTGCACCACTGGATCTACTCATAATTACTATTCACTGTCTTTGCCATAAAACTTTATAAATTGGCTCTCCTAGTGTTGAATTTTGTGCCCTGTTAAGTCAGG
Source organism: Desmodus rotundus (assembly GCF_022682495.2). Lineage (NCBI taxonomy): Eukaryota > Metazoa > Chordata > Mammalia > Chiroptera > Phyllostomidae > Desmodus > Desmodus rotundus. Next base: position 57,116,939 of record NC_071396.1, read on the forward strand.
GAGCATATGGCAACAATCAGTGTGTGAGGCACAGAAGGAGGACAAGCTTCTCCTTGTGGTGATATGTGCTATCAACTGATTCAAGTCTGTCTCCTTTCTCTCCCTATCCTCACTCTGCCTCTTCTAACCAATGTCTTGGCCTCACTGGCTAGGATGCCTGCCATATTAGATGGAGAGGAAGCAGTCTCTAAATGGCTTGACTTTGGTAAGGTCTCAACTCAGGAAGCTCTGAAGTTAATCCACCCCACAGAGAACGTCATCTTCCATCCTGTCTCTCATGTGGTGAACAACTCCCGAAACAACACTCCTGAGTGTCTGATTCCTGTGGACTTACTGGTCAAAAAGGTAGGAGCCTGTAACTCTTGACAGTCCTCTTTGAGCTTTCTTCTGTCAGTTTAGCATTTTCTTTTAGGATATGGCCTTTTACAATCACAGCTTTCATTTAAACCACTCAAAACTCATATTCGTTTGTTATGGCAAGGGTGAGAAGAGCAGTGATTCAAATCTGGCTCTGCCCTGGCTGTTATGGCTCAGTTGGTTGGAGAATTGTCCAGTACACCCCTGTTCACCAAAAGGTCGTGGGTTCAATTCCCAGTCTGGGCACATACCTAGGTTGCAGGTTCATGCAGGAGACAGCCAGGCGATGTCTCTCTCTCTCTCCCCCCCTTCCTCTCTCTCTAAAATCAATAAAAAATATCCTTGGATGAGGATTAAAAAAAAAAAAAGCTGGCTGTAACTCAGAGTCCTCAGGAGAGCTCTTTCAAAACATAAATGCTAGACCCTATCTAGACATACTGAGTTGATCAGTATTCAGGAGTGAGCTTGGACTTTTCTATTGAGAAGCTCTTGGTAAGTCTGGTAATAAATCAAGTTTGGGGACTCCTAATCTAGAAGGTGACTGTGAGAAAAGCAAAGGAGCCCTTGACCATAATTGCATCTCTGCCTATGTTATTTTTTTTTCAAGATTTTATTTATTTATTTATTTTTAGAGAGGGGAAGGGAGGGAGAAAGAGAAGGAGAGAAACATCAGTGTGTGGTTGCCTCTCGCAGGCCCCCTTCTGGGGACCTGACTTACAACCCAGACATGTGCCCTCAGTGGGAATCAAAACAGCAATCCTTTGGTTCACAGGCCAGCACTCAATCCACTGGACCACAACAGCCAGGGCCAACTGTGTTATTTTTGATGTCTTCTCTCTGTACCTCTGCTTTCCCAACCACATGATGGAGAAGTTCCAATCCGTGTTCTGCTTCAGGACAATTCGAGAATGTTCCTGCCAAAAACTTTTAACTTCTTAGAATTGGTAAGGATCCTGAAGATGTATTTTGAAAGGAAGTTGATCAAGTGTTTGCATCTGCACTGGAGAGGGGAGCTCCAGAGCAAAACACTGGCCCCTACTGACATTCAGGGATAAACGTTTAGGAGTCACACTGTTTTTAGGTGGCATAGGGGGATCTGAAGTAGGACATGGCTCTGAGTATGCCAAGAACAGGCATCTTAGAATGCCTGAGCAGTGTTAAGGACGATGATTACAAGAACAGCTATCCCCCCACCCCTATTTTTCTTTAAGTTTTTTAAATTTTCACACCCATAGTCAGTGTCATCATTTTTTTTTGTCTCATTTCTCTGCAAACTTCTGCATCCCTGTTACTTTTTTTTTTATTAGATATCTCTAAAAATCATTCATTGTACACTACACACTGCCCCCACTGCAGCCATGGTCTTTACCTCAACAGAATTTATGTTCTGGAGTGGTGGCATTATGTGAATTCAGAACCCTTAGTTTAGGGTGGGGCTGCAGGTAAGAGAAGCAAAAGAGAAGTGCCAGGCAAGAAGAGGCTGTACAGAGGGGCTGACTGCATGGTAGGGAAATAGCCTATTCAACCTTAGGCTGAATCCCTAATTATGGAGGCTGTTTGAAGCCATATCTCCCCAGCTTCATTTCCTAACTCTCTGCCTGGTCACTAAGTTACATTCTTTTCCCTGAGAATGCTTCATTAGCTGCATGTTTGAATGCCTGTCAGTGCTCTTCTCTGAATGGCCCCCACATACCTCCGTGAAGCTTTCTTTAAGAGCTACTCCCTACCGTTTATACCCCCCTTGGAGCACACTCAGTTGCTGCTTTCTTCCCTCTCCTGACTAGTGAGCCCTAACTGGCCCTCAGTAACATTTTCTAACAGGGAAAGAGGCATCAGTACCTTGTGCCCCTTGGAGTTGTCCTTTTCCCAAAAGCTTAAGCTGAATGGGCTGAGCTTTTTTGTCTTTTTCCTAGGAGCTGAAGGCAAGTGGCAGCAGCCAGAAGATGTTGCAGTGGCTGGCCACAAAGTCACCCAAAAAGGAAAACCCCAAAACATCCCAAAAGGCAGAATCAGACGTGCCCCAATGGTCCAGCCAGCTCCTGCAGAAGAGCCCATTCCCCACCAAGAGAGGCAGAGCTAGACTCCTGGAACAATGGCTGAAGAAGGAGAAAGAGGAGGAACCAGTGGCCAAGAGGCCTCACAGCCAGTAATGCAGGGCTTTGAGAGACCAAGGTCATGGTTTGCTGCACTGAATACTATTGCTGATGACAGATTCTTGCATTGTGTGTGTGAATTTGCTTTGGGAGGAGGTAGCATGGTGTTAGTTAACAGCTGTGGGTTTGTGGGGGAGTGGCTTTCCTGGCTGTGACCAGGAACCCACAATGGGGCAGCCTGGGAAGGGGAAGGTCCACGTCCATCAACTCACAGGGGTTCATTATGCCTACAGTCTTCTGTTGGTAGTACTGGTTGGAGCGTTCCCTCAAAGCCTGACCCTGCTGGCAGTTCTTAGCACCAACCTTACCTGGTGCTGCTAGTAAAAGGCCATTTTCTACTCAGCCTTTGGACTCTTTCTGTCTTTTGGAATTAAGTTCTTAACACGTATTTTTTTTCTGATTAAATTATATTTGATAAACTGTCTATATTTCAGAAAATGCTATTGGTGGGGGTAATTTGGGATCTTACTATTTTGGGCTTTCTGTGGCCAAAACTGCCTTTTTGGAAACAATAAAAAAGACTAGGTGGAGGGTTCTTTGTTGAGTCTCTTTTCTCTCAATCTTGAAAGTTGTCTGAATCCTGTAGCTTAAAATAGCTTAAAATCTACCTGAATGCATGCCTGCCAAACACAGGGGACTGGGGGTAGAACGGGGTACAGAGGCCAAGACCCTGTCCTTACACAGGGAGCATAGAGTCTGAGTGAGGAGAAATCCCAAAGTCCCAGCCCTCCAAGCCCTGTGCAGATCCCCAGCCTCTCGGTAGAGCAGGGCACAGAGGATGACTTGGTCTTGCGGTGCAGGTGGGAGCTGACCATCTGTCTGTCCCAGCCTGATCAGAGACACTATAATTTGTTCTGTAAGCTACTCCTTGGCACTGAATCACTTTATTGTTAGTTAGTTAGTTAGTTATTTGGGGTAGTTATCTACTGTCCCTCTATCACCCAGATCATTAATTCCATGAAAGCAGAGACCGCTTGTTCACTGTTTTGTTTTCCCAGTGTTAACCGTAGGTGTACATATATTTGTTAAATGAATGTGAGCATTTATTATATGTCCTGCCCTGTGCTAGGCAAGGAGCCACAGGCATTAACTAGATGCCACACCTGGCAATTAAGCACACATGAGAGTGCACGTGTGCGTGCCCCCCCAATCGGGCTGTGGTATGCTAGGAGAAAACCTTCCCGAGTGATATGCTTTTAACTGTTTGGGGCATTCCGACCCTGCAGAATGCTGTCCTGTGCCGCTGTGTGGAAGCATGCTCTGAGCCAAGTGGAGGGCAGGCTGCAACACCACCACCGGATCTCCGGAGGGGCTCTGGCTAAAGCCCTATGCAAATCAGGGGCCGATGTTTTCACCAGTTAGAGGGCAGTTCCAGCGCCTCTTGGGGGCGGGGGCGGTGAGGGGAGGGAAGTCTCTGACTCCAACCCTTGCGGTGACTTCCACCTACACTGCCTCGTCACTAAATTTATCTTTAGATCACCATTCCAGGTGAGGAAGTGAGATCACCCTGGTGGTGGTTTGTACTCAAGAACATTTCACTGAAGGTCAGGGGTGCTTTGCTTTGTGGCCTCCAGTTTTGTTTGAGCTTATTTGCATGGAGTTTGGGTGGTTTTACTGAGAGACTTTAAAAATACATGTAACTTTCCAGAAGGTTGACTGTTAGGACTTTTGTCATATTTACTACAGGTTTAGTAAACAACAGAAATGAGATTCCCTTTATTTTTCATTACTATCTTCCCACTGTCAGGGTTGTAAGTCAGTTTGGCAGGGTCTTTTCATTTTAATAAGAAGGAATAGAATGTCCTCAGCAGTATGTTCTTTTCATTTAAGTTTTTATACTTTTATATAAATGTGATGTCAAAAGCATATTCTTATATCTGAGAACATATTTTGTGACTTCAGGTTTACATAAATGGTATCTAGGACATTTCATTCTGCAGTTTTCTATCTGGGTCATCACCTTTCCTAGGTATCGCCAGTTGTTCAAATTTTCACTTATTTCATGAGCATGTGAATCCCCATTTTCCCACCTTTTGCTAATACTTACTTGATCTTGCTTACCAGACCAATGGAGCATCTAATTCTGTTCTTTGTTTTTTAAGAACAAATCTCAGGAATAAACAGGGCAGCCTTTGCCTCCCTGTCTGGGTCAGGCTGGGCCTCAGATTTTCTGGGGCAATTGGGACTGTTTGGCCCCTGGACAGGGCTCCCAGATGGCAGTCTCTCTTTACCCTCCCTTTCTATGGGTGCAGTGACCAGGCTTGATTCTGGGCCTAATTTAGGGGATTCTTTCCTGATTTGTAGTTTTGGAGCAGGCAGAAGCACCCCAGTATTCCAGATCTTAATAGACAAGTATCTGCTCTCCACTCCTGTCTGCAGTACATCTGGATACATCTGGTGCAAAGCTTGTATGCCTAAAGCCCAACCCTGCTTTGTACAGAGTCAGGACAGACCCAGGCAAGGGAAGGGTTTGACCAAGGCCAAACAGTTTGGCATAGGTATGTTAAGGAGAAATCCAAGGGGTTCGTGATTTGGGAGGGGTGTTTAAGCTTAGTTTGGACAAAATCCTTCTTGTTGCTGGGAAAGCCCAGAGGGCAAGTTGGCAGTGGGTACCAGAGAGAGTAATGGGTGGCCTCAGACTCCTACCCACCCGGGCCTGTACACCCTCCATCCTCTCAATCTGAGGAAGGATCAAGTGATGGGAAAAGTAGAACCTCCTTCCTTGGGGAAAGGAGCTTTGGCTTAGGCTGTATAGTAGGGTTCCCAGTACATGTAAAACTGAACAAGTCCTTTGTTTCCCCATCTCTAAATTAGGAGAGTGGGTGTTCACAATTGAACTCACAGAAATCCAAAAGAACAGGTGCTGGTTGTTGAAGACCCAAAACCTATCTTTGGGCTAGTGTCCCTCATGTGGAGATGGATCAAGGACCCCCCCTTATGTCCCAGGACTCCAGAGAGGAGAGGCATGCTGCAGGCTCTATGGGCAAAACTCCCAGTGGGAGGCAGAAGCTAGGACTCTTTGGAGGAGCTGGGCCATCAGTGAAAGGAATTGGACAATCAAGCTGAACAACACAAAAGTTCTAAATGGCAGCCCTGATGCCACACTCCTAGCCCCTAATGGAGATAGTCACTAGAAAGACTGGACCTGGGAGAGAGGCAAGATAAGGTAGGTGAGAAAAGGGGCCTCTGGAAGTACGTATGTTCAGGGTGCGTTGCGCAAGGGTATTGGAGGGGTTGTTAACCTTGGTGCAGAGCCTCAGGACCAGAAGACTGGGTCTTTGGCTTTTACTTTATGTCTGTCTTTGTCTCAGTCTCCTTCAGAACACCATCATCCAGGGCTTCTTGTGAAGCAACCAGAAAGGCCTTCATAGAAGATCAAGTTGGGTGATCTCAAAGGGGAGACTGCAGGCCACATTGAGCTCACACATGATTTTGTTTAGCCCACACAGTATTTATTCTTAATTGTGGAAAAATACACATAACATAAACTTTACCACCTTAACCATTTTTAAATGTACAGTTGAATTGTGTCGAGTATGTTCACATTGTTGGGCAACTAATCTCCAAACTTTTTCATCTTGCAAAACTGAAACTTTACCATTAAACACTAACTCTCTATTTCTCCCTATCTCCAGCCCTGGAAACCACCATTTGACTTTATATCTCTATGAATTTGATTAGATATTTCATATAAGTGAATCATACATTATTTGTCTTTTTGTGTTTGGGTTATTTCAGTTAGTATTTTGTTCTCAGGATTCATCCATATTGTAGCTTATGTCAGGTCGATATAATTTTTTTATAATTTTTTTTATAATTCTCACTTTTTCTTTTTTTATAATTCTGCAGGACATGTTTTCATTGATTTTTTTAGAGAGAGAGAAAGGGGGGGAGAGAGAGAGAAACATCAACATAAGAGAGAAACATCGGTTATTTGCCTCCCGTATGCACCCTGACCAGGGATCGAACCTACAAATTAGATGTATGCCCTAACTGGGAATTGGACCCACAACCTTTTGGTGTTTGGGATGACATTCCAATCAACTAAGTCACCTGGCCAGGGCAGAATTTCCATCCTTTTTAGGGCTGAATAATATTCCACTATAAGGATAGACCAGATTTTGTTTATCCATTCATCCCTTGTTGGACACTTGGGGTACTCTTCTACCTTTTGGCTATTGTGAATAATGCTGCTGTGAACATAGGTGAATAGATAACTCTTTGAGACCCTCCTTTCAATTCTTTTGGGTGTATATCTAGAAGTGGAATTGTTGGATCATATGGTAATTCTATGTTTAATTTTTTGAGGAACCACCATAATGTTTTCCACAGCTGTACGATCTTACATTGCTACCAGCAGTGGACAAGGTTTCCAATTTCTCCACATCCTCACCATTTGTTTTGTTCTGGTTTCCCTTTTATAGTAGCCAACCTAATAGGTGTGAAAGAGAATATTTCACTTTTTAAGCCCACATTTTAAAAGTGGGAGGTTTCATGCACAAAAAAGTTTATAATTTCCATATAAAAAATTCTGAGAGGTACTTCAGATGACTGAGCCTCATGTGGGACCACTGCCATGCTAAGGCATACTCTCTATGCCCTTCTAAATGGCCCAGGCCTTTCCCCTTGCCTCTGGAGAGGGGACTAAACATTTCATGAGGTGCTTCTGACAGTCTGAAAAAGTGGGAAGCTCTCGCCGTACTAAACCACATGCTGCCTGGCAAAAGTCAGCCAGACTGGATAGTTACTGCCCCAATTCCGGTGGAGTCTGTGTCTTCCAGGTGGCCAGACTGCACTGTCTGGCCTGGTACCTTTGCACTTCTGTGTCTGAGACCCTGGTCTAGTCTCTTCTCACCCTCATCACACACACACCCATTTTATAATGGGGAACTGTGATGGCTTTGTCAATTCATCTAGGCTGAACTACATTTCCCAGAACCCCCTCACTTTACATTTCTTATTAGTGTGGGCTACAAGGCAGGTACTTGCCAGATTTGGAAGGAAGCAACCATTTTGTTTGCTGATCTGCTGATGTACCTTCTTGGTGTGAAGCAGCATCTAGCCTTCAGGGTTTTTTACTCCTCAACCAGTTGTGTGCATGGTTAGCTCTGTGTTGAAGGGCCTCAGCTTCTGCAGAATACCCTCATCACCAAGGTATTCAGAGACAGCAATAACAGTCCATCCTAGGGGTCCAGTTTTTGCTAGTGAGTTTCAGCCTGCCCATGATCTTCACGTCCTGACTGAGCACCTCAAGCTCCAGCATCAGTCACAGAGATTCGGCCTTACAGAAATTGCTTATTCAGTCCCACAATTGTGCAGGCCAGTTCCCTGTAGCAGTCAAATACTACATAGGTGTGTGCCTATATCCCTTCTGGTTCTGCTTCTCCATTGAACTCCAACTGATATGGGAACCTGAAGCTCCACTAACTATTCCTGCCTCATGATCTGTCAGTTGACTGCTTTTACCATTCCCCAAACTCAGGAGCTTTTTCCAACACTGGGGACCTGTGCTAGTGCTACTCCAGTCTGGAGTGTCCCTACCCAGAAGTTGTTGATTTATCGTCCTCCTGCCGCACATGGCTAAGCTCCTCCAGGACAAGCAGTGATAAGTATCACTGCCTTCATTTTTCAAGTGTATGTGGCCCCAATAGCAGTTGCTGCCTCATGACTGGTGGAGCTGCCTCTGGCCACATCATCCAAGGTCTGATACCCGGGACACGGAGATTTCAGTACCCTTGTGCTGAGCGCTCAGACCTTCCAACTTGTCTTGTGCTCAGCACTAAGCCCTGCCATGGTAGAGGAAGAGTTTCAGCTAGGTTGGTCCACAACAATTGGATGAATTATTGAAGCTACACAGCCTGGAAAGGGGCTTTTCCAGTACTGGCAGAGCTGCCCTCCAGCCACAAAGTTGGATCTAGGGACCCAGAAAGTAGACCTGAGATCCTTAAGAAGTTCAGTGGGAGGTGGGGTAGCAGGAGGAGAGAGCACTACATCTAGGGGTATGCAAGGGTTGAGGGCAGGAAAACCTTGGCCAGAGGCAGTGTTCAGACCCCCTCTGGTTAGCAGATGAGTAAAAGAAATCTTTCTTGGCTCTACTTATAGATGAAAAAACAGTCTTTCCCCAGACCAGAAGACCATAGGGGAGATAGTCCCAGAACACTGACCTCAGCCTCCAGGACTTGGTCCCTGCCTCCCTGATGCAGTGGATGCTGAGAGGTGCACCACCAGCCTGAGCCATTGCTACTTTGCTGCTCATACTTCTCTGCTCTCCCAGTGAGCTCCCTCTTTGATGATGTGGTACTCCTCTGTCCTGTCTCCACCTCTCTGTTCCCCTGATGATTTGACTTTTGCCTCCTCACTGCACTTGAGTCACCTTCCCCACTAAGCCCTCCTCCTGGGCCTTGCAGTATAATGTGTCTTCAATGTTCATCTGCAATTGAGGCTCCGTGAAGCCAAGTCCAAGAGACACAGTAGGTAAATGGTGTATCCTGGGCTCCCCAGCTCCATACAGGAGGTGAGTGTGGTGTCAAGGCAGAAAATAAGCCTCCCACTCTCAGCACCCACACCAGTAAGATGAATTTTTGAACTCACTGGGGATGTCATGAGGCTAAGATGAAGCCTGTGCATCCTTCCTCAGAGTGCCTGGCACACAATGAGTGTTCATGTGGGGCTGATTATGGCCATCCATCTTTCAACTTAGGGTACATGTCAGAGATGTAGGATCCACCCACAGAGGTGCAGCTCAGCTGAAGTGATCAAGCTGCAAAGAGATGAGGGGAGGGGCCTGTGAGTGCAGAGTGGGACACTGAAGAGTGGTTTCAGGGGAAGAGCAATTTGAAGAGATGAAAAGGTCCAGGATGTGAGCATGGGAGGGTAAAGTGAGTCAAAGGAATGAGAGACAGATTGCAAGTAACAGAAACAATTCAAACTGGCTTATTTAAAAAGCAGTGTGACATGGTACACTGACATGGTACAGGTCTAAATTCGCCTCAGGCATGGCTGGATCTAAAGGTTCCATTCATATTCTTAGGCTTCCATCTCTCCATTTTTCAGTTCCAACGTTCTGTCTGGGATCCTATTTCAGGTGGGCTCTCCCTATATGTTGATAAAAATAGCCACTGTTAACTCTGGCGACATGTCCCTACCCTTTATTATCCTGGGAGAAAAGAACAGTCTCGGTAGTTCCAGGAAAAGTGCCAAGACTCTCAGTGAACCCACTGGGGTCAAGAACCCATTTCTGACCCAGTCACTGTGGTAAGGTGAACAACCGACAACCCTTATTCACTGCATCTTTGGGTCATGCAACCATCCCCAGGACTGAAGGGATCAGACTCCCAGAACCATGTGGCTTGGAGTAGGATAGGTTGAGTCTCCAGAGAAAAATTAAAGTGTTCTTTATTATCAGAAGAGTAGGAGACCTGCCCCAAGGGCTGGTCCACTGGGTGCTCCAGTGCTCCTGGAAGAGGCAGCTCTTAGGGTGGAGTAGACAGCAAGCCAGGGGCCCAAGTCATGAGGGGAACAGAGGTGGAGACATGGAGACAGGACAGAGGAGTACCACATCTTCAAAGAGGGAGCTCACTGGGAGAACAGAGAAGTATGAGCAGCAAAGGGAGAATTTTGGTGGGAAATATGGAAAGGCAGTGAGGAATAAGGATGACCTGAAGGACATTTGGGGTGCTCATAGGATGTTCTCAAAGGAGACAGTCAGCAGGGTGGGGGGCTTTGGTTAACTAAGGCTCCAAGAAGGGGATGAAACTCAGTGTGAATTGCTAGGCAGGAAGGAGCAGTATGCAATGCAAGTGTCAGGCCCTTGCCGAAGACCTTCACAACCCTCTCTGAACCTTAGAGCCACCTGGGAGTTGGTCAGAAGGTCAAATTCCAGGCCCCAGACCCAGATTCCAAGTTGGACAATTGGAGTGAGCCCAGGAGGCATCTAGGCTGGATTTCTGGTTTGGGGAAAGAGAGTAGAATCTGAGGGGTCACATTTAACTTATCAGGAGCACCATGCCCCAGAATTCTGGGTAGGCTGAGGCCTCTAGCTGCTGTCCTACTCACTGGCTCCCTAGCCAGTATGGATGGGACAAGGCCCTAGACTAGCTCAGTAGGACATGAACTGGCAGGGTAGGTGGAGCTGTCAGCCCTGGCCCACTACTCTCTGTGTCTCCATCTCTTTCGTGGATGTCCACAGTTCCTCAGAACCAAAACATCCGCAGCCAAGTCTAGCATCACATCTCCTAATGACAATGCTTCCTGCAGCCATCAGTCACATCTCCACACTCAGGTCAGGATCCCATCTCACACACTGAACTGCCTAGAGAGCAATGACATGCTCAGCAATTCATCTTTGACAGGAAGATCAGGCAGGGCAGGCACCTGTTTTGCTCACTGTTGTGTCCTTGGCCCAACACAGAACAAGGCAGGCGAGACATTGGCACCTGGCTCTGCAGTTCCCTAAGGCAGGTGGCAGTGAGCAGGAGCCTCCAGAGGAATATGAAGAGACTTGAAGAGGGAGTGGAGTGGCCACTTACCCTTGTAGGGTCTGCAGGGTGGTAGGTGGTTGAGAGGTCTGCCCTATGGCCCCACCTTGTGTACCATGGAAGGGTAGTGACTGACACTCCAGTGTCAGGGGTACAAGCAGGCCACAGGTCCTTCTCCAGCGGTACTCCCTCCCTTCCCCCAATCTATTGCCCTTCCCCTCTTCCTGTAGTCTATGTAGGGGGTCAAAAGATCCCCTGAATCTCTCACCTAACCCTAGCTCAGGCCTGCCCAACTTGGTACATGTACTACCCACTGTTCTAGAACATACCCTGAATTTGGGAGTTGTTTAATACCCATTTTACAGGCTTGACTTTTCAGAATAGGCCCATCAGAAACATGTCAGAATAGGCTTCAGCCTGCTGCCCAACTCTAGGAACAATTCCATATGCTGGACACCAGAGTGTCTCAGGGGTGAGAATCATTCTCAAGTCACCCAGAAACCCTCCCGTCCTGTCTGCAGTCCAGATTAGCCAAAAGGATCAATCAGGCCACACCTCTAGTTGTGGGTGGTGAGCCAGAGTCCAGGGCCTCTGTATCTCCATTATCCCTGTCATATCAACACTAAGTAACCCTGAATTCAGAATAACTAACTTCCATAAAAGCCCAAAATGTGTCCTTTTAAGAGCTGAGGAGCCCTTACCAGTAAACCCTGAAAAATACCACTTCCCCTACCCCAAGACTGAGGCCATTGTTGGAAACTGAACGAAGCTATCTCCAGCATCTTTTCATCTGTGTTCGCAGGACGTGGGTACCGAGCACCCTTCCAGGAAGAACCAGCAGAGGACTCCCGGGACCCACCATCCCACCCAAGATGTGCTCCGGCCGCGCCCATCCCTAGCCCACTCAGAAGAAAATGAGAGCAGTTCAAAGGTTTAAACAATTTATTGTGGCCCACAAATGCCGACGGGATGAAAGGAAAAACCAGGCAGTACCGCGCGATTGTTTGTCGTGCACCCAAAGGCTGGAGAGTGGGGAGCGGGAAAGGGAGGCACAGCAGCTTTGGCCACTGGCGCCTAGGGGCGGGTAACCTTAGCGACAGCCGTTGCCTAGGGCGAAGAGCCAATGGGGGCGTCGTCACAGCCGTTTCAAAATCCGAAGCAAACACAGAAATAAACAACAAAAAAATACTACCATGGCGGGCGGGAGATGGAAGGAACGAAGGGGCCCCTGGCCCCTTGCTGCGCTCAGAGCAGGCGCGGCGGCGCAGGGAAGGGTAACCGTATAAAAACTACATACACTTGGGGTACAAAAACCGAACACCCGCCCGACCAGCAGATCTGTGCGCTCACTTGCGGCCTTTTGGTACTTTAGGGACGCTGGGCTTTGCGGCCTTCTTCACTTTGCCCCCAGCTGCAGCCGCCTTCTTAGCCTTGCCGCCTTTGTGCTTCTTGGAGGCGGCGCCCTTCTTGTGCGATCGCTTCTCAGGCTTCTGGTCTGAGCGCCGGGGACCCGCAGCGCCCGGGGGCGCCTTCTTGCCCTTGTGCACAGCTGCGGTCGAGCCCGCGGTGGCCGCCGAGGCTCCGCGCCGCTCACCGCCGCCTTCGACCTTCTTACGGTTGAGCTTAAAGGAGCCGTTGGCGCCGGTGCCCTTCACCTGCAGGAGCGTGTCGTTCTGCACCAGTGCCTTGATGGAGTATTTCAGGTAGGTGCGCCCATTCTGTTGGTCGAACCATGCCACCTTCTTGGCCTCAGTGTAGATCTTCGCCAGCGAGGAGCCGTTGCGCTCGCCCAGCCTACGAATGGTCTCCACCACCAGCTGACTGTACTTGCCCGGCTGGTTCTTCTTCTTGTTCTTCCTCTTCTTGGAGGGGGACAGGGCCGAGCTGCTAACCCTGGCCGCCTTCTTGGCCGTCCCCTCTGCGGTGGTCAGCGGCAGGGCCTCTTCGAGCTCCACAGACATAGTGGCCAGCGGATTGGTAGCAGGCCGGACGCGGAAGCCTGGTGGCCGCGCCGGGAAGAGGAAAGCGAGGGGCCGAGAGGAGGCCGGGGGGCTGGGGGCGCGCGGCGGCTCCAGGCGGGAGCGGCCGCGGCCGGGCCTGGAGCCGGGCGGCAGGGCTGAGGAGGGGGCCGGGCCTGAGCCGGAGCGTAAGGAAGAAAGCGGACCGGGGACGGGCCGGAGCGGAGAAGCCGCCCGAGGCAGCAGCCGCCACTGTTAATAGTACTCCCAACCAGAGCTCTCTGGGCGTGCACACCGCGTTGTACGGAGAAAGAGGGCGCCTTGCTTCCCTTTTATGGCTCTGTGGCGGACCACGTTGAGAACAACAACAGCCTGGTCCGGAGCCAGCTCCAACTTGTGCTTTTTGGAGTCCCTTCCCCAGCCAGTGGCTTCCGGGACCTCGCCTGACAGTCCTCACTGAGCGCGCAGCCGTGCTCCCTGGGCAGAGTCCAAGCCCTAGGGGCAGCGAAGAGGCGGTCTGTTCCTGGGAATGGACCGGCATTGGAGAACAGAGGGGTGCAGCCTAGGCTGAAGTACGTGAGAGGAGGAGGGGGGACCTGCTTTGGAGACGAAAGGCAGGCCCTGGGGGAGGCTACACAGCTCTGAGCTTCGCGGCCGGCAGCCACGAAAGCGCCACGGGCACCTAAAGCCTGACCGCGTCCAGGGAACCCCGGCCTGTCCGCAGGACCAGCTTTAATTTGTCTGAACTAACACAGGGCACGCCCTCACGTGGTCGGCTGGGGCACTGTGACGTGAGCTAGGACTTCTTCCAAGGAGACCTCCGCCCGCCTCCAGCCGAGAAACCGCGGTCCTGAAGCTCAGTGCCTCCCTGGGAACATTTTCTTCTCGACCCCAACCCCTACTTCTGATAATCCAAGTACCCTACTTTGTGGGTAGCCCCCTCAAGCCAAATGGCGGATCCTTGGTGGAGCTGAGTGGGGGTGTGTAAGGCCGCGGGGGAGTTGCTTTTAGTTCCCGGCCACACCCCTCCCCCATTTCTGGGGAGGGAAATTCAGGGTGGGTCCTGGAGAGAGCCCTTGGATACCAGTCGAAGACCTGGTGGACGAGAGCTTTGCTGTCCCCAGTATTGAGGATGCGAAAGAGGTGCGTGGGTCAGTCTTGAAGCCAAAGAAGCTTCCACTTTGGGGAAGCTGAGACCATGGGGAGAGACTGGGGAGAAGAGCTCACACCTTTGGAGTAAATGATTTAAGGCCCTGCACCACCGCGGAGGTGTAAACAAGAAACAGTCCCCTGAGCCCTGGTTGGTGTAGCTCATTGGATTGAGCAGGGGCCTTCCCCAGTCAGGGGAAAAAAAAAAAAAAAAAAAGCCTGTGTTGCCGCAGGATAACCCAGTAGGGGGCACGTGAGAAGCAACCACACTTGTTTCTCTCCCACTCTTAAAAAAAAAACAGTCTTCTGAGACGCATGGAGGAGGAGGGGTGGGTGGACAGGAGGCTAGAGAATTAGGGTTCCAGGGTGCAAAGAGCTAGAGGCTGTGAGGTCTCTAAAAGGTAGGGGCGTGTTTCAGGGACTTCTGCCCCATCAGATCCCTCTAAGTGGGCGGGGGATGGGCGTGGTGGTGAAGAGGGTCTCACCCTTTAATAGCGCTTGCACGGCTTGCTTGCACAGCTTGCACAGACCCCATTTGCCCTCGGGAGCTAGCGAATAAGCTAGTGAATAAGCCCCAGGAGAAGTGAGGCTGGAACTGCATGGGGCTTTTTTGAGGGAAAGGTGGAACTGCATGGGGCTCTTTTGAGGGGTGGTGGTGATTCAGGAGCATGAGTCCAAGAAAGGGCTTCTGCTGCCCAGGGCAGTGAGTGCACGCCATAAGATAGATAATAGCCTAGGTCTCTGCAAGGAAGGCCAGTCCTCCCAGAAATGAGGAAGCCCTTAAGTGGAACTATCTGCCAGGGTTTCTGAAATTGAGCTGAGCCCTGGAGGTGGCACTGGAGAGTGGGAAGGGTTTTTGCACGTACTGAACTGCTTGAGCAAAGACCTTGAGTTCTGAAATGCAAGGCGTGTGCTGGCTGGGGTTTGGGATCCAGGATTCACAGAGGATGAGAAAGAAGAGACGATGCAGATGCCAAGACCCACGGACAAGCTTCTGCCCAGGAGCAGGAGCCTTTCAAGAATGAGCAGAGGGCGCACTGGGGAGATGCATGGTGATCCTCTCCGGGTGCACCAGAGTGCCTAGAGATGAGATGCGAACAGGGACACCCAGAAGAGAGCTGGCCTGAGGAAACCAGGTGGAAAGGAGGTGGCCAGATAACTGGATGAGGGGCTTGAGCTTGGGTCTCTGAAAGGTCCATGGGAAACCAGAGGGGAATGCCCCTGATCGAATCCCAGTGCGGGCAGCAAGGGCACCTCCCAGACTGACAATTGTGCCACCATCACCAGAGAGAACGCTGGAAATGTGAATCTGGAACTGGTGGCAGCAGCATGCTGGGTGAGGGAAAAAAAGGTAGGATGTGAGAATGGTAGAAAAAGGGAAGCTGCTCTGCTGGAGTCAGAGGAAGAATAGTCAAAGAGGAAGGAAGAAACCAGGTGTGGCTAGTGTCACAGAAGGAAAGGAGGAGGAAGTTTCAAGAAGGAAAGGCTGATATGTCACAGTGCGGACCGCTCAGAAAGTGCATTGATCATCAGTGTGGACAGATTTCAGCAAAGCTGCAGAGACTGGTATTTCACCCAGTTTCTTTTTAAACCTAAATTACTTTCATGATTTAAAAAACTTCAGATCAAAATGCAGTTCAACCCTGGCTGGTGTGGCTCAGTGGATTGAGCGCTGGCCTGAGAACAGAAGGGCCGCCCGTTGAATTCCCAGTCAGGGTACATGCCTCGTTGAAGGCCAGGTACCCAGTAGGGGGCCTGCTAGAGGCAACCACGCATTGATGTTTCTCTCCCTCTCTTTCTCCCCCCATCCCCTCTGTCTAAAAATAAATAAATGAAATCTTTTAAAAATGCTGTTCAGATTTCCCTTTTAAAAAAATATGTGATTTGACCTGCGTCGGGGAGAGTAGGCGTGGGGCCTCCTCTAGATGAGCCAGACTCCCAGAACCTGGTCAGTGAGGACGTACAGCCATTGTGGGGCAGAGGGAAGGTTCTGGAGCTCTGGGGGAGACCTGGCTATAACTGGAGAAGAAATCAGTGGAGGGAGGCAGCGTGGCCCATGTCATAAGGAAGAATACAAAAGACACTGTTCAGAGTCTATGCCAGCCCTGACAGATCCCTTGGTCTGCCAGTAGAGGGGGTACTTTTGCCAAGAAGGGGTTTGCTGTCTGTGTATCAGGGCTTGGGAAGACTAATTCCAGGCTTTGGGAGCTGGCAGGGACCGTGTGACTTCATTCCACTGGCCTCACACAGATGAGGAAACTGAGGCCTTGAGGAAGGGGTAATTAAGTGGCCAGGACTAGTGTCCTGTCAGCCTTCAAGGATACCTCTCAAACCCCACACCCCCAGGTGAGTAGCTCTCCTGACATCCATCAAAGGAAACTATGAGTGGAAGGCCTGAAGTGGCCAGTGAACAATGACAAAATATAAAAAAGGAGCATCTGGAAGTGCCAGGGTCTGGCCAGCCTGGAGGAAGTTTAGGAAGGGTACTCCCTCCCTAGGTGAGCTAGTCCAGTCCTAGGACTCCAAGTATCATTCATAAAATGATGATACTCCCTGTCTCCAGACCTGATTCCTTTCTTTTGACCAGTCGACTCTAGCATCCAGCTGCCTGCCACCATTTCCACATCTCCTCTGTTTAGTGGCTAAAACAACTCATTTTCTCTTGCAAACCTGTTCCTCCCCAAACTTTCACAAACCATTCTAAGAAGAAAGGATATCCCCTGATTTCTTTTTTTCCTCTACGCTCTCACTCAACCCTTCATCAGGTGATTCCCAGTTGGGCCCTCCATTCAATCACTTCTCTCCAAGCCACTATGCTCTCCACCCTTCCACTCTGGCTTCTCTAGTCCTCTCCACACATCAGCAGGGGGAGTAGTTAACAGAAGTCCAATCCTGTGTGTCCTGCCTCCACTAAAAGGCCTTCAACGAATTCTCATCAAACAGGATAAATCTGCACTCAGCCACACAGGCCTTTTTGTTCCTCATACATACCCAGGGGCTTCCACCTCAGGGCCTCCGCACTTGCTGTGTGGCTGGCTCCTTTCATTTGAACCTCAATCCATAAATACCTGTGCAGAACAGCTTTCCCAATCAGCTGTGTTAAAATACCTCTCTAGAATTCCCATTATCACCCTTACTTTATTTTCTTCATAGCACTTATCATCTGATCCTATTTTGCCTATTTACTTGAGTACTGGGAGCTCTAAGAGCAAAGGTCTTCCTTGCTCCCTGCCAGGCCTCAATCCTGGGCACATCTTGCCTGGCTCATGCAGTACCTGCTTTCTTTTCTGGGCCTGAGGAAGACACAGGTTTGCCAGATAAGCAGCAACAGGAAGATGGACTGGGAGTCTAGGCCCTGGTTTGGCTTGAACCTGGCTCTCCCAAACTCCATTGTGATCCACAAATCCCACCCACACTACCCAGCCTGGATTCCCCCGTTTGTGAAAAAGGGTTGGATGTGTGGAGTTTGCGTGACCCTTTGAGCTTTGACAGTCTGGTTCTGGACTTCTGAACAGAGATAGATGTCCTTGAGAGAAGTGAGGATCCACAAGAATATAGCCTGGCTGGAGGATGGGACACGAACCTGGAAGGCCAGGTGACAGAGGAGTTGTCTGCGGGGCATGGTGTGAAGTCCAGGGCTGGGATTACAAAGCTGTGGTCTCTGAGTGGGCTCCTGTGTCTCTGTGGGCCTCAGTTGTCATCTCTGAAAGGGGTATATGCACAGGAGCTCGGAGAGACACCTCCACCTGGGAAGGTTTCTGAAAGCCTGGGCAGGAGCCCAGGAGATTGGGGGTGGGGGGCACTGAGGAGTGCTACAAAAGTCACCAGCCCTGGGGATGGGGTTCAGAGCCCCTGCTGCCTGAGGGCCCCTGGCCGGGGAAGGCCCACTTGTTTGGGCCACACTGCTGAGGATAAGAGTTGAGGGCCAGAGTCTGTCACCCCAAAATGTTTTAAATTGAGAGGTTGGCTCCAGCCTGTTCCTGGGCTGGTAGGAAGGGTAACAGGGTCACATTTGGGATTTAAAATGTAAATAGGAATTTAGTGCTTTTCAGTATTTAAGGAGAGACAAAGGGAAATAATCAGACCATGAGAAAGTTGCCTTTAAGATGCAAATGTGTGTTTTGAAGCCCTAAATGGAGACATGGTTAGGGGCCTTGGCCCCACACCCTGAGGCAGGGCAGTGAGCTGAAGGGCCTTCAGGCCTGATGAAACCTGGCAGGCGGGCTGATCAAAAGTGTCAGAGGAGTTGCTGTTGAGGTTGAGAGGATGCAAAATGTAGGGACTGGGATAGAATGGAGTTCCCAGAGGTCCAGCTTGGAGGGAGCCTCATGGCTCCTCCTGCCCAGGTGGGAGTGGAGGGTAAAGGAGATGCTGGGCCCCAGCTCTCAAGGGGCACTGGGAAAGCTGCCTGGGAAAACGTACTCCATCCACCTCCTCTTCTCGCACTTGCTGGTGTCCATCTGCTCACAGCCTAGGCTTAGGGCACCAACAAAACCAGAGCTCTCCAAAGTGTTTCAATATAATAGGCATTTTTAAAAGAATGGACTTGTACTTATTATGGTAGAAACCAGGTTCTGCAGGACTTTACACAGCACCAATAGTATTTTTACTTGGAATCACATTAAGGGAGAGAGTGGGTCTATGCCTCAATCTCCAGCTGCCACAGGCCACATACACACATCTGCATTATTTAGTCTCAAGAGAGGGTTTCATTCCATGGTGCTCAGTTAAGAATCCCCAAATTAGAGATAAGACCTGAGATGCTGAAAGAGTTGTGGACGATTGGAGATTTGAACTTTTCATCTTGAACATCAACAGTTAATCATCTCCAGAAAAAAAATTAGCCACCTTCCTCTGTAGGTTTTCCAAGATCTGTAAAAGTAGTTGGACTGGGCATTGTGGTGGCACTGGAGAAAAGGGAGGTGGGAGCTCCAACCCAGCCCGGGCCAAATCCTGCTGAATGAATGAGATGGGATTCAAACCCAGCTCCAGCTTGGTACTCTTATGCCTGTCACAGCACTAACCTACATAGATCCTAACTCAAAGTGTCTGTGTGCTGGACCCCATTAGGCCACCTGGCAGAGCAGGCAGTGGTCACACAGGGGTTGTGACACCTTCAAAAAGCTTAGTAGAAGCCTACTGTGATCTTTATAAGGCTCACAAATTTATTTCATACAGTTATTGCTTGTCCAGTCTTGCAGATCCTGAAATTCTCTACTGGTCAAAAACGAGTGAATAGCTGACTTGGGAATTTTCCACTGAGATGGGGTCCTCAACCTCAAACCAGACTCTGTTCCCTAACTTCCATTATCTGAGGATAGCTGGAAGAATGGGGACATTGTGGCTACATTGGGTAGGGAGTAGCAAAGGGACTTGCCAGTTAAGGCGGCTGCCAGTCACCTAGTCCATACTACCATCTTCTCCTCCTGGCTGGTCCCCTACTTCCTCTGCCTGCCTTTCCTCCAATTCCCCCCAGTCCTTTCTCCACTTAGACACAGCCTAAGTAGCCTTTAAAAAGTGAACCAGAGCTTGTGGCTCTCCTGCTCAAAACTGTGTTCTTTTATTTCCCTCTAATCAGGTAATAATTCTTGAACGAGGTGGCCCTTGAGGAACGCTTTGGAACTCTTGAGGGGTTAAATGGTAAGGATCCTCAGACACATCTTGTCCTGTCTGCCCACCCCCACTTCATATGAAGCTGAGGTCCTGCAAAGAGGAAAGCATTTGGATTATACTCCAAGTCTAATTCCCAATCCAGTGAGAATTAGACTTGCCCCACCTGACTCCCCTGTCTGTCCACTTAGCCGGGTGTGGGGAGGGTAAAGCAAGGCCAAGAAGCCACAGGCTGGGAACAGGCATTCAGCTCTTTGCCTCCCTTGTCTGGATGCAGAAGACAAACATTGGAAGTCTGTCCAGACCAGGCCCCAGAACCACACCTCGCTGGGAACAGCCCAGGGAGCTGTACAGCCTCAAGAACAGTTGTGAAGAGGAACTGAGCATTCTTCTGACATCTAAGTTACATTTTAGGCCTGCCCATTTTGTGCAGTCTGCACCCATAAGATGGAGAAAGCCTCAAAGTGGATCTCTTTGTGCCAGATCTTCAGAGGCTAAGGTTTCCTCAAAACCCTCATTGGATCCTGCCTGCTCCCTGCTAAAACACTTGGGTGGCTTCCCATCACCATAATAAAATACAAACGTCTCCCCACAACTCTGAAGGCTTGACAAGGTCTGGGCCTTGTCAGCCTTACTTGTGTTCCTACCCCACTCCTCTTTGCTGCCTTTCTGTCCATGCTTGCTGAGTCCAACACCCCACTGTGGTGCCTTGTGTTGTTGTTCCCTCTCTTTGTAGACCCAGAATTCCCATCCTTTGTTGCCAATCAAGTTAGTATCACTTCACCTCCTTAGGGAAGCCCACCCTAAACACCCCATCTGCAGTAGGATTGCCTCTCACCTTTCACCATCACTTTTCCATGTTTTCCTTCATAGCACTTAAAATTACTCGGAGTTTTTGCATTTTTCCTAGTCTCTCCATCCCACCCAAAGGTCAGCTTCTCTTTTATGTATCACCAAATCCTCTGTACCTGGCATACAAGAAATGTTCAATAAACATGTTAGAATAAATGAAATATGAAGGGCCTTCATGGAGTACAGAGATTTGCCATCATCTTTTCTGCCCAATGTACTGAACTGGGTATCTGGAGACCCAGGAGGTGAGGACCAAGACAGCATCTTCCCCTGCCCCTCTTACGTGGCATCTTAGGATTGAGGGTGAACAGCTCACCCTAGTTGAGGACTGAACATTCACAGAGACGACTTGGTCTCTCTTCCGATTCCCGCTGCAAGCTCCCTGCAGAGGGACAGGTGTTCTGTGCTGGGTGAGTGCCTTCTGAGAAATGGCTGTTTAAAGCGTGGCTTGGAATAAGTGTTGACAGAACATGCATGCCAGGTGTGGTATGAAGGACTGCTTTGGATCTGGAGACCTGAACTGGTTCTCGGGAAGGACGAAACCCTCAATCCTAGGGTTAAAAACCACCCGTGATTACGTTAATCACCAAGGCCGGATCAATCTTTTTGGAGGTCTCTGGGGATATAACGAGAACGATCCTTGGTATACATATGAAATGTTTAAAGCTGACTCCTAAAGATTCTTGACCCCTCAAAGGATGGTTCTCTATTTCAAGGGGAAGTGGTAGCAGGTTCCCAGTTATCGCCATTTTTAGCTAAGACCAGAGCCTCTTGAGAGTGGGAGGGCTAGTCCCCTTGTCAGCGGTTTCAATGGTGTGCCTACACATTGCTCCATTCAGTGCTCCTAGGCAGGCGGAAGGCGCAGCCCCTTTCGGGCGTTTACCGTGGCCCAAACTGGGCGCACGGCCGGCCTTTCCGTGTGCCGCTTTTCTCCACTCCACTGGCTGGCGCCTTTCCATCTCCCTCGCCGCACCCACACCACCCCCTCCGCAAGAGTCAGACTCGCAAGAGTCAGACTCCCGACAAGACAGGCCCCATTGCTGGCACAGGCTGCGCAAGCCACCGCAAGGCCGCCTTCTAGGCCGTTGGCTCGCGATACTCACGGGACTCCAAGCACGGCCTAGCCCCGCCTACCATCTCCACGGAGACCAGCAAGCCTGTTGGGGGCCGCCTCCCAACTGCAAGGCACGCTAAAGCACCCACCAGAGCCGTGCGACTTTCCCGGAGAGCAACTGGGCTGACTCCTGGGATATGCGCCCTTTTTTGGAGTCATGCCCATAGACTAAGCAGCCTGCCCTTGTCTACCACCCAGCACAACACTCAGGGTGCACCAGTGGTCAGCTCAGGGGCTGCATTGTTCCAGGGAGTTCTTGCCTCCTCCAAATCCAGGGTTGGCTTCCCAGAGGTGCGTAATTGCCACAATTTTCTCCAGTAACCATATTCATGCACATAATGAGCATGTGAGAAGCAGTTCTGCAGGCTTCCCATCTTGATTAAAAAAGGGATTTCTCGTTCTGTCTTTCAACAGAGTACGTTTGCTGTGGGGATTCTCATGCATAGCTTTTAATATGTTGAGAAAGTTTATTTCTATTGCAATAGAAGTTTTCAGTGTTTTTATCACGCAAGAATGTTGAATTTTTTTTTATGACTGTACATACAAGTTGTTCCCCCTCCTCTTCTGTTTTTTAAGACACAGGAGCCAGGCAGGTTAAGTTTTAAATGAGGTGGGTCCTCTATTACTGATCATTACAGGGAATTCAGGAATGACATAACTGGTGCATTTTCTTCAATTTTGTAACAGCAGGTAGAAAACTGGATTTTTTTAAAAAATATTTTATTTACTTTTAGAGAGGGGACGGAAGAGAGGAGGAAAGAAACATTGATGGGTTGCTGCTCATACACACCCTGACCACGGACAGAACCAATCAAGGCATGTGCTCTGACAGGAATAGAATCAGCGACCTTTTCACCTTGCAGGATGACACTCAACCAACTGAGCCACATCAGTCAGGTCAGAAAACTTAACTTTGTGTGGTATCTTCCAAACCTAAATATTGGCTGGATGTGTGAGGGGAGGTAGGTCAAAACTGTGTGCAGGATTACAACAGTGGTGGTGGTGGGGAGGGTTAGAGTACGTTTGAGATGTTTAATTTTTTTTAAGGCTAAACTCTTCTTAAGGTTGTCTTTTACAACCCAACAATGGGCCTCACACATAATTGTAGCTTAAAATACTTAGAGAAGTATTTTTTATACCAGTTCAACTCTGCCTGCACATTAGAATCTCCTGGAGAGGTTTTAAAAGGATACGTGAGCCGCCACCAGTGCTGTGAAGTTTAGTAAACTGAGTCGGTCCCTGGCTCTCAGTGATTCTAATATACAGCCAAGGCTTGAGAAAAAGGAACCTTCCCCCAACCAACTTTCAGCAATTGTTTACTCCTCTTTACAGAGGGAAGTTTATACTTTAATAACTTTTTGAATTAAAATGGGCCAGGAAATGGGAAACCCAGCAAGAAGGCAGCTTTAAGAAAGAAAAGTTAAAAGTTAATGTCAGACATGGGAGCTAATATGTAGATAAGGATATGTTAAGGGCTAAACTGTGTCCCGTCCCAAATTCCTACATTGAAGCCCTAAGCCTCAGTAACTCAGAATTGGGACTGTATTTGGAGATAGGCTCTTTAAAAGTATAATTAAGTTAAAATGAGGTCATACGGGTGGGCCCTAAACTGGACACCCTTCGCTTCATGTGGCTGGTGCCACAAATATCCTTCATAAGACTAGCAGATTAGATGTACCTGAAACTAATATTGTACAACTATAACTGAAACATTTAAATTAGGGGGGAAAAAGATTAGGACTGACTTATGGAAGGAGGATTATGTGAAGACATGGAGAATATGCCCACCTACAACATAAGGAGAGAGGCCCTAGAAGGAACCAATTCTGTTAACATTTTGATCTCAGACTTCTATTCTCCAAAACTGTGAAAAAAAATTCTGTTAAGCCACCCAGTCTTTGGTATTTGTAACAGCAGTCCTAGCAACTAAGACAAGAGCCAGTGAAAGGGAACAAGATGGTATCTAGAGGTGACAGTAGTGGAGGACACAGGAAAATGCCTCTAGAAGGCCACATCATGGTCAGGTTCAGAGGTGGCTTCACAATCAAGTTCAAGGTGTGACAGTGATCATCAGAGTCAAGATGAAGTTAAAAGTGAGGGTAAATATCAGAATCAACATTAAGGTCCATTTTAAGGATAAGATCATTTAATAACTGGAGTGGGTCAAAGTATAAATGACAGTCTGTGACCAAAGAAAGGAAGGGTCAATGCAAGGCTCAAGGTCAACATGGGTCATAGTAGCAGGCTGATAATAAGGTCATGTCAAGGTCAAACTGAGAAAGGTCAAGATGACTGTCAGTGTCAAGGTGAGGATCTAGAGCAGGGTCAAGGTTAGGTTCAAAATGAAAGCAAGACATGATCATATTCAGGGCCTAAATCAGAGTCAAATTCAAGAAAAACAAATTCAAATTAACTTCAAATTCAGGGTGGCTTAAAGTAAGATTGTTAGTATAAGGAAGAGGGTCATGATGAGAATTAAGGCCAGGTTCAAAGTCAAGTCAAAACTTAGGAACATAGTTATATAGTCAGGATGCTGCTTAGCATCAGCATGAGGATCAGTCAAGCGTCTGAAGAGGGCTAAGGATTAGGGCCAGGATGAAAATCATTTTATGTTCAGAGCAGCTCAACATCAGGTGTATCATTAGTAACAGAATGGCAGATTCAAGACCATGGATAAATTTAGGAATAATATAACCAGGACAATGATCGGGTGTTTCAGATTGAGGTTAAAAGGTCACAGACAGTATCAGTGTAAAGTGTTCAGTATCACAGTCAAGGTCAGTTTCAAGAACAAGTTAAAAACGAGGGCAAAATATGTTAAGCATGATGATTAGGATAAGAACAAGGGCAGAATTAGGGCATGGTCCAGGGTCAAGATTAAGGTCAGGGTGATTTTCAGTGTGCAAGTTTCGAGATCAATGAAATAATATTCAAAGTCAAGGTCAAGATTAAATTTAAAAAGTGGTAGACATAGAATATTAGTAGATCAAGTTAGTGGATCAGATTCCATGTTAATATTAGAGCTAATCCTAAGTCACTTCAAGTGGATAATGGTGAGGCTAGCCAGTACCTGAAGAACAAGATTGGAGTCAAAAGGTTCAAGGTTAAATACAGTGACTCAGTGTGAAACATTGGCAGGATGGAGTCAGAATAAGGATCAATTTTAAGGCCAATTTCAAGATAATCAAATCCAAGGGTAAGTTCAGCATTGACTGTGGTTAATATGCCAGCATCAGGTTAAAGGTCAATTTTAAGGTGAAGTCCAACTTTATTTCAAGGGTGTGATAAACATCAGTGCAACATCTATGGTCAAGTTCAGGTCAAGCTCAAAATTAGGGCAATTCCCACCAGTCGTTGAGCAGATAAAATAGCTGGGGTACATTTACACAATGGAATACTATGAAGTCATAGAAGAGAAGGAACTCTTACCTTTTGTGACAGCATGGATGGACCTGGAAATTATTATGCTCACTGAAATAAGCCAGTCAGAGAAAGACAAATACCATATATTCTCACTTATATGTGGAATCTAATGAACAAAATGAACTGACAAGACAAAATTGAAACAAACATGGGTACATGGAACAGACAACTGTCATGGGACAAGGATGAAAGAAGGTGAAAGGATTAACCAAAAAACATATATACATAACCCATAGACAGAGACAACAGTGTGGTGATGGCCAAAGAGAAGGTGGGGGGCGGGGGTGAGGGCTAAGTGGAGGTAGGCAAAGGGGGGTGGGAATGGGAACATCTGTGTAAACAATAAAAATAAAATGTAAAAAAGGGCAATTCATGGGGAACATGATATTCACGGCGGGAGGAGCTGGATCAGGGTCAGGATCAAGATCAGTTTCATAAGATCAACTTAAAGGTCATTTCAAAGCCATGGTAGGTCAAGATCAGGTTCATGATAAAGATCCAGCTTCAGGTAAAGTACAAGATCAACTTAAAAACAGCATGAGCTCTGACCGGTGTTGCTTAGTGGGCTGGGTGTCATCCTGCAAAGCAAAAGGTCATCAGTTTGATTCTTGGCCAGGGCACATGTCTGGGCACAGTCCTTGGTTGGAGTGCATATGGGAGGCAGCCAAGTGATGTTTCTCACATCAGTTTCTCCCCCTCTCTTATGCTCTCCCTTCCCCTCTCTCTAAAACTAAGTTAAAATATTTAAAAATTATAAAAATAGCATGAGCCCTGGCTGGTGTGGCTCAGTGGATTGAGCACCGTCATGCGAACCAAAAGGCTGCTGGTTCAATTCCCGGTCAGGGCACATGCCTGGGTTGCTGGCCAGGTCCCTGGCTGGGGGAGCGTGAGAGGCAACTGATCAATGAATCTCTCAAACACTGATGTTTCTCTCCTCCCCACCCCTAAAAATAAATAAAGAAAATAAAGAAAAAGAAATAGCATGAGACATGGTCATAATCAAAATGAGGGTCAGTTTCAGGGTCAAGTTCAAAGTTAGACATGGTCAGAATGAGAATTTCAAGGTAATTTCAAGGCCAGGAAGTGTGAGTTCCAGGATGACCTTCATGATAATGAAGGTAAGAGGTTGACCATCAAGTTCAAGTTCCATGTTCAAGGACACCCTGGGGGCAAAATCATGGGTCTTTAGAGTGTTTCTGGCTGAGGATCAGAGTAAGATGAATGTAAACTCAGCAATATACATTCCCCTCAACAGCAAGCACTTACTGAGAGTTTAAGCCTATTAGGATGAGTATCATTAGTGGCAATGAAAAGAATCCATATTAGTGTCAATAGGCTCAGTCTTAATAATTCAATGTATGTAACTTCTCAATTTATGTAATTTCTCAAAGTGGACACAAGCAAGTGCTACATACATTCATCTTTATGGTACATTCTTACTGTGAGTAGAGTGAATTAGCATGAATTCAATTAGTGCTATTAGAAAGCATAATTACTAATGGAAACAGGCTCAGCCTCAGACATTCTTATCAAAGGTTTAAACATATAGCTGGTTATTAACTAACATGAACATGAGCAACGTATTAATCTTTAAGGTATCATCTTACTGAGAGGAGAAATTAGGATCAATTTGAATAGAAGTTTGGTTAAGAACTCTTCTTGTTAAGGTAAAAGATCTGTACTCAGGAAATTGTAAGACACTGAAGAAAGAAACTGAGGAAGATACAAATAACTGGAAACACTTATTCCTATCCAGTGTCCATGGATAGGAAGAATTAACAGTATTAAAATCAATGGAATATCTCACAGAACTAGAACAAAAATTGCAAAAATTTATATGGGACCACAAAAAGCCATGAATAAACCTCAGCAATCTTGAGAAGAAAGAATGAAGTTGGAGGTACATCATCTCGGTATCAAGCTATATAAGGCAAAAATAATCAGAACAGCATGGTACTGGCATAAAGACATATACAGATCAATGGGAAAAACCCACTCCTTTATGGTCAATTAATATTTGACAAATGAGGCAAGAACATACAATGGTAAAGACAGTCTATTCAATAAATGGAGTTGAGAAAAGTGGACAGATACATGCAAAAAAAATGTATTGAGCCGGCCAAAAAGTCCATTTAGTTTTTTCCGTAAGAAAAAAGACACATTTTTTCATTTTCACCAATAATTTTATTGCTTTGGATATTTTGAGCATGTCTGCTCTCTCCTACATGGTAGAATGTTGATTGTTCTCAATGTTTCAATTTCATTGCTATCAACTTCACCTGGTCTACCCAACTGTGGAACATCATCCAACGAGAAATCTCCAGTACGAAACTTCACAAACCACTTTTGACATGTTCAATCAGTCACAGCACCTTCTCCACACACTGCACAAATCTTTTTTTTTGCAGTTCAGTTGCATTTTTCCCTTTCTTGAAATATTAAAGGATAATATGCCAAAAATGTTGTGCATGTTCTTCCATCTTCGATATTAAAATAGCTGCACAAAAATTCACCAATTAGGTAGTTTTTTAAATAATGCATGCTGATATGACAGCTATCAAAATATAATCTAACAAAATTGTTTCAAATGAAATTAAAGACAATTAAGCATTACCAGTAAGAGCCATCTTATAGAAAAAAACCAAAGGAACATTTTGGTCAACCCCAATAACTAGACAACCAAATTACAACAGATACAAGAATAACCTCAGAATGGATTAAAGACTTAAATGTAAATCTTGAAACCATAAAAATCCTAGAAGAAATCATAGGCAATAAAATCTTGGACATTTCTTTTTCTGTTTAAATTTTTTATTGTTTTTTTATTTTATCTAGATAGAGTACCATCAATTTGTTCTTTCACTTATTTATGGTTTCATTGGTTGATTCTTGTATGTGCCCTGACTGGGAACTGAACCTACAACCTTGGCATATGGGGACAATACTCTAACCAAGAGCTACCTGGCCAGGGCTCAGACATTTATTGTAGCAATATTTTTCTGATGTTATCTCCTTGGGCAAGGAAAAAGAAAAAATAAAAAAATGGGACATAATCAAATTAAATAGTTTCTGCACATCAAAGGAAACTATGAACAAAATGAAAACACAACCACTGAGTGGGTGAACATATCTGCCAATGATACATAAAAGGGGTTACTATCCAAATTTATGAAGAACTTACAAAACTCAACACCAAAAAAAACCCCAATTTAAAAAATGGACAAAAGTCCTGAATAGACAGTTCTCCAAAAAGGATATACAAATGGCCAACATTTGACATATGAAAATATGCTGCAGTTACTAATCATCAGAGAAACTCAAGTTAAAACCACAGTTATCACCTCACACCTACAGAACGGCTATCATCAATAAATCAACAAACAGTAAGTGTTGGTGAGAATGTGGAGAAAAAGGAACCCTTGTGCACTGTTGGTGGGAATGCAGATTGGTGCAGCCACTATGGAAACAATATGAAGTTTCCTAAAAAAATTAAAAATGCAACTGCCTATGACCCAGCAATTCCACTTGGGGGAATGTATCTGATACATACCTCTATGTTCATTACATTATTTATAATAGCCAAGCAGATGAGTGAATAAAAAAGCTGTGGTACATTTACACAAAGGACTACTCCTCGGCCATTAAAAAAAAAAAGGAACTCTTACCTTTTGTGACATCATGGATGGCCCTGGAGATTATTATGCTAAGTGAAATAAGCCAGTCAGAGAAAGAAAAATACCATATGATTTCCTATATATGCGGAATCTAATAAACAAAATAAACTAAGAAAACAGAAACAGACTCACTGATATAGAGTATGGACTCACAGCTGTTGGGGGGAGGCAGGTTGAGGAGCTGGGTGGAAAAAATGAAGAGATTAAGCAAAACAAAACAAAACAAAACAAAAAAAAAGAAAAAGAAAAAAGAACTGACACAACAGTATGGTGATTACCAGAGGGAAAGCGGAGGTAGGAGAAGTAGAAAATGGCAAAGGGGTGATAAATAGTGACAGGACATTTGACTTTGGGTGCATGATGCAATATATAGATGATGTGTTACAGAGTTGTACATTTGAAACCTGTATAATTTTATTAACCAATGTCACCCCAATAAATTTTTTAAAAAAGAACTTTGAAATGTTAATTATAGTAATGGTTGTACTAGGCAAAAATTCTAAAAGCTCAAAACCCCCTATATTGTTTCATGTATTTGTACAATATTTGTAGGAGTAGCTAAATTATGAATTTCCATAATGAGGATAATGCAAAAAATATTAACTTTTGTAGTTTCTAAGCCACTCACATAATTAAATTTTTTGCATAAAATAAATAAATAGAAAAAAAAACCCTCTTCTTGATAGTGTAACCAACTCAGTCCTGGACTCCTCATAGTTTGTTAAACTAAATGGAGATGAAGGTAAACACAGCGGTACCGTATTTCACATTCACACTGTGAAGAGAGTGAGTCTGGATTAAACTAAGGATTACTAATGAAATGAATCTGTATTAGTGTAACAAATTCATTTCCAGACATTCTTCTCAAATGTAACTTATTGTTTGTTAGAGCAAAGTGAGATGCATGTAAACAGAGCCAACAGACATCCGTCTCAATTCACATTCTTTCTGACAGGCAGGGCAAACACAGGAACACACATTTATCTCAATTCACATTCTGACTGCTATGCAGGGCAAATTCAAATGAACCTAAAGAGTATAACTGAAAAGAAACCTTACTGCTTGGTGAGGCAAATGGACTTCTCTCAAAAGCACACGGGTTTTGTGAATCTAAGTAGGAATATGGAAAAAGTTACTGTATTAGTGCAGACCTTAAGTCTCAGCTATAGCTTATTGTAGATAAACCAAATTTTGAGGAACATAGTGTGTATGTGTACCATTTAGGTATACACGATGAAATCAAGATCAGCCAGACATTGGGCTGATGGGGTATTAGACTGATTGTCAGAGTTTGGAGAGTAAGGTTGTCCAAGTCGGGTTTAATGTTAATTTCAAAGTCAGGATTATGATTAGGGTCAGTTTTAAGGTCATTTCAAGGGGACCACATTTATAGGATGACTGTAAGTGACAAGATGAGGGTAAAGATTAGAGTCAAGTTCAGTGTAAGATCAAGATTAAAATAGAATGAGTTATTACCGGCATCAGGGACACTTACAAGGTTGCATTCAAGCTTATTTCAAGATAAAGCAGGTTGTTAGGATGATCATCAGGTTTAGGATGATGGTCAAGATCAGAAGTCCATTTCCAAGTTACATTCAAGGTTAGAACCAGAAGAACAGATCAGAGGTATAGTAGCCTGGTTGTAGAGGTGAGCATCAGAGGCAGGGTCCATAAACCATAGCCCAGTCACTAGGCTCCAAGTTGGAGAGGACTCTGCTTCTCTAGAAGCCAAACATAACACCAATTAGACCCAACTCAGGGAGTGGGAGCAGAGGAGATTTAAGCCACACATTCCTAGGTGGGATTGTAGTCATGAGATTCTAAGAATGCCATTTTTAATGCACAAGTATGAGCCAAGGGCAGGTGCAAGGTAAGAAACCAACTGAGGATCCTGAGAAGTAGAAATATAGAAAGTGTTGCAAAGTAGAATCCAAGAGCTATGTCAATGGGACACTTCTGCATAACCTAAACCCACCCACTAACTGAAACTAGTATTTTATAAATTAGTTCTAAGTGGCATCTATTCACTTGCAGTTGGTGCCTTATATACGCTATCAAATCTTCCTCTCCTGTGAAAAATCAGAAATCCAGAACTATAATATCTAAGTACCAGCAACTACAACAATTAAAAAACAAAACAACACAAAGGCCACTCATAGGATGTGCATGGTCCCTAGGTCAGCAGTGATTTGTGGTTGCTCCTCCAAAGGGACAATGTGTTCTCCATTCAGGGTCCCCACCCCCCCGCCAATACCATAATTAATTAAAAACACATAAAACAAAAACAAACTAGGACAGCTACTACACAACTGAATATGAGACAAACTTTCTGCTAAAAGCACCACATGTGCCCAGTTATGGAGGGCTCTTTTGCTTAATAAAACACTGGTTATGATTAGCTAACATGATGTCTACTGAGCCAATAGTCTGGAAGAAGGAAAAAAGACAGGGCAAAGGCAGATGATCTTTGCTCTTGTTACATTTTATTGGCATCACGTTCATCTCTTTACAGAAGAACTCAGCCTACACCCTAGAATGTAGACCTTTGGAAAAGAGGAAAGTGCTTCGTTAAGCAAGCCATAATGCAGAGGCAAATCCTAGGGAGGGTGCAGAACTGCCAGGGTTCCATACCAAAGAAACAGGTTAATTAATAATGGGCAATACTGGGGAGCCTATGGGGAAAGGAGAAAAAGGTTTGCTAGCCTAAGGATACCACAACCCTGAAAGGAGTGCCTTCTAGAACAAAGGTAAAAATCTTGAGGACAGATCTGTTTCAGGAATTTCCTTTTCCTCTTATAATTAGGATGCTGACCTAATGGGGAGTTTCCAAATGTGGAAGAGGGGAAAAAAAACGGGGGGTGATAAGTGAGAATTTTAACAACAGTCATCTATCCACTGCACACACCATTGTATTATGCAAATCAACCTTTTGGAAAATTTAGATACAGAAGGGAACTAGACAGTTCTCCCCCTGGAGAGATGAAAAGCTTTTTGGCTCTTAAGTCTTTGATAAAAGGCATACATAATTCTTGTGCCTACTGTACAGAATACTGCCTCTAGCTGGATTTCTGAATTCTGAGTTGCTAACACTCTGCAATCCAGACAGGGTTCAACCCTCCATCTTACATGCCTGCACTACAGGACTTAAACACATAATCCAAGAATTTCTTACACTAATTTATACATTTTTAATTGGTTGCATATATTAACATGTACTATAAGATTCTTTTCTAAGAAGCATTACATAATAAATGGATACTGTAAAAAGATCTGATTAGTTAAAAGTAACGAGCATTAACAGATACATACAAAACTCAGCCTGGTAAGACTGGGTATGAGCCTGTAATGAAGCATGGGGCACCAGCCTTCCCAAGTGATAGCCTTCACAAGAGGGGGGTGGGCACGGGGTAAAAAGATCACAAGACCCTTAAAAAATTCAGATAACTAATTAGATACAGATTAACTGTAAACAGTTGCCTCTCCCTGGTGGGCAAAAATAATAAGCTTCTGAGGCTGACTCTACACCAGAACAATTTCTACAGCTGGCCCATCTTTCTGCCACATGAGGGCTGATATAATGGGTGGGCAAACCCTGATGGAGCCATCACATTCCTGGGCTGCTGGAGTCTGTCTGCTTGTGTAAGATCTGTGTGTGGAGGGGTGAGTGTGTTTGGTGGGGTTTCTTTTGGCAGCTGAATATGAAAGATCACTTTATGTTTTGTCTGAGAGAGGAGAGGGGGGTTTGTGTTGGAAGGCCTAAGTGTGTTCTGGGTTTGTGAAGGGCTCTGTGCTCTGCTCACTGCCCATTCAGCAACTGCAGCTTTCTGCTGAGGCTTTGGCCCGGTCGTTCTTGTCCAGTTTGATGGGTTCAGGAAATTCATTGTACAGCTCCACCTCCGTTTCCTGGACAAGGAGAGAGACAAAAAAGCTTGTTACTCAGGGCATAGGGAAATTCCCGTGGCACACTTCCACTTAGGCCTAGTAGGTAGGGAGTAGGGATAAACCTAGCAGTAAAGGGAAGGCTCTGGCAGAATCAACCCTCAAAGGCTGAGCACGAGGGAGAAGGGTGTTATAGTAACTCCAGAACAATGTGAAGAGAAAATTGAACAGGAAGAGCAGCAACTGGCACTGAGCAATAAGGAGAGAAGCTGACTCATGCTCTGTATCAGATGGCAATCTGGTGGCTTGGAGAGGACAGCCAGCTCAAAGATGCTTTCAGTATGGTCCACATAGTCACCAACACTTAAAAAAAAAGAAGTCAGACTTTACATGGTCTAGATTTTGGGCAACTCTTATCATTTCCAGAAGGCAACAGTGAGCTGAAGATGAGTGTTAGCTGCCTCTCAGTTATAAAACATTCCTCAGGTTCCCTATTTGCCACTCATTTTTCTGGACTTAGGTCTATTCCCATCCCCCGCCCCCCCCCCAAAGGTTTAGGAGAGTTTCATTTCCAAATGCTGAATGCTTAGAAACCAGCTGTGGATGAATTTTATCACCATCTGTAGTAAAAGATCACAGGAGATGGGCTCTGGCAGTTCAGTATGACTTTTGCTGAATTAACATTTTCCTAATGAGGAGCAGATTTCTACTTCCTGGTGTACGAAAACAATTTATCACTTAAATACTGAGTACTTGGTTTGTCAGGAACTGTTCTAGGATTTGCATATTGAAGCAAAATTTTCTATTAATTAAAAGTTTGCTAGGAAGAATTATTCCATTCACAGTAGCTTTAAAAGTAAAAACCTCTAGGAATAATATTTTTAAAAACTAGCTCCCCATCTCCATAGGACACCTCCAACCCTTGCTAACCATTTCTCTACTTTCTTAATAGAGTTGCCCATTTGGGACATCTCATTTGATTATTTGTTTGGGCTATTTCCACTTTTTAGCTATTATGAATAATGCTGTTACGAACATTTGTGTACAAGTGTTTGTGTAAACCTGTTTTTGTGGGTATGCACTTAGGAGTAGAATTGTTGGGTGATATGATTACTGTGTTTAACTTTTTGAGGAACTGTTTGTTTTCCAAAGTGGCTGCACCACTTTATATGCCCACCAGCACCTACAGATATATTTGATATGAAAGGCAAAGAATCTTAAAAATTACAAAATCTCATTGAAGAATGTAACACAAGACCTAAAATAATAGCTGTCACTGATTGAATGTTTGTATCCTTGTATGCTTCCAAAATTCATATGTTGAAGTTCTAACCCCACAGTGTGGCTATATTTGGATTAAGAAAGTAATTAAGGTTAAAATGAAATCATAAGGGTGGGGCCCTGATCTGACATGATTAGCGTATCCTGTAAGAGATGCCAGAGAGGTAGCAGTGTCCTATCTCTCCCCACTCTCCTCACCCTCTGCATTTTCACACAGAGGAAAGGCCACGTGAGGACACAGGGAGAAGGCGGCAGTCTACAAGAGATGAGGACAAACAGAATTTGCTGGCACCTTGATTATGGATTTCTGGCCTCCAGAACTGAGAGAAAATAAAATATTGTTGTTTAAGCCACCCAGTCTGTACTTTGTTATGGCTCCCGAAGAGTACTAATACAATAGGTATAATGCAATTCCAGTAAAAATCTCAATTAGGTTTTATTTTGAAGGAGGGTAAGGCAAGAAAAAGGTAGAACTAAAATAAAATTCTCAGTTTTAGTCTAAATGGAAGATAAACCAAAACAGTCAGTAAAAAAAATATAAATAGGCCCTGACTAGGTAGCTCAGTTGGCTGGAGTACTGTCCTTTGAACTAAAAGGTTGCAGGTTTTGTCCCTGCTTGGGGCACATATGGAAGGCAACCAATCGATGTTTCTTTCTCCCCCTGGCCCCCCAAAATCAAAAAACATACCATCACATGAGGATTTAAAATACACACACAGGAATAGTGAGGGGAGACTTAGTCACATCATGCTCTAAAGGTAGTCAAATCTAATCTAGGCCAGTAACAGAGAAGTCACCAGATAAGACTGGAAACAGATCCCGATATACATGAACATTTAATATAACAGAGTAATGTTTCAACCCGGTGGGGAAAATTGTTTATTTAACAAATAGTTACTAATATTTGAAATAACTGGCTATCCTTCTGAAAGAAAAAGGTGAGTCCCTATTTCCTGCCATAAACCAAAATAAATGCCAGCTGAATTAGAGAGCACATAATCTAGATATAGGAAACCCAGAAATTTAAAATGACATACCTGACTAAAAAATAAATTTTTTTTACAAGATTTCATTTATTTTTAGAAAGGGGAAGCGAGGGTGAAAGAGAAGGAGAGAAACATAGATGTGTGAGAGAAACACTGATCAGTTTCCTCACATGCCCCCAACCAGGGACCCGGCCCGTGACCCATGTGTGTGCCCAGACTGGGAACTGGTGACCTTTCAGTTTGGGGACGATGTCCAACTACTGAGCCACACTAGTCAGGGCAAATATACTTTTTTTCTACGGCCAAAGGATATATACATGAAAAAGACAGCAGCCATGGCCAAACAGATCAATTGGTCAGACCATCATCCCAATACTCCAAGGTTGTGGGTTCTATACCCAGTCAGGGCACAGACAATAATCAACCAATAAATAAGTGGAAGAACAAACCAGTGTTTCTCTCTCTCAAAAAAATCAATGAAAAAAAATTGAAATAAGACAGCAGAGTTAGAAAATCACTTGTAATACAGGTGAAGTTAATTTTAGTTCACAAAGAACTCATGAGAACTGAGAGGTGCCCAGGCAAGTGCTAGGTACTGGCTATCTGCAGCAGAGAAAACGCAAAGATTGGCAGAGTGTCAGCAGACTTACAGATGATACCTACTACTTGCTGACAAGAAGTCAAGAGAAAGAAAACTTGCATTGCTGGTGGGATATAAAGTATTACTGCCCTCGGGGAAAGCAATCTCGTACCATCTCTTAAAAATACACACACCTTTCAATATAAGAATCTCACTCCTGAGACACTAGCTTGTAAAAATAAAAGCATTATAAGGTGGCTATAGAGAGAATAATATCCAAAGAGAAAAACTGTAAGGGTGATGGCAGTCAACTCCCCATACATATTTAGTTTTACATGCAATTATGAAAAACACACCAGGTGGGAGAGTGGGTTAAAGGCAGAGGGAAAGAGGAAGGCAAAAACGATTTAAGTCTACATCCTGGTCAGTTCCTTCCCATTGTATCAGTGTTTCTCAGTGGGGGTCTCCTGGAATTTTGAGTGGACCAATTCTTTGGCTAAGGTTGTCCCTTTTCATTATAGAACACTTGGTGCAGCTCCCAGTCCTTGGAACAACCCATTCCAAGTACCTTCTGCCTACAGGTCCAAATGCCCTGTCCTGCTGAGAACCACCACCTTCTATACACTGTTTCCTGGAGCTAGCAGAACCTGCTTGGCCCTTTACAATCACTATGTGCTCCCTGAAATGTTCTTTACATCCCTGATGAGCACCTCACTTCTGACACCCCCTCAACCCAAGTCTAATTAACACAGACGACTAACAATGCCTCATAACTTGCCTTAACTCCCTAGCTCTGGCAGAACTGCTAAATCCAAAAAGCCTTCAACTCACACATGCCAACAAGTACCTTTTTGTCTGTGAACAACTGAGTAAACACAAGAAAGAAAATACAGGAAAATTTTATTCAAGGAATACAGTTCCTAGAGCTTCTGGTTAACCTTCTGATGACAAAAGAAGTCAGTCCATCTCATTTAACATGTACAACCACTGTGCAAAGCTGGTATTCTCATTTTACAAATGAGGGGATGAAAGCTTACATATGACTTAAAAAAAAAACAAACACCAAACCCTAGACCTAATGATGGGTAGCAGAATTCAAGTTCATCCCCTTGATAAACAGAAGGAGCAATCTTGATCAGGGACCTCCTAATGGCATGGTCTCCTTAGCATGCAAATAAAATAATAACATGCCCAGTCAAACAAGGGCAGACTCAGCTGAAGTCTTCACTGCCCCTATACCATTCAGTGTATTCACCAGCAAGCTGAATTTCTAGAAGCTTTAGCACCTAGATGTGCCATTACCTTCCCAGATAAACATACAGGTTTCCAGCTACATGGAAAACAGTCAGCTAGGAAAAAAAATTAAGAATAAGGAAGACAGGCAGGGGCTAGGTCAATGGGCAGTCACCACAGGGAGCCAGATGGCTGCCAGAGACCCACCTGTTTAAGTGCATTCCGTGCAATTGTCTGGAATGCCTGCTCCACGTTGATGGCCTCCTTGGCACTGGTCTCAAAGTAGGGAATGTTGTTTTTGCTGTAGCACCAGGCCTGTGCTCGTTTCGTGGCCACCTGGAATAGGAAGCAAGGTGCATGTGTGCTCATTATTAGAAGCAGCTAGCCAGGCATGTAAACCAGCCAGATTGGTGGCAGCATAGGACTGCCATGACACCAGAAACAGCTACAGAAACAGAGAGGGAATGTGAGGCGCAGGGTGACGCTGTCTATAGGGACCCAGGGACAATGTGAGAGGTACTAGCTTTTGACAAGTTTGCACCATGCATGAGCATAAATTAATCATTCTTGGCTCAGGAGAGGTTTGGAAAATGTGCACTGACTGTACAGTTTGTTCAAGGAATTTTTGTTGAAAAACATGATTCTACAATAGAAGATTCTTATAGAAAGCAGGTTGAAATAGATGTACAACAGTGTATGCTCGAAATCTTGGATACTGCAGGAAGAGAACAATTTACAGCAATGAGGGATTTGTACATAAAACATGGACAAGACTTTGCATTAGTTTATTCTATCAAGGCACAGCCCACATTTAATGATTTACAAGGTTTGAGAATATAGATTCTTCAAGTTAAAGACACTAATGATGTTCCAATGATTCTGGTTGGTAGTAAGTGTAACTTGGAAGATGAAAGAGTTGTAGGAAAGGAACGATGTCAAAATCTAGCAAGACAATGAACAATTGTGCATTCTTAGAATCCGCTGCAAAATCAAAAATAAATGTTAATGAGATCTTTTATGACTTAGTATGGTAAACTACCAGAAAAACTCCAGTACCTGGGAAGGCCTGCAAAAAGTCATCATGTCAGCTCCTTTAATATACTAAATGCATTGTGGCTCTGAGCCAGGGCTGAGAAACTATTGCCCAATTCAACAGTGCCAGTATTACAACTTTGTTAAACCCACCAACATCTTAAATGGACCTTCTGTGACAGTACCCTGTAAGAGGCAGATGAAACCTAGTACATCAGCTTTACAAATTCTAATCACTTTCCAGTATCATAAGAGAGAATTTTACTTATATAATAGTCCTAGAGTATGCAGCTGGTAAAACCAGAGGCTACAATCCAGTATTCCTGCTAAGAGACACACAAGTATGAAAATAGTGTATTGTATTTAACACACCCCATACTTTGTATTGGAGAGTACAATGATGTAAATCCTAAAAGCACTACTAATTTTAGCATAATAAAAAAGGAAGTACAAGGAGCTCCTATATAGACTACTCCAGATAACTTTGCTTCTTTGATACATGTAGCTTACTGCAGTTTTTTCTTTTTTAAAGAAAATCAAGGTCACTATAATTGTATTGTACAAATAAGTGCTTTAACACAGCTATACAGTTTTTTTAATAATAAAAAAAAAAACCATGGAGACAGTGACCTTGTCTTTAAAACAGGACAGTCCTTTCAGTATAATGACTTAAAGATGTTTCCTGTAATATCTGTTGGGAAGGAAATGTTCAGGTTTTTCAAATCTCTTATTATGTTTCCTTTTTTGTTTACATACAGAACAGTGTTTATAGATGTATGTACAGTGGGGGTCTACAAAAAGTTGAAAATAATTGTATTTTCAAACAATTTTTAAATTGATTTAACAATTTTTGTAAATCATTTTCAGGCCTCTGCAGCTGTAGATTTTCACTGTGAATCCCTTGCTTGCTCATGCATAAGTGTATTTGCAATACCAAATGTAAACATTTAGTATTTTCATCTGTTGTTTCATGTGTGTAATGTTTTGGCTGAGATGTTAAATGGTGGATGAGTACTGTGGATGTGAATGTGGGAAGTAATTGGTCACAAGGCCTAAGTTGCAGTAACTATGGCTGTTTTATTTAACAAGCCAACAGGGAGCCACAGTATTTAAATTGACCAACCTAATGTTACAACTACTTAGACATGACCAAATGTAAACTAAAAGCCCTAATTAAAGTGGTGCAATTTTGTATTACTTAGCATCAGTAGTTCAATGAATCTGGATTGCCGTGCAAGGGTTTGCATTATTAAAAAAAAGAAGAAAAAAAAAGCAGTAGCTAACATTGACTCCATCCTTCCCAGAAGAATTACTGTCCCTAGTATAAAGGTAGCACAGGTGAGGAAACAAGACTTCAGGGTAAGGATATGCAGCAGGTAAAGGATAAGGAGAGACCTGCAGACCTGTTCAAGGTCACCCTCCTGGCTATGCAGAGTATACCTAGGATTCAAACCCAAAGTTCATTCACTGTCCACAACCCATAGCTTTTGACCCTCAGCTACACATAAAGCAGCTAGTGAAAAGAATAAGAAGCCAGCCCAGGAAGAAATGAATTGCCTCTCCCAGGACCTCAGAGGTCGAGCACAGGAAGTGCCCGACAACTTGGTCTTAGGGTTTGCAGTCTCTTCTCCATTACAGTTAATGTTAGATCACCTGTGTCACACACCAAAGTGCTAAAGAATTCTGTAGCTCTTAACAACACCCTCACATATCCTAATTCCTTCCCCTACCCCAGACCATTTTCAGGTACAAGAGCAGGACTAAGTCACTTAGGAAAGGGAGAAAAAGAGATCAATGGTCAGAAATAAACCTAGCTATAATTAAGAAACAGTCTATGTTCCCAAGAGAAATGCATATGAAAGTAAAAAAGAGTAATTTTACTCAAAGCAATCTTCTGCACCATACATGCAGCTCCTTTGAGGCATTGGGAGAGCACCTGAGAATGACAAAATCTAACTCCCTTCATTCAGGTGCAGAATGGGAACTGAGGCTCAGCAGGCAAAGGCAACAGTTCAATATCAGAGCCAGCTGGGGATAGGTTAGGGATTTAAACCAGGTCTGGACCCGGTCCTTAAAGGCTGCTGACATGAAGGTAGTTCACACTCCCACGTGTACCTTCTAGAGCCATTCTGGGCTTAGCACAGAACCCTTCAAATTCACATGGTAACTTAGAAGTAGGTGTCTCATTGGAGAGGCAAATAACAATGGGACAACTAGATAGCCACCATTTCCCAAACTCCTCCTGGGTGCCAGGATTTTCATGTGCACTATTATCTGATTCCAGAATGTTCTCATTATGTGAGTGAAGATTCAGATTCTAAGAAATATTCCCAAACTAAATGTACATGAGCCTGGCCTTAAATTCAGTTCCACCTTCAAATCTAAAAGACCAAAATCCAAAATACAACAAGGCCTCAATTCAAACTGTTTCGCTGGGACAGACCAGGAGGGGTAGCCAGTACAGGCAGCACCACAGAACGAACTTGCTGCTTTGCTGGCATGACTTCAAAGGGAACATCGCTACAGACATCAATGATCCTGTTTTACCATAGGGGAAAGCTAAGATGGTATGCCTTTACTAAAGTTAGAGCAAGACCCCATTTCCAAAGGCTGAGCAGGTAACTTATTAGCTATCTATTATTCCCCTACCCTCAATATGTGAGCACAGAGACATAACTGTATGGGTATTGGTCCTTGAGGCATGTGACTTTATACCAATCAAAGGTAAAAATAGCACCTGTCATCCCAAACTTAGCCATCATTTTTAAAAGAAGGACTTTTCTATGATTCAGTAGCAAGGGCAGGTTTATAAGCATCCATGTCTATGATTCCCATCATCTTTAGCACTTACTTGTCTGTTTTCAAGGTCAATCTTGTTTCCCAACACCACGAAAGGGAAGTTTTCAGGATCCCGAGGACTGGCCTGGATGAGAAACTCATCTCTCCAACTATCAAGGGTTTTGAATGTGTTGGGGGCAGTCACGTCAAATACCAGAACACAGCAGTCTGCACCTCTGTAGAAGGCCACACCAAGAGACTGGAACCGTTCCTGTCCTGCTGTGTCCCAGATCTGTGTGAAACAAAACATTTATTCCTTGGGGTCAGAGCATGCCAGAGGAAATGAGATGGATTGTGGGGCCATCCAAAGATAAGTGACTTCAGAATTCAGGAAACAGATTTCACACCAGAGTATCCAAAACAACCCTGACAAATAGCACGTGTGTGAGTGCATGTGTCTATGAGGGGTGACACTGAGTATGAACTCTGGAGTGCTAAAAAAATTTTAAATCTTGATCCAGGTGGTAGTCATATGGTATATATTTAGGTAAAATTAACACTATAAATGTAACATTTATGTACTCTGTGAACTTTCTGGGAGGGGGTTATAGAAATATAGGGAGGGGATTTCTCACTAGATTGTATATATTTATCTACACATTTTACGGTTTATAGTTCACCCCCCACAACTAGTATGTTTTATTTACACCTCAATTTAAAAAACAAAGCAAAAACCCTGACATAGAGATAAAGCAAAAGACAACACGAACACATTCTAGAGTATAGATGGAAGTCAGTTTTTAAACAGAAGAGCAGGTTCTAGTGACCAGCTCAAAAAACTTCACCTCATTCACTGTATTCCAAGGTTCAAGAGCAAGGGTGGATTTCCTCACTGCCCTAGATCTCTAACAGGGCCACACTGGTCAGCCAGGAGAGGTGACTGTCTGGAAGGTTGGAAATGGCAGCATTAAAACTCTCAGAGAAGTCCTGGCCAGGTGGTTCAGTTGGTTGGTTGGCGTGTCGCCCATAAACCAAAGGGTCACAGGTTCAATTCCCAATCAGGGCACATGCTTACACTGCAGGTTCAGTCCTGGTTGGGGCACATGTGAGAGGCAAACAATTGACGTTTCCCTCCCTCTCTCTAAAGTCAATAAGCATGTCCTCATGTGAGGATTAAAAACAAACAAACAAACAAAAAACCCCTCAAAGATGATTCAATAAAGTAACATGAACTCTGGCTGGTATGGCTCAGTGGACTGAGTGCCAGCCTGCAAACCAAAGGGGTGCTGGTTCAATTCCCAGTCAGGGCACATGCCTGGGTTGTGGGTCAGGTCCCCAGCAGGGGGCATGAGTGAAGCAACCACACAATGATGTTTCTCTCCCTCTCTTTCTCCCTCCCTTCCCCTCTCTCTGAAAATACATACATAAAATCTTTAAAAAAAAATAAAGCAACATGACTAAACAGGCTGAGCTTTCCCTCACAGGTGGCCAAAATAGCCCAGGCTAACTGCAGGTTGGAAGGGGCTACCAGTGTCAATGCTGGGCAGATCACACCTCAGCTTTCTTTCGAATAATAATTCCCGGGAGCCCAAAGGTTACTCCTCTGTGGGCAGCTCTAAGAAGCCCACCTCAGCTTTTTCTTCTGATGTACGTGGCCCTCCACAATCAGTACATGACAATGTGGTTGACCATACTCTTGGCCACACTTCTGGTGGCAGCAGGAAGCCTGACCCTGGCAACCCACTCCATTTCCAAGTAACTCCAACCAATATACACACTACTCAGTCTGGGAAGAACCTTTTTAAAATAGGACATGTCCTAGCAGTCATTGGGGTTGGCCCTGATTGCAGGAATGGAGTTAGGAGGCTGTCATATAAATGTCCACATGTGGCATACAGCTCAAACCACTGGGTAAAGGAAGCAGGCACTTAAAACAGAACCAGAAGGACGTGATAATGGCTTACATATAAGTTTACAAGACAAAAAAGACTAATTCAAATCTAATTATTCTACAGAGGACTAAATGCTGCCTGTGCCCAATAATAAGCAAAGTACATACAGAGCAGGCAAAATAGGATCTCTACTGACAGTAGATAACCAGGAGAGGGACTCCTGGTGATATTTTCCTTGTGGTTTTCTGGTTTTTCAACATTCTACACTGAAAATATATCTCTTAGGGGAGCAAAGTGAACCTTTTTTCATAAAAGGGGGCTGGGGTGGAAGGGAATAGGGAAAGCAGAAAGAAACAACTACTGCCATAAAGAGAAAATAGGGAAGAAAAATTTAAATCTAGGCGTGAACAAATTTAGTAAAATATTTTTCTTTAGAGAAATAACACTATTATATAATTTGGATGAGCAATGGAAAAAAAACCTCAAAATACGTGGCATCTTCCGAGACCATCTTCACTAGCTCATGTCTTATTCTACGTACATTGTAGGTACGTAGCTTATTCTGTAGCTGAACCCTTATATTACACATCACTCTACATGCTCTCTCATTACCATTCCTTTGCCCTGCAAAACAACACAGCTTTGGCCC
This sequence comes from Desmodus rotundus, assembly GCF_022682495.2. Lineage (NCBI taxonomy): Eukaryota > Metazoa > Chordata > Mammalia > Chiroptera > Phyllostomidae > Desmodus > Desmodus rotundus. The sequence continues at coordinate 57,160,016 of NC_071396.1, forward strand.
CAGCAACAACTCACATCTTTACTGTTGCTCAACAAACTAGGAAAACAAATTCAGTGATCAACTTCATTCCTGTTTTTTTACAAAAACATTGCTGCCAACTTTTCGTAATTATAAATAACTCAATAAACATTAACATGCAGAGCCTTTTCTGGATTTCAGATTGCTTCTTTAGGATAGAGCCCCAAGAGGAGAACTATGAAAGAACTCTTGGTGGGAAGCAAAGGGTATTAGGAACTTAGATGCACAGAGAAGGCAAAGTAAGGAATTTATTTTTAAAAAGCTGGGAAGTTGGGGAGGAGTCATTCTTAGCAAGTTTCCAAAATTAATTTGCCTTCAAATTTAGAATGGTTTTATGGCTGAATCTGATCTTTTAAAAATTTTAATATTTTAATTGAAACATCTTATATTTTACATTAAAAATACACCTACTACACTTAATGTAACAAATATTGACAATGCCATTTTAACACCAGTTTTTAAAAAATAAAAGTTAACTATTCCTCTTAGCATTCCCTTTCATTCCTCCACAGCAGTAAACAGCTCTTGAAGATTTGCCTTACATAAATAGTATGATCCTGTACATCTTTTTGCAACTTGCTTTTTCCCTCTTCCAGAATTTAATAACTATGTAGTATTCTACTGCCTTAACATACCACACTTCATTCCCTAGTCATGTTATTTGCAAGGCTGCAATGAGCATTCTTACTACACTTTTCTTCTTTTGACCACATGTAAGTTTCTCTAGAATTGCTAGATTGCATATGCTCAACAATGGAGAGCAAAATAGTAGTCTCTACATAAAAAAGCCGCACTAATATAATACATTCCTACTACCAGCTTGAGAATATTCTACCTAATTCCTAGCAAAAAACCTGATTTTCAGTCGTTTTCCCACAATTGTACACTTATACTTACATGCTTCAATAATTTTAGAGTAAAATGTAACAAATCACTGTTAAAATACAATAAAGAGTACCTGTGTTGTATATTTCAGTAACTTTAGGGAGTCACAGTCTGAGTATTTTTGAATTCTGCTTCTAAAATGTCATGATATCTTTATAGTTCTGTTGATGATTATATAGTATTTATTGCTGCTTAGGATCAACAATTTCAAATGATACTTTACACTGAAATGAGATACTTACAGAATTTGATTTTATGTTAAGTCTAATTTTAGTCCCAGAGAAGGTAATGTTGTCTTAAAGGCTTGGACCAGGTTTTTTTTTTCTCTTGGTCTAGGAAGTTCATTTAACAAGGGATGTAAAACAATAATGTCTCTGTCCGTGATATTCCATATGAAATCATTTCCAACCAGCATTTTTGTCAATTTTCAAGTTTGCTAAGTCCAAACAGCCATCCTTGATATATAATGACACTTGTATAGCGTTATTTTTTCAACAGTCCATCGGCCTTCCATGTGATTAAATCTAATGCTCACGGTACAAGAGCCAGTTGGATCAACCCCCCTGAATCTTGTCCAGAGGGCCAGCTGGGGGTTGTTGTAGTCCTTCTGTCATTTCTCTGGGCCACTACAATGCATCACGGTCCCATAGCATAGCATGCATTTGGAACCTGCCTTATCGGGGCTGACACTGATGCATTCATAATCCATTTTATTAAACACTATTCAATTAGACACTGAAAGTATTTGGAGTCACAAGACTATGGGTATTTATTTAAGCCACACAACAGCAGGGAAATTTTTCCAACTACACCATTTGAGAGGGAGAGAGGGAGGGAAGGAGGAAGGGAGGAATAGAGCAAACTTCCCCCATGCCTAAGGTAGCACTAACCTGCCCTATCAGCCTGTTAAATCTGCAACTGCCTGAAGTCAAGCCAGTGGACATTAAGGTTTCTTCTCAGAGCTGCCTGTTGACATCTGTCCATTGGATACCATTATGCATTATCCACATTTCCTCCTGGACTATGGTTTGTTGTTTTAATTCTTGGAATCTCGTTAATTGGATGTTTTATTTAAAATGCAGTCTCCTACCAATCTTTACGACTTGTGCTTTCTCTATTTTAAAATCCTAAGGTACAAAACTCTTTATTTTCATTTTTTAAAGTTTTCATTTTGTCTCTTTGCTATCCAGGTCTTCAACCCTCTGGCTACTCCCTACCTAAATGGAAAGCCACTGACCCAACCTTGCTGACTGTGTAACTCCTCCTCCCTTCCCTAGCCTTCTTCAAAGTCTACTCTATATTCAGTGTCCAGCTAGGTGTGCTCTCTGTTCCCTTGATCTGTATACCTATGACAATATCATACCATACAATATCATATCATACTAGGGGTTCATAGTAAGTTACCTTTAAATTGTTCATGATACTTGACTCCATCTAATGTTTACTACTGATTGATTTCTACCTTCTTCCAGAATAACATAAGAAATACAAAAACCCAACAACAGTCACTAATCTTCCTCTACACATTTAAATTACACAGTTCCAATCCTAGTTTCCTTACACTAGTTTGGAAGTTACATGCTCTTAATATTAGGGTCACAATTCTAAAAATAGAACATGCATACTACTCATGTTTATCTTATCTCAGACCTTTTCTACTGCCTGAAGTACATCCTTTAGAACTTCTACCACTGTAATTTAATGATGTAGACTTTCATTCTTAGGAGATATTTTCAGTAGGGACAGAGTACTATGCTGTTTGTTTGAGAATATATTCCATTAATTGTTGATTTCCATCATTACCGTTGACAGTCAAAAGAAATGCTGCACCATTCTGGGTCATCTTTTTCCTCTGGCTGCTTTAAAGTGTGTCTTCCCCGCCACCCCCCAATTTCATTATGATTCATGTAGATTTCTTTTTTATTTATGCTTCTTGTAATTTGGGCTTCCCAAACCTGTGGACTGGTGCCACACCAGTTCTGCAAATAGTATCCTTGATCTATTCTCTTTCTTCTGAGATTGACTAAAAACAGGTCCAGCCGGACTGGTGTAGCTAAGTTGGTTGGAGCCTTGGCTAGCAAACTGAAAGGTGGTGGGTTCGATTTCAGCCAGGGTACATGCCTAGGTTATGGATTTGGTTCCCAGTCAGGGCGTGTACAAGAGACAATTGATGATTCTCTCTCATATGATGTTTCTCTCCTTCTCTCTCTCCCTCCCTCCTTTCTCTTCTCTTTTTAAAAAGGTCTGATCCTGTTTTCTTCTGATTCAGTTTTAAAAACTGAATCCTGTTTATACCTCTCTTTCATATTTCCCACCATTCCTCTTCATTTCAGCCCTCTTCTGGTGTATCTTATCTGCTGCTAAAAATATTCTCTGAATTTCCAATTTTCTGGTTATTGTATTTCATTTTTAGAAGTTCTGTTAGCCTACGTGATTTGATTAGTTTTTTTTTCTCTTCAGATATATTAGATTGCCTTATTTCTTTAAATATTAAAAAAAAAAATTACCATTACCAGTGAAATGACCATTTCCACTGGTTCTTGCCTGTTTTCTTGTTTGTATTATCTTTTATTGTAAGCTGCTAAAAGTCCTTGAAAAATGTGAGGATTTCTCAAGACCTAGAATGATGATGCCTTTGTACAGAGATGACGGTTTTCATTCACTTCTAGTCTTTTAAATTGGCTGCAAAAGCACAAGGGTCAGCCTTTTCTTTCAACCTCTAAGGAACACTTTCTCTTTCCCGCTGTTTCCAGACTCCACTCAGTGCCCTGCCATTCTCCAGATGGTATTTACTATGAAGGTACAGCACTCCAGGATCCCAGATTAGCAGTGTATGTAGGTATGTAGGGGTCTAAGTATAATGGCCCCCAATCCTGAAGGGGCCAGGCTCTGACTTCTGAATCAGCCCATATGACTATCAAAACCACAGCTTGCTTCTCCAGGTCTATTTCTCCTAGTACAGGAAGCAGCATACACATGTAAAATCTTCAGGTGGTACTTCACCTCTAATACTTCTAAGGTATTCCATTCCTTTCTGTCTTCTATTGCTGCTGAGAACTCATCCATTTAACTATTGTTCCTTTGTAAGTAATCTGCCTTTTCTCTCTAGTTGCTCTCATGATTTTTTGCTTTTTGGTATTCTGCAATTTGGAGTTTTCTTCAAGGTAATCTGCTCACCTCTTACAGTTTACTCTTTTCACCTCTTGAAGTGCTAAGGTTCCCATATCCTCATTTTTTAATAGTATCTCTTTTCATTATGGCTTCTATTCCTTTTTCAAAAGTCTCTGGTCATTGTGATCATATCTTGTAGTACATTACTTCCTTAGGTGGCTATGAGCTCATCTTCTGCCCATGGGTTATAAGTGTCCCTACTTACTTTTGTTTTTTTCAGGAGCGACATGGTTTATTTTAAATTCTTCCAAAGATTTCTGTGCAGAGTATAAATTCAGAATACACATATGAACATAGTGGGACTGAGGTTCTCCAAAAAGGATGCAAAGCCCCAAGCCTATACTTCACACACAAACTTTGCCACTTTCTTTGGTTGAGGTATTTGGTCTTGCTTTTTTCACATCTTTCCAAAATCCTAGACAAGTATGTGTGTGTGCATGTGTATCCAAGGGGATTCTCAGTTCTAGCCCCCCCACCTTGTGCAGTCACATCTCCTGCCTCTGCAAACTGGTAAAACTCAAGTACTTGTTATAAATTTGCAAATCACCATGGCAGGAGCCCCTGAGTTTATCACTAGCATTCAGTTCCCTTTTCTTTCCTGTAATCTGGAAATGTCATTTTCTCAAGCTTGGCTTTTTTAAATGTTAGTTATATTTTGAACTATTTCTATGTGCATGTGTGGGGGAGGGTCAGGAAGGGAGATCCAGAATAACTGTGTCCTGAATGTGTGAGTCAAGAAAGTGTCAGGTCATTTCCCTCTGGTAGGATGTCACAGCAGGAGACCAACACGTGTAAAAACTTCTACCAGTAATCTGTATCATTTAAGCATTTCAGTAAATCTGGTGCTTGCTAGGACTACAATGGAATAAGAATTGTATTTGTATCTAGAGACACAGTCACCCAGGGACATCATTTTAATATGGAAGGTGCATATGTGACAAAGGGGCCTCACTGGAAGCACAGTCATATGCACATTATTTGGAAGACTTGGCAGGAGTGAAGAATATTTTGTAGCCAGGAAGTGAAGGCTTTCAAAAAGCTATATAAGGAATCTGTATTTTATCCTGTTGAAACGGAAGCCCCTGAAAAATTAAGCTGACACATGGGGCGGGGGGTGGGGGTGTGTGGAGAAGACTGGCTTAATAGAAACACAACTTTGGTGGCTACAGATAGGCTACATTAGAAAAGCCAGAAAAATACTGGAACTATTTAATGACTGCTGTAAGAACTTAGGAGAGACACAAAGATTTTTTTTCTATTTTTTATTTTTTTGGCCTAAAGCACTAGGTGAGGATATTAAGAAAATTAAAAGTTAGACATTCTGGAGACACAAGAAGGGACCTGTAGGGTTGCTAAATTTAGCAAACACAACAAAACAAACAGAAAACAGAAAGTCCATTTAAATTTTTAGTGTGTCTCACACTATATTTGAAACATACTTGATTTGATGTCTCGTATTTTATCTGTCAATTTTACCTGTAGCCAACCATCCATGAAAATAAAAGTGAGGTTTGCAAAGAGGGAGGGAAAAGGCGTAAACATGAAAAAAAGGGTTAGGACTCAATGAGCTAACAAGGCTTGGTTGGCCAAGTTGAGATGTGTGCTTACCTGCATTGTAACTAGTCTGTCATCCACCATCACCTCCTTTGTCAGAAAGTCTGCTCCTATTGTGGCTTTGTATTGATTACTGAATTTCTTGTTCACATACTGGTTCATGAGTGATGTCTTACCAACTCTGAAATTGGAGAAAAACCACAAGTATAAAGCAACTAAGAAGGGAGTGAAACTGATTCTGGTACTTGCAACTCTGAAGGGACATGCCTGTTGTGAGGAACAAGGAACTGGGTTCACAACAAAGGGCCAACAGCAAAATTCCCAGTGTTTCTCATTTGAGGTTGTACTTTCCACTCTTGGGATAAAAACACAGAATACATATATGGACCAGATGTTAAAAAATGCTTGTAAGTTTTGGTATGGGAAACTCAGTAGGTAGAATTTCTTTTTTCCCTTCCAGAAAAATGACAGCAAATGCTTTTCAAAAATATCTCTGCTGTCTTGGGGGTCTCTCCATTTAGTGGTTGCTATTCAGTCCAAGAAACAAATAGCAAGAGAAAGCCATTGGCTTCGAGAGATATATAAAAAATTCAGCCAACCCACTGCTTCAAAGTTAAAACAGAAAAAGCACCGATATTCCACCATACCAGAATCTACCTCAAAAGTATGCTCTCCAAGAGATGTTTTTCGGTAATAAAATTAAGCAAGAGACAATGTGTGATTTTCCTGGTGATAAGTTTAGTTCTGGGTAAGCTGAATATAAAAAAGGCTTCCTCATAGCCAATAACATCACCTTCCTTCCCACAAAGGAGTATACTCATTTTCATATGCCTAAGCAGTGTTCTCCAACACAGGCCACCTGAATCAGAATTTCCAGAGAAGCAGTTGAGAAATCTATAACTGAACAAAGGCCTCATAATTCTTTTCCAGCAGGTCTTGGTAACACAGGCCTAAAAGCAATACCTTTCAATTCTGACAGCACACCAGAATCTCCAGAAAGTGGGTGTGTATGAGTATAAGAGAAAGGGAGGGAGGAGAGAAAGAGTAAGAAAAAATGAGAGTGAGTACTGCCAACTAAGTTGAGCCCACTAGTCTGGGGAAATACTGTTTTAAAAGGCTCCTCCGGTGATTTAAAAAACAGCCAGGGTAGAAAAAATGCTGCCTTTTTAAAGGAAGAGCAGGTATCTTTGGAATAGGGAGGATACCTACATTTATTATTATTATTTATTTTTTAAAATATGTAGGCTCCAGTAGCTCTAAACTTTCATAGGTCACCTCAGAAACCAAATCTAAAAAGCCACCCACAGAATCTTATCAGCTACTAAAGAGTAAGTTAGTGGAAGATCTTGGATCAGACTAGTCCCAGGCTCTTTCAAATATAGGCCTAAAACAGGCATAGCAGTGGGAGAATACTGCACAACATACCCCAAACCTGTATGTGGCAGGCACAATGCCAATAGCAACAAGTCTACATAAACAGGAGTTCCTAGTCTAACCAGCTTGGAAAAGAGGAATTCCATGAAATTATTACTAGCTGAGTAATAATTTCCCTATTCACCACCCTATTCACCAAATCATGCCAAAAATCAGAGAACATGGGGTTATACAGTATAAAAAGGAATAATTCAAATTTCTGCTGTGCCAAGATAGCAGGGAGATATAGGGCCCTAATGTCTCCACAATTAGAGAAGTGGCAAATGTCAGCATGGAGGGCACGGGTTCCAAGGAGGTGAAGCTTTTAAATCCAAGCCAATTTGTTAGCTCAAATTTACGAGGAACACTTACCCAGAATCTCCCAGGATGATAACTTTCAGCAACACTTTCTTCCTAGAGGTCATCCTTCAAACTAAAAGAAGAAAGAAGAAAGCATTGTAAGGAAGATAGAAACACCAAGGTGAATCACTTTCTGAGGCACAAACATCTAACTGCTCCAAGAGAACTACGCCCTGAGCCTTCCTGCTGGCTATTTCCATACCATCTACAGGCTAATACAGAAAGCAGTATCAGTCATTAGAATTCTGGATCAAAAAGTTAGGTAAAAAGCTTGGCAGGGCCATCCTGCCCCTGGGAGTAAGTAGTCTGAGAAAATTCACTGTCCTGCTAGGATGTGGGATGAATTTGGATTAATGAAGTGATTTTCAATCTTTTTCATCTTATGGCACACATAAACTAATTACTAAAATTCTGCAGCACACCAAAAATATATTATACTTGTTGCCAATCTGACAAAAAAAAAAGGTATAATTTTGATTAATTCACACCAGATAGTTATTATTGTTTTAGCTGTTGTCATTTTTTATTTGACAATCTAAGGGAAGAAAGGTCAGTGCTGCTGACAAAATAGTCAGGTACTGCATGTTTTAAAATTTTTTGCAGTACACTAGTTGAAAACCACTGGGTTAATGCTCCAAGTTGCTCAGCTCCACCCTAGTTCCTTCAGGTGTCTGCTCAAATACCACATCCTCAGAGAGGTGATCACTTTAAAGTAGCACACCCCTCATTTGTCCCCTAGACCTTTATTCTGCCTTATTTTTCTTCAGAGCACATACCACTACTCAATATTTTTATGTGTTATTTTATCTGTCTTCTCCCTCTTATAATAATCTCCATGAAGGCAGTCTTATTCCCCACTGTAACTCCAGTGCCAAGTAGAGAATTATTATCAAATATTGAAGTAGTGCATGAATAATACTTGACTTTGAAGTTCTTAGAACCAGCTTTTTCCAGAAAATCTTTCAGGTAGCTCTCCATACCCTTCACCCTTTGCTTAATCGTCTTCCACAAGTGGCCGCACCAGGGTCTATTTTACTTATCAAGACAGGGCTCCTGTTTTAATTACCTCTCAGTCCCCAGAACCTGACTCAGTGACTTCAGAAAATGAGTGGCTTTCAGAAAAGTAGAGTCCTTAAATCTGGACCCCAACATGAATGACATCTAAAGACTGTTAAAGGAGCACTCCTCCTCAGAGAACTGGAATCCTCAATAGAAGTCTTGTGTTCTTCGCTAGAATCCAGAATTCAGCATTGAATGAGTGCCCTCAAAAAGGGCATCAAATCCTCATCCATTATTATCAGCAGACACTGAAACAGCCAGAGCAGGAGGCTACAGGCAACAAAGTTAACATCCAACTCCTGCCTTCAGCAGAACTGGGGAAAATGTGTTTCTACATTAAACAACTAGGTAAAGAAGTAGGTTCAAAACAGCCTGGTGTTATTCTTCTGTAGTTTGGAAAAACCAAACAGTTAAGAATGAGTCTCAGAAAAGCTACTTTTTAGTTTCCTCTTTAATTACCTAGCTTCCTGAAGGATGAGGCTGATAGTTCTGCCTATAGGGGAGTGACTTAATAATGAATTCTGATCCCAGACTACCTAAATTTTTACTCTGGTTTTGCTGTCTGCTATTACCTGTGTGACCTCAGGCAAGTCATGTAACTTCTCTGTTGGGATAGGAATATAGGGATAAGAGTTCTATGTCCTGAATGAGTAAAATGCTCAGGACAGTGAATAAAATACAGTAGTTAGTAAATGTTGGCTATCATTCTAATGTGCCCCAAAACACAGAGATTCATAAATAACGGGACAGAATACAGAGGTAATGAGGTCACAGAGAGTAGGTTAGGTAATTAAGCTACACTACTCTGCTGTTTCCAGATGCTTGGCTGTCAACTGTCTTCTTTCATCAAGAGGTGTTGCACCAAAGACCACAAACTGAAAGGAAATATTAAACCTGACTACTGCTCCATAGAGCAGGATTAGATAACGTGACCTATTACTGAAAGTGGCATTTTCTGTGGCTTTAGAAAACTGTGGGAACCAGCCAAGGCTCGAGGCAGTTTACTAGGCACTTAAACTAGGCCCCATCACCTACTTCGAGGTTCAAGGTGTCTCAGTGCCAAAGCCTCATACCCATGGCTGGTCTCTAAACACACTGTACCTTAGTCCCCCAGCACTTGTCTATTAAGCTCCCATTCATGCTCGTTAGAAGGCAGTATAACAATAAGGGGAGTTGTACAAAGCCTGTTTCCTTTAGGCTTCTAGCACATCAAGGTTTTTTGGTTCTTCCTATCAGCATATCTCAGAGATAGTGCGTGTCTGGTTCCAAAACATCACAACACAACAAATACCACAATAAACCAATTTTATGGTTCCCCAGTGAGCATAAAAGTTATGTTTTCACTACACTGTAATCTAGAAATATATGATAGCATTATATCCAAAAAATGTAAATACAACACCTTAATTATTATTATTATTATTTAAGATTTTATTTATTTTTAGAGAGAAGGGAAGGGAGGGAGAAAGAGAGGGAGAGAAACATCCATCAGTTGCCTCCTGCACATGCCCCAACCAGGAACCTGGCCCACAACCTAGGCATGTGCCCTGACCAGGAATTGAACCAGCAACCTTTTGGTTCGCATGCTGGCCCTCAACCCATGAAGCCACACCAGCCAGGGCACAACACCTTAATTAAAACTACTTTAATGCTGAAAGAAAATCATCATCTGAGCCTTCAGTGAGTCATCATCATTTTGCTGATGATGTTGCCTCAATGTTGATCCCTGATGACTGATAAGGATGGTAGTTGCTGAAGGTTGAGGAGGTTGTGGCAATTTCTTAAAATAGAACAAAAATGAAATTTGCTGCATTGATTATTCCTTTCACAAAGATTTCTCTGTAGCACAAAATACTGTCTGATAGCATTTTACTCACAGAACTTCTTTCCAAATTGGAGTCAGTCCTTTCAAACCCTGCTATTGCTTTATCAACTAAGTTTATGTAATATTCTAAATCCTTTGTTGTCATTTCAGCACTCTTCCCAGCAGCTTCACCAGGAGTATATTCCACCTCAAGAAACAAGTTTCCTTGCTGATTCATAAGAAGCAACTCCTCATCCATTTAAGTTTTAACATGAGATTGAAGAATTCAGTCACATCTTCAGGGTCCACTTGTCATTCTAGTTCTCTTGCTGTTTCCACCACATTTATAGTTACTTCCTCAACTGGAGTCTTGATGCCCCTCAAAGTCATCTATGAGGGTTGGAATGAACTTCTTCCAAGCTCCTGTTAAATGCTGGTATTTGGCCCTCTTCCCATGAATCACAGATGTTCTTAATGGAATCTGTAACTTTAACTCCTTTCCCGAAAATTTTCAGTTTACTTTTCTCAGATTCATCAGGGGAATCACTATCTATGGCAGCTACAGCCTTACAAAATATTTCTTAAATAGTAAGACTTGAAAGTTAAAATTACTTGATCCACGCACTGCAGAATGGGTTACTGGGTTAGCAAGCATGAAAACAGCATTAATCTCGTTGTACATCTCTTGGGTGACTGGGTGCACTGTCAATGAGCAGTACCATTTAGAAAGGCATCTTTTTTCTGAACAGTAGGTATTAACAGTGGGCTTAAAGTATTCAGTACACCATATTATAAAGAGATGTGCTGTCATCCAGGCTCCCCCAACCCCCCCTCCCCCATTTATAGAGCAAGCGAGAGTAGGTTAACATAATTCTTAAGGGCCCTAGGATTTTTACAATGGTGAGTATGTCATCAGCTGCATAAACCCCTAAGAACAGTCAGGCTGTCCTTTGAAGCTTTAAAGCCAAGCACTGACTTCTTTTAGCGTCTTCTAATGTGAGGCTGTTTCATCTACACTGAAAATCTGTTTAGTGTAGCCACCTTCATTATCTTAGCTAAATCTTCTACATAACTTGATGAAGCTTCTACATACATCAGCACTTGCTGCTTCACCTTGCACTTTCAGGTTATGGAGATGGCTTCTTTCCTTGAACCTCACTGACTAAGCTCTGCTAGCTTTCGAAGTTTCTTCTGCAGCTTCCTGGCGTCTCTTAGCCTTCTCAGGACTGTTCTGCATTAGGCTCTGTCTGTCTGAATGCTGCAGTTGGTTTGACCCTCTATCCAGACCACTAAAACTTTCTCCCCAACAATAATAAGGCTGTTTTATCTTCTTATCATTCATGTGTTCACTGGAGTATCACTTTTAATCTTCAAGAACTTTTTCATTGCATTTAGAACTTGGCTAACTAACTAGTCCAAGAGGCTGAGCTTTCAGACATGCCTTCCTCACTGAGCTTAATCATTTGTAGCTTTTGATTGAAAGAAAGAGACACGTGACACTTCCTTTCACTTGAACATTTAAGAGGCCACTGTTCAGTTACTAACTGGCCTGATTTCAAAAGGAGAGGGAAAAGAGGGGAAGGGGGGTTGCTGCAGCAGTAAGAACACACACATTTATTGATTACATTTACCCTTTTATATGGGCACGTTTTGAGGTGTCCCACCCCAAACAATTGCAATATTAACAAAGATCAGTGATTACAGATCACTATAACAAATATAAGAATCATTTAAAAATTGGAAATATTGGGAGAATTACTAAAATGTAACAGACATGATGTGAGCAAATGATGTTAGAAAAATGACGTCAACAGACTTGCTCAAAGCAGGGTTACCACAAACCAAAAATTAAAAAACAAAAACCAAACCCCCCACGATATCTGCAAAAAAGCCAGATATGAGTTTATATTCCAAACTGTTATCTGGGGAGTCTCACAGAGCCCCATCTTCCTCCCCAGGGACTGCCTTTGACCAAGGTTAAGAGTCTCACCCCAAGGTTTGGTACCATACTTGGGGCTTGAGATCAGAATTTCAAATCCAAAGAAGGAAAGAAGAGCAAACTAAGAGAGAGATAAAAAAAAGTCTGAGAAGCTTTGCAAAGAATTCTTCAAGAATATTTCAAGAATTCTTCAAGAAAACCACTAATATTGAGAAGGGGAAAAGGGATATATATCCGTAACTTGGTTTAGTATGGTTCATTGGTATACCAAATATTTAATAATATTGGAAAGAAAGCAAACAACCAATACATAAGCCTCTAATCCTGCACGACAGATTTCATGTTTGTTTCTTTTTGCCTTTCTGCTCACACAGGCTGCAGGCTTATCTCTCTGGCCATCTGGTCAGGCTGACTGACCCTTTTGGGCAGGGGAGGAGCCTCTTCCTTATCTGCAAACCCCAGTTACAGTAATCCCAGCAACTACCTGAGGACACACAAGGGAAGTCCTGTAAGTCCCCACTACAGCAGTCACACAGCATCAGCACACAATCTGGTATTCTGTTCCCTCCACATTTTCATTTAGGGCTTGCTAACATTTGGGGGTTGTTGCAAATGGTATCTAATAGCCAACCCAAGGAAATTCCACATTTGGTTTCACCAGGACATTGATGGCTTTAAACTGGTAACAGTTAAGAGCTATGTTTTTTGTACGTAATGTTCTCCAGGATAAAGAATGGGACACTTGGCCCTGGCTGGTGTAGTCCAGTAGACTGAGCATGGGCCTGCGAATCAAAGGGCTGCCATTTTGATTCTCAGTCAGGGCATACGCCTGGTTGTGGGCCAGGTCGCTAGTGAGGGGTGCTTGAGAGGCAACCACACACTGATACTTCTCTCTTTCTCCTTCCCTTCCCCTCTCTCTAAAATAAATAAAATCTTAAAAAAAAAGAATGGGACACTTGTTTCTAGGGAAAAAACTAAAAAAAAAAAAACAAAACAAAAAAAAAAAAACAAAGGTTGTACACAACCTTTGTCACAAGAAGCTGCCCAACCATCAGAGTTGTTAAAAATTTCCACTGGCAGTTTTTCTTTTCTGTTACCCATTTCCATCATCATCTTCATGGATTTCTTTTTAAATCATAAAAATGTTACAAATTTCTAACTAGAAAACAGTTCACTAATGCATAGACCACTTATTTCTACAGGAGAAAATGAAGCAGGCAGAGCAGAAAGAAAAAGTTGTTGACCCCTGTTCCTTAGAAATGAACATTTTAATAACATCTATTAATCTGGTTATAAATAAGTATCTTCTAAAACCTGTCTAAAATAAGGTATGTTCTGAACACATTTTCTTTCTTCTGCTATCAAACCAAATTTCATCAGGGTGCCTTAGAATGAGTTCCTTGGAAGAACAGACATTTGGGGGTACAAACCCTCACAATATTTAATATGATTATAATTGATTCTTTCTCTTCAGTGTGTTTCTTGTGTAATAAATCAAAATATAGAATTTCCCTCCATTAGCCTGCTTCTCTGAGGCAGGGAAGTCAGCTGGCCATACAGGCAGACACAACAAGGAAACCCCAAGCAGGTGAAAGGTCAGGGAAAATCCTACTCAAGGGTATGGGCTGGCCAGGGTTAACAAGGGCAGAAAAGGCCTGACAGAGAATACAAAGGGGTATGTAGGGGGTGGGAAATGAGGAACAAACCACTGGTGTGGGTAAAATGAGAAGAGCAGGGAAGGGATAGTAAGGTCAGCGTCAGTGCACCATTTAAAAGTCTGGATACCTGGAAGTAAAACAATTTTGCGTGGTGATCAGAAACATACAATGACTAGACAAGTGGAGGTGAGGCTCTATAGGGAACTGCAGTATCAAAGCCTGGAAAGCAGTTTTGGGGAATCCATAAAGATAACAGTGTAGCCCCAGCCCCGCCTGGTGTAGCTCAGTGGATTGAGCATGGGCTGTGAACCAAAGGGTCGCTGGTTCAATTCCCAGTCAGGGTACATGCCTAGGTTTAGGGCCAGGTCCCGGGGATGGGGGTGGGGCACGTGACAGGCAAACACATTGATGTTTCTCTCCCTCCCTTCCCCCCTCTAAAAATAAAATCTTAAAAAACTGAACCAGGTGTTAATCATATCCAAGGTCACAAATCAATTAAGTGGTCACAGTGGCAAAGCCAGAATTACCAAGTGTCAGTGCATGAAAATACCAGGCCACTTAAACCAATTGATTTTCTATAATCCATTAACATTTTTACTTGCTTGTTGTTTTTAACCTGTCTACTTGTGAAGAGCTAGGTCTTTCTTTTTGAAATTACTTTACAAAATGTGCCCCCCCCAAGTGCCAAAACTTCCAGTATCCACTTGAAACCATACATAGTTATTACACTATTACTGACTATATATTCTCTATGCTGTACTTTACATACATGTGAACAGCTAAATCTTAACGAAAAAGATGACTTTCATGTTGCCCTGTCCGCTCTTCACCACCTCCAATTAAAATACAATCAAACCTTGGTTCTCAAATGTCTCCTCAGCCAAGCTGTTGATGGAAAAAATGTGTCGGTTGTTGGAAAAAACTTTGGTTCTTGACCTGCAAACCTTTCATGCTGATACCTGTATGATCAGTCACACATCTCTCAGGTGACACCCAAAGGAGAGAATGTGTAAGTATAAATCAGTTTACCACTAAATCTCACGTTGTTAACATCTCAGGAAACTACTTTGTGAATATTTTGGGGGTTTTTTGCTTTTGTTGCTGCTTATTATTAAATACATGCATAAGTCACCATAGGCCCTAAAAAGGTTAGTAATAGCAGGAAAGTAAAAAGGAAAGTTGTGAGAACGAGAGTGCATAAATAAAGAAATAATTGCAAAGTATGATAGAAGTGTTCATGTGTCTGATCTGGACACCAAATATGGCATATTGAAATCGACAATTAGCACAATTTGAAAACTTAAAAGAGGACATCAAGAGTGCTGTTACTAAAGAGTGTGAAAGTGCTCACCAAACAATGCATAAGCAATTGAAGAGATAGAAAAATTGTTGATTTGGATAAATGAAAAGCAGGTAGCTGGTGATAACACTTCAGAGGCAATGACATGTGAAAAAGCGAAGATGCCGCATGCTGACCTCCTGAAAGACACCCCTGGAATGAGTACTGGAAAAAGTGATTCGTTTAAGGCTACTAGGGGGTGTGGTTCAATAAATTTAAGAAAAGAAGAGACATTCATAGTGTAGTTGAGGCATGGGGAAGCTGCCAGTTCTAACAAAGTAGCCGCTGATGATTCTGTGACAGAATTTCAAAAACACATAGAAGCTGAGGGAATTTGTTCCCCAACAAACGTTCAAATGTGATGAAACAGGCCTCTTCTGGAATAAAATACCAAAGAGGACCTACATCACACAGGAGAAGTCAATGCCAGGACACAAGCCAATGAAGGGCAGGCTGACGTTGTATGGGAATCTGAGTGGGGACTTTAAATTGAAGCCTCTACTTGTCTACCATTCCGAAAATCCACAAGCTTTCAAGAAAAAGGATGTCATGAAAAAAAAGTTAAATATGATATGGAGAGCCAATAGCAAAGAATGGGTAACCAGGCAAATTTTTAAAAATCCTCATCCCAGAACATTTTTTTCATTTTGTTTTTAGAGAAATAGGAAGGGAGAGAGAGAAACATCCATGGGAGACAGAAACATCAATTGCTTGCTTCCCGTACATGCATGGACCGGGGACTGAACCTGCAACCTACATATGTGCCTTGACCAGGACTCAAGCCAGTGACCTTTGGGTTACGGGCCAGGGCCAGGTAACTTCTTATTGAGTGGATTCACGAAGTGTTTGCCCGAAGTGTGAAGAAATACCTCTGTGAAACACAACTGCCACTCAGGGCACTTCTTATAATGGACAACACTCCTGTCCACCCTCCAGGCTTGGAGGCCAAATTGGTGGAGGCGTACAGTTTCATCACTGTTAGGTTCTTGCCACCTAACACAACTCCTCTCAACCAAGCCCATGGACCAGCAGGTCATTTCTAACTTTAAGAAACTACACAACAACACTGTTTCAAGGGTGTTTTGAAGTGACCTCTGAAACTAATTTAATGCTCAGGGAGGTCTGCAAGGAACATTTTAATATCCTCACTTGCTTGAGGCTCACAGATAAAGTGTTTGTGTGTGTGCGTTGGCGGGGATGTGTCTTTGAGAACCATGCAATTAGCCTGGAAGAAATTGTGGCCTGAGTCTGTTGCGAAGCGTACTTGCTTCAGAGATAGATGATGACGATGATGATGTGGAGGAGTTGGTAGATTCCCACAACACTGAGCTAACCACCAAGGACCTTTTCAAGACCTTCAGAGGGAACAGCAACAGATGACAGCCGAAAAGCTCTCTTCAGAGGAAGAGGAGGGAAGAGAGGGTATTCTTACTTCACTAGTCAAGGAAACGCTTGGGAAATGGGGGAAAAATGCAGTTTTATTGAGAAATATCACTCTGAGAAAAAGTAGCAAACCGTGCAATAAACTTGTTCAATGAAAATGCAGTGTTTCACTGCAGGTAAGTGTTAAAACACCAGCAAAAATAAACATCACTGGATAGGTTATTAGTGAGACAGAGGCCCAAGTGAGCCTGAAGCAAGTTATAGTGGAACAGAGACAAAACAAACAAACAAAAAAAACCCCAAACACTCCAGAACAGCTACCTAATGTTTTTATGGAAGGAGACTCCCCTTTGTTCTTTTTTTTTTTAATGTATTTATTGATTATGCTATCACAGTTGTCCCATTCCCCCCCCCGTCACTCCACTCCATCCTGCTCACCCCCTCCCTCCCATATAGTTCATGTCCATGGGTCATACTTATAATTTCTTTGGCTTCTACATTTCCTACGCTATTCTTACCCTCCCCCTGTCTATTTTCTACCTACCATTTATGCTACTTATTCTCTGTACCTTTCTCCCATCTCTCCCCCTCCCACTCCCCTGTTGATAACCCTCCATGTGATCTCCATTTCTGTGGTTCTGTTCCTGTTCTAGTTGTTTGCTTAGTTTGCTTTGTTTTTGTTTTAGGTGTGGTTGTTAATAACTGTGAGTTTGCTGTCATTTTTACTGTTCCTATTTTTGATCTTCTTTTTCTTGGATAAATCCCTTTAACATTTCATATAATAAGGGCTTGGTGATGATGAACTTCTTTAACTTGACCTTATCTGAGAAGCACTTTATGTGCCCTTCCATTCTAAATGATAGCTTTGCTGGATAGAGTAATATTGGATGTAGGTCCTTGGCTTTCACGACTTGGAATACTTCTTGCCAGCCCCTTCTTGCCTGTAAGGTCTCTTTGGAGAAATCAGCTGACAGTCTTATGGGAACTCCTTTATAGGTAACTGTGTCCTTTTCTCTTGCTGCTTCTAAGATTCTCACCTTCTGCTTAATCTTGGCTAATGTAATTATGATGTGCCTTGGTGTGTTCCTCCTTGGGTCCAGCTTCTTTGGGACTCTCTGAGCTTCCTGGACTTCCTGGAAGTCTATTTCCCTTGCCAGACTGGGGAAGTTCTCCTTCATTATTTGTTCAAATGAGTTTTCAATTTTTTGTTCTTCCTCTTCTCCTTCTGGCACCCCTGTAATTCGGATGTCGGAACGTTTCAAGATGTCCTGGAGGTTCCTAAGCCTCTCCTCATTTTACCAAATTCTTGTTTCTTCACTCTTTTCTGGTTGGATGTTTCTTTCTTCCTTCTGGTCCACACCATTGGTTTGAGTCCCGGTTTCCTTCACATCACTATTGGTTCCCTGTACATTTTCCTTTGTCTCTCTTAGCATAGCCTTCATTTTTTCATCTAGTTTTCGACCAAATTCAACCAGTTCTGTGAGCTTCCTGGTTACTGTTTTGAACGGTGTGTTTTGAACGGTGCATCTGATAGGTTGTCTATGTCTTCATTGCTTAGTTGTATTTTTTCTGGAGTTTTGATCTGTTCTATCATTTGGGCCATTTTTTTTTTTTTGTCTTGGTGCTTCTGTTACTTAAAGGGGCGGAGCTTTAGGTGTTCCCCCCGGACGGGGTAACACTGGTCGCTGCAATGTGACGCTGTACGTGGGGGAGAGGCCGAGAGGGAGCAATGGCGCCCGCTCCACTCTTCACGGGATCTCAATCACTCCCTCTGCTACGCACAATCAAATTGGGCCCCTCTGGTGCTGGTTCCCGAGTGGGTGGGCTTGTGCACACTCTAGGCTCCTGTGGGTCTCTCCAATGACCTCTCCTGTGAGGCTGGGAGTTTCTCCCACTTCCGCCTCAACCCCCACGGGTGTTTTCACTCAGAGGTTTGAGGCTTTATTTCCCTGCTGGAGCCCTGGGTTGTGAGGTCCGCTTTGCTCCCTGCCGTTAGTCCGGTTTATCTGTGTGCGACTGTAGGGCCGCAGGGTCTGCCAGCTGTCAGACTGCCTGCCCCATTTGTCCCACACTCCGCCAGTCTCAGTCCCGCAACGGCAACGCAAGTCCTTTCGGCCCCGGCTGCCAGTCTCTGCCCCTCCTACCGGTCTGGATGAATGTTTAGGCAAGTTTATTCCAGATTAAGGCTTGATAATCATCTCTGGTTACCTATAATAATCAGCCTCTGATTGGAGGGCAAATAAGACTGTTTAGTCTTGCCACTAAGAAATCTGAGGTTAGAAACACCTCACATATACTTTCTAAAAGGCAGGAGTGGGGCAAATAAAAAATTGTTACAATTTTGATTAAAAAAAGGTAACTTCTTTTAACATCGTTTTGAGAAAGGGAGAAATAATATGAATATCAATTTGGATTCCCATCCCAGAGGAGGTTATCATAAAAACGGAAAAGTCCGAATACGAGTAGAATTTTCAACAAATATCATCCAGCCAATGCCAACTGGCAAAAAGACATTGCACAATGACTCTAGAAGAGCAAGAGAGAGCCACAAAATATCATTAAGAGGAATAATAAACAACTCTCAATATTACCTCCAAACCTGGAGGCGGAAGGATGGAAGTTATGCTGACTAAAAGATAGGTTTGCTTGATGGGCATAGGAAACAGCATAAGCAAAGCAAGACTAGCTACACAGAGGCCTAAACTCAGACCAACTTTGACGTATGTAAGCTCTCATCACCAATTGCTTCTCTTGAATACTCGCTATGTGTGTGTCTCTAGGCTAAACGTTAAAAAAAAAAAAGTTTTATTGATTGATTCTATAGAAAAGGGAGAGAGAGAAACGAAACATCGATGTGAAAGACAAACATCAACTGGCTGCCTCCCATATGTGCCCCAATTGGGGGTCTAACCCGCAACCAAGGCATGTGCCCTGATAGGGAATCGAAC
Source organism: Desmodus rotundus (assembly GCF_022682495.2). NCBI lineage: Eukaryota > Metazoa > Chordata > Mammalia > Chiroptera > Phyllostomidae > Desmodus > Desmodus rotundus. The sequence goes on from NC_071396.1 coordinate 57,179,547, forward strand.
CAGCAACGTCTGGGTTCCTATAACAACACTCCAACCAACTGAGCCATGCAGCCAGGGCAATGCTAAACATTTTACCTGTGTCATCTCATCTAGGGAAGCACGAAGGTTAAGATAACTTAATGCTACACATGGGATCATTTAAGGATGTTTAACGTGTCCTTTGGGACGGGGGCTAAAGTGTAGTCAAGGATTAGCAAATGTAAATACTACAAGAAAGAGGAAAAAGGGGAGGGAGGGGAGTTGTGACAGACTGGCTGGAGTTAAAAATAAAAATGGCTTCAAAGTTCTAAGCCCAGGGAAGAGGCAAGAGAAATATCACTGAATAATGTTTTGTAAAATTCAGAATTAAAACTATTACAGAACAGACCTGGGGGGGGCATAAACAATATACTATTACGGAAAGGATCACCCCTTTCTCTCTGGGGGTCCCCCCCCAAACACCTACTAGGTTCGCCTTGCCTGCTGCCAGGGGAAAGATGTCTCTCAATGCCAGAGACTGGTGAAAAGGAAAGGAATTATTTACTTAAAAGTTATATAAATAAACTTAGAGTAATGACTTAACATCATTAAAATACTGAAGTCCTTTAGAATACCCACAGGTGCACACAGTCCTTCCTTCTCCCTCTGACCAGTCTGGGGTACCGTATCTCAGGAAAAGAAGTAGAAGTCTGTGTGATTCAGGCTCCCGGCACCATCAGCTGTGTCGCCGCCACGGGGTCCCCACTCTGCCAAAGCAATGTGGTTCTCTCCCCCTACTCCACCAAGACCGCATGGTCCTCCCTCTTCTCCTCCAAAACCGCGTGGTCTTCTCTCCCTATGGCTGCCACGCCTGGGTTTAAATCCCGGCGCCAGTCTTCCTCTGCAGCCCCATTTCCAACTCCTCCTACAATCAGTTACACCTAATTCCCATATTCTTCCACCTTTACTGGGCTGCCACATAGTAAGTCTGGACAGGTGTGGCCCCATGGCATAGGTCCAAGCTCTCACGCAGGCTCTGTAACCAGGAGAAGTTGCTTCCCAGTTACATCTTGGGTGAAAGTCACTCTCATTTCCCTGGCTCAAAGCATGGCCACAGGTATTTAAAATATCTATGAAACCAGTTTAAGGTTATAGATATGTTAAATGACCATGCCAGAGGTTAGCTGCACAGCTGTTGCTGTACAAAACAGCTCTGAATGGCCGAGCTCCATGTGTCCCTTCCCCCAGCTCAAGCTTGTGGGGGTGAGGACATCCTATATATATTTTTCTAATATTTCCTGGACACCTTGAGTTCTGGACCCCATTGCAAATCCCTATTTGGGCCCCCCCTCTTGGCTGCACCCTTTTACAAAACCAAAGTCATAATTTCAAACAACAGCAAACATGTTCCACCTATAAGAAAACAAGAAAGATGAAACTTGGAGATGTTCGGAAACTCCACAATCAGATGGTACAGAAACCAAATACAGGTAACAAGACGGTGACGGAGTCAAAAATACAGCCATACAATCAATTCTGAAAGTACCTAGAGTAGGGAACCCAAGCCTCAAAGAAGGCAGGCAGCTCATTCTGGGTAGGGGGGCAGGAGTGGAAAGACCGCCAGTATGGCAAGGAAGAACAGCATGAGCTCATGGCTTTGACAAAAGCCATTTCTATGGAATTATAGTCATTTGGCCCGGGGGTGGGGGGGTGGGGAGGGGGGGTGGAGTTCAGGGTAGTGCTGGTGTTCTAGAAATTGATACAAGATGAGACTAGAAAACAGAATTTAGCAATTGGTCAGGACGATCACTACATTTGAAGGCACAATAGGCATTTAGACAAGGAAGCCAGAATCTTACTTTTAATTTTTAAGCAGACTTTGCCTTGTTTTTATTATTCAGTTCTCATTTAAGTCACCCAGAGCACCTTCAACTGCCTTTCAATTTGCTATTCAATTCAACTATGTTTCAGAATAATCCTAAAGCCTTAAATCTAGGTTCTATACTCCCAGAGCACCAGGGTCCATCTGTAGCTACTTTTTTTCACTCCCTTCAGGTCAAATGCTACCTTCACTGACAGGTACCATCTTGACCTCCCCCCAGTCCAAGACACTCAACCCTTCCTTCCACCAGTTTCCATTACATTCTCCTTCACTGCCTGGGGCAGCTGAAACTCTACAATCCTAGGCTCAATAGGGCTTAATACGGAGCCTTAGGGAGTTCAATAGGGAGAGGTGGGACAAGAGTCAGGAGGGCCACACCCGCTTTTGTTGGCCTTTTGACAGCACAGAAGCCTGAGAGCAATGTACTGAACAGGAAGACACCCACCTACCAGAGTATCTCCACTTCTGCTGCCATCCCCAAAAGGAACTCCACTATTAAATCACAACCCTCTTAACTGAGCTCTGTTTCTATTTATGCTAGTCTATGCAGTTACTCCTTTTTTTCTGAGACAATGGAATTTATTCAACTTGAAATACATGGCCAATTGAATAAGGCATAACTTGTATTCTCCAAGTAAGATTTTTACTTCAGTGATATTACAAAATAGGCTACTACTCTGTTGTTCCATTTAAAACTATCACTTCTAGGGAGTAAACTCAGTAGGAAAAATTACTAGAGGCCTTCAAAAGGACACTTTGAGGGTTCAGGGGATAGAGACAGACACTTTCATTACAATAAAAAAATCTAGTGAGAGAAGCACATTAAGGAGGTACCCAAATATTTTACAGAAACCTAATTCCTCTCCTCCTTCTACAGAGTCAAGAAGCTCTTCTCTAATATTTGGTTTCTGATCATGCCATGAATAGAACTCTTAAGCTCCATTACTACCAATCAGTCATATTAATCTTCATTCATTATATAAATATCAAGGGCAAGAACAGACACTACACATGAAATCACATGAAATGCAAAAGTAAAACACTACTGTGATAAAGATATGTTAACTGTATTTTAAGGGTAACCAGCTTAGTTGGGAGAATCAGGGAAAGATTCCTCATGAATTGACTGAACCTGGATCTGAAGGAGGCAAAGAGACTGAAAGAATTTTCCTGGAAGAACAGCATATGTGAAGCCTTATTGCAGGAAAAAACAAAAATCTGGAGGTATATGGCCAGTTCTCATGGGACCTGGCAGACCACGGCAAGGCCCTTAAGCCAGAGCAACAATAAGGCCACCTTTTTGGAGATTTTTATGCAGTAGTGTTCATACTGACACATCATCATCCTGCCTGCCGTGGGTAGTGAGGGAGTACTTCATTGCTATAGCAGTGAAGAGGGTGCTGTAAGCTTCAGGCAAGTATGACTGCACTAGAGTAGTGGTGAAAGTGAGAGGAAATGGAGGCATTTTAGGGTCTGAAGTAAAGATAGACAACATTAAGTGATGGACTGGGCTGAGAAGGATATAGGAAATGAGGAAAATGCCAAGGAAGTCACCTAGGTTTATGTCTAATACAACCAAAATGGTCTTAGGACAGGGAATCCTGAAATAGAGCCAGAAATTTTTTGGAAGGGAATTGTTTTTCAATTAGACATGCTAAGTTTGAAGTGAACTTGACAAAGACATGGTCTATACTCAATTCAGTATGTGTTTTATTTGGTTAATGTTCAAAATGTCTTTAAATGGTAAATGTAAATTGAATGGAGGACAGACATTGACCAAAATACAGATGTCATAAAGCACAGGTGGCAAATACAAGGCCCATGGGCTGAATCTGGCCCTCCACCTTGTTTCTACCCTGTGGCAGCACCAAACTCTCGCTTAACTGTTACGGAGTAGTTACATTTATAGAGTCCTAAAATTACATTCAGCCCTTTGAAGGCAACCGCGAGGCTGATGTGGCCCCCAGTGAAAATGAGTTTGATACCCCTGTCATAAAGGATCTGAGTAAGGGTTACCTTTCATGGTAGGGGGGCGGGAAAAAAAAAGTACAAGCAGAAATACTGTGGGTGGGGCAAAGCTATGACCAACCCAGAGTGGAATCTGCCAAAAGAGGAGCCCACATCTGGGACACAGATGGCTTGGGGAAGAGAGCGGGGCTTGTGGAAATTCTTGTCTTGCTGAAGCAGTTTGTACTCTGGAATGTTCAAGAGCCACTGCTTTAACAGACTGAAGGGTCTCTGGTAGGGAACATGTATTCTGAAGTTCACATTGAACTACTTCCATGTTATAGTTTACAGGGCTTTCAACACTAGGAAAAATAAAAGCTCAGTTGAATTTTATCATATTTCCCTTTCCTCCAATACTGGAGGGCTGGGAGCAATCTTGCAATCAAATCTAATTTTAAAAAATACATTTGTATTTAGTGTTATCTTGTTTCACTGTTAATTGAAGGAATGATGTTTATACTAGGATTTTATAACTTAAGTCTACATGCCTGTGCTAAAACAGGAATGCCAGCATTTACAGGATATGAAGGGCAGTACAAAAAAATAACAGATGGCTGGCCTTGCCTTCTAGAGATTTGCTCTCTGTAGGCAAGAAGACATAATCATTGTATAGGGCAGTATAAATACAATACAAGAGTAGCATAGCAAGGAAGAGAACACTATCAGCAGTAATACTAAACAGCTTGTACATGCAATGCCTAAGGAGGATTCAATGTGTCAAAAATAATTGGGCAGGATGTTTTACTTGTTTTCATTCCCTTACAAACTTCAGAGAAGTTCCCAAGAACTGAAATGAGAAAGAGCAACACTATGAAGGGTCAGATTTGGGGAGCAGCTGGACATCACAGAAACCAGAGTTTTCTAAGGCCAGCTGGGATGTGAGAGCAGGGCCTGAGAGCATGAATTCACCAAGACTGGAGGCCTGAGTGGGTACACAAAAAAACTGAAGCCCAGGTTGCCTGCCCAGGTGCTCCAGGTGACCATACAAGGGAGTTAGTTATCCAGTGTAACCTTGCAACATTTCTCCAGAATATGCCTAATTTCCACCCCCAAATGCCCTGTCTCAGCTGAACTTCCCATTCCTCTTCCTTTGTACTCAGGAGTCTGCTCATCTGGGAGCTGTTTTAAGAGCCAGTTTTCCTGGACACCAGTCCCTAAGCCCCCAGAGCATCTGGGTCCCAAGGCACCCTTTTAACATACTAAATCATAACTACCTGTTTATCTGCCTATCTCCCAACTGGGAGCAGAGGAAGAGGCAAGCTCTCCTTGAAGGCAGTCTTCTCCATCCCTGGATCCCCACATCCAGCAGTGCCTTCACATGTGAGGGCCTGGTAAACAACTACTGCTCAGATAGTGCACACACCCAGAGGCCAAGGAAGAGACCTGGAGAATGGTGGTCTTTCTTGGTTTAAATACACAGTTCCAGGGTGCTGCTCCTGAGTGCTGTCTTCTAGGCTCAACCCAGGACTAATGATTCTAAGTTTCTTAGCACAAAGCAGAAGACTTTAAGCCTCTTGCCCATCATTGCACCTCATATGTACCACTTAGCAGGAAAGGCTGGCTGACACTTCTGGCCAGGGCAAAGTCTCTGAAGCAGACATAGTACTAAGTATTGCCTGTGCTCTCACTTAAAAGGTAGAGCCATTACTTCCTTTATCTGTGATCCTTATAGCAGTAAAGGTTGAAGGAAGTAACCAAATATCTACAAGGACTATGCAATACATAAAGAAAAAATACCTTGACACCCCCCTTTCCCCACCAAGTTTCAGTTATTTTTGTGGAAAGCTCCACATCTTAACTGGAGTCTATCATGGCAAAAAGAGTCAAATCGGTACATGTTCACAGTAAGGAGTGGCTAGACATTACAACGCCCAGTTACTCTGTTACCATAAGCAGAACTCAGTGCCATTAAAGCAGTACTATCCCCTAGGTCTAGTTGAGGTAGATTAAGTGGCATTACCAGGTGTGACCTTTTTGTATACTGATTGCAATGCAGATGAAAGGAAGCAGACATCAAACTCTGCCACCCATTTGGGCATCAGCTTCTGTCACAACAGGGCACTGTTCTGGTATATGCAATGTTGTCCATTCAGCTAGGGCTCAAATGGCACTCTTCCTTAGAACTCAGGATTTGTTGACATGGAAAAGTGAGGTAACTTGTCTAAGGCCATACATATTAGTCATCTATAAACTGAGGATCTGAATCAGGCAGTCCAGCTCCAAAGTTCTTGCTCTTAAATTAGGTCTTTCAACAAGAATCACACTGGCTGCTTCTCTAACATTCAAATGTTCAACTGGATGTTTAAGTGCAAGGTACCAGGCCATGTTCTCTTTTATAGTTCTGCTTCGATTGTCCCATTCAAATTTGCTTAAGGATAGTGGGCTCACAGTCCCCTCTAAATGATAAACAGAAGTATATTCTCCCAAACTCTTAGAGAGATGGCTAAACGGTTATGCTGAATATGAGGGAGAGAAAGATGGCTAGAAATTGCCCCCAAAGGCAATTTAAAGTCAATCCTCATGAGGAAGTTCTGGAGAAGTAGAAAGACCATGGGCTCTGGGGTCACCACCATGGGCTCAAATACCAACTCAAACACACCCAGCTATGTGAACTTAAACATGTCTCTGCTTTCATGTGAAAAATGAGGATCCTCTACAAATGAGATATTACTGAGAAAGCTTCTAGCATTCCAAGCAGCACATGAACTATTTTCAATGATTATTACACGAGAGCTTCTCTGTGATGAAAAACTTGTGCCCAGTCAACAAGTATTTTTTCACCTTTCAAATCTCATTACTGTAGTCCCTCACACTAACCTTATGTTAAGTGCTATATACATATGTCAACTCAGTGAAATGTGCCTTTGATCCTAGTTGTATTTCTAATACATACCACACATTGACTCATCATGTTCTACCCAAAACCATAAAGTATATCAGCACAATGTATATGTTGGCAAGCACTGCAGTCATATTTAGAGTAAGACTCTTATCATTTGAGGAAGATATATGGCTGATGGCAATAGCAGAAAAAGCAGAAATGAGAAGTATGCACTGGATCACTAAGTGACCTATTCCCATATACCAGTCTGAATTCTCACCTTCGCTTCTACTGTTTTGCAGTACAATATAGGCACATGAGTCCTAAGACTATGGGTTACTGCTCATATAATCCTCACCCATGTTGGCTGTACCACCTCAGACTAAAATATCCTATGTTCTGACATCTTCTATGCCTGACTTAATCATACGTAAGCATATCCAATCACATGTCTCCAATTTTATTCAGGAACAGTGGTCACTAATCATGAACTGGCGCACAGGGGAAGCACAGCTAGTTCAGTTCAAATACTTGCTCAGTGCCTGTTAAGTGTCAGTTACTAGGCTGGATGTTGGGGTTGACCTACAAAAGAAAACAGCAAATACTCTTTTACTTCAAAAGAAGGCCATCATAAATCTCTATAAACTAAACAAAGCTTTCTGTTTTATAGCCTTCAAAGTGTTAAACTGGAAACCTCAGTTGTCTATTTCAACTCCTTACAGGTCAAGGGCTTGTACTCCTATAACCAGTGAGGCCAGTTGTAGAACAAAACCAAAGCACCTAAAATTCAACCACAGACTTCTAGTCAAGATGGTGGGGTAGGTAAATGTGGTACTCATCTCCTCCCACAACCATATCAAAACTACAATTTAACTACAGAAGAACCATCATTCAGAATCTCCTGAAATCTGGCTGAATGGAAGTCTTACAACTAGGGAATTAGAGGAGAAACTATATCAAGACTGGTAGGAGGGGTGGAGACAAGGAATGCACTGGTCCCACACCCATATGTGGTGGATAAAAAACAGCTGCAGAGGTCCCCCGAAGGAGCGAGGGATCACAGCTCCACAACTAGGAACCCCCTGCCTAGGGTTCCAGTACTAGGAAGAGAATCCCCTATAACTTCTGGCTGTAAAAATCAGTGGGGATTAAGGCTGAGGGGCACAGAGGGTTGTGGAGTCCCAGGCAGTTTCTCTTAACAGGCCCACACTTGGGCTTACTTGAAATCATTTATTCTCAGTTCTAATCCTAGGTCAGGAGCTCAAAAAGCACCAGAAACACAGGGATGAACTAAATTGTCCTGCATGAGGGCAAGAGCTGGGGGAGGGCAGCTTTCTCCCAGATAGAAGTGATGGCAGAGGCCATCATTCCTTTGGTAAGCCCTCTCCCCACAAAGCTGGCAAGTCTTTGCTATATCTGAGACTCCATCAACCTGACTCACACTGTTCACCCCTTCCTGTAGGTGCCTGAGCTCCCTCCCTCACCACCTACTTTCAGGCCCATTTCCTGTGGCTTTTTCCTGTGGCTGGATACAAATAACTCGTCTTGGGTTATGCTTCAGATTTCCCTAAAATCTCTCAAACAAGCAGCATTTGGCCTCAGTGTTCCCTTTACCTCTCACTAAGTGGCCTCAGGTCCAGGACTAGCAACAGCTAGCCTTGGGTCACAGCTTGGCCTTGTTTGGGCACCTCCAAGCCCCGCACAAGTTGTAGACATTTGCAGATCACTTTGTAGCTTATGCTGGGTGGCCCTGAGTGGAACACAAGCAGCGGCTTACCTTGGCTTACACCTCCCAGGAGGCCCCAGAGCCAGTGCACCCAGAGGACAGCTTCAGACAATGTCAAAGCACCACCACACAACAACCCCCACAAGCAACACACTCAAGGGGTGAAAACAGTGGACACCAGAGACCTGATGAAGTTAACTCCTGCTCTGTGGGATGGGCCCTACACAGCCAATCTTCCACAGTGGTTGCTGGTCACAGCCAGTCCTTGCAGCTGAGCAGCCCGGGGGTAAATCCCTACCACTGACAACAGCAATCAAGGCTCAACTAAAAGAGAAAGGTGTACACGGCCCACAAGTGGGGGACTACCTAGAGTACCCAGCTTGGGGGAAAGGGAATGCTGTGCCACTGGACCTTACAGAATACTTACTACATTAGGGCACACTACCAAGACACGAAAGTCAAATCCTACCTAAAACATAAAAACAAACACAAGTAGGCTGCCAAAATGAGGAGATAAAGAAACATGGCCCAAGTGAAAGAACAGAACAAAAACAGCAGAATAAAATCTTAACAAAATGAAGACAAGCAATCTACTAGATACAGAGATCAAAATACTGGTTATAAAGATACTCAAGGAACTCAGTGTGAACCCCAACAGCATAGAAAAGGACCAGACAGAAATGAAGAGTAATTTAGAATGAATCAACAGTACAATAGATGAAGCCAAAAATCAAATCAGTGATATAAGAAATATAAGGAATATAAGGAAGCAAAAAACACTCCAACACCACAGCCAAAAGAACAAAACAAACAAATAAAAAAAGAGGATAGTGTAAAGAGCCTCTGGGACAACTTCAAGCATACCTTGGCATATTAGGAAAACGCTCTAATCAACTGGGTTACCTGAACAGAGCCCCTCTTTGTTCACTCTAGAAAACACAGTAAAGACATTGGTTCTTCAAAGGAAAATTTTAGATATTCCTTAACATCTGAATTTTTCATTAGGTACTACAGAAGAACAATGGCCACATCATAACCACTTCAAATTAACAGTATACTAGGTCCTAACGGGGAAAGGAGGGAAGGGTCATCAAGGAACATGTATAAAGGACACATGGACAAAGCCAAAACGGTAGGATCAAGGGTGAGAGGTGGGGAGGGGTGGGGTGGGGTGGGAGGAGTTGTAGGGGGAAATGGAGACAACTGTACTTAAACAGAAAGAAAAAAAAAGTATACTCGGTCCTTTGTAACCACTGAAACTGAGGTTCAGTTAACTGTTTCAAAATCACTAACTTACAATAATGAAGTGAACACAGGAACAAAGAAATATTCAAATCAAAACATGCAATACTGTCAACAATGTCAGATGGAACATTAAGGAGCAGAAACTGCACTGATCAACAGAAATGAAATTTATAGATTACCTGATGAGTAACGTAAAGTTATGAAACTTAATCAAATCTTAAAACCCTTCTCTGACTAGGTACTAGTGACAGTTTAGATAGTTTCATCAGATTAGAGAAAGTCCTCTTTACAAACTGTATACAATTTTGTAAGACAGTCCCATATTTTATTCTCAAGCATTTCTAATTAGAACCATAGTGCACTGAGGTGTTTCATAATGTTAGATTTGTATTCCAAAGCAATTTCTTCCTGACCACTTCATGAAACAAAATGCCGAAGTAAAAGAAATCAAGTCAGGTAAATGATAATCTGTCTCCACTTAGAATTTTAAGCTTCAAAACAAGTATAACAAATAATGCAAAATATAATATCATGCTTATTCAAGTTAGATACCAAAAAGTTAATAACCACTAGTCATAGGATACATGACCCAGTCCTCTGAAATAGGGAAGCCCAGGTAACATTGTACAGTACTGCCACTAAGAAAGAAGGAAAGTAGTTGAAAAGGCAAAAGGAGTTATATGAAAAGCAAAGATGTCCTTTTCCCTTCCTAGTGGAGAAAGAGTGAAGACTAATGAAGACAGATTTAACCAGAGATGACCAAGACAAAAAGCTTCAAGTTGAGGGTGGGGTGGAGAGCCTCACTAAAGCCAGGCAGCCTACTAGTCCCCATCTTAACACAAGCTGTGGCCAAAGACCAGCCTACAAATGTCAAGGTTGCATTAATGCCACCTCTCCTCCCCAGCACTCCTGCTATTCCCAATCAACAGGCTCCAACCAGGCTTTCCCTGCATGGTGCCCAGCCCTCACAATTAAATGAAGGGCATAAGAAGGATTGTCTCAATGGCTGCTGGGTCTCCAGTGTACCCAAGAACCTTTTAGTCCCAAACATGTTCCAGCTGGGAGACTGGTTTGTTTCTTCAAAAACATAAACTTCAATTTCAACTCTGTACCATCATACCACCCCAATCTCCCTAACTCTTCAAAGAATAAGATCAAAGGAAACAAAAACTGTGGCTATACAGCAATTACCTCTCTCTGACCGGGAAAGGGGAGTCACCCCTAGGAGAAATACAAGTTAGAGCAGAAAACTGACAACATTTAAGGGTCTACAGGCTTCTAACTTTTGAGTACTTCTTCTAAGTCAGATACTAGAGATACAAGAATACTAAAAGTCTGTCAACTTGTCAAAAGGGCTAAGGCTCAGTGGCTACCATCCTCAGAACAGATAGTCGAAGCAAAAAATCGCTTCCAAGTACATCAGCTTTAAAATAAACATCTTGTTCTGATGGATATAGCTCAGCTCATTGGGCATCACCCTGCAAAACAAAAGGTCACTGGTTCGATTCCCAGTCAAGACATATGCCTGGGTTGCGGTCTGGTCCCTGATCTGGGCATGTGTGAGAGGCAACAAATCAATGTTTCTCTCACACATCGATGTTTCTCTCCTGTTCTTTCTCCCTGCTTTCCCCTCTTTCTAAGAGTAAATAAATAAAATATTTTTAAATGTCATATCACGTCACCAAAATATATTAGCAGATTAAGTGTCATATGCAACCACTGGGGCTTTAATTCACAATGCATCCCCATCAAAAACATTTTAAACAAGTATTTTAAGTATTTTAAAAATTTAATATGAAAGAAAAAAGTACAGAAAACAGTATTATAAACTCTCATTCTGTAAGGAAACTTCAAATTAAAAATAGCATTGAACGTCTTCCAATATAAGGAAACTGCATTACACAGACTTTAAATTCTAGAGCACTTCCTTTTGTGACTATAAATTTTCACTGCCCTTAACCAACTAGTTGAAGAGAACTAATGGTAGAGCAAATGACTCTTGTCTATGGATATACAAATGAGTTCTATTTAATATATTCACCTGTGGAAAATAACTTTTGTGTCCATCTGCATGCTCCTTTCAACATTAATGACCTACATGTAAGTTTCCCCCCTATTTTCTTCAATAAGTGAGTTAAACAAGATCTTTGACATGTGTTCATTTCATATTTAAGTGATAATCATCTCACTTTTTCTTGAAAATTATCTTTTAACAACACCCATCACCCAGATTAGACAGCTAATTTCCAACAGTTTTAAAGTATCAATGATAGTACAATATTACATAACTTGTATTAGTTTCAGGTGTACAATATAGTTATTTGACATTTTTATACCTTACAATATGATCATCCCAATAACTCTACTAATCATCTGTCACCATGGAAACTTACCACAATGTAATCGACTATATTCCCCTTCACCTTTATAACCCAACCCCCTAACCTCTTCCCTCTGGCAACAATATCTTTGGTCTCTATTTCTATGAGTCCATTTTTATTTTGTTGTTTGTTGGGTTTGTTTTTTTTCTAGGATTCCACTGTAAGTGAAACCATACACCGTAAATGAAATCCTTCTGATTTATTTCACTTTGCATGGATGGGCCATCTAGGTCCATCAATGGTGTCACAAATGGCAAGATATTATTCTTTTTATTGCTGCATAATATTCCATTGTATATATGTATATACACATACACAATCACACAACTGAATCCATTCATATATTGATGGACACCTGGTTTGTTTTCATATCGTGGCTATCGTAAATAATGCTGCAATGAACATAGGGCTGCATATCTTCCCAAATTAGTGTCTTTGTTTTCTTTAAGGAACCCTTGTGCACTGTTAGTGGGACTGAAAACTGGAGCAGTTTTAGCACGTTTAGTCCATCTTCAGAGGGTTTACCTGACAAGATTCCAAATAGTCTAAAGCTGGTCACACAAAGGCTGGTCAGAATGCTATGGCCTTCAGGGGTGTTCCCAATACCCTTCTCCAAAAGGGGCTCATATGTATTTCTTACTCAGATTGGAAGAACTTTAGGATAACAGACCAACCAAAGGGCTTGGGATCTGAGTACTCTGAAGGTGACTGAAGTTTATACATGTAAGAATACACAATTTCTTATAAATAAATTCTGAGTTTTTTTGGGTCCCCCTCATACAAAGATTCCATTTACACAAAATACCAGAAAATGCAAACTATAAAGCAGGTCAGTGGTTGCCTGGAAATGGGTAGGGAAGGAGCAGCAGGCAGGAGGATGGAATTACAAAGGGATATTAGTAGACTTGGAAGGTAATGAATTTGTTCATTATCTTGATTGTGGCAATGATTTCACAGATACATGCATATGAGGTCTGTCCAAAAGGTATCCAGCCATGTAATATGAAAAAGAGACATTTATTGAACAAGATACAAGAAACATTGTACATAGGACGATGACGCCTCAGTCCCTTTCAAAGTAGGCACCTTGGGACCTCACACAGTTCTCCCAATATCCATCAGCTGCCCTGTCATATTTCCTGAATCTCATTGATGATCTGAAATCTCTTCCCTTTCAAAGATGATTTTGGTTTTAGGAAAAGCCAGATATTGCAGGGTGCCAAATCTAGGCTGAAGGGAGGCTGAGTCACCTGGGTGATTTGATGTTACTCCAAAAAACTCTGCAGGAGACGTGATTCACGAGTGAGCATGTTGTTGTGACGAAGCTGCCAAACACCAGCTGCCCATAGCTGCGGCCTTCTGAATCATCCAAATAGCTTCCGCAAAGGAAGGTTCAAGCTTAATGAAAAATATGATGCAGACTCGTTGCTCTACTAGCTTAGTCATTTTGAATGTAATGGCCACACAGTATACATGCTCACTCAACAGCATCTACAGCCCCCACTGACTAGTACAGTAAAGTCATCATGGTTCACACATGCGCATACCAGTCCACTCCACTTGGCTGCCAGGTCACATCAATGCCAAGCAGACCGTTCTCATTATATTAACAATGGTTGGACTTTTCCTGGATAGACCTCATGCATCAAAACTCGAAACGTATAGTATGAACATGTACAGTTTATTATACGACAATTATATCCCATTTAAGCTGTTGTATTTTTTTTTTAAAGTTAGTTGGAGAGTCTGCAGATATATAAGGGGATGCCATGAAACAAACAGACCTTGCAGTGCTTCAGTTCAGTACATCAAATCTGGATTCCACTTCAGGATTTTTTTTCCTCCCCTCCCCTTTCCCCTCCCTTTCTCCTTCGTCTTTTTCTTTTTAGGGCTAAGACAACACATTTATTTAGATTTATAAACAACAAAAACACTTAAGGCTTTTTTTAAAAAAGATTTTATTTATTTTTAGAGGGGAAGGGTGGGAGAAAGAGACGGAGTTAGAAAGATCAATATGCACCTGACCCACAACCCAGGTACGTGGGCTCACCCAGGAATTGAACCAGCAACCCGTTGTTTCACAGGCCAGTGCTCAATCCACTGAGCCACACCAGCCAGGGCAAGACTTTTCTTAATTATCGGATGCACACACGTCTGTCATGTTTCACAGAACATGCAGAAACCTGAATCTGTCCTTCCCAAGGGAAACATTCTCTACTGTTCTCAGGCTCAAAACTATTTCCTATGTTCCTTTATTCCAACCATCACAACTGATTTAGACCCACCCAACCTATCTTCCCCAAATCTCTTCACCATGTGCACAACCCCATTTTGAACTCTCATTATTTCTTGACTCTTTAATTCCTTATCCCCAATCTCCTGCCACTCTATTCTGGCCTGCTTTGCTAATACATAGTATTAGCTACCAAAGTCAGCGCTCCAAGGGCTAACTCTTCCAGCTATCTCAGAGTTTGGCCCCAGCTCCCTTTTGAAGCTACCACAGCAGGGGTCTATTTGCTCACCATATCTTCCCCTTCTACCTTAACCAGCCTCTCCACATTCTCTCAGCCCCCAGCTCCTCAAAGGAGCATCCCATCCCTTTTGTGCTGTCACTCAAATGCAGCAACTCCTGATTAGACTAGAGACAAACACCTGACCGAAGGGACAAATCAATCCATAGAAGGAGCTAAAACCACTCCGTTTCTCAATGAAATTACTTGGATGCCAACATGCAGCATAGTTAAGTGGTGCCACGAACTGGGCTTTAAGTATACAGCAAGAGATGGATGGTCTCAGGCAAGGCAGATGCAGGAGTAAATCAACAGAAAAGGAGAAACCCACTTTTGCACCCATAAAGATGGCTGTAACCAATGTGAAAGGTGAGACTGACAGCTTTGACTGCATACCATGTTTCACTGCACACCTGTAACAAACACCTCTGCCAGCCACAACTTTCTCATTTTACTAAATTCGGTCCCTTTCCAGTGCCCTAGATTTTTCTACCTCTGACTGTGCCAGTGACACTATTTTTAACTGGAATAAACTTCCTGTCCCTCCTCACCATCTCTGCTTCTCACTCTTACCCATATACCCTCCCTAACCCCATCTCAAATAAAACCCTCTGAAATGAAGAGATCTGTCTTCAGTTGACCTCTCTACCTATACAGAAGCACAAATGCAAAAAACTAACATTAACTCTAATGTGCCCCACTAAATAGAGACTCAAACATGGCAACCTCAGTATGTACTAAATTAATGTTTGCCAAATGCATTACTCTAGAGGACAGAATCTGACCCAGTTGTTTAAAAGGCAAATTTTGAATCAATGAAACAGTGTAACTATCAATTGCTCAACAAAAGAAGAGGATTCACCAAGAAGCACTGGGTAAACACTATCATTGGAAGCAGATGATAGGTCATTCATCAGGATAGCAAGTATAAGACTGTACTAAATGTACTACATAATTCCTTTCTGGCTTCATGATTTTATAATCAGCTACTAAAAATGTTACAATGCATAAATTCTAATAAAATTATTTCATTAAAGATCAGTATCTTATACAACTCCTCACTCACAAAAATCTATAATTAGAGAAAACAATGCAGGATGCATTTTTAATAGAAATTGTACTAGAAGGAAACTTTTTAACAGATGAATGCCAGAAGGCACATAAAAGGAATGACTGAAATAGGAAAAAAAATCATTTTGCAACCCTTAATGAAAACAAAAGATTCAGGTAAAGATCATCAATAATGCTCATACAATAGGTGAAAGGTGAAAAGTAAGGAACTGAAGTTAAAGATCCACATGGCATCAAAATGTTCTCCCCACATATTACTTGCTGAAGAGCAGTAATATAGCAGTAACCATCTTAATATACGAGTCATGATCTGCTTAACAACGGAGATACTTTCTGAGAAATGTGTTAGGCAACTACGTTTGTTTGTATAAGTTAGGATAAGTTCATTGGGTGAACATCACAGAGTTTACTTATACAAACAAACATAGATGGATACTCTGGGATCTATCTTTAGGAAAGATTCTGTTAATGCCAGGAGTATTAGTCAGCGTTCTCCAGAGAAACGGAAGCAACAAAACCATTAGGATGGAGGAACAACCTAATCTAACAGACCTGTTGACACCATATAAAAACCCATGTTTTGCCAATTACCTTCAAATGAGATTTAAAATCTGTTGTTAAAAATAAACCATATTATATGAGATTTATATGTACATATAGAAAACAATGTGTAAGTACATAAATATATACATGAGATTTATAGTAAGGAACTTGCTCACATGATTACGGAGGCTGAGGTCCCAAGATTGGTAGTCTAAAGACCTGAGAACCAGGAAAGCTGATACAGTAAGATCCAGTCTGAGCCTGAAAGCAGAAAAACTTCACATAACAGTGAATTCTTTCTTGCCTTTTGTTGTATTTTGGCTTCCAACAATTTGGATGAGGGCAATCTGCTTTGCTCAGTCTATAGATTCAAATATTATCTCACCTAGAAACACACCCAGAATAAAACTTTAGGCAAATATCTGACATCCTAGGCCAGTAAAGGTGACACATACAATTAACCATCACACCAGGGTAGATATGTAAACCCAAAAGTCTTCACCCACTTGAAGTTTCAGGTAATATGGGGAACTGTAATGCTCAAGCATAAGTCCAGCTCTTTAGGCTAAGGAAAAAGTGCTAACGAGCTAAAGAACACAAAGTCAAAAGTTTGAAATTTCAAAGGTTACATTATTGAAGAGTAGGTTTAAAGGGACTTAAAACTGTGCTCACAAGATTTTGGCAAAATAAACATCCATCTGCCTCACAAAATCACCAAGAACAGCCTACTTCAGATAATAAGATTTAAGGAGCCCTGGCTGCTGTGGCTCAGTGGATTGGGCACTGGCCTGCAAACCAAAGGATTGCTGGTTCAATTCCCTGTCAGGGCACATGCCTGGGTTATGAAAGGCAATAACACATTAATGTTTCTCTCCCTCTCGCTCTCCCTCCCTTCCCCTCTCTAAAAATAAATAAATAAAATATATTTTAAAAATAACAATAAAGAAATGCCTATTCAGGTCCTGTGCCCATTTTTAATAGGGTTGCTTGTTAATTGTTGTTGGAATTCTTTAAAAATTCTAAATATTATTCTTATCAAGCATTTTCTTCCATTATGTGGGTTTCCTTTTACTCTCCTTGATAGTGTCCTTTGAAGCACCAAAATTTTTATTTTGATGTAGTATAAATTTTTTTTTGTCACTGCCTGTGCCTTTGGTTTCATACTCATAAAAATCACTGCCAAATCCATTGTCAAGAAGGACTTCCCCTATGTTTTCTTCTAAGAGTTTTCTAGTGTAACAATAAAAAATTTAGGTCTTTAGCCTGGCTGGTGTGGTTCTGTAGATGGAGTGCCTGCCAGAGAATCAAAGGATCGCCAATTTGATTCCCAGTCTAAGGCACATGCATGGGTTGTGGGCCAGTTCCCCAGTAGGGGGCACATGAGAGGCAACCTCACACTGATATCTCTCTCCCTCTTTCTCCCTCCCTTCCCCTCTCTAAAAATAAATAACATCTTTTTAAAAAATAAAATAAATATTTTTTAAAACTTAGGTCTTTGATTAAATTTTATGTATTTATTTTTGTATTTGGTGATAGGTAAAGGTCCAACTCATTCTTTTGCAGGAGGATGTTTTCCCAGCACCATTACCATTTGCTTAAGACACTATATCCTTTCACTACTAAAAAGACTTGGCACCTTTATCAAAAGGTATATGTATATGAAGATTAGTTTGGGGGCTCTATATTCTATTCCACTGGTCCACACATGTACCCTTTATGCAACTACTGCATTATTTTGATTACTGTAGCTTTGTAGTAAGTTTTAAATTCAGGAAGTGGAAGACTGCCAACTGTTTTGATCTTTCAAGATTGTTCTGACCTCACAGGGTTCCATGATTTTAGGATAAGTTTTTCTATTTATGCAAAAACATAATTGGGATTTTGATAAGGACTGCTCTGCATCTGTAGATGGCTTTGGGTACTAGTGAATCTTAAAGATAATCTATGAACACCTAATATCTTTCCACATACTTTCTTTCAGCAATGTTTTACAGTCTTTCACTTAACAAGTTAAATTTATTCCTGGCCCTGGCTGGGGTAGCTCAGTGGATTGAGCATGGGCTTGAGAACCAAAGGGTCACTGGTTCGATTCCCAGTTATGGCACATGCCTGGGTTAAGGGCCGGGTCCCCAGTAGGGGGCGCGTGAGAGACAAGCACACACTGATGTTTCTCTCTCTCTCCCTCTCTTCCCCTCTAAAAATAAATAAATAAAATCTTAAAATTAAAAAAAAAATAAATTTATTCTAAGTATTTTATCCTTTTTGGTGCTATTATAAAAGGAACTGTTTTCTTAATTTCCCATTTGGATTGTTCATTAGTATATATCAATACAACTGTTTTTTTTGTGTGTTCATTTTCTATCTTGCAACTTCGCCGAAATACAGTCTGGCAAAAATAATGCCCCCTTTTTATTACAAAATCATAAGCATGTAATTCTGTAACATAACAATTATCACACTCAAGCACACCATATGACAGTTATGTGTAATGTTCAAATTAAAACTATAAATTATAACACCCATATTATTACCTTACCAACCACTCTCAAGCAGGCTTTACTTCTGCTGCACTAATAAGTTTTTAGTTTGTATGGTATGAAATCTTCTGCACTCTCTACAATACATATAAGATCACGTAAGCTGCAAGAGAAACAATTTTACTTTTTCCTTTCCAATCTGAATGCCTTACTTCTTTTTCTTGCAGAAGAAAATGCTCTGGCTAGGACTTCCTGTACTATGTTGAATAGAAGTGGTGAAAGAGGGCATCCTTGCCTTGTTCCTGATCTTAAGAGGAAAAGCTATCAGTCTTTCATCATTAAGTGTAATATTTAGTGTGAGTTATGGCTTTTATTATGTTGAAGTAATTTCCTTCAATTCCTAATGGTGAGAGTTTTTACCATGAAAGGGTGTTGAGTTTTGTCAGAGGCTTATACTGATCATTTTTTGAATGTGGAAGCCATCCTAGCATTCTAGAAATACATTCCACTTTGTCATGGTATATAATCCTTTTAATATGCCACTGAATTTGATTTGCTGGTATTTTTTTCAAGATTATGGCATTGTTCTTAAGGGATACTTCTCTGTAGTTTTCTTTTTTGGAGTGTTTGTCTGTCTGTAGTATCATAATAGTGCTGGCCTCATAGAATAAGTTAGAAAATGTTCCCCCTCTTCGATTTTTGGGAAGAATTTAAGGAATGGTGTTAGTTCCTTAAATATTTTGTCAGAACTTACCAGTAAAGCTGTCAGATCCAAGGCTTTTCTTTGGTAGGAGGTTTTGGATACCTGATTCAATCTCCTTTCTTTACAAGTATGATTTCTTATTTCATACCAAATCACTTTTTTTTTTTTTCATGCTAAATTGTCTTTAAGTAAAAAGGCTCTTCCAATCATGTCACCTAGAGCTCATGTCGCCCACTGGTCTGTTTGGCCACGAGTCTCTTGTCTTTCTCTTTAGCAATGGTGAAGCAGATAACCCTTTCCACAAGGAAGGTAAATCCATGGTTTGTTATATTTGTCAATAACAAATGTTGGAGAGCTGGGTGGCGAAGCTGTTGCCATGGGCACCTTTTCTTTTTATCCTCACCTGAGGACTTGGTTAGAGAGGGAAAGGGAGGGAAAAGGAGGGAAAGGGAGAGAGAAACATCAATTGAGAGAGAAACATTGACCACATGCCTCTCACACATGTACCAACTGGAGACTGAACTTGCAACCTAGGCATGATATGATCCCTGACTGGGAATCAAATCCATGATCCTTGGATCCTCAGGACAACACTCCAACCGAGTCACAGCAGCCAGGGCACCGTTGGCTTCTTTCACATAACTACATCAAGAAAAACAGGGGGTCCCTCTCTGTTGGTTATCATGCCAATTCTTCCCAGAATAACGCCTCCAGTCACCATACACTGATTACCAGCATCAAACTTTAATGTAATCAGTTTAGATAGTTTGTGTCTAGAAATTTGTCAATTTCATCCAGGTTCTCCAATTTGTTGGTGTAGAAGTGTTTGCAGAACTCCTTTCCTTTTTCTTGCTGTAGAATCAGAAGCAACATCCCACTTTCATTTCTGATTAATACTACAAGCCTTCCTTTTTTTCCTTATCTATAGGGAATCAGTTCGTGTGGCAATGGCAAATGTAGCTCAGCCCTCGATTGGAAAACCGACAGGCTCAAGGTGGCACACAGGAGCCAGGCCCACAGGTCAGCACTCCCATGGCAAACCAGGCCTGCATTATATCTAGACAGCTTTGAGGCTTGCTTCTGCTAAAACTCCCTCATCCCGAGTTAAGGCAGCAAATGTTTAATGCATATCTTTGAAATAACTTCCTAGTCTGTGCTAAACCTCCCAGGGACAGAGTGTAACCAGTTCAACCACTTTTTCCCTTGCATTTGCAACATCCTTTTCTTTGTTATCTGTAAGAAGTAATCAACAAAATCCTTTTCCTTGTTATCTGTAAAAAGTAATTACCTAAAACAAATCTGTGCGTATTGAATGAGGACCTTCTTTGATGTAATGCTCCCAGAAAAGCAATAAAAGCCTGCCTGTCCAGGAAAGGGTTGGGACGGTCTCTCACTCAGAGGGCGGCCAACCCATCCCTTTTCTCCACAGGACTTCTGCAGTCCATGTGAATTTGTTGCATCCACAACACCACAGACATCGCTGGTGGGAGTCGCATCACTTATTAATCTAGCTTAAGGTCTGTCTGTTCTAATGTTTATTATTTCCTTTCCTTCTACTACATTTGGGTAGTTTGTTCTTCTAGTTCCTTCAAAGTTAGGTTGTTGTTTTGAGATCTCTTTTAATGTTTGCTGTGAATCTCCCCCACCCTCTAGCACTGCTTTGCTGTATCCCATGAGTTTTATTGTGTTGTGTTTTCATTTCAAGTATTTTAAAATTTTCCTTGTGGTTTCTTCTTTGGCCCATCGGTTCTTTAATAGTGTGTTAATATCCACACATTGTGTCTTTTCCAATTTCCCTTTTGATCTCTTAACTTCATTTCGATGTCACTGGAGAAAATACTTTGTACAATATCTATCTTTTAAATCTATTTAGACTTAAATTGTGACCTAACATGGTCTATTCTGGACAATGTCCACATCCACTTAAGAATACACTGGCTTAGCCAAAAAGTCTGTATGGTTTTTCCATAAAAGACACATTTTTCATTTTCACCAATAACTTCAGTGATTTGGATATTCTGAATATGTCAGCTATCTCCCGCTATTGGCTTCTAGTGGGTAAAGGCCAGGAATTATTATTATCTTCCAATATGGCTTATTATCTTCCAATGCACAAGAGAAGCCCACAGCAAAGAATGATTTGGTCAACATGTCTATAGTACCAAGAAACTCCACAAACCACTTTCAACACATTCGATCAGTCACAGCACCTTCTCTATACACTGCAGTAATCTTTTATTGCATTTCAGTTGCATTTACCTTTCTTGAAGTAATAAAGTATAAATACGCAAAGAACGTTACATATTTCCTTCCATCTTCGAATATTAAAATGGCTGCACAAAAAAAATCACCAGTTTTGATAAGTTTTTTTTTAAGAGTCTCATGCTCTACTGACTGAGCTAGCTGGGCATCTGATAAGATTTTTTTTTTAAATGCACGCTGATAGACAGCTATCATAGTACAATCTAACAAAATTGTTTTGAATGAAGTTAAATACACTCAGCTGTACTAGAGCTTTCATACAAAATGCTAAATAAACTTTTTGGCCAACCCAATACATTCTGTTATTATGTAGGGTCCTGTGTATATCTGTTAGATATAATTCATTTATTGTGTTCTTCAAGTCCTTTATTTCCTCATCTATCTTCTGTTTGGTTCTATCCACATGTATTGTAAAGCTATCTATTTCTCCCTTCAGTTGTTAATTTTTTTTTCATGTACTTTTATGGCCTGTCAAGAGGTGTGCAAATATCACTGCTTTATCTTCTTGCTGTAGTGAACCTTTTATTAATATATAATGTCTTTGTCTCTTGTAAGCTTTTCTGTTTTAAAGTCAATTTGGTCTGAAATTAGTACCACCACCTCTGCTCTCTTTTATTGACTATCTGCCTGCACTATTTTTTCTACCCTTTTAAGTTCTACCTTTTGTGTCTCTGTACTTAAAGTTATACTCTTAGCCCTGGCTGGTGTGGATCAGTGGATTGAGCACCATCCTGAGAACCCAAGGGTCACCGGTTCGATTCCCAGTCAGGACACATGCCTGGGTTGCAGGCAAGGTCCCCAGTGATGGTTCCACACATTAATGTTTCTCTCCCTGTCTTTCTCCCTCCCTTCCCCTCTATCTAAAAATAAATAAAATCTTAAAAAAAATAATTTAAAAAATAAAGTTATTCTCTTATATATAAATAGATCACATTTTTTATCCAATCTGCCAATCTGTTCTTTCGGTTACCCATTTACATTTAAAGTAATTACTGATAAGGAAGAGCTTCTGTCTTTTTGCTGTTTGTTTTCTTTATGCCTTATATTTTTGTCCCACGTTGCATGCATGGCTGTCTTCTTATACATTTAGTTGACTTTTTAGAGATAAACACTTTAATTCTTTTTTAATTTTCTTTTTGTGTATATTTTATAGCTATTTTCTTTCTGGTTACCATGGGATTACATTTGACATCCTAAAGGTATAATACTTATGTGAATTTATACCAGCTTCACTTCAATAACATAAAACCTCTACTACTACAGTTCTGACCCCACCCCTTATCACAAAAGCACATCATTATGCATGTGTTTCCAAAAACAAAGAATATTAATTTTCTTAAAAACAAAGTAGTTTCTCAAATTGAGTAGAAAACAAAAAGTAGAGTCAAAAACCAATTTTTACAATACCTTTAACAGTCATCATGTATTGACAGTAGAGATCTTTATTTCTTCATAAGGCTTTCATTTACTGTCCAATGTCCTTTCATTACAAACTAAGGGGCACCCTTCATGTAGGGCAGGCCTACTGGTAAAGAACTCTCTCAACTATGGTTCATTTGGGAATGTCTTAACACACCTCCCTCATTTCTGAAGGACAGTTTTGTCAGATATAGGATTCTTGGCTGACAGATTTTTCCTTCATACTTTGAATACATCACCCACAGCCCTCAGGCCTCCAAGGTTTCTGGTGGGACCCTATTCATGAATTTATTGGCAAAAATATGATGAAGGCTACCTTCCTCTTAGCTTTATAGATTTTGATAGTGTGCCTTATCCTGTCTTATGCAGCAGAACATTTTTGTACAGTATCGAGATATCAGTTAAGTTGCAGCATAATTGACACCAATCAGAGTTTAAGGAAAAGAAATAAAATACTTCAAGTTTAGAGAATATAAGGTTTTGAAAAACCAGAAACAGAGATTTTCAAATTATAAATGAAAAACCACTGAAAAGTCCTAAAGATTTTAATTTGTAGTAATATAAATATTTAATATCCCATATTTTTAAAAAGCCCTTTGTTTTGGGGGTAGGGGTTTGTTGTTTGTTTTTTGGGGGTAAAGAATCCTGAAGACCAAAATATGAGAAAGCCACTGTGGTTTACCCCCTGCCATGACTGGTGCTTTTCTTGCTCTGACCTCGTAAAGTGCAATTTAAAAAAAATATTTATTTTTAGAGAGAGGGGAAGGAAGGGAGAAAGAGAGGGAGAAAAACATCAGTGAGTAGTTGCCTCTCATGCGCCCCAAACTGGGGACCTGGCCTGCAACCCAGGCACGTGCCCTGACTGGGAATCGAACCAGCCACCCTTTGGTTCGCAGGCCCACACTCAATCCACTGAGCCACACCAACCAGGGCTAGCTAGATGCCATTTTTTTTTAAGATTTTATTTTTTTTATTTTACAGAGATGGGAAAGTAAGGAAATAGAGAAACACATGTGAGGGAAACGTGAATCAGTTGTCTCTCGCACACCCCCAACCTGGGAACTTGACCCACAATCCAGGTACATGCCCTGACCAGGAATCAAACCAGCAACCTTTCAGTCCTCAGGCCAGTGCTCAATCCATTGAGCCACAGGAGCCAGGGCTATGAGGTGCCATTTGAGCTTGAGTTATAAAAAAACTCCTATATAAGACCCTGGGGTTGGACTAAGTGAGGTCTTTGGTCTTTATAGCACAGGAAGCTAATTTATTGTGATTTGCTGGACTTGAACCAGTCAGCTTTTCTTTCTTCAATTTGCTTTTTTCTCTACTTTCTTTTAAATATTTCTTTATTATTATTTTGTGTACTTATTTTTCTTAATTTTTGTCTTTTTCATTTTCTCTCAACTTTTATTTTCTTGTTTTTCTAAAATATTTTAGTATGCTTTGTTAGAATTAGTAAAGTTAGTACTGTTTGTATAGTTAGTATACTTATTTAGAATACTATGGCTGATTAGCATAGTAAACACAGCACTGTTGGTAACATCTGTTAGTAACATTAGCAGGTCACACCATGTTGCAGGGTCTTGCAGCCATCTCCGCTGAGAAGGTGTTTCATATTGGCAATTACAAACTTCAAATACTATTAGCCAGGAAAAACACTGTGAAGGTGAAGTTGGCCCAGCACATCCTGACTGGGACAGGTGGCTGTCAAGGTTGTCACTAAGAGTCAGTAGATATCATCCAGCTTCCAGGAACTTTGGCATGAAGCCACTGCATAAAGGCCTTGAATTGCCCTACTAAATAAGTTCTTTTCGATGACTGACACTGAGAAAACATTATTCCTAATTATGAAGTACAACAGCAGAGGAGACATGTTTGACTAATTAAAGCAGCAGTCCCCAACCTTATTAGCACCAGGGACCAGTTTTGTGGAGGACAGAGTAGGAAGAGGGATGGAGGCAGAGCTCAGGTGAGCTTCCCTTGCCCAATGTGGAGTGGAGGTGAGGAGAGGGTGAGGGAGCTCAGGGGTTGGGGACCCCTGACTTACAGGACCACAGACACATGACCAATGAGGCCCAAGGCAAATTAAAGCACCTGGTATCTACTGTGTCCAGTACTGCCACCAGAAGAACACCACGCACAGGGACCTGAAGCAAAAGAACATGATTTCTGATAATGAGATGAATATAAAAATTGCAGACTTTGGCCCCAATGAGTTTATCAGCCATGAGCTAATAAACACATTCTAGGGCAGCTGCCCCTCCCATGCTGTCCCCAAACTCTTCTGAGCCAAAACTATGATGGCTCTACAGTGGATGTGTGGGGCCTGGAAGCTGTCCTATATTAGATGGCCACTGGGAACCTGCCTTTTGTAGGAGAGAAGTCTGGGAGCTGCAGCAGCAGATACCAAGTGGATACTATCACATCTTCATGTTTTAGTGTGAATGCTTCTTAAATAAATTGATGACTCTTGACCCCAGTGATGGAAGAACTTTAGAAGAAATAATGAGAGACCTGTGGCTAAAACATAGACCAAGAGTGTCAAACTCATTTTCACCTGGGCCACATCAATCTCGAAGTTGCCTTCAAAGGGCCAAATTTAATTTTAGGACTGTATAAATGTAACTTACTCCTTAATTAGGAACAAGGAGCTCAGCACTGCCGCCAGGTAGAAACAAGATGGAGGGCCAGATTTGGACCACAGGCCTTGTGTTTGCCACCTGAGACTTAGACCTTATAGTGAGTTTCCCTGTAAAGACATGAACACCCAGGTGAAAGAGGTGATGGTGACCATGGGCTTTGAGTGGGATAAGATCCAGGACATTAACAAGCAGGAGGTAAGAGAGAGTGACGGCCATGTACTTGACCCTAAGCTCCATGAAACCCAAGGTGAAGAACCTCATCATCATGGTAAGGCCCTCCCCTTACTCTGACCCAAATAGTTGCAGTCTTCTCACAACCACAAGGTTCAGCCAGAGGTCTCTGCGCACCCAATGAAAACACATCTACAGTGAGCATGCTATTCTCACCTGGTTCTGCAAGGCAGAAAATCAGCAGCCTTGGAGAGGACCAAGATTCAAAGAAGAAAGTGAAGGAGTCTGCTAGTCCCCTACAAAACAGGGTTGAGGACCACCACCCTCAAGCTTGCCCCCTAGCATAGTCCTGGGGCCTCCACTCCACCCATAGCATCAGTCACAGCACAAGCAACAGTGGGGCCCCAAGGGGAGCCAAATGCCCCCAGGGTTTGTCTACAACAGAAAATCACTCCATGGTGGACAATCTAATGGTGTTATCCCCACCACCTCCTTCCCAGCCTCCCCTTCTGCCACAGTCAGAGCAGGGAGGGGTTGTCTAGAAAGTACCTGAATGTAATTTTTAAAATTGTGGACAGCTAACGTATGGTCATAATCGAAGACTCTGGGGTCAAAGCACGCTCCTTGAATTTTAAATGGAGAGCCAGTAGATGCTGATCTCCAGAGAGCCGCTACATAGTGTGGGAGATGAGCCAGAGGCTGGACAAAAACACCCGCAGGTGGGAGCAGTGTAAGAAGTACACACTTTGTGTGAAGGACCCTTGGATAAGAGGATCAGGGTGCAGCAGACGATTGATCCTCTGCACAGGATTCAACTTGGGTAGGTATCCAGCATCTATCTCAGTGGCCTTCACAGGCAATGTATCCAAAATACCTGGTAAGCTTAGAAGACAGCTTAGAGCCCCATGGGGGACAAGGAGAGGTTGCCCTAGCTGCAGGTTTATCCCTCAACCCTCACCTTGGTGAAACTAGACAATGGACTGTTTTCCTGGGGCCCTTCTCTCCTCCCCTGACCTTCTCTATCTTTTCCTCCTTGTTTGTGTTGGAAGGGGATAGTTCTTATAAAGTACTTGGCTCTTCCAGATATTTTAATAAACCTGATGCTCCAGATAGACGTATCAGATACTGCTTTGTATCCTCCCTGCACAAAATTGGGGCTGGGCCTCCTCCAGTTTGAGAGAAGGGTAGTGATACAATATTTGGACTTAATCAGAACAACTAAATGGAAAAAACACACAAGAGAATTATCATGAAAACTCCCAACAGCAATGAATGTGATTCTGAAAGGAGAAAGACTTGTGAGCCATACCACAAAGCAGAAAGACAAAACTCTTGTTATCTTCCTATACTCCCACTACCTAACATTTTCAGAAGGACCAAGAGAGACTTTTGGTCCTGTGGCCTGTGTAAATTACAACCAAGAGATCCACAAAGTTCTGTGAACCAGTATGCGTGTGGAGTCTCAGAATTGGCATGAGTGTGTGACCCAAAGCAGCTTGGGGTTCACTTACCTGCACAGCTATTATTTCCTTACCTATAAAGCAGGAATTAGGCCTTTCCATTGTGTTTTCTACTTTTTTTTTACAGCAGTGGTATGGAGCAGTCTCTCTAAAAGGCCTGAACAAAGGCATAGGCTATTCAGCCAGCTTGATGTGCCAGGGGAGCTTGACAGCAAGTCAGGCTTCCCAGGGGGCCAAGAGGGAGGATTCATGGTAGGAGTCATCAACCCGGAGGAATGGAGGAGATGGCAGAAACGTGGCATTTAAGAGGAAAGTTCCAGAAAAATAAAATAAAAAGAAAGTTCCAGGTTCCCAGGAACCCAGTATTTTAATTTTAGGTGGTGATTTTTTGTTTCAGATGTCCATCAGTGAGCTTCCATGTAGGCTCCTAAGAAGCCTCAGAATGTCCAGAAGGCCTTGTTAGTACAAGCTATAATAGGAGAGTTTAATAGATGTATACTCAATGTAATTAATGATAAGGGAAGAATTTACTCCTGCCGTTTATACATTTTTTTCTTTATGTTTTCTTGTTCAATTCCTCCTTTACTAATACTTTTTGTATTTAATTCAATTTTTATGTACCATTTGATTCCTTCTTCTTTTCAGTACATTTATTATTTTCTTAGTGGTTAGCTAGGGAATTACAATACACACCTAAAACTTTCCCACTTTCCCCTCTCTAAAATCAATAAGCATGTCCTCGGGTGAGTATAAAAATAAAAAATAGTACACTCTGCTCTTTTTTTTATTTCTCACCCAAGGATATGTTTATTGATTTGAGGGAGAGGAGGACATGGGAAGACAGAGAGAGAACAACAGGCACTGAGGTGAGAAACCTAGGTATGTGCCCTGACTGGGAATCCAACTTGCCACCTTTTGGTGTATAGAACATACCAACCAACTGAGCCACTAGCCAGCACTACACAGTTCTCTTATACATCTCTGTCCTTTCTCCTTTACGTTATCACAGATTACATCTGCATTCATTGTGTTCTAAAGATAAATTTGTAACTTTCTCATGTTTTATCATATAAGAAAAAAGAAGACAAAACAAAAGGACAATATTGGCTTTTATATTTACCAATGTAATTGACTTTACCAGCATTCTTTCTTCTTACACCTTTGAGTTAGCGTTAGTCTTTTCATTTCAGACTAAAGAACTCCCTTTAGCATTTCTTGTAGCATGGGTATACTGGTAGTGAATTTCTCAGTTTTTGTTCATCTGAAAATATCTTGATTCTTGAAGGATAGCTCTGCCAGATAAAGAATTCTTGGTTGATTTTTCTTCTTTTCAGGTTTTATGTCATGTTAAATGTCTTCTGGCCACCATGATTTCTGATGGAAAATCAGCTGTTAAAATCTTATTTAGTATCCCTTGTATATGGCATTGCTTCTCTTGCTACAAGTTACCTTGTTTTTTATAAAAATTATTTTATTATTGTTCAATTACAGCTGTCTGCGTTTACTCCCCACCACTCCCCACCTCACCCCAGCCAAACACTCCTCCCTTCCTTGCTTCCACCCCACCTTGGTTTTGTCCATGTGTCCTTTATAGTTGTTCCTGAAAACCCTTCCTTCCTTACCCCCATTATCCCCTCCCACCTCCCCTCGGTTACTGTCAGATTCTTCTTAATTTCAATGTCTCTGGTAATGTTTTGCTTGCTTGTTTTGTTGATTAATTTCCACTTAAAGGTAAGGTCATATGGCATTTGTCTTTTAGCGCCTGGCTTATTTCATTTAGCATAATGCTCTCCAGTTCCATCCATGCTGTCACAAAGGGTAGGAGCTCCTTTCTTTCTGCTGCATAGTATTCCATTGTGTAAATGTACCAGTTTTTTAATCCATTCATTTACTGATGGGCAGGCACTTAGGATGCTTCCAGCACTTGACTATTGTAAATAATGCTGCTATGAACATTGGGGTGCATGGGTTCTTTTGGATCAATGTTTCAGAGTTGTTAGGATATAATACCGCCAGTGGAATTGCCGGGTCAAAAGGCAGTTTCATTTTTAGCTTTCTGAGAAAATTCCACACTGTTTTTCACAGTGGCTGCACCAGTCTGTATTCCCACCAACAGTGCAGTAGGGTTCCCTTTTCTCCACATCCTCTCCAACATTTGTCGTTTGTTGCTTTGTTTATGATGGCCATTTTCACTGGTGTGAAGTGGTATCTCATTGTGGTTTTAATTTGCCATCTCTCTGATGGCCAGCGATGCTGAGCATCTTTTCATGTCTCTGTACCCTTTGTATGCTCATGACTTATTGGTTATAAGATTATAACTAATTTTATAATCTGTACTACTCAGTCCCCTTTAACTTTTTTACCCAGTGTTCATTTTTCTTCACTCTTTTCTCTTTCTGTGCCTCAGATTGAGTAATTTCAATTGTCTTAACTTTGGCTTGCTGATCCTTTTATGTCTGCTCACATTTGCTGTTAAAGCCTTCTAATAAATTCTTCATTTCAGTTCCTGTACTTTTTGCCCCAGAATTTGTTTTGTTCCTTCTTATAAGTTCTCTTTCTTGAAATTCTCATTTTGTTCAGATACTATACTCCCAATTTTCTTTAGTTCTTCATCCATATTTTCTTTAGCTCATTGAGCATATTATTTAAAACAGTTGATTTGAGCCCTGGCAGGGTGGTTAAGTTTGTTGGAGCATCATCCTGTACACCAAAAGGTTGAGGATTGGAACTGCAGTTAGGGAGTGTTCAGCAGGTACCCGATTAATGTCTGTGTGTGTGTGTCTCTCTCTCAAACCAATCAATGTATCCTCAGGTGAAGATTAAAAAAAGAAGACAGCTGATTCAATATCTTTGACTAATCATTCCAACATCTGAGCTTCCTCTGGGATGGTTTCTGTCATATTCTTTTTTCCTTTGAATGAGCCATACTTTCTTTTTTCTTTCTCTTTGCCTTTTTTGGATCATACTTTCTTCTTGTGTCTTTGGATGTTTAGCAATTTTTTCATTAAGAAGTAGATATTCTGAGTATTATAACACAGTATTTTAAAAATCTGATTCTCTTGCTCCTTAGGAATTGCTGATTGTTGCTTGTTGAGAGCTGGAACTGTCCATTTCCAAGCATGCCACTCACTTAACGAAGCACTTTTCCATCCAATCAAGTTTCTGGGTTCCAAAACACTTAATTTCAATCACTCCTTCCAGCTCAGTAGTTGACATGGTAGATGGATCTCAACTGCTAAAGCTTCCTGCTTCATAATTTTGCATGGTATCACTGCAGTCTATTGTCTTCTAATTTAATTATCAGTGACCCAGTCCAATTTTTGAACCTTGACCAAACTCATTCAAGCCACTCAACTGCTGCTAATTCTATCAACAGAAAATGCCAAGTATGTGCATATTTTTAGGATATAAGGTGTGATTTGTTTTCCAGTTTTGGTAAAGGATCAGGAAAATCACTCCCTCCTTAAATCTCTTGTGACCACGGAAGACTACCACAGGAAAGAATTCAATATGTGGCAAAAGATGAAGATAATCTAATCTAATCTAATATCACATACTCAAAATGCCAAACTTGTGGCTCCTGGTTTAAGCACTGTAGTATTAAGTGAAAATGTAGTATTAAGAGGTGGTTGAAAAGGAGCATGGCACACAATATACTTTAAGCATCTTTATTCTGGAAACAACAGTCCAGTGCTCTGAAGCTACAGCTGCAGTTAAAATTTCTAACTCTGCTCAGCACACATCAGGAACTTGAAGATTTCCTAAAATATTCAGCTTCCTTTGTCTTGATAGAAGTTACCTTCTGGAAGCATATCTAAGAAAAGACACAAACAATATTCCATGCAGGGAAAGTACTTAGCTCTCACTCCTGAAATCTCTCTGTAAAATATGCTATTTTTAAGGTAATTAATTTATATTAGTAGGGTAGTACCAGAATTATAGTATTTGGAGAATTGATGTTCAAATAGTCAGCAATTTTCACCAAACAAGTCCTTCCTGCAAAAACAACCAACCAGTTAGTGGCCATGACTATGACAGGATCATTGGTGAGGAGCAAGAGGGGAAGTTGAGAACTTCTATTCTATATTGACAGAAACTAATACAAACCAGGGTACCATAACATGCCAGAACTACCCGGGTATCTTTGGTTAATGCCGTTTTTCAGGTGTCAGCCCCACTTTCTCTTTCAACAACTCCACTGAGCTTGCCCAAGCCCACCGTGCAAAGCCTGTGACATATGAGGCTTCCCTGCTTTTATAGTCACAGCCATCATCTTAGACCATACTTGCACACATCAAACCATACTATTTTAGTTGTCAATCCTTTCAACCGGAGGCACCACAAAACTGCTTTTAGCCACATCACAGTACTTCCTATCTGGATGCTTAAGTAACATACCTGAAAAAATGCAAAGCCCACTACACTTGAAATCAACCAAGTAGTACTGCATATAATGTTACCTTTCTTACTTTATTGAGTCCCAATTATCTCTTAAGGCCTACCACCATTTCAAGTCAATCGCTGTCAAGACTGACTGCTTCCAGGTCCTGCAACATTAGCACATTTGGAAGGTAATAGGTCCACTTCTCTCCCCATGATGGATCTTTTTCA
Source organism: Desmodus rotundus (assembly GCF_022682495.2). Taxonomy (NCBI): domain Eukaryota; kingdom Metazoa; phylum Chordata; class Mammalia; order Chiroptera; family Phyllostomidae; genus Desmodus; species Desmodus rotundus. The sequence continues at coordinate 57,211,436 of NC_071396.1, forward strand.
GCCACGAAAACCCCAAGTGGGACTACAACTGCCCCTACTTCAAAATACATATTTAAAACACATAAATACAGACTTACATGTATTATTAGTGAACATTCTAAAATGTAGATTTTTTAAAAGTAGGACAGAGAACAAATTATACTCCTGTGTTTATTAGGGTGAATCCTACAAAAATTTTCATAGGTCAAAACCAAGCAAATTTATGGGGTTTACTATTACCTCTAGGTAGGAGAGACTAAAATGGGACAAAGACTTGTTTTCAAGGTTTCCTTTAGCACAACTGGATTTATCAAGTATATCATTACCTATTCATACACAAAAATGAACATGCAGAAGCCCACTATCAAGTCTTTTTTCATACTTCATCATCCCTTTCTGTAGGTGGATCTTCACATGTCACAGAGCCAAATAGAAAAATTCTTCCAGGACAGGAACTTACTTCTTTGGCATTTCCATAGCACAGCACCCAGAAAATGCATCCTTTGGGTACCTGCACATTCAACTGACTACACTTCTACTTCCCCTTTATCACCAGAGGCAAAGATTGGTGTTTTCTACCAAATCAGTGGCAAGCAGAAAAAAACAACAACCTACTTCTCAGATTTTAACATACATTGTTTGATTTAGCCTATGAGCAATCACGGGTGAAGTTATTCATTAATTGTGTACACCATTTACCCAGGGAGGGGCTACATTACAGAATCTGCCAACTTGAGCTCTTCCTCCCCTCCCCTCCCCACAAGGGGAATCTTTTCAATACTACCTCTCCTGTCCACTAGGCTAACAGAACCTGGCCACAAGATTCCACTCTTCACCCAGGTTGTGGATGGAAGCTCTACAACTCCAGACAATTTTATAGGTTCACAAATGGCAAATCACAGAAGACCGCCATTTGGCAGTGGCAGCTGGTCAGTCACATGTAGATAAGATTTCATACAACATACAGAAATGATTACCTACACCTTTATAAGATAACAAGAGAAAAAAAAAAAAAAGGAAGAATTGGCTGACCCAGGGTATTTTTATCCTGTCTAAATGACAATCATTTCTCCCAATTCAGGCTGCAGACCTTTCTTCAAAAGCCCTGAAAATACAGACTGGCCTAACGGTCCACTCTTTATCTGTGGAAATTAATTTACCCCTTCATTATCTGTTACGACTGATTGATAAAAAGAAACATTTTTCATGCATGCCTAGCCTGGGACATTCCTATGGAATCTGCTATTAACAATCCTCAACCAAGAGTAACAAATCTAATTTGTCAAAGTTAACAGTTAACAGTAAAAATCCAAAGTAAATGTGTATGTTCAAGTACTTCAAGAAAAGACCACAGAAGGCAAAACATGAAATTCTTTAAAAAGCTTCACGAACATAAAACTTAACACTTGTGCTTCTTCTACCACCACGGCATCCTGTGTGGTCACTGGCATTTTTCTTTTCTCTCCACTCCTCTTCTCTTGTGTCTGGAGTTCCAGCATGGGATGCTAGATCTAGGTTAAGTGTTAGCTTTTTCCTCTTGGTGCTCACACTCAGGTAACTTTCCCATGAATGTGGCACAGAAGTAATGGCACTGACTACAACTCCCAGGCTGCACCGTCCTATGTCCTTCTATTGGTACCAGGTCTCTCCTTGGTGGAAAAATGTCCCTGTAGATCTGGTGAAGTTTTGTGTGTAAGGGGACAGACATAGGAAGTACAGGGACAAACACAGACACTACTTTCAAGTTGTGTTGAATGCTCAAAAGGAAATAAGGTAATGTGATGTAGTGATATAGGCCTTCTGGGGAATCTAAACAGATTTGAATGATAAGGCGCCACCCCTTTGAAAAGCCTGGGCAAAAACATTCCAGACAAAAGGATGTTGAAGGAAAAGGATGAAGACCACCATGCCTGCGAAATTTAAGGGGGAGAGTGGCTGAAGATAACCTTCACTGAGCACCTATTATAAGCCTAACACTAAATGCTGTTTATTCATTATCTAATCTGTCATACAACCTCAGGTGGTAGATACTGTTATATTCCCCATTTACAGTTGAGGAAACTGAGATGTAGGGAGGTTAAGTGACTTAAGCTTTCAAAAAGGTCACTGGATTCAGTGTGGAGAATGATTAGGAAGGAAGCTACAGTGGAAGCAGTGGGACAGGTTAGGTTTTTAAAGTAGGTAAGTAGTGATAATGGCCTGGACAAGGATAACACAGACGAAATGTGCACAGATTTGGAATATTTACAAAGTACAATCAATAGGATTTGTTGATGGATTTTGGGGGGTAAGGGAAAGGAAGAATTCAAAGATGACTCCTATGTGTGGGGTACAACAATGACAAAGAAAAACGAAAAAACAAACAAAACAAAAATCTAATACTTGCTTTCCAAAATAGTTTTCAATCCATTACCACAAAGTAGGATTAAAAGATATGCACCACCCCCAGCCGGTGGCTCAGTTGTTTGGAACGTCCTCCCATACACCAAAAGGTTGTGGGTTTGATCCCTGGTCAGGGCAAGTACAGGAGGCAACCAATCAATATTTCTCCCATCAGTGTTTCTCTCTCCCTCTTCATCTCTAAAATCAATATACATATCCCTGAGGTGAGGATTAAAAAAATAATAAGATATGTACCATTGCCCCACCAAACCAAGGATCCTAGGGGTCCAGAACCAGGTTTTCTACTGTTTGTACTGCTACTGCTTCACATGAGGTTTGGGACATGGTAGATGCTCAAAAAACCCTACTGACTGAATAAGCAATTGTATTTGTCCTAGATGCAGGTGTAAGGGGAAGATTTCGTTTCTTGTCTCTGCCAGGGCACCTTAGAAGAGGCTTCATCTAAATTTCTTGATGCCAGACAAACTGATTAAGGGACCAGAACAAGGGGTAGAAAGAGCACCAATTATTTTTTTATATTTTTCTTAATTTTATTTTTCAATTAGTTTACATTAAAAAATATTTTGTGTTAGTTTCAGATGTACAACATAGTGAGAAAGAGCACCAATTTCATCAGAAGCAACTTCGAGAGTTCAATGCAAGATGCAAAGCTGCCCAACTTATCAAAATATATGATGAGGCAAAAGCAAATAAGATAGTAGTACTGTCCCAGAGACAAAGAATGGAACAAGAGTTTTTAAAAGGACACATGTAAGTGGAAAATTAGTATGTGGTAAATTTCTAATCTATGGGGGAAGGATGAGAATATAATGAAATACTGGGGCAATTATGCATTTGGAGAAAGATTCTGGCATCACATCATGCAAAATTTCAAATGTGCTCAGTTTCTAGTGTCCTGGGGATGGGAAAGGCCTAAATATAATATGAAACCAAGAAAACAAAACAAATTCAGAGTTGGGGCTCTAGAAAAAATTCTACACTATAAAAACATCAAACAAACCAAGTTGAGAGAAATAAGCCAGGAACAATGACAACATGAAAAAAAAGGTCAACATTCTTGCTATGTAAAAAGTTCATCCCTGGCTGGTGTGGCTCAGTGGATTGGGTCTCTGGGCAAACCAAAGGGTCTCTGGTTCGATTCCCAGTCAGGGCACACGCCTGTGTTGTGGGCCAGGCCCCAGTAGGGGGTGCAAAAGAGGCAACCACACATTGACATTTCTCGCCCTCTTGTCCCTTCTCTCTAAAAATAAATAAAATCTTTAAAGATAGATAGATAGATAGTTAGTTCAGGTTAGAAAAAAAAAAAAACACCTTACATGTGGACTTTAGAGAACAAAAACCAATTCACAAAAGAAAAACAAACATCTAATATTGTTTAAAAGCTTAATTTATCAAAGAAATGGAAATGTTAAACAAAGCATCATTTAAATTTTTCCAACTAGTTAAATCCACAACCATTAAGAAAACTAACAATTGGCAACTATATAAATAAAACTCAATACTACAAATGCCAATATTTAAAGTGGCAGTATGACAATGACAACCAAATTTTAAGTATGTATAACTACTACATCTTAAGAAAACAACCAGATAAGAGGACAATGATAAACATTAAATAATTTGTTTAAAAGTTGGAATAAGTAATTTGTTCATTTAGAGGATGGCTACACAATGGTAAATAAATAGTACAAAGCCATTAAAAACAGTATGTATTGACAAGGAAAGATGTCTAGTATATACGGTGCAATTTTTAAAAAGCAAATTACAAATACCTACCCATGTGTGCGGATACCACTTAAATATAAAAATGTAAGTTCAAAAGTATAATTAATAAACTTCCCATGGCCATGTGCTGTAATCTTGAAAGAATAAATAGATTACCCGAAAGGATCATAGAGAACTATCTTACTTTAAGATTTCTATATTGCTTCTGTAAATTAGAACCAAATCCATTTTAGGAAACTAACAACCTAACAATAGGTCACCCTTGCCCCTCATAAAAAAGTGAATGAGCAGGACTTACTGTAGGTTAGAGCTTTTGAAACTGCCAAAAGGGAACTTTAAGTTTCCAATGGTGTCATCTTGCCAGTTAGGATATTGGAAAAGCCAATGCAGTATGAACAAGAGCCAAAGAAAGTCGAAACATAAAAGCACCTTTATGACTGCTAATCTACTAGTTGGATTTTTCAGAAGTGGAAACTCAAGCTTAGTAATTCACAATAAAAGCCTCTGCAATCCTATAGCTTCTTGTACACTAATGTCCCTTTTTCCTCCTTCTAAAATTCTTTTATTTTTTTAAAAAAGATTTTATTTATTTACTTTTAGAGATAGGGAAAGGGAGGGAGGGAGGAGGAGGAGGAGAGAAACATAGATCAGTTGCCTCTTGCAGGCACCCCAATCAGGGGACCTGGCCTGCAACCGAATTAGTGACTCTTTGGCTCACAAGCCCACACTCAATCCACTGAGCCACACCTGCCAGGGCCCAATTTGTACTTAATCCCTTCACCTTTTCCTCCATTCTCCCAGAAACTCCTTCCCACTGGCCACCACCCCAATGTTCTCCGTATCTATGATTCTGTTTCTGTTTTGTTGGTTTCCTTAGTTTCTCTTTCATATTCAACTATTGGCAGTTATGTATTTATTGCCATTTTAATGCGCATTGTAGTGATCTTCTTTTTCTTAAGTCTTTTTAATATTTCATATAACAATGGTTTGCTGATTTTGGTTTGCTAATGTTTTCTTAAGAGTTTTTGCATCTGTGTTCACCAGGGATTTTGACTATATTATTTACTGTTTTGTGAGGTCTTTACTTTTGGTACCAGGGTAATGCTGGCTTCATAAAATGAGTTTGAAGCCTTCCCTCCAAATAATTTGAGGACTGGCATTAATTCTTCTTTGAATGTTTGGTAAAAATCACCTGTGAAACCTTCTGGTCAGGAGTTTTGTTTGCTGGGGAGTTTTTTGATTACTGATTCAATTTCATTAGTAGGTACTTTCAGATTTTATTTCTTCTTGATTCAGTCTTGGAAGATTGTTATGTTTCTAGAACTGTATCAATTTCTTCTATTTGCCCAATTTGTTGGCATGTAGTTGTTCATAATATTCTTATACTTTTTTGTATTTCTGTGATGTCAGTTGTCGCTTCTCTTCCATTTCTTCAAATAGGTTGAATCAAAGGTACCACTTCGATTCAAATGTCCTTACACTTGATGCAGTCCCAGAGGCCCCTTAAACTATCCTCATTTTTTTAAATTCTTTTTTCTTTTTGCTGTGCTGATTGGGAATTTCCTGCTACCTTGTATTCCAAACCAATTCAATCCTCTGGTTCATCTAATCTGCCATTAATTCCATCTAAAATAGTCTTCATTACAGTTACTGTATCCTATTTCTTTTTTTGTGGTTTCTATTTTTTTTGATATATTTATTGATTATGCTATTACAGTTGTCCCATTCCCCCCCCCCTTCACTCAACTCCATCCTGCCCACCCCCTCCCTCCCACATTCCCCACCTATAGTTCATGTCCATGGGTCATACTTATAAGTTCTTTGGCTTCTACATTTCCTACACTATTTTTACCCTCCCCCTGTCTATTTTCCACCTATCATTTATGCTATTTATTCTCTGTACCTTTCCCCCCCCTCTCCCCCTCCCAATCCCCTATTGATAACCCTCCATGTGATCTCCATTTCTGTGGTTCTGTTTCTGTTCTAGTTGTTTGCTTAGTTTTCTTTTGTTTTGGTTTTAGGTGTGGTTGTTAATAACTGTGAGTTTGCTGTCATTTTTACTGCTCATATTTTTTATCTTCTTTTTCTTAGATAAGTCCCTTTAACATTTCATAGAATAATGGCTTGGCCTTATCTGAGAAGCACTTTATCTGCCCTTCCATTCTAAATGATAGCTTTGCTGGATACAGTAATCTTGGATGTAGGCCCTTGCCTTTCATGACTTGGAATACTTCTTGCCAGTCCCTTCTTGCCTGTAAGGTCTCTTTTGAGAAATCAGCTGACAGTCTTATGGGAACCCCTTTGTAGGTAACTGTGTCGTTTTCTCTTGCTGCTTCTAAGATTCTCTCCTTCTGATTCATCTTGGGTAATGTAATTATGATGTGTTCCTCCTTGGGTCCAGCTTCTTTGGGACTCTCTGAGCTTCCTGGACTTCCCGGAAGTCTATTTCCTTTGCCAGATCGGGGAAGTTCTCCTTCATTATTTGTTGAAATAAGTTTTCAATTTTTTGTTCTTCCTCTTCTCCTGGCACCCCTATAATTCGGATGTTGAAACATTTCAAGATGTCCTGGAGGTTCCTAAGCCTCTCCTCATTTTTCCAAATTCTTGTTGCTTCATTCTTTTCTGGTTGGATATTGCTTTCTTCCTTCTGGTCCACACCATTGATTTGAGCCCCAGTTTCCTTCGCATCACTATTGGTTCCCTGTACATTTTCCTTTGTTTCTCTTAGCATAGGCTTCATTTTTTCATCTAGTTTTCGAACAAATTCAACCAATTCTGTGAGCGTCTTAATAACCAGTGTTTTGAACTGTGCATCCGATAGGTTGGCTATCTCTTCCTCGCTTAGTTGTATTTTTTCTGGAGCTTTGAAGTGTTCTGTCATGTGGGCCATTTTTTTTTTTTGTCTTGGCCCGTCTGTTACTTAAAGGGGCGGAGCCTCAGGTGTTCTCAGGGGCGGGGTAACACTGGTAGCTTTGCTGTGATGCTGTACGTGGGGGAGGGGCCAAGAGGGAGCAAAGGCGCCCGCTGCACTCTCCACCAGATTTCAGTCACTCCCTCCACTACCCACAATCAAATTGGGCCCCTCTGGTGCTGGTTCCCGAGTGGGTGGGCTTGTGCACACTCTAGGCCCCTGTGGGTCTCTCCAATGACCTCTCCTGTGAGGCTGGGAGTCTCTCCTGCTGTCGCCCCAACCCCCACGGGCGTTTTCAATCATAAGTCTGAGGCTTTATTTCCCCACGCTGGAGCCCTGGGTTACGTGGTCTGCTTCGCTCCCCGCCGTTCATCCCGGTTTATCTGTGCGTGAGTGTGGGGCCGCAGGGTCTGCTAGTGATCAGACTGCCTGCCCCGTTCATCCCACACTCCGCCAGTCTTGGTCCCTTCATGGCCACGTGAGTCCTCTCCACCCCAGTGCCCATCTCCGCTCCTCCTACCGGTCTGGATGTACGTATTTTTTTTATCTACTTGGCGTCGGACTTCCTTGCCGTTCAATTTTCTGTCAGTCTGGTTGTGCGAGGAGGCCCAGTGTGTCTACCTACTCCGCCATCTTGGTTCTCTCCCTTGTTCTTTAAATTGGGAAATATTTGTCTCCTCATTTGGGCTGCCTCCCTGTGTTTGTTTCTATGTACTATGTAGATATGCTACATCACCCAGTCTTGGCATAGTGAACTTATGTAGTAAGTGTCCTGTACAGCCCAGTGCCCCAGATTCCCTGGTCAACTGAGCCAGCTGCTCCAGGGGTGCCCCTAGTATGGGCTGTGTGTGCTCTCCTATTATAACCTTGTTTGTTTTTTGCACATCAGTGCATGGAATTGACCCTCAGGCTGATGGGCTGTGAGGAGTGGCTGAGACTATAGATGATGAGCTGTTTTGTTGGGGCTTACCCCACTGAGCTAGACTCATTTTAGCCAGGCTCTTGATGCCTGTTGAGTCCACCCTTTGGGTGTGTCATTTTTGGAGCTAACTGGGTGGTGGTCCGCTGTGGTCTGAAGCTGGCCCCCAGGTGTGTTGGTTCTGCCACCTCTTGATTAGGGCTCCATTGCAGGCCCCAACAAAACAGCTGTTGACTGTTCCTGACCCAGGTACAAAGTGATCTGCCGTTTGCAGCTTCTGGCACAATCAGCTGTCACTAATGCCAGGCTTGGGGGCATTTAGTAAGAGATACAAGGCATATGCACACAATAAAAATACGGAGGCCAGTTGCTGTTTGTTTGGGGTTTGTGGACATTTGAGATTTTAGGCAAGTCCACAGCAGGGTACAAGGTCAGCCACTTGTAAGGAACCACTACTGAAATAGGTTGGAGCCACTGGTGAGTTGGGTGGAGTCTCAGTGAATAATCAGCATGGGGCAAGCAGAGCCAGGTGTTAGGCAAGTTGGTGGAGATTCAGATTTGGTACCCACCTGGGCATGCAGGCTGGGGTAGTGGGAGAACTCAACAAAGGAACAAGGGTGCCTGTCAGGAATTCAGTCCAGGAGAGGGCTTCCCCTCCAGCCCTCTCCTGGAGCTAGAAAATTCACTTTGCCATATGTCCCTGGCACTTTTCAAACTGCAGGCCCTTTGCTTGAACTTTGGACCATTGTTTTTGAGTCTGTGTGCAGGCCCTTGAAGAGGACATTTCAGTATACAGCTCTCCATCTCACCCCAATGTAATCCCCACTGATTTGAACAGCCAGATGTTCTAGGGACTCCTCTTACTAGGCTAGGGAGCCTGGTGTGGGGCTGGAATCCCTTGTTCCTTAGAAGAGATCTCTGCTGCCAAGATATAACTGCCACTTATGGGTGTGGAAACCCCTTCTGTGTCTCCACCCCTTCTACCTGTCTTGAAATGGCTTCTTTATATCTTTAGTTATAGGAGTTCTGTTGTTAACCTAGTGTTCAGGTGCTTCTCTAGGGTAGTTTTTCCTGTAACTTAGTTGCAATTTTGATGCAGTCATGAAAAGAGGCATGCACAGCATTTACTTACTTCTCTGTCTTGACCAGTAGTCCATTGATTTCAAATAATATGAGGAATTTACTACAGGTATTTCTGTTTTCCAGCCAGAGAACAACAGATGCATGTGTACATGCATCTATCAAGAGCCACTTGGGAGTCTTTTGGGGAAAAACAGATAAATCAGTCTAGGATCTACCCTGAAGACCCTCTCCCAGGGTAAGTAAGACACATATATAAAATGCACTCACAGGTATTCAGTGAAAGGTGAGAACAGAATAAGCTTAAGTGGCCAAGAAAAGCTTTAAAATGGAGCTGGTGATATATGTGTTAGTTAAGAAATGAAGCTAAAGGGAACAAGGAATAAAGTGTGGTATGGAAAAGGTAAGTAAAGCAATTCAGGGTAATACGGGATGTGCATCAAAAGGGCAAAACCAGAAAGACAAGTTAGACAATTTGTGGAGGCCACAACCAAAAGGGTATGAAAAAACATCAAGTTCTGTGGACAGGTGTTTAAAAACAGAGACAGTAAGCCCAAAATGGAGTCACTTGTGCTAAGCCCCATATCACCAAACTGAGAAATAAATACTTGACTAAATTAGTTTTAGCTTCCCCCAGCAATGAAATCTTAAACTAGTCAATATGGAATTACCTGTTCAGCACTAGTGAGGTAATCTGATTGACAGGCCCCTGCCATCCCCTAAATGATCTTACCACAAATAATCTTCTCTTCGGTAGTTTACTTCCTTTTCCCGCCCCCTCCTCTTATGAAAATAATTCTGTACAGCTCTTCGGAGCTTCTTTCTATCTGCTAGATGGGACGCTGCCTGAATCTTGAAACTTTGAATAGAGCAAAAAAGATCTTTAAAGTTAATGCCGTTGATTTTTGTTTTTTAACACAGGGAACGAATAGGACTAAGAAGTACTTTAACACTATGATAGTACTTTACAAAAAGGATATTGGAGGAGAGGGGTTGAGGAACCAGTAAAAACACATTAAGCTTTTTTTTTTTAACCCTCTCCTGAGAATATGTTCATTGATTTTACAGAGAGAGGAAGTGAGAAAGAGAAACATCATGTAACAGAGAAACATCGACTGGCCGCCTCCCATACAAGCCCCAAATGGGGATTGAACCCACAATCCAGGCATGTACCGTGACCGGGGATTGAACCTGCAATCTTCTAGTATATGGAACAATGCTCCAACCGAGCCACCTGGCCAGCACAAAAGACAGTAAGCCTTACATGATTCCAACACTGAAATTGTGGAAAGCAAGGGAGGGCTCAGACTCAATTTCATTCACACTTACTTCATGCAAAGGATATTTCAAGTTGCACGAACTGAGGTTATCGGACATCATTCAAAAGAAATCAATTTCTTAGGATAGAATGATGATTTATGAGTGATGATGAGCAGCCTGGCAGCTTTCTTAGCATTTAAATTACCAGCCAAGCCTTGGCTGGGTAGCACAGTTGGTTAAAGCACTGTCCCAATACACCACAGCTGCGGGTTCAATACCTGGTCTGGAAACATGTAAGAATCTACCAATGAATGCATAAATAAGTGGAACAACAAAAATCAATGTTTCTCTCTCTCCCCCTGCTCTCTAAAATCAGTAAGTAAAAAATAAAAATAAATTACCAGCTGACTAGTACCATTTCCTCAAATATTTCCAACTCTGCTTTTCAGGTCCATGGTAGAATCACATTTCTTGGTCTCTTATGCAATGTGACTCATTCTGTCTAGTGAGTTGTAAGAAGAAGTGACACGTCATTTTTGGGCTGGGACATTTACTGCAGGAGCAAGACCTTCCGATAGTTTTTTTTCACTTTGTCAAGAAAGCCAGCGATATTCCATATTGTGCCTGCTCCTTCATCTGGAGTAAGAATGATGTACAGCCCCTAGAAACCCACACTACACATGCTGCATAAGCAGAAAATAAACCTATGTTGTTTCCTGCCATTTTAAGATTATTTGTTAATTATTTGTTACCATAGAATAACCTAGCCTATTCAGTCTGATAATGCTTGAAAATTCACTGCCTGGAAATTTACATTTCAAAAGAAACAATAATCAAAGCATCCTTCTTAAAAAAAAAAACTGAACAATACATTTTATATAGAGGATACTATTCTTCCTATTCTTCTCCCCACTATTAGGTTTAAAGAAACCTGCCAACTGAGAATACTGAATGTTAGTCCCAGTCCCACTACTCCAGGACTCCACAGTAGCGAGCATGTCCTTTCAAGCCATTTTCTCATCTGAAAAAAAGATGGTGAAAACTCAAATTCTGCTTAGTTTGAACTTTGAATTGAAACTTAAATAAGCTAACAGTTGGGCTCTATAAAATGTAAAGAGATTGTTTACATATATACTTTGTTTCACGTTATCACATTCATGTGGGGAGGGAAAAAAATTAAGGCAACTTTCATAAAGAAACAAGTTCCTTGAAAAGCAATTTTTGTTCAGAGGACTTCATAGCCTAGATCAATAGATTGAGGATGATGCTCCCACTGCATTCAAGCTTTCTAAATGCAGGTACCAAACTAAGAGCTAAGAGTCTTTTAATAAGAGGCCAGGATGATGGTGCCTTTTTCCCACTTCTTTCTGATATGACGGACTGGAAAGCAGATACCTAGAAAAATAGTTACACAGAACTATTTTCAACAGCTTAAAGCTTTTGACATCAACCCTAGACCAGCTCAGGCACTTATCTAATAAAACACACACTGCCCATAAACTACTAAGAGGAGCCCACAATGGGCTGGCTGGCTAAAGGAAAATCCAACTAACTTCTCTCTCCTCCATCCCATCCCCCAAACCAGCTCCTACACTCTTAACATGTGCTAAAGGCACTGCTGAGGAAGCACATCTTTGAAGGTTTAAGCGTAACATTTGTACTTCAGGCCTAGCCTCACCATCTCTAAATGTGTTTTTTTAGATAAATTGTAAGAAACATCAAAGCCATTACTCATCCTTTTTGGGATACCAAAACGTGTCCTGTCCTGGCATCATCCAGTAAAACATCACTTTGGCTGATATTTTTAAATATCCACCATTTAACATGGCATTCAAGTGCCTATCTCTCCCTCCCTCCTCCAATTTGGTCCCCATACATACAGTCATTCCCAAATTGGAAATACTGCCTTCATCTGCCTTACTATTTCCCTACCTCCTTCATTTGCTTATATCTTCACTCCAACTGTAATGGCTTTCCCAAGTCTCCCTTTCAAATCAATTCATCCAAAAACCCACTCAGCACTCATTTAATCCAGGCACCTCTAACTACATTACCTCCAGCATTTTCTTTAAGCTATATTTATGACTATCATCTGGTCTGTTTTCACAATTATTCCTAAACCTCCGGTGCTTTTCATTTTATACTCCCCATAGTTGCCAGCAGTGTTTTTGTATAGCACACAATAAAAATCTGTCAAATGAACACAGAACACAGTTTATCATTCAGGAAAGCTATACATACTAACCAGTGGCTTAGAACCATAACTGATGTGCTACAAATAGTAACTTACTGTGCAAAGTTAGAACCGAAGAACATCTTTTAAGTTGACTGAGTAGTATTTCAAGATCCATCCTAGAATAATGATTTACCCTTGCCCTCAAGGAATTTAAAATGGGGGAGAGACAAAGTCATGTAATAATATTCCAACCAAAAAACACCAACTAATATCTAAATTATCAGTGAGAACATTCAAAAGAGAATTACTTCTATCGTGTATGTTAGGGAATACATACTCAAGTGTCAGACTAAAAGAATTTGAATGAAAGCACTGTCTACTGTGACTAGGTTTATACCCCACAGATGATATTTTGGTGCCAATTATACCACTAGAAACAGATCCAGATTACAAAGACAAAAACTAATCCACAAGAACAACTATGAGGGGCTAATGGCTCACTAGACTGAAGCCATTCTGCTTTTTTCTTTTTCTTTTTCTTTTTTTTTTTAAAGAGAGGGGAAGGGAGAGAGAAAGAGAGTGAGAGAAACACTCTCTCTCACTGATGAGACAGATGGGTTACTTCTTGTATGTGCCCTGACCAGAGAGACTGAACCCGCAACCCAAGCACATGTCCTGACTGGGAATTGAACCAGGAACCTTTTTGGTTTGCAAACACCCAATTCACTGAGACACAACAGTCAGGGAAAGCCATTCTGCTTTTTGGAAGCATTTACTCTCCAACTATGACAAATTTTGCTCCAATGACAACCTCCCCACTCCTCAAGGACTGTCTATGCTGGTACTGAATGGAGCCATAAAGAAACAGGCTCCCACCAGAGAAGCAAAAACAAAAGAAACAGAAAATAATAGTGTTAGCAAAGATGTAGAATACATGGAACTCTCATATACTGCTGGTGGGAGTGTAAACTGGTACAACTTTAGAAAACTGGCAGTAAGTATCAAAGTGTAATAGATACTGTTATGAGCTGAACTGTGTTCCCCAAATTCCATTATGTTGAAGTCCTAACCCCCAATACCTCAGAATATGACTGTATTATGTGGAGACAGGGACTTTAAAAGAGATCAAGATCAAATGAGGTCATGAGGGTGGGCCCTAAACAATATGATTAATGTCACTGTAATTAAAAGAGATTAGAACAGAGATATGAACAGAGGAAAGACCATATGAAAACACTGGGAGAAAATGGCCATCCATAAGCCAACAAGAGAGGCTTCTAAAGAAACCAACCCTACTGACACCTCGATTTTGGACTTCTACCATCCAGAATTACGAAAAGATAAATGTTCACTGTTTAAGCCACCCATTCTGCGGTATATGTTCCTGCAGCCCTAGCAAAATAATACAGATACATAGCCTAAAACTCAGCCTTCCACGCCTCTGTATTAACCTAAGGAAATGTGTACTCATACAAGCTTTATTCACAACAGAATAAATTACACACTACCCAAATGCCCATCAATCAGTTAATAAATGCATTATGGTATATTACATAATGGAATACTACTAAGCAACAAAAATAGAGTTACACCTACACTCAACAAAAAATCTCACAACAGTGAGTCACAGAAAACAGATGCAGAAGAGTACATAGTGTATGATTCCATTTCTACAAAGTCCCAACCAGGCAAAATTAATAGTGTTAAAAATCAGCAGACTTATTACCCTGGGAGGAGGGGATGATAATGAAGTGAAGGAGGCAGAAGGGGCTTCTGAGTTTATGGAAATGTTTCATGTTCACTTATTTGTGCATTTACATGTATGTATGTTCTACTTCAAATTCAAAGTTTACTAAAATATAGAAATAACAAATTACTTAAAAATAAAGGCAACATTCTGCTTCTCCAGTGTCACCATGGCAAATAAACCTTATTTTGGAACTGGATGCATCAGGTTCTTTATCTACTGCCATTAAACATTTGAAAGATACAGCTAGTCACATGATCCCAGGGAGATAATCTCCAGCTTAGATAAAAGGATTCGAGTGTCCAGGCCCCGCCCCAGTTAAATTTTCACACCAAATTTTTTATTCTATTTCATTAAGTAAAGGTATTAAAATACATTAATAGGAAAAAATAACCAGTTAATATCTTGATCTTCATATGGTAGTGAATCTAATTTTTCTTTTTTTAAAATTTGTATATTTTCCTATCTACCCCCCCCCCCAAGAACTGACAGATTTAATAATCAGCAAAATAGAAATGTCATTTAAATAAAGTAGTGGGAGAAAGATACATTTTTAAATTTTTTAATTATTTTTTAAGATTTTATTTACTTATTTTTAGAGAGGGGAAAGGAGGGAGAGAGGAAGAGAAACATCAACGTGTGGCTGTCCCTTGAGTGCCCCCCCACTGGGGACCTGGCCTGCAACCCAGGCATATGCCCTGACTGGGAATCGAACCAGTGACACTTTGGTTCGCAGGCCCACACTCAATCCACTGAGCCACACCATCCAGGACAGAAAGATAATTTTTTATAAGCAAATACTGAGACCTTTATTCCAATCATGTGTAATCAAAAAGGCAGGATGGTGCTTCAGGAAGAGCACGAGCTAGGTGGACTTAGATTAGCATTCTAGTAGCTGGGCTACCTGAGTACTCAGCCTCACCTATATCAGGCAGAAATACAGAAATGGCTATCCTTTAAGCCTATACAGTTGCCATGAGTATTAAATGAAATCCTATGCAGATTTAAGCATTACACAAATACTAAAAAGCATTTAAAGACAAATATTGTGTAGAAAGATTTCTACAAAACATTAATGCTCTTTAACAACCATCAACTAAATGGCACCGGTCAGAGAATTTAAGAGTGGCTCTTAACCTGTGGGCTGCCCAGATGGCTGAGAATTATTTCAGGGACGCCCAGATCTGTAAGTGCAGAGAATTGTTGGTAGACCGATTAAATACCATATACGAGGTCTGTCCAGAAAAAGTCCACTATTAATATAACGAGAACAGTTTACATGACATCGATGTAACCTGGCAGCCAAGGAGAGTGGATTGGAATGCGCATGCATAAACAATGATGACCGCACTGTACTAGTCAGAGGGGGTGGGAAGCCCACTGAGTGAGCATGTGTATCACATTCAAAATGAGCAAATAGAGCAACAAATCTCCATCAAACTTTGTGTTAAGCTTGAACATTCCTCCAAGGCAACTATTCGGATGATTCAGAAAGCCCCAGCTATGGGCAACTGAAGATTGGCAGCTTTGTCACAACAAGGCACTATCCATGCATCATGTCTTGAGCAGAGCTTTTTGGCAAAACATCAAATCACCTAGGTGACTCAGCATCCCTAAAAACCAGATTTGGCATCCTGCAACTTCTGGCTTTTCCCAAAATTAAAATAATCTCTGAAAGGGAAGATACTTCAGACTGCTGATGAGACTCAGGAAAGTACAATGGGGCAGCTGATGATGATTGGGAGAACTGTGTGAAGTTCCAAGGTATCTACTTCGAAGGGGACTGAGGCATCATTGTCCTATGTACAATATTTCTTGTATATTGTATCTTCTTCAATAAATGTCTGTATTTTTCATATGACATGGTGGATACCATTGGGAGAGGCCTCATATAATAGGCACTATTTTTCATAAAGTCTATGTTGTTACTGTTGGGTTATTTTAAAGGTTAATGTATAATAGTCTTGCTATGTATTCTCAAATAACTCAAAGTAAAAGGTCTGCCCCTTTTAAAGAAGGAGCCAGAACAGTGGTGGGAGTTTTGTCAAATGGAAACAAAACTTTTTACATCACACAGAAAGACTGAAAACCAATGATAATGCTATTTATTTGCAATGCAATTTTTATTTTTTTAAAAAACAGATCAGATTCCAATCAAGATGGAGGTGTAGATAGATACATTTCACCTCCAAAAGGAGGATAACCAATCGAAAAATAAAAAACAACCAGAACTGCCAGAAAATGGAACTATGGAAGTCCAACAACCAAGGAGTTAAAGAATAAACATTCATCCAGATCAGTAGGAGGGGCGAAGATGGGCAGTTGGTGCATAGGACACGTGGCAATGTGGTAGCTGGCAGACCAGATGATCCCACATTAAAGTACAGATAAAAACTGGGAGTAACACTGAGGACTGAGAAATCCCAGCCTAGGAGAGACTGCGCAACACAGGGTTCCAACACCAAGAAAATAAAACCTCCTAACCTCTGTCTGTGAACACCTGTGGGGGTTGCAGTGAAGAAATGGCAGTCTCTCACAAGAATTCATCTGAGGGGTCCACAGGATCCTAGAACATATACAAGCCCATGTACTTGGGGAATCTGCACCAAGGCAGCAGCTGGAAAGGTGCCAGTCAAATGGGGGAAGTGGGAGAAGCAACTGAAAGCAGGACGAGAACCAAGCAAGAAGCATTATTTCCTCTACGATCCCTCATCCACATACAGCACCACAACTCAGCAAAGTGGTCTGCCTGCCCTGGCGAATACCTAAGGCCCCGCCCCTTACAACATAACAGGTATGCCTACAAATTGAGGAGACAAAGAACTATAGCCCAAATGAAAGAACAGATCAACACTCCAGAAAAAGAACTGAGCAACAAAAAGATAACCAACTTATCAGATGCCGGGTTGAAAACACTGGTGGATCAGGATGCTCAGAGAAATGATTGAGTGTGGCCACAAAATAAAGAAAGAAGTGAAGGCTATAAAAAGGGAAATAAAGAAAAATATATAGGGGAGTTCCAGCCAAGATGGAGCCGTAGGTAGAAACCCTTCGCTTCCCCACACAACTAAAAGGAGGATAACAACCAGTGTAAAAATCAATAAACAACCAGAAGTGCCTGAAAATCAAACTTAATGGAACTCCAACAACCACGGAATTAAAGAAACAGTCAAACAGAACAACCAGACCCGTAAGGCAGTGGACTGGCTGAGAAAAACTGAAAAGGTGAGGCGGCAGACCAGGCAGGCAGGGCTGGTTGCGGTGAGGCCTTGAGCTGCAAGGGCAGGGCTGACTTAAGGAGATTCAGAGTTGACTATGGACTACTGCACTTGCCGAGGTGGGAGAAACTCCCAGTCTCACGCCAGAGTCCATTGTAATGTGCACTAGAGACGAGCAGGGGAGCTGTATTGTTCCCTCTATGGCCCCTCCCCCACAGGCAGCACCACAACACAACAAAGAGGATTGCCCTGCCCGGGTAAATACCTAAGGTCTGCTCCCTTACTACTATCAGGTGTGCCAAGACAAAGAAATATGGCCCAAATGAAAGAACATAGCAAAACTCCAGAGAAAGAGCTAAATGATGAGGAGACAGCCAACCTATCTGATGTGGAATTCAAAACACTGGTAATTAAGGACTGATTGAGCTTGGTCAAAAAATGAAAGAACAAATGAAGGCTACCCAAAGTGAAATAAAGCAGAATGTTCAGGGAACCAACAGCAACAGGAAAGAAGCCAGGACTCAAAGCAATGATTTGGAACAAAAGGAAGAAACATCCAACTGGGACAGAATGAAGAAACAAGAATTCAAAAAAATGAAGATAGGCTTAGGAACCTCTGGGACAACTTAATTTAAATGTTCCAATATCTGAATTACAGGGGTGCCAGAAGGAGAAAGAACAGCAAGAAACTGAAAACTTATTTGAACAAATAATAAAAGAAAACTTCCCCAATATGGCAAAGGAAATAGACTTCCAGGAAGTCCAGAAAGCCCAGAGAGTCCAAAAGAAGTTGGACCCACACCAAGGCACATCATCATTAAGTTACCCAAGATTAAAGATAAGGAAAGAATCCTAAAAGAAGTAAGATGAAGAAGAGAGTTACCTACAAAGGAGTTCCCATAAGGCTATCAGCTGACTTCTCAAAAGAAACCTTGCATGCAAGAAGGAGCTGGAAAGAAGTATTTGAAGTCATGAAAGGCAAGGACATACATCCAAGATTACTGTATCCAGCAAAGCTATCATTTAGAATGGAAGGGCAGATAAAGCACTTCCCTGATAAGGTCAAGTTAAAGGAGTTCATCATCATCAAGCCCTTATTATATGAAATGTTAAAGGGACTTATCTAAGAAAAAGAAGATCAAAAATAAGAACAGTAAAATGGCAACAAACTCACAATTATCAACAAATGAACCTTAAAGAAAAATAACGGAAACAAATTCTAAGCAAACAACTAGAACAGGAACAAAATCAGAGAAATGGACATCACATGGAGGGATTTCATGGGGAGGGGGAAGGGAGGAATAGGGATAAAAGGTACAGGGAAGAAGCAGCATAATTAGTAGGCATAAAATAAATGGGGAGAGATAAAAAATGGTATAGGAAACAGAGGACTCAAAGAACTTATATGTAAACCCATGGACATGAACTAAGGGGGGGGTGCTGAAGGGTTGGGGGGGCAAGGCAGAGGGAAGATAAAGGGGGAAGAATTAGGAAAATTATAATAGTATAATCAATAAAAATACCTTAAGAAAAAAGAAAAATACACAGGGAATCGACAGTGAAGAGAAGGAAGCGGGGACTTAAGTCAACAATTTGGAATAGAAGGAAGAAATAACATTTTATACAAACAGAAAAAAACAAGAATTCAAAAATAAGAGGAGAGGCTTAGGAACCTCTGGGACAACTTTAAACGTTCCAACATCTGAATCATAGGGATGCCAGAAGGAGAAGAGGAAGAGCAAGAAATTAAAAACTGCCCTGGCTGGTGTGGCTCAGTGGACTGAGGCACCTGCCTGCAAACCAAAGGGTCACCAGTTCGATTTCCAGTCAGGGCACATGCCTGGGTTGTGGGCCAGGTCCTCAGGAGAGGTGTGCGTGAGAGGCAACCACACATTGATGTTTCTCTCCCTCTCTTTCTCCCTTCCTCTCTGCCTAAAAATAAGTAAATAAAGTCTTTAAAAACAAAGGACTGCATCTTCACAACAATGAACAAGACCAGGTCTGTATGTCACCATTGTAACCAACACCCAAGATCTTTTCCTTCCCTAAAGAGACATTTTGCAAGTAGCTATTCTTAAATTTGATTTTGAAATCACAGCTTCGAGTATTAAAATTGAAACTAGTCAGAAAAACTGCTAAAGAGCCTGTTCTGATTTCACCCACCACATCACTTTTACCACAATCACCATCAAGTTTTAAAACATAGATGCAAACTCTTTTTCTGTATTTAACGCGTATGTGGGAAGGAAAACACAGAAAATGGAAGATGTGATGTTAAATTACTGCAAGATGTAGATACATTGCAGAATGTTGCTGCAGCAAACTGCAGACAGCATAGCCATCTGTCTATCTAGTCTAACAGATCTATTAGATGGCATTAATAGATAAGTGATTACACACATGATAAATGCCTGAGAATACAATGGCAATGTTCCATGGAAGATAAAGAGTCAGTAGAAAGTCAGTAGCTGCAAAACGGAAGGAGGCAGTTAATCTCAAGAGCTTCAGTCTCCTTCAGAAAATGACATCAGTACCAAGGGGAACCACTCTTTAGTCTTACTAGGACTCCTCTCCTTACTTATCTGGAAGGCCTTGCCTGTAACTCAGTCCAATATCTGGTTGATGCTGAATTATATAGATAGAGTGTTAGACAATTTATCACAGAAATAATAGTAAATATGTCAAAGCTCAGAGAGAAACAGTACATAAGATGACTGTCATACATGTGTGAGCTGGGGTCTGGGTTTGCTACATCTTTTCACAAAAATGCTAATGTCAGACATAAGGGCAAAAATGTTACTAGTGCAGAGCTCTTTGGAGATTTATTCAAAACTAATCAAATAACCAAAATCTTTTTGCTTTACTTGGCTGTGAGATCAGGAACTGAATTCAAAGATACACTTTACTATAAAGCAATGCTCTTTGATTATAACATTTGGGGGCGAAAATAAAATAAAAATACTGTTCCAAGTGGCTGCTAACAATTACCTGGAGGAATATACTGAAAAGAACTATTTTCTGAGTGCCTTCTACATTCCACCCTTCTGTTTGTTTACTCATGTAGTTCTACCATAAATGCAAATTCAGATCCCCTTTTAAAGAAGAGGGAACCAGAACAGTTGTGGGAGTTGGTTGACATAGGTTTTATCTAGGATGACATGGATACTATGAATGGCAGGCACTACTTTAAAAAGTTTCTTCTTCATCTGAAGAAGAAAATCCAGCATGCCAAATGTGCCTTTGTTCAAAGAGGACTTCAACAGCTAGTATTTGCAGTGCTTAATGGTAGCACATAAACTAAAATACCTCCTGTGTCAACAAGAAAATGCCACCAGAGCAAAAGGAGAAACAAGTTTATTGTTGAAGGTTACTCTTCAAAAGACATGAAAAATTAGAAACTCTAATATTCTCTTGCATGATCTCTTCAAGAGCAAACCATACAAATGTTGTTAAAATTAACAAAGCCTTCAAGTTAGCCAGAACACCAGACTGGATTATTATGAATTCACTTGCAGAGATGAGAAACAACTCCTCTTTCCAAAAGACTCAAGTTCCACCGCTAAGCAATGCCACAACAGAATGCCTGGCTCCCTGAGTCAATATCCAACATTGCCTGATACAAGGCAGATACTGGAAAACATTTAATGAATAAATGAAAAGGTGCTTATCATTATTCTCCTCTATACTTATATATTACTTAATGTTACCATACATACTACTCACTTACAAGGGGCCTTGGACCAAAAAACCAGAATTATCTTCTGTAGGGCACTCCCCTTGTAGTATACAGGCTTCCCCTGCTAGGTAGTGTCCTAAAAACCCATCTGTATCAGTGTACCAGCAGACGCTGATGTGAGAGGCTACATTCAGCTTCAATGAATTTTTTTAAGACTCTTTCAGCTTGTTTGCCCATTTCATATGGGTGATTTACAAACACACCTGCACACACCACACGGAGTACTCAGCAGCTTTTGAACAAAAAAGTGCATGACTCTCATGCCCCACCCTCCTTATTCACCAGATCTCCCCCTGAGCAATTATGTTTTGCCAATGTGTAATAAGTGAAAAACTTTACCAAAAAAAAAAAGGCAGAAGCACTAAAAGGCATCAAAATTGACGCATTCAAAAACTGTTTTGAGCAGTGGAAAAAC
Source organism: Desmodus rotundus (assembly GCF_022682495.2). Taxonomy (NCBI): domain Eukaryota; kingdom Metazoa; phylum Chordata; class Mammalia; order Chiroptera; family Phyllostomidae; genus Desmodus; species Desmodus rotundus. The sequence continues at coordinate 57,233,005 of NC_071396.1, forward strand.
CGTCTCGATAGGTGTATTGCATCAAATGGAGAGTACTTTGAAGGTGACTGAAGTTTAAGCTTGTAAGAATACATAATTTTTTATAAGTAAATTTTGGTTTTTTGGGGTCCCCGCTCATAAATACATTAGGCTGGGTAGCAAAGTTTAAAAAAAAAAAAAAACATTAGAATACCACAGGGTTGTACTAAGCTTGAGCTTGGACAGTATCTTCAGAAGTACTTACATCTTACTTTCCAGTTCTTAGACTCAAATCTGAACAATCTCTCTCAAGTCTGAAGAGAGAAACACTAATAGAAGGCTATTATTCCATGGATGAGAAGTCATAAGGCTAATATGCTGCTTAAGTCACTAGAGACAAAAGCCTATTCTTTTGGAAACCAAAGAGAGAATATAGTATTTTCAACAGGAAGAACCAAGAACTGGGCATTATATACTAAGATTTTAGGAAAGGATGACATGGCAGGATTGCAGGCCTACCTCATTTGACAAAAGAGTTAGATAACCTAATTTTTCAAACCTCAATTAAGTACTTTGCTAGGATTCCAGAGCTTTTAATTTACTGGCATTGCACTACAAAAAGATGTGTTAAAAGTCACAGCCAAAAATGGAATTATCTTATAGCTTTAAGATAGAACTAATGTTACTAATGGAGGCTTTCAAAAGACATTACTAGGAAAAAAGATTAGCAGAGAGAGGGGGAGAGGCAGATTCCAGGTGCCAAAAGATAAATCACAAGCTTTAGGGGCATCTGAAAGCATTACAATCCACAGACTGAATATAGTGCTTTGGACTCTGACTGCCTGCGTTTGAATCTCTCTGCTCCACAACTTATTAGCTGTGTGACCTTAGACAAATGAGTTAAACTGTTTTCTGATTTCCCTATCTACAAATGGGCACAATAATAGTACTTCATAACTGTTGTTCTGAGAATTAAATATAACCTGTGCAAAGGTCTTGCAACGTTGCCCAGCATACTTTAAGAGCATTATTATTCTCAATTTTCCCAATTTTAGGAACCATTATGCAGTAAAAAGCCCCCGACGCGTGTAGTATTCAAACACAGTTCTGAAGCCAACCATAGTCTCTCCCCCAGTAAGTTGGAAAACTTCCTTCAGGGATTTACCATAACATGTTTACGATAAAAAGCTCCTTGCCTCCCAGAGCCAGAGGCGTGTCACATGTATACGAGTATTTGAGGCCAGCCCCCTACATGTGACCTGACTCACCGCTCTGATTCAGTTGCTATCAGGAAACTTCACGCACTTAAAAGGGTCAGGCTGTTCAAATAAACACATGGGGACGTGGCTCATACCTGGGAGATTTCACCAATGCCCGCGCGAATGGTGGCGCCTGGTTTGCGTCCCCCCGACACAGCCTCTGAGGATCTGCTCCAACACCCTCCGGCTCGCTGCAGCTAAGAAAGCAACCGGCTAGCGCGTCCCGCACCGAGCACAGGGCTCCCAGTGCTCTGGGGCCACCCAAGCCACGAAACCTTCCCGGATCTCCGGTCTTGACAACACCAACAGATAAGGCATCCGTGACCACCGGCCCCAAGTCTCTCCCAGGCCGGGCCTGCTACTGGGCCCTGAGCGACGCGGCCTTTCCCTGCCAGGCCTCTTCTGGACCCAGAGCCTGACCAAGAAGGGGATGACGCGAGGCCTTGGCGACCAAGGAGCTTAAGAGGGGGATGGGGCCAGGCAGCCGGTCGGGCTGGGCCCGCTGCTTACCTCTGTCGCTCCGCTGGGGGACCGGGACGGGCGCGTCACGAGGACTCCTGAGAAGAAGGAGACGCAAGCGAAGACAGGGACAGAAACCCAAGCTCCGATACCAGCGGTCTCTTCGCCGCTCTCTAGAGCTCCAACACCAAAGCGGCCGCCGCCTTGGGCTTTATGGCCAAGACTCCGGCTCCGCTCCCACTTCCGTCACCGCCACCGCCCCGAGCGGAAGTGCCTGTCACGAGGAGTTCTACGTCAAGGGTGTGAGGGAGGAGCCCTGCCTCAACCCTGCCTCCTTTTCGGGTAGTCTCAGGCCTGGGCTTGGATCACGTGAGGTAAACATGTCTGCCCCTTATGGTTGTCGCCATCTTTGAGGCTCCGGCAAGGAGAAGGACGGCGACATGTTGAACCCAGGACCTGAGGTTTCCAAACCATTCTTTGGTTCCCCGTAATAACGAAGTGGGCGGAAGCGGGGGACCGGAGAGGAGACCGGGGTAAACTGGGCCGTCCATTAGTGTCGTTCTCTCGAAGGCCCTGATAATCAACGAAGTAATGTGCCCCGAGCTATTTAAGACAACAAAGTTTACTCTAGGAACGGGCTTTCCCTGGAAGAAATCTGAGCAGTGGGAGACAATACTGGTTATATCACAACCTTACAGCAGGTTAAGAAAGGGCATCCATATTTCCTGAGCACCAAATGTAAACCTGTATTACACTTTTGGATAGTTTCCATTTGTCCTCACTTTAATGACTTAAAAGATGTTCATCATTTTGCAAATAGGAAACTGAAACCCATAGCAGGTCATTTGACCTAACTTACAGAGTAGCAGTGCAGGCATTTGAACCAAGTGTTTGATGCCAATGTATGTGATCTTTCTAGTAAACTGGAAATGACTGCACTGATGTTAACAGAGTGATATACAGAAGTGAATTAGACATTGGCAGAACAGGTTGGCAGGAGAGTGAGGATTTATAAAAACATTAATTTCATAATTTGTGGCCCACTATTTGGATTTTTACAACTTCAGCTCTGAAGCTTCATGCAGAGCCTAACTGTCCTTTTGGGCTCTGAAATGGCCTGCAGAGCCAGGAGCACCCCTCTGTTGATTGTACTGTGTGATAAACTGTATTCCTTGCATTGTTGTTAAATAATACTCCTTGTACTGTTGAGACGTAAGAACATCCAAATCTGTGGAGAATTTTTATGAATTATTTGAGCCAAACTAATGAAACTAGTTTCTAGGCCGGGGACCTAGACATCAAATGCTCTGGAAAAATAACAATTTTGCAGTTTCTTTTATGTATATGAAATTATGGAGAAGACATAAGGAAGATTGGAAAAAGCAAGGTAGAGATTGGATTACAGGATAGTTAACAAGATTATATGCTCTTTTTAGGATTTCTACCCCTTGGAGGGATATTACTTCTGGCATTTCAAAGCTGTGTTACCCTAGATACGCAAGAACAATGGACAGGGCTGGCTTAAAACTTTTCACTAAAGAAGTTGCAGACTTGGTGCATGACCACCCACCATGACCTATCCAATTAGGAATTTGTGATGAGATCATCCTCTGAGGTTACTTTCCATAGAACTCCTTTTTTTGTCCATATTATGATATGATCAAAGCAGATTTTTCCACAGGCCTGGGCTAAAACTAGTACTTCATAAAAGCCTAATCATATATTGCCCATGGTTCTCACTTCACAACCCCACTTGCTTCAACAGTGAGTCAGCCATCCATTGGAAGTCCAATGGATGCCCCTACCAATCAAAAAACAAATGATGTAAGTTTATGGTCTTGTTTCCCTAGCAACTCATCTCTTTAATCAGCAGTTCCTTGCAATTTTTGCCATTATAAACTCTGCCCTATCGCATCCATTTTGGAACATATTCTTTGTTCATATTGAGTGAGTGCTACTACTTGCAAATCATTATATGAATAAACTCTCTCTAAATTTATTTATTTATTTTAAAGTATCTCTGGCCCTGGCTGCAGTGGCTCAGTGGATTGAGTGCCGGCCTGTGAACCAGAAGGTCGCTGATTGGATCCCAGTCAGGGCACATGCCTGGGTTGCAGTCCAGGTACCCAGTTGGGGGTATGGGAGAGGCAACTGATAGCACATCTATATTTCTCTCCCTCGCTTTCTCCCTCCGTTCCCCTCTCTCTAAAAATAAATAAATAAAATATTTTTTAAAAAAGTATCTCTGGATGTTTGTTTACATTAATGGCAATGAGGATGGGGATTGTGAAACTCACTGTGTCAGGCACATGCAGATGCCTTTGAGTTCAAGTTGCCTTAATTCACCATTGGAAGGCATGCATGGGTGAGTCCTCAAATCCTCGATCTTCCCCACTTTTGGTAGAGATCTCAGAGTTTTATTCTGACAGTTTTATTCTTAAGGGAGGGCCCCCCTCTATAGAGTTTCCAGGAGGGGAAGCCTCCATAAAGGATCGCAAGAATAAGATTTACCAATAAAATCTTGGGCACAAGTCTTTCTCAAGATACGCAGGTGGGGACTCCTTCAGGTGGTAAATACTTTTAGCTCTAAAATGACCTCTGAAGCCACCATCCAGCCCCCCTACAAGATATATATTCAATAACTTGTGGCCCCAATAGTTGCAAATGGCTTAGTCTCTGGACAAGTATTACCTGGGACAATTTATAACGTTCTTCGCCAAAATGGATGCCTTCAACATTTCCAAATTGACTTATTTGAAATCTCAACTGAAATGCCAAGATTTTCAAACCTGCCAAAGAAAAATGTGAGGCTTTCTGTAATAGTTATTTTGAGCCTCAAAATGAGACCATGGAAAACTACTGCATCTCTCCAAGAAAATAATTCTAAACTTAATAAATGCCTCCAGAAATTAGAAGATAAGATTTATGCTAGTGACCCTCCTCCCTTAGTTTCTTTTTTTTTAAGTTTCTTTCTAAAATTTGATTGATATTTGAGAGAGAAACAACAATTTGTTTTTCTACTTATTATGCATTTATTTGTTGCTTCTTGTATGTGCCCTGACCGGAGATCAAACCTGCAACCTTGGTGTATCAAGACGATACTTTAACGAACTGAAATTCCCAAACAGAGCCATTCCTCCCTTAGTTTCAAACTCCCTGGGACCCTCTTTTCTTAAAAGCCCTTCTGACCCTCCTCTGGCTTCCCGTACCTCACTATGGGCAGCTCTGCAGGAGTTTCCCCGGTGCATGAGTACTCATTCAGTGTTGTGAGCTTTTGTTTCCTTTTATTGTCTTTGCCTGTTATGTAGTCATTAAAGAAAGAGAGAGAGAGAGTATTTCTGGTCAAGAGGGAGATGTAAGTAGACATGCTTCGCCTCCTCATGCAACCATAGAAAGAATGACAACTAGATCCCAAAAGAAAGAACACTCAGAACCATCAAAAAATTGAGCTGTATGGAAGTCCAACAACCAAGGATTTGAAGAAGCCACATTAATCCAGATGAGTAGGAGGGGTGGAACTGTGAAGGCAGTCAGAGAAGTGAACAGATGTGGTGGGGCACTGAGAGGTAGCGGTGGTGGAACAGATGATCCCACATTCACATAGGGTGGATAAAAATTGAGAGGGATACCTTGGGAGTGAGCGATCCCAGCCCCTGGCTGAACTACACTTCCCAGGGTTCCAGCACCAGGAAGATAAATCCCCATAACTTCTGGCTATAAAAACCAGTTGGGGAAGTGAAAGAAACTCCTGGATTTTTGCCCTGGCTGGTATGGCTCAGTGGATTGAGTGCCAGTCTGAGAACCAAGGGGTCACTGGTTTGATTCATAGGGATGCCAGAAGGAGAAGAGAAAGAGCATGGAATTAAAAATTTATTGGAAAAATAATGAAAGAAAATTTCCCTAATTTGGTAAAGGAAATAGACATACAAGTCCAGGAGACACAAAGAGTCCCAAACAAGTTGGGCCCAAAGATGACCACACCACAACACATCCTAATTAAAATGCGAAAGGTAAAGATAAAAAGAGAACCTTAAAAGCAGCAAGAAAAAAACAGAGAGTTACCTACAAAGGAGTTCTCATAAGACTGTCAGCTGATTTCTCAAAAGATACTTTATAGACAAGAAAAGACTGGCAAGAAGTAATCAAAGTGATGAAAAGTAAGGACCTACAAACTAGGTTACTCTATCCAGCAAAACTATCATTTAGAATGAAAGTAAAGATAAAGTGCTTCCCAGACAAGGTAAATCTAAACGAGTCCATCATCACCAAGCCATTATTACATGAAATATTAAAGGCACTTATTTAAGGAAAAAAAGATCAAAATTATTAATTAAATAGCAACAAATTCATAACTATCAGCAACTAAATTTAGAAAAACAAACTAAGCCCCCTAGCTGGTGTGGCTCAGTAGATTGAGTGCAAGCCTGAGAACCAAAGGGTCAGGTCGCTAATTCAATTCCCAGTCTGGGACCTGTGCCTAGGTTCTGGGCCAGGTCCCCAATAGGGGGCACTGGAGAGGCAACCACATGTTGATGTTTCTCTCCCTCTTTCTCCTTCCCTTCCTCTCTCTCTAAAAATGAATAAATAAAATATTTAAAACAAACAAACAAAACCAACAATCAGAACAGGAACAGAATTATTGGTATGCAGATCATTTGGAGGGTTATCAGCTGGGAGGGAGAAGGGGGAAAATAGGGGAAAAGATGTAGGGATTAAGCAGCACAATTGGTAGGTACAATTAGACAGGGGGAGGTTAAGAATAGTATAGGAAATGGAGAAGCCAGAATACTTACATGCAGGACCCATAGACACTAACTAAATGGGGGATTGCTAGAGGGAATGGGGGTACCAGGGCAAAGGGAGAAAATTGGGACAACTGTAATAGCAAAATCAATAAGATATATATATATTTTAAAGAGAGAGCTTTCATGAGGAGAGGAATCCAAACCTTTTGGAGACAATTAAATGCATTCTTTATTCAATAAACAAAAGTTTGTAGAAGACACACTAATTTATAAATGACTCCTAAAAGAAACGTTGGCTATTTGGGCTTTAAAATTTCTTACTGTTTATTCTGTGAAACATAACAAGAAATTTAAAGAGTCTAACAACTAAATGTTCAAAAATTTGACACTTAAATCTAACAGGATTTTCTGAACCTAAGTAACTTTTTTTTTAATTTTAATTTTTCATTGTTATTCAATTACAGTTGTGTGCCTTTTCTCCCCATACCTCCACCCCACCCCAGCTGAAACCCCCTCCCTCTCCACCTCCACCCTCCCCCTTAATTTTGTCCATGTGTCCTTTATAGTAGTTCCTGTAATCCCCTCTCCTCACTGTCCCCTCCCCACTCCCCCTGTCCATTGTTAGATTGTTCTTAACTTCAATGTCTCTGGTTATATTTTGTTTCCTTTTTTCTTCTAATTATTATGTTCCAGCTAAAGGTGAGATCATAAGGTATTTGTCCCTCACCGTCTGGCTTATTTCACTTAGCATAATGCTCTCCAGTTCCATCCATGCTGTTGCAAAGGGTATAAGCTCCTCCTTTCTCTCTGCTGTGTAGAATTCCATTGTGTAGATATACCATGGTTTTTGAATCCATTCGTTTGCTGATGGGCACTTAGGTTGCTTCCAGTACTTGGCTATTGTAAATTGTGCTGCTATGAACATTGGGGTGCATAGGTTCTTTTGGATTGGTGTTTCAGGGCTCTTAGGGTATAATCCCAGCAGCGGAATTGCTGGGTCAAAGGACAGTTCCATTTTTAGTTTTCTGAGGAAATTCCATACTGTTTTCCACAGTGGCCTCACCAGTCTGCATTGCCACCAACAGTGCACTAGGGTTCCCTTTTCTCCACATCCTCTCCAACATTTGTTTGTAGATTTGTTGATGTTGGTCACTCTGACTGGTGTGAGATGGTACTTCATTGTGCTTTTAATTTGCATCTCTCTGATGGCTAGTGAAGCTGAGCATCTTTTCATATGTCTCTGGGCCCTCTGTATGTCTTCCTTGGAGAAGTGTCTGTTCAAGTCCTTTGCCCATTTTTTCATTGGGTTGTTTGTCTTCCTGGAGTGGAGTTGTGTGAGTTCTTTATATATTTTGGAGATCAGGCCCTCGTCTGAGGTATCATTAGCAAATATGTTTTCCCATATTGTTGGTTCTCTTTGTAATTTCGTGCTGTTTTCTTTAGCCATGCAGAAGCTTTTTATTTTGATGAGGTCCCATTTGTTTATTCTTTCCTTTATGCCCCTTGCTTTAGGGGACATGTCTGTGAGGATGTTGTTGCGTGCAATGTCTGAGATCTTCTTGCCAATGTTTTCCTCTAGGACTTCTATGGTGCTACGACTTATATTTAAGTGTTTTATCCATCTTGAGTTTATTTTTCTGTATGGTGTAAGTTGGTGATCGAGTTTCATTTTTTTGCACGTAGCTGTCCAGATCTCCCAACACGATCTGTTGAAGAGGCTGCTTTGTCTCCATTTTATACTCCTGCCTCCTTTGTCAAATATTAATTGACCGTAAACACTTGAGTTTATTTCTGGGCTCTGTGTTCTGTTCCTTTGGTCTATGTGCCTGTTTTTATGGCAGTACCAGGCTGTTTTGATGACAGTGGCCTTGGAATACAGTTTGATATCAGGTATTGTGATCCCTCCTGCTTTGTTCTTCTTTCTCAAAATTGCTGCAGCTATTCGGGGTCGTTTATGGTTCCATATAAATTTCTGAAATGTTTGTTCTATATCTGTGAAATATGTCATGGGTACTCTAATAGGGATTGCATTGAATCTATAAAGTGCTTTGGGTAGTATGGCCATTTTGATGATGTTAATTCTTCCAATCCATGAGCATGGTACGTGCTTCCATTTGTCTGTGTCTTCCTTAAGTTCTTTCTTCAGTGTTGTGTAGTTTTCTGAGTACAGGTCTTTTACCTCCTTGGTTAGGTTTATTCCTAGGGACTTTATTTTTCTTGTTGCTATATCAAATGGGATTTTTTTCCTGATTTCTGTTTCTGCTGTTTTGTTGTTGGTATACAGGAATGCCTTTGATTTCTGAGTATTGTCTTTGTATCCCACTGTTTTGCCAAATTCATTTCTTAGCTCAAGTAGTTTTTTGGTGGAGTCTATAGGATTTTCCATGTACACTATCATGTGATCTGCAAACAGTGACAGTTTCATTTCCTCCTTTTCAATTTGGATGCCTTTTATTTCTTTTTCTTGTCTGATTGCTGTGGCTAGGACTTCCAATACTATGTTGAATAGGAGTGGTGAGAGAGGGCATCCTTGTCTTGTTCCTGATCTTAGTGGGAAAGCTCTAAGTTTTTGTCCATTGAGTATGATGTTGGCTGTAGGTCTCTCATATATGGCCTTTATTATGTTGAGGAATGCTCCCTCTATTCCCACTTTGCTGAGTGTTTTTATCAGAAATGGGTGCTGTATGTTATCAAATGCTTTTTCCGCATCTATTGATATGATCATGTGATTTTTGTCTTTGGTGTTGTTGATGTGATATATTATATTTATTGATTTGCGAATATTGTACCATCCTTGCATCCCTGGATGAATCCCACTTGGTCATGGTGGATGATCTTTTTAATGTATTGCTGGATGCGGTTTGCCAATATTTTGTTGAGAATTTTAGCGTCTATGTTCATCAGCGATATTGGCCTGAAGTTTTCTTTCTTTATTGTGTCTTTGTTTGGTTTTGGGATTAGGATGATGCTGGCTTCGTAAAAAGAGTTTGGGAGTCTTCCATCAGTTTGGATTTTTTCGAATAGTCTGTGGAGGATAGGGGTTAGCTCTTCCTTAAATGCTTTGTAGAATTCTCCTGGGAAACCATCTGGTCCAGGGCTTTTGTGTGTTGGGAGTTTTTTGATGACTGCTTCAATTTCGTCTGCTGTTATTGGTCTGTTCAGGTTTTCTGCTTCTTCTTCATTCAGTTTTGGAAGATTATATTTTTCTAGAAATGTGTCCATCTCTCCTAGGTTTTCAAATTTCTTGGCATACAGTTCTTCACAGTAATTTCTTACAATCCTTTGTATTTCTGTGGTATCAGTTGTAATCTCTCCTCTTTCATTTCTAATTGTGTTTATTTGGATCCTCTCTCTTTTTTTCTTGATGAGCCTACTTAAAGGCTTGTCGATTTTGTTTATCTTTTCAAAGAACCAGCTCCTGGATTCATTGATCCTTAGAATTGTGCTTTTAGTCTCTATGTCATTTAACTCTGCTCTGATCTTGGTTATTTCCTTCCTTCTGCTTGCTCTGGGCTGTCTTTGTTGTTGTTCCTCGAGTTCTTGTAGGCATAGGGTTAAGTAGTTTGTTTGGAATGTTTGTATCTTTTTAAGGTAGGCCTGTATTGCTATGAACTTCCCTCTCAGGAGTGCCTTTTCTGTGTCCCATAGGTTTTGGGTTGTTTTGAGTTCGTTCTCATTTGTTTCCAGAAAGTTTTAGATTTCTTCCCTAATCTCGTTCTTGACCCATTCATTGTTTAATAGCATGCTATTCAGTCTCCATGATTTTGAGTGTTTTGGGTTTTTTCCTTTGGGGTTGGTTTGTAGTTTCAGTCCGTTGTGGTCAGAGAAAATGCTTGATATGATTTCAATTTTCTTGAATTTGTTGAGGCTTGCTTTGTGTCCTATCATGTGGTCTATCTTTGAAAAAGTTCCATGTACACTTGAAAAGAATGCGTATTTTGCTTCTTTGGGATGAAAACCTCTATATTTATCAGTTAAGTCCGTTTCATCTAGGGTATTGTTAAGTGACACAATATCCTTCTTGATATTTTGTTTGGAAGACATTTTTGACAGTGGAGTGTTAAGGTCCCCTACTATAATTGTGTTGCTGTCAATGTCTTTCTTGAAGTCCTCCAAGATTTTCTTTATGTAGTTGGGTGCTCCTATGTTGGGTGCATATATATTTACAATGTTTATGTCTTCTTGGTGGATTCCTCCTTTGAGTATCATGAAGTGACCTTCTGGGTCTCTCTTTATGGCCCTTCTTTTGAAGTCTATTTTGTCTGATATGAGTATTGCTACTCCTGCTTTTTTTTCCTGTCCATTTGCTTGGGAAATTTGTTTCTAGCCCTTCACTTTCAGTCTGTGTAGGTTTTTTGTCCTGAGATGGGTCTCTTGTAGGCAGCATATGTGTGGGTCATGTTTTCTTATCCATTCAGCTATTCTATGTCTCTTGATTAGAGCATTTAATCCATTTACGTTTAAGGTTATTATCGATAGGTAGTTATTCATTGCCATTTTTTCCTACCTGTGTTCCTCTCTGTTTCTCTTTTCCTTCCTTTCCTTAAAGCAGTCCCTTTAGTATCTCTTGCAGAGCTGGTTTGGTGGAGGTGTATTCTTTTAGACTTCTTTTGTCTGGGAAACTCTTTATTTGGCCTTCTATCTTGATTGAGAGCCTTGCTGGGTAAAGTAGTCTTGGTTGCAGGCCTCTGGTTCTCATTACTTGGAATATTTTTTGCCATTCTCTTCTGGCTTGGAGCATTTCCATTGAGAAGTCAGTTGCTAACCTTATTGGGGCTCCCTTGTATGTTACTTCCTGTTTCTCCTTGCTGCCTTTAAGATCCTGTCTTTGTCTTGGAATTTTGCCATTTTAATTATGATGTGTCTTGCAGTGGGCCTCTTTGGGTTCCTCTTGTTTGGGACTCTCTGTGTTTCCTGGACTTGGGTGACTTTTTCTCTCATCAGATTAGGGAAATTTTCCGTCATTACTTTTTCAAACAGGTTTTCCATCCCTTGCTCTTCTTCTTCTCCTTCTGGTATTCCTATTATACGGATATTTTTACATTTCATGTTGTCCTGCATTTCCCTTATTGCCTCTTCATTCTTTCTGAGCCTCTTTTCGTTTTCTTGCTCCTTCTGGGTGTTTTTTTCTACTTTGTCCTCCAGCTCACTGATCCGATCCTCTGCTTCATCCGATCGTCTGCTTTTCATTCCTTCTACTGTGTTCTTCAATTCAGAAATTGTATTCTTCATTTCCTCTTAGCCCTTGTTGATAGTTTCTATTTCCTTTTTCATGGTAATATAGTTTGCAGCGAGTTCATTGTAGTTTCCCTGTAGTTTCTGGTAGTTCTCTGTGTGCTCAGTGAGCTTCCTGATAACCATTGGTTTGAACTCAGTATCTGATAGTTGACTTGCCTCTGTTTCATTTAGCGTTGTTTGGAGGCGTCTTCCTTTCCTTTCATTTGGGGATTGTTTCTTTGTCTTCCCATTGTTTGTGAGACTCTTCTTGTTAGCCTCTGCTTCTTAAATTGATCTATGTGACTCCCTGGGTTTATAGTATGAACTTCTATGGTAGAATGCCAATGGGATTCAGTGGTTCTGTGTTCTTAATTTCCTGTGCTCACTGATCTTGAGCTGACGTTTATGGGTCTAACACGGTCTAACTCTGGTCTTTTCAGCACTCCAGGTTTTATTGTCTCACCTGTGGGAAAAGGAGAAGGGAAGGAGGGAAAAAGGGAATAGAAAAGGAAAGGAAGGAAGGAAGAAGGAATAAAGAAAGATTGGAGGCATGATAAGAAGGAATTTTAACAAAAATTAAAACAAAAGAATAATTGAAAGAAGGCAGGAAGAAGGAATCAAAAAGGTAAAGGATGGAAGGAAGAAGGAATAAAAAAAGAAAGAAGGACAGAAAGGAAGAAGGAATTCAGGGGGAAAGGAGGAAAGGAAAAAAAAAACGTCTTCTGCTGGCTTTTGCTGGTCTTCCTGTCTGTGGAACAGGAGGGGGTGGTTGGAAGGATTGGTTTCAGTTTTCTCCCTTCCTGAGCCACACTCTTCGCTGTTTTTCGGCCTCCAGTCCAGTTCCTTGGGGTCCTTCTGCTCCCCTCTATGCCTTTAGTTCACCAGTTGTGCTGTCCTTGAGTTGCACCAATTAGGGGCAACTCACACTCCCCCTTCTTGCTCTTTGCTGTCTTAGATGCTAGGGGCTCTCAGTGCTGCTATGGGGTAGTTCAGCCCCCTACTGGATCGAGTCTTTCCGGGGAATGCAGTCTCCCCTAGCCCTGTAGCTCCCCTCTGCTGGGTGTTCTGCCTTAGTCCTAGAGAGCCAGTAGGCCCTATAGGGCTCTGTGCGCAGGGGCTAGGTAGGAGTTGTTCAGAACCGGTGCTTTTAGGTGTGGTCCCTCTTAGGCAGCCAGGCCGTTGATCAGCCCATCTGCTACTTTGGGCCTGGGTCACTCAAGGCCCGCCGGTCAGCCGCTCTGGGCCTGTGTCGCGAGGCTGGCCCATCCTCCACCTTGGGCCTGTGTGTGGGGCAGCTAGCCCCTGCTCCCGGTGTGCACCCACCCGAGGTTTCAGGTGTGGGCGCCCTGCCGGGGTTTTGGTGTGGGCCCCCAGTCCGCTAATCTGGGTGCGCGAAACCGGGCTTCAGGTGAGCACTGGGGCTGCTTATCCCATGTTCACAGTCCAGGGGCTGCATGCAAGAAAGAGCTGCCAGAGGGGCGCCAGAGGCCGTGGCTGGTGCGGAGAGTTCTCTAACTAGCCACTGAGTGCCTCTATTTTCTTTTTCTTTTTGAGAAATTCTTCCTATTCAAGCCCCCCTGGTCCAAACAAGCACCTGGCTGCTCACACAGCTCAGCCTGGCTCTCTCCCAAGAATCCTGCAGCAGACCCTGCACCTGGGCGGGGGCTTCAGCCGCCCTGGTCCCCGCGCAGGTCCCAGGGACCTTACTGTCCTTAAGCACTTTTCTTACCGTCAGATCTTTCAATGTCCTCTATCTTTGGTCTCCGATCTTTATATATGCTGGAATACCGTTGGCTGTTCGCTCTGCTCCTCAGATCAGCTAGGTGTTTCACTGGTGTTGAGGGGAAGTTGACTCCGCTCCCACCTATCTTGCCGCCATCTTCCTGACTGTAGCCTCAGTAACTTTTAAAGTCCTGCAGATTAAAATGTAAACACAGCTCTCAGCCTCCTGAAGAAACCAAAGGAAAGAAAAAAAAGATGGAAAAAGGAAGCCTTTTTTAAAAATACAAGTCGCTGAAAGACTCACTTACCTAAGCAGCCCTCTGCCCTGCCCACAGTCTCCTTAAAAATTGTTTATCAAGGTCAAAATAAAAATCTTAAAGGCTTAGCCATCTGAATAAATAAATGTATTTCAACTGTTATAAATTAGTGATTTTTTCCCTTTTGCCTTATATACCTGCCTTATGGTTAAACTTTTTAGATTGAAATTATCAGGTCTCTGTTTGTCTATGGATATGTATGTGTACCTACCTCTGAGGAAATATTAAAATTAGTTTATATAAAGAGCTGTGTTTAATTGGCTTGAAGAAAGTAAGCACTTATGTAGATTAAGAAATATAACAGAAACAAACTTAAATGCATTTCAGGATCACACAATCTGGAAAAAAATTAATATTTAAACTAATTTAAGTTTAGTTTAATTAAAACAGACAGACATGTCTTTAAATTTATTAACATCTAATACTGTTTTTACATTTTATTTTTATTATTTATGCCATTACAGGTGTTCCTGCTTTTTCTACCTTTCCCCACCTTCCCCAAGCCCCACCCTCGCCCTCCGCAAGCCCGTACCCAGATTGTTGTCCTTCTGGATGAGTTGTGCATAAATGTTCTTTTGTTAATCACTTCACCATCTTTCATCTTGTCCCCACTCCCCACCTCCCCTTCCTTTCCAACCACTGTCAATCTGTTTAATGTATCTAAGCTTCAGTTACAATTTTGGTTGTTAGTTTATTGTGTTTATTAGATTCCTCACATAATAAATGAGATCATGTTTTTTTAATGTGTATTTTATTGATTATGCTATCACAGGTTTCCCAATTTTCTGCTTTTATCCCTCCTCCACCCAGCACACCCCAACCCTCCAGCATTCCCCCCCTTAGTTCATGTTCATGGGTTGTACATATAAGTTCTTTGACTTCTCTGTTTCCTCTACCATTCTTAACCTCTCCCCATCTATTTTAAGACTACCAGTTATGCTTCTTATTCCTTGTACCTCCCCCCCGTTCTTTCCCTCCCCTCCCCACTGAAAACTCTGCAGGTGATGTCCATTTCTCTGATTCTGTACCTGTTGTAGTTGTTTGCTTAGTATTTGTTTTCGTTACTTTTCTTTGAGGTTCATTTGTTGATAGTTGTGAGTTTGTTGTCATTTTACTGTTCCTATTTTTGATCTTCTTTTTCTTAGATAAGTCCCTTTAACATTTCATATAATAAGGGCTTGGTGATGATGAACTCCTTTAACTTGACCTTATCAGGGAAGTGCTTTATCTGCCCTTCCATTCTAAATGATAGCTTTGCTGGATACAGTAATCTTGGATGTAGGTCCTTGGCTTTCATGACTTCAAATACTTCTTTCCAGCTCTTTCTTGCATGCAAGGTTTCTTTTGAGAAGTCAGCTGATAGCTTTATGGGAACTCCTTGGTAGGTAACTGTCTCCTTTTCTGTTGCTGCTTTTAGGATTCTCTCTTTATCTTTAATCTTGGGTAACTTAATGATCTTGTGCCTTGGTGTGTTCCTCCTTGGGTCCAGCTTCTTTGGGACTCTCTGAGCTTCCTGGACTTCCTGGAAGTCTATTTCCTTTGCCATATTGGGGAAGTTTTCCTTCATTATTTGTTCAAATAAGCTTTCAGTTTCTTGCTGTTGTTCTTCTCCTTCTGGTACCCCTATAATTCAGATATTGGAACATTTAAATTAAGTTGTCCCAGAGGTTCCTAAGCCTATCTTCATTTTTTCAAATTGTTGTTTCTTCATTCTGTTCCAGTTGGATGTTTCTTCCTTTTGTTCCAAATCATTGCTTTGAGACCTGATTTCCTTCCCATCACTGTGGGTTCCCTGAATATTTTGCTTTACTTCACTTTGGGTAGCCTTCATTTGTTCTTTCATTTTTTGACTAAGCTTAATTAGCTCTGTGAGCATCTTGATTACCAGTGTTTTGAATTCCACATGAGATAGGTTGGCTATCTCCTCATCACTTAGCTCTTTCTCTGGAGTTTTGCTATGTTCTTTCATTTGGGCCATATTTCTTTGTCTTGGCACACCTGATAAGTTGTAAGGGGGCGGAGCCTTAGGTATTCGCCAGGGCAGGGCAACCCTTTTTGCTGTGTGTGGCTCTGTCTGTGGGGGAGGGGTCAGAGAGGGAACAATGCAGCTTGCTTGCTGAGCTCTAGCCCCACTTTCTAACAAACTGTTATGTGAGACTGGGAGTTTTTCCCACCGTGGCAACCCCCGAGGTAGTCCACAGTCAGCTCCAAGTCTCAGTTTCTGGTTCAGCCAGCCCCGCCCCCACAGTCTGCTGCCTTGGCCTGGGTTCTCTCCGTCTGCCTGTCTGCCAATCTGCCTCCTACCAGTCGGTCTGGTTGGTCTTGTTGACTGTTTCTTTAATTCCTTGATTGTTGGAGTTCCAGTGTAGTTTGATTTTCTGGCACTTCTGGTTGTTTATTGTTTTTAGATTGTTTATTATCCTCCTTTTGGATGTGCATGGAAGTGAAGGGTTTCTACCTACCCCTCCATCTTGGCGGGAACTCCAAGATCATGTTTCCTTTCATTATTTTTTCCAATAAATTTTCAATTTCTTTTTATTTATTTGTTTTTAGAGGCAGGGACAAAGGGAGAGAAACATCAATGTGTGCTTGCCTCTTGGGTGCCCCCTACTGGGGACCTGGCCCACAACACAGGCATGTGCCCTGACTGGGAATCGAACCAGTGACCCTTTGGTTCATAGGCTGGCACTCAATCCACTGAGCCACACCAGCCAGGACTGCCACCCTTACTTCTTTTGTCCTAAGAACCCACTCTTACAGACTTTGGCCATCAGGACTAAACTCCTATTAAACTTTGGTCTCATTTTTCCCCTCCATAAACAAGAAAGACCCAGAGCAAGGAGCCATACCACTCTGGCAACAACAGCAAAACTCAAAATGAGAAACTGGGTTCATCAGCATCCTGGCATTCTATGAGGTCTGATGAAAAGTGGAAAATGAGGACTTGTGATAACTTTAATTTCATAATTTGTGGCCCAATAGTCATATATTTACAGCTTCAGCTCTGAAGCTGCTTGCAGAGCATTAACTTTGTCCTTTTGGGGTCTGAAGTTGCCTGCAGATCCAGCATCTTCATTACTCCTAACCCCCATGGTATTCTACTGTTTGATAAATAGTACTACTTGCATCATTGTTAAATGATACTCTCTGTACTATAATTGTGTGATCAAAGAGAGCCTTTTTGTTCTACAGGCCTGGCTGAAACTAGGACTTGATAAATGCTTAATCATATATTACCAATTGCTCTCAATGCATAACGTCTCTTGCTTCATCACTGAGTCAGCCATCCATTGAAAGTCTAGTTGACCGCACCAATCAGAAAATGAATGATATAAATTTATGGAGGTTTTCTCCCCCCTATAAACTTATCTTTTTGCCCAGCAGCTCCTGGCAACTTTTCCCTTTATATACCCTGACCAATTACTTCCATTTTTGGAACATATTCTCAGTTCATATTGAGGAGTACGTTTCCTGTTTTGAAAATCATTATATGAATAAACTCTCCAAATTTCTTTTCAAAAAAGGCATCTCTGGACTTTTAAAAAACATACTTTATTGATTATAATATTATAGTTGTCTCAGCTTTTCCCCTACACCCAGCAACGCCCCCTCCTTCTGGCAATCCCCCTCCCTTAGTCCATATCCATCGGTCATGCATATAAGTTATTTGTCTACTCCATTTCCAATACTATTTTTAACATCCCTCTATCTATTCTATAACTACCAACTTGTACTTCTTTTTTTTAAAAAAAAGATTTTATTTATTTATTTTTAGAGAACGGAAGGGAGAGAGCGAGAGAAACATCAATGTGTAGTCACCTCTTGTGCACCCCCTACTGGGGCCCTGGCCTGCAACCCAGGCATATGCCCTAGACTGGTAATTGAACCAGCAACCGTTTGGTTTTCAGGCTGGTACTCAATCCACTGAGCCACAGCAGTCCAATTTGTATTTCTTAATCCCTGCACATTTTCCCGCATTATCCCCCATTCAGTAACCATCCAAATTATCTCCATACCTATGATTCTGCTTCTGTTCTGCTTGTTTGCTTAGTTTGTTTTTTAGATTCAGTTGTTGATAGTTGTGAACTTATTGCCATTTTAATGTTCATAGTTTTGATCTTCTTCTTTTTCTTAAATAAGTCCCTTTAACATTTCATGTAGTAATGACTTGATGATGATGAACTTCTTTAGCTTTTCCTTGTCAGGGAAGCTCTTTATCTGCCCTTGCATTCTAAATGAAAGCTTTGCTGGATAGAGTAATCTTGGATGTAGGTCCTTGATTTTCACTACTTTGAGTACTTCTTGCCAGTCCCTTCTTGCCTGCAGTTTCTTTTGGGAAATCAGCTGACAGTTTTATGGGAACTCCTTTGTAAGTAACTCTCTACTTTTCTCTTGCTGCTTTTAAGATTCTCTCTTTATCTTTACCTTTGTCATTTTAATTATGATGTGTCTTGGTGTGGTCCTGTTTGCATCCACCTAGTTTGGGACTCTCTGTGCTCCCTGGACTTGTATGTCTATTTCCTTCGCCAAATTAGGGAAGTTTTCTTTCATTATTTTTTCAAATAAGTTTTTAATTTCTTGTTCTTTCTCTTCTTCTTCCATACCCCTATGGCTAGAATGTTGGTATATTAGATGTCCCAGAGGCTCCTTAGCCTATCCTAGGTTTTTTTTTTATTTCTTTTTTCTTTTTGCTGTTCTGATGGAATGTTTTTTTTTTTTCTTCCTTATGTTCCAAATCATTGATCTGATTCTCAGCTTCATCCCCTCCACTGTTCCCTGTGAATTTTTCTTAATTTCACTTAGTGTAACCTTAATTTCTGATTGGATCATTTTTATGCTATTGAAGTACTTATTGTTTTCCTGGAGCATTCTAATAACCAGTGATTTGAACTCTACATCTGAGATTGCTTACCTTCATTTTGCTTAGTTCTTTTTCTGGAGTTTTGTTTTGTTCTTTTATTTGGGCTATATTTCTTTGTCTTCTCATTATGGCAGCCTCCCTGTGTTTGTTTCTGTGTATTAGGTAGGACTGCTTTGACTGCCTGTCTTAGTAGCATGGGTTAATGTAGAAAAGCTACTGTTAACCACTTGGGTGGGCCTGTAAATTGGGTGGGGCACAGCCTTAATTAATCCCTAGGGCAGAGTAACCTGTTGGAACCAGGTTTATGGAATCTCAGATATACTGTCTTGCTCTGTTGGGGAGGGCTCAGAAAAGGAACAATGGCCACTACCTGGCCTCTGGAGTTTTGTCCAGGGAGAAGCTCTACCTGGCTCTTGCCCTGATGCCAGACACTTCAGTTCCTCCCTGTCTGCCACTGGTGCCCTTCAAGCTGCTGCCCCAGTGCTGGAGCCCAGATGGAGGGAGTCTGAGTAAGTCCCTTGTGGGCCCTTTTAGAGGAGATAACTGAGAACCCTGCAGTTTCTTCTACCACTCCAAACCCCACTAGTTTTTACAGCCAGCAGTTATGGTGACTTATTTTCCTGGCGCCGGATCCCTGGGCTGGGTGGTCTCATGTGAGGCTGGGATCCCTTGTTCCCGAGATACCCTTCCCAATTTTACCCATATACATGGGGATAGGACCAGTCTGTTCTGTGTCTCCGTGTCTCTGCATCTCTGCCCATCCTACCTGTCTGAATGAATGTGACTTTTTTAATTCTTTGGTTTCATATGGCTCAATTTTCTGAGGGTTCTGAGTGATAATTGTTTTGTAGTTTAGTTGTAAGTTTTGCTGTGGTTGTGTGAGGAGGCAAGCCATATTTACCTATGTCTCCATCTTGACCAGAAGTCTGGACCTTTGTTTTTTTTTTTTTAAGATTATTTATTTTTAAAGAGAGGGGAAGGGAGGGAGAAAGAGAAGGAGAGAAACATTGATGCATGAGAGAAACATCAATCACTTGTCTCTCACACCCCCCCACTGGGGACCTCCTCTACAACCCAGTCATGTGCCCTGACTGGGAATCAAAATGGTGACCTTTCAGTTTGCAGGATGATGCCAATTTAACTGAGCCAAAGCAGTTATGGCTGGACTTTTGTTTACAAGAACTCATAGGAGGATGGAGCACCCTATCTCAAGTAAACACATTAAGACCAACTTGGAACTTCATCTTCAGCAATATGATCTTCTCATAGTCTTTTTTTTTTTTACCTTAGTTCATGCAAACTTTATTAACTTGTTTGCTCAGTCCAAACACTTTATAATTATTCTTAACTCATGTAGTGGGTTTAATAGTGACCACCTAAAAGATATACCCACATCCTGCAACCTATGGATGTAACCTGAATGTCCAGGTGTGTCCTGAATCCAATACAAGTGTCCTTATGTTACTGTTAGTGTTTAGCTAGATATTGAGAAGGGGAGCAAAAGGGAACTAGACATTGAGTTAATAAAATTGGGAACATAAGTCTATTGTCTTCACCAGGAAGCTACAGCTTCACACTCCAAGGGACCACAGCATTGTGCTCAGCTAAGAGGTTAACACTCCTCCCTCCCCCCCCACCCCAGTACCAGATTGCTAGGTGGGAGCAGAGTAAAGAAGGTACACACACAATAGAAGTCAAAATGGCACAGAGGGAGGTGCCTAACCAAAGAGGCCTGTCAGTCTCTCCTGAGGAAAGAAGGGATTGGTTAGGAGGTAGGCCTTTCCAAAGCCCATGGAAAACTGGGAAGTTGATGATTCTTTTAAAAGGGCACCTGGTCTGTCCCAAACCCAAACTAATATAATCCCAGGGGAACAAAGAAGCTCTCTTGTCCAACTGGTAACACACTCACCTATAAGTCTGTGCGCTCTCTCACCTGGAAGCACACAGCCATGTGTCCCTACCAACTACATGGCCCATGGCTGTGGGGACTCCACATTCAGGCTCCAGAAGGGAGGCTGAATACCACAGCAGAGCAATGAACTACAGCTGGAAACACACATTAAGTTAGCCAGATGCTGGACTGGACTGGACTTTGATATGGAACAGAATCTCTGGACATTAACTCTATTTCTGGCCTTGACTTCCATGGCAGGACAGAGGGAGATGGGACATTTGAAATCCAGGGGGCAACTTCTATTTCCACATGAATGAACCATCTTGCCACCTCACAATCTCCCATGCATGGGTCCTTGAATGTTTTCTTTGTGATCATGTGGAGCATTTAATTTCCACCGACCACACTTACAAGAGACATACAGAGTACAAACACAAGGAGAAGTCCATGTGAAGATGGTGTAAGAGACTGGAATGAGTATCCATAGGCCAAAAAATGCCAACAATCACCAGAAGCTGAAAAAGGTAATAAAAAAAGGAGGGGGCACTTTGATTTTATACTTTTGTATTTGAGGTGTTTGTGAAAGGATACATTTCTGTTGTTTGAAACCACCAACCAAGTTTGTGATGATATGTTTCAGGAGTCCTAGGAAACTATTCAACTCCCCTCTCTATCTCTTGTACCCCTCATCCGTAGCCTTTAAAAGATATCCAGAATGTGACTTCTTACGATCCCTGCTACTGTTGGTCTGAACCACCACCATTTCTCACCTGGATTATTGCAATAACCTTGGTTTCCTGCCTCTACCTCATCTGCCAATTCTCAATACAGCAGCCAGAGTAATTGTATAAAAATGTCAAACAATGTTATTCTCTTGCTCAAAATCTTCCCATAAATCAAAGTAAAAACTAAAGGCTTTACAAACAAAAGGTCCAACTCCAAAATACCTCTCTGACATCATCTCTTTTTAATGTCTCCTCTGATCAGAATATTCCAATTATACTAATAATAGTTTAAGAAAAGAGAAGGCACACAATAACTCAGGCCTTTGCAGTTGTCCCTCAGATATCTGCATGACTACTCCCTCACTTTCCTCAGGTCTTGAATGTCATCTTCTCAGTGAGAATAGCCTTCCCTATTTAAAACTGAAGTTCGCCTTTCTATCACCACTAGATATAAAACACTTACTTGCTATTTCCCTTCCTGCTTTTTTGTTTCTTTATATTGCTTACTTGTTTGCTTATTGTCATCTCCCCCACTAGAATGGCAGGTTCATAAAGGTGGGGATTTTCCTGTGTTTCATTCATTGTTATATCCCTGATTCCTAGAAGAGTGTGGGACACAGTAGGTGCTCAATGAGTACCATTTACAGAGTATTCAGGGGAATTTGGAAATAGTCTCAAAGCCAAAGAATTATAATAATTCCTAGCCATTCAAATGCTAGGTTTGAAAATAAAGTAGCAACTAGAAAACATAAGAAAAGTCACAGCACAAAGACAAAAAGAGACTTTTGAACCCCTAGCCTTCTAAGCAGCAGACTGAGAAGCCTATTCAAATGCAAATGTGGACTATTTCTTATGGAAAAGAAAGAAGGACTCAGAAGAAACCCATGGGCTAAGAGGGTGGAGTCAAGAGTTGCAGATAATCCTTCCCAGGGAGCAAGATTAGACCTTAATCAGAGAACTGACAATATAGGCTTAACTGGATTTCAGAATTGCTATGACCAGTAGTAGCTACGTCACTCCTGCTTTTCCCATTTTTGAACAGAAGTGTATGCTGTGGTTATCTAACATTTGTCAACTCTATTTATTGGGTCGGTGGAGAGCAGATAAAGTGTCTGCAGCTCAGAGGTCTTCAGATCAAGAGGAACAGTACTCAAGAAGGTGTTCTTGAGGAATCATAGCTGAAGAGCCTCATCACACCTGAACCTTATTTACATGACAATATCCACTATGAGCCAATGATGTGTTGGAATGAGAATTTTGGGGGTCCTTGGGAGGAGGTGAGCATATTTTATACATGAAATATAAATAATTTGTGTACAGAAGGTAGAGCATGGTTGATTAAAGAGGGCAGTAAATTCTTTGCTCCTTCTTTGAGATGTGAAATCTTCCTTTCCTTTTGAATTTGGGTTGGCCTTACTTACTTGTTTGACCAATAGAATGTGGCAGAAGTGATAACCTGTGATTTCTACTGCTAGATCGTAAGATGCCTTACAGCTTTTGTTCAGAACTCTTGAAATGTCCAGACTATGGAGGCTCCTCCTCAGAAACCACCTTCCATGCTGTAAGAAGTCCAACCGTATACAGGTATTCTTATCAACTGGCCCAGTTGAGCCCCTAGTAGGCAGCCAGAATCAATTGCTAGCCATTGGGATGTCCAACCATGTTAAACTTCAAATAACTCCAGATCCAGTAAGAGGCCCCAGTGAGAATTATCCAACTGAACCCAGCGAACATACAGAACCAAAAAATGCTAACAAATTTTTGTCTTGAGTCACTACATATGAGCTGCTTTATTACACAGCAATAGATAACTAGAAAAGAGCATATACAAAATGGAAGGGAACAGGTTTGGGGGTTGGGGGTGGAGACATATCTCACAGAGTTTTTAGCTAGGGCAATGACACAATCATAGTTGTTTTAAGACTCCTCTATTAGTCCTGACCCCGTATGACTCAGTTGGTTGGGCACCATTGTCAGGATGGGCGGGGTAGGACAAAATGGCAGCTGAACTACAACCCGGAAGAGACGGCTGACGTCAAACCAGGGAACCATCAATGATGGACTGCGGCCTTGTTCCAGGAGGCCAATCCCTAGCCCCCGAGGGGAGCCAATCAGAATTTGGTGCATAAAACCCTGCCATATTCCCTGCTTCCGCGTGACTTCCTTGGACCGCTCCGTAAACTGGAGAATCTCGCCCGGGTGCGCAAACCTCAATAAAGCTCTATACTGCCTAATTTTGTGGCTGATTGGCATTTCTTCCTCGGCAGAGCCTAAGAAAACCTTTCAACCATCCCAACCAACAGACAAACTGAAAGATTGCCTGTTCAATCCTTGGTCAGGGCACATGCCTGGGTTACAGGTTCAGCCAGAGAGTGTACAAGAGGCAATGGATTGATGTTTCTCTCTCACACTGATGTTTCTCTCCCTTTCTCCCTCCCTTCCCCTTTCTCTAAAAATAAATTTAAAAAACATTTTTCTTTTAAAAAAAAAAAGAGTCATCTAATAACTTGGTGTCCTACTGGAAGAAAGAGAGGAGGAAGCCGAAGCTGGGGTTGTATGTGGAGCTTGGTGGGGAAGGGATGGTAGGAATTGTGACTTATTGATCCATTCATACTATTTACTTAAGAAAGCTTGTCACATCAATGGGACATGAATGGGACCTGGTACTATTTGGATGAGCAAGGTCAGAAGGAGAGAGAGAGGACTGGAGCCTAGAAGGAGGGGTAGGTTGAAGGAGGTTAGGAGTTAGGAGTTAAGGTCTGGAAATGCTGACTCAGAGGACCTCCATGGGACATTCAAGTAGAGATGTTCAGGAGGCTGTTAGATATACTTGACTGAGGCAGAGATGGGATAGTTAGGTATCTGGGTCCCTCAGAGTAGCCTGGCCCAAGAAAAGAGATTTGAGAGTAACAATGGGCATGGATGTGAATAAGATAACCCATGGAAAAAGTGTAGAAGTGCTTCATTTTTTCAATATACTATTTGCTAAGAATAAATTACATGCTAGGCATTGTTAGGTGCTGATGATACAAGAAAAACAAGGCCTTTGGTCTCAGGGTCCTTACTATTTTGTGTGGTAAATAACATGTAAGTAAACACACACACACACACACACACACACACACACATGACACTTTAATTCAGATTTCCGTCAAAGTGGAAGTGGCTAAATAAAGTATGTATATCCTGTCAATGAAATAATATACAACTATACAAAACAATGAGGAAATTCTCTGTGTATTGATTTGGAAATATCTCTAAGATATATTATTAAGTGATAAAGCAAGATACAGAAAAGTGTATACCATACGTTCCCTTATTTGAAAATAAAAAGAGTGAGGGTAGAATAAGAATTATTTCAACAAATAAAAAATTTGATTATCTGGTATGTCAATTAAGGCTTAATTAGAGAGGTCAGAATAAAAAATTAATGGTAGGAATTAGACCTCACACAATTGTCATTGTTGGTAGAAAGTCTATGCAGGCTGTTGTTTCTTTGTTCAGTGTTGAGCCTAATGCTGGCAACTACAGGTCAGCTAGACTAGCAGTCAGGAGGAAAAGCTGGATGTGGATGAGAACAATTATACTCTGGACCCCATGAGGATAACTAGAACCCACATGGACCAGTTGGAGCCCAAGTCTGTCTCATCACCTCCAACTTCAGTCCCATGCATGGGTGACCTGCAACAAAATCTGGTGCTCTCCACCAAAGAGCTGCACATGTGTTTGGCCAGGATTCAGAGAAGCTGAAGGGGAGGTCTGATGAGGATTAGAGGAGATGTGGGTATGGATGCTGCCCCAAGCCAACAAGACCAGCTGACCAGTGACACAATGCACTAGCTGACCCAGTGCTTAGCACCCTGCATGATTTTCAGAGAATAAATGATATGACTGCTATTTCACTTTTGCCTTCCAAATCTCATGCAAAGTTCTCTTATAACTAACATGAATACAGATCCATAAAGAGAAATCTGGGAAATATAGCCATAGCTTAATAGATGCACGACAAAGCCACCATGCCTGATGTATGGAATAGGGGTGGGAGCTAGATTTTCAGTGCATATCTTTTATACTCTCTTTAACTTTTACCTGTGAGTTTGTGTTAACTATCAGATATTTAAATTATAAAATCCATAAAGTGATAAATGGGATGCAGATAATAAGATGGTATTATGGAACCAGGGATATAAGTTGGAGGAGAGGTGATATTAGACACAGGTGGTAAGAAAGGCTTTCTGAGGAGGTGATGTTTGAGCAAAGACCCACTGACAAGGTGAAGCCAGCCTGTTGAGAGTACCTGAGCAAAAATGTTACAGGTAGAAGGAAAAGCAAAAGTAAAACCTTTTGTAGAAACACAGGGTCCTGCCCTGGCTGGTGTGGCTCGGTTGGCTTGAACTTGTCCTGTGCACCGAAAAGTCATGAGTTCAATTCTCAGTCAGGGCACATACCTAGGTTGCGGGTTGGATCCCCAGTCGGGGTGCAGACGGGAGGCAAGTGATCAATGTTTCTCACATCAGTGTTCTCTCTCCACCCCCCACCGTTCCCTTCCTCTCTCTCTAAAAGCAATGGAAAAGAAACAAACTGTCCTGTTCAAGAAGTGGAAAAAGGTAGATAAGGTGGAAAAACGGATAGAATCAAATCATATGCGTTCTCATAGTGTTATGCTTAGGGCCAGCCAGTAGTGTGTGGGTTCTTGACTTCATATAAGAAAGATTTCACAACTGAAGCCTAGGTGACTATGAGGATACATTTATTAAAGCTGATGACAGTAAAACAGGGAAGGGCTTAGCATAGAATAAGCAACAGGAGAGCCTAAGCTGGGCTCCCTTAGCTCACTGGGAAGTCAGAGAAAAGGGGGCCTTGGGAACAGGTTCAAAGGTATTAGCCTGGGACAAGCTGCCAGCTGCCCATTACCTTAGAGTTTAGGAGACACGTGCCTGTGAGGAAAGAAGTGGAGGAAGAAAGGAAAGGGAATGGTGCAGGCTGCAGGCTGATTCCCAGAGTCCATGAATGCAGGGTCCTTTGTTTTGAGGCTTTTAGCTATTTCTTGCAGGTGGGAATCTTAGGGGAGGTCTCAAGGCAGGTTTTCAGTAGAATATTCATTAATTCTCCAGATGTGCCCTTTCAGGGTCATGGTCTCCACTGATTGGTCAGTGACAGGGGGTCTTCAGTCATTGCAGTTGGTTCTGGTGTAGCTAACCTGGTTTTGCTGCTTTTCTGGGCCTGCAGCTTAAATACAACTGAGGCCTAGATATTATCTGTGGGGAGGAAAGGCCAGGGGAAGAAAGGTTACCCTGGGGCAAGGTCCTTGCTTTCCCAATTTTGCTCCCTGCCAGGCACTCAGGGCCTTGGTAACTATCTGCGCCTGGATGTAAATTGCCTGGTCATTGTGTTTGATTATCTGCCTCAGTTTCCCTATTCCACTTGCCAATAAGTTTTCCTAGTTTCTTATTATCCTGTCTCAATAGGTAGTAGTAAGGCCTCTGAAATATATACCACATGTGATAAGAAACTGTGGAAGGTTTTAAGCAGAGAGAGAATGTATATGTGTCTATGTGAGATGTGTCTCCCTTCACAGGTCACTTGCACTGCAGTACCTTTCCTGGCCACCACCCTCTCTTCTCCTGTGCCCACAGTAGGCCCTGCCATAGCCCCATGACACAGTTTGCTTGATACCTGTTTACTTATTTGTTTTTCATCTAAACTGGGGGAGGGCTCCTCAAGGACCAGCACCTATTCTGACCTGCCGCAATGTCCCCAGCACCCTACTGGACATTGACAAACTTCACCACCATGACTGAACAATTCAAAGCAGAGGAAAATGTTGAATTATTCTCTCTAACATGGCTTTGCATGGTTTATGTAGTTCTCTGGGGTTTGTTATTTCAACATGGCTGGTTTTGCTCAAGGGTTCTTCTTCCCTTGACCCCCAGGACCCAGACTGAGCCTCTGTGCCTTTGTGAAACTCACCTGAGCTCTGTAGATCTTACTTTCCTCGTTCTAAAACAGTGTGAATAACCCGAACTCTCTGAGTTATTGAAAGTATCAGGTGTGAAAGTGATTTGAGGGTGCTCCATCATATGTAGGGAAATGATTTAAGTTACATGTCAATTGCTGAGGGAGATAAATCTCATGTCATGGCTCAAGGCACTTTTCTGCTGATTTGGTAAAGGAAACAAAGGTTCATTCATTTATTCATAAGTAATCAGTCCTCAGGTTCCAGTACAATCCTAGGGACACAGAGATGAACAACCCACAGTCCCTGTGCTACAGGAGGTCCCAGATATATGCATATGGCTGGGGTAGCACCCACAAAAAGAGAACCACATATCACTGTAGATCCTCTTCTTTCCACAACTCTAGCCATGGGTTGCTTTCCAGATCCTTTCTACACACAAAGCTGCATTGTAGCCCTCTGTTCACAGTGACCCTTTCAGGAACAGGCACTTGACCTGCTCCAGGGCAATCAGGGCCAATAAGTCTCAAATCTAGGGGTTTTTTGAATGGTGGAAGGAGGCAGATCTATTGGAAAAAAGGATTTTTCTTTATGAAGAAAGAATAACACATATCTAGAATTTCTTGGGGACTTCTTGTCACTTTGAGGGCACAAAGTGAAGCTGAAATCAAAACAGAGGAAAACAGATGGTGAAAAACATGTCTTAGTGATAAAATTTGGGTAACTTGTATCCAGCAATGCTTGAATCCACCAACCTCCCGCTACCCCCTCACCATTTTCCTCCACTTTACCACTTGCTTAATGGAAATTCACAGCCACACCCAGGAGCTGGTTTCAGCAGAAGCTGCAGCAACTTCATGGCCCCAGGTCATAGCTGAGTAGACTCACAAAGGCTTTGGTTCTCCTAGTGACTGCCCAGAAGAGTCAGGGAATACAGCCTAGAAAAGTGGGAGTTTATGTCATGAGTAAACACTGATCAATGGAACTCAGGATTTGGGGGAAGAGGGCCTGAGAGGTATAGTCTCTGCTTTTACCTTTCCTCAGTAGACTGTTCCATATGGCCTCTGTGGAAACATCTTATGGGTCTAAAGTCATCAGAATCAGTGAGTAAAAATACGCATACTATAATATTGTTTATCTGTTATTCAGATTGAGGGTTGATCTAGCAGCCCTGTTTGTAACCCAACAACCAGCTGTGTTTGCTGAGGCTCTGTGGCTAGGTAGTGTGATAACACACTACATTTGTTTTCCTTCTCCCATCTGTTCTTTTCTTGCTTCTCTTTTCCCTTCACCCTGGTTGTCCAGGTACTGAGCTCCACAATGTAAGTGGTAGTATGATAAGCTTGATTTCAGGCTCTGTTTTTTAGGGAGCCAAGCTAAGACAAGGAAGTTCCAGTTAGTTTTTTTATCACTTACATCCAAAACTCAGCCTCAGTTTCCTTTTCTGTGGAATGAGGATGACAATTCCTACCCCATTGACAGCCTAGAATAGATGAGGAGATTAAATGACCTTGTGAAGGGTGAGGTGGTGAGGTGGACACCGGCCTGCAGTGTCTGCGGTGTTGTGGCTGAGACAAGACAAATTCACACGGACTACTGAGTCCTGTGGAGGAAAAGGGACGGCATGGCCACTCTCTCAAGAAGAGAGTGCCCAACCCTTGCCTTGACAGGCTTTTATTTCTTTTCTGGTCATATTACATTGAGGATGGTCCTCATTTACTATGCAGAGGTTCACTTTAGGTGGTTACAGATCAAGTGGGAAAGTGGTTGAACTGGTTATACTCCATACTTGGGAGGTTTATGACAGACTTCAGGAAGTTAAAGATACTCAGTAAACATTTGCTGCCTCAACCCAGGGCAAGGGAGCTTCAGCAAATAGCAAGTCTCAAATTGGCCTATGCACAATGCAGACCTGATTCCCCATGGGAGAACCTGTCCATGGGCATGGGTCCTATGTGCCGGACCTTGCTTTCCACTGGCCTTTCCGAGTGGGAGCTGGGCACACGCCACACAGAGCAGTCTCCTATAAGGTGGTATCATAACACCAGAGCCGATAGGTCATAGCAGTCACCCCAGACACAGGAGACTGAGTCCCAGAGCTTCCCTTGCCACATTGAGTTAATGGGGCTGGGATATGGGGCTGCTATTCCCTCAGCAGCTGTGGATTTTTCCATGTTTTCTCATATGGATGATGTCTCCCCTGGCTCTACTTCATCAGACCACTGCATCTGACAGTTTCAGACTTTGCATTTCAGATTAACAAGCACCAGGGAACCCTGCTTTCATTCAGTCATTCTTTTTACAGTGTGAATTGAAGCCCTCCTCTGACTCCATTCTCACACTGCTATTGGTTCATCCTGCCTTTACCTAAGTAACACATGCCCCTCCCTGTGTGCACCTCTGATCCCCTTTGTCTAGAATGACCATACTATGGCCCTCAAGTCCTTGTATCATCTGGCCTTGACTATATTTCATTTTTTTATTCATTCAGCAAACCTAGCTTGAGCCCTTATTGTGTGGAAGGCACTGTTATGAGCACTGAGAGAGAGTAGTAAACAAAACAGACACAAATCCCTGTTTTCATGGAACTTATATTCTAGTGGCAGACACAGAAAGTAAGCCATGTAAATAAGTAAAAATATATAGTATAGTAGATGGTGATAAGTTTGATGGAGAAAAAAAGAACAGGGAATTGGGGTGGCTAATGATCCTGCCCCCATATAGCTCATTTTCCCCTTATCAAGCCATTCTCACCCCACTGGGATTCTTCCTGTTCTAAAATATATCTAAATTGTTCTTGCCATTGCCCTTCTAGCTCCTCTGTCTCAGCCGTTCTCCCCACCCCCATTCCAAAGATCTTTACATGGCTGGATCCTTCTTACTATTTGAGTCTTAATTCAAATAACATTACAGGGAGGCCCTCCTGGAATCATCCTGTCTAATGCTATTTCCCAGTTATTTTTTTATCCTATAACCTTGTTACATTGTAACATTTTCTCCATGTCACCGGTCTCATAAATGATCCTCTGTAATTATGTTTACCCGTTCATTGTTTCTCCCCCCAGAATTTTAGCTTCATGAGAGTAGTGACCTTGTTTGTTTGGTTTGCTTCTGTAATTCCAATGCCTGAAACAGTGCCTAAGACCTAATAGGTACTCAGTGAATATTTCTTGAGTGATCGGTAAATTCATTGCTCTCCTGTCCCCCCTTCTCCTCTTCTTTCACATAAATAACTCCCACTTTTTGTGCAAGACTAGCCTAGCAATAATATATGAATCAAAAAAGCAGTATAAGAGATTGGAAGATGCTACAATTCTGGCATTGGAGATGGAAGAAGGGTCCACAAGTCCAAGAATACAGGTGACTCCCAGAAGTTGGAATAGAAGAGGAAACAGATTCTCCTTTAGAAACTTCAGAAAAAATTCAGCTCTGACAACATCTTGATTTTAACACAGTAACACCCAGTGGGATTTCTGACAATTGTGAAATAATAAATCTGTGTTGCCTTTAAGCCACCCCCCCATTATAATACTGTATTACACAAAGTAACACTAGCTGTTATAACAAACAAGCCTCCAAATGAATTAGATCTCAAACAAAATAGAAGCAGGTGGTTTTCCTCCACACATTGACTTGGAGTACTAGACTCTTTCCATCTTGTGGCAGCACCATTTCCAAGGGTCTTGTCATTGTCTAAATATATCTGGTGGCAGAGGAAGAACTTTGTTAAGAGATGGCACATACTCTTCATAAATGCCTTGGTGTGAAGTGACAAATATCACTTCTGCTCATGTTATTTTGGCAGAGCTAGTCATATTGCACACCTAGATGCAACAGGAAGTGAAAAGCGGGGACTGGGCTAGGTATCTTCCAGTAACAGCTGTATGCTATGGAAGAGAAAAAATAAAGTTAGATGAGAAGAAATCTGGCTACAAATACAACCTGATAAAGGCTAAAGGAAGCAAAGGAGTAGGGTATCTCAGGAGAAGCACCTGATGTAGCCAAGGAGACAAGAGTAGTAAAGGAAGGCTTCCCAGAGGAGGCAGTGGTGAGGTAACTCATGAAAGATTAAAAGAATCTGTTGGGCATAGGAAGAGGAAGGTTACTGTTAGCAAGGAATGACTATGTGCAAAGGTTTAGAGAAAAGAGAGAGCATGTTATAACTCATTCCTGAAATTGGTGATGGTTCAAGTGTTCCTAGAGAACAGTTAGAGGGAAGGATGCAGGAGCAGTAAAAAAAATCCTAGGCAGAAAGACCAGGTCACAATAGCTCATGAATGCCTTAGGTCCAAATGTTGACAAGGCCTGTTCCTGTTTCCTGGGATTGGCAATAGGGATCACAATTGAGCACAGAACCCTGACTGGTGTGGCTCAGTGGTTGAGTGCCAGCCTGCAAATCAAAGGATCGCCAGTTCGATTCCCAGTCTAGGGCACATGTCCAGGCTGCAGGCCAGGTCTCCAATAGAGGGTGCTCAAGAGGCAAGCACGCATTGATGTTTCTCTCCCTCCCTCTTTCCCTCTCTAAAAAATAAATAAAGTCTTTAAAAAAATGAGCACAGAACATTGAGAACCTCACATTTAAGGAGGATTAAGGACATCTGCTATGACTGGGGCAGTAACAGGCTCTGCCTCAAGAGTGTACAGAGAAGTGGCAGGACTGGTCCTGCCACAATCACTCATCCTCTTCATCCTCCTCTTCCCAACTGCAAATGAGCACAAATGAGCACAACTGTGGGAAGAGATGAGAGAAGGAATCATCCAGTCATAGGCCCTCTGAGAAGTATTGTTTTCTTTTTCCTTTCCACACCAGCATCAAGGTGAGCCAGTTTTATGAAACTTTAAAAAATATAAAAATTACCTCAAAATTTGATAGCTAAAAACAAAAAGCATTTATTGTCTTTTGGTTTCGTGGGTCACAAATCCAAGAGTAATTTAGCTGGGTGCATCTGATTCAGATTCTCTCAAAAGACTGCAGTCAAGGTGTTGGCTGAAGCTACAGTCATCTCAAGGCTTTAGTGGGGAAAGATCCACCTTGAAGCTTACTTCTGTGGCCGCTGGCAGTCATTCCTTAGGTCTGCACCAGCTGCTGTCTAGAGACATCCGTTCCTCACCACATGGGATATCCATACAGCTGCTCATGACATGGCAGCCAGCTTCCCCAGGGCAAGGAATGCAAATAAGAGAGAGACGGAGTTTCCAGTATGGAAGCCATGTTTGTTTGCTTTTTTAAAAATAACAATATCAGGGAGAACCAAGATGGCGGCGAAGGTAGACACACTGCTCCTCCTTGCACAACCAGAACTGACAGAAAATTGAACGGCAAGGAAGTCCGACACCAAGGAAATAAAAAATAAACATTCATGCAGACCGGTAGGAGGGGCAGAGATGGGCAGCGAGGGTGAACTGGCGGAGTGTGGGACAAACGGGGCAGGCAGTCTGACCACTAGCAGACCCTGTGGCCCCATATCCGCACATAGACAAACCGAGAGGGCCGGACTCAGAGTGGCGGAGAATGGGGCAGGCAGAGCAGCCCCACATTTGGGAACAGATAAACCGGACAAACGGCGGGGAGTGAAGCAGACAGCCCAACCAGGGCAAACCTCTAATTGAAAATGCCCGTGGGGGTTGGGGGGGCAGCAGGAGAGACTCCCAGCCTCAGAGGAGAGGTCGTTGGAGAGACCCACAGGGGCCTAGGGCGTGCACAGGCCCACCCACTCTGGAACCAGCACCAGAGGGGCCCAGTTTGATTGTGGGTAGTGAAGTGAAAGACTGAAATCCAGTGGAGAGGGGAGCAGGCGCCATTGCTCCCTCTCAGCCCCTCCCCCACGTACAGCATCACAGCAAAGCGACCAGCATTACCCCGCCCCTGAGAACACCTGAGGCTCCGCCCCTTTAAGTAACAGACGGGCCAAGACCAAAAAAAAAAAAAAAAAAAAATGGACCAAATGACAGAACACTTCAAAGCTCCAGAAAAAATACAACTAAGCGAGGAAGAGATAGCCAACCTATCGGATGCACAGTTCAAAACACTGGGTATCAAGACGCTCACAGAATTGGTTGAATTTGTTCAAAAACCAGATGAAAAAATGAAGCCTATGCTAAGAGAAACAAAGGAAAATGTATAGGGAACCAATAGTGATGCGAAGGAAACTGGGACTCAAATCAACGATGTGGACCAGAAGGAAGAAAGAAACATCCAACCAGAAAAGAATGAAGCAACAATAATTCAGAAACATGAGGAGAGGCTTAGGAACCTCCAGGACATCTTGAAACATTCTGACATCCAAATTATAGGGGTGCCAGAAGGAGAAGAGGAAGAACAAGAAATTGAAAACTTATTTGAACAAATAATGAAGGAGAACTTCCCTCATCTGGCAAAGGAAATAGACTTCCAGGAAGTCCAGGAAGCTCAGAGATTCCCAAAGAAGCTGGACCCAAGGAGGAACACACCAAGGCACATCATAATTACATGGCCCAAGATGAAACAGAAGGAGAGAATCTTAGAAGTAGCAAGAGAAAAGGACATAGTTACCTACAAAGGACTTCCCATAAGACTGTTGGCTTATTTCTCCAAAGAGACCTTACAGGCAAGAAGGGACTGGCAAGAAGGATTCCAAGTCATGAAAGCCAAGGAACTACATTCAAGATTACTGTATCCAGCAAAGCTATCATTTAGAATGGAAGGGCACATAAAGTGCTTCTCAGATAAGGTCAAGTTGAAAGAGTTCATCATCACCAAGCCCTTATTATAGGAAATGTTAAAGGGACTTACCTAAGGAAAAGAAGATCAAAAATAGGAACAGTAAAAATGACAGCAAACTCACAGTTATTAATGACCACACCTAAAAGAAAAACAAGAGCAAATTAGGCAAACAACTAGAACAGGAACAGAACCATAGAGATGGAGATCACATGGAGGGTTGTCAATAGGGGAGTGGGAGGGGGAGTGTGGGGGAAAGGTACAGAGAATAAGTAGCATAGATGATAGGTGGAAAACAGACAGGGGGAGGGTAAGAATAGTGTAGGAAATGTAGAAGCCAAAGAACTTATAAGTATGACCCATGGACATGAACTATAGGGGGGGGATGTGGGAGGGAGGGGGTGGGCAGGATGGAGTGGAGTGAGGGGGGTGGAATGGGACAACTGTAATAGCATAATCAATAAATATATTTTAAAACATGAAAAAAAAAGAACAATATCAAAAAGACATCCCTTCACTTTGGCTATAAATCTGGCCCACACCAAAGGGGAACACAAGGGTGTAAATACCAGAAGGTGAGAGTCATTAAAGGTCATTTTAGAGGGTGCCTACACAATTCTTATACAAAACATTATTTTCTAACCTACTTGTATTTTTATTTATTTGAGGTATAATTCATACACCACAAAATTTACCATCCACCGGTTTTAAAGTGTCCAATTCAGTGGTTTTTAGTATATTCACAAAGCTGTGAAAATATCACTTATTCCAGAACATTTCAGCACGACATAAAGAAATTCTATGCCCATTAGCAGTTCTTCCCCATTCCCCATGTCCCCAGCCCCTGGCAACCATTAATATACTTTCTGTCTCCATAGATTTGCCTATTTTCAATATTGCATATAAATATAATACCTAGATATGACATATATATGTCTGCATATGAATTGCATATGTTATATAGCCTTTTGTTTTTGACTTCTTAGCAATGATGTTTTCAAGGGGCATTCATGTAGCATGTATTAGTACTTATAGGGAACTGTTCCACTTGTGGGAAATGTAGCCCAGCTCCCACTCAGAAAAGCCAGTGGAAAGCAAGGTACGGCACACAGGACCCATGCCCACAGACAGGTTCTCCCATGGGGAATCAGGCCTGCATTGCACATAGGCTGCTATGAGACTTGCTTTTGCTAAAACTCCCTCACCCTGGATTGAGACAGCAAATGTTTACTGAGTATTTTAACTTCCTCAAGTCTGTGCTAAACCTCCCAAGTATGGAGTGTAACCAGTTCAACCACTTTCCCCCTTGATCTGTAACATCCTTCTCTTTGAAGTAATTAGTAGCATTGTATCCTTTGTTGTCTGTAAAAGGTAATCACCTACAGTGAACCTGTGCATAGTAAATGAGGACCATCCTCTATGTAATGTACCCAGAAAAGCAATAAAAGTCTGTCCAGGCAGGGGTCGGGTGCTCTAGGGCTCTCTCTGGCCCTCCCTCTCTCACTTAGAGAGTGGCCATGCCGTCCCTTTTTCTCCACGGGATTTCTGTAGTCCGTGTGAATTTGTCCATTGCTGCACAACACACAGATCCTGTCAACTGGGATCCACATCAAGTACTTACTCTTTTTTTACAGAACAAAAAATATTATTGTATGGATATACCACATTTTGCTTATCCATTTATCAGTTAATGGACATTTGGATTGTTTTTCTTTTTTGGCTTTTATGAATCATGCTGCTAATCAACATTCATGTACAAGATTTTTGTGAACATATGTTTTCAACTATGTTGGGTATAAACCTGGCTGGTCATTTGGTAACTCCACATTTAGCTTTTTGAGGAACTGTCAAACTGTCTTCCATACCTGCTGCATCACTTTATATGAGAGTTCTGATTCCTTGACAGCCTAGCCAACACTTGTTACTTCTTTTCTTTTTATTATAACCATCCTAATGGGCATGGTTTCTCTTTATGATGCTGAATTGCATTTTCCCGAGGACTAATGAAGTTGAGTATGTTTTCATTGCTTATTTGCCTTTTGTATACCTTCTCTGGAGAAATGTCTATTGAAATCCTTTGTTTATTTAAAAAAATTTATTGATCTTAGGGAGGGAGATGGAGGGAAGGAGGAGGAAAGAGAGAGAGAGAGAGAGAGAGAGAGATTGGTTTGCTGGTCTACTTATTTATGCATTCATTGGTTGATTCTTGTATGTGCCTTGACCAGGGATTGAATCCACAACCTTGGCATATCAGGGTGATGCTCTAACCAACTAAGCTACCCATCCAGGACCCTTTGTCCATTTTTTAAATTGGATTGTCTTTTATGATTGTGTTGTAAATGTTTATATATTCTGGGTAATTGATCTTTAGCAGATAAATGATTTGCAAATATTTTCTTCCATTACATGGACTGCCTTTTTACTTTCTTGACAGCATTATCTGACACCCCCAAATTTTAAATGTTGATGAAATCTAACATTGGTTGCTTGTGGATTACATGTCATATCTAAGAGACCATTGTATAACCCAATGTCATG
This sequence comes from Desmodus rotundus, assembly GCF_022682495.2. Classification (NCBI taxonomy): domain Eukaryota; kingdom Metazoa; phylum Chordata; class Mammalia; order Chiroptera; family Phyllostomidae; genus Desmodus; species Desmodus rotundus. Next base: position 57,269,356 of record NC_071396.1, read on the forward strand.
AAGATTTACTCTATATTTTGAGTAAATCTAAATATATACTCTATATTTACTCTATATTTTACTCATCTATATTTTGCTCTAAGAGTTTTATAGTTTTAGCACTCACTTTTAGGTCTTTGATCTATTTTGAATTAATTTTTGTGTTGGTATAAGGTAGGGATCCAACTTCATTCATTTGCAGTTGTCCCAGTACCATTGGTTGAAAAGATGATTCTGTCCCCATTAAATGTGCTTGGCACACTTGCTGAAATTAATTGACTATAGATGTACGGGTTTATTTCTGGACTTTCAAATCTAACCCATCCATTTATATATCTATTTTGATGGCCAGTATTACATTCCCCATTTTTTTGTTCCCCATTTTTTCCTTAAATAATTTTAATTATTCAATTAGGGTTGACATAAAATATTATATTGGTCCCTGGTGTGCAATGTATTGATTAGACATTTATATAACTTACAAAGTGATCACCCCAATAAATCTGGTATCCAACACCATACATATTTATAACAATATTATTATTACAATTTGTTTATCTGAAATTCACATGCTACCAGGTACTTGTACCTTTTTCAAATTTTTCCATTACAGCTTATATTAAATATTATTTTGTATTAGTTTCAGGTGTTCAGCATAGTGTTATGACAATCACATACTTTACAATATAATATGATTGACTATATTCCTTATGTTATACTTTACATCCCTATGACTACTTTGTAACTGCCAATTTGTACTGCTTAATCCTGTCTCCTTTTTCACTCATTCCCCCACACCCACTCCCATCTGGCAACCATCAAAATGTTCTCTGTGTCTATGAGTTTGTTTATGTTTTGATTGTTCATTTATTTTGTGTTTTGTAGATTCCACATATAAGTGAAATCATATGACATTTGTCTTCTTCTGTCTGACTTATTTCACTCAGCACAATATCCTCTAGGTCCATTCATGTAGTTGCAGATGGCAAGATTTCATTCTCTTTTATGGTTGAGTAATTTTCCATTGTACATATGTATCCCTTCTTCTTTATCCATTTGGTGCTGGTGGAAATGGGGTCCTTAAGGTGTCACAAAGAGACCCACAAGGGAGGATGAGGTCTAGTGATAAGATTTATTTGTGGCACCAGATGCAAAATCCAAGGAGTGTCCTTGGGTTTCCAGTGTCCCAACTCTGTCCATCCCACCATGGAAAAAGTCCAGTCTTGCCTTCAGCAGGCCCAGAAATATGGCCAGTGTCCAGACATTTTGTACCATGCCAAAGCTAGTCCAGTCCAACCTTTCTCCACATCTGGCTACCAAGCTCGTTTTCTGGGCTGCTCCTCAGTTGGGTCCACGTTCAGTGTATGCACAGCCACTGGGGCCACAGGTGGCCGCTAGTCTTGTGTGGCTGCTAGTCTTGTATGGCTGCTATGGAGTGAGAACATGCAAACAAATGGGGCAAGTGCATGTAACCAGGAGAGAGGGAGAGGGAGAAAGAGAGAGAGACAGAGACAGAGAAGGTGCTTCTTTGTTAAACTGATTATCTCAGGCTTGGGGTGAACTAGGTGCTTTTTCAAAATAACCAATCAACTTCCAAAGCTTTCACAGGCTTCTGCTATATCCACCCCCTAGTAAATTTATTTCCTAGATCTTCTGGGCTTGTGTCTCTTATCCAGTCTGATCCCTTCTCTCAGTGATCTGCAGGAAATGAATCAGTGGTTCTCTGGGGATTGTGTGAAGCTGCAACTTCCTAGGGAAGCAAGCAGGCTTACGTTTTCTAGTTGATTATGCTTTTTTTTTTTTTTTTTTTTTTTTTTTTTTTTTTTTTTTAATTTTATTTTTTAATATATTTATTGATTATGCTATTACAGTTGTCCCATTTCCCCCCCACTCCACCCCATCCTGCCCACCCCCCTCCCTCCCACATTCCCCCCGCCCATAGTTCATGTCCATGGGTCATACTTATAAGTTCTTTGGCTTCTACATTTCCTACACTATTTTTACCCTCCCCCTGTCTATTTTCCACCTATCATCTATGCTACTTATTCTCTGTACCTTTCCCCCCCTCTCCCCCTCCCACTCCCCTATTGGCAACCCTCATGTTCTAGTTGTTTGCCTAGTTTGCTCTCGTTTTTGTTTTATGTGTGGTCGTTAATAACTGTGGGTTTGCTGTCATTTTTACTGTTCCTATTTTTGATCTTCTTTTTCTTAGGTAACTCCCTTTAACATTTCATATAATAAGGGCTTGGTGATGATGAGCTTCTTTAACTTGACCTTATCTGAGAAGCACTTTATCTTCCCTTCCATTCTAAATGATAGCTTTGCTGGATACAGTAATCTTGGATGTAGGTCCTTGCGTTTAATCTTGGGTAATGTAATGATGATGTGCCTTGGTGTGTTCCTCCTTGGGTCCAGCTTCTTTGGGACTCTCTGAGCTTCCTGGACTTCCCGGAAGTCTATTTCCTTTGCCAGATTAGGGAAGTTCTCCTTCATTATTTGTTCAATTAAGTTTTCAATTTTTTGTTCTTCCTCTTCTCCTTCTGGCACCCCTATAATTCGGATGTTGGAATGTTTCAAGGCATCCGGGAGGTTCCTAAGCCTCTCATTTTTCCAAGTTCTTGTTTCTTCATTCTTTTCTGGTTGGATGTTCCTTTCTTCCTTCTGGTCCATACCATTGATTTGAGTCCCAGTTTCCTTCTCATCACTATTGGTTCCCTGTACATTTTCCTTTGTTTCTCTTAGCATAGGCTTCATTTTTTCATCTGTTTTTCGAATAGATTCAACTAAGTCTGTGAGCATATTGATAACCAGTGCTTTGAACTGTGCATCCGATAGGTTGGCTATCTCTTCGTCGCTTAGTTGTATTTTTTCAGGAGCTTTGAAGTGTTCTGTCATTTGGGCCATTTTTTTTTTGTTTGTCTGTCTTGGCGCGTCTGTTACTTTAAGGGGCGGAGCCTTAGGTGTTCACCGGGGCGGGGTAACGCTGGTCGCTGCGCTGTGACGCTGTACGTGGGGGCGGGGCCGAGTGGGAGCAATGGCGCCCGCCTCACTCTCCTCCGGCTTTCAATCTTTCACTCCGCTACCCACAATCAAACTGGGCCACTCTGGTGCTGGTTCCCGAGTAAGTGGGCCTGTGCACACTCTAGGCCCCTGTGGGTCTCTCCAACAACCTCTCCTGTGAGGCTGGGAGTCTCTCCTGCTGCCGCCCCAACCCCCACGGGCGTTTTCAATCAGAGGTTTGAGGCTTTATTTCCCTGAGCTGGAGCCCTGGATTGCGCGGTCTGCTTCGCTCCCCACAGTTCGCCCGGTTTATCTCTGTTCGAATGTGGGGTCGCAGGGTGCTACCCCCTGCTCAGCCTGCCCCGTTCTCCGCCACTCTGAGTCCGGCCCTCTCGGTTTATCTGTGCAAATGTGGGGCCGCAGGGTCTGCTAGTGCTCAGACTGCCTGAGCCATTTGTCCCACACTCCGCCAGTCTCAGTCCCGCCACAGCCACGCGAGTCCTCTCCACCCCGGTGCCCGTCTCCGCCCCTCCTACCAGTCTGGATGAATGTTTATTTTCTATTTCCTTGGTGTTGGTCCCCCTTGCTGTTCCATTCTCTGTCAGTTCTGGTTGTGCGAGGAGGCGCAGTGTGTCTACCTACGCCGCCATCTTGGTTCTCTATCCTGATTATGCTTAATAACGTCTGATTTCCTTTGCTCCCTTCCTTTATCAGTAAGTAGCTAACTACCTATGCCAACACATTCATCTATTGATGGGACATTTAGGTTGTTTTCATACCTGCCTATTGTAATAATGCTGCAATGAAACTATGGATGCATATGTCTTTTTGAATTAGTGTTCTGGGTTTTTTTTTTAATAGTTTATTTTTATTGTATTTTTTCCATTACCATTTAACACACCTATACCCTCTTCCACCTCCACCCACCTTGTTTTGGGTTTCTTTAGGTAAATACCCAGAAATAGAATTGCTGGGTCCTTCTTTGTCTCTTATTATAGGCTTTGTTTTAAAGTCTGTTTTTTTTTCATTTCCACTTGCATGAAATATCTTTTTACATTCCTTTACTTTCAGTTTCTGTGTCACTTTCAATGTGAAACGAATCTCTTATAGACAGCATACGTAAGAATCTTGTTTTCTTTTTTAAAAAATATTTTTAATGTATTTATTGAATATGCTACTACGGTTGTCCCATTCCCCCCCCTCACTCCACTCCATCCTGCCCACCCCCTCCCTCCCACATTCCCCCCCTATAGTTCATGTCCATGGGTCATACTTATAAGTTCTTTGGCTTCTACATTTCCTACACTATTCTTACCCTCCCCCTGTCTGTTTTCCACCTATCATCTATGCTACTTATTCTCTGTACCTTTCCCCGACTCTCCCCCTCCCACTCCCTTATTGACAACCCTCCATGTGATCTCCATCTCTATGGTTCTGTTCCTGTTCTAGTTGTTTGCCTAATTTGCTCTTGTTTTTCTTTTAGGTGTGGTCATTAATAACTGTGAGTTTGCTGTCATTTTTACTGTTCCTATTTTTGATCTTCTTTTCCTTAGATAAGTCCCTTTAACATTTCCTATAATAAGGGCTTGGTGATGATGAACTCTTTCAACTTGACCTTATCTGAGAAGCACTTTATGTGCCCTTCCATTCTAAATGATAGCTTTGCTGGATACAGTAATCTTGGATGTAGGTCCTTGGCTTTCATGACTTGGAATCCTTCTTGCCAGCCCCTTCTTGCCTGTGAGGTCTCTTTGGAGAAATCAGCTGACAGTCTTATGGGAACTCTTTTGTAGGTAACTGTGCCCTTTTCTGTTGCTGCTTCTAAGATTCTCTCCTTCTGTTTCATCTTGGGTAATGTCATTATGATGTGCCTTGGTGTGTTCCTCCTTGGGTCCAGCTTCTTTGGGACTCTCTGAGCTTCCTGGACTTCCTGGAAGTCTATTTCCTTTGCCAGACTGGGGAAGTTCTCCTTCATTATTTGTTCAAATAAGTTTTCAACTTCTTGTTCTTCCTCTTCTCCTTCTGGCACCCCTATAATTTGGATGTCGGAACGTTTCAAGATGTCCTGGAGGTTCCTAAGCCTCTCCTCATGTTTCTGAATTATTGTTGCTTCATTCTTTTCTGGTTGGATGTTTCTTTCTTCCTTCTGGTCCACATCGTTGATTTGAGTCCCAGTTTCCTTCGCATCACTATTGGTTCCCTATAGATTTTCCTTTGTTTCTCTTAGCATAGCCTTCATTTTTTCATCTAATTTGTGACCAAATTCAACCAATTCTGTGAGCATCCTAATTACCAGTGTTTTAAACTGTGCATCTGATAGGTTGGCTATCTGTTTGCTGCTTATTTCTGGGGCTTTGATCTGTTCTTTCATTTGGGCTTTTTTTTTTTTTTGTCTCGGCAGGCCTGTTACATAAAGGGGCAGAACCTTAGGTGTTCACCGGGGCAGGGTAACACTGGTCCCTGAGCTGTGATGCTGTACGTGGGGGAGGGGCCGAGAGGGAGCAATGGCATTTGCTCCACTCTCTGCCGGGTTTCAGTCACTCCTTCTGCTACCTGCAATCAAACTGGGCCCCTCTAGCGCTGATTCCCGAGTGGGTGGGCTTGTGCAAGCTCTAGGCCCCTGTGTGTCTCTCCAACGACCTCTCCTGTGAGGCTGGGAGTTTCTCCTGCTGACACCTCAACCCCCACCAGTGTTTTCAATCAGAGGTTTGAGGCTTTATTTCCCCGAGCTGGAGCCCTGGGTTGCGTGGTCTGTTTTGCTCCCCTGCTGTTCCTCCTGGTTTATCTATGCACGAATGTGGGCCCAGGGGGTCTGCTAGCTGTCGCACTGCCTGCCCTGTTTGTCCCACAATCCGCTTCATCTCTGGATCCAGCCGCGTTGCCTCCAGTCCTGTGCGCCCTGGCTTCCTGTCTCTGCCCCTCCTACCAGTCTGGATGAATGTTTCTTCTTTATCTCCTTGGTTGTTGAACTTCTGTGCGGTTTGATTTTCTGTCAGTTCTGGTTGTTTTTTTTGTTGTTGTTTTTAAATTGTTGTCCTTCTTTTGGTTGTGCGAGGAGGTGCAGTGTGTCTACCTACGCCTCCATCTTAGTTCCATCCCAAAACCTATTTCCCAAAAGAAATAGGTTTTCAGGCTCACAGTTAAAGAGTTCATCAAGGTTTTAAAGGTTTAAAAAAGATCTCACTTTCTGAAAATATCTGACAATCAAGGGCATGGAAACTAAGGTAATGCTGATCCTTAAGGAAGGATGTAGCTGTGAAAGGTGTAGTCTACCACAAAGGTACCTGTGCCCGCAGTCATTTTTGACTGTACCATGACCCTTTAAATCTGAGCTTAAACAGGATGGTAGACATACATATCCATGCCACTTGAAACAACATGCCCAGGGAGGCTAATGAGATTCCAATGCGCTGTGACACTCCAACAGCTCCATGTTCTTGAAAAATCTTTTTCAGTGGCCGTGACTTGCTTTGCTTTTTCCTCCTCTGTATTGCTGGTATCACTGCCTGTTGTCACAGTGATTTTGCTGGGGTCCTGGCAGGTCTCAGAGCCTGGTGTCTAGCCCAGACTAGAGCACAGCCAGGAAGAGGGGTGGTGAGACACAGAGAGCAGCATTGCCCATGAGCCAGGTGGCACAAAGTCGAACCAGGCACCCACTGTGCCGTGGGCCCAGCAGTGACAGGAGGTGAGCCATGATGTGCAGTAAGGCACTGCAGCTTCTGATTTGTTCTTCTTAATCCCTCCACCTTTTTCACCTACCCCTTCCCCACCTTCCCCCTCTGGCAACCATCAGTCTGACCTCTGTATCTATGTATCCCTCCCATTTAACTGACACACTTTGACTATGGTGCCTGCCAGTTCTGCATCTCTGCCCCTCTTACCAGTCTGCCTGTGGCTTCTGTATATTCTTAGTTATAGAATTTCTGTTTGGCTGATCTTCAGGGAGTTCTCAATGAATGTTGTTATGTAATTTAGTTGTAATTTGATCTGGTGGTAGGAGGGAGTGAGCACAGCATTTACCACTTTGCCATTTTGAAGGGAAGTACAAATAGAAGCTTCTTTTTCTTCTAATAAGAGCCCATCTTTGCAGTGTCAAGGAGCCAGGCTCCAAATATATTGTTGCTCAACTGTTCCTAGCTATGCTCTCATCTGCATGGCCCAACATGGCTTACTGCCTATTAGAAGTAAGAAAAATACCTCTTTCTTTCGGAGGACCTGAAGTTGTGTCTATCACTTGTTCCCACATCCTACAGGCTAAACTTAATTGTATGGCCACACATAGCTGCAAAGGAGTCTAAGAAATGTAGTATTTGATCTGGTTGACCATATATACAGCTACAAGTTGAGGGTAATGCACGATAATATGAAAAGTAGAGGAGAACTTATTTGCAGCAAAATTGAAACTAGAAAAGTTGGTGTTCATGCAGCCTGTCATTACCAGAACCAATAAGTAGAGACAATGTTTGAATCTTTATGGGCACTTTATTCAGGTGGCTGGTGATCTGAGAAGGCAGGTTACAAACCCTCAAAAACCATCTTAACATCTCATTTCAAGATGACCTTTTTATAAGGAGAAAAGAGGGTGGGTAAGAGGTTTGGGAAAAGGTTAATTAGATAGAAGGGTAGATAAGAGGTTTGGAAAAAAGGTTAATTGGATAAGAGTTGCAGTCTGGAGGCATTTTCCTAGTACTTCTTTATCTGTTGATCAACAATTCTTTATCTGCATCAAGGCATTCCCTCCCTGGAACACAATGGCTCATGTATCTGTCTGCATGGCTTGCAGTCTCCCTGGGGTACAAAGGCTGAATTGCTTGTAGATCTCCTGGAGTCCTGTGGTCATACATTCCAGTTCCTGGAATAAGAACTTTCTACATGCATTACTCACTTAAGCCTATCAACTAAGGCTGAAATCTTTAACTTTTTTAAAAAAAGATTATATTTTATTGATTATGCTATTACAGTTGTCCTGATTTTCCCCCGTTGCCCTCCTCCACCCAGTATCCCCCACTCCCTCAGGTATCCCCCCACCCTTGTTCATGTCCATGGGTCATGCATGTAAGTTCTTTGGCTACTCACTTTCTTATACTGTACTTTATATTCCTGGGGCTATTCTGTAACTACCTATTTGTACTTCTCAATCCCCTCACCTGTCACCCATTCTCCCACACCCACCTTCCCATCTCTTTATCTTTAACCTTTGGTGTTAAATTGCGATGTGTCTTGGAGTGGGCCTCTTTGCATCCAGGCTGTTTGGGGTTCTCTGTGCTTCCTGGACTTGCTTGTCTATTTCCTTCAAATTAGGGAAGTTTTCTTTCATTACTTTTTCAAATAGATTTCCAATTTCTTACTCTTTCTCTTCTCCTTCTGGCACCCCTCTGTTGGATTGCTTAAAGTTGTCCCACAGGCTGCACACACTATCCTCATTTTTTGGATTCTCCTTTCTTCTTGTTGTACTGATTGGTTGTTTTTTGCTTCTTTATGTTCCAAATCATTGATTTGATTCTTGGCTTCACCCACTCTCCTGTTGTTTCCCTGTAAATTGTTCTTTATTTTCATTAGTGTATCTTTCATTTCTGACTAGATCTTTTTATGCTGTTAGGGTCCTCACTAAGTTCCTTGTGCATCCTTATAACCAGTGTTTTGAACTCTGCATCTGATAGATTGCTTATCTCCATTTGGTTTAACTCTCTTTCAGGAGTTTTGATGTGTCCTTTCATTTGGGCCAAGATTCCTTGTCTCCTTTTGGCAGTTTCCTTGTATGTATTCCTATGTTTTAGGTAGAACTGCTATGACTCCCTGTCTTGGTAGTGTGACCTAATGTAGTAGGTGTCCTATAGGGTCCAGTGACACAGCCTCCCCTATCTCCTCTCTCCGCTATCCCCTATCACCCAAGCTTGGTACTCAGGGTGTGCCCTTTGTATATGCTGAGTACACCCTCCTCTTGTCGTTGAGCACTGATTGCTGTTGGCAGGTCAATGGGAGGGATTTACTCATGCCAGTCAACTGCAAGGACTGGCTTTGACCACTGATCACCAATCTCCACCCTACAAGGAGGATTAGCTGTGCATGGGCAGGGTGGTGATGTTTTGATGTGGTTATGTGTTTTTTTTTTATCACTATTAAAAACTAAAAAAATCTTACACATATGCAATAAGCACTCATATTAAATACTAAAGTGTGAGGAGTGAGCCTCAGAAACAGTGGTGACATCTCTGAGTGAGAGGCATTGAGAGATGCTCCAAAGAGGTCACTGTGCCCTGAAACAGTGCTTGTGGCTGTAGGTCAGGGAGTATTTCTGCAAATGATCCGCATACTACATCCTTCTGGTGTGGAGGACTCACCATTTTTCCAATGGAGACAGGAATCCTGAGGCCCTGAAACCAGTAGACCTGCCATCCCTCCAACTTCTCCTCCTAGGCTTTCTGTGTTAACTGTCACCCTGTGGCTGCTTGCTCCCTCTCCTTGACCAGAGAAGTTCTCCTGCCTCTGAGTGCAGTAATCATTAACTCTGAGGTTGAAATATAGAGATCATTTATTGAGTAACTAGTGTATGCCATTCATAAAGTGATTTGCATACATTATTTCTAATAACTATTTTCACGGTGACCCCTGAAAGATGTTTTGTGATTCTTGTCTTACTCATGGGGAGACTGAACTCCTGAAAGATTAAGTAACTTACTCAAAAATACACAATAAAATGCTAAATTCCTACCTGTATTGAGAATATCACAAGCCCCTGAAGAAAGAAATTGAAGAAGATACAAATAAATTGAAGCATATACTGTGTTCATGTGCAGGAAGGATTACCATCATTAAAATGTCCATACTACCCAAAGCAATCTATAGATTCAACATAATTGGTATCCACCAAGATACCAATGGTGTATTTCACAGAACTAGAACAAATTTTCCGAAACTTTATGTGGAACCACAAAAGACCCCAAGTAGCCAAAGCAATCTTAAGAAAGAAGAACAAAGTTGGAGGAATCATGCTATCTCATACTGAACTACACTAAAAGGCCACAGTAATAAAAACAGAATGGTACTGGCATACAAATGGACATACAGATCAATGGAACAGAATAGAAAGCCCAGAAATAGACCCATGCTGTTATGGTCAATTAGTAATTGACATAGGAGGCAAGAACATACAATGGGTGAAGACAGTCTATTCAGTAAATGGTGTTGGGAAAATTTGACAGATGTGTGCAAAAAGAAAAAAGAAAAAGAAAAGAAACTAGACCACCTTCTCACACCATATTTGAAGAAAACTCAAAATGGATTAGACTTATATGTAAGTCTTAAAACCATAAAAATCTTAGCAGATAACACAGGGCAGTGTGTCTCAGTTGGTTGGGCATGGTCCCACAAACTAAAAGGTTGCTGGTTCAATTTCCGGGTCAGGGCACATACCTAGATTCTGGGCTTGGCCCCAGTTGGACACATATGAAAGGCAACCAATCAATGTTTCTCATGTTGATGTTTCTCTCTTTCTTCCTCCCTTCCCCTCTCTCCAAAATCAATAACCATGTTCTCGGGTGAGGATTAAAAAAAAAAGCTAAATTCCTTCCATTATATCACTTGGACTCCAAGATGATAAAAATAATAACATCGCTTTAGCAACTAGAGCATTTTTAAAGCACTGCCTCCCCCCGCCCTCGCCCCCGCCCCGGGAAGTCTCAGAGGCAAAAACATACTGTATCAAGCAACTCAGGTTGTGACCAAAAATAATAATTGCTAGTATTTATTGAGCATTTAGTACAGGTTAGGAACTTGGCTAAATTCTAATTACATTGCCACATGTAATACATCCAATAACCCAGAGTGGTATGTGTTAAAGTGTCCACTTGTCAGTGCCTGGCACACTAGTAAAGGCTCAGCAATGTCAGTACTACAGGATGGAGGATTGATTTTTTGTAATCTTAATGCAGATTTGGCTGCCTGCCAAGGAAACCAAACTCAGGAGACAGATGTTCCTTCAAAAGGAAATAGGTTTATTCAGGTGTGACAACTTGGGTGAGTAGTGGACTCCCTTTTCAAAGACCATCCCCTCTTCCTGCTCAAGTCAGCTGCTTTGCTTTCTAGCAGTGCCAAGCTATTCCTCTGAAAGGATGGACTCTCATTGATTCCACTGTGTTATTTTTCTGGTTTTATGGATAGATAGAGGAGTTATTTTTGTCTACATGAGTCAGTCTGAGGGTACTAAGAACCCCCCATTCTGCCATCTCTCTAATCGTTGGGAGGGAAAACTCCTTAACTAGGTAAAATGGGGTATTAACCCCAAACAGCACCGGGAAAAGATTGGGCAGAAAGCGCCCAGCCCTGGACAGGACCTTTCTGCCTGCAACCTCAGGCGGAGCGGGAAAGCTCAGCCCCAAACTGCGGTGGGGGCGGGTTTCGCCAAGGGGCAGATAACTTCCACAATCAGACGCACTTCCGTTTCCCTGTCTGCGTGGGCGCCCGCTGTGGGGGGCCGCCATCTTCCACCTCTTGCTGCCTGGTCCTTTAAGGCAGACACCTGTTAGCTCCGCAGCAGCCATCTTTTACAAGAAGCCTGCGCTGCCGTTGCGCTCAAATCACGGCATTTTTCAGAAATGGAAAAGCATCTCCGCGTTCGTTATCACCACAAAGGGAACGGCTACTTTGTAGGCAAACTCCTCCACTTCCGGGTGGGGCCTGTGACAGAAGAGGGGAGGTGCAAGCCAACATATGCTACTTTCTTGCCCTCTGGTGGCAGGGCGGGGCAGCGATGGTAGCTTACACCTGTTAGAGCAGGGGTGTCAAACTCATTTTCACAGGGGGCCACATCAGCCTCCTGGTTGCCTTCAAAGGGCCGAATGTAATTTCAACTCCTTAACAGTTAAGAAGTAGTTACATTTATATAGTCCTAAAGTTATTTCATCCCTTTTGAAGGCAACTGCGAGGCTGATCTGGCACCCAGTGAAAATGAGTTTGACACCCCTGATCTGCTTCCACCTCTGGTTCCGCCAGCACTTAAAGTCATTTTGGTCCGCTGGGGAACATCTAACTGGGGCGAGGCTACAGTGGAATCTGAGTCTGGATACTGAGCAAAGGGGAGGATGCATGGCGGGTCAGGGGGATGTGTTTCTTAAAAGACTATGTGGTCTGTTAAACCTCTTCACGCAGTGAGGCACGTATTAATGGCTTACCCTCCTTGCTCACTCTGCTAAACCCTGGCACAGATGGGATTAAAAGAAACCACCCCAGCCCCCGCCCCCCCCCATCATTTTCTGTAAAATTTGGTAGATTGTTGCAAGCATTAAGTTTTCAGTGCCTGGTTTTTCCTCTTCAAAGAAGTCAGACCACACATCCTTGTGTCTTGTGCAATGAGTTGTTATGGTGCTGGTGTTCTGCTTCCACCTGCCTGTCAGGAACTTGCTTGAGATTGGGCAGTCCCTGGAAGGCAGTTCTGGCACTCTCTCAAGAGTCTGGCAGTTTGGCCTTTCGTGGAGGGTTCCTACTTGTCAGGGTCTTACTTCATAAGGAGAAGGACTAAATAATCTTTTGTATTCACATTTTCAAGATCCATTGCACCAATTTCTTAAATAAAAAGTTGCAAATAAACAGTGATTTGAAGAATCCAGAAAACAATACCTGCTTTAACTGCTTCAAAGCATCAGTCAGGCCACCTTCAATTCTATCAGTGTTGTTTCCTGTTTCTGGGAATTGAATGCATTCCAGGTCTTCAGGAGTGCCAAAATACCTTCACATCTGACTTCAGTTCCCACACTGGTTATTAGCACCTTAACAGTGATATGTTTAACACTTAGTGAAGGGCACATATGATTCCTCATTATCATCATCACAATCTTGTGTGAGAATCCAGTTTCTAAGGAAGATGCTGTTTCTGTCCTTGGGAAATATACAAGGTTTGTTAAACCAGGTTTTCAAATGGGCAAATATTATCTCATTGTTATGGAAGAAACAAAATAAGAACATATATTTTTCTAACAGATTAAAATTCAGCAACATCATCCTTAAAATTGTGAATGGCATGTTGGACCAGAGAAACCAAAACAAACAGGAACATTACGCCTTTGTATTTTTATCCACATAAAATGTACGAGGTGGGACCCTCCAAAAAACATAGAATTTATTTAGAAAACATTGTGTATTTATTCTTAAATGTTTAAACTTCAGTCATCTTCAAAATACTCCCCCATTTGATGCAATACACCTATTGAGATGTTTTTACCACTGCTCAAAACAGTTTTTGAACTTGTCAATTTTGATGCCTTTTACTGCTTCTGCCATTTTTTTGTATTACCTCTTCCACGTTGGCAAAATGTTTCCCTTTCACATATCTTGTAGTGCAGAGCTGCTAGTAACAAATTCTCTCAGTGTTTTGTTTATCTGGGAAAGTCTTAATTTCTCTTTTATTTTTGTTCTATTACTATAGTATATTACATTAATTGATTTTGGATGCTAATCAACTTCACATTCTTGGGAAAAAGCCCACTTGACCATTGTGTAGTTATTTTTATATGTTGCTGGATTCTGTTTGCCAATATGTTCTTGGAAATAGCTGCATACATATTCATAACAGATATTGGTCTACAGTTTTCTTCTCTTGTTATGTCTTTCTCTGGTTTTGGTATCACGATAATACTGGACTCACAAAACGAGTTGGAAAGTGTTCCTTCCTCTTCTATTTATGGTAAGAATTTGTGAAAAATTGGTACTAATTCTTCTTTAATGTTTGGTAGACTATACCCATAAAGCCAAATGCCCCTGGGCTTTTCATTGTGGGTACTTTCATAAATTACTAATATGTTTTTTTAAAAAAGAGATTTTATTTATTTGTTAGGTAGGATAGATAGTAAACCAAGGTAAGGAGGAGGAGGGAGACGTGTTTCATCCACTAACTTAGCAGCCCTGAGCCTGGTCTGGTAATATTGCCAGGTGTTCCAACATCACAAGAAATACTATGTTAGCATGGGAGGAGGGAAGCCCTTGAAATTCTATGCATTGTTTCCACTACATGGGAAAGAAAGCCTTGGAACTGTGTATTCATCCCAAGGCCTGGAAGAGGAGGGGGTCCACAGTACCCAAAGAAGAAGCCCATAAAACAACGTTGGTTAATTGCCTACCTCTTGTCAGTATTCTTTTATGAGAGAGTCCTTAATGCTTTTAGAAAGAGCCCATAAATACCTTTGGGTAACTGCTTCAACTTTAATTAACTGCCTCCTGTCATGTATTTGTTTTACAACAAGATGACCAAACTTAGTCTGGAGCAAGATAAGGATTTGGGCTAACAGACCCTCACACATGCCTAAGTTTGGGTAGGCACGTCCCCCTGGGAAAGCTGGCACCACCTTTATCCATCAATCAATATTTAACTTCTTCACCCTCATCCCACCAACTATGTAAGTCCACAGAACAAAGAACCTGAGGCTCTTGTCACCCTTGCTCTTGCCACCTTGCCCTTGCCTCTTGCCATCCTTTCCTTGGCATGCCCTGAACCGGTGCCCTTCACTGCCACCTTGCTAAGGCCCATTCTCTTCCATGATAACATATCACTAATAAACCCTGCTTGCACGCTAATAGACTTGCTGATCCTTAATTCTTTACTGTGTCAGCAAGAATAATGAGTTTCTTCTGTAACATATTTATTTTTAGAGAGAGGGGGAGGGAGAAAGAGAGGGAAGGAAACATCAATGTGAGGGAGAAACATCTATCAGTTGCCTCTCACATGCCTGCCCCTAACTGAGGACCTGGCCTGCAACCCAGGCATGTGCCTTGACCAGAAATTGAACTGTTTGTGGCATGATGCCCAACCTACTGAGCCAACACCAGCCAGGGCACTAATTCAATATCTTCACTTATTATAGCTCTATTCAGATTATCTATTTCACCCTGGCCAGGTAGCAAAGCTGGTTAGATTATCACCCCAACATGCCAAAGTTGTGGGGTCAGGGCACACACAAGAAGTAACCAATTAACGCATAAGTAAATGAAGCAACAAATTGATGTTTCTCTCCCCACTCCTCTCTCTCTAAAATCAATAAATAAGTGAAAACAATGTTTTTGTAGAGATTTTTTTTCTTCTTGAGTGAGTTTTGGTTGTTTGTATTTTCCTAGGGATTTGTCCACTTCATCTAGGTTAGCATACAAATGGCCACAGCATTCCTTCATAATCTTAACTATTTCTTTAAGGTCAGTACTAAAGTCCTGTCTTTCATTTCTACTTCTAGTAGTTTGCATCTTCTATCATTTTTCTTGTTTAGTCTAGCTCCAGATTTTTCAGTTTTGTTGTTTTTTTTCTTGAAGAATCAGTTTTTTGATTTTCTCTATGTATTTCTATGTCATTAATTTATGCTGTAATCTTTAATGTTTTCTTCCCTCTGCTCTTGGTTTAATTTTCTCTTTTAATAGTGTCTTGTGTTTTTTAAAAGATTTTATTTATTTATTGTTAGAGATAGGGGAAGGAAGGGAGAAAAAGAGGGAGAGAGACATTGATGTGTGAGAGAAACATCGATCAGCTGCCTCTCTCATGTGCTCCAACCAGGGACTGGACCTGCAACCCAGATATGTGCCCTGTTGGGAATCACACCAGTGACCTTTAACTTTGTGGGACCATGCTCAACCAAGTGGGCCATACTGGTCAGGGCACTAGTGTCTTGTGTTTATTGATTTGAGATCTTTCTTCTTTCTTAATATAGATATTTATAGTTATAAATTTCCATCTAAGTACGACTATAGCTGCATTCAATGAATACTGATGTCTTTGTTTTCATTTGTCTGAAAGTATTTTCTAATTCCTCAGAAATGTTTGATAGTTTTTTACTTGACCACTTTGAATATGTTATCCCATTGCTCTATGTCCTCCATTGTGTTTGTTAAGAAGTTAGTTGCTAATCTTATTCAAATTCCCTGGTATGTAAGGAGTCGTTTTCTCTCAATGCTTTCAATATTTTTCTCTTTAACTTTCAGCATTTTTATATAATGTATCTGTTTGTGGACCTCTACATTTTTGTTACTTAGATTTTGTTGAATTTCCTGGATATGCAGGTTGTTGTTTTTTAATAAATTTGAGAAGTGTTCAGTTTTTATTTCTTGGAATATATATATATATATTGCTCATGCCTCTCTCCCCTCTTCTACTGGTGTGCCCATTATACATTTGGTGCCATGTTTAATGGTGTCCTATGTTTCTCTGAGGCTATTTTCATTTATTTTATTCCTTTTACCTCTCTGTTCTTTGGCCTGCATCTTTACTGATCTACCATAAGTTTGCTTATTCTTTTTTACGATTTTTACTTATTGAGTTTTAGAGAGAGAGAAATGGGGAAGGCAGAGGGAGAGAGAAATAAAGAAAGAGAGGAGGAAAGAAAGAAACATCAATTTGTTGTTCAACTTATTTATGCATTCACTGGTTGATTCTTGTATGTGACCTGATAGGAAATGGAACCCTCAACCTTGAATTATTGGGATGATGCTCTAACTAACTGAGCTACCAGCCAGGGCCTGCTTATTCTTTATTCTGCCAGTTCAGATCGGCATTTGAGTACCTCTAGTGAATTTTTAATTTCAATACTTTTGGTACAGTATAGTAATATTGTACTTTTTAACTTCAAAATTTCCATTTGGTTCTTTTTAATAATTTTTAACTGTTTATTGATATCTCTGTTGTGAAATTGTCATTCATTCTTTTAATTGTTATTCTTGGTTGCATTTAATTCTGTGAACATGTTAATAATGGCTATTTGTAGACTTTTTCTGATAAGTTGAACATCTGGTCACTCTGTGGATTTTCTCCCCTGGGATTGTTTCTTTCCTGGTGACTGCTTCTTGACCTTTTCCTTCTGCATGTTCACATTGACATAATATAGCTACAGGCCAAACGTAGGTTTGTGCAATCTGGACCTGTGCTGCCTTTCTGCAGGCTGTATACGGCCCAGGATGGCTAGGAATGTGGCCCAGCACAAAACTGTAAATTTATCTAAAACCTTTTTTTGCTGATTAGTTTTAACTAGTGTTTGTGTATTTAACAAGTGGCCCAAGACAACTTTTCTTCTTCCAGTGTGTCCCAGAGTTGTCAAAAGGCTGGACACCCTTCCTTATAATGAGCCTCAGACTGGAGGAGGTGATCTCTCTTGCATTGATCTGCCACCATCTGTGCATTCCTCTATAATGTGAGTAAGAAGTGGTAAGTCCACGTCTGCTGGTACAGCAGGTGGGTTTTTCAGAATATCATGAACACTTAAGCAACTCATTGTTTTTGAACTCCTGTGTTATACTCTCACAGGCAGTTTTGATTGGCTGCTTGTTTTTCTTCTGGTTTATCATTCACACTTTGTTTCTTTGTATGCCTTGTAATTTTAGATGGAATCTGGACATTTTAGATAATACATTGTAGGAACTTGGGGGAGTTGATTCCTTCCTCCACCTTTATGGCTTATTTGCTTATTTATTTGGCTGAATAATTAATTTTTTTAGTGAAATGTATTTTCTCTCTGACAATTTTAAAGCCTTTGGTGTTGCAGGGAGGTGCAGCTTTGGTTACTTTGGATGACAGTGATTTTGGCAAGGGCTCTTTTCATCTTTTTCCCTGACTATAGACCATGGTGTTAAACTCTGCTAATTGCAGATAATTGTTCAATTGCTTTCAGCAATGCCTTGGGGCATAAACTGCTATATAAACTAACCCAATCAAATGTGGCTCCTTTGAAGGAATAGTTTGTGAAGCCATTATTTGGCATTTGTTCCAGTTATAGGGAGGGTTCCTGCTAGCTCTTATTCCCTGTTCTTTCCTGAAAATTGCTGGTCTACACTTTTGTCTTCCATCTCAACCTCTACTGTTCTTGGGAGTGCCCCTTAGGCTTGTACTTCTCCAACCTCTGATGCAAATAAAGTCACAGTCAAACAGCAGTTCTCCCATCTCAAACAATTTGGTTCTCAAACAGCCTTCCAGAATGAATTAAGTTTGAGGACTGAGGTTCCACTGTATTTCCTTTGGAAAGAGATTATGAACTATCTGTTTTACTGCCTGCTTTTCCACCCAGCCAAAGTCTCTGAGCCAGGGCTCTGGAGCCAGGGAAAGGGACAAAGAAAACTTCTCTTTGAATGACACCATCCCTCTAAGAGCTGAAGAGTCAATGGAGGAGTGGGGCGGGAACAACCCAAATTCCTCTTGACTTGTCTCTCCTGGAATGGAACCAGTATCTCATGAACTGGGGCAAGGGTGATCAGAGCCCCAGTCTTCTGAGGCAGAAGGAGGGAGGGATGGAGAGAGAGAGATATGCTGGGAGAGTGTAACCAGGCAGAAGTTGTCCAGGGGAAACTGAAGTTCTGAAACTCCAGGATAATTCTGGGGTATATTTGCTGTATAACTGTCACTTGGTGGAAAAAAATCAAATTGGTTCATTCCTTTGGTCTAGTGGATTTCCCTAGATTTGCAACCAACTACTGTGAAAACAGCTTCCCTCTATTGTATTTTAATAATTGTTGATGGGAGAGACCGTGTTCTTCTTGCTGATGCATGTAAAGAATTACAGGTCAGTAAATCTCTTAGTGTGTAATCAGTTTATTAGTGATCTGTTCCCATGGAAGAGAATGGGACTGGGTAGAGTGCGGGGGTTGGGGGGAGGGTGAAAGGCAAAATTTCAGGGCAAAGCAGGGAGGCAAAAGTAAGAGTGGCTGAAGACCAGGTTGGCAAGCCCCTGGGCAGCCTGAGGTCAGGTGGCCAGAGGCCTAGTGAGTGGCTCGAGAGCCAAGAGCATCAAGAGCATCCCAAGCCAAGAGACAGAGTGAGTCCTTTGTTCTGAGGACTTATATAATTGGTGGGATAGGAGAAAAAAAGTTACAAGTTGATTAACAGGTAAATGTGGTGCCAGTTTTCCTGGGGGAATATGACTACCCAAACTTAGGTTATGTGTGGCGGTCTGTAAGCCCAAATCTTTATCTTGCTTCAGACTCCATTTGTTCATCTTGTTGTAAAAGAAATACGTGACAGGAGGCAGTTAATTAAAATGGAGGCACTTTCCAAAGTTATTTATGGGCTCTTTCTGTAAGCATCAGGAACTCCCTTGAAAAATAGATAGTGACCAGAGGTAGGCAACTACCCAAAGTTGTTTTATGGGCTTCTTCTTTAGGCACTGTGGACCCTTTCCCAAATCCCAGGCCTTCGGATGAAAGCACAGTTTCAAGGTTTTCTTTCCCAGGTAGTGGAAATGCTACCTAGAATTTCAAGGACTTCCCTTCTTTTTTGCTAACATAGTGTTTCTTGTGTTGTCTGGCAATATTATGAGGCCAGGCTCAGGACTTCCGAGTTAGCATGTAAGACCTGTCTCCTTCTTCCTCCCTGCCTTGGTTTACTATTTAATCTACCTAATTGGTAAAAGGTGTTTTTTGGCAACCAGGATGATAGAAGCTGGCCAGTAACAGTATTGCAGTCTTAGAGTTCTTCCTATGCTGTCTCCTGACTCATAATGACTATGTTAAAGGGTTCAACATTATCCATTCTGGCCTTGTTGATGGGAGGGAGGCAGAAGATCAGGTTTCTAGTCCCAGTTCTGCTCTTAAATAGCTGTGTGACTTTGGGCAAATAAACCTCTCTAGGCCTGTATTTCTTCTTTTTTTCTTTTAAAAAATTTTTATTGTTGTTCAAGTACAGTTTTCTACCTTTTCTCCCCACCTCCTGCCACCCCCCCAGCCATCCCCACCTCCCTCTCCTGATTCCACCCACCTTGGTTTTGTCCATGTGTCCTTTATAGTTGTTCCTGAAAACCCTTCACCCTTTTTCTCCCATTATCCCCTCGAATCAAACAACTATGGTACATTTACACAATGGAATACTACGCAGCAGAAAGAAAGAAGGAGCTCCTATCCTTTGCAACAGCATGGATGGAACTGGAGAACATTAAATGAAATAAGCCAGGTGGTGAAAGACAAATACCATATGATCTCACCTTTAAGTGGAACCTAATCAACAAAACAAACAAGCAAGCAAAATACAACCAGAGACATTGAAATTAAGAACAAATGGATCGCCCTGGCTGGCTTAGCTCAGTGGATTGAGTGCGGGCTGCAAACCGAAGGGTTGCCGGTTTGATTCCTAGTCAGGGCACATGCCTGGGTTGCGGGCCAGGTCCCCAGTGGGGGCCACACGAGAGGCAACCACACATTGATATTTCTCTCTCTTTCTTCCTCCCTTCCCCTCTCTTTAAAAATAAATAAATAAAATCTTAAAAATAAAGAACAAATGGATCTATATTTCATATTTGGGAAATAAAGATTAGATCAGGATCCTTAATGCTTCTTTTTGTGTATGAAACCTGGAATTTTATTCAATAGCCTGGGGTAGTAGAAAGAACTCCATTTTGGAGTCAGTGCAGGTTTCCAACAACCTAACATTCACTGGCTTGGATATGCGAGTTTGCCCATCTATAAAATGGAGTAATGATGTTTATAATGAAAACTCATTCATTCAGTCAATGTTTATTGACCACCTATGTGCTTGGGATCATGGGATGAACAATCCTCCCTGCCCTCAGAGAGCCTACCTATTACTTGCTTATTAATGTAACAAATTACTACAAACTTAGTGGCTTAAAACAATACAAATTTACTGTGTATATAGTTCTCAAGGACAGAAGTCTGAAATGAGTTACACTGGGACAAAATCAGGGTGTTTTTAGTTTGCCTGATATTTCTTATGGATGTGAGGCAGGAGATAGGAAGGAGGAAACTTCAGAAGTGCCCCAGGACTAAGATAAACGACATTGACACGTGACAGAGACCCTGTTCTAAGACAGGTTGTTCCCACTTTCTGGAAAAGTGCTGAATCATGGTGAATCATGAAAGCACCTGCTCAGAGATGCTATGTGACCCCCTGCTTCATTATAATAAATTATAATTAATTAACATTGTGTGACCCCCTTCCCTGGTGGCCAGTCAAGGAAAATCATGGGAGATCACATGTTCAGTAGCTTTAAAATAATGTAACTACTTGTACATGTGCAATAAAAGCCCACCAAAACTAGCTAGGAAATATCCACCCTATAAAAATAGACTCCCTCCAGCCCCTGAAGTCAATCTCTGCCTGGAGCTGGCTTGCTTCCTATGTTCTGTGGAGTGTACTATTGTTACAGAGCAAGGGGGGTGGTGGTTCATGATAAATTATTACATAAAGGATTCCCCCTTTCTGTCTCTGGAGGTTCCTCCCCCCCACGCCCACCTGCTAGGTTCGCAATGCCCGCTGCCAGAGGAAAGACGTCTCTCAATGCCAGAGACTGGTGAAAAGGAAAGGAATTGTTTATTTAAAAGTTACACAAACTTAGAGTAATGACTTAATGTCTTCAATAAGATACTAAAGTTCTTTAGAGTACCCACAGATGCACAGTCCTTCCCTCTCCCTGTGCCCAGTCCGGGGTACCGTGTCTCAGGAAAAGAAGCAGAAGTCCGTGATTCAGGCTCCCGGCACCATCAGCTGTGTGGCTGCTGCAATCTCCAGTTAATCCAAAACCAATGGGCATCTTCTCATGGCTCACCAGCAAGAGTCCTTTCTCCCCTTTTCTTCCCAGCAAAGTCTCTCCTGCTGCCTAAGCCGCGTGGCAAAAAGAAGCACTCCAAAACCACATGGTCCTCTCTACTCTCCTTCAGAACTGTGTGGTCCTTTTCCCCATTTCAGAACCACGTGGTCCTCTTCCTTTCCCCTCAGAACTGCATGGTCCTTCCCATTTACTTCAGAACCACAAGGCCCTCTTCCTCTCCCCTCACAACCTTGTGGTACTCTCCTCTTTTACCTCAGAACCACATGGCCCTCTTACTTTCCCCTCAGAACCTCGTGGTTCTCTTCTTTTATGGCTGCTGCACCTAGGTTTAAATCCCAGAGCCCATCTTCCTTTGCAGCCCCATTTCCGACTCCTCCTACAGTCAGCTACACCTGCCAGCATCCCCGTATTCTTCCAGCTTTACTGGGCTGCCATAGTAAGTCTGGGCAGGTGTGGCCCCATGGCATGGAGCCAATCATCTCCAAGCTCTCCCACAGGCCCTGTAACCAGGGGGAGCTGCTTCCCAGGCCCATATGGGTGGAAGTTGGTCCCATCCCCCTGGCTCAAAGCATGGCCACAGCTACTTAACACATCCATGAAACCAGTTAAAGGTTATAGATATGTTAAATGACTGTGCCAGGGGTTAGCTGCAAAGCTCTTGCTACCCAAAACAGCTCTGAATGGCCCTGTTCCATGTGTCCCATCCCCCCTGGCTCAGGCTTGTGGGGGTGAGGACATCCTACATACATTTTTCTAATATTTCCTGGACATCCCGAGTCCTGGACCCCATCACAAATCCCTTCTTGGGGCCCTCCTCTTGGCTGCACCCTGCTTCACTATCACTTACTAAATCTTCTCTCTCTCTTTCTGTTACAAACTCCCTGTGTGTTCAGTTCAATTCTGTCTGCGATCACCAAGAACCTGGTGACCTGTGCCCACCTGTGACAGTTGCATTGAAGTTGTGCATTTTCAGCAATTCAGTAGCAATACCCATAGAAGTGAGGTGCCCTTCTGTGTGTATCACATAATGGCTGTAGATGTCACTATGTCTTATAATTGGCAATGTTAATCTCGATCACTTGGTGAATGGAGTGCCTGCCAGGATACTCCAGTGTAAACTTATTATTTTTCCCTTTGTAATTGCTGCATATTTTAGGGGAAACCCTTGAGACTGTGCAGATATCCTCTTTCTGCCTAAACTTTTGCCTAGGATTTTACTTTTTTTGTTTCAGCTACATTTTACTGTTTCAGGGGGCAAAAAGGCCAGTGCAGGGTAAGAATGGTAAGAGAGAGAAGATTGGCAGGGGCTAGTTCCTTTAAGAGTTAGATAAATGAACCCCTGGCCCTATAGCTCAGTCGGTTAGAGCACCCTGATAACCAAAGGTTGCAGGTTTGATCCACTGTCAGGACATTTACAAGTATAAATCAATGAATGCATAAATGAGTAGAACAACAAGCCCATGTCTCTTTCTCTCTCCCCCTTTCCCTCCCTCCCCTCTCTCTCTCCCCCCTCCCCTCCTGCTTCTCTTAGTCTTTCTCCCCCACTTCCTATTTAAAAAATCAATGCAAGATAAACGAAGGGCCCTGCAATCAGGCGCGGTGGCCCACCCGTTGCCCTGGAGACGGGGTCCTTCGGCCCGGTTGCGGCCAACGCGTGGCAGCAGTCTAGGTCCAATGAGCGGCTGCGCGGAGGCGGGGCGGGCCGCGTCTTTTGGCTCAGCTTTGTTCCTGTCATGGAGGAATCTTTCTCTTGGCTCCTTCTGCTCCTGTTGCTCGGGGCCTGGACCCCGGCGCCAGGCATCACTTTTTCCGATGCACCGGTGTTGGTCAACGAGGACGTGAAGCGCACGGTGGACCTGAGCAGCCACCTGGCTAAGGTGACTGTCGAGGTGGTCCTGGCGCACCCCGGCGGCAGCTCCACGTCCCGCGCCACCTCATTCCTCCTGGCGGTGGAGCCGGAGCTCGAGGCCCGGCTGGCACATCTCCGCGTGCAGGTGAGTGGGGTGGTCCTCCTTTGCTTCCTTCGACCCCGCTCCCCTCTTAGCCTCTGAGGAAACGTGGAGCCCGGGGTTTCAGCCATAGTCTTTGACACGTCACCGTAAGCCTGCTTCCGGCGCGGGCCGCACCTATCCTTTGAGCTAGCTACTCCGGGGCGGCTATTGCGACCCACACTGGTGACCTTGGGCCGAGCGATGCTATTCGCCCCAGTAAAGCTAAGATAATAGCCTCAGCGAAGGGCCTACTAGGCTGCCAATGTGCTCCAAATTTTCATTTCTCATGACTTAATGTAGTAGCCCGACTGGAGGACGAATAAATGAGTTAAAATTTAATTTCTTTGATTCAACATCTGACCCTTTGTAGGTGTTACAGTGGTAGGATCCGTGTTTAAGCTTGTAATAATTTGAAACCGTTGTTAATATAACCCATTTCTTAAAGTTGCTAATGAACGCTCTTTAAAATTTAATCCTTCTTTAAGTTAGTTTTAAAAATCATGCAAGCCATACCAGCCTGTTTAGGCTGTACAGAAAGGTAAAGTCCAGATCTCTGCCTTCCTCCTTCCGGTTCTCATTCACATTTCAGCTCGTAAGTTTGCTTGTGTGCTTCCAGGTATTTCACTGAACACTTTTATAATTCAGGGAAAGAAAATGTTGTCTTTGGGAATAGAGGGAATATACAGAACTTTGCTTTTTTTGTTGTTGTTTGTAATCATTTGAAACCGATGTTAATATAACACACTTCTTAAGTTGTGTTGCCGTTTTCATTAGACAACATCCATTAAGTGATTACCCAATTATTAAGAGGATATTCATTACTGTATCATTTCTTCTAAGCACACTTTACTTTCTGACTGAATCTGGAGATATAAAGCAGAGTTTATAGAGATTATAGTTTCGAAATGATTTCTATTCACGTCTTGTCCATCACAAGCATTTGAGCATTTGCTCAGTTACACGGAATGGTTTGTGCAAAGATGGATTAACGCTTCATTTAAATTTGTGCAGCTACTACCTTTGAATGTTTTGAATGTTAAATCCCATTCTTTTATAAAGGCTAGTCCTGATATAATGAGGTTGTCACAGTATAACAACACCAAATCAGAAGGTAACTAATCCTGCCATTATGCTGGAGAGTGCTTACAAGCTGGGTTACTATACTGATTTTTTGTTACTGAGTATCTACTTGTTGTCAGGTATTGTAGTAGGCATTTTAAGTTCATCCTCATTTAACCCTCATAACCCTTTGAGGTGTAGGTTTTTACCGCAGGTGAGGAGTCTAGTCTGGGACACTAAGTTGTTTAATGCCCTGTGTGAGATTTTAGAGTGGTCAGTGTCAGGGATTAAGCTAGGTTAAGTTCAAACATTTTATGTGTTCTTCAGTACCCACATCACCTCTTCTGGCCCAGATGTCTGTGAGATAGGGTTGTGTTGGGGTATAAGAACTGCATTTGCATCACCAGATATATTCAAAATTATTTGTTAATTTTGTAGTCCAAGAGACAGAACAGTTAAATGGAATTGTGTGCTCCTTTATACCCCTATTCCAATGGGAAACATAACGGGATGATACACATAACACGGAGGGTGTGTATTTTCCAACAGTTGACTTGGAAGCTTTGCTGAGGTTGCTAGAAATTTTTTCATAACCACACTACTGGAGAAAAAAAGGAACCTATTCTGGTATTCTGGTTGCAGACTCTTCTGAATTTGGATTTCAACCCCAACTGAAACAGAGTTCAGACATACCTGGAGAGTTTTTAAAGCCAAATTCATTATCCTTTGTTTAATTATCATTCCCCCAAAAGTTGTTTTTTTCAGTGGATTACTTTCAACCATACACATAGAATTTTAGGAACTGGTACAAGGGGCTATGGTGATTATTGACAGGGAGCCAGTGGTTCCTCATCATCATCTTTTATTTTAGGTTTATAAATAACAAGTTTATTTATTTATTCCTTTTTTTGTGAAAGATGAAATGTGAAATGAAGAATAGAGGTATAAATTAGGTATAACTACAAAGAGAGATGGTATAGATTAAGGTGTTAACACTGTAGCTAGAGAAGGAAAAATATGAGATATAATAGACTGAAAGCAATAGAATCTGTAGTATTTTATGACATTGAATGTAAGTAGTTGTGTGTAAGTCTCCAGCTCTGGTGGCTGGGTAATATGTTAAAAGGATTATGAGCCTCCAAATGGGTGAAGTACAATATGCTAATTTTATATATATAAAAATGTATAAACACGTATAAACACACACACATGTAAAAAATATACTAGAAGGAAATATTACAGATATTAACAGTGGTACTCAATAGAGTTAATAGATGTAATTATAGATTGTATTATTTGTTTCATTGGTGTGTACAGTATTTTCCAAATTAAAAAAAGTGAATGACTTTTAGAACAGGAAAAAATATAATAAATGTTCCTTTAATGATTGCAAGTGGGATAAAAAGAAGTTCCTATAACATATTTTTGAGGCTTTGGTAGTCATCAACTGGAAAAGCAGAACTCTATGAATGTGTTGAAATATGGATTCCATTTTGAATAGTGATACCGTTTCTTTTTTTTCTAGCTTTTTACTTTCACAGTTATATTCATCTGAAAAGCAAATATCATGGTTGGGAAAAACATTTAAGGCTTACTATATTTTAAAAAGCTGGTAGCTACAAAAGGAAGACACTGTTTATTTTCATGGCCTACTGACACCTTGTGGAACCAGTAACATGTTTTTGAGGCTTCTTGAATTGAGACCAGCTTGGTGTCCTTCAATATTCCTTAGAGTAGCAGTTATTTATTAATATCTTAAATATGACTTATCAGTGGATGCCCCCAAACACTTTATTTTTTAAAAAAGGTTTTATTTATTTTATTTTTAGAGGGAGGGGAAGGGAAGGAGAAACAGGATGAGAAACATCAATGTGTGGTTGCCTCCTGCACGCCCCCTGCTGGGGACCTGGACGGCAACCCAGGCATGTGTCTTGTCTGGTTCACAGTCTGATGCTCAATCCACTGAGCCACACCAGCAAGGGCTGGTTATCCTTTTGTTAGCAGCGGAAAACGGCACCAGGTGTTAGACCCTGGTTCAGCAAGCTCAGTTCTTGAGTTTTGGCTAAGAAAAGAATTCAGAGCCAAGACTCAAATTGTAAGAGAAAGTTTATTTAAAAAGTCACAGAGGTAGAAGTGAGCCATAGAAGAAATGGGCTGGGGGAACAAGTTACAGCAAAGGGGGGGGGATGGAAAGGGGGAGATGGAGAGGGAGATGAATCACTTTGAGAGAGGAAAGGGAGGGGAGGAAAGGTGCTGTAGTGGTGGAGAGAAGGAGAAGGAGGAAGGTGAAAGGCACAAGTGTGCTCCATAGAGAGAGTGTTCCATAGAGCCCTCAGAGTTTATTTCTCACAGTTCTGGGGGGTAGAAGTGTGAGATCAGGGTGCTAGCATGGGCATGTTCTGGTGAGAACCGTCTTTCAGGTTCCTGGTGGCAATTTTCTCCATATATGGTAGAGAGGGCAAGAGAGCTCTCCGGGGTCTCCTTTTCAAAAAAAATCCTCATCCGAGGATATTTTTATTGATTTGAGAGAGAGAAACAGAGAAACAATGATAGGGGTGTTAAACATGCCTTGACCAGGGATCAAACCCGTAACCTTTTGGTGTACTGGATGATGCTCCAACCAACCCTCCAACCAACCAAGCCACCCAGCCCGCTTCTCCTAAGGGTTTGGGGTCTCTTTTATAAGGGGTTAGCCCCATTCGGGAGGGCTCCACTCTCATGACCTATCACCTCTCCAAAGGCCTGATGGGGCCTGATGTTACCACGTTGCAGGGTTAGAATGTCAACAGGAATTGGGGGGAGGACATAAACATTCAGTTCATAAAAACCACCATACCGTTAACATACCCCCGCAGATGAACAGTAATAATAATCTTATCTAATAAACAGCAAATTCAATTTTCCCAAAAGTGTCTTTTATGGTTTTTTGGTTTCTCATTACCAAGGACCCATCTTAAATTTTTTCTTTCACGTGAATGCTATATTTAAAATATTTTGTCTCCCTAAGCTTTTTTCCCTTAAAAAAAAAAAAAAACAAACCCTCACCCAAGGGTATATTTATTGATTTTAGAGAGAGAGAAAGGGGAATAAAGAGAGAAACATTGATGTGAGAGAGAATCATTGATTGGTTGCCTCCTGTACATACCCCGACTGGGATCTCACTGCAACCTGACCGGGGATCAAACCTTCAACCTTTTGGTGCACGGGATGACATTCCAACTAACTGAACCACCTGGCCAGGGCTCTGATATTTTATTAAGTAATAAATACTTCTTATTAAGACAGTGATATTCATGAGTGTATTAGAATGTTCCCATTGTGATAGATTTCAACATAATGAAATTTGTTATTTTTATTAGCCTGCTCAACATAACAGAGGATAAGTATATGATTACTTTTAGGCATTTTGAAATATTAAAAATAGCTTGCTCATTATTGCTTAGTATACCCTATTAGGAATCAGTGCTTCAGTGCTAAAAGGTTGTGTTAATATTTTTTTCTTTTGGTGGAGGTTGGGTTGGCAAAGAGATTGGTGGTGTGTATCTAAATTTTCTCTTTATAGTCTGTTATATAGTCTCATGGTTTGAGATGCTTGCTCTTTCTCAGAAAGACCCTGCAGCCTGCTGGAGTTAACATCTTTTTTCTGGTTATACATTCTGCTGGAGTGAAGGATAAGAATAAGGGAGTGTGCCAATCAGTGGACATTGGCTCCTTCTGCTCCAGGACTTTGCTACTGTTTAACTTCTTTTGTGCAAGTAAAAACAGGTTTGGTCATGTACAAGACTTCTCCTACAATAAATAATCGTATTTATTACCTATGTATATTTGCATGTAAATGAAGAAGAGAACATCCAGAAAGAAGCCTTTCAAGCCTGTATATTTGGAAGTGTGGAGTGTATTTGGAAGTATAATTATTTGTAGGTGTGTATTTGATCATTCAGGAAAATGTTATTTATTTATAAAGCTTATTATAAAGCTTTTCAGTGCAGAAGTAAGTCTTTGACAATGTCCTTGTATTCAGATGAAAAAAATTGTTACTGACACCAGAATTCAATCTTTAAAATCTTCTGGTAGTTTGGCCCTGGCTGGTGTGGCTGAGAGGATTGAGTGCCGGCTTATAAACTGAAAGGTTGCTTGTTTGATTCCCAGTTGGGGCACATGCCTGGGTTGTGGGCCGAGTCCCCTGCTGCGGGTGTGTGAAAGACAACTGATCAATGTATCTCTTGCACATCAATGTTTCTCTCCCTCTCTTTCTCCCTCCCTTCCCTTCTCTCTAAAAATAAATAAAGAAGAAAAATATTCTTAAAAAAAGTTCTGGTAGTTTGAATACTTTAATATGGATATTCTGAGGTTGTTGGTTAATTGTTGACTCAAAATTTAGAGACCAACAGACATGAAAACCTTTTTGACTTTTTTAGGTGAAGGGAGAAGATGAGGAAGAGAATAATCTGGAAGTACGAGAAACCAAAATTAAGGGTAAAAGGTAAGCTAATGAATAGTCAGAATATCTATATGTATATGTGCCTGTTATAGATTATCCTATCAGGGTTAGAATCATTAGGTGGAGAATTACTTAGGAAGTGCCTGGTATATTAGAAGCTGTTCCAATTGATATATGAAGGGGGACCTCCCCAGAATGGAATTTACTTATAAAAAATCGTGTATTCCTAACATGTATAAACTTCAGTTACCTTCAGAGTATTCTCCATTTGATGCAAAATACCTATTCAGACTTTTCTCCACTGCTCAAAACAGTTTTTGAACTCCTCAAATTTGATGCCTTTTAGTGCCTTTGCCGTGTTTTGTTTTACTTCTTCCATATCGGCAAAACATTTCCCTTTGAGGACTTTTTTCATTTGCGGAAATAGAAAAAAGTTGCTGGGGCAAGATTGGGTCACAGGGGTCATGCTGTTTTTGTTCAAAACCTGGGGCTCACTCAGTGCGAAGTGGGCAGGTATGCTCCTAAATAACCCCTCATGAAATGGGAAATGAGTTGAGTCTTCAAAAAAATTCACTGAAGCCGAATACAGCCTCTCATAACACCACCATCTGTACACTAATACAGATAGGTTCCTAGAACACTCACCTAGCGGGGAAAGCTTGTACTACAAGAGGTCCGCCCTCCAGAAGATAATTTCAGGTTTTTTTGGGTCCCTCCTTGTAATGTGTTGTAGCAAGCAACAGTCTGTAATATATTCTGGACCATATATGATGTCTTTTCTTTTTTTTAAGTATATTGTATTGATTATGCTATTATAGTTTTCCCATTTTTTTCTCCCATTTATTCTCCTCCATCCTGTATCCCCCTATAGCCACATTTCCCCCCCTTAGTTCATATCCTGGGTTGTATATATAAGTTATTTGACTTCTCCATTTCCTGTACTATTCTTAACCTCCCCCTGTCTATTTTGTACCTATCATTTATGCTTATTCCCTGTACCTTTCCGTCATTCTCCCGCTGCCTGCTCCCAGCTGATAACGCTCCATGTGATCTCCATTGCTGTGATTTTGTTGCTGTGTTAGTTGTTGGCTTAGTTTGTTCATTTTTTAGGTTTAGTTGTTGATCATTGTGAGTTTGTTGTCATTTTACCATTCATATTTTTGATCATCTTTTTCTTTGATAAGTCCCTTTAACATTTCATATAATAAGGGCTTGGTGATAATGAACTCCTTTAACTTGACCTTATCAGGGTAAAGCACTTTACCTTCCCTTCCATTCTAAATGATAGCTTTGCTGGATAGAGTAAACTTGGATGTAGATCCTTGCCTTTCATGATTTTGAATACTTCTTTCCAGTCCCTTCTTGCTCACAAGGTTTCTTTTGAGAAATTAGCTGATAGTCTTATGGGAATTCCTTTGTAGGTAACTGTCTCCTTTTCTCTTGGTGTTTTTAGGATTGTCTCTTTATCTTTAAAAAGATAAAGATATGTAATCCCATAATTATATAACCTTGGGTATTATAATTACGATGTGCCTTCATGTATGCTTCCTTGGGTCCAACTTCTTTGGGACCCTGTGAGCTTCCTGGACTTCCTGGAAGTCTATTTCCTTTGCCAGATTGGGGAAGTTCTCCTTCATTATTTTTTCAAATAAGTTTTCAGTTTCTTGCTCTTCCTCTTCTTTTTCTGGCACCCCTATGATTCGGATGTTTAAAGTTGTCCCTGAGGATCCTAAGCCCCTCCTCATTTTTTTTTTTTTTTTTTTTTTTAATTCTTGTTTCTTCATTCTGTTCTGGTTGAATTCTTTTTTTCCAAATCATTGATTTGAGTCCCTGTTTCCTTTCCTTCACTGTTGGTTCCCTGTATATTTTTATTTTACTTTGTATGGCTTTTACTTTTTCCTCAATTTTTTGACCACATGCAACCATTTCTGTGAGCATCCCAGCTACCAGTGTTTTGAACTCTGCCTCTGATAGGGTGGGTATCTCTTCATTGTTTAGTTCTATTTTTGGAGTTCTGATCTTCTCTTTCATTTTGGACATATTTTTTTGTCTTGGTGCAACTATTACATTGTAAGGGGTGAAGCCTTAGGTATTCACCAGGGTGGGGCCACCCATGTCCTTGTGTTATGGCGCTGTATAGGGGAGAGGGGTCCTAGAGGGAACAATGCTGCTTGCTGGGCTCTCTGCTGGCTTTCAGTCACTTCCCCCACTATGCACAAGCAAATTGAGCTCTCCTGGTACTGAGTCCCCAGGTGGGTGGGTTTGTGTTTGTTCTAGTAGCCTATGGGTCTCTCCAGCGAACTGTCCTGTGAGGCTAGGAGTTTCTCTCTTTGCCGCAACCCTACAGGTTTTTACAGCCAGAGGTTTTGAGGCTTTATTTCCCTGCACTGGCATCCTGGATTGCGTGGTCTGTCTCGTTCCCCCATAGGTCCTCCTGGTTTATCTGCATGCTCATGTGGGACCACCTGGTCCTTCAGCCACCACTTTGCCATGTGCTCTCTCCACCCCAACTGCCTGTCTCTGCCCCTCCTACCAGTCTGGGTGAATGTTTCTTCTTTAACTCCTTGGTTGTTGGACTTACCTACTGTCGATTTTCTGGCAGTTCTGGTTGTTTTTTGGTTTTAATTTTGTTGTTGTTGGTTGTGCAAGGAGACAGAGTGTATCTACACCTCTGTCCCCTATATTGTCTTTTCTGACAACTATTGCTGATATTGGATTCCCCTAACAGTGATCAATTCGTTTTACAACAAGAAAGTAGTTACTTTCTTTTTTCCTCTTATTTATTTATTTTATTGATTGATTTTAGAGAGAGAGGGAGTGGGAGAGAGAAGAAAATATTGTTGTTCCACTTATTTGTGCATTAATTGGTTGATTCTTATGTATGCCCTGACCAGGGATTGAACCTGAAATCGTGGGGTATTGGCATGATGCTCTAACCAACTGAGCTACCTGTCCAGGGCTGAAAGTAGTTACTTTTCATCCCAGGTCTCTCTAATCTATGTGGGAATAGGGATTCCCAACCAATAGATGGAGAACGAGTGAGAACTCCAAGCTGTTTGCCTCAGCAGATATTCTCTCATCAGTGGCTGGCTACTATCCTGTTTCCAAGAGGCAGATAGCTGCCCCTCCACTTTCAAGTCTTCAGGGCATGGAAAATGATGCTTCTATGCAGGAAGTAGACTGAGCTCTATGAATCCTGGGGTTGGATTTGCCTTGCTCTCTGCCTTAAACTCAACATAGCTTGGGTGGGGCCTGGCAGTTATTAGTTACTTATATTAAAGCACTTTATTAAGGATATTTTTCAAATACACATAAAAAGCAGGATGGGTCATATAATGAACTGCTACTTATCACTTCACTCGGTTTCAGTTATCAGTATTTTGCGTGGTATGTATTAGGCACTGAAATATTTGTTTAATGAATGTCGCAGAGAGAAGAGATGTTTTTAGCTCAGGGATTCTTACTGGGGTAAACGTCCTGCAATGCTCAGGACAGATACTCTTTCCCAACAAACAATTATCTATCCCAAAATGTAATAGTGCTAAGGTTAAAAAACCCTGCTTTAGCTTATGCCATATATAGTTCAGGGGTGT
Organism: Desmodus rotundus; assembly: GCF_022682495.2. Lineage (NCBI taxonomy): Eukaryota > Metazoa > Chordata > Mammalia > Chiroptera > Phyllostomidae > Desmodus > Desmodus rotundus. The sequence continues at coordinate 57,301,934 of NC_071396.1, forward strand.
CAAACTCATTTTCACTGGGGGCCACATCAGCCTCGTGGTTGCCTTCAGAGGGCCGAATGTAATTTTAGGACTCTATAAATGTAACTAGGGGCAAGGAGCTCAGTGCTGCTGCCAGGTAAAAACCAGGTGCTGGGCCCGATAAATCAAGATGGAGGGGGCCCACAGGCTTTGTGTTTGCCACCTGTGCTATAGTTTATCATAGAAACAAATGTAAAAAATGATTCTTGTGCTCTCCCTCTGGGGAGCCCGCCTGTGCTTTTCACTTCACCCTCCTCTTCCCTCCAGGCACATTACCTTTGCCTTTCCCTCTGCAAAGCTCTAAGGGCCCTTCTTTTGCGTCCCTAACTTGTTTCCTGAAGCTATGCAGCCCATTGGCTCACTTGTACCTCTGTAACTTTCTTGTATGTGTGTGTGTTTGTATCTTTTTTATTTTTTAAAGATTTTATTTATTTTTAGACAGTGGGGAAGGGAGGGAGAAAGAGAGGGAGAGAAATATCAGTATGTGGTTGCCTCTCTCATGCCACCCACCAGGGACCTGGCTCGCAACAAAGGCATGTACCCTGACTGGGACTCGAACCAGCGACCCTTTGGTTCTCAGGATGGTACTCAGTCTACTGAGCCACACCAGCCAGGGCTACCCCTGTAACTTTCATAATATACTTTTTAATAATTTGAAAAAAAAATTGGTTCTTGACCAGCAAATAATTGTGCCTTATAACTGCCAGTCTTCATGTGATTCAGCAAATTTTAAATTGGGTCTCGCTGCTTGGCAGAGTTTTAAAAACTTTTTCTCATTTATTTTAAATTTTTAAGAAAATAATGAGACTCTGCCCTGACCAGTGTGGCTTTGTTGGGCATCATTCCATAAAGTGAAAGGCCACTGGTTTTATTCTCTGTCAAGGCACATGCCTTGGTGCAGGTTTGGTCCCAGGTTGGGGTGTGAACGAGAGGCAACTGATTGGTGTTTCTCTCTCACTTCACTGTTTCTCTCCCTTTCTTTCTTCCTCCTTTCCCCTCTCTCTAAAAATAAATGAATAAAATCTTTAAAAATATAATAAGAATCTAACAATAACACTGTTCTTAATGCATGTCCGTACATCTATGATTTTACATATGGGTATAAATGGGATCATATTTAAATTTCTTATTCTATATAAAGCTTATCTGCAACATTGAACAAGTCCCAAAACCCTAGCATGACAAATTACATATTTTTGTTCTGGACCATGTCCAGTTGCAGATATATTTTACATAGTTTTAATTACTTTGTGATCCTACTTTTTCTTTTCTTTTTTTCTTTTTTAAAAATATACTTATTGATTATGCTATTACATTTGTCCCATTTCCGCCCCTTCACTCCACTCAATCCTGCCCACCCCCTCCCTCTCACATTCCCCCCCTATAGTTCATGTCCATGGGTCATACATGTAAGTTCTTTGGCTTCCACATTTTCTATACTATTCTTACCCTCCCCCTTTCTATTTTCTACCTACCATTTATGCTACTTATTCTCTGTACCTTTCCCCCCTCTCTCCCCCTCCCCCTCCCTTGTTGCTAACCCTCCATGTGATCTCCATTTCCGTGGTTCTGTTCCTGTTCTACTTGTTTGCTTAGTTTGCTTTCATTTTGGTTTTAGGTGTGGTTGTTAATAACTGTGAGTTTGCTGTCCTTTTTACTGTTCATATTTTTAATCTTCTTTTTCTTAGATAAATTCCTTTAACATTTCTTGTAATAAGGGCTTGGTGATGATGAACTCTTTCAACTTGACCTTATCTGAGAAGCACTTTATGTGCCCTTCCATTCCAAATGATAGCTTTGCTGGATACAGTAATCTTGGATGTAGTTCCTTGGCTTTCATGACTTGGAATCCTTCTTGCCAGCCCCTTCTTGCCTGTGAGGTCTCTTTGGAGAAATCAGCTGACAGTCTTATGGGAACTCTTTTGTAGGTAACTGTGTCCTTTTCTCTTGCTGCTTCTAAGATTCTCACCTTCTGTTTCATCTTGGGTAATGTCATTATGATGTGCCTTGGTGTGTTCCTCCTTGGGTCCAGCTTCTTTGGGACTCTCTGAGCTTCCTGGACTTCCTGGAAGTCTATTTCCCTTGCCAGACTGGGGAAGTTCTCCTTCATTATTTGTTCAAATAAGTTTTCAATTTCTTGTTCTTCCTCTTCTCCTTCTGGCACCCCTATAATTTGGATGTCGGAACGTTTCAAGATGTCCTGGAGGTTCCTAAGCCTCTCCTCATGTTTCTGAATTATTGTTGCTTCATTCTTTTCTGGTTGGATGTTTCTTTCTTCCTTCTGGTCCACATCGTTGATTTGAGTCCCAGTTTCCTTCGCATCACTATTGGTTCCCTGTAGATTTTCCTTTGTTTCTCTTAGCATAGCCTTCATTTTTTCATCTAATTTGTGACCAAATTCAACCAATTCTCTGAGCATCCTGATTACCAGTGTTTTGAACGGTGCATCAGATAGGTTGGCTATCTCTTCATTGCTTAGTTGTATGTTTTCTGGAACTTTGATCTGTTCTTTCATTTGGGCCATTTTTTTTTGTCTTGGTGCGCCTGTTATGTAGAGGGGCGGAGCCTTAGGTGTTCACCAGGGTGGGGCAATACTGGTGGCTGCCCTGTGACACTGTATGTGGGGGAGGGGTCGGATAGGGAGCAATGGCGCTGGCTCCACTCTCTGTCGGATTTTAGTCACTCCCTCCGCTACCCACAATCATATTGGGCCCCTTTGGTGCTGATTCCCGAGTGGGTGGGCTTGTGTACATTCTAGGCCCCTGTGGGTCTCTCCAGCGAACTCTCCTGTGAGGCTGGGCGTTTCTCCTGCTGCTGCCTCAACCCCCACGGTGTTTTCAATCAGTAGTTTGAGGCTTTATTTCCCCACACTGGAGTCCTGGGCTTCGAGGTCTGCTTCGCTCCCCACCTCGCTGTTCCTCCCGGTTTATCTATGCACGAATGTGGGGCCGCATGGTCTGGCAGCCACTACCTTGTGGGGTCTGCTAGCTGCAGCCTGGCCTGCCCTGTTCCACAATCTGCCACTTTGCTGGGTCCACTAGCCACCTCCTTGCCGAGAGTCCTCTCCGCCCCAGCTGCCCGTCTCCACCCCTCCTGCCGGTCTGGATGAATGTTTCTTCTTTATCTCCTTGATTGTCGGACTTCCATACAGTTCGATTTTCTGTCAGTTCTGGTTGTTTTTTGTTTTTAAATTGTTGTTGTCCTCCTTTTGGTTGTGCGAGGAGGCACAGCATGTCTACCTATGTCTCCATCTTGGCCAGAAGCCTGATCCTAGTTTTTAAATCCTTTTTTATTCCACATATAACATTTCCTGTTTTCTGTGTGGTCTTCATAGTTTCCTTTTGTTAAGCTAATCCTCTCTTGAGTTGCTTTGATTTCATGTACAGAAACATTTTCTGAGGAGCCAAAGTATAACACATGGTGATTACCTTGATTTTTTTATTGTAGTCTCAAAATGTGTGAAATGGGCAACTTCACCAGCCCTGCAGATGCCAGATCTGAATTAGCCTTAAATAAGTTGCTACTAAACCCCCTCCCCCTTGTTAATATTTCAGAGACTCCTCTCTCTCTCTGGCAGTTTGAGGACCCTGTCTGTGTTTACGGGCCTGCGGCACATCTCTTTGAGAGGGCGGATGGCATAGTTGTTATGTAGTCGTCTTACATAGCCTTATTCCAAGGATTCAAATCCTATATTTGTTACTGCTTGTGGCTGTGTGTCCTTGGAAAACTTAAGAATAATTTCCTCTTCAGTACTGTAATAATGTCTACCTAAGGTGATCATGGTTAAGAATAACTAAATTAATACATAAATATCTTTTGAACAGAATCTGGTATGTAGTAAATGTTCAGTAAATTTTGACTTAACAAGAGAACTAACCAATGAGAAGGAGCATTCCAGGCAGAGACATCTGTAAAGATACAGAGGTGTGATATTTCATGGTATGTTTAGTCAACTAGGCCTTCAGAGTGGCTGGAGCTCAGAGAAAGGTATAAAGAGGGCTGAAGTCAGTTTAAGGAGTGCTTTGTATACTGTTTTTAGGGCAGTGGACTCTACCCTTTAGTCAGTTGGGAACATTTAAAAATAGCATACTGTTTTATTTATTCCTAATTCTCAGTGCATGCGTTATACAGATTTGTCTTTATTACTTCTTCCTGCCACAGAAACTGTCAGAGTTCTCAGTAAATCTGTTTCAGTAAATGAGTAATTGCTTTATTTTATCCAACAAAACAAGGTTCTACACAGAATATTCTTACATTAGATCCAGCAGGAGAAGAGCTATTAGAAAAGAAATGTCTGCTTCTGAGACCCCAGTATAGTCAGCTCTGTTGTATTTCTAGCCTTTATCAATTTTTTAGTAACCATCACATTTCAATAAAATTTGATGTGTATAATGAAGACCCTGGAGAACTGAATGGTTCTGAAATATCTTCTGAATCATCAAAGCAAGATTCAGTTGTGTTGGTAATATTTAACATAAAAATGAAGATGGTAGGGATACCATTAGATGACGGGCTGGAGGCAGATAGAGATTAAGAAATTAATTAGGAAAAAATGTAATAATGTAGGCAAGACATAATGGTTTGAATTGAGGAGGAGGCAATGGAAAGCCAGGAAGGGATGGATTTAAGAGACAATCAAGCTGTGGCTGGTGTGGCTCAGTGGATTGAGTGCGGGCCTGTGAACCAAAGGGTTGATGTTTTGATTCCCAGTCTAGGGCATATGCCTGGGTTGCCAGCAAGGTCCCCAGTAGGGGGCGCGTGAGAGGCAACCATGCATTGACATTTCTCTCCCTGTCTTTCTCCCTCCTTTCCCCTCTCTAAAAATAAATAAATGAAATTTTAAAAAAGTGGCATCCTAATAAATCCAATATTGGGGATAGGGTAGTGTGAGCCATCAGAAAATGCCTGAGGTTTCTAGCTTAGAGTTGCCTAGATGGTAGCGGTATTATTAGAGATAGGGAATAAGGTCATGAATGATATTAGATATTGGATATGTTGAGTTGCCTGTGGGGTGATCAGTGGAATAGTTTAGTGAACATTTGAAAATTTGAGTTTATAGCTTAGGAGAGAGAATGAGATGTGAAGCAGATTTGGGACTTGAAACCAAGAGCTGGTTAACACTGTTCCTGGAGCAGGTATAGGACTTACTATATTTTGAGTATGTACTTCAAAGTAGTGCTATGAAGTATAAAGGTGTGACTGATGAAGACTTTGAAGAACTCTAAATACCATGGAAACATGTTAACATGCCTTCAGTTTTCCACTAATGGTTTCTAGGTCTATGAAGAATTGGACTTCTGGCGTAATACACTCAGATTCATTTTTTTGAGTTAATATTTTAAGAATTTTAGTAGTTCCTAGGCCATGTTTTTTTCTTTCAGATGGTAGTAGCTTTATTTCTTTCTGGTTTTGAGAATGATATAAGCTCATTATAAAACAGATTCGAAAAACACAACAAAATGAAGTTTATCCTCCTACCCTGAGATTGTTACCATTAAACATTGTGTGGAACATTCATTGAAACTTTTTCTTCACATACATTTGTATATGTATATATCTTTAAAAGGAATCATACAGTGTCTCTTGTTATTTACATTGTACATAGAAATGTTTAATATAGATAGATCTATGTGTCTTTTTTAGTGGCTGCCAATATTCCATTGTGTGGTTCTCTACTGGAATTATTTTGTTATCCCGTTGTTGGATATTTAGGTTGCTTTGCACTCTTCTACTATTATAAACAACCTTGAAGTGACATTCAGATATTTGCCTTAAAAGGTTTTAATTAATAAGTTAAAGGTGACCTGTTAATGGTAACTGCTTTCATTTTGGGTACAAATTTTGATTTCCTCACTTTTTAATTTCCTTAATTATGTTGCCTCATTCTTCCTACAGTGGGAGATTCTTCACAGTCAAGCTCCCAGTTGCTCTCGATCCTGGGACCAAGATTCCAGTCATTTTGGAAACAGTCTATACCCATGTGCTTCAGCCATATCCAACCCAGATCACTCAATCAGAGAAACAGTTTGTGGTATTTGAGGGGAACCATTATTTCTACTCTCCCTATCCAACAAAGACACAAACTATGCATGTGAAGCTTGCCTCTCGAAATGTGGAAAGCTACACCAAGTTGGGGAACCCCACACGATCCGAGGACCTCCTGGATTATGGACCTTTCAGAGATATCCCTGCCTATAGTCAGGTAGGCTCATATGGAGTCTAGTCTATCCCTGCCTACTTTAGAGATGATCTTCTAGAGTGACTACTAGTTGATAGGGTTGGGTGGTGTGGGTGGGTGGAAATCCAAGGTCACTCCTCATTTTTTAACCTCTTGTGGAATGACTTCATGGGGTCAGTATTCTCATTTTGGGAGTACAGGTAGAGGCTGTGACTTTAGGAAGACTTTTTAAAGGTGGTAACATTTGGAGAGTTGGGGTGGGAGTTGGGGGAGAAGGAAACATGGAATTTTGGGCAGAGGCAGTAAGGGTCTGTGGATGTTGTCTAGCATGGCTGGTGTAGCTCCTGCGGGTAGTAAAGCTGGCTGCATTGCTGAGCCTAGGGGTTGGCCCTTAATGGTAGAGGAAACAATTAAGGCTTAAAAAAGATTTTGTTAATGAAAAATTTCAAACACATGTAATAGTATAGAGACTAGGATAACAAACTCCCATATACCCCTCACTTAGATTCAGTGGTTATCAAGATATTAGCACACTTGCTTCAGGTATCCCTTTATTCTTTGCTATAATAATTTAAAGCAAAGCTTAGGAATTATATCATTTCACCCTTTCATCTCTAAAAAAAATAGATATTTGAGACATTTATGACTTCTTTGCACCTCTTTGTGTGCAGAACATATGTCACTAAGAATGCACAAAATGGTTTGTTCTAATGTTGCTTGAATTAATCGTTTCTCTGTTTTTCCTCTCTCAACTGGCAATTTGACATATAGTTATAGCTGTTCATTTTGTGTTGTTTTTAACTTTTAAGAATTCTTTATAGGTTTAATTTTTTGAATATAAAGAAATGAACATTTCATAGTCAAAATTATATAATAAGGTATATTCAGAGAATTCTTACTTCTACAGCTCCCTTCCATCTGTTCTCCTTGGTGACCATTTATATTAGTTTTACATTTCTAATGATCTTTTGTATAAGTACATGCAGAATTGTAGTAAATGTATTCATATTCCTCCATTTCTCAAAAAGTAGCACCCTGTATATACTGTGGCACCATGACTTTAGTGGGGAACGAGAGAGGTCCTGTCTATCTTCTGGTATAGTTACCATTTGGTGTAGAGCCCTGGGGCCATGTCCTCTGGAGAGCTGATGGGCTGCTCTCTGAGTTGTTGCCTCTAATTGCATATTTATTTCTTTTTCTTACTTAAAACTGAGTTCATATTGGGATAGTGATTTGGTTTTCTCCTCCATAGGCTTTCATAGTTTGAATGTTTGAGGTTTTGGACTTTCCTCCTTTATTTTAAATTAATGAAATGCTTGTGACAGACTGCCAGATACAGAGAAAAACTTGATATCAGTTCATGTCCATTTTTGACATTTTACTACTTTAGTCATTTCTTTTTATTTTTGTTCTGTAAGAAGCGATTTATTTTTGTATATTGAATTTATTGGGGTGACATTGGTTAATAAAATTATATAGGTTTCATGTGTACAAGTCTATAATACCTCATCTGTACCTTAAATTCTTCAATCACCATTACACTCTTCTACTTTCCCCTACATCTCTTTCCTTTTGGTAATCACTATACTGTTTATGTCTGTGAGTTGTTTTGTTTTGTTCTGTTCTTAATCCTTGAGTTATTTCTTTTTAAGCATAGAGACTTTTTTGTATAGCAATTATATTATGCTTAAAGTAATACTTTTTGCCACTTAGAATATTCTCTAAACATTTTATATGACTGATGTCAATTATTTTGATAGTCATTTCAGATCCCATGATTTGATGTCCTATAGTTTATTTGCCAAGTTTCCTATAGTTGGAAAGTTAGCCTTTTTTCTATTTAACAGGTTAATGTTCATCTCTTTGTGTGTAACTTTTTATATATATTCTCAGAATAAATTTTCTGAATTGAAAGTTTTTAAATCAAAGCATATAAACATTTAAAAAATCTTTTGCTATGTATTATCAGATGGTTTTCAAAAAGATTTAGCCAATTTATTAGTAGTACCAGCAGTATGAAACTATTAGTTTCCCTATACCCTTGCCAGTATTGGCATTAAATGCTATCAAATTGATTATGAAAGAAGATAAACCTTAAACAAATCTGGTCACAGAGTGAGTGAATAAAGTAGCAAGAGCTAAAAGAATGATCAGAATATACCTTTTCTTGTTTTTTTTCATTGACTTTTTGGGAAGAAGGTTGCTTTTCTGGATCTTGTCCTTTTAGATTCCATTTCTGTAGGGTTCTAGGTATGTATTCATAAAAGGGCACTTGAGTTACTTAATGACCAGAAAGATTTTTTAATACTAACTTCTGTGGTAAAATTGGCAAAGAAGTAGGGGAATTATCAAAGATATTCTTTTAAATTCTCTTGGACCTCATTTGGAGGCAGTACTTACTATGTAGAAGTGTGGAGCCAGAACTTTTGAAGACCTACTATTGCCACTTAGATTTATGACCTCGAACATGTCAATGAAAACTTCTAGGCCTCAGGTTTTTTGATTTGTAAAATGGGGATAAGTAGCACTTATTTCATTATGTTGTTTGGAGGATTAAATGAGATAGTGCACTTATTTAGAGCTCACAAAAGAGTGTCTGACACATACATATTTAGCTCCATAAATGTTAGCTAAAAAAGTCTCTCTGTTTTGAACTTTTCCAGATAAGTCTTCTCCAGGTTAGAAAAATCCAGTAATGCTGTGGATCACCCTCAATTTTGAGTTTATTTGCTGGCTCATTGGTTAGAGATTATGTTTTCATTAGGTTTTTAAAATAATTTATATAGTTCCCTATCAGAAATTTTCTTTACTTAGAATTTAAGATTTTATTTATTTTAAAGGTATAACAATTATTTTATTATTAAAAAGCAATTTACAAAGTTTATTATAGAAATTTAGAAAATAAAAATTGTAAGGAGAGAACTGATGGGGACATCTGGACAAGATGATAGAGTAGGTAAATGCTATGCTCGCTTCTCCCACAACCAAATCAAAATTAAATTATAGAACAATCACCCTTTAGAGCCACCTGAAGACTAGCTGAACAGAATTCCTACAACTAAGGATATAAAGAAGAAGCCATGTCAAGAGTGGTAGGACAGGGGCTGAACCATGAAATGGGCCAGACCCTCACTTATGTGTGGCAGTATAAGATTTGGGAGGGATATCTGAGTTATGGAGGTCTCTCCTGAGGAGCAAGGGCTTCCAGCTCCATACTAGGCATCTTAGGATGACTACCAGTATGGGAAAGAGGAGTATCCACAACATCTGTTTGTGAAAATCTTCAGGGATTCTGTCTAGGTGAAACAGAGGGCTGCTGGAGTCTTAGGCATTCCTCTTGAAGGGCCCATTCATGACTTATTGGCAGATGGACTCACTGCCTCTGAGCTCCAGTGCAGGGGCAGCAGCTCAAATAGTGCCAGGGACATATGGGGAGGAGCTGAATTGTCTGTCTTCAGGGTAAAGGCTAGAGGGACAGCTCTGGCTAGGACAGAAGTGCTGGCAGGTGCTGTTGTTCCTTTGTGGAGCCCTTTTCCCACTCAGCTAGCAGGCGCAGGCAGGTGCTAAATCTGAGTCTTCCATGGTGATTACCTGAGAACCCAGCTTATCCAACAGGTGCACAGGCCAGAACCTCTTCCAGTGGGTGTTACTCAAAGGCAGCTGGCCTGCTGTGGACTTCCCTAAAATCTCTGAAAGGATCATAAACCACAAACACAAAGTGGCTGGCCTCAGCATGCCCTGTACTTCGTACTAAGTGACCCCTACTTAGCCTGGCACTGGGGCAGCTGGCCTCCGTTTGCAGCATCGTCTCTCCCAGGTGCCTCCAAGCTCAGGACAGGCAGCTACCAACCACAGATCACTTTGTAGCTCCTACTAGGTGGCTCTGGGCCAGGCACAGGCAGTGAATGACCTGAGCTTGTGCCAGAACCCTTCCCAAGAAATAATATACCCAGTGGCTGGCTTCAGACCACACCAGAGTGCCACCCAATTAACTTTACAAACCATACAACCAAAAGGTGGACCCAGCAGGCACCAGAGCCCTGACACAGAAAAATCCACACCATGGGGTCAGCACTTCACAAACCATGTCTGTTGGAGTCATGGCCAGTCTTTATAGCCAGTCAGCTTGAGGGTCAATCCCATGCACTGATAGGCCAACAGCAATCAAGGCTCAACTATAGCAGGAGGGCACACACCACCCACACAATGGATGCACCTGGAGCATCCCGTTCAGGTGATCAGAGAGACTGTGCTACTGGGCTCCACAGGACACCTACTACATAAGGTCACCCTGCCAAGACTGGGAGATGTAATAGATCTACTTAATACATAGAAACAGACGCAGGGAGGAGGCCAAAATGAGGAGACAAAGAAATATGACCAAAATGAAACAACAGGACAAAAGTCTGGAAGAAGAAGGAAATGAAATGGAGACAAGCAATCTACCAGGTACAGAATTGAAAACACGGTTATAAGGATGCTCAGTGAACATAAGGGAAGAATAGGTGACCTCAGTGCAAACAATGAGATAGAAACCATAAAAAAGAATCAGTCAGAAATGAAGAATACGTTACATGGAACCAAAAGCAGAACAGATGGAGCAGAGTATTGAGTCAGTGATTTGGGAGACAAGGTAGTGGAAAACACACAATTTAAAAGAAAAATAATTTTTAAAAATGAGGATAATTTGGGGAACTCTGGGACAACATCAGCATGACATTTGCATCATAGGCATACCAGAAGGAAAATAGAGCAAGGAATTGAAAACCTATTCGAAGAAATGATAATGGAAAATTTACTGAGCTGGCAAAGGAAATAGACAAGTCCAGTAAGTGCTGTTGGTCCCAACCAAGATGAATCAACCCAAAGAGGCCCACACCAGGGTACATCATAAATCAAACATTAAAATGGCAAAGACAAGGAATCTTTTATTTAAAAATTTTAAAAAATGTATTATTTACTTTTTATTTTACTTTATTGTATTTTTTTTCCATAAGGAGATTCTCTCACACAGGAGCAAAAGCAATGCAGTTACTTACACAGAAGGGAGCTCCCATAAGACTGTCAGATGATATTTATCAATAGAAACTTTGCAGGCCAGAAGGGATTGGTATGAAACAGTTAAGTGATGAAAAACAAGGACCTGCAACCAAGATTACTTTACCCAGCAGAGTCATCATTTGAATCAAGGTGAGATAAAGAGCCTCTCAGACAAGAAAAAGCTAAAGGAGTTCATTATCCATAAACCAGTATTACAAGAAATGTTAAAGGGACTTCTTGAAGGGGGGGGGGCAGGAGGGATTAAAAATATGAATAATAACATGGCAGTAGCTACCTACCTATCATTAATTACTTTAAATGTAAGGGGATTAAATGTTTCAATCAAGAGACAGGGTGCTTAATGGATAAGAAAACAAGACTCATACATGTGCTGCCTACAAGAGACACACTTGAGATGGAAAGACATGCACAGACTTATAGTAAAGAAAAGGAAAATATTTTATGAAAATGAAAAAGCTGGGGTAATAATCTTTATACACGCCAAATGGACTTTAAAACAAAGAATAAGAAGAGACAAAGAAGGACATTTAATAATGGTAAAGGGATCAGTTCCACAAGAGAATATAAATCATTTACGCACCCAATGTAAGAGTACCTAATTATATCAAGCAAATATTGATGGACATAAGGGAAGAGATGACAGAAATACAGTTGTAGTGGGGAACTTTAACATCCCATTGACATCAATGGATAGGTCTTCCACACAGAAAACAAGCAAGTGACACATTAGATCAAATGAATTTAATTGATATTTTTGGAACATTTTACTCCAAAGCAGCAGAATGTACTTTTTTTCAAGCACATAATTTTTTCAAGTGCACATTTTCCAGGGTAGATCACATGTCAGGGCACAAACACAAGCCTCAAAGAATTGAAGAACACTGAAATGATGCCATGCGTCTTCTTTGATCACAATAACATGAAACTGGAAATTTATGAACAACACCCCTCCCCCCCCGAAAAACACATAAATACATAAATGCATGGAGACTACACAAACATGCCATTAAACAATGAATGGATTAACAATGAGATAAACGGAATCAGAAGATATCTTGAGACAAATGATAATGAAAACACGATGATGCCCTGGCCGGGTAGCTCAGTTGGTTAGAGTGTCAACCCAATATGCCAAGGTTGCGGATTTGATCCCAATAAGGGCACATGCAAGAATCAACCAGTGAATGCATAGATAAGTGGAACACTAAATAGATGTTTCCCTTCATTTTTCTCTAAAATCAAAAAGAAAAGAAAACCATGACAAACCATGAAAACCATGACAAAAGAAAACCATAACTTACGGGGCTCAACCAAAGAAGTTCTATGAGGCAAATTCATAGTATTAGAGGCCTGCCTCAAGAAACAGGGAAAGTCTCAAACAATCTAACTTTACAACAACAGGAACCTGAAAAATAGGAACAAATTAAGCCCAAAGTAAGTTGAAGGAAGGAAATAACAAATATCAGAGTGGAAACAAACAAAGGAGGCTGTGAAAAATACAAATGCAGTGAAACAAAGAGTTGGCTTTTTGGAAAGATTAAAACAAAGAAAGAAGCTAAGCCTTTAACCTGATTCATCAAGAAGAAAAGAGGACCCAGACAAATAGAATAAGAAATGAAAGAGGAGACGTGCTGGTTCTTTCAATAGATACAATTAATAAAACTTCAACCAGATTCATCATCACCCCTGTCCCCCAAACTTAGAGGGCTCAAGTAAATAAAATCAGAAATGAAAGAGAAGAAACAACTAACACACAGATACACAAAGTATTGTAAGAAAATATTATGAACAGTTCAATGCCAACAAATTGGACAACCTGGAAGGAATGGATGTATTTCTATAATCTTCCAAGAATGAATCAGGAAGAAACAAAAATCTGAACAGATTAACAAAATTGATTCAGTAATTAAAAAGCTCCCAACAAACAAAAACGTCCTGGACTGGATGTCTTCACAGGTGGATTTTACCAAACATTTAAAGAATTATCATGCATCCTTCTCAAACTATCCCACAAATTCAAGAGAAGGGAAGGCTTCCACACTCATCTTATGAGGCCAGTATTGCCCTGATTCCAAATCCTGACAAAGACATTAGAGATAAAAAACATACGCCAATATCCCTGATGGACGTAGATGAAAAAACTTCAACAAGATGTTGGCAAACCCAATTCAGCAATACATGAAAAAGATCATATCCATGATCAAATGGGATTTATTTCTGGAATACTAAATTGGTTTAATATCTACAAACCAATTAAAATACACCACATAAAAAAGAGTGAAAGATGGAAATCATATCAATAGATGCAGGAGAGCATTTTACAAAGTCTGGCATCCATTTATGATAAAAAAAAAACAACTTTAAACCATGTGAATAGAGGGAACATACTTCAACATAATAAAGGCCATATATGACAAACCTGTATCTTACATCACACTTAAAAGCTAGAAGCTAAAAGTATTTTCCTTAAGATGAGGAACAAGACAAGGATGTCTGCTTTCCCCTCTTCTATGCAACATAGTACAGTGGTACCTGGGTACTCATCATTAATGCATCAGAACTCATGATGAGTGCCAATACTGATGAGTATGATGAGTGATGAAGCATTTCCTCTTGTGAGGCAGTGTCATGACTCATAAAAGTTCTAGCAAGTGCAATGAGTCCCAAGCAGGTGCTAAGTGTTGAAACATTTTTTTTTCTAGTCAAAATGTGATAAGTACAGGGTTTGACAAATTATGAAGCTGACAAATACCGAGGTATGACTGTATTGAAAGTCCTCTACTTGGAAAATTATAACACTGAAAAAAGAAATGAAAGAAGATACAATTAAATGGAAGCGTATATGTGGTTGAAATGTTTTAATATGATTAAAATGCCCATACTAATTAAAGCAATGCATAGATTCAGTGCAAGCCCTATCAAAATACCAATGGCATTTTTTCACAGAACTAGAAAAAAAATCCTAAAATTTACTGTATTTTGCTGTGTATAATACGCTCCCATGAATAGTGCAACCACATTTTTGGCCCAAATGTTCCAGAAAAAAATCTTTTTAAGAATTTTTTAATTCAATTATTTATTTATTTATACTTAGAAACAAATCTGATTATCATGTTTCAGGGTATTATTTTGCATACCCATATTGTAATTGCTTCTAGAGTTACAATTTTAACACATAAGTATAAATAAAAGAATTAACATTTGTGTAGATAGGGAATTAATACTACCCATTTATAATGCACCTCCTTGTTTTTCCCTCAAAAATTTGGGCAAAAAGTACACATTATACATGGCAAAACACAGTATATGGAACCACAGAAGACCCTTAATAGCCAAAATGATCTTGAGAAAGAACAAAATTTAGAGGTATCATGCTGCCTGATATCAAACTGTATTACAAGACTGTATTAATCAACAGCATTGTACTGGTATAAAACCTAGATCAGTGGAACAGAATAGAAAGCCCAGAAAGAAACCCAAGTGTATGTATGGTCAATTAACGTATGACAGAGGAGGCAAGTATGTACAATGCAGTAGAGTCTCTTTAATAAATGGTGTTGGGAAAATTGGACAGATTATGCAAAAAATCAAAACTAGACCACTTTCTTACACCATGTACAAGAATAAACTCAAAATGTATTAAAGGCTTAAAGGTAAGACTCAAAATCATAGAACTCCTAGAAGAAAACATAGGCAGTAAACTCTGACATTGCTTAGTATTGTTATTTGGATTTGTCTCTTTGGATAATGGAAACAAAAAACCAAAACAAACAAATGGGACTACATCAAACTAAAAAGTTTTTGCACAGCAAAGGAACCTGTCAACAAAATGAAAAGAGCCCTGGCTGGTGTGGCTCAGTAGATTGAACACTGGCCTGTGAACCAAAGGGTCGCCAGTTCGGTTCCCAGTCAGTGCACATGCCTGGGTTGCAGGCCAGGTCCCTGGTGTGGGGGGCACATGAGAGGCAACTGCACATTGATGTTTCTGATGTTTCTCTCCCTATCTTTCTCCCTCCTTTCCCCTCTGTCTAAAAATAAATAAAATCTTTAAAAAAAAAGCAAAAAACAACGAAAGAGAACCTACTAAATTGGAGAAGGTATTTGCCAATGATACATCTGATAAGGGTTAATATGAAACAAATAAACATTTCTCCAGAAAAGGCATACAATTGGCCAATAGACATGAAAAGATGCTCAACATCACTAATCATAAGAGAAATGCAAATTAAAACCACAATGAGGTATTAGCTCACACCTGTCAGAATGGCTATCTTCAATAAATTAAACAGTAAGTACTGGTGAAGAAGTGGAGAAAACGAAACCCTCATGCTTTTTGGCCTAATTGCAAATTGGTTCAGCCAGTATTAAAAATAATATGATGTTCTTCAAAAAGGTAAAAACAGCCCTGGCTGGTGTGGCTCAGTGGATTGAGTCCTGACCTGTGAACCAAAAGGTCACTGGTTTGATTCCCAGTCAAGGCACATACCTGGATTGCGGGCCAGGTCCCCAGTAGGGAGCATGCGAGAGGCAACCACACATTGATGTTTCTCTCCCTCTCTTTCTCCCTACCTTCCTCTCTCTCTAAAAATAAATAAATAAGATCTTGTGAAAAATGTGTTACATACATGCAATGGAATATTATTTGGCCATAAGAATGAATGAAATCTTACCATCTGCAACAAGACAACATGGATAGACCTAGATGGTATTATGCTGAGTGAAATAAATCAGAAAAACACAGATATCATATGATTTTATTTATATGTAAAATCTAAACAAAATAAATGAACAAGCAAAACAGAAACTCAGATGCAGAGAACAAATTGTCAGTTGCCAGGTGGGAGGGGGTTTGGAGGGCTGGGGTAAAAGGGGGAAGAAATTAAGAAGTACCAATTGGCAGTTACAAAATAGTCACTGGGATGTAAAGAACAACATAGGGAATATAGTCAATAATGTTGGCATAACTTTATGCTGCCAGATGGGTACTAGATTTATCATTGGGAGCATTTCGTATGTAATTTAAATGTCAACCCACTTTGCTGTACACTTGAAACTAATCTGCTGAGTGTCAAGTATAATTGAAAAATGAAAACAATTGAAAGTATAAGGAGAAAGTAGAAGTAATCTGTAATTTTGTTTCCTATCTGTTGAGATTCTTCTGTATTGCATTTCAGAATCTTTTTCTCTCTCACAGTTTCTATAAGTAGAGTGTAGAAGTTTTTGTTTTTAAAAGAAATAATATTTATGTTGGAACCTAAAAGAATTTTGTATATCCTATTTTTCTAATAAATAACATCATGAATATTTATTTGCATATAGTATTAAAAATTCTTAGTAAATATCATTTTTAAATGTTACATACATTAGCTGTATGATAATTGAGCCATTCTACTGCTGATGTATAATCTCCAACTTGATTTGAACTTTGAACTACTTGTTTCCTTCCTCTGCAGGATGTTTTTAAAGTACATTATGAGAACAACAGCCCTTTCCTTACTATCACCAGCATGACCCGAGTCATCGAGGTCTCTCACTGGGGTAATATTGCTGTGGAAGAAAATGTGGACTTGAAGCACACAGGGGCTGTGCTTAAGGGGCCTTTTTCACGCTATGATTACCAGAGACAGCCAGATAGTGGTATATCCTCCATCCGTTCTTTTAAGGTATGGAGTGTTTAACTTGGACATTAGGAGAAACTATGACTTTATAATATTTGCCCTTTTGTTTGCTTTTTGAAAGTAGCTAAATATGGACAGGTTAAGATTGATTCTGTTATGACAAGAGTTAGAACCAAGAGAAAGTCTCTCTAAAAAATGCTCCCATTTATATAACTAGGCCATGTTTTGTAAAGAAAATGTAAATAATAGGGAAAGGAAAAACAGGATACCACCCCTAATACACTAGTATTGCTGATAATTTAATATTTTTTATACTGCTTAAAAAAATTGATCATATTTAATATACAGTTTATATTTTTGTGTTATAAATGAAATCTTGTAAGTATTTTCATGTACTTAACATTATAGAAGGGCTTACTGTATGAAAAAGATATTACATTTCCTCCCCTTGGTTATCAAACTATGTGTATAAGTTTGGAAGATACAGTAAAGAATATTAGGTGGAGAAAACCCTTCTATAACCCTCCCTATTACCTAGTTATTTGATATAATTTCTTTTATCTTTAGTTTCCTCCTGTAAGATAACTTTCAGATTGTTTTTACCTTTGTTCTGTCTTTGGCATTCACAGAGGTATTTCTGATTTTCTGTATTATTTACTTGTAGAAGAATTTGGATATTTCTCAATCTTTTTAAGTAGATCTAGCTACTGAATCTAGCTAGACATTTTGAAGCCTTGGGGGAAAAGTTAGACTTTTTAGGTTGTTTACAGTTTGGGGACTATTTTAATTGTGAGGTACTATGATGAAGATCTTGGTGCTGAAAATCTTTTCTGTATTTAATATTATTTTCTTTGAAAAAGGTTTGTGTTCACTCTCTTGTAGACCATCCTCCCTGCTGCTGCCCAGGATGTTTATTACCGGGATGAGATTGGCAATGTTTCTACCAGCCACCTCCTTATTTTGGATGACTCTGTAGAGATGGAAATCCGGCCTCGTTTTCCTCTTTTTGGAGGGTGGAAGACCCATTACATTGTTGGCTACAACCTCCCAAGCTATGAGTACCTGTATAATTTGGGTAAGTCTTTTTTTTTAGTTTTTAAAAATATGTTTATTAATTTTAGAGAGAGAGGAAGGGGGAAGAGAGATGGAGAGAGAAACATCAATTGGTTGCCTCCCATACATGCCTCTACCAGGGATTGAACCTGCAATTTAGGTACGTGCCGTGACTGGGAATTGAACCCTCAGCCTTTTGGTATATGGGACTCCAACCAACTGAGCCACACCAGGCAGGGCAGTCTTTTGTTTCTTTAAATTGAGTCATTGGGGTGATACTAGTTAATAAAATTATACAGGTTTCAGGTATAATTTGGATCATTCTTAATAGTAAGGGTGTGGAAAAGGGAGATACCATTTATTTTATTTGTTTATTTACTTATTTCGACAATTGCCAGCCCTTCTATATGGGGAGAGAGAATATTCTCTTATTCCTAAAAAGACTGGGATATCAGGAGCAGCTTTCCATGGGTGGGTACAAATTACTATTATAAAAGAAATATATGCATAAGGTAATCAATTCAAACTGAAGCTCCTTATCTCCAGTTCAATTACAACTGAAGGGAACTGCTTAAATTCTCTTATATTGACATATTTAAAAAATAAAACTTTAGCCCTTGCTGGTGTGACTCAGTGGATTGAGCGTAGGCCTATGAACTGGAAGGTCACTGGTTCGATTCCCAGTCAGGGCACCTGCTTGGGTTGTGGGCCAGGTCCCCAGCAGCGGGCATGTGAGGGGCAACCGGCAACCAGTCAATGTGTCTCTCACAGATGGATGTTTCCCTCTCTTTTTCCCTCCCTTTCCCTCACTAAAAGTAAATAAATAAAATCTTCAAAAAAATAAAATAAAAATAGATAATAAAAATGCTTTTATACAGGCACCCAGAACTAATGATTATAAACATTTTATCAGTATTTTCTTCAAGTCTTTCTTTTAAAAATCTTTTTAATACAAAATAAAATATAGAAAAATCACATAAAACAAATGTATAGCTCAGTAAATTATTGTAAGAGGAGCGCTGTAACACTCTTAGTTCAACAAATTGAAATTTGCAAGCCCCTCAAAAGGTCCTCCATGTATCTCTTCTTTCCTCACAATAGTAATCATCTTTCGGACTTTTAGTAACCATTCTCTTGAACTTTTTCATAGTTTTATCACCAAAGAGTACATCTTTAGATACTCTAGTTTCACTTTTTTCACAAAATTTGATTTGTCTTATCAGTCTCTACTAATCCAGTTTCCTGTTCCACCTGTTTTTCTTAAAATTTATCTGTTGAAGGATGCCCTCTCTCACCACTCCTATTCAACATAGTATTGGAAGTCCTAGTCACAGCAATCAGACAAGAAAAGGCAATAAAAGGCATCCAAATTGGAAAGGAGGAAATGAAACTGTCACTGTTTGCAGATCACATGAGAGTGTACATGAAAAATCCTATAGACTCCACCAAAAAACTACATGACCTAATGAATGAATTTGGCACAACAGCTGGATACAAAGTCAATACTCAGAAATCAAAGGCATTCCTGTATACCAACAATGAAACAGCAGAAACAGCAATCAGGAAAAAAATCCCATTTGATATAGCAACAAGAAAAATAAAGTCCCTAGGAATAAACCTAAGCAAGGAGGTAAAAGACCTGTACGCAGAAAACTACACAACACTGAAGAAAGAAATTAAGGAAGACACAAAGAAATGGAAGCATGTACCGTGCTCATGGATTGGAAGAATTAACATCATCAAAATGGCCATACTACCCAAAGCGATTTATAGATTCAATGCAATCCCTATTTAAAGTACCTATGACATATTTCACAGATATAGAACAAACACTTCAGAAATTTATATGGAACCATAAACGACCCCGAATAGCTGCAGCAATTTTGAGAAAGAAGAACAAAGCAGGAGGGATCACAATACCTGATATCAAACTGTATTCCAAGGCCACTGTCATCAAAACAGCCTGGTGCTGCCATAAAAACAGGCACATAGACCAATGGAACAGAACAGAGAGCCCAGAAATAAACCCAAGTCTCTACAGTCAATTAATATTTGACAAAGGAGGCAGGAGCATAAAATGGAGCAAAAATAGCCTCTTCAACAAATGGTGTTGGGAGATCTGGACAGCTATGTGC
The DNA here is from genome assembly GCF_022682495.2 of Desmodus rotundus. Lineage (NCBI taxonomy): Eukaryota > Metazoa > Chordata > Mammalia > Chiroptera > Phyllostomidae > Desmodus > Desmodus rotundus. The sequence continues at coordinate 57,321,997 of NC_071396.1, forward strand.
AAAAAAATGAAACTCGATCACCAACTTATGCCATACACAAAAATAAACTCAAGATGGGTAAAAGACTTAAATATAATTCGTAACACTGTAAAAGTCCTAGAGGAAAACATTGGTAGGAAGATCTCAGACACGCCACGCAGCAATATCCTCACAGGCACGTCCCCCAAAGCAAGGGCATACAGGAAAGAATAAACAAATGGGACCTCATCAAAATAAAAAAGCTTCTGCATGGCTAAAGAAAACAGCATTAAAACGAAAAGAGAGCCAACAGAATGGGAAAACATATTTGCCAATGATACCTCAGACGAGGGCCTGATCTCCAAAATATATAAAGAACTCACACGACTCCACTCCAGAAAGAAAACATCCCAATTAAAAAATGGGCAAAGGACTTGAACAGACACTTCTCCAAGGAAGACATACAGAGGGCCCAGAGACATAAAAAGATGCTCAGCATCACTAGCCATCAGAGAGATGCAAATTAAAACCACAATGAAGTACCATCTCACACCAGTCAGAGTGGCCAACATCAACAAATCAACAAACAAATATTGGAGAGAATGCAGAGAAAAGGGAACCCTGGTACATTGTTGATGGGAATGCAGACTGGTGAGGCCACTGTGGAAAACAGTATGGAATTTCCTCAGTAAAGTAAAAATGGAACTGCCCTTTGACCCAGCAATTCCGCTGCTGGGATTATACCCTAAGAACCCTGAAATACCAACCCAAAAGAATCTATGCACCCCAATGTTCATAGCAGCACAATTTACAATAGCCAAGTACTGGAAGCAGTGTAAGTTCCCCATCAGCAAATGAGTGGATCAAAATGTGTATGGTACATTTACACAATGGAATTCTATGCAGCAGAGAGAAAGAAGGAGCTTTTACCCTTTGCAACAGCATGGATGGACTTGGAGAGCATTATGCTAAGTGAAATAAGTCAGGCAGTGAAGGACAAATACCATATGATCTCACCTTTAACTGGAACATAATCAACAAAAGAAAAAAGCAAACAAAATATAACCAGACACTTTGAAATTAAGAACAATGTAACAATAGCCAGAGGGGAGTGTGGAGGGGATAGTGGGGAGAGGTGTCTATAGGAGCTACTATAAAGGACACAAGAACAAAATCAAGGGGGAGGGTAGAGGTGGCGGAGGGAGGTGGGATTAGCTGGGGTGGGGTGGAGGGATGAGGAGAAAATGCAGACCATTGTAACTGAATAAAAATAACAAAAATTAAAAAAAAATACATTCTATTTCAATGCCCTAGTAATAAGCACATGGAGAAGATTTTTTAAGTAAAATCATGTATGTGCACACCAAAAATTTGTAAATACTTTGGTGTACATCTAAAATACATACAGGACTTGTATGGGCTATGACTTCCCTGCATTTCAATGTCAATGTCTTGGTTGTGATGTGCTACTGTAGTTTTGTAAGATATTACCATTAGGGAAAAATGGGTAAAGCACACACAGGATCTCCCCATGATTTCTTACAACTGCATGTGAACCTACAATTATATCAAAATAAAAACCGTAATTAAAAAAAAATTTATCTGTTGAAGAAGTTGAGTACACTTGTAGTGTAATCTGCAGCCTGGATTTTGCTGACTGCTTACTCAGTGCAATTCAGCATATTTTTTTTTTAATTAAATTTTTTTAAATTGATTTGAGAGATAGAGAGGAAGGGGAAGAGGGGATGGGGGGAGGGAGAGAGAGAGAGAGAGAGAGAGAGAGAAATGGAAACATTCTCTTATCTATTCATTCATTGGTTGCTTCTTATATGTGCCCTGAACAAGCATCGAATCTGCAACCTTGGCATATCAGAATGAATCGGGTAGCTCTAACCACCCAATTCATATTTTTATCATCTGTATATTTTGCAAATTAACAGCTGTCCCTGGAGGCTTGATCAGACTAGATTTGATCCTTTTAGCAAGACTCAGGTGATGATGTGTTTTCATTGAAAGGCACGCAGTAGTAGTGTCCAGTGTATCCTTTTGTGATGCTCAGTGTCTAGATCCTACTACTTTACAGGGGACTGCAAATTGTTGATCTTTTCTAGCATTTCTTTTTCATTTATTAGGTGGAATTTATAAGGAAACACCTCCCCTCTTCTACTCTTAGGTTTTCTAGTGTTGCCGTGCATATAGGAAAGGCAGGATAATACTTGATTCTTTCCCTTTTTTGTACTAGATGACCAACTAAGGTTTTTTTTAAAAAAAAAATCATTATATTTTTAGTTTTCTGAGGAAATTCCATACTGTTTTCCACAGTGGCCACACCAGTCTGCAATCCCACCAACAATGTACCAGGGTTCCCTTTTCTCCGCATCCTCTCCAACATTTGTTTGTTGATTTGTTGATGTTGGCCACTCTGACTGGTGTGAGATGGTACCTCATTGTGGTTTTAATTTGCATCTCTCTGATGGCTAGTGATGCTGAGCACCTTTTCATATGTCTCTGGGCCCTCTGTATGTCTTCCTTGGCAAAGTGTCTGTTCAAGGCCTCTGCCCATTTTTTAATTGGGTTGTTTGTCTTCCTGGAGTGGAGCCGTGTGAGTTCTTTATATATTTTGGAGATCTGCACCCCAATGTTCATAGCAGCACAATTTACAATAGCCAAGTACTGGAAGCAACCTAAGTGCCCATCAGCAAATGAGTGGATCAAAAGACTGTGGTATATTTACACAATGGAATTCTACGCAGCAGAGAGAAAGAAGGAGCTTATACCCTTCACAACAGCATGGATGGAACTGGAGAGCATTATGTTAAGTGAAATAAGCCAGGCAGTGAGGGACAAATACCATATCATCTCACCTTTAACTGGAACATAACCAACAGAAGAAAAAAGCAAACAAAATATAACCAGAGACATTGAAGTTAAGAACAATCTAACAATAGCCAGAGGGGAGTGGGGAGAGGGGTTTTCAGGAACTACTATAAAGGACACATGGACAAAACCAAGGGGGAGGGTGGAGGTGGGGGAGGGAGGTGGGTTTGGCTGGGGTGGGGTGGAGGGGTGGGGAGAAAATGCAGACAACTGTAATTAAACAACAATAAAAAAAAAGTATATACTTAGAGATTTAAAAATTTTATAGGTTTCATTCCTTTGCAGTGATTATCCTCATTGGTACTCAGATTCTCCCATGTTTAGCCACTAAACACCTTTTCAGACTGAGTTCCCAAATTGTTTTGACTTTACAACAGTAACTCTGTTAGCTTCCTTGCTGTCTTGTGATAAAGCATTCCTGGCTCAACTTGTATATTTTCTGTCCCAAACCTGAAATCAGCCATTTCTCCTGAACACTCTAGTTTCTTCTAGTGAAAAAAAGGTCTCTGAAGACCATACTCTGAGAATTGGTAATACTTATTGCTCTTAAGTTGATTAATTTCTAGGTCTTTTCAGTTAACAGAACTAGGTATGTATTATCTCTATAATAGAAATTTATGAATTCATGCAGTTACTTATATTATGACTGTATGGAATATGGGAACATGGACCTCTTTTCAAGCTCCAGCTCCCCCTCCAACCTGTGGGAATATAGTGAAGGCCATTTGTAAGTGGATTGTAAGACCCTGGGAATCTGGCTAGCTCCTCGGTTAAGGGAGAAACTGCTTCTGAATGTGAGCCCATATTTTAAACAACTGCAGAGAAACAACCTGCATTTTGATTTCACATGGTCACTCTACATACCCTCTTTGTTTTGTTTTCTTTACTCTGTATAACCCTGTACTGAGATAGTTTGGGTTGTGGTAATTTCACTGCCTGGCCACTCCCAATGTGGTCTCTCTCTAAGCCAGGTCGGACTTGATGGAAAACTTAACTGGCCGGCCACCACCAGTGCACACGTAAGTCCTAATAAACAAGCCCATGTCTTTCACAGCCAGTCCTCTGGGTTATTTCTTTGGATTCAGCAAGCAATACACTGAGGTGTTCTCTGACCTCAGCTCTTTCCATAACAATGACCTATAGAGATTTTGCTTTTATGTATTATGTATATCTAATTCCATATTGAGAATCCTGATTGTGAAGGACCCAGGATGATAGAATATTTCAGAAATAGTCATTTGTTTTAGCCCACACTTAATACACAACAGTCAATAATAGCAGTCATACTACCTCTTCCAATATGATTACTGAAAACAGTTAAATTTTTTTGGGTATCCTTTCCTTTCTCCATAGTACCCCATTTTTTTGGTGTGATATATATATAAATACTGTCAGAAAAAAAATAGCCACTACATGGTATACTTTCTCCTTTTTTAACTTGAGTCTTAGTTCTACAGATAACTAAATTTAATACTCAACATCAGTTTTTATGTTGACTGATACCTTTAGTCATTTTGATGATCTGGAGCTCATCCTCTGGTGGATACCACAGGAAGGGCTTGATGAGTTCTTACAGGATGATAACAGGTTGTGCCTTTTGTGCTTTTCCTCAGTGTAAAATCCTTGGCTTTCATTTCTTTCCTTGAATGTCTTAAATATGTTACTACTTTTTTTTTTTTTCTCAGCATAAAATGTTCCTATAAAGATCTGGTGAAAATTTGATTTTTTCCCCCTTATAAGTCACTTGCTCTTTTTATCTAGATGCTGAAAATTTTTTTTTTCTTTAAAGTATAATACTTTTACTAGAACATCGCAGTGGTTGCTATTTATTATAGTCTTTCAACTTAGAATATCAAACTTTTTTAAAAGTTTTCTCCAGTTGGGACTCCTATTATTTCAATGTTGAATCTTTGTCTTCAGTATTTGGCACTTTCTCTTGTATTCTTTCTTCATTTTAAATTTTCCTGTTTTTCACCTTTTTATCATAAGACATTGTCTGTTTATCCATTCACATTCCTTCTAGTTTAGCCTTCATTTCTAAAATGACTTACTTTATTTCTAAATTTTTTCCTGGGTTCTGTCACTTTTCTGAATTTCTATAAATCTGGTTTATATTGCTCTTCATGACTTGTATCATTTTCATTATGCCTTTAGCTTGTTTTGAAATAGTAAGAACAATTTTGGTTGGTTTTGTGGGCGTGTCTTCTGTCATGCTTTTATTTTCTCTAGGGATGAAAATTATGTTTTGTAACTGAAAATTATTTTTCATTATAGTTGTCATTGTAAGTTTTTAAGTATAACTTAATCTAAAAAGGGGAGTCTTATACTTTTCTGTTACTCATTTTCTTTTTAAAAAGATTTCATTTATTTATTTATTTTTAGAGAGGGGAAGGGAGGGAGAAAGAGAGGAAGAAAAACATCAGTGTGTGGTTGCCTTTCGAGCACCCCCCACCAGATACTTGGCCTGCAACCCAGGCAGGTTCCCTGACTGGGAATTGAACCGATGACCCTTTGGTTCACAGTCCAGCACTCAGTCTATTGAGCCACACCAGCTAGGGACTGTTGCTCATTTTTAATGTGAACTTTTAGGAGAAATAATTTTAACTGCCCAATTCTCTGTTGTTTTTAGTATAGTATTAAAAAATATGTTGGCTTGCTTTCTGAGCTTTCTCTGGCTTTGTTTTCCCATATCTCTGTTGTCCCTATTATGCTTGATTTTGATTCTACTCCAGCAGTTTTTTTCTTAGTATATGATACTCTCCTGGAAGGGGAGTTCGGATGGGCTTTTCAAAGTTCTCTGGACTAGACTGCACTAGACTTACAGATCTTCTATGGGCACATTTTACTCACCCACCTTGCAGGGTGTAGGAGTCCTGGGTTTTAGTGAACACTGTTGTCTCTCAGGGGCTCTTCTGTTCTCAGGTCTATGGTTGCCTTGTTGCCTCCCTTTGCTGTCTTATTCAGAGATACTAATAATGTGTAGATCTTGTGGCTCTTGGTATTTTGTGGACCACACCCTCATATTTTGAAGTTCGTGGAGATTCCTTGTTACCTAGTTTTGTTGTGAGTATGGTCCATGGGCTGCTTCTTTTGTTGTCTAGTTGCTCCACCTTTATATGGAAATTGGGGAAGACTCAGAATCTATGCTGCCATCACCACCTCTGTCTTCCATAGTCTCCTAGCCTATTAACTTTAGGTAGCATCTTTACTCCTCTCTGTGTAAGATAGGAGTGTTCATACCCAGTACTTCCCTCTAGCTCCTGTCTCATTTTCTCAGTTTTCCACATCATTGCATGTTTGCTTAATCCTCCAGGTGACCAGTATGCACTGAAGATGAGGTTTGTGGACCACGTATTTGATGAGCAAGTGATAGATTCTCTGACTGTAAAGATCATCTTGCCTGAAGGAGCCAGGTGAGTGTGGACTGTTCTTTTTCTCTGCTCCCCATTTCTCTGGTGGTGTCCTTGGTACCTCAAGGGAAATCTGTGTTCAAGGGGCACAGGGTAAGTGATCAGTCCATAGCTCTGACTGTGAAGCCTATAGGGACCTTCTGACAGGAGTTTAAATAGAAAAGTTAGATTCAAATGAGGAACAAGATTTATGAATGAAATATTTCTCAAACACAGTACCTTTGTGTGACAGGAACAATATCCGAAGTCACCTTAGCAGGCCAGAGTGATGGCCTGAATCTGATGGGATGATTTGCAACAGGGAATAATTCAGAGTTAGTACAGTCAGGGAGCCCTTATGTTATGTTAATAGAATGAAGAAGAATAATGGAACAGTGGCTTCATTTTATCCTGGGTTCCTTAGACTAGATTCAGAAAGGTGGGCAGAGGGGGGAATCTCAGATGGTGTATTAGAGTTCTATGGTTACAAGCAGTAGGAGCTATCTTTGGCCAATTTAAGCAGAGAGGAATAAATTTGGAAGGGTGAGGGATACCATTAAGTGACAGCATAGGCTGAGGAGCTAGGCTTTGGAAAGCCAAAGCCAGACCATTTTCAGGACCCCAGATGGCTAAAAGTGATGGATACCCACAGGGGCACCTGCCCTTGGCATGAGTGACAAGCACCTTTTTTTTGTAGGCTTTGTGTCATTTTGCTCTTGATTCACATTAAAGGGAAACATTTACTTGGCCTCTCTTAGGTTACTTGTTTACCCTGATTACCAGAAGGAGAGTGACCTTGATTGTTCTTCTCATGGAGGACATTCACTGGGGAATGGGTAGTTCCTCCAAGTAAATGAGTGCTGTTGACTAGGAGAAGGTAGAATGAGTCTGTGCAGACAAAAGCAGGATATGTCCACTATACCCTATAACAAGTTTTCTGTCATATGAGAAGACAACATTTGGAGTAATTTTTTAGGGACCTCTTCAAGTCCCTGAGAAGCTGTTGTTGGGTAGAATGCACACAAAGTTCTGTGAGCTGTGTGACTCCAGGGAGTAGGCCAGTACTGGTGAGCCCTTGTGCTTTCAAGATACAGGGAGACTGACAGTCGTTGCCTCAGCAGAAGAATGGTCTCATACTCAGGGCTTTCCAACAGTGGGTCAGCTGTCTCAAGTGGTCGAGTGTTCCCTGGTACTAGAAGGAGAGCAGAGTGGAGAATGAACTTAGTGATCCTGAAAGGCCCCATGAGACTTGGAATTTTCCAACCCTAAATAAACCTATTTGGTCAGTACAATTTGTCTGAGGCTGTATTTTATTCCCAAATGACTCTAGGAACATCCAAGTTGACAGTCCCTATGAAATCAGCCGTGCCCCAGATGAGCTGCACTACACCTATCTGGACACATTTGGCCGCCCTGTAATTGTTGCCTACAAAATAAACCTGGTAGAACAGCACATTCAGGACATTGTGGTATGTGGCTCCACTGTTCTGCCTCCTATACCTCTGTTCCCAGACAATGGGTGCTGGAGACCAGGACTTACCCATCTTTTCCTCCTTGGGCTGGGGTGGTTTGAACATAGCATCCTCTAGGGTTAGGGCTGGGTAGCTGGGTGGGACAGCCCGGATAATTGTTGGCTTTGTAAAACTCTTGGTCCCCAGGTTTCTGAGAACTTGTAAGCCTGTCAAAGTCCATCTTCTTGGTTCTCCCCCCAGGTGCACTACACGTTCAACAAAGTGCTCATGCTGCAGGAGCCCCTGCTGGTAGTGGCTGCTTTCTACATCTTATTCTTCACAGTCATCATCTATGTCAGGCTGGACTTTTCTATCACAAAGGTACTCTTGTGGCTTTCTTCTTTTTCCTGTCACATAGTCATTTTGCACCCTCAATAATGTGTTTCACTAGCTTTACTGAGTGTTGGTCATCACAAGCCCAAGGCAGAATGCTGTTGCCCAGAAGACTCTCTCCTGAGGCTTCTGCTAGTTCTTTATGTAAAGATACCTTGTTGCTGTGGTCACGGAGCACGCACAGGTTGTTAATGGTTGTGAGTACTGCGAGAACAGGGCAGCAGGCATAATGTGTGCTGTTGGTGGTGGGGCCTGTGGGCCTGAAAAGGCTACCCTGAGGAGTAATAGGCAGAAAAGGTGGGGAAGGGCACTCAGCAAGAGGGGCACAGTTTGTGGGATAGCAGGGAGGGCTTCATGGGGACCTGTGGTTAGTAGTAGTGTGCATGTGAACAAACACGTTGATCCAGCTGGCTCCATAGACCAGTGAAGCTGCCCAAGGGTCAAGGTGGTACAGCTGGGATAGCTGCTGGCAAACCTTATCATGCAGAAGGGGCTGAGTCTGAGTTTTATTATGAAATAGCCCTATTTTTTAAGCTATAGAAATTGCTTTTATTTTACTGTTTTTTAAATGCCATATTTATAGAAACTTTTCAAGAAAGATAGAAATAACTCTTGTATGCTTGTCACCTACATATATCAGTTAACATTCAGCCTGTCTCTGTACATCATTTTTCCTGAACCATTTGAGAAGTGTGCAGATATTTGTGCTCCTTTATCCTTGAATACTTAAGCATGTATGCAGCCTGAGAATAAGAGTATTCTCTTACATAACCATGAGCAGTGATCAAATTCAGGAAATGTAATGTTATTACATTTCTGTTTGTCCCAGTAGTAATTTTTATAGCAATTATTTTTCATATTTCAGAATCCTATTGAGAATCATGCAGTTTATTTAGTTATCATAGTTCCTTAGTCTCCTTTAATCTGGAGTAGTTCCTTAGCCTTTGTCTTTAATGACCTTCACGTATTTGAAGTTTAGAGACAGGTTTTGTAGACTGTCCTTTAGTTTACATTTATCTTATGTTTCTCCCTGATCAAATTCAGATTATGCATTTTTGGCAAGAACACCATAAAGCGATGCTGTGTTTGCCTGCTGTCTGCCTGGTTTCCTCACTGTAAAGTTATTTTTTTCTTTATAATTAGTAATTTGAGGCTAGATAAACATATTCATATACATTCACCCATTCATTGTAGCATTTATTATTGATTCTTTTCTGAAAATGTTCTTTAGTATGGTGGTCAGAAAACTATGATATCTTTTACATTATTAGTTGGTATTCTGTAAAGAAAGGTTTTTCTTATTGGTTGATTGGTTGGTTGATTTTTTTTTTGGATTCAAGGGTTTTTTACTATGTTCCATGGATTATTGTATACTGGTACTATTTATTTATTCTCACCCGAGGACATATTTTTTTCATTGCTTTCAGATAGAGAGGAAGGGAGAGAGAGAAACTTCAATGTGAGAGAGAAGCAACCAACTGAGCTACATTGGCCAGGGTCACTGGTACTATTTATTTTGATGCTCTGATTGTCCCAGAGTTGACAGTCTTTTTAACATCTCCATTTTTTTGGAGCACTTCCTTATTGTTGGCACAGTAACACGTTTCAGACATATCTTGTACTTTCTCCAAGGAGCCCTGCTTCCTTTTACTGCAGAATGGTACCTTGAGACCATGATCTGTGAGCTAGGTGTAATCACTGCTTTTGGACTATAACTGCTTTTAAGCCTTTTGAAAAGACAGAGATAGGAGATGAATATATATGGTATTTAAAATATTAATACTGATGTCTTTAATAGACATCAGTAGATGTCTGTTAATAGAGATGATTTGGGAAAGTCTGTAGAGCCTCACTAATGGGCTTTGAATGGTAGGATAAGGAATTTGGATTTTTCCTTTAGGCCCTGGGAAATCCGTGAAGTTTTTAAGGAGAGAGACAATGAACATCCAGAAGCCTTCTCTGAAATGAGCTGAGATTTCGCTTTCCTGAGTACTCTATGCCTTCCATGGTGCAATCTGGCATTAGTACCCTTTTCTGCATCTGTCTGCCTACCCTGCTGGACTTTGAAGTGAACATCTGTTTCATTCTCATGTCCTGGTCTTGCCCATTGCTGAACTGGTCCAGATTCAGTGTTAGTATGAGTTTGATTCTCTGACTTTCCAAGAAGGTGGATTTTTAAAAAAATAATTAATTAATTAATTTAAAGAGAGGGGAAGGGAAGGGGGAAGAGAGGAAGAGAAACGTCAATGTGAGAAACAGCTATCAGTTGCCTCTCTTATGCGCTCTGACTGGAAATGTGCAACCTAGGCACTTGCCCTGGCTGGGAATTGAGCCTGGTGACCTTTCCCTTGGGGGGACAATGTCCAACCATGTGACCCATACTGGTCAGAGCAGAAGATGGCTTTTTTTGTTTGTACAATTGGTGACGGGTGATCTTTGGCAGGTGAAAATTGGAGTGGGCTCAGGCCTGGTTTCATCACACTCGGTATCTCTCCTCCAGGATCCGGCCGCAGAAGCCAGAATGAAGGTTGCCTGCATTACAGAGCAGGTCTTGACTCTGGTCAATAAGAGAATAGGTCTCTACCGTCACTTTGACGAGACTGTCAATAGGTATAAGCAGTCCCGGGATGTGTCCACCCTCAACAGTGGCAAGAAGAGCCTGGAGACAGAACACAAGGCCTTGACCAGTGAGATAGCACTGCTGCAGTCTAGGCTGAAGACAGAGGGCTCTGACCTGTGCGACAAAGTAAGTGTCTGCCAGCATGCCAACACTGAGTCACTTGGCCCGTTGCCTACCATAACCCAATTTATGGGGTTGTACCCAACTGTCTAGAGCATCATACAGCTACTCTGCCTGGATTAGAAACCAGGCAGCTCTTGCTCACTGCTGGCTTGCGGGGTGACATCTCATGCAGTTGTAGACTTGTGGCATGATGTCAACCTTTGTGATGAAATAAAAAGTTTTGGTGTCTCGGATGTGAACTGGGTTTGGAGAAAGCTCTGCTAGCTTCTATAGCACTGTCTGTCCACCTGGTCAGTATGGAGAGCAGCCGCTTCCTCTCCTGGAAGCCAAACTGAAAATGGTAAGAAGAACCTAGACTTAGGCTAGGTTCTAGCCTAAGCTAGAATTCAGGCTATAATTGAGACTTTGTAATCCTAGGCAAGTTATTTCACTTTTCTAAATCAGTTGCCTCACAGGTAAACTGGGGATGCTATTAGTACTTACCTCATAGTCGTTATGAATGTGAAATGAGTTCAATGCATATAAAGTGTTGAGAATCCTGCCTGGAACATGCTGTGTGAGTTCTTGTGACCTATAAATGAGGAGAGGGACCTCCCTTCCCTCTGGAGGTGTCCCTTAGAGTTCTCGACCTCCCCCTTTATGTGCCACGCCCCAGTACTCCCTCTCTTTACCCTGTGCTGTTTTCTTCATAGCATCTAGCATGTTCTGAAACTGTTTATTCATGTGCTTAAGTATATACAGTGTGTCAGCTTCATGAGGGGCAGATACCTTATCTGTCTTTAGTGTGTTTTCCAGAAGCTAGAATTATGCCTAGTACTATGGGTCCCTAAATATTTGTTGAATATTGAGTGAATGTGACTATAAAAGTCTTCAGTCTGACAGTGAGTCATTGATAATATGGAAGTCATTCAGACCTATGGGCACACCTCTAACATTGGTGTTTTGCCTATAAGAACTCCTGCACCCAATTTGGCAAGCTGAAGGGATGAGAATGAAGATTCCTTGAGTACTTACTGTGTGTCTGGCACCATGTTAAGTGATTTCATATATTTTCACATTCAGTCTTCAACAGTACTCTTCTATAGCTAAGGCCCAGGAATGGTGAAGGGACTTGTTCACAAGGGTCAGAGCTTGAAGGAACAGGGTTTGTAGGGGATGAAGCTTGTATTTGATGCTAAGCCTGTTTTCCTTCACAGCCAGCCCCTCTGGCCTGGGAATTCTGGAATCTAGACATGGGAGTTGGTGGGCCCTGCTGAGTAAGGGTGAGAGGACAGTTCTCAAACCCTGCCCTGCTCTTTCCTTGGCCAGGTGAGTGAAATGCAGAAACTGGATACACAGGTCAAGGAGCTGGTGCTAAAGTCCGCAGTGGAAGCTGAGCGGCTGGTGGCTGGCAAGCTCAAGAAAGACACGTACATCGAGAACGAGAAGCTTATCTCAGGAAAGCGACAGGAGCTGGTCACCAAAATCGACCACATCCTGGATGCTCTGTAGCCCCTGCCAGTTGTTTCCATGATGGGCCCAGGGTGCTGCACTTACAGATGGCAGGTGTGTGTATGGGTGTGTGTTGGGGGGACTGTTAACTTTGAAGCCAGCGAATGCTGGTGTCTGTATTTTTCAAAAGGCCTTCAAGGAAGAGAAGCCAAGCCCTGCCTCAGACAACACAAGAAGCTTAGTTTTTGTCCCTAAACTGTTCCTTTAACAAAGAAAACCTTAAATTCCATTAAAAATAAAATATCTTTGTGTTTCAAACAAAGAAATTTTTAATATTTGATTGGTTTTCTTTTATTCTGAAGCCTAGCTCCTTGTTTTATGCCCTTCTACTTCCTGATGTTTGGGTATTTTGTGTGTGCGTGTTTTTTTTCTTTCTGATATGCTTATTGATTTTAGAGATAGAGAAACATCGATTGGTTGTCTCCCATACATGCCCCAACCCGGGATCAAACCTGCAACCTAGATATGAGCCCTGATCAGGTATCAAACCTCCAACCGTTTGTTGTATGGGATGATGCTCCAACCAACTGAGCCACTCCAGCCAGGGCAATGTGTACATGTTTTTTAAAGCATGTGTGACCAAAAGAAAATAAAGCAGGGAATGTGAAACATCTGTTTTATTCTGTGAAAATCTCTTACAACTTATTTCTTAACTTTGAGTATAGTCCTTTTATGAGGTGCTTTTTATCTACTAAATAATGGACTTGCTCCTTAGAGCAAGTGTGATGCAAGTATTGGTTATATATTAGAACACTGAGGCCAAAAAGGTAAAGTGGCCTTCATAAAGTTGCAGAACAGAGTGGTAGAGTAAGTTCTCTGTTCTTGCATTTTTCGATTACCTATTTTTATCGCAGACTCTACTAGATACTGAGGAAACTGATGAGCAAACCAGAGATGATTCTTTTGGAGGACAGATGGTCAAATGATCAAACACAAATTTATAATCACAACCCGTGACAAAACCTTGTGAGGAAAAGGGACACAGGATCCTCTGATGGTATATACTAGACAATGGTAGACTTAGTCGACAATGGAGCTGGGGAATGTTCATTGAAGGAAGTGACTTTTGAGTTGAGCTCTGTAGGAGGTACATATAGATGGCAGGGGTGGTGGGGCAGAGAGTATTCCAGGTAGAGAGCATAGTATTTGCAGAGGCCCTGAGTTAGGCTGGGGCTTGACATGAAGGGGATCCAGAGAGTAAGGTGGACAGTGTATGACATAGGACTGCAAATGAAAAGTCCAGTACAAGATAGAGCTTTATAAGTCTGCCAAGGCTTTTGGCTTTATCCTAAAATGAAGGGAAGACATGTGTGAGACATGCTTAGATTTGTATTTTATCTGAGAACTGCTGAAAGCTGTAAGGGTGTGGGAGAGAACCTGAGAGCCTCTTGTAATCCAGGCGAGAGATAAGGGCAAGGGTGATGATGATGTACCAACATGGTTAGAGTTGACAGATTTAGGTTGGTAAATTCGCAGTGCTAAATGAGAGCCGTGCTTTCTCCTGCTGTTTCTTTTCTGGGGTATACACCTCGTCTTTACCTAGTTCATTCCTGCTCATCCTTCAGTTAACAGTTTAAGGTTTCTGTCTCAGGGAAGCCTTCTAAGACCTCTCATACTCAATCAAATGTTATTGTGCCCTGTTATTCAAGCTGTAACTCTCCACATCATGCTGCACAGTTAGAATGTGTGTGATTACTGGTCTGGCTCTGGTAGTGCAGGGGTTTTGTTTGGTATGCTTACTCTCACATTATCAGCTAGATGTTCAGATCAGTTTATTGTACATTGTAGGTGGTTTACTGAATGAATGAGTAGCTTTAATATTAATGGGGTAGGTTGAGATGATTGTGCCATTCATTTAATATGGGAAGATGTGTAAGACCAGGTTTAAGGAAAATAATGATAAATTCTGTTTCAAACATGGACATTCAAGTGGGAATGTCTATGGGCAGTTGGATATTCAGGCCTACAACTCAGGAGAGGCCTGGCATGGAAATGATAAATGTGGAGGTCGTTCAGTATGAAGATGTCTGTGGAAATGGTGCGTGGTGGGTAAAGGTGCTTAGGAAGGGTGCTGAGTAAGAAGAGAACCAAAAGTGAACATTAGGACTGTAAAAGTGGCCACTTGGAGCACACCACTGCTCAGTAGTAGCCAATGACCATGTGGTGTCATGGAAAGATGTTTCAAAAATGGAGAAATCAGCAAGCGCTACTGAGAGTTGTCAAGCAAAAGGAAGAATGGGAGGGGGATGCCTGTTGGTTTTAGGAGTGGGTCATTTTTTGAAGTCATTTTTCAGTGACTTAAACTGTTGGTGGGGTGGTGGGAAGGAGGATTGGACTGAGGTGAGGCTTCTTTTGAATAGTGACTGCATTTCACAGACAGGCTGTGAAAGAGATGAATGTGGGGTAGCTATAGGAGGATGTGCAGCTGAAAGTTTTAAAATGGAAGAGATTCAAGTGTGTCAAATGCTATTGGGAAGGATCCTGTGGCTGAATGTAGAGGAGAGAAAACGATTGTGGACAATGTGAAGTATTTGATGCAGTGTCAAGATATGGGGTCCAAAAGACAGTGGAAGGACTGGGACTTGGGTATGGAGGGAGGACACTTGTCTTCAACAGTGGGATTCTGCAGTCAGAGGGCCTCCATAGAAATCTGAATCCTGCCACCCGCTGTGACCTTAGGCAAAGCTTTTGGGTATCAGTTCCCTCATTTGTAAAATGAAGCAGTGCTATATTAGCTGCTTGGTAGGATGGCTTTAAGGATGACATGATGTAATAAGTGTGAAGTGGCATATTGCAACTGCTTGGTAAGTATTAGTGATTGTTTCTATTTTGTCTCATTTATCTTTCCATTCCTCCAATCATAGTGTTGTTTCTGGCCTGAGTCTGGATCCTTGTGGTGTCCTATATTCAGGGGCTGGAAACTGGAGGCTGCACTGGACTGGTGTTCACATGGTGTTCTCATGGGCCTGTCCCCACTCACACCTGGTCTCTGGTACCCCTAGGTGGGACCAAGCAGGCCTCCTCCTGCACCCCTAAAATTGCCCAACTGATTTGCCCAGCATCCTTGCAGCACTGCCTCTGCCTGCCTAAGGAAGCCCAGGTACAGCTATGTGCTTTAGGGCTGGGGCCCTGATCACCCTGGGCAGGTACCACCTTGGCCCATTTGGCCAGTTACTTCACCAGCCTGGAAAATAAAAGCTGGCAAGTGTTCATGCTGGTGGGCCTCTCACAGGCCTGGGCAGGGAGCTGTGCTTGTGTCATTACGTCTCTGAAACCTGTGGACACATCACTGGGATTCCAGAAAGTAAGGCTGTGTGCAGCTCATGAGGAAGGCTACATCCATGTTAAAGAGAGGGCAGCTTGGTCATTCCCCAAAGCCAATGCTTTGGCTGTGGCACCACTTATGGGCACAGGTCTGGGTACTACTATTCCCATCTGGACTAGAAGTGGGCCTGAGGTCAGCATGGGAGTTAGGCTGCAGTGTAGATGTTGGGTGATGGGGACTTAGGTTTCCAAATTCCCTGTGCTGGGCCAGATAGAGCCTGTGGCTCACCCTGTGTCCTCGGCTGGGGGCTGTGGGTGAGGCATCCTGCTCCCAGCCTATCCTCATCCTTAGCTCTGGGCATAGCATCTTAGGACATGGGCAGCCTGAGCTTCCCTGGTCCTCTGTTTCCCTGTGGCAAACATGGCCTCACTTTCTCCCTTGTAAATCATCGGGTGAGGGTTGAAATGAGGCCCTGTGTATAAAGACTTTACCAAGGCCTGACCCCCCTAAGGCAGGATGAGGTGCCCCAGACACCTGACACCTCTCATTTGGTCTCAAACCCAGTCTGCTCTATCTGTGGCCCTCATGATGAGTATGTGGAGAAGAGCGCTCTCCCAGGGCTTCCAGGGCAATGTTCAGACCCCCAGGCCAATCTCATCTCTCCAGTGTTGGCCAAGATTCCCAACTCCAGTGGCCTGACCCCAGCATCCATCATGGCCTCAGTTTTCAACTGCCCCTACAGCCACAGGTGGTTATGTAGCAGGCCCTTGGCCTTTAGCAGCTGCCTGCAACCTGGCTCCTGGTTTAGAAGGGTGAAAACACAGCTGAAGAAGGAGGGCTGGGTGTCACTTTTCCTTCTCCATTTGTCTTGGAGGCTGACACGGGAGAAAACCCCAAAGGGCCGAATGCACCCTCACAGTTTCACCACAAGTATCCTGACTGGGCATCTGGTACCAAGCTGATAGTGCAGGCCCCGGCCGCAGCCCCGCCGGAAACCATGCTGCCAGCGGTTGGGGGCTGCAGGCCCAGACAGGAAACGCCCCCGGACATACCTTAGGGCCCATGGCCTCGGCACAGGCCTGCTGCCTTCGACCAGGCCTGGCGCCATTTTGAAGCTGGGCTGGACTCTGGGCCTCTGGGTCTCTGGCTTGAGATCTGGGGACTGGTCTGTCATCTGCCTACACAGGCTTGGGAAATGACAGGAGGGGTAAACAGAAACTCCAGACTAGGCTAGCCAGAAACCAGAGTGGAGAATAGCCTCTCCCCTACCATGGCCAAGCCCTCCATGGTGCCCCCAACCAAGCCCTTTAAATTCTCAGCTTTGATCCAGTAGTTGGCTCCATATTTACCATAACAAGCCCAGAAGTAAATGCAGGGAACACAGAAGTGAACAAAATGGTATTGGGCATCAGGAAAAGCAGACGGAAAAGGGGGCATAGTTAGGAATAATCACAATGTCTTGTCTGTAGGTGATGATGGAGAAAGAGGGACCCAGATCTGGCCACCTTTTTTGCCCTTCATCTAGGAGATGGAATACAGACAGATTCATTTTAGGATGAGAAAGACGAGCTCATTCAAGTGTTGGGAGCAAGTAAGGAGATCATTAGGGAGAGAGAGGTTGCAGATCTAGATGAGAAGGGGCCACCTGAGAGGGAGTCCAGGGATGTGATTGAAGGCTGGAGGGACAGATTTCAAGGGAGGTCTCTGAGCAATTAATTGGCCCTGCCTCCCACTAGTACCACAAGTAAACTGGTAGAGAACTGTACAAGCTTTGCCTCCTGGGTGGTCTTCCCTGTTCCTCTGGGAGGGCCCTACCTTACACTCTTTGACACTGCTCTCTGAAGTGCAGTGGACTGCTTACCTCACTGGACCGGGAGCTCACTCTCCGCAGAGTTAAGGAGGCAGCACAACAATGCCTGTGATTCATTTAACATATCTGTACTTTGTATCAGGCACTATGCCTAAAGGCACCAGTGGGCAAAAGTCTTGTGTGACTTTTAAAAAAGTCAAACTAGAAAATAAATATTTCAGGTAGTGAGGAATGCTATGAAGGAAATAGGGAGATGTGATCAATCGATTTAGTTTGAAGGAGACATCCCTGGGAAGAGACAGCTGGAAGGTGGGAAGGGCAGCATAGTAAAGTCTTGGCTGAAGGTGAGTGAATGCTGCTCTTTCCGTACTGCTTTCTTCCCTGCCATGCTCCATCTGGACTCCGGTGGCTGCAAGTCAGGTTTCATGGTACATCTTCTCTACAGGATGGCTCCAGCTTCACTCTCTCCAGGGCTGGCACTTTCTGTCTGTCCCAGTCCCTCTTTTTGTTGTGCTGCTCCCCCCAAACCCCCTGCCCCCATATATCAAGGCTTGGTCACACCCAGGCTAGGCTTTGATGAGTATGTAACCCACTCAAGACTCAGGGCTTGTTTCTGTACCCTGAGCCTCACACTGCTTGCCTGGAGATTGGGGACATACGACATGAGGCCTGAAAGAATTCAGAGACCTGATACAAGTCAAGTCTTCCAACGGTGCTGGCTCAAGAAATGGAGTCTTTTTCCTTAACAGATACCAGAATGATCAGCATAACCCTTGTGTTAAAAGAGCATAGCTGTTTACAAAGTGCCTTTATAAGTGTCTGTTACTGACATTTCAGTTGGCAGATGGCGGTCTCAGTATACTGGGTTCAGGTTCTCCTGTGCAGCCAGCTCCTGGGCAATCTTAGGCAAGTCCCTTCCCTCTCCAAGCCTAAAGTCTTCCTGCACAATGACGGGTGTCTGAGGTATTTTGTTTGTTTTGCCAAATTCTGGCTTTCCCCTAGTGCTAGGCTGGGCTCTCAGTGGGGAGAGCTGAGCCTGGTATCTGCAAGGCAGGACTCATCTTGGTTTCTTGTTGCCCTGTCAGTGAGTACTGGGGGCACTACCCTCAAGGCAGGCAGCAAAGGCATACAGCCACAGGTAGGCAGCCATTCCAGTGTTTGGGTGTATCTACCCAACCCACACCCATGGTTCTCACCGAGGCTCACAGACACATGTGTGGATGGACACATGGATGTGCTCACATACTGCTGTGCTGACACATATACGTGCGATGTTTGCTGAGTGCCCACCATGTGCTGGGAGACAAGGGATTGGGCAAAGTTCCCACCCTCATGGATTATGGAAGTCCACAGATACACTGTCACAGTAATAGCCTACACACTCAGAGCACTTAATGCAGTGCATGTCACCACCTGGTCACCTTACGCATCTGACTCTGTTAATGGTTACATCCACTCTGTCGGTAGATACTATTATCCCACTTTTCGGTGCAGGAAGCTTGCACAGCAGGTAGGCCTGGCATTTTGGGGCACCTTTACTCACCCACAAAGTCTCTCTGAGCATGCAGGGCATGCAGGCTGCTCCAGGGGTACCCTCACTGCAGAAACACTTCTGTGTACACTCAGACCCTCCACATGGTACTCTCACATGCACCGTCTCATCACACAGCTTTCCCACCCCCTGCTCCTGTATTCTGCCTGGCTCATGAGGGCTTCTCTTCTGGATAGCACCTGTTTTCTCAGTTTCAGTTCCTGTTGCTCTGACCCATCCCCCTTAATGCCTGGCACTTCCCTCCAACAGGCTGGGAGCCCAGGGACAGAGAGCCTCGGTTTTCTGCCCAGCACAAGGCCTGCAGTGGAGAAGGTGGGTCTGTGCATGTAGTGAGGGAATGTTGGATGAAACCTAGATGAAGGCACAGCCTCTCACCTGCTGGAACCCAGAACTCTCCTAGAGAACTCAGGTTTTTTTGCATTGTGAGGCCTGGTCACTGGGGTGGGGTGTTGCTTGGATTCAGGAGGGAGCCAGGGAGGAGACCAGATGCAAGATGGCCTCTGTGGTGAGTGAACACCGGCAAGGGACTCCAGCAGCATGGGGGTTATGGTGGGGGAATTCTCAGAGATGAATACAGCCTGAGGAGGAGACCCCTTTGAACTTGACTGGGTTAGAGAGGGTCAATTTGGGCTGGGGTATCTATGTACACCTAGGGCACAGAAGAGGCAGAGACAACTCCAGGATGGTGTTACATTGGGCTGTGGTGTGTGTGTATGTACATTTGTGTGCATGCTCCTGTGTGTTTGTGTGTGTGGTGGTAGGAGGCAGGCCCTGAGGCAGTTGGACCAGGGTGGCATCAGACCTACCTGAATTTAATTTTGGTTCTGCAAGTCACCTACATTCTTTTCACCTGTTTCCCAACTCAAGCAATGGGCTAAATAATACCTTTGTTATGAGGATGAAAAATATAAGTAAACATGCTGGCAGAGTATATGTGCTTAATACATAGTGGTTGTGTGTGTGTGTGTGTGTGTGTGTGCGTATAGGGAGGATTTCAGAGCCCTATAAGTGCTTGTGAGTTGTCAGTGTGGGTGTCCTGTGATTCTAGGGGCACTGCCTTCCTGTAACTTAGGACCCAGAGTTACCTTTTGTGGGCTGGGCATAGACAATAGTCCTGCTTACATGGGCTCTCATCTAACTGACACAGATAATGGGTACCAAGAAAGACAGCCTTACCCAAGGTCCACTGCTGGGTGTGGAGGCCCAGGTTATTAAATCTAATAGGTTCAACCCTGTGCTGGGCATTCTATTATCAATATATTTTTTCTACTTTTATGTTTTTCTTCAGGTTGGGACACATTGTCTCTGTCCCTGCTGTACATTCATCCTGACCCCCACTCCCATCCTCTATCTCCACCAACAGCCCCACTATGTAGGATGCATGTCCTCACATACGTATGTGTGCTGATAATATATGTGGTGTGTTTCCATGCATCTGTGCCCACTTTGCTCTCAACACACTCTCCTTTTTTTAAAAAAAGATTTTATTTATTTATTTTTAGAGAGAGGGGAAGGGAGGGAGAGAGGGAGAGAAACTCCAGTGTGTGAGAGAAACATTGATCTGAGTGGTTGCCTCTTGCATGCCCCATGCCGGGAACCTGGGCCATAACCTAGGCATGTGCCCTGACCTGGAATTGAACTGGTAATCTTTTGGTTTATGGGAGGAAGCCCAACCCACTGAGACAAACCAGTCAGTGGTTTGTCTCAACACACTTTGTCTCTTGCTGGTCTCACTTGACTTGATTTTTTGGGGTCTATCCATATCACTGTGAGTATTTCCAGATATTCTTCTACCCTAGAGTATCTCACTGTATATCCTCTGCCTTTCATCCATTCCCCAGTGAATAGATGCCCACATGGCCCCATTTTCCTGGGTTGGCCAAAAGGTTTGTGTGCTTTTTTCCATAAAATAAGACACATTTTTTTATTTTCACCAATGACTTTATTGATTTGGGTATTTTGAATATATTGGCTATCCCCTGCATGGTATAATGTTGATTGTTCTCAATAAATATCTCAATTTGACTGCTATCGATTTCAACTAGTCTACCCGACTGTGGAGAAATCCACAAGAAATCTCTAGCACGAAACTTCACAAACCACTTTTGACACATGTGATCAGTCACAGTACCTTCTGCAGACACTGTACAAATCTTTTGTGTTTCAGTTGAGTTTTTACCTTCCTTGAAATAATAAAGCATAATATGCCAAAAATGTCGCTTATTTTCTTCTATCTGTAGTAGTAAAATGGCTACACAAAAATTCACAAATTTTGATGAGTTATTTTTTAAATGCATGCTGATATGATAGTTGTCACAATCCAGTCTAACAAAATTGTTCTGAGTGAAGTTAAAGACAACTAAGTGCTACTGTAGCCATCTTACGGAAAAAAACAAGCAAACTTTTTGGCCAGTCCACTCCCTCATGCTCTACCACCCGCTCCCTAGTGATGGATGCCCACATGGCCCATCTTCTTTCACTTCCCATGATTTGTCCCCCTGTGATGGATATGCACAGACTCCATGTTTCCTTTATTCCCAAGGAGGCTGCAGGGATGACTGTCCACAGAGCTGGGGTGGGAGGACTAGTGGACCACATGTGCTCTACCAGGATGGCCACCATTTGTCTCTTCTCATGGTGTCCACGCTATTTTGTGCACTTTGCCTTTAGTATTTTTTTAGACCCTATGGCAGATCTGGAAAGGAAGTGTAATTCATCGTCATTTACAGTGAGGACTGGAAGATAGGGTGGAGAAATGACTCTTCTGGGGCCATACAATCAACAGGCAAATATGGGGCAAGACTGGTGGCAAGGACTTGCAGAGTAACAGTTATGTGGTGTAGCCCTTACAGCACTGGAACAGCACTCAGACTGGTCCAAAATGGGAGCACTTGGCGAAAGCTATAGCCTTCTCTGAAGTATTGGTGTCCCCAGAGAGCAGCTATGTTCACTGTTGGAAAGGAGATAAGGTAGGTGCAGTGCCTTGTCAAGGTGAGAAAAACTGACTCAAAGGGTAGGTCTTGAGAGAAAGTCCAGGGTGGGGTAGCTTTGGTTTAATACTCCTGTAATACATAATATTTATTTATTTATTTTATTTATTTAGTATTTTTTCCATTACTATTTATGCCCCTTCTACCCTCTTTCACCTCTACCCTCTTCCCTCCCCCTTGTGATCACCTCACTCTTGTTCATGTCCATGAGTCCTTTTTCCTTTTTGCTACATCCAATCCACTCCTAACCCCCCCAACCCCAGAGCTGTCAGCCTGCTCTCTATGTGTCTGTCTCTATTTTGATTGTTAGTTCAGTTTGTTTATTAGATTCTACATAAGCCAGTCAGAGAAAGGCAAATACTATATGATTTTACACACAATCTCTACAAACACAGAGCTTCTGAACTCCAGGCTCTCCAATCACATGACTGTTTGGGGAATGGAATCCCTTTATTTGATTTACATTCTTCCCTCCCCCCCCCCCAATTGCCTTTTACTTACGTGAGTGCAACTGGTTTTCCACTTATGGTAGTGATACAAAGTTTTATGTAAAACTAAATTAGACCATGAGACTGACCTGATTAAGGAGGAGGTGGTATAACAGAGAGCTCAGCCTCACTGGCTCTGGGCAGGCTTCCTGTGTTGGTTGTCTAGCTTTGCCACTTGTGAGCTCTGTGCATGGACAAGTTACTCAACTGCCCTGTGCCTCAATATCCCCGTCATAAGTGGGGGTAATATTAATTTCTAACAGAGTCATTGTTGGTGTGGGGCTCAAATGAGGTAACAGAGGCAAGGCATTGGCCCATGGTAAACCACTAGGTAGGGGTCTGTTGTTTTTTAAAATTTTTCAAAGTTTTTTTAAAATTTATTTTTAGAGAGAGGGGAAGGGAGGGAGAAAGAGAGGGAAGAGAAATATGTGTGGTTGCCTCACATGTGGCCTCTACTGGGGACCTGGCCTGCAACCCAGGCAGGTGCCCTTACTGGGAATCGAACCGGGGACAGTTTGGTTCCCAGGCCGCGCTCAGTCCTCTGAGCTACACCAGCCAGGGCAGTGTTGTTATTATGGGAACATTAGACTGGGGAATGGGAGAAGATGGCACAGGATGCAAATGTGGAACTTGCTTGAATGCTGGCAAAACATACATCGAATTTAGATCCCATTTCAGAGGGGAAATTCATTCTCTTGTTTTATGCCACTCTCCACTGGACCCAGTGGAACACAGGGACAGTTAAGAGGTGGCCTCCTGGGAGGATGGCATTTGGAGTGGCTTTGGAATCAGCAGGGTGTCTGAAACCCTGAGTCTTATCCATATAGAATGGGATAATCCCAGAGAGGGGGGCAAAGACTCTCTCGACCAAACTCTTATCTCATTGGCTCATCTGAACTCTCTTTTCAACTAGACCCTGACTTTTGGGCTTCTGTGTTCATCTCTACATTGTCCCATTTTAGCAAAAATTCTGCTAAGTCAGTTTAGCCAGAATCCCCAACCCGTGATACCTGATCAGGTTTCTTACCCCGCACCGTCTCCCAGGTGATGTCTGATCACCTGGCTTATCTTCAGCAAGAATCCTATTAGGTTGATTTAGCCAGAATGTGCCCTCCCTCTTACTCCTATTATTTTCTCTTAGTCATTTTCCACCCACTGACTCCACCCAGCTCTGTGACTATAAATGACTATAAATTCCCCTTTTTTTTGTATTCAGGGTTAAGCTCCATCACTCTTCCCCACTATAAGACCCTATTGTAGTAGCCCTCATTGAATAAAGTCTTTCTTACTGTCTTTAACAAGTGCCATGAATAATTTTTTCTTTAATAGGGGTCATGGGAGACCATGCATGTAGAAGTACACAGCAGGTACTCAATAAATTCTGTTGTCCCCCACAGGCCAGCCACTGGGCATAAAGTCTGGCTTCTCCCACTTCTTCCATGAACAGGTTCTGGGGTCGTGGACACAGTTTCTGCTCTGCTTTCAGGGCTTTGGTTTCTCCTTTGCAAAGTGAGGCATTTGGGCCCTGGTCCCTGAGTGGTGAGTGAGGTTCAGGTAAGAGCTCACCTTGCTACCTTGCTCCAAAGACCCGAGGTTGGTGGGAACTCTGGGCCCATCACCACCAGAGGGCGACCCTGCCCAGGAAATCTACTCCTCTCCCCTAGGGAAGGCTGGGTGGTGCCCACAGCGCAGAGGCTGGGCATTTCTCACTGGCTGTGGGTCACTTTTGCCATTTGGTGTCTGGTGCTCTGGCATGGAGAAGCTCTGTTGAGGGTGGCCAAACTGTACTTTGGAAGGGTGAAGAAGTGTGGCGCCTGTGTGAAGGATGTAGTACGTGACAGCCTGGGTGTTGGAGCCAGCCGGCTGGGGTTTAGATTCTGGCTCCCACTCACTGGCTATGTATTGTCCTTCCTGCCTCAGTTTCCTCATCTGTCACAAAGACTTATCACTGGAACTACCACATAAGGCTCTTGTGAAGGCCAAACAAGTTGATGGTTGCAGAGCACTTAAGCAAGTGGGTACCAGATAAGTGTCAGCAATTATTATAGAGTTGCTGTTCCAAGCCAGACCCTGTAATATCACTTGACACCCTCATAGCATTGGTTACTCACAATTACCTCGCAAGTGGAGGTGACTAAGGAAACTGGAGCTTAGGGAAAGACAGCCAAAATTTCCACCAAGATGAATAAAAGTCCTAGCAGTAATTGAACCTAGTTCAACCAGCTCCCAGTCGGGTGAGTCATGCCACATTGTCTTGCAGCGATGAACCAAGGGCTTCCTGCACCTCTGAGAGGGAGCTCTGGTTCAGGTCCTATGGGGATTGGGGACATTCTCAGGCTGCAGTCTCTGCTCTGGAACCAACCTGTGGCACTAGTTCTGGAATCCCAGCTAGATTCCATGGTTCTTGACACGACGTGCCAGGTTACTTTCTCTCTCCATGTCTACACTTGTTCTGTGCCTACTACTTTAACCTCCTCTCCCATTCAAATCCTCTCTATCCTTTAAGGGTCAGGTGAATTATGTCCCTCCATAAACTTCATAAAACCTTTCCAGTGACCCTGACAGCCACTGATTTCTTTGGTCTGCAAGGAAGCTTCCTTTCTTGTCTGCCTGGAAAAAATCCTGTTCATTCTCTAAAACCCACTGCCAGCATTACCCCTGAGAAGGCTTACTGCCACTCTCCTCTTCTCTCCTAGATGGACACAGTTACTGCTGTGCTGGGCTTTCTGTGCCTTCAAGTTACAATGTCTAAACACTGTCATTGCATTGGTTTACATTTGTATTCTGTTTTAAAAAGTGGAAATTAATATATGCTAATGATTAGAAGGGTATAAAGAGAAGAGATTTATAAAGAGATTTATTTTTAGAGAGAGGGGATGGGAGGGCAAAAGAGAGGGAGAGAAACATTGATGTGAGAGAGAAACATCAATTGGTTGGCTCTTGTACATGCCCCAAACAGGGACCAAAGCTGCAACCCTGGCATGTGCCTGATGGGGAATTGAACCAGCAAGCTTTTGCTTTGTGGAACAACACCCAACCAACCGAGCCACAATGGTCAGGGCATGTTTTTATTGATTTTAGTGAGGGAGGAAGAGAGAGAATGAGAAACATTGGTTAGCTATGTCCTGTACACCACTGTCTGGGGTTCAAACCTGCAACCTCAGTATGTGCCCTGACCAGAGATCGAACCCTTTTGGTGTACGGGATGATGCTGCAACCAACCTAGTCACTTGGCCAGGGCCATTTTTTGTTTTTCAATTACAGTTGCCATACAATATTATATTAGTTTCAGGTGTATACTCTAGTGATTAGACATTATACAATTTACTAAGTGATTATCCTGATAAGTCTTGTACCCATCTGACACCATACATAGTTATTAGAATATTAGTTACTACATTTCTCATGCTGTGCTTTACATCCTCATGACTGTAAAAACTAAGTTGTACTTCACCTTTTTCACCAATTCCCCCAACCTCCCTCCTGTCTAGCAACCATCAAAATGTTCTCTGCCTCTATGAGTCTGTTTTTGTTCTGCTTTATTTTGTTTTTTAGATTTAATTGTTGATAGATATGTATTTATCACCATTTTATTGTTCATATTTTGATCTTTTTCTTCTTCTTAAAGAAGACCCTTTAACATTTTGTGTAATACTGGTTTGGTGATGATGAACTCCTTTAGCTTTTTCTTGTCTGGAAAGCTCTTTATCTGCCCTTTGATTCTAAATGCTAGCTTTGCTGGGTAAAGTAATCTTGCCTGTAGTTTCTTGCTTTTTCGTCACTCTGAATATTTTTTTGCCAATCACTTCTGTCATACAAAGTTTTTGTTGAGAAATCAGCTGACAGTCTTATGGGAGCTCCCTTGTAGGCAACTAACTGCCTTATTTTTTTTGCCACCTTTAAGATTCTGTCTTTGTCTTTAATCTTTGGCTTTTAAATTATGATGTGTCTTGGTGTGGGCTTCTTTGGGTTTATCTAGGTTGGGACTCTGCTATTCCCAGACTTGTATATCTATTTCCTTCACCAGGTTAGGGAAGTTTTCTGTCATTTTTTCAAATAGGTTTTCCATTTCTTGCTCTCTCTCTTCTCCTTCCAGCACCCCCATGATGCGAATGTTGGTGTGCTTGAGGTTGTCCCAGAGGCTCCTTACATCATCTTCATTTTTTTGGATTCTTTTTTCTTTTTGCTATTCTGATTGGGTTTTTTTTTTGCTTCCTTATATTCCAAATCACTGATTTGATTCTTGGCTTCATATATTCTACTGTTTTTAAATATATATATATTTATTGATTTTAAAGAGAGAGAGAGGAGAGAGGAAGAGAGAGGAAGAAATATCAATTTGTTTTTCCACTTATTTATGCATTCATTGGTTGACTCTTGATTCTTGTATGTGTCCTGACCATGGATTGAACCCATAACCTTGGCATATTGGGATGACACTAGCCAACTAAGCTATGTGGACAGTGCTACTCTACTGTTTATTCCCTGTAAATTATTCTTTTTCAAAAATATATTTTATTGATTATGCTATTACAGTTGTCCCATTTTTTTCCTCTTTATTCCCCTCCACCCTCCACACCCCCTCCCACCCACATTCCCCCCCTTTAGTTCATGTCCATGGGTCACACATATAAGTCCTTTGGCTTCTACATTTCTTATACTATTCTTAACCTCCCCCTGTCTATTTTCTACCTACCATTTATGCTACTACTTCTCTGTACCTTTTCCCCCTCTCTCCCTCTCCCACTCCCCTGCTGATAACCCTCCATGTGATCTCCATTTCTGTGGTTCTGTTCCTGTTCTAGTGGTTTGCTTAGTTTGTTTTTGTTTTTGTTTTAGGTGTGGTTGTTAACTGTGAGTTTGTTGTCATTTTACTGGTCGTATTTTTGATCATCTTCTTTTTCTTAGATAAGTCCCTTTAACATTTCATATAATAAGGGCTTGGTGATGATGAACTCCTTTAACTTGACCTTATCTGGGAATCAATTTATCTGCCCTTCCATTCCAAATGAAAGCTTTGCTGGCTAGAGTAATCTTGGATGTAGGTCCTTGCCTTTCATGATTTGGAATACGTCTTTCCAGCCCCTTCTTGCCTGCAAGGTTTCTTTTGAGAAATCAGCTAATAGTCTTATGGGAACTCCTTTGTAGATAACTGCCTCCGGGTTTCTCTTGCTGCTTTAAGATTCTCTCCTTATCTTAATCTTGGCTAATGTAATTAGGATGTGCCTTGGTGTGTGCTTCCTTGGATCCTACTTCTTTGGGACTCTGGGCTTCCTGGGCTTCCTAGAAGTCTATTTCCTTTGCCAGATTGGGAAAGTTCTCCTTCATTATTCATTTAAATAAGGTTTCAATTTCTTGGTCTTCCCCTTCTCCTTCTGGTACCCCTATGAGTCGGATGTTGGAACATTTAAAGATATCCTGGAGGTTCCTAAGCCCCTCTTCATTTTTTTGAATTCTTGTTTCTTCATTCTCTTCTGGTTGAATGTTTATTTGTTCCTTCTGGTCCACACCGTTGATTTGAGTCCTGGTTTCCTTCCCATCACTGTTGGTTCCCTATACATTTTCCTTTATTTCACTTAGCATAGCCTTCATTTTTTCATCTAATTTGCAACCTTATTCAACCAATTCTGTGAGCATCCTTATTACCAGTGTTTTGAACTGTGCATTGAAGAGATAGGTTGGCTATCTGTTCGCTGCTTAGTTGTATTTTCTCTGGAGCATTGATCTGTTCTTTTATTTGGGCCTTTTTTTTTTTTTTTTTTTTTTTTGTCTTGGCATGCCTGGTACTTAGTAAGAAGTGGATTCTTAGGTGTTCAGGGCAGGGCAACCCACATGGTGGTGTTGTGATGCCGTATGTGGGGGAGGGGTCTGAGAGGGAACAATGGCGCTTGCTCAGCTCTCTGCCAGTTTTCAGTCACTTCCCCCGCTACCCACAAGTAAATTGGGCCCTCCTGGTGCTGATTCCCGGGTGGGTGGGTTTGTGTCCGTTCTAGGACCCTGTTGGTCTCTCCAATGAACTCTCCCGTGAGGCTGGGAGTTTCTCCCTCTGCCGCCTCAATCCCCACAGGTGTTTTCAGTCAGAGGTTTGAGGTTTTATTTCCCTGCTGGAACTCTGGGTTGTGGGGTCTGTCTCACTCCCCAGTTGTTCCTCCCAGTTTATCTGCACGTGAATGTGGAACCGCCTGGCCTGCTTGCTGCTGCCTTGCTGGGTCCACCAGCCACTGCCTTGCCACAAGTCCTCTCTGCCCCGCCTGCCCGTCTCTGCCCCTCCTATCGGTCTGGATGAATGTTTTCTTTTTTAACTCCTTGGTCGTCGGACTTCCATACAGTTCGATTTTCTGTCAGTTCTGGTTGCTTTTTGTTTTTAAATTTATTGTTGTCCTTCTTTTGGTTGTTCAAGGAGGCACAGTGTGTCTACTTACGCCTCCATCTTGGCCAGCCCTGTAAATTATTCTTCATTTCAGTTTTTTATTCTTGATTTCTGACTGGTTATTTTTTATGGTTTTCATGTCTTTTTTATCCTGTTGAAGTTTTCACTAAGGTCATTGAACATCCTTATAGCCAGTGTTTCGAACTCTGTATCTAGTAAATTGCTTGTCTCCATTTTGTTTAGTTCTTTTTCTGGAGTATTGTTCTATTCTTTCATTTCTTTCATTTGTGACATGTTTCTTTGTCTCCTCATTTGGCAGCCTCTTTGTGTTTGTTTTGTATATTAGGTAGAGCTGCTACATTTCCTGGGCTTGGAAGAGTGGCCTTACATAGTAGGTGTTCTGTAGGTTCCCGTGGCACAGCCTTCCTAGTCACTCAAGTAAACCACTCAAGGTGTGTCCCCCCTACCCATCCTCTGCCACCATGTGTGGGCTGTTTACAGCCTCCTGTTGTAGGTGAGCCTCATCTGGCACATCGATGGGAAGGATTTACTCTAGGCTGATCGGCTGCAAGGACTGACTGTGACCACCGATCACCTTGGAAGATCAGCTGTTCAGGGGCCCACCCCACAGAGCAGGACTTACTTCAGCTGGGCTCTGATGCCCGCTGAGTTCAGCCCTTGAGTGTGTCACTTGTGGAGGTGGTTGGGTGGTGATGCTCCTCAGGCAGGACCTCTGTAGCCGAGATACCCCTCCTGATTTTTATCTGCCACACAAGGGTGTGGGACCAGCCCGTTCTGTGTCTCCACCCCTCCGACATTCTCTTGTGGCTTCTTAATTTTGTAGTTGTAGGACTTCCATTCAGCTAGATTTTAGGCATTTCTGAATGAAGGTTGTTCTGTAGTTTAGTTGTAATTTTGATGTGCTGTTGTGGGAGGATGCGAGTACTGTGTTTACCTATGCCACCATTTTGACTGGAATTTTCATGTTCAATATTAAAAGTCAGGAGAGATTCCCTAAAATTTTGAATTTTCTACGTCTTGAAAAAATTCGGATGATCGGGCCACATGGGATCTGCTGTGCCCAATCCAGATAGCATCTGGCGCTCCCACTGCCACTACCACTCTGGTCCTTGTGCTGGAGTATGCCCCAACCAGGACTTCAGACCCTGTGTGTATGGCTATACCTGGTCACTGACTGAGGAAGATAGGCTTGTAGAGAAATCATGAGTGATAGGGGTCTGTACCAAATGAGTGCCAAATGGGGATGGAATGATTGAGAAGGAACCAGGTGTCACCTGCAGACCCCAGGCTCAGTCCTCTGGGATGATGTCACCCAGGATAGAAGTGGGCTTATGCTCTGGCTTCTCACTGTTCTGTGGGTGGAAACCTTGGCTGCACAGAGATGGTGCAACCTGTGGCAGTGTCTGCCCTACCGTGGATGCCAGTGGCCCTGGTCACTGGGTGCAGTCATATGGGGGAAGCTATTTCATGTGGATGGGTGGGACTTGAACTGAGGTCCCCTGGCTTGGAACACATGGGCCAGGGGCAGGTATACAAGGTGTGGGGCACTTATGGGGCATAGCTGAGTCTACATAGCATTGAGGGCAGTGAATAACAAGCACAACACAGGTTGTTTGCTGTAGGAAAGAGCAAGGGCAGGGAGTAAGTGAGGGAGGTGGGGCCTGGGGTACATGGTACCTATGGCTCAGACCTTCCCAAACAAAGCTGGAAATACAACTTAAAAGAATAGACTTAAAAATTTAAAGATGGAAACTCAGTTACCCATGTAGCACTAACTATATATATACACCAGTGGATCTTCAATATACTGTGTCTGATTGGCTAGTACCATCATTTCTTCTGAGAAAAGGTTTTATTTTATTTTTTTCCCTAAAAAGTGTGAATCTCATAATCTCAGAGTACAGGTAAGCCCTTACAGTGAACACATTTTGCTCTGTAGAAAAACCACTGGGTTGCCCTTAGGCTTCTGGTTTCCTGGTAAGGAGACTGGTGTAAGGGAGGTCCCGAACATGGTGACTCCAAAGAGCCACCCTGGGCCTGCCTTTCTCCTGTCATGTCTGGGCCTGAAGTCCCTGCCCAGCTGCAGTAGAGGGATGCTCTGCAGTGTTGGGAGGGGTGCCTGCGGACGCCAGCCAAGGAGGAGCCCAGTCCTCTTCCAGCATATTGATCAAGGAGGCTGTCTGGGTCTGATGGAGCCCCAGGTGGCCTGAGGTTCTAGACCTGGGCATGAAGGCTCAGGAGACAACCCAACTGTGGGGTGCTTTCAGGCTGAGAGGGCCTCCAAAGGCTCCCACCCATTGACTGCACACCAATGGCTTAGGCCAGCTCAGCAATAAACCTGGCCACCATGATGCTTGCTCAGCCTCACACCTTAGCTTCTTCCCACTTAGGGTACCCAGGGCCAGGCTCTGCAGGTTTGGGGGCCAGGCTCAGGCTGAGGGGTTGGGGCAGGCCCTCCATTCTCTTGCCTGTCTCTGGTTGAGGCCTCTGTCTTTCTTTTCCCAATGTGCCCCATATGCCCCTGTTCCCCCTGTAAGGGTGTGGTGTTGGGAGGTTGTTGACAATTTGTGCATTAATCTCTCTGCCTTGGGCCTCCTGGTCAGGTGGTGCTTATCAGGGTTCCACTCCTGTCAGATGGGCCTTCCGGAGCCCGAGGGCGAGGGGGGTGAGGGTGGCAGCAGGAGCCCTTGCTGCAGGGTCTGGAGGCTGCCTCTCTATTCTTGGGCCTTCATATCCTCTTACCACCACTACCCCCACCTCCAACCCTGCGGCTGCCTTCTTTACCACATCAGGATACAGAACATTGCATGAATTCCGGTCTTAATGGAATTATTTCAGAATTCTGGTCAACCGCAAACTCAGGGTATTTCACAAACTATCTATCACTGCTGTGTGGTGGGAAGAACCTGGGCTGGGGGCAAGTAACGAATGCAGGGAGGCCCCTGTTTGCTGCATGTGGGGGCGGTGACCGCCTTGCTGCCCCTCCCAGCGGCACCCATGGTTTTGTAGGCAGATGCCCCCCCATGTCTACTGGGTGTTTGGGTAGAGGCAGGTTTCAGGAGAGGCATCCATGGGCCAGGCCCTGGGATGGAAAGAGTGGACAGGCAGAATAGTGGGTGGAGAGCCCCCACGTTTGGGGCCCACCTGCAGCTCCACAGCCTACTAGTAAGTGGGACCTTGGCAAGTAGTTTGTGAAGCTCAGTTGCCTCAACTGTAAATTGAACCCCTCAGTTCAATAGACATTCAGAGATATGTAGGACTTGCTGATTCTCCTAACACTTTCAGGACTGTTCTTGGATGCATCTATACATGCCTGGCTAATAGTAGGTACTCAGTAACTATTAGCTATAATAAGAGTAGTACCACTACTACTGCTACTTGAGGTCATACTATAACTCTGGGATGGTAAACATATGGCCTATATACTGAGTCTGATTCCACATCATGCAGACATGGACAAAAGATCATCAATACACTCTCTCCTTTAAGCTCAGACAGACAGTACCTCAGAATCCTTGTCATCACAGTTCCCAGGTAACACTATCAACTGACCAGAGTAGGCAGATGAGAGGAAGCTTCTTTGTTATTCTGGCCCCAACTGATGGGAGTGGTGAAAATTGGCAGGACACGGGTCCCCCCACTCTGCTTCCTGTTACCTAAAATTCTTGAAAGGCATTGGTCCTTCCTCCAGGGAGTTGCCTTCTCAGAGTGCCTGAGCAGGGCAGGGATTGGAGGGGCCAATCCCATCTCCTGTCTGTAGGCTTCCCTCAGACCAGGGTGAGGAGGCCTCAGTGCTGGTGGGGGATGGGGAGCATGTGATAGAGAGGCCTGGGCTTATCTGGCACAGGATTTGCTTCTCACAAGGATCCAGGATTCTAGGCTATCTGCTCAGTCAGATGCTCCCAAGTGGTATTGGCTACCCTGGGCTGGAGCATCTCGGGGGTTGCTGCAAGGCCCTGAGCCAAGCCTGGTGTCAACCATGCACATGAGGAAGCAGGCCCCACATCCTGGGCAGCCTTGTCTCTCCTGAGAGTGACTAATAAGGGTGATGGAGGGAGTATTTGAAATCAGGGTGGTCCCAGCAAACCTAGAACTTTAGCCCTTATGGTGAGTCCCAAGTACTAGCTAAATTAGTCCCCACACCTTGTTCTTTTAATGAGGATGACTGTCCCACCTCTCACTGCTGCCCTTCTAAGTGCTTCACTAGGTGGTCTGTGAAGCTCAGATCTGGGCAACTGTATTCTTCCATAAACAACAAGAGTGTACTAACAAACTACTTGCAGCACCTGGCTTCTTTTTATTTTTTTGGAGATTGTTAGTAATGGCTATATTCATCTGCCTCATTTTTTATTTTTAAACTTTTAATTTTGGAATAAATTTAAACTTACAAAAAAGTTACAAATAATAATTTTTTATTTATATCATTTACCTCCACTCATCTGTTGTTTACATTTTATCATTTTCTTTCTGCTCTCTTCTCTCTACATGTCTATCTGTAAGTATATGTAAGCACACAGTATATTATATATATTGTGTAAATGTAATATATATTTTTGAACCATTTGAGAATAAGTTCTTTAAAGATATCAGTATGCATTTCCTAAGAATAATTTTTTTTTTTTCCAGAAACACAACCCAGTTATTAGCCTCAGCACAGTACTTTTCTCTAGTACACTGTCTGTGATCTATTCTGCCCATTGACCCAATAATGTCCCTTCAGACACAGACCCGGCCTCATGAGGGTCAGGGACTTCATTTAGTTTTCTTGGGACTTGTTGAAGGTTTCAGAGCATATCATCACCATGATTGAATGAACTGTCTCAGTGATGGACATTTCAGATGTTCCTACTGAACACTCTCATATATATGCCTCTGGTAATAGGATAGACACCCATACAATGGGTTTGATGGATCAAAAGGCACATGCCTGCCACATTGCCCTCTGATTTACCCCTCCAGCAGGGTAGGACATGCCACTGCCCCACAGCTTCACCTACACAGTGTCATTGTGCATTTTTGTACCTCTTCAGTCCCCATCATTTTGTCTGACAAAGTTCAAAAAGAAAGATGGGAAAAATTATGAATTTTAAAATGTTATCTCTGAATTTGCTTATGAACCAACTATTATATGGCATTAATAAAATATTATGTTATTAGTGATTGTAGTGTATTTTGACTGCATAGAAAAATGTTCTAATTTCTTTAAGATGTATACTGGAATATGCAGAGGAGGTGTAACATGAAGTCTGTGATTTACTTTAAAATATGTCAGCATAAAAAATGGAATGAATTAAGGCTGAGGAGGGGTCTTCAGGAGTGGGGAAGGGGCCAAGGGGCCCAGTGGGAGGCAGCATGTGGTACAGGGTGTCTGGGGGGTGTAGCCCTTTGGCACCGAATCTTTCCTCCTCTGCCTGTCACCTGGAGCTGGAGGCATTTCATAGAAGAGGTGAGTTTGGGCTGAATTTGGGATGGGAAGATGGGCAAGGTGATACTGGAGAGTGATGGGGCTTTAGGGTGAGCTGCTGAGTCAGAAATGATGGCACAACCCACTGTTAACCATTACTAATAGCAACTTAGGACTTATTAAGAGCTAGATGCTGTTACTGGGCCCATTTTAAAAATAAGGAAACTGAGCAAAAAACAGGTCAAGGAACTTTCCAGAGACACTCAGCAGGGATGGAGGAGCCACTCTAAGGAACCCAGGCAGTCTAGCTCCAGAGTCTTGCTCTTGACCACCAGCTGAATGGCTGAGGGGGCTAATGGCATTGGATAGACTGGAGTCTTTAACACATATCACACTTTAAAGTTGCATTGATTTAGTTTGAATTATCAAACTTATATAACATTGTAGAAATTTTTCAAAATAACAAAACTAAAATGAACAAACAATCTTTCACCACAGAACTACCATACCCACCCTGATCATTTGGATATGTTTTTGCCTAGTGGACATTTTTATGAATATTACTTTTTCTTTTCTCCCTCCCTCCTTCATACCCTCCCTCCTTCCTTCCTTGCCTCCCTTCCCCTTTCCCTCTCTCCCTTCCTCCCTCCCTCTTTCTTTTTCTGATTTTCTAATGCTAGATTTCCAGAAATAGATGAATGGGGCAAGGGGGATACATTTTTTTAAGGGTTTTCTTTTTTTAATGGTTCTTGGCAGCTATTGTATGACACCCAATCTTAAGGGAATTCCCATCAGTGGAGGCTGAATACAGGGGTTTCACAGATCAGAAGATGTATCTTAGATCCCTTCTTGGAGGCTTATGGGAAGTGCCGACATCCAGTCATCATTATCACTGGTGGTTTGTTTTATCTAAAGCACTTGCAGGAAGTGCTAGCGTCTGTCAGAGAGTGACACAGTCCCAGAGTCAGCCTTGCCTTGGGTCTTTCTCTTGAGAGATAGAAGCACACCACAGAGAGCAGGCAAGTGTAGGACACACAGAAGGACCACCTTGAATGTATGACCCAAGGGTAGGAGCTGAGGGCCCCAAGACCTGAGCTTGCAATGCGAAGCCTCCAGGGAACACTGCTGTGTCAGGCTGTGCAGGTTGTGTACTACCGGAGGTACCATTCACACAGACTATGACTGAACAGGGCCCCTAGAGATGAGTAGTGCATAGCCTTGACGACCTCATGAAGCAGCTCCGACTGAGCTGGTAAAGCACAGGAGTGAACAGGTCAGGTGTCTGCAGATTGACTCCATATAAATATTCTTCACTTCCTTCAAAGTAAAACTCATGGCCCCTTGATTTACTTTCTATTTTGCCATTTTTAATAGGCATGGTACCAAGAACTATGTCTCTACCATAAGAAGAGCAACAGTGTAAGCGTTTTAGAAATGAAAACACTATCTTGCCTTCAGTGTCAGTGACAATAAGGAGTAGGGACTGGTCAACTGGTGAGCATATGCACCGCGTAAAGGGGTGGCTGCTACTCAGCTCCAGTGGACTGGGACTATGGGGAAATTTAGCTTTTTCAGTAGCTTAATTTCTATGTGCCTCATTTTCCTCATCTGTAAATGGAGATAACAGTAGAAACTTCTGCAAATTGTCATTGCAAGGATAAATTAATGTAAGTTTAGCACTTGAACCTGTGCCTGGCTGTATAAGTGTTCCTGTGACAACTTCCTGTCCATCCACAGATAACAGTGGAAGGGAGATATATTCTTTAACCAATGGATCAATAATAGTAATAGCAAATAACAGTTGCAGTTTTCAGGGCCCTTTTCATCTATATTATCTCATTCAATTTAATCCTCACAATCATCCAGGGATTCTTGACCCTAAATTACAGATGGGGACTGAGGCACAGAGGGATTAAGTGCTTTGCCCAGGGTGACACAGACTGGAGGTGGCCAAGGTCAGAGGTGCTGTTGTTTCCAGCCCAGTGCTTGGGACATGGGCTGTGTGGGCTGGAAAGTGTACTTGAAGAGTGGAAGAGTTGCTTCTTCAAGAAATCATTTCTTGTTAGGGGATGTGCAAATGATGTTTCAGGTGAACACTTTTCAGGTTTTTTCTTTCTGGGTGTGTTTCTTCTAAAGGGAAGGAGTTGCAGGCAAAGGTGGGAGGGATGTCCCTCAGAAGACTAGAGAACTCTGTTCCATGACTTTGGTTCTTTAAGGGGAAGGAAACCACATTTCCTGAGCACCCACCACATGTCAGATGCTGTCAGAATATTCAGGTTTGTATGTTAGGCCTGAATTGCCAGGTCCAAGTGCAGACCCATTTTGACAGGCAGGGAGGCCAAGGTTCAGAGAGCTGGAGCCACTTGCCCAAAGGCATAGCCAGATGGGAGATCCCAAAACTTCCACCACACTCCAAGGGGTGGAGAAATAACTCCTTCGCAGCCATTGTTTCTTTCTGCCCTCTGTTCTCCAGGGCTCAGCCTCCTAGGACTGATACCTCCTCGGTACAGCTCCCTGTGTGGCTTCAGGGAAGGCACTGTGATGGTTCCTGTGTGGCCCCCTCAGAGGGCATTTGGCAAATAACAGGGTCTATGAAGCCTTCTTTCTTCTCCTTCAGGGGCTTGTCTCCTTTATTCCATCTTTGCTGCATTCTTGGTGCTCACAACTCTTCTAATCAAGGCTAAGAAGGTCATGAGGCCAAGTGAAGGACATGAACTTTTAAAAGTGGAAGTCTTTATTAAGATGATTGTGGATTCACTTGTCATTGTAAGAAAACACTGAGAGAGCCTGTGAATCCTTATCCAGTTTCCCCAATGGTGACATCTTATAAAACTATATAGTATGACATCACAATCAGGGTATTGACATTGATGTCATCCATTAATCTTGTTTTGATGGCCCCTGTTTTATGTGCACCATATTGTGTGTGTATGCACGCATGCTGTGTTTAGTTCTGTGCAATTTTAGCACCTGTGTAGGTTCACATATTCACCAGTACAGCGAAGATAGAAAAGAGTTTCCGCACCTTGGGCTCCCTCCTGTGGTCCTTTCACACGGATTTCAATGAGGTAGTGGAAACCTGGAATTGCCCACCCTGGTCTCCAGATTGGAGCTTTCCGGCAGCCCTGGAGGTTGACACAGGCATCCTGTTGTGGGGTTACTTTCCTCAGAGTGGTGTAGCTGGGACGATAGGAACCAAGACTGGCCTAGGACCATGTAACATCTACTGACCTTTCCCATTGCCTTAACATTATTATTACTATTGTTGTTGTTGTTGTTACAGTTATACATGTTTGATTTAAAAAAAATTGATCAGGACAGAAGTGGATACAATGAAAAGTACAAGAAGACCTCTGT
Source organism: Desmodus rotundus (assembly GCF_022682495.2). Classification (NCBI taxonomy): domain Eukaryota; kingdom Metazoa; phylum Chordata; class Mammalia; order Chiroptera; family Phyllostomidae; genus Desmodus; species Desmodus rotundus. Next base: position 57,359,556 of record NC_071396.1, read on the forward strand.
TTTTCCACCTTCCCCAAAGGGAACACCTGTTTTCTGATGTATTCCTCAAATTATTTTCCATATATTTCCAAGTCTGTATATGAATATTCTTTTTGAAAGATTGAATCACACTAGACATGCTGTTAGCAATTCATTTTCATTTAATCATGAATCTTTCCATGTCTGTATATGTCTCTACATGTAGATCTTTCTTCATTTCCTTCCTTTTAAAATCTAAATGTATTTTATTTAAATTTTTTTAAATTTATTGATTTTAGAGAGAAAGAGAGAAACATTGATGTTATTGTTCTACTTGTTTATACATTCATTGGTTTAATTCTTGTATATGCCCTGACTAGGGACAGAACCCACAACCTCTTTGTATTGGGACAATGCTCTAACCAACTGAGCTACCCAGCCAGAGCATAAATGTATTTTCAGAGATAATGTATTCATGTTATTTAAGATCCAAAAGGTACAAAAGAGCACACAGTGAGAGGCCCCTTCTCCCACTACTCCCTCAGTTATGCTCTGTAGAGAGCCAGTATTATTGGTTCCTGTGAGTTCTACAAACAGCTTTCCCATGTACCAGTATATGCATATATAAATTCTCCCCTCATTTATTTCATTGAGATAATAGACATATAACATTATATTAGCATCAGGTGTACAACATCATGATTTGATTTTTGTGTATATTGTAAAATGATTCATTTTAATTGGTAAACATTCATTACCAAACATAGTTACAAAATTTCTTATGATGAGAACATTTAAGATCTACTCTCTTAGCAAGTCAAATATGCAGTAAGTGCTATTATCTATAGTCACGATGCTGTATATTACACCCCCATGACTTACTTATTTTATAACTGGAAGTTTGTACCTTTTGATCCCCTTCACCCATTTTACCCTCACTCCCGGCCTCTGTTCTCTGTATTTATGAGCTTTGTTTGTTGTTAAGTTTATTTAAAAAGATTTTATGTATTTATTTTTAGAGAGAGGGAAAGGGGAAGAAAGAAACATCGATGTGAGAAATACTGGTATGTGCCTTGGCCAGGGGTCAAACCCTTAACCTTTTGATGTACAGGATGATGCTCCAACCAACTGAGCCACCTGGCTAGGGCAGGATTTCCTTTATTAATGGCTGCATAATATCCCTCTTTCCCTCCTTACACCAGGGTTCTGCACTTAGATTTTTCTCCCTGAACAATGTCTCTTAGAGATCCACTGATAGTTTCTTCCCTCACTTTTACAGCTGTGCAGTATTCCATTATAATATATATACCATAACTGCCTCTTTCTTTTATCCATTTGGGCTGATTCCAGTTTTTCTCTGTGTGTACTACAGGAGATAAGAATGTTTTTTTTTGGTTTTTTTTTGATATATTTATTGATTATGCTATTACAGTTGTCCCATTTCCTCCCCTTCACTCAACTCCATCCTGCCCCCCCTCATTCCCACATTCCCCCCCTATAGTTCATGTCCATGGGTCATACTTATAAATTCTTTGGCTTCTACATTTCCTACACTATTCTTACCCTCCCCCTGTCTATTTTCCACCTATCATTTATGCTATTTATTCTCTGTACCTTTGCCCCCACTCTCCCCCTCCTACTCCCCTATTGATAACCCTCCATGTGATTTCCATTTCTGTGGTTCTGTTTCTGTTCTAGTTGTTTGCTTAGTGTTCTTTTGTTTTGGTTTTAGGTGTGGTTGTTAATAACTGTGAGTTTGCTGTCATTTTTACTGCTCATATTTTTTATCTTCTTTTTCTTAGATAAGTCCCTTTAACATTTCATAGAATAATGGCTTGGCCTTATCTGAGAAGCACTTTATCTGCCCTTCCATTTTAAATGATAGCTTTGCTGGATACAGTAATCTTGAATGTAGGTCCTTGCCTTTCATGACTTGGAATACTTCTTGCCAGCCCCTTCTTGCCTGTAAGGTCTCTTTTGAGAAATCAGCTGAGAGTCTTATGGGAACTCCTTTGTAGGTAAATGTGTCCTTTTCTCTTGCTGCTTTTAAGATTCTCTCCTTCTGTTTAGTCTTGGGTAATGTAATGATGATGTGCCTTGGTGTGTTCCTCCTTGAGTCCAGCTTCTTTGGGACTCTATGAGCTTCCTGGACTTCTTGGAACTCTATTTCCTTTGCCAGACTGGGGAAGTTCTCCTTCATTATTTGTTCAAATAAGTTTTCAATTTTTTGTTCTCCCTCTTCTCCTTCTGCCACCCCTGTAATTCGGATGCCGGAACGTTTCAAGATGTCCTCGAGGTTCCTAAGCCTCTCCTCATTTTTCTGAATTCTTGTTTCTTCATTCTTTTCTGGTTGGATGTTTCTTTCTTCCTTCTGGACCACACCATTGATTTGAGTCCCAGTTTCCTTGGCATCACTATTGGTTCCCTGTACATTTTCCTTTGTTTCTCTTGGCATAGCCTTCGTTTTTTCATCTAGTTTTTGAACAAATTCAACCAATTCTGTGAGCGTCTTGATAACCAGTGTTTTGAACTGTGCATCCGATAGGTTGGCTATCTCTTCGTCGCTTAGTTGTATTTTTTCTGGAGCTTTGATGTGTTCTGTCATTTGGGCCATTTTTTTTTTTTTTGTCTTGGCGTCTGTTACTTAAAGGGGCGGAGCTTTAGGTGTTCCCAGGGGCGGGCTAATGCTGGTAGCTTTGCTGTGATGCTGTATGTGGGGGAGGGGCCAAGAGGGAGCAATGGTGCCCGCTCCACTCTCCACCAGATTTCAGCCACTCCCTCTGCTACCCACAATCAAACTGGGCCCCTCTGGTGCTGGTTCCCGAGTGGGTGGGCTTGTGCACACTCTATGCCCCTGTGGGTCTCTCCAACGACCTCTCCTCTGAGGCTGGGAGTCTCTCCTGCTGCCCCCCCAACCCCCACGGGCGTTTTCAATCAGAGGTTTGAGGCTTTATTTCCCCGAGCTGGAGCCCTGGGTTACGCGGTCTGCTTCGCTCCCCGCTGTTTATCCAGGTTTATCTGTGTGTGAGTGTGGGGCCGTGGGGTGCTACCCGCTGCTCTGCCTGCCCCGTTCTCTGCCACTCTGAGTCCGGCCCTCTCGGTTTATCTGTGCACGAATGTAGGGCCGCAGGGTCTGCTAGTGGTCAGACTGCCTGCCCCTTTCGTCCTACACTCCGCCAGTCTTGGTCCCGCCACAGCCACGCGAGTCCTCTCCGCCCCGGTGCCCGTCTCAGCCCCTCCTACTGGTCTGGATGTATGTTTCCTTTTTATCTACCTGGTGTCGGACTTCCTTGCCGTTCGATTTTCCGTCAGTTCTGGTTGTGCGAGGAGGCACAGTGTGTCTACCTACGCCGCCATCTTGGTTCTCTCAAGAATCTTTAATGGTAGAATTCCAGGCACAGTGACAAGCACAGAAAAAGAATTTAGGGGATCCAAGATGGTGGAGGAGGAAGTGGAAGGTACACTCACCTCTTCCCAGGACCAATCTGGAATTACGACTAAATTGTAGAGAAATCATCCTGAATAACCAACTGAACACAAGCTGGAGAGAAGCCTTTAAACCAAGGACAGAATTTGGGAACAGGAGGTCCAGAGCACTCTTGTGAGCATTTGTGACCACCAAAGTTCAGATATCCTAGAGGAGCAGGGAGCCTCTGTACCCACTTGTCATGGGGACATGTGTGAGCAAGTTTTCTACCAGTGACATTTACAGGTTGGCAACTCAGAATGCTGTTTAATATTTATTTTACTTCCTTTCTGCCCTTTACTTTTTATAGCTTCTCCTTCCAATCTCCCTCCCAGTGAACGAAATCAAATCTAGGATCTTATGAGGATCTCCAGCTATTGAGTCAAGAAGGTCATCCCAAATCACGACTGTTAGAATTTAGGTTCCTTATTGGGTTTACTTCTAGATAAATGGGAGCTGAGAAAATTTGGGTAAGACTTCTGATTTGAGATCCTATAATCAGGGACACATTAGGAACTTGTGTTCTTCCTCGGGTGGTGGTGAGAGAACCTCAGTTCTGCTTTGACAGTGGATGAATTTGTGTGAACTTGGCAACAACTCAGGCTTGAAGAAACCAGCTAGGCTCCAGCCTGGTGTCATGTTTACTTGTTTGATTACTTTTGGTAGTGTGAAAAGGGAAATCAAACACCAACAATGTCATGGACATACCCTTAAAGCAACTCTTTTTGTTCAGTCAGGGAATATTTCACTGAATTATTCCTGGAATTCTCCCCTACAGGGCCCTAGGAATGGTTTGAACTTTGATTGTGGATTTTAAATGTCTCGACTTTCCTGGGTGCATGGTATAGGTGAATATAGCAAAACCTGATATTTGCATTTGGTTAGTGCCCTTTGAGGATCTGACCCTTAAAAATGTCAGCGATCACATGTCTTCTCAGGGTAAGGAATCATGACCAGCTTTTGTAGTAGCTCAAGTAGGACCCCTAGTGACAACATTGGGGCTGTTGTTGCCTCCACATCTAGGTCCGCTGGCTCTAGGGTCAGCCCATCCTGGTAAAGGAAAGTTCCCTTGGATTTGCTTCGAGGACATCCCAGCCTCTGGCACAATGGCCTCAAGCAGACTCCAGTTCCCAACAGGCCTCTCTGCTCATGACTAGGCTGCCTCCAAGTGTTTCTGCAGCTTCTCCAACTATCTAAACCTTCCCCTCCTCACACTTAGCTTTTTCCCATGACATCCTCGCAGGCCGTGATTCTCCCCCTCATGCTTCATCCATGTCCACATCTCCCTCTGAAGGAGGAAGCTCCTGCAGGCTCTGCCAGCTGCAGGCCTCTCCCTTTCATCCCTCCCTGTGAGGTCTAGTCCTCTCTTTCACAGGACCTTCCTCTTCCCTAGGGAACCATGCAGCACAGAGGTGTGGGGATCTCATCAATATTGCCTGTGGGCGGGTCTCAAATTCAGATCTTTAACATTCTCTCTAAAAGAGGTCTAGTGCCAAGAGAATGAAAGAAAAAAAGCCACAGACGGAGAGAAAAATCTTTGCAAAAGACTCATCTGATAAAGGACTTTTGGAGTCCTTTTAAAAGTCTATATTTTAAAGTATTTTTTTAATAATGTATTTATTTATTTTTATTCAGTTAACAATTGTCTGCATTTTCTCCCCTTCCCTCCACCCCACCCCAGCCAGTCCCACCTCCCTCCCCCACTTCTACCCTCCCCCTTGATTTTGTCCTTGTGTCCTTTATAGTAGCTCCTATAGACCCCTCTCCCCACTATCCCCTCCCCACTCCCCTCTGGCTATTGTTACAATGTTCTTAATTTCAATGTCTCTGGTTATATTTTGTTTGCTTTTTTCTTTTGTTGATTATGTTCCAGTTAAAGGTGAGATCATATGGTATTTGTCCCTCACCGCCTGGCTTATTTCACTTAGCATAATGCTCTCCAGTTCCATCCATGCCATTGCAAAGGGTATAAGCTCCTTCTTTCTCTCTGCTGCGTAGAATTCCATTGTGTAAATGTACCATAATTTTTGGATCCGCTCATTTGCTGATGGGCACTTAGGTTGCTTCCAGGACTTGGCTATTGTAAATTGTGCTGCTATGAACATTGGGGTCTATTTTTTAAAAAAATTCAAACATAAAGTTGCACTAGTAGGGTTGAAATAAGACTTTTTTTTTATTCAGCTTTAAATTCGTGTTCCAAGTTGAACTCACTCCCTATAATGACTCTAGATTTGTATATACATTTTTATAAATCTCCTACTTTTATGTGAGCATAATTACACTGTAGCATTTTTTTTCTTTTAAAAGCTTTAGTTTGTTAAAAGACAACACTTAAAATATCTTGTAATTTATGTAACCATGTTTTGGCATTAATTTTTTTGTATACTGGTGGCCTCCCACAAATGGAAGTAGTTAGGTTCCCTCGCAAATATAGAGGGCCCCATCTTTAGTCTCTTTCACAGGCTGTCAATGTCTTATCCCTCAGGCTCCTTTTCTTCCTCCTGTAGTCTTCTACCCAAGCCTCCCATTCCACAAGCAATCCTGAGATGGGCCTCCTCTCCTATCATTCCTCTTTGTGACCTTCAAGGCCTCATGTCATTTTGCTCCAACTCACCTGGCTTTGTCAGCTTGTAGACCTCCTTCCCTCAGAGGCCCAGCCAATCTGCAGAGCTTCCTCCTCAAGCGCATGAGCTGCTACCCTGGCTGGAGCTTCTATAATACCTAAGTCCCATGAGGGCAAATGAGGACATAGAGGGTATTCTAATTCTGCAATTCCTGGTGTTGTCATGAGCTTGGATTTGTTACTTGGGAGAAAGGAGATATGCAGGTGAAACTGAAGGTTAAGAATCTCATAGTATTGAATTTGTTTGGAAGTGTAAACTCATAATTTATGTTAAAATGTTAAATGTATTTTATTCAATAAAAGACCACAAAATAAGACTAATCAATAGTAGTAAGCACATTTATACTAAAATCGTGGTTTCTAAACACCCTTCTTCACTGAATGAAACTAGAGGTTCATGGAGAAATGGCTGATTCCAGGTCTGGTGCAGGAGATTTACAAGGTGAGTTTGGAACACCTGGTCATATGAGAGAGCAAGACAGCTACCCAAGACTACCAGAGTCACGTTCAAAGGACTCAGAAGACAACTTGAATAATTCCCACTGGCCAAAGATGGGACAGCCACCTGGGCATCAATAATAATAAGAACTGTAATAGATTGTAAACATATTAAGTCTGCTTAAATCCACAAGTTCATATGGTGCTACAAACAAACAAACTCACTGTCACTATTGGGAACCTACTCATTGTTTTGAAAAAATGGTACATAAGAGGGAAGAAACTGAGCATTTATCCTTTTCTTACATCAACTGTGCCACTGAGTAATCAAATAGTAGACAAGAGGAAAGTTTTCTTTACAGATACATTCCTACTATTGAATGGAGAGGCATAATGGAAGTAGAATGCCACCATTTCCCCACCCTGGGGAGTGTATGAAGCTGTAGCTTCCTAATGAAGCAGGTAGGCTCATTTTCCAATTCAGTTCCCAAGTTTATTAGGCTTCTTAATGTCTGATTCCCTTTGCTTCTGTCCTTAGTATCTAGTTACCTACACGAACAACAGTTCTTTATTTATCTCAGCTTAATAGAAAATGTCTGTTTCTCCAATCACCTTTTTTTTTTATATAATATGATTTATCTGAAGATTTACAGGGAAAACCTAAGGCCAAATTTTTATTTCTTTTTAAATAGAGAATATTTTATTTACTTGTTTTGCTTTATTTTTATTGTTGACACTATTACAGATGTCCCCATTCCCCCACCCCTTGCCACCTCCACCCAGACCCTTTCCCACTTCCCTGTGGCCATCACAGTGTGGTCACTGTTGTCTGTGTTTATGAGTTATGCATATATGTTATTTGTCTAATCCATTTTGCAACCCTAATAAATGTAGACATTGACGATCAACTTCTGCTAGCATTATAACAACCAGGTATGACATGCCTCCTGATGAAAGAACAATCACCATCTGTGACATAGTCTTGCCCCAGAAATCAAACCTGAATCTGATCAAGCCTCTAGCTCCAACTACCAATTTAGAAAATGCAGAGAACATGTAACTCCCATGCTTCTCAAGCTCCAGAATGTTCATGAATCACTGGGGAGCTTGTGAAATTGAAGTTCTGATCCAGCAGTTCTGGGGTGAGCCTGAGATAGTTGGTGTTTCCATCAAGGCCCTGGATGCTGCTGCTGCTGCTGCAACAATTGGAGCACATTCACTCTGAGCAATGAGGGTTAGGTAACCTCCTGGAGATGCAAACAGCAAAGTCTACACCATGGTGAACTCTACAGGATGAAGAACATAATTTTTTCCCCCAACAAATAAATTTCAAGAGAGAAAGGAGATTAAAAGAGTCGTAAGAGACATATTAACCAGTCATAATGGATTAATGATTTCAGCAAAAATCATTAATCCATTATGATTTATAATCTTGTTTGGATTTTGATTTCAGCAAACTAAAAAAACAAAAAACACAAATGGTGACATTTATTAGATAACTGGAAATTCGACAAGATTTCCAATCGACAAGATTAATTTCCTAGGGCTGCCTAACAAAGTACTGCAAACTGTAGTACTTTGGCTTAGAATAACAGAAATTTATTGTCTCATATGTCTAAAGGCTAGAAGTTCAAAATCAAGCTGGTACTGGCAGGGCTATGCTCTCTCTGATGGCACCAGGGAAGGATAATTATTTGCCTTTGGTAGCCCAATGGCTCATGAGCCCCATGGCTCTGGTAGTTCCTTGGCTCATGACAGCACAACTCCAATTTTACATTGCATTTTCCTTGTATCTCTTCCCATAATATTTCCTCTATGTTTTGGTGTCCAAGTTTCCTTTCTATTAGGACACCAGTCAGATCAGATCAGGGCCCACACTAATGACCTCGTTTTAGTTTAATCACCTCTATAATGATCCTATTGCCAAATAAGGTCAGGATTAGGGGTTAGGATTTCAACATATGAGGGGCAACCCCCCAAAACCATAATTATCTTCTGGAGGGTGAGTCCCTTATAGTAGAGGCCTCCCTAGCTACCTGAGTATTCTAGGAACCCATATGTATCTGTACCAGCTGGCATTGTGAGAGGCTGCATTCAACTTTAGTGAATTTGTTTTTTGAAGACTCAGTGCATTTGCCTTTTTCATGATGGGTGGTTTATGGACACACCTGCCCACACTGTGCTGAGTGTTCAGCAGTTTTTGACCAAAAATGGCATGGGGATATCCATGCCCCACCCTCCCTATTCACCGGATCTCACCCAGAGCAACTGTTTTTTTGTTTCCCCAGATGAAAAAGTCCTCAAAGGGAAGTGTTTTGCTGATGTGGAAGAGGTGGGGGGGTGGGGGGGTGGGAAGCAGAAGAACCAAAAGGTATCAAAATTGATAAGTTCAAAAACTGTTTTTGAACAGTGGAAAAATGTCCGATAGGCGTATGAATCAAGTGGAGAGTATTTTGGAGGTGACTGAGGTTTAATTATGTAAGAATAAATACACAATTTTTAATAAATAAATTCCATTTTTTTGGTCCCCCCTTGTATCTTTTTCAGAGGGGAGGGGGGCGGGATACAATTCAAATCACAACACTAGATGTTTGATAATATTAAGAAAATGATGTTAATTTTTTAAAGAGGTGTTACAATGATATGATTATGTTTAAAAAGTTTCTTTTTCCTTCAGAGATACATACTAAAACATTTGCAGATGAAATTCTGTGATATATATATATGGTTTGCTACACAACAACATAGGATCAATTATGGGGTAAATACATGGCAACAATAGATGAAGCAATATTGGCTCTGAGTTAATTGTTGAACCTCGGTAATGGATAGGTATATGAGGGAACATTAAATATTCTGTTTACAATTACAAAAGTTTGAAAATTTTGATAATAAATGTAAAACAAAAAAATATGAATAGTAACAAAAATGAAAAACTTCCCACATAGCTGACTTGGCCCCATCCTTACACCCCATGTAGGATCCCCCCCAGGCCCTCCTTCTCTCACTAGAGAAGTCCCCTTTTATAGGCAGTCTGGCTTGAGCTTCCCTCATGAGTTCTGCAGGAACCTCTGGGGCCCAGACATCTTGGTGGGCTGCACACAGCCCCTCTCCCCCTGAAACTTCCTCCACTCCGCTCCCACATTGTACCTTCCCTTCAGTCAGCTTTCCCTGCACAGGAAAATGCCTGGCTGCAGTCTTTGCCCTCTTGGGGGCAGCCACTACTCAGGGAAGAGATGCCGTAGCCACAGTGCTGCAACAGGCTCTGAGCTCAGGTGGGGGGTCGGGGCACTTCCCTGGGCCCCATCTTCTACACCCAAGGGCAGGCCACATGGCCTTTGAAGAGGCAGTGGCTTGGGCTTCATCTGAAAAGAATTTGGCATGGTTCTACTTGTGATCATTTCTTTCCCAGCTCACTGAGGTGCTCTGGGCCAGGGCTCAGGTTCAGGGCATTAAGGCCCAATATTCCCCTGTCAGGGATGTTCTGTTTGTTGGGGAAAGAGATCCACAAGCAGAGGGTGGCCTCTCCCTCTAAGAGTGAGGCAGCCTTATAGAATATTAAATAATATGGACAAGGCAGAATAGCATTTTGATGAATTGTAGGATCTTATGATTGTTTAAATTGCACAGATTAACACCTTTAAGAAAGAGAGAGAAGATATTATAAGAAAACAATATAAGAAGTGTGAAAACAGACTTCTGGCCAGATGGAAGCATAGGTAGATATACTTTGCTTCCACACACAACCAAAAGGACAACAACAATTTAAAAAAAGTAACCAGAACTAGCAGAGAATCAAACTCTATGGAAATCTGACAACCAAGGAGTTAAAAGAAGAAACATTCATTCAGACTGGTAGGAGGGGTGGAGATGGGCAGCCAGGGCGGAGAGGACATGTGGCAAGGTGGCGGCTAAGAGAGTGGGTGGAAGAGGCAGTGGCCGGCAGCCAGGTGGCCCCACATTTGCATGCAGATAAACTGGGAGGAACAACTGGGGAGTGAGACAAATTGCACAACCCAGGATTCCCACTTGGGGAAATAAAGCCTCAAAACCTTTGGCTGTAAAAAGCTGCGGGGGGTTGTGGCAGAAACTCCCAGCCTCACAGTAGTTTGTTGGAGAGACCTATAGGATCCTAGAACATACCCACCCGCCCAGGAATCAGCACCAGAAGGGCCCAGTTTGCTTGTGGGTGGCAAGGGAAGTGACTGAAAGCTGGCCATGAGCTTAGCAAGTGGCATTATTCCCTCTTGGACCCCTCCCCCACATACAGCACCACAACGCAGCAAATTGGATTGCCCTGCCCTGGCAAATACCTAAGGCTTTGCTCCTTACAACATGACAGACACACAAAAGCAAAAAAATATGGCCCAAATGAAAGAACAGATCAAAGCTCCAAAAAAATACAATTAAGTGATGAAGAAAAGCCAACCTATCAGATGCAGAGTTCAAAACACTGGTAATCAGGATGCTCACAGAAATGGCCGAGTATAGCCACAAAATAGAGGAAAGAGTGAAGGCTGTACAAAATGAAATAAAGAAAAATATACAGGGAACCAACAGTGAAAGGAAGGAAACTGGGACTCAAATCAATGGTGTGGACCAGAAGGAAGAAAGAAACATCCAACCAGAAAAGAATGAAGAAACAAGAATTCACAAAAATGAGGAGAGGCTTAGGAACCTCAGGGACATCTTTAAATGTTCCAACATCCGAATTATAAGGGTGCCAGAAGGAGAAGATGGAGAGCAAGAAATGGAACACTTATTTGAAAAAGTAATGAAGGATAACTTCCCTAATCTGGCAAAGGAAATAGACTTCCAGGAAGTCCAGGAAGCTCAGAGAGTCCCAAAGGAGTTGGACCCAACGAGGAACATACCAAGGCACATTGTAATTACATTACCCAGGATTAAAGATAAGGAGAGAATCTTAAAAGCAGCAAGAGAAAAGGAGACAGTTACCTACAAAGGAGTTCCCATAAGACTGTCAGCTGATTTCTCAAAAGAAACCTTGTAGGCAAGAAGGGGCTGGAAAGATGTATTCCAAGTCATGGAAGACAAGGACCTACATCCAAGATTAATGTATCCAGCAAAGCTATCATTTAGAATGGAAGGGCAGATAAAGTGCTTCCCAGACAAGGTGAAGCTAAAGGAGTTCATCATATGAACTCCTTTATGATTATATGATTATATGAAATGTTAAAGGGACTTATCAAAGAAAAAGATGATAAAAAATATGAACAGTAAAAATGACAAGAAACTCACAACTATCAACAATAGAACCTAACAAAAATAAAAACAAAATAAGCAAACAACTGGAACAGGAACAGAATCATAGAAATGGAATTCACATGGAGGGTTATCAGCAGGTAGTGGAGGGATAATGGGGGAAAAGGTACAAGGAATAAGAAGCATAAATGGTAGGTACAAAATAGACAGGGGGAGGTTAGGAATAGTATAGGGAATGGAGAAGCCAAAGAACGTATATGTATGACCCATGGACATGAACAAGGGGGAATGCAGGATGGAGGGGAATAAAGGGGAGAAAAAAAATGGGACAACTGTAATAGCATAATCAAAATATATTTTTAAAAAAGAAGCAAGAAAACAAGGCTTATATGAAATGGCCCTTGACCTTTTCTGAGTCACCTCGCAGACCCCCGTCCTGCTGGTTTCCCCAAGAGCTCTCCTCAGAGACTCACTTCTGGGACTTCCTGGAGGCAGGCATCTCTCCCAGGAGCCCTCACCCATAACTATGATCCCACGGGGATGGAGGGGAAGAGGGAGGAAACTAAGGAAGAAGGTTGGTGTCTTAGAGTCTGCTAAGGACAAGAGTCTTGGCCTCAAGGCCTCCCAGCACAGGCTGGGAGGACTGTGTCCTAGCTTCCTTCATACAAAGCTACAGAGAGGTTGGCTGTAGGTCAGCCATAGATGTGTTTTAGCTTATTAGGCATGGTAAATTCTTTCCATACCTGTTTGTTCGCACCTACTGTCAACTACATTTCTAAGTCCCTGGGAAACAACAGTGAACACAAGAGACAAAAATCTCTGATTTCAGGAGTGGGGCTGACAAGAAACAATAAAGACAGCAAAGAAGTAAATTGCAGTAAGTGTTAGGGATGTATGCATTGAAAACACTGAAAAAGGGAGCAGAATAAGGGGGTAGCTGTGGCTAACATGCAGATGTCACCTAAAGAAAACCCTGAGTTTAGGATCTCTTAAAGAATAAGACTCTCTGGCAACCCCCCCTGAGCTTGGATCCTGATTGGCAAGTATGTGTGGGGGCCACAGCTGTGGTGCCCTTCATTAGCTACAGTCCACAGTGCTCCTTAATGCCTCCCAGGGCCCACCTCACTCATTTATGCTTTCTGCCTATTTATGTGGACATCAACATGGGATAGGAGTATACACATGATTGTCCTTCAGCATTTTGAAGTGTGGGACAGGGCTGCTCAAACTTTATTTATTTATTTTTATTAAAATTTTTTTTTGTTGTTATTCAGTTACAATTGTCTGCATTTTCTCCCCTTCCCTCCACCCCATCCCAAGAAATCCCACCTCCCTCCCCCATCTTTACCCTCCCCCTTGATTTTGTCCTTGTGTCCTATATAGTAGCTCCTACACACACCTCTCCCCACTATCCCCTCCCCACTCCCCTCTGGCTATTGTTACATTGTTCTTAATTTCAATGTCTCTGGTTATATTTTGTTTGCTTTTTTCTTTTGTTGATTATGTTCCAGTTAAAGGTGAGATCATATGGTATTTGTCCCTTACTGCCTGGCGTATATGATTTACCATAATGCTCTCCAGTTCCATCCATGCTGTTTGTTGCAAAGGGTATAAGCTCCTTCTTTCTCTCTCCTGCATAGAATTCCATTGTGTAAATATACCATAGTTTGGGGATCCACTCGTTTGCTGATGGGCACTTCGGTTGCTTCCAGTACTTGGCTATTGTAAATTGTGCTGCTATGAACATTGGGGTGCATAGATTCTTTTGGATTCGTGTTTCAGGGTTCTTAGGGTATAATCCCAGCAGCGGAATTGCTGGGTCAAAGGGCAGTTCCGTTTCTAGTTTTCTGAGGATATTCCATACTGTTTTCCACAGTGGCCTCACCAGTCTGCATTCCCACCAACAATGCACTAGGGTTCCCTTTTCTCCACATCCTCTCCAACATTTGTTTGTGGATTTGTTTATGTTGGCCACTCTGACTGGTGTGAGATGGTACCTCATTGTGGTTTTAATTTGCATCTCTCTGATGGTTAGTGATGCTGAGCATCTTTTCATATGTCTCTGGGCCCTCTGTATGTCTTCCTGGGAGAAGTGTCTGTTCAAGTCCTTTGCCTATTTTTTTAATTGGGTTGTTTGTCTTCCTGGAGTGGAGTCGTGTGAGTTCTTTATATATTTTGGAGATCAGGCCCTTGTCTGAGGTATCATTGGCAAATATGTTTTCCCATTCTGTTGGTTCTCTTTGTAATTTGGTGCTGTTTTCTTTAGCCATGCAGAAGCTTTTTATTTTGATGAGGTCCCATTTGTTTATTCTTTCCTTTATGTCCCTTGCTTTAGGGGACATGTCTGTGAGGATGTTGCTTCGTGGAATGTCTGAGATCTTCCTGCCAATGTTTTCCTCTAGGACTTTTATGGTGTTATGACTTATATGTATATGTAAGTCTCTTATCCACCTTGAATTTACTTTTGTGTATGGTGTAAGTTGGTGATCGAGTTTCATTTTTTTGCACGTAGCTGTCCAGATCTCCCAACACCATCTGTTGAAGAGGCTGTTTTTGCTCCATTTTATGCTCCTGCCTTCTTGGTCAAATATTAATTGACTGTAGAGACTTGGGTTTATTTCTGGGCTCTCTGTTCTGTTCCATTGGTCTATGTGCCTGTTTTTATGCCAGTACCAGGCTGTTTTGATTACAGTGGCCTTGGAATACAGTTTGATATCAGGTATTGTGATCCCTCCTGCTTTGTTCTTTCTCAAAATTGCTGCAGCTATTCGGGGTCATTTATGGTTCCATATAAATTTCTGAAATGTTTGTTCTATATCTGTGAAATATGTCATTGGTACTTTAATAGGGATTGCATTGAATGTATAAATCGCTTTGGGTAGCATGGCCATTTTGATGATGTTAATTCTTCCAATCCATGAGCATGGTACATGCTTCCATTTGTTTGTGTCTTCCTTAATTTCTTTCTTCAGTGTTGTGTAGTTTTCTTAGTACAGGTCTTTTACCTCCTTGGTTAAGTTTATTCCTAGGTACTTTATTTTTCTTGTTGCTATATCAAATGGGATTTCTGTTTCTGCTGTTTCATTTTTGGTGTACAAGAATGCCTTTGATTTCTGAGTATTGACTTTGCATCCAGCTGGTTTTTTTGTGGAGTCTATAGGATTTTCCATGTACACTATCATGTCATCTGCAAACAATGACAGTTTCATTTCCTCCTTTCCAAGTTGGATTCCTTTTATTTGTTTTTCTTGTCTGATTGCTTGACTTCCAATATTATGTTGAAGAGGAGTGGTGAGAGAGGGCATCCTTGTCTTGTTCCTGATCTTAGTGGGAAAGCTCTAAGTTTCTGTCCATTGAATATGATGTTGACTGTAGGTCTCTCATATATGGCCTTGAATATGTTGAGGAATGCTCCCTCTATTCCCACTTTGCTGATTGTTTTTATCAGAAATGGGTGCTGTACCTTATCAAATGCTTTTTCTGCATCTATTGATATGATCATGTGATTTTTGAGTTTGCTTTTGTTTATGTGGTGTATTATGTTTATTGATTTGTGAATATTGTATCATCCTTGCATCCCTAGGATGAATCCCAGTTGATCATGGTATTGATCTTTTTAATGTATTGCTGGTTGCAGTTTGCCAATATTTTGTTGAGGATTTTAGCATCTATATTCATCAGCGATATGGGCCTGAAGTTTTCCTTCTTTGTTATGTCTTTATCTGGTTTTGGGTTTAGGTTGATGCTGGCTCCATAAAAAGAGTTTGGAAGTCTTCCACCTTCCTGACTTTTTTGAAATAATATGTGGAGGATGGGGGTTAGCTCCCTCTTAAATGCTCTGTAGAATTCTCCTATGGAACCGTCTGGTCCAGGGCTTTTGTGTTTCGGAAGCTTTTTCATTACTGTTTCAATTTCATCAGGTTTTATTGGTCTATTCAGGCTTTCTTCTTCGTCTTCTTTGAGTTTTGGAAGGTTATATTTTTCTATAAATGTGTCCATTTCATCTAGCTTTTCACATTTCTTGGCCTACAGTTCTTTGTAGTACTTTGTTACAGTCTTTGTATTTCTGTGGTATCAGTTGTAGTATCTCCTCTTTCATTTCTGATTGTGTTTATTTGGTTCCTCTCTCTTTTTTTCTTAATGAGCCTGCTTAAGGGCTTGTTGATTTTGTTTATATTTTCAAAGAACCAGCTCCTGGATTCATTGATCCTTACAATTGTGGTTTAATTCTGCTCTGATCTTTGTTATTTCCTTCCTTGTACTTGCTTTGGGTTGTCTTTGTTGTTGTTCCTCGAGTTCTTGTAGGTGTAGGGTTAGGTTGTTTATTTGAAATGTTTCTATTCTTTTTAGGTAGGCCTGTATTGCTATGAACTTCCCTCTCAGGACTGCCTTTGCTGTGTCCCCTAGGTTTTGGATTGTTGTGAGTTCATTTTCATTTGTTTCCAGAAACTATTTGATTTCTTCCTAATCTCATTCTTCACCCATTGATTTTTTAATAGCAAGCTTTTCAATCTCCATGTTTTTTAGTGTTTTGGGTTTTTTTTTCCTTGAGATTTGTTTCTAGTTTCAGTCCCTTGTGGTCAGAGAAAATCCTTATATGATTTCAATTTTCTTGAATTTGTTGAGGTTTGTTTTGTGTCCTATCACGTGGTCTATCTTTGAAAATGTTCCATGTGCACTTGAAAAGAATGTGTCTTTTTCTTCTTTGGAATGAAGGACTCTATATATATCACTTAATTGCATTTGATCTAGGGCATTGTTCAATGCCACAATATCTTTGTTGATATTTTGTTTGGAAGATCTGTCCATCTTTGACAGTAGGGTGTTAAAATCCCCTACTATAATTGTGTTGCTGTCAGTATCTTTCTCGAAGTCCTCCAAGATTTTCTTTCTGTATTTGGGTGCTCCTATTTTAGGTGCATATATGTTTACAATGTTTATGTCTTCTTGGTGGATTTTTCCTTTGCATATTTTGAAGTGACCTTCTGGGTCTCTTTTTATGGCCCCTTTTTAAAGTCTATTTTTTCTGATATGAATATTGCTACCCCGGCTTTTCTTTTCCTGTCCATTTGCTTGGAAAATTTGTTTCTAGCCCTTCACTTTCAGTCTGTGTAGGTCATTTGTCCTGAGGTGGGTCTCTTGTAGGCAGCATATGTGTGGATCATGCTTTCTTATCCATTCAGCTACTCTATGTCTTTTGATTGAAGCATTTAATCCATTTATGTTTAAGGTTATTATTGATAGGTACTTATTCATTACCATTTTTTTCTACCTGTGTTCCTGTCTCTCTCTCTCTCTTTTCCTTCCTTTCCTTAAAGTAGTCCTATTAGCATCTCTTGCAGAGGTGGTTTGGTGGCAGTATATTCTTTTAGACTTCTTTTGTCTGGGAAACTCCTTATTTGGCTTTCCTGATTGAGAGCCTTGCTGGGTAAAGTAGTCTTGGTTGCAGGCCTCTGGTTCTCATTACTGGGTATATTTTTTGCATTCCCTTCTGGCTTGGAATGTTTCCATTGAGAAGTCAGGTGCTAACTTTATGGGGCTCCCTTGTATGTTACCTCCTGTTTCTCCCTTGTTGCCTTTAAGGTCCTCTCTTTGTGTTGGAATTTTGCCATTTTAATTATGATGTGTTTTGCAGTGGGCCTCTTTGGGTTCCTCTTGCTTGGGACTCTCTGTGATTCCTGGTTTTGTGTGACTTTTTCTCTCCTCAGATTAGGGAAATTTTCCATCATTACTTTTTCAAACAGGTTTTCTATCCCTTGCTCTTCTTCTTCTCCTTCTGGTATCCCTATTATACGGATATTATTACATTTCATGTTGTCCTGCATTTCCCTTAACCCTTCTTCATTCTTTCTGAGCCTCTTTTCCTTTTCTTGCTCTTTCTGGGTGTTTTTTTTCTACCTTGTCCTTTAGTCTCCTGATCCGATCCTCTGCTTCATCAAGTCTGCTTTTCATTCCTTCTACTGTGTTCTTCAATTCAGAAATTGTATTCTTCATTTCCTCTTGGCCCTTGTTGATAGTTTCTATTTTCTTTTTCATGTTGATATAGTTTGCAGTGAGTTCATTGTAGTTTCCCTGTAGTTTTTGGTAATTCTGTGTGAGCTCATTCAGCTTCCTTATAACCAATTATTTGAACAGAATATCTGATAGTTGACCTGCCTCTTTTTCATTTAGCATTGTTTCTGAGACTTCCCTCTTTCCTTTCATTTGGGGATTGTTTCTTTGTCTTCCCATTGTTTGTGAGACTCTTCCTCTTAGCCTATGCTTCTTAAGTTGCTCTGTTCTGACCCCCTGAATTTATGGTGTAAACTTCTGTGGTAGAATACCTGTTGGATTCACTGGTACAGTGTCCTTGATCTGCCGATCTTACTGATCTTGGACTGTGGTTTATGTGGGCTCTGTGTATGTCTTTGAGTTTTGCTTATTGTTGGATCTTTCTTTGGTGGGTCCTTCCCAACAGCTGGTTATCTGAGGGTCAGTGTGTCCCCCACCTCTTGTTTTCTGTTGTGCAGGTGTGGGCAGGTTGCATTGGAGCTGGTTCTTCTATATCTACAAGGTTTTGAGACTTTTCTCTTGCTCTTGTTCAGTTGTTTGTTCTGAGTAATTTCCTCACTATTTAGTTGTATTTCCAGATAGGTCCTTGGTTGAGTTAGTGTGACTTCCACTCCCTCCTTCACCTTCTTCTGTTCTTATCTGTTGTTGATTCCTTTGTTGGTGGGTTTCCTCTTCCAGGAGGTATCCTGGTGTTCACAGCTTCTACCTACTCTTTTTTGTGATAGGTTGTGGGGGGAAAGCGAAATGGTTTAAGATAAGAGGAGTGTATTCTATGATATTTAAAGTACCAGCCCTGCTGTTGCAAAGGGTATAAGATCCTTCTTTCTCTCTGCTGCATAGAATTCCATTGTGTAAATATACCATAGTATTTTGATCCATTCATTTGCTGATGGGCACTTAGGTTGCTTCCAGTACTTGGCTATTGTAAATTGTGCTGCCATGAACATTGGGGTGCATAGGTTCTTTTGGATTGGTGTTTCAGGGTGCTTAGGGTATTATCCCAGCGGAATTGCTGGGTCAAAGGGCATGGATGGAACTGGAGAGCAGTATGCTAAGTGAAATAAGCCGGATGGTCAGGGACAAATACCATATGATCTCACCTTTAACTGGAATATAATCAACAGAAGAAAAAAGCAAACAAAATATAACCAGAGACATTGAAGTTAAGAACAATCTAACAATAGCAAGGGGGGAGTGGGGAGGGGACAGTGGGGAAAGGGGATTACAGGAACTATTATAATGGACACATGGACAAAATCAAGGGGGAGGATGGAGTTTGGGGAGGGAGGGGGGTTTGGCTGGGGTGGGGTGGAGGGATGTGGAGAAAAGGCCTACAACTCTAATTGAATAACAATAAAAATTAAAAAAAAAATAAAGTACCAGCCCTTAGAGAGGAGATAGGAGATCCTTTTGATATGTGTAGTGTTAATGGAGATAATTCACCCACCTAGCCACTTTTTAGAAAGGGTGGAAAGAAGATAAGACTCTTGTTGCTGGGGGGAAGGATTATGAGTTGGATGTAGAACCCTGTGAGCTGGTGGGAGGTCAGATTATGAAGTAAAGTGAGAGTAAAGGGTAGAAAATAGGTGTAATGTGTGAGACAATAGAGTTAACTACACCAGTAATAAAGTTCAGGAAACAGTGAAGTGGGCTGAGATCTGGGAGGGGTTCTGTGTAGTATTTACAAATGTATGGAACAGCTATTATTTACAATAGTAATGGAGCAACAACCGTATGACACAATCTATGTGATCTGGATAACTAGAATAGGGAGTATAGGTCCTAGAGTAGTGTGCTAATGGAACACAAGTGAAGTGAAAGACAGTTAATTAGCAATACACTGTGAAAGAGAGAACAGGGGGAAACCAGTCAAACAATGCAAATTAACCAGTCAAGGGAAGAATACTAAACAGAAAGAAGAGAAATACAAAAATACTAATAAAATGAGTGATGTAAGAATAATGAAAAAAAATAATACAAATATGCAATAACCTGCAAGTTCTCTGGAGTAGCAAAGTGAAATTTGTTTCACTGTCTCAGCTGTTGGGATGCCCCCTTCTTGGGTCCAACTCTGGTCTTTTCACAGTTCCAGGTTTTATTGTCTCACCTGTGGGAATTAAAGGGGAAAAAAAAGATGAAGAAGGAAGGAAGAAGAGATATAAAGGGAAAGAAAGAAGGAATAGGACAAGAAAGAAGGAAAGAGTGGAAGAAGCTGTTAAAAGAAAAAAAGAATAAAGAATTACTTAAAAAAAAAAAAAAAAAAAAGAAGCCTCCTGCTGTCTTCAAACTGGCCAAGCCAGTTTTGCTGGTCTTTTTGGCTGCAGCCAACTCAGGGGGCCTAGCCCAGTTGTTCTCTGTTCAGGACCAGCACTGGGGCAGCCTCCAGCCCAGCTCTCCAGCAGCCCCCCGACCCACAGGTTCAGGCACTCACCCTCCTCCCAGCTTGTGTGCCAGTGCCGGGGGGTGGGGGGGGGGCGGGGGCGGTGGGGGGCCTTATGTGGTAGGCACTCTCCCTGATGCCTCGGAAGTGTGCCTGGAGGCCCTCCGAAGTGCGCACCCGGCCCCCCCGCCCCCCCCTCCCCAGGCTTCGGTTTTGGGCTCGATGCCTCCCACACCCTTGTGGGAGCGCTGGGCAGCTGGGTGGAGAGGAGACTGGAGCTGCTGCTGCAGGAGAATTCCCCAAACTGTCCCCCAGTGTCTTTTTCTTTTTGAGAAAGTCATCCTGCTCAGTCCTGCCGCTCCATACAAGGAAGGGCCTGTCCTCTCACATAGCCCACCTCCCCAGCTAGACTGGGGACTGTCTGGGTCAGGGGTTGACAGGGCCCAACTCTCAACTCTCCCCAGCCTGTGCCCACAGTGTCCATGTGTTTACCACTTCATCCTTATTCCCCTCCCTGGGGCTTCAAGCAACCAGGTCTGTCTTGGTGCTGCTCAAGCCTTGTTTGGCAGTGGAGGGAGCCATTAACCCGGCTGTCTCCCAGGAGTCCTGAGGCAGGCCCCACTGGCATGGGCCTGGGGCTGCAATTGCCCTGGTCCCTGCACTGGCCCCAGGGACCTTTTTGTCCTGAAGCAATCCCTTTACTGTCTATTTTTTCAGTGTCCTGTATACTTTTTGGTATCCTATCTTCATAAATGCTGGGGTATTGTTGGCTGTTCGCTTTATTCTTCAGTAGATCAGCTAGGTGTTTCATCTGTGTGCAGGGAGATGTGGATTCCCCTCCCACCCATCTCGCCACCATCTTCCTGATTCTAACACCAGCCTTTAATATGGAAAAGCAGCTTGGGTGGGCCTATAAGTTGGGTGGGGCGGAGACTCTCCAAGGCAGGTCAAACAGTGTTAGCTAGGTTGATAGAATTTCAAATATGGCAACAGCCCACCAGCTCCATGGCCCTGCAGGGTGTGGGCTCAGAAATGGGACAATGGCCTCTGTTTGCCCTGATGCCAGACACTTCAGCCTTTCCCAGTATGCCTCTGGTGCCCTTCAAGCTGCCACCCCAGCACTAGAGCTCAGATGGAGTGAATCTGAATAGGTGAATCCATGTGCAGGTTCTTAAAGAAGAACTTCTTGGGTCTCCAGAAGTGTCTTTCACAGACTCACTCCCCACTGTTTTTTGCAGCCAGAAATTATGGGGACTTATTTTCCTGGCACTGGAACCCTGGGCTGGGACTCCTCACTCCTGAGATATCCCTCCTGAATTTTTATCCACCGTATGTGGGTGAGAGACTAGCCCACTTCACATCAGTGCTGCTCCTACCAGTCTTCATGGATATGGTTTCTTTAATTCAGTAGTTGTTAGACAGCTTGATGTCTGACAGTTCTGAGTGATGGTTATTCTATATTATAGTTGCAATTTTGATGTAGTTGTGCAAAGAGGCGAACCATGTTTGCCTATGCCACCATCTTGACCAGAAGCCTCTTAATTATTCTTATTAATTACTCTTAATTAGGGTGTTCCTATTCAATTGAGGTTTACATTGCTGTCATTTAAACTGCCCTAAAGCTTCAGAAAAATCCAGGTTCCTAGTGTCTTACGTGAGCAGTCTGGGATGTACAGGGGAGTGGATTAAAGAAAAGGTCAAAGTTCCATCTCCAAATCAGTGCGGAGATGAGGGAAGACACAGGGTACAGAGGGATGAGTGAGAACAGAGTCAATGTGGAGTCATGAGTGGTCAAGAGAATAAGAATCCTGGGGCACCTATAGAAATCTTGGGGGGGGTGAGTATTGGTCAGGCCACAGGATGAAGGATTGGTGATGTTACCCAGTGCTACTGAGCTCTTGAGTCTAGGGGCAATATAGACATACGTAGAACCCACCACACCCACACCCCACAGGGTGGGGTAGCCACATGTCAGGGCATATGACTATAACAAACTCAACTCTCAGATCATTTATTTAGTAGTCAGGTCTTTTTTTGGTTTTAAGACACAGAAACTCAACCCAAACTGACATAAGGTGGAGAAGAATGACTTATGGCTCATTCATTTAAAAAGCCAGGGTAGTTTCAGGCATGCCTGACTTAGGGGCCCATGGGTTAGCAGTGAAACCAATACCTAAACATGTTTAGGTATTAGATCATAGAATCTAGAGGTATATGTACAGGCTTTAACTAAATGTTTCAATTGCTTTTGTTGTCAAGTAGCTTATAGTCAAAGATTAAGAAAATATATTAGCCATGTTCTGAAAGGCTGCCTATAAAGCAAGTTCCAGGAGAAATGTTTAAAAGGATTCTTTACTTGAGATAACAGAAAAATATAGCTAGTTAAGTACAAAACATGATAGCTTAAACCAGTGATTTTCAACCTTTCTTATCTCATGGCACACATAAACTAATTACTAAAATTCTGTGGCACGCCAAAAATTATATTTTTTGCTAATCTGACAAAAAATAGGTATAATTTTGATTCATTCACACTAGTTGGCTATTGTTGTGTTTGTTGTTATTTTTTTAAAAATTTGACAATCTAAGGGAAAAGAGGTCAGTACTCCTGCCCTGGCACACTGGTTGAAAACTGTTGGCTTAAACAGTGGCAATAGTCACAAGATGTCTAGTTTCTGCTTTTTACTCTAAAGGTAATGCTATTGACACACAATTATGAGATATTGTGTGAAATCTTGATTCTTCAACCCAATGCCCCCTCTTCTCACAATTTTGTGTTGATGATGTAGTGTTTGTCAGCAGGAAGACATAACTCCAAGGCCACAAAGAGAATTTATAAGTTTGTTTTGTAGAAAGAATAAATGCCTTTAGGAAAGTTGTGACTAGCTGCTGCTGTCCAGAAGTCTCGTTGTACAAAATATTATCTGTGACTGCAGAAACACAGACTTTCCCTTCAATTCCCTGAAACTTGCCATTTCTTACTCAGTAGCTACATAAAAACTTCCAACTTTTGCTTTTTGGGGAAGACAGATTTGAGAGATCTTGCTCTCCCATCCTCTTGCTATGGCTAAATTGAATAACCTTTCTCTATTTCCAAGCTTGACTTACTAGTTTTTGGCTTACTAGTGCAACAGGCATATAAGCCTGAAATTTGGGATGTGATTCACTTACAACAGGACTCCAGGCTTCTTTAGCTCTTTGCTTCTGGTTTCTTTGCTGTTGGCTGTATTCTCAGGCAGAAGCACACCCCCCACCCCTCAGCCCCTTGGTGACAAGACTGAAATGCAGAATTTTGAAATGTTTGTGGGAAATTTAAAAGAAAAAGAAAAAAAGAAATATTGATGAATAATGCCAAGAGAAACCTGTGGGCAGGGTGTAGCTGGAGGGAATTTCCATAAGCAGGGTCAGGGGTTAGCTGTGAGCCTTTGCCTTTGGAGATAGACCCCTTGTTGCAAGAGAAAAGGAAAAGTTGCAGTAGAGTTGAGGCAAGAGGAAAATTAAGTGAGTGGAGGGCATTTGGGCTAAAAGAGGGCTTCTCTGAGATGAAATTTGTTCTTGGTCTAAGCCTTATATGGGTCTTGCCTTCATTTTCCCAGGCTACCTTGCAGGTAGGATGACCATGTGACCAGTCTGGTCAATGAGACATAAGCAGCTATCTGCTTGGAGGATTTCAGGCAAAGCTTTTATTGTCCTTGGGAAGGACTATGGCAACCACAGCCAGTGTTGACTCTTTCCCTGCTTCCTCCCTTGAGTCTGGAGCTATGGCAGCCATATTCTGAACCTTTTTTCTTCCTTGAGTGAAGACATGTCTGGTAGTCCCAGTTTGGGAAAGGCTCTCCCTAAACCACATGGATTAAGAATATATTTTTTAATTATAAAAGTAATACATACTCACTATAAAAATTAAGATAATATTCAGGTATGTATAATAAAAAGCAAAAGTCCCTCAGCCCCCTTCTTCCTCCAGTCCCAACTCTACAGAGGTAGCCCCAGTTAACAGACTGGGGAGAAATCCCATGACCTTTTCCTGCTCTATAGGCTATGCTGAAACTTTTCCAGCTGAATTCTATGACCTCCATCCAGATGAACACACATAGGTCAGCCTCATTATTTCAAGTAGCTCCAGAGAAGTCTCATAGTAGGTTGTATCATAGTTTATTTAGTTATTCCTCTATGAATGGACATTGAGGGGATTAACTGATGTTTTTTTTAGCTTCGTTGCCTGTTCCCAAGAAAAAAGGAGCCACTGTCATTGTCCTCATCATTTGACATTTGTGGGTTGCCACTGTATACAGGACACTATGCTCTTTTGGGGGACATGGACCAGAACCAGACAGGATCCTTGTTCTGAGGGCTTGGCTGGGTCAATTTGTCAAAAGGTAAGGTCACTGAGCACTGAATGAGTAAGTTTGGGAAGAGGGAGTTAGAATAGGTGATTGGGTGGGGTGGTCCTCACATGAAGGAGAGGTCTTTGGAGCTGAATCCGGAAGGTTGAGTAAGTGGCAGGGAAGGCTCCTAGGTGGGATAGCAGAGGCAGGGAGAATGAGCAGACTTGGTTCTCCCAGGGTGTCTGGGAAGCATCCTTCTTCCCCAAAAAGGTAAAATTAAGGCTCCAGAACTCATTATCTGGCTTTTTTAATGGCTCACAGACTCATACATGCTTCTGTGGTAGTGTTCTTTATTTTTTTCATTCTTTCGTGTTCTCAACTTTTTTAAACATAAAAATAACTAGGAAGGGTTCAAGATGCATTTTTTTAATGACATCTCAGCACTTAGGTTCCAGCAGAACATTGCTAGCAAAAAATGTCCCCTGTCACCATGGCTGCTTGCCTTTATTTGAAGTGTCTGGCTGAGCTATCTCCTTGTGACATGTTTCTTTCAGAGCAAATTACTCATGCCCCCTCACCCTCCACTGTTCTTCCAGCCCCTGCTCATTCATCCTGCAGGTGTGAAGACAGGCCCTGCCTTTGTGTGTGCAAAGCATGTCCCCCTCCCTCTAGTCCCTCTTGGATCCCCTCCAAGCCTGTCAAGGTTTTCCTTGTTCTGGTCTGTGCGGAGTGAAGGCTGATGTCTCTTGTCATCCAGGAGAGGGCTGTGCAGCCCCTAGCCCACCTTTAATATCCCCCTCCACAAAGGGCAGCCCTGTCACTCAGAGGGACTGCCATCTGCCCCTCCTCAGGTAGGAGAAAGCAGGGCTAGCAGAGCAGTCACAGTCCTCCAAAGGACAGGCTGCTGGGGAAGGGAGCAGGGGACCTGGGCAGAGAGACAGACGTTGTCATGCCATCTTGGGCTAACAGAATCATGCAACCAAGCTTATATTAGGGAAATGTAATAGCACTACACACCAAGTGAAATCATAGACCAACTAGCTGGTGGTTAGTGAGGGGAGTGGGGGGGGGACCTGGTGATGGTCTCAGGGCCACTGTAGGAAAAAGAAATGACCTATAGAAATAGGGTCAGCAGGTCCATCCTCCACCAGACTCCCCAACCCTTCCTCTGTCTTCTGGATGAATAGTGATGAAAATATGGTAGAGACAGGCAGGAGTGCAGTGAGCTGACTGGGACTGGCTGGAGGCCATGCCAGTTTGTTTGCCTTTTTCTCCTCAGTTTCCTCATCTGTGCAAAGGGGAACACAGTGTGGCAGCACCTGCATAGAGTAGGTGCTCACTATTACTATTGGACAGTGGCACAGAGCAGAAGTGGAAAAGTGGGCCTGCAGAGAGGCTTTCTCTGACCTACCCAGTGTTTAAGAATTTATTGTACAAGTTATTAACATGAAAAAATATGGAGATTACACATGCATATCTGGCCACGGTAACAGCAGGCTGAAGTTGAGTGGTGCCTGTCTCCTGGAGGTGGCACAGGTAAGCCCAGCTCTCCTCAGCTCCCACTACTTTCTATCTTTGCACACTTGGCCAGCATTGTTCAGTTTTGTGCCTGGCTTGGCCGCTGGAGGCAGTTGAGAGAGCTTTGGTCTTAGATTAGACCCACCACTGCTCTCTATGACCTGTGTTGCTTCTTTGAGCCTCAGTTTCCTCATCTGAGGAAAACTAAAGGAGCACGTGTACATCACCTAACTCTTGCACCTGGCACAAAGAGTGGGTCCATAACAAAAGGGAAGATGCTGTTACTGAGGTTTGGTTGTCATTGTTTGTTATGGGACTGGTGTGGTGTGTACCCCACAGGACTAGACTCCTCCTGCTCCCATGGGTGGATCGGAGGGCAGTATAGTATTGAGTCAGGCAGGCTCTCGGGCTCCCAGGGCCTCAGCTGCAGTCCACAGGGAAACACAGCAGTGGGGCAGCCAGAGGGGTTCTGCAGGAAGCTGTGTCTATGCAGAGGTCTACGCTCCTGAAAACCTCCTGTCCCAAGAAGCTGTCCTCTCAGAAGGGAAAACAGGTGCTGGATGCCAATTAAGAGCTCCCAACTGTAAATTAATCCACCCAAGCAAGTGCTTCCTGTCCAGTTTGGGACAATGGACAATAAATGCAGCCTGCTCTCTGGACTCCACCCCCTGACCTCAGAGGCTTAGGGAAGAATTTTCCAGCATACACACACCTGCTATGTGTGTAGCACTCAGTATTGTTCTAAACTTGGAGCTGTGCTGGGCCTCTTTCTCTCAAGAGTCTCCAACTCATTCTGGAATTGAGCGCAAGGATCCTTCACTCTTCCCCCAAGACACACATTTCCTGTGGAAGTAGACCCCTACATGACATGTATTGAATAAGCTTCCTTTGGTTCAGTTTCATTTAATTGCATTCATAAAGCCCCTACTATGCATAGGGCCTGTAAACTTCTCAGCTTATCACCAAAAGCTGCTGTTTAACCAGAGCACCACATACATATGCTGTGAAGCAAGTGAAGTGATATGCACATGGACAGGTTCAAATATTCTCATCTTATTTGGGAGGCTTAAACCTGAGTACTATTTTACATCACCAGCAAGTAAGGACAATTAGGAAAGTTATTAATTACAAAAATTTTCAACCCCAAAGATAATCATTATGTGAGCAAGACTGACTTGAATTGTTTTCTTGGGCCAATGCAATCTCCCATGGAGGCTGACTTCTTAAGTAAACTAAAAGTTCTATAGGTTAGAGGGACACAAGGCTCCTTTATAACTCCTAAGGCAGATTAACCAGGGTCATGTGGTTTGACTGCAACAGACAATTAACTTTGGGAATATGGGGATGAGTGCATGCGCTGGCCAAGGAATTAATAGTCATTCTGCCTGGCCTGGGGTGTGTTTATATTTTGTCTATGTGCATTCTTAGAGAACGGAAAAGAGATGGCTTGTGTCGAACCAGAGGGGAACTGGGAGATCCTTTCTGAAAGGTTTTGGGCCAGATTTGGGTCTGAGGAACTCTCTCTGTATGTGTGACTCTCCCATTTTTCCTGCACAAAATTTGAGCAGCAGGTAAGGCCAAGGGACCTGCCTGGAGCCCAGGGACAAGGGTGAGCAGTCCTGGGTCAGCCCTGCAGCTGTCCAGCTCCTAAGTGAGCAGGTGCTCTGAGGCAAATATGTCCTGAAACTTCCTCCCGAAAAGAAGCTATTATTTGTGGATACTGGGACTGCCTGTCGAGCATGGCTTGTGGCGATGCTGAGCCTGGGTGGAGGCAGATGAAGCTGTGGGCTGTTTCTTTTTTCTGGTGTCATCCCTGCAGCTGGCTCTCATACCTTCTCTCACTCTCAGCCCCCTGGGGAGGCCCCGTTTGAAGGGCCAATCTTTCCTGTCCCCTTTGTGTGACCAATAATGAACCTCAACCTCTCCCTCTCTCTCTCTCTCTCTCTCTCTCTCCCCCTCTCTCTCCTTGTCAATGATTGGATTGTTGGAATTAAAGAGGCCCTCTGGTGACTCAGGCATTTCCCATTGCCTTATTCCAGCATCCTCTACTCTTAGTACCGAGAGTTTTTCATGTCCTATTTGGAACTGATAGGAAACCCTTTCATTGTTTGACTACATGGATATTAGCACTGATGAAGGAAGCATTCCATTAGATAATTGGATGCTGTAGTGAATTGGTTTCCAACATGAGTGAGTGTGCCTAGAGTCAATGTGTCCCTACCCACAGTGACCCCCAGACTTGCAGCCACTGGGGTACTCTCAGCCAGTATGGACAGGGGCTCTGGGTAGTTAGGAGCTCTGCCAGCTGAGAGACACAGGGGTCCAGGTTGAGTTTGGACCCTGTCTCCACTGCCCTTACCCCCCCACTACCATTAAGAACAGATCCTTTTTTCTGAGAGAGAAGGAGAGAGTCCTTTCTTGAGTGCCCAGAATAGGTCAGGACTCTGCTTGGCCACCTCAGACATTTCTCACCACTCCCTCTCAGTACCAGTTTCCAGTTAGGCTCTTTGAAGCCCTAGGGTCCCGGAGATATTCCTAGAGACCTCTGAGCATCTTACTTTTGATCTATTTTCCTTTTTTAAAAATTAAATTTTTTTCTATTTATTGATTTTAGAGAGAGAGAAAAGGAGAGAGAGAGAGTGTGTGAAACATTGATTTGTTGTTCCACTTATTTATGCATTCATTGATTGATTCTTGTATGTGCCCTGACCGGGGATCAAACCAGCAACCTTGGCATATGGGGACAATGCTGTAACCAACTGAGCTACCTGGCCAGGGTCCTAATCTATTTTCCATGAGCACTTTCTTTGTAAGTCTATTTGAATGAAGGATTTGCTGTTAAAAAAAGTCATTGGAAGAACCACTGCCTGACCACAACTTTCTAAGGTAAACATTTTATTTTGCAATTAGATATTTTTGAATGGTTTAACTAAAGACTGACTCTTCTACTGGACTGTCACCCAGGAGGATGAGTGCCATATCTATTTTGTCACTGCAGTCTCTGGGCCCCTAATTGAGGACTTAACCTACTAAGTGCTCAATAAAGATCTGAATGAATAAATAGTTGTCATCTTCCTCTCAGGCTCAGAGAAGGTAAGTGATTTTCTCAAAACACAGAGCACAGTTTGAACCCAGATTTTTCTCTTCTTGGGAGTGGCTGCTGCTCTGGGGATGGAGACTGCAGGAAGAAAGATGACTGGTACTCCCTACAGCACCATTCTGATTTGTGGTAAGAAAGGATTTCTCCTTGGTAACTTCTGTCTCATTTTTTAGAGTAAAAATGACAAGCCATGTCCACATCTCTGGTTAAAATTGCTCCCCCTCCAGGAAATGTGCATTTGGACAGAGCCATCTGCTCAGGAGCTGCTCCACAAGAAAGGGTCACTGCCTCGTAGTTTTCAGCTCTCTCCTTTCTGCTTGGGCCTCTCCTGATCCTTGAATCCTAACCACAGCTACAGTATGTTCCAGGCCCTATGCAAGGTACCTGGTGTATGTTATGGACAGTTTTCAAAATAAGCCTTGTATAACAGAGGTTGGATGACCTGCTCTAAGTCACACAACTTGGTGATTGCAAACCTGGGCCCTCCTAGGCCTCTAAGATGCCCAGCTTTGATACCTCAATAAGTAAGGCATTCAGAAGGATTTGGGGAGCTTGTGAAAAAACACAGATTTCAGGCCTTTCTCTTGGTGATTCTGATTTAGCAGGCAGGGGGCAGGGTCTAGGAATCTTCATTTTGATAGTTGTCCAGGTGATTGCCACACAGAGGCAGTTTTGTAAACTCCTGGTAGATGATTCAATGTCTAATCAGTTCTCCTGGCTTAGGCATGGATAGTTGCCTTTCTTCCATAGTTTGGCTGAGATAATAATGCTAGTGGAAAAGCAATCTATTCTCTAATCCCAAAAATCCTATCCAGAAGGATGAGTCCTAAGGCCCAGGCTATTTTACCCTGAGATAAACCAAAAAGTCTTATGCATGGTCAACTTTTAGCTTAATTTTATTTACATACTTTGCCGTGTATAATACACACCCAGATTTTTGGCCTAAACTTTCAGAAAAGAAAATATTTCATTTTAATTTTTTAATTCAATTTTTTATTTATATATAAAACTGATTATCATATTCCAGGGTATTATTTTGTATATGGGTATTGTTATTTCTTTATAGAGTTACAATTTTAATGCATAGTCATAAATAAAAAGAATTAAAAGCATTAAATTAGACAAATGCCATATGATCTCACCTATCAGTGGAACCTAATCAACAAAACAAACAAGCAAGCAAAATATAACCAGAGACATTGAAATTAAGAACAAACTGACAGTAACCAGAGGGGAAGAGGGAGGGGATAATGGGGGGAAAAGGGGAAGGGTTTTCAGGAAAATGTATAAAGGACACATGGACAAAACCAAAGGGGGGTAGGATCAAGGGTGGGAAGTGGGGGTGGCTGGGGTGGGAGGGAGTGGTGGGGGGAACATGGAGACAACTGTACTTGAACAATAAAAAAAAGTGTGAAAAAAACCATTATATAGAAATGGAATTAATACTACCTATGTATAATGCACATCCTCATTTTTCCCTCAAAAATTTGGGCAGGAAAGTATGCATTATACATGGCAAAATACAGTATTTATTTCAACATTGGAAATATATATATAATATAGATAGAATTTACCATCTTAATCATTTTTAGGTGTTCAGTTCAGTGGCATTTAGTATATTCACATTGTTGTGCAACCATCACTACCATCTATCTCCAGAACTTTTTCATCTTCCCAAACTAAAATCCTGTGCCCACTAAACACTAACTCCCTACGCCCTGCCCCAGCCCCTGACAACTACCATTCTACTTTTTGTCTCTATGAATTTTACTCTTCTAGGGACTTCATATAAGTGGAATCATACAGTATTTGTCATATTATTACTGACTTATTTTGCTTGGCATAGTGTCTTCAAGGTTTATCCATGTTGTCACATGTATCAGAATTTTCTTTTTAAGGCTTAACAATATTCCATTGTATGTGTACATCACATCTTGTTTATCATTCATGCTATGATAGACACTTGGATCACTTTAGCTTTATTTTAACATTATATAAATTTATGTACACCCAAAACTAAACATGTGTACTTTCTACTTCCAGAACAATAAACCAAAACAAGTGTATAAATTAAATACAATAAAAATAAGACTGGTGAAATTTAAATGGACAACGTAAGTGTACATCAGTGGATGACATTGTCTTACTGAAACCTTGTTAAGATAGGAAGAGGGTGCTGGTGGTCTTGGTGCAGACTGCATGGAATCTGGCACATCCTTTAGCCACTGTGATGACACAATTTTCCTACATTTGTCTCTATTTGAACTATTGCAAAGCCTTAGTTTTTATATCACACACAAATGCTGTTTGCCTTTCTCCTGTCATAAAAGAATCCTTTACATCTTATGCCCGCCTTTGTTCTTTTCTTTGTTCTTTCCTATGACTATTAAAGTAGTACCTGATGGCTATCAGGCGATGACAGACCTGAATGCTGGTAATGTGATTGCCCTTGGTTAGAAGTGAGCCATACAAATTATTGTGACTTCCTAGTTAAAAGCTCTTGGTGAACTAGCAGAGTCTGGAGACTACACTCATGGGCCCCAGTTTGAGAAATGGTAGTTTAGACTCTTGTTCAGGCTGCTTCTACTTGCCTGTGATGTTAGCTGTTGCCTGAAGTTATTATCTAGTCTCCCAGGTTCTCAGCAGGTCTCCTTGCTGTCCTGGTTGACCGAAGACAGTCTCCTATCCTATTTCAAAATCCCTAGTCCTTCTGAGACTTATATTTAGTTCTTGTATCTCTACTTTTGTTAGTTCATTGCTGAGCAGAGATGCTGGGCGAGATCTGAGATTAGAGAAACCCACCTCTTTAGATCATAGGCTTTACCCGTGCCCTGTGCATTTGGACCTCTCCTTTCCCCATATCTTTCTTTTCTTTTTCCCCCATGCATGGACCTTGTAGAACTTTGATTATTTTTAGTGATACAAGCCATCATTTATTGAGCATCCATTTGGCTAAAGCCAAGTTCTTGACACACATTGTCTCTTTGAATCATCACTACCTTACAGGAAGGACTGTGGTGTCCCCACTTTTCACATGGGACCCTCATAGACTTCAGGTAGTTTGCTCAGGGCTGCACATACAGAAAGTGGCAAGGCCAGGACTGGCTGACTCCTCTGGGATTCCACACCATCCTTGTCAGTAGGGGAAATTCTTTGGGTAAAATTCTTGGGCTATCACCGTTTGGTTCTATCAGTAGGATAGAACTGACTTTGAAGCCAGTTCCCAGATGTGCCTGCCCCGGCATGGAAAGTTAGCTGTACTCTTCTAGGCCAGCACGTTTTCAAGCAGCTGGCATTGAAGGTGAACAAATATCTTTTTCCTGACATCAGTTTTCCCCTGAATATGTAATATCTGAAACTACAGTATAATTCAGGGGTGTCAAACTCATTTTCACTGGGGGGCCACATCAGCCTCACAGTTGCCTTCAAAGGCCTGAATGTAATTTGAACTCCTTAACAGTTAAGGAGTAGTTACATTTATACAGTCCTGAAATTATTTCAGCCATTTGAAGGCAACTGCGAGGTTGAAACCCCAGTGAAAATGAGTTTGACACCCCTGGTCTAATTTGAATAAATCTATTCTTTTTCACTGTAAATGCCTGGTGGTCCGTATGGGTGTGAAGGGTAAACCAAGCTTTGGTGGGGTACACCTTGGGGCACCCCTTGGGGCACCCATAGACATTTATAATATTATTTATGTGGAAAAGCAGTTTCACCATCCAAACAACAGCCTTACAAAAGAATTTTAGGAACACAATTAGTTCATAAATTGGGAACTTCCTGTCTTTGCTAGGGTGGAGGGAATGAACACAATAGGTAGTTTCAAATACTGAAAGACATAATACATACAAAAGCTTGTAGCACAGTGATTAGTGCATTGAATCCACTCAAAAATGTAGTCTCTGTTAAATTATCATTACTGTTATTGTTACTTCATGTAAAGGCAACATTTGTGTGGCTCAGGATGGCAGGACTGGGACCAGTGAATTGCAGCTGATACATTTCTCCTAAAATGAAGGCTTCCTGATCCATCAAGGCTGTTCAAAAATGGAACAGATCAGTAGTGAGCACCCTATCATTGAGAATATTGAAGCTAAAGTGAGCTATTGAAGAAGAGGATGTACAGAATGAAGGGAGGCTTGGGCCACAGGACCTTTGAGATTCCACCCAAATGTCAGTTTCTAGCTTCTCTTACTCCCTTTGCAAATGCTGGGTTGAATTGTGCTGACTCTTCACCTCAGCTAGCGCACACCTCTGTTTTGTTCTACAAAGTGTTTCATGACACCTTCAGTATACTTGCCCAGTCAGCTGAGCAAGGACTTTGGAGCCATCAAGTTCTGAATTTGAATCCTGGCTTTGCCACTGGCCTGAAGTTTAACCCTAGGCAAGGTACCAATACTTAACATTTTCTGTGCCTGCCAAATGGAACTAGTAGTACTGATCAGCTGGGGTTGTTGAGAGGATGAAATGGGATAAAACTCTGAAATTGGGGGATGATACCTACCACAAGGACATGGTCATTGTGACATTGGTAGCCACTATGAGATATACCTGGTGTAGGGTAGGCCCTTGACAAATGACTATTCCAGGCTTAGCCAGATCTTCTCATGTGCCATTAAACTTTCTTCAATTTTCCTTTTTTGTTAAAAAAAGCTAACTTTTTCTGAGCACTTACTATGTTCCAGGAATAGTTCTAGGCAACTTACATAAAATAACTCATATTATTCTCTCCACACCCCTGTGGATAGGCACTATATTATCTCTACAACACAGAGGAGGAAAGAGACTCTTGGAGAAATGAAGTGGCTTGCCCAGAGTCACACAACTAGTTAAATGGCCTAGCCAGGGTTTGAATCTTGGTCTTTTGACTGCAAAGGTTTTGCTTAAGAGAGAATCAATCTGTAGACTTGCAGGTTGCTTGGCTGACTGGACGTCTGATTTTCAGTTGCATTCCTTTTGCAGCTTTGGCAGGTAGAACCAGGATGCCAGACCTTAGTCTCTCTGGGAATGGAAGGCACTCACTGGCTCAGGAAGAGTTTGAAACCTCCCCTTTGCTCTTGCCAGCACCAGTCTAAGTCTCTGCAGACCCTGGGAAGTTCATTCCCCAGCTTCAACACCCACAGCTCAGGATACTAGAGCCCTGGACTAATGTGAAATGGTGGGACCAAGAGGCAACATAGAGAGTGGTAGGAAGTCAGGAGACAGCAGTTCTACCCTGGCCCATCTTCCAATGGCTGTGACTATGGGCAAGTTGGTTAAGCTCTTTGAATTTACCCTCCCTCCCTTTTTTGTTTTTAAAGATTTTATTTATTTCTTTTTAGAGGGGAAGGGAAAGATAAAGAGAGGGAGAGAAACATCAATGTGTGGTTGCTTCTCGCACCCCCAACTGGGAACCTGGCCTGCAACCCAGGCATGTGTCCTGATTGGGAATTGAACTGGTGACCCTTTGGTTTGCAGGCTGGTGCTCAATCTGCTGAGCCACACCAGCCAAGTCGCCTCCCTCCATTTTAAACATGAAGGGTCACTAGAGATTTCCCAATAGCGATTCCAACAATCATATCTTGGATTGTTAGGACAAGAACTAGAAATAGTATTTATATTGGTGAGAGTGGGTTAGGACAATACACTCAAGAAGAGAGACCTCGGAAGAGACTGAATATAAGGAAGTGGATAAAATATTGACTAAGATTTCTCCTGAGATCCTAGAGTTCTAATTGCAGTTCTTATTGTTCCCTTTGGTGAGACTAAGGGGTGAAGATAGTGGGCAAATTGTCTGAGCTTGGGCCTAAGTGTAAGGAAGAGGAGGTGTTGACCAGGGACTGTGCTGGATCTTTCTTCCTCAGCAGATCTACAGAATCTGTTTTTGGGTTTTTTTTTACATTTAAAAATATATTTATTGATTATGTTATTATAGTTGTCCCATTTCCACCCCTTCACTCCACTCCATCATGCCCACCCTCTCCCTCCCCCCCACCTATAGTTCATGTCCATGGGTCATACTTATAAGTTCTTTGGCTTCTACATTTCCTACGCTATTCTTACCCTCCCCCTGTCTATTTTCTACCTACCATTTATGCTACTTATTCTCTGTACCTTCCCCCCTTCCCCTTCCACTTCCCTGTTGATAACCCTCCATGTGATCTCCATTTCTGTGGTTCTGTTTCTGTTCTAGTTGTTTGCTTAGTTTTCTTTTGCTTTGGTTTTAGGTGTGTTTGTTAATAACTGCGAGTTTGCTGTCATTTTTACTGTTCATATTTTTTATCTTCTTTTTCTTAGATAAGTCCCTTTAACATTTCATATAATAAGGGCTTGGTGATGATGAACTCCTTTAACTTGACCTTATCTGAGAAGCACTTTATCTGCCCTTTCATTCTAAATGATAGCTTTGCTGGATACAGTAATCTTGGATGTAGGTCCTATCCTTTCATGACTTGGAATACTTCTTCCCAGCCCCTTCTTGCCTGTAAGGTCTCTTTTGAGAAATCAGCTGAGAGTCTTACGGGAACTCCTTTGCAGGTAACTGTGTCCTTATTTCTTGCTGCTTCTAAGATTCTCTCCTTCTCTTTAATCTTGGGTAATGTAATTATGATGTGCCTTGGTGTGTTCCTCCTTGGGTCCAGCTTCTTTGGGACTCTCTGAGCTTCCTGGACTTCCTGGAAATCTATTTCCTTTGCCAGATTAGGGGAGTTCTCCTTCATTATTTGTTCAAATAAGTTTTCAATTTTTTGTTCTTCCTCTTCTCCTTCTGGCACCCCCATAATTCGGATGTTGGAACATTTCAAGATGTCCTGGAGGTTCCTAAGCCTCTCCTCATTTTTCCAAATTCTTGTTGCTTCATTCTTTTCTGGTTGGATGTTTCTTTCTTCCTTCTGGACCACACCATTGATTTGAGTCCCAGTTTCCTTCGCATCACTATTGGTTCCCTGTACATTTTCCTTTGTTTCTCTTAGCATAGCCTTCATTTTTTCATCTAATTTGTGACCAAATTCAACCAAATCTGTGAGCATCCTGATTACCAGGGTTTTGAACTGTGCATCTGATAGGTTGGCTATCTCTTCGTTGCTTAGTTGTATTTTTTCTAGAGTTTTGATGTGTTCTTTCATTTGGGCCATTTTTTATTTTTGTCTTGGCTCGCCTATTACGTAAAGTGGCAGAGCCTTAGGTGATCACCAGGGCAGGGTACCGCTGGTCACTGAGCTGTGATGCTGTATGTGGGGGAGGGACCGAGAGGGAGCAATGGTGCTTGCTCCACTCTCTGTCGGATTTCAGTCACTCCCTCTGCTACCCACAATCAAACTGGGCTCCCCTAGTGCTGATTTCCGAGCGGGTGGGCTTGTGCACACTCTAGGCCACTGTGGGTCTTTCCAACGAACTCTCCTGTGAGGCGGGGTGCTTCTCCTGATGACGCCTCAACCCCTACGGGTGTTTTCAATCAGAGGTTTGAGGCTTTTTTTCCCCCGCTCTGGGGCCCTGGGTTGCGCGGTCTGTTTCGCTTCCCCACCGTTCCTCCTGGTTTATCTATACGCAAATGTGGGGCCATGGGGTCTGCTAGCTGCCACACTGCCTGCCGCGTTCCACAATTTGCCACCTCACTGGGTCCGCCAGCCACCGCCTTGCTGCGAATCCTCTCTGCCCTGGCTGCCCATCTCCGCCCCTCCTACCGGTCTGGATGAATATTTCTTCTTTATCTCCTTGGTTGTTGGACTTCCATACAATTCGATTTTCTGTCAGTTTTGGTTGCTTTTGGTATTTAAATTTGTTGTTGTCCTTCTTTTGGTTGTGTGAGGAGGCACAGTGTGTTTACTTATGCCTTCATCTTGGATGGAAGTCACCAACTCTGTTCTTAATATTGTCTGCCTTCCCTCAAATTCTTATCAAATGGGATATTTAAGCACGGATGAGAACTCCTTGGGAATTAAAATAAGGCACTCTTGGAGAAGTGCCTGTTCAAGTCTTTTGCCCATTAAAAAAATTATTTTATTGTTGTTCAATTACAGTTGTCTGCATTTTCCCCCACCACTCCCCCCTACCCCAACCAAACGCACCTCCCTCCCTTGTCCACCCTCCTGCTTGGTTTTGTCCATGTGTCCTTCATACTAGTTCCTGAAAACCCTTCCCCCCATTGTCCCCTCCCACCTCCCTTCTGGTTACTGTCAGATTGTTCTTAATTTAAATGTCTCTAGTTATATTTTGTTTGCTTTTTTCTTTTGTTGATTATGTTCCAGTAAAGGGTGAGATCATATGGTATTTGTCCCTCACTGCCTGGCTTATTTCACTTAGCATAATGCAGTTCCATCCATGCTGTCGCAAAGGGTAGGAGCTCCTGTCTTTCTGCTGCGTAGTATTCCATTGTGTAAATGTACCATAGTTTTTGATCCACTCATTTGCTGATGAGCACTTAGGTTGCTTCCAGCACTTGGCTATTGTAAATTGTGCTGCTATGAACATTGGGGTGTATAGGTTCTTTTGGATTGGTGTTTCAATGCTCTTAGGGTATAATCCCAGCAGTGGAATTGCCAGGTCAAAAGGAAGTTCCATTTTTAGTTTTCTGAGGAAATTCCATAGTGTTTTCCACAGTGGCTGCAGCAGTCTGCATTCCCACCAACAGTGCACTAGGGTTCCCTTTTCTCCACCTCCTCTCCAACACTTGTTGTTTGTTGATTTGTTTATGATGGCCCTTCTCACTGGTGTGAAGTGGTATCTGATTGTGGTCTTAATTTGCATCTCTCTGATGGCTAGTGATGCTGAGCATCTTTTCATATGTCTCTGGGCACTCTATATGTCCTCCTTGGAGAAGTGTATGTTCAAGTCTTTAGCCTATTTTTTAATTGGGATTTTGTCTTCCTGGAGTAGAGTCATGTGAGTTCTCTATATATTTTGGAGATCAGACACTTGTCTGAGGTATCATTGGCAAATATGTTTTCCCATACTATTTGTTCTCTTTTCATTTTAATGCTGTTTTCTTTAGCCATGCAGAAGCTTTTTATTTTGATGAGGTTCCATTTATTTATTATTTCCTTTATGTCCTTTGATGTAGGGCACATATCAGTGAAAATATTGCAGCATGGAATGTCTGGGATTTTCCTGCCTATGTTTTCCTCTAAGACTTTTCTGGTGTCATGACTTATATTTAAGTTTTTTATCGACCTTGAATTTATTTTTGTTTATGGTGTAAGTTGGTGATCGAGTTTCATTTTTTTGTATATAGCCGTCCAGACATCCCAACACCATTTGTTGAAGAGGCTATTTTTACTCCATTTTATGCTTCTTCCCCCTTTGTCAAATATTTATTGACCATCAAGACTTGAGTTTATTTCTGGGCTCTCTATTCTGTTGTATTGGTCTATGTGTCTGTTCTTGTGCTAACACCAGGCTGTTTTGATTACCGTGACCTTGTAATATAGTTTGATATCAGGTACTGTGTTCCCTCCTACTTTGTTCTTCTTTCTCAAAATTGCTACAGCTATTTGGGACATGCAGAGGGCCCAGAGACATATGAAAAGATGCTCAGCATCACTAGCCATCAGAGAGATGCAAATTTTTTTTTTTTTTTTGAGTTTTAGGTTTAATTTTACTTTCAATACCAAGCATAATTATATAGTTATTCAGAATTTGGTATATTGTTTATTTAACAAAATACTGCTCTGAAATAAATCTCATTAGTCAGAATGACAGAATGTTTCTAAAAAGACCATGAAAATGCAAGCTGCATTTTAAAACGTTTATAATCATTTAAGTTCTGATTCTATTTGTCCATTTACCATTCTCTACACTTAAGATAAAAATATATAGAGACAATCTGGAGCATATTTAAGTACATTTTAGTGAAGTTTCTACTGATGTGTGTAGAAATATGGTGTACCAACAGCCAAGTGGCATCATTTCTGTATCAAAGATAAATGGCACCGTCTAGAAACGGATAATTCTTCAACAATTTTACTTTGCTAAGTAAAAGTACTTCCAAGGAGCTAAAGACACACTTTCATTCACATCTAGTAGAGTAACCAACCATGAAATTATTGATTTTCAACTTAACTGACTGACATTTCTCAAACTGTTTTAAATCCTGATCTTCACTTCCTTAAACATATTTACCATGGGTTGCTATTTTGCAATAGGTGTCATCATGAGAATAACCAAAATTAGATAAATGTGACAAAAGGTTGACAAAGTGTTTTATGCCATCAAGTGATTCCAAATGAAGACTTGGGAGAGAAGCATCGCCAAATGAGACAACGGCCATGTTATTTACATTCTTGCAGTAAAAGCAGCAGTGTATCCGTTTCAAGAGAGCGTTTCAATTCCAGTTTCTTCCCCTCAAGAACAATGTGAATGTCTTGGGTATCCAAAGTCTAATAGGTCAGTAAAGCTTCTGCTCAATTCTTTTTTTTTTTTTTTTTTTTTTTTCATAGAAATAGTTTTGCTTTATTTCAAAATGCCTTTTAAAAACCATTCATTATAATTAATCTATATCTCAGATGCAGTTGCTTAAAGATAAACCTTTTTTTTGTTTGTTTGTTTTTTATTGTTATGCAATTACAGTTGTATGCCTTTTCTCCCCATCCCTCTACCCCACCCCAGGTGAACCCACCTCCCTCCCCCCTCTCCACCCTCCCCCTTGGTTTTGTCCATGTGTCCTTTATAGTAGTTCCTGTAATACCCTCTTCCCACTATCCCCGCCCCCACCCCCCACCCCCGCCCTGGCTATTGTTAGATTGTTCTTAACTTCAATGTCTCTGGTTATATTTTGTTTGCTTTTTTCTTCTATTGCTTATGTTCCAGTTAAAGGTGAGATCATATGGTACTTGTCCCTCACTTCCTGGCTTATTTCACTTAGCATTATGCTCTCCAGTTTCATCCATGCTGTTGCAAAGGGTATAAGCTCCTTCTTTCTCTCTGCTGCGTAGAATTCCATTGTGTAAATATACCATAGTTTTTGGATCCACTCGTTTGCTGATGGGCACTTCGGTTGCTTCCAGTACTTGGCTATTGTAAATTGTGCTGCTATGAACATTGGGGTGCACAGATTCTTTTGGATTGGTGTTTCAGTGTTCTTAGGGTATAATCCCAGCAGCGGAATTACTGGGTCAAAGGGCAGTTCCATTTTTAGTTTTCTGAGGAAATTCCATATTGTTTTCCACAGTGGCCTCACCAGTCTGCATTCCCACCAACAGTGCACAAGGGTTCCCTTTTCTCCGCATCCTCTCCAACATTTGTTTGTGGATTTGTTTATGTTGGCCATTCTGACTGGTGTGAGATGATACCTCATTGTGGTTTTAATTTGCATCTCTCTGATGGCTAGTGATGCTGAGCATCTTTTCATATGTCTCTGGGCACTCTGTATGTCTTCCTTGGAGAAGTGTCTGTTCAAGTCCTTTGCCCATTTTTTAATTGGGTTGTTTGTCTTCCTGGAGTGGAGTCGTGTGAGTTCTTTATATATTTTGGAGATCAGGCCCTTATCTGAGGTATCGTTGGCAAATATGTTTTCCCATATTGTTGGTACTCTTTGTAATTTGGTGCTGTTTTCTTTAGCCATGCAGAAGCTTTTTATTCTGATGAGGTCCCATTTGTTTATTCTTTCCTTTATGTCCCTTGCTTTAGGGGATGTGTCTGTGAGGATGTTGCTGCGTGGAATGTCTGAGATTTTCCTGCCAATGTTTTCCTCAAGGATTTTTATGGTGTTACGGCTTATATTTAAGTCTTTTATCCATCTTGAGTTTATTTTCGTGTATGGCGTAAGTTGGTGATCGAGTTTCATTTTTTTGCACGTAGCTGTCCAGATCTCCCAACACCATCTGTTGAAGAGGCTGTTTTTGCTCCATTTTATGCTCCTGCCTCCTTTGTCAAATATTAATTGATCGTATAGACTTGAGTTTATTTCTGGGCTCTCTATTCTGTTCCATTGGTCTATGTGCCTGTTTTTATGCCAGTACCAGGCTGTTTTGATTACAGTGGCCTTGTAATACAGTTTGATATCAGGTATTGTGATCCCTCCTGCTTTGTTTTTCTTTCTCAAAATTGCTGCAGCTATTCGAGGTCGTTTATGGTTCCATATGAATTTCTGCAATGTTTGTTCTATATCTGTGAAATATGTCATGGGTACTCTAATAGGGATTGCATTGAATCTATAAATTGCTTTGGGTAGTATGGCCATTTTGAT
The DNA here is from genome assembly GCF_022682495.2 of Desmodus rotundus. NCBI lineage: Eukaryota > Metazoa > Chordata > Mammalia > Chiroptera > Phyllostomidae > Desmodus > Desmodus rotundus. Next base: position 57,400,801 of record NC_071396.1, read on the forward strand.
AATGTTGATTCTTCCAATCCATGAACATGGTACATGCTTCCATTTGTTTGTATCTTCCTTAATTTCTTTCTTCAGTGTTGTGTAGTTTTCTGAGTACAGGTCTTTTACCTCCTTGGTTAGGTTTATTCCTAGGTACTTTATTTTTCTTGTTGCTATATCGAATGGGATTTTTTTCCTGATTTCTGTTTCTGCAGTTTCGTTGCTGGTGTACAGGAATGCCTTTGATTTCTGGGTATTGACTCTGTATCCAGCTGTTTTGCCAAATTCATTTATTAGGTCGAGTAGTTTTTGAGTGGAGTCTATAGGGTTTTCCATGTACACTATCATGTCGTCTGCAAACAGTGAGAGTTTCATTTCCTCCTTTCCAATTTGGATGCCTTTTATTGCTTTTTCTTGTCTGATTGCTGTGGCTAGGACTTCCAATACTATGTTGAATAGGAGTGGTGAGAGAGGGCATCCTTGTCTAGTTCCTGATCTTAGTGGGAAAGCTCTAAGTTTTTGTCCATTGAGTGTGATGTTGGCTGTAGGTCTCTCATATATGGCCTTAATTATGTTGAGGACTGCTCCCTTTATTCCCACTTTGCTGAGTGTTTTTATCAGAAATGGGTGCTGTATCTTATCAAATGCTTTTTCCGCATCTATTGATATGATCATGTGATTTTTGTCTTTGCTGTTGTTGATGTGATGTATTATGTTTATTGATTTGCGAATATTGTACCATCCTTGCATCCCTGGGATGAATCCCACTTGGTCATGGTGGATGATCTTTTTAATATATTGCTGGATGCGGTTTGCTAATATTTTGTTGAGAATTTTAGCGTCTATGTTCATCAGCGATATTGGCCTGAAGTTTTCTTTCTTCGTTGTGTCTTTATCTGGTTTTGGGATTAGGATGATGTTGGCTTCATAAAAAGAGTTTGGGAGTCTTCCATCAGTTTGGATTTTTTCGAATAGTCTGTGAAGGATAGGGGTTAGTTCTTCCTTAAATGCTTTGTAGAAATCTCCTGTGAAACCATCTGGTCCAGGGCTTTTGTGTGATGGGAGTTTCTTGATGACTTCTTCAATTTCCTTTGCTGATATTGGTCTGTTCAGGTTTTCTGCTTCTTCTTCATTCAGTTTTGGAAGATTATATTTTTCTAGAAATGTGTCCATTTCATCTAGGTTTTCAAATTTCTTAGCATACAGGTCTTCATAGTAATTTCTTACGATCCTTTGTATTTCTGTGGTATCAGTTGTAATCTCTCCACTTTCATTTCTAATTCTGTTTATTTGGATCCTCTCTCTTTTTTTCTTGATGAGCCTACTTAAAGGCTTGTCGATTTTGTTTATCTTTTCAAAGAACCAGCTCCTGGATTCATTGATCCTTACAATTGTGCTTTTAGTCTCTATGTCATTTAGTTCTGCTCTGATCTTGGTTATTTCCTTCCTTCTGCTTGCTCTGGGCTGTCTTTGTTGTTGTTCCTCCAGTTCTTGTAGGCGTAGGGTTAGGTTGTTTGTGTGAACTGTTTCTAACTTCTTAAGGTAGGCCTGTATTGCTATGAACTTCCCTCTCAGGACTGCCTTTGCTGTGTCCCATAGGTTTTGGGTTGTTGTGAGTTCGTTTTCATTTGTTTCCAGGAAGTTTTTGATTTCTTCCCTAATCTCATTCTTGACCCATTCATTGTTTAATAGCATGCTATTCAGTCTCCATGCTTTTGAGTGTTTTGGGTTTTTACCCTTGGGGTTGGTTTCTAGTTTCAGACCCTTGTGGTCAGAGAAGATGCTTGATATGATTTCAATTTTCTTGAATTTGTTGAGGCTTGCTTTGTGTCCTATCATGTGGTCTATCTTTGAAAAAGTTCCATGGACACTTGAAAAGAACGTGTATTTTGCTTCTTTGGGATGAAAAGCTCTGTATATATCAGTTAAGTCCATTTCCTCTAAGGTATTGTTAAGTGACACAATATCTTTGTTGATCTTTTGTTTGGAAGACCTGTCCATTTTTGATAGTGGGGTGTTAAAATACCCTACTATAATTGTGTTGCTGTCAATATCTTTCTTGAAATCCTCCAAGATTTTCTTTATGTATTTGGGTGCTCCTATGTTGGGTGCATATATATTTACAATGTTTATGTCTTCTTGGTGGATTCTTCCTTTGAGTATTATGAAGTGACCTTCTGGGTCTCTCTTTATGGCCCTTCTTTGGAAGTCTATTTTGTCAGATATGAGTATTGCTACCCCTGCTTTTTTTTCCTGTCCGTTTGCTTGGAAGATTTGTTTCCAGCCCTTCACTTTCAGTCTGTGTAAGTCTTTTGTCCTGAGATGGGTTTCTTGTAGGCAGCATATGTGTGGGTCATGTTTTCTTATCCATTCAGCTGTTCTATGTCTTTTGATTGGAGCATTTAATCCATTTACGTTTAAGGTTATTATCGATAGGTAGTTATTCATTGCCATTATTTCCTACCTGTGTTCCTCTGTCTTTCTCTTTTCCTTCCTTTCCTTAAAGCAGTCCCTTTAGCATCTCTTGCAGAGCTGGTTTGGTGGAGCTGTATTCTTTTAGACTTCTTTTGTCTGGGAAACTCTTTATTTGGTCTTCTATCTTGATTGAGAGCCTTGCTGGGTAAAGTAGTCTTGGTTGCAGGCCTCTGGTTCTCAGTACTTGGAATATTTTTTGCCATTCTCTTCTGGCTTGGAGCGTTTCCATTGAGAAGTCAGTTGCTAACCTTATTGGGGCTCCCTTGTATGTTACTTCCTTTTTCTCCCTTGCTGCCTTTAAGATCCTCTCTTTGTCTTGGAAATTTGCCATTTTAATTATGATGTGTCTTGCAGTGGGTCTCTTTGGGTTCCTCTTGTTTGGGACTCTCTGTGATTCCTGGATTTGGGTGACTTTTTCTCTTCTCAGATTAGGGAAATTTTCCATCATTACTTTTTCAAACAGGTTTTCTATCCCTTGCTCTTCTTCTTCTCCTTCTGGTATTCCTATTATACGGATATTGTTACGTTTCATGTTGTCCTGCATTTCCCTTATTGCCTCTTCATTCTTTCTGAGCCTCTTTTCGTTTTCTTGCTCCTTCTGGGTGTTTTTTTCTACTTTGTCCTCCAGCTCGCTGATCCGATCCTCTGCTTTGTCAAGTCTGCTTTTAATTCCTTCTACTGTGTTCTTCAATTCAGAAATTGTATTCTTCATTTCCTCTTGGCTCTTGTTGATATTTTCTATTTCCTTTTTCATGTTGATATAGTTTGCAGTGAGTTCATTGTAGTTTCCTTGTAGTTTCTGGTAGTTCTCTTTGAGCTCAGAGAGCTCAGTGAGTTTCCTGATGACCATTGCTTTGAACTCAGTATCTGATAGTTGACTTGCCTCTTTTTCGGTTAGTATTCTTTCTGAGGCTTCCTCCTTTCCTTTCATTTGGGAATTGTTTCTTTGTCTTCCCATTGTTAGTGAGGCTCTTCTTGTTGGCCTCTGCGTCTTAAATTGCTTTGTTCTGACTCCCTGGATTTATGATATGAACTTCTATGGTAGAATGCCAATGGGATTCGGTGGTGCTGTCTCCTTACTCTCCTGTGCTCACTGGTCTTGAGCTGACGTTTATGTGTTTAACACGGTCTAACTCTAGTCTTTTCAGCACTCCAGGTTTTGTTGTCTCACCTGTGGGAAAAAGAGAAAGGGGGGGCAAAAGAAAAGAAAAAAAAAACACACACACACACACACAAAACAAACCAAAACAAAGATGGGAAGGAGGGAAAAAGGAAATAGGAAAGGAGGAAAGGAAGGAAGGAGGGAAGAAGGAATAAAGAAAGATGGGAGGCAAGATAAGAAGGAATTTTAGCAAAAATTAAAACATAGAAATAGATAAAAGAAGGCAGGAAGAAGACATAAAAATGGTAAAGGATGGGAGCAAGAAGGAATGAAAAAAAAGAAAAAAAGAGAGAGGAAGAAGGAATTCAGGGGGAAAGGAAAAAAAAGAAAAAGGATAAAAAAAAAAAAATCTTCTGTTGTCTTTAAACCGGTCAGGTTATTTCTGCTGGTGTCCTGTCTGTGCAACGGGAGGGGGTGGTTGGAAGGATTGGTTTCACTTTTCTCTCTTCCTGGGTCACACTCTTCGCTGTTTTGTAGGTGTGGTCCCTGGCAGTCAATCAGTCCGTTGATCAGCCAATCCAGCCGCTTTGGCTTGTGACGCGTGCGTGCGCAGCAGGGGAATCCAGCCGCTTTGGGTCTGTGACGTTATTTTGTGCCCTGAGCGCGCAGCCGGCGGACCAATCGAGCCGCCAGGGCTTGGAACGCTGGCGCGCAGGTGGCGGATTCAGCCGCCTTGGGGTTAGGACACTCGCCAGCAGCTTTGTATTTGGAAAACAGGCACCCAGCCGGCCCTGTGCTTGGTGAGCGCGCGCAGCCCGCTGAGCCACAGGCTCTGTGCTTGGGGGCCCGATCCAGCCGCCCTGGGCTTGAGTCTCTCGGGCGGGCGGGGCCGCCCTGGGACTGAATCACGCGGCACTCGGTTCCGAGGTTTTGGGCCTGTGGGTGGAGCAGCTAGTCTCTGCTCCAAATTATCTCGGAGGTTTCAGGTGTGGGCGCCCCTCCGGGGTTTCAAGTGTGGGTCCCGTTTGCTAATCTGCTCGCGCGCGCGACCGGACCTCAGGTGAGCGTAGCAGTCCAGGGGTGGAGGGGGAGGGGCGCCAGGGGCCTCGGTTACTACCGAGAGTTCTCTAATTAGCCCCTGAGTGTCTCTATTTTCTTTTTCTTTTTGAGAAATTCCTCCTTTTCAAGCCCCCCTGGTCTAATCAAGCACCTGGCTGCTCACAGCGCAGCCTGGCCCTCTCCCAAGACTCCTGCAGGAGCCCCTGCGCCAGGGCTGGCGCTTCTGCCGCCCTTGTACCGCGCGGTCCTGGGTCCCGTGGACCTTATTGTCCTTGAGCACTCTTCTTACCGTCTGATCTTTCAGTGTCCTCTATCTTTGGTCTCTGATCTTCGTATATGCTGGAATACTGTTGGCTGTTCGCTCTGCTCCTCAGATCAGCTAGGTATTTCCCTGGCGTTGAGGGGAAGTGTACTCCGCTCCCACCTATGTTGCCGCCATCTTGTCCTCTCAGAGAGATGCAAATTAAGACCACAATCAGATACCACTTCACACCAGTGAGAAGGGCCATCATAAACAAATCGACAAACAACAAGTGTTGGAGAGGAGGTGGAGAAAGGGATCCCTAGTGCACTGTTGGTGGGAATGCAGACTGCTGCAGCCACTGTGGAAAACACTATGGAATTTCCTCAGAAAACTAAAAATGGAACTTCCTTTTGACCTGGCAATTCCACTGCTGGGATTATACCCTAAGAGCCTTGAAACATCAATCCAAAAGAACCTATGCACCCCAGTGTTCATAGCAGCACAATTTACAATAGCCAAGTACTGGAAGCAACCTAAGTGCCCATCAGGAAATGAATGGGTCAAAAAAACAATAGTACATTTACAAATGAAATACTATGCAGCAGAAAGAAAGAACGAGTTCCTACCCTTTGTGACAACATGGATGGAACTAGAGAGCATTATGCTAAGTGAAATAAGCCAGACAGTGAGGGACAAATACCAGATGATCTCACCTCTAAGTGGATCCTAATCAACAAAACAAACAGCAAGAAAAATATAACCAGAGACATTTAAATTAAGAACAATCTGAGAGTAACCAGAAGGGAGGTGGGAGGGGATAATGGGGGTGGGGGAAAGAGATGAGGGTTTTCAGGAACAACTATAAAGGACACATGGACAAAACTAAGGGGCAGTGGAAGCAGAGGAGGGAGGTGGAGATGGCTGGGGTTGGGGGGATAAATGCAGACAACTGTACTTGAACAACAATAAACCAATTTAAAAAATAAAGTAAAATAAGGTACTCTTTCTTCTGTGGAATAGGAGGTCATGGCTTTTTCTCTTAAAAAAATAAGGTAAGAGTTTTGATTTTTGTAAAGATGACTAAGTGATTTACCCCAACTTGTGAAGCGAGGTTCTAAAATTTCAGAGAAATGAAATAATATAGATGTGTCCTCTGACCACAATATAATTAAGTTAGAAATAATGACTTAAAAGATAACTAAAAAACACTTTAAAAATATTGAGATGTTGTGCAGGTATTATGTAGACACCTATGCAATTAAAATTTGTATTATTTATTTATTTATTGTAATTTTTTCCATTATCGTTTAGTCCACTTATACCCACCTCCCCCTCTGCAACCACCACACTGCTCTCCATGTCCATGAATCATGTTTCTTTTTTGCTCAATCCTACTAGCCCCTATACTCCCTTAGCTGTCATCCTGCTCTCTGTTAGGCTATCTCTATTTTGCTTGTTAGTTCAGTTTGTTCATTAGATTCCACATATGAGTGAAATCATATAGTGTTTGCCTTTCTCTGACTGGCTTATTTCACTTAGCGTAATGTTTTCCGGGTCCATCCATACTGTCTGAAAGGGTAAAATTTTCTTCTTTTTTATGGCTGAATAGTAAGTATTCCATTGTGTAAATGTTCCATAGTTGTTTTATCTACTCATCTACTGGTGGACACTTGGGCTGCTAAAATTTTATTCATGTTTACAGTAGAGAAGTTTAGAGTCTTTGCAATACTAAAATAGTACATTCTAAAACAATCTAAAGAAATTGAGAAATTTCTAGAGAAATATTTGATTGTGTAACCTTCGAGAGAAACATTGATCTGTTGCCTCTCACATGCCCCCCAACTGGGTACTGTCCCACAAACTGGGAATCCAACTGGCAAACTTTAGGTTTGTGGGACAGCACCCAACCCACTGAGTCACACCAGTCAGGGTTGAGTGTGTATCTTTCAATCTGACAAAAGTTCTAGATGTTAACTAAGTATGAGATTCTAGGAGAAATTCCATCAAAAAGAAAAGCCATGTTCTATAAGTTACTGAGAAAGGTGAGATTGTACTAATATGTGGATTTGACCATTTCTCCTTGTCTGTCTTCTGCTGTTGTTTCTTCTGGTTTTCATTCATGTGATCTTGTCTCTGTCTGTGCCTCACTCAAGAAACTGAAGAAAAAAGTGGGATCAGGTAAAAATGAATCAGCTTGGGATTGAATCATCATCTTTTCAAATATTTTTCTCCCCCAGTCTCATTTAAAAAATATATTAATACTAAAAAACAAAAACAAAAGAAAACCCTAAGAGCCAAAGAAAAAATGGTAGCAATTAAAACATATTTTTAATGAATGATATTGAAAACACCACATATAAAAACGAGTAGAATGCAGTTAAAGTGATACTTAGAGGGAAAATTATAGTCTTAATACATATATTAGAAAAGAGAAAAGGTTGAAAACAAATGAACTAAGTAGTTATTTCTCTCTGTCTTTCTGGTTTTTAAGGTGCATTTGGAGAGCTTGACTTCACAAACAGGTAAATGAGGGCATGCTATTTTTGCATCTTGCCTTTATCAGGTTTAACATTTTTGTGTGGCAAAATGTTATATACATCACCACAGCAGTCCTCATCTAATCTCACATGTCAACAGCATTTAATATGGTTGATCACTTGTTCATTCTTCTAATTCTTTCTTGTAACTCTTTCTTCACTTGGTTTCCATGTAGTGGTGAGCAGGAGCCAGCTCATATCAGCTTGCAAGAGTTGATTGTGTGCCAACAACCTGTTCAGTGACATCACATTGGCATCTTGAAATGGACCGTGGAAATAGGAAAACAATAGAAATCAGTGTATCTTTTTTTATCTATCTATCTATCATCTATCATCTTCTATTTATCTACTCATCCTTCTGCCAATCATTGATTATCTATCTATCCATCTAACTTCAGTGAGCATGTTTACCAGTTTTAACACACAACTAGAAAACCACTCTCTCCTGCTTCTCCTCACATCCACTGGCTGCTCTTAATCAGTGTCCAGAACTGATTCTTCTCTGGAATGCTAAACTTCGGGGTGCCCCAGGTCTCAGTCCTCAGGTCTTGACTCTTCCATCTTCTCATTCCCTTGGTGATCTCACTCGGTCTTTAAACACTGATGACTTCCAAATGAATTTTCTCTGATCTTAATTTCTCCCATGACTCCAGACTCATTTATCCCACTGCTGACTCCATACTCTTGGACAGGTTACAGTTGTAATGTCCATTTAGATGTCCACATGGATGTGGGATAATGAACATTGGGAAGGAGGAGTTGATGTCAACCAGGATAGGAAAGCTGAGGGAGAAACATGTTACAATGGTTGGAAAGAGAAGTGGCAACCACCAAGAGCTGTTAAAATGTGTCTAGGAAGAATTGAGATTTAAGTACATTATTTAAAGTTCAGCATGTGGGACGAGTACATCTGAGGGCATGGGAGAGAAGGTTTTAGGTGGTATGCCAATGGACAAGGATATTTGTTTAAAGGTGTTTTAGCATAAGATTAAAAATAATAGTGACATAAAAGCTTTTTCTTAAAATGCTTTAACTTAAAAAAAGTGAATCTAAAGGATAAATAGTAAGTAAATGATAATATAAGTGTTAGACAAAGAAATAATGTGAAGGTGGTATGGGAATGACTGGTGTTTGAGAACTCTGTGATGCAGGAATCAAAATACTAAAACTGGAAGGAAGCAGGGTGGTGAAAGCTAACTAAAATTAATATCTATTCTCAACCCTCTGTTCCCTTGGGACCCTCCACTGTACAGGCTGGAAAGTTAAATACTTCTGCAGACTCCATTATAGCTAGAAGTGACATGTGACTCAGTTTTTGCCTATGATATATTAGCAGATATCTGTAGGAGGTGGCTTTGAGGAAGGCCTTTGAGGAAAGTCTTTTTGTTTCCTGATAAAATGAGATGTATTTAACTGCTTCAATACTTTCTCTTTCCTCCTTCTCATTGCCTTGAATGAGGATCTAATGGTTGGAACTACAGCAGCCATCTGTGACAATGAGGAAAGAAGAATCACAGAGATTTTAATCAAGGCATGCTTCAACCACTGAACAACATTTTAGATTTTTCATTGTGTGAGAAAAATAAATCCCTATTTGTTTAAGTAACCGAGGGGTTGTGTGTGTGTGTGTGTGTGTGTGACTGAACACAATTCTAACTGTCCCCCAGTCTATCACAAACTTAGCTACCTTATAATGATTTTCTTAAAACATAAGCATGATTGTAGCTTCCGGCTAAGATGGAGGTGTAAGTAGATACACTTTGCTTCCTCACACACCCTAAAGAAGGACAACAACAAATTTAAAAACAAATAACCAGAACTGCCAGAAAATTGAACTGTATGGAAGTCCAATAACCAAGGAGTTGAAGAAACATTCATTCAGATTGCTAGGAGAGGCCGAGATGGGCAGCCAGGGCAGAAAGGATGCGCAGTGGCAAGGCAGTGGCTGGAGGACTGGATGGGTGACATGGCAGCTGGCAGACCAGGGAGTCCCACATTTGCGTGTTGATAACCAGGAAAGAACAACTGGGGAGCAAGACAGATGGTGCAATCCAGGGTTCCAGCACAGGGAAAGAAAACCTCAAAACCTCTGACTGGAAAAACCTGTGGGGGTTGCAATGGCCGTGAGAGAAACTCCCAGCCCAACAGGAGAGTTCATTGGAGAGACCCACAGGGTCTTAGAATGTACACAAACCCACACACCTGGGAATCAGCACCAGAGGGGCCCAATTTGCTTGGGGGTTGTGGGGAAAGTGACTGAAAGCTAGCAGGGAGCCCAGCAAGGGAGATTGTTCCCTCTCAGACGCCTCTCCCACATGCAGCACCACAATGCAGCATCGTGGGTTGCCCCATCCTGGTGAATACCTAAGGCTCCATCCCATACAACATAACAGCTTCACTGAGACAAAAAAAACAAAACAAAACAAAACAAAAAACCATGGGCCAAATGAAAGAACAGATCAAAACTCCAAAAATAGAACTAAATGAAGAAGAGATAGCCAACCTATCAGATGCAGAGTTCAAAACACTGGTAATCAGGATGCTCATAGAAATGATTAAGTATGGTTGCAAAATTGAGGAAAGAGTGGTCTATGCAAAGTGAAATGAAGAGAAATGTACAGGGAACCAACAGTGATAGGAAGGAAACTGGGACTCATATCAATGATTTGGAGCAGGAAGAAGAAATAAACATTCAACCAGAAGAGAATGAAGAAACAAGAATTCAACAAAATGAGGAGAGGCTTAGGAACCTTCAGGACAAATTTAAATGTTCCAACATCTGAATCATGGGGGTGCCAGAAAAAGAAGAGGAAGAACAAGAAACTGAAAACTTATTTGAAAAAGTAATGAAGGAGAACTTCCCCAATCTGACAGGAAATAGAAGGAAATAGACTTCTAGGAAGCCCAGGAAGCTCAGAGAGTCCCAAAGAAGTTGGACCCAAGGAAGCACACACCAAGGCACATCATAATTACATTACCCAGGATTAAAGATAAGGAGAGAATCTTAGAAGCAGCAAGAGAAAAGGAGACAGTTACTTACAACGTAAGTGCCCATAACACTCTCAGCTGATTTCTCAAAAGAAACCTTGCAGGCAAGAAGGGGCTGGAAAGCAGTATTCCAAGTCAGGAAAGCAAGGTCATACATCGAAGATTACTGTATCCAGCAAAGCTATCATTTAGAATGGAAGGGCAGGTAAAGTTCTTTACCCTGATAAGGTAAAGTTAAAGGAGTTCATCATCACCCAGCCTTTATTATATGAAATGTTAAAGGGACTTATCAAAGAAAAAGAAGATGATCAAAAATATGAACAGTAAAATGACAAGAAACTCACAACTATCAACAACTGAACCTAAAAAAAAAAACCAAAAAACTAAGGGAACAACTAGAACAGGAACAGAATCACAGAAATGGAGATCACATGGAGGGTTATCATCAGGGAGGGGGGAGAATGGGGGGAAAAGTACAGGGAATAAGAAGCATAAATTTTAAGTACAAAATAGACAGGGGGAGATTAAGAATAGTATAGGAAATGGAGAAGACAAAGAATTTGTATGTTCGACCCATGGACATGAACTAAGGCAGGAGTGGGCAGTGCAGGGCAGAGGGGAATAAGCAGGGGGAAATGGGACAATTGTAATAGCATAATCAATACAATATATTTATAAAAATATAAGCATGATTGTGAACCTCTTCTGCTTGAAATCCTTCCCTTGGGAAATACCATTTAGACTAGTAAAATGAAAAGACTGAGCATATTCCATGCTTGTAAACAGTGAGGGGAAACAATTCCCAGTATTCACAGAGGATAATGCTATACAGTGGTACAGCACTTTGGGAGAATAATGGGTAATAGCTATCCAAGTTAAAGATGCTCATAACCTTCTTGTCAACAATTCATTCCAGAGAGTCACCAGAGCACTTATCCCCTATACCCTGACTCTAGCCCAGACATACACCTCACACTGGTTGGTGAAGCTAGCTAGGCACAGGGAAGTTGTGGGGTCTGTCCTAGTTGAGGTGTGCATTGTTGTGACCAACCAGTGGCCGTGGGTTTCTACCCAATTGCACAGGGTTGCAGCTGGGCCCTGCCTGACAGTAATAAAGAACATGGAGACTTCACTTGCCTGCCACAACCCAGTGGCAGGAAACATTCCAAGAGCACCTGTTTCCTGAGGACTCTGTCAGGAGCTCCCAGGCACCATCTGGGCGCTGCTCCACATGCTGTTTGCATTAGGAGTTTAGAAAAACAATTCAACTTTGACTAATCACTTTTTAATTTTTTCAGGCGCATCCCAAAGTCTCACCTCTGCCCACTGCCTCTTCCCTTCTAGCTCTTCTCAGGAGTTCTCTAGGCTGACACATACGCATAAATAATGCACTCACACACACACACTCACCTATACATGTAGTCACCCCATTCCTACCCCTACACACATTCACACATACACCACACATACACATGCACACACTTATACACTCACCACACATTCACACTCACACATACACCTCACACACACACACAAAGCATGCACACATACACACACTCACCTATATATGCACCTGCACCCTCACATCCACTCACATCCACGTACCACACACACACACCACAAACACAAACACTCCCACATACTCATATGGATGCACACTCACACCCTCACACTCACACACACTCCTGCATGCATATACACATATACACACAGACACTGTTACAAATCATACATTTGCACACACACATTCACACACATCACTTCTTACATAGTTCTGAAGAACAACCTACTTACTTCTTTGAGGTTGGCAGGGAAAGGTTCAGCTAAAGGCAGAAGTGGTCCTAAGAACATAGCCTATGGAGTAGTGTTTATGAGCAAAGACCCTAGAGCCAGGGTTGAATCCCAGTTCTGCAACTTGTTCACCTGCCATGCTTCAGTCTCCTCTTTTGCTTAGCTCAAGTTAAGTGCCATATATGTTTGTTTTAAAAATTGCAACAAATAAAAGCAACACCAAGTTCAGTACTGATATTAACATGATTTTCCTGATTGCATAATTCTGAATCAGTTCCCTGAAGTTTAATGTTTCTCCTTTCATGGATGTCCTTGTTTTGCTGTACCTGTGTCGGAAACTGAGGCCTTCTGTAAAGCAGAGAAAGCTGAGGCACAGAGAGGTTAGGTCTTATTTTTGATGTCACACAGCCTGCTGGGGCAGGTCTTCAGAGTTTCCACTGTGAACTGTGCAGGGAATGCCCCCAGCACAGTGCCCAGTAGGTTGCCATGTGGAAGCTGGTCCATGGCAGTTGGAGATGGGTCTTTGTGAGAGGAAGCAGGACAAGTGGTCTCTGTTGTGGACAGTGGGTATGACCACAGGAAACTGAGGTGGCCTCAGTGAAGCCCACCAGCTATAGTTAAACAGAACCTATCTAGCTGGACCTGGCCCAATTTCCTGGTGGCTGGAGGACAGGAGCCCAGGAAGGGCTCTGGCACTGGTGAGGTGGAGGGTGCCAGGAGGAGGGCAGGCAGGCAGTATGGCTGGCTGAGGCTTCCTCAAGCCTTGTTCTGGTCTGCTGCCAGGCCTGATCGCCCTAGTACAGCTGCCTTCTGAGAATAAAGCATCTAAGAATTCTGGCTGGGTAATGTGATGCATTGTGGAGCCTGGCAACTTGCCAGGCCAACTCACCCCCACCATTGTTTACAATTTGGGGGCCTTGAAGTCACCACTGGCACTTAATATGGCAAGGACCCTCTTACTGGGCCCACCTCTGAAATTCCAAAACTGCTTTTTTGCTCACCTCCCTTCTCTCCTTCCTGTCCTCAAAAGTGTTTGCCTCTAACCAGTGAGGGCAGTGGGAGGGGGTGCTTCCTGGCTGGGCCTGACTGCTGGGCTGAGCAGAGACACCCAGATTGTCACAGCAGCGAAGATTTCCTTCCTGAAAAACACACCAGCCTCTACTTTCTGTCCCTCTGTGTTTCTCTTCAGAGAGCTGGGCAGCTTCTGCTTCTTAGCCCCAGCTGTGGGCCCAGTGCACCTAGACAGCCAGCCCCAGGGACATAGGGAAAGTCAGCAGTTATTTGTGGGAAGGTGACCTGTCCTTGATGGTATCAGGCTGCAGGACCCTGGCTCTCAGAGACAAGTAGGGCAGCCACCAGTAAATTCTAACAGAAAGAGTCAGTTTCTTCTTCTAGGTGCTCCCACAGCCTGCCAAAGCTGACTGAGTCCAGAGCAAGTTTATTCAGCTCCTGTGCCCCAGTTTTCTTATCCGTTTATGAGAATCTTTTCCCCCCTCACTTCCTCGTCTAATCCGCCCACAAATCCTGCCAGCTCTACCTTCACAAAGCGTCCAGAATCTGGCCACTTGGTCCCAGCCCACTCCGAGTCCCCAAACCCTGCCTAGGCTCCCTTTGTCCCAACACAACCTCTTTTCTACATGACAAGCAGCAGGATTCTATTTAAAACAAAGTTTCCTCTTTGCTCAAAACCTTCCCAAGGCTTCCATGTCATTCAAAAAGAAGTCCTCCCCTGCCCTGGCTTGTGTGGCTCAGTGGATTGAGCACTGGCCTGCGAACCAAAGGGTTGCCAGTTCAATTTCCAGTTGGGGCCAGGTCCCCAGTGGGTGGTGTGTGGGAGGCATCCACACACTGGTGTTTCTTTCCCTCTCCTTCTCCCTCCCTTCCTCTCTCTAAAAATAAATAAATAAATAATTTTTAAAAAGAAGTTCTCTCTCCTTCTCTCCAACCTAACTAACTCTACCCCAGCCACAGTGACTCCCTCACAGCTTCTCACATCCACAGGCACATACCTTGCCCCAGGGTCTTTGCAATGGCTGCTCCCTCTTCCTGAAAGGCACTTACCTCAGGATTTGTTTCCTTATCCCTGGCTGGTGTGGCTCAGTGGATTGTGTGCCAGCCCATGAAGCAAGGGGTTGTTGGTTTGATTCCCAGTCAGGGCACATGCTTGGGTTGCAGGCCAGGTCCCCAGCAGGGGATGCGTTAGATAGGAGATGCATGAGAAGCAACCATACATTGATGTTTCTCTCCCTCTCTGTCTCCCTCCCTCCCTCTCCCTCTCTTTAAAAAATAAATAAAATCTTTTAATTTGCTTCCTTGTGTCCTTTGAAGTTCTACTCAAAAGTCAACTTCTCTTCTTAAACTCTCCTCTCTCCCAACTCCCTGCTTCACTGTCTCCCAGGCATTTTACAGCTCCATGGACTTTGCTTATTTAGCTGGAATGTCAGTGTGAAGGTGGAAGGTGGTAATGCTTGCTACTTTGGTAACTGCTGAGTTCCAACACCAAGAATGAGGCCTGGTCCTTAGAAAGTGCTTCTAAACAACTGTTGCATGAGGGAAAGAAGAGTACCTGCCTTAATAGGCTGTTATGAGAACTGACTCAGGTAATGCTTGTCAAGTCCTCAGCTAGTTCTGACATGGAGCAAGTACTTGGTGGATGATACTTAGTAGTAGTAGTGGTCGTATTGTAGTTCTTATGGCTATTTGTTGGAGGTCCTTTGTGGACCAGCAACCACTTCCTCTTTCATTGATAACTCAACCCAATCCCCTCTTGGAATTACCCATCACCCACTCTTGGCCAATGTGTTTTGCTGAGGCTGGCCTCATCTCACTCTGGAGTTGGCCACCTCAGCCATAGCTAGTCAGTGCCCTGCATTCTCTTGCCCATAGCAGTGGGCTCAGAGATGGGCATGATTCAAAGTCAATAAGAGACATTCCTGTTTCCTGATGGCCTTGAGGCCGAGCAGATGTAAGGGCTGGAACTACAGCAACCATCTCTCCATCCAAGAGGAGAATGAAGCCATCAGAGAAGGTGAGTCAACCTGAAAGACCTGGGCAATTGGGATGGTGTTTAGAAACCTCTAAATCTGGACCTGATCCACATCTGGGTATTTCAGCTATTTATGTCAATAATGCTCATTTTAGTTAAGCCAGTTCAGGTTAGATCACTGATACTTATCACCAGAAAATTCCTGCTTAACCTAGAATCTGACCTGTAATCCTATGGAAGTTTTCTTCTTTCACCCTTCTCCTTATGCTTCTCTCTGTTTAGATCCTTTTGCCTGGCATTTGGCAACCAGTGGTTCCCGTTTTTATTTGATTTTCATCTCCATCCCTGTTACTCCTCTGATCTTTCATGCTATTTGTCTGGCCTCTGTGGCTGTTGTGTATGGTTCCTGTCCTTTGGGGGAACCAGAACTTAGGATGTGTGAGTTTTAACACATTCTTCACTCATTTGCCAAGTTAAAGACAGGAGCCATTTTAGTGAATGTAGATCAGGGAGTAGGGGAGTTTTGCTAATCAAAGATTCTGGTTTACAGAGGGTTTCACACCCTCTCTAACTTCTTCCAGGACCTGTCTTCTTTATTCTTTCCTTGCTTACTCCATGGCAACCATCTGCCTCTGTGTGCTCCCTGGGCATGTCAAATCCCATCCTGCATCAAGAACTTTGCACTGGCTGTTCCATTTGTCAGACTGTCCTTCCTTCCTATCTTTTCATAATGGCTTCTTCTCATCCTTCAAATCTCTGGTCAATTGTCACTTCCTCTTTTTATTTCAATGTCTCCTTTTTGGCAGCACTCATCACTTTTGGAAAGTATTTTAAAAAAGATTTTATTAATTTATTTTTAGAAAGAGGGGAAGGGAAAGAGAAAGAGGGAGAGAAACATTGACGTGTGATTGCCTCTTGCACACCTCCTACTGGGGACCTGGCCAGCAACCCAGGCATGTGCCCTGACTGGGAATTGAACTGGCGACCCTTTGGTTCACAGGCCCGTGCTCAATCCACTGAGCTACACCAGCCAGGGCACTTTTGGAAAGTATTTTGTCCACTTGTTTATTTGTCTCTTTTGCTGGAATATAAGACACAAGGTCAGGGGTTCTATCTGTCTTTCCCATGTCTCCCCACATGCCGCATTGCCTTATTTGCTTTTTTAGATAAATGGAATCTCATTGGTCCCAGCCACCTCTGTTGGAGACCTCAAGGTCATGCCCACAGGTAATCAGTTACTAAGTGGCTTATTCTTCACCTCCTACCCAAACCTTCTGCTCCATCCTATTTTCTCTGCCTTAGTTCAGGCTCCGTCACATTATGCAGTAACCTCTACCTAGGCCCTGCCTTTCCCCTTTCCTTCTACATCTTTTTTAAAATCTATTTTTATTGTTATTCAAGTACAGTTGTCTCCATTCCTCTCCCCTCCCAAGCCCCACCCCCCCAGCCATCTCCACCTCCCACCCACGATCCTACCTGGTCCATTTGGCTTTGTTCATGTGTCCTTTATACATGTTCCTTGACAACCCTTCCCCCCAATATCCCCTCCCACTTCCCCTCTGGTTACTGTCAGTTTGCTCTTAATTTCAAACTGAGATACCAGGCAAAGAGAAAATAAAAGGATGTTCCAGATGAAGTGACTAACCTGAGTATGATGGCTAAGCTAAAGATGTAGAAAGGAGATATTGAGATCCTTCTACATCTTTAACTCAGCCATCATAGCCTGGTCATCATACTCAGGCTAGTCGCTTCATCTGGAACATTCTTTTATTTTCTCTTTGCCTGGTATCTCAGGTGTCAGCAATAGGAATCACTGTAGGTGTTTTAAGGAGGAGGAGATTAAATGCAGGGACTTGGGAGCCCCTGTGGAGGGGCTGGTGGAATGGATCTAGGCTGAATCTCCAAAATGATCCCAGAAAAACAGCAGAAATGGCCTGAACTCTGCTACCATCAGGGAGTAGGGAATTATGAGGTTGCTATTGAAACTGCTAGTTCAAGAACATAGCATTTTATCTGTGATCCAGCAATCAGAAGCCAAGTCAGCTGCTACAGCTGCCAGTGGAACCTCAAGAAGCTGGAGCTTGGACCCTAGCATGTCATTGTAAAGAGACCCAGCACCTCTCCAACTATGCTAACGAGCCGAAAGTCCCCAAAGGCTTCTGGAGATGGCCTCTTCTTTCTGTTTGTCTTCCAAATCACATGTGAGTGAACCAAATTGGTGGAACATAATTTGAACCTTGTTGTAAAGGTGTCTGAGAAATGATGTTTATAAGTTTGCCAGCATCTGCATTTATAGTGCGATCCACAGAAGGAAGCGGGAATAGATGCTGGGGCCCCATCAGCTGTGGCCAGCAACTGACCCTCGATTTTTCAGTTCCAGCTCAGGGAAGCCTTCCTGATGAATCAGTGTGTAGGGCTCGGTCCCCCTCTCATATGCTCTCTTGTCACCCTGTGCTTTTTCTCAGGGCACACACTTTGATTCATATCGATGAGCATGTGCTGTAACTGGCAAGGCCCATTCCGCAAGGTGGAATTTCCACAAGATTGTCTGCCTGTGAAGCAGGGATGCTATCCTCCTGTGAGAGGTGGGCCTGGCACAGGGAAAGGGCTTCAAGCGGACAGTATTACTGAAGGAACTCCACAGCTTTTCTCCCCACTCCTGAAGCATTTCCTGCTTGGAAGGCTTTTCCGACAGCCTTTCCCACATGCTATTTTGAACTGCTTCCTGTTTTGGGGGCATCTGCCTTCTCTGTCAGAGCTCCTTGTAAACACACTTTACTTTTACCTCTGGTCTCTCCAGATGCTTACTAGGTTGCAGTGTTTATCCTTTCAGTTACATAGATTTTCAAGAAAGAAATAAAAAAAATAAACAACCCCCCCCCACCCCCGCCCCAGCCCGAATGTCATGCAGCTGTGAGGGAGGACATCTAGTGGAGAAGAGAGGTTGGCTTAAACTCCAAGAAGAAAATGTAAGGAAGAAACACCAGGGTACCCACCAAGGTGGCCTGGGCAGTGGCTGGAGCAACAAGAACCTTGACTTGTGTTCTGCTCTGGACATAACTGGACTCTGGGCTTTGGATATGAGACCAGGATATGAGAACTTAGCCCAAGTGATGCTCTATGTTAGCTGGTTAAAATTCAGAATAAAGAACCCCAACACCCCCTGTCTCCCAACATATACACATGTTTTCTACTTGGGTCAGTGAGAAGAGCCATGGCCCTCACCTGCCTCTGATCACTCCAGGCCACCCTGGTAGCTCTTGTAGTTGGATCTTGTCCTGAAGTAGAGAAGTTTCCATTTCTCTCTGGAGATTCACTGATATGGGTGAGCAGCTACTGCAAGGAGAAGAAAGAAGAGGGAATAGGGGTGCAGTGGAGACTGGAGTCAACAGCCCACCCCACCATAATTTTGCTTTTCCACTCTCCTCTCACTCAGTTCTGGCTTTCCTCTGTGCCTTGTCTCTACCAGCTATCATGCTTTGGGTTGCAGGCAACAGAAAAGCAGCATTAACCTGGCACGCGTGGAAATTCCTATACAGAGATGGGGAGGAGCAGCACTTGCTTCAAGGGGCTCAGACAACATAGGAGCCAGTCTCTCCACAACTCTTGAATCTGTTTCCTTTTCTGTTGGGTCCACTCTCAGTAAAGGTTTAGCCATCATGATATGAATGGCCCTTAGCCACTCCAGAGTCCTCTATCTCCTAAGTTCAAATTTTTGTATGGCACTGCCTGCCAACGTCTGATATTTATTCCAATTGGACCAGTTGTGATGGCATTTCCACCCTGAAGAAGAGCACAGGATCTCTGGAGGTGGCAGGACCCCTGAATGAAGGTTGGAGCTTAGGAGCAAGTTGATAAATGTTTGTTGGATGAGTGAATGGATAAAGGACTGAACAAACAAACCACTCAACCTCAGATGCTAAGAAGAGATAAATTGCAAATGCCTATACTGGGGAGATACTATGTTTGGGACTGGCACTCGGGTAAGAGTTGTAGGCCAGGGTAAGAGAAGTCACAGGCACATGAAGGGGCTGCTTGGAGTTACTTCTTCTCTCGGGTAAGAGGCCTGAGCTGGGACCCCTGGGCTTTTTCTGCACTATGCACAAGTCCTGCAGTGACCATCCTGTGCTCACCTCCTCATTATATTCAGCAAAGCTCTTGTTTGTGGGACACTAAGGGGAACAGTTTGGTTTCTGTGTGAGCTCCGGTGTTGGAGGTGTGTGGGGCAGACTGCTAGCTACCACCTTACCCCTTGATATTTGCTCTCCTCTTTCCATGGTCAGAGACTTTGCAGCAAAGCACACTATCACTTTCTAAAATTGAACCCCCACATTCTTTCGGTTAGGTGCAGCCATGTGGTAGTTCTGAACTATCTTCTGTCCTCCCTCCATCTTGCTTCCTGAAGGCAGTCATGGAGATGGGCCATCTTGGACTTTGTAGGGATGGTAGAGGAACAAGGCAAAGAAAGCCTGGGACTCTGACACCCTGGAAACATCATATCAGCCCTAAGAGGCTTATGCCCATACTAGTGTGGGGAAACAAACTTCTGTATTGTTTATGATACTCTTATTTTGGATTTTTGTCCTATAATTGAACTAAAATAGGCAGGAGGAACCTCTTGGGCTAGATGTCATGGATGACCACAGAAGTCTGAGAGTGGTCCCCAGGGAGCAGCTCCTATCCAACCCACTAGTGGGATTCTGTGCCTGGGATCTTTCTAATCTACCACCAACCTTGAGCCAATCAAAGCCCGTGTGGCTCTCCTCTCTGTCCCCCTCTACTCCAAGCACTTTCTTGGGTGTACGGCTCATAAGTGGGACAGCTCCCTCTCTGAGCCTGAAGCACAAACTATGGGTGGTTGAACTAGGCCTAGAATAAGACCCAGTGCCCCCAGTTAGTGCCCCTCAAAATTCACCCACCTTCTCTCTGTCCATGGCCAACCCTCCTGGAGGTCCATTAAGGAACTACTTGCTACCTCCGTCTCTGTTCCCAGCACAGGAACTCTCCTGCTCTCCCCACCCCAACCCCACATACCAGGAAGTGCCAAGGATTCCCAATCTCTGAGAGAGAAGGCCAGATGTGCCGCCTAGGTGAGGCCAGGCTGCCCTTCCAGAAACTCCCAGCCCATTCCTGCCTGAAACCTTGCCAAAGCACTTCCTAGAAACTGGGCCTACCCTGCCCCCACTCCACTGTGCCAATATTTCCACGATTCAGGGGTGGTTCAGGGGTGATTCAGCCAGATTTCCCTGAGGGGAGCTCCTCTATTTTTTGCTCTGTAAATTTCTCTTTATTTTTTAAATTATATTTTATTGATTATGCTATTACAAATGTCCTGAATTTTCCCCCTTTGCCCCTTCCACCAAGCACCCCAACTTTCTCAGGCAACCCCCCACCATTGTTCATGTTCATTGTTCATGAGACATGTGTATAAGTTCTTTGGCTACTCTATTTCCTGTACTGTACTTTACATCCTCATGGCTATTCTGTAACTACCTATTTGTACTGCTTAATCCCCTCACCTCTTCATTCATTTCTCCCCCAACCCTCTCCCATCAGGCAACCATCAAAATGCTCTCCATATCCATGATTCTGTCTCTTCTTGTTTGCTTAGTTTGGTTTTTAGATTGAATTGTTGATAGATTTGTATTTTTTGCCATTTTATTGTTCATAGTTTTGATCTTCATTTTCTAAAATAAGTCTCTTTAACATTTCATATAGTAATGGATGATCTCTTTAAGTTTTTTCTTGTCTGGGAAGCTCTTTATCTGCCCTTTGATTCCAAAAGATATCTTTGAGGGGTAGAGCAATCTTGGCTGAAGTTCCCTGATTTTCATTACTTTGAATACTTCTTGCCAATCCCTTCTAGCCTGCAAAATTTCTTTTGAGAAGTCAGCTGACAGACTTATGGGAACACCCCTGTAGGTAACTAACTTCTTTTCTCTTGCTGCTTTTAAGATTCTTTCTTTATCTTTAATCTTTGGCATTTTACCTATGATGTATCCTCGAGTGGGTGAGTGGGCCTCTTTGATTCCCTCTTGTTTGGGACTCTCTGTGCTTCCTGGACTTGCATGTGCATTTCCTCCACCAAGTTAGTGAAGTTTTCTTTTATAATTTTTTCAAATAGATTTCCAACTTCTTGCTTTTTCTCTTCCCCTTCTTGCACCCATATGATGTGAATGTTGGACTGTTTGAAGTTGTCCCAGAGGCTGCTTATACTATCCTCCTTTTTTAGGATTCTCTTTTCTTGCTGTTCTGATTGGTTGTTTTTTGCTTCCTTATGTTTCAAATCATTGATTTGATTCTCAGCTTCATCCACTCTACTGTTGTTTCCCTATAAATTGTTCTTTATTTCAATTAGTGTATTCTTCAATTCTGACTGGATCTGTTTTATACTGTTGAGGTCCTTATTAAGTTCCTTGAACATCCTTATAACCAGTGTTTTGAACTCTGCATCTGGTAGATTGCTTATCTTCATTTTGTTTAGTTCTTTTTCAGGAATTTTGATCTGTTCTTTCATCTGGGCCATGTTTCTTTGTCTCCTCATTTTGGCAGTCTCCTTGTGTTTGTTTCTATGTATTAGGTAGAGCTGCTCTGACTCCGTGTCGTGGTAGTGTGGCCTAATGTAGTGGGTGTCATGTAGGGTCCAGTGACTCAGCCTCCCCTATCACCCAAGCTGGGTATTCCAGATGCATCCTTTGTGTGGGTTAAGTACACCATCCTCTTGTAGTTGAGACTTGGTTGCTGTTGGCAGATCAATGGGAGGGATTTATCCATGCTCGTCAGCTGCAAGGATTGGCTGTGACCACTTACCACAAATCTCTGCCCTCTGTGGAGTATCAGCTGTACAGGGGCAGAATGTTGGTGGTCTGATGTGGTCTGTAGCTGTGCACTTGGTGCACTGGCCCTGATGTTTCCTGGGTGGTGCAAGTCAAGATCAGCCCCACCTGTGTTTTGCCCTTGGGCTACCCTGTATGAGCTATAAAGCAATCTGAAAAGGCTGCTGCTTGTGTTGGGCTTGAAGATCCCCAGGTGAAGCCAAGCTGTGAATCTAGGCTGGATGCTGCCAGTCTTGTCTTGGGGTTCACTGAGGCTGGCTGTTTGTTGTTTGAGCGGATTAGCCAAGACCGTCTAACCATATGGAAAAGCAGGTTGGGTGGGCCCGTAAGTTGGTTGAGGTGTAGTCTCTGGGGATCTCCAAGGCAGGTCAAACAGTGTTAGGTTGATAGAATCTCAAATATGGCAACAGCCCACCAGCTCCATGGCCCTGCAGGGTGTGGGCTCAGAAAAGGGACAATGGCCTCTGCTTGTCCTGATACCAGACACTTCAGCCTCTCCCAGTATGCCTCTGGTGCCCTTCAAGCTGCCACCCTAGTGCTAGAGCTCAGAGGGAGTAAATCTGAGTTGGTGAATCCATGTGTGGGTTCTTTAAAGAAGAGCTTCATGGGTCTCCAGAATTTTCTTTCACAGACTCAATCCCCACTGGTTTTTGCAGCCAGAAGTTGTGTGGGCTTATCTTCCTGGCACTGGAACCATGGGCTGGAGGGCATGATGAGGTACTGGGACTTCTCACTCCTGAGATATTCCTCCTGAATTTTTATTCACTATACGTGGGTGAAGGGCCAGCCCATTCCTTTTCTGTGCCTCTCCTACCAGTCTCAATGGATGTGTTTTTTTAAATTCTGTAATTATCAGACTTCCATTCAACTTGATATCTGACAGTTTTGAGTAGTGGTTGTTCTATGTTTTAGTTGTAATTTTAATGTGGTTGTGTGAAGAGGCAAGCCATGTCTGCCTACACCACCATCTTGACTAGAAGTCCAGAGCTCCTCCTTTTACTCATGATGCTGAAAGTTTAAAAACCAACTTTGGGGCAGGCAGGAGTCTTCAGGCCATAGCCCCACTTTCATCCCCATCCCTAATCCCACTTGACCCTGAGATTTAAAGATGGCATGAAAGATGAGGGAAGATAATCTAAGTATTTCTCTTTAAATGTTTATCTAAAATGGAATTAACAAAGCTTTATTAATATACAAAATGCTAATAGATTTTAAAATTATGTAAGTTAAAAATAAATATATGGATATTGGGGTGCTTGCTCAAAAGGTTTTTAATGATAAGGTGCATGATCAATACTTTGGTGGCCATAAGCCTAAGGCTATTTCTGCTCAGCCTCACACCCTGAGACTGTGTTCCTTTGTGAGGGTGAAGGGACCTGGGCCTCCAGGGAGGTAAAATGGACCAGAGGACCAGACTGTGAATATTGAGGAAAGGAGGATGTGCCTTTGGGCAGGAAGGGAGGGCTAACTGACCATTGGCTCAGACTGGGTCATATGCCAATCACAGTGACTTTGACTCATCTGGCATGCATTACATGATATACTCTTGGTTCCTGTGTGAAGGGTGATGTACCCCCCCCCCCCGCCCAGTATATCCTAAGGGATTCTCCTGTTTCTGGGGAATGGGAAAGAATTAGGACAATGGTCCCTACATTTACATAGCTGAATTCAGTGATGTCTTGTTGTTGCAGCATATTTCCACCAATTACATATTTGCTTTTCTTGTAGGAAGGTGGAGGAAGGAGTGTGTTCCTCTTATTCAATAACATATTTGTGGGCACCAGAGGGGAGTTGGTAGGCCTATGCAAAGAACTGGGCAGGCATTCATGGCTTGTGGCTGAGGAATGGGGCAGTGTGGTCCTCCTTAGGTTCCTGGTCCTGGGAGCTAGGGACCACAAAAGTTGGAAAATGAGAGGAAGGATTGCTGTGTAATCCAGTGGGAAGACTTTTCTATCACTCAGCTCTGGATTCAAATCAGTCACTGTATTGTGGGTGATCTTGAAGAAGTGGTTTCACCTCTCTGACCCTTGGTTTTATCCCATATAAAATGCAATATTTCCTCTACCCAGGAAGCATTGCATTTTATATGGGATAAAAGGATGGTTTTGAGGATTAAACAAGATGATATATCTAGAGTTTAAAACACAGTTCCAGGCAAACAGTAAGGCTGCTGACCAAGGTGATTATTGTAGACACTATGCTTAGGGAGTGTGCGTTGGGAGGGGTGTGGCCAATGCATTTTGGCTGCCTAGCTCCTGCTGGAGTGATTCAGACAATAGCTATGGTTGGCCTGAGTCAGCAGGTGGGAGAGACTGTTGTTCATGGCCTAGAGGTAGGAGCTGACACAGGGGGAACTCCTGCCATACTGTCCTTTCCCGTTGCTGCAGGGCTCACCCTCTGATAGAAAGTCCCTCCTCATGAAACCTCAGCATGAGTGGATATGGTGGTCTGATGCTCAGCATCTCTATCCTCACCTTCTGGTGTCCTTCCTGTATAGCAGAAGCTAGAAAGCAAAATGGAAACATTTCCGGATTCCTTTGTAGCTAGGGCTCTGGAAGTAATTGAGATTTAAGCATTAAATAATCATCTATGCCCTTGCAATGAACTCTGGGGTGAGGGGTACAGAGGACATTTTCTTGACAAGAACTTTAAATAATATATTGGTGAGGGGAACATCAGAACTTGAAAGGCTGTGTCATGACTATTCTTTTTAGGCCAGTGATGACAGTGGGAGATGTGCCCATTGAAATGAGCTCCCTGAGTAGATTGTAGAAATAGCCACGAATTCTTCCCATCCTTGTATACACAGCATTTTGCAGCTCTTCCAAGGTGATGTCTATTTCTGCACATCTTATTTCCAGATTTGAATGTGTGACCACTTTGGACAATGGAACAGTGACAAAATCCCAAAATAAGGCTTAAAAAATGCTTGCACATTGGGGTTTGCTTGCCCTTTCCTTCTGCTTTGCAACCAGCCTCTGGTGAAAAATTCCCAGCTACACTAGTGGTAGCTGGCCTTGTTTCTGAGCTTGGCCTCTCCTGGGCACATCCAAAACAACATAAGTAGCAGCCACCTGCAGATTGCTCTGCAGCTCATGCCAGGTGACCCCAGGCAGGAGTGATTTTGGCCTGCACCTCCTAGGAGGTCCCAAGAACAGTACATCTGGTGGCCAGATTCACATTGCACTGGAGCACCACTAACCACCTCCATCAGCAACACAATCAAGGAGTGAACTCTTCAGGCACCAGAGCCCCATGGGGTCAGCCCCTGTACAGCAGCTCCTCTACTGTGCTCATAGCCAGTCCTTGTAGCCCATTGGTCTGGGGTTTCCCATTAACATGATATCATCAATCAAGGCTCAATTACAAAAGGAGTGTGCACATAGCCCTCAGAGTTTTACCTGATCTGGAGTGTCCAGATCAGGTGAACAGGGAAGATATGCCACTGGGCCCTACAAACCACCTACAATATAAGGACACTCTACCAAGACTGGGAGACATAGCAGTTCTACCTTATTCATAGAAACAAGCACAAGGAGGCAGCCAAAATGAGAAGACAAAGAAACATGTTCCAAATGGAATAACAAAATGAAATTCCAGAAAAGAACAAAACAAAATGGAAACATGTTATCTACCAGATGCAGAGTTTAAAACACTGCTTATGAGAATGATGAATGATTTCAGTGAGAACTTCAACAAGGAGATAGAAAACATAAAAGTGGAGATAGAAATTATAAGAAGGATCAATCAGAAATGAAGAACACACTAACTGGGAATTCACTCTCTCGCTGCCCATCTGTGACCTTGGGTCTTTTCTGGCCCTTGGAGGAACTGGATTTGGACTAAAACTTGGGACATTGGCTCTCCTGGTTCTTGGGTCTTCAAATGATGGAATTTGCACCATCGACCTTTCTTCTTCTCAGGGTTTTGGACTCCGGCTGCAATTACACCACAGAGCTCTCCCAGGTCTCCAGCTGGCCAACTGCAGATCTTGGGATGTTTTAGCCTCCAATCACAAGGGCAAGATGGTGGAGGAGTGAGCGCAAGCCATGCTAACCTCCTCCCAGGGCCAATCTGGAATTACAACTAAACTGTGAAGAAATTACCCAGAACAAACAACTGAACAATAGCAAGAGAGAGCCTTATAACCTTGGACAAACAGAAGAACAAGCTTCAGCACAACCTGTCTGACCCTGCATAACAGCATAAAAGACATGGTGGGCAGAGAGACACTCAGTCAACCAGTTGGAGGGAAGGACCCACCAAAGAATGGCCCCAAAACAATCAAAACCCAAAGACATACAGAAAGCCAACATAAATGGCATCTCAAGAGCAGCAAGTTCAGAAGATCAAGGAGACTGCACCACTGAATCTCATCAGTCTCCAACCATAGAAGTTCACACCAAAACTCAGGGAGTCAGAAAAGATCAATTACAGAAGCAGAGGGAAACAAGAACAGTCTCACAAACAATGGGAAGACAAAGAAACAATCCCCAAATGAAAGGAGAGGAGGAAGCCTCCAAAAGAATGCTAAATGAAACAGAGGCAAGTCAATTATCAGATACTGAGTTCAAAGCAAAGGTTATCAGGAAGCTCATTGAACTCACTGAGAATTACCAAAAACTACAGGGACACTACAAAGAGCTCACTGCAAACTATATCAACATGAAAAGGGGAAAAGAAACTATTGATAAGACCAAGAGGAAATGAAGAATACAGTTTCTGAACTGAAGAACACAGTAGAAGGAATCAAAAGCAGGCTAGATGAAGCAGAGGATTGAATCAGTCAGCTGGAGCACAAGGTTGAAAAAAACACCTAGAAAGAGCAAGAAAAGGAAAAAAGATTCAGAAAGAATGAAGAGGGGTTAAGGGAAATGCAGGACAATATGACATGTAATAATACCTGTATAATAGGGATACCAGAAGAGGAGATGGAAAACCAAGGGATGGAAAACCTGTTTGAAAAAGTAATGATGGAAAACGTCCCTCATTTTATGAGAGAAAAAGTCACACAAATCTAGGAAGCACAGAGGGTCCTAAACAAGAGGTCCCAAAGAGCCCCACTCCAAGACACACATCATAATTAAAATGGCAAAATTCCAAGACAAAGAGAGAATCTGAACTCAGCAAGGGAGAAACACGAAGCCTCAATAAGGCTAGCAGATGACTTCTCAAAAGAAATGCTCCAAGACAGAAGGGAATGGCAAGACATATTCCAAGTAATTAAAACCAAAGGCCTGCAACCAAGACTACTTTATACAGCAAGGCTCTCAGTTAAAATGGAAAGCCAAATAAGGAGCTTCCCAGACAAGAGAAGGCGCAAAGAATACACCTCCACCAAACCAGCACTACAAGATATGCTAAAGGGACTGCTTTCAGAAAAGGAAGAAAAAGAGTGAAAGAGAGAACACAGGTATGAAGGATACGAAATGGCAATGAAAAAGCACCTATCAATAATAACCTTAAATTTAAATGGATTAAATGCTCCAATCACAAGACATAAAGTAGCTGAATGGAAAAGAAATCATGACCCATGCATATGCTGCCTACAACAGACCCACCTCAGAACAAAAGACCTGTACAGTCTGAAAGTGAAGGGTTGGAAAAAAAAAAGATTCCAAGCAAATGGACAGGAAAAGAAAGCTGAGGTAGCAATACTCATATCAGACAAAATAGACTTCAAAACAAGGACCGTAAACAGAGACGCAGAAGGTCATTTCATAATACTCAAGGGAAGAATCCACCAAGAAGACATAAACATTGTAAATATATATGCTCCCAACATAGGAGCACCCAAATACATAGAGAAAATCTTGGAGGACTTCAAGAAAGATATTGACAGTAGCACAATTATAGTAGGGGACTTTAACACCCCACTGTCAAAGATGGACAGATCTTCCAAACAAAATATCAACAAAGATATTGTGACATTGAACAATGTCCAAGATCAAATGAACTAAATTGATATATATAGAGCTTTTCATGCCAAAGAAGCAAAATACACATTCTTTTCAAATGCAAATGGAACATTTTCAAAGATAGACCACATGATAGGACACAAAACAAACCTCAACAAATTCAGGAAAATTGAAATCATATCAAGTATTTTCTCTGACCACATGGGAGTGAAACTAGAATCCAACCTCAAGGAAAAAAAAACCCCACAAACCACTCAAATTCATGGAGATTGAATACCATGCAATTTAACAATGAATGGGGCAAGGATGAGATCAAGGAAGAAATAAAAATGTTTCTGGAAACAAATGAAAAGGAACTCTCAACAGTCCAAAACTTATGGGACACAGCCAAGGCAGTCCTGAGAGGGAACTTCATAGCAGTGCAGGCCTACCTAAAAAAAGATACAAACATTTTAAATAAAGAACCTAACCCTACACTTACAAAAACTGGAGGAACAACAAAGACAGCCCAGAGCAAATAGAAGGAAGGAAATAACCAAGATCAGAGCAGAATTAAATTACATAGAGACTAAAAGAACAATTTAAGTATTAATGAATCCAGGAGTTGGTTCTTTGAAAAGATAAACAAAATCGACAAGCCTTTAAGCAGACTCATCAAGGAAAAAGAGAGAGAGAGCCCAAATGAACACAATCAGCAATGGAAGAGGAGAGATTTCAACTGATACCACAGAAATACAAAGGATTGTAAGAAATTACTACGAAGCACTGTATGCCAAGAAATTTGAAATCCTAGGTGAAATGGACAAATTTCTAGACAAATATAATCTTCCAAAACTGAATGAAGAAGAAGCAGAAAGCCTTAATAGACCAATAACGATGGATAAAATCGAAGCAGTAATGAAAAAATCTCCCAGCACAGAAAAGCCCTGGACCAGATGTTTTTTTTTTTTTTAACGAATTAATTTATTTTTATTCAGTTACAATTGTCTGCATTTTCTCCCCTTCCCT
This sequence comes from Desmodus rotundus, assembly GCF_022682495.2. Taxonomy (NCBI): domain Eukaryota; kingdom Metazoa; phylum Chordata; class Mammalia; order Chiroptera; family Phyllostomidae; genus Desmodus; species Desmodus rotundus. The sequence goes on from NC_071396.1 coordinate 57,429,724, forward strand.
CCACCCCACCCCAGCCAGTCCCACCTCCCTCCCCCACCTCTACCATCACCCATGATTTTGTCCTTGTGTCCTTTATAGTAGCTCCTATAGACCCCTCTCCCCACTATCCCCTCCTCACTTCCCTGTTGGACCAGATGGTTTAACAGGAGAGTTTTACAAAACATTTAAGGAATAAATAACCCCTATCCTTCACAAACTCTTCCAAAAAGTCCAAGAAGACAGAACACTCCTAAATTCTTTTTATGAAGCCAGCATCATCCTAATCCCAAAGCCAGATAAAGACACAACAAAGAAAGAAAACTTCAGGCCAATATTGCTGATGAACATAGATGGTAAAATCCTCCACAAAATACTGGCAAACTACATCCAGCAATAATTTTAAAATATCATACACCATGATCAAGTGGGATTCATCCCAGAGATGCAAGGATGGTACAATATTCACAAATCAATAAACATAATACATTACATGAACAAAAGGAATGACAAAATTCACATGGTCATATCAATAGATGCAGAAAATGCATTTGATAAGGTATAGCACTCATTTATGATAAAAACAATCAGCAAAGTGGGAATAGAGCGAGCATTCCTCAACATAATAAAGGCCATATATGAGAGACCTACAGCCAGCATCATACTCAATGGGCAAAAACGAAAATCTTTCCCACTAAGATCAGGAACAAGACAAGGTTGTCCACTTTCACCACTTTTATTCAACATGGTATTGGAAGTCCTAACCACAGCAATCAGACAAGAAAAAGAAATAAAAGGCATCCAAATTGGAAAGGAGGAAGCAAAACTGTCACTGTTTGCAGATGACATGATAGTGTACATGGAAAATCCTATAGGCTCCACCAAAAAACTACTTGACCTAATAAATGAATTTGGCAAAACAGCTGGATACAGTCAATACTCAGAAATCAAAGGCATGTTTGTACAAAACCAATGAAATATCAGGAACAAAAATCAATGAAAAAATCCCATTTCCTGTCACAACAACAACAAAAAATAAGGTACCTTGGAATAAAGCTAACTAAGGAGGTAAAAGAGCTGTACTCAGAAAACTATACAACACTGAAGAAAGAAATTAAGGAAGACACAAAGAAATGGAAGCATGTACCATGCTCATGGGTTGGAAGAATCACCATCATCAAAATGTCCATACTACCTAAAGCGATTTATATATTCAACACAACTGCTATTAAAATACCAATAGCATATTTCACAGACATTGAACAAACATTTCAAAAATTTACATGAAACCATAAATGACCATGAATATCCACAGCAATTTTGAGAATGAAGAACAAAGTAGGAGGGAACACAGTACCTGATATCAAACTATAATTACAAGGTAACTGTAATCAAAACGTGTGGTACTGGCATAAGAACAGACACATAGATCAATGGAACAGAATAGAGAGCCCAGAAATAAACCCAAGTCTCAACGGTCAATTAATATTCAACAAAGGGGACAGAAGCGTAAAATGGAGTAAAAATAGCCTCTTCAAAAAATGGTGTTGGGAGATCTAGACAGCTGAATACAAAAAATGAAACTTGATCACCAACTTACACCATACACAAAAATAAATTCAAGGTTGATAATAGACTTAAATATAAGTCGTGACAGCATAAAAGTACTAGAGGAGAACATATGCAGGAAAATCTCAGATATTCCATGCAGCAATATTTTCACCAATATGTCCCCTAAAGCAAGGGACATAAAGGAAAGAATAAACAAGTGGGACCTCATCAAAATAAAAAGTTTCTGCATGGCTAAAGAAAACAGCATTAAAATGAAAAGAGAAGCAACAGTATGGGAAGACATATTTGCCAATGATACCTCAGACAAGGGTTTGGTCTCCAAAATATATAAAGAACTCACACGACTCCACTCCAGGAAGATAAACAACCCAATTAAAAAATGGGCAAAGGACTTGAACAGACACTTTGCCAAGGAAGACATACAGAGGGCCCAGAGACATATGAAAAGGTGCTCAGCATCACTAGCCATCAGAGAGATGCAAATTAAAACCACAATGAGGTACCATCTCACACCAGTCAGAGTGGCCAACATAAACAAATCCACAAACAAATGTTGGAGAGGATGCGGAGAAAAGGGAACCCTAGTGCACTGTTGGTGGCAATGCAGACTGGTGAGGCCACTGTGGAAAACAGTATGGAATTTCCTCAGAAAACTAAAAATGGAACTGCCCTTTGACCCAGCAATTCCGCTGCTGGGATTATACCCTAAGAACCCTGAAACACCAATCCAAAAGATCCTGTGCACCCCAATGTTCATAGCAGCACAATTTACAATAGCCAAGTACTGGAAGCAACCTAAGTGCCCATCAGCAAACGAGTGGATCCAAAAACTAAGGTATATTTACACAATAGAATTCTACACAGCAGAGAGAAGGAAGGAGCTTATACCCTTTGCAACAGCATGGATGGAACTGGAGAGCATTATGTTAAGTGAAATAAGCCAGGCGTTGAGGGACAAATACCATATGATCTCACCTTTAACTGGAACGTAATAAATAGAAGAAAAAAGGAAACAAAATATAACCAGAGACATTGAAGTTAAGAACAATCTAACAATGGACAGGGGAGAGTGGGGAGGGGACAGTGAGGAGAGGGGATTACAGGAACTAAAGGACACATGGACCAAATCAAGGGTGAGGGTGGAGGTGGGGGAGGGAGGGGGGTTTGGCTGGGGTGGGGTGGAGGGATGGGGAGAGAAGGCACACAACTGTAATTGAATAACAATAAAAAATTAAAATTAAAAAAAAACCCTTAAATATCAACAGGGGTAATATTACCTCCAAATAAGTGAAAATTGGTTGCTGGGGGAGGTGCAAAAATATTTCCTTTTTATATATGTCACAGATATATATGTATTGTATAATCCATAAAGTCTGTATCAGTGGTTTTAAAATTTCATGGAGGGTTAATTAGGAGAAAACAGCTAAAAAGACTCTTTAGAGAGGTGATAATTTATAAAAAGGCTGAGAAACAAAAATATGGTCACATTTTGATAATTTGCTATTTGTAACACTACTTAGTTTCAAGGTATATGACTCCATTTACTCATAAAGATATCCTACAGGATGGACAGGTAGAAATAATAGGTATAGTAGTCCCCACTTATCTGCTGGAGGTACATTTCCAGAACCTCAGGGGATGCCTGAAACTGCAGATAATACTGAACCCCATATATACTGTGTTTTTTCATACATGTGTGTGTGTGTAGATCAAATGTAATTTATGAATTAGTCACAGCAAGAGATTTACAATAGTTAATAATAAAATAAAACAACAATATACTATAATAAAAAAAATGGGTAAAGGACCTGAACTTCTCCAGGGAGGACAAACGGAGGGCCCAGAGACATATGAAAAGATGCTCAGCATCAGTAGCCATCAGAGAGATGCAAATTAAAACCACAATGAGATACCACTTCACACTGGTCAGAATGGCCATCATAAACAAATCATCAAACAACAAGTGTTGGAGAGGATGCGGAGTAAAGGGAACCATAGTGCACTGTTGGTGGGAATGCAAGATGGTGCAGCCACTGTGGAAAACAGTATGGAATTTCCTCAGAATACTAAATATGGAACTTCCTTTTGACCCAGCAACTCCACTGCTGGGATTATACCCTATGAGCCCTGAAACACCAATTCAAAAGAACCTAAGAACCCCAGTGTTCATAGAAGCACAATTTACAATAGTTAAGTTTTGAAAGTAACACAAGTGCTCATCAGTAAATGAGTGGATCAAAAAACTATGGTACATTTACACAAGGGAATGCTATGTAGCAGAAAGAAAGAAGGAGCTTCTACCCTTTGCGACAGCATGTATGGAACTGCAGAGTATTACGCTAAGTGAAATAAGCCAGGCAGTGAGAGACAAATACCATATAATCTCATCTATAGGTGTAGCCTAATCAACAAAACAAACTGGGAAGCAAAATATAGCCAGAGACATTGAAATTAAGAAGAAACTGACAGTAACCAGAGGGGAGGTGGGATAATTGGGGGAAAAGGGTGAAGGGTTTTCAAGAACATGCATAAAGGACACATGGACAAAACCAAAGGGGGGTAGGGTCAAGGGTGGGAAGTGGGCATGGCTGAGGTGGAGGGCAGTGGGGGAGGAAATGGAGACAACTGTACTTCAATGACAATAAAAAATTTAGAATAAAAAAAGAATACACTAACTGAAGTGAAGGATACAATACAGGGAATGAATAGTATAGAGTAGATGAAGCTGAGGATCAAATCAGTGATTTGGAAGAGAAGAAAGCAGAAAACAGTCAAAACAGCAAAATGGAAAAAATGAAAATAATTCGATGAGGATAGTTTAAGGAGCCTTTGAAACAACTTCATGTTTACCAACATTTACATCATGGAAGTGCTGGAAGGAGAAGAGAAAGAATAAAAAATTGAAACCTGTTTGAGAAAATAATGATAGAAGTGTTTCTTTACCTCATGAAAGAAATAGACACACAAGTCCATGAAGTGCAGAGAGACTCAAACAAGATGAACCCAAAGAGGCCAACACCAAGGCACATCAAAATTAAAATGGCAAAGGTCAAAGACAAAGAGAGGATTTTAAAATCAGCAAGAGAAAAATGACTCATCATTTACAATGGCACTTCATTAAGATTATCATCTGACTTCTCATAAGACAATGGATACCAGAGGTTGGTGGGATAACATATTCAAAAAGATCAAAGGAAAAAAAAAACCTATCAAAGAAGAGTGCTATATCTAGCAAAACTATCTTTGAAAATAAAGGAAAAAATTCTTATATAATAAAAGCAGAGAATTTGTTGCCAGCATACCTGCCTTGCAAGAACTTCTAAAAGGAGTTGTTCAGGCTGAAAGCAAGTTGCCCCAGACAGTATTTCAAATTCACACAAAAAACAAAGATCACTGGTAAAAATAATTATGTAATTATTAAAGTATAAACACACATTTCTTTTTTCTTTTCTTGTCTGATTTAAAGAGCAATTACATAAAACAATATGTACATAATGTCTAATGTATAGTCTATAACACATTGAAATATATTTATTAGTAACAGTAAAAAGCAGCCCTGTCTGGGTGGCTTAGTTGGTTGTATCATTGTCCCATACATCAAAATGTTGCCAGTTTGGTTCTTGGTCATGGCACATACCTAGACTGGGGGTTCGATTCTTGTCAGGGTTTGTATGGGAGAAAACAAATTGATGTTTCTCTCTCATATCAATGTTTCTCTCTCTCACTCTATAAAATCAATGAACATATCTTTGGATAAGGATTTATTTTTAAAAATAATGACAAATAGGAGATGGGTAAAGCAAGGTTGTATTTCAACTAAGGCAGTTACTCTAGATGGTAACTTTATTCCCCAAGAACAAGTAAAGAGAACCATAAATGATAAATTGGAAGACTAATACAACTAAACCTATAAATATATACTTGTTCTTTTTTCTTCTCAGTTTCCTTTGGAGATATAAAGTTATATAAAGTAATCACTATAATATGAAATGTTGGGTTTAGAACATTTATGAATATAATATATATATATCTAACAATACCCCCCAAAAGGAAGAAAAGAGTTATATAAAAGTAACATTTTTATATTTCACTGAGATTAAATTAGTATAAATCTGAAGCTGATGATAAGTTCTAGAGCAACAATTAAGGAAATACCTAAAAAAGATAAGGGAAAAAGATCACTAGAGTAATTTAAATGCTACCTTGGAAAATACTCAACTTAAAGAAGCAGTGAAGAAAGAAGAACAAAAAGATGGAATATACATAGAAAAACAAAATATAAAGTGGTAGATGTAAATACAGTTATATCAATAGTAACATTAAATATGAATGAATAAATCCAGTAAAAGGCAGGGTTTGTCAGAATAAATTAAAAACAAGCTCCAATTACATACTGGCTACTGGAGGCACAGTTTAATCCAAAGATACAGATAAATTGGAAAAAAATGATAAAAAATATGTATCATGCAGACAGCAACCACAAGAAATCTGGACGGGCTATATGAATATCCAACAAAATGGAATTTAAAACAAAAAAAGTTCCTAGAGATAGAAAGAAACACTTTATAACAATAAAAGAGTCGATTCATCAAGAAGATATAACAATTAAAAATGTATATGCATTTAAAAACAGGGCATCACAATACTTGAAGCAGGAACAAATGGAAATAAAAGAAGATATAGGAGAGAACCAAGATGGCGGCATAGGTAGACACACTGCGCCTCCTCGCACAACCAGAACTGACAGAAAATCGAACGGCAAGGAAGCCCGACACCAAGGAAATAAAAAATAAACATTCATCCAGACCGGTAGAAGGGGCGGAGACGGGCACTGGGGCGGAGAGGACTCGCGTGGCCGTGGCGGGACCGAGTGTGGGACGAATGGGGCAGGCAGTCTGACCATTAGCAGACCCTGAGGCTGCACATTCGTGCACAGATAAACCAAGAGGGCCGGACTCAGAGTGTCAGAGAACGGGGCAGACAGAGCACAGGTAGCACACCGCAGCCCCACACTTGCGCACAGATAACCCGGACGAACGGAGGGGAGCGAGGCAGACCGTGCAACCCAGGGCTCCAGCGCGGGGAAATAAAGCCTCAAACCTCTGATTGAAAACACCCGTGGGGGTTGGGGCGGCAGCAGGAGAGACTCCCAGCCTCACAGGAGAGCTCGTTGGAGAGAACCACGGGGGCCTGGAGTGTGCACAAGCCCACCCACTCAGGAACCAGCACCAGAGGGGCCCAGTTTAATTGTGGGTAGCGGAGGGAGTGGCTGAAATCTGGTGGAGAGTGGAGCAGGCGCCATTGCTCCCTCTTGGCCCCTCCCCCACGTACAGTGTCACAGCACAGCGACCAGCATTACTTCGCCCCCGGGGAACACCTAAGGCTCCGCCCCTTTAAGTAACCAACGAGTCAACACACACAGAAAAATACGGCCCAAATGACAGAACACTTCAAAGCTCCAGAAAAAATACAACTAAGCGAGGAAGAGATAGCCAACCTATCGGATGCACAGTTCAAAACACTGGTTATCAAGACGCTCACAGAATTGGTTGAATCTGTTCGAAAACCAGATGAAAAAATGAAGCCTATGCTAAGAGAAACAAAGGAAAATGTACAGGGAACCAATAGTGATGGGAAGGAAACTGGGACTCAAATCAATGGTGTGGACCAGAAGGAAGAAAGCAACATCCAACCAGAAAAGAATGAAGAAACAAGAATTCAGAAAAATGAGGAGAGGATTAGGAACGTTCAGGACATCTTGAAATGTTCCAACATCCGAATTACAGGGGTGCCAGAAGGAGAAGAGGAAGAACAAAAAATTGAAAACTTATTTGAACAAATAATGAAGGAGAACTTCCCCGATCTGTTAAAGGAAATAGACTTCCAGGAAGTCCAGGAAGCTCAGAGAGTCCCAAAGAAGCTGGACCCAAGGAGGAACACACCAAGGCACATCATCATTACATTCCCCAAGATTAAACGCAAGGACCTACATCCAAGATTACTGTATCCAACAAAGCTATCATTTAGAATGGAAGGGAAGATAAAGTGCTTCTCAGATAAGGTCAAGTTAAAGAAGTTCATCATCACCAAGCCCTTATTATATGAAATGTTAAAGGGAGTTACCTAAGAAAAAGAAGATGAAAAATATGAACAGTAAAAATGACAGCAAACTCACAGTTATTAATGACCACACCTAAAAGAAAAACAAGAGCAAACTAGGCAAACAACTAGAACAGGAACAGAACCATAGAGATGGAGATCACATGGAGGGTTGTCAATAGGGGAGTGGGATGGGGAGATGGGGGGAAAGGTACAGAGAATAAGTAGCAATGATGATTGGTGGAAAATAGACAGGGGGAGGGTAAAAATAGTGTAGGAAATGTAGAAGCCAAAGAACTTATTGGTATGACCCATGGACATGAACTATAGGGGGGGAATGTGGGAGGGAGGGGGTGGGCAGGATGGAGTGGAGTGTGGGGGGGAATGGGACAACTGTAATAGCATAACAATAAATATATTAAAAAAAGATATAAACAATTCAATAAAAATGGTTAGAAATTTTAATAACCCACTATCAATAATCAATAAAACAAGAAATCAGAAGATAAACAAAAAAACCAAGAGTATTTGAATAACACTATAAATCAACTGGGGAACAGACATCTATAGAATATTCCTACCATTATAGCAGAATATACATTCTTCTCAAATGTTCATGGAACATTCTCTGGGAGAGACCATATCCTAGGCCATAAAACAAATTTAAATACATTTAAAAAGATATAAGTAATTCAAAGTAAGTTATCTGGCTATAGTGGAATAAAGTTAGAAATCAAAAACAGAAATTAGGGTTCTGGCCAAGATGGAGGCATAGGTAAAAACCCTTCGCATCCTTGCACAACCAAAAGGAGGATAACAACCAATCTAAAATCAATAAACAACCAAAAGTGCCAGAAAATCAAACTGTAGTGAACTCCAATAACCAAGGAATTAAAGAAAAAAGCAACCAGAACAACCAGACCGGTAAGGTGGCAGACCATGCTGGCTGACTCTGAAAAACCGTGGCAACTCGGCAGACTGTGGGAGCAGGGCTGACTGCTGAGCTCAGTAGGCTTTTCAGGAGGGGCTGACTTAAGGGGAAAACTGATACTCAGAGCTGACTGTGGACTATGACTGGGGTTGCCGCGGTGGGAAAAACTCCCAGTCTCACAGGAGAGTTCATTGAAAAGTGCACTAGAGAGGAGCAGGCTAGCTGCACTGTTCCCTCTCTGGCCCCTCCCCCACAGGCAGCACCACAGTGCAGCAAAGACGGTTGCCTTGCCTAAGGTCCCACCCCCTTACAACCTATCAGCTGTGCCAAGACAAAGAAATATGGTCCAAATGAAAGAACAGAGCAAAGCCTCAGAAAGAGAACTAGGCAAGGAGCAGATCACCAACCCATCTGATGGAGAATTTAAAGCCCTGGTAATCAAAATGCTCACAGATCTGATTGGGCTTGGTCAAAAAATGAAAAAACAAATGAAAAAAAAAAACCCTCAGAAAAGCCAAAATTAAATAAAGCAAAACATTCAGTGAACCAACAGTGACAGGAAGGAAACCAGGACTCAGAGCAACGATTTAGAACAAAAGGAAAAAATAAAACATCCACCTGGAACAGATTGAAGAAACAAGAATTCGAAAAAGTGAAGAGAGTGTTACAAACCTCTGGGAAAGCCTGAAGTGTTCCAATATCTGAATTATAGGGGTATCAGAAGGAGAAAAACAACAGCAAGAAAATGAAAACTTATTTGAAGAAATAATGAAGGAAAACTTCTGCAATCTGGCAAAGGAAATAGACTTCCAGGAAGCCCAGGAAGCCCAGAGAGTCTGAAAGAAGTTGGACCCAAAGAGGAACACACCAAGGCACATCATCAAGTTACCCAAGATTAAAGATAAAGAAAGAATCCTAAACGGAGCAAGAGGAAAGGAGAGAGTTACCTACAAAGGAGTGCCCTTAAGGCTATCAGCTGATTTCTCAAAAGAAAACTTGCAGGCAAGAAGGGGCTGGAAAGAAGTATTTGAAGTCATGAAAGGCAAGGACCTACATCCGAGATTACTCAGCCCTGCAAAGCTTTCATTTAGAATGGAAGGGCAGATAAAGTGCTTCCCTGATAAGGTCATGTTAAAGGAGTTCATCATCACCAAGCCATTATTATATAAAATAGTAAAGGGACTTATCTATAAAAAAAGAAGATCAAAACTATGAACAGAAAAATGACAACAAACTCACACCTATCAACAAATGAACCTAAAAGAAAAGAAAAACAATGAAAACAAAAACTAAGCAAACAACCAGAACAGGAACAAAATCAGAGAATGGACATCACATGGAGGGATTTCACTGGGGAGGGCAGAAGGGAGGAATGGAGGGGGGAAGATACAAGGAAGAAGAATCATAATTAGTAGGCATAAAATGATGGGGAGAGATAAAAATGGTATAGGAAACAGAGGACTCAAAGAACTTGTTTGTACAATCCATGGACATGACTTAAGCGGGGGAATGCTGGAGGATTGGGGGAGCAGGGTGGAGGGGGTATAATGGAGGAAAATTGGGGGAACTGTAATAGCATAATCAATAAAAATACTTTAAAAAGAATTGAAATTCAATATATAAACTCAAGTGTCTGTGGTTATCCTATTTTTGGCAATGTTCTAAGGTGGGGAAAGAATGGTCTTTTCAACAAATGACACCAAACAACTAGATAGAAATATGCAGAAGAATGAAGTTGAACCTTACATCACACCATACACAAAACTAACTCAAAATCAATCAATAACCCAAATATAAGATCTAAATTTATAAAACTATTAGAATAAGCATAAGGATATATCTTAATAACCTTGGATTTGACAATAGAGTCTCAGATAAGACACTAAGTACATGAATAACAATCAGAAAAAAAACAGACATAGTGGACTTCAGCAAAATTTAAAATTTTGTGCTTTAAAGGACATTATCAAAAAAGTAAAGACATCCCAAATAATGGGAGACAATATTTGAAAATCATGTATCTGATAAGGGACTTGTATATAGAATATGTAAAGAAAACTTGCAGGTTAATAATAATAAAAATAACCTTTAAAATGGGCAAAAGGCTTGAATAGGCATTTTTACAAAGAAGATATACAAATGTCCAATAAACATATGAAAATATTATTGATATCATTAGTTATCAGGGAAATGCAAATGAAAACTACAAGAAGATACTACTTTTTCCCCCAAAGCATGGCTATAATAAAAAAGTCAGATAATGTGGGTAAATTGGAGCCCCTACACACTGCTGGTTTAAGCATAAAATAGTGCAGTCACTTTGGAAAACAGTCTAGTAATTCTTCACATGGTTAAACACAGAATTTCTATATAACTCAGCAATACCAGTCTTAGGTTCATGCTCAAGAAATGAAAATACATGTTCACACATCTTGTACACAAATGTTTATAAAAGTACTATTCATAATAGTCAAAAGGTAGAAACTATCCAATTATTTATCAATAATGAATGGATAAATAAAAAATGGTCGACCCATAGAATGCAATACATATTAGTCAGACATAAAAAGGAAGTACAGGAACTACTATAGAGGACACATGGGCAAAATCAAGGGGGAGGGTGGAGGTGGGGGAGGGAGTGGGGTTCGGCTACGGTTGGGTGGAGGGATGGGGAGAAAAGGCAGACAACTCTAATTGAATAACAATAATTTTTTTTTTTAAAGGAAGTACTGATACATGTTGCAATGCAGATGAACCTTGAAAACACTGTGCTAAGTGAAAGAAGGCAGTCACAAAGACGACATATAATATGATTCCACTTATATAAAATGTCCAAATAGGCAAATATATACAGACAAAAAGAAGATTAGTGGTTGCTTGTGGCTAGGGGAAGGATAGAGGTGATAAAATAGGCAATAGATAAATAATATGAAGTTTCTAAAATTGACAACAGTAATGGTTGCCCATATCTGTGAATATTCTAAAAACTATCAAATTTTACATTTTGAGTACATAAATTATAGAGTATGTGAATTAGTAGTCAACTGAATTATTATTAAAACGAAACAAAAGTGAGCTGGTTATAGACTATACCTCATAGGATTGATGCTTTGTTTTGAACATCTCCATAGTTGGATTTAGATGTTCTTGATTGTAACTGTTTCTAGCCTAGCATCTGTCCTAGAAAATGTCCTCTAGAAGTAAATGTAAATCCTTCCTTTTTTTGTTGCTGTCTCTTTCATTTTTAGGTATATTTTACTGATTATGTTATTACAGTTGTCCCATTTTTTTTCTCCCCTTAATCCTCCTCTGCCCTGCGCCCTCCTCCCTCCACCATTCCCCCACCTCCTTAATTCATGTGCGTGAGTCCTACATGTAAGTTCTTTGACTTCCCCATTTCCTATACTATTCTTAACCTCCCCCTGTCTACTTTGTGCCTACGAGTTATGCCTCTTATTCCCTGTACCTTTTTGCCCCATTGTTGCCAATCCCTTCCTGCTGATAACCCCCCATGTGGTCTCCATTGCTGTGATTCTGTTCCTGTTCTAGTTGTTTGCTTAGTTTTGTTTTCTTTTGTTTTTTAGGTTCAGCTGTTGATAGTTGTGAATTTGTTGTCATTTTACTGTTCATAGTTTTGATCATCTTCTTTTTCTTAGATAAGTCCCTTTAACATTTCATATAATAAGGGCTTGGTGATGATGCACTCCTTTAACTTGACCTTATCTGGGAAGCACTTTATCTTCACTTCCATTATAAATGATAGCTTGGCTAGATAGAATAATCTAGGTTGTAGGTCCTTGCTTTTCATGTCTTTGAATACTTCTTTCCAGCCCCTCCTTACCTGCAAGGTTTCTTTTGAGAAATCAGCTGATAGTCTAACGGGAACTCCTTTGTTGGTAACTTTGTCCTTTTCTCTTGCTGCTTTTAACCTTTGGCAATTTAATTATGATGTGTCTTGGTGTGTCTCTCCTTGGATCCAACTTCTTTGGAGCTCTCTGCGCTTCCTGGACTTCTTGGAAGTCTATTTCCTTCTCCAGATTGGGGAAGTTCTCCTCCATTATTTGTTCAAATAAGTTTTTAATTTCTTGCTCTTCCTCTTATCCTTCTGGCAGCTCTATAATTTGGATGTTGGAATGTTTAAAATTGTCCCAGAAGTTCCTAAGCTTCTCTTCATTTTTAAAATATATTTTAATTATTTTATTGTTGTTCAATTACAGTTGTCTGCATTTTCTCCCCACCACTCTCCTCCACCCCAGCCAAACCCACCTCCTTCCCTTGTTTCCACCCTCCCTCTTGGTTTTGTCCATGTGTTCTTTAGGAAAACATCAGCAAGGAAAATCTCAGACATTCCACACAGCAACATCTTCACTGATATGTCCCCTAAAGCAAGGGACATAAAGGAAAGAATAAACAAGTGGGACCTCATCAAATTAAAAAGCTTCTGCATGGCTCAAGAAAACAGCATTAAAATGAAACAAGAACCAACTATATGGGAAAATATATTTGCCTATGATACCTTGGACAAGGGCTTGATCTCCAAAATATATAAGGAACTCCTCGTTTTTTAAAAAAAATCTGTTTCTTCATTCTGTCGTGGTTGAATGTTTATTTTTTCTTTTTCTACCAAATCATTGATTTGAGTCCCAGGTTCTTTCCCTTCACTGTTGGTTCCCTGTATATTTTTCTTTATTTCACTTTGCATAGCATTCACTTCTTCCTCTATTTTGTGACCATACTGAATCATTTCTGTGAGCATCCTGATCACCAGTGTTTTGAACTCTGCATCTCATAGGTTGGCTATCTCCTCATCACTTAATTCTTTTTCTGGAGTTCTGATCTGTTCTTTCATTAGGGCCATACTTCTTTGTCTTGACACACCTGTTATGCTGTAAGGGACAGAGCCTTAGGTATTTGCCAGAATGGGGCCACCTGGGCTACCATCCCAGCCTCCCTCCCTTAAACCTACCCCCCTTTTGCTTTGTCCATGTGTCCTCTATACATGTTTCTTGATGGCCCTTCTTCTACTTACCCCCATTATCCCTCTCCCTCCATCCTTCTGGTTCCTGTCAGTTTGTTCTTAATTTAAACGTCTCCGGTTATAATTTGTTTGCTTTTTTATTTTGTTGATTATGTTCCAGTTAAGGGTGAGATCATATGGCATTGTCCCTCACTGCCTGGCTTATTTCACTTAGCATAATGCTCTCCAGATCCATCCATGCTGTCGCAAAGGGTAGGAGCTCCTTCTTTCTTTCTGCTGTGTAGTATTCCGTCATGTAAATGTACCGTAGTTTTTTGATCCATTCATTTACTGATGGGCATTTAGGTTGCTTCCAGCACTTGGCTATTGTAAATTGTGCTGCAATGAACATTGGGGTGCATAGGTTCTTTTGAACTGGTGTTTCAGGATTCTTGGGTTATAATCCCAGCAGCGGAATTGCTGTGTCAAAAGGCAGTTCCATTTTTAGTTTTCTGTGGAAATTCTGTACCATTTTCCACAGTGGCTGCATCAGTTGCAATCCCACCAACTGCACACTAGCGTTCTGTTTTCTCCACAACATCTCCCACACTTGTTTATTGCTTCGTTTATGATATCCATTCTGACTGGTATGAAGTGGTATCTCACTGTAGTTTTGAGATAAAATTTTATTGACAGGTCAGAGGAGGAGCCAGAGGTAAAGATCCGCCCTTCTCATTCGCCTACCCAGGAGCTTCCATCCCTCTACTCCAAGCAGGAAGCCAGGGAGGCTGCTGGATTCAGGCGGTCTGTGTAGTGAGCAGGTTGTTGTAATAGACATCCTGGCCCTCCAGCAGGCTGCGGTAGGTAGAGGGCTCCAACTGTGTCTTGGTGTCCATGAGTTTCTGCAACTCCAGGTTCTGCTGCTCCATGTCAGCATGAACATCACTCAGCTGGGCTTTGATACTGCTGATCAGCATCTGGATCTGTGCCAGCTGGGCTCCAAAACAGGCCTCTGTTTCTGCCAGCATGCCTTCCAAGGCGGCTTTCATGCTGAGCTGAGGCTGTAGCTCTATCTCCAGATCCTGGAGGGTATGGTACAGGTCAGTGACCTCTGTCTTTCTGATCTGCAGTTGATCTGTGTGGCCAGTAACCTCCTGGTTCAGCTCCTCAGTCTGGATGATGAACTGGGCTTCAGCATCCTTCCGGTTCTTCTTAGCCATGACCTCATATTGGCTTCTCATGTCACTCAGGATCTTGGCTAGGTCAACGCCAGGAGTGGAATCCACCTCCACACTGACTTGGCCACCCACCAGAATCCTCAGGACACTGATTTCCTCCTCATGGTTCTTCTTCAGGTAGGCCAGCTCTTCCTTCAGGCCTTCAATCTGCATCTCCAGATCAGCTCTGGTCAGGGTCAGCTCATCCAGCACCTCATGCGGGCCATTGATGTCAGCCTCCACACTCATGCGTAGGGCCTGTTTTGTCTCAAACTTGGTTTGGAAGTCATCCACAGCCAGATAAGCATTGTCGATCTTCAGGACAATCTTGGAGTTCTCAACGGTGGCACCAAGGATTTTGTCCTGCAGCTTCCTCATGGTTTGGTCATAGAGGGTGTAGTGTGGAGGGACTGGGGCCCCTGATTCTGGTACCAGTCATGGATCTTCACCTCCAGGTCGCTGATGGCCACCTCCAGTGTGTGCACCTTCTCCAGGTATGAGGCCAGGCGGTCATTAAGGTTCTGTATGGTCAGCTTCTCATTGCCCACCAGAAGCCCATTGGACCTGACCAGGGTGCCCACATTACCACCACCATAGGCCCCAGAGGAGGATAAGGACATGAAGTGGGCGGATGACACTGACAGGCCACAGGGCATGGGCAACCCCAGCCTCCTTGGATGCTGGGTGCATGGTAGGCGACTCCCCATCCAAAGTGCCTGTTGCCTCCTGCTCCCGAAGGAGGAGGAGGCCCACTACTGGCCATAGCTGTAGGAAGTCAGGGAGAAAGAGGAAATGGAGACACTAGTCCTCGTTGTGGTTTTAATTCACATCTCTCTGATGGCTAGTGATGCTGAGCATCTTTTCATATGTCTCTGGGCCCTTTGTATGTCCTCTTTGGAAAAGTGTCCAAATCTTTTGCCCGTTTTTAAATTGAATTGTTAGTCTTCCTTGAGTGGAGTAGTGTGAGTTCTTTGTATATTTTGGAGATCAAATGCTTGGCATCATTTGCAAATATATTATCCCATATGGTTGGTTCCTTTTTTATTTTGCTGATGCTTTCTTTACCTGTGCTGAAGCTTTTCATTTTGATGAAGTACCATTTGTTTATTTCTTCCTTTATGTCTCTTGCTCTAGGGGATGTATCAGTGAAAATATTACTGCATGGAATATCTGAGATTTTCCTGCCTATGTTCTTCTCTAGGGCTTTTATAGTATTGCCATTCATATTTAAACCTTTTTTCCATCTTGAGTTTTTCTTGAGTATGCTGTAAGGTGGTGGTTGAGTTTCATTTTTTTGCATGTATGTCCAGATCTCCCAACACCATTTGTTGAAGAGGCTATTTTTACTCCATTTTATGCTTCTGCCCACTTTGTCAAATATTAATTGATCATAGATACATGGGTTTAGTTCTGGGCTCAATTCTGCTCCAATGTTCTATGTGTCTGTTCTTATGCCAATATCAGGCTGTTTTGATTGCAGTAGCCCTGTAATACCGTTTGATATCAAGTATTGTGACCCCTCTGACTTTGTTCTTCTTTCTCAAAATTGTTGCAGCTATTGAGAGTCATTTATGGTTCCATATAAACTTTCTTTTTTTTTAAGTTCCAATTAGTCTTTTTTAAAAAATGTTTATTGTTATTCAATTACAGTTGTATGCCTTTTCTCCCCATCCCTCCACCCCACCCCAGCTGAACCCACCTCCCTCCCCCATCTCCACCCTCCCCGTTGGTTTTGTCCATGTGTCCTTTATAGTAGTTCTTGTAATCCCCTCTTCCACTGTCCCCACCCCACTCCCCCCTGGCTATTGTTAGATTGTTCTTAACTTCAATGTCTCTGGTTATATTTTGTTTGCTTTTTTTCTTCTATTAGTTATGTTCGTGAGGGACAAATACCATATGATCTCACCTTTAACTGGAACATAATCCATATAAACTTTCAAAATGTTTGTTCTATATCTGTGAAATATGACTTTGGTATTTTAATAGGGACTGTGTTGAATCTCTAAATTGCTTTGGGTTGTGTGGACATTTTGATGATTCATTTTTTTTTAGTTTCTTTTAAAAAATGTTTATTGTTATTCAATTACAGTTGTCTGCCTTTTCTCCCCATCCCTCCACCCCACCCCAGCCACACCCACCTCCCTCCACCGCCTCCACCCTCCCCCTTGATTTTGCCCAGGTGTCCTTTATAGTGGTTCCTGTAATCCCCTCTCCCTACCCGCTCCCCTCTGGTTATTGTTAGATTGTTCTTAACTACAATGTCTCTGGTTATGTTTTGTTTGCTTTTTTCTTTTGTTGATCATTTTCCAGTTAAAGGTGAGATCATATGGTATTTGTCCCTCACCGCCTGGCTTATTTCACTTAGCATAATGCTCTCCAGTTCCAGTTCAAATCTGGTTTTGAAATTAGGATAATGCTGGCTTTATAAAATGAGTTTAGCAGTCTTCCACCTTCTTGGATTTTTTGTAATAGTCTGAAGGATAGGGGTTGGCTCTTGCTTAAATGTTTTGTAAAATTCTCCTGTTAAATCATCTGGTCCAGGGCTTTTGTACGCTGGGAGTTTTTTGGTTACTGTTTTGATTTCACCAGCTGTTATTGGTCTGTTCAGAGACTTTCTGCTTCTTCTTCATTCAGCTTTGGAAGATTATATAATTCTAGAAATTTGCCCATTTCACTTAGGTTTTCAAATTTCTTGGCACATAGTTGTTTAGAGTAATTTCTTACAATCTTTTGTATTTCTGTGGTATCAATTGTAATCTCTCCTCTTTCATTTCTGATTTAATTTTGGGGGGTCCTCTCTCTTTTTTTCTTGATGAGTATAGTTTAAGGCTTGTTGATTTTGTTTATGTTTTGAAAGAACAAGCTCCTGGATTTATTGATTCTTTGGATTGTTCCTTTAGTCTCTATGTCATTTAATTCTGCTCTGATCTTGATTATTTCCTTCCTTCTATTGGCTCTGGGATTTGTTTGTTGTTGTTTCTCCAGTGTTTGTGTATGAAGGGTTAGGTTATTTTAAATCTTTTTTAGGCAGACCTGTATCATTACAAACTTCCCTCTGAGTACTGCATTTGCTGTGTCCCATAAAGTTTGGACTGTTGTGAGTTCATTTTCATTTGTTTCCAGAAATTTTTGATTTCTTCCTTGATCTCATTTCTAACCCATTCATTTTTTAATAGCATGCCATTGAATCTCCATTTGTTTGAGGGTTTTTGAGTATTTTTGTTGAAGTTGTTTTTAGTTCCAGGCCCTTGTGGTCCAAAAAAGTGCTTGACATGATTTCAATTTTCTTGAATTTGTCAAGGCTTGTTTTGTGTCATGTGGTCTATTTTTGAAAATGTTCTATGTGCATTTGAAAAGAATGTGTAATTTTTCTTCTTTGGGATAAAAGGCTCTATATATATCAGTTAACTCAATTTGATCTAGGGCATTATTCAATGCCAAAATAGCCTTTTTGATGTTTTGTTTGGATGATCTGTCCATTTTTGACAGTGAGGTGTTAAAATCCCCTAGGATAAATGTGTTGCTGACTATATCTTTCTTGAAGTCCTCCAAAATTTCTCTTATATATTTGGGTGCTCCTATGTTGGGTGCATATGTTTACAATGTTTAGGTCTTCTTCATGGATTTTTCCCTTGAGTATTATGAAGTGTCCTTTTGATTATCTTTTTATGGCTTTTGTTTTGAAGTGTATTTCATCTGATATAAGAATTCCTACTCCAGGTTTTGCTTCCTGTCCATTTGCTTGGAATATTTTTTCCAACCCTTCACTTTCAGTCTGTGTAGGTCTTTTGTTCTGAGGTGGGTCTCTTGTAGGTAGCATATGTGTGGGTCGTCTTTTTTTTTTTTTTTATCAATTCAGTTACCCTATGTCTTTTGATTGGAGCACTTAATCCATTAACATTTAAGGTTATTATTGATAGAT
Organism: Desmodus rotundus; assembly: GCF_022682495.2. Classification (NCBI taxonomy): domain Eukaryota; kingdom Metazoa; phylum Chordata; class Mammalia; order Chiroptera; family Phyllostomidae; genus Desmodus; species Desmodus rotundus. The sequence goes on from NC_071396.1 coordinate 57,448,398, forward strand.
ACTTATTCATTTTATCCCCCTTTGTACCTGTGTTCCTCTCTCTCTCACTCTTTTTCTTCCTGTTTTTATAGCTGTCTCTTTAGCATATCTTGCAGTGCTGGTTTGGTAGAGGTGTATTCTTTCAGCTTTCTTTTGTCTGGGAAACTCCTTATTTTGCTTTCTATTTTAACTGAGAGTCTTTCTGGTTAGAGTAGTCTTGGTTGCAGGCCTTTGATTTTCATTACTTGGAATTTTTCTTGTCAATCTCTTCTGGCTTGTAGAGTTTCTGTTGAGAAATTAGCTATTAGCCTTATCAGAGCTCCCTTGTATGTTACTTCTTGTTTCTCCCTTACTGCTTTAAAAAAAAAAGATTTTATTTATTTATTTTTAGAGAGAAGAAAGCAGGGAGAAAAATAAGGAGAGAAATATTAATGTGTGTTTGCTTCTTGAGCACCCCACACTGGGGACCTGGCCAGCAACCCAAGCATGTGCCCTGACTGAGAATAGAACCGGTGACCCGTTGATTTTCAGCCCAGCATGTGATCCACTGTGCCACACCAGCTAGGGCTCCCTTGCTGCTTTTAAGATTTTCTTTTTGTCTTTAAGACTTGGCATTTTTGAAACTGTCACTGTTTGCAGATGACATGATAGTGTACATGGAAAATCCTATAGACTCCACAAAAAAACTACTCGACCTAATAAATGAATTTGGCAAAACAGCTGGATACAAAGTCAATACTCAGAAATTAAAGGCATTCCTGTGTACCAACAATGAAACAGCAGAAACAGAAATCAGGAAAAAAATCCCATTTGATATAGCAAGAAGAAAAATAAAGTCCCTGGGAATCAACCTAACCAAGGAGGTAAAAGACCTGTATTCAGAAAACTACACAACACTGAAGAAAGAAATTAAGGAAGACACAAAGAAATGGAAGCATGTACCATGCTCATGGATTGGAAGAATTAACATCATCAAAATGGCCATACTACCCAAAGTGATTTATACATTCAATGCAATCCCTATTTAAAGTACCCATGATATATTTCACAGATATAGAACAAACATTTCAGAAATTCATATGGAACCATAAACATCCCCGAATAGCTGCAGCAATTTTGAGAAAGAAGAACAAAGCAGGAGGGATCACAATACCTGATATCAAACTGTATTCCAAGGCCACTGTAATCAAAACAGCCTGGTAGCATAAAAACAGGCACATACAGCAGTGGAACAGAACAGAGAGCCCAGAAATAAACCCAAGTCTTTATGATCAATTAATTGACAAAGGAGGCAGGAGCATAAAATGGAACAAAAATAGCCTCTTCAACAGATGGTGTTGGGAGATCTGGACAGCTACGTGCAAAAAAATGAAACTTGATCACCAACTTACACCATACAAAAAAAGAAATTCAAGGTGGATAAAATACTTAAATATAAGTTGTAACACCGTAAAAGCCTTAGAGGAAAACATTGGCAGGAAAATCTCAGACATTCCATGCAGCAACATCTTCACAGACACATCCCCTAAAGCAAGGGACATAAAAGAAAGAATAAACAAATGGGACCTCATCAAAATAAAAAGCTTCTGCATGGCTAAAGAAAACAGCATTAAAATAAAAACAGAACCAACAGTATGGGAAAACATATTTGCCAATGATACCTCAGAGAAGGGCCTGATCTCTAAAATATATAAAGAAGTCACATGACTCCAGTCCAGGAAGACAAACAACCCAATTAAAAAATGGACAAAGACTTGAACAGATACTTCTCCAAGGAAGACACACAGAGGGCCCAGAGACATATGAAAAGATACTCAGCATCACTAGCCATCAGAGAGATGCAAATTAAAACCACAATGAGGTACTACCTCACACAAGTCAGAGTGGCCAACATAAACAAGTCAACAAACAAATGTTAGAGAGGATGTGGAGAAAAGGGAAACTTAGTACATTGTTGGTGGGAATGCAGACTGGTGAGACCACTGTGGAAAATGAATGGAATTTCCTCCGAAAACTAAAAATGGAACTGCCCCTTGACCCAGCAACTCCACTGCTGGGATTATACCCTAAGAACCCTGAAACACCAATCCAAAAGAACCTATGCACCCCAATGTTCATGGCAGCACAATTTACAACAGCCAAGTACTGGAAGCAACCTAAGTGCCCATCAGCAAACGAGTGGATCCAAAAACTATGGTATATTTACACAATGGAGTTCTATGCAGCAGAGGGAAAGAAGGAGCTTATACCCTTTGCAACAGCATGGATGGAACTGGAGAGCATTATGTTAAGTGAAATAAGGCAGGTGGTGAGGGACAAATACCATATGATCTCACCTTTAACTGGGACATAATCAACAAAAGAAAAAAGCAAACAAAATATAACCAGAGACATTGTAGTTAAGAACAACCTAACAATAGCCAGAGGGGAGTGTGGAGGGGATAGTGGGGAGAGGAGTTTACACATAGTGTGTTTTTTTTATTTCAGATTTTGTCTTCTTCATTTACTCCTGGTTCTTGTTTATAGTTTCTATTTCCTTTTTCATACTGTTGTAGTTGTCACTCAGTTCCTTGTCGTTGTCTGTAACTTCCTTGAGCATCCTTATAACCATTCTTTTGCATTCTATATGTGATAGTTTGCTTGCCTCCACTTCATTTAGCTCTTTTAGTGTGGACTCTTCCATTCCTTTCTGTTTCAGTTTCTTTCTTTGTCTCCCTATTTCAGGTGAATCTTTTTGTTTGTTTGTTTCTGGGCTTCCTGATGCTATGCTTTGCCAGCTGTCTTTGTATGTTGAACTTCTATGGTAGGAGTTCTGTGGGACTCAGTGGGGTGGTCTCTTTGTTGTCATTGTCTGGATGCTCTAGGGTTGTCCTTTTTGTCCGTTTGAGTGGACTCTCTTGTTGTATTTGGGTTTTACCCATTGGTGGCTCCTTCGTTGGTGGGCTCTCTCCTCCACTGGGTTTACTGGTATTCACAACTCCCACCTTATCTTGTATGTGATCTAGGGCAGGGAAAAGGCAGTGTGGGTTAAGACAGCAGGAGAGTATTCTATGGGATTTAAAATACCAACAAGTAGAAAAGAGATAGGAGATCCTTTAGACAAGTACAGAAATAACCATGATATTTCATCCAGCTAGCTACTTTTACAAAAGGTAAAAAAGAGATAAGACTCTTGCTAGAGGGGAAAGAGAATGTGAGCTGACTTCAGAAAGCAGAGCACTTATTCTAGGTTAGATGGTGAGATATAGCGAGAGTAAGGGATAGAAACTTGGCAAAGTGTGCAAAAGAATGAAGTTAACCACAACAGTAATAAAGCTCGGGGAAGATAGTAAATGGACCAAGACTCAGGATAGGTGTTATGTGGGAATGGGAACAAGAATATGAAAAGAAATAGATGTTCTATCTAACAATAGCTGGGGGCGGGGGGGGACAGTGGGAAGAGGGGATTACAGGAACTACTATAAAGGACACATGGACAAAACCAAGGGGGAGGGTGGAGGTGGGGGAGGGAGGTGGGTTCAGCTGGGGTGGGGTGGAGGGATGGGGAGAAAAGGCATACAACTGTAACTGAATAACAATAAAAATTTAAAAAAAAGAAATAGATGTTCTGAATAAAAAGAATAAAAAGTAAAAGACCAAGAGTAGGGTGTTATTGGAATACAAGTGAAGGAAGGAAAATTAAAATGCAATATGAAAAGGAGAGCAAAGAAAACCAGTCAAACCACGAAATCAAACAATCAAAACAAAGAAACCTAATTGGAAGGAAGAAAAATAAAAATATAACATAATAATTAAAATAATAAAAAATAAAAATAAAAAGTAAGAGATAAAATGCAAGTTCTGTAGGCTAGTGAAGTGAATTTTGTCTCAGTTGTTGGCATTAGTCTTCTGATCTCTCTCTGGATCTGTCTTTGATCCACTCACAGCTCCAGGTCTTATTGTCTTACACTTGGAAGAAAAATAATAAAAGCCTCCTTCTGACTTTAAACCCACCAAGCAGATTCTGCTGGTCTTCCTGGATGCTGCAGGCAGAGGGGCTCTGGGCTCTGGGTTTTTTTTTTTTTTTTTCCTTTCCTGTGGTTCTGCCTTGGGAACTTAGTCTGGGTTCCAATATTCACAGGTATCCAGCCTCCAACCCAAGTCCTCCAAGCACTGTTCAACCCTTGGATGCCTCCTTGTCTTTCTCTTATTTGTCCTTTTTGATGTATATGGAGATTATTTTCTTGAAGCCACATCAGGAACAGCAAATAGTGGGTTTCACAGGCCTAACAACTGCAATTACGTTCATAAACAAAAAAAGAGGGAGATGTTGAGAACCATCCTGCCAGTTTCAGGAGCTGTAACCTTGCCGACAGGTGAGAAGGTCCCATGACTAGGGCTAAGTAAAGAGACCTTGGGACCAGAAGCCACTAAGGAGGCGAAACTTATCCTCCCAGCAGGGGTGCAGCCTCTGCCTCATTTACTTTACCCTGCTTGGCCCCTGGAGGATGGCCGGATAGCCAATGATTGGTAAGATTCCTCAAGGAAGGAACAACCTACAACAGGCACAGTCTCAAAGGGGCCATTAGGGAAGGACTTAAGGGACTATGGAGAAGGGACAAAATACCCTCACCCCTTGACTTTGTCATATCCTGAGTCCTCATTCTAACTGTAAAAAGTCTCCTAATCTCTTGGCTGCCTTGCTTCCCCCACCTGACTCTGGCCTGAAACAATGCCGGAGGTAGGTGCAGCCCTGTGCTGAAATGGGCAGTTCCCAGAGGCAATTAGACCTGAGAAAGAATTCATTAAATCCTGTGAATCCTGCTTTGCTAAGAATGCCCTCAGGTTATGCATACTAAATGTTTAGGGTCCAAGCACAAAATGAGTTTGTTTCCCCAGGTTTTATGGCCAATTGACATCCCTCTGTCTACCAGACCCTGATTCAAAAGGATATTCATGATCCCAGAAATATTATCTGTAAACTGTATCTCCTTTCTTTGATATGTATCCCTATGCCAGCCAAACTCAATAAAAGCCCGAGGAAAAAGTTGCTTGGGACTCTTCTCCTCTGAGAGATTAGCCAGACTTTTCTCCCCAAGCAGATCATGTCTTGGTAGTCTTATTCTCATCTGCAGCAGCTGGGAGAGCTCTGCAGGATGAGTTCTCCCGAACACCAACACCTCTCTTATCTGGCAACCTCTGCATCTTTGAGTCTGTTTTCGCTCTGCTTGCTTTTTTTTTTTTTTTTTTTAGATTCAATTGATGATAGATATGTATTTATTGTCATTTTATAGTTCATGTTTTTTTAAATGTTTTTTCTTCTTTTTCTTAAAGAAGACCCTTTAACATTTCATATCATACTGGTTTGGTGGTGATGAAGTCCTTTTTCTTTTTCCTGTCTGAGAAGCTCTTTATCTGTTGTTCAGTGCTTCTCTGGGTAGAGTAATCTTGGTTGCAGGCCTTTGCTTTTCATCACTTTGACTATTTCTTGTCAGTCCATTCTGGCCTGCAAAGTTTTCGTTGAGGAATCTGCTGACAGTCTTATGGAAGATTTCTTGTAGGTAACTAATTACTTTTCTCTTGCTGCTTTCAAGATTCTCTGTTTGTCTTTAACCTTTTGCATTTTAATTATATGTCTTTGTGTGGCCCTATTGAGGTTCATCTTGTTTGGGACGCTCTGTGCTTTCTAGACTTGTATGTTTATTTTCTTCACTGAATTAAGGAAGTTCTCCTTCATTATTTTTTTACATAAGCTTTCAATTTCTTGCTCTCTTCTTCTGACTCCCCCATTATGCAAATGTTGGTACACTTGAAGTTGTCCCAGAGGTCCCATAAGATATCCTCATTTTGGTTTTGTTTTTTTTCTGTTTTGCTTGGGTGTTTTCTGCTTCTTTATTTTTCAAATCTGATTCTCTGCTTCATCTACCCCACTGTTGATTCCCTATACTGACTGCATTTTTCATTTCAGCTAATGTATCCTTTATTTCTGACTGGTTCTTTTTTATGGCTTCTAGTTCCATTTTTATGTTTTCTATCTCTTTGTTGAAATTCTCACTAAGTTCATGTACTCTTACCCTAAGTTTATTGAGCATCCTTATAACCTGTGCCTGTGTTTTGAATTCTACATCTAGTAAATTTCTTGTCTCCATTCTGTTTGTATTTTTTTGTGGAGTTTTGTTCTGTTCTTTCATTTGGGGCATGTTTCTTTGTATCCTCATTTTGGAAGAATCCCTGAGTTTGTTTTTATATATCAGGTGTAGTTGATATGTCTCCTAGGCTTGGTAGGGTGACTTAATGTTCTAGGTGTTCTGTAGGGTTCATGACACAGCCTTCCCAATTGCCTAAGCTGTGCACTCGAGGTGCATCACCCCTGTGGGTTGTACACCCTCCTATTTAGTTGAGCCTTGATTGCTATTGGCTTGTCAATGGGAGGGATTTACCCCTAGGCCAGTCAGCTGCAAGGACTGCCTATGACCACTGACCACCAACCTCTGACCACTGAGGAAGATCACCTGTGCAGGAACCCACCCCACAGAGTAGGACTTACTTCAGCAGGGCTCTGGTACCTGCTGTGTGTACTCCTTTAGTATGTTGCTTGTGGCGGTGGTTGTGCTTTGATATGGTCTCAAGCTGTCCCCTGAATGCACTGGCTTGAGAGCCTCCAGGGAGGTGCAAGCCAAGATCAGCCACTATCTCCGTTTTACTCAAGGCCACCCAAAATTAGCTGTAAAGCAATCTGCAGATGGATGCTACTTGTGCTGGGCTTGGAGATGATCCAGCAAGGCCAAGCTGTGAACCAAGTTTAGCTTCTACTAATGCTGGGCCTGGGATCACTTAGTGAGAGTTATGGGGCTCACTGAAGCCAGATGATGCTTATTTGAGAGATTTCAGAAAAATTGGAAGCATGATCCAATACAGGCCATTCATATGGGAAAGCCATTGAAAACAACTTGAGTGGCCATGAAAGTTAGGTGGGGGCATGGCCTCAGAGAATCACCACAGAGGGGCAAACTGTGAGTCAGGTTGATGGAGTCTCAGAGGTGGCACTAGCCTGCCAACTTTGTGAGGAGCGGGCTCATCAAAGGAAGTGTCCCCCCCTTTTTTTTAATGGTAGCAGTATGGTTTATTAAGCTGTACTTAAGTACAGGTGCTGGGGCTTGCCCATGGTTCTCTTGATGTACAAAGCTTGGACATTCTGCCAGTTCTTTTTGAGCAGTGACAACAGGAAATTGACAGCTAAGTGGATGTTTTACACAAACTCATCACCTGTCATCTTCACCTGGTCATCCGCCACTGTCAGACACAGCACCTTCTTCATCTGGAACTTAATTGTGGATTTCACTTCATCAACTTCGGTCACCATGTTCTCATTGTCGGTCAACAAGGAGGGGAACTTGCCAGTCTTATTCAGGCCAAGGCCCAGGATTTGTGGGATCTCCTTGATCAGAGACTCTGAAGTCAAAAAGGCATCGTACTCCTTGGCCAGCTTCTGGACCAGTTTCAGTGCCATGATGTCCATGCAGGGGATGTCCATGGTCTTGGCCTCATCACAGGGCTGCTTGTTCCCCAGGACACACACAGACAACTTAGGGTGTGGAGTGGGATTAAGCCTGATGGTGCCTGAGAAGCGTTTGTCCTTTTGAGGGTCATAATTCTTCAAGCTGATTTGCAGCTCCGTCATCTCCAAAAACTTCCAGTGCTCGTGCTGGTTCCAGTGCAGGACTTCCCATACTGCCTCATAAAGGGTATTGCAGGAGACTTTGCTGCTCACGATTTCTCAGGCTGCAAAAACTGGAAAAGAGAGGAACAATGTCCTCTGCCAGCATTTCTGACTAGGAGAAAACTCCCCTCACCCCAGCTCTCACCATGATACCAAGCAATTCAGTTCCTCCTCATATGTCTGGTGCCTTTCAAGCTGTTGCTCCAGTGCTAGAGCTCAGAAGGAGTAAATCTGAGTAAGTCTATGCATGAGCCCTTTAAAAGAAACTGCCTGGGGCTCCAGAAGCCCTCTGTTTCCCTCAGCTTCAATCCCCACTGGTTTTTACAGCCAGAAATTATGGAGAATTCTCTTTCTGGAACTGGAACCCTGGGATGGGGGAACTGGTGTGGAGCTGGGACACCCTTGTTCCTCATGGGGGAACCTCTGCAGCTGAGACATGCCTCCTGATTTTTATCTGCCACATGTGGGTGTGGAACCAGCCAGTTCCATGTGTCTGCCCCTCCTACTACTCTCCTATAGCTTCTTTTTTAATTCCCTAGTTGTAGGACTTTCATTTAGTCAGATTTCTGAATGGTGGTTATTCTGTAGGTTAGTTGTGATTTCGATGTGATTGTGAGAGGAGGTAAGCACCACATTTACTTATACTGCCATCTTGGCTAGAAGTCCAGTTCACTGTATTTTCAAAGCATAACATGATGTATGTACCTGAATATTCACTATAGTTTCATTTATGATAACAAAGAATTGAAAACAACCAAAAAATGTCCATCAATTAGGGATAGAGTACATTTATTATGGCTGCTTTTACAATAAAATTTTATGCAACCATTAAAAGTAAAGATGCAGATATTAACATAGTGACATAGAAAGGTATACAAGATACATCAGGAAAATAAGTTTTATATTTATCTATCGGTATCTTATTTATGTAAAAAGAAAAAGTGTGTTTTTATACACTATATGTGTGTTTGTAAATGTAGAGTAAATAGTCCAGAAATACGCACAAGCCTACTGTTCACAGTTGGCAGAGAGACTGGGATAGGAAGGGAAGCAACTTGCACTTTAAAAAACACATGGGTAAGGAGCGTGCTTTCTCCTCTCAATGCCATGGCGTGTGCTCGTCCACTGATATCAGTGTACTCCAAAAAGGGGGAATCATCTGGCAAAAATGTCACTTTGCCTGTTGTGTTCAAGGCTCCCATTCGACCAGATATTGTGAACTTTGTTCACACCAACTTGTGCAAAAACAATAGACAGCCCTATGCTGTCAGTGAATTGGCAGGACATCAAACCAGTGCTGAGTCGTGGGGTACTGGTAGAGCTGTTGCTGTAATTCCCAGAGTTTGAGTTGGTGGAACTCATCATTCTGGCCAGGGTGCTTTTGGAAACATGTGTCGTGGAGGTCACAGGTTTGCACCATCCAAAACCTGGCACTGTTGGCACTACAGAGTGAACACAATACAGAAACCATACGCAATCTGCTCTGCCCTAGCTGCCTTGGCCTTACCAGCACTGGTCATGTCTAAAGGTCATCATATTGAGGAAGTTCCTGAACTTCCTTTGGTGGTTTAAGATAAAGTTGAAAGCTACAAGAGAACCAAGGCGGCTGTTTTGCTTCTTAAGAAGCTTAAAGCCTGGAATGATATCAAAAAGATCTATGCATCTCAGTGAATGAGAGCTGGCAAAGGCAAAATGAGAAACTGTCATCATATCCAGCAGAGGACCCTGCATCATTTATAATGAGGACAACGGTATCAACAAAGCCTTCAGAAACATTCCTGGAATTACTCTGCTTAATGTAAGCAAACTGAACATTTTGGAACTTGCTCCTGGTGGGCATGTGGGCCGTTTCTGCATTTGGACTGAAAGTGCTTTCTGCAAGTTAGATGATCTGTATGTCACTTGATGTAAAGCAGCCTCTCTCAAGAGTAACTACAACATTCCCATGCACAAGATACTCAATACAGACCTTAGCAGAATCTTAAAAAGTCCAGAGATCCAAAGAGCCCTCCAAGCACCACGCAAGAAGATTTATCACAGAGTCCTGAAGAAGAATCCACTGAAAAACCTGAGAATCATGTTGAAGTTAAATCCATATGCAAAGACCATGCGCTGGAACACTATTCTTCGCCAGGCCAGGAATCACAGGCTGCAGGTGGATAGAGCAGCAGTGGCACTAAAAGCCAAATCAGATGACAAGGGGATTCCAGGCAAGAAGCCTGTGGTATGAAAGAAAGGAAAGAAGGTGGTTGGCGTTAAGAAGCAGAAGAAGCCTGTGGTGGGGAAAAAGGCTGCAGCCACCAAGAAACCAGCAGCCCAGAAGAAGCCTGCAGAGAAGAAGCCCACCATGGAAAAAGAAGCCTGTGGCAAGTTGTTTATCCCATAAAATATGGACAGCGAGTTTTGAATAAACATGTCAAAGGTAGTGAGAAAAAAACAAAACACAACAAAACAAAAAACAACATGGGTATATATTTTTTACAAGAAGCTTTTTTTTTTTTTTTTGCAGTTTACACATGTAAGAAAAATCACACCACCTGAAACTTGCTTCTGAGATTAGGGTGACTGAATTGTAAATTGCATTTAGGTATTAATGAATTTTTACAGCCTGTATGTATTAAAATTATAAATGAACATTCTCTCTGAAAAAGGATTCCACTTCTTTGGAAGTAAAGCCTTTGTTTGTTTATGTTAGAAGGCATTAATGAAGATGTTCATTGTTTATTTTTTTAAAATTTTTATTGTTATTCAATTACAGTTGTATGCCTTTTCTCCCCATCCCTCCACCCCACCCCAGCTGAACTCACCTCCCTCCCCCACCTACACCCTCCCCCTTGATTTGGTCCATGTGTCCTTTATAGTAGTTCCTGTAATCCCCTCTTCCCACTGTCCCCACCCCACTCCCCCCTGGCTATTGTTAGATTGTCTTAACTTCAATGTCTCTGGTTATATTTTGTTTGCTTTTTTCTTCTATTGATTATGTTCCAGTTAAAGGTGAGATCATATGGTATTTATCCCTCACTGCCTGACTTATTTCACTTAGCATAATGCTCTCCAGTTCCATCCATGCTGTTGCAAAGAGTATAAGCTCCTTCTTTCTCTCTGCTGCATAGAATTCCATTGTGTAAATATACCATAGTTTTTGGATCCACTCGTTTGCTGATGGGCACTTAGGTTGCTTCCAGTACTTGGCTATTGTAAATTGTGCTGCTATGAACATTGGGGTGCACATGTTCTTTTGGACTGGTGTTTCAGGGTTCTTAGGGTATAATCCAGCAGCGGAATTGCTGTGTCAAAGGGCAGTTCCATTTTTAGTTTTCTGAGGAAATTCCATATTGTTTTCCACAGTGGCCTCCCCAGTCTGCATTCCCACCAACAATGCACTAGGGTTCCCTTTTCTCCGCATCCTCTCCAACATTTGTTTGTGGATTTGTTTATGGTGGCCACTCTGACTGGTGTGAGATGGTATCTCATTGTGGTTTTAATTTGCATCTCTCTGATGGCTAGTGATGCTGAGCACCTTTTCATATGTCTCTGGGCCCTCTGTATGTCTTCCTTGGCGAAGTGTCTGTTCAAGTCTGCCCATTTTTTAATTGGGTTGTTTGTCTTCCTGGACTGGAGTTGTGTGAGTTCTTTATATATTTTGGAGATCAGGCCCTCATCTGAGGTATCATTAGCAAATATGTTTTCCCATACTGTTGGTTCTCTTTGTAATTTGGCGCTGTTTTCCATAGCCATACAGAAACTTTTTATTTTGATGAGGTCCCATTTGTTTATACTTTCCTTTATGTCCCTTGCTTTAGGGGATATGTCTGTGAGGATGTTGCTGCGTAGAATGTCTGAGATTTTCCTGCCAATGTTTTCCTCAAGGACTTTTATGGTGTTATGATTTATATTTAAGTCCTTGCGTTTTTTTTTGTGTATGGTGTAAGTAGGTGATCAAGTTTCATTTTTTTGCACGTAGTTGTCCAGATCTCCCAACACCATCTGTTGAAGAGGCTGTCTTTGCTCCATTTTATGCTCCTGCCTCCTTTGTCAAATATTAATTGACTGTAAAGACTTGAGTTTATTTCTGGGATCTCTGTTCTGTTCCATTGGTCTATGTGCCTGTTTTAATGCCAGTACCAGGCTGTTTTGATGACAGTGGCCTTGGAATACAGTTTGATATGAGGTATTGTGATCGCTCCTGCTTTGTTCTTCTTTCTCAAAATTCCTGCAGGTTTGGGGTCATTTATGGTTCCATATAAATTTCTGAAATGTTTGTTCTATATCTGTGAAATATGTCATGGGTACTCTAATAGGGATTGCATTGAATCTGTAAATTGCTTTGGGTAGTATGGCCATTTTGATGATGTTAATTCTTCCAATCCATGAGCATGGTACATGCTTCCATTTCTTTGTGTCTTCCTTAATTTCTTTCTTCAGTGTTGTGTAGTTTTCTGAGTATAGGTCTTTTACCTCCTTGGTTAGGTTGATTCCTAGGTACTTGATTTTTCTTGTTGCTATATCAAGTGGGATTTTTTTCCTGATTTCTGTTTCTGCTGTTTCATTGTTGGTGTACAGGAATGCCTTTAATTTCTGAGTATTGACTTTGTATCCAGCTGTTTTGCCAAATTCATTTATTAGGTCGAGTAGTTTTTTTGTGGAGTCTATAGGATTTTCCATGTACACTATCATGTCATCTGCAAACAGTGACAGTTTCATTTCCTCCTTTCCAATTTGGATGCCTTTTATTGCCTTTTCTTGTCTGATTGCTGTGGCTAGGACTTCCAATACTATGTTGAATAGGAGTGGTGAGAGAGGGCATCCTTGTCTTGTTCCTGATCTTAGTGGGAAAGCTCTAAGTTTTTGTCCATTGAGTATGATGTTGGCTGTAGGTCTTTCATATATGGCCTTTATTATGTTGAGGAATGCTCCCTCTATTCCCACTTTGCTGAGTGTTTTTACCAGAAATGGGTGCTGTATCTTATCAAATGCTTTTTCTGCATCTATTGATATGATCATGTGATTTTTGTCTTTGCTGTTGTTGATGTGATGTATTATGTTTATTGATTTGCGAATATTGTACCATCTTTGCATCCCTGGGATGAATCCCACGTGGTCATGGTGGATGATCTTTTTAATGTATTGGTGGATGTGGTTTGCCAACATTTTGTTGAGAATTTTAGCGTCTATGTTCATCAAAGATATTGGCCTGAAGTTTTCTTTTTCATTGTGTCTCTATCTGGTTTTGGGATTAGGATGATGCTGGCTTCATAAAAAGAGTTGGGGAGTCTTCCATCAGTTTGGATTTTTTTGAATAGTCTGTGAAGGATAGGGGTTAGCTCTTCCTTAAGTGCTTTGTAGAATTCTCCTGTGAAACCATCAGGTCCAGGGCTTTTTTGTGCTGGGAGTTTTTTGATGACTGCTTCAATTTCATCTGCTGTTATTGGTCTGTTGAGGTTTTCTGCTTCTTCTTCCTTCAGTTTGGAAGATTATATTTTTCAAGAAATGTGTCCATTTCACCTAGGTTTCAAATTTCTTGGCATACAGTTCTTCGTAGTAATGTCTTACAATCCGTTGTATTTCTATGGTATCAGTTGTAATCTCTCCTCTTTCATTTCTAATTGTGTTTATTTGGATCCTCTCTCTTTTGTTCTTGATGAGCCTACTTAAAGGCTTGTCGATTTTTTTTATCTTTTCAAAGAACCAGCTCCTGGATTCATTGATCCTTAGAATTGTACTTTTAGTCTCTATGTCATTTAGTTCTGCTCTGATCTTGGTTATTTCCTTCCTTCTGCTTGCTCTGGGCTGTGTTTGTTGTTGTTCCTCAAGTTCTTGTAGGCATAGGGTTAGGTTGTTTGTTTGAAATGTTTCTATCTTCTTAAGGTAGGCCTGTATTGCTATGAACTTCCCTCTCAGGACTGCCTTTGCTGTGTCCCATAGGTTTTGGGTTGTTTTGAGTTCATTTTCATTTGTTTCCAGAAAGTTTTTGATTTCTTCCCTAATCTCGTTCTTGACCCATTCATTGTTTAATAGCATGCTATTCAGTCTCCATGATTTTGAGTGTTTTGGGTTTTTTCCTTTGGGGTTGGTTTCTAGTTTCAGTCCCTTGTGGTCAGAGAAAATGCTTGATATGATTTCAATTTTCTTGAATTTCTTGAGGCTTGCTTTGTGTCCTATCATGTGGTCTATCTTTGAAAATGTTCCATGTACACTTGAAAAGAATGTGTATTTTGCGTCTTTGGAATGAAAAGCTCTATATATATCAGTTTAGTCCATTTCATCTAGGGTATTGTTAAGTGACACAATATCCTTCTTGATATGTTGTTTGGAAGACTTGTCCACTTTTGATAGTGGGGTGTTAAAGTCCCCTACTATAACTGTGTTGCTGTCAATATCTTTCTTGAAGTCCTCCAAGATTTTCTTTATGTATTTGGGTGCTCCCATGTTGGGTGCATATATATTTACAATGTTTATGTCTCCTTGGTGGCTTCTTCCTTTGAGTATTATGAAGTGACCTTCTGGGTCTCTCTTTATGGCCCTTCTTTGGAAGTCTATTTTGTCTGATATGAGTATTGCTACTCCTGCTTTTTTTTTCCTGTCCGTTTGCTTGGAAAATTTGTTTCCAGCCCTTCACTTTCAGTCTGTGTAAGTCTTTTGTCCTGAGATGGGTCTCTTGTAGGCAGCATATGTGTGGGTCATGTTTTCTTATCCATTCTGCCATTCTATGTCTTTTGATTGGAGCATTTAATCCATTTACCTTTGAGGTTATTATCGATAGGTAGTTATTCATTGCCATTTTTTCTACCTGTGTTCCTCTCTGTTTCTCTTTTCCTTCCTTTCCTTAAAGCAATCCCTTTAGCATCTCTTGCATAGCTGGTTTGGTGGAGGTGTATTCTTTTAGACTTGTTTTGCCTGGGAAGCTCTTTATTTGGCCTTCTATCTTGATTGAGAGCCTTGCTGGGTAATGTAGCCTTGGTTGCAGGCCTCTGGTTCTCATTACTTGGAATATTTTGTGCCATTCTCTTCTGGCTTGGAGCGTTTCTATTGAGAAGTCAGTTGCTAACCTTATTGGGGCTCCCTTGTATGTTACTTCCTTTTTCTCCCTTGCTGCCGTTAAGATCCTGTCTTTGTCTTGGAATTTTGCCATTTTAATTATGATGTGTCTTGCAGTGGGCCTCTTTGGGTTCCTCTTGCTTGGGACTCTCTGTGTTTCCTGGATTTGGGTGACTTTTTCTCTTCTCAGATTAGGGAAATTTTCCATCATTAGTTTTTCAAACAAGTTTTCTATCCCTTGCTCTTCTTCTTCTCCTTCTGGTATTCCTATTATACGGATATTGTTACGTTTCGTGTTGTCCTGCATTTCCCTTATTACCTCTTCATTCTTTCTGAGCCTTTTTTCCTTTTATTGCTCTTTCTGGGTGTTTTTTTTCTACTTTGTCCTCCAGCTCACTGATCTGATCCTCTGCTTCATCAAGTCTACTTTTCATTCCTTCTACTGTGTTCTTCAATTCAGAAATTGTATTCTTCATTTCCACTTGGCCCTTGTTGATAGTTTCTATTTCTTTTTCATGTTGATATAGTTTGCAGTGAGTTCATTGTAGTTTCCCTGTAGTTTCTGGTAGTTTTCTTTGAGCTCAGAGAGCTCATTGAGCTTCCTGATAACCATTGCTTTGAACTCAGTATCTGATAGTTGACTTGCCTCTTTTTCAGTTAGCATTCTTTCTGAGGCTTCCCCCTTTCCTTTCATTTGGTGATTGTTTCTTTGTCTTCCCATTGTTTGTGATACTCTTCTTGTTAGCCTCTGCTTCTTAAATTGATGTATTCTGACTCCCTGGGTTTATGGTATGAACTTCTATGGTAGAATGCCAATGGGATTCAGTGGTGCTGTGTCCTTAATCTCCTGTGCTCACTGGTCTTGAGCTGACATTTATGGGTGTAACACGGTCTAACTCTGGTCTTTTCAGCACTCCAGGTTTTCTTGTCTCACCTGTGGGAAAAAGATGAAGGGGGACCAAAAAAAAAAAAAAAAAAGAAGGGAAGGAGGGAAAAAGGGAATAGAAAAGGAAAGGAAGGAAGGAAGAAGGAATAAAGAAAGATCGGAGGCAAGATAAGAAAGAATTTTAACAAAAATTAAAACAAAAGAGTAAGTAAAAGAAGGCAGGAAGAAGGAATAAGAAAGTTAAAGGATGGAAGGAAGAAGGAATAAAAAAAAGAAAGGGCAGAAAGGAAGAAGAAATTCAGGGGGAAAGGAGGAAAGAAGGGAAAAAAAAAAAGTCTTCTGCTGGCTTTAAACCGGTCAGGTTAGTTCTGCTGGTCTTCCTGTCTGTGGAACCGGAGGGGGTGCTTGGAAGGATTGGTTTCACTTTTCTCCTTTCCTGAGCCACACTCTTCGTTGTTGTTCAGCCTTCAGTCCAGTTCCTCTGGGTCCTTCTGCTCCCCACTGGGCCTTTAGTTCACCAGCTGTGCTGTCCTTGAGTTGCACCAATTAGGGGCAACTCACATTCCACCTTCTTGCTCTTTGCTGTCTTAAATGCTAGGGGCTCTCAGTGCTGCTATGGGGTAGTTCAGCCCCCTACTGGGTAGAGTCTTTCTGGGGAATGCAGTCTCCCGTAGCCCTGCAGCTGCCCTCTGCTGGGCATTCTGCCTTTGTCCTAGAGAGCCAGTAGGCCCTGCAGGGTTCTGTGCGCAGGGGCTAGGTAGGAGTTGTTCAGAACCGGTGCTTTTGAGTGTGGTCGCCTGCAGGCAGCCAGGCCGTTGATTGGGTTGTGTGGCCGATCTCCGCCTTGGTCCTAGGTTGGTTGCCGATCCCCTGCTTTGGGTCTGTGCGTGGGGGGCCTCCAGCCACTGATCCGGTTGCACAACTACCCGAGGTTTCAGGTGTGGGCGCCCAGCCAGGGTTTTAGGTGTGGGCCCCAGGCCACTGATTGGGGTACGTGCCCACTGGGGCACTTTGGGTCTGGTGCCCAGGCAGCCAGGCCGCTTATCAGGGCGTGCGCTCACCCGGAGTTTCAGTTGTGGGCCCCCAGTCCACTAATCTGGGTGTGCGAAACCGGGCTGCAGGTGAGCACTGGGGCTGCTTATCCCATGTTCACAGTCCAGGGGCTGAGGGGGGAGGGGCGCCAGAGGCCGTGGCTGCTGCAGAGAATTCTCTAACTAGCCCCTGAGTGCCTCTATTTTCTTTTTTCCTTTTTGAGAAATTCTTCCTATTCAAGCCCCCCTGGTCCAAACAAGCACCTGGCTGCTCACACAGCTCAGCCTGGCTCTCTCCCAAGAATCCTGCAGTAGACCCTGCACCAGGGCCAGGGCTTCAGCCGCCCTGGTCCCCGCGCTGGTCCCAGGGACCTTATTGTCCTTAAGCACTCTTCTTACCGTCTGATCTTTCAATGTCCTCTATCTTTGGTCTCCGATCTTCATATATGCTGGAATACTGTTTGCTGTTCGCTCTGCTCCTCAGATCAGCTAGGTATTTCACTGGTGTTGAGGGGAAGTGGACTCTGCTCCCACCTATCTCGCCACCATCTTCGCTACTCCACCCATTGTTTATATAAGTAAAAACATAGAAGTAAACTCAGTGTCCATTCATAGAGGAAGAGTTAAATAAACCACAGTGTAGTTAGAGAAGGGAGTAGTTAAAGAAAATAGTTATTCCATAGCTTTAACATGAAGAAGCCTCCAGATATATTATTGAATGAAGAAAGCAAGGTACAGAATAAAATGCAAAGCATAACATTCACATAAATAACCCCTCCTTAATAGGTATGCATATATATATTTCCATAAAATGTCTAGAAGGATACATTCTAATCTAGTGCCAATTTTTGTCACCATTGGAGGTCTTAAGTGTAAAGTTTCAGTTTGAGTATTTAATGCAGCTAGGTGGTGGCATTGAAATAAAACCACCTTTTCTTTTCTTGAACATTAACTATGTGCCGGGGGCTCTCATGTCCTTCATCTCATGTAATCCTCAGAGGAGAAACCACAGGCTATGAGATAGTAAATAACTGACCCAGGATCACACAGAAGGTAAATAACAGGGCTGGAATTCATATCTAGGTAGGTTTGATTTCCAAGCTTATTCTCCATTCATTCCCTACTGTTTAAGGAAGATGTGGAGCTCAGGGGAGCAGGAAGAGCTTGACAGATCTGCTCCCCAAGGACATCTACTCCCCTGCTTGATTTGATAAATTACTCCTTTCACTCTCCTCAGGAATGCTAATGATTTCTCTGTGCAGAGAAAGTGGCACCGCCAGGATAGGGCACAGATACTACTTAGATTATCTTTGTGACACCAAGCACGTGACTGTCTAGTTCCTCCCATGATGAGCTCACCCCCTTTGGCATTCTTTCCCACCATAGAGATCTCAAGGAGGGAGTTCCTTTGATATTGGACTGGGATCTTCCAGCCCTTGATTTCTCCTCAAGTCCCAGCTTTTTCATCTGTGTCCCTGAATGCCACCTGCTTTCTCTGTATTGGGACAGCCCTATAGAGACTTAAGAGGTCAGTGAGTGAATCTCCTCATACTGCCCTCCAGGCTGAGCCACATCAGCTCCTTACAGGATGGGATCTCTGACCTCCTCTCCATTCCATTTTTCCACTATAGACCCCTTTCTCAGGTTTCCCTGGCCTTCTATAAGGTGGGACCTACTATCTGGGAGATCTGGGGCACTGAAGGGCAGCTGATAACCAAATCAACTGTTTTCTGGAGTTTCTAGAATGTGAAAGAGAAAGTAGCCCTAGAAGCCCTCACAGGAGAAGATACCAGGAATGCTGGGTATTGTGGGTCACATGTTACCAGGGTGACTTCAGGGAAGATCTGTTCTTGACATCCCATAGCCTGAGACACTCTTTAGACTGCTAATGTGGAAGCCAAGCCTGTGGCCATGGTGGCAAAGCCAGGAGCTTCTACTCCAGGGCATATCTCATAGTGGTTTCTGTAAGTTGATGGCTATTGCATAACTTTCACCAACTGCCGTGTCGGATACATTTTGCAATCCAGTCTGCTGTGCCACATGTGTCTGCTGGCATGGCTAGTTCCCCCCCACCCCCAGAGGCTGGAGGAAGTCTGAGAGTGAAACACAACTGATGGTGCCTCCCAGGAACCTGTCAGCCACAACACCCACTCCTTTCTCTCAGGGTCATGTCTACAGGCCCATGCTGGGCAAAGCAGGAGGTTCTCAGGGTCACACTGTCCTCCAGTCAGAAAAAAGAGCTGTTAAATCCACAGAACAGCCAGAAGGAGGTATAGACTTCTGAGAAGCCACCATTATATACCAAGAGAACTCTTCTTGGTGTTCAAGTAAAGATAAACCTCAAAAATTCCACTGGAGGGAGAACCCTCCCCATAACCCCATGGGCAGAGCCCCACTACATCATGTGCCAAGAAAGGACCCACCTTATGCAGTGAAGCTTAGCACAATTTGGAGAGGCATGATAGAGATTGAAGGATGTGGTGGACTCTTTGGTCATTCTCAGAGGACGGGGAAGCCCTCTGGCTGACCAAAGAAAAGAGGATATCCAACTAGCCTATGCACTCTTCACCAAGTACAGCTATGAGGGGCCAAACAAGAGGCTGAACAAGAGGCTTGAGGGTTGCCATTTGCCCACAATTCCTTGGGTGCTGGCATCTCACATATTGGGGAATGATCCACATGGCTTTGTGGTGCTCCCAAAGAAAAAGCCAGGAATCTCTGGGAAAATGGAGTCAGGTATGGAGAGAGGACTAGACACTTTCACTTCCTGAAAGGGTTTTTGATTGAATCAGGAAGTAATGTGTCTTGTAGGTCCCCAACTCATCCCCCAGCTGTTGGAGGTGCTGGCTTCTGATGGCACCCAGCTGAGTTTCTCTCCAGAAATTGTTTGTAGCTAAAGACAGCTGCTGCTCCCGAGGCTTGACCTGTCCTTGGAGACAGCCTGCATCCAACGACTAGTTAGTGTATGAGTCTAAAGACCCAGCCCCATTGCTCCAACTCAGAACTCTGAGGGCTATCCCAGCCCCAGAGCTCCCTGTGAGGTTGGCTGAGTCTTTGTAGTGATGGCATCATTGCCAGAATTCTCTTTCTGCCCCAGTCTTACTTCCTTGTTCCCTCATAAGGTGCTGGTTTTGAAGGCTTCTCGATAAACCTCTTGACATTTGTTCCCTGGGGACCCAATCTAGGAAAGCATGCCAAGCTGCAGAGGAGTCCTACTGTACTCAAGAGTATAGACCAAACTAATTCAAATATTTGCTATTTAAACTAGTGGTTTCCAAACAAAATATAACCAGAGACATTGAAGTTAAGAACAATCTAAGAATAGCCAGAGCGGGGGGGGGGGGGGGGCGGGGACAGTGGGAAGAGGGGATTACAGGAACTACTATAAAGGACACATGGACAAAACCAAGGGGGAGGGTGGAGGTGGGGGAGGGAGGTGGGTTCACCTGGGGTGGGGTGGAGGGATGGGGAGAAAAGGCATACATCTGTAATTGAATAACAATAAAAAAATAAATAAATAAACTAGTGGTTTCTCTGCTCACTGGTGTTAGTCTATTCCAGCCAACTCTATTCTCCTGGCCACCTTGGTTGGAGCAGTCTTTGGACTGCCTCTTAAAGCAAAAAAGGCACTCTCTTGTTGGAAAGAGAAAGCAGTTGGCAATTAACAAGAAAATTTAAAGATGTATCAGTGACTAACTGAGACTTTTTAGTGAGGATTACTTAGAAGATAAACATTTAACATAGAGTTGTTTTGGGGTAGTAACACTTAGTGAATTACAATACTTCATTTTGGGAGATCTCTAGAACATTTTTGGAACAGGAAAACCATCTGATTCACTTTTTTACAGTATGAATAATATTTTATTTTGCATGATTGTACAGTTTGAATGACTACTTCACATCCAAGATGGTTTTATTAGTTTTGTTCAAAATGGTGTTAGTAGACAAAAGACCTCATTGACTAAAACATTACATTAATGTAACAAAATCAAGAATGATGTGCTGATACCACACAGATTACGAAGTGGCCATAAGCAAGCCATTCCCCCATCCTTCACAGAAAAAGGGGATCAAGAGCTAAAAATACCTTAGAAAAATTAAATGGCACCTGTAACACACTCTTATATAAAGGTCAAGCTTGTAAACTATTAATCCATGGTTCTCAAAACTCAGAGAATTAAATATAAAGCTAAAATCTGGTAAATCTTCTCATTTTCTCTTCTTTGTGGAATATAGCTTTTCTCCAAGTGGGACCTGGACAATCCCTTAACATTCCTTTACTTCCTGGGTCAGAGGGTAGTTTACAATATTTGGTATAATTACATTAATGTCTTGAGACAAGTACTCCATTATTCTTTCAACAATTGTTGGTGCATAAAAATCTACCAAGAAATACCTTCCTCTAATGTACTGCAAACTGTGAGCATACGTCTTATAAAGAAGTGCTAGTTCATCCAGGCTTTTCAAGTTCCTCAGTATCATTCACCCTCAGGGCTTCTACTTTATGTGTCAAAGAAGCAGTAGTCTCTGGCCACTGCATGGCTTTTAGGATCAAAGCCAGTTCCTAGTGAGGCAGTCCCAAATGCAGGGTGTATAACTCTGGACCGAGCTGGCTCCCAGGATGCTGGGGAGGCAGGGACCACAAGGACCTGATGAGGTGCTGGGCAGGAAGCCTACCCAGTAGCAAAAGCCCCATCTGATTGTCTTTTAATTTCCATAACAAAAGTAACACTATATTTGGGCAGAATAAAACTAAGTCTAGCCATGGGCACTTTACCAACCCATCCTGCAGTCCTACACATGTATAGGACTGGCCCATTTGCTAACATTATTCATTACAGCAGTTTGGAATGCCAAACCTTAGGGAAAAAAGGAGGGAGAGATATGGCTTCATTTAACAACAACAAAAAAATCTAAGTGTGGTCTTTGGGTATAGCTTGTTCCAGGGGCTTAAATTTTGTCATCAAAACCCTGTTTGTTTTCCTTCTGTTTTCTCCCTGAGACTCTAATTTCAGACAGTGTTTCCTCTCATGTGGCAAGTTCGTGGCAAAAGTTCAGGACTAACACTATCCACAGCTGAAGAGTTGAGTGGGAAAGTGAATCTTATTTCTAACTGCCTAGGCAAAAGTCCTAGGATTCACTTTGCTTGGCTCAATGGGCTTGGCTTTAGCCAACCCTGAACCAATTACTATATCTTGAGGGAATTGCTGTGCGCTGCTTGCTCATGTTTAAGATTCACCTGGAAATATTTACTGAGTATCTGGTTGGTGTTAGACCCTGTCATAAGTTCTGGGATTACATAGATATTATGGTCATTCATTTGCCCTCAAGAACTGACTTTCTAGTAGGATAAACTAACATTGGGAAGAGTGGAACTTTGACAGCTTTCAGCAGGCCTGGATGGAGAGAGGTAAGAAAATTGGAGATCCTAGAAGAGCCATGGCACCTTGCACTAAGGTAGGAAGATCCAAAATCCTGAATCTTTCTTCAGCATTGAGCCCAACATGGTTTTGTTGAGGACTCATGAACCCTTGAGGAGGCTACCCAAATAGTTAGAATTTATTTGGCTGCAAGTAACAGAAAACCTGGCTACAGGTGGCTTAAACATCAAAGAGTTATTATCTCATGTAACAGAGAGACTGGAAACAGGCATTCTTAGGTTGGTTTATACCTACCTAGGGGACATCATTCAGTACCCCTGGGCTGCCCACCTCTGCCAAACTTGGCAGGTTAACTTTCATCCCTAGGATTGGCTCTTCAATGTCAGAAGATGGTTGCATCAGACCTGGGATTCATATCTTTACAAAGAAATGTCTGAAAGCCAGATGGAGACTTAGTTCCTTCCTTTGTGTATCTTTACAAGGAGAAAAGCATTTCCCATAAGCACCCCAGAAGAACACCTCCCATATTCATTTGGCTATAATTGTGGCACATGTTCATCCCTAATCAATATAGGACTCATGTTTGGTGGCTGTAACAAACATCCAAAAGTAGAAATGGCTTAAACAAGAGAGATATTTATTTCCCTCTCAAGGAAAAGTCCAAGTAGGTAATGTGGGCTGATGACTGTGTCCACAATGAACAGAGACTTTCTATTTTATGCCTTTGCCATCTTTAATTTTGAGCTTTTATCTTATGATCAAAGATAGGTATGTCAATCCTCCCATCATGTCTTCATTTCAGCCAGCTGGGAAGTGATAAGGTACTGGGACACTCCATTTGCCCTTAAAGTAATGACTTGGAAGTTTGGGTGTAATTTTTGCTCATTTCCCATTGGTTCAATTTAATCACATATCCACTCTCAGGTACAAAGTACACTGGGTAGTGTAGGCTTTATTCTGGACAATTCTGTTACTAAGAGAAGAACACAGAAGGGATATTAAATAAACAATGAGCAGTCTATGCCCCATAATGGAATTATTATAAAGACTGATGCAAGCTAGACTGATAAGGATTTACCCCCTTGGACTGGGAAGAAGACCAAGCTTTCTTAAACACATGGCTGCCAAATACATAGGCAAAATTGGGATTTGGTCAGAAAAGTAGATGGAGGAGAATGATGGTTAATAGATGTGGTAGGCAAAATAATGGCCTCCTAAATATGTCCATTTCCTAATCCCCAAAACCCATGAATATTAACTGATATGACAAATGGAACTCTGTAGATATAATAAAGTTAAGGATCTTGAGATGTGGAGATTTTCCTGAACTATCCAGATGGGCTTGATATAACCACAGAATCTGATGTAACCACATGGTCCTTATAAGATGGACACATAAGGGTCAGAGTCAGAGGAGAGGGCAATATGATGACCGAAGCAGAGGTAGGAGTGATAAAGTTTAAAGATTTAAGAAAGGGCCCTGGACAGGTGGTTCAGTTGTTTGGAGGATTATCCCATACACCAAAAAAGGTTGTGGGTCTGATCCCCAGCCAGGACTCAGACCTGGGTTGTTGGTCCAATTTCTGGTCAGGGAATATACAGGAGGCAACCAATTGACGATTCTCACATTGATGTTTCTCCCTCTCTCCCTCCCTTCTTCTCTCTCTAAAATCAATAAAAGAAAGAAAGAAAGAGAGAGAGAAAGAAAGAGAGAAAGAAAGAAAGGAAGAAAGAAAGAAAGAAAAGAAAAGAAAAGAAAAAAGAAAAGAAAGAAGCCACAAGCCAAGAATTATAGGTGGCCACTAGAAGCTGAAAAAGTCAAGGTTCTCCCCTCAGAGCATTTAGAGGAAATTGTCCTACTAACACCTTGACTTTAGCCCAGTGAAATGGATTTTGGGCTTCTGATCTCCAAAAATGTAAGAGGATAAATTTGCATTGTTTTAAGCCACTAAGTTTGTGGTAATTTGTTACAACAGCAATAGGTAATACAGCAATTTGGTACTAGAAGTGGGATGCTACTATAAAAAATAACTTAAAATGTGAAAGCAGCTTTGGAATTGGGTAATAAACAGAGGTTAGTAGAATTTCAAGGAGCATAATAGACAAGGTCTAGATTGCCTTGAGCATTCTGTTAGTCAAAACACAGACATTAAAGATGCTACTGGTGAGGGCCCAGAAGGAATTGAGGAACGTGTTGTTAGAAGCTAAGAGAAAGGGGATCCTTTTTATATAATGTCAGAAAGTTTAGCTGAATTGTATCCTACAATTATGTGTAAAACTGAACTTGTAAGTAGTAAAGTTGGATATGTAGTAGAGATTTCCAAGCAAAGTATTGAAAATGTGGCAACATTTCTTTTTGCTGCTTATAGTAAAATGTGAGAGAAAAATAGACAAGCTCAGAGAACTGTGAAACAAAAAAGAATCAAGACTTGAAGACTGAGGAAATTTTTAGCCTATACAGATTTTAAAATATGCTAAAATTAGGAGATTCACTGTCAGGAAACTGTGCTCTGGTGAGAAAGACAAGAGTGGTTGGACAATCTTGTTCTAGTGCCTAAGAAGGATCAAAAAGTCAGTACATTTGACTGGGGATCCAAGATGGTGGAAGAGTAAGTGGAAGCTGCACAAACCTCTTTCCAGGACCAAATTGGAATTACAACTAAATTGTAGAGAAGTCATCCTGAATAGCCAACTAAATATTAGCTAAAGAGAAGCCTTATAACCAAGGACAGACAGAAGAAACCATTCCACCACAATGAGGCTGGTAGGAAATGTGGGGGAGGTGTGAGAAGGCTGGTGGGAACCACTATTGGAAGCTGAAGTTCCAGAAGGATATTTCAACATCCAGGGGTTTCCCCAGAGAATGTGGGGTCCAAACCGCAAGCTGAGCTCCCCAGCCTGCAGCACCAGAGCCAAAAAAGGAACCCAGATAATACCTAGTGTGAAAAGCAGCAGGATGTCTGTCCACCAGGAAGAGATGGCTACATGCAGAGAGCTTCTTAAAGGCCCAATGCGCAAAATTCCACTTGCAGTCACTTAACCCTGGGCTCTGGAGGAGGGGAATGAAGAGTGGACTAGAGCCACATGAGATTCTGAGGCGGGTGGCTCTGGGGACAGGAATGAAGGAAAAGCTGCCAGGATCCCTGTGCTGAGTCAGTCCCCATACCACAGAAGCTGTTTCTCAGGCAGAGCACTCCCCTCCAAGTGGCATCAGCCTGAGGGAAAGCAATAGAAATTGTCCCCAGGAATTACTCTGCTGCACCTGTGGAGCTTAAACTGGGCTGCTGAGGAGTACAGCTGGGGTTTATCTCAGTGATTAAGTTTAACAACTAAGGCAGATCTCTGGAAGCTCTGAGACTTTAGCTGACATTCCCCTGGGCCTGGTGCTTGTAAAACCAGACTTGGTGAGCAGTCTGTTTTTTTCTGCATACAATCAGGCCCAGCAGAAGGAGCCAAAAGCTGTGGATCATTGCTGGCTCCAAACAAGTTGCCCACACAGTCACAGGCAGTGTCTGACAGGTCTGAAATAGAGACTTTGCAGATCTACCCAATACATAGAATAAACACAAAGAGGTGGCCAAGATGAAAAGACAAAGATATAGGACCCAAATGAAAGAATAAGAGAATCCTCCAGAAGAAGAACTAAATGAAAGACAGGCAAGCAATTTATCAGATATAGAGTTTAGAGTAATGATTTTAAGGGTACTCAACAGCATGGGGAAAAAAAAGACATAGAAACCATTAGAAAAAGACCAGTCAGAAATAAAGAATGTGATATCTGAAATAAATAATATACTGGAAATAGTAAACAGTAGGTTACATGAAGCAGAGGATCAAATCAGTGACTTGGAAGACAAGGTAGAATAAAACACCCAAGGAGAACAGAAAAAAAAGAAAAGAATTAAAAAGAATGAGGAGAGCTTAAGAAACCTTTGGGAAATATGAAATGTAACAACATCCACTCCATATCATGGGGATAACAGAAGGAGAAGAGAGTGAGCAAAGGAATTGAGAGCCTACTTGAAGAAATAATGACTGAAAACTTCTTTACCCTGGTGAAAGAAAAAGACATGCAAGTCCAGGAAGAACAGAGAATGCCAAAAGAGAAGGAACCAAAGAGGCCCACACCAAACACATCATAATAAAAATGGCAAATCTTAAATATAAGATGAGATCCTAAAAGCTGCAAGAGAAAAGCAGGTAATTACCTACAAGGGACCTCCAATCAAATTGTCATCTGATTTGTCAACAGTAACATTTCAGGCCAGAAGAGATTGGCTTGAAATATTCAAGGTGATGAAAAACAAAGACCTACAACCAAGGCTACTTTACCCAGTAAGGTTATCATTAAAATTGAAGGAGAAATAAAAAGCTTCCCAGACAAGAAAAAGCTAAGTCTGTTAATACCAAATTATTACTGCAACAAAATGTTCAAGAGCTTGCTTTAGAAAGAAGAAAAAGAAAACAAAGGTAAATAGTTTAAAAATAAAATGAGATAAATATGGATCTATCAATTATTACCTTAAATATAAATAGCTTAAATGCTACAAAAAAGAAAAAAGAAGGAGAACCAAGATGGCGGCGTAGGTAGACACACTGTGCCTCCTCGCACAACCAGAACTGACAGAAAATCGAACGGCAAGGAAGTCCGACACCAAGGAAATAAAAAATGGACATTCATCCAGACCGGTAGGAGGGGCAGAGATGGGCACCAGGGTGGAGAGGACTCGCGTGGCCGTGGAGGGACCGAGACTGGCGGAGTGTGGGATGAGCGGGGCAGGCAGTCTGACCACTAGCAGACCCTTCGGCCCCACATTCGCACACAGATAAACCGAGAGGGCCGGACTCAGAGTGGCAGAGAATGGGGCAGGCAGAGCGGCGGGTAGCACCCCACGGCCCCACACTCACACACAGATAAACCTGGATGAACAGCGGGGAGCGAAGCAGACCACGTAACCCAGGGCTCCAGCTCAGGGAAATAAAGCCTCAAACTCCTAATTGAAAATGCCCGTGGGGTTTGGGGCGGCAGCAGGAGAGACTCCCAGCCTCACAGGAGAGCTCGTTGGAGAGACCCACAGGGGCATAGAGTGTGCACAAGCCCACCCACTCGGGCACCAGCACCAGAGGGGCCCAGTTTGATTGTGGGTAGCGGAGTGAAAGATTGAAATCCGGAGGAGAGTGAAGCGGGTGCCATTGCTCCCTCTCGGCCCCTCCCCCACGTACAGCCTCACAGCGCAGCGACCAGCATTAGCCCGCCCCTGGGAACACCTAAGGTATCTCCCCTTTAAGTAACAGATGAGCCAAGACAAAAAAAAAAAAAAGGCCCAAATGACAGAACACTTCAAAGCTCCAGAAAAAATACAACTAAGCAAGGAAGAGATAGCCAACCTATCAGGAGTGCAGTTCAAAACACTGGTTATCAAGATGCTCACAGAATTGGTTGAATCTGTTTGAAAACCAGATGAAAAAATGAAGCCTATGCTAAGAGAAACAAAGGAAAATGTACAGGGAACCAATAGTGATGGGAAGGAAACTGGGACTCAAATCAATGGTGTGGACCAGAAGGAAGAAAGAAACATCCAACCAGAAAAGAATGAAGCAACAAGAATTCGGAAAAATGAGGAGAGGCTTAGGAACCTCCAGGACATCTTGAAATGTTCCAACATCCGAAATATAGGGGTGCCAGAAGGAGAAGAGGAAGAACAAGAAATTGAAAACTTATTTGAACAAATAATGAAGGAGAACTTCCCTAATATGGCAAAGGAAATAGACTTCCAGGAAGTCCAGGAAGCTCAGAGAGTCCTACAGAAGCTGGACCCGGGGAGGAACACACCAAGGCACATCATAATTACATTACCCAAGATTAAACGCCAGGACCTACACCCAAGATTACTGTATCCAACAAAGCTATCATTTAGAATGGAAGGGAAGATAAACTGCTTCTCAGATAAGGTCAAGTTAAAGAAGTTCATCATCACCAAGCCCTTATTATATGAAATGTTAAAGGGAGTTACCTAAGAAAAAGAAGATCAAAAATATGAACAGTAAGAATGACAGCAAACTCACAGTTATTAACGACCACACCTAAAACAAAAACAAGAGCAAACTAGGCAAACAACTAGAACAGGAACACAACCATAGAGATGGAGATCACATGGAGGGTCGTCAATAGGGGAGTGGGAGGGGGAGGAGGGGGGAAAGGTACAGAGTATAAGTAGCATAGATGATAGGTGGAAAATAGACAGGGGGAGGGTAAGAATAGTATAGGAAATGTAGAAGCCAAAGAACTTATAAGTATGACCCATGGACATGAACTATAAGGGGGGAATGTGGGAGGGAGGGGGTGGGCAGGATGGAGTGGAGTGAGGGGGGGGAATGGGACAACTGTAATAGCATAATCAATAAATATATTTTTTAGAAAAGATTTAAAAAAGAAAAAAGAAAAGAAAACTAGGATAACTGAGTGGATAAGAAAATAAGACCCATATATATGCTGTATCCAAGAGACCCACCTCAGATCAAAAGATACACACAGACTAACAGTAAAGAGATGAAAAACAAATAAAATATAGAACAACCATCACTCAGTATCATCAGAAATTCTGTTGAATGGAAGTCTGACAACTATGAAATTGAGTTGAATGGAAGCCTGACAACTATGGAATCAAAGAAACCACATCCGTCCAGACTCGTAGGAGGGGCACGGTCTGGCACCACATCCATGTGGACAAAAAATTCAGGAGGGATATCTTGAGAGTGAGGAGTCCCAGCCTCACACCAGGTCCACCAGCCCAGGATTGCAGTGCCAGGAAATAAGTTTGCACAGCTTTTGTCTGCAAAAGCCAGCAGGGATTAAGTCTGTGAAGGAGGTTGCTCAAGCCCTCAGCAGTTCCTCTTGGGGAACCCACATATAGATTCACCTACTCAGAATCACTGGGTCTGAGCTCCAGCACCAGATTGGCAACTTGAAGGGTGTCAGTGGTATACAGGGAGAGACTGAAGTGGTGGGCATTGGGATGAGCAGAGGCTATTGTTCCTTTGTTAAGCACTCCCCGCACAGAGCTGGTAGGCTATATCTGAGACTCCATTAACCTGGCTAACCCTGTATGACCCACCTCAGAGATCAACAGAAGCTCTATCCCACCCAACTTATGGACCCACCCAAGGTGCTTTTCTATAAGAATGGCTGGTCCTATCAAACAAGTAACATCTGGCTTCAGTGAGTCTTAGCAGCAGCTAGATTAGAATCACAGTTTGGCTTTGCCTGGGAATCACCAAGCCCAGCACAATTAGCAGCCATCTCAGATTGCTTTACAGCCCAGGCAGAGTGACCCAGGCAAAACACAGGAGGTGGCTGACCTTGCCCTGCACCACACAGGAAACACCAGGGACAACTCACACACTGGATAGCTACAGACCATGTCAGAGGATCACCACCCTGCCCATGCACAGCTGATCCTCCACAGAGGGCAGAGGATGGAAGTCAGTGGTCATAACCAGTCCATGCAGGTGACTGGCCTGGGTAAATCCCTCCCATTGATCTGCCAACAGCAATCAAGTCTCAGCTACAAGAGGAGGGTGTACTCAGCCCACACAGAGGGCCACCTAGAATACCAAGCTTGGGTGATAGGGGAGGCTGTGTCACTGGATGCTACAGGATACCTACTACATTAGGCCACACTGACAAGACATATAGTCGAAGCAGCTCTACTTAATACATAGAGACAAACATAGGAGGTGGCCAAAATGAGGGGGCAAAGAAACATGGCCCAAATGAAAGAACAGATCAAAACTCCTGAAAAAGAGCTAAACAAAATGGAGATAAGTAATCTCAGATGCAGAATTCAAAACAATGGTTATAAGGATGCTCAAGGAACTTAATGAGGACCTCAGCAGCATAAAAAAGACCCAGTCAGAAATGAAGGGTACACTAATTGAAATAAAGAACCATTTACAGGGAAACAACAGTAGAGTGGATGAAGCTGAGAATCAAATCAATGATTTGGAACATAAGGAAGCAGAAAAACAACCAATCAGAACAAGAAGAAAAAAGAATTAAAAAATGAGGATAGTAATGAGGATAGACAGCCTCTGAGACAACTTGAAGAGGTTCAACATTCACCTCATAGGGGTGCCAGAAGGAGAAGAGAAAGAGCAAGAAATTGGAAATCTATCTAAAAAAAATTATGAAAGAAAACTTCCATAATTTGATGAAGGAAATAGACATGCAAGTCCAGGGAACACAGACAGTCCCAATTATGATGGATACAAACAGGCCCACTCCAAGACACAACATTATTAAAAGGCCAAAGATTAAAGAGAAAGAGAGACTCTTAAAAGCAAGATAAAAGAAGTTAGTTACCAGAAGGTTGACAGATGGGAGGTGGGAGAGGGTGAATGGGTGAAGAAGTGAGGTGATTAAGAAGTGCAAATAGGTGGTTACAGAATAGCCATGGGAATGCAAAATATAGGAAATGGAGTAGCCAAAGAACTTATATGCATGACCTATAGACATGAACAATGGTGGGGGGATTGCCTAAGGGAGCAGGGGTCGCTGGGTGGAGGGGGTCAAAGGGGGAAAAATCAGGACAATTGTAATAGCATAATCAATAAGATATAATTTTAAAAAGAAATACTAAATTACGGTAACAAAGGAAACACAAATAAAACAAAAGTATGTGAAAATTACAAAAATGAAAGTAAAGGGATGAAAATAGATATTTTATGCGAATGGAAAAAAGCTGGGGTAGCAATACTCATATCTGACAAAATAGACCTTAAAACCAAGGCTAGGTCTGGTTTTTCTACCAGGTCCAGAGCTAAGTGTAGTTGTCACCGCGATGACAGCCTTTGCTGTGGAACCCCAGGTGCCCTCATTGGAATCTGAACCAATGATACTGGGTTCTTCCACATCTCCAAAACCAGGGCTTACTGCCCAGTTCTTACCTGGATTTTTAATGGGGGATTTGCCAGATCCAGTGACTCCACAACCTCGATCAACCTAGTGGCCACAACCTAGTGGCCCTTCAGTAGGAGTAATGGAAATTAAATCACCTTTACTTGCAGGTGGGTCACCACCACAACCAGTCATACCAGCTCATAAAGATAAAAGCGGAGCTCCACCAATTAGAAGTATATATGATGACATTTCCAGCCCAGGACTTGAATCAACACCTTTAACTTCAAGAAGACAGCCAAACATGGCAGTAATGCAGAGTCCTCTAGTTGGAGTTATGACAAAGACTCCTGGAACAGGGCAAAGTATGTTTAGTCCAGCAAACATTGGTCAACCATGAAAGACCACATTATCTCCTGCCCATTTGGATACTTTTTATACTCAAGGAGATTCTCTGATTTCTGATGATCACCTTGATGACATCTGAGTAACTGTGTTCAGGTCTCCTCAAGCAACTGCTTCCTATATATTAGTACAATTTGTACAATATGGAAATATCTTAAAACATGTGATGTCTAACGTAGGAAGTTGGATGCATATTCATTATCAATCTAAACTGCAGGCCCAGAAAGCCTTAAGCAAAGATGGGAGGATTTTTGGAGAGTCCATCAAGATTGATGTAAAACATGTATAGATAAAAGTATTGTGGAAAACAGTGACAGGTGTGCTTTGTCATCTTCATCTCTAGCCTTTACACAACCAGTAAAAACTTTAGGTACACCAACCCAACCTGAAAGTACTCCTAGGATTTCTACCATGGACCTATTGCTATGGCATACGAGACTTCTTCTAATGACTATCAGGTCATTTCTGACAGACAGATGCCAAAAAAAGATGAAAGTATTGTATCCAAAAAAATGGAGTACATGTTTGGCTGGTAGTGCAGTAAGAGCTAAGAACTCAATCAACAACAAAGGAGGGGGCTGCTACACTAAAACAGCAGAGCACTGCCTGGAGTCCTTTGGTTAGTTATATATACACTCTTGGCTGTATTGGATAGCTATCTCATACTTTTATAAGACTTTTTCCTCTAAGGATGCAGTATATTTGTAGCTCACACTTTAAAAGAAGCTTGAGATGTTTTAAAGAAACAAAAAAAATCCCTTTAGGATTTTGTGCTTTCTATGGTAATGCACACTTAAGCACAAAAAACTCAGCATTGATAACTGTACACTACATAATTGAGTTTGCAGTGAGGCTTTGTAGTGTTCATGAGTTGAAGGGGTGAATTTTGTGAAGGGTAATTGTTCAGCTACTTCTAACAAGACACAAAGATTACAGTTAACAATTTGAATTGTGGCCTTTTAATTTAGATAGTATTTAATATTTTAATTATCCTTGTTTGTGTATGTCTTATCATGGATTGTCATCTTTCAGTATACTTAAAACCAAAACAGTCTTTTAAAGAACATACTAAAGTTCTTGATAATAAACTTCACCAATTATTAAAAAAAAACACCCAAGGCTATAGTAATGACACAGGACACTACATAATGATAAAGGAAAAAATCCATCGAGAGGATATAACCCTAGTAAACATTTGTGTACACAACACAGGAGCACCTAAATATGTAAAGTAAATCATGATGGACATAACAGGAGAGATCAACAGTCACAGTAGGAGATTTTAACACGACACTGACGTCAATGGTTATATCTTCCAGACAGAAAATCAACAAGGAGACAACAGCCTTAAAAGACACACTAGATCAAATGGGCTTAATTGATATCTTCAGAGCATTTCACCCCAAAGCAGCAGGAGATATATACTTTTCAAGGGCACATGGAATGTTTTCTAGGAAAGACCACATGTTAGGACAAGTCTCATTAAATATAAGAAGATTGAAATATTATCAAGCATCTCTTCTGACCACAATGCTATGAAACTAGAAATTAATCAGAAGAACATTGAAAAATAAACAAAGACATGGAAGCTAAATATTATTAAACAATCATAGGTCCACAATGACAACAAGGAAGAAATCAAAAGATACCTTGAAACAAATAAAAATGAGAACACAACAATCCAAAATCTGTGGAACAAAGGTAAAGCAACATTAAGAGGGAGATTCATAGCATTACAGGCCTATTTCAAAAAACAAGATAAAGCTCAAATAAACAATCTAACTTTACACATAAAAGAACTTGAAAAATGACAACAAACAAATCCTAAAATGAATAGAATGAAGGAAATAATAAAGTTTGTAGCAGAAATAAGTACAATAGAGTCTAAAAAATGATACAAAAGACCAATGAATCCAACAGCTGGTTAATTGAAAAGATAAACAAGATTGACAAACCTTTAACCAGACTCATCAAGAAAAAAGAGAGAAGACCCAAATAAATAAAATCAGAAATGACAGAAGAGAAGTAACAATTGACACTAAAGAAATACAAAGGATTATAAGAAAATAGACCAAAAAACTGCATGCCAACCAGTTGTACACCTGATCAAAATGGATAAATTTCTAGAAACAAAATGTTCCGAAACCAAATCAGGAAGAATCAGAGCATCTCAATAGACAGATTACACCCAGTGAAATGGAAGCAGTAATCAAAAAACTGCCAACAAACAAAAGCCATGGACCAGATGTCTTCACATGTGAATTTTACCAAACATTCCAGAAAGAACTAACACCTCTCCTCAAACTATTTCAAAAGATTCAAGACAGGGGAAGCTCCAAAGCACATTTTAGCATTATAATTCCAAAACCAGATAATGACAATACAAAAAGAAAAGAAAATTACAAGCCAATATCCCTGATGAACATAGATGCTAAAACTCTGAACAAAATATTAGGAAAATTAATACAGCAATACACCAAAAAGATCACACACCATGATCAAGTTGGATTTATTACAGGAATGAAAGTTTGGCACAGTATTCACCAATCAATAAATGAGATTTGCCGCATAAGTAAAATGGTGGATAAAACCACAGGATCATATCAATAGCTTCAGAAAAAGCACTTGATAAAATCCAGCACCCATTTATGATAAAAACTCTCAGCAAAGTGGGAATAGAGGGAACATACCCAAACATAATAAAGGTCATATATGACAAACACGCTGCCAGCATTATACTCAATGGGCAAAATCTAAAAGTGTTCCCTTTAAACTGGAAGCAAGACAGGGATGTCTGCTTTCCCCCTTCTTATTCTATGTTGTACTGAAAGTCTTAGCCACAGCAATCAGACAAGAAATACAAGGCATCCAGATTGGAAAAGATGAAGTAAATCTGTTTTTATTACCAGGTGACATGATACTGTACATAGAGAACTCCAAAGATTCCACCAAGAAACTACTAGAATTGATAAATGAATTCAGCAAAATATCAGGATATAAAATGAATATCCAGAAGTCAGTTGCATTTTTATATGCCAATGATGAACTATCAGAAAGGAAAATTAAGAAAACATTCTCATTCACATTATCTTCAAAAAGAATAAAATACCTAGTAATAAATCTAACCAAGGTTGTAAAAAAACTGTGCTCAGAAAATTGTAAGACACACACCTATAAGTGGAACCTAATCAACAAAACAAACAAGCAAGCAAAATATAACCAGAGACATTGAAATAAAGAACAAACTGACAGTAACCAGAAGAGAGGGGGGATAGGAGTAATGGGGAAAAATAGGCAGAGGGCTATCCAGGAACATGTATAAAGGACACATGGGCAAAACAAAAGGGTGTAGGTTCAAGGGTGGGAGGTGGGGGAGGGTGAGAGGTGGGGGAGAGTGGGGCAGGAGGGCATGGTGGGGTAAAAATGGAGACAACTGTACTTGAACAACAATAAAAAATATAAATTAACACTATAAATAAAACCATAAATTTGTTTAGAAAAAATGTGTCATTGAATACTGATACTTGAATTTTTTTATTGTGGCTTACTTCATTATGTAAATGTACCACAGTTTTTTAATCCACTTATCTGCTGATGGGCACTTAGACTTTCCATTTATCCAGACTATCCAAGTGTTTCCAACACTTGGCTCTTTCATATTTGAAAAGTGCTGGTATGAAAGTATGGGTGCATAACGTAAGTTCATTCTTTAATTTCCTGTGGCTTTTTATTTTTATTTTAATTTGGGGGGGAAATTTATTTTATTTTATTTTTTTAACTTATTTTATTGTTGTTCAATTACAGTTGTCTGCATTTTCTCCTCACCCATCCAGATCCTGAGGTTTTTTAAAACTATATTTATTTGTTATGCTATTACTGTTGTTCTGATTTATCCCCCTTGTCCCCCTTTGTCCAACAAGCACCCTCCACTCCCTCAGGCCATCTCCCCACCATTGTTCATGTCCATAGGTCATGCATATAAGTTCTTTGTCTATTCCATTTCCTATACTGTACTTTACAACCCCATGGTTATTCTGTGACTATTTGTACTTTTTTTTAAAATGTAATTTAATTTTATTTTTTATTGTTCTTCAAGTACAGTTGTCTCCATTTTCTCCCCCCCCCACTCCCCCCAACCCCAGCCATCCCCACTTCCCAACCTCCATCATACCCCGCTTTGGCTTTGTCCATGTGTCCTTTATACATGTTTTTTGACCACCCTTCCTGATTCGCAAACCCATTATCCTCTCCCACCTCCCCTCTGGTTACTGTCAGATTTTTCTTAATTTCAATGTGTCTGGTTATATTTTGCTTGCTTGCTTGTTTTGTTGATTAGGTTCCAGTTAAAGGTAAGATAATATGGTATTGGTCTTTTATTGCCTAGTTTATTTCACTTAGCATAATGCTCTCCAGATCCATCCATGCTGTCATAAAGGGTAGGAGCTTCTCCTTTCTTTCTGCTGTGTAGTATTCCATTGTGCGAATGTACCAGTTTTTTGATCTGCTCATTTACTGATGGGCACTTAGGTTGCTTCCAGCACTTGGCTATTGTAAATTGTGTTGCTATGAATATTGGGGTGTATAGGTTCTTTTGAATTGGTGTTCCAGGATTCTTAGGGTATAATCCAAGCAATGGAATTGCTGGGTCAAAGGGCAGTTCCATTTTTAGTTTTCTGAGGAAATTCCATAGTGTTTTCCTCAGTGGCTGCACCACTCTGCATTCTCACCAACAGTGCACTAGGGTTCCCTTTTCTCCACAAGCTTGCCGGCACTTGTTTGTTGATTTGTTTACGATGGCCATTCTGACTGGTGTGAAGTGGTATATCATTGTGTCTTTAGTTTGCATCTCTCTGATGGCTAGTGATGCTGAGCGCATTTTCATATGTCTCTGAGCCCTCTGTACGTCCTCCTTGGAGGAGTGTCTGTTTAGGTCATTTGCCCATTTTTTACTTGGGTTGTCTTCCTGGAGTGTAGTTGTGTGAGTTCTTTATATTTTGGAGATCAGGCCCTTGTCTGAGGTATCATTGGCAAACATGTTTTCCCATTCTGTTGGTTCTCTTTTCATTTTAATGCTCTTTTCTTTAACCGTGCAGAAGCTCCTTATTTTGATGAGGTCCCATTTGTTTATTCGTTCCTTTATTTTGACGAGATAAGTTATAAATGTTGGATATTATCAGTGAATGTGTTCTCCCATTCAGTGGGGTGTCTTCCTTTTTTAAAAATTTTTAAAAATTATTTTATTGCTGTCAATTACAGTTGTCTGCATTTTCTCCCCACCCTGCCCTCCCACCATTTTTCTAAGGATTAAAGGCAACTTTTTTAAATGTTATAATTGTATACACATTTTTTAAGTTGTTGTTAAGTTGTTGATGATTTTCTTTGTTGTGCAATATCTTTTTAGTTTGATGTCACCCCATTTGTTTATTTTTTCTTTTTTTTCACCTTGACTGAGGAGATATATCAGAAAAAAATATAGCTATGAGCAAGGTCCAGAATTTTACCATCTGTGTTTTCTTCTAGGATTTTTTTGGTTTGAGTATAACATTTAAGTCTTTAATCCATTTTGAATTTATTCCTCTGTGTGGCATAAAAAGGTGGTCTAGTTTCATTGTTTTGCATGTGTCTGTCCAATTTTCTTAACACCATTTATTGAATAATATATCTTTATCCTTTTGTATTTTTTTGCCTCCTGTGTCAAATATTGATTATAAAGCTACAGGGTTATTTCTGGGGTCTCTATTCTGTTCCTTTGATCTATGAGTCTGTTATTATGCCAGTACCATGCTGTTTTGATTATTGTGGCCTTGTAGTATAGTTTGATACTAGATAGTGTGATTCTTCCAGGTTTGTTTTTCTGTCTCAAGATTACAGTTGCCATTCAGGGACTTTTTGGTTCCATATAAATTTTTGGAATATTTGTTTTAGTTTTGTGAAATACATCATTGGTATCTTAATAGGAATTGCATTGAACCTACAGATTGCTTTGGGTAGTAAGGACATTTTGATGATGTTAATACTTCCTATCAATGAACACGGTATATGCTTTCACTTACTTGCCTCTTCTTCACTTCCTTTCTTTAGTGTCTTATAATTTCCTGGTTACAGATTTTTTACATTATTGGTTAAATTTATTACTAAGTAGTTTATTCTTTTTGAAGCAACTATGAATGGGGTTGTTTTCTTAATTTCCCTTTCTGATAGTTTATTATTGACATAGAAAAACACAGCTGACTTCTGGATATTCATTTTGTATACTGCTACTTGACTGAATTCATTTTTCAGTCCTAGAAGTTTCATGGTGGAACCTTTAAGGTTCTCTATGTACAGTATAATATCTTCTGCAAACAATGACAGTTTTACTTCTTTTCCAATTCGGATGCCTTTTATTTCTTCTTGCCTGATTGCTGTGGCTAGGGCTTCCAGTACTATGTTGAATAAGAGAGGTAAAAGTGGACATTTCCCCTACTGTTTGTTCCCAATCTTAAGGGAATGCTTAGAGTTTTTGCCTGTTGAGTATAATATGAGCAGTGAGTTTGTCATATATGGCCTTTATTATATTTAGGTATGTTTCCTCTATTCCCACTGTGCTGTAATTTTTTTTATCATAAATGGGTGTTAGTTTTATCAAATGCTTGTTCTGAAGCTATTGATATGATGCTGTAGCTTTTATCATTTATTTTGTTTATGTGATGAATCACATTTATTGATTTGTGAATATTGTGCTAAACTTGCATCCCTAGAATAAATTTGACATGATCATAATGTATGATCTTTTTGATTTATTGCTATATTTGATTTGCTAATATTTTGTTGACAGTCATTGCATCTATGTTCATCAGGGATATAGACCTACAATTTTCTTCCTTTGTAGTGTCCTTATCTGGTTTTCTTTTGTTTATTTATTTTGATCTTATTTTATTTTATTATTGGTCAAGTACAGTTGTCTGCATTTTCCCCCTACCACTACCTCCAACCCCAGCCATCCCCACCTTCCCCCCCATTCCACCCTGCCTTGGTTTTGTCCGTGTGTCTTTTATACTTGTTCCTGAAAACTCGTCTCCCCTCCCCCTGCCACTACCCCCTCCCACCTTCTCTCTGTTACTGTAGGATTGTTCTTAATTTCAACATTTGTGGTTATATTTTGCTTGCTTATTTGTTTTGTTGATTAGGTTCCACTTATAGGTGAGATCACATGGTATTTGTCTTTCACAACCTGGCTTATTTCACTTAGCATAATGCTCTCCAGATCCATCCATGCTGTCATAAAGGGTAGGAGCTTCTTCTTTCTTTCTGCTGTGTAGTATTTCATTGTGTAAATGTACCATAGTTTTATGATCCATTCATTTACTGATGGGCACTTAGGTTGCTTCCAGCACTTGGCTATTGTAAATTGTGCTGCTATGAATATTGGGGTGCATAGGTTCTTTTGAACTGGTGTTCCAGGATTCTTAGGATATAATCCCAGCAGTGGAATTGCCAGGTCAAAAGACAGTTCCATTTTTAGTTTTCTGAGGAAATTCTATACCATTTTCCACAGTGGATGCACCAGTCTGAATTCCCACCAACGGTGCACCAGGGTTCCCTTTTCTCCACAACCTTGCCAGCACTTGTTGTTTGTTGATTTGTTTATGATAGCCATTCTGACTGATATGAAGTGGTATCTCATTGTGGTTTTAATTTGCATCTCTCTGATGGCTAGTAATGCTGGGCATCCTTTCATATGTCTCTGGGCCCTTTGTGTGTCCTCCTTGGAGAAATATCTATTCAAGTCTTTTGCCCATTTTTTAAATTGGGTTTTTTATTTTCCTGAGTGGAGTCATGTGAGTTCTTTATATATTTTGGAGATCAGGCCCTTGTCTGAGGTATCATTGGCAAATATGTTTTCCCCTACTGTTGGTTCTCTTTTCATTTTAATGCTGTTTTCTTTAGTCAGGCAGAAGCTTTTTATTTTTATGAGATCCTATTTGTTTATTCTTTCCTTTATGTCCCTTGCTCTAGAGACATATTGGTAAAAATATCGCTGCATGGAATGTCTGAGATTTTCCTGCCAATGTTTTCCTCTATGACTTTTATGGTGTTACGACTTATATTTAAGTCTTTTATTCACCTTGAATTTAGTTTTGCGTATATTGTAATTTGGTGCTCGAGTTTCATTTTTTTGCATGTAGCTATCCAGCTCTCCCAACACCATTTGTTGAAGAGCCTATTTTTACTCCATTTTATGCTTCTTCCCCCTTTGTCAAATATTAATTGACCATAGAGACTTGGGTTTATTTCTGGGCTCTCTGTTCTGTTCCATTGATTTATGTGTCTGTTCTTATACCAGTACCAGGCTGTTTTGACTACAGTGTCCTTGTAATACAGTTTGATAGCAGGTATTGTGATCCCTCCTGCTTTGTTCTTCTTTCTCAAGATTACCGTGGCTATTCAGGGTCATTTACAGTTCCATATAAATTTTTGAAATGTTTGTTCTATATCTGTGAAATATGCCATTGGTACTTTAATGAGGATTTTGCTTGTGTGGTTTTAGAATTAGGAAAATGGTGACCTCATAAAATTTGCTTGGGAGTCTTCCTTTCTCTTGTAATTTTTGGAATAGTTTGAGAAAAAGAGGTGTTAATACTTCCTGGAATGTTTGGTGAAATTCGCCCATGAAGACATTTGTCAAGGACTTTGGTTGTTGGGAGTTCTTTGATTACTGCTTCAATTTCACTAGGTATAACCTGTCTATTCAAATTCTCTAATTCTTCCTGGTTTAGAACACTGTGTTTCTAGAAATGTATCCATTTTGATCAAGTGTCCAATTAGGTTGCATATAGTTGTTTGTACTATATTCTTATGATGCTTTCTATTTCTTTGGTGCCAGTTGTTATTTCTTCTCTATCATTCCTGACTTTATTTACTTGGGTCCCCTCTCTCTCTCTCTTTCTCTTGAAAAGTTTGGTTAAAGGGTTGTCAATTTTATCATTACAGAGAACCAGCTGTTGGATTCATTGATCCTTTGTATTGTTTTTTAGACTCTATTTCATTTATTTCTGCTCTGATTTTTATTATTTCCTTTCTTCTACTCACTTTGTATTTTGTTCTCTTTAAATGTAAACTTAGATTGTTTATTGAGCTGTGTATTTTTGTTTATTTTTTGAAATAGGCCTGTAACACTATCAATTTCCTTCCTAGGTCTGCTTTCCCTGTGTCCCACAAATTTGGGAGTTTTGTGCATTTTCATTTGTTCAAGGTATGTTTTTATTTCATCCTTGATCTCATTGTTAATCTACTTACTGTTTAATAACATGTTATTTAGCTTCCCTGTCTATGTGTATTTTTCAGTTTTCTTCCTGTGATTTATTTCTAGTTTCATAGCATTATGTTCAGACAGATGCTGGATATTATTTTAATTTTCTTAAATTTATTGAGTCTTGTTTCGTGTCCTAACCTGTGGTTTATCCTAAAAAATGTTCCATGTGCTCTGGAAAAGAATGTATATTCTGCTGCTTCAGGATGAAATGCTCAGAGAAATCTATTAAATCCATCTGGAATAGCTTGTCATATAAAGACCT
Source organism: Desmodus rotundus (assembly GCF_022682495.2). NCBI lineage: Eukaryota > Metazoa > Chordata > Mammalia > Chiroptera > Phyllostomidae > Desmodus > Desmodus rotundus. Next base: position 57,489,270 of record NC_071396.1, read on the forward strand.
TGTCTCCTTGTTAATTTTCTTTTTTCTTTCCTTTTTTTTAAATTACTCAAGTACAGTTGTCTCCATTTTCACTCCACCATGCCGTAACCCAGCCCGACCCAGCCCCGCCTCCCACTGTCTAACCTACCCACTTTGGCTTTGTCCATGTGTCCTTTATACATGTTCCTTGATGGCTCTTTCCATATTTTCCCCCCATTATCCCTCTCTTCCTTCTCCTCTGGTTACTGTCAGTTTGTTCTTTACTTCAATGTCTGGTTATATTTTTCTTGCTTGTTTGTTTTGCTGATTGGTTCCACTTATAGGTGATAACATATGATATTTGTTTTTCACTGCCTGGCTTATTCCACTTAGCATAATGCTCTCCAGTTCCATACATGCTGTCACAAAGGGTAAGAGCTCCTTCTTTCTTTCTGCTGTGTAGTATTCCATTGTGTAAATGTGCCATAGTTTTTTTAAAAAGATTTCATTTTTTTATTTCTAGAGAGAGAGGAAGGGAGGGAGAAAGAGAGGGAGAGAAACATCAATGTGTGGTTCCCTTTGTACACCCTCAAGTGGGGACCTGGCCTGCAACCCAGGCATTTTACCTTACTGGGAATCAAACTGGTGACACTTTGGTTCACAGGCTGGCACTCAATCCACTGAGCCACATCAGCCAGGGTTGTACCATCATTTTTTTTTTATCCACTCATTTAGTGATGGGCACTTAGGTTGCTTCTAGCACTTGGCTATTGTAAGTTGTGCTCCTTCAATTTCAAATGATAGCCTTGCTGGGTAAAGTAGTTTCGGTTGTAGGTCCTTGCTTTTCATCACTTTGAATATTTCATGTCAATTCCTTCTGCCGTGAAAGGTTTCTGTTGAGAAATCAGGTGACAGTCTTATGGAAACTCCTTTATAGGTAACTAACTACTTTTTTGGTGGCTTTTAAGATTATCTCCTTGTCTTTAAGTTTGTCATTTTAATTATGATGTGTCTTGGTGTGGGCCTCTTTGGGTCTACCTTATTTGGGATTCTGCACTTCCTGGACTTGTGTGCGTTTTTTTCCCCTTCACCAGGTTAAAGATGTTTTCAGTCATATTTCTTCAAATAAATTCTTTTTTATTAAGTGTGGTCATTTTTATTTATTTCTATTTTTTGAGGTTTTCATTACATTATTTAACCTTTTTTCTTTTTTACATTATTTTTTATTTTTAAAATTTTATTCAGTTACATTTTATGGTCAATATTATTTTGTGTTAGTTTCAGGCATGCAGCTTGGTGGTTAGATGATCATATACTTTACAAAGTGTTCCCCCTGATATTTCCAATTCCAAACTGGTACCTTACATACTTATTGTAATATGATTATTTTCCTATGCTGTACTTTACATCCTGTGACTAGTTTGTAGCTTCCAATCTGTACTTGATTATTTTTTAAAAAGGGCTTTTGACAAGTTCAATGAGTTCCAACTTTCTCATAACCAAAGACTCTTCAAAATTTTTTTTTACTTTTTTAATTGTTATTTACGTACAGTTGTCTGCCTTTTCCTTCCACCAATCCCCCCACCCCAGCCATCCCCACCTCCCACCCCTGATCCACCCCCCCACTTTGTTTTGTCCATGTGTCCTTTATAGATATTCCTGAAAACCCTTTCCTTCTTCCCCCCATTATCCTTTCCCACATCCTCACTAGTTACTGTCAGTTTGTTCTTAATTTCAATGTCTCCGGTTATTTTGCTTGCTTGTTTGTTTTGTTGATTAGATTCCACTTATAGGTGAGATCTCTTCAAATAAATTCTTGATCCCTTGCTCTCTCTGTTCTCCTTCTGGTATCCCTATTGTGCAGATGTTGTTATACTTCATGTTGTTGCAAATACTACCCTTATTTGTAGTAGGTCCCTTATACCACCTCTTTTTAAAAATTCTTTTTTCCCCATACTGCTTGGGTTTTTTTCCTACCTTGTTTTCTTTTTTAAATATATTTATTGATTATGCTATTACAGTTGTCCCATTTCCCCCCCTTCACTCCATCCTGCCCACCCTCTCCCTCCCACATTCCCCCTATAGTTCATGTCCATGGGTCATACTTATAAGTTCTTTGGCTTCTACATTTCCTATACTATTACCTTCCCCCTGTCTATTTTCTACCTACCATTTATGCTACTTATTCTCTGTACCTTTCCCCCCTACCCCTCCCACTCCCCTATTGATAACCCTTCATGTGATCTCCATTTCTGTGGTTCTGTTCCTGTTCTAGTTGTTTGCTTAGTTTGCTTTTGTTTGTTTTAGGTGTGGTTGTTAATAACTGTGAGTTTGCTGTCATTTTTACTGTTCATATTTTTTATCTTCTTTTTCTTAGGTAAGTCCCTTTAACATTTCCTATAATAAGGGCTTGGTGATGGTGAACTTCTTTACCTTGACCTTACCTGAGAAGCACTTTATCTTCCCTTCCATTCTAAATGAAAGCTTTGCTGGATAGAGCAATCTTGGATGTAGGCCCTTGCCTTTCATGACTTGGAATACTTCTTTCCAGCCCCTTCTTGCCTGTAAGGTCTCTTTGGAGAAATCAGCTGACAGTCTTATGGGAACTCCTTTGTAGGTTACTGTGTCCTTATTTCTTGCTGCTTCTAAGATTCTCTCCTTCTGTTTAAGCTTAGGTAATGTAATTATGATGTGCCTTGGTGTGTTCCTCCTTGGGTCCAGCTTCTTTGGGACTCTCTGAGCTTCCTGGACTTCCTGGAAGTCTATTTCCTTTGCCAGATTGGGGGAGTTCTCCTTCATTATTTTTGTTCAAATAAGTTTTCAATTTTTTGTTCTTCCTCTTCTTCTTCTGGCATCCCTATAATTCGGATGTTGGAATGTTTCAAGATGTCCTGGAGGTTCCTAAGCCTCTCCTCATTTTTCCGAATTCTTATTTCTTCATTCTTTTCTGGTTGGATGTTTCTTTCTTCCTTCTTGTCCACACTGTTGATTTGAGTCCCAGTTTCCTTCCCATCACTATTGGTTCCCTGTACATTTTCCTTTGTTTCTCTTAGCATAGCCTTCATTTTTTCATCTAATTTGTGACCAAATTCAACCAATTCTGTGAGCGTCTTAATAACCAGTGTTTTGAACTGTGCATCCGATAGGTTGGCTATCTGTTTGCTGCTTAGTTGAATTATTTCTGGAGCTTTGATCTGTTCTTTCATTTAGGCCTTTTTTTTTTTTTTTTTTTTGGTCTCGGCATGCCTGTTACTTAAAGGGGTGGAGCCTTAGGTGTTCACCGGGGCAGGGTAGGGGCTGAGAGGGAGCAATGGTGCTTGCTCTGCCATATTTCAGGTACTCCCTCCGCTACCCACAATCAAACTGGGGCCCTCCGGTGCTGATTCCTGAGTGAGTGGATGGGCTTGTGCACTCTCTAGGCCCCTGTGGGTCTCTCCAATGAACTCTCCTGTGAGGCTTGGAGTTTCTCCCACTTCCACCTCAACCCCCACAGGTGTTTTCTATCAGAGGTTTGAGTCTTTATTTCCTGGAGCTGGAGCCCTGGGTTGAGCAGTCTGTTTCTCTCCCCCGCTGTTCCTCCCAGTTTATCTATGCGCGAATGTGGGGCCTCAGGGTCTACTAACAGTTGTACTGCCTGCCTTGTTCCACAATCCATGTCTGGCTGCATTGCTGGAAATCCTCTTTGCCCCGCTGCCCATCTCCGCGCCTCCTATCAGTCTTGATGAATGTTTCTTCTTTATCTCCTTGGTCGTCGGACTTCTGTGTGGTTCGAATTTCTGTCAGTTCTGGTTGTTTTTTGTTTTTAAATTGTTGTAGTCCTCTTTTGGTTGTGGGAGGAGGTGCAGTCTGTCTACCTACACCTACATCTTGGGCAGAACTCCCCCACCTTGTTTTCAATTCACTCATTTGATCTTTGTTTCATCTAACCTACTGTTTATTCCTCCAGTGTATAATTTATTTCAGATATTGCATTTTTTATTTGTGATTGATCCTTATTATGCTTTCTTTGTCTTTTTCGTGCTGTCAAGCATCTTTATAATCATTACTTTGAACTCTATATCTCATAAATTGCTGTGTCTCTTTCATTTTGCTATTCTCGAGATCTCTCTTTTTCTTTCATTCAGGGCCTTTGTCTTCCCATATTGAATACCTCTTTGTGTTTGTTTCTTTTTTAAAAGATTTTATTTATTTATTTTAGAGAGGGGACAGAGGGAGAAAGAGGGAAAGAGAAACATCAATATGCGGCTGCCTCTCATGTGCTTCTTGTTGAGGACCTGGCCTGCACCCAGGCATGTGCTCTGACTGAGAATCGAACCCATGACCCTTTGGTTCGCAGGCCAGCACTCAATCCACTGAGCCACACGAGCCAGGGCTGTGTTTGTTTCTTTGTATTAGACAGAACTCTAAAGTCTATGCCTGAGCCCTATGTCAGATGCTGCCTGTGATGTCCTTGGACAACCTCTTTGGAGCAATCCACAGCTTGTCGTTCCCCCTTCTGGGTTTGGGTGTGTGCTGAGGGGACCAAATTGTGTACCAAGACTGGGTTTTCTCGGCACCAGGCCTGATGCAGGGTCAGCTAAAGTCTCAAAGGACCCATGGATCCACTTTCACCTACAGGCTTCAGTTTGGCTTAATCACTGAAAAAAACCTCTGGCTGTACTCCTCAAAGGGCTTAAGCTCCACAGAGTGGAACAAGAGGGATTCTTATTGGTTGGGCTACTGCTCCCCCACCCCCAGGGTGATACCGAGTGGAGAAGAATGCTTTACCCAAGAAAGATAGCTTCTGTCATATGGGGAATGTCTGACACAAGGACTCTGGTGGCTGACCCTTCAGCTTTCTCCCCAGAGCCACCAATCCAAGACTATCCTCATGTGTCTAGTCCATCTTTCCTCCCTCTGCCATAACTCAGGGTAAGTGGCTGCAGACAAAATTTTGTGTTAACACTTTAAGATGGTGGCTGTATCCCAAGCTATCTCTGCCTGACAGACAGAAACCCTGCTGCTTTTCACAGCTGGATTTTATGTGGGGGTCTTTCCTGGTTCTGGTACTCTAGGCGGGGGAGCACTACTTGGGGTTTTATACCCCACACTTCTCAGGGGGACCCATACCGTAGTTCCTGAAATATCCCCCTAGAACTTCAGATGTTGCCCATCGGAGCCCAGCCAGCTCTCTTGTGCCTTCTCACTTCCCTCCAGCTTCATTGTGGTGGCGTGGTTTTGTCTCTAAGTCCTTGGTTCTAAAGCTTCTTTCCAACTAGTATTCAGTTGGTTATTCAGGAGGATTTAAAAAAATAATTTATTTGTAATTCTAGTTTGGGAGGAGGTTAGTGTAGCTTCCAACTACTCCACTACCACCTTTAATCCTCACCTCAGTTAGCAATTTCTAATCCCTTCACCTTTTTTCCTGGCCCCCCATGCCAAGTCCCCTTTGGCAACTATCAGTCTCTTCTCTTTTTCTATGAATTGGTTTTAATTTTGTTTGTTCATTTATTTTGTTCTTTAGACTCCACATACAAGTGAAATTATATGGCACTTTTTCTTTCTCTGACTGACATTTCATTTCATTTCATTTCATACCCTCTAGGTCCATTCATGCTGTCGCAAATGTTAAGATTTCATTCTTAATTATAGCTGATAAGTAATCCATTTTATATATGTGCCAAAACTTTTTTATCCAGTCATCTATTGATGGGCATGTGTGTTGCTGCCATATACTCAGATGTTGAAATGCTAGGTCATAAGGCAGTTTCATTTTAATTTCTTGAGAATCTTCATAATGTTTTCCATAGTGGCTGCACCAATCTGCATTCCCATCAACAGTGCCTGAAGATTCCCTTTTCTCCACTACCTTTCCAACACTTGTAAGATTGTTGATATATTGGGGAGAACCAAGATGGCTGCGTAGGTAGACACACTGCGCCTCCTCGCACAACCAGAACTGACAGAGAATCAAATGGCAAGGAAGTCTGACACCAAGGAGATAAAAAATAAACATACATCCAGACCGGTAGGAGGGGCGGAGACGGGCACCAGGGCGGAGAGGACTTGTGTGGCCGTGGCGGGACTGAGACTGGCAGAGTGTGGGATGAACGGGACACTAGCAGACCCTGTGGCTCCACATTTGCGCACAGATAAACTGAGAGGGCCGGACTCAGAGTGGCGGAGAAAGGGGCAGGCAGAGCGGCGGGTAGCACCCCGTGGCCCCACACTCGCGCACAGATGGACCTGGACGAATGGCTGGGAGCGAGGCAGACGGCGTAACCCAGGGCTCCAGCATGGGGAAATAAAGCCTCAAGCCTCTGATTGAAAGCGCCCAGGTGGTTGGGGCGGCAGCAGGAGAGACTTCCAGCCTCACAGGAGAGGTCGTTGGACAGACCCACAGTGTGCACAAGCCCACCCACTCAGGAACCAGCACCAGAGGGGCCCAACTTGATTGTGGGTAGCGGAGGGAAAGCCTGATATCCGGTGGAGAGTGGAGCGGGTGCCATTGCTCCCTCTCGGCCTCTCCCCCAAATACAGTGTCACAGCGCAGCAACCAGTGTTAGCCCACCCCTGGGAAAACCTAAGGCTCTGCCCCTTTAAGTAACAGAAGGGCCAAGACAAAAAAAAAAAAAAAAATGGCCCAAATGACAGAACACTTCAAAGCTCCAGAAAAAATACAACTAAGTGAGGGAGAGATAGCCAACCTATCGGATGCACAATTCAAAACACTGGTTATTAAGATGCTCACAGAATTGGTTGAATTTGTTTGAAAACTAGATGAAAAAATGAAGCCTATGCTAAGAGAAACAAAGGAAAATGTGCAGGGAACCAATAGTGATGGGAAGGAAACTGGGACTCAAATCAATGGTGTGGACCAGAAGGGAGAAAGAAACATCCAATCAGAAAAGAATGAAGAAACAAGAATTCGGAAAAATGAGGAGAGGCTTAGGAACCTCCAGGTCATCTTGAAACGTTCCAACATCCGAATTCTAGGGGTGCCAGAAGGAGAAGAGGAAGAACAAAAAATTGAAAACTCATTTAAACAAATAATGAAGGAGAACTTCCCCAGTCTGGCAAAGGAAATAGACTTCCAGGAAGTCCAGGAAGCTCAGAGAGTCCCAAAGAAGCTGGACCCAAGGAGGAACACACCAAGGCACATCATCATTACATTAGCCAAGATGAAACAGAAGGAGAGAATCTTAGAAGCAGCAAGAGAAAAGAACACAGTAACCTACAAAGGAGTTCCCATAAGACTGTCAGCTGATTTCTCCAAAGAGACCTTACAGGCAAGAAGGGGCTGGAAAGAAGTATTCCAAGTCATGAAAGGCAAGGGCCTACATCCAAGATTGCTCTATCCAGCAAAGCTTTCATTTAGAATGGAAGGGAAGATAAAGTGCTTCTCAGATAAGGTCAAGTTAAAGGAGTTCATCATCACCAAGCCATTATTATATGAAATGTTAAAGGGAGTTACCTAAGAAAAAGAAGATAAAAAATATGAACAGTAAAAATGACAGCAAACTCACAGTTATTAACGACCACACCTAAAACAAAAACAAAAGCAAACTAAGCAAACAACTAGAACAGGAACAGAACCACAGAAATGGAGATCACATGGAGGGTTATCAACAGGGGAGCAGGAGGGAGAGATGGGGGGAAAGGTACAGAGAATAAGTAGCGTAAATGATAGGTGGAAAATAGACAGGGGGAGGGTAAAAATAGTGTAGGAAATGTAGAAGCCAAAGAACTTGTAAGTATGACCCATGAACATGAACTGTAGGGGGGAATGTGGGAGGGAGGTGGTGGGGAGGTTGGAGTGGAGTGGGGGGGGGGAATGGGACAACTGTAATAGCATAATCAATAAATATATTAAAAAATAAAAAATAAAGAAATAAAAGATTGTTGATGTATTGATGACAGCCTTTCTGAGGGCTGAGAGATGATATCTCATTGTGGTTTAATATGCATGTCTCTGATGATTTGTACATGAGCATCTTTTCATATGTCTGTTGGCTGTCTATATGTCCTTTTCGAAGATTTATCTATTCAAGTTGTCTGCCCACATTTTAAATAAATTGTTTTTGTTTCTGGTGTGCAGTTGTCTGAGTTCTTTATAAATTTTGGATATTAATTTCACACTGGATTTATTATTGGCTAATATCTTTTTCCACTCAGTCGGTTATTTTTTTGTTTGTTGACAGTTTCCTTTGCTGTGCAAACACATTTTGCTTTGATATTGTCCCCTTTGTTTATTATTTTCTTTTGTTTCCTTTGCCTGAGGGAACATATCACAAAGAATATTGCTATGAGAAAGTCAGAGGATTTACTGCCTGTTTTCTGCTAGGATTTTTATGGTTCCGAGACTTATATTTAAGTATTTAATCCATTTTGAATTTATTCTTGTGTATGGTGTAAGGAGGTGGTCTAGTTTCATTTCTCTTTTGCATGTATCTATCTGTCCAAATTTTCCAATACCAATTATTAAATAGAATGTCTTCACCCCAATGTATGTTCTTGCCTCCTTTGTAAAATATTAATTGACCACACAAACATTGTTTTATTTCTTGGCTCCCTATTCTGTTTCATTGATTGATGTGTCTGCTCTTATGCCAGTACTATGCTGTTTTAATTACTTTTAGTATAGTTCAATATCAGGTGGCATAATACCTCCAACTTTGTTTTCTCAAGATTGCTTTGGCTATTTAGGCTATTATGTAATTCCATAGAATTATTTTTTATCCTCACCCGAGTAAATTTTATCATTGCTTTTAGAAGAAAGAAAGTAAAAGAGGAAGGGAGAGAGAGAAACATCACTGTGAGAAACATTGATTGATTGCCTTCCATATGTACTCAAGCCAGATTGAATACACATGGCCAGGGATTGCACACACCTGGCTGGTGACCAAATCTGAAGCCCAGGCATATGCCCTGACCAGGAATCAAACCAGCAACCATTTGGCCACAGGGCAACACTCCAACCAACTGAGCTACACTAGCCGGTGCATAAATTTTTGGATTATATTTTCTAGTTCTGTGAAATATACCACTAGCGTTTTGATAGAAATTGCTTTGAATCTATAGATTGCCTTGGTAGTATGGATATTTTTTCACAATGTTAATTCTTTTCACCCAGGAGCACAGTACATTGTTCCCTTTATTTGTTACTCCTTCAATTTCTTTTTTCAGTCTCTTATAATTTTCAGAGTACAAGTCTTTATCTCCTTGGTTAAACTTAATTCTAGGCCCCTGGTGGATGTGCCTCAGTTGGTTGGAGCATTGTCTTATAACCAAAAGGTTACAGGTTTGATTCCTGATTTGGCTGCATACAGGAGGCAACCAAACAATGCTTCCCTCTTGCATCAAGATTTCTCTTTCTCCCTTCCTCTCTCTCTAAAAGGCAATGAAAAACATTTCCCCAGGAGAGGACAGAAAACAATTAATCCTAGGTGCTTTATATTATTTTTTTTTTCTGTAACATGACATTTTATTTATTTTTTATTATTGTTCAAGTACAGTTGTATCAATTTTCACCTCACCATATTCCCCAACAAACATTACCCTGCCTACCACCCTCGAACTTACCCTCTTTGGCTTTGTCAATGGGATTGTTTCCTTTTTTCTTTATTTTTTTCTTCTCAGATTATTTCCCATTTAAAAAAAAATTTTATTGTTATTCAATTACAGTTGTATGCCTTTTCTCCCCATCCCTCCACCCCACCCCAGCCAACACCCCCTCACTCCCCCACGTCCACCATCACCCCTTGATTTAGTCCATGTGTCCTTTATAGTAGTTCCTGTAATCCCCTTTCCCCACTGTCCCCTCCCGACTCCCCCCTGGCTATTGTTAGATTGTTCTTCACGTCAGTGTCTCTGGTTATATTTTCTTTGCGTTTCTCTTCTGTTTATTATATTCCAGTAAAAGGTGAGACCATATGGTATTTGTCCCACACCGCCTGGCTTATTTCACTTAGCATAATGCTCTCCAGATCCATCCATGATGTTGCAAAGGGTATAAGCTCCTTCTTTCTCTCTGCTGCATAGAACTCCATTGTGTAAATATACCATAGTTTTTGCATCCACTCATTTGCTGATGGGCACTTAGGTTGCTTCCAGTACTTGGTTATTGTAAACTGTGCTGCTATGAACATTGGGGTGCATCAGTTCTTTTGGATTGTTGTTTCAGGGTTCCTAGGGTATAATCCCAGTGGTGAAATTGCTGGGTCAAAGGGCAGTTCCATTTTTAGTTTTCTGAGGAAATTCCATACTGTGTTCCACAGTGGCCTCACCAGTCTGCATTGCCACCAACAGTGCACTAGGGTTCCCTTTTCTCCTCATCCTCTCCAACTTTTGTTGATTTGTTTATGTTGGCGACTCTGACTTATGTGAGATGGTACCTCATTGTGGTTTTAATTTGCATCTCTCTGATAGCTAGTGATGCTGAGCATCTTTTCATATGTCTCTGGGCCCTCTGTATCTCTTCCTTGGCGAAGTGTCTGTTCAAGTCCTCTGCCCATTTTTAAATTGGGTTGTTTGTCTTCCTGGAGTGCAGTCGTGTGAGTTCTTTATATATTTTGGAGATCAGGCCCTTGTCTGAGGTATCATTGGCAAATATGTTTTCCCATACTGTTGGTTCTTTCTGTATTTTAATGCTGTTATCTTTAGCCATGCAGAAGATTTTTATTTTGATGAGGTCCCATTTGTTGATTCTTTCCTTTATGTCCCTTGCTTTAGGGGACATGTCTCTGAGGATGTTGCTGCGTGGAATATCTGAGACTTTTCTGCCAATGTTTTCCTCTAGGACTTTATGGTGTTGTGACTTATATTTAAGTGTTTTATCCATCTTGAGTTTATTTTTCTGTATGGCGTAAATTGGTGATCGAGTTTCATTTTTTGCACGTAGCTGTCCAGATCTCCCAACACCACCTGCTGAAGAGGCTATTTTTGCTCCATTTTATGTTCCTGCCTCCTTTGTCAAATATTAATTGACTGTAAAGACTTGGGTCTATTTCTGGGCTCTCTGTTCTGTTCCATTGGTCTATGTGCCAGTTTTTATGCCAGTACCAGGCTTTTTTGATTACAGTGGCCTTGGAATACAGTTTGATATCAGGTATTGTGATACCTCCTGCTTTGTTCTTCTTTTCTCAAAATTGCTGCAGCTATTCCAGGACGTTTATGGTTCCATATAAATTTCTGAAGTGTTTGTTCTATATCTGTGAAACATGTCATGTGTACTTTAATAGGGATTGCATTGAATCTATAAATCGCTTTGGATAGTATGGCCATTTTGATGGTGTTAATTCTTCCAATCCATGAGCATGGTACATGCTTCCATTTGTTTGTGTCTTCCTTAATTTCTTTCTTCAGTGTTGTGTAGTTTTCTGAGTACAGGTCTTTTACCTCCTTGGTTAGGTTGATTCCTAGGTACTTTATTTTTCCTGTTGCTATATCAAATGGGATTTTTTTCCTGATTTCTGATTCTGCAGTTTCGTTGTTGGTATACAAGAATGCCTTTGATTTCTGAGTATAGACTTTATATCCAGCTGTTTTGCCAAATTCATTTATTAGGTCAAGTAGTTTTTTGGTGGAGCCTATAGGATTTTCCATGTACACTATCATGTCATCTTCAAACAATGACAGTTTCATTTCCTCCTTTCCAATTTGGATGCCTTTTATTGCCTTTTCTTGTCTCATTGCTGTGGCTAGGATTTCCAATACTAGGTTGAAGAGGAGTGGTGAGAGAGGGCATCCTTGTCTTGTTCCTGATCTTAGTGGGAAAGCTCTAAGTTTCTCTCCATTGAGTATGATGTTGGCTGTAGGTCTTTCATATATGGCCTTTATTACCTTGAGGAATGCTCCCTCTATTCCCACTTTGCTGAGTGTTTTTACCAGAAATGGGTGCTGTGTCTTATGAAATGCTTTCTCCGCATCTATTGATATGATCATGTGATTTTTGCCTTTCCTGTTGTTTATGTGGTCTATTATGTTTATTGAGTTGCAAATATTGTACCATCCTTGCATACCTGGGATGAATCCCACTTGGTCATGGTGGATGATCTTTTTAATGTATTGGTGGATGCGGTTTGCCAACATTTTGTTGAGAATTTTAGCGTCTATGTTCATCAGCGATATTGGCCTGAAGTTTTCTTTCTTCGTTGTGTCTTTATCTGGTTTTGGGATTAGGATGATGCTGGCTTCATAAAAAGAGTTTGGGAGTCTTCCATCAGTTTGGATTTTTTTGAATAGTCTGTGAAGGATAGGGGTTAGCTCTTCCTTAAGTGCTTTGTAGAATTCTGTGAAACCATCTGGCCCAGGGCTTTTGTGTGTTGGGAGTTTCTTGATTACTGCTTCAATTTTGTCTGTTGTTTTTGGTCTGTTCAGGTTTTTTGCTTCCTCTTCATTCAGTTTTGGGAGATTATATTTTTCTAGAAATGTGTCCATTTCACCTAGGTGTTCAAATCTTGGCATACAGTTCTCTGCAATAATTTCTTACAATCCTTTGTATTTCTGTGGTATCAGTTGTAATCTCTCCTCTTTCATTTCTGATTGTGTTTATTTGGATCCTCTCCCTTTTTTTCTTGATCATCCTACTTAAAGGCTTGTCGATTTTGTTTATCTTTTTAAAGAACCGACTCCTGGACTCATTGATCCTTAGAATTGTGCTTTTAGTCTCTATGTCATTTAACTCTGCTCTGATCTTGGTTAATTTCTTCCTTCTACTTGCTATGGGCTGTCTTTGTTGTTTTTCTGAGCAAAATATTGGCAAACCACTTCCAGCAATACATTAAAAATATCATACACAATGATCCAGTGGGATTCATACCAGAGATGCAAGGATGGTACAATATTTGCAAATCAATAAATGTAATGTATCACATCAACAAGAGCAAAGACGAAAATCACATGATCATATCAATAGATGCGGAAAAAGCATTTGATAAGATACAACACCCATTTCTGATAAAAACACTCAGCAAAGTGGGAGTGGAGGAAGCATTCCTCAACATAATAAAGGCCATATATGAAAGACCTACAGCCAACATCATACTCAATGGAGAGAAACTTAGAGCTTTCCCACTAAGATCAGGAACAAGACAAGGATGCCCTCTCTCACCACTCCTCTTCAACCTAGTATTGGAAGTCCTAGCCACAGCAATGAGACAAGAAAAGGCAATAAAAGGCATCCAAATTGGAAAGGAGGAAATGAAACTGTCATTGTTTGAAGATGACATGATAGTGTACATAGAAAACCCTATACGCTCCACCCAAAAACTGCTTGACCTAATATATAAATTTGGCAAAACACTGGGATAGAAAGTTGATTTCTGACAACTAAAGGCATTTTTGTAGAACAGCAATGAAATATCAAAAAAACAAATGTTGGGGATCCCGTTTGATATAGCAACAAGAAAAATAAAGTAGCTAGGAATGAACGTGACCAAGGAGGTAAAGACCTGTATTCAGAAAAGTACACAATGCTGAAGAAGGGAATTGAGGAAGACACAAACAAATGGAAGCATATACTGTGTTCATGGATTAGAAGAATTAACATCATCAAAATGTCCATACTACCCAAAGCAATTTATACATTCATTGTAATCCCTATTAAATTACCCATGACATATTTCACAGATATAGAACAAACATTTCAAAAATTCCTATGGAACCATAAACAATCTCAAATAGTTGCAGCAATTTGAGAAAGAAGAACAAAGCAGGAGGGATCACAATACCTGATATCAAACTGTATTACAAGGTCACTGTGATCAGAACAGCCTGGTATTAGCACAAGAACAGACACATAGACCAATGGAACAGAATAGAGAGCCCAGAAATAAAATCTATGGTCAATTAATATTTGACAAAGGAGGCAGGAGCATAAAATGGAGCAAAAACAGCCTCTTCAAGAGATGATGTTGGGAGATCTGGACAGCTACATGCAAAAAAATGAAACTTGTGTACCAACTTACACCATAAACAAAAATAAATTCAAGGTAGATAAACGACTTAAATATCAGTTGTGATACCATAAAAGTCATAGAGGAAACATAGACTAGAATATATCAGATATTCCACACAACAATATGTTCACTAACATGTCCCCTAGAGCAAGGGACATAAAGGAAAGAATAAACAAATGGGACCTCATGTAATTAAAAAGCTTGTGCATTGCTAAAGGAAACAGCATTAAAATGAAAAGAGAACCAAATTATATGGGACGACGTACTTGCCAATGATACCTTGGGCAAGGGTTTGAGCTCCAAAATATATAAACACCCACACATCTCTGCTCCAGGAAGACAAACAACCCAATTAGATAATTGGGGAAAAGACTTGAGCAGACAATTCTCCACGAAGGACATATAGAGTGCCTGGAGATATATGAAAGGATGCTCAGCATCACTATCCATCAGTAAGACGCAGATTAAAACCACCATGAGATACCATCTCACACTGGTCAGAATGGCCATCATAAACGAATCAACAAACAAGTGTTGGAGAGGATGTGAAGAAAAGGGAACCCTAGTGCACTGTTGGTGGGAATACAGACTGGTGCAGCCACTGTGGAAAACAGTATGGAATTGCCTCAGAAAACTAAAAATGGAACTTCCTTTTGACCTGGCAATTACACTGCTGGGATTATACTGTAAGAGCCCTGGAACACCAATCCAAGAGAACCGATGCACCCCAATGTTCATAGCACAATTTACAATAGCCAAGTGCTGGTAGCAACCTAGTGCCCATCAGCAAATGAATGGATCAAAAAACTATGGTACATTTACACAATGGAATTCTACACAGCAGAGAGAAAGAAGGAGCTCCTACCTTTTGCAACAGCATGGATGGATCTGGAGAGCATTATGTTAAGTGAAATAAGCCAAGCAGTGAGGGACAAATACCATATGATCTCACCTATAACTGGAACATAATCAAAGAAGAAAGAAGCAGACAAAATATAACCAGATACACTGAAATTAAGAACAGTGTAAGAATAGCCAGAAGGGAAGGGGAAGGGGGTAGTGGGGGGAAGGGTTTTCAGGAAGTAGTATAAAGGACACATGGAAAAAACCAAGGGGGAGAGTGGAAGCAAGGGAGGGAGGTGGGATTACCTGGGGTGGGGGTAGTGGTGGGGAAAATAAAGACAACTGTAATTGAACAACAATAAAGTAATTAAAAAATAAAACATCTATAAAGTAAAAACAAACAAATGAACAAGTGTGGGATAGGTTGTGGAGAAAAGGGAACCTAGTGCACTGTTGGTGGGAATGCAGACTGGTGAGGCCACTATGGAACACAGTATGGAATTTCCTCAGAAAACTAAAAATGGAACTGCCCTTGACCCAACAATCCTGCTGCTGGGATTATATCCTAAGAACCCTGAAACACCAGTCCAATAGAACCTATGCACCCCAATGTTCATAGCAGCCCAATTTACAATAACCAAGTACTGGAAGCAACCTAAGTGCCCATCAGTAACTGAATGCATCAAAAAACTATGTATGATACATTTACACGATGGAATACTACACAGCAGAAAGAAAGAAGGAGCTCCAACCCTTTGTGACAGAATGGATGGAACTGGAGAGCATTATGTTAGGTGAAATAAGCCAGCAAGTGAGGAACAAAGACCATATGATCTCACCTTTAACTGGAACATAATCAAAAAAACAAACAAGCAATCAAAATATAACCAGAGATATTGAAAATAAGAAGAATCTGTGGCTTCCGGCCAAAATGGAGGTGTAGGTAGACACACTGTGCCTCCTTGCACAACAAAAAGAAGAACAAAAACAATATAAAAACAAAAAAACAACCAGAACTGACCGAAAATCAAACTGTATGGAAGTCTGACAACCAAGGATATAAAGAAGAAACATTCATCCAGACCTGTAGGAGGGGCAGAGATGGGCAGCTGGGGCGGAGAGGACTCACGGCAAGGCGGTGGCTGGTGGACCCAGCGAGGTGGCGGATTGTGGAACGGGGCAGGCCAGGCTGTGGCTGGCAGACCCTGTGGGCCCACATTCACTCATAGATAAACCAGGAGGAACGGGGGGTGGGGGGAGAGCAAAGCAGACCACGCAACCCAGGGCTCCAGCTCAAGGAAATAAAGCCTCAAATCTCTGATTGAAAACACTGGTGGGAGTTGAGGTGGCAGCAGGAGAAACTCCCAGCCTCACAGGAGAGGTCGTTGGAGAGACCCACAGGGGCCCAGAACATACACAAACCCACCCACTTGGGAATCAGCACCAGAGGGGCCTAATTTGATTGTGGGTAGTGAGGGGAGTGACTGAAATCCAGAAGAGAGTGGAGCAGGCACCACTGTTCCCTCTTGGTCCCTCCCCCACATACACCATCACAGCGCAGTGACCAGCGTTACCACACCCTGGTGAACCCCTAAGGCTCTGCCCCTTCATGTAACAGGCAGATGGAGACCAAAAAAAAAAAAAAAAAAAAAAAAAAAAAGCCCAAATGAAAGAACAGATCAAAGCTCCAGAAAAAATACAACTAAGTGACAAAGAGAGAGCCAACCTATCAGATGCACAGATCAAAACACTGGTAATCATGAAGCTCACATAATTGGTAGAATTTGGTTGCAAATTAGATGAAGAAATGAAGGCTATGCTAAGAGAAACAAAGGAAAATGTACAGGGAACCAATAGTGATGGGAAGGAAACTGGGACTCAAATCAACAGTGTGGACAAGAAGGAAGAAAGCAACATCCAACCAGAAAAGAATGAAGAAACAAGAAAAAGAAAAAAAAAAAGAGGAGAGGCTTAGGAACCTCCAGGACATCTTTAAATGTTCCAACATCTGGATTATAGGGGTACCAGAAGGAGAAGAGGAAGAGCAAAAAATTGAAAACTTATTTGAAAAACTGGACACAGCAGTGGAGGGAGCCCCTTGCCTGACTGCTGGCGTGTGATGGGAAGGTGTGGGCAAAAGGAAGGACCACCCATAAGGAAGCATGGGGACTTGGAGCTCTGCCCATTGCCATCGCCGGGAGCGTCAGGCCTCAGAAACATGGATAATGTTAAAAAATACAACCATCAAAGACAGATTTACGTTACAATTAGAGGAAATTTAATTTCAGAAGATGGCGGTGAGATAGGTGGGAGCAGAGTCCACTTCCCCTCAGCACCAGTGAAACGCCTATCTGATCTGAGGAACAGAATGAACAGCCAATGGTATTCCAGCATATATGAAGATCGGAGACCAAAGATAGAGGACATTGAAAGATCAGATGGTAAGAAGAGTGCTTAAGGACAATAAGGTCCCTGGGACCAGCGCGGGGACCAGGGTGGCTGAAGCCCCCTGCTGTGGCAGCAAGGTCTGCTGCAAGATTCTTGGGAAAGAGCCAGGCTGGGCTGTGTGAGAGGCCAGGTGCTTGTTTGGACCAGGGGGGCTTGAATAAGAGGAATTTCTCGAAAAGAAAATGGGAAAACAGAGGGACTCAGCAGCTGTTTACAGAACTCTCCACAGAAGACATGGCCTCTTGCGTACCTACCGCCTCAGCCCCTGGACTGTTAATGCCCAGATAATCAGCACCAGCACACACCTGAAACCTGGTTGGAGCTCACCCAGATCAGCGGCTTGGGCGCCCACACCTGAAACTCTGGGTGGGCGCACAACTCGATCAACATCCTGGCACCCACACTTACACCCCGAGTGGGTGCGCACTCTGATCTGCAGCCAGGCTGCCTGGGCGCACAGACCCAAAGAGCCCAGGTGGGTGAGTACCCTAAACACTGGCCTGGGCGCCCACACCTGAAAACCTCTCTGGGTGCGAACCCTGATCAGTGGCCAGGCTGCAAAGCCTGGGATGGGTGAGCAATCCGGTCAATGGCCGGGCTGTCAACAAGTGACCTCACCTGAAGCACAGGACTGAATATCTCACACCTAGCCCCTGCACACAGAGACCTGCAGGGCCTACTAGCTCTCTAGGAGGAAGACAGAACGCCGCAGAGGGGACTGCAGGGCTAGGGGAGACTGCAGTCCCCTGGAAAGACTCGACCCAGTAGGGGGCTGAACTACACTGAAGGAGCACCGAGAGCCTCAAACATCTAGGACAGCAAAGAGCAACAATGTGGAGTGTGAGTTGCCCCTAATTGGTACACCTCAAGGACAGCACAACTGGTGGAGTGAAGGCCTAGGGGGGAGCAGAAGGACCCTGAGGAACTGGACTGGAGGCTGGACAACTGCGAAGAGTGTGGCTCAGGAAGGGAGAAAAGTGAAACCACTCCCTCCACACACCACCTCCCATTTCACAGACAGGAAGACCAGCAGAACTGACCTGACCGGTTTAAAGCCAGCAGAAGACTTTTTTTGCTTTAATTCCTTCTTCCTTTCTGTCCTTCTTTCTTTTTTTATTCCTTCTTCCTTCCTTTACGTTTTTATTCCCTTTTCCTGCCTTCTTTTATTTATTTTTTATTTAAATTTTAGTTATTTCCTTCTACTTATCTTTCCTCTGATGTTTCTTTAGTCCCTCTTACTTCCTTCCTTTCCTTTTCTATTCCTTTTTCCTTCCTTCCCTTCTTTTTTGTTCTTCTTTCTCATTTTCCCACAGATGAGGCAATAAAACCTGGAGCTCTGTAAAGACCAGAGTTAGACCTTGTCAGACCCATAAACATCAGCTCAAAACCAGTAAGCTCAGGAAATTAAGGAGACAGCACCACTGAATCCAACTGGCATTCTACCATAGAAGTTCATACCATAAACCCAGGGAGTCAGAACAGATCAATCTAAGAAGCAGAGGCTAACAAGAAGAGTCTCGCAAACAATGGGAAGACAAAGAAACAATCCCAAATGAAAGGAAAGGAGGAAGCCTCCAAAAAATGCGAAATGAAATAGAGGCAAGTTAACTGTCAGATACTGAGTTCAAAGCAATGGTTATCAGGAAGCTCACTGAGCTCACAGAGAACAACCAGAAACTACGGAAAACTATAATGAACTCACTGCAAAACTATATCAACATGAAAAAGGAAATAGAAACTATCAACAAGGGCCAAGAGGAAATGAAGAATACAATTTCTGAACTGAAGAACATAGCAGAAGGAATCCAAAGCAGACTTGATGAAGCAGAGGATCAGATCAGCGAGCTGGGGGAAAAAGTAGAAAAAAACACCCAGGAAGAGCAAGAAAATGAAAACAGGATCAGAAAGAATGAAGAAGGATTAAGGGAAATGCAGGACAACATGAAACATAATAATATCCGTATAATAGGGATAACAGAAGGAGAATGAGAAGAGCAGGGGATAGAAAACCTATTTGAAAACATAATGATGGAAAAGTTCCCTAATCTGATGAGAGAAACAGTCACCCAAATCCAAGAAACACAGAGAGTCCCAAGAAAAAGAACCCACAGAGGCCCACTGCAAGACACATAATAATTAAAATGGCAAAATTCCAACACAAAGACAGGATCTTAAAGGCAGCAAGGGAGAAACAAGAAGTAACATACAAGGGAGCCCAAATAAGGTTAGCAGCTGACTTCTCAATGGAAACGCTCCAAGCCAGAAGAGAATGGCAAAAAATATTCCATGTAATGAGAACCAGAGGCCTGCAACCAAGGCTACATTACCCAGCAAGGCTCTCAATCAAGATAGAAGGCCAAATAAAGAGCTTCCCAGACAAAACAAGTCTAAAAGAATACACCTCCACCAAACCAGCTCTGCAAGAGATGCTAAAGGGATTGCTTTAAGGAAAGGAAGGAAAAGAGAAAGACAGAGGAACACAGGTATGAAAAAATGGCAATGAATAATAACCTTAAAGGTAAATGGATTAAATGCTCCAATCAAAAGACATAGAATAGCTGAATGGATAAGAAAACATGATCCACACATATGCTGCCTACAAGAGACCCACCTCAGGACAAATGACCTATACAGACTGAAAGTGAAGGGCTGGAAACAAGTTTTTGAGAAAACGGACAGGAAAAAAAATCAGGGGTAGCAACACTCATATCAGACAAAATAGACTTCAAAAGAAGGGCCATGAAGAGAGTACCAAAAGGTCACTTCATAAGGAAGTGACCACCAAGTGACTACATTCACTGATAAAATCACGTGAGACACACATACATATGACCCCATTTCTTTTCAGTGTATATGTAAAGGGGCCATTCCCCTGATCATCAAAATAAGTTATTTTTGTATTACAGTGCACAGAACAATAGAGAAAAAGACGCTTTCTTGGAGAGTGACCAAAAGGCGTTTTGCTAAAGGTCCATATCACTCTGAGGCAGAATGCGTGGAGCCCAGAGCGGCAGTGCGGCCTTCATTAGCTTGACCCTTCCTTTTCTTTGGCTGTGGTGACCTCAGTGGGAATTGTTTCTTCCGAGTGTTCTCCTGGCTGCTGCTGCTCCTCCTCCTCCTCCTCGTCTTGAGGATAGAGGTCCAGGTACTTCTGCATGCATTCATGCATGGCCCGGAACTGGTTTACACAGTCTGATCCCTTGACATCCTCCTTGCTATAGTGGAAACAGGAAAAGGCCGACTTGAATTGTTCCCCGCAGGGGCCACTGGCCATGCCCCCAAGGCACAGGCAGTTCCAGTTAATGTCTCCATTTGGCAGGATCAATCCATGCTCCTCCTACAGATCATTGGGATCATCAGCCACCAGCTCCGCACTGCTTGGAGTTTCATGGTCTTCTTTGGTCACAAATATGATTCGATCCTTCCCTTCCTGCCGGCAGTAGGACATGGCTGCAGCGCAGCGCTCAGACTTCGCAGTGGAAGCAGCGGTAGCGGCCACAGCAGTGGCAGTGACTCCACCCTGTGACCTCTCTTCTAGCAGGACCGAAGGCTCCGAGGCACACGCAAACCGGCCCCCTCCAGGCCTGTCCGCCCCGTGCCTGCCTCAGCCTATATAGAGCTTTTCATTCCAAAGACGCAAAATACACATTCTTTTCAAGTGTACATGGGACATTTTCAAAGATTGACCACATGATAGGACACAAAGCAAGCCTCAAGAAATTCAAGAAAATTGAAATCATATCAAGCATTTTCTCTGACCACAAGGGACTGAAACTAGAAACCAACCCCAAAGGAAAAACCCAAAACACTCAAAATCATGGAGACTGGATAGCATGCTATTAAACAATGAATGGGTCAAGAACGAGATTAGGGAAGAAATCAAAAACTTTCTGGAAACAATTGAGAATGAACTCAAAACAACCCAAAACCTATGGGACACAGCAAAGACAGTCCTGAGAGGGAAGTTCATAGCAATACAGGCCTACCTTAAAAAGATAGAAACATTTCAAACAAACAACCTAACCCTATGCCTACAAGAACTCGAGGAACAACAAAAAAGACAGCCCAGAGTAAGCAGAAGGAAGGAAATAACCAAGATCAGAGCAGAGTTAAATGACATAGAGACTAAAAGCACAATCCTAAGGATCAATGAGTCCAGGAGTTGGTTCTTAGAAAAGATAAACAAAATCGACAAGCCTTTAAGTAGGCTCATCAAGAAAAAAAGAGAGAGGATCCAAATAAACACAATTAGAAATGAAAGAGGAGAGATTACAACTGATACCACAGAAATACAAAGGATTGTGAGACATTACTACGAAGAACTGTATGCCAAGAAATTTGAACACCTAGGTGAAATGGACACATTTCTAGAAAAATATAATCATCCAGAACTGGACCAGATGGTTTCACAGGAGAATTCTACAAAGCACTTAAGGAAGAGCTAACCCCTATCCTCACAGACTATTCAAAAAATCCAAACTGATGGAAGACTCCCAAACTCTTTTTGTGAAGCCAGCATCATCCTAATCCCAAAACCAGATAAAGACACAACGAAGAAAGAAAACTTCAGGCCAATATCGCTGATGAACATAGACGCTAAAATTCTCAACAAAATGTTGGCAAACCACATCCACCAATACATTAAAAAGATCATCCACCATGACCAAGTGGGATTCATCCCAGGGATGCAAGGATGGTACAATATTCGCAAATCAATAAACATAATACACCACATAAACAACAGCAAAGACAAAAATCACATGATCATATCAATAGATGCGGAGAAAGCATTTCATAAGATACAGCACCCATTTCTGATAAAAACACTCAGCAAAGTGGGACTAGACGGAGCATTCCTCAACATAGTAAAGGCCATATATGAAAGATCTACAGCCAACATCACACTCAATAGAGAGAAACTTAGAGCTTTCCCACTAAGATCAGGAACAAGACAAGGATGCCCTCTCTCACCACTCCTATTCAACATAGTACTGGAAGTCCTAGCCACAGCAATCAGACAAGAAAAGGCAATAAAAGACATCCAAATTGGAAAGGAGGAAATGAAACTGTCATTGTTTGCAGATGACATAATAGTGTACATGGAAAATCCTATGGGCTCCACCAAAAAACTACTTGACCTAATAAATGAATTTGGCAAAACAGCTGGATACAAAGTCAATACTCAGAATTCAGAGGCATTCCTGTATACCAACAATGAAACTGCAGAAACAGAAATCAGGAAAAATATCCCATTTGATATAGTGACAAGAAAAATAAAGTACCTAGGAATCAACCTAACCAAGGAGGTAAAAGACCTGTACTCAGAAAACTACACTACATTGAGGAAAGAAATTAAGGAAGACACAAACAAATGGAAGCATGTACCATGCTCATGGATTGGAAGAATTAACATCATCAATATGGCCATACTACCCAAAGTGATATACATTCAATGCAATCCCTATTAGAGTACCCATGACATGTTTCACAGATATAGAACAAACATTTCAGAAATTTATATGGAACCATAAACGACTTGTAATAGCTGCAGGAATTTTGAGAAAAGAAGAACAAAGCAGAAGGGATCATAATATCTGATATCAAACTGTAATACAAGGCCACTGTAATCAAAATGCCTGGTACTGGCATAAAAACAGGCACATAGACCAATGGAACAGAACAGAGAGCCCAGAAATAGACCCAAGTCTTTACAGTCAATTAATATTTGACCAAGGAGGCAGGAGCATAAAATGGAGCAAAAATAGCCTCTTCAACAGATGGTGTTGGGAGATCTGGACAGCTATGTGCAAAAAAATGAAACTTGATCACCAACTTATGCCATACAGAAAAATAAACTCAAGATTGATAAAAGACTTAAATATAAGTTGCAATGCCATAAAAGTCCTAGAGGAAAACATTGGCAGAAAAATCTCAGATATTCCACGCAGCAACATCCTCAGAGACATGTCCCCTAAAGCAAGGGATATAAAGGAAAGAATAAACAAATGGGACCTCACCAAAATAAAAAGCTTCTGCATCGCTAAAGAAAACAGCACTAAATTACAAAGAGAACCAACAGTATGGGAAAACATATTTCCTAACGATACCTCATACAAGGGCCTGATCTTGAAAACATATAAAGAACTCACACAACTCCACTCCGGGAAGACAAACAACCCAATGAAAAAATGTGCAAAGGACTTGAACAGACACTTCTCCATGGAAGACATACAGAGGGCCCAGAGACATATGAAAAGATGCTCAGCATCACTAGCCATCAGAGAGATGCAAATTAAAACCACAATGAGGTACCATCTCACACAAGTCAGAGTGGCCAACATAAATAAATGCACAAACAAATGTTGGAGAGAATGTGGAGAAAAGGGAACCCTAGTGTACTGTTGGTGGCAATGCAGACTTGTGAGGCCACTGTGGGAAACAGTATGGCATTTCCTCAGAAAACTAAAAATGGAACTGCCCTTTGACCCAGCAATTCTGCTGCTGGGATTATACCCTAAGAACCCTGAAACACCAATCCAAAAGAACCTGTGCACCCCAATGTTCATAGCAGCACAATTTACAATAGCCAAGTACTGGTAGCAACCTAAGTGCCCATCAGCAAATGAGTGGATCAAGAAACTATGGTATATTTACACGATGGAATTCTATGCAGCAGAGAGAAAGAAGGAGCTTATACCCTTTGCAACAGCATGAATGGAACTGGAGAGCATTATGCTAAGCGAAATAAGCCAGACAGTGAGGGACGAATACCATATGATCCCACCTTTAACTGGAACATAATAAATGAAAGAAAAAAGGAAACAAAGTATAACCAGAGACTTTGAAGTTAAGAACAATCTATCAATGGGCAGGGGGGAGTGGGGAGGGGACAGTGAGGAGAGGGGATTACAGGAACTACTATAAAGGACACATGGAGAAAATCAAGGGGGAGGGTGGACGTGGGGGAGGGAGGGGGTTTCAGCTGGGGTGGGATGGAGGGATTGGGAGAAAAGGTCACAAGTGTAATTGAATAACAGTAAAAAATTAAAATCATAAGAAAACAATGATTATAATATAAAATAAAATTAATATAATCCATAAAAAGAAAAGAATGCACAATTTTTCAATATTTATGAGATATGCAAAGCAGTTCTAAATTGCATAACTATACAGGCTTACCTCGAAAAGCAAGAAAACCCTCAAATAAACAATCTAATTTTAAATCTAAAGGAACTAGAAAAAGAGGAACAAAGAAACCCAAAGTAAACAGAGGAAAAGAAATAATTAAGATCAGGGTGGAAATAAATAAAATACCAATTATAAAAAATAGAAAAAATCAATGAAAATAAAAGCTGGTTCTTTGAAAAGATAATCAAAATTGACAAAATTTAGCCAGACTCATCAAGAAAAAAAAGAGCTCATATAAATAAAATCATAAATTAAAGGAAGTTGCAACCAACACAACAGAAATACATGGAATTATTAAAGAATACTATGAACAATTATATGTCAACAGATTCAGTATCCAGAGAAATAGATAGATTTTTAGAAGTAGGTGACCTTCCAAGACTGAACCAGGAAGAAATAGAAAGTCTAAGCAGACCAATCAAGCAATGAAATTGAAGCAGTAATTTTAAAACTCCCAACAAATATGGACTTCTGGACAAGATGGAGGCATAGGGAGATACAATTCATTTCCTTGCACAACCAAAAGAAGGATTACAACCAATTTAAAAACAGAAAACAACCAGAAGTGCCAGAAAATCAAACTCTATGGAAATCCAACAATCAAGGAGTTCAAGAAGAAATATTCATCCAGACTGGTAGGAGGGGCGGAGAGGATGTGCAGCAAGATGGGAGCTAGCAGATGCAGGGGGAGTGGTGAGGTGGAGGCTGGTGAACTGGAAGGCCCTAGTTCACGTCTGGATAAACTGGGAGGAACAACTGGGGAGTCAGACGAACCACACAACTCAGGTTTCCAGCTCAGGGAAAAAGAGCCTCAAAACCTATGGCTATAAAATCTGTGGGGGTTGTGGTGGTGGGAGAAACTTCCAGTCCACAGGAGAGTCTGTTGGAGGGGCCAACAGGATCTTAAAACATACACAAGCCCACCCAAACCAGGAATCAGCACCAGGGAAGGACCTGAAAGGGAGCAATTCACATGTGGGAAGTTGGGGAAGTGACAGAAGCATGTCAAGAGCCAAGCAAGTGACATTGTTCTCTCTCCGACCCCTCCCCCACATACAGTACCAAAATGCAACAAAGCGGGTTTCCCCACCCTGAGGATTACCCAAGGCTCCATGCCTAACAACATTACATGTGTACCGACACAAAGAAATATGGCCCAAATGAAAGAACAGATCAAAGCTCCAGAAAAACTGCTATATGATGAGGAGGTAGCCAACCTATCTAATAAACAGTTCAAAACACTGGTAATCAGGATGCTCACAGAATGATTGAGTATGGATGCAAAATAAAGGAAGACGTGAAGGCTATACAAAATGAAATAAAGGAAAATGTTCAGGGAACCAATAGTGACAGCAAGGCAACTGGACTTCAAATCAATGATTTGGAACAAAAGGAAGAAATACACATTCAGCCAGGACAAAATGAAGAAACAAGAATTCAACAAAATGAGAGGCGTAGGAAGCTCCAAGACAACTTTAAATGTTCCAACATCCGAATGATAGGGGTGCGAGAAGGAGAAGAGGAAGAGCAAGAGATGGAAAACTTATTTGAAAACTTATAATGAAGGAGAACGTCCCCAATCTGGCCAAGGAAATAGACTTCCAGGAAGTCCAGGAAGCCCAGAGAGTCCCAAAGAAGTTGGGACCAAGGAAGCACACACCAAGGCACATCATAATTACATTAGCCAAGATGAAACAGAAGGAGAGAATCTTAGAAGCAGCAAGAAATAAGGACACAGTTACCTACAAAGGTCTTCCCATAAGACTGTTGGCTTATTTCTCCAAAGAGACCTTACAGGCAAGAAGGGGCTGGCAAGAAGTATTCCAAGTCATGAAAGTCAAGGACCTACATCCAAGATTGCCCTATCCAGAAAAGCTATCATTTAGAATGGAGGAGCAGGTAAAGTGCTTTACCCTGATAAGGTAAAGTTAAAGGAGTTCATCATCACCAAGCCATTATTATATGAAATGTTAAAGGGACTTATCTAAGAAAAAGAAGATGATCAAAAATATGAATAGTAAAATGACAAAAAAACTCACAACTCTCAACAACTTAACCTAAAACAAAAACAAAAGCAAACTAAGCAAACAACTAGAATAGGAACAGAATCACAGAAAGGGAGTTCAGTGATTGGAGGGTTATCAGTGGTGTGAGGAAAGGGGGAGGATGGAGGAAAAGGTACAGGGAATAAGAAGCATAATTGGTAGGTACAAAAGAGACAGCAGAAGATTAAGAATAGTATAGGATATGGAGAAGCCAAAGAACTTATATGTAAGACCCATGGACATGAATGAAGGGGGTGGAATGTGGGAGGGAATGGGGATACTGGGCAGGTGATGGTAATTGGGAGAAAAAAATGGGACAGGTCTAATAGCATAATCAATAATATTTATATATGTATTTTAAAGAAGTCAAGAGTTTATTTCTTTTTTTAGATTTTGTTTTTTAATTTACTTTTTATTTTTTAATCTTTTTTTATTGTTCAAGTACAGTTGTCTCCATTTTCCCCCCCCCACCACTCCACCCCACCCCATCCATCCCCACTACCCACACTTGATCCTATCCCTCTTTGGTTTTGTCCATGTGTCTTTTGTACATGTTCCTGAAAACCATTCCCCTTTCCCCCCCATTATCCCTTCCCTCCTCCCCTCTGGTTACTGTCAGTTTGTTCTTAATTTCAATGTCTCTGGTTATATTTTGCTTGTTTGTTTTGTTGATTAGGTTCCACTTATAGGTGAGATCATATGGTATTTGTCTTTCACCCCCTGGTTTATTTCACTTAGCATTAAAAAATAAAAAATAAATAGTAAACCTATAAAACAATAAAATTCCCAACCAAAAAAGCCCAGGACCTAAATATAAATAATAATATGAAAATAAATGCATACCTATCAATAATCACTATAAATGTAAATGAATTAAATGCTCCAGTCAGAAAACAGAGGTTAGCCGAATGGATTAGAAAATAAGACCCATATATATGCTGTCTACAAGAGACCCACTTCAGATTGAATGACACATAGAAACCAAAAGGAAAGGGATGGGAAAACATTTCATGCAAATGGGAACAACCACAACAAAAAAGTAGGGCAGCAATACTCGTATCAGGCAATATAGACTTTAAAATAAACTATAGTAAGAGACAAATAAGGGTATTTCATAATGAAATGAATACTCAAAAAAAGGATATAACACTGGTGAACATTTGTGCACCCAATATAGGAACACCCTAATATATAAAGCAAATATTGATGTACATGTAGAGGAAATAGAAATAGTCATAGTAGAGGACCTCAACATCCCATTGACATGAATGATAAGACCTTCCATACAGAAAATCAATAAGAAAACAGTGGCCTTCAATGACACACCAGACCAGATGGATTTAACTGACATTTTCTGACCATTTCACCACAGCAGAAGAATATACATTCTTTTCAAGTGTACATGAAATGTTTTCCAGGTTAGATCACATATTAAAACACAAACAAGTCTAAATAAATTTTAAAAGTTTGAAATCAGATCAAGCATCTTCTCTAATCACAATGGTATAAAAGTAGAAATTAATTACAAGGAAAAAAACTAAAAAGCACACAAATACATGGAGGCTAAATAACATGTTACAGAACAATAAATGGGTTAACAATGAGATCAAGGAAGAAAACAATAGATACCTCGAGACAAATTAAAATGGAAATACAACAATACAAAATCTGTGGCACACAGCAAGAACAGTCTTAAGAGAGTAATTCATAGCAATTCTAGCCTACCTCAAAAAACAAGAAAAAAACAACCAAGATGGAGGCATAGGTAGACACACTGCACCTCCTCACACAACCAAAAGGACAACAACAATTTAAAAACAAAAAACAACCAGAACTGACAGAAAATTGAACCACACAGAAGTCCAACAACCAGGGAGATAAAGAAGAAACATTCATCCAGACCTGCACGAGGGGCAGAGACAGGGAACTGGGGCACACAGGACTCGGGGCAATGCTGCCGGATCAAGAGACGTGTGGATTGTGGGACCAAAGGCAGTGCGACTGCTAGCAGACCCCGCAGCCCCACGTTCACACAGAGATGAAATGGGAGGGTCAGATCCAGAGAGGCGGTGGATTGTGGAACAAACGGGGCAGGCAGTGCGACAGCTAGCAGACGCCCTGGCCCCACATTCACACATAGATAAACCAAGAGGAATGGCGGGGGAGCAAAACAGATCAGGCAACCCAGGGCTCCAGCTCAAGGAAATAAAGCCTCAAACCTCTAATTGAAAACACCCGTGGGGGTTGAGGTGGCAGCAGGAGAAACTCCCAGCCTCACAGGAGAGGTCGTTGGAGAGACCCACAGGGCTCTAGAGTGTGCACAAGCCCACCCACTCGGGAATCAGTGCTAGAGGGGCCCAGTTTGATTGTGAGTAGCAGAGAGAGTGACTGAAACCCGGCAGAGAGTGGAGCAAGCGCCATGCTCCCTCTTGGCCCCTCCCCCATGTACAACATCACAGCTCATTGACCAGCATTACCTGACCCCGATAAACACCTAAGGCTCCGCCCTTGTATCTAACAGGTGCACCAAGACAAAAAAAAAAAAAAAAAAAAAAAAAAAAAAAAAGCCCAAATGAAAGAACAGATCAAAGCTCCAGAAATAAGCAGCAAACAGATAGCTAACCTACCAGATGCATAGTTTAAAACACTGGTAATTAGGATGCTCACAGAATTGGTTGAATTTGGTCACAAATTAGATGAAAAAATGAAGGCTATGCTAAGAGAAACAAAGGAAAATGTACAGGGAACCAATAGTGATGGGAAGGAAACTGGGACTCAAATCAACAGTGTGGACCAGAAGGAAGAAAGAAACATCCAACCAGAAAAGAATGAAGCAACAATAGTTCAGAAAAATGAGGAGAGGCTTAGGAACCTCCAGGACATCTTGAAATGTTCCAACATCCAAATTATAGGAGTGCCAGAAGGAGAAGAGGAAGAACAAAAAATTGAAAACTTATTTGAACAAATAATGAAGGAGAACTCTCCTAATCTGGCAAAGGAAATAGACTTCCACGAAGTCCAGGAAGCTCAGAGAGTCCCAAAGAAGCTGGACCCAAGGAGGAACACACCGAGGCACATCATAATTACATTACCTAAGCTTAAACAGAAGGAGAGAATCTTAGAAGCAGCAAGAAATAAGGACACAGTTACCTACAAAGGACTTCCCACAAGACTGTCAGCTGATTTCTCCAAAGAGACCTTACAGGCAAGAAGGGGCTGGAAAGAAGTATTCCAAGTCATGAAAGGCAAGGACCTACATCCAAGATTACTGTATCCAGCAAAGCTATCATTTAGAATGGAAGGGTAGATAAAGTGCTTCTCAGATAAGGTCAAGTTAAAGGAGTTCATCATCACCAAGCCCTTATTATAGGAAATGTTAAAGGGACTTATCTAAGAAAAAGAAGATAAAAAATAGGAACAGTACAAATGACAGCAAACTCACAGTTATTAACAACCACACCTAAAACAAAAACAAAAGCAAACTAAGCAAACAACTAGAACAGGAACAGAACCACAGAAATGGAGATCACATGAAGGGTTATCAATAGGCGAGTGGGAGGGGGAGAGAGGGGGGAAAGGTACAGAGAATAAGTAGCATAAATGGTAGGTAGAAAATAGACAGGGAGATTCCGGGGGAACATGGCGGCAACATAGGTGGGAGCGGAGTCCACTTCCCCTCAACGCCAGGGAAATACCTAGCTGATCTGAGGAGCAGAGCGAACAGCCAACAGTATTCCAGCATATACGAAGATCAGAGACCAAAGATAGAGGACACTGAAAGATCTGACGGTGAGACAACAAAACCTGGAGTACTGAAAAGACTAGAGTTAGACCGTGTTAAACACATAAACGTCAGCTCAAGACCAGTGAGCACAGGAGAGTAAGGAGACAGCACCACTGAATCCCATTGGCATTCTACCATAGAAGTTCATATCATAAATCCAGGGAGTCAGAACAAAGCAATTTAAGACGCAGAGGCCAACAAGAAGAACCTCACAAACAATGGGAAGACAAAGAAACAATTCCCAAATGAAAGGAAAGGAGGAAGTCTCAGAAAGAATACTAACCGAAAAAGAGGCAAGTCAACTATCAGATACTGAGTTCAAAGCAATGGTCATCAGGAAACTCACTGAGCTCTCTGAGCTCAAAGAGAACTACCAGAAACTACAAGGAAACTACAATGAACTCACTGCAAACTATATCAACATGAAAAAGGAAATAGAAAATATCAACAAGAGCCAAGCGGAAATGAAGAATACAATTTCTGAATTGAAGAACACAGTAGAAGGAATTAAAAGCAGACTTGATGAAGCAGAGGATCGGATCAGCGAGCTGGAGGATAAAGTAGAAAAAAACACCCAGAAGGAGCAAGAAAAGGAAAAGAGGCTCAGAAAGAATGAAGAGGCAATAAGGGAAATGCAGGACAACATGAAACGTAACAATATCCGTATAATAGGAATACCAGAAGGAGAAGAAGAAGAGCAAGGGATAGAAAACCTGTTTGAAAAAGTAATGATGGAAAATTTCCCTAATCTGAGGAGAGAAAAAGTCACCCAAATCCAGGAAACACAGAGTGTCCCAAGCAAGAGGAACCCAAAGAGACCCACTGCAAGACACATCATAATTAAAATGGCAAATTTCCAAGACAAAGAGAGGATCTTAAAGGCAGCAAGGGAGAAAAAGGAAGTAACATACAAGGGAGCCCCAATAAGGTTAGCAACTGACTTCTCAATGGAAACGCCCCAAGCCAGAAGAGAATGGCAAAAAATATTCCAAGTACTGAGAACCAGAGGCCTGCAACCAAGACTACTTTACCCAGCAAGGCTCTCAATCAAGATAGAAGACCAAATAAAGAGTTTCCCAGACAAAAAAAGTCTAAAAGAATACAGCTCCATCAAACCAGCTCTGCAAGAGATGCTAAAGGGACTGCTTTAAGGAAAGGAAGGAAAAGAGAAAGACAGAGGAACACAGGTAGGAAATAATGGCAATGAATAACTACCTATCGATAATAACCTTAAACGTAAATGGATTAAATGCTCCAATCAAAAGACATAGAACAGCTGAATGGATAAGAAAACATGACCCACACATATGCTGCCTACAAGAGACCCATCTCAGGACAAAAGACTTACACGAACTGAAAGTGAAGGGCTGGAAACAAATTTTCCAAGCAAACGGACAGGAAAAAAAAGCAGGGGTAGCATTACTCATATCTGACAAAATAGACTTCCAAAGAAGGGCCATAAAGAGAGACCCAGAAGGTCACTTCATAATACTCAAAGGAAGAATCCACCAAGAAGACATAAACATTGTAAATATATATGCACCCAACATAGGAGCACCCAAATACATAAAGAAAATATTGGAGGATTTCAAGAAAGATATTGACAGCAACACAATTATAGTAGGGGATTTTAACACCCCACTATCAAAAATGGACAGGTCTTCCAAACAAAAGATCAACAAAGATATTGTGTCACTTAACAATACCTTAGAGGAAATGGACTTAACTGATATATACAGAGCTTTTCATCCCAAAGAAGCAAAATACATGTTCTTTTCAAGTGTCCATGGAACTTTTTCAAAGATAGACCACATGATAGGACACAAAGCAAGCCTCAACAAATTCAAGAAAATTGAAATCATATCAAGCATCTTCTCTGACCACAAGGGTCTGAAACTAGAAACCAACGCCAAGGGTAAAAACCCAAAACACTCAAAAGCATGGAGACTGAATAGCATGCTATTAAACAATGAATGGGTCAAGAACGAGATTAGGGAAGAAATCAAAAACTTCCTGGAAACAAATGAAAACGAACTCACAACAACCCAAAACCTATGGGACACAGCAAAGGCAGTCCTGAGAGGGAAGTTCATAGCAATACAGGCCTACCTTAAGAAGTTAGAAACAGTTCAAACAAACAACCTAACCCTATGCCTACAAGAACTGGAGGAACAACAACAAAGACAGCCCAGAGCAAGCAGAAGGAAGGAAATAACCAAGATCAGAGCAGAACTAAATGACATAGAGACTAAAAGCACAATTGTAAGGATCAATGAATCCAGGAGCTGGTTCTTTGAAAAGATAAACAAAATCGACAAGCCTTTAAGTAGGCTCATCAAAAAGAAAAGAGAGAGGATCCAAATAAACAGAATTAGAAATGAAAGAGGAGAGATTACAACTGATACCACAGAAATACAAAGGATCGTAAGAAATTACTATGAAGACCTGTATGCTAAGAAATTTGAAAACCTAGATGAAATGGACACATTTCTAGAAAAATATAATCTTCCAAAACTGAATGAAGAAGAAGCAGAAAACCTGAACAGACCAATATCAGCAAAGGAAATTGAAGCAGTCATCAAGAAACTCCCATCACACAAAAGCCCTGGACCAGATGGTTTCACAGGAGATTTCTACAAAGCATTTAAGGAAGAACTAACCCCTATCCTTCACAGACTATTCGAAAAAATCCAAACTGATGGAAGACTCCCAAGCTCTTTTTATGAAGCCAACATCATCCTAATCCCAAAACCAGATAAAGACACAACGAAGAAAGAAAACTTCAGGCCAATATCGCTGATGAACATAGACGCTAAAATTCTCAACAAAATATTAGCAAACCGCATCCAGCAATATATTAAAAAGATCATCCACCATGACCAAGTGGGATTCATCCCAGGGATGCAAGGATGGTACAATATTCGCAAATCAATAAACATAATACATCACATCAACAACAGCAAAGACAAAAATCACATGATCATATCAATAGATGCGGAAAAAGCATTTGATAAGATACAGCACCCATTTCTGATAAAAACACTCAGCAAAGTGGGAATAAAGGGAGCAGTCCTCAACATAATTAAGGCCATATATGAGAGACCTACAGCCAACATCACACTCAATGGACAAAAACTTAGAGCTTTCCCACTAAGATCAGGAACTAGACAAGGATGCCCTCTCTCACCACTCCTATTCAACATAGTATTGGAAGTCCTAGCCACAGCAATCAGACAAGAAAAAGCAATAAAAGGCATCCAAATTGGAAAGGAGGAAATGAAACTCTCACTGTTTGCAGACGACATGATAGTGTACATGGAAAACCCTATAGACTCCACCCAAAAACTACTCGACCTAATAAATGAATTTGGCAAAACAGCTGGATACAGAGTCAATACCCAGAAATCAAAGGCATTCCTGTACACCAGCAACGAAACTGCAGAAACAAAAATCAGGAAAAAAATCCCATTCGATATAGCAACAAGAAAAATAAAGTACCTAGGAATAAACCTAACCAAGGAGGTAAAAGACCTGTACTCAGAAAACTACACAACACTGAAGAAAGAAATTAAGGAAGATACAAACAAATGGAAGCATGTACCATGTTCATGGATTGGAAGAATCAACATTATCAAAATGGCCATACTACCCAAAGCAATTTATAGATTCAATGCAATCCCTATTAGAGTACCCATGACATATTTCACAGATATAGAACAAACATTGCAGAAATTCATATGGAACCATAAACGACCTCGAATAGCTGCAGCAATTTTGAGAAAGAAGGACAAAGCAGGAGGGATCACAATACCTGATATCAAACTGTATTACAAGGCCACTGTAATCAAAACAGCCTGGTACTGGCATAAAAACAGGCACATAGACCAATGGAACAGAATAGAGAGCCCAGAAATAAACTCAAGTCTATACGATCAATTAATATTTGACAAAGGAGGCAGGAGCATAAAATGGAGCAAAAACAGCCTCTTCAACAGATGGTGTTGGGAGATCTGGACAGCTACGTGCAAAAAAATGAAACTCGATCACCAACTTACGCCATACACGAAAATAAACTCAAGATGGATAAAAGACTTAAATATAAGCCGTAACACCATAAAAGTCCTTGAGGAAAACATTGGCAGGAAAATCTCAGACATTCCACGCAGCAACATCCTCACAGACACATCCCCTAAAGCAAGGGACATAAAGGAAAGAATAAACAAATGGGACCTCATCAAAATAAAAAGCTTCTGCATGGCTAAAGAAAACAGCACCAAATTACAAAGAGTACCAACAGTATGGGAAAACATATTTGCCAACGATACGTCAGACAAGGGCCTGATCTCCAAAATATATAAAGAACTCACTCGACTCCACTCCAGGAAGACAAACAACCCAATTAAAAAATGGGCAAAGGACTTGAACAGACACTTCTCCAAGGAAGACATACAGAGGGCCCAGAGACATATGAAAAGATGCTCAGCATCACTAGCCATCAGAGAGATGCAAATTAAAACCACAATGAGGTATCATCTCACACCAGTCAGAATGGCCAACATAAACAAATCCACAAACAAATGTTGGAGAGGATGTGGAGAAAAGGGAACCCTTGTGCACTGTTGGTGGGAATGCAGACTGGTGAGGCCACTGTGGAAAACAATATGGAATTTCCTCAGAAAACTAAAAATGGAACTGCCCTTTGACCCAGTAATTCCGCTGCTGGGATTATACCCTAAGAACACTGAAACACCAATCCAAAAGAATCTGTGCACCCCAATGTTCATAGCAGCACAATTTACAATAGCCAAGTACTGGAAGCAACCGAAGTGCCCATCAGCAAACGAGTGGATCCAAAAACTATGGTATATTTACACGATGGAATTCTATGCAGCAGAGAGAAAGAAGGAGCTTATACCCTTTGCAACAGCATGGATGAAACTGGAGAGCATTATGCTAAGTGAAATAAGCCAGGAAGTGAGGGACAAGTACCATATGATCTCACCTTTAACTGGAACATAAGCAATAGAAGAAAAAAGCAAACAAAATATAACCAGAGACATTGAAGTTAAGAACAATCTAACAATAGCCAGGGCGGGGGTGGGGGGTGGGGGCGGGGATAGTGGGAAGAGGGTATTACAGGAACTACTATAAAGGACACATGGACAAAACCAAGGGGGAGGGTGGAGAGGGGGGAGGGAGGTGGGTTCACCTGGGGTGGGGTAGAGGGATGGGGAGAAAAGGCATACAACTGTAATTGCATAACAATAAAAAAAAATTAAAAAAAAAAAAAGAAAAAGAAAATAGACAGGGAGAGGGCAAGTATAGTATAGGAAATGTAGAAGCCAAAGAACTTATAAGTATGACCCATGGACATGAACTATAGGGGGGGAATGTGGGAGGGAGGGCATGGGCAGGATGGAGTGGAGTGAAGGGGGGGAATGGGACAACTGTAGTAGCATAATAAATATATTTTTTAAAAAAGAAACAAGAAAAATATCAAATAAGCAATCTAACTTTATACCTAAAGGAACTAGAAAAAGAACAACAAGCACAGTGCAAGGTGAGGAGAATGAAGGAGATAATAAAGAGCAGAGCAGAAATAAACAAAACAGAATAAAAAAATAAAAGAAATTAACGAAATCCAGAGTTGATTCTTTGAAAAGATAAACAAGACTGATAAACCTATAACTGGACTCATCATGAAAAAGAGAGGACTGAAATAAATAAAATCAGAAACAAAATAGAAGTAACAACACACACCACAGAAACACAAAGGATTATAAGAATATATTATGAACAACCATGTGCCAACAAATTGGATAATCTGGAAGAAATGGGTAAGTTCTTAGAAACATGAAATCTTCCAAAACTGAATAAAAAAGAAACAGAAAATCTGAACAGACCAATTACAACTAATGAAATCAAAGCAGTAAAAATAAAACTCAGTAAAAACAAAAGTCCTAGACTCAATGGCTTCACATGTGAATTTTACCAAACATTTAGAAAACTAATACCTATTCTTCTCAAACTATTCCAAAAATTTCAAGAGGAGGAAAGACTCAAAACCTCATTTTACAAGGCCACCATTATCCTGATTCCAAAACCAGATAAAAACACTACAAAGATAGGAAATTATAGGCCAAAATCCATGAAAGACATAAAGGCAAAGATCCTCAACAAAGTATTGGCAAACCTAATTCAACAATATATTAAAAAGATCAGACACTGTGATCAAATGGAATTTATCTCTGGGATGCAAGGATGGTGCAATATCTGCAAATCAATTAACATGACACACTACAAAAAAAAAAAGAAGGATATAATCCTATGATCATATCAATAGATGCAGGAAAACCATTTGACAAAATCCAGCATCTATTTATGATAAAAAAAATCTCTTAGCAAAGTGGAATAGAGAGAACATATATCAATATAATAAAGGTCACATATGACAAACCCACAGCTATCATCATAATCAATAGAGGAAAACAAAAAAGTATTTCCCTTAAGTTGAGAAACAAGACAGGGATATCCACTTTAACCTCTTATTCAACATAGTACAAGAAATTCTAGCCACAGGAATCAGACAAGAAGGAGAAGTAAATAGCACCCTAATTGGAAAGGAAGAGGTAAAACTGTCATTTGCACATAACATGATACTGTGTATGGAGGACCCTGAAGATTCCTCCCCAAAATTACTAGAACTGATAAATAAATTCAGTAAAGTGGCAGAATACAAAGTAAATATTCAGAAATTGGTTGCTTTTTTATATACCAATAATGAACTCTCAGAAAGAGAAACTAAGAAAACAATCCCATTTATAATTACTTCCAAAAAAAAAAAAAAAAAACCCTACGAATAAATTTAGCCAAGGACTTAAAAGACCTGTACTTGGAAAATTATAAGACATTAAAAAAATTAAAGAAGATACAAACCATTCTCATGGATAGGAAGAATTAACATTGTTAAAATGCCTATAATACCCAGAGTAATCTATAGATTCAACACAATTCTTATGAAAATACCAATGGCATATTTCACAGAACTAGGACAAATAATCCAAAAATTTATATGAAACCATGAAATACTCTGAATACACACAACAATCTTGGAAAAAAAGAACAAAGTTGTGGGTATCAAGCTACCTGATGTCAAACTATACCACAACCATAGCTATTAAAACAGAATGGTACTGGCATACAAAAAAATTGACACATGAAATAGTATAGAGAGCACAGAAATAAACCCATCCTTATATGGTCAATTAATATATGACAAAGAGGGCAGAACATACAATGAGATAAAAACCATCTTTTAAATAAGTGGCAATGGGGAAATTGGACAGATACATGCAAAAAATGAAATTAGACCACCTTCTTACACTACAAAAATAAACTCAAAATGGATTAGACGTAAATCTAAGACACAAAACCATGAAACTCCTAGAAGAAAGCATAGGCGGTAGTAAAATCTCTGACATTTTTCTTAGCAATATTTTTTGACATATCTCCTTGGATACAGGAAACAAAAGAAAAAATAAACAAATGGGGATACATAAAACTAAAAAGGTTTTTCATAGGGAAGGAAACCATCAACAAAATGAAAAGACAACCTACTTAACTGGAGAGGTTTTCACAAATGATTCATCTGACAAGAAGTTAATATCCAAAATATGTAAGAAATGCATACAATTCAACATCCAAAAATTGTCCCCCCCCAAAAATCTAATTAAAAAGTGGGCATTTCTCCAAGAGGACATTCAGATGGCTAATAAACATATGAGAAGATGCTCAACATTACTAATCATCAGGAAAATGCAAATCAAAACCAAAATGAGAAACCATCTCACATCTGTTGGAATAGCTATCACACACACACACACACAAATCACCAAATAACAAGGACGGGGGAGGATGTGGAGAAAAGGTGATCCTCATACACGGTTTTGGAATTGCAAATTGGTTTAACCACTATGGAAAACAGTATAGAGATTCCTCAAAAAATGAAAAAGATAGCTGTTATACAACCCAGTAATTTCAACTTGGGATATGTATCCAAAAACATTAAAATGCTATTTCTTTTTTTTTAAAGTTATTCAATTACAGTTGTCTGCATTTTCTCCCCATCCCTCCGTCCCACCCCAGCCAAACCCACCTCCCTCCCCAGGCTCCACGTTCCCCCTGGATGTTGTCCATGTGTCCTTTCAAAAAATTTTATTCAATTTCTTAATTTTTAATTTTTCTTTAAAAAATTTTTTTAATTGTTATTCAATTACAGTTGTATGCCTTTTCTCCCCATCCCTGCACCCCACCACAGCCACACCCATCTCCCTCCCCCACCTCCACCCTCACCCTTGGTTTTGTCCATGTGTCCTTTTAGTAGTTCCTGTAATCCCCTCTCCCCTCCGTCCCCTGCCCACTTCCCCCTGGTTATTGTTAGATTGTTCCTAACTTCAATGTCTCTGGTTATATTTTGTTTCCTTTCTTCTTCTGTTGATTATGTTCCAGTTAAAGGTGAGATCATATGGTATTTGTCCCTCACCAACCGGCTTATTTCCCTTAGCATACTGCTCTCCAGTTCCATTCATGCTGTTGCAAAAGGGTATAAACTCCTTCTTTCTCTCTGCTGCATAGAATTCCATTGTGTAAATATACCATAGTTTTGGGATCCACTCATTTGCTGATGGGCACCTAGGTTGCTTCCAATACTTGGCTATTGTGAATTGTGCTGCTATGAACATTGGGGTGCACAGGTTCTTTTGGACTGGTGTTTCAGGGTTCTCAGGGTATAATCCCAGCAGCGGAATTGCTGGGTCAAAGGGCAGTTCCATTTTTAGTTTTCTGAGGAAATTCCATACTGTTTTCCACAATGGCCTCACCAGTCTGCATTCCCACCAACAGTGCACTAGGGTTCCCTTTTCTCCTCATCCTCTCCAACATTTCTTTGTTGATTTGCTTATGTTGGCCAGTCTGACTGGTGTGAGATGGTACCTCATTGTGGTTTTAATTTGCATCTCTCTGATGGCTAGTGATGCTGAGCATCTTTTCATATGTCTCTGGACCCTCTTTTGTCTTCCTTGGCGAAGTGTCTGTTCAAGTCTTTTGCCCATTTTTTAATTGGGTTATTTGTCTTCCTGGAGTGATGTCATGAGAGTTCTTTATATATTTTGGAGATCAGATCCTTGTCTTAGGTATCATTAGGAAATATGTTTTCCCATACAGTTGGTTCTCTTTGTAATTTAGTGCTGATTTCTTTAGCCATGCAGGAGCTTTTTATTTTGGTGAGGTCCCATTTGATTATTCTTTCCTTTATGTCCCTTGCTTTAGGGGACATGACTGTGAGGATGTTACTGCGTGGAATGTCTGAGATTTTTCTGCCAATGTTTTCCTCTAGGACTTTTATGGCATTGCAACTTATATTTAAGTCTTTTACCCACTTTGAATTTACTTTTCTGTATGGTCTAAGTCGGTGATCAAGTTTCACTTTTTTGCACGTAGCTGTTCAGATCTCCCAACACCATTTGTTGAAGAAGCTATTTTTGCTCCATTTTATGCTCCTGCCTCTTTTGTCAAATATTAATTGACTGTAAAGACTTGGGTCTATTTCTGGGCTCTCTGTTCTGTTCCATTGGTCTATGTGCCTGTTTTTATGCCAGTACCAGGCTGTTTTGATGACAGTGGCCTTGGAATACAGTTTGATATCAGGTATTGTGATCCCTCCTGCTTTGTTCTTCTTTCTCAAAATTGCTGCAGTTATTCCGGGTCGTTTATGGCTCCATACAAATTTCTGAAATGTTTGTTTTATATCTGTGAAATATGTCATGGGTACTCTAATAGGGATTGCATTGAATGTATAAATCGCTTTGGGTAGTATGGCCATTTTGATGGTGTTAATTCTTCCAATCCATGAGCATGATACATGCTTCCATTTGTTTGTGTCTTCCTTAATTTCTTTCTTCAGTGTAGTGTAGTTTTCGGAGTACAGGTCTTTTACCTCCTTGGTTAGGTTGATTCCTAGGTACTTTATTTTTTTTGTCGCTATATCAAATGGGATTTTTTCCCCTGATTTCTGTTTCTGCTGTTTCATTGTTGGTATACAGGAATGCCTCTGAATTCTGAGTATTGACTTTGTATCCAGCTGTTTTGCCAAATTCATTTATTATGTCAAGTAGTTTTTTGGTGGAGCCTATAGGATTTTCCATGTACACTATCAGGTCATCTGCAAACAATGACAGTTTCATTTCTTCCTTTCCAATTTGGATGCCTTTTATTGCCTTTTCTTGTCTGATTGCTGTGGCTAGGACTCCCAGTACTATGTTGAATAGGAGTTGGTGAGAGAGGGCATCCTTGTCTTGTTCCCGATCTTAGTGGGAAAGGTCTAAGGTTCTGTCCATTGAGTATGATGTTGGCTGTAGGTCTTTCATATATGGCCTTTATTACCTTGAGGAATGCTCCCTTTATTCCCATTTTGCTGAGTGTTTTTATCAGAAATGTGTGCTGTATCTTATCAAATGCTTTTTCCACATCTATTGATATGATCATGTGATTTTTGTCTTTGCTGTTGTTTATGTGGTGTATTATGTTTATTGATTTGCGAATATTGTACCATCCTTGCATCCCTGGGATGAATCCCACTTGGTCATGGTGGATGATCTTTTTAATGTATTGGTGGATGCGGTTTGCCAACATTTTGTTGAGAATTTTAGCGTCTATGTTCATCAAAGATATTGGCCTGAAGTTTTCTTTCTTCGTTGTGTCTTTATCTGGTTTTGGGATTAGGATGATGCTGGCTTCATAAAAAGAGTTTGGGAGTCTTCCATCAGTTTGGATTTTTTTGAATAGTCTGTGAAGGATAGGGGTTAGCTCTTCCTTAAGTGCTTTGTAGAATTCTCCTGTGAAACCATCTGGTCCAGGGCTTTTGTGTGTTGGGAGTTTTTTTGATGACTGCTTCAATTTTGTCTGGTGTTATTGGTCTGTTCAGGCTTTCTGCTTCTTCTTCATTCAATTTTGGATGATTATATTTTTCTAGAAATGTGTCCATTTCATCTAGGTGTTCAAATTTCTTAGCATACAGGTCTTCATAGTAATTTCTTACGATCCTTTGTATTTCTGTGGTATCAGTTGTAATCCATCCACTTTCATTTCTAATTCTGTTTATTTGGATCCTCTCTCTTTTTTTCTTGATGAGCCTACTTAAAGGCTTGTCGATTTTGTTTATCTCTTCCAAGAACCAACTCCTGGACTCACTGATCCTTAGAATTGTGCTTTTAGTCTCTATGTCATTTAACTCTGCTCTGATCTTGGTTATTTCCTTCCTTCTGCTTACTCTGGGCTGTCTTTGTTGTTGTTCCTCGAGTTCTTGTAGGCATAGGGTTAGGTTGTTTGTTTGAACTGTTTCTATTTTCTTAAGGTAGGCCTGTATTGCTATGAACTTCCCTCTCAGGACTGCCTTTGCTGTGTCCCATAGGTTTTGGGTTGTTGTGAGTTCATTTTCATTTGTTTCCAGAAAGTTTTTGATTTCTTCCCTAATCTCGTTCTTGACCCATTCATTGTTTAATAGCATGCTATTCAGTCTGCATGATTTTGAGTGTTTTGGGTTTTTTCCTTTGGGGTTGGTTTCTAGTTTCAGTCCCTTGTGGTCAGAGAAAATGCTTGATATGATTTCAATTTTCTTGAATTTGTTGAGGTTTGCTTTGTGTCCTATCATGTGGCCTATCTTTGAAAATGTTCCATGTACACTTGAAAAGAATGTGTATTTTGCCTCTTTTGGATAAAAAGCTCTATATATATAAGTCCATTTCATGTAGGGTATTGCTATGTGACACAATATCCTTGTTGATATTTTGTTTGGAAGATCTGTCCATTTTTGACAGTGGGGTGTTAAAGTCCCCTACTATAATTGTGTTGCTGTCAATATCTTTCTCCAAGTCCTCCAAGATTTTCTTTATGTATTTGGGTGCTCCTATCTTGGTTGCATATATATTTACAATGTTTATGTCTTCTTGGTGGATTCTTCCCTGAGTATTATGAAGTGACCTTCTGGGTCTCTCTTTATGGCCCTTCTTTGGAAGTCTATTTTGTCTGATATGGGTATTGCTACCCTTGCTTTTTTTCCTGTCCGTTTGCTTGGAAAATTTGTTTCCAGCCCTTCACTTTCAGTCTGTGTAAGTCTTTTGTCCTGAGGTGGGTCTGTTGTAGGCAGCTTATGTGTGGGTCATGCTTTCTTATCCATTCAGCTATTCTATGTCTTTTGATTGGAGCATTTAATCCATTTACCTTTAGGGTTATTATTCATTGCCATTTTTTCTACCTGTGTTCCTCTCTGTTTCACTTTTCCTTCCTTTCCTTAAAGCAGTCACTTTAGCATCTCTTGCAGAGCTGGTTTTTGGAAGTGTATTCTTTTAGACTTCTTTTGTCTGGGAAACTCTTTATTTGGCTTTGTATCTTGATTGAGAGCCTTGCTGGGTAATGTAGCCTTGGTTGCAGGCCTCTGGTTCTCATTACATGGAATGTTTTTTGCCATTCTCTTCTGGCTTGGAGCGTTTCCATTGAGAAGTCAGCTGCTAACCTTATTTGGGCTCCCTTGTATGTTACTTCTTTTTTCTCCCTTGCTGCCTTTAAGATCCTGTCTTTGTGTTGGAATTTTGCCATTTTAATTATTATGTGTCTTGCAGTGGGCCTCCATGGGTTCCTCTTGCTTGGGACTCTCTGTGTTTCCTGGATT
The DNA here is from genome assembly GCF_022682495.2 of Desmodus rotundus. Classification (NCBI taxonomy): domain Eukaryota; kingdom Metazoa; phylum Chordata; class Mammalia; order Chiroptera; family Phyllostomidae; genus Desmodus; species Desmodus rotundus. The sequence continues at coordinate 57,532,197 of NC_071396.1, forward strand.
TGGGTGACTGTTTCTCTCATCAGATTAGGGAACTTTTCCATCATTATGTTTTCAAATAGGTTTTCTATCCCCTGCTCTTCTCATTCTCCTTCTGTTATCCCTATTATACGGATATTATTATGTTTCATGTTGTCCTGCATTTCCCTTAATCCTTCTTCATTCTTTCTGATCCTGTTTTCATTTTCTTGCTCTTCCTGGGTGTTTTTTTCTACTTTTTCCCCCAGCTCGCTGATCTGATCCTCTGCTTCATCAAGTCTGCTTTGGATTCCTTCTACTATGTTCTTCAGTTCAGAAATTGTATTCTTCATTTCCTCTTGGCCCTTGTTGATAGTTTCTATTTCCTTTTTCATGTTGATATAGTTTGCAGTGAGTTCATTGTAGTTTCCCTGTAGTTTCTGGTTGTTCTCTGTGAGCTCAGTGAGCTTCCTGATAACCATTGCTTTGAACTCAGTATCTGATAGTTGACTTGCCTCTTTTTCAGTTAGCATTCTTTCTGAGGCTTCCTCCTTTCCTTTCATTTGGGGATTGTGTCTTTGTCTTCCCATTGTTTGTGAGACTCTTCTTGTTAGCCTCTGCTTCTTAGATTGATCTGTTCTGACTCCCTGGGTTTATGGTATGAACTTCTATGGTAGAATGCCAGTTGGATTCAGTGGTGCTGTTTCCTTAATCTCCTGAGTTTGCTGGGCTGTCAATTATGTTAACTCTCTGTATGTCTTTGGGTTTGATTTTTGTTGGGTCTTTCTTGATGGGTCTTTCCCTTGATCTGGTTAATTGAGGGTCACTCCGTCCACCACGTCTTGCATTCTGTTGTGCAGATGTGGGCAGTTTGTGTTGAAGCTGATTCTTCTGTGTGTACAAGGTTTTGAGGCTTCTCTCTCACTCTTGTTCAGTTGTTTCTTGTGAGTATTTTCTCCACTATTGAGTTGTATTTCCAGATCTGTCCTGGATTGAGGTTAGTGTGACTGCCACTCCCTTCTTCACCTTCTTCCTTTGTTATCTGTTGGTGTTTTCTTTGTTGGTGGGTTTCCTCTTCCAGCAGGTGTACTGGTGTTCACTGCTCCCACCTTGCAAGTTCTCCGGAGGAGCAAAGTGAAATTTGTCTCATTGTCTCGGTTATTAGGATTACCCCTGTTTGGGTCTAACTCTGGTCTTTTCAGAGCTCCAGGTTTTATTGTCTCACCTGTGGGAAAAGGAGAAAGAAAAGAAAAAGGGAAGGAAGGAAAAAGGAATAGAAAAGGAAAGGAAGGAAGGAAGGAAGGAAGGAAGGAAGGAAGGAAGGAAGGAAGGAAGGAAGGAAGGAAGAAGGAATAAAAAATGAAAGAAGGACAGAAAGGAAGAAGGAATTAAAACAAAAAAAGTCTTCTGCTGGCTTTAAACCGGTCAGGTCAGTTCTGCTGGTCTTCCTGTCTGAAATGGGAGGTGGTGTGTGGAGGGAGTGGTTTCACTTTTCTCCCTTCCTGAGCCACACTCTTCGCAGTTGTCCAGCCTCCAGTCCAGTTCCTCAGGGTCCTTCTGCTCCCCCCTAGGCCTTCACTCCACCAGTTGTGCTGTCCTTGAGGTGTACCAATTAGGGGCAACTCACACTCCACATTCTTGCTCTTTGCTGTCCTAGATGTTTGGGGCTCTCGGTGCTCCTTCAGTGTAGTTCAGCCCCCTACTGGGTCGAGTCTTTCCAGGGGACTGCAGTCTCCCCTAGCCCTGCAGCTTCCCTCTGCTGGGCATTTTGCCTTCCTCCTAGAGAGCTAGTAGGCCTTGCAGGGCTCTGTGGGCAGGCGCTGGGTGGGAGGTGTTCAGTCACGGTGCTTGAGGCATGGTCACCTGGGGTCAGCTAGGCCCTTGATCATGGTGTGTACCCACCCGGTGCTTCAGGTGTGGGCGCCCAGGCCACTGATCGGGATACGCACTGACCTGGGAGCTTTGGGTCTGTGCGCCCAGGTAGCCTGGTCCCTGATCTGGGTGCGCACTGACCTGGGCTTCAGGTGTGTGCTGGGGCTGCTTATCCCACGTTCACAGTCCAGGGGCTGATGGGGTGGGGGTGCAAGAGGCCACGGCTGCTGCAGAGAATTCTCTAAATAGCCGCTGAGTGCCTCTATTTTCTCTTTTCGAGAAATTCCTCCTATTTAAGCCCCCTGGTCCAAACAAGCACCTGGCCTCTCACACAGCCCAGCCTGGCTCTCTCCCAAGAATCTTGCAGCAGACCCTGCAGCCCTTCAGTCGCCCTGGTCCCCGCAATCGTCCCAGGGACCTTATTGTCCTTAAGCGCTCTTCTTACCATCTGATCTTTCAATGTCCTCTATCTTTGGTCTCCGATCTTCATATATGCTGGAATACCGTTGGCTGTTCACTCTGTTTCTCAGATCAGCTAGGCGTTTCACTGGTGCCAAGGGGAAGTGGACTCCGCTCCCATATATCTTGCTGCCATCTTCTTCTTCTTTAATTACACATTCTTAATTAGGTTTTTAAAAGTTCTTATTGTTTTCTGAAAAACAAAATAAATATGCTTGTTATTACATTTGAAACAATGCCACTCACATACAACCATAAGGAATACATAAACACATTATCACAGTAGTGGGATTTCTAATAGTAGTGGGATTATAATACATCTATTATTCTATAACTTAGTGTTTCACATTTGATATAAATTGTGAACAACATTTCCTATCAACACATACATGTCTAACTCATCCATTTAAAAAGCTGCATAACAATCCAAATAATGGTTTATCAAAATCTATTTAACCAGTCCATATTGTGGACATTATTAAAGCTATTTTTCAATATTTTTGCTATTACAAATGATGTTTTTTTATTTTTTCATTCCTAGTATTTCTGAATAATGTATTACTAATTGTGTGATAGTAGGTTTATACACTTTAAATTTAGATAGATTCTAGTTAATTCCTCTTCCAAAATGGTTACATCAATTTACATTCTCACCAATAGGAGAACAAAGTGTTTACTTTCCCATAGGCTTGCCATTGAAGGATGTTACTCTTGTTACTTGTGTAATTTTTTGTGTGGCCAATCTGCTAAATTAGAAATGGTATCTCGTTTTTATTTTTCATTTATATTTGATTATAAATGAGGGCATACTTGCTTTTTGTGTGTATTGACCATTATATTTCTTCTTGGGTAATTGCTTATTTTTCTGTTGGGTTATTTGTCTTTCCTTATTGATTTTAGAAGCTCTTTGCATATTACAGATATTGACTGTTATGTCATTATATGCATTGGCAATAGTCTCTTCCAGTTAGTTAATTGTTTGCCTTTTAAATTTGTTTATAGTATCTTTTACTATATAGGACTTGAAACTTTTAATGTAGCCCAATGAATTAATCCTTTTCTTTGTATCTTCTGCTTTCTGTGCAATGCTTAGAAATTCCCTCCCTACCCCAAAGTTACAAAAAAAAGTTTTACATTTTCTTCAAGAATGTGGTGAATTTCTGACAACTGTATTGAGGTTAATGCTTAAGTTTAATGTTTTAATGCTTAAGCTAGGTGTTTTTACATTATTTTGTTTAGTCTTTTGTGTGCCTGAAATATTTCACAATATGTTTTTATAAAGAAATTAGGAGGGGTAAAAAACCTAAGTTTTTGATGGGGTTCCACTGACAGAAACACATCCAAGTCTGGCAAAAACAAACAAACAAAAGACTATATGACATTATCTCTAAGCCTAAGCAATTTCTAACATCTAGAATCTGCACTATCCGAAACTAGCTACTAAAGAGATAAAACATCAATGCCCACCTCAGACATGGTTATGGAAAAGGGTATGCAGGGAACCACCTCTCAAAGAGCAGAACTGGGGCAATTGAACTGGCTGCCCAAGAAATTCATGAAGAAGTTCTGACACATGCTACAACATGGATGAACTTTGACATTATGCTAAGTGAAAGACACCAGTTTCAAAAGACCAGAAAGTATGAGTTTCCATTTGTATGATATGTCCTTAACAGGGTCAGAACTCATATTAGTGTTTACCAGGTGTTGGGGAAGCAGGGAGTGGAGAATAATAGCTAATGGGCACAGGGTTTCTTTGGGGGATGATTAATATTTTCTAAATTTACACAGGTAATAGTTGCACAACTCTGAATATACTAAAACCCATGGTATTCCCATTTACCACTAATCTGCTTTTCTATACCACAGCCTTTGTCAGCACTTCATTCCTTTCTAAGACCAAATAATATTCCATTGTATCCATTCATCAGCTGGTTGGCATTTGGGTTGTTTCCACCTTTTGGCTCTCATGACCAATTCTATTATGAACATTAGTGTACAAGTGTTTGTGTGGACATGTTTCTATGGCTCTTGGGTACATACCCAGGAGTTGCATTGCTGAGTCATATGGGAATTCTATGTCAAACATTTCCCAATATTTTTGCTAGCAAGACTTGAGGTATGCTATGGGCTAGGGCTCACTGCTGTGGTCATCTACTCTCTCCTTTCCCACATGGCAGCTGATATATTTTTCCTTTCCTTTCTGAACAGGTCATGTTAATGGTGATGGAGTGTTAAGTTTAGAGATCTCAGCACAGGATCACCGGAATCCTGGTCCTGGGGCTGGATATGTAACAGTAAGAGACAGTGGGTTGCTTCCAGTCTTCCTTTCTTCATTGCTACTGTAACAATTTGCTACAGACTTAGAGGCTGAAAACAACGTTCACTCGCCATTGTGTCCTACAGTTTCTGTGTGTAAAGGATCCAGGCAGAGCATGCCTCAGTTGGGTTATCTTCTTAGGGTCTCCCAAGACTGAAATCAAGGTGTTGGCAGATTGGGCTCTTTCCTGACGGTTCACTGGGTAAGAGATCACTGCTCATTGAGATTGTTGGCACAACTATTTGTTGTTGTAGGACTGGGGTCATTATTTGTTTTCCAGGTGACCCCCTCCATCTTCAAAGCAGCAATTTGCTTCAAATCCTTCTTAAGAGTTGATTCTTTTCCCCTTCTGCTAGCTTTCTCTAATTTCCTCTTCTGATGTCTTCTTTTACCACTTTCCAAGGAAAGTTCTCTGCTTTTAGGGGCTCACATGATTACACTGAGACCACTGGTATAAGCTATGATCATCTCCCTATTTTAAGGTCAACTGACTAGTAATTTTACATATGGAAAGTCCCTTTGACTATATAAGGAACAAATTTTCAGGTATTAACAGCTTCCAGAGATTAGGGGGGCATCTTTAGAGGACACAGGTCTGTCTACGACACTTCCCTCTGATATGAACTTGGGGAGGATGCTTAATGATGTTGGACAGTCAAGATGTGAGCTGAGGTGGGCTTCTGTGGGTTTTACCACCCAATATCCATTCCCATTTTTTCTGAAACTATATCCTGATTTTCCTCTGGGGTAACTGCCCTGCCCCCAGTGAGTTGCTCAAGGTGGGCTCATGACTCAGGCTGGGCCAGTCTGGCCACTGTGTGTTCCTGGCTGCAGAGGCTGATTCAGGGATTAACACATGACCCAACTAAATCTGATAAAAGTTTGCAGAAGATAATTTTCCAGAAGGAGATCTCACATTCTTCCTGCTGACCTTGGGCATGAAAAGATGTAGGGGCTGGGACTGCTGCATCCATTTTGCAATCAGGAGAACAGACCCTGTCAGCGAGGAGCCTGTGTTCATGTGTGAATGTGATATGTACCACAATTCAAGTTGCCTGAAACAGTACACTCTGGAGGTTTTGGTTCTGTGAGCCAATAAATTCCCTTTTTTTTTTCTTAAACATATGCAATCAATTGAATGCCTAAAGTGTGTGCTTTACTCTTGATGATGCACATCTGTGAAAATACGTGGCCTTTGAATGTTGGATGCTAAGTGAGGCCAGAGAGACAAGACCCTGAGGCACGGGCACAAAATGTCCTATGTGTGGGGAGAGGCTCTGCTGGAGGACAAAGTTTGGAGGGGTTATAGAAAAGAGGGTTTTTTTTTCATTTTGGGTAACTTTTAACTTCAGTGTAAGTTCTCATATCCTGTTCACCCAGATTTATCTATTGTTTACATTTTGTCCTATTTGCTTTATCATTCTCTGTATATTAATATGTACACTGAGATATGCATATTTTCTCTAAAACATTTGAGAGTATGTTTGGGACACAATGCCCCTTTTAAAAAAATATATTTTATGGATTATGCTACTACAGTTGTCCCATTCCCCCCCTTTATTCCCCTCCACCCTGCATACCCCCTCCCACCCACATTCTTCCCCTTTAGTTCATGTCCATGGGTCATACATATAAGTTCCTTGGCTTCTATATTTCCTCTACTATTCTAAACCTCCCCCTGTCTATTTCCTGTCTACCATTTATGCTATGTATTCCCTGTACCTTTCCCCCATCCCCCTTCCCCTCTCCCAGTGATAACCCTACATATGATTTCCATTTCTGTGATTCTGCTCCTGTCTAGTTGTTTGCTTACTTTGTTTTTGTTTTTGTTTTTTTAGGTTCAGTTGTTAATAGTTTTGAGTTTATTGTTGTTTTACTGTTCATATTTTTGATCATCTTCTTTTTCTTAGATAAGTCCCTTTAACATTTCATATAATAAAGCCTGGGTGATGATAACTTGACCTTATCTGAGAAGCACTTTATCTGCCCTTCCATTTTAAATGAAGGCTTTGCTGGATAGAGTAATCTTGGATGTAGGTCTTTGCCTTTCATGACTTGGAATACTTCTTTCCAGCCCCTTCTTGCCTGCAAGGTTTCTTTTGATAAATCAGCTAATAGTCTTATGGACACTCCTTTGTAGGTAATTGTCTCCTTTTCCCTTGCTGCTTTTAACATTCTCTCCTTATCTTTAATCTTTGGTAATGTAATTACAATGTGCCTTGGTGTGTTCCTCGTTGGGTCCAACTTCTTTTGGACTCTCTGGGCTTCCTGGACTTTCTGGAAGTCTATTTTCTTGGCCAGATTGGGGACATTCTCCTTCATCATTTTTTTAAATAAGTTTTCCATTTCTTGCTCTTCCTCTTCTCCTTCTGGCACCCCTATGATTCGGATGTTAGAATGTGTAAAGTTGTCCTGGTGGTTCTTCAGCCTCTCCTCATTTTTTTGAATTCTTGTGTCTTCATTCTATTCAGGTTGAATATTTATTTCTTCCTCTTGTTCCAAATCATTGATTTGAAGCCCAGTTGCCTTGCTGTCACTGTTGGCTCCCTATACATTTTCCTTTATTTCGCTTTGCATAGCCTTCACTTCTTCCTCTATATTGTGAACATACTCAACCATTTGTGTAAGCATACAGATTACCAGTGTTTTGAACTGTGCATCTGATAGGTTGGCTATCTTTTTGCCACTTAGTTGTATTTTTTCTGGAGATTTGATCTATTCTTTCATTTGGGCCATTTTTTGGGGGGGAGGTGTCTTAGTACACCTGTTACATAGTAAGGGGCAGAGCCTTAGGTGTTCGCCAGGGCAGGGCAACCCAAGTCGCTGTGTTGTGACACTGTCAGTGAGGGAAGGATCCGAGAGGAAACGGTGCTGCTTGCTCTGCTCTCTGCTGGCTTTCAGTCACTTTGCCACTATCCACAAGCAAATTGGGCCCTTCTGGTGCTGATTCCCAGGTGGGTGGGTTTGTGTATGTTCTAGGACCCTGTGGGTCTCTCCAATGAACTCTGAACTCTCCTGTGAGGCTGGGAGTTTCTCCTGACACCACAACCCTCACAGGTTTTTTCAGTCAGAGATTTTGAGGCTTTATTTTCCCACCCCAGGACCCGGGGTTGCGTGGTCTGTCTCGCTCTCCAGTTGTTCCTCCTGGTTTATCTGCATGCAAATATGGGGCCACTCACTTCACCAGCCACCACCTTGCCTGCTCTGCTAGCTGCTGCCTTGATGCGAGTCCTCTCCACCCTGGCTGCCCATTGCCGCTCCTCCTACCAGTCTTAATGAATGTTTCTTCTTTAACTCCTTGGTTGTTGGACTTCTATACAGTTCAATTTCCTGTCAGTTGTGGTTGATTTTTGTTTTTAAATTTGTTGTTGTCCTTCTTTTGGTTGTGCTAGGAGGCACAGTGTGTCTACCTATGCCTCCATCTTGGCTGGAAGTCTTAAACATTCTCACAATGCCCCTTTATAAGCACATATTTCAGTGTGTATTTCCTAAGAACAAGGACATTCTCTTAACATAAACATTTATCACACTTGTCAAAATAGAGACAATTAGCCCTGGTTGGTATGGCTCAGTGGATTGAGTGCCAGCCTGTGAACCAAGAGGTCACCAGTTCAATTCCCAATCAGGACATATGCCTGGGTTGCAGGCCAAGTCCCCGATGTGGGGTGTGTGAAAGGCAACCACACATTGATGTTTCTCTCCCTTTTTTTTCTCCCTCCCTCCTCCTCTCTCTAAAAATAAATAAAATTTTTAAAAAATGGGGACAATTACCACTGACACAATTATATTATCTAACCCCACAATTCATATTCAAATGTCCCCAAAATGTCCTTTATAGCTATTTCTTAACTGGTGTAGAATTTAATTGAGGATCACACAATGCATTTGGTTGTCACATCCCTTTAGTTAAAGAAGTGATATTTGAACTCAGCTTGAAAGTCAGAGTGGGTCCTTAACTTCCAGGAGAGAAAACAGAGAAGAGCAACAACAGCCTTGGTGGGAGGTGCCACTGCTGCCACTCAAATGGGGATTTGGGTCACTTAGGGTGCTTTCAAGGCAACTGGAAGTGACTTGGACAACACAGACATTTAATTTCCTCAGGTAACAAGTCTAGAGGTAGAAGCTCTAAGCTTGGTGTGGCAGCTCTGTGATGTACTCAGGGACCCAGGTTCTTTTGTTTCTGCTCAGCATCCTCTGAGTGCTAGTTTCTTCCCTGATATCTCACCACATGCTACCCAGTGAGCTGCCACACACCCACATATCATAGTTCTAGCACTAGTTTGTTTAAGGAGCATGTATTCATTTCCTCAGGCTGCCATAACAAGTACCATGGCCTGGGGTGCTCAAACAGCAGACATTTATTTCCTCATTGTTCTGGAGGCTGGAAGTCTGGGATCAAGGGCTTGGCATGGTTAGTTTCATGGAGGCCTCACTCCTTGGCTTGCAGACAGTCATCTTCACACTGTTTGTTCACTTGGTTGTCCCTCTCTGTGTTTGTCCTAACTTCTGTTCTTATAAGGACACTATTGAATTAGGATCTACCCATATGAACTCATCTCACCTTGATTACCTCTTTAAAAGACCTATCTACAAATACAGTCACCTTCTGAGATACTGGGGGTCAGGACTTCAGCATAGGAATTTCAGGTGGACACACTTCAGCCCAACCAGAGGGAAAGAGACAATTCTCCTTATGTTTCTCTCTTTCCAAAAGGAAAATTACTGTCAGAAGTCCTAGGCAGTCTTGACAAGTACTGAATATTAAGTTGCAGCTTTGAGAGGTGGAAATAGCCAGGAGACCTCCTGGGTCAAGTCCAAGCTTTGTTTCCCACAGACTGTGTGTCCCTGTGCAATTGGCCTTCCTCCCTGGGTTTCCATCCACCTATAAATGAGGACAAATAATAACTATAATTTATCAAGTGCAAATTCACTGTCAGGTTGGGCACTGGGATTTCTTCCACCTCCTAGCACCTGGCTAGTATGGTGTTTCAGGCTAGCTCCTGACCCATGCACATTGTAACACCTGCCAATGAGGTGAACATCTTTTGCATCAACAATACTCTCAAAGATCCTTTAAGTCACCCTCTAAATGCTGTGTACCCCAGTTTTGTATTCCCATCCCTGTACACAAATATGTATGCAAAACCCTAGAACACATACAAATGTTTTACCTGGTTTTAAACACTGTTTAAATGGAATCTACATGTGTCATCCTGTGACTTGTTTTTCTCTCTCACACAATGTTGTTGGTGGGAATCCTCCACACTGATGGGTGGCGTTATTGCTGTATGGTATAACACGATTCCTTTATCCTTACCCTTGTGAACAGACTTTTGGGTTGTTTCTAGGAGTGTTGTTACTGTGGTTATGAATATTTTAATTGGTGCTGCTGAGAACTTTACCTGTGAGTGGAACTGCTGAGTTGACAAGTATGCATCTCTTTATTGGTATCACCAAATACCTCTCCAAAGTGCAGTTAGACATATTTGATCCCACCAATAGCTCACTGAGTGCTTGTTACTGTACCTCTCCACCAACATTTGGACCTACCAGTCAATCTTTCAGATTTTATAAAATTTCCCACTCATGTGCTAGGCAAGTTTATGATTTCTTTGCCAGGGTCAGAAGCCCCTCTCATACATCCATGTGCTTCCCACAGGCCTTGCCTGAGCATGTTCTACTGTAGGCTGAGACCATCCTGTGCCCATTGTTAGTATATGCAAGGCAATGGCAGGCAGAAAGCAGCTTATTTACATGGCTATTTCTCTCTCTCCCTGTCTGAGTCTCTATCTGTCTCTCAGTATCTGTCTCTGTCTCTTTCTCTGCCCATCTGTCCCTTTATCTCTGTTTCTGTCTCTCTGTCTCTCTCTCTATTTCAGTCTCTCTCTTTCCTTATCTCTTTGCTTGTCACTCTCTCTTTCTGATGAGGCAGCGCTTTCCCACACTGGGGGGAGAAACACTCATCATGGAGGATGCTTGGTGCTTATAGAGTCTGAGAAGAGGACAGCCCCCACTGGACAGGAGTTGAAGCAAGTTAAGCTGAACCCTCAAGTTGGGAGGCTCCTCTCAGATGCTGGCCAAGCAGAACTCTTTAGCCACACTGCTTACCTGGGATGCACCAGCCTCTGTGGACCTGTCACCCAGGATGACCTCATGGGACTAAAGTTGTTTTGTGGACTCTAATAGATTTGGTCATTGTGATAAAATGACCATATCTATTTGTTACTATTTCATGAGGTCCTACTATGTGACAGGCTATGTCTTTGAAGCTCTGATACAGAGGTAAGCAACACAGACAAGGTCCCATTGACACCTCTGGCTAGTTTGTTTTCAAAGCTATCCCTTGTTCTTCCTTGCTCTGTTCTATATTATGTGATGGAGGGCGGGGGGGTGGGGGAGAAGCCTATCCTTGCAGGGTAATTTCCCCAGAGTCCCTTGCCAGCTAGTTCCCTGCTGGATTCAGCCAAAGGAGGCTCAGAAAGGGTATAAAGGTATAGGAGAAAAGGAAAAGACAGAGTATTTTCCCCCCATTCTTCCCTGTCTCAGGTGGCATCTCTAGTTGTGGCTATGTTCCTTCTGTGGCCCCAGCTCTCACAGGACAGGCCTGCTGAACATCATCTGGGTTACAGCAGGCCCTGGATTTGGAATATACCACCTCCTGCCTTTGTCTCTCCAGCCCTAAGAGAAGAAGCAGCTTTCTGCTACTCATTTCTGGCTTGTCTCACTGTCCCCTGTTCTTAGCAGTTTCATTGCTTACACATTTATGTGTAAAGTTTTAAATAGGTTTTAAACTTTCCAAGTGGTTTCTATTTTCCTGGATGGACCTTGAAGATATGGTCCTTCTCGCATACCTCCATCTGAGGCCTGGCCTGGAACCCAGGCATGTGTCCTGACAGGGAATCAAATTTGTGACCCTTCGATTCACAGGCCAGCACTCAATTCACTGAGCCAGACTAGCCAGGGTTGGTCCCTCTTTTTATGTTGCTTATATTAGAATGGAGAGAGATGGACAATAAACAAATAAACAAATAGTTATGGTAAATGCTATGAAGAAAACAGGGTCCTTCTCTAGAGTGAAGCTCATCTTTGGAGTCTGGGGGCAGAGAAAGGCCGTTGAGGAGAGAAGTAAGGTGTGCAGACTGAAAGAGGAAAGAAGAAAGCCAACATTTATTGAGCACCTACTATGTGTCACACAATTTAATGATAGTCTTTACAAGAACTATAGACAGATATTTGTATCAGAGTCTTTTAGATATCCTCCGAAATTCATTCTTCTTGTTCCATAGGAGAATTTTGGCTGAGCACATGGCTTCCCAGACAAAGACTATATTGTCCATCCTCCTTTACTGCTAGATATGGTCAATGTGACTATGCTCTAGCCCAGGGGTGTCAAACTCATGTTCACCAGGGGCCATATCAGCCTCATGGTTGCCTTCAAAGGGCTGAATGTAATTTCAACTCCTTAACAGTTAAGGAGTACTTACGTTTATATAGTCCTAAAATTATTTCGGCCTTTGAAGGCAACTGCAGGGCTAATGCGGCCCCGGTAAAAGTGAACTTGACTCCCCTGCTCTAGCCAATGGGATATAAGTGAATGTTTATTTCGTTTTAAACTTCCTTAAGAGACAACTGATGCAATTTTTGTCTTTTTTTGTTCACTTCTTCCTTCTTGCTTCCTAGAGTGTAGACATGATGGTAGCAGCCATCTTGGATCATGAGGTGATGGTAACAATGAAGGCCTTGAACCAGTAACAAGATGTCTTGGTCTCTGACACCTGGGAGTGACATAACAGCCCTGGATCACCTACTTCTGAATTTTCATATGACAGAGAAATTAACTTTTATCTTGTCATGTGCAGCATCTGTTCCTAACAATACAACACTAATGTTTTTGACAGATGAGGCTCAGAGAGGGGAAACAGTTGCCCTTGGGTGTCATAGCTGTTTTTATAGCAGAGCAGGGATTCAAAATCAAGACCATCTGCTTTCAAGAACCCTTCTGCTCCACCATCCTACCCATGGATCCTGTGCCCACATGGATGTGTGTAAGAATTTCCAAGGTAGTGAGCCAGTCCTATGCATGTCAATAGCTCCACCTCTCTGTCTCATTTCTCAATCCAATAGTGATGTGTAGCTCTTTGCTAATAAAAAATTTTGCTTTTATCTATTGTTGCATAAGAGAAACTACCCCAAAACTTAGTGGCATAAAATAGTTCACTGTTATTATATCTCACACAACTATGGGTCAGGCATTTGGACATGATGCAGCAGAGATAGCTTCTATCTGCTCTGTGATACCTGGAGCTTCAGCTGGGATGACTCAACTAGCTCAGGGATGGAACAACTGGTTGGGCAATTCTTGCTCCACACAAAGTCTCTACTCCTAGCTAGCTTGGGTTCCTTATAGCATGGGTAAGGAACCTATGGGTTCCTGGGTAGCCGGACTTGTTCACATGGCAGCTCAGAACTCCTATGGAGAAGTTTTCAAGACACAGGGGGTAGAAGCTCCAATTTTGTAAGGCCTGGGCCTGGAAACTGCAGTGTCACTTCCATAACCTTCTCTTGATCAAGTTGTCAGAGAGACCACCCAGACTCAAGGGGAGGAAATATGTTTCTCAGTAACAAAGAATTTTTGACTATCTTTAATCTACCACAACTCTGATTACCAGGACTCTTTCAGTAGTTGAGGGGAAAAAAAACCCCACCTCAGACTGACTAAAGGAAAAAAGGGGTGGGGTCAGGGGGTTGTATTATTGGCTCGTGTAACTGAAAAGGCCAGGGATATATTTGGCTTTAGGCATAGGGGGTTAGGCAGTCTCAGGGAGTCTTGGCCTTGACTCAGGCTCCAGGACCATCTTTCTGCCCAGATGCTGCTCAGAGCCTGGAGGGCCCCCAGGACCCATCTATACCCTGGTTGTCACCCACAACTGGCTTGGCCCTCACCAGCAGGTAGTCTAGGTTTCTCAGGGAAGGCAACATTTGGGTAGATGCTCTAAACATGTGAAGAAACCATGTGGATATATGGGTAAAGGCAAAGACAAGTGCAAATGTCTTGGCCTGAATATGTGTCAGATATGTTTGAGAGCCAGCAAGGGATCCAGTTGGGCTGGAGTTAAAGCAAGTAACGGATGAGATCAAAGAGGCAATGAAGAACCAGATCATGTGGATCCTGAGTAAGTCAGGAGCCATCTGAAGGTGTGTAGCATAGCAGGGATGGGGTCCGATTCAAAATTTCACAGGATCCTCTGGCTCCTGTGTTCTAAATGGACAGTGGGGAAGCTGGAAGACTTCCAGTGAGAAAGCTAGTAGAGTAATCCAGGTGAGACAATGGCAACTTGGACCAGGGTGGTAGCTGTGTTGATGCTGGGAAGTTGTCAGATTTTAGAATAACAGATGGAAGGTGGGTGTTCAAGAGAGAGGAGGATGTTCCCCATGACCTTTGGGTTGTACCTTATTATCTTCTAGGAAATTATTGCTCTAACTACCTACTTACTCCAACCCCATCCTACCTCCTCCAGTTCTCCTTACAAACGAGGTATCAGAGAAACTTCCAAAATACAAATTTATCCCACTTATCAAGATAATTTCAGACCATTTTTTTCCAGGCCATTTTTTCCAACTTAATAGTCAAGGCATTTATTTCCATGTGATTCAGAAAATATATAACTAGTCTATTGAACCCATGATTTTATCAATAGTATAAATTTACACTTTATAAACAATTTGATTTGTAACATGAGTTGATTTAGAGAAAAAGATTAATGAAATAGTACAGGAAGTGGAGAGATGGTAATGGCTCTAGGGAGGGTCCCTGCATACCCAGCCTTTCCCTTCATCCCAGTCACATGGGAAGGAAATTCTACCTTTTCCAGAATTTGCTAAGCTCTTTTATCCATGGGCCTTCACCCATGCTGTTCCCTACGAACATGCTGTTCACACATGTCTCCTTTGAGAGATTTTCAAGCTTGATATTTTTCACATTGATATTTTAATTCATCAAGAATTTATTTGATGGGAAGGGTCTAACTTCATTTTCTTCCAGGTGGGTGTCCACTTGTGCCAACACCATTTATTTCACAATCTACCCCCTTTCCACTGAATTGAAATACTACCTTTGTCATATATGATATTCTTATATATACTGAAATCTATTTTTAGATTCTCTATTTTCAATTATTTATCCCTCTGCTAATGCTATACTGATTTGATTATAGTGGCTTTATAATGTCTTTATTTCCAGTAAGATGAAAATCTCATATTATTCTTTTTTCAATTTTCCTTAGTTATCCTTGATCATTTATTCTGCCACATAATCTTTCAGGTCATTTAATCCAGTTTTTTAAAAATCACTCTGTTGGTATTCTGATTTGAACTATATTAAATTTATTTTTAAAAATGAGAATTGACATTTTTATAGTATTAAATTTTTCCATACAAGAACATGGTATGGCTTGCTGTTTTCTAGATCTTAGTTTTAAATCATCCAGAACATTTGATCCCATTTCTGTTTTTATACCTTTATGTCATGATTTATTTTCATAAACAATATACAGTACTATTTTGTGTTTAAAATTCTGCCAGTTCCTTTCTTTGACTAAAATCTTATGTGCCTTACACCTATCCATACGATGTCACTCTACATAGCATTTCATGCAAAGAATGTCCCATATGTCTGTACAGCACCCTTGAGATGGGCCACTAGCTTGAATCTAAAGTGTCTTTTTAAAATTTTTCTTTATTTTACAAATAGTGCCCCATGAATATCCTTGCCCATATCTCTTTTACTCATGTGTGAGGATTTCTTATATGCCTAGAAGAGGAATTGCCAGGTCATATGGCATTTGCATTTTCAACTTTACTAGATACAGACAAATTACTCTGCAAAATCCTTGTAGCAATTACATTCCAGTTAATGGGGCAGGAGACCTTGTTTACCTATGTTCTGTCCAGCTGGGGAATGTTATCCCCTGACTTCTCGGTAAAGTTCTGTTCTTCTCCATCTTTGTTTTTTAATAATTTTTTTCATTTTGGTTTTTAACTTTTATTTTATGTATAGGATATATATGTATAAATGTGTATATATGTTTATATCTAAACCCTTTCTCCAGGCACCCAAGCCTATCCATAATGTACAAAGCTACAGTGAAATTCCTTATAAATTCATAACAGTAAGAGCATATCTATCATATAAAGTCCTATAAATGGAATTCTTGGCTCAAAGCATAAATGTTTTTGTAATTTTGATAGTGCCACTCCAAGAGTTGTCACTCTCACCAGCTTGTCTCCCCCATCACCTTTGGAACATAGTATTTAATCAAATCTTTTTAAAACAAGAACAGTATATCTATCTATCTATCTATCTATCTATCTATCTATCTATCTATCTATTTTTTATCCTCACCTGAGGACATTTTTTTCATTGCTTTTAGAGAGAGAGGAAGGGAAAGAGGTTTTTTCAGAGAGAGGAGAAGGGAGGGAGAGAAACATCAATGTAAGAGAAAAACATCGATTGGCTGCCTCCTGACTGGGACCAAACCACAACCTAGGCATGTGCCCTGACTGGGAATAGAACCTGTGACCTTTTGATCTGTAGGACAACATCCAACTAGCTGAGCCACACTGGCCAGGGCTCAAATGTTTTGATATAAAGTGATATTTCAAAGTGTTTTTTAATTAATTTACTTTCAAAGAGCTTTATTGTGGTATAATTTATAGACCATAAATTTAAGTGTTATATTTCAATGAATTTTAGTAAATTTATGGAGTTACAACTATTATCATAATCTAATCGCATCTCACCCTTTTGGCTAAGATCAAGTGTATCATAATCCAATTTCACTCACCTAAATACCTCAATGTTTTAAATTTTTATTTCTCTGAGTGATATTAGTTATTTTTTTCATTAATTTAAGAGCCATTGCTTTCTCTATTGTATTTTTTCTTACTGATTTGTAGGCATTCTTTATATATTATACTCCCAGAGTAGGGTAAATGCCTCTTCTCTAATAAGTACCCTGGACCTCTAATTCTCATAGGTTGAAATTAACAGAATCTCTTGATGTGCCCATATGTCCATCACCTTGTGAATTGCCTGCATAGAGTGGCAATATCTGGTTTCATTCCATGTGCCCCACCTCTCCCAGAGGCTGGCTCAGAGTAAGTCTCTGCAAAAAAAGCTTGAATTCCGTGTTTGTAAATACATGTTCTTTTTCCCTCAGAGGAATTTGTGATGATATATCAATCTGTTTGGTGAGTCATGTTTGATTGCTCCCTGAGGGCGGGTACCATTGTTGTTTTGTTCAATATTGTATACCCAGGGTCTGAAACAGTGTGTCTTAGAACATTTTTTTAAAGTCTTGATTGGATTCATTAGTTAACTAATTAATTACTAAGTGGTTTAAAGTACCTGGAGGGAGAAAGATAGTAGAAATCCCACCAAAGTATATGAAGAAGGAAGGCCAAAAGCCATATAACCATAGCACCCAGTATTTCTGTGAAGGATACATCCCTGACCCAGGGACCTGTAGTGGGTGGATGGGGACCCTGGTGCAAGGGGGCACATGTCTGTCTACAGGGGCTGGCAAAACAGAACCACAGCATTGCATTACCATGCAGGAATGTGGGCCCAGGGTAACCAATCTTTTAACTTTTCAAGAGAAGCTGGAAATGAGGCTGTTTATGTGAAATCTCCCACTTCAAAATCTTGGCAACAGTCATTGTATGGGCTCTTGAGACTTGGGCTGTCAATTTATGAAGGCTGGGTTACAAAACTCTTTTCAAATACATGTTTATTAGTAACTCTTATAACAACCTTGGAGGCAGGTTTGCAGAGGCTTAGAGTAGGAAAGTAACTTGCGTAAGGACACCCAGCCAGGTGGGTATATATGTGTGTTGGAAGGGGGCAGAGAGCCTCAGCTACCCCACAGCTCCTCTTTCAGGAGGGAATAGAGAGGTTATTCTTGACCTCCTGGGCAAATTTCTCTCATAGGGTTTGTCCCAAGCTTGCTGGGGTAGTATGAGGCTTGGCCTGGTACCTAATTAGCCCCTTCCAGCACAGAGAAGGGCAGAAAGCCCAGTCAGGCTGTGGCCTTTTCTCAGTTCTAGATACCTTACTGTCCTTGCTCCATGCACAGTAATTAATCATGGCTGCCTCATGACAACCCTGGCATAATTATCTTGTATTATGAATGATGTCTCACCCAGAAGCCCAGGTTTTCCCAGAGAGGCCAAACTCCCTAAGAACAAGGGGTGAGAACTGTCTTCTACCCTAACAGGTAAAGAAGGTGCATGTTGTGGCTCTCTTTCCCTTAATCCTAGGATCCTCTGGACTTGAGGGCTGGGACAGGTCAGTGGAGCCAAGCACCTCAAGAGAAATGAAATAACAATAAAGAGAAGTGATAATAATGTGCACAGCCTGGCCCACCTGCTCTTTCGGCCTCCTCTCTTCCTTATTCACTCATTCCCAAAGTTGTGACTGATGCCAATAAATTGTCAGTCACATTCCAGCTTAGGTCACTTCTCCTCCTGAAAACAGAGCCCTCTGCCTAGGCCCAGGGAGCCTAGCATTCTATCCAGGGAAGTCCTCAACAAGCAAAGACAGAAAAAGACAAGATGATTTTGCTTTATTTTTTTAAATTCTCATCAGAGGCCCTGGCTTGTGTGGCTCAGTGATTGAGTGCCAATCTGCAAATCAAGGGGTCACGGGTTCAATTCCCAGTCAGGGCACATGCCTGGGTTGCGGGCCAGATCCTGGGTAGGAGTCACACTAGAGGCAACCACACATTAATGTATGTCTTCCTCTCTTTCTCCCTTCCTTGCCCTCTCTAAAAATAAATAAATTTTTTAAATCTTTAAAAGAAATTCTCACCAGAGGATATACTTATTGATTTGGCAGAGAGAGAGAGAGAGAGAGAGAGAGATATCTATCAGTTGCCTGTGTGCCCTGACCCAGGATCGAACCTTCAGCCTTTTGGTGTAAGGTACACTCTCCAACCAACTGAGCCAACTGGCCAGAGTAAGACAGATGATTTTTAAAGGTGCTAAGTACTATAAAAGAAATATAAAGTATACATATGATCTCACCTTTAACTGGAACCTAATCAACAAAAGAATAAAGCAAGAATAAAGCAAAATATAACCAGAGACATTGAAATTAAGAACAATCTGACAGTAACCAGAGGAGAGTGGGAGGGGATAATGGGGGGAAGGGTTTTTAGGAACTACTATAAAGGACACATGGACAAAACCAAGGAGGGGGGTGGAAGCAAGGGAGGGAGATGGGTTTGGCAGGTGGGGAGGGGAAGTGGTGGAGGGTAAGTGCAGGCAACTGTAATTGAACAACGATAAAATAATTTTTTTAAAAAGAATAGTACAGGAAATGGAGAAGGCAAAGAACTTTTATTATAAATCATGGACATGAACTTGGAGGGGTAGGGGGAATACTGGAGGGAGGAGGGGTGCAGGATGGAGAAGGATAAAGGGGAGAAAAAATGGAACAAGTATAATAGCATAATCAATAAAATATACTTTAAAAAAGAAATATATAGTATAAACTGAAAAAGGTAGAGCAAAGTGACTTTACTCTCTAAGGGGTGATATCTGAGCAGAGGCTGAACACACTGAGGTAGAGAGGACAGCAGACACAAAGTCCCTATTCAAAGAACAAAAAGGTCACTGCAGCTGGAGCACGAATGGGGGGAGCCAGGCCTGAGCAGTGATTACACAGGTTCCAAAGGAGTTTGGCTTTTATTCTAAATTCAGTGGATACTTCCAAGAAATTATTTCTAGCCAACTAAGCTGGGTGATCATTCAATTTGTCTCATCCATAATTTTCTGCCCATTCACCCACCTTTCCTCCCTTCCTTCCTCCCTCCCTCCCTCCCTTCCTTCCTTCCAACAAATACTTACGGAGCATCTATTGCTTGCCATCCCGGCCCTGGCACACAGCAGTAACAAAACAAAGCTCCTGCTTCTGAAGGAAAAAACCCCTGCCCCACCTCTTCTGCCTGGGCCACCGGCCCTCGGCGTCACCGCTCCCTGTGCCCGCGGCCGCCAGGTGGCGCTCTGCGCCTGCAAAAGGGCCGCTGCTGGAGGTCGCTGAGCCGACACCAGACGGTCGTAGGTTGTGGCAACGGATCGAGGGGCGGGGCCCATGCTGTGGGTTGTGTGACTTTGGGTTTGACCTGACTCAAGAATAGCTAATCCAGCGATAGAATAGACTCCCCGGAGCTAGGAAAAATGGCTGTTGCGCTATCTGCGTCACCAAGAGGACCGTGGGCGGGGCAGGAACCTGGAAAAATACTGCCTTTGTCGGCGGCGCGCGTCACTCGCCCAGCAGAGTACCTCGGGCTGCAGAGCTCGGTTCTCCCTTACCCCAGATCCAGAGTGGGGAGGCTCTGGGACCACTTGCAGGACGCACTCCCTGAGGCTAGTTAGGATCCCTGGATGTTCCTAAACTCCTCTGAAGACCCCTCTCCCTTACATACCCGCACACCCGTTTTCTGTTACAGCCATGTTAAATGGCACATCCCACTCCTTCTATTGTGGCGTCTATCATATCCACACAGACTATTCTCTCCCCTCGGCTTTTTCTTTCCCAAGCCCCAGAGGTGCCCCAGCTCCTGTGCCCAGCCCTGAGCCTACACATGCAAGCACTGGGTCAGGTCCCAACGCTGCCTTACCACCTGCCTCTTTCTAGAGTCACAAAGACACGACTACCCTCACGCAGATCTGTGCACACCCCAAGGCACACAGTGGGCTGAACACTGACACTTGTACAGTCACAGGTATGCATGGATGCACATGCTTACAAGCATGCATACCCCTAAAACACTGAGTAGGGTGGGACACCTGCAGGCACACAGAATTCAAAAGAGTAACACAACTCGCCTGAGTGGCAGGTGACATCACCTCCTATGTGCACTCCTAAACAGCTTCTTTGAGGGTACCCCAAAACCGCTTGCACCTCTACTCCTTAACACATGCACACCCCCCAGTGACATGTATGCCCACAGACTCACATGCAATACCCCTTCCTCTGTGCACCCTCAGACTCATCCTCAAGCACAGCACGCACGCCCACCACGCATGTGCGCATAGGCTTGCACATGTGAACTTTCTTGTAGCACACTTGTTTGACATACCCGTGTGCACATCAACACCTTTTCTTGTTCAGAGCTCATCCACTGGCACACTCACATGTTCAACCAAACAGACTGGACACACTGGGAAACTTGGGTCTTCCCCGCCCCCCACTGCGGCGGACAGTCAAGCAGTGCCGGCACTGGGCGCCTGGCGTGCCCCCTGCGGACTGCTATCTGCCTGCCCATCAGCGCGAGGATCTGCGGTGGTAAATGATGCATTCGATGGCGGGTGCATTTGTTGTGCGCGCTCTGAAAGGGCTCCGATAATCTGGAAGGCAGAGATAAGGAACACCATTTATTCCGCAGCACTTTGGAAACAATTCGAGCCCTGTACAACCCCATTTTCGGGCAGCCTCCGGCAGCCGGGCAGATAACGATTGGCTATTCATTATCTTCCCCGGGAACAAAGATTAGCCGGCGGAGATGAAAAATTACCGGGGACAGCGGCGCAGCCCCACGCGAACCGTCCCCCCACCCCCACCTCCTGCCTTCACCTCCACAACCCCACCCGGCCCGCTGGCTTTGCACTTACGCCTCACACCTGGCACTTGGTCTCCCGTGCTCTCGTTGGTGATCCGCACTGCTGAGCCCCTGGCTTTCTCTATTTCAGTTTGTCCATCCTACCCAGACCATCTCTTCTTTCTGGGTCCTTCCTATTGCCCTATTGCCTTGATTCCCTCTCTGTCTCCTGTTTGTATCTCTCTCCTCTCTGTCCACATCTTTTTCTGGTTAACACTTTCACTGCTTTTGTTTCTATCTCTCTGATCCGTTTTGCCACTTTTTAGTTGTTTGTTTCTACCTGTCCCTGAGTGTCTCCACCCCATCTCTCTATCTCCTACCAGTGTCTCTGTCTATCACTGTTAGTTTTTAAAATGTCCTTGGGTCTTCCGGTCTTGTCCCTCTTCACCAGGCCTCTGTGTCTCTCAATCACCCACACCCCTGAGGGTCCCCCATATCCAGGCCTCAGAACTGCTGCCCTCTCAAAGCCAGGTTCCTCATCAAAAATCAGAGGATGGGGAGCTCCAGCGGGCTCTGGCCAGCCCAGGGCAGCAGGGAACTGGCAGGTGGTATGGGGTGATGTAAGACCTGGTATCCCCATCACCCTCTGAGGAAACAAGACAGAACTAGAAAAGGCTCTGTGGATATGCAGGCCCTGCTAAATTAAGGGTGGGGGGAGACTTACACCTGTACCCCAGGACTGGATCCCCTGTGCCCTTCCCTACTGTGGTTGTGGGTAGTCTCAGCAAGTCCACCTCATTAGAGCAATTATTCAGCATGGCACTGGCGTTAAGAGATAAGCCTTATCAACTCATCTGCCCCTCCCACAGACAGAGAGAAAGTCCTCTGGCAAATGGAACCCTGGAACTCCACTGGCTGCCTGCCCTGCCAGTTCGGAAAGGTACACAGGGTGGTGATCTGAGAAGACCCAAATACTGTGAATCACCCAAGGACACACTCCTCCACAGACACAGGGTAACACTATGTAGAGAAACACGTAAAGATATATTTGTAGACATACATGCTCACCCCAAAACATTAGTTCATACATGGAGATATACACAGACAACTTGGATACACTCTCCATCCTTCCACTATCAGTTCAAAGAAACAGTGATGCACACCCATAACTATGTGTTAAAGACAGACACACACATACTCCTGATTCATAGACACAGGATACCTAAACACACACTGCTGTGGACCCACACAAGGACACAAACCAACTTACTGACAAACACTTGGAAATAGTTACTTCCTATCACATGATTCATGTACACAATGATCTCAGAGATACACGGCCACAGGAACATATATCCAGTTCCATAGATACACTCTCCCATGCACACATATCGGGACACACTCTGAAATAGCCACACACAATACATAAACTCTCAGAGCCCCCACACAAACTCTCATGGACTCACAATGCACAGACTCTCAATACACAAGCTCCCAAGGACCATGGAAAGAAGCGGACATACTAATATACTCAGTTTTGCAGATTTCCATGTGCTCACATCACAAATGCTCAGACATGTGGGCACTCAGGACAGATATTCTCCTGCATTCTTAAAGCACATACACATGCATCACAGTCACCACCAGCTTTAAAGAAAGACTCTCACATAGTAGGTGACCACAGAGCTGGGGGGCTGGAGATACCCTTCTCCAGGCACACCTGAGTAAACTAGTTTCCTAGGACCACAGACTTCTCAGTCTTTCCAAGGCAAAACACTTTCTCTTTGAGTCCAAGATCCCGAGGCCACTTTCACTCTCCCAGGCAGATGGCATGGGAGCAGGGAGGAATTCCAGGTTCAATTTCATGGTAGGGGCTTTGGAAGTTTAAGGACTAGCTCACAAACTGAGGAGACTTCTTAAGGTGAATACCCACACACGCTAATTCTTACATTCAACCTTCCAAGGAGAAGCCCTCTACTCCCAACCTCCACCCTCTTGTTGGAGGAGATGCCTCAAACTCCACTCCTAAAAGGCTCTTTTCTGCTCTGAAGTTGGGTGATTGAGAGGTGAGGTATAGGTGGGAGGGGAGAGGGGATGTGACTACACTTAGCCAAATCAGCCTGGAAGTGAAGGAGGTGATGTGCAAGAGTGTTGAGCTACATTTGAGTGTGTGCAAGTGTGCATGTCAGTGTGACCTAGATCTCCTGACTGAGGCTGTCCACAAAGCCACAGCTGTGTGCGTTAACCCGTGTGCACAAATGTATCCGTTCGAACACTATTGGAAATGGGTTAGAGGAGGCAGGGCAGACCATCTGTGTACGTGTGTGCCCAAGGCTCCAGAGGGTCCCCGGGAGAGTCTCTGAAGAGACACGTCCAGGCTTTCTGAGCGTGCATCCCTGACAGCAGAGGTGCCAGTATGTGTTTCCTTGCAAGGACGGAATATGGCTGATTAGGGTGTGTGCATCTTGAATACCTGCAGACCTTCGGCCCGTTATGGGTGTCTGGACTAGGGAGAAGGCAAGCAGAACCCCGGGCACCCTCCTACTCCCCTGAAGCGCTCCCGCCCCCTCAAAGTGCTGTCGAAATAAAAAGCAGCGGTCGCTGAGGCTCTGGGAAGCAGAGACAGCTGGAACGAGAAGTAGGGAGGCCAGCGCCACCAGGGCTTGCGGCTCAAGTCTCTATCCCCAGGCTGCCGACGCCTTCATCCCGGCCGGCCGGAGCCGGCGACCAAGCGAACAAAAGCGTCCCGCCACGTACTACGCGGCAGCTCAGCTCGCCGCCCAGGCCCTGCTGGTGAACGCAGCCAGCCGTGCTGATCTGGTGGGCCCCTATAACCACGGATTTGGCTGTGCGCCCCGCTCCGCTTCGACCCCTTCCTCCCGGGGCCGCCCCCGGCTGCACCTCGCTCGGTGAGTGCCTCCCTCCCAGCTTGACCAAGGTCCTTCCAGCCCCCAGGTTCGACCGATCCGGCACCCTAATTACACGGTTTGCCTGTGTCTCCTGACATGGTGGTCCTTCAGGCTCACCCCTACCAGCCCACCTTATCTACCGAGGTCATAGGGGTCTAAACCTGAGGGAACAGCACGCCCACCTCGGGCATCTGGCCTTTTCATTTCTCAGACAGAGCCAAAGGCCTCGAGCCCCGGTTATTCCTAAAGCTTCGCAAAGCGCTCTCCTGGCCCCGGAGCTGGGGCCTTTGTCTAGGCCTCCCCCCACCTCCGGGCCGCGGTGGCGGAAGTGCCGGAGCCGGGCTGCGGAGCCGCCTCTGCACCTGCCCGCAGGTCCCGTGAGCCGGCTTTGCGCGGCTTAACTCGGCTTGCTCCAGCGTGTGCCCCCGAGAGCCGCCTTCCGCGGCCCTTTATCCCGTGTGATCGGGGTTCGGGTGGGAGAGAGCGCCTGGTCTGAAAACCTCCCGCCCCTGCTCCAAGCCTGTGTCAGAAACCTTTTAGTAGGATTTCAATAAGAATGGGGCCCCCGCTGGCTTGGGGATCTGCCGCCGGGAGGCGTAGACATCGGACTGGGTTTGACTGGACGACCGATACTTAGAGTCCGTCCGTGGAGGCCAAGCTTGAACTCCAGCTTGGCCCAACCTCGAGGAGAAAGTTCCGGCGTTCAGGGCCCCCGGGTGTGGTGGCCGCTCCTTTCCCGGAAAACACGGAAGGAAGTTCGTTGTTTTGGAAAAAGCCACGTCTCCTGGACAGGGTCGGGAACATCTGGCGGTGAGCTCTGGGTCTACGCAGGCACCTCGCGCTGGAATTCGTTTATGAGTGAATAGGCAGGATTCGAGAAACAGGTTAGGGCCAGTGCGGCTGCCCAGGCGTCTGGAGAGGTTTCCAACCCGAGTTGCCAAACTGCAAACAAATTGATTCTAACGAAACAGATTTACTAGTCGTGCGGCCGGGCCGCTGGGCGCTCTGAGTAAACTGTGGCTGTTCCTGGAGGAGGACATCTCAGCAGAACCTCTGTGGGAAGCTGCCCTGCTTGATTATAGGGTTAGAACCTAGTAAGGAGATACAGGATCTCCGAGGTGCCTCTACCCTAGGCGCTGAGGCGTCTAGGATGTTGGGTCCCTGTACTTACAATTCAAAGGGGCCCAGAAGACGGGTGGGATGGGAGGGCCAGAATGGAGGCCAGAAGAGAGGGAACCATCCATCATATTTGGAGGGGCTGGAGGTGAAGCCCAAAGAACAGGAGGAGCTGTTGGAGCCCTGTTGGGGAGCCCCATCTGGAAGGACAGCTGTGACCTGAGCAGATCTGAGGCTTTGCCCTAGAAGCGACTTCTGAACCCCTCTGGCTAAAGAGGCCCTACTTCCTTCTTGGTACCCTTCAAGGCACATTGCCAGTGTGGGGCTGGGAGGCCACTGTGTTGCAAATTAAATATTCCTATGGAAGGCAGCCCCTAAACAAACGGATTTCTTTGGTCTCCCACCCCCTTTCACTGCCAGCGAATTAGGTGCCCATGGGAAAAGGCCAGAAGAATTAGGTCCCTAAGGGACAGCATCTGATAAGCGAAGTTTAAACAAAGGACTCAGAGGATAGGGCTATGTGGGGCTGGTAAAACCTAGGTAGCCGTACCGGAGAGCCAACCCCGGGCCAGCGAGGCCCTATAGAACCAGGCTTCGGATCCGAGTCCCCATCTCCTTGATGGGAGTATCTCGAGCTGCAAGATCCACACTCTGCCAGGGCAACTTGGGTCACGTGGAAAGCCGTCAGAAAATTCAGTTTTGTCCTTGCGCTTTCCCAGTCCTCCGTGAAATCTTGCTACCACGCAACAACATCTGAGTGCAATGGAAGGGCAGTGGCCGCCTTTGCAACAAATCTTGAGAACAAACAAAAAGAAAAAAGAAAGAGGGAGACCCCGAAATCCGAGGCCGTGAACGGAAATATATCTGCTTTCCTTAGGCAGAGGTTGGCCCCACGACCCTTGCGGATTGTGGGAGCTTCCCTCTCCTTCCCAAGACGTTCGTCTGGGCAGAAGTGATAGGATGGTCTCCGCTGCCTAGTGGGCGAGGCGCCTGGCTGGTGTCGGTCTGTCTGTCTGGTATAGACATACACGCACGAGAGCCCCCTTTTTATTGGTCGACTGGGCGCCCTGCTGCCTGGCGCCCCTCTTTTCTCTCCCAAACGAGTTCGTTCCTGCGGGAGGACACAGCAGTCCCGCGTCCAACGCAGACGCTCCAATTAACGTGAAGGCCTCGGCCGAGCCAGCTGCCTGCCTGCCTTTCGAGGATGGCAACCCCAGGGCCTCAGGAAACCTGGCGGGGCTCCCTTCCCCACCCCACCCCACCCCCCTGTCTAAGGCCCGGAATGCGGGAAGGGAGGCTGGTGCGGATCTCCTGGGACCCCTGCTCAAGCATTGCTTAACTTCCCTGCTCAGCTCCTCTGCGCGGCGATTTTCTGAGCCGCCTAGCAGGGTAATTAATTCCCAGCCTGCGCTCCCTTCTGCTCTAGGCTGGCTGGCAGCCGCTCCGGCAGGGGGCCCGGTCGGGCTGGCCACCTCCATTCTTGCAGTGGCCAGAACACTGCCCCGGACGGGCTTCAGGTTGCTCCGGAGGAGCTTGAAGCCGAGCTCCCGGTGATAAAACTGCATACCCATCCAAACGCCAACCGAGAAATAATTTGAACTTCTCCTTCGGGAGGAAAAGCGAATTACCTACTTTCTCGAGCGCTCCGAGCGACCACCTCCCTGCCAACCGAGGCGCCTATCGTCGCCCCGAGGGAAGCTTCTGTAACGCCGGCCTCCGGCGTTAATAGCCCCGCGGCCGGCCAGGAGCCCGGCGGCCTCTCACGCTGGGTCCCGGGATTCGAGCTTGAGTGGGGCAGCCTTGCCTGACGCGGGAGATTGTCCCTGGGGTCTTGTTGTCTTTGAGAAACTCCGCGAGGCTCCAGGGACACAAAACAGGTTCGAGGATTTGTGGAGATCTCATTTTACGCGTTGATGAAGAATCGTAAGCTAAAGACTAGGAGGTGAGTCAGACGTGTACGGAGAGACAGCGGGTCCAGATCATACCTCACGCGTTGTGGGGACGCGAACCAGGAGGCGCGGAGACCACTCACCTGCCCGACGAGGCTGCGAGGCCCAGTGCCCGCAGCCTCGCTCTTCTGCTCCGGACCGGTGAGCACCTTACCCAGCGGGCGCTGGCCTCCTCTCCTCTTCTCTTCTAGTTCCGAGAAGCCGGGGCCCCGCGCGCGCCACAAAGGAGCGGAGCGGAAGGCACAGCGGCGGGTCTGGGCAGGCGGGTGCCTTAGGGCCGGGACGCGCCTGTTCCCAGACGGAAGGGGCTCTGCGCCCCTGCCCAGCGCCTTTACCTGCGTCATGGCGAGACGCAGAGGCAGGAGGAGCCCTGGGTTCCGGCCCGCGACCCCTTGACACTGCCCAGAGCCAGACTGAAGAGAGGAAGACGGAGGCACGCGCGTGAATCTGGGCCGGGCCAGGTGCCCCCGGGAGCCGAGGGTACCGAGGGTTTCCTCCCTCTCGGATTATTAAAAAGTTCATTTCCTGGCGAATCGGGTGACGTCAGGGGTCCGGCGTCGCGGTGGCGGGGCCGCGGGGCCGAAGAAGCAGCTTCCAGTTACCCAATTACCGACTGTCAATCCCGCCGCCCCTCCCCCCACCCTCCCGGGGGTGGCCGGGACCCGCCCTCCCCCCAGCCCGGGACTTGACTGGGATCCCTCTGGGCATCTACCTCGACAGCCGTGGACCCGGCGAGGGGAGAGGGGCTGGAGGACGTTGATTACTCCCCATTAACCCTGCACCTAAGTCCCCCCAAATTTCTTTGTTCCCGACCTTCCCCCCCCCCCCCCCCCCCGGCCATAGGCTCCGAGCCGTGTTCTCTTCTGTCTGTACAATGGGAGAGAACAAGGAGATTTGTGCACCGGGCCCAATCGGCCCATAGAGCTGAATCTCTGGCCTGGGGGTGTGTGGGGAGCAGTCCTAAGTGACTTAGGGGACAGAGTTCTCCCTCTCCCCAGGGGCCGCCTTAGGGAACTCCAGGAGGAAAAATGCCTACTCCTGCCCGGAGGCGTCTCCTTCGAGCCTCAGCCGGCGCCGGCGCCAGTCTGGGTCACCAAGGCCTCCCCTCAGGCAGTTCGGCCTGTTGGTCTTCGAAGGCCACGCCCGGGAAGGGGACACCCCTTCCCCTTTTCTGGAGCCTTAGGCTGGACCACCTCCACTGGGGTCAAGCACAGTTCTAAGTGGCTTCGTATCTGAGGCTCGGGTGCCCGCTGGGACCCCACAATTCATCCCTTCACCGCTCCTGAAGTCCCGGAGCTGTCCTTCCCCCTCCCCCCACCCCTGCGGCGAGTTGGGGGAGGGAACGGTCTGGGTAGGTATTTGGACTTCAACTAGCCACGTTCGATTGTAAAGGAGGTGGTATCCGAGAAAGTGGAAGGGCTGGAGTCCCGGGGAGGGGGACACCTGGACGCCCAGAGCGTGCATGGCAAGGGTTTCTATGGAGGGGGCCCCAGTTGGAGGTTAGTTACTGGAGGAGGTCCCAGAGATTAGGGGGATCCGGGAGTGTCCGTACGAGGGGCTTAGCGGTCAGCCTTCGAGGTGAGGGTGGAGGGGATGGCTGCAGGGGCCTCAGGGAGGGCCCTGGGAGGGTACCTAAGGAAGGAGGGGGCCCGCTGGCAGGTCAGTCAGCGAGTAAGCCAGGCCGGGAGTTGAAGGCACAGCCAATGGTGGGCGGAGGCTGGGAAGCGTTCGGAGGTGATTGGCTGGCGCGGGCTTCTTAGGCGTGCGCGGCCCCAGCTTCATGTCTGTGCTGGAGTCTCGAGCTGGCGCCAGGGCGGTCGGAGGATGCAGAGCGGCCGGAGCCCGGCGCGCCTGAGGCAGAGGCGCTCGCTGTCCCCCAATCCTACCCAGTGAGCCACACCAGCCGCCTGACGTTCTGCCCCTAGGCCCTTCACTCCTGGGGCTCCCGCGGTGTTGCCCCCCATCCGAGGCCGTGTCTCTCTGTGGCTCTGCGTGTGTAAGTTTGGGGTTCGAGGGCTAGCTGGGAGTGCTAGGTGCGCCAAGCTCTGAGACGTCTCTGCTGGGGCACAAGGCCGAGGCGCGGCTGGGGGTGACCGCTTTGGTATGCCTAGGTGAGAGGTGCAGATTGTGCTGCTTTGGAGTGTGCTCAGGCGGCTGGCTCTCAGCCTGTGGGGCAGCGTGTGCCTGTTGGATGCGGGGGAGGGGACAAAGTAAGTATGTGTATCGGGCTCCAAGTATAGATGTGTGCGTATTGCTAGGATCATGTGCCCTAGTGGATCCCCAGGAGCCTGTTTCCAACTTTTAGTCTGTTTCTGTGTTTGTGTACCGGGAAGGTGGAGATTCAGTGTGAATTTCTGACTAAAGTGCGACTTTTCGAACGTTTTGGGGGTAATCAGTGCAGGGTCTCGTCCTCGTGTGTGCCCCTGTGTGCACAGGTGTGTGACTCTGAGACCAGCGGTCACCATGTGAGTGTGCACAGCTGAATCCTCTCCCCCACCTTCCTTTCGTTTTGAGCTTTAAGTTTTCCTCCCACCCGGGGCTGGTGCGCGGCTGAGCTCCACGGGGTAAGCAGCGCACAGGCCGCCGCGTGACTGAACTTTGGGGGTGTCAAGCTGTGACTGCGTCCTCACGCCCCCTTCTGTCTCGCAGGGCCGCTGCTGCCTCCTCCCCGAACCCGAGCCTCCGCCACTGGCTATGGAGGTGACGCCGGAGCAGCCGCGCTGGATGGCTCATCCCGCAGTGCTGAATGCGCAGCACCCCGACTCGCATCACCCGGGCCTGGCGCACAACTACATGGAGCCTGCGCAGCTGCTGCCTCCCGACGAAGTGGACGTCTTTTTCAACCACCTCGATTCGCAGGGCAACCCCTACTACACCAATCCGGCCCACGCGCGGGCGCGCGTCTCCTACAGCCCAGCTCACGGTGAGCGCAGGGCCAGTGGGTGACTGGGAGCTCTGTCGCCTCGCGTCAGGCGCGGAAGGGAAGGAGGGCCAGTCTTTCTGCTTCCCGGATATGGGATCCACAGGAATTGGAGCAGCGAAGAAATCAGGGCGGGAAAGATGGGGGCAGTGGCCTCTTAGGGAGCGTCTGGGTCCCACAGGGTTTTTGCCCTTTTCCAGCTGGCTCTAGGCTTTGTCCAGTGGGGTTTCGTCTTTGCCACTTGTCTTTGAGATCCTGACTGATATGCCTGATTTTTGCTAGTTGTTAAATTTCTGATTTTCTTTGAGGAGGGTGTTACTGCTGGTAGCTTTGTGAGTTGTGGTCCAGTGTATCCGTGTCCTGGTTGGGCCCAGCCCCTCTGTATCCTAACCCCTCTCCTTTTTCCCTCAGCCCGCTTGACCAGCGGCCAGATGTGCCGTCCACACTTGTTGCATAGCCCTGGGTTGCCCTGGCTGGACGGGGGGAAAGCAGCCCTCTCTGCTGCTGCAGCACACCACCACAACCCCTGGACCGTGAGCCCCTTCTCCAAGACACCGCTGCACCCCTCAGCTGCTGGTGGCCCTGGAGGCCCCCTCCCCATGTACCCAGGGGCGGGGAGTGGGAGCGGGGGAGGCAATGGGGGCTCTGTGGCCTCCCTCACCCCCACTGCAGCCCACTCTGGCTCCCACGTTTTTGGCTTCCCACCCACACCACCCAAGGAAGTATCTCCTGACCCCAGCACCACCGGGGCTGCCTCCCCAGCCTCCTCTTCCGCGGTGGGTAATGCAGCCCGCGGAGAGGACAAGGATGGTGTCAAGTACCAAGTTTCTCTGGCTGAGAGCATGAAGATAGAAAGCAGCAGTCCCCTGCGCCCAGGCCTGGCTGCTGTGGGCACCCAGTCTACCACACACCACCCCATTCCCACCTATCCGTCGTATATGCCGGCTGCCACCCATGACTACAGCAGTGGACTTTTCCATCCTGGAGGCTTCCTAGGTGGCCCTGCCTCCAGCTTCACCCCTAAGCAACGCAGCAAGGCACGCTCCTGCTCAGGTACAAGCAGGTACTAGGGACCTAGTGGAAGTAGGGGTGGTTTGTGCTTTGCAGGGTGGTGGTTGGTTTGGGGAGATGTAAGCCGTGGTATGGTAGAGGGGTCAGTGTCAGTCTCCCAGATCTGGGGATGGGTAATGTCCCTCTCTAAGACACCCCAAGAGATGTCTGAGACCCCATACATCTTAAGTGTTCCTGGTGGCCTCCAAATTTCACTTTCCTTTCCTACTCCTTACCTTGCTATATACCACTGGCCACTGCCAGACCAGAACACAGAAGGGATATTCCCTGTTTCCCTCCCTGAATCTTAAGTGAAAATTCCATGTGAGAGAATGCAGTATGCAGGGAAAAGCAGAGGCCATGTTTAAGTGTGTGTACATGTGTTATTAGCATGTATGCTTACTTTGGGTACACTCCAAAGGCTCCACACCTTTAAGGAATCTGGTCCTACAACTCAATCAGTCCAACCTTGGGATTTTGATGATTCCCAATCTCCTTGGGTGATTTCCCCAAAGCAGAATTCTAGGACCCATTCATGTTCCATGTCTGTGTTCTTCACTTTTCCTCCCTGAAGGCTGGAGTTATGGGATGAAACTGTAGGTGCCTCTCTGCTCCTTCGCAAGAGGAGCTGACTTGGGCCAAGATGGATTTGTCCAAGAATCTGACCACTGTAGAGCAGAAACTGTGGCTAGTGTGGGGGTCCTGCTGTCGATGCCTCCTTCCCAGTTCTTTTAAGCTGGGGAAAGGAAGATTTTATAAACTTATTCCTGACTCCAGGACACACCTTTTCTTGCTCATATACCGTATTGTGCTGTGTATAATGCTCACTTCTTTGCTCAAATTTTTGAGGAAAAAATAAGGATGTGCATTATACATGGGTAGTGCCTGAAATACCTTGTCTCTGTCCTTGTGTTTTGTAATTATTTTTTACATAAAATTTCTAGCACCATAGTATGTTCAAAAATGCTAAAATTCCTTCATAATACAAAAAACATTCTACATATAAATAAATAGTTGAATTAAAAATTAAAATGAAAGATTACTTTTTTCCTGAGAGTTCAGGCCAAAAACATGGGTGAGCATTATATATGGGAGCGCATTATACACAGCAAAATATGGTATATTGACAACTTAGTTGAAACTAAATGTGGGAAAATTTCCTGGGTAACATGATGTTAGCAGCTACCCTGCCTGATCGCTGAAGCTGCCACTTGTAGCCACATTAGTCTCACCTCAGAGTCCCTGTTCTGCTCAGACCAGCTAGCTTGCCTTTAATTAGTTTTTTCTCCCAAGTTTGTTTTATATTCTATTGGAATTCCAGATGGTCTTTTAACAAAAACTAAACAAACAAAAAGCCAAAAACAGCATAAAAAGAATGGTCACTTATCCTAAAAACGAAAGGACTTATTATTTATTTTATTTGTTTTATTTTAAAGAACAACTTCAATCTGAGTCCTGGACTGAATCGTAGGGGCTCAGCCGAAGAGGGGATTTTGGGGGAAAGAAGGACGATACCCTTGACTGAGAGCAGAAAGACAGGGCAAAGCCTGAGGGCATAGACGTGGAGCAGAGACCCACTCGATGGCGGATGTGGTTGCGGGGGGATAGGAAAGAGACAAAAGAGAACTAGAAAGGGGGCTGGAGTAGTCCCCAGCCCAAGCAGGTCAAACTAGGCGATTCCTGTCACAGTCCTCCCATTGGCAAAGTTTGTTGTAAATACCATCTCCTGGTCGCTCTTTCGGAGAAATGCTGGAGCCCTGGCCGAGCTCCTCCCTCTGTCCCTGTTTTCCTTTCTTTCAAGAGAATTTTGAAGAGGGAGATTTGTCCCAAAACTACTCTGTGAACCTCTCTCATGTAGGGAAAATCCCCTGGGTCTCTCTTCCGGCCCTGGCTGGGGGCTAAAAGTCACCTCCCTTGAACCAGTCTGGCAGAAATGATTAGAGCCTGCTTGCCCACCCGACTCTCTTCCATGACATTGTTGGATAAACAGTCTTGGTGTCTATCCCTGTCCCCTTTCAGAAGGCCGGGAGTGTGTCAACTGTGGGGCCACAGCCACTCCTCTCTGGCGGCGAGATGGCACTGGCCATTACCTGTGCAATGCCTGCGGGCTCTACCACAAGATGAACGGGCAGAACCGGCCACTTATCAAGCCCAAACGGAGACTGGTAGGCAGTGGGTGCAGGAAGGAGGCCCGTGGGAGGCAGCTGGGGTATGTTTACCTGGAGCTGACAGTTGATTAAGAAATAACAACAGAACTCTTCAAATGCAGATGATTTGCCACTTAAAATCTTTTATCATTAAAATATCTTGGATGTCGGTTGGGGTCACCCTTCTTTCTG
Source organism: Desmodus rotundus (assembly GCF_022682495.2). Taxonomy (NCBI): domain Eukaryota; kingdom Metazoa; phylum Chordata; class Mammalia; order Chiroptera; family Phyllostomidae; genus Desmodus; species Desmodus rotundus. The sequence continues at coordinate 57,565,687 of NC_071396.1, forward strand.
GCCAGATTTCCTTCTCTGCAGCCCATCAGGGACCCTCACCCTACTCTGCTCAAAGATACCGAAAGTTCAGTGTCCAAGGGCCCAATTTCCATTCCCTGGTTTCTGTTTAACTTAAAAAAAAAAAAAAATAGGGCCATGAAGTAATTTTCCTTGTGGCTTAGGGCAGGCAGCTCTCTCACAATCTCCTCGTGCCTATTTAAATAAAACACACCAAGCACCAAAAAAACCCCTGCCTTTTATTATTTTTCCATGGAGACACCTATACTGTGTATTTTCATTTGAGTGATTTAAAAAAAAAAATGCCCTTTCGGATCTCCTGCCGGAGTTTCCTATCCGGACATCTGCAGCCTGAAGATAAGGAAACCTTGCGTATCTGTTTCCGGACTCCGCTAGTTTTTAGAGTCTCTCCTCGGCTCAGTCCTGCCTCTCTCTGGGCTGTTTTGAAATTTCTAATACCCTCCACTTTGCAAATAATGTGTAAAATGCTAAGAATAATAAATATATTTTTTCAGGGCAAAGTGATTTATGAGGCTTAAATCACTCACCGCTTTGGGAGCCCCCTTTTTTTCCCTGCAGTGAGGGCGGGGTGAGGACTCAGGTGGTGTTGGCCCCTTAGTCAGAATTCCAGCTTCAGGCTGCTTACTCACCCTCACCACTCCCCCGGCTCCGAGGCTACAGTCCATAGGCTGCAGTCCCTCTGTGGCCAGGCTCCAGCCTGGGGCAGTTCCAGCCTCTGCTGGCCTCAGTCTTCCACAACCCATCTTGCTGCTGGTGTTTCTCAGGTAAGTGCTGGGGGAGCTTATTCTGTGACTGTGGGGTTGACATTGGTTGACCTGGGAGAAGAGATCTACTTTCTGGAATAAAGACCCTCTTACCTTCTCTTACAAGCAGCTCACTCCCTTCTCCAGGAACCAGACACTCATTTCCAGACCACCTCTATTTTGCATTCCTTGAGGAGCTGGGGGCAGTTAGAACTCTGAGGTTTGGGGTACTGGGGGCTGAATAGATAGACCAGCATTGTCCAATAAACCTACAATGATGGAAATGTTCTAAGTCTGCATGGTCCACTATGGTAACATCCAGCCCATGTTATGACTATTGACTCCTTTGAATGTAGCCAGTGCAATTGAAGAAGCAGGATTTCTACTTTTATGAAATAGTAATTGAATTTAATCAAAGTAGTCACATGTGGGTAGTATCTACAGTGTTGGGCAGCTCAGCTTGAGCAAGACTCCCTGAACATTTTATATTGCCACCCTGGGCAGCCACATGATCCTCCTGTCCTGGCCTCAGTCATGAAACTGACACTCCCAGAATTATGGATTTTGAGGGGAGTCCTGAGGGAGGAGACAGAAGCATCTCCAGACCCAGGGGCTCAAGGGGGACCAAACCAGCCTTCTAAACTAGAAAATCCTTCTCAGGGCCTCAGTTTCTGATTTATAGTTAGATTGTTTGGCAAATCCAGGAGGTGGCTGATTTTTCCTTCCAGCTCTTGCAACCCTGTTGATTGTGACATCAGGCTTCTGAGAGTTCTTTATTCTAAAGTTCTGTGTTTGTCTAGATCTCAAATTCTAAATGTCCACTGCTTGGAGATGCCTGGATTTCCTGTAGGGATTGCACTCCTTGGCTAAGTTGTTGGGGGCAGGGTGGGGGTGGGACAAGGGTCTGGGAGGCTGGTAGAGGTGGGAAACAGAACCCCAGCCTGCTGATGCTGCTGATCCCCTCCCAGTCAGCTGCCAGGAGGGCAGGCACCTGTTGTGCAAATTGTCAGACGACGACCACCACCTTATGGCGCAGAAACGCCAATGGGGACCCTGTCTGCAATGCCTGTGGCCTCTACTACAAGCTGCACAATGTAAGTCGGCCCACTCTACTAGCCCCACCCCTCCCCAGGGACCTCTGCTCCTTGTGCTGCCAGGCAAGAGGCCTCAGCTGCTCTCCAACTTGGCTTGGCTTGAGAAAGGGCTCCCATAAGAGAGGGCAGGCTGGCTGGTGGTATGTTCCTCACAGCTGGGCCCAGCCAGTATAAAATAAAAATGTGGGGAGTGTGTTTTGGTTGTGTTGATGGGGGGCAGTGCCCTGCAGGGTACAGGTAATCCTGGCACAGTGATAAGTACCCTTCCTGAAACTGTGGCTGTGCTGGTGGCAGCACTATGGTGGGCATTTGGTGGTGGGGTCCCCAAGCTGAAGCAGGGACTGGGGTCTTGCTTTGGGAAGGGAACTAGACTCCCTAAAGGCTTTGTGGTTGCCCCTAGGTGAATAGGCCACTGACCATGAAGAAGGAAGGGATCCAGACTCGAAACCGCAAGATGTCCAACAAGTCCAAGAAGAACAAGAAGGGGGCAGAGTGCTTTGAGGAGCTGTCCAAGTGTATGCAGGAGAAGGCCTCCCCCTTTAGCGCTGCTGCCCTGGCCGGACATATGGCACCGGTGGGCCACCTCCCACCCTTCAGCCACTCTGGACACATCTTGCCCACCCCAACTCCCATCCATCCCTCCTCCAGCCTCTCCTTTGGCCACCCCCACCCATCCAGCATGGTGACCGCCATGGGCTAGGGACAGCCCTCCATGAATGGACAGATAGATGCAGAGGAGGGTGGCCCGCAACTCAAGGCTGGATGCTCCCAGGATGGGTAGACCAAAACCTTACCTATCTACCCTTCTGCAAAGACTGATGCCTCTCTTGTCAGGCCAGCCTGAGCCCCTTGCTGTCTCACTTGTGGGTGCTCTGCTCTGCAGTCACTAGTCACCATGAAGATTCTCAGTGGGGCTGAGAGGTCATCTTGGCCAAGCTGCTACCCAGTTGGGATTCCCACCACGGACAATTGTTTGGAGATCAGAAAGGACAACTTTATGAAGAGATAAGGTGGAGGGGTAGGGGACAAAGGAAACCAGTTTTAGATAATTTATTTTGCTTTTTTCTAACAAGGACTGGGGAACTTGGTAGGTCTGAGTTGCCCCTGGCTCTCCCTGTCTTCCTCAGCTTGGCTTTTTGTCAACTTGCCAGGGCTCTGAGGACAGGTCTGGGAAGGACTTAAGCCTGCACCTTCTCCTCAGGCTTCCCTCTCTAAAATGCTGAGCCCCAGACTGAGCCTAGCCAATCTAGAAGGGGTCATAGCCTACCAGAGGCTGAGCCAGTGCATTCCCTGCTGATGGGCCCTGGAGGGTAGACAATCACAGGCGGTCCTACATGTATTCCCAGGCCAGGGCTGGGTCACAGGAAGGAAACAACATTTTCTTGAGAGGGGAAATGTCTCCCAGCGCGCTCCCCTGGCTCTGAAGCTGAAACTGGTATGACCTGTGTCCTCTTAACACTAGAGCCACAGCCTGCCTCCTCTGCCAGGTGGACCCCTGTACATACATCCTTTTTCTGCTAACCTTTCGACCCCCTTCCCTCCCACTATGAGACAAAAGAAAAAAATATTTTTAAAAAGCTGCATAAGCTTAACTCACTGATGAGTTAGTTCTTTTAATTTTAAACTCTTTTTGGGTCAATTAAACTTCGCTACAGAAGCCTTTGTTATGGAAAGGAATAAAACCTACAAATCAAGGCCATAGCTTTGCCATTCTTTTTGGAAAAGTTTTTTGATCCCACAGCCCTAGAATGGGGAACTGGGGGCCAGAGGCAGGGCCTTGGCTTCTGGGGGTTGGTCTGGCAGGTGGCAAAGGGGTGTGAGTCAGAGACAGGATTGAAGGAGAGGCCATGACCCTGCTGGGGTCCAGGAAACCTGGATTCTGCTCTGCTTTGCTGTGGCTGTCTGGATCCTTCCCAAGGTACAGTTGTACATAATCTTGTCTGAGCTTAGATTCTGTGTGCGGTAGTGGTGGGGCTTGGTGGCTGGAGAGGGCTGTGCCCAGGACGAGAATTGTGCTGATGTGTAGTTGACCAAGTGCAATAAGGGCTGGCTATTGCTGCCGGGGGCACTACCACCGGAAGTAACTTATTTTGTGTTAGCATCCACATAAGAAGAATTGGCAGTATTTTCTGTTTTTATGTTTTATTTGGCTTGTTTTATTTTGAATTAGTGAACTAAGTTATTGTTAATTATGTACAACATTTATATATTGTCTGTAAAAATTGTATGCTATCCTTCTATTCCTTTAAAGTGAATACTGTTAATAATAAAATACTTTTTTGTGAATGCTTCTGTCCTGTCTTATGGACTCCTGGGGTACGAGAGTCTCAGGTGCAGAGATTAGCAGTCAAAGTGAACTGCTTCTACAGAACCAATGTTTTGGAGGGAAGGACTCCTGGAATTGGGGATGGGACTTTGTCTGGCTGGGACCTGAGATCCTGATGCTTATGAATTTCTTCCATCTGAATTTTTACATTATTACCTAACTGGGGGTCCTGGTGACTGGGTAGATACTAGAGAGGCTCAAGGAAGATGTGGCTTCTCTGACCTTTGGTCCACACACTGATCTTTTTTGAGGTCTCAACTGGAGCTCTTGCAGAACCCAAGAAGGACTGACCCCACCTCCACTTCCTCTGAGGAAGTGATCAGCTTTTGTTGTTGAGCTATCTGGTCACCAATATTCCCATTCATTGACAAACCTGATCACTAATGTCTTTGATCACTGTTGTCATTGATCACTATCCTCTTTAATCTCTGATGTTGGTCACTAGAGATAGCCATTACTGATACTCAGTGATCAATGACAATGTCAATGATGCAATGACAATCACACCAGAGCTTGTGATTGTAGACATTTGATTACTAATAACCAATCACCAATACTTAATTACCAATACTTTATCAATGCCTCTGATGGATGTTGTGTCTGATCACTGGCATCCACAAAATGGAACCACCAGTGTCTCCAGGGATTATCCTTGCTCACCAGTAATATGTGTGATCATAAATATCTGTTATTACCAATGTCTCTGATCAGCATATCTGTTCACCAGTATTTTTGTTCAATGTATTTGTTTGCCAATATCTCTAACGACCACTGCCTGTTTCCCCAGTATTTCTATCCAACATGTCTGTGATCACCAGTGTGTCTAACCACCGAAGTTTCTGATTATGAATATGTTGATCACTCTGTCACTAATGTTCTAAGCCATCAAGAAATTTGATCACCAATGTCATTGATCGGTGTTTTTCTAATCAGTGATACTTAAGATCACTCATATGTGCCTCCAACATCCCTGATCATACTATTTCTCATCACCAATGTCTTTTGATGATGTATTTTGTCATTTGTCTTCAATCACCAACATCTGTAGCCAACAATGTCCCTGATGATGGAATCCTCTTACTATCAAATTTTCTGACTATCAGTGTGGTCAGTAGTGACTCTGGTTACCAATACCCTTGACTGGTAATGCTGATCACCAAACTCTCCAGTGTCCAACATCAGTGATTGTTGAATCTCTTTATCTTCCAAGTCCCTGACGACCAATGTCCCTTGTACCCATGATCACCAGCCATCCTGGTCATTGGTATCACTGGTCACCTGTGTCTCCGATCACCAAATTCTCCAGTCATTGATGCTTTAGATCCCCAGTAGATCACACATCACCAAGATTTTTGGATGTCTCCAGTCACTAAATCTTATCACCAATAGTTCCTCTACCCTTGGTCATCAAGGACATGAGCACCAAATGTTTTCATCCTAATGTTCCTGTTGCCCACATCTGTTGTCCTTCATGTTCTTGATTAATGATTGACATAGCCAATCAACCGTCATTTTGATCACCAAGATCTCTGAGCACTGCCTCTTGATCCTTCATGTATGACCACTACCCTCTCTGATCATGTTGTTTGAATGACATCATTTTCCCATGACTCCACCATCTCTAATTACAAATCACTCTAGTTATACATCTCTGATCAATGACTCCTTTTTTAAAAAAAGATTTATTTATTTATTTATTTTTAGAGAGGGAGGAAAGAAGAGAGAGAGAAAGAAACAATGTGACAGAGAAACATAGATCAGTTGTTTCTCGTATGTGCCCTTTCTGGCGACCAAACCTATAACCCAGGCACCTGCCTTGACTGGGGATATAACTGGTGACCCCTTGCTCTGTGGGATGATGCCCAACAAACTGAGTCACACTGGTCAGGGCAATAACTCTTTTTGATCCTAGTCACCCTCAGGTCTGGTCCCTGGGTTGCTGATGACTTGTATTTCTAATTGCCAACTTCCCTGTTCCTTAAGAGCCCTGATGTAGAATGGTTTGGGAGGTTTGGGAGGTTTTCCTTTCATTCTTCCAATCCCATATTGTCAGTGTTGGAAGGACACTTGCTTGGGCCTGGAGAAGCACTGGTCCTATGAAGGCCAACATGCTTTCTATGAAGTACCAGATGCCCCAGCCTGCAGGTTAGAGATAGAGGAGCATCTCTGGCACTCTGACTCAGGACACTTCTGCCGCTGGTGTGCCACCACTACCTTACCCACATCCTTTCCCTGTGGAAGAGAAACATAAAGCATATAGGAACCCATCTGGGTGTGGAGATGGGTGGGCACTTTGCCTGCCCATCTGAATGTCTGGGCCCTCTCAAGCCTCCTAGAAACTTTCTTTCTGGCCCTTCCCCAGCTCAGAGCATTTTGGCCTCCCCTCCTGCCAACTGTAGTGGCAATAAAAGCAGGGATGGTCCCGGTCTCCTGTGTCCCAGTTTATAACTATAGCATGTGTGTATATATTATCATGTAGTCAAGTGTGCACTGTACATATGCCTGTTGAACACCTCCTACACATGGGCACTGTTGTAGGTGTGGGGGCTATACCAGTGAATAAAACAAAGCCCTTGAAGAGCTTACATTCTTTTTTTTTTTGATATATTTATTGATTATGCTATTACAGTTGTCCCATTTCCCACCTCCCTCAGTCCACTCCATCCTGCCCATGCCCTCCCTCCCACATTCCCCCCCCCATAGTTCATGTCCATGGGTCATACTTATAAGTTCTTTGGCTTCTACATTTCCTACACTATTCTTACCCTCTCCCTGTCTAGTTTCCACCTATCAGCTATGCTATTTATTCTCTGTACCTTTCCCCCCTCTCTCCCCCTCCCAATCCCCTATTGATAACCCTATATGTGATCTCCATTTCTGTGGTTCTGTTTCTGTTCTACTTGTTTGCTCAGTTTGCTTTTGTTTTGGTTTTCGGTGTTGTCGTTAATAACTGTGAGTTTGCTGTCATTTTTACTGTTCATATTTTTTATCTTCTTTTTCTTAGATAAGTCCCTTTAACATTTCATATAATAATGGCTTGGTGATGATGAACTCCTTTAACTTGACCTTATCTGAGAAGCACTTTATCTGCCCTTCCATTCTAAATGATAGCCTTGCTGGATAGAGAAATCTTGGATGTAGGTCCTTGGCTTTCATGACTGGGAATCCTTCTTGCCAGCCCCTTCTTGCCTGTAAGGTCTCTTTGGAGAAATCAGCTGACAGTCTTATGGGAACTGCTTTGTAGGTAACTGTGTCCTTTTCTCTTGCTGCTTTTAAGATTCTCTCCTTCTGTTTCATCTTGGGTAATGTAATTATGATGTGCCTTGGTGTGTTCCTCCTTGGGTCCAGCTTCTTTGGGACTCTCTGAGTTTCCTGGACTTCCTGGAAGTCTATTTCCTTTGCCAGATGAGGGAAGTTCTCCTTCATTATTTGTTCAAATAAGTTTTCAATTTTTTGTTCTTCCTCTTCTCCTTCTGGTACCCCTATAATTCGGATGTTGGAACATTTCAAGATGTCCTGGAGGTTCCTAAGCCTCTCCTCATTTTTCCGAATTCTTGTCTCTTCATTCTTTTCTGGTTGGATGTTTGTTTCTTCCTTGTGGTCCACACCGTTGATTTGAGTCCCAGTTTCCTTCGCATCACTATTGGTTCCCTGTACATTTTCCTTTGTTTGTCTTAGCATAGGCTTCATTGTTTCATCTAGTTTGCGAACAAATTCAACCAATTCTGTGAGCGTCTTGGTAACCAGTGTTTTGAACTGTGCATCCGATAGGTTGGCTATCTCTTCCTTGCTTAGTTGTATTTTTTTCTGGAGCTTTGAAGTGTTCTGTCATTTGGGCCATTTGTTTTTTTTTTGTTTGCTTGTTTGTTTTTGTCTTGGTGCGCCTGGTACATACAAGGGCGGAGCCTTAGGTGTTTACCAGGGTGGGGTAATGCTGGTCAATGAGCTGTGACATTGTACATGGGGGAGGGGCCGAGAGGGAGCAGTGGCGTCCGCTTCACTCTCCTCCGGATCTCAATCTTTCACTCTGTTACCCACAATCAAACTGGGCCCCTCTGGTGCTGGTTCCTGAGTGGTGGGCTTGTGCACTCTCTAGGTCCCTGTGGGTCTCTCCAACGACCTCTCCTGTGAGGCTGGGAGTCTCTCCTGCTGCCGCTCCAACCCCCAGGGGGGTTTTCAATCAGAGGTTTGAGGCTTTATTTCCCCCCCCCCCCCCCCCCCCCCCCCCCCCCGCGCTGGGGCCCTGGGTTGCGTGGTCTACTTCGCTCCCTGTCGTTAGTCCGGTTTATCTATGCACGAATGTGGGGCCGCAGGGTGCTTCCTGCCCTGCTCTCCGCCACTCTGAGTCCAGCCCTCTCAGTTTATCTGTGCGCGAATGTAGGGCCACAGGGTCTGCTAGTGGTCAGACTGCCTGCCCCGTTTGTCCCACACTCCGCCAGTCTCGGTCCTGCCACGGCCACGCGAGTCCTCTTCGCCCAGGTGTCCGTCTCCGCCCCTCCTACCAGTCTGGATGTATGTTTATTTTTTATCTCCTTGGTGTCAGACTTCCTTGCCGTTCGATTTTCTGTCAGTTTTGGTTGTGCGAGGAGGCGCAGTGTGTCTACCTACGCCGCCATCTGGGTTGCCTAACTTGCTGTCAAGAGCTTACATTCTAAGCAAGAAGCACAATAACAACTCTATCTGGCCTCTGACAAACTGTCCTACTTGCCTGGCCTAAAATCTGCAGCCCAGAGTCAAATGTGGAGTTGAGAGCTGAGGGTCTACAACCTGCATCCCTGAATTTGGAAAGCACAATCCAAAACACAGAGCAAAACGTTTGTACCCCAAGACCATAATTTAGAGTTTGGAGCTCAGAATCCAGAACTTTCATCCAAGAACTGAGTCTAGGGCCCAGAACATTGATCTCAGAATCTAGATCTCAGAATCTAGATCTCAGAATTTAGAATTCAGAACTGGGGCCCTGAGTATGGATTCCCAAATCCACATCTTAAAGCTTGGAGCTCAGAACCCAATGTGGGAGAGAAACATCAATTGGTTGCTTCAGAGTTTAGTATCAAGCACATGGAGCTCAGGGCCTAGTGTGTGGCTCAGGACCTGGAGGCCAGAATCCAGAGCTCAGAGTGAGTCCTAAGAGAAGCCTCCCCAGTTTCTCTGTTATTCCCCAGTCTTACTGCCTTCCTTCAGCCAACCAAAAATTTTGGACCACCAGAGCTTGGACCAATGCCAATCTCTGTCAAAAATGCTGAGAGGCAGCCAACAGGAAACAAGCAAAGGATTGGATTCCCTCTCTCTTCAGTGTCAGGGCCAAGACAGCAGGAACTGTGTCTGTGTTGTCATTATTGTACTCCCATTGCCTTTTGCAGGCTTGTGGTAGGTGCTTTATAAATGTCTGTTGAATAGATTCATTCATTTTTCCCACTAATGTTTATTGACCCTATTTTTTCTAAGCATTTGGGTTGAGGATAAAACATACCAAGATCTTACTCTGGTGAATCAGCTGTGTCCAGCACACAGGGAACTCTTGGAGGGTAGGGGCTGTTTCTGACAAAGAGCTGGGGAAGGCTGTGGTGGGGGTGGTGGGATGGTATTGAATGGAGAGGGGTGACTTCCAGGAGCAAGGAAAGGACACTGGCTGGCTCTGGTGGTCCCAGGTTCAAAATTACTTCAGAGCAGTAGAACCAAGCTCAGAGGCTTCTGTTCCTGCAGCTTCTATTCCCTCCTCCATAAAATAATGAGCACCTAACAATGACTCCCGCTGCCCAGAGTCAGTGTGTGGTCAAACAGTTTTGACTTTGTGGCCCCAGAGCTCCCAAGCAGGGCAGAGCAGTCAAGGTTAGCAAGGCAATGGGTGTCTTTATGATTCCACGGAGCCTCGTACCAGGGTGCCGGGGGTCCGTTGACCTTTGTTCCACCTGTCTGCACCAAAATGGGTCTGGCTGGCCAAGGGCTTCTTCCTCCTTCCTCCTACCAGGAGGATTTCCTCCTACCAGGACAATTTCAGGCCCATTTCTTATTCCCATTTTCCATAGGAATCATCCCATTTTCTATAGGAAGAAACCAAACCCTCTTCGTAATTTTTAGAGACCAGCTCATTCTTCTTCAAAAGTCCCTGCCATCTCCTGGTAACGCACACCTAGGATTAGGACAAAGAAGCAGCTTTCCCCTTCCCCGGGACCATAGAATGGACGCCTGATGGAAGTCAAAATAGAAAAATAAATACATAATACCCATCCTCACAAAAAGAGAGAGAGGGAGGGAGGGAGGGAGGGAGGGAGAGAGAGAGAGAGAGAGAGAGAGAGAGAGAGAGAGAGAGAGAGAGAGAGAGAGAAGAAAGAAAGAAAGAAAGAAAGAAAGAAAGAAAGAAAGAAAGAAAGAAAGAAAGAAAGAAAGAAAAGAAAGAAAGAAATAAAAGGAAGGAAATCAGGCAAAGTCTACACAAAGAGGTCTTTCCCAATAGAAATGTAAATAAACAACCAGTACACATTTGGACAGGCTCTCAGCCTCAGAAATGATCAAATACATGCAAATGGAACAAGGAGGTACCATTTTTTACCTTTCATCTTAGCAAAATGGAAAAGGCCAGACAGATTTGTAGAATCAGATCTAGTACATGCTGTTGGTGGGAATGTTGATCAAAATTCCACATGCTCTCTGGCCCAGAAAGCCCTCCTCAGTTTCACCTCACAGAAACCCTAGAGGGGAAAAAAAGCAAAATTGCAGGGATTTTTTTTAAAGGAAATTACAGAACAATATATAAAGCGTGACACTTTTTGTTGTAAAAATATTTGTGCAGAAATCGGAAAATATCTGGAAAGATACATACCTAATGATTAATGGCTGTTAGTTCCGAAAAGTGTGATAGATCACTGGTGAGGAAAAGAGTCTTTTTTTTTTTTTTAAATCCTCACCCAAGGATATACTGATTGATTGATTTCAGAGAGAGAGAGAGAGAAATATCAATGTGGGAGAGAAACATCAATTGGTTGCTTCCTGTACATGCCCCAACTGGGGACTGAACCCAAAACCTAGGTACGTGCCTTGACCAGGAATTGAAACTACACCATTTTGGTGCATGGGATGATGCTGCAACCAAGCCACCTGGCTAGGGTGGTCCTTTTTTTTCTTTTTAAATAAACTTCTGCTTTTATTTTAATGTCTTATAACTATGTGTCACTTTTGTAATTTAAATAATTAAGACTTATTAAGAAAAATCTGTTTTCTTTTCTCTGCCTTTCCCTGACTGGTTTTCCTCCTTGGGATATTCTCCCCTTCAGATCTGCCTGGAGAACTCTTCTTCATCCTTCAAAACCCCAGGCAAATATCCTAGGAGAAGCCTTATCTGAATTCTCCCTCCCTGAACTCCTCAGGAATTTTTCAATCCCTAACCAATATCACTCAGGAACAAGGCCTAGCTGTAAGGCAGACAGACCTGCATCTCACTTGCTGCATGGCCTTGTGCAAATGGCTTAGCCTCTCTGAATCCTGATTCCGCACCAATAAAACAAGACCACACTTTGCATGGTTGTGTAAGGATAATATGAGGAAGGCAAAGGGTACTCAGTCCTAGAAGAGCCCATCTTGCAAGGAGACTCTCTTCTAATGCAATATCAGCCTACTGTCTTCAAACTGAGCCACCATGCACTTCTCAACTTATATAAGATCTGCTCACCCTTCTGTATCTTCTTCCACAACATCTAAGGCTCTTAGAGTTTCTGGGAGTACCAATGGAATGCCCCTATTTAATTTTTTTTTCTTTTATTGATCCCAGAGAGAGGGGAAGGGAAGGAGAAAGAAATGGAAACATTGATGTGAGAGAGAAACTTCAGTCAGTTGCCTCTTGGACCCCTATTGGGGACTGAATGTGAAACCCAGGCATGTGCCCTGACCAGGAATCTAACCTGCAACCTTTCAGTTTGCAGGACAATGCCCAACCAACTGAGCCACACTAGCCAGGGTGTACCTGACTATTTAGTAGGTGCTTTCAGCATTTCCCCCCACCCTGTCCCCAACAAGGCAGAGACCCCACATATGGTGTCTCCTGTTCAGCTGGAGAAACTGAGGACTACTGGGGGCTGGGATGAGGAGGTCTCACGTCCTGAAAGTGAGTAAAACAGGGTCTCTCCCTACAGGCAATGCAGGCTGGAGTTGGATGGGTCATTTCCCTGGAGGGGGAACTTTAGTAGACTCTTTGCAGACACTTCCTTCCACTATTCCATTTGTCCCTCCCACAGAACCCCCCACACTGTGAGGGTTCCCTAGGGGGCCCTCTTGCTTCCTCTTCCTGCCTCTCCCCCAATTTTGGCTGTGATTCATGTTTCCCCAGCTTTGAGGGGATGCTGGGATGGACCTCCTTTCCTAGGAATTTAGGGATTAAGGGGACTTTTGTACACACACATTAGAGCACCTGACCACTGACACCATCTCAGCATCATGCACTGTGCCCTCTTCTCCATCCTACATTACCCAGTTTCATCTTCACCTGCTCCGTAATACCAGCCTCCTCCCTGCCCCCCACCTCTAGCCTCAGGCTCATGCCCTGCAACCTGTCTCTTCTGCTATAGAGATCTTTTTATTTTTCATTAAAATTTTTAAAAAATTAAGTTTATTGGGGTAACATTGGTTAAGTGATTATATACATTTCAAGTAAAGTACTGTATCGTCTGTATATTACATTGTGTGTTCATTACTCAAAATTTAGCCTCCTCTGTCATCACATATTTGATCCCTTTCCCCCTCTGTCCCCCCACCTTCCTTTCCCTCTCTGATAACCCCAACACATTCCCCATTCATTCCAATTCATTCAGTCTGTGTGAATGAATTTTTTGTATGTGTTCGTTTGTTTGCTTTGTTCATTTTTGTGGCTTTCTGTGTTATATCATAGGGTTCTTTCTTAATCTTTTCATTTCAGTTATGAAACATTTTAGATATCCAAAAATGTACCTACTAATATAACAAACAACATGGTACTATGCCGCATAACAAATAGCCAAAAACTGAACAGCTTAAAAACCACACACATTTATTATTTTAGTCTCTGTGAGTCAGGAGCCCATAAAGCATAATAAATAGCTACTAATATAACAACACCATGGTGGTATCTGGGTCCTCACTTAGGGTCCTACAAGGCTGTGGCCACTTGCAGACCAAGGCTGGGCTCTCCCTTAGATTTCCTTGCAGCTGTAAGATTCTTGGCAGCTTGATGGGAGTCTTAAATAATGTCCTGCACTTGGGAATAATATCCCATTGCTTTTGTCCATTCTAGAGGTTATACCAAGTCACAGGTCCCTCCCATCCTTCAGTGCCTGGTTGTAGTGGAGAAGGGGAAAAAGTCTTGGACCTCCCCAGCTGAAGCCAGTAGGGTACCTTTAAAGACACTGCTCAAGCAGAGCTGGGATGTGTGTATGTGTGTTTGTGCATGTGTGTTTGCCTGCACAGGTATGCACAAATGCATGGTGACATCAGTGCCTGAGTATGCATGTGGAGGTGTGGGGTATTCTGACTACCTTGTCTAAAAGAAAAGCCCCATCACTTTGTAAGTCCTTTTTCTGCTTTATTTTTCTCCATGGCACCTATCACTACCTGACATTGTATTAAACATTCATTATTTATCAGTTTCTTATATCTCCCCCACTAGTGTCAGCTCCATGAGGGCAAGGCCCTCTCTAATGTGTTCACTGGCTTATATATCTGCAACACTGGGAAGGGTGCCTGGCATGCAGCACGGGTGTAGATAGGAGCTCAAGAAATGTGTGGGATGGAGAGATGGGTGGGTGGATAGATGGATGGATGGATAAATGGATGAATGAGTGGGTAAATGAGTAGTTGGGTATACGGATGAATGGATGTCTGCTGCTGTGAATGTGTGCATACAGGCCTTTACTCTGGAAGACACTTCAGGCTTCTTTGTTCTATAATCTTTCCAGAAATATCTAGGAAGCCCTATGCCACACAAGCTGCAGAGGTCCATGGGTATGTAAGGAAGCTCTTGGAGTTGAATCCTTCTAGAGGCTTAGGACCAGCTGTTGGAACAAGGATCAGAGTACTGCCCTAGGCCACTCCATGCAGGGGTGGTGGGCTGAGGACTAAGGTGCTGTGAATGCAGACGGGAGAGTGGCTGCCCCAATAGGTTGGTGCACTTTGGAATTTGTATGGGGGAGTTCCACAAATGATGCCTTCACTCAAGCAGTAAAGTCTCACTTAAGGTTAGATCTGAGCCTCCATAGACCACATGGATCTCTACCAAGAAGGGTGTTACCTGGGTCGAGATTGAGGAAATGATCCTGAAGATTCAGTGGGTAACCATCACCACTGGCTGAGAGGGTTAAGCAGGAAGCATTCCTGGAGGTCCTAGGGAGAGAAAGCAGATCTGAGCCAGGTCTGTGTTGAGACATGAGTTGAGGTCATCCAATCACCTCTGGAGAAGGAGAAGGGTTGCCCTCCACTTGTATCTCCCTGTCCAGCACTGAACATTCCCTGTCCATTCCACCTGTTTAGTAACCCATCACTTGACCAGCTTTCCATAAGCCCACCAATTTATATGTGCCTCTACCCTTGAATCAATTCTTCTGTGGAGTTTTGCATTTACCATTACTTCCCTTCCCTTATCTGTCAGTCTATCTTTCCATCCATCTATCCATGCACCACTATCAACATTGTCATCATTATGCTGCAAGTAAGCTGTCTTCACAGCAACCCCATGAGGAAAATACTATTACTACCCCCATTTTACAAATGAGATAAGGAAATGGCACAGAGATCTTAAGTGACTTCACTAAGAACACACAGCTAATAAATAAAGCTCTCTGACAAGCTGAGCTGAGCTCTTAACCCCTTAGTCTGTCTGTTCATCCATCCATGCACCCTCATAGCTGTTCATTCAGTCCTTTCACTCACCTATCACTGTCTATCCAGTGACCCCATCCATCCATTGCTGTCACCCATCCATCCTGAAGGTAATGCAATTAGAGAACCAGGGGCCCTGAGAGGAGAGAAGGCTGGAACTGCCCATCTGGCTGGGGGTGGGGGGTGGGATTGTGGAGGTGGGGTGAGCTGCCCCAGGCTGGGCAGGATTGCATGGGACTGGAGGGAATTAGCCCAGTGACTGCCAGGATCATCTAATTAAGAATGCTAGTGATAAGCAGATAGGAATAGGGGAGTGGCTGGAATCCTTTTAAAAGGCCACTCCATTAATTACAGAGACAGAGAGGGGCCTCTGGCTATTCAGAATACCAATTGGTTGCCTAATTGGCCTCCTGCCAACTTATCCTGGGACTGCTCTGTGGCCTTGGCTGTGCCTTGCCCTCTCTGGACCTCCCTGTGAACATGGTCAGGCTCTACCTAAGGTCACCTGGTCAATCCTCTCTTCCCATGCTCAGGAAGCTGGCCTCAGGGACATCAGAAATCAGAGGCCAGAGAGGCTAGGCTGGCTCCCCAGAGGGAAGGGAAGCCTGGAAGGGAGAAGTTTTACCACCCCATTGGCAAATGAGGACCTCGAGGCTCAGAGGGGAAGTGACCTCTTATCCTGTGAGACGAGAGTCTGGGGATCTGCTCATCCCTACTCCTCTATCTTTTCGAAAGGGGAAATCCCCTCTACATGCTGCTACCAGGTTCCATACATTCCTTTATGGGGAGCTTGCTCCGCACTCACCCCTGGGAAACTGGGAAGGTTTTCCACTTGCAGGGCACCTTCAGCAGTGAAGAGCTGTACCCTGGGATAGCTCTGACCCAGGGGATATGATGGGGTCTCCAGACCTGTCTCCATCCCAGCTGCCTCATACAGTTTCACCCTAGGATGAGGCCTCAGGCTGAGCATAGGACTTGGGCATGGAGTAGGGCAGGGGACCTGCTGAAGGACTCTGAAACAGCAGGGGCCAGAAAATCCCTCCTTGGGAGGACAATGGAGGTCCGTACCAGAGTCTCATACAAGGAGGAGAGGGGAGCCTGGGCAGGGGGAAGCATCTGAAGGATTCTTGGACATCTCATTATTCTGGGTTCCTTGTCCATTAACATTGCTGTAGGAATGTTGAGGTCATCCTCATATACCCCCATATACAGTGTCCCAATTATACTGTTATGGCACCTTCAGGCTTCAATGCTGTTGTCATCGACCCCCTTACCAATATCACATCACCCCATCACCATCACCATAAACACACCATCATCCCTACCTCCATCATCACTACCATCACTATTACCATCACTATTGCTATGACTTCAATTGGTATCACCTTCACATCACTCATATTACTATTATTACTCCCATTACCTCCTCCCATCCTGCCTCTGACATCACCTCCATTACCTCAACAAGTATCACCATTACTATGACCATCATTATGACCATTGTTACCATTACTATTACTAGCTTTACCACCATCACTATAGTCACTATCACTTCTATCACTACAACTATCCCACCTCTGATAGAACTCCATTATTTCCACCATCTCTACCATCATCTTCACCATCTCTACTACCTGCTTCACTACTATCACTACCATTACCATGTCTACCTCAAATAGTATCCACATTACCATTGACCACCAATTCACCCATCACTGTCATCATTACTACCACCAGCATCACCACCTCACTTCATCTTCACTTCACCTCACCACCATCTTCCTCTCAACCAATATCACCATTAACATGACCATCATTACCACCACAATTACTATCATTACCATTACTATTATCACTGCCATTTACACCTCAACCAATATCACTCTTATCACCACCTTCCTCATTACTACCATCTTCATCTCTCTTATCACTACCATCATATTATATCTACCTCAGCCAGACTCACCATTACCTCTAGCTCTACCATAACTGTCATCACCTCCACTACCTCCAACACACCTCTGACTTCACATCATTAATTATCACTACCTGCATTATTACCATTATCACCATTATGACTATGTAACAGGTATGAAGACATTTAATAGTTTCCACAACCATTGGACAACCTGGAGGAGTAAAGATCAGGGAAGCAAATCATTGCTGATGGTCTCAGTCTGCAGCCAAAAGGTGAGTGGATCTCAACAGCTCACCAGGAAGCTGGAAATCTCATGATATTCTGGGAAGCTACCCCGGGAACCTCAGGTCTGAAGCAGAGGATTCTCAGCAGATTGTCCAGAAGCGGCTGTGAAACTCTGGGTTGTCATCTGCCTGCAATTTCTTTTACGCTTTCCAAATCTTATAAGTTGGCTGACTCTAACCTGAAACCATATGGGTAAGGAGATTCTGGAAAATCTTCCAGAATTCTCTACTATGCAGAGAAGATTGTAGAAGACGATGGTGGTGGTGCTGAGTTAGCAACAGAAAATATAGAACACCACACCTCCAATATCATTACCCTCACTATCAGCACTATGGCTATACCAGTCGTTCCCACCAGTGTATCATTCCCACCACTTTAAGCAACCCCACCATTTTCCATTACTATCACAGTTACTGCCAGCTAACCATTATCACACATCAGCACTTACACTTCCATAACCAGCAGTACCACCATGATTTATATCAGGGCCATTATTACCACTGCTCATGTCACTCCCATTATAACCTGTAGCATACTGCAATATTGATGACTTCCTCTCCTCTCCAAGAGTATTGTGTGTCTCGAGCTGTTCTTGAGATATGCAGAATCTTCCTAAAGGAGTGCCAATCCCCACTCCTTTGACAGTGGCTTTGACCATGTGTCATGAGAAAGAGTGGCATGCATCTCATCCCAAAAGAAGTTTTAAGAGGTATCCCAAGTTTCTACCAGCTCTTACTTGCATCCTCTCTGCCATGAGGATAGTATGTTTCAGATTACATCCACTTCTTTGGCCTGGATCCAGAATGAGAAGACATGTGAGTGGAGCCCCAGAAACTGACCCATGGGTGTTGACAAGTAAAGTGGATAAGAACTAAATCTCTTTCATAAGGCACTGACATGTGTGGGTTGTTACTGTAGCAAAGCTGTATAACATGCAACCACTATTACCTCGCTGCCTTCATCACCACCATTACCAACTTTACCACCTCCAGGATCACTATCACCACCACTAACAGCTCTGCTAGTAGGCACTTCCATCACATTTCCATTATCATTATCAGCAAAACATCTATCACCACTGGTTTCACAATTACCATCACTTCCACTGTTACCATAAACTAACACTCTACTGCCACCATAAGTTACTGTCTCCACCAACATCCTTGGTCACCATCACCTCCACTAGCACCACTTTTGCCATTATCAACTTCATTATCACTACCACAATTACTGTCCTGCCATCACCACTACCTTCACATCAATACTGCTACCCTAAGTACTTCTACTATCTTAACGATACTTTATCTGTCACCATGCATACCCCACTTTGTCACTGTCCCCAGTCACCATAGTCAACAACAGCACTACTCTCAATGTCATCGTCATAGAGAATTGTATAGGGTGGGTATTTTTCCCCAGCTCTAGTGAACAGGCCTGCCAAGAACAGGTTCTAACTACAGTAGTAGAAATATAGTTTACAAAGATAGAGAAATATTTTCATCTGTAGTTATATCCAGTAGAGTTATTCTGTCATTCATTTCCTCTAACAAGTGACATGAATTATGTGTGTTAGCCAGTGTGGGTGGTTAGTTGTGGGCACAGAGAGCAAGTGTTGCTTTTGTAAGTTATGCAGGGGTGACAGCATTTATCTCTAGGTTGAGTTTGCAAAGTGTTTCCAGATTATGCTTTCATTCCTCCTGGCAGCTAAAATTGGTGAGCACATGCTGTCCCCTGATAGGTGCCAGGAACCTAGCACCAATGAGTACTGAAAGGAAAAGAGAATAACGGAAAGTAGTGATGAAGAGGGATGAAGACTAGAAATAGCCCTGACCAGTGTGGCTTAGTTGGTTGGGTGTTGTCTGGCAACGTGAAAGGTTACCAATTTGATTCCCAGTCAGGGTATATGCCTGGGTCGTGGGTTCAGTTTCTGGTCAGGGTATATACGAGAATCAACTGATCAATGTTTCTCTCACATTGATGTTTCCTCCCTCTCCTTATCCTCCCTTCCCCTCTCTCTAAAAATATCTTAAACTAGAGACAGAAAGAAGAGAAAGAAGGGAAGGCAGGAAGGAGGGACAAAGGAAGCAAGAAAGAGAAATGCTATCTCAGTTAAGACTCAGTTTTCCAAACAGCTAAGTTCCTCACTGGAATGGTTGGTAGTTTAGCATGTCCATCTTCACTGGAGGTGAAGGTAGGAGTAGATGCTCAGTAATTAACACTAATCAGTAGTGTTAATTACTATTTATAAAAATGTTCCAACATCAGAACAAGAATTTGAAAAATATAAATGCAAATAATTGGCTACCTTATTTATCTTACTAATTTCCTAGAGCTACCATAACAAATTATCACAAACTAGATGGCTTAAAAATTTGTTCTCTCACAGTTTTGGAGGCTAGAATTTCAAAATTAAAGTGTCATCAGTGCTGCAGTTCTTCCAGAGTCTTTGAGGGAGGATCCTTCCTTGCTCCTTCCAGCTTCTGGTGACTGTGGCTTTCCTTGCACTGCATCACCCCAGTTTCTGCCCCTATCATCATATTGTCTTCTCTCAGTGTGTCTCTTTGTATCTCTCTTAGAAGGGTACTTGTCATTGACTTTAGAACCAACTCAGATAATCATGGATGATCACTTCTTCAGATCCTTAATTTAATTACATCTGCAAAGATCCTGTTGCAAATAAGGTCACATTCAGACTCTGGCCATTATGACAGGGGCATATCTTTTTTGGGAGAGGACCACTATTCAAAGTCTATACTGGCTAATCTATTCTTATTTTCAAACCCTATTTTTCTTTCCAGAATTGAGTGAAAAGTTTCTTTAAATTTGCTGTCTACTACAGTCTCAGACAACACTGGGTTTGTATTTCCCTCTCTCTTCACTGACTTGTGTGACCTTAAGTACCTTGCTACACATCTCTGAGCTTCATTCATTCAAGCTTTGAACTTCAAGGTTGAACTGATTGCTAGGCACTATCCTAGATGCTGACAAACATCCTTACCTTTGTGGGGTTTACCTCTGTGGATCTGATGAGGTAATGGGGCACAAGAAGAATGAACTCTTGCCCCCATCCTGCCTGAACCCCCACTTAGGGCCCCCTCACTCCATACTAACAACCCAGCCATTGGACATATCCCAGGAAGCCCTTACTCCCCTTGGCCACCATCACTGACCTTCATTGCCCACATGAGCCTGGATCCCATAGCTTATCCCAGGACTCAGCCAATAGCCCCATCATTACCCAGCTCTGCATCTCAGTACACTCTGGTGGCCAGCCTTGCTCACAGGGGTGGACCAACATGTGGGGTGCTGCCAAGTCCAGACCTGGGGGTGGATTTGCCCCACCCAAGGGCTGATGTCATAAAGAACCTGGCCTCAGCTCTGCAGGGGAACCTGCCACTGCCTGGCCCCACAGCATCAGTGTCTCTCCCCTCCCCCCACCTCTTTCAGTGGAGGTGTTCCGAAAGCTGGTATTATGAAAAGGTAAACTCGCTGGGCAAAGCCACGCCCAGAGACAGCATAGTCCAACAAGATCCCTACTCAGCGACCCACACCAGCTGCTGCCTCCTCTACACCCACCCCAACCATCTGGTCCTTGGTGCCCATTTCACCTTCTCCTCCACCTCTGCCTCTACTCCCTGCTGGGCATGGCTAACTATTATGAAGTGCTGGGGGTACAGTCGAGTGCCTCCTCAGAAGACATCAAGAAGGCCTACCGAAAGCTGGCCTTGCGCTGGCACCCTGACAAGAACCCTGACAACAAGGAAGAAGCTGAGAAGAAGTTCAAGCAGGTGTCTGAGGCCTATGAGGTCCTGTCTGACTCCCGGAAGCGCTCTGTCTATGACCGAGCAAGCTGTGACAGCTGGGTAGCTGGTGGTGGGGCCAGTACCCCTTACAACAGCCCCTTTGGCACTGGCTACACCTTCCGAAACCCTGAGGACATCTTCCGTGAGTTTTTCGGTGGCATGGACCCCTTCTCCTTTGACTTTTGGGCTACGCCCTTCAACAGTGACCGTGCTAGTCAGGGTCACAGCCTGAGGGGTGCCTTGTCTGCTGGCTTTGGTGAGTTCCCAGCTTTCATGGAGGCCTTCTCAGCTTTCGACACACTGGGCTGGGGTGGGAGTGCTAGCCGTACCACCTTCTCATCCACTTCCTTTGGGGGCTCTGGCTCTGGCAGTTCAGGGTTCAAGTCGGTGATGTCATCCACTGAGATGATTAATGGACACAAAGTCACCACCAAGCGCATCATGGAGAACGGGCAGGAGCGTGTGGAAGTGGAGGAGGATGGGCAGCTCAAGTCATTGACCATCAATGGCAAAGAGCAGCTCAAACGGATGGACAACAAGTAATTGTGGCCACCCAGGCCCTGCACCTGCCACCTGGCTGCAACTGCAGGCTTAGGGTTAATAAACATGCCAAGTGAGTTCATGGAAACACCTAGCCAAGCTTCAAGGGTGGAGGGTGTCTAAGTGTACCAGCACAGTGTTGGCACTGGCATGAGTGGATGTGCAGAGGACTCTGTGCCTCTGGGCCTGTGGGTACCACCTCCCAAATTTGGTATGCTGGGGGGAAGATGCAGGAGTGTTTCTACAGGTGATTTATGATATCTCATCTGTATTGTCTGGGTTGAAAAATGCCATGACTATCAGTCCATCTCTGGCCAGCCCTGTGCCTCCATACCCTCTATAAACTCTAGTGTGGCCTCATCATTCTCACAGGGCTTTGGGTCCAACTTCCAACCCCTGATCCCTGCAACGAGTCTTCTTGTGTGGTCATTGTGCCAAAGCCCACATTTCATCATGTTACCTACCTTGCTTTAAACCTTCAGTGGCACTCTCTGCTCTAAGCAAAAGACCTCAGGCCTCATCCTCATCATGAGGCCTTGGTGATCTGGCCTTGCCCACATTCCTGGTCTCATCTCCCACCAACCCTCACTCTCTGAGCTGCACCTATACTGTCCTTTCCTCTGTTCCTTCATTGTATCAAATGCCTGAGTCTCAGGACCTTCACAAATGCTGCTCTCCCAAGTGAACATCCACTCATCTTCAGGCCTTTGCTCAAACATCACTTCTTTAAGGAGTTCTTCCCTGACACCCTGTTCTGAATTAGCTCCCTACCTGCCTGCTCTACATTCTTAGAGTTCCCTCACCTGTTTTTCCATGGTCCTTACATTTTCATCTGGGTGACTATTTGGAAGATATGTGCATCTCAACCACTCTGAGGTCCAAGGGGGCAAGGCCTGCACCAGCCTTGTCCTTCGTTGTGTCCCCAGAATCTAAGCAATGCCTGGCACAAGGGGGCAGGGCCCATATTTGTTAGAAGAATGAATGTTTCAGGGTGTTGGTGGTGGGGGTATGGTGTGTAGGGGCGTGTGGTATGTGTGGTGTGGTATATGTGTGATATGTGTGAGTGGAGTGTGGTGTGTGCAAGTGTATGTTGTGTGTGATGTGCTTTGCGGGGGTGGTATATGTGATGTATGTGGTGTTTGTGATGTGGTATGAGGGTATGTGGTGTGTGTAAATGTGATATGTGAGGCAGTGTCGTGTAAGAGGGTGTGGCATGTATGTCATGAGGTTTGTGTGCTGTGGTGTGTGTTGTGGTGTGTATAGGAGGTGTGATGTGTGTGGGGTTGTGGTGTGTGCGTGGTGTGGTGTGTGTGATGTGTGTGGGTATATATATGTGAGTATTTGGTGTGGGGGGTTGTGTGGTGATTCCAGGCAGGGCAATAAAGGGAGGAATTGGGTGGTGGGGCAGGAGATGAGAGACAAGAGGTGGGCCTGCTCAGTGAGTTCCAGAGACAGTTTGGGGTAGAGGCTCCTGCCTACCTCTGTGGTGCTCCTGACTTGGACTTGAGGGTGGGCAGCCTTCAGAGTTAGGGCAGGCTCTGGACATGGTAGACACATATGAGAATTACTAGCAGGTATTCTGAGGACTGGGACCCTCTTGTATGATTTCTCAAATGATACCCAAGTGACCCTATATGGGTGGGCAGTACTGTGTCATATGCATGGCCACTATGCACACATCTCTGTCTGTGTATTTGTGGCATGGAGTAGAGAACAGTTTGATTATAGTCTGCAGCCCCAGGAAACTATAAACTTCTCAAAAATAGGAGGTCTATTCTACTCATTGCTATTCCCTAGCATCAAACTCAGGGTGCTATATGAAGGTGTTATGTGGACATGTTTGTGTACATTTTTTCTATGAGCTGGGGGTGAAGTGTCTATACCTGGCCCACAGGGCTCTGTCCTCAGCACTGTATTCTCAATATTGGTACCTAAGATTTGAAGGAGCTACAAAAGGCACAGGCCTCACATTCTCTGATAATACTCAGCTGAAAGGGAGCAGATCTGAGAGCAATTGCCCAATTAGAAATAAGAAGATGCCCAACCCTGAAAACTGGAGTAAATAATTATTCTTTAAAGAGAAGAACGAAGTTAGGCTGAAAAGACCCAGCTGGATCAGCAGTGGGTGGGTCCCAACCTGTGTGTGACCGGAAGGTGTTAATGTAAAAGTGCCTGGGAGGTCTTATGTGACCTCAGGAAAGGGAGGGTTCTTCAGAACTTCTGATCCACTTTGTGCTCAGCTTCAGGCCTTGTCCTGGTAGAGGGGTAAGAGCAGCATGGGGTGGGTCTAGAGATGGTGGCTAAGGTGGGAAAAAGGTTGGAGACTCCACCCTCTCAGGAGCTGGGGAGACTCAGCATGGAGAAAGGCAGCCTTGTGGACTCCAGTTGCTGTCACCAAGTTTCTGCAGGGATATTTTAGACCAGGAGATCAGATGAGTCTGAGGCGCAGAGACCAAACCTAGAATTCACTAGATGGGGTAGATGTCAGAAGAAGTAGGCCCTGTGGAAGCAGAGCTTTCTCCAAGTCAGAGCAAGGCAGATTCTCTGAGGGGGAATGAAATGTTATGGGAGGGGTGCTGGTGCTGAAGAAGGGGAAACTGTGTTCTGATTACCTGTGGGCCTACTGAGTGTCAGTCTTTTTAAAATATGTATTTTAAATACATTTTTATGTTGAAACAATCTCAAACTTAAAGATGTGTCAGGCTCTTTTAATTGAATGCAATTCAAGAAATATGTATTGAGCCCTAGGGATACAGCAATGGACAAAGCTGTTAGATTCTTACCTTGTGGAGCTGACTCTGTTTTGGTGGAGAAGATAAGCAGGTGTGTAGACTATTGTCCCCTGTAGTAATGAATGTGAGAGAGGAAATACAAGCAGGTAAGCTGATGGAGAAGGATGGGGCCAAATGATGGGCAGGGGAGTTTTAAATCAGGTGGTCCTGGAAGGCCTCTCTGAGGAGGTGGCATTTATCAGAAACTGGAATGAAAGTGATATCATGGACCATAAATCTATCAGAGCAAAGACCCTGAGGGAGGAACAGGCCTGTTTGTTTGGAGGAAAAGAAATAAAAAGGCCAGTGAAGTGAATACATACAGTTTTATTTAATGTTCACAACTCTCCCAGACTGTGGTCATTGACCCATGTTACACAACAGGAAACTGAGGCCTGAAGAGGAGTTCCTGGGGGATTGGAATCCGAAAAGGAGGTGATTCCAGGTTTCAGGGTTTAGGGCTGATTAGTGACAGGGTCTCTGTCATTAATTAGTTTCCCAGGTTGGAAAGAGAGGAGTGTGGGCATGACAAGGAAAGGTGCTAGGAGTGCCAGTGGACTGGGACCTAATCAGATTTTGCTAAGTCATGCATCTCAGCTCCTAGCCCAGTGCCTGGCATGTATTAGGTATTCAATTTAAGTAATGCGAAGTGAAAGAAGATGGAAACAGACTGTTCCAGGGAATGGCAAGTATGCTCAGAGGACAACCTCTGGAGCTCATGATGGGAGAAGATGCTAGGAGGCCTTGAAACAGGGGAGTGTGGAGCCTGAGCACAGATGCACCTGGGGAGGAATTCATCCCCATTTCTAGTAGAGCTGGGATGAGGAACACCCATGGTGGGAGGGCTGAAAGCCCAAAGGTGTGTCTGAGTGATAGTTCTTCCAGGGGAGCTTGTTAAAGGCTTTTTCTAGAAACCCAAGTGGCATCACCCCCAAAATCTTTTGGGGTTGCAAAGCCCCTTGGGTGCTGCAAGTGCCCTGTCCAGGAGGACATAGTAGATAACCTGGATGCTCAGCTACACTTCCAGGCTCAGTCTAAGCTCTGGCTGGGTGCCACCTTCAGGAACCCCTGGGACAGGCTGGCAGCTGGAGGTTCCCTAACCACATTATCCAAGGGGCAAGAGAGTCCCAAGATGCACAGACGGCTGAACCCCACCTTCCAGTCCTGCAGGGACTAACTTCATCAAAACCCCCACTACAGCATTAACCACCTGACCTTTGCCCCTGTCGACATGCTAATTTCACCTCTGGCCAGCTGAGGTTTTATCAAGCGGGTCTGCTTAGTTCTGACAGCTGCTGGGAAAATCCAGTTACAGCTCAGCAGCCCAGGTGGTTGCATGTTCCCGGGGTTGGGTGCACACCAGAGATTTGGGTGCTTGTAAGGCACTGGTGTTCTTGAACACCCTAAGGTCTTCAGGGCCAAGGCTCATTGTCCGTACTGCCTTCCTTTCACAAAGCCTCATACCTGAAGCTAGGACCTTCCTTCTCCAGCACATATCATCAGGGCATTCCCCTGCTTCAACTCCTCTTGTGACTACTGAACATGGCAGCTGATGTACCTGGCTGGCTAAGCATCTGAAATGTCCTCAACTACCTTGCTAAATCCTTATCTCAACCCTTAGCCCACTTGACAGATGGAGAAACTGAAGCCTAGACAGGCCGAGGAGCAACTATAGCTGCACACCCAAAAGTCCAATTCCCTACGTAGCATTCAAGGCCTCCGCTGCTTTTCCAGGCACTGCCTGTTCCAGGCCCTTTCAGTGTCCACATCTTGTGCACACTGTTCCCTTCACCTGGGTCACTCTTCTCATCTCCTTTTGGCCTGTTAAATTTATTTTTGGAGGACTTACTCCATATCACCTCTGTGGGAAAGCCCCACCAAACTGCACCAGAGCAGGTCATTCTGAACTTGACCAGGAACCCCTTCTGGATCTGACTGTGTATAGGGTGCTGGGACTGTAGCAGTGAGGAATCCCGGTGGCCCTCCATAGTGTCCCCACAACCCGGCACTCACAGCCTGGCTTGGGACCTGCTGATCAGGTCCAGCGTAGTCATGCTTCCCACAAAGGAAGGCCCTGAGCATGGGGGTTATGCTGTGGCCCCTCTACTGGCCCAGACCTAGCCCCAGCATGGATCCTGCCCCTCTACTGGCCCAGACCTAGCCCCAGCATGGATCCTGCCATATGTGGGCTGTTTGTCATCACACCAGACTCATCACTGGCCTCCCTGACTGTTCCTTTCCCCTCATACCTTTTCTCATCCCAGCAGCCAGAAGGATCTTGTAAAAACTTAAGAGTTTTACAAGACAAAGTAAAAGCCAAAGTCTTCATGGTGGCTCACAAGGCCCTGTGTCATCTGGCCCCCGTGACCTCCCTGGTTTCCCCATTGTCTGCTCTGCTCGAGCCTCAGCAGCCTCTTCACTGCCCTGCAAACACACCTGGCACATCCTGCTTCTTCCCAGGATCTTTATATACCCCTCCCTCCCCTGTCTCCTTTCAGGTCTTTGCTCATCTTTTACTGTCTTCCTTACTTTCTGTTCTTCAGCGCCCTCCCCACCTATTTCTTGTTTCAGAACTTTAGCACACACTGACCCCACTGCCTGAAATACCTATCCCTGTCAGCCCCAGCCAACTAACTCCTACCAACCTCATCTTGCCTCAGATGCCACTTTGCCAGGGAGGCCTCAGACCTCCTCCACCCACCACTCCTGGGTTCCCACATCATGACAGGGTCCTTGGATGTCTAAAGGGACCCAAATCCTAGGGAAGGGAGTGATCTGCCCATTGATGAGTGGACAAGATGGCATCCCAATGTATTCTTCTGGCACTAGGATTCAAGACACTGGGGCATTTTACAAGGCACCAAAGCCTTGGAGAGGGAGGGTGCATCTCAATTCACAGAGAGGTAGGGAGCCAGGTCCGCACCTCTCTACTATGAGTGGCCTGTGACCTGGTCAGGCAGTGTTACCCACATTGTAGGGTTTTCCACCAGGTTTTGGTTTCTTTGTGGACTGGTCATAGAGTGGCAATGTTCTCAGCCCTACTGAGCACACATGAGGTGCTTTGCTTATACATGATCCCAGAGACTTGCACTGGCCCCAAAACACAGGGATGGCTATTTGCCCCCATTTTACAGATGGGGCAACTGAGGGTCCAAGGGTTAGAGACTTGGTCAAGGTTACAGCCACAATGAAAGCTGGTTCTGCCCTCCTCATCCTTTTTCCTTGCATTCAAGGCCTGGGGCAGTGTAGGTGGGGCTCAAGCATCCTCCTGCCTGCCCCCCATCCCTCTGGCCAGTCAATGTTATGATGTTATCGCAGCTGATTTAATTTCAAAGACAGATTGAGCTGTGGTGGGTGGGGGAGCAGTTACTCAAAACCATCTGCCCTGTTGTCATGGGAATGGGCTCTCAGCAATTGTTCAGGGGCTGAATCCAGATAAGGGCATGGAGGGGGCTGGAGAGGACTGCGTGAACAGAGTGGGGATGGGTGGGACAATGGCGGAGCAGGGAAAGACATGGAAGAAAGGAAAGACTCAGAAAAAGAGGTAAGGGCACAGAGACATGAGGGAACCGAGATGAGGGCCCCGGGAGACAGGGCAAATGTGACCAAATGAAGAGACTTGGAGAAACAGAAAAACACCTGGACATAGCTACGGAATGGATGCCAATCACAGTCTCAGAGCAAATTCGGTGGGTGGAACAAAGGGTGAAAGGGATGCCTTGCCTGCCCACAGCTCTCTTGGCCACAGACCCCCACACTAACTCCAGACACCATGCTAAGCCATGGCTTCTCACAGCAGTGCTCCTACTGGGACAGGTCTTGGGGGAACATTCAGACCTCATCTGGTTCTTCTGCCACAACAGGATCGCAGATCCCAGTGTTTCTCCCTGGGTCAAGCTCAGCTCAGGGTTGGGACAATAACTGTTTCTGCCAAACAGCAGCCAGCACCCTTGATCTGGCTTTTAGGAAAATCACATCATCAAAACTTGCCAAGACAACATGGGCCTCATCTTGAAGAGAGAGGGGAGGGGCTGAGCATCTACATTGTGCTTTGTCTACCAAACATCCGTGCCTCCAGACAGCCCTCCCCATTTTACAAGACAGGAACTTGGAAAAAGAGCCCCTACTGTAACATATTTGTCCATCACCTCTTGTGGGACAGGGCTTGAAAGGTACTGGGACAGCAATATAGGGGCTTTGTTCTGTTGGACCCCACCACCCATGCCCCACCTTCCCCAAGCTCAGGGCCTGGCTCGCCTCAGCCCTATCCCCAAGATGCCCTGGTTCTGTTCTCACAGACAAAGCCTTAGCGCATCCCCCAGTTGGCCTGTGAGTCTTCGCAGATGCTGTCCTGTCCCAGCCAGATGGGGGAAGGGAGCACCAATTCAGCAATTTTAAGACAGCTGCTTCTGATGGCACACCACAACCCCCAACTCCCCAGTCAGCCACCTGTATGGCCCCCATGATTGTCCTCCATATGCTGTCTGCCATTGTCTGGTCCTACTTCTGCATCAGGCCAACAGTATTATGTGCCAACACTACTGTCCAGTGCCCAGCTCAGAAAGTAGTACATATTGGGGCCTTAGGAATGCTGACATGTCCACTTCCACCTCAGCAGCAGTAGGCTCAGACTTCAGATCTGGACATTCGCTGTATGCTTGATGACTCTGGCCTCCCTCAGGCATCTCACAATGACCCAGGGAGCTCCCACTGTGGACCTCTGCCCCAGCCTCCTCCCTGGGCTCCAGGCTACCAGCACCAACCTGCCTGAAGTGGCCCTCTATGGACAACTTCAGTGCTCCTCTGACTTTGTGACTCCCCTGCTCCAGCCCTCAGATAAAGCTGAGATACTTTCCTTCTAGATTTATTCATTCTACAGTCATTCATTACTACATTTGCATTTCTAGTAGTACAAAGTCCAAACTTCCCAAAGCAGCTCACAGGATACTATTAAAATCCCCTTTGAATTCAAACAAATTGGACTAGTATGCCCTCAGGTGGAAACCTCCAAACTATGCTCAAAGACCCAGGACAAAGTTCCAATACTCACCAAGACCCCAGGCTCCCAGCCTCATCCTTCACTATCTCCCACCTCCCTCTTTTATTTTTCAATGGGTGATTAATTGATTATGATAAAATACACATAACAATAACACATATGTAAAATACACATAAAAGGACAGCAATAGAAGAATTAGGAAAGATCACCAGAGCAAAGGTGTCTTTAGAGACCAGGGCTAAGATCATCCATCCCCTTGTATTCCTAATTATTATGTATGGATGCAAAAGTTGGATAGTGAAGAAGGCTAGTGGGAAAAAAATGGATTCCTTTGAAATATGAAGGAGAGCTCTACAGATACCCTGGACCTCCAGAAAGATGAACAAATGGGTCCTAGAGCAAATTAAACCTGAAACATCGCTGAAGGCAAAAATAACAAAACTGAAGCTGTCCACTTCAGCTACATCATTCTAATTTCTGCTTATATGAACTTGACTCCTTTAGGGACCTCATATAAGTGGAATTATACAATATTTGTCCTTCTGTTAGGCTTCTATTTATTGCTTGGACTTGCCCTGCTCTTTCTTGACTTAAGTGGGCAGGCATTTTCACCCACAATGGGTAGGCATGATTGTGGGTGATTGCAGGCAAAGTTGACCCCACCCAGAAGAGGAAAGGAGTGAGAAGCAATATTTGGCAACAGCCTTGAAAACTTCTAGTGCCCTTTATGTACATGGCAATTCTATATGGACAAGTTTGTGAGAATTCTAAAATTATTTTTCAGCTTGTGCTTATTATAACAAATTAAAAATGTATAGAAGAATGTAAAATAAAAATACCCTCACAGACACACCCAATACTTGGCTCCCTAGATATTTCACTGGAGGAGGTTTGCAAAGTATCCTAGCTAACATTTTAGAAAACTTTACTGTGCATGTGTATATTTTTCCTTTTTAACCAAAATGAGCACCATTCCACATGTGTCATGATGCCTCTTGCTTTATCCACATAGCAGTATATTGTGGACGGTTGCTGCCCTCCATGTAACCCCATCTCATAGAAGGGGAGAATGATGCTTCTTGGGGGAAAAGTAACTCAAGTTCACCAGACAGGAAGTAGATGGGTGGGGCCAGATCCCAGGTCATTGGACAACCAGCCTCCTGCTGCCTCCAACCAGGTCTCTTCTCCTAGAAACAGATACCCAGCTGTCCCTGGGGTCTGATGGGAGTTGAGGCTTCAGCTTCATTCCTGTTGGGCTATTTTTGTTACCAAGTCTGTCAGAACCCAAGTAAATAGTGCGGAGATCCACCCCCACACCCACCCCCGCCCACCCCCCCGCCATAGGGTTGTGGGGGGTAGGGTGTACAGATCTCCAGCCTCGGGTGAGATATATACCAGGTTCTGGTAGGAGGGATGAGGTTTAGAGTCAGACAGATGGGGGTCTAGTCAATGGGCAAGTCATCTCACCCCTCTGAGCCTCAGTTTCCTTTTATGCCAAATAATACATTTCTACCCACTACATTTGTCCCTCGCACCAGTGCTGGGGATGGTAGCATGTGATGAGTAATGGTTTGTATGCAATGCCTCCCATGCTCATTTGTCCCCTTTTCTTGTCAGTGTCCATGTGGTTGGGATGAGGGTGAGGGCAGCAGGCTTGCTCCCTACTGCTTCACAGACCACCCCTCTCAGACTTTTCCGGCCTTTGCTCACGCTGCTCCTCACTTCTTCTTCTTCTTTTTTTTTTTTCATTAAACTTTGTTTTAATGGGTCCAAAATTCGGTGACAGATTTTGGTCAAGTTGTTTCCGTTAAAAAGTACTGATTTAAAAAACTAATAACTTAAAAATTGCCACACACACACAAAAACCAAATGGTCCACAAAACATTCTCCTTTCCTTCTGAAGGTTTTACGATGCATTGTAATCATTAACCAGTCCTTTGCTATTAAACTTAAGTGGCCAATTGAGACAAACAGTTCTTATACCATGTTTCCACCACTGATTAAGACTGGGGTGGCAGGTGTTGGGGATAATATTCATTTAGCCTTCTGATCTTTCTGGGCAGACTTGGTGACTTTGCCAGCTCCAGCCGCCTTCTTGTCCACTACTTTGATGACACCAACAGCAACTGTCTGGCTCATGTCACGAACAGCAAAGCGGCCCAGAGGAGAATAGTCAGAGAAGCTCTCAACACACATGGGCTTGCCAGGAACCATATCAACAATGGCAGCATCACCAGATTTCAAAAACTTTGGGCCATCTTCCAGCTTCTTCCCAGAGCAAGGATCAATCTTCTCCTTCAGCTCAGCAAATTTGCAGGCAATATGAGCTGTGTGACAATCCAGAACAAGTGCATAACTGGCACTGATTTGGCATGGATAGTTGAAGATGATCATCTGAGCTGTGAAGCCAGCAGCTTCCATTGGTGGGTCATTTTTGCTATCACCAGCCACATTGCCATGAAGAACATCTTTGACAGACACGTTCTTGACATTGAAGCCCACATTGTCCCCAGGAAGCGCTTCACTCAGATAGTCAAGGTGCATTTCAACAGACTTTACTTCAGTTGTAACGTTGACTGGAGCAAAGGTGAACACCATGCCAGGTTTGAGAACACCAGTCTCCACTCGGCCCACAGGGACAGTACCAATGACACCAATTTTGTAGACATCCTGGAGAGGCAGACGTAGGGGCTTGTTAGTTGGATGAGTTGGTGGCAGGATGCAATCCAGAGCTTCCAGCAGCATGGTTCCACTGGAACTGCCATCTTTATGAGTGATTTCCATCCCTTGAACCACGGCATGTTAGCACTTGGCTCCAGAATGTTGTGACCATTCCAATCAGAAATTGGCACAAATGCTACTGTGTCAGGGTTGTACCCAATTTCCTTTCTTTTTTAAAAAAAATTTTATTGTTATTCAATTACAGTTGTATGCCTTTTCTCCCCATCCCTCCACCCCACCCCAGAAAAACCACCTCCCTCCCCCACCACCACCCTCCCCCTTGATTTTGCCCATGTGTCCTTTATAGTAGTTCCTGTAATCCCATTTCCAGACTGTCCCCTCCCCACTCCTCCCTGGCTATTGTTAGATTGTTCTTAACTTCAATGTCTCTGGTTATATTTTGTTTGCTTTTTTCTTTTGTTGATTATGTTGCAGTTAAAGGTGAGATCATATGGTATTTGTCCCTCACCGCCTGGCTTATTTCACTTAGTATAATGCTCTCCAGTTCCATCCATGCTGTTGCAAAGGGTATAAGCTCCTTCTTTCTCTCTGCTGCATAGAATTCCATTGTGTAAATATACCATAGTTTTTGGATCCACTCATTTGCTGATGGGCACCTAGGTTGCTTCCAGTACTTGGCTATTGTAAAGTGTGCTGCTATGAACATTGGGGTGCATATATTCTTTTGGATTGTTGTTTCAGGGTTCCTAGGGTATAATCCCAGCAGCGGAATTACTGGGTCAAAGGGCAGTTCCATTTTTAGTTTTCTAAGGAAATTCCATACTGTTGTCCACAGCGGCTGCACCAGTCTGCATTCCCACCGACAGTGTACTAGGGTTCCCTTTTCTCCTCATCCTCTCCAACATTTGTTTGTTGGTTTGTTTATGTTGGCCACTCTGACTGGTGTGAGATGGTACCTCATTGTGGTTTTAATTTGCATCTCTCTGATTGCTAGTGATCCTGAGCATCTTTTCATATGTCTCTGGGCCCTCTATATGTCTTCCTTGGCGAAGTGTCTGTTCAAGTCCTTCGCCCATTTTTTCACTGGGTTGTTTGTCTTCCTGGAGTGCAGTTATGTGAGTTCGTTATATATTTTGGAGATCAGCCCCTTGTCTGAGGTATCATTGGCAAATATATTTTCCCATTCTGTTGGTTCTCTTTTCATTTTAACACTGTTTTCTTTAGCCCTGCAGAAGCTTTTTATTTTGATGAGGGCCCATCTGTTTATTCTTTCCTTTATGTCCCTTGCTTTGGGAGTCATATCTGTGAGGATGTTGCTGCGTGGAATGTCTGAGATTTTTCTGCCAATGTTTTCCTCTAGGGCTTATGTGGTGTCACAACTTATATAGGTCTTTTATCCATCTTAAATGTATTTTTGTGTATGGTGTAAGTTGGTGATCGAGTTCCATTTTTTTGCACATAGCTGTCCAACACCATTTGTTGAAGAGGTTGTTTTTGCTCCATTTTATACTCCTGCCTCCTTTGTCAAATATTAATTGACCATAAAGACTTGAGTTTATTTCTGGGATCTCTGTTCTGTTCCATTGTTCTGTATGCCTGTTTTTATGCCAGTACCAGGCTGTTTAGATTACAGTGGCCTTGGAATAGAGTTTGATATCAGGTATTGTGATCCCTCCTGCTTTGTTCTTCTTTCTCAAAATTGCTGCAGCTATTCGAGGTCGTATATGGTTCCATATGAATTTCTGAAATGTTTGTTCTATATCTATGAAATATGTCATGGGTACTCTAATAGGGATTGCATTGAATCTATAAATTGCTTTGGGTAATATGGCCATTTTGATGATGTTAATTCTTCCAATCCATGAGCATGGTACATGCTTCCATTTGTTTGTGTCTTCCTTAATTTCTTTCTTCAGTGTTGTGTAGTTTTCTGAGTACAGGTCTTTCACCTCCTTGGTTAGGTTTATTCCTAGGGACTTTATTTTTCTTGTCGCTATATCAAATGGGATTTTTTTCCTGATTTCTGTTTCTGATGTTTCGTTGTTGGTATACAGGAATGCCTTTGATTTCTGAGTATTGACTTTGTATCCAGCTGTTTTGCCAAATTCATGTGTTAGGTTTAAGAGTTTTTTGTAGAGTCTATAGGATTTTCCATGTACACTATCATGTCATCTACAAACAGTGACAGTTTCATTTCCTCCTTTCCAATTTGGATGCCTTTTATTGCTTTTCCTTGTCTGATAGCTGAGGCTAGGATTTCCAATACTGTGTTGAATAGGAATGGTGAGAGAGGGTATCCTTGTCTTGTTCCTGATCTTAGTGGGAAAGCTCTAAGATTTTGCGAATTGAGTATGATGTTGGGTGTAGGTCTCTCATATATGGCCTTAATATGTTGAAGAGTGCTCCCTCTATTCCCACTTTGCTGAGTGTTTTTATCAGAAATGGGTGCTGTACCTTATCAGATGCTTTTTCCACATCTATTGATATGATCAAGTGGTTTTTGTCTTCCCTTTTGTTTATGTGGTGTATTATGTTTATTGATCTGCAAATATTGTACCATCCTTGCATCCCTCGGATGAATCCCACTTGGTCATGGTGTATCATCTTTTTAATGTATTGCTGGATGCAGATTGCCAATATTTTGTTGAGAATTTTAGTGTCTATGTTCATCAGCAATATTGGCCTAAAGTTTTCTTTCTTCATTGTGCCTTTCTCTGGTTTTGGGATTACGATGATGCTGACTGCATAAAAAGAGTTTGGGAGTCTTCCATCAGTTTGGAATTTTTGAATAGTCTTTGAAGGATAGAGGTTAGCTGTTCCTTAAATTCTTTGTAGAATTTTCCTGTGAAACCATCTGGTCCAGGGCTGTTGTGTGTTGGGAGTTTTTTGATGACTGCTTCAATTTTGTCTGTTGTTATTGGTCTGTTCAGGTTTTCTGCTTCTTCTTCATTCATTTTGGAAGATTATATTTGTCTAGAAATGTGTCCATTTCACTTAGGTTTTCAAATTTCTTGGAACACAGTTCTTCATAGTAATAATTTCTTACAATCCTTTGTATTTCTGTGGTATCAGTTGTAATCTCTCCTCTTTCATTTCTAATTGTGTTTATTTGGATCCTCTCTCTTATTTTCTTGATGAGCCTACTTAAAGGCTTGTCGATTTTGTTTATCTTTTCAAAGAACCAACTCCTGGATTCATTGATCCCTAGAGTTGTGCTTTTAGTCTCTATGTCATGTAACTCTGCTCTGATCTTGGTTATTTCCTTCCTTCTGCTTGCTCTGGGCTGTCTTTGTTGTTGTTCCTCCAGTTCTTGTAGGAGTAGGGTGGGTTGTTTGTTTGAAATGTTTCTATTTTCTTAAGGTAGGCCTGTATTGCTATGAACTTCCCTCTCAGGACTGCCTTTGCTGTGTCCCATAGGTTTTAGGTTGTTGTGAGTTCGTTCTCATTTGTTTCCAGAAAGTTTTTGATTTCTTCCCTAATCTCGTTCTTGACCCATTCATTGCTTAATAGCATGCTATTCAGTCTCCATGATTTTGAGTGTTTGGGTTTTTTTCCTTTGGTGTTGGTTTCTAGTTTCAGTCCCTTGTGGTCAGAGAAAATGTTTGATATGATTTCAATTTTCTTGAAGTTGTTGGGGCTTGCTTTGTGTCCTATCATGTGGTCTATCTTTGAAAAAGTTCCATGTACACTTGAAAAGAATATGTATTTTGCTTCTTTGGGATGAAAAGCTCTATGTATATCAGTTAAGTCATTTCCTCTAGGGTATTGCGTCATGACACAATATCCTTGTTGATATTTTGTTTGGAAGATCTGTCCATTTTTGACAGTGGGGTGTTAAAGTCCCCTACTATAATTGTGTTGCTGTCAATATCTTTCTTGAAGTCCTCCAAGATTTTCTTTATGTATTTGGTGCTCCTATTCTGGGTGCATATATATTTACAATGTTTATGTCTTCTTGGTGGATTCTTCTTTTGACTATTATGAAGTGACCTTCTGGGTCTCTCTTTATGGCCCTTCTTTTGAAGTCTATTTTGTCTGATATGAGTATTGCTACTCCTGCCTTTTTTCCTGTCTATTTCGCTTGGAAAATTTGTTTCCAGCCCTTCACTTTCAGTCTATGTAGGTCTTTTGTCCTGAAGTGGGTCTCTTGTAGGCAGCATATGTGTGGGTCATGTTTTCTTATCCATTCAGCTATTCTATGTCTTTTGATTGGAGCATTTAATCCATTTACCTTTAAGGTTATTATCGATAGGTAGTTATTCATTGCCATTTTTTCATACCTGTGTTCCTCTGTCTTTCTCCTTTCCTTCCTTTCCTTAAGCAGTCCCTTTAGCATCTCTTGCAGAGCAGGTTTGGTGGAGCTGTATTCTTTTAGACTTCTTTTGTCTGGGAAGCTCTTTATTTGGCCTTCTATCTTGATTGAGAGCTTTGCTGGGTAAAGTATCCATGGTTGCAGGCCTCTGGTTCTCATTAGTCAGAATATTTTTTGCCATTCTCTTCTGGCTTCGAGCATTTCCATTGAGAAGTTAGTTGCTAACCTTATTTGGGCTCCCTTGTATGTTACTTCTTGTTTCTCCCTTGCTGCCTTTAAGATCCTGTCTTTGTGTTGGAATTTTGCCATTTTAATTATTATGTGTCTTGCAGTGGGCCTCCATGGGTTCCTCTTGCTTGGGACTCTCTGTGTTTCCTGGATTTATGTGACTTTTTCTCTTATCAGATTAGGGAAATTTTCCATCATTACTTTTTCAAACATGTTTTCTATCCCTTGTTCTTCCTCTTCTCCTTCTGGCATCCCTATTATATGGATATTATTATGTTTCATGTTGTCCTGCATTTCCCTTAATCCCTCTTCATTCTTTCTGAGCCTCTTTTCCTTTTCTTGCTCTTTCTGGGTGTTTTTTTCTACCTGTCCTGTAACTCACTGATTCGATTCTCTGCTTCATCAAGTCTGCTTTTGATTCAATCTACTATGTTTTTCAGTTCAGAAATTATATTCTTCATTTCCTCTTGGCCCTTGTTGATAGTTTATATTTCTGTTTTCATGTTGATATAGTTTGCAGTGAATTCATTGTAATTTCCCTGTAGTTTGTGGTAGTTCTCTGTGAGCTTCCTGATAACCATTGCTTTGAACTCAACATCTGATAGTTGACTTGCCTCTTTTTCAGTTAGCATTCTTTCTGAGGCTTCCTCCTTTGCTTTCATTTGGGGATTGTTTCTTTGTCTTCCCATTGTTTGTGAGACTCTTCTTGTTAGCCTCTGCTTCTTAAATTGATCTGTTCTGACTCCTTGGGTTTGTGGTATGAACTTCTATGGTTGAATGCCAGTGGGATATAGTGGTTACATCTCCTTAATATCCTGTGCTCACTGGTCTTGAGCTGACATTTATGGGTCTAACAGGGTCTAACTCTGGTCTTTTCATAGCTGCAGGTTTTATTGTCTCAGCTGTGGAAAAAGGAGAGAAAGAAGGAAAAAGAAGGTGAAGGGTAGGAGGGGGAAAAAGGAATAGAAAAGGAATGGAAGGAAGGAGGGAAGAAGGAATAAAAAACGATCGGAGGAAAGATATGAAGAAGGAATTTTATCAAAAATTGAAACAAAAAAATAAATAAAATAAGGCAGGAAGAAGGAATAAAAAAGGTAAAGGATGGAAGGAAGAAGGAATAAAAAAGAAAGAAGGACAGAAAGGAAGAAGGAATTTAGGGCGAAAGGAGAAAAAAAAAAGAGAGAGAGAGAGAAAAGAAAAAATAATATTCTTCTGCTGGCTTTAAACCGGTCAGGTTAGTTCTGTTGGTCTCCCTGTCTGTGAAACGGGAGGGGGTGGTTGGAGGGATTGGTTTCACTTTTCTCCCTTCCTGAGCCACACTCTTCGCTGTTGTTCAGCCTCCAGTCCAGTTCTTTAGGGTCCTTCTGCTCCCCCCTAGGCCTTTAGTTCACCAGTTGTGCTGTCCCTGAGTTGCACCAATTGGGGGCAACTCACACTCCACCTTCTTGCTCTTTACTCTCTTAGATGCTAGGGCCTCTGGGTGCTCCTTCAGGGTAGTTCAGCCCCCTACTGGGTGAAGTCTTTCCAAGGACTGCAGTCTCCCCTAGCCCTGCAGCTCCGCTGTGCTGGGGGTTCTGCCTTCCTCCTAGAGAGCGAGCAGGCCCTGCAGGGCTCTGTGCACAGGGGCTCGGTGGGAGTTGTTCAGAACGGGTGCTTTTAGATGTTGTCGCCTGTGGGCAGTCAGGCCGTTGATCCCGTTGCGTGGGGGATCCCCAGCTTTGGGCTTGTGTGCGGGGCAGCCAGCCGCTGATCTGGGTGAGCACCCTCTCAAGGTTTCAGTTGTGGGCGCCCACTCGGGGTTCAGGTGCCGGCGCCCAGGCTGCTGATCTAGGTGCGTGCCCACCTAAGCGCTTTGGGTCTGTGCGCCCAGGCAGCCAGCCACTGATCAGGTTGGGAGCCCACCCGGGGTTTCAGTTGTGGGCATCCAGGCCGCTGATCGAGGTGCGCGCCCACCTGGCATTTCAGGTGTGGGCCCCAGGCCACTGATTGGTGTATGTGCCCACTGGGGTGCTTTGGGCCTGTGTGCCTAGGCAGCCGGGCCACTGATCAGGGTGCTTGCCCACCCGGGGTTTCTGTTGTGGGCGCCCAGTCGCTGATCTGGGTGTGTGCCAACCAGGCTTCAGGTGTGTGCTGGGGCTGCTTATCCCGCGTTCAGAGTCCAGGGGCTGAGGGGGGAGGGGTGCAAGAGGCCACTGCTGCTGCGGAGAATTCTCTACCTAGCCACTGAGTGCCTCTATTATCTCTTTTTCTTTTCGAGAAATTCTTCCTATTCAAGCCCCTCTGGTCCAAACAAGCACCTGACTTCTCACACAGCCCAGCCTGGCTCTCTCCCAAGAATCCTGCAGGAGACCCTGTGCCCGGGCGGGGGCTTCAGCCGCCCTGGTCCCCACGCTGGTCCCAGGGACCTTATTGTCCTTAAGCACTCTTCTTACCATCTGATCTTTCAATGTCCTCTATCTTTGGTCTCCAATCTTCATATATGCTGGAATACCGTTGGCTGTTCGCTCTGTTCCTCAGATCAGCTTGGCGTCACTGGTGCTGAAGGGAAGTGGACTCTGCTCCCACCTATCTTGCCACCATCTTCGAGACCTCCCAATTTTCTTAATGTAGGTGCTGACTTCTTTAACAATTTCCTCCTAACTCTTCTGGCTGTAGGGCGGCTCAGTAGAATCCATTTTGTTAACACATCAGCTGTTTTACAGCAGTTGTGTAAGCCAGAAGGGCATGCTCACGGGTCTGCCCATTCTTGGAGATACCTGCTTCAAACTCAACAACACCAGGAGCAACAATCAGGACAGCACAGTCAGCCTGAGATGTCCCTGTAATCATGTTCTTGATAAAAAGTCTCTGTGTCCTGGGGCATCAATGATGGTCACATAATGCTTGCTAGTTTCAAATTTCCACAGGGAGATACCAATGGTGATACCACACTCACGTTCAGCTTTCGGCTTATCCAAGACCCAGGCATACTTGAAGGAGCCCTTCCCCATCTTAGCAGCCTCCTTCTCAAATTTTTTGATGATTCTTTTGTCTATCACACTACATTTGTAGATCAGATGGCCAGTAGTGGTAGTCTTGCCGGAATCTACATGTCCAATAACCACAATGTTGATGTGAGTCTTTTCCCCTTCCATTTTGGCTTTGATTTAGTGGTCGTTTTCTCTACACCTGCATTCTGGTGGCAAACCCGTTGTGAAAAAAAAAGCTGCTCCTCACGTCTAAACCATCTTTTATTTTGCAATTCAGAGCCTTCACTTTCTTTAGGATTTCTTGGGGAAGAAGCCTATATTTGTTTCCTATGGCTGCTGTAACAAATTACCACAAAGTTAGTAGCTTAAAACAACACACATTAATTCTCTTACAGTTCTGGAAGCCAGAATTACACAATGGGTCTTATTGGGCTTTCAACACTGGTTAAAACCAGTGTCTACATGTGTGGCATGTGGCATCAAGGTGTTGGCAGAGCTGTGTTCCTTCTGGAGAATCTGGGGGAGATTCTGACTCCGTGTCCTAGAGACTTCCTGCAGTCCTTCACTAGTGGCTCCATCCTTCATCTTGAGAGCCAGCAGTGTAACATCTCCAATGTCTCTAACTCCTACCCTCCTGCTTTCCTCTTATAAAAACCCTTGTGATTATATTGGGCTTTCCTGTATAATTCAGGATGATCTTTCCATCTCACACCTTTAACTTAATTACATCTACAGATTTCCTTTACTCTTGCAGAGTTACTGCTTAGAGTTCCATCTAAGCTAATATACCTGTTTTGGGGATTAGGAAGTGGACGTCTTTGGGGGCCATTATTCAGCCCACCACAAGGCCTTTATTCTTTTTTAAAAGATGTTATTTATTTATCTTTACAGAGAGGGGAATGGAGGAAGAAAGAGAGGGAGAGAATATCTATGTGTTAGAGAAACATCAATCGGCTGCCTCTCAAATGTCCCCAACTGGGGACCCAGCATGCAACCCAGGCACATGCCCTGACTGGGAATTAAACTGGTGACCCTTTGATTTGCAGGGCAATGCCCAACCACTGAGCCACACCAGTCAGGGCCCACCACAGGATTTTTAGAGAGAATGGGGGTCAGAGAGACTGGTATAACAGCTCATGGTCATCTGCTTCTCAAATGACCTCCTATCTGGAAGGCACTTGAATACCTTGATCCCTGGGACAGGACCTAGGTTCAACTCTGATCCCCTGAAGGGAAGCCCAGTGGGAGGAGGGTAGGCTGTGTCTCAGATCCAAATAAAGGAGAAGAAATCAGGAGGTCATGGCTGGGAGCTAGGATTAGGGAGTAGTACCTGCAAGGTGGGGTTAAAACCAGTGTCTACATGTGTGGCAAAGCTGGGAGGCAGCTGTCAGGGTCCTGGACGTGCTCAGCCCCTCTTGCTGGAGAACCTAGGCCAGTCTCTCTTCTTGTCTTGACTTGCCTCTCCAGCTGTCAAAGCTCTCCCTCTCCTCTTCCCAAGGCTGTGTTCTCTGTTCCAGAGCCCCTGACATCTTATCCATTGAATGGCATTAGTCTCCCCCTCCAGTGAACCCAATGAATGGTCTGGGCACAGGTCCCTGGGAAAGCTAAGGATCACAGTGCATAGCTTGTCCTTGGTGGTTGTCCTAGGATGCCAATAGACCGTGGGCTGTCCACAGGGGCAGTTTACATTTGTTTTGAGAAAAAGTTTCATTACAGCCTCCATTGGCATCTCAGAGGGCTCTGGGGTGCACCCAAGGTTGAGCATGACCTCAGATGACGTATCTGAGCCCCCCATCTCCCTCTTTCCCCACCAAGGCTACCTGGCTCCATGTTCCCTGCACCTGATCCTCCCTGATTTGGTGGGGTTTGGCCCCCAGAACTGGCCTCCCCTCCATGGGTCCTGGGAGGCATGGGAGCCAAGCAGTGCTGGGCTAAGGCCGCCAACCACACTGAGCTGTCACACCCCCAAAGCAGGAACCTGGTACCACCAGCCACTTGAGCCCTCAGGCACCGTGGTTATTGCGGTCACCAGAGCAGCCAGTCAGGAAACCCCTGGGGTCGTGGAGTTCTGGATGACAGTAAGGGTACATACAAGCTATCTTCTCTCCATATGATTGAGCTGCTCTCCACCCCTTGAATCCTCACCATATCTACACAGCCTCCCTGCCATCATATCTCTGGCCATGCAGCTCCTACCCCCAGTGTCCTTCCAACCCTTCTCCATCAAGGCCAAATGGAGACTTGGCCTTCTTTTGGTTCATCCCATTTTCCCCTCTTTTGGTTCATCCCATTTTCCCCTCTTTTGGAACCACAGAAATCAGTCTCTCTCCATTTGATATTTCTGAATATCTTCCACCTGGCATGCTAGCAGCCAGTGCCTTGAGGGCAGGGACATTCTCTGCTCTGCCTTTTAGGACCAGAGGAAGCCA
Source organism: Desmodus rotundus (assembly GCF_022682495.2). NCBI lineage: Eukaryota > Metazoa > Chordata > Mammalia > Chiroptera > Phyllostomidae > Desmodus > Desmodus rotundus. Next base: position 57,607,646 of record NC_071396.1, read on the forward strand.
GCAGCAGTGGCTCAGCCGTAACTACTCAGTAGGAAAAGTGTTTTTCTGCACAGCTAAAAGTGACAAGACAGGTGTCCCAAGGATTCCTGTGGTACCAGATGGGGAGGATGGAGCTGGGTCTTGCCCCTTCCCCATCCTGCTGTTTCCCATGTGGCCTTCCTGAAATCTGGGCCTTTGAAAGAATGCTTTTTGGAAAGGAAAGCAAGGGCATTTATTACAAAAGACTGATTCCGACACTTGTTTTAAATTGATATTTGATTAAAGAGTTAATTATTAATTAAGCTTATCAATTGCCTGCCAGGTGCTGGCTGAGAAAGGCTGGCTTGAACTACCCACAGCACCTGCACTTCTTGCAGAAGTGGGTCAACAGCACCATCTTTGTTCACACTAGTTCAGTTGCTGACTTAGCTGCCAATGGTCTGGCGCTTCTCCCCACAGGAGATTCAGGAGTGTTGCTGATGTCCAGTTGGTGATAACACTCCTGATGCCCAGGAGCATTAGCTCCCCCAGGGCTGGTGGGTTTCGGTGCTTTCCATGGCAGCCACTGACTCCAGGCACTGACTCCTCAGTCTTATTTCCACCTTGGGCTTCAGGTCATGAATCTGCTGGGCTACATCCTGGTGCCTCACCTTGAATGGGCCACTGGTGCCATTCACTTCCCATGCCGAAAGTGGACTTGGCATCTTCCTCCCCACAGCTGACCTCCAACCTGCACCCTTGCCCCCAACCTGCACCCCTGCCCAGGGGTGGTCCCTCTAGCCATTCAATTGCCCACTCAGGCATCTGGGAATCATTCTCAGTATCTTCCTCTCTGTGCCTATTATACCACCCTGGTCTAAGCCTGAAGGAAGCAAGAAAGCAAGGCCAGTGAAGGTCTGGGGAGAGCATTTCCACATGGAACACTGCAAGTGCAAGGGCCCTGAGTCACTAGCCTTCTCTAAAAAGCAAAGAAGGCCCTGAGCTAAATGGAGTGAGGAGTGGTTGAAGATGTAGGAAGGGATTGGATCCTAGGTCTTTCTCAGGGCTGTGTTATTTGCTGGGTGGATGGGAAGCTATTGGAATATTCAGAGCAAAGGAGGGGTTCACTTATGTTTTCAAGGGATTGCTCTGGCTGCTTTGTGGAGGAGACTGTTGGGGTGTAGAAGTGGAGGCAAGGAGACTGAGAGGAGGCTGTGGCAGCTCCCCAGGTGAGAGTATGGTGACTTGGATCAGAGGGATAGTAATGGAGGTGGTACAATTGGTAGAATGCTTGGAAGATCAAACTGTAAAGCTCTATTGATGGACTGGATATGGGGTAAGAGAAATGAGTCAAAGGTGACTCCATGTTCTCTGGCATGATAAAATGGAGCTACTATTCATTGAATAGGGAAATACTGCAGGGTTGAGGGACAGGGCTGCTCAAATTTGTAGAGGAAAATCAGTAGTTGGGTTTAAAGTACTTTGAGCTTGACAGGCACAACAGACAGCCAAGTAAGAGATGCCCAGTAACCACTGAGATCTGGGGCTCAGTGAGAAGGTCAGGACCAGGCTGGTAGATTGAGATCTATCAGTATATGCAATGATATTTAAAGGCCTGAGAATGGAAGAGGTCACCAGGGAGTAAGCAGAGATGGAGAGAGTCCAAGGACACTCAGAAGCCAGAGAGAGAAGGAGCAGTTTCCATTTCAGTTCACTTTGCTTTTTTTTCACCTTTTTTTTCCAGTAGGAATTACCTGGTTACAAGGGACAGAGATCAATCCTTGTTAATGTAAGAGGGAGAAGCACTATTGAATGGGTACAGCCTAGGTGAAAGAAAAAAGAAATCCCAAGACTTTTGGGAAGTTTAGGAAGCTGGGCAACTCCTGGATCAAAGAGTGGTCCCTTTGGACCGCTGCCATTGGAACTGATCAGCTTCAACAGTGTTCCATCATTGTGTGGGTCCACTCAGTGTCAATTGGCCAAGCATGTGTGGAGGATGGTGGGCACTGTCACTGTCACTACCACTGCCATCACTATACCACTAACAATGGACCACCCCCTTTGCTATCACCAGCACCTAAACACCATCACCAGACATTCACGACTATTTCATTTACTTACTCAAGAAATCTTTGTGGGTCTGCTACACGACAGGAAGAATGCTGGTGTTTGTTGATACCATGATGAGGAATGAGCATTCGCACTTGTAAGTGGATTAAATCTAGTGAGGGAGAAGTATTATCAAATAGTCATAAAAGAAAGACTACAACTCAGAAAGATGACACAGGAGACAAATAAGATGCTGGAAAGAGTCTGTAGAGGGATTTGACCCAGTTAGGAAGGTGAGAGAAAGCCTCTCTGAGATCAGAAAGGCAAGTGTGAGTTCATTAGGAGAGGGAAAATTGCATCAGGCAGAGGGACCTGCATGTGAAAAGTCTCTGTGGCAAGAGGGAGGTATGAGAACAAGGGGCTGAGAGAAGACCATCGTGGTTGAAGGGAGAGAATAAAAAGCATGGTGGCAGGGACAGGATAGTGTGCAGGGTCTGCCATGAGTGTTGTCACCTTGATCTTAAGAACAATGGGAAGTCATGGAAGGCTTGAAAGAAGAAGATGCCTCATTGGATTTGTATTGTGGAAAGACCATCCAACAATAGTGTGGAAAGAAGAAATCAAGGGGCCAACACAGTAGCAGAGAGACCAGTTAGGAGGATATTGCAGTCATCCTGGTGGAAGGTTGGGGTGGAGATAGAGAGAAGATGGATTCAACAGCTGTTTGGGAAGTGAAATCCCAAAGGACTTTATGGTGGACCAAATATCTGATTAAAGGAAAGGGGACTGTTGAGGCAGATTCCCAGATTTTGGGTCTAAGTATTAGAATGAATTGTGGGGCTGTTCACTGAGATAGCGAAGAGTACCAGTTCAAATTTGGACTTGATAGGTATGAGATGCCTTTGAGACCCCTGAGATATTTCAGTTGGGCAGTTGAATCCATGGATCTGGACTCAGAGGGTAACTTAGATCTGTGAATACACTTTTGAGATCATCTGCAGATAAGTAGTAAATGAAAAGAGGGAGAGAGAAGAAAATGACAGGGCCTGAGCCTCCAACATTAATGCCAGGCACAGGAGATTAAGCCTTCAGAGTAACACAGAGCAGGAGCTTCCAGAGGGACAAGAAGAAGGAGAGGAGGGTGTTGGAGAAAAAGGGAGCAGGTAACCATGCTGACCACAAAAATGTTGAATAAGGTCTAGAGAATATTCAATGGCTTGGGCAATGCAGAAGACATTGTTGATCTCATTGAAAACTACTATGGAGATGGAGAAGTCAGGCTGGGATGGGGCTGGGGGCGTTGATGGAATGGGACAGTGAATATAGATATAGACAGCACTCTATCAATTGATATCTCACAAGTTAGCTGGCTGTGAGAGGGAGCAGAGAAGTGTAGGAGTAGCTAGAGTGGAATGAACAGTTGTATTAGTAAGAATGAATTTAATTATGCTGAAGTAACAAATCCCAAATTTTCATGGCTTAATGCAATAAATGCTACATGCCTCATTCTTATCTGTGGGGGTCTGGGGGCCTCTGATCCACACAGTCATGTAGGGATGCAGATCAATAGTGGACCATCAGTTTGTAGTGGCACTATCTAGAGCACCTGCCTTCTTAGTTGCTATGGCACAGAAAAAGAATCTGAACTATCTTCTTTAAAAAAATATTTATTATGAAGTTTGTCAAACATCAGTAAAATCAAAGAGAGTGATATCTTGCTCCTCCTTATACCTATCACACAGCTTCAACAATTAGAAGCATATGACCAATCTTATTTCATTTATATCCTTCACTCTTCCAACCTTGGACTATTTTGAAGCAAACCCCTGACATCATATTTCATTCATAAAATATAATAAATTCTTTAAAAACATAATCACAATACCTGTATTTATATAAAAAGCAATAAATCTTATCACCATCACACATCTGCACATTATTCAAATTTCCCTGATTATTTTTTATTTGTTCAAAACAGCTTTCAAACAAGATCCATACATTGCATTTGAATATGTCTTTTTAAGCTCTTAAGTTTACAAATTCCCCATCCCTTTGTTTTTCTTTCCAATTCATCTGCTGAAAAAAACTGGTATTTTTTTTTCCATTTTATATTTTCCAAATGCATTCCTGTAGTGTCATTTAATACGTTCCTGTGAGCCCTGGGTTCTCCTGAAGGCCTACAGACTTGAGATAGGTATTAGAGGCTTGGTCAGATTCAGGCAAGAGATTTTGGCAAGGATACTGCAGAGATGGCTTTGTGTACTTCCTATGGTATCAATTTAGGAGACACATAATGTCTCACTTCCTTTTTGTGAAATTAAGGTTTACCAATGTTTCAGGAGTTCTTAGCCTGATGCGTCCTTTATATAAGATGCCCCATTGGCTTTTCACCAATTATTTTGGCAACCACTAATGATCTTCCCTTACTCCATTATTAGGGGTTCAAGGTGGTGACATTCCCTCATCAAGTAGTTATACAGAGAAATAATTCATACAGGAAATGGAGGATAAATGGTTGTTGTTTACTTTTATTTTTTAAAAAAACATTGGAATAAGTTGGTTCCAGAAATCCCAACATTGACCAATAAGATTTTTAGCTACCCGTACGTACATGTGGAGTTTTAACATCTTTGTTGTATTTCAGTCTATCGCAGAGTTTTCTGATGTTCAAATTGTCCCATCTCTGGCCAGTGTGAGAGCTGGGGCAAGTTAGCTCATCAGTCCTCTTTTCATGACCCCACAGACTTTGAGCACTCCCCCTGCATTATGTATCAGCTATTGTAAGCTCATCTTGAATATTGTCTGCTCCAGACCTGGAACCATACACATATCCAGTGAATCCTGGCTCCTTTTTGTAGGGCATGGTATTTAAAGACCAGGAGAATGGAGGACTGCAGGGGGCCTAAAATGTAGAGGAGAAATATGAAATATTTGGCTATGAAGGGCTGAGGATGCTTCAGATTCAGTGTGAAGAAAACAGCTGCATGAGAGAACCAAGATGGCGGCATCGGTAGACACACTGCGCATCCTCGCACAACCAGAACTGACAGAAAATCGAATGGCAAGGAAGTCCAACACCAAGGAAATAAAAAAAATAAACATTCATCCAGACCGGTAGGAGGAGCGGAGACAGGCACCTGGGTGGAGAGGACTCGCGTGGCTGTGGCGGGACCTAGACTGGCAGAGTGTGGGACGAACGGGGCAGGCAGTCTGACCACTAGCAGACCCTGCGGCCCTACAGTCGCGCACGGATAGGACTCAGAGTGTAGGAGAATGGGGCAGGCAGAGCTACGGGTAGCACCCCGCGGCCCCACATTCGTGCACAGATAAACGGGACAAAAAGCGGGGAGCAAAGCAGACTGCGCAACCCAGGGCTCCAGCGCAGGAAAATAAAGCCTCAAACCTCTGATTGAAGACACCCATGGGGGTTGGGGCGGCAGCAGAAGAGACTCCCAGCCTCACAGGAGAGGTCGTTGGAGAGACCCACAGGGACCTAGAGAGTGCACAAGCCCACCCACTCAGGAACCAGCACCAGAGGGGCCCAGTTTGATTGTGGGTAACAGAGTGAAAGATTGAGATCCGGAGGAGAGTGAAGCGGACGCCACTGCTCCCTCTCGGCCCCTCCCCCATGTACAATGTCACAGCTCATTGACCAGCATTACCCCACCCTGGTAAACACCTAAGGCTCCGCCCTTGTATGTACCAGGCGCACCAAGACAAAAACAAACAAGCAAACAAAAAAAAAAACAAATGGCCCAAATGACAGAACACTTCAAAGCTCCAGAAAAAAATACAACTAAGCAAGGAAGAGATAGCCAACCTATCGGATGCACAGTTCAAAACACTGGTTATTAAGACGCTCACAGAATTGGTTGAATTTGTTCGCAAACTAGATGAAACAATGAAGCCTATGCTAAGACAAACAAAGGAAAATGTCCAGGGAATCAATAGTGATGCGAAGGAAACTGGGACTCAAATCAACGGTGTGGACCACAAGGAAGAAAGAAACATCCAACCAGAAAAGAATGAAGAAACAAGAATTCGGAAACATGAGGAGAGGCTTAGGAACCTCCAGGACATCTTGAAACGTTCCAATATCCGAATTATAGGGGTGACAGAAGGAGAAGAGGAAGAACAAAAAATTGAAAACTTATTTGAACAAATAATGAAGGAGAACTTCCCTAATATGGCAAAGGAAATAGACTTCCGGGAAGTCCAGGAAGCTCAGAGAGTCCCAAAGAAGCTGGACCCAAGGAGGAACATACCAAGGCACGTCATAATTACATTAGCCAAGATGAAACAGAAGGAGAGAATCTTAGAAGCAGCAAGAGAAAAGAAGACAGTTACCTACAAAGGGGTTCCCATAAGACTGTCAGCTGATTTCTCCAGAGACCTTACAGGCAAGAAGGGACTGGCAAGAAGTATTCCAAGTCATGAAAGGCAAGGACCTACATCCAAGATTACTGTATCCAGCAAAGCTATCATTTAGAATGGAAGGGCAGATAAAGTGCTTCTCAGATAAGGTCAAGTTAAAGAAGTTCACCATCACCAAGCCCTTATTATATGAAATGTTAAAGGGAGTTACCTAAGAAAAAGAAGATAAAAAATAGGAACAGTAAAAATGACAGCAAACTCACAGTTATTAACGATCACATCTAAAACAAAAACAAGAGCAAACTAGGCAAACAAGTAGAACAGGAACAGAACCATAGAGATGGAGATCACATGGAGGGTTGTCAATAGGGGAGTGGGAGGGGGAGAGGGGAGGAAGGTACAGAGAATAAGTAGCATAAATGATAGGTGGAAACTAGACAGGGGGAGGGTAAGAATAGTGTAGGAAATGTAGAAGCCAAAGAACTTATAAGTATGACCCATGGACATGAACTATAGGGGGGGAATGTGGAAGAGAGGGGGTGGGCAGGATGGAGTGGAGTGAGGGGGGTGGGAAATGGGACAACTGTAATAGCATAATCAATAAATATTAAAAAAAAGAAAACAGCTGCATGAAAAAGGAAGTGTGTGTGTGTGAGAGAGAAAGGGAAAGAGAGAGAAAAAAATGGTTGACAATACAAAGGTTTTAGAAATGAGGGGTATACTGGATTCAAGGTACAGGTGGATAGATCAGCCTTGGGTGGAAGTGATAATTCTTCTATTGCAACAGCAGAGAAGGAAGATGGATACATGTGTGCTTGGTCACAGGAAGATGAAGGACTTCTTGTGACTTCTCTTTTTTTTTCCTGTAAAATTGGAGATGAAGACATTTTCTCAGAATAAAATGAGAGAGGAGAGCCAGGAAAAAGGTGGAGTTTGGGAACTGTGAAGTTTTGAAATGACTGTTTAAAGAGTTGGGGGGTAGGTTGGCCAAAGAAGCATGATAGGTGCCACATTGCTGGGCAGGGTTCAGGGCCTTTGGAGCTGGTAATCATGAACCCACAATGAAACCAGTCTGCCTTGGTGTGTGACTTTCTCTTCTGGACTCAGTTGCTCTGGAGAAGATGAGAAGAAGGTAGATAGTTGTGGGAGCCAGCATCCAAGTTGGCCTTCTGGTACTCAGGCCCCAGTGTGGTCCCCTCCCATACTAGACGGGCTCGTGCATGGAACCAATAGGATATTTCAGAAGTGATAGAGTATGACTTTTGAGGTTATAAAAGATAATGTGACTTTCATTTTCTGCTCTTGGGCCACTCACTATGGGGGAAGCCAGCTGCCATGTCATGAGGATACTAACTACACAAGAGGTCCACGGGGTGAGGAACCAAACCACTTATCAGGAACTAGTGGCAGCTATGAGTGGGCTATCTTGTCAGTGGATCTTCCATTCCCAGTCAAGCCTTCAGATGAGGAGTGTCACAATCTTGATCACAACCTTGAGAGAGACCCTGAATCAGAACCACTCAGGTAACCTCCTGGGTTGCTGACCCACAGAAACTGTGTAACAATGCATTTTTTGTGGTTTAAAGCTGTTAACTTTAGGGGTAATTTATTACACAAAAATAAACAACTAAAATCATGATCGTGACCCCAAAAGATTGTGGGGCAGGGAGGAGACAGTAGTCAGGGTGTGGGCTGTTTGAATTAGTGATCCCAGAATCAAGCAGGAGGAGTTCTTTGTGGTATTTTTTTAAAAAAATATTTTATTGTTATTCTATTTTAGTTTTCCCCTTGGCCCTCCTCTGCCCAGCCCAATCCCCGCTCCCATAGTCAATCTCTACCCTGTTGTCCATGTTCATGTGTCATTCATACACATTCCCTGACTAGTCCTTTCTCTGTCTTTCCAACCCTTATCCCCAGGAGGAGGTCTTTGAAGATGAGGCAATCAAGAAACTGATAGGCCAGATATGGAACAGATTGTCCAGTGGACATTAAAATCCTCCAGGAAAATGGAACAGCTTGGGATCTAGGGGAAGTCTGTGAGCCAGGTTAAAAATTCATCAGTGAATGAAGAGGACTTACCAGTAAGAGAGGAGATGCAGCATCAAGGATGGGAGCAGAAGAGGCCTGATAGTTTGCCATTCAAAGGGAAGTTTGGATTTTGAGGGTCCGTTTTGGCATGAGGAGGAAGAGTTCTAGTCAGAAAGGAAATTGAAGAACAAGGAGAAGACTGATCCCACTTCCTGACTCTGGGATAAGGGGGAAGTCAGAAATTAGAAGTCATCATCTACACTGTTATCGTCACACCACCACTACCACCACTATCTCCATCATCATTGCTACTACATTATCATCACCATTGCAGCCATCACTATCAGTGTTTGCAAAATCTTCACCATTACCACAAACATCAATTTCACCACCAACAAATATCATCACTACCACCATAACCATCACAACACCAATACAATCACTATCATCAACACTACCACTATCCCTATCTCCACCAACACACCATTAAATACCACCTCTATCACCTTTACCACTTTTATCTCACAATTACTACCTCCACTTAGACTCCCACCTTCCCCATCATTGTTGCCCCCACCATAGGGAATGTCACCATGACCATCACAAACATCATCACTTCCACCTCCATCCACCATTACCACCAGCATTATCACCACCATTGATTCTAAAATCACAGGGAGATCCTGCTAGATGTCTACCTCAATATATGTTCCCTTTTTTCTTTAGACACAGAATGCCAATTCTTTAGTGGGCACAAGGTCATGTGGAGCAAAGATCAAATTTCCCAGACTCCCTTGCAGCTAGTCATGGCCAAAAGACTAAGTTTTAGCTAATGGGCTAGGGGACTTAATGTAGGGGACTTTTCCAGGTTGTCTTTTCAAAGAAGGAGCATCCCCTCAACCACATTTATATCACTATGGTGCAGGCAACCATTCCCCCTTACCCATATTACAGTGATAGATTTCTAACAGGTCTTTCAGATTTTGCCTTTGCCTCCTGACTCCATATAGTAGCCAAAGTATCACATGATAAGGTAAATCAGACCATGTGATTGCCTTATTTAAAACCTTCCAATAGCTTCCCAGAGATGTAGGATAAAATCCAAAGTCTTTTAAAAATTTTTTATTGTATTTTTCCCATTACCATTTATCTTCCTTATACACAGCTCCTCCCCACAATCACCACATTGTTGTCCTTGTCCAGGCATCCTTTTTCCCTTTTGCTCGATCCCTCCACCCCCTAGCCCCCCGACCATAGCTGATCTATAAGTCCATCTCTATTTTGCTTGTTAGTTCAGTTTGTCCATTGAATTCCACATATGAATGAAGTCATATGGTATTTGTCTTTGACTGGCTTATTTCACTTAGCGTAATGTTATGACCAACTAGTATTCCATTGTGTAAATGTTCCATAGTTGTTTAGGATGAAATCTAAACTCTTTATCCTGGCCTATAAGGTTCTGAAAGGTTGAGTCCCTACCCAACTCTTCATTCCCATCTCATACCAGACTCTCTTGCTTACTACTCTCTAGCTATGCTGCACCCCTTCTGTAGTCTACTCACCACAGAGTCCTTGAACATGCTGTTTCCTCTGCCCAGGAGTTCTTTAACCCCTAATTTCAATGTATTCTTCAGCGTTCAGCTCATATGCCCTTTGTTCCAGGACCCCTTCCCTGACCCCCTAGCCAGGTCAGTTCCTTGTATACCCTTGCTTCATGGCTAGTATCATTGTTTGTAACAATATATTTGTGTAAGAACATGTTTACTGTGTTTCTCACCACATATCCTTGAGGGCAGGGATATGTGGGTGGGTAGGGGTATGTGTTTGCTAACTTCTATTTCCTTGATGCTGGAAATAGCACTGAGTACATGAAAATATTTGTTAAAAACAAATATTAATGCCTGAGTGCATTAATCCTGGCTCCATCTCTAGATCCAGACTCCTGGTTCAGTTTCCTTTAGTCAAGTTATTAAATGATCCTGTCTCAGTTTTCTCATCTGTAAAATGGTGATAACAATAAACCCCAATTCACAGGGTTGTTTGGAAAACCACATGAGCTAATACAGATAAAGTATTTAGAACACAACACACACTAAGGGCTACATAAATATTCATTATGACTGTTTTCACTCCTCCTGCCCTTTGAGTCTGCTTTAATGGCATTGGAGCCCCTTTTACCTCCAGGTTGTTTGACTGGATGCTGCCTCTTCCCGGAGGCCTGGAGCCACTCCCTACATTGCAGCTTCTGGAAGGTTGAGACTCTCCCCAATGCCCTCCCTACTTGATCATGCCTCTTTTATGTGAACCTAGGCTCAAAGCACAGTTGAATTTACTCTCCAACCCCCTCTGGGGCACCTCACCCCACTCTCAGTGCCGATACCTGCAGCCTAGGCTGGCATCACTTAAACACACCTGACTGTGCATGGTGGTGCATGTGGTTCATTCATCAGTGTTCACTGAATTTTTTAAATTTTATTTTAGAAAACTTTAACATACTTATTTTAAAATTCAAGCAACAGAAAGATCAAAAAGCAAAATTAATCACTCCCGAGTCACACTACCCAAAATAACCATCATCAACCTTGGAGGGAACATAATTCCAGATACCTCCTACACATGCATAACCCAAGAGAGGCTAGAAAATATGGAGCCAGGTCACTGGTATAGAAATGGATCATATTATGCTGGCAGTTTAACAATGTTAAAGGATTACATTTAATTTTACTTGAATTTAGTCAAAGAGAAAAAATCTTGAAGTGCTACCAAAAGAACTGCTGAGTGTCCATATGCCACTGAATGTCACACAAGTCCACTCAACTGATGACTTGCTATTTGGACCTGGGGCAGGTTGTGCAAGTATCCTTGTTATCCTAGTGAGGCATACGAAGCTTGCCAAGTCTGTGAAGATTTTAGGGATTCCAAGCCCTCAGGCATGCTGGGAAATCCCTTTTGGAGAAAAGAACCAGCTCTTTTCCTCCCAACCTCTGACCATGAAGAAAGAGGCCCAGTACTCAGTGGGCCTTGGCATTTGGGATGCACAAACATCACACTCAGGAATTCTGCCCCAGCCCACTCATCAGGTGACTGCAAGCTCTGAGTAAGGCCTAGAACAGAAGTCTCTGCAGAAGGCTAAGACTGTGGTCAAGCTACCCCCAGGTCACATGACTTGTAGATCTATCTGATGATGGTGGATATAGCCCCAGTTGGAGCCTCTGACAAGCCCTGGTAAGAGTTGCAGTGCCATGCTCTGAGTCCTGCAGCAGGGACCTGCTATTCTGGAAGCAGCTTCTAGAATGCCACAGGGACCCTGCAGGGCCTGAGCATCTCAGGATGGGACAACACATAACCTTGGGACTGGAGCTGACCATCAAATCCACCAAATCACAAGACAGCTGGGTCCAGTGTCAGTCCACTCAGGATGGGGTCTGAGCAGGTCTGTAGCACAGGCCCATAAGGAGGTGGCCCATACACCCACATTTTTACCTCTCATATTCCTCTCCCACGTATAATTTCATGGGAGGTCCCCTAAGGTCAAGTGATGCAGGAGGCAAAGTTTAAAGACTGGCTCACAGATGGGTCTGCAACCAAATATGAACTCTGCCACCCTTCAACCCCCTTGAGAACATCCCAAAAGGAGAGTAGGATAGAGAGATAATCCAGGGGCAGTACCATTAGCCCTGCACCCAGTTGCTGACGTACTAGGGAGGAAGAAACAGCCAGAGGAAAGGTGTATATGGACTCCTGAGCAGCAAGCAATGGCTTGGTTTGTTGATTATGGCCTGAAAGAAGCAAGAATACATGACAGGAGAAAGGGACATCTAAGAATTACGTTACAGGATGGGTACAGTATGTGTGCACCCACCACAGAGGGAAGATGCCACAGCTGGGGTAGACTGACCTGCCCAGTGGCCGCTTCTGTGTTTTTGTGAACAGAAGAGCCATGGGTGAGGGGTAGACTCCATGAATGCAGCCAACAGCATCTATGCACTATTGCTGGGAAACACCTGCCTTCCAGCTGCAGAGACCAGTGCAGAGTCCCTGATGGGGCTGTCTTTTGACGAGACTGACCAGTCACCTGATGGCAGGATGGTTACACTGGACCCTTTCCACCCTGGAGAGGCCATCAACTTCTTCCTGGAGCTAGCCTCTCTGGGTTGCCTCCACCAGCACCACCGTCCAGGAGCTCACGGGGGTCTGATGGCCATAGTTTTTGAATATGGGTAGATGGCTTCTCAATCAGTTTCCCATCTGAACCAAGCACATGAACATGACTCAGTGATTATTTTCTCAATTTACCCAAGGATGGTACATCATCAGTGACATTTAAGATGCAAAGGTGAGAAGTTAATTCATTAAATACAAAGGTGCCTTAAGTTATTAGAGCTTCATTCTCTCTAGGAACCTTGGTGTCCTGCACATTACTGTTTCAGATAAGAAGGTGGCATTGTGAATATAACCACAGGTCCATTGATCACACTCAAGTTCACATCATTTAGAAACAGCTAGTCTAAAAGGAATGACTTGTTAAAAGCTTAGCTCTGGTGCCAGCCTAGGACATCTGGAGGCCTGGGGCTTGTCCTCCAGGATGTAGCACATGCATTGAGCCCAGACCAATATGTGGTACTGGGTCCTGACCCTAGAGCGTAACCAGGGGGTACACCTCCTGCCTGGGCAACCTCCAGCCTTTGTGACTCCTCCCCAGGATCATCTCTTTCTAAGCCACCTCCTACTGCAGGCAGGGAAGTGAGGTTCAGAGAATGCACCTGAGTGGCCCCCAAAAGTTGGTGATAGTCATTGGGAGAAGACAGCTACAGACCCATCCCACCTCTGAATCAGGCTGGGGCTGCCTGCACCCCCACCCCCCGTCCCCCGTCTTTGCCCAGCATGGGTCTGCTGTCCAGAGGGCCAATCTGTATAGACTTTATCTTGGCCATCCATCAAGGGCCACCTGAACTAAACAGTCCTGCCAGAAACTGGATCTGGCCTTAAAGGCCCCTCCCCAGAGAAGTGTGTATGTGATAAACCCTTACCTTCCACTAGCTTTTCCCTTTTGCCAGAGCCAGAAGACCAGGGTCCAAGGGTAGAGGTGGTGGGAAGCTGGTCTTTCCTCTTCTCTCCTGCCTTTCCTGTAACAGGTCAGGTTGAGTTTGGGCTGGGACTGACACATAGTCCAACAGACAGTCTGACTGGTGTCCATGTCACCACCATCACTACCTCAACCTGAGCTGGAGACATCCTGGCTCAGCTTTCAGATCCAAGGTTAGGGAGGGTGGGGGTCAGCAGCTGGCATCACTGGGGAGAGCCTAGGAGCCATTCGATGAGATCCCAAGACCAAGTTTTCTGGTGCAAAAGGGAGACTGAGGTCCAGAGAGGTTCTCATTTCCATTTGTTGACTGCTTATAACCTATGACTTCAGAATACTGCTTTTCTTTAATGTAAATCTGCACTGTGTGCTCCTAAGGTGCCCTTGGGTGGTCACTCTGCCTGCAGAGGGGTAGATGTGCTACCATTCCCACCTTCTTGATGAGGAAACTGGGGTCAGTTGTCCAAGGTCATGCAGGCCAAGGTCTCACATGTCCAAGCCGGGACTGGAACTCCCATCTGCCTGCAAATCCCTGCTATTGGAGACACTTATAGGCTTTACAGAAATAAACAAGAAGGCCCAATAATTCTATTTGTTCCTTTTAGAGATAAAGATAAATTCCTGGATGTAAAATCACTGGACCAAAGTTCCTGCAGAACCAAGAGCATGATTCATATTGACAGACAATGCTTTAGCAGCGGATACTCAGGGTGCTCACCATGGAGAGGCTCCTGTCTGACAGCTCTTTGGTGTCAGTGTTCCTACTCTGCACCTGAGATGTGGGAAATGATATCATGTTATTCCATTTGCACACCCTGGGCTCCAAGCATCTTGTCTAAGCGAGTTGGTCACTTCTGTATCTTATGGCATGAATTCCAGTCCTCCCTTCTTTGCAGTCTAAGACAAGGGCTGGGGGACCATGGGTCCCACTGTGCTCTGGCCTCAGGCACCTCAGTAAAATGGGGAGAATAGATGCATTCAGGGAGGACATGCTGACTCTGGCTAGGGATACCAGATTTTCCAGGTATTGCAACCGCAGGACTGTTTCTCCTCCCAGGTCTTGCCCTAGGTCTGACTCCTTGCTGCAGACTGTCAGTTTGATCACTGTGTTTAGGTGATTCTTTGGCTCTGGGGAAGGTGGGCATGTCCCCATCAAGACCCCACTTTAGGTGCTCTGGGAGGGACCATGATGGGTGAGGAGAGGGAAGGTACTGGGAAGGAGGGAATCCTGGGGTGATAAACATCTGCTCCATTACCAAGCACACCCACCTTGCTGTTTACACCCTTGTGTCAATCAGCCTAAAAGCAGCCTGTAGGGTAAGAAGCCTCATCCCAAGAGCTCTCCCTGCCTTCTGGCCCCAGCCCTCAAAGTACAGACGGGAAGACTGAGGCCAGCATAGGCAGGGATTAGGTCCCAAGGACGCACAGTTCTAGCACGGGCTGGGGATGACAATGGAAACTGGTCTGCTGATCCGGCGGGATGGAGGCTCTTTCCCAGTGTACTCTGCAGCAATGGAAACTTCAGCCTCTAGGTCCCTTTGACAAATGCAAGAAAAGTAGGCAGTCCTAGAGAAACTCAGCGACTTGAGCAGGTTGTCCAGCATAAAACAGATCGGGGTTCGGGGAGGGAGGATAAAATGGGTCTTTGCCGTGGGCCAGGGCCCGATCAGTGAGCAGAGACAAATCCCTCACCCCGCCCCAGCACCCCCTCCACCCCCAGCGGTTCAGCTGTTGGTGCAAGGTGCTGGGCCCAGCCAGCGGGTCATTTACATGACAAAGGTGCGGCCACCCGGAAGGGGACAGGCGAGGAGCTCCTAGCAAAACCCGCCCCACCCGTTCTCAGTCCCGCAGCTGCCCAGCTAAGTCTACACCCCGCGGCCCGAAGATATGGGGGGCGGGGGAGGCACACGAGCCCTGTCGCTCAGCTGTGTTTGCTCCCCGGGCGTCACGCGGGGCGGCGGGGCTGGGGCGAGGGACAAAGGCCCAGATCTGACCGACCCCGCAGGTGACAGGCTGGGGAGGGGAGACATTTCGAGGAGTGAGCACGTGGGTGAGGGGAGGGCCTAGGAGGCGGCTGGCGAGAGGAACTGCAGGCCTTCTGAGACCGTTACCAGCTACCTGGCCTGAGGTTAAGAGATCCAGGATCACTGATTTCACTTCCCTAGGGCTGCGTTCCTCATCCCCCTCCCCTTCCCTGGAATCCCAAATGACAAAAGATACGAGCATCCTTCCATCTCAGTTTGCCTTGGGGCCATGGGCTGTTAGAAGTCCTGACTTCCACCTACACTTGGTTACACTTGGTGATCCCCAGTGTTTGTCCCTGGTGCGCCCTTTCCTCCCAGCCTCCTGTCTCCAGCTGCTTTCCTGCACGTCCACCTCAGTTCCACAGCCACCCAAACGGGCTTTCTCCATCTTCCCCACCCCAGGAAATGGTACTTGCATCTTCTATGTGCTGGGTCCAAATCTCTCTCTCTCCCTCTCTCTCCCTCTGTCTCTCCCTCTAGTGTTTTCTTTTTCTGCTGGCTTCATCTTCAAAAACCTATCCAAAATCTAACCAACTTCTCCCAACCCCACTGCTTCCCCTGGTCCAGCCCCCATCATCTCTGGCCTACATTATTACAGTAGCTTCCTTCCTGTTCTCCCTGCTTCTGCCTCAGCAGCAGTCAAAACCAAAGTCAGACCTCCTCCCTCCTTTTCTCTACACCCTCCCAGGGCTCTAACCCAGCTGGGAGGAAAAGCCCAGTCCTCACAGTGACCTAATTTCCTCCAACCCCCACATTTCCATCTCTTTGAAATGATTCTTTTAACTCCAGTCACACCAGTCTCCTTGCTGTTTCTTGAGCTGCCAGGCCTCAGGACCTTTCACTGGCCTTTCCCTCTGCTTAGAACACATATCACCTAGCCTCACTACACCATTTCCTTCAGCCCTCCCTCTCTCTGCCCTATTTTCTCACCTTAGCACTTCTTGCTTTGTGGCATTTCAGACAAGACCTGGTGTGTTCAGGGTGGCATGGCTGTAGACATAAATGGCATTTCTACACAAGTGCTTACTCATTTTGCCTATCTTCTGTCTCCTATGGACTGAAAGATGTACCAGGGCAGAGAGTTTTGTGTCTTGTTCATTGTTGTGCCCCCACCTAAAACCTAGCACTGTCCCTGTTATACAGTAGATGTTCAATAAATATTTGCTGAATGAATAAATGAAAGCATTTACTCAGCAACAGCAAACCTGTAGGTAGGTACTATTATCTCCATTTTACAGATGAAAACACAGAGAGAACAAGTAACTTGCCCAAGGTCACACAATCAGAAAGTCTGGGAAGCAGGATTTGAATCCAGGCCCTCACTTCCTAGTGAAGTCTCAAACTAGAGGCACACAGGTTGGGCATGGGCTCCAGGATGGTTTTGTGTGGCTTGAGTAGTTGAATCAATTAAGGGTATTTTAAAAGTGAGGAGGTTTTACATATAAACATAGACTTTCAGCTATTGCAAATTGTCACCTCTGGCCACACTGGGTCCTCCATCCCACAGGCAACCATGTGCTTGTGCTGAGCAGAAGTCATCCTTCAGACATGGTGTGGTCTGCTCCATTTGCCCCCATCACTACCAGGCTGCTTCCCAGCCAGGTCCTGCAAACCCTCACCCTGTTCTACCCTCCCTCCTGTGAGCTTTCATTCCTCCTCTGGGCCTTTGCCCTTCCTGGTCCCTCTTGGAATACTTTTATCTATACTTCTTTGTCTTGTTGCCTCCTTCTTGTCACTCAGGTTTCAGCCCAAATGCCATCTCTTCAGGGAAGCCCTCCATGATTACTCTGGCTACCGGTCATTATCTGAAATATTTCATTAATTCCTTGGTGTATGCTCACTGTCTGTCTTCCAGTAGAATGGTGGCTCCAGAAAGGCAGGGCCCAGGTCAGTCTTGTTTACCTAGAACAGTGCCTGCATATGCAGACACTGGGTGTATACTTGTTGACTGACAGAATAAATGAGCAAATGAATGAATGAAAGGCTTGTCTGTAGCAGCCTCTGTTCTAAGCACTTTCCAGGCATTGAATTCTCAAATTTGTGTACAGCAGCTTTTTGCAAGAGCTCATCTATTGGGTGAGGTCATGCACAGGTCCCTTACTGGGGGAACAAACCACAGTGATTTCTGACTCTGTGACAACCTTGATAGCCTTGTGGGACTGTCTCCCCACTCTAATTCCTATCTCCTTAGCTTCCTGGGTTCTCACTACAGAACTGAAGCTCTGAATCTTCTGGGTCAGCTAAGTCATATTGCACCAGGGTCCTCCTTCTAGTGTTCCAGATGCAGCCCTGTCCCTACCTGCCCATTAGCCCTGCTCCCCAACAGGCCCCACCAGGTTAGCCTTTCAGGAATAGATGGGACAACAGGTGGGCTGACTGGTGTACAGGCTCCAGTTCACATTTGGCTCCATCCATTTCTCCCTGTGTGACCTTGAGCAACTTAGCTAGTTTCTTTGAGTCCATTTCCCACTCCATAATCTGGAAACCCTCCTCCTTCTTGAGACTTATGAAAGCTTCTGGAACTTGTGCATGACCCCTAGTGTGTAGTACTTGCTTAGGACAGCAGCAGCTCCCAGCCCACACGTGGCATTCTCAACTTGTTGCCCAAGTGAAGAGTGAGTGGATGGGACTTTTGGAGCTCACCCAATGATTGTCACTCTGCATGGATTTTAAAAATGGGGTGTCTCCTGCACTCCCTGTCTGCATAATTCCTAAGGGCCTCAGGTCCACTGAGCAGAAAGGTTCCCACCAGCCTGGACCCGTAAGAGAAAACTTAGGCTCCATAGGGGACTCAGTTTCCCTGTATTGCTCTGTGGGCTACTTGCCTTGAGGAAGGCCTCCTTCAGCCTGCTGCTGATCCAGAGGAGGAGTTGGATTGCCATTGTGGACAAGGTGAAGACCGTAGGTAAAATATTTCCCTGTCAACTCCTCAAGAGCCATTAGTAGACTTAGGAGCGAGGGCTGGGGCCCTGGCACAGCAAAAGCAGGATAAGCCAGGGGAGCCATCTGGCCCCAGGGGCTGCCTGCCTGGCCCTGTTTCTGGAAGTGTCAAGCCTGGGATAGGGGAACAGAGACAGAAAGACAAACAAGGAGGGAGACACACACACACATACATCACTCAGGAGTCAGCTGGAGACAGGTAGCTGGGCCCAACAGCCTATGGTCTTCTCAGATCTAGACTCAGAATACAAATTAGAACTCCAACCCCAAACCACCCTGCGTGCATGAGTGCACGTGCACATGTGCGCCTGCAGGTGCAGGAAGTGTCTGTGTTGGCTGGTCTGTCTTCAGCACTTGGCCATGTGAGCTGTGGACAAGCACATCAGGATGTAGGGTGCCTCTGGTGTGTGCGTCTGGGTGTATGAGAGGCAACCTATGGGAATCTGTGACTGTGTTTGAGTAACCCTGTGCAAAATGTTTGTGATGGCCACACCAGAACCAGCCACAGAGACCCTAAGCGGCCCTAAGCCAGGAGCTCTGGCCTGCCTCCATCCCCAGCCTCCTCTCTTTCCCTGGGCTTTTGTCCATTTCTGAAGTGACAAGAGACACACAAAAGGGTTTTTAATTAAATCAAAGGAGGGGGAATACAGACCAGGTGGGCTGCTATTATGTTACCAAATGTGAAAATGAAAACTTATATTTAAAGCTCTGGCATTAATTTGAGATTATTCAGATAGTTAATTAAAAGTGCAGCATGTGTTAAATATTATTTCAACAAAGATTTTCATTGGGCTTCCATGCAATGTGATCAGAGAGCTTGAGGAGCTGTATGGAAATGCTTTGCAGCAAAGACAAAAGGGCCAGGTCAGTCCACTCCTCACCTCAGGTCTGGCTCTTTGGGACAGAGATGGAGTTGCAGCCGGATCTCTGTGTCCAGGTCCTGGGTGGGAAGGGAGACCATCGGGTTGATCCTGGACCTCTTAGTCAGTGGCAGGATCTTCAAAAGTCCTCCAGATGGCACTTGGGAGCTTTAGGGGGATGCTGGCTGCACTCCTGTGCCTCAAAGGCCAGCAAATCTGCAGGTGTGTATGTGTGTGTGTGAGCAGGGAGCCTTGCACAAGAATGTAGATATGTGTGGCTTTTGATGCCATCAAAGACTGGATTGAAGCAGGTAACATTGGCACGTGTATCCACTGGGATGTTGACAGTGTGCTTTTGTACACTGGTCCATCCATCCCACACATGACACACATTCAGGCATTTGCTTGTGTGTTTGCATATGTGTGTATGCACTTGGATAGCATGGCTGGATGTGTGCCATCTATGAAATAGGGATGATAATGTTACGGTTTTCATAGAGAAAATTATATTAGTATTCAATGGACTAACAGACATAATGTATGTAGGCAAGCACTGTCCTGTACACTAGAACACAGACACAAACGAGAGGCATGCATGTCATTTTAAATTTTAAATAACTACATTTAAAATAATAAAATTGAAATTCATTCATTTCAGCATGTGATCAACATAAAATGATTAATGTGATAGTTTAGATTCTGGTTTTCATACTAAGCCTTTGAAGTCTCGTATATATGGGGCACTCAGCACATCTCAGTTCGGACTGGCCACATTTCAAGTGCACTTGACAGCTCTCAACTCAGGAAAGGCCCTGCAAGTGGGGCAATTCTCCCGGCTCTGCAGGCACCTTTCTTGAGGAACAGTGTGTGGCCTGCTCTGATGCCCCTCCCGGGGATTGAGCTGCGGAGGAAGGGGTACGCAGACCTGGGTGGGCCCATGACCTTCCCCCTGCGCCCCTCCTCCGCCTCCTGAGCTGGGTTGCTTTCTCCAGGTAGTGTGTCCCCTGACACAGTTGTACACGCACAGGGGTGTCCACGTCTCGACGGCACCTTGGGACACAGCCCAGCCAGCACAGGGCACCGTTGGGCACGGGTTCTGCCAAGGCCACTCCCCCGCCCCCCCCCCCTCCGTCTCCGTCCCCCCCTCCGCCTCCGGCCCCCACCTCCGCCTCCGCGGGGGGGCCCCCCCCCCCCAGCGCTCTCAAGCTGGCGGTGAGGTGCGGGCAGCTCCTGCCCTCTGTCGGCCCCCTGAGGCAGCGCAGAGCTCACTCACCCACAGGGGCCTGGCTTGGTGGGTCCCTGCCCTGAGGAATCATTATCAGTCCACTGTCTATTGCCAGCATCACCATGCCAAAATTCTCACGGTGAACTGCAGGGCAGGGAGCACCAGCTCCGTTTTACATGTGGGAAGGCACATAGCAGGACTGTGGGAAGGGCTCCTAGCCGAGGTTAGGCCACAGGTGTTAAGCACACTTCTGTTGAGTCCCATTTGGCTGTGTGCCTCAGACAAGTGATACCTCTCTGAACCTTGGCTGTAAGCAAGGGATGACAGTAATCCCTCTGCTTAGGGTAGCTCTGAGAATCAAATAGGAAGATGTCTCTAAGATTTTCAGCATGTTCCTGGCATACAGTAAGTATCCAGTAAATTCATCTCAGTCACAGCATCATAATATGCATGCCCACCTCAGGGCCTTTGCACCTGTTCAGTGCCCTGCCTGGAGCCCTTTGCCCTGGATCTTGGATTAGATGGCTCCTTCACATCAAACTCAGCTCCTGAGGGAGGCTCTTCCTGAACATCCCCTTTCTTCATGTCACCCTGCTTTATATCCTTAGAGCCCTTATTATCATTCAACATGATCCTGTATATTCATGGGTTTTCTTGTTTCTTATCTGTTTCCCTTATTGAATTGTCAGTTCCAGGAGGGCAGGGCCTTGCTCATCTTGGCCACTTTCATCCCTGACCTACCACAATGCCTGATAAAAATTCAAAGTGGTACAGCCACATTGGAGAACAGTTTGTCAGTTACTTATAAAGTTAAACATACACTTATACAGCCCAAACAAAAATTTATGTTCACACAAATATCCATAAATGAGTGTGTATAGCACCTTTATTCATAATCACCAAAGCCTGAAAATAATCCAAATATCCCTCAGTTTATGAACAGATTAACAAACATTCACACAGTGTAATACTATTCAGCAACAAAAGGAACCAACAGTAATACACACAAGACATGGATGAATCCCTAAGGCATACTGCTAAGCGAAAGAAGCCTCACTCAAAAGGCAATACATAATGTGACATTCTAGATGATGTAAAACTATAAGGACATAAAACAGACCAGTGCTTGCCAAAAGTGGAGTGGAGGAGAGGTATGCTACAAGGGGCACAAAGGGTTTGAGAGGGGGTGCAAGTGTTTTTCATTTTGACTGGTGAGTTACAGAACTCTATGTTTTTCAAAACTCAAAGAAGTATACATTTAAAGGGATGATTTTTTATTGCATGTAACAAACAAGCAACAATTTTAAAAACAGTCACAGTTGTAAATGGTTTTACTAGGTTAGATTTGTGCAACCATCTAAGTTGGTTAACCATCTAGAGTTGTGTAAACAATCTAAGTTTACATCATGTTGCCCGCCCCCAAAAGGAATGCCATACCCATGGGAGTCATTCTCATCTTTCCTATTCCCCCCAGCTCCTGACAACCACAAATCTAATTTCTGCATCTATGGACTTAGCTATTCCGGACATTTCATACAAATGGAATTATATAATATGTGACCTTGGATTTATCTTCCTTTACTGAGCACAATGCTTTCAAGGTCCTTCCATGTTGTGGCATGTATCAATATTTCATTTCTTATACAATGGAATGTTATTCCATTGTATACATAAATCACATTTTGTTTATTCATTTATCAGTTGATGGACATTTGGGTCATTTCCAGTTTTTTGGCTCCTCTGAATCATGTCGCTATGCACATTCATGTCCAAGTTTTTGTGTGGACACATGCATTCAATTTTCTTGAGTATAGACCTAGGAGTGGAATTGCTGCTCATATGGTAACTTCACTGTTTTGTTTTTTAACATCTTTATTGAGATACAATTTACATACTATACAATTCATTTAAAGTGTACAATTCAGGCTTTTTAGCATATTTACAGAGTATACATCCATCACCACAATCAATTTTAGAACATTTGTATTACTCCCAAAAGAAACCCTAACCCTCTTAGTCATCACCCTCTTCCTCCCATCATCTCTCAGCTCTAAGAAACTGCTAACCTACTTTCTGCCTCTACAGGTCTGCCTGTTCTGGATAGTTCATATAAATAGAATCACACAATATATGATATTTTGTGTCTGGCTTCTTCTACTCAACACAATGTTTTTAAGGATCATCCATATAGGATGCATCAGTGCTTCATTTCTTCTTCTTATATTATTGCTAAGATTTCATTTAATTATTTGTGGAATAATATTCCACGTGGTAAATAGGTATATCACATTTTGTATATCCACAAACATTTGAGTTGCCTCCACTCTTTGGGTTCCACTTATGTTTAAATTTTTAAGAAACACCTACCAGGGGTGTCCAACCTTTTGGTGTCTCTGGGCCACACTGGAAGAAGAAGAGTTGTCTTGGGCCACACATTAAATACGTTGCAACATGTAATCACACAAAAAAATCTCATAATGTTTTAAGTAAATTTATGATTTTGTGTTGGGCTGCATTCATAGCCATCCTGGGTCACATGCGGCCCATGGGCCAAGGGTTGGACACCCAGAAACCATTTTCCCAAATGGCTGCCATGGAACATTTAGTCAGCACCTACTCTACCTACCCCTTTCATGTTCACCACTACAAAATGAGACAGGTCCTAATATTTACTTCATTTTGCTGTGGCACAGAGGTGAGACACCTGCCTCAGACCTCATGGAATCCCATATCTGCCCCTTCTGTTAAAAGGAATGCTGTTGTGGTTTTGTGGGGTTTGAGAAGGAGCCCCTTGCTCAAATAATGACTGGAATGCTGGTAGCCTATGAATGGGTGCCTGTGATTCTTCTCATTACCCGGTGCCTCTAGCAGGTCTGGCAGGCCCAGAAGGAGGAACCCACAGGAAGGATCTTGCAGGATGTTGGCTGTCTGACGTGGGTGAGTCCTGGACCCACTCTCTCTAGAGATAAGCCTGAAGCTCTTAGACATGGTGGTGTGGAGGCTGGGCAAGGACATCTGGGCCTCTGGCCAGGGTGACAACTCTCCTAGCCCTCCTGGACACCTCTCATCAGGAGACAGGTTGTTCAAAGCTGCCTAAGGGCTCTGGCAAGTGTTCAGGAAACTTCAGCACAATTATTGGTCAAATGAATCAATGAATGAGTGAATAAGAATGGCAGCTAGGGCATTTCAAGGTGCAAGGGTAAGAGCAAGGGCCCACATTGGAGGTGTCAGTCCTGCTTTGTGTGGCTGCTCAGAGCTCTGCAGAATTAGCAGGGTAGGGGAGACAGCTGAGATGCTGGCCTGATAGGACAACCCAAGCACTGTCCCCAAGTCTTTGCAGTTGTCCCAGGGATACAGGGATGAGCAGAGCTGCAGGTCTAGAGGGAAGAACTGGGACCCAACCCAGTTCTGAGAGACAACCACAGGTCTGAGCACCTGGGCATCTTGTCTTCATGTATGAGCCAGCATGCTACTTTATCTGTCAATGGGCTTGGGTAGTGTGGAGGGAGCTCCCTGTGCCTGAAAATATGTAAAGAAAGCTGAACTTGGAGAGATGGGTCAGAGTTGGGGCCCAGCTTAGCTGCAGGTGGCTCAGGCTCAAAGACCAGATGAAGTCCAAGGTCCTGACCACACGTGATATTGGCAGGTAGGCCAGGTAGAATGGTCTGAGGCCCTGTAAAACACCCTGACCTTAGTCCCATGGCAATGATGAAATAGGCCTAGGCTGCAGGTCATCCAGGAGGAATGCGCACACCCCCTGTTCATAAACCTGCTCGCTCTTCTCCCTGTCTGCCAGAAGATCATTCAGAGGTCACCCCCAAGAAAAGTTGGCACAAGAGGCTCCATGACTAGCTCCAGGCTGTTTGGAAGCACTGAGCTATGGTAATCCCACAGCTGACCTGATCAGGGTGGGGTAGGGTATGGAATCAGGGCCTCAGTAGGCTCTCAGGGTGGGGCCCACAGCAGTGTCAAAGGCATATGTGGCCCAGAGCCCAAGTCCAAATTCTTGGGGGTCCTGAAAGCCCCACCCAGAGGTTGTACAGAACATAACTCCTGAGTTCTCAGGGGTTGCAAAGACAAGATATCAGAAGACCACAGGCAAAGACAACAGACTTCTTCCTATTTCTAGCCATGGGAGTGTTCATATGGGTCCCTGGAGTTAGGAGTTGCCCAGCTGTAGGATGAGCCTGAGCCCTTAAGAGCTTGCCTGTGGATAGGCCATGCTTGCTTAGAGGTTGTACGGGCCAGGACTCTGAGCTCAACCTGGTCCCCCTGCCTGTGCCTGGCCCCAAGTAGGGTCTGGGCCTGAAAGGCAGGTACAGTGACAAGTGCCCCCCCCCAGTGTGCCCTGCCAGGGACAAGACCTGAGGATGTCACACTGGCTTCTGGAGGAACAGATCTGGGTGAGTTCACGGGCCCCTTCTGGCTCTGGCTGGTGTTCTGACTGACCCAGGACTAGTCAGGCCTATCTGAGGGGTGGTCCTTAAGCATCTGGGCCCAGGCAAGCTTGCGGGCTACTGCTTTCTGAAGCCTGCATATGTGGTTGTGTTTGGGATACCTCCAATAAAGGGCAGAGAGTAGGGGATCTGCAAGGGTCTGGGCTGAAGAGGAGAGGAACACCCTCCTAGGCTCCAGCATGTGTTTCCCTGTCAGGGAAATCTTGGGTTAGTTTCAGATGGGGCTTGTTTAGCTGTCTGTGATGGCAAAAAAAAGGCTGGGGGCCCTGAAGATGACTCATAAAAGGGAGAGGAAAGGCCTGGGAGCTTCTCATTTTGCCCCTAGGGGACTCTCTTTTCATCTTTTACTATGGCTATCCAGATATCAGACTATGAGAGAGGACTGGTGAGTCATAACCCCAGCCTGCGTCTCACCCTCTCTGTCATAGAGAAAGGGAGAGGAGGGGTTCTTAAATGTGGGCTAATGCCCTTCAAGCTCTATAGGACCATCAAACAGTCAGGAGCCTGAGGAGAGCACACTTTCATACTGGGGCTGTGCTGATCCTTCTGAGGCTGTGGGCCCAGTCCTGAAGGCCACCCCACCCCCAGAC
This sequence comes from Desmodus rotundus, assembly GCF_022682495.2. Lineage (NCBI taxonomy): Eukaryota > Metazoa > Chordata > Mammalia > Chiroptera > Phyllostomidae > Desmodus > Desmodus rotundus. The sequence continues at coordinate 57,633,234 of NC_071396.1, forward strand.
CGCCTGCCAGGGTTGAGCTCCCTTCTGTACAGTGAGAAAGGAAATTGCAAATTAATCTTTATTTCCATCTTGGAAGAAAACCTTAATTCTCTGTATTGAAATGATCCCCAGCATCCCAGGGAATCAATTATGGGCTTTAATTGCAGTCAGTCTTGACCAATCAGAGCAGGGCAGCCCATCCAGGTCTCTCCCTCCTCCCTCTGCTTCTTTCTTTTTCTGTTGCCCTCTCCTCCAGGTACATTGAGCTCCCTGGGACTTTCTATATATCTTTGTCTCTCTGTCTCTTTCTGTCTTGATGTCTGACTCTTTCACCCTTTCTTTCCCTCTGTATGTCTTCTCCCTTTTCTCACTGTGTGTCTGTGTCTTGGCTGCACCCTCCCCTGCCAGCATAGAGCTCAGGTATGAGCCCCAGGTTTAATGAGCCTCCTAGGGACTGGGAGGTCCCCAGGTCTCCTCTTACAATCTATCTCTAGCCCTGGAGCTGTAGCTTTGAGGGTAGGAGCTGAGATTGGGTTGAATTATTGGCCTGTCCCTATCTCCTTGTGGTCTCTATGGGAGTCACCCTCTTGCTGTCCCATACTTACCCAAAACCTGCTGTCCCTGGTCCCACCCAGTCACCAACATTTCTCAGGCCACCCTTCCAGGCCAGAGTACCATGAGCTCTGGTCCTGGGAATTTGGATGGGGGTAATTAAACAGGGTGGGGGCAGTGGGGCCCAAAGAATCTGGAGCCCAGGGGACAACTGGGCCTTTAGGGCAAAACTGCTGGGGGTGGAGTCTAGGAGAGGATTCAGGGCAGCCACAGAGGAGTGCCAGAGTCTCACCCTCAGGGTCAGCCTTTTGTCTACCAACTTGGCAATAATCAAAGAGCTGGTCTTCAGGAAATGAGTGTCAAGTGGCTGTGAGCAACAAAGCACCTGCATGACCCCCATTATCACCCATGTCTCTGTACTTCACATAACTTTTCCCTTGTTCATCTTTAATTCATGGCTAATACACCAATACAGTCTCTTTGAACAAAATTAAAACATAAAAGATGAGGCTAGAGTGCCCTTTGCCCACTACTGCCCTTTCTAATCCCTTCTTAAGGCAGCCACTGATCATTGGTTTGGAGCGCACATTTACATGGCTTTTTCTACTCATTTAAATACATATACCTGTATTCACAGAGCACACACAGTATGCTTTATGGAATTCTTTTAAGTGTAAGAGGTATTAGAAGTTCTGCTCAAGATGGCAGAGTGGGTAGGCACTGTACTCATCCCCTCCCATAACCACATCAAAATTACAATTAAATTATAGAACAATTTACCTGGATTACCACCTGAAAACTAACTGAACAGAAGTCTTATAACTAAGGATATAAAGAAGACACATTGAGATTAGTAGGAGGGGTGGAGATGGGAAACATCTTGGCCCCATACCCACATGTGGCAGTTGAGAATCTAGATGGATTCTCAGCTGCAGAGGTCTCCACTGAGAAGAGAGGCTCCCCAGTCTGGAACACTTGTGCCAGGAAGAGGAGCCCACACATCATCTGGTTGTGAAAATCTTCAGCAATTCCATCTATCTGAGTGAGACAGAAGGCTGTTAGAAACCCAGGTATACCCTTAAAGAGTTTGTTCACAAACTTACTTGCAGGCACTCATCCTGGGCTCCAGTGATAATCAGCAGCTCAAAGGGTGCTGGAGACATACAAGGAGAGACTGAGTTGTATGAATTCAGGGTGAGGGTTAGAGGGACAGCTGCCATTGTCCCTGTGTTGAGCCCTCCCACTGCATGGCTGATGGGCACCATCTTTCCTATGTTATCTCCCCACATAGCTATCTCCCCACATAGTCAAATCTGAATCTGCATTAGCCTGGTGAACTTTACCAGTTCCACTTGACTAATCCCAGAGACCCTGCCCCACCACAAAGGTCGCCAGGTTTCAGGAGAGTGGTAATTACCCTTAGTTACCCTGAAACTTTTGTTGACTGGCCTCAGGCTCAGCACTGGTGTCAAATCTGAATCTGCATTAACCTGGTGAACACCACTTGTCCCACCCTGGTGACTCCTGAGGCCTTGCCTCACCCAACTCATGTACCACCTGAAACTGAGTGGCTGAGCCTCACGGGCAGCCAGCAGGTGGTGGAAGATCTTGGAATGCCTTCTTTCTTTCTTTCTTCCTTCCTTCCTCCCTCCCTCTCTCTCCCTCCCTCCCTTATTTCTTCTCCTTTTATTGTAGTTCTATTACAGTTGTCCAAAGTTTCCCATGTTGCTCTCCCCTGCACACTCCGCTCTCCCCCCACCTACACAGTCATTCCCCACCCTGTTGTCCATGTCCATTGGTCATTTATACTTGTTCTCTAACTAGGCCCTTCCCCTTCTTTCCTCCCTTATCCCCCTCACCTTTGCCCTCTGGACCCTGTCAGTTTGTTCTTTGTTTCCATGCCTCTGGTTCTATTTTGCAGGTTTGTTTGTTTTGTTCATTATGTTCCTATTATAGGTGAGATCATATGGTATTTGCCTTTTCCCTCCTGGCTTATCTCACTTAGCATAATACTCTCCAGTTCATCCATGTTGTCGTGAAGGGTAGGAGTTCCCTCTTTCTTTCTGCAGTATAGTATTCAACTGTGTAAATGTACCACAGTTTTTTGATCTACTCGTTTGCTGATGGGCACTTAGGTCGCTTCCAGCACTTGGCTATTGTAAATTGTGCTGCTATGAACATTGGGGTACATAGATTCTTCGGAATTGGTGTTTCAGGATTCTTAGGGTGTAATCCCCTCAGTGGAATCCCTTAATCAAAAGGCAGTTCCATCTTTATTTTTTTGAGGAAATTCCATACTGTTTTCCACAGTGGCTACACCAGTCTGCATTCCCACCAAAAGTACACTAGGGTTCCCTTTTCTCCACAACCGTGCCAGCACTTGTTGTTTGTTGACTTGTTCATGATGGCTACTCTCATGCCTGTGAGGTAGGATCTCATTGTGGTTTTTTTTCTTTCAATTTTCAAATTATTTTATTGTTCAATTACAGTTGTCTCCATTTTCTCCCCACCCCTCTACCCCACCTCAGCCAAGCCCAACTCCATCCCCTGTTTCCACCCCCCCCCCTTGGTTTTCTCCATGTGTCCTTTATAGTAGTTCCTGAAAGCCCTTCTCCCCACTATTCCTTCCCCTCTCCCCTCTGACTATTGTCAGATTGTTCTTAACTTCAATGTCTCTGGTTATATTTTGTTTGCTTTTTTCTTCTGTTGATTATGTTCCAATTAAAGGTGAGATCATATGGTATTTGTCCCTCACTGCCTGGCTTATTTCACTTAGCTAATGCTCTCCAGTTCCATCCATGCTGTTGCAAAGGGTATAATCTCCTTCATTTTCTCTGCTGTGTAGAATTCCATTGTGTAAATGTACCATACACATTTTGATCCACTCATTTGCTGATGGGCACTTAGGTTGCTTCCAGTACTTGGCTATTGTAAATTGTGCTGCTATGAACATTGGGGTACATAGGTTCTTTTGGATTGGTGTTTCAGGGTTCTCAGGGTATAATCCCAGCAGCAGAATTGCTGGGTCAAAGGGCAGTTCCATTTTTACTTTACTGAGGAAATTCCATATTGTTTTCCACAGCGGCTGCACCAGTCTGCATTCCCACCGACAGTGTACTAGGGTTCCCTTTTCTCCTCATCCTCTCCAACATTTGTTTGTTGATTTGTTAATGTTGGCCACTCTGACTGGTGTGAGATGGTACCTCATTGTGGTTTTAATTTGCATCTCTCTGATCGCTAGTGATCCTGAGCATCTTTTCATACGTCTCTGGGCCCTCTATATGTCTTCCTTGGCGAAGTGTCTGTTCAAGTCCTTCGCCCATTTTTTCACTGGGTTGTTTGTCTTCCTGGAGTGGAGTCATGTGAGTTCTTTATATATTTTGGAGATCAGGCCCTTGTCTGAGGTATCATTGGCAAATATATTTTCCCATTCTGTTGGTTCTCTTTTCATTTTAATGCTGTTTTCTTTAGCCATGCAGAAGTTTTTTATTTTGATGAGGTCCCATTTGTTTATTCTTTCCTTTATGTCCCTTGCTTTAGGGGACGTGTCTGTGAGGATATAGCTGCATGGAATGTCTGAGATTTCCTGCCAATGTTTTCGTCTAGGACTTTTATGGTGTTACAACTTATATTTAAATCTTTTATCCACCTTGATTTTACTTTTGTGTATGGTGTAAATTGGTGATTGAGTTTCATTTCTTTTTCACGTAGCTGTCCAGATCTCCCAACACCATTTGTTGAAGAGGCTATTTTTGCTCCATTTTATGCTCCTGCCTCTTGTCAAATATTAATTGACCATAGAGACTTGGGTTTATTTCTGGGCTCTCTGTTCTGTTCCATTGGTCTATGTGCCTGTTTTTATGCTAGTACCAGGTTGTTTTGATTACGGTGGCCTTGTAATACAGTTTGATATCAGGTATTGTGATCCCTCCTGCTTTGTTCTTCTTTCTCAAAATTGCTGCAGCTATTTGAGGTCGTTTGTAGTTCCATATAAATTTCTGAAATGTTTGTTCTATATCTGTGAAATATGTCATGGTTACTTTAATAGGGAATCCATTGACTTTATAAATCATTTGGGGTAGTATGGCCATTTTGATGATGTTAATTCTTCCAATCCATGGTACATGCTTCCATTTCTTTGTGTCTTCCTTGATTTGTTTCTTCAGTTGTTGTGTAGTTTTCTGAGTACAGCTCTTTTACCTTCTAGGTTAGGTTTATTCCTAGGTACTTTATTTTTCTTGTTGACATTACAAATGGGATATTTTTCCTGATTTCTGTTTCTGATGTTTCATTGTTGGTGTACAAGAATGCCTTTGATTTCTGAGTATTGACTTTGTGTCAGGTTGTTTTGCCAAATTCATGTGTTAGGTCAAATAGGTTTTTGGTGGAGTCTATAGGATTTTCCATGTACACTATCATGTCATCTGCAAACAGTGACAGTTTCATTTCCTCCTTTCTAATTTGGATGCCTGTTATTTCCTTTTCTTGTGTGATTGCTGTGCCTAGGACTTCCAATACTGTGTTGAAAGGAGTGGTGAGAGAGGGCATCCTTGTCTTGTTCCTGATCTTAGTGGGAAATATTTTAGTTTTTGCCCATTGAGTATGATGTTGGCTGTAGTTCTCTCATATATGGCCTTTATTATGTTGAGGAATGCTCCCTCTATTCCCACTTTGGTGAGTGGTTTTTTTTTTTTTATCATAAATGGGTGCTGTACCTTATTAAAAGCTTTTTCTGCATCTATTGATATGATCACGTGGTTTTTGTCTTTTTCCTTTTGTTTATGTGGTGTATTATGTTTATTGATTTGCAAATATGTACCATCCTTGCATCCCTGGGATGAATCCCACTTGATCATGGTGTATGATCTTTTTAATGTATTGCTGGATGCGGTTTGCCAATATTTTGTTGAGGATTTTAGTATCTAGGTTCATCAGCGATATTGGCCTGAAGTTTTCTTTCTTTGTAATGGCTTTATCTGGTTTGGGGATTAGGATGATGTTGGCTTCGTAAAACGAGTTCGGGAGTCTTCCATCCTCTTGAATTTTTTTGAAATATTCTGTGGAGGATGGGGGTTAGCTCCCCCTTAAATGCTCTGTAGAATTCTCCTATGAAACTGTCTGGTCCAGGCCTTTTGTGTGTCGGAAGCTTTTGGATTACTGTTTCAATTTCATCAGGCGTTACTGGTCTATTCAGGCTTTGTGCTTCTTCCTCATTGAGTTTTGGAAGGTTATATTTTTCTAGAAATTTGTCCATTTCATCTAGGTTTTCAAATTTCTTGGCATATAGTTCTTCATAGTAATTTCTTACAATCCTTTGTATTTTGGTATCAGTTGTAGTGTCTCCTCTTTCATTTCTTATTGTGTTTATTTGGGTCCTCTCTCTTTTTTTCTCAATGAGCCTGCTTAAGGGCTTGTTGATTTTGTTTATCTTTTCAACAAACCAACTCCTGTATTCATTGATCCTTAGAATTATGTTTTTAGTCTCTATGGCATTTAATTTTTCCCTGATCTTGATTATTTCCTTCCTTGTACTTGCTCTGGGTTGCCTTTGTTGTTGTTCCTCGAGTTCTTGTAGGTGTATCGTTAGGTTGTTTATTTGAAATGTTTTTATTCTTCTTACGTAGGACTGTATTGCTATGAACTTCCCTCTCAGGACTGCCTTTGTGTGTCCCATAGGTTTCGGGTTGTTGTGAGTTCATTTTTGCTTGTTTCCAGAAACTTTTTTATTTCTTCCCTAGTCTCATTCTTCAAACATTCATTGTTTAATAGCATGGTATTCAATCTCCATGTTTTTGAATGTTTTAGGGTTTTTTCCTTGAGGTTTGTTTCTAGTTTCAGTCCCTTGTAGTCAGAAAAAATGCTTGATATGATTTCAATTTTCTTGAATTTGTTGAGGCTTGTTTTGTGTCCTATCATGTGGTCTATCTTTGAATATGTTCCATGTGCATTTGAAAAGAATGTGTATTTTGCTTCTTTGGGATCAAAGGCTCTGTATATATCCGTTAAGTCCATGTCATCTAGGGCACTGTTCAATGCCACAATATCTTCGTTGATATTTTGTTTGGAAGATCTGTCCATCTTTGACAGTGGGGTGTTCAAATCCCCTATTGTAATTGTGTTGCTGTCAATATCTTTCTTGAAATCCTCCAAGATTTTCTTTATGTATTTGGGTTCTCCTATGTTGGGTGCATATATATTTACAATGTTTATGTCTTCTTGGTGGATTCTTCCCTTGAGAATTATGAACTGATCTTCTGGGTCTCTCTTTATGGCCCTTCTTTGGAAGTCTATTTTGTGTGATATGAGTATTGCTACCCCTGCTTTTTTTCCCTGACCATTTGCTTGGAAAATTTCTTTCCAGCCCTTCACTCTCAGTTTGTGTAGGTCTTTTGTCCTGAGGTTGGTCTCAGCATATGTGTGGGTCATGCTTTCTTATCCATTCAGCTATTCTATGTCTTTTGATTGGAGCATTTAATCCATTTACATTTAAGGTTATTACTGATAGGTACTCATTCATTGCCGTTTTTTTGTACCTGTGTTCCTCTCTCTCTCTCTCTCTTTTCTTTCTTTCCTAAAGCAGTCCATTTAGCATCTCTTGCAGAGCTGGTTTGTTGGAGGTATATTCTTTTAGACTTCTTTTGTCTGGGAAGCTCTTTATTTGGCCTTCTATCTTGATTGAGAGCCTTGCTGGGTAAAGTAGTCTTGGTTGCAGGCCTCTGGTTCTCATTAGTCAGAATGTTTTTTGCCATTCTCTTCTGGCTTGGAATGTTTCCATTGAGAAGTCAGTTACTAATCTTATTGGGATTCCCTTGTATGTTACTTCCTGTTTCTCCCTTGCTGCCTTTAAGATTCTCTCTTTGTCTTGGAATTTTGCCACTTTAATTATGATGTGTCTTGCAGTGGGCCTCTTTGGGTTCCTCTTGATTGGCACTCTCTGTGATTCCTGGATTTGTGTGACTTTTTCTATCATCAAATTGGGGAAATTTTCCATCACTAGTTTTTCCAACAGCTTTTCTATCCCTTGCTCTTCCTCTTCGCCTTCTTGTATCCCTATTATGAGGATATTATATGTTTCATGTTGTCCTGTATTTCCCTTAATCCCTCTTCATTCTTTCTGAGACTCTTCCTTTTCTTGCTCATTTTGGGTGTTTTTTTTCTACTTTGTCCTCCAGTTTGCTGATCTGATTCTCTGTTTCATCAAGCCTGCTTATGATTCAGTCTACTGTGTTCTTCAATTCAGAAATTGTATTCTTCATTTCCTCTTGGCCCTTGTTGATAGTTTCTATTTCTGTTTTCATGTTGACATAGTTTGCAGTGAGTTCATTGTAGTTTTCCTGTAGTTTTTGGTAATTCCGTGTGGGCTTTTAAGCTTCCTTATAACCAATTCTTTGAACTCAACATCTGATAGTTGACTTGCCTCTTTTTCATTTAGCATTGTTTCTGAGACTTCCTCCTTTCATTTCATTTGGGGATTGTTTCTTTGTCTTCCCATTGTTTGTGAGACTCTTCCTGTTAGCCTCTGCTTCTTAAGTTGCTATGTTCTGACCCCCTGGATTTATGGTATGAACTTCTATGGTAGAATATCTGTGGGATTCAGTGGTACAGTCTCCTTGATCTTCCGATCTTACTGATCTTGGGCTGTGGTTTATGTTGGCTCTCTATGTATTTGGGTTTTGGTTGTTGTTGGGTCTTTCTTTGGTGGGTCCTTCCCAGCAGCTAGTTATCTGAGGGTCAGTCTGTCCCCCACATCCTGTTTTCTCTTGTGCAGGTATGGGCAGGTTGTATTGGAGCTGGTTCTTCTGTGTGTACAAGGTTTTGAGGCTTTTCTGTTGCTCTTGTTCAGTTGTTTGTTCTGAGTAATTTCCTCACTATTTAGTTGTATTTCCAGATAGGTCCTGGGTTGAGTTAGTGTGACTGCCACTCCCTCCTTCACCTTCTGTTCTTAGTTGTTGGTTGTTCCTTTTTTGGTGGGTTTCCTCTTCCAGGAAGTATCCTGATGTTCATAGTTTCTACCTACTCTTTTTTGTGATAGGTTGGAGTGGGAAGGTGAAATGGTTTAAGAGAGTAGGAGTGCATTATGTGATATTTAAAGTACCAGCCCTTAGAGAAGAGATAGGAGATCCTTTGGATATGTATAGTGTTAACCATGATAATTCACCCACCTAGCCACTTTTTAGAAATGGTGGAAAGAAGATAAGGCTCTTGTGGGGGTGCGGGGGAGGATTGTGAGTTGGATCTAGAAAGTTTTGAGCTTGTGGGAAGTCAGATTATGAGGTAAAGTGAGAGAGTAAAGGGTGGAAAATAGGTGTAATGTGTGAGAGAATAGAGTTAACCACACCAGTAATAAAGTTCAGGAAACAGAGAAGTGGTGTGAGATCTGGGAGGGGTTCTGTGTAGTATTTACAAATGTATGGAACAGCTATTATTTACAATAGTAATGGAGCAACAATCATATGATGGAATCTATGTGATCTGGATAACTAGAATAGGGAGTATAGGTCCTAGAGTAGTGTGCTAATGAAAGAGAAGTGAAGTGAAAGACAGTTAATTAACAATACACTATGAAAGAGAGAACAAGGGGAAACCAGTCAAACAATGCAAATTAATCAGTTAAGTGAAGAAAACTAAACAGAAAGAAGAGAGATACAAAAAATACTAACAAAATGAGTGATGTAAGAATAATGAAAATAAATAATACAAATATACAATAACTTGCAAGTTCTCTGGACTAACAAAGTGAAATTTGTTTCACTGTCTCAACTGTTGGGATGTCCCCTCCTTGGGTCCAACCCTGGTCTTTTCACAGTTCCAGGTTTTAGTGTCTCATTTGTGGGGATTAAAAGAAAAAGATGGAAGGGAGAAGAGATATAAAGGAGAGAAAGAAGGAGTAGAACAAGATAGCAGGAAAGAGAAGAAGGTGTTAAAAGAAAGAAAAAATAATAAAATAATAATAATAAAGAATTTTTTTATTTTTACTTTTTTGAATTGTATGGAGCAACTTTTATTTATTTATTTTTTAAATTCTTTTAAAAAAATGTTTATTGTTATTCAATTACAGTTAAAAATAAAAAAGAACAAGCCTGCTGGCTTCAAACCGGCCAAGCCAGTTTTGCCAGTCTTTTTGGCTGCAGCCAACTGAGGGGGCCTAGCCCAGCTCTTCTCCCACTCAGGCAGCCTCTGGCCCAGCTCTCCAGTGGCTCACCAGACCCACAGGTTCAGGCACTCACCCTTCAGGCTATGGGTGCGCGTATGTGGGGCATTCCTTGATTCGAACTCTCCTCGGTGCCTGTGGTCTCAGGTCCCTCCGAGTGCACTCTCCCTGTGCTTCGGATGTGGGCTGATGCTCCCCACACCCCCGCAGGAGTGCAGGGCAGCTAGGTGGAGAGGAGACTGGAGCTGCTGCTACAGGAGAATTCCCCAAAGTGCCCCCAACTGTCTTTTTCTTTATGAGAAAATCCTCCTGCTCAATCCTGCTGCTCCATACAAGGAAGGGCCTGTTCTCTCACACAGCCCACCTCTCCACCTAGATCAGGGACTGTCTGGGTCAGGGCCCCACATGGCCCAACTCTCAACTCTCCGCATCTGGCGCCCACAGTCTGGTCCAACTGTCAACTCTCCCCAGCTGGTGCCCACAGTCTGGTCTCCGTGTGTTTACCACGCTTCGTCCTTATTTCCCACCCTGCAACTTCAAGCAACCAGGTCTCTCTCAGTGCTGCTTAAGCCCTGTTCTGTAGGGGAGGGAGCTGTTAACTTGGCTCTCTCCCAGGAGTCCTGTGGCAGGTCTGGTGGGTGCAGGCATCGGGCTGCAGTTGCCCTGGTCCCCGTGCTGGCCCCAGGGACATTTTTGTCCTGAAGCAATACCCTTACTGTCTGTTTTTTCAGTGACCTCTATACTTTTTGGTCTCCTATCTTCATAAACGCTGGGGTATTGTCGGCTGTACGCTTTGTTCCTCAGTAGATTGGCTAGGTGTTTCAGCCATGTGCAGGGGGAAGTGGACTCCACTCCCACCTATCTCGCTGCCATCTTACATCTCATTGTGGTTTTGATTTGCATCTCTCCGATGGCTAGTAATGCTGAGCATCCTTACATATGCCTATGGGCTCTCTGTATGTCCTCCTGGAGAAGTGTCTATTCAGGTCCTTTGTCCATTTTTTCATTGGAATTTTTCTTCCTCACATTGAGTCATATGAGTTCTTTATATATTTCAGAGATCAAACCATTGTCCGAGGTGCGGTTGGCAAATATGTTTTCCCACAAGTTTGGTTCCCTTTTCATTGTGATGATGTTTTCTTTAGCTGAGCAGAAGCTTTTTAATTTGATATAGTCCCATTTCTTTATTCTTTCTTTTCTTTCTCTTGCCCTAGAGGATGTATCAGTGAAAATATTGCTGCGTAAAATATCTGAAATTTTACTGCCTATGTTTTCCTCTAGGACTTTTATGGTGTCACAGCTTATGTTTAAGTCTTTTATCCATTTTGAGTTTATTTTGGTGTATGGTGTAAGTTGGTGGTCTAGTTTCATTTTTTTTGCATGCACTTGTCTGGATCTCCCACACCATTTACTTAAGAGGCTATTTTTACTCCATTTTATTCTTCTGCCCTCTTGTCAAATCTTAATTGAGCATAGAGACATGAATTTATTTCTGGGCTCTCTAATCTGTTCCATTGATCTATGTCTTTTCCTATGCTAGTACCAGACTGTTTTGATTACAGTGGCCTTGTAGTATAGTTGGATATCAGGTATTGTGATCTTTCCTACTTTGTTTTTCTTTCTCAAGATTGATGTGGCTATTCAGGGTCATTTTTGGTTCCATACACATTTTTGAAATATTTGTTATAAATCTGTGAAAAATGTCATTGGTATTTTGATAGGGATTGTGTTGAATCTATAGATTGCTTTGTTTAGAATGGACATTTTAATGATGTTGATTCTTCTAATCCTTGAACATGGTATATGCTTCCATTTGTTTGTGTCTCCCTTAATTTCTTACTTCAGTATTGTGTAGTTTTTGAGTATACATCTTTTGCCTCTTTGGTTAAGTTTTTTCTTTGGTACTTTATTTTTCTTGTTGCTATAGTAAATGGGATTTTTTTCCTAGTTTCTGTTTCTGATTATTTCATTGCTGGTGTACAAAAATGCCATCAATTTCTGAATATTGACTTTGTATCCTGATATTTTGCCAAATTCAATTATAAGGTTGAGTAATTTTTTGGTGGAACCTATAAGGTTTTCTGTGTACACTATCATGTCATCTGTGGATAGTGACAGTTTTGTTTCCTCCTTTCCAATTTAGATGCCTTTTATTTTTTTTTCTTCTCTGATCACTGTGGCTAGTAATTCCAATACTGTGTTGAATAAAAGTGGTGAAAGAGGATATCTTTGTCTTGTTCCTGATCTTAGGGGGAAACCTTTTAGTTTTTACCCATTGAGCATGATGTTGACTGTAGGTTTATTGTATATGGCCTTTATTATGTTGAGCTATGCTCCCTCTATTCCCACTTTGCTGAGTGTTTTGATCATAAATGGGTGCTGTACTTCATCAAATGCTTTTTCAGCATCTATTGATATGATCGTATGACTTTTGTCTTTCCTTCATTTATGTGGTTTATTACATTTATTGATTTGTGAATATTATACCATCCTTGCATCCCTGGGATGAATCCCCCTCGATCATGGCATATGAACTTTTTAATGTATTGCTGCTTTGCCAATATTTTGTTGAGGATTTTAGCATCTATGTTCATCAGTGATATTGGCCTGTAGCTTTCTTTCTTTGTTGAATCTTTACCTGGTTTTGGAATTAGAATAATACTGGCCTCATAGAAAGAGTTTGGGAGTCTTCCCTCTTCTTGAATTTTTTAAAATAGTTTGAGAAGGATAGGAGTTAGCTCTTCCCTAAATGTTTGGTAAAATTCACCTATGAATTCATGTGATCCAGGGTTTCTGTGTGCCAGGAGTTTTTTAAATTACTGCTTCAGTTTCACTACTTGATATCAGTCTAGTCCAGCTTTTTGCTTTCTTGATTCAGTTTTGGAAGATTATATATTTCTAGAAATTTGTCGATTTTACCAAGATTGTCAAATTTCTTGGCAATGTAGTTGTTCATAGTAATTTCTTACAATGTTTTATATTTCTGTGGTATCAGTTGTAATTTCTCCACCTTCATTTCTGATATTATTTATTTGGGTCCTTGTTTTTTTTTCTTGAGGAGTCTGGTTAAAGGCTTGTGGACTTTGTTTATCTTTTCAAAGAATCAGCTCCTGGATTTATTGACCCTTTGAATTGTTCTTTTAGTCTCTATGTCATTTAATTCTGCTCTGATTTGGATTACTTTCTTCCTTCTACTTGCTCTGGGGTTTATTTACCATTGTTCCCCCAGTTCTTGTAGATGTAGGTTTAGATTGTTTATTTAAAATTTTTATATATTTTAAATGTAGGACTGTATTGCTATGAATTTCCCTCTGAGGACTGCTTTTGCTGTGTACTGTAGGTTTGGGGCTGTTGTGTGATCATTTTTATTTGTTTCCAGAAACTTTTTTATTTCTTCCTTGATTTCATTTTTAACCCATTCATTGTTTAATAGCATGTTATTCAATCTCCATAAATTTGAATGTTTTTGAGTTTTTTCCTTGTGGTTGGGTCCCTCAAGCCATTGTGATCTGAGAAGATGCTTGATATGATTTCAATTTTCTTGAGTTTTTCAGGCTTGTTCTGTGACCTACCTTGTTTTTGTTTCAGAGATGTGGTACATCTCTGAAAATGTTCCATGTGCATTTGAAAAGAATGTATATTTTGCTTCTTCGGGGTGAAAGGTTCTGTAAAAAAATCAATTAAGTCCATTTGATCTAGAGTGTTGTTCAATGCCACAATATCGTCGTTGATCTTTTGCTTGGAAGATCTATTCATTGTTGACAATGAGGTATTAAAATCCCCAACTATGAGTGTGTAGCTGTTGATATCTTTCTTGAAGTCTTCCAAGGTTTTCCTTATATATTTGGGTGCCCCTATGTTGGGTGCATATATGTTTACATGGGTTATATCTTCTTGATGGATTGTTCTCTTAAGTATTATATAGTGTCCTCCTTAGTCTCTTTTTTATGGCCTTTATTTTGAAATCTATTTTGTCTGAAATAAGTATTGGTACCCCAGCTTTTTTTTCAGGTCCATTTGCTTGGAATATTTTTTTCCATCCCTTCACTTTCAGTCAGTATGATCTTTTGTTCTTAGGTGGGTTTCTTGTAGACAGCATATTTGCTGTCATGTTTTCTTATCCATTCAGCTACACTATGTCTTTTGATTGTAGCATTTAATCAATTTACATTTAAGGTTATTATTAGTAGGTACTTATTCTTTGCCATTTTTTCCTTTGTTCTTGTGTTCCTCTCTCTCCCTTTCTTCATCTTCTTAAGTCAGTCCCTTTAGCATCTGTTGCAATGCTAGTTGCATGGAGATGTGTTCTTTTAGCTTTTTTTTTTTTTTTTTTTTTTTGCCTCCCAAGCTCCTTATTTCACCTTCCATTTTAAATGAGAATCTTGTTGGGTAGAGTAGTCTTGGTTGCAGGCCTTTGCTTTTCATTACTTGGAATATTTCTTGCCATTCCCTTCTGGTGTGTAGTGTTTCTGCTGAGAAATCAGCTGCTTTATTGGAGCTCCCTTGTATGTTACTTCCTGTTTCTCCCTTGTGGCCTTTAAGAGTCTCTCTTTGTATTTAAAATTTGGCATTTTGCCCTGGCTTTTGTGGCTCAGTGGACTGAGCACCAGCCTGTGAACCACAGGGTTGATGGTTTGATTCCTAGTCAGGGTACATGCCTGGGTTACAGGTTGGGTCCCTGGTGGGGGCTGAGGGAGCAGCAGCCTCACATTGGTGTTTCTCTCCCTCTCCTTCTCCCTCCCTTTCCTCTGTCTAAAACAAAAATGAATAAAATCTTTAAAAAATAAAATAAAATTTGTCATTTTAACTATGATGTGTCTTGCAGTGGGTCTCTTTGGGTTCCTCTTGATTGGGACTCTCTGTGTTTTCTGGACTTGCATGACTTTTTTTCTCCTCAAGTTAGGGAAGTTTTCCATTATTACTTTTTCAAACAGATTTACTATCCTATTCTTCTCCTTCTGGTATCCTTATTTTACAGATATTATTACATTTCATGTCTTCCTGCAGATTCCTTAACCCCTCTTTGTTCTTTTTGAGTCTTTTTTCATCTTTTTGCTCTTTCTGGGAATTTTTTTCTACCTTGTCCTCTATCTCACTCATTTGATCCTCTGCTTCATCTAGCCTGCTTTTAATTCCTTCTCCTGTGTTCTTCAATTCATAAATTGTATTCTTCATTTCTTCCTGGCTGTTACTGATAGTTCTATGTCCTTTTTCATGCTGACATAGTTTGCAGTTAATTGCTTATAGCTTCCCTGTAGTTCTTTGTAATTCTCATTGAGCTTCCTTATAACCATTATTTTGAACTCAATATCTGATAGTTTACTTAGCACTCTTTCTGGGGATTCCTCCTTTCTTTTCAATTGGGGGTTGTTTCTTTGTCTCCCCCTTTTGGGAGAGACTCTTCTTGTTTGTTTCTGCTTCTTAGATTAATCTGCTTTGACTGATCTGCTTCTTAGATTAATCTGTCTTCATGGTGTGAACTTCTATGGTGGAGACTTGTAGGATTCAATGGTGCTGTCTCCTTGATCTCCTAAAATTGGTGCTCCTGCTATGCCCCTTGTGCCTTTTATGTGGGCTTTCTGGTTGTAATTGGATTTTGGTTGTTTGGTCATTCTTTGTTAGGTCTTTCCCTCTGACTGGCTGACTGAGAGTCACTCCACCCACAACATCTTGTATACTGTTGTGCAGGTTCACTGTTTTTTTCTTCCCAGATCCACCTTTGGTGATGTCAGATGGTGTCCCAGTCTGGCCTTAGGCAGCCTGTTCCAGACTACCAGGGACCCACCATCTCTGGCTGTCTCCAGTTGTTAATCTAGTCACTCTGTAATCATCAATCAGGATGAAGCACCACAGGGCGGCACAGAGTAACTCCTGGAGGTAGGGCTATTGCTTCCTCTCAGGCTGATGCCCCTTGGAGGGGAGTAGTCTACCTGAGCAAGATGGCTCCTGCAGTTATGGGGAATGACTTAGCACAGGGATCCGGGCGGCTTCTCTCTCTTTTCTCTCCCCAAAGCTACTGCCCCCAGTCTCTCTTCAAGCATCTCTAGTCCACTCTATCCCTTGGTTGCTGGAGCCCAGGGTAAGTGGCTGCAAATGAAAATTTATGTGTTGGCTCTTTAAATGGCTCTTTATGACTCCAGCTGTTTGTCCCTGGCAGAGAGAAACCCAGTCACTTTTTGCAGCTGGGTGTTATCTGGGTACTTTTTGGATTCTGGTGCTACAGCCTAGGGAGTCCAGCTTGGGGTTTAGGCCTCTCATTTCTTAAGGGGAAACCCCAGCTACTGGAATATGCCTCTGACACTTCAGCTGCTGCCTACGGGTGCCTGGGATGCCCTCTTGCATCTCCCCTGCACTCCATATCAGTAATGTGGTGAAACTGTTTCTTCTGCTTGTCTGTAGCTATAAGGCTTCTCTCCCACTAGTGTTCAGTTGTTAATTCTGGATGACTTCTCCACAATTTAGCTCTAATTCTAGATTGGTCCTGGGAGGATGTTAGTGTAGCTTCTACTCACTGCTCTGCCATCTTGGATCTCTGGAATGCCTTGTTTCTTTTGCTAATCTGTCCCAGGCCCAGTACTGGTAGCAGCCAGCCTTATTCACAGTGTGGCCTCTTCCACATGCATCCAGGTCCAGCACAGGCTGTTACTAACCATGGATAACTTTTAGCTCTTAACAAGTAGCCTTAACGAACAGCTCTTAACAGGCAGTGTCTGACATTGGTCTGCACTGGAACCTATCCCAAGAGAGTCCAGGAACAACACACCTGCCCTGACCGGTGTGGATCATTTGGTTGGGCATTGTCCTAGAAAGTGAAAGGTCACTGATTTGATTCCTGGTCAGGGCACATACCTGGGTTGCTGGTTTGGTCCCCAGTCAGGGAACATGTGAGAGGCAACTGATCAATCTTTCTCTCACATCATTGTTTCTCTCCCTCTCTTTTTCTCTCACTTCCTCTCTCTCCAAAAATAAATAAATAAAATCTTTTAAAAAGCACCACCTTATTAGCTCCACATGTGGCATACCCAAAGGGTGGTCTCAGTAGGCACTTACCCTGCTGGGGTGAATCCAGCCCATGGGGTCAGCTCTCACACAGCAGTTTGTAAGCTGTGGTCATGGCTAATCTTCACAGTCAGTCATCCTGAGGGTCACTTCCATTCGCTGTCATGTCAACAGCAATGAAAGCTCAACTACACAACCCAAACAAGAGCCACCCCTGAAGCATTTGACTCAGGTGACCAGGGAGACTGTGCCACTGGGCCCCACAGGATACCTCCTACATAAGGCCACCCTGCCGAGACTGAGAAATATGGCAGATCTACCTAAAACATTGAAACAAAAACAGAGAAGTAGCCAAAATGAGAAGACAAAGAAACATGTCCCAAATAAAAGAATATTAAAAGTCTGAAAAAAAAAGAGCTAAATGAAATAGAGGCAATCTACCAGATACAGAAATCAAATCCATGGTTATAAGAATACTTAATAAACTTAGGGGAAAAATAGAAAAACTCACTGCAAACTTCAACAAAAAAATAGTAAGCATAAAAAAGACAGAAAATATAAAAAAATCAGTCAGAAATGAAGATTAGATTACATAGAATCAACAGCAAAATGAATGAAACATGATTTAATCAGTCATTTGGAAGACAAGGTGGTGAAAAATACCTAATCAGAACAGCAAAAATAAAAAAAGAATTAAAAAAAAATGAAGATAGTTTGATACCTCTGGGACATAAAGCATAACAATGTCCACATCACAGGGATACCAGAAGGGGAAGAAAAAGAGCAAGGGATTGAAAACCCATTTGAAAAAATAATGACTGGGAGAGAGAAGATGGCGGACAGGTAGGTGGGAGCAGAGCCCAGTTCTCTCTGTGCCCAGCAGGAACACCTAGTTGATCTTCTAAGGAACAGAGTGAACAGCCAGTGGAATCCCAGCTTATATGAAGTTTGGAGGCCGAAAATTGTAGAGGGCATTGATAAACAGATGGTGAAGAGATTGCATTGTGACGCTAAGGTCCCTGGGATCAGTACAGGGATCCAGGTTGCTGTGGCCCTCGGCCTGTGCCTGCCACAGGATACTTGGAGGAGAGTTAGATCACCAGCTCCCTCCCTTACCAGAGCAGGGAGAGCAGCCTGGCACCAGGAGGAACGGATGCTTGAAGTTGCTGTGGGGAATAGAGATGAAGGAGGAGACACACAGAGGTGGTGTATACCTGCTGGGACTGTGGACACCGGCTAGGTCATTACCAGAGAAAATGGGGAGCCAGGCAACACCTGGAGAAGGGAGAAGAGTTGGGCCGTGTGGGACCCTGACCTGGATAGTCTCCAGTCTGGTTAGAAAGTTGGGCTGTGTGAAAATCCAGGCACTTGTTAAGAACTTCAGGCTTAAACAAGAGGCTTTTACTCAGAAAAAAAAAAAGAAAAGAAAGAACGAAAAAGAAAAAGAAAAAAGGCTCGCAGCTGCTTTGTAAGGAACTCTCCAGCAGCAGCTGGCTCACACAGCTCTCCAGCACTTGACTTGGGCTGTTCTCTCAGCAGCTGATTCGCACAGCTTGCCCTGAGGCTGATTCTAGCCTCTTGCCACCGCTTGACTTGGGCGGCTAGCCTGGCAGCTGAGTTGCACAGCTCGCTCAGAGGATGGCTGGCGCGCGGCTCACCCCGCAGCTGATTCTGGCTGCTCGCAGCACCACTGGTCCTGAGGCTGATCTGAGCTGCATGCTCGTGCTGGACTCCAGCCTAGCCCAGAAGCTGATTCTAACTGCTTGCCCAGAGGCTGAGTGGCGCCACTTGCTTGGTAGTGGGCTCTGGTCATGGAGGGCTCGCAAAGAGCAAGGAGGAGGTGCACTGCATGGACCTCACACAACTGGTAGATTAAAGGCACAGGCCTGGTGCAGATGGACAGTGGAGTCCTGGCAACTCACGGAGGACCTGGGTTGGAGGCTGGGCAAAGTAAATATTGCAACCCACCTGGCCCCCATCCTCGCAAAACCATAGGAAGGGAGAAAAGTGAAGCCCAGTTCCCGACTTCCTGTGGCATCCAGGAAGACCAGCAGAACTCAGCTCAGCAGGTTTAAAGTCAGCAGGAGGCTTATTTTTTGCTTTCCTCTCTCTTTCCTCTCCACCCCCACCCAAGTGAGACAATAAGATCTGGAGTTGTGAAAGGTCCAGAGACAGATCCAAAGAGGAAGCACAAGGCTAACCCCAACAACTGAGAAACTAAGACATATTTCACTTTGCTATACTATCGAGCTGGCATTTTATGGTTTATGTGTATTGTTATTATTTTTTCATTATTTTTACTTCTTTTATTTTATTGGTATTTTTTATTTCCCTTTTTTCTGTTTAGTTTTCATCGTTTTATTTCTCTGTTTAATTGCATTGTTTAACTGGTTTTCCTTATTCTCTCTATCATAATGTATTTTAATTTTCCTTCTTTCACTTCACTTGTGTCCCAATAACACATTACTCTTAATCATGTACTTTCTATTCTGGTAATCTAAATCATATATTTCTTGTCTTTCTTGTCATATTATTGTTCCACTACTATTGTAAATAATTGTTGTTCCATACAATTGTAAATACTATACAGCACCCCTCCCAGACCTTCACTTTATTCCTGAGCTTTATTATTGTTGCATTTAACTCTATTCTCTCTTACACTATGCCTACTTTCTATCCTTTACTTTCACTATATCTCATCATCTAACCTTGCACGAGCACTCTGTTTTCTGGATTCAGCTCACAATACTCCTCCCCCTAACAAAAGTCTTATCTCTTTTTAACCTTTTTTAAAAAACATATTTATTGATTATGCTATTACAGTTGTCCCATTTCCTGCCACCCTCACTCCACTCCATCCTGCCCACCCCCTCCCTCCCACATTCCCCCCCTATAGTTCATGTCCATGGGTCATACTTATAAGTTCTTTGGCTTCTACATTTCCTATACTATTCTTACCCTCCCCCTGTCTATTTTCCACCTATCATCTATGCTACTTATTCTCTGTACCTTTCCCCCCCTCTCCCCCTCCCACTCCCCTATTGACACCCCTCCATGTGATCTCCATCTCTATGGTTCTGTTCCTGTTCTAGTTGTTTGCTTAGTTTGCTCTTGTTTTTGTTTTAGGTGTGGTCATTAATAACTGTGAGTTTGCTGTCATTTTTACTGTTCATATTTTTTATCTTCTTTTTCTTAGGTAAGTCCCTTTAACATTTCATATAATAAGGGCTTGGTGATGGTGAACTTCTTTAACTTGACTTTATCTGAGAAGCACTTTATCTGCCCTTCCATTCTAAATGATAGCTTTGCTGGATAGAGAAATCTTGGATGTAGGTCCTTGGCTTTCATGACTGGGAATCCTTCTTGCCAGCCCCTTCTTGCCTGTAAGGTCTCTTTGGAGAAATCAGCTGACAGTCTTATGGGAAGTCCTTTGTAGGTAACTGTCTCCTTTTCTCTTGCTGTTTTTAAGATTCTCTCCTTCTCTTTAATCTTGGGTAATGTAATTATGATGTGCCTTGGTGTGTTCCTCCTTGAGTCCAGCTTCTTTGGGACTCTCTGAGCTTCCTGGACTTCCTGGAAGTCTATTTCTTTTGCCATATTAGGGAAGTTCTCCTTCATTATTTGTTCAAATAAGTTTTCAATTTCTTGTTCTTCCTCTTCTCCTTCTGGCACCCCTATAATTCAGATGTTGGAACATTTCAAGATGTCCTGGAGGTTCCTAAGCCTGTCCTCATTTTTCTGAATTCTTGTTTCTTCATTCTTTTCTGATTGGATGTTTCTTTCTTCCTTCTGGTCCACACCATTGATTTGAGTCCCAGTTTCCTTCGCATCACTATTGGTTCCCTGTACATTTTCCTTTGTTTCTCTTAGCATAGCCTTCATTTTTTCATCTAATTTGTGACCAAATTCAACCAAATCTGTGAGCATCCTGATTACCAGGGTTTTGAACTGTGCATCTGATAGGTTGGCTATCTCTTCCTCGCTTAGCTGTATTTTTTCTGGAGCTTTGAAGTGTTCTGTCATTTGGGCCATTTTTCTTTTTTGTCTTGGCGCGTCTGTAACTTTAGGGGTGGAGCCTTAGGTGTTCCCCTGGGCGGGGTAACTGCTGGTCACTTTGCTGCGATGCTGTACATGGGGGAGGGGCCAAGAGGGAGCAATGGCGCCCCCTCCACTCTCCACCGGACTTCAATCTTTCACTCTGTTACCCACAATCAATCTGGGCCCCTCTGGTGCTCGTTCCCGAGTGGGTGGGCTTGTGCACACTCCAGGCCCCTGTGGGTCTCTCCAATGAACTCTCCTGTGAGGCTGGGAGTCTCCCCTGCTGCCGCCGCAACCCCCATGGGCGTTTTCAATCAGAGTTTTGAGGCTTTATTTCCCCGCGCTGGAGCCCTGGGTTGCGCGGTCTGCTTCGCTTATCTGTGCGCGAATGTGGGGCCGTGGGGTGCTACCCACCGCTCTGCCTGCCCCGTTCTCCGCCACTCTGAGTCTGACCTTCTCAGTTTATCTGCGCGAATGTGGGGCCACAGGGTCTGCCAGTGGTCATACTCCCTGCCCAGTTCATCCCACACTCCGCCAGTCTTGGTCCCGCCACGGCCACACGAGTCCTCTCCGCCCCGGTGCCCGTCTCCGTCCCTCCTACCGGTCTGGATGAATGTTTATTTTTTTATTTCCTTGGTGTCGGACTTCCTTGCCGTTCAATCCTCTGTCAATTCTGGTTGTGCAAGGAGGCGCAGTGTGTCTACCCACGCCGCCATCTTGGTTCTCCTCTTTTTAACCTTTTATAACAAGTGGCTAGTTGGGTGAAATATCATGGTTAATGCTATACTTATACAAAGTATCTCCTATCTTTTCTCTACTTGCTGGTACTTTAAATCCCATAGAATAGTCTTCTGCTGTCTTAATCCATTTTGCCTACACCATGCCATTGATCACATACAAGATTAGGTGGGAGCTGTGAACATCAGTATACCTGCTGGAGGAGAGAACCCACGAACAAAGGAACCACCAAAAGGTAAAAAACTCACGTACAACAAGAGAGCCCACACAAACAAAAAAGGGCAAACCTAGAGCATCCAGATAAGGAGATCAAAGTGACCATAAAACTGAATTGCATAGAATTCCTACTATAGAAGTTCACCTTACAAAGACAGCTAGCAAAGTGAAACATCAGGAAGCACAGAAACAAACAAATAGAGTCACCTAAAGTGGGGAGACAAAAAAAGAACCTGCAATCAAAGGGAATGGAAGACTACCCACTAAAAAAGCTAAATGAAGTGGAGGTAAGCAAACTATCAGATATAGAATTCAAAATAATGGTTATAAGGATGCTCAAGGAACTCACAGACAACTACAAGGGCCTGAGTGAGAACTACAACAGTATGAAAAAGGAAATAGAAACTATAAACAAACTGTAATTGAATAACAATAAAAAATTAAAATTAAAAAAAAGAAATGGAGAAATAAAGCTAATAATCTTTCGGTTTCAAAAAAAAGAAACTATAAACAAAAACCAGGAAGAAATGAACAATAAAATTTCTAAAATAAAAAACACACTACAAGGAATTATAAGCAGGCTGGATGAAGCAGAAGACCAAATTAGTGAGCTGGTAAACAAGGTGGAAAGAAAAACCCAGGCACAGCAGCTGCATGAATAAAGACTAAAAAAATATGAAGATAGCTTAAGGGAACTCCAAAATAACATGAAACACAAGAACATTTGAATCATAGGGATACCAGAAGAAGAAGAAAAGGAACAAGGGATAGAAACCCTCTTTGAAAAAATAATGACAGAAAACTTTCTGAACCAGGAGAGGGAAAAAAACCCATGCAAGTTCAGGAAGCACAGAAAGTCCCAATCAAGATGAACCAAAGAGCCAACTCCAAGACATATCATAATTAAAATGCCAAGTATTAAAGACAACGAGAGAATCTTAAAATCAGCAAGGGAGAAACAAGGAAAATACAAAGAGGCTCTGAAAAGGCTAGCAGCTGATTTATCAACAGAAACACTCCAATCCAGAAGAGAATGACAAGAGATATTCCAAATAATGAAACAAAAAAGCATGGAACCAAGATTACTCTACCCACTGAAGCTCTCAATTAAAATGGAAGGCAAAATCACGATTTTCCCAGACAAAATAAGTCTAAAAGAATACATCTTACCGAAGCAGCACTACAAGATTTACTAATGGACTACTATAAGAACAGAAAGGAAAGGACTGAAAAAGACAGGAACACACGTACAAGGGGTAAAATGAACAAATATCTATCAATAATAACCTTAAATGGCAATGGATTAAATGCTCAAATCAAAAGAAATATAGTAGCTGAATGGATAAGAAAACATGACCCACACATATGCTGCCTATGAGAGACCCACCTCAGAACAAAACCTACAAAGACTGAAAGTGAAGGGTTGGAAAAAAAACATTCCAAGCAAATGGACAGGAAAGAAAAGCTGAGGTAGCAATACTCATATCAGACAAAACAGAATTTAAAACAAGGGCTGTAAAAAGAGACCCAGAAGGACATTTCATAATAATCAAGGGAAGAATCCATCAAAAAGACATAAACATTATAAACATATAGGCACCCAACATTGGACCACCCAAATACATGCGGAAAATCTTGGAGGACTTCAACAAATGTACAGACAACAACACTATTAATAGTAGGGAATTTTAACACCCCCCTGTCAAAAATGGAGAGATTTTCCAAACATAATACCAACAAAGATATTGAGGCATTGGAAAATGTCCTAGGTCAAATGTACTGAACTGGTATATAAAGAACCTTTCATCCCAAAGAAGTAAGATGAACATTCTTTCAAATGCACATGGAACATTTTCAAGATAGACCACATGATAGGACACAAAATGAGCCTCAACCAAGAAAATTGAAATCATATCTAGCATTTCCTCTGACCACAAGGGACTGAAATTAGAAACCAATGTCAAGGAAAACATTAAAAAAAATTCAAATTCATGGAGATTTAATAGCATCCTATTAAACAATGAGTGGGTCAAAAATGAGATCAAGGAAGAAATCAAAAGGTTCTGAAAACAAAGGAAAATGAACTCACGACAACCCCAAACTTATGGGACACAGCGAACGCAGCCCTGAGAGGGAAGTTCATAGTGATACAGGCCTGCCTAAAAAAGATAGAAACATTTCAAATAAACAACCTAAACCTATGCCTACAAGAACTTGAGGAACAACAACAAAGACAACCCAGAGCAAGGAGAAGGAAGGAAATAACCAAGATTAGAGCAGAGTTAAATGGCATAGAGACTAAAAGCACAATTCTAAGGATCAATGAATCCAGGAGCTCGTTCTTTGAAATGATAAACAAAATCGACAAGCCTTTAAGTAGGCTCATCAAGAGAAAAAGAGAGAGGATCCAAATAAACACAATCAGAAATGAAATAGGAGAGATCACAACTGATACCACAGAAATACAAAGGATTGTAAGAAATTATTGCAGAGAACTATATGCCAAGAAACATGAACACCTAGGTGAAATGAACACATTTCTAGAAAAATGTAAGCTTCCAAAACTGAATGAAGAAGAAGCAGAAAGCCTGAACAGACCAATAACAGCAGACAAAATTGAAGCAGTCATTAAAAAACTCCCAACACACAACCGCCCTGGACCAGATGGTTTTACAGGAGAATTCTACAAAGCATTTAAGGAAGAGCTAACCCCTATCCTCCACAGACTATTCGAAAAAATCCAAACTGATGGAAGACTCCCAAACTCTTTTTATGGAGCCAGCATCATCCTAATCCCAAAACCAGATAAAGACACAACAAAGAAAGAAAACTTAAGGCCAATATCGCTGGTGAACATAGACGCTAAAATTCTCAACAAAATATTGGCAATCTGCATCCAGCAATACATTAAAAAGATCATCCACCATGACCAAGTGGGATTCATCCCAGGGATGCAAGGATGGTACAATATTTGCAAATCAATAAACATAATACATCACATCAACAACAGCAAAGACAAAAATCACATGATCATATCAATAGATGCGGAAAAAGCATTTGATAACATAGAGCACCCATTTCTGATAAAAACACTCAGCAAAGTGGGAATAGAGGGAGCATTCCTCAACATAATAAAGGCCATATATGAGAGAACTACAGCCAACATCATACTCAATGGGCAAAAACTAAAATATTTCCCACTAAGATCAGGAACAAGACAAGGATGCCCTCTCTCACCACTCCTACTCAACATAGTATTGGAAGTCCTAGCCACAGCAATCAGACAAGAAAAAGAAATAAAAGGCATCCAAATTGGAAAGGAGGAAATGAAACTGTCACTGTTTTCAGATGACATGATAGTGTATATGAAAATCCTAGCGACACCACCAAAAAACTACTCGATGTAATAAATGAATTTGGCAAAAGAGCGGGATACAAAGTCAATAATCAGAAATCAAAGGCATTCCTGCATACCAATAATGAAACATCAGAAACAGAAATCAGGAAGAAAAACATTTGATATAGTGACAAGAAAAATAAAGTCCCTAGGAATAAACCTAACTAACGAGGTAAAAGACCTGTACTGAGAAAACTATACAACATTGAAGAAAGAAATTAAGGAAGAAACAAAGAAATGGAAGCATGTACCATGCTCATGGATTGGAAGAATTAACATTATCAAAATGGCCATACTACCCAAAGCGATTTATAGATTCAGTGGAATCCCTATTAAAGTAACCATGACATTTTCACAGATATAGAACAAACATTTCAGAAATTCATATGGAACCATACACGACCCCGAATAGCTGCAGCCATTTTGAGGAAGAAAAACAAAGCAGGAGGGATCACAATACCTGATATCAAACTGTATTACAAGGCCACCGTAATCAAAACAGCCTCGTAGTGGCATAAAAACAGGCACATAGATGAATGGAAGAGAACAGAGAGCCCAGAAATAAACCCAAGTCTTCACGGTCAATTAATATTTGACAAAGGAGGCAGGAGCATAAAATGGAGCAAAAATAGCCTCTTCAACAGATGGTGTTGGGAGATCTGGACAGCTACGTGTAAAAAAATGAAACTTGATCACCAATTTACACCATACACAAAAGTAAATTCAAGGTGGATAAAATACTTAAATATAAGTTATAACACCATAAAAGTCCTAGAGGAAATCATTGGTAGTAAAATCTCAGACATTCCACGCAGCAACATCCTCACAGACATGTCCCGTAAAGCAAGGGACATACGGGAAGGAATAAATAAATGGAACCTCATCAAAACAAAAAGCTTCTGCATGGCTAAAGAAAACAACATTAAAATAAAAAGAGAACAAACAGTATGGGAAAACATATTTGCCAACACACGACTCTACTCCAGGAAGACAAACAACCCAATTAAAAAATGGGCAGAGGACTTGAACAGATGCTTCTCCAAGGAAGACATACAGAGGGCCCAGAGACATATGAAAAGATGCTCAGGATCACTAGCGATCAGAGAGATGCAAATTAAAACCACAATGAGGTACCATCTCACACCAGTCAGAGTGGCCAACATAAACAAATCCACAAACAAATGTTGAAGAGGATGTGTAGAAAAGGGAACCCTAGTGCACTGTTGGTGGGAATGCAGACTGGTGAGGCCACTGTGGAAAACAGTATGGAATTTCCTCAGAAAACTAAAAATGGAACTGCCCTTTGACCCAGCAATTCCACTGCTGGGATTATACCCTGAGAACCCTGAAACACCAATATTTTGAAACACCAATCCAAAAGAACCTATGTACCCCAATGTTCATAGCAGCACAATTTACAATAGCCAAGTACTGGAAGCATCCTAAGTGCCCATCAGCCAATGAATGGGTCAAAAACTATGGTATAAAAAAAAAAAAAACAACTATCGTATATTTACACAATGGAATTCTACGCAGCAGAGAGAAAGAAGGAGCTTATACCCTTTGCAGTAGCATGGATGGAACTGGAGCGCATTATGCTATGTGAAATAAGCCAGGCGGTGAGGGACAAATACCATATGATCTCACCTTTAACTGGAACATAATCAACAGAAGAAAAAAGCAAACAAAATATAATCAGAGACATTGAAGTTGAGAACAATCTAACAATAGCTAGAGGGGAGTGGGGAGGGGACAGTGGAGAGAGGGTTTTACAGGAACTACTATAAAGGACACATGGACAAAATCAAGGGGGAGGGTGAAGGTGGGGGAAGGAGGTGGGTTCAGCAGAGGTGGGGAGAGGGATGTGGAGAAAAGGCCTACAACTCTAACTGAATAACAATAAATTTTTTTTAAAAAGAATGTAATCCATTTACAATAAAAAATAATAAAATATCTAGAAATAAATTTAACCAACGAGGTAGAACACTTTTACTAAAAAAGTTGTAAGACATTGAAAAAGAACTGAGGAAGTTATAAATAAATGGAAGCATGTATTGTTCTCATGGATAGGAAGAATTAACATTGCTAACATGTCCACACTACCCAAAGCAATCTACAGATTCAATGCAACTCCTATCAAAATACCAATGGCATTTTTCACACAACTAGAATAAATAATCTGAAAATTTATATGCAAGCACCAAAGACCCTGAATAGCCACAGCAATCTTGAGGTAAAAGAACAAAATTCGAGGTATCACACTACCTGATATCCACCTACACTATAAAACAATAGAGTATTTCACCCTATGGCTGTCTCAGTGATTGGGTGTGTCCAATACATACTGATGAATACATATAGTACTTTCCTGTTCTTCCTCCTCTGCATGCATGTGAGCATGTGGTCGTGACCACAGGGCACTAGCATTTTAAATTTAAATCAAAACAGTATAGTACTGGACTGAAAACAAACACATAGAACAGTAAACAGAAAAGAGCTCAGACATAAACCCACACCTATATAGTCAATTAATTTGTGACCAAGGAGGCAAAAATATGCAATGGGGTAAAGAGAGTCTATTCAATTAATGGTGTTGGGAAAACTGGACAGATATATGCAAAAAAATAAAACTAGACCATCTTCTTACACCATATCTTAGAATGAACTCAAAATAGATTAAAGACTTAAATGTAAGACTCAAAATCATAAAACTCCTGGAAGAAAACTTAAATTCTCTACATTGCTCTTAGTAATATTTTTTCTGATGTATCTCCTCAGGCAAGGGGAAAAAAAAAAGAAACAAATGGGACTACTTCAAACTAAAGAGTTTTTATA
Source organism: Desmodus rotundus (assembly GCF_022682495.2). Lineage (NCBI taxonomy): Eukaryota > Metazoa > Chordata > Mammalia > Chiroptera > Phyllostomidae > Desmodus > Desmodus rotundus. The sequence continues at coordinate 57,661,139 of NC_071396.1, forward strand.
CAGTAAAGGAAACCACCAACAAAATAAAAAGACAACCTACTGAATGGAAAAAGATATTTGCCAATGCTACATCTGACAAGAGATTAGTATACAAAATTTTTAAAGAAATCACACAACTCTACACCAAAGAAACCCAAACAATACAATTAAAAAATAGGCAGATGATCTGAACAAGACATTTATACAAAGAGAACATAAGATGACCAATAAATTTATGAAAAGATGCTCAATGTCACTAGCCCCAGAGAAATGCAAATTAAAACAACGATGAGATATCACACCTCACACCTACCAGAATGGCTATCATCAATAAATCAACAAACAAGTGCTGGTGAGGACAAGGAGAAAAGGGAAGCCTCATGCACCGTTGGTAGGATTGCAAATTGGTACAGCTATGATGGAAAATAGTATGGAGGGTCCTCAAAAAATTAAAAATAGATCTATCTCATGACCCAGCAATTCTACTTCTGAATATATACCAAAGAAATGCAAAATACTAATTTGAAAAGGTATATACCCTCCTGTGTTCATTGCAGCATTATTTACTATAGCCAAGATTGGAAACAACCCAAGTGTCCATCAATGGATGATTGGATAAAGTAGTGGTATATGTGTACAATGGAATATTACTCAGCCATAAAAAAGAATGAAATCCTACCATTTGTGATAACATGGATGCACTAACAAGATATTATGCTTCAAAAAGTCAGTCAAGGAAAGACAAATACCATGTGATTTCACTTATGTGTGGAATCTAAAGAATGATATAAAGTGAACAGATGCAATAGAAATAAATTCATAGAGAAAAAACTGATGGTTGCTGGATGGGAGGTGGTTTGAGGGCTGGGCGAAAGGTGAAGGGATTAAGAAGTAGAATTGGTAGTTACATGTAAAGTATAGTATAAGGAATATAGTCAATAATATTATAATAACTGTGTATGATGCCAGGTGGGTACTAGACTTGTCAAGTTATATAATTGTCTGACCACTGTGCTGTACACCTGAAACTAATACGAAATACTATTGAATGTCAACTGTAATTGAAAAAAGTTTAAGAGGTGTCATTTTGTGTGTATCCTTTTGTAACTTACTTTCACCTGTTTTTAGGATCTATCCACAGGATACTCAGAGTTCGTTTCTTCTGCCCATTGCAGAGTATTTCACCCTATGGCTGTCTCAGTGATTGGGTGTGTCCACTACATACTAATGAATACATATAGTACTTTCCTGTTCTTCCTCCTTTGCATGCATGTGAGCATGTGGTCGTGACCACAGGGAACTAGCATTTTAAATTTACTAGATGTAGTAGCTTACTATGCAGAGCAGCTACATGGATGTCTACAGATAATAGTGTAAGGAGAGTTCCCATCACACAGCCTCTTCACCAGCCCTTAATGCTCTCAAACTTAAAAATTTTTATCATTTAAACTTAAAAAAATCATTTTCATCAAGGCAAAATGGAATTCTTTAATTTGTATGAGGATAAAGATCATGACTACTTGGGATGTGTGTGGGGGGGCGGTTATTAGGGTACCCTGGTCTTGGGGAGGTGGCGCTGGGGGCCCAGACGACCAGAGACAGACTGAGAAATGGTGACAGAAAAGGTGAGGGCATGATAAAGACAGTTAATTAATCTTCAACTCAGTGAATACACACACGTTATTTCAAATCCTTATAGCCACTCAAGGCAGTGATGGCAGGGCACCATTTTCAGAAGAGGAGATTAAGACATAGGTAGTGTTGGTCAGACTGTGTAGGGTAGGGCTCAGGTGTGCCTGACTCTAAAGCCCTCTGGGCCACACTCAGGACTGGATGTGATAAACACGTATCCATAGCCTCACACACACATGTCCACATATCCAAACTCACACATGTATACCACATATGTGCATAGAAACTCACAAAACCCCACATAAACAGCTTCATGGACAGTGTGTAGGATTCGCCCACACTGGTACACCCTCCAGAATCAACTAACAAAAGGCATATGCATGTGTGCATACAGGCCGCCCCAGACATGTAATCAGCCTCTCCTGAACAGACATCCTATGCTCACACATACTGTGCACACAGGCTCCCTCACAGGTGTCTCATCCTCAAACTTGCCCCAGCTCTGGTACACACTGGGTTGTGCACAGATATTCCTAAACAGCTGGGACCAATCAGGATGGTTCCACAGTCAGGTTGAGATCTACATACATCTGACACTTGCAGGCTTTCCTGCACATGCTCCATTCCAGTTTCCCAGGACCCACTGGCTCATTCCTCTTTCATCACTCAGCCTCTGAATAACTCCTGCTCTAAACTATTAATTAACCTGTTCAGGAATCTGAGTTGTAACCAGCAGCCCTTGAACTGCACTCACCTCGTTTGCCTGCAAGGGAACGGAAAGAGGTACAGGGCTGAGGGTGTCCTCAGGGCAACCTGAGTCCTCTGTAGGTGTCTCTGCCTTCCTTCTCACTTGCCTTCTCCTATAAACAAAGAATGTGTGTAAAATGGAGTGCTGATGGTAATGGGACTAGAGTCTGAGGCAAACTGTCCCTGATGGTCAAGGCTGCCATGGGGACATACATGCTGGGCCACGATGACCAGAAACAGTAGCAATAGCAATGAAGGAACCAGCTCTGCTTTGGGGGCCCAAGGAGTCAATATCCACTGACTCATTTAATCCTCAGTAGCCCATGAGTGTCCCATGAGTGTGGCACACCCAGTGTGTCCTAGGGGCTGTGCCGGGCACTGGGAACAGAAATCCCTATTTCTGGGGCTCACATTCACATGGGGGACACTGGCAATGAGGGAAATAAGCAGACTATTCAGTGTGTTAGAAGGCAATACATATTAGGAAGAAAAGTAAAGCATAAGAGGGGAATAAAGAGCATGGGAAAGGACTTTTACTGAGGTGTCCAGGCAGGGCCTCACTGAAGAGAGTGAAGGGCAGGCTGGGAGATGACCCTTTGGGGGCAGAGGGTCAGCAGGTGCAAAGGCTCTAAAGTGGGAAGCCAGTGCGGCTGGAGCAGGTGGGTGGGAGAGAGGGTGGCGGGATAGGCCAAGAGGTCCCAGAGCAGGTGATACAGTGCCTTGGGGGTCACAGTGAGTACATACATGTGAAGGAGAAGAGGGCTCTGGGAGGGTTTTTGATCGAGGGGAGATGTGACCTGACAGGTGTGAACAGGACCTGTCTGGTTACTATGGAAAAGTGTGTGGTAGCAAGGTGGGACAGGCACCATTGAGAGAGGACCGCAATGGTCTGAGCAAGAGACATGAGGTCTGGCCAGGCCGGTGGTGGTGGTATGAGGAGACATAAGCTTTGGGTAGGTTCTGAGGGTGACACTGTGGACCTGCTGATGGGTCAGATGAGATGGAGGGAGCCACGAGTGCTGCTATTATTATCACCACCTTTCAGGTTGGAGCACTGAGTCATAAGCAAGTAGCTCAAAGTCAGTAAAGTTAGTAAGTGGAAAAAATTGGTATTTTTACATGCTATCTATCATAGGAAAATGCTACCATGAGGAACAAACCTGCCTGAGCTAGGTGGAGGTGCAGTCTGTGGCAGAGCTGGCTCCTGGGGGCAAGGCAGGTGGGCAGCCTTGAGAATTGATCCATGGTGCTGATCTGTGCCCAGCTCTGCTGGGCTGCAGAGGTGGCATGTTGAGCATCCCCCAGGGCAGGGGGAAGTTGTGTACTTGGTAAGGGAGGGAGGGGGACCTGCCCAAGGCCAACCACAGTTGGATATTAGTACTGGTCATGGGAGAAGACTCTCAGAGTGGGCAAGATTGATGATCCATGGGTACACAGTGGCATATATGGGCCCCTGGTTTCTGTGAATTGCACCCAGGACCAAGAGCGTGGTCCAGACTGACCCAGACTGGTGAGAGTCACAGCTTACTGAATCTGCCCATGTGCACTCTGGGTCGCAAAGCAGGAGCCCATTCCAACAGGCTTCAAAAACAAAGGGAATTTGCTGCTTCATAGAATGAGGACTGGCTTCAGGCATAGCTGGATGTTGGTGCTCAGCTGAGGTCCTCAGGAATCTGTCTCCTTCTATATCTCTATAAATTTTTATCAGTGTTGACACCATTCCTTTGTGGTATTGACGTCAGTTCCTTCATGGTGACAAGATGGCCAGAGCAGAATCAAGTTCATATCCACCAATTCAGTAACCCTAGCCAGAGGAGATGGCCTTGTTCCTGAAAGCTCCAGCAAAAGGACACAGTGACATGCCTGGTCCCTGCCATCTCCACACTTTGGAGGGATAGAGCAGGTCAGAAGGAACCCTGCTGACCTGTGACTTTGTGGAATGGTGGTCCTGCAGCCAGCACCTGTGACCTGCTTGGGACTATTCCCCCCTCTGAATCTCCACCCTGTACCTGTCAAGTAGGACAAATCACAATGAATGCAGAGTTAGGATGACTAGATGCAGAAAGTGTCCTGGGGGCTGATGGCAACATCTGGGAGGCATAGGTCCTGGACTCTTTCAGACTTTGTGTCAAGCCTCCATTCCCCACCTACTTCCAGGTGATCTTGTGTGAGTCCTCAAGAGTCCTGAGACTGCAACTTCAAAGGTGTACCAGAGCCGGAGCCAGAAGGGGAGGTAGGTGTGGGGCTTTCAGTCATCAGTGCTGACAAACCTCACTCTTGTCACTGGTGGCCAGCTCCTCACATCTGCTGACTAGACTCTTGCCTGTGCACCCCCTGAATCCCAAGCCAGGCCTTGGCCTCTGGTGTCCAGCCAACTCCCACCAGACTGTGTGACCTTGGCATGTCACTTGGCCTCTCTGGGACTCAGTCAATTGATGAAATGAGGGTAAGGATTTTCACCTTGCAAGGTTTCATGAAAGAAAGCATGTGGCACACTCTGAGTCAGGCCTGTCACATGTGAGGACAGGCCCACTACCCCCCACCCTCATTCTGTAACAGTTACAATCTCCCAGAATCATCTTTTTGACTAGATAGTCACCCTTTTAGGAGCAAGCTGTTCCTGGAACAATGAGCAGGTGACAGATCTAATGGTAAAGGTGCTCAGACAGGGGCACAGCATGATGAAGGTGTGGTGGGAAAGGTTTCGGAATTTGAGGGTGCCCTAGAAGCCCTGTTTGGAGCTGTTTGGAGCTGAAGTGGGACTAGTGAGTGGGGAGAGGAGGCCAGAGGCAGAGTGGGGCTCCAGCTTTGTGAAAGGTCCTGTAAGGTGACCTCAGGCTTGGCCCTCACTCCCCAGCATTTTGTACAGCAGCTGCCTTGGTGAGGACTTCCACTGGGGGGAGGGAGGGTCCTATTCAGAACCAGCAGCCTCTGTATTTCCACCCAAAATGTGTGCACCCCTAGGACTGGGCCTCCTCCCACCATCTTCTGGCCACTGGTAGATGCTGTCTGTTTTATCATTGGTACCCTGTGACTCTGACAATTGTCTCTCCTTATCAGTCACCCACTGGCTGTCCATGGGGTGAGAGTGGCCCTGGCCGGCCAACATGTCCACACGTGTATCCAGATTCCTAGTTCACTTCACTGACAGGTTTCCTTGTGCTGGGGTGGCTGGATCAAAAGACCAACCCCTATTTTCTGCTTCTGCTTTTCTTCTGTGAAGGAAGTCCCCAAAGATGCTCCTTATGAATGGCCTTACAACCCATTCATAAGCAAGGGGCAGCTGTGCTTGGAGGGACAGGGCAGATCTGCCCCGGTTATGGCCAAGACACCTCCTTCTGAGCCCCAGCCTCCTGTTTGAACACCACTGTCCTTCTGAGGGCTTCCTCTCACCCTGGCCACCAGGAGCTATCTGTGAGGGGAGCCCTGAGAAGGGGATTTGTCTGAGATCCCACAAAAAGGTAGACAGAGTGGGCCCTGGACCTGGGCCCATCAGGCAGAAGGAGCAGTGAGAGCAAAGACCAGAGAATGTGGGATCCGCTCAGGGGCAGGGAAGGTGGTGGGCCTTGATTAGCTTGGGCTCAGCTCAGGGGAAGCTGGGCTTCTGTGAGGGCCCCAGAGCCTGGATGGAGGAGCATTCCTCTCACCCTGCTGAATACTGAGAACCAACAAGATGCTGCTGATTGGGGTTGTCACCTTCCCCATCGTCCAACTCCACATCTGATTAGAAAGTAAATTGTTTCATCTCATACCACACCCATTACACAATGGTCCTGCCAGGTGCCCACCCACACCCACCTGCCATTCTTAAGTGGCAACCCCCTTCTACCAAACCCTGCCTGGCCCTTCCCTGGCTGCCTCCTACTTGGGCCTGGGCCTTTCATGCAATGTTTACCACCCTTGGCCAGCATGTCCTCTCCCACCAGCACCTCAGAGCACACCCTGACTCTCTCTGGCCCCTTTCTTTGTCTTCCTTCTGGGCTCACTTGCTGCTGCCTGAGTCTGTTTGGGCTTTCCTCCCAACTTGTCTTGGGCCCTTTTCCCTACTCCCTCCTTGGTCTCACACATTCCCTTGGTCTTGTATGAATGTGCTATGATGACCCTTCTCTGTCTCCAGCCAGACTCTCCCCAAAGGCCCCAGAGTGTGGCTCAGGAGTCCTACACAAAGTGATCAAGGTGTCCTGCCCAACCCTGTCCTGTAGCTGGGCTTCCATCTGTGGGCATGAGAGGATTACCAGGCATCCTTGGCCCCTCCCTCCTGCTCCCTTACCTGCCCCATCAGTGCCAAAGCCAGTGATTTTACCTTCTGATCATTCCCAACCTGCCTCCTCCTCCCACTCTTTCCACTCCACGTTCAGCTCAGCTCACACCCCACTCATCCCCCTCCCCTTGCCTTGGTTAAGGCACCTCCATCCTAGCCAAGTGCCTCATGCTTCTCACATGGATTTGATAAAGTCCCTGGTGATAATGGTGAAGGAGGAGTTGGTGGTCTCAGGGTGCTGGTGAAGTTAGCCATGGTGATAGTGGTGACAGCATAGGGACAGGGTAAGGGACAGGCTTGGGTAGTGAACTACCCTAGTGGGGAGGTCATGTGTGGGTACTGAATTGGGAAGGCAGATGATGGGTCAGGAATCTGGCTTCTGTGGTCCAGTCTGTGCCCCAGCTCTGGAACCCTTGGGAAATTTGGGCTTCCAAGGCTTCCCCCTGGAGCTTTGGGGGAAGGCATGTTCTTGTACCCCTCCTGGTCTGCCCTCACATTTTATATACCCAGCCAAGAGCCTCTCTGTCCCTCTCATCCACTAGAAGGAACCTAAGAGACAGGATGAGGAGGGGCCCTGACAGAGGCTGCAGAATGGGTCCAGGAGGGTGGAGAGGCAGGTGTTAGGGTGGAAAATGCAAGGAGAGAGCTCACTGGACTCCCCAGGTTCCTTTTGAAGGTGACAGGCCCACAAACTTGTATCCTCAGGTTGACCTCCAACTTGCCCTACCATGGTTTGCTGCCTAGGGCTGGGCCTGGCCTCAGGGTGTAGCAGGTGAGAGAAGTGAACTGGAGGTTGGTTGGAGCCAAGGTCATCATGAAGGACAAGAGAGAAATGGATGTGGAGACAGAGGCAGAGGCTGGAAGGAGGAATGGAAGTAGGGTGTTTGGGGGGGGCAGGATGCACAGACCTCACTATGGGTCCAGATGGCCTCTTTTAGCACCCTTCTTCAACCCAGTAAGCACAGCTGTGACAGAGGTGCTTGGTCACAGGCACCCTCACTGGTCATCTGCCTTAACTGAAGATGGGGCTCAGTGGGTGTGGGAGAGCTGATAGGATCCACCCTGGGGTTGGAGGTCAGGGGAAGAGAGGCTTTGGCCAATAAGAATGAAGTGGCAGTTAGCAGCCTGATGCCAGGCCCTGCCCAATGGTGAGATGGTGACTGTGTGGGAAGCCTAGAGGCTCAGGGCTGAGTATGTGGGGGTGTCCTTTGAGTGGCAAGTTGGGTGGCTGAACCTGGCCCTTATCCTAGCCACCCCAGGTTGGCCTGGGCTTCTGGCTAGCCTTTATCTGGAGCCCCAGCTATGGCCGCAGGAAGTGGCTGTTTCTCTGCGCTGTGCTGTCTCCCCACCAGAGCTGGTGATAACATATGGCAGGGGGTGGTGTGGAGGGATTGAGCAACACCTTATAGTGGGGTACATGGGGAGACTCCAGGCACATGACCTCTAACTTGCTGGCCTGGGTAGGGTTGGGGATAGGTTAGACCCTTCTTGCCTGATAACAGCACTACACAGAGGAGGCTGCCTGGGTACAGGGGTTGCAGGTTACTCATGAGACTTGGCAGTGTTGGGAGTGGGGGGGGCCCAGCTACATCCAGTGAGCACTGGGCTATGACCCCAGGGCCTGGTACACAGGTGACACTCAGTAAATGTGGAATAATCAACTTTGGGCCTCTTCTCTAATCCATCTTAACTCTCATGTTCTACCCCTATGCTGAATCCCCAAACCTTCCCAAATGTCTTCTTCCTCCTCCAGGGCCTTAGCCTGAACTGCCCCCTTCCTGCTCACTTGGCCAATCACCAACCAATTCTGGGGGTCTTTGTCCAACCCACAGTCTCTGCCCTTCTGGTGGGCCCTGGAGAATCAGTGTTTGAGTGTCCAGAGCTAGTGGGAAGTTGGGGGCCAGAGGGTCTCTTGACATCATGACTGACATAGTCTTCCCACCTGTGCCCTCAGGACTGTCACAGCCTTCAAGGCCTCTGCCTAACCAGCCTGCCTCCACAGCTGCCTATACCACTGGTGATCAGTAGAGGCACTGGGCTCCCACAGTAGACCCCTGCAAGCCCAGAGCTAGGGTCAACTGCTGCCGGGGAGCATATACTGCTCCCCCAGCACCCCCAGCTGCCTCTGCTGCTTCCTGATGCTGCCTGAACTGGGCTACTTAATGGTTTGCTGGATTCCATTATCAGCCAAGGGGTAATTATTCTTTTTCAATCAGGGCCACCTGTGTGGAGGCTCTGGGAGGCCTAGCAGGTGCTGGGGGGAGACTGGGAGCCAACACCTCATTTATTTCTCTTCTTGCAGGTCCCACCAAGTGCTCTTGCTAGAGCCCTCACTCCTGCTCTTCTCTCTGCCAGAACATCACTCTTCCTCCCCCCTGGCAAACTCCTCTCTCTTTAATACCTTGTCCTGAATAAACAAATGGGACCTCATCAAAACAAAAAGCTTCTGCATGGCTAAAGAAAACAGCATTAAAATAAAAAGAGAACCAACTGTATGGGAAAACATATTTGCCAATGATACCTCAAACAAGGGCCTGATCTCCAAAATATATAAAGAACTCACATGACTCCACTCCAGGAAGACAAACAACCCAATGAAAAAATGGGAAGAGGACTTGAGCAGACACTTCTCCAAGGAAGACATACAGAGGCCCAGAGACATATGAGAAGATGCTCAGCATCACTAGTCATCAGAGAGATGCAAATTAAAAGCACAATGAGGTACCATCTCACACCAGTCAGAGTGGCCAACATAAACAAATCAACAAACTAATGTTGGAGAGGATGCCCAGAAAAGAGAACCCTAGTACACTGTCAGTGGGAATGCAGACTGGTGAGGCCACTGTGGAAAACAGTATGGAATTTCCTCAGAAAACTAAAAATGGAACTGCCCTTTGACCCAGCAATTGCACTTCTGGGATTATACCCTGAGAATACTGAAACACCATTCCAAAAGAACTTATGCACCCCAATGTTCATAGCAGCACAATTTACAAAAGCCAAGTACTGGAAGCAACCTAAGTGCCCATCAGCAAATGAATGGATCAAAATGTGTATGGTACATTTACACAATGGAATTCTATGCAGCAGAGAGAAAGAAGGAGCTTATACCCTTTGCAACAGAATGGATGGAACTGGAGAGCATTATGCTAAACGAAATAAGCCAGGTGGTGAGGGACAAATACCATATGATCTCACCTTTAACTGGAACATAATCAACAGAAGAAAAAAGCAAACAAAATATAACCAGAGACATTGAAGTTAAGAACAATCTAACAATAGCCAGAGGGGAGGGGGAAGGGATAGTGGGGAGAAGGGTTTTCAGGAACTACTATAAAGGACACATGGACAAAACCAAGGGGGAGGGTGGAAGCAGGGGAAGGAGGTGGGTTTGGCTGGGGTTGGGTAGACGGGTGGGGAGAAAATGCAGACAATTGTAATTGAACAACAATAAAATAATTGAAAAATTGAAAAAAATTATAAAAAAATAAAGTTAGCTAAATTTAACACATTTTCCCATAAAGACACTATAAATGTTTTCATGCACATTTTACAAGATGATCTATTATTGTATTTGAAAGATTTCTGTGATATGAAGAATTTTAAAATCCTCTCACATTATGAATAAACAAAAAAAGTTGCAAAAATTAAAAAAAAAAAAGACCTTGTCCTGGTGGCCCCTGGGCCTGAGGCCAGCCATCCCTCACCCCAGTCATGACCATGGACAACAGACATGGCTGAACAAGCAACTAGGAGGCCATGAGCAGGGCTGACCTAGGCCTCTGGAAAGGAACCTGGAAAGCTAAATCCCATGTGGAGGCTGCCCAGGCAGAGAAGGCTGAGAGGCCCGAGGCCTGAATCAACCCAAGGGTGAGCCTGCACTGAGAGGGTCTAGGACCACTTTGAGGGGGGGTTCTGGGTCTGTGGAATGAGGGTAAGGAGCCCCCCTCCCATCCCACCAAGTCCTGAGGAAGAGGCCCCACCAACCTGCAGGCCTGTATCCCAAAGAACAAACTGGCCCTGGACACATATCACCTCCCTATGCACAATGGACCCAACACCCCTCTTCTTCACCCTCCTCCCACACAGATGTACCAGAGACACACAGCCTGACAAACTCTTGTTGAATGCACACAAATGCACGCACTCACCAAGAGACAAGATCCAAACACACACCCAGACATTGACAGACAGAGGTACCTGGGACACCGGGACACACATATATACCCACATATACCCACTACCCCCTACACACTTCCGCACCTACACCACCAACCTACATGCCCCCCACCAACATATACACATGTGCATTGCCAGGAAAACAGAGGCTGCCCCTGCCTGCCTGGGCTCCTAGGACTTCCCCTTTACAAGACTTTATCTATCAAAAATACATTAACCCAGAATTCTGTTTCCATCAGTCTCAATTCCAGGGACATTTCCAGATAAGCCTTATCTCATTCCTAGTGCATTAGTCTGGCTGGTCTGGGGCCTGCTAATCATAGCGGCCCCTCCTGTCCCAGCCTGGGATGCCTGCCCAAGACTTCATTCTAGATGAGCAGGCAGGTGGGGGAGCAGGACATGGGGCAGCAACGCCATGCCTCACCTGCACCTCCCTCAGTCCAAAGCAGGGCTCCAGAGGGCACCTTGTTGCAAGGACACAAACATCCAAGGCACTAGACCTGGGGGAAGGGGTGGTGGTGACTCTGGAGTCATCTAGAACCTGGGTTCAAATCCCACTTCTATCTGAGGCAATCAATGGCTGCGACAGCCAAGAATACCCCCATCCCCACCTTCATATGAAAAATTGGAGTGGCACTTCAAAGGCCACCCCTATAGCAGTTTCAGTGAGTTTATGCCTATGATGGTGGCTGAAGGGGCTTAGCACAGCATAGTGAGGGGAAATAGACACATTCCTCAGAACACTGGGCATTGACCCTGACTCTGCCTACCAGCCCCACCAGGCATTCCCTTCTAAGGGATCCCAGGCCAAATAGGGACCCCTCCCAGGGCAGTGGGCCAAACCAAAGGCCACCTCACTGCACACTCTGGGAGGCCCCTCCCTGCGGCATAGCCACAGGCTGTTCTCTCTTCCCCTCAGTACCTTAGTTTCTTCCACCAGACCCCTCCTCCCTCCCTGGGCTTTGAGGAGTGCTGTCTTCAGGAAAGGTGTGAAGTGGGGACAAAGGAATGGGGATCTGCACAGAGATCCTGTTAAAAATGGGCAGTGCTGGGTCTGGGGTTGCCTGTACCACTCCTGAGAGGCTTGTAGGCCCCTCATCTCTCAGTGAGGAGACAGTGTGTAATATGATGGCCAATACTGTGCCCAAGTGACTGGACAACCCCATTGAACTCTTACTTTGTACATGGGGATAACAGGCACAGAGGTTAGGGGCTTGCTCAAGGTCACCTTGCTAGTAAGCAAAAGGGCCAGGACTAACCCAGCAGTGGCTCGAGTCCTGTGTCTGGTCCTCCATCCTGTGTCTGCTCATAACCCCACCTCCATGAATGTATTCCAGAACTAGCTCCTGCTTACTAAGCACCCCTCTAGGACTGCTTGGAGTGGTGGCTCCAGAGTCACATGCCCCTCCTTTAAAAAGGACAGTGATGTGGTCAAGATCATATAGCTCATGCAGAGCAGGGACCTTCAGCTGAGCCAAAGCTACTCTCTATCCCAACTTGCAGGGATCCCCAGAGGATGGAGGGGTTGGCCTCACACCCTTGGTCAGGGAGGACTTGACCCGGCTTGGGTGGGATCCTAGTGGCTCTGGCCTCAGTCCATCTCATACTAAGGATTATGGTGGATGGAGATTTCCTCATCTAACAGGAAAGTCCTGAGAGACCCCAGCTCCACCCATCTGAGTTCATTCTAAAAGGCTGATTGGCCATGGGAGGTGGCCAGCCCAAGACCTGGTACCACAGGTGCTCACAGAGATCTTCCCTGCTCCCCCAGGAATAGGCTGGGCTGGGGTTGCAAGACTGTGCCCTGGAGTCCTCCCTGAGAGCTCACTGCCTCCTTGAGGAGATGGATCTGCCCAAGGAGATGGTTTACAGTGCATGGGTCAAGGCCACACAAGGAGGGCCAGAGCCTGGCCTGCAGTAGGGGGAGGGCCATGCAATAGGCCCACTGCTCTTTTTAAAAAAGATTTTATTCATTTTTTTTAGGAAGATGGCAGTGAGATAGGTGGGAGTGGAGTCCACTTCCCCTTGGCACCAGTGAAACGCCTAGCTGATCTGAGGAACAGAGTGAACAGCCAACGGTATTCCAGCATATATGAAGATCGGAGACCAAAGATTGTAGAGGACATTGAAAGATCAGACGGTAAGAAGAGTGCTTAAGGACAATAAGGTCCCTGGGACTGCAGGATTCTTGGGAGAGAGACAGGCTGGGCTGTGTGAGAGGCCAGGTGCTTGTTTGGACTAGGGGGCTTGAATAGGAGGAATTTCTCAAAAAGAAAAAGAGAAAATAGAGGAATTCAGTGGCTGTTGAGAGAATTCTCCACAGCAGCTGTGTCCTCTTGCACCCCCACCCCATCAGCCCCTGGACTGTGAACGCGGGATAAGCAGCCCCAGCACACACCTGAAGCACAGGTTGGTGCACACCCAGATGAGAGGCCCTGTGGCCCAGGCACACAGGCCCAAAGCCCCCGGGTGGGCTCGCGCACCAATCAGTGGCCTGGGTGCCCACACCTAAAACCCCGTGTGGGTGCCCACTCTGATCAGCATCCCGGCTGCCTGGGCGCAGAGACCCAAAGCCCAGGATCAGTGTGCAACCCAATCAATGGCCTAGCCGCCCACAGGTGACCATGCCTGAAGCACCAGGACTGAATACCTCCCACCTATACCTTGCACACAGAGGCCTGCATGGCCTACTGGCTCTCTAGGAGGAAGGCAGAATATCCAGCAGAGGGGAGCTGCAGGGCTAGGGGAGACTGAGACTGCAGTCCCCGGAAAGACGTGACTCAGTACGGGGCTGGACTACCCTGAAGGAGCACCGAGCTCCCCTAGCATCAAAGACAACAAAGAGCAAGAAGGTGGAGTGTGAGTTGGCCCTAATTGGTGCACCTCAAGGACAGCACAACTGGTGAACTAAAGGCCTAGGAGGGAGCAGAAGGACCCTGAGGAACTGGATTGGAGGCTGAACAACAGCAAAGAGTGTGGCTCAGAAAGGGAGAAAAGTGAAACCAATGCCTCCACCCACTCCCTCCCATTTCACAGACAGGAAGACCAGCAGAACTGACCTGTCCGGTTTAAAGCCAGCAGAAGATTTTTTTCTTCTTTTCTCTCCTTCTTCCCTTCTGTCCTTCTTTCTTTTTTTATTCTTTCTTCCTCCCTTCTTTTATTTATTTTTTTTAATCTTAACTTTTGTTAAAATTCCTCCTTCTTATCTTTCCTCTGATCTTTTTTTATTCCTTCTTCCTTCCTTCCTTTCCTTTTCTATTCCCTTTTTCCTTCCTTCCTATCTCCCCCATTTTTTTTTCTTCCTTCTCCTTTCCCCACAGGTGAGACAATAAAACCTGAGTTCTGAAAAGACCAGAGATAGACCCTGTTACATCCATAAAGGTCAGCTCAAGACCAGTGAGCTCAGGAGATTAAGGAGACAGCACCACTGCAGTCCACTGGCATTCAACCATAGAAGTTCATACCATAAACCCAGGGAGTCAGAACAGATCAATCTAAGGAGCAGAGGCTAACAAGAAGAATCTCACAAACAATAGGAAGACAAAGAAACAATCCCCAAATGAAAGGAAAGGGGAAAGTCTCAGAAACAATGCTAAATGAAATAGAAGCAACTCAACTATCAGATACGAGTACAAAGCAACGGTTATTAGGAAGCTCACTGAGCTCACAGAGACCTACCAGAAACTACAGGGAAACTACCATGAACTCACTGTAAAGTATATGGACATGAAAAAGGAAATACAAACTATCAACAAGAGCCAAGAGGAAATGAAGAATACAATTTCTGAACTGAAGAACACAGGAGAAGGAATCAAAAGCAGGCTTGATGAAGCAGAGAATCGTATCAGCAAGCTGGAGGACAAAGTAGAAAAAAACACCCAGAATGAGCAAGAAAAGGAAAAGAGACTCAGAAAAAATGAAGAGGGATTAAGGGAAATGCAGGACAACATGAAACGTAATAATATCCGTATAATAGGGATACCAGAAGGAGAAGAAGAAGAGCAAGGGATAGATATCCTGTGGGAAAAACTAGTAATGGAAAATTTCCCTAATCTGATGAGAGAAAAAGTCACCCAAATCCAGGAAACACAGAGAGTCCCCAACAAGAAAAACCAAAAGAGGCCCACTGCAAGACACATAATAATTAAAATGGCAAAATTCCAACACAAAGACAGGATCTTAAAGACAGCAAGGGAAAAACAAGAAGTAACATACAAGGGAGCCCAAATAAGGTTAGCAGCTGACTTCTCAATGGAAACGCTCCAAGCCAGAAGAGAATGGCAAAAAATATTCCCAGTAATGAGAACCAGAGGCATGCAACCAAGACTACTTTACCCAGCAAGACTCTCAATCAAGATAGAAGGTCAAATAAAGAGCTTCACAGACAAAAGAAGTCTAAAAGAATACACTTCTACCAAACCAGCTCTGCAAGAGATGCTAAAGGGACTGCTTTAAGGAAAAGAAGGAAAAGAGAAAGAGAGAGGAACACAGGTACAAAAAAATGGCAATAAATAACTACCTGTCAATAATAACCTTAAATGTAAATGGATTAAGTGCTCCAATCAAAAGACATAGAATAGCTGAATGGATAAGAAAACTTGACCCACACATATGCTGCCTACAACACATCCACCTCAGGACAGAAGACCTACACAGACCGAAAGTGAAGGGCTGGAAACAAATTTTCCAAGCAAACGGAGAGGAAGAAAAAAGCAGGGGTAGCAATACTCGTATCAGACAAAAAGACTTCAAAAGAAGGGCCATAAAGAGAGACCCAGAAGGTCACTTCATAATAATCAAGGAAAAAATCCACCAAGAAGACATAAACATTGTAAATATATATGCACCCAACATAGGAGCACCCAAATACATAAATAAAATCTTGGAGGACTTCAAAAAAGATACCCCCAGCAACACAATTATAGTAGGGGACTTTAACACCCTACTGTCAGAAATGGACAGATCTTCCAAACAAAATATCAACAAGGATATTGTGTCACCTAACAATACCCTAGATGAAATTGACTTAACTGATATATACAGAGCCTTTCATCCCAAAGAAGCAAAATACACATTTTTTCCAAATGCACATGGAACATTTTCAAATAGAGACCACATGATAGGACACAAAGCAAGCTTCAACAAATTCAAGAAAATTGAAATCATATCAAGCATTTTCTCTGACCACAGGGACTGAAACTAGAAACCAACCCCAAAGGAAAAAACCCAAAACACTCAAAATCATGGAGACTGAATAGCATGCTATTAAACAATGAATGGGTCAAGAGTGAGATTAGGGAAGAAATCAAAAAGTTTCTGGAAACAAATGAGAACGAACTCACAACAACCCAAAACCTATGGGACATGGCAAAGGCAGTCCTGAGAGGGAAGTTCATAGCAATGCAGGCCTACCTTAAATAGGTAGAGACATTTCAAACAAACAACCTAACCCTACACCTACAAGAACTCGAGGAACAACAAAGACAGCCCAGAGCAAGTAGAAGGAAGGAAATGGGACCTCATCAAAACAAAAAGCTTCTGCATGGCTAAAGAAAACAGCACCAAATTACAAAGAGAACCAACAGTATGGGAAAATATATTTGCCAATGATACCTCAGACAAGGGCCTGATCTCCAAAATATATAAAGAACTCACACGACTCCACTCCAGGAAGACAAACAACCCAATTAAAAAATGGGCAAAGGACTTGAACAGACACTTCTCCAAGGAAGACATACAGAGGGCCCAGAGACATATGAAAAGATGCTCAGCATCACTAGCCATCAGAGAGATGCAAATTAAAACCACAATGAGGTATCATCTCACACCAGTCAGAGTGGCCAACATAAACAAATCCACAAACAAATGTTGGAGAGGATGCGGAGAAAAGGGAACCCTAGTGCACTGTTGGTGGGAAGGCAGACTGGTGAGGCCACTGTGGAAAACAATATGGAATTTCCTCAGAAAACTAAAAATGGAACTGCCCTTTGACCCAGTAATTCCGCTGCTGGGATTATACCCTAAGAACACTGAAACACCAATCCAAAAGAATCTGTGCACCCCAGTGTTCATAGCAGCACAATTTACAAAAGCCAAGTACGAGAAGCAACCGAAGTGCCCATCAGCAAACGAGTGGATCCAAAAACCATGGTATATTTACACAATGGAATTCTACGCAGCAGAGAGAAAGAAGGAGCTTATACCCTTTGCAACAGCATGGATGAAACTGGAGAGCATTATGCTAAGTGAAATAAGCCAGGAAGCGAGGGACAAATACCATATGATCTCACCTTTAACTGGAACATAAGCAATAGAAGAAAAAAGCAAACAAAATATAACCAGAGACATTGAAGTTAAGAACAATCTAACAATAGCCAGGGCGGGGGTGGGGGGTGGGGGCGGGGACAGTGGGTAGAGGGGATTACAGGAACTACTATAAAGGATACATGGACAAAACCAAGAGGGAGGGTGGAGGGGGGGGGATGGAGGTGGGTTCACCTGGGGTGGGGTGGAGGGATGGGGAGAAAAGGCATACAACTGTAATTGAATAACAATGAAAAAAAAAAAAAAAAGAACAGTATCTATAGTAAAAAAAAAGAATTTCATTTACCTCATGGAACTGCTTGGATTGCTTAAGAGTAATTTCTTCTAGAATGAAAAATATCACCCATGTAATAATTCCTTAGTTTTACTAATAAAATAGCCATAAGTTTTATCACTCCAATGGAAAAAGCTAAGCTTGGCAACTAGGCCATTTCTATAATTTGCAAATGAGGAAAATCTGAGGCCACAGCTTTTTACTTTCATGTCTGTCATTCCTTTTTTAATCAACACTTTAACTGCTATTCTTGCTAACATGGACTTTAACATACTGGTGTGTTTTATAACATTTTGGGTTTTATTTTCCTTGTTCAAATGCTGTTGTCTTATTCAGCTCTATGTCCTCGTTGCCTATCATAGTCACTGGCAAAACCTGCTTGTCAAAGATGTGTCTCCTAGTGGCATCTACATAGAAACAGAAATTTGAATAAACAGATTTGGCAAACACTTTGATTCTGACAAAGCAAACGTTAAATTGTACTTTACATTACTATGCATTAAATTTCTTTTCAAGCTGTACCTCTACTTCCTGAGGTACGAATACCAGTGTTGATGTGGGGGTAATCATTGCAGTACAGGGTTGGTTAGCAGGGGTCATGCTTTCTCATGGAATTATCTTACTGTTTCTGCTTCAAAACCTTCAGTGATGATACCCTGGCTGGTGTGACTCAGTGGATTGAGTGCTGGACTGTGAACTGAAAGGTCGTCAGTTCGATTTCTGGTCAGGGCACATGCTTGGGTTGTGGACCAGGTCCCTAGTTGGGGGCATGCAAGAGGCAACCCATCGATGTTTCTCTCCCACTCTTTCTCCCTTCCTTCCACCTCCCTCTAAAAAATAAATAAATAAAATCTTTTAAAAATTAAAAAAAAAGAAAAAGAAAAATGGAGGGATCACAATACCTGATATCAAACTGTATTCCAAGACCACTGTAATCTAAACAGCCTGGTACTGGCATAAAAACAGGCACATAGACCAACGGAAAAGAACAGAGAGCTCAAAAATAAACCCAAGTCTTTACGGTCAATTAATATTTGACAAAGGAGGCAGTAGCATAAGATGGAGCCTCTTCAACAAATGGTGTTGGGAGATATGGACAGCTACGTGCAAAAAGATGAAAGTCGATCACCAACTTATGCCATAGACAAAAGTAAATTCAAGGTGGATAAAAGACTTAAATATAAGTCGTAACACCATAAAAGCCCTAGAGGAAAACATTGGCAGGAAAATCTCAGACATTCCATGCAGCAACATCCTCACAGACACGTCCCCTAAAGCAAGGGACATAAAGGAAAGAATAAACAAATGGGACCTCATCAAAACAAAAAGCTTCTGCATGGCCAAAGAAAACAGCATTAAAATAAAAACAGAACCGGCTAGACGCTGAGATCGGATGAAGATGGCGGCAACATAGGTGGGTGCGGAGTCCACTTCCCATCAACGCCAGGGAAATACCTAGCTGATCTGAGGAGCAGAGCGAACAGTCAACAGTATTCCAGCATATATGAAGATCAGAGACCAAAGATAGAGGACATTGAAAGATCTGACGGTAAGAAGAGTGCTTAAGGACAATAAGGTCCCCGGGACCCACGCGGTACAAGGGCGGCAGAAGCGCCAGCCCAGGCGCAGGGGCGGCTGCAGGATTCTTGGGAGAGGGCCAGGCTGAGCTGTGAGCAGCCAGGTGCTTGTTTGGACCAGGGGGGCTTGAATAGGAGGAATTTCTCAAAAACAAAAAGAAAATAGAGGCACTCAGGGGCTAGTTAGAGAACTCTCGCCAGCAGCCGCAGCCCCTGGCACCCCTCCACCCTTCGCCCCCGGACTGCCAGCGCAGGATAAGCAGCCCCGGAGCCCCGGTGCTCACCTGAGGCCCGGTTGGGTGCATGCAGATTAGCGAACTGGGGGCCCACACATGAAACCCCGGAGGAGCGCCCACACCTGAAACCTCGGGTGGGAGAGCATTTGGAGCAGAGGCTAGCTGCTCCACCCACAGGCCCAAAACCTCGGACCCGAGTGCCGCGTGATTCAGTCCCAGGGCGGCCCCGCCCGCGGGAGAGACTCAAGCCCAGGGTGGCTGGATCGGCCTCCCAAGCACAAAGTGGCTTGATCTGCTGGCTGCATGCTTCCCAGGCACAAAGCCGGCCAGCTGGGCGCGTCCCAAGCACAAAGCTGCTGGATTGGCTGACCAACGGCCTGATTGCCTGCCAGGGACCACACCTACAACGCCTACCTAACACCTGGGCACAGAGCCCTGCAGGGCCTACTAGCTCTCTAGGACAAAGGCAGAACACCCAGCAGAGGGGAGCCGCAGGGCTAGGGGAGACTGCAGCCTGAACAACAGCGAAGAGTGTGGCCCAGGAAGGGAGAAAAGTGAAACCAATCCTTCCAACCACCCCCTCCCGTTGCACAGACAGGACGACCAGCAGAACTAACCTGACCGGTTTAAAGCCAGCAGAAGATTTCTTTTTTTTTTTCCTTTCCTCCTTTCCCCCTGAATTCCTTCTTCCTTTCTTTTTTTTTTCTTTTTTTCGTTCCTTCTTCCTCCCATCCTTTACGTTTTTTATGTCTTCTTCCTGCCTTCTTTTATCTATTTCTATGTTTTAATTTTTGTTAAACTTCCTTCTATCTTGCCTCCGATCTTTCTTTATTCCTTCTTCCCTCCTTCCTTCCTTTCCTCCTTTTCTATTTCCTTTTTCCCTCCTTCCCTTCTTTTTTTTTTTTTTTTCCCTCTTTCTTCCCCCCTTTCTCTTTTTCCCACAGGTGAGACAACAAAACCTGGAGTGCTGAAAAGACCAGAGTTAGACCGTGTTAAACATATAAACGTCAGCTCAAGACCAGTGAGCACAGGAGATTAAGGAGACAGCACCACTGAATCCCATTGGTATTCTATCATAGAAGTTCATACCATAAACCCAGGGAGTCAGAATAGAGCAATTTAAGAAGCAGAGGCCAACAAGAAGAGTCTCACAAACAATGGGAAGACAAAGAAACAATTCCCAAATGAAAGGAAAGGAGGAAGTCTCAGAAAGAATGCTAACTGAAAGAGAGGCAAGTCAACTATCAGATACCGAGTTCAAAGCAATGGTTATCAGGAAGCTCACTGAGATCTCTGAGCTCAAAGAGAACTACCAGAAACTACAGGGAAACTACAATGAACTCACTGCAAACTATATCAACATGAAAAAGGAAATAGAAACTATCAACAAGAGCCAAGAGGAAATGAAGAATACAATTTCTGAATTAAAGAACAAAGTAGAAGGAATGAAAAGCAGACCTGATGAAGCAGAAGATTGGATCAGCGAGCTGGAGGCCAAAGTAGAAAAAAACACCCAGAAAGAGCAAGAAAAGGAAAAGAGGCTCAGAAAGAATGAAGAGGCAATAAGGGAAATGCAGGACAACATGAAACGTAATAATATCCGTATAATAGGAATACCAGAAGGAGAAGAAGAAGAGCAAGGGATAGAAAACCTGTTTGAAAAAGTAATGATGGAAAATTTCCCTAATGTGAGGAGAGAAAAAGTCACCCAAATCCAGGAAACACAGAGAGTCCCAAGCAAGAGAAACCCAAAGAGACCCACTACAAGACACATCATAATTAAAATGGCAAATTTCCAACAAAAGAGAGGATCTTAAAAGCAGCAAGGGAGAAAAAGGAAGTAACATACAAGGGAGTCCCAATAAGGTTAGCAACTGACTTCTCAATGGAAATGCTCCAAGCCAGAAGAGAATGGCAAAAAATATTCCAAGTAATGAGAACCAGAGGCCTGCAACCAAGGCTACTTTACCCAGCAGGCTCTCAATCAAGATAGAAGGCCAAATAAAGAGTTTCCCAGACAAAAGAAGTCTAAAAGAATACAGCTCCACCAAACCAGCTCAGCAAGAGATGCTAAAGGGACTGCTTAAAGGAAAGGAAGGAAAAGAGAAAGACACAGGAACACAGGCAGGAAAAAATGGCAATGAATAACTTCCTATCGATAATAACCTTAAATGTAAATGGATTAAATGCTCCAATCAAAAGACATAGAATAGCTGAATGGATAAGAAAACATGACCCACACATATGCTGCCTACAAGAGACCCATCTCAGGACAAAAGACCTACACAGACTGAAAGTGAAGGGCTGGAAACAAATTTTCCAAGCAAACGGACAGGAAAAAAAAGCAGGGGTAGCAATACTCATATCACACAAAATAGACTTCCAAAGAAGGGACATAAAGACAGACCCAGAAGGTCACTTCATAATACTCAAAGGAAGAATCCACCAAGAAGACATAAACATTGTAAATATATATGCACCCAACATAGGAGCACCCAAATATATTAAGAAAATCTTGGAGGACTTCAAGAAAGATATTGACAGCAACACAATCATAGTAGGGGACTTTAACACCCCACTATCAAAAATGGACAGGTCTTCCAGACAAAATATCAACAAGGATATTGTGTCACTTAACAATACCCTAGAGGAAATGGACTTAACTGATATACATAGAGCTTTTCCTCCCAAAGAAGCAAAATACACATTCTTTTCAAATGTCCATGGAACTTTCTCAAAGATAGACCACATGATAGGACACAAAGCAAGCCTCAAGAAATTCAAGAAAATTGAAATCATATCAAGCATTTTCTCTGACCACAAAGGGCTGAAACTAGAAACCAACCCCAAAGGACAAAACCCAAAGCACTCAAAATCATGGAGACTGAATAGCATGCTATTAAACAATGAATGGGTCAAGAACGAGATTAGGGAAGAAATCAAAAACTTTCTGGAAACAAATGAAAATGAACTCACAACAACCTAAAACCTATGGGACTCAGCAAAGGCAGTCCTGAGAGGGAAGTTCATAGCAATACAGGCCTACCTTAAGAAAATAGAAACAGTTCAAACAAACAACCTAACTCTATGCCTACAAGAACTCGAGGAACAACAACAAAGACAGCCCAGAGCAAGCAGAAGGAAGGAAATAACCAAGATCAGAGCAGAACTAAATGACATAGAGACTAAAGGCACAATTCTAGGGATCAATGAATCCAGGAGTTGGTTCTTTGAAAAGATAAACAAAATCGACAAGCCTTTAAGTAGGCTCATCAAGAAGAAAAGAGAGAGGATCCAAATAAACACAATTAGAAATGAAAGAGGAGAGATTACAACTGATACCACAGAAATACAAAGGATTGTAAGAAATTACTATGAAGAACTGTGTTCCAAGAAATTTGAAAACCTAAGTGAAATGGACACATTTCTAGAAAAATATAATCTCCCAAAACTGAATGAAGAAGAAGGAAACAACCTGAACAGAAAAAATAACAGCAGAGGAAATTGAAGCAGTCATCAAAAAACTCCCAACACACAAAAGCCCTGGACCTGATGGTTTTACAGGAGAATTCTACAAAGCCTTTAAGGAAGAGCTAACCCCTATCCTCCACAGACTATTCGAAAAAATCCAAACTGATGGAAGACTCCCAAACTCTTTTTATGAAGCCAGCATCATCCTAATCCCAAAACCAGACAAAGACACAATGAAGAAAGTAAACCTCAGGCCAATATCGCTGATGAATATAGACGCTAAAATTCTCAACAAAATATTGGCAAACCGCATCCAGCAATACATTAAAAAGATCATCCACCATGACCAAGTGGGATTCATCCTAGGGATGCAAGGATGGTACAATATTCGCAAATCAATAAACATAATATATCACATCAACAACACCAAAGACAAAAATCACATGATCATATCAATAGATGCAGAAAAAGCATTGGATAAGGTACAGCACCCATTTCTGATAAAAACACTCAGCAAAGTGGGAATAGAGGGAGCATTCATCAACATAATAAAGGCCATATATGAGAGACCTACAGCCGACATCATACTCAATGGACAAAAACTTAGAGCTTTCCCACTAAGATCAGGAACAAGACAAGGATGCCCTCTCTCACCACTCCTATTCAACATAGTATTGGAAGTCCTAGCCACAGCAATCAGACAAGAAAAAGAAATAAAAGGCATCCAAATTGGAAAGGAGGAAATGAAACTGTCACTGTTTGAAGATGACATGATATTGTACATGGAAAATCCTATAGACTCCACCAAAAAACTACTCGACCTAATAAATGAATTTGGCAAAACAGCTGGATACAGAATCAATACTCAGAAATCAAAGGCATTCCTGTACACCAACAACGAAACTGCAGAAACAGAAATCAGGAAAAAAATCCCATTTGATATAGCAACAAGAAAAATAAAGTACCTAGGAATAAACCTAACCAAGGAGGTAAAAGACCTGTACTCGGAAAACTACAGTACATTGAAGAAAGAAATTAAGGAAGACACAAACAAATGGAAGCATGTACCATGCTCATGGATTGGAAGAATTAACATCATTAAAATGGCCATACTGCCCAAAGCAATTTATAGATTCAATGCAATCCCTATTAGAGTACCCATGACATATTTCAGAGATATAGAACGAACATTTCAGAAATTTATTTGGAACCATAAACGACCCCGAATAGCTGCAGCAATTTTGAGAAAGAAGAACAAAGCAGGAGGGATCACAATACCTGATATCAAACTGTATTCCAAGGCCACTGTAATCAAAACAGCCTGGTACTGGCATAAAAACAGGCACATAGACTAATGGAACAGAATAGAGAGCCCAGAAATAAACTCAAGTTTTTACAGTCAATTAATATTTGACAAAGGAGGCAGGAGCATAAAATGGAGCAAAAACAGCCTCTTCAGCAGATGGTGTTGGGAGATCTGGACAGCTACGTGCAAAAAAATGAAACTTGATCACCAACTTACGCCACACACAAAAATAAACTCAAATAAAATACTTAAATATAAGTTGTAACACCATGAAATCCTCGAGGAAAACATTGGCAGGAAAATCTCAGACATTCCACGCAGCAAGATCCTCACAGACATGTCCCCTAAAGCAAGGGACATAAAGGAAAGAATAAACAAATGGGACCTCATCAAAATAAAAAGCTTCTGCAAGGCTAAAGAAAATAGCACCAAATTACAAAGAGAACCAACAGTATGGGAAAACATATTTGCCAATGATACCTCAGACAAGGGCCTGATCTCCAAAATATATAAAGAACTCACACGACTCCACTCCAGGAAGACAAACAACCCAATTAAAAAATGGGCAAAGGACTTGAACAGACACTTCTCCAAGGAAGACATACAGAGGGCCCAGAGACATATGAAAAGATGCTCAGCATCACTAGCCATCAGAGAGATGCAAATTAAAACCACAATGAGGTATCATCTCACACCAGTCAGAGTGGCCAGCATAAAGAAATCCACAAACAAATGTTGGAGAGGATGAGGAGAAAAGGGAACCCTAGTGCACTGTTGGTGGGAATGCAGACTGGTGAGGCCACTGTGGAAAACAGTATGGAATTTCCTCAGAAAACTAAAAATGGAACTGCCCTTTGACCCAACAATTCCGCTGCTGGGATTATACCCTAAGAACCCTAAAACACCAATCCAAAAGAGCCTGTGCACCCCAATGATCATAGCAGCACAATTTACAATAGCCAAGTACTGGAATCAGCCTATGTGCCCATCAGCAAACGAGTGGATCCAAAAACTATGGTATATTTACACAATGGAATTCTACGCAGCAGAGAGAAAGAAGGAGCTTATACCCTTTGCAAGAGCATGGATGAAACTGGAGAGCATTATGCTAAGTGAAATAAGCCAGGAAGCGAGGGACAAATACCATATGATCTCACCTTTAACTGGAACATAATCAACAAAAGAAAAAAGCAAACAAAATACCACCAGAGACATGAGAGGGGGAACTGTCTAGTAGTGGCCAGGGGGGAGTGAGGTGGGGACAGTGGGAAGAGTGGATTGCAGGAATTATTATAAAGGACACATGGACAAAATCGGGGGGGGGATGGTGGGGGTAGGGGAGGGAGGTGGGTCTAGCCGGGGTGGGGTGGAGGGAAGGGGAGAAAAGGCATACAACTGTAATTGAATAACAATAAAAAATACATTTAAAAAGAATAAAAATAAATAAAAAGAGAACCAACTGTATGGGAAAACATATTTGCCAATGATACCTCAGACAAGGGCCTGATCTCCAAAATATATAAAGAACTCACACGACTGCACTCCAGGAAGACAAACAACCCAATTAAAAAATGGGCAAAGGAGCAAGGGAAAGTGGCTTTTTTAGAATATATGTCTTTCTATACTACTGGAAGAGTTGATACTGTAATAATTTTATGATATTCTAGTTGATTTTGTTTTATATTAGTACCCTCTACCTATGTTTAGTAATCAGCAAATGCTGTTGTTCATATCTAGTTTGGTGTTTGGAAGACTTATTTACAACAGACAAATGAGAAGTTTCAACAGAAGTGCAGCTTTATCTGCAAGCCTTCAAGAATACAATAGAATTTATTAAGAGAAAAATAAATGGGCAAAGGACTTGAAGAGACACTTCTCCAAGGAAGACATACAGAGGGCCCAGGGACATATGAAAAGATGCTCAGCATCACTAGCCATCAGAGAGATGCACATTAACACCACAATGGGGTACCATCTCACACTGGTCAGAGTGGCCAACATAAATAAATCAACAAACAAATGTTGGAGAGGATGCGGAATAAAGGGAACCCTAGTGCACTGTTGGTGGGAATGCAGACTGGTGCAGCCACTGTGGAAAACAGTATGGAATTTCCTCAGTAAATTAAAAATGGAACTGCCCTTTGACCCCGCAATTGCACTTCTGGGAGTATACCTTGAGAACCCTGAAACACCAATCCAGAAGAACCTATGCACCCCAATGTTCATAGCAGCACAATTTATAATAGCCAAGTACTGGAAGCAACCTAAGTGCCCATCAGGCAATAAGTGGATCAAAATGTGTATGGTACATTTACACAATGGAATTCTATGTAGCAGAGAGAAAGAAGGAGCTTATACCCTTTGCAACAGCATAGATGGACCTGGAGAGTATTATGCTAAGTGAAAGAAGCCAGGTGGTGAGGGACAAATACCATTTGACCTCACCTTCAACTGGAACATAATCAACAAAAGAGAAAAGCAAACAAAATATAACCATTGAAGTCGAGAACAATCTAACAATAGCCAGAGGGGAGTGGGGAGGGAACAGTGGGGAGAGGGGGTTACAGGAGGTACTATAAGGGACACAGGGACAAAATCAAGGGGGAGGGTGGAGGCAGGGGAGGGAGGTTGGTTTGGCTGGGTTGGGGTGGAGAGATGGGGAGAAAATGCAGACAACTGTAATTGAATAACAATAAAATTTTTAAAAAAGATTTTATTTATATACTTTTAGAGAGAGGGGAAGGGACAGAGAAAGGGAGAGAAACATCGATGTGTGAGAGAAACATCAATCAGTTGCCTCTCTTAAGCGCCCCTGACCAGAAACTGAATTGCAGACCTTTCACTTGAGCCACACTAGTCAGGGCCCTACTACTGTAATTGGAGGTGTCTTCTCAGGTGGTAGCAATGGAGCTCCCAGGATCTGAGCGTCAAATCCCTGGGGAGTCCTCCGTAGCAGCTACAGGAGCTGTGGTCAGGGCACTGCTTCACTCTCCTCAAACTCTTCTCCTGGTTCATCCCAGCACAGGGGGAAAAGGGGGCTGGGCCTGGGCACACCCTGTCCACCCAGCCCTCAGCTGTTGCTGTTTGACTGCTGCTCCCTGCCTGATTTTTGGGTCCCTCTTAGGGCCAGTGAGGGTCACTGGCCAGCCACCTTCACCTGCACTCTTTGCCCTGCTGCTGGTGTGTGTACTGAGGGCTGCCTCCTGTTGGCCACTGCACACAGGGCCAATGTGCTTTGTAGCACCATTCCCTTCTTCCTCTCTGTTCAAAGCTCTAGGGCTGAACACCACCAAGTCATTTGATTAAAACCTCTTCCTGTTCTTACTTTTAATGTCATTTTTGCAAATTAAAGCATAATGATTACCGGGATAAAAGGGTAGCTTCTGAGTCCATCTGGAGGTCAAATAAGGTAATGTTGGAACATCTGTCCATCCAATGTATGTCTTGAAAAGTGTTGATATCCCCTCAGTCAGTTTTGCCATTTCACCCTTTTGTGCATATCAACAGCTTGGGCCTCAAGGTGGGGTGGCATGTGGGTTTGTGGGGCAGAGGAGCAAGGGCAATGCTCACATGCCTTGGCCTGTACTATGATCTGTGCAGGGCTGTCAGTGGCCCCCAACTCCACACTCTGGGGAGAGTAGGTGCCCCAAACTCGAGGACAGAGGCATAGGGACTCCTGCAGTTCAGATGAATGAGCAATCCCTCCAGCCCAGTGCCCTTGTCCAGTGCCCTATTGCTCCCTGACACCCCTTGAATGTCTTTTCTGGACTTGGATGCCCAGAGAACCTCTGTGCCCCTTGAAGGCCCAGGAGACTCTGGGGGCCACTCAGCCTAGTTTAGGGGCCCAACACCTTGTGGACTTCTCAGCCCACTGGGCTCTGAATTGGTTCTCTCCCCCAGAACCCTTGGCAGGAGCCCTGGTAGTTCCCAACATTCCTGGGTGGCAAAGGGTAAGGGGAACCCTCATGTGAAATCACAGAGACCAGAAGTGAGGGGTACCATGAGACATTTATTTGAAGCTGGCAAATAACCAGCAACTGAAGGGGCAGGGTGGGGAGTGGCCCTCAGTCACCATCCGCTGGGCAGCCTGGGAGATACTGGCAGCCAGCTCTCCAGCTGAGTCCCATTCCTCCTTAGGTGCTGTCCCCGCACAGGACCCTGCCTCCTGCTGGCCCCTGGCCTTCCTACTGGGCCTGAATGCTGGGCCTAGGGGCTTGCTGCCTGTAGAGCTATGAGGAGAGACTGTAAGAGGTTGAGGCACATATAGCTGGGCATCTGGCACTGTGGCCCAGCCTGGGTCCAGGCAAGGTGGTCCTGGGGCCACTCAGGGAGACTGGACCATACGCTTGTGAGTGTCAAAGACGTAACGCTTAAAAGACAGGTTGAGTGTTACATGCTGCGTGGTTTCTGGCCGCTCCACAACCTCCTCTTGCTTGGCTATCTCCCCTCCACTGGCCCGGCTCCGCTTTTTGAGGGAAGGTGTCAGGATCTTCTTGGACTCAGGGCTGAGGCCACCTGCAAGGCACAGAGGGAAAGCCTGTCACTCTGCTACTTGGTCTGCACACCTGCCACCCTGGATGGGCACCTATACTGGCCTACCTTCACCCTCCCTTATGCCAAGCCAGGATCCCAACATCCCTTCTGCTTCCCTCTCCAGCCAATGGATCCCTGAGGCCTGTGGTCCATTTTGTCACCTAAATCCCTGCATGCTAGCCCTTCCCCCTGTGCTAGTCCATGCCACTGGTCCATCCAAGTTAGAGCTCAGCAGTGCTCCCCATCTTGGTCTCCTGGCCCCTTGCCCACTTGTCCTCCCTGCACTCAGGTCCCCATGGGGATCAACCTCATACCCAGTGGCCATGTCCTTCCTTTGCTCTAAATGGTTCTGTTGCTTTCCAGCATACTCATGCTGAGACCCACACCCTGAAACTGAGGCCTACTGGCCTAGGTGTTCTCCACTCTCCACCCATCTGTGGCCTGGGAGGCTGACCTCTGCCAACATTGTGGATTCCAGTGTCTTCTGGCCTCTAGGTAGGTTTAGCCAATGGGAACCCTAGCAGATCATAAGGCAAGAGGAGAGAGCAGCTAGGATGTTGAACCCATTCCTTTGGCCAGAAATTCTATTGGGGGTCCTTTTCCCTGAGCACTGGAAGATGCTGTTCCCCTGCCCCCAAGACTCCCTCCTTCCCACCATGTCTTACCTGCTCCTTTGCCTGCCCATGCCTTGGTACAGACCCTCTGTTTTTTCCCTCCAGCCAAACTACTGAGTGGAAACGTTTCTTGCTGACACCCGACTAACCAACTCTTCGGGCCCTGCCACCATTATTTTGGTGCTTTCCCTATAGACTTGAGGAACACAGGACTGTTTCTGGGCCCTTGTCACACTTGAGCCTCTGCATGTACTGTTCCCTGTTCCTTAAACACCCTTTATTTCCTGCCCCAATAATCCTGAAATACAAGGCTACAGCACTCACACTTCCTTGGGGGCTTATTTTATGAGGAATCTGCTTGATGGCAGTACGGTGCAGCCTCCTTGTGGGCTACTGGCTTGGCTGAGGTCACTTGGCTGGCCCTGAGCACAGAGGCCAGGCCCCACCTCAGCTCTACATCAGTGGAGCACCCTAGAATAAGCTGCTTACCTTCTGTGAGCACCACAGCCCTACTAGGGGGTCCTGGTGGAAGAAAGCTGGCAGGGCTGTGTTAAGACTGAGCTGATGGGGCATGAGATGGGCATGGGGCAGGGATGCTCGGTGGGTGGCAGTGCCTGGGACTTCTACGGGGGGAGCTGGGTACGAAGCCTTCTTAACCTGGTGAGGGGCAAGTGGGGTGGAGCCTAGCCCACACCCTGCTTGCCAAATGAGGGGGTCCTGGTAGACCTCTGAATCTGCCAGAGAGGGCACTCCTGATTTGCTGAGAGGGGCTACATCTGCCAGTGGTTTTAGCAGCTGTGTCTACAACTGGAAAGAAGTTGGAGGTAAGTACAAGGAAAAGGGCCTCCTGTCTGGCATGTGCTACTCTGTGTCTGCTGGCACCTGATGGGGTTCCTCCTTGGACCCAGACTTGCCTGGGTGCTAGCTCTGAAGAGAAGATAGCTGTGCAGTTTGGGCATCAAGCTTCAGTGCCAAGATCTGGTATGCCTCAAGCAGGCAAAAAATGCTGGGCAGCAAGGGCGGGCGGGCTAGCTGTGGCTTAAACCAGGCACTCCATGCATGTTTGTTGAAGATTTCAGCAGCCCCTTCAATTTGCAGGTGAGAAATTGGAGCTTCCAGGAGGGCAGTGATTTAATCCTGAGCCAGGAAGAGCCAGGATTTAATCCCTGGGTTTGCATCTGATGGCAAATGCAGACTACCGCCCTCCAGCCCATCACTCCAGGAGGAGTCCACCTTAAGCAGATTCCTAAAAATGGTTCTGCAGGCGAGCTGTAAGAGCATCTTATACTGGCCCTGCAGCTCCTGGACATTTAAAAAGGTGGGCAGGAAACTGGTTCAAGAGACACCTGTAGAGTTGGTAAGCACCAGCCCTGCCCACTGCAGGAAGGACTCCATCTTCCTCTCCACAGGCAGAGGTGAGACTGCCAGCTATTGCAAAGCCTGCATCACCTGGGAAGGCTGGGGCACACAGCTGATGTTAATGGGGCTCCAGGATGCTATGGACCTTGGGGGTCTGTACCAAGGGGAGGTGCCCTCCTGCCAGGCAGCAGGGTGTCTAATCACAGGCTCCACACTCTGTTGGTCTGCATGCCTCTGGATTGGGGCGGGGAGCATGGGAATGGCACTGGGCCAGCCCCTACAAGCAAGTGCCAGGCCTACAGGTATCTGACTCTCTGAATATGAGCCCTGGCCTTCCTTCTGCAAACAGAGAAGGTAGCTGGCATCAGACACTGACAAATAGCATTGGCAGCTTGTCTCCCTCTGGTGCCAGGACGTCTGATGGCTGAAGAGGAAGGGGGCTCCTCGGTGTCTATGTCTCACTGGGAGACAGGTGTGACCCAATCGGTGGCCCATCTTGCCTGAGATGGCTCTCGTTACATGCAGTTCTCACCTCCCACTGCCCAAAGCAAGCAGAGCTGGAAAATCTATCTGGCACTAGTGAAGATATAGACATTGAATTGCTCTTCTGAGATGGTCAGGCTTGTTTACCACTGCTCAATTCCAGTGTGGCCTGGACACAATGCCTAGAAAGCCTGACTGATACAGACCTGTCAGCCGGGGCTACTGGGCTGTTTGGATTCATGGTAAATGTCACTGGGAACTGCTTTGTACACAGTGGCTTTTTTGCCCCTTAGCCAGTGGCAAATGAAGGGAAGTAAAGGGAAGGTCAGATTGTTGGGTGGCTGGAGCTGCTGCCCACACCTACCAGATTCAGTGACACTCAGACCTGAGCCACACTAGGTTCTCCCAAACTGCCCCTGGCCTTTCACTCAAAGACATTTGGGGACACTCCAGGACTGGGAAACACTGGTGATCAACATGCAGACCAGAACCCAGGCTCCATGGAGTTTACTAATCTGAGAAGGGGCAGACAGTGATCAAGTGAACAAGATAATCCAGATAGCCACAAGACAATCAAAGAAACAAAACCAGTGTGTCCCTGGGAATTGAGGGAGGCCAGATCCCATGTGTCAAGGGCAGACTTCTCTGAGGAAGAATGCTGGAATGGGGGGCCAGATGTCATGGGGCCAGTCACATGGAGATCTCGGGCAAGGGTCTGCAGCAAACTACATCCATAAGGCGTCTCATGTGCCCTGCTCTGCAGGAGCCCGAAACAGGTAGGGTCCTGGAGATCTGCAGGAGTCATGCTCTAATTTGGGGGTCAGAGTGGTGCAGGTGGTGGCTGAGTGCCAACTCTCCATCTGCCCAGTGTCCACCAGTGGTTCCTAAGCATTTCGTGTAGGCGTTGGGGACACAGAGGCAAGCAGGAGCTTCCTACTCTTATGGAGCTGCCATTCTCTCTTAGGTTCCCTCTGGGAGCCTTTGTGGACTGAGCAGCAGTGTGTTGGTCCCTCTTGGGATGGCTCCTGGCCTCTGGCTTCTGCATATCCCTCTTCCCATGTGACCTGGCCCATACTGCACCTTAAACTGTCCCCTTGCTACAGTACACCAGACACATTGCCACCTGGGCCTGTGCATTTGAAGAGTCCTCCCCCAGGACTTCCAATGGCTCCCAGGCTTACCTGCTTGGAATCATTGTGTAAATGTCACCCCCTGGTCAGGTCTTCCTAATCACTTTTACCCCCCGCCCCTACATGTTGTGACTCCTCCTACTCCACACTATTTTCCATAGCTATCATCACCTTCTAACGTAAGTTATTATTTCCTTATTTGGTGTTGGTTGTCTGCCACTGCTAAAATGTAAATCCTACCTCAGAAGTGATTTTTTTCTAGCTATTCATGCTATAAGCGCAGTACCTAGAACAATCACCTATAGTAGATGCTCAAAGAATTCTGCTGAATGAATCAGTACTGGATGAGGCCCCACTAGGCAAGGACTGGCTGCCAAGCTCCTCAAATGGTCACAGCATGGACTCACCAACCCTCTTCTAGAAATTCAGTCCTACCAAGCAACCTGAGATTTGTGTCACCATGCATGGAGGTGCTTAATCTTCACAACAGTGTGGAAAAACCAGGTCCAGAAGAATAGCAACTGGCCTCAGCTCACTCAGCTCTAGAGAGGCAGAGATGGACTGACTCAGTGAGGCTACCTGATGGTCCGTGTGCCCACAAGAATGTGGTAAAACTAAGAAGGGCAGTCAGGACAGGAGCATTTGTTGTGGTAAAATGTTCTGGGAGATGAAAAGTGATACCTGGAAAAAATTTAAAGTTGTACAAAGACAGACTAATATTATAATATTAATTTAAAAAATGCAGGAATCAAAGTTTTTGCGAGAGTTCTGCTCCAGCTCTGGGATACAGAAAGAAAAGATTAGAAGGCTATCTATTAGGACACTGGGGGTCAGTAGTGCAGTTATAAGCAATCCTTTTTCTTCCTTCTACTTTTTTCTATTTCCCAAGGTTTTTACCATGACCCTGGGTATTCACAGGGCAACCTGCTACAGGGCTACTGGCATGTCCTCCTGCACACACGTCTGAGCCCAGAGAAGACAGTGCCCATTCAGTGCAGTCTGGCTGCTGAGTTCATGGGCACTTGGGGAGGCAGTGAGAAGAGGGAAGAGGGCCCCCGGAGGATGGACTGGAAGGGAGGGCAGCTGGTGAAGGCTCTCAGAGCTGCCTGGGCCAGGAAGCCTACTGCCATCTCTAGGCCATGGTACGGTCTCTGTAGCTCTTTGGCTCTGCCCAGTGAAAGATGGGGCTGAGCAGAATCTTGGGGGTAGGTGATGCTCACAGCTACTTCCTGGCCTTAGAGGTCCATGTTTTTTATATTGCTGCTGCACAAAGAGCAGTAACTGAGAGGCACAAGCTTAGGGATTCACCCTCCACAACTTCCCGAAGGTCAATCCCCCACTCTCCATCTTTGACCCTCTCTGGTCCCTCCCTCACAGTAGAGAAGGCTGCTCTAAGACACAAATGAAACATCTGGGCTTGGTTCCACTACCAGCAGTACAGTCCTCTTATTTGGCAGTCAGGGCCTGCATCATCCACCATGTGCCTCCCTCTGTGCCTCACCCCTGCTCACTCCCCACCCCTATCTTCAACCGTGTTCCTAGCTCTAACCAAAAGAAATTAAGCAGGCCCTCCTAAGTCACAATTCCTTTGTCTCGAGCACTCTTCTCACCCTTTCTGTATAGCCAGCTCCTGCTCAGCCATTGTTTCCATGGGAAGGCAAAGGACTCAGGGTGGGTTTGCTGGATGAAAACAAAGGGAATGAGCAAGGACTCACTCAGGAGTGTAGGGCAGTGAAGGGAAGAGAAGTGCTCCAACAGAGCCTATGCCTCCAGATCTAGGGAGTATCAGTCTACAAGCCAGTGGCCCTGGGAGAAGCCCCGGCTCAGAGAGTGGCCACCCCCACCCCATGTGACCTGGAGCCTGGATCCCCACCATGCAGTGTGTGAACTTCACTATATGTGTGAAGTTCACACTGTGGCCATCATTCCACAGGGCCTCAGCAGACATACCCTGCTCTCTCTTACCAAACCTGGGGGTTCTTGGAGCCTGGTGGCCCTGTTCCACTCCAATAAGGCCAGATGGAGGAGGCAGTGGGGGAGGGCCGGTGTGACCCTGGGGGTGACGTTACTGCCCGTGGCTTTTCTTGGGGACACTCTCCCAGGGCCTGTCTGGCCTTTCTCACTGAGTGCCAGCTCTACACAAAGGCACAATGGACTGGAGGCTGCTGGGTCTTGGCGGAGGCCTGGGGTAATCAGGAAAGAATGTGGGAAGTACAACTGTTTCCCAAGCCCTGGCTGAGGGTGCCGCCCTGACATAGCCATCAAAGGCCGGCAAATTGCCTCCAATTGCTGGTGTCGCTTTCATGTTGGGGGCTAGACTGGGAAAGGGGCCTCAGTATTGGTGGGCGGTTTGCATCCTCCCAGTGGGAACTGAAATCTCGCAAGCAGCTTGGGGTCACTGGCCCCCTTGGTGGCCTGATGGGGCTGTAGCTAACTCTAGCCACTCCAGCACTTCCCCTTCCTGGAAAAAACAACTTTGGAGAGAGTTGAAATGATAGGGCAGAAAGAGAGCCAGGGCAAGGGGCAGGGTCCTTTATGGGATCAGCATTGTGGTAATGATAGGATGTGCTGTGGAGCTCAGAGGGATAAGCCTGGGAGCTGGGCTGAGCTGATATATGGGGTGGCCAGAGCAGGGTGGCCATGGAGGGCCTTGAATGCAGCCAGGCCCTGATTCAGGACTGGATGCTTGGCCTGTGAACAGGGGGCACTGCCCAAAGGAGGGGACCTCCCTTGATGAGGTAGCCCGGAGCACTAAGGCTGAGGTCCCTCAAACAAGGTGGCTGCAACTCCCATCCATTGAGCTCCAGTGTCACATTTCACCCAAAGAGAGGAGTCTCTGCCCACCTGTCCCCAGTTATGAAGCCACCCAGAAGAGATCACAGGTGATCACAGAAGGGTGGCAGGACAGGGCCTGACAAGATCTCCCATGTCGCTAATGTGGCAAACTGTGCAGGCCGTGCTGCTAGAGGTGAAGCCAGAGGTGAGCTTGGCTGGGAGGGAACTTAGGGGACAAAAATGGGTCAGGGTGTAAGTACCCTGACACAGGGCAGGACCCAGTCATGTCTGATATGCACAGGGCTGCTATTGCTGCCCCATCCCGCAGGTGACCAGCAGAGGCACATCAAGGTGCAAGGACTTGCCATGGCCCACAATAGTCTGTGGTAGAACTGAAGTTTGAACCCAAGGTCCCTCTGCCTGCCAGCAGGCCAGGGTGGTGTGGGCCCTATAAAAGCTTAGTTCTGGTCCTGGCTGGGTGGCTCAGTGGACTGAAGTGTCATCCTGTATACCAAAAGGTTGTGGGTTCAATCCTTGGTCAGGACATATATTAAGGTTGTGGTTTCAATCCCCAGTAGGGCAAGTATGGGAGGCAACTAATCAGTTTCTCTGTTACATTGATATTTCGCTCCCCTCCCACACCTCCTGCCATTCTGTTCTCTCTAAAATCAATAAGCATGTCCTTGGGTGAGGATTTTTTAAAAAAGCTTAGCTCTGACAGAGGCAGCAGGGAGGGAGATGCCAGCACACTGCTGGGATTGTCCAGTAGTTAGGGAGAGCTGGGTCAGTGACAGGGGCAAGTGTGAGTGTCACTTGGACAGAGAAAATCAGCTTGCTTCCTGCTGAATCCCTGAATTCCTGGTGTCCCTGAACTCTACTATCTATTGGTTGGACCTATTTTTCTAAATTTATACTTGGAAACTGAAGCCTTCAAGCCCCTGGCTGACGTGGAGAACTGCCTGGTTTTCCTTCTTTCTCTTCTTACTATGGATCCTGTATATAAACAAAGATGCAATTTACTTTAAAAAGATAAGGTGATTAAGTTTTTATCAGAGGTGTATTCTGCTGATCCTACAACAAAGGGAATTAGGGGAAGGTAGAAGACAGAACAGGCCCTCTGGAATCCAGCTTTCTGAAGTTCTTGAGCACAAGCTCAACAGGCTCCACATGGCCCCTTTCCTTGGGGAAGGGTGAGGCAGGGAACACCTGTACCCCAATTTCGACATCTTAATGTTGCATAATTCCTCCTTTAATTTATATTAAGCTTCTTAGCAGCAATGATGAATTCTTCTAAAACAAAAAAGTACCCTTTGCAGAAATCTATCCCACACTGTGTACATTGAAATTACAAGTACTCAAGGCTTTGGAGATTGGGGGTCCATGGGAAGCAAAAACAGTACATTATGTGGAAGGAATGATTTTGTTTTAAGGCAAAAACAAAACCATTCTGAAATAGGAAATGACTTGGTCTCAAGAATTGGACAAAGGCTCAATTATTAGGGGAGCAGCTGAAGAAAAGGAGAATCTGTTGTCACATACTGGGAGGGGATGGGGAGGTGGGGGACAGCCACAGTTGGTATGGGGCTGGTGGTGGTTCTGAACTACCCAACACCATCCAGCACAGGCTCCCATCCATCCCTCTGGCTCAGGGGTATCAAATTCATTTTCACCGGGGCCACATCAGCCTCTCGGTTGCCTTCAAAGGGCCGAAAGTAATTTCAGCTCCTTAACAGTTAAGGAGTAGTTACATTTATACAGTCCTAAAATGATTTTGGCCCTTTGAAGGCAACTGCAAGGCTGATGTGGCCCCCGGTGAAAATGAGTTTGACACCCCTGCTCTAGGCGGAGGCCCAGGGCAGGCATGAAACTCACCTGTGCTGGGGCCAAATACCCCTGAAGTGGCTGTGACCATTCCTGGCAGCAGTCTGGAAACTCAGGCAGGGTTCAAACCCTTGCCTGAAACTGCACAGCTGTGAGAGGGGAGCTTACCTGGCACCTCTGGTGACTTGCCTTGGGCTCCTTGAGGGTCCCTTCTCTAGGCACCCCAGCAGGCCCTGGAGGAGCAGGTTCTCCACACTGGGACCACAGGCTCTGGCCTCCTGTCATGAGCCACTAGGCTTCTGTCCCAACAGCTCCCTCTTCTGATCTGCCCTTGGATGTGTTGCCAAAGATATCCCTCCAGAACAAAATCTGATCATCCCTCCCAGCTTAGAAATCTTCAGCCATTCCCCAGTGGGTGTCCAAATTCCTCTAAGCAACCCCTTACCAATTGTTTGCTACAGACCCAGCACTTCCTCACCAGCACCATTCACTCCTGCACAGGGTCCCACCACTTAGACCTGCAGAGAACCACACCATTCACCCCTGTACAGGGCCTCACCACTCAGCCTTGCACAAGGTTCCACCACTCACCTCTGTACAAAGTCCCATCACTCAATCCTGCACAGAGCTTCAACACCTAGCCCTGCACAGGGTCCCTACCACTTACCCCTGCCCTGGCTCTATATAGGTGCTCTTTCAGCCTGGGGTGCCACATGATGCTATCTGCCTGGCAAACCCTACTTTTGCTTTGGTTCTCAGCGATAAGCTTAGCATCTTGGTGTGGCCCTCTCTGATGCTTTCCTGGCCTCCCTCCTCCATGAAGACCAAGACTCTACATATTCTGCTCCACATCCAGACCCTGTGTCCCTAGGAGACAGGATACAGTCTGCAGCAGTGGCCAGCAGCTCCACGAAAGGGCACTAATGGCAACCTTAGCCCACCTGTACTCTGTCTCATCTGCCAGTGGACCGGGTCCTGAGAGCTGGCTCTTTCCCAAGGGCAACCGCCCCCTCCAAGGGAGTCAGAGCTCACCCATCTGCCAGCCTGGCTCCTAATAACCCTCCCACAGCCAGATAGATGAGTCAGACCCTGTCAATTTACAAGAGGCTTGGGGAGTAGGACATCGTAGGAGGTAGGGCTGGGGAAGAAGGCAGGAGTGCACTGGCCCTTTTGTCCCACATGCCAAGTCCAAACAGATCTGGAGGCCTTGTCCTCAGCACACAGGGAACCTAAACCCTAGTCCCTTCCCCTCAGCTCATGCACCTATCAGCATTAGCAGGAATGGCTGTGTGGGTACCTGACTGTTCAGGGGGAATGGGTCAAGTGTTCCATGAGTGGTGAGTGTACTGGGCAGGCAAAGGGGCTCTGCAACCTGCGGATGGAGCTGAGCTGCCTCTGTGTGGCAGAGTTTCCAAAAAGATGAGCCCCGTCAGAAGTGTTCCTAGGGACTCTTTCTGGCTGAGCCTTGGACTGAGGTTTGACAAAGTCTCAGGGTGGGGAGGGCAGGCTGGAGTGTAGGGCCTGGGCCTGGCTGGATCCCTGCTGTGTTCTGAAGGAGGGAGAGGGTGAGGGTGAGGTAGGCAGCACAATCAACACATATCTTGTAAGTCAGTCTCTAAGCAAGGGAGGTGACCAACTAAAGTTACACAGCTGGTAACCAGTGGTCAGTGATTCAAATTCAGGCTTGGGGCTTTGTGAAGCCATCTATCTGCTGCAGGCCTGGGAGTTTGTCTATGGGCCTGGCCACCCAAGGGCTCTGCTGTTTCTCTCTGGGGGCAATGCTGTGGGTATGGGCATGGGGCTGAAGTTGCCTTTGAGTGAGAAGAAGATGGCAAAAGGCATGGGTGTGGCATGGCTAGGGACCACCCCAATTCTGGCAGTGTGGGGTGGGCACTGGTATGCTCTGGGTCCTAATGGTGGGTGGATGGGTGAACCAATGGCCTCGGCTGCTGCCTAGATAGATGCCGCAAGTGGCTAAATCAAAGCGAGGAGATCTGCATAAAGTAGAGGATGTCTTGCATGAAGTAGGCCCAACCCACCCTGCCCCAAAGGTGGGCATCAGCCAGTTCTCAGTAATCACAAAAAGAGGACCAGCAGTAATCCCAGCTAACATTGACGATACCTTCACCATATGCCAGGCCCTGTTTAAAGAGCTCCTGTACAACAGCGCTCCTCAATTCCACAACTACTCCCTGGGATGACTACTTATACACAAGGAAACTGAGGCACACAGGAATGACCTGGCAGGCAGAGTGAAAACTCATTGGTTTCACAGCTGGACTCCCCTCTGCTCTACCACAGCCTGGCAACCTCAGGTTCTGGTTCTGACCCCACATGACCTCTGTCACAGGTGTACATGAGCTCACTTCTCTAACTGACTGTGGCTCTCTGAGGGCGGAGGCTAGATCCCACAGTCTACCATAAGACCTGGCCCAGGAAGGATCAAAAAAGTACTTTTTCCTCAACTCCCATGAAGAGGGCACACCATCTACTCCATCATTAGAGATGGAAACTGAAGCCTAGAGATACAAAATGACTCTCCCAAGGTCACAGAGTTACTGGCAGAGAAGTGATCACATGTCCTCATTACCACATGGAAGAACCCAAGTTCTTTTCCAGGCAGCTAGAGGAAAGGAGCTATCTCTCCTCTTAGACAGCACTGCACAGTGCTACCTTTGTGCCTGGTTGATGGTTAGCCCAACTCTGCTAGCAAAGCACAAATGTACACACATACCAATGCACATTCATACACACCTAAGCACATACAGCATGTGCATGCACACACATGCATGAGCATGTGTTCAAACACACATATGTGCACACAAGTCTCTGGAACAAGAGATCTCCTAGAGGGCAGGGGCCATGCATTCAGTAGGCTCTGTTCAGATCCTGGAACACAGTGGCCACTGAGTCAGTCTTAATTACTACAGGAGAGGAACCAGGCCTCAGTGAGAGCTTGCAGGCAGGGGATAGGCAAGGGATGGGTGATGTGGTGCTGGTGGAGCTCTGAGCCCATGGTCTTGTCTAAATGCTAGGCCATGTGACACGGTAGCCTTACTGTCCCGATCTGAGATCTGCTTTCCCCCTTGGTCAGGATGAGGGATCATGGGAGTAAGATATGCAGCAGGCTCTCCTTCCAGGAGGCAGCTGCTATTCCTGGGCTCTCCTCTCCTGCAGTTGCCTCACCCCTCCATGGACAGCCCCCAGGGTAGGCTGCGAAGGAGGGCATAACTCTTGGTGGCCTCCATGGAGACTGTCCCCACCACCAAGGAAGCAGAATTTTAATACTCCAAACACTCCTTAAAGTGCATACACTCTTAAAGAGCAGTTAATTTTCAATTAAAATACCTAGAGAAGAGACTAAGATAACTGGTTTAAAGGTAGAGCTTACTGACAATAAAAATCTTTTTCATATTGCTTTTCTTAAAGAAAATTCCATATATTAAAAATGTCACTTTCATGACTGGGGAAAATCCTCATCCGGAATAATGAAGGCAAACAAAGGCCTAGGAGCAATCATCTTCCAGGGTCTATATGGGGTATCCTGAGTACTATATCAGCCCCGTTTCTGGAGTCGGGGAGAGCAATGGGCAGGGCAGAAGCTGGCTGTCCTCTCCAGCTGACAGGGAAGGGCAGGTGGCAAGCTTCAGTCCCTATCCATGCTTTTGACAGCTATAATCTCCCATGGTTTACCTCCTCCCTGGCTACGGCTGGGGTGAGTACAGGCCGCTCATCCCTCCACACAGGCACGTAGACTGTGTACACATGCACAGCCCCTCAGAGGATTATGTCAGGCTTGGGCCCAGGGAGACTGGTGTGTGCGTGGGGTTGACCCACTCACTTGGCATGCTGGCCCCCTCCCCATCAACACCCAGCATGCCCTCTGAGACCTGCTGTACTGTTTTTGTACACATACAGGGTCCAATTGACAGCCTTCTGTTGTGTGTCCAATGGGCCTCAGGCCTGGGCTGGCTCTCTGCTCCTTAGCCTTCATGCTCATGTTACCATGTGGGTCCCCAGTGCCCAGCACAGAGCCTGGCAGAGGGTGGCATCACTGTCTCCTCCACACATCCTGGTGCTTCTCTCCCTGCACTTTGCATTTTAATTTCCTGTTGGCTCATCATCCGCTGACTGCCACTAGCCCTGGGGCTCTCTGTAAGCATGACGGGGACAGAGTGCCTTTCCCAGGCTCAGTGCTATTTCATGAGGTGCTGATGGGCTGGCATGGACCATTGCTCACTGGTGTGTGTGTCTTCCTTCTTCCAAAACACTGTCTGTGGCTCTTTCCTAGGCAGAATTTAATGTCTTTGTGGCCACAGACTAACTTTTTACCGTGGCTTGGTGGGGCTATTTTATTGGGTTGGCCAAAAAGTTTGTTTGGTTTTGTTCATAAGATAGCTCTACTAGTGCTTAGTTGTTTTTAACTTCATTTGAAACAGTTTTATTGGATTGTATTGTGACAGCTGTCGTATCAATGCACGTTTAAAAAACAAACAACTTATCAAGCCCTGGCTGGTTTGGCTTAGTGGATTGAGTGCCAGCCTGCGAACCAAAGCGTCGCTGGTATGATTCCCAGTTAGGGCACATGTGTGGATTGTGGGCCAGGTCCCCAGTAGGGGGCATGTGAGGGGCAACCATACATTGATGTTTCTCTCCCTCTCTCTCTCCCTTTTCCTCTCTCTAAAAATAAATAAAATCTTTAAAAAAAAAAAAAAAAAGGTGTTCACCTAGATGCACAGAAACAAAAAAAAATTATCAGGATTGAATTTTTGTGCAGCCATTTTAATATTGAAGATGGAAGAAAATATGCAAAACTTTCAGCCAATTATGCTTTATTATTTCAAGAAAGGTAAAAATGCAACTGAAATGCAAAAAAAGATTTGTGCAGTGTATGTAGAAAATGCTGTGACTGACAAAAAGTGTCAAAAGTGGTTTGCCAAGTTTTGTGCTGGAGATTTCTCACTGGACGTAGCTCCACAGTCGGGTAGACCAGTTAAAGTTGACAGCGATCAAATCGGGACATTAATTGAGAACAATCAACGTTATACCATGTGGGAGATAGCCGTTCTACTCAAAGTATCCAAATCAATAAAGTTATTGGTGCAATGTAAAAATCTGTCTTTTATTTTACAGAAAAACTAAATGGATTTCTTACCAACCCAATACATTGGGGAGGGCTGCCCTAGCATCTGGGGGAGTGTGCAGTCCTCAGCTTGGGAGTACTTCCAACCAGGTGTCTGGCTGCGCTCAGGAGCCTGGGCTCCATTGGAGTGACTGGCCCAGGGTGGGGAATGCACCAAGAATAGTGCTGAGCTGTCTATGGTGTCTCTGTGCCAGGCCCATTTTCTAGGCCCAGCCTTGCACCACAGCCAACAATGTAAAGATCACAGGGTCATGAGCTCCCAATGCTGCTGGGTACTTGCATGGACCCCAGAACCTCAGTTCCTATATCTGAAATGGGCCAAACAACACCCCTGCTCTGGCAGGAAGTGGGAAACAGCCCTTCAGAGAGGCAGTAAGTGAATATACAACAGACCCCTGCAGAGAGCCTGGCACAGGGAGAGACTCTGGAGATGGTCTCTGCCTTCCCCAGCCCTGGAAACAATGCCTTTGTCCTTTCTGCTTTTGCAATTTAAGTTTGTGGTGGCCTTAATGTCAGGTGTCTGCACTACTGGTACTGAGGAGTGAGCTGCTACAAACTGCCCTATGCACACAGAAGAGTGGCTGTACATGTGTGGTCTTTTGTGGGTGTCAGAGCAGGGGCTAGGGAAGGCCAAAGCTAGGCTCAGAGAAAGCCCTCATCCTCTGAAGACCATGACAGGCCAAAAGAAACCTGGGGGACTGAGAGACAGCAAACACTGGCAGAGCCCCAGGGAGAGGGGCTACACCCACCAGACCTTTCTCTGATGATGGCACACCCCACTCCCCCAAAACCAGGATGGCTCACACGGAGCTTTGCAGACAGTGAGACTGGGGCAAACCCTTGGAGTATCTTGTGTGTCAGGCAGGTCACCTCTCTTGCCCTTGAAAGACCTGTCAGGTGGGCACAGGAGTAGTCACCAGTCTAGTTGCACACGTGTGTGGGTGGTGGGGGTGGTGATTGATGAACAGCATCCCATGGGGACTTGGAGAGCCTCCATTACCCTGCCCAGCTCTGTGCAAAGCCCATGGCTACACTATCTGGGGGTATGGGAGTAGGTGAGGGCTGCAGGGTGGTAGGCAGCTGGCTTAGCATCTCAAGGTTAGAGGCACCTTTGGGGTTTAGCTGGGGAGGCCATGCTAACCCAGAAGGGTCAGGGGCTCTTACACTTCTTGGGAAGATGGGAAGCTGGTGCTGCAAGGAGATCTCCACAGTTCGGGTTTGGAGATGATTTCATTTCTGGACTTTTGGAAGCAGTAAGCATACCGATAGTCACTGTCTTCAGAGATCAAGACTTCAGATGCTTGCCCAAGGCTGTGCAGTCTGTTCACTCACTTACTTGATACTATTGACTGAGCCCCTACTTTGTGTACAGCTCTGCACGAGGTGCTGGGGCCATGGAGCCTGCCTGGCAGAGCTTCCATGCCAGTGAGGGACAGGCCATTCAACCAAGTCCGAGTGTCAATGTCAGTGTTGGCAGCGCTTGGCAGGGGCTCAGGAAGCTTTGATTCTTCACAGACGGTGGCCAGGGAAGGCCATGCTGCTGAGATAGCATTTGAACAGAGGCTTGGAGAGGCGTGGGGGAGCCTCAGGAAAGAGCACGCATGTACCCATGGGTGTGCACATGCATTCCTGTGTGGTATAGAAGACTTAGAGGAGGGGTGGGTCTGAGGCCTGTTGGCATGGCCCCCTGGGTACTGAAGGGATCAAGGGTGGCAGGGGAGACTGCGGTGGGCATGGGTGCAGGGCAGACATGGAGCATGGGTGGAGGGTAAAGCTAGGCTTTTAGACTGCTCCAGTGTGCCACATTTCCAGAGGTGCTGAGCCCAAGTGAACTCATATTCTGGCTAGGTTTCTCAATTTGACAGAAGTTTCCACATGCTGCTCCTCCTTCTCTGGTGGTCAAAGCTCTAACCCCTCTAGAGACAGGGGAACCAAAGATCCTAGAGGTCTTTCTGTATCTGAGATGAGTGACAAGGAAGGCTTTGTACCACTGTTCCAATCCTGTCTCTCCCACCCACATTCTGGACCACAGGGTCAAGTTAAGAGTACTCAGGTACAGACAGGCTGCTCCCCTCACCTCAGCCCAAGCCTGGCTGCAGTTTTCCCTACATGCACACACACCACAGGCTCTACTCTGTTTTGTCCTTGGCCCTGTCTCTTCTTCTTCCTGCCCCTCCCCCATCTCACACCTATTTCTCCTACAATGCTTGTGCAAATGCCAACTCCTCTACAGAATAAACATTTGCTGAATAAATAAGTGAAGAACGAATGGAAAAATGTTAGAAGCCTCTATGCCACTGCACAGAGCCATACATTTGAACCCAGAATGGTCCACCCCACTAATTTATTGGGCATCAGTTCAGGACCCTACATGGAACAACCCCTCTAAGTCTCACAATCTTATCTTCATCATGGTCTTCAATTGTCAAGATACTATAAATTATATTTGGAGTTCTCCGAGGAGGCAGGAAAGCCCCCACTACATTTTCATAAGGGAAAACACTTTCCTAAGACATGGACAACTATAATGATGCAAAAAAATTTCAGGATCAGTGCCTTCTATTATTCAGTTATCTGGGAGGCAGTATACCTATTGTACCTGGCTTCCCTGCCTCTAACACCAAACTCCAATTTGACAGCACCTTGCTTGTAACCCACCGACTCAGCCACATTACGCATTCAACTCCCAGCTTTGTCTATTTGAACAGCAGTCTGCCCGCCAATGTGGAAAAGAGGGTGGGACTGGATCCATGGTGTAGGCCCAACATGGTGCTCTCTAGACAGACAGCT
Organism: Desmodus rotundus; assembly: GCF_022682495.2. NCBI lineage: Eukaryota > Metazoa > Chordata > Mammalia > Chiroptera > Phyllostomidae > Desmodus > Desmodus rotundus. The sequence goes on from NC_071396.1 coordinate 57,705,773, forward strand.
CACCTCTTTCTCTCATCTGTGGAATGGGTACAATCTCTATCACAGTCGGTCAATATGAAGATCCATGCCAGACAAGAGGCATGGCATGTAAGAGAAGCTCCACAAGTACCTGACCTTTTTTCCTCTCTGTTGGCCCTGATGACAAAAGTGGTGGCTCTGAGAAATGCCTGGTCAGAGTTGTCATTTCCCAATGACACTCGGGTCAGTTCATAAGTGACCAGCGGGCCTTCCCCAGAGGCTCTAGACTCAGGAAACTAATAGAGCTCACTGTAACAATAAGATGCTGTATGTGAAGTGTTGACCCTGAACCTGCCTGGCATATGGGGAGCCTTCCCCAAATATTGGTGGTCATCATCATTACTCGGGTTGGTGGCTATTACTTCAGGTGCTCTATGTGGTACTTCTGGCTGCCCTACCAGCTCATAGTGTGGGTGGTGCCTGTGGGCCCAGTGTTGGCCACCACAGGTGACTTAGTCCACACACGCCCCAGGCCCGAGCTCAGCTCAGACCATGACAGACAGTCCAGCCAGAAGATGGGACTGTCAGGGCTAATCCAGTGCTCCCTTCTCCTGAGGCCAAGCATACTATGTTCCCTTTCAGGGTGGGTCCCTGAAATCAGTATGTTAAATCAACACCTAAAAGCCCTCCCCATTTTCCTGTAATGGACCATGTTTATGAGCTGGGCCTCCTGCAACCAGGGGGCCAAACCCCTTATAGTAGTGTGGGGTCAGTTCTCAACTGCCCAGCAGGCCTTCCCCAGGGGCATGGTTTTGCCACTGACCATCATGAGGTTCAGGATAGCCATGTGAGCTTTCTGGGCTGGCTCCTCATCTACAAACTGAAGCTAATAGAATATTTGTGTTCCAGGTGGCTGGGAGGGTGCTGGGCAGAACCAGATGGGGAATGCTGCCTGTCCATCTCCCACAAAGTACCTGTCAGAGTAAAGGACAGATTCATTTTCACATCTCTCCTGGATGGTGAGGTCCTTGGGCAACTGTCAGGGTGGCACTAAGTCCTTTCACTGCCCAATCCCTGTGGTCCCTCTGTAGATCCTAGCCCCAGATTCCTCCTTCAGTGGCTGTCCCTACAACTCTAGTCAATGGACACAGTGAATGGCCTCTGATCCTGTCTCTTGCTGGTTCTCCTTGCCCAGAAAGCCTTCTATAGTCTCTCTACCCAGCTGACTTGTCCTTTAAATGCCAGCTCAAGCTGATCTCCCTGTCCTGGGATAGTCCCACTGTGTGTGACAGAACCATGGGCTCCTGAGGCTTCTGACCCTGTACAACATGAGGAAGGGAGGAGTGTAGGCAGTCCCTCCAGCTCAATGCCCAGGAAGAGAGAGAGAGGTCAGGTCAACTAGGGAAAAGCCTGAAGCTTACATAGCAGGTCTGTAGCTTGAGTTCCCTCTGCTTTAATTAGAAAAGCAGGAGAATCCCCCCTCCACTTGATGTCTCCTAGACTGAGTTTCACAGAGCACCTGCCTAGGGCACAGGCACCTAGAAATGGTAGGGCTGGCCCACTCTCTGCTAGACACATTGGCTGCACCATGTGCAAATACATGGTCAATGAGGAGACAGCCTGAGAAGCCAGAGGGGAGGGACTGCAAGGCTGTTGAGAGACTATACTGGGGAGATGGGGCCCTTGCTTACCAGTGGTGCCATTAAATTCAGGGAGGCCTGGGCTAGGCTGGTCCCTTACCGAACTGTGAGCCTGTGGATGGGTGTTGGAGCAGGAAGGCAGCTGGCTGGCCTGGGCAGAGAGTCAGACCACGAGAATCTATAAAGGACAATTTCAGAGCATTGACCTCTGGAAGCTCCTAGACAAGGGCAGATTGAGAGGATCCCAGAGAAGGGGGTATCAGAAAAAGCATCTCAAAGAGTGACATCACATGCAGGGGGCTGGCTGAAGGCAGGGCCTATAAGCCAATAAGTGCAGACATGTGTATGTACAACTATGGTGGGGGCCCAGACCTTTCTGTGGCTCTCCCAAAGGAAGAGGAAAAAGCTCTGACTAGAAATAGTGGGAAGAAAAATGGAGCTCAGAAAAAGGACTTGCTTCCTTAGGTTGTGGTTCTGAGATGTGGGCTTGAAAGGACTCCATTGCCAAAGTAATGGCTGACTTAAAATGGACACCTGGTGGAGACAGAGTTGTGACTCTGGGGCTCTGGGCAGAACAATCTGGAAGCAGAATGGGCCTTGATAGGTGCTTGGTTGATCCCTCAGCATCTTTGTCCTGGGTCCCTGTACTATCCCTCAACCCACCCCCCCAAAAAAATATCCACTGCAGACACCTAGGCCAAACCTGCCCCTCCTACCTGTGGATTAGTTCCAGGCTCCAGAATGGGCCTGCCAGCACCCCCAGAGCCCCAGTGGGCCTACTCTTAGCTTTAGACACACTGCTGGTGCCCACCTGATGTGCTCCATACTATCCCTCTGGCTCCTCCAGACACTTTCTAGAAAGTCCCACAGTCCTTCTTGGTCTGCATTTGCCTGCTTGCCCTTGTGGAGCTCCTTCTCTGGGCTGTGAGTTCCTTGAGGGGTGAAATTGGAAGGGACTTATTTCTTAGCCCCAGGCCCAAGCAGGGTTTGGCATATACCTTTACTCAACAAATGCTTAGTGAGCATGTTGATTTGGTCTCTATCCTCATGGGGCTTACAGCAGCAGATGCACCCAGTAATCTGTGAGTGAACAGAAAAGTAGCCAATGTCATCAGAAGCTAATAAGTACATGTTCTCCTCTAAATGTGCTCTTATATTAATCCATTTAGACAACAACAATCTACTATGAGTAACTTCTGTTATTTCTTCCACTTTAGAAGAGAAAAAACTAAGGCCCAGAGAGGTGAAACCATTTACCCAAGAACATACAACTAAGTAAATGGTGGAGTTAGAATCCTGATTCATTTGGGCTTGTAAATTCAAGGTTTCACCATTGGGCAAAGTAACTCTCATGTGCAATGAAAGAAAGAGCAGATGCTATGAGTAATAAGACAAGTGAGCTACTTACTGAGACAGGAAGACCAAGGAAGGTCCCTGGGTGAAGTTTAAAGCCAAGACCTGAAGGAGGTATACAAGGAAGCCATAGGAAAAGGGGATGGTGTTGTGGGCAGAGGGAATAGTGCATGCAAAGGTCCTGAGAAGGGAAAAAGTTGGAGTTTCTGAGGAAGTGAATTAAAGCTGGTGTATTGGGGGAGGGAGAGTGAGGAACTTGGCAGGGGGACCACTGCTCAGCCTGGAGGTTGCAAGCCACGAGAAGCTACCAGGGGACAACATGGACCTCCGTGGACTCTAAATGAATGAGTGAATAAATGCATTCTAGAAAGTTAGAGGAGAGAGCTGTGGAAATAAAGGTGAACAATATCATCTCCTAGATCGCTTCTTGGGGTCAACACCCCTGAAGCGTGCTGATCACTTCAAACTGCCTCTGGCTATCATTGTCAAAGGCTACCTGAGAAGTCCCACCCCATCCAGGGAGTCCAATAACTATACTAGTAGGTAGGTAGGTGGACTGTGGCCGAGTCCCTGAGGGAGGCCAGGCCTACGCAGTGGCAGCAGAAGCTGGGAAAGCTGGCAGCCTCGAGGTCTGGCAGGGGCCTGACAGGAAGCCATCTGAGATGCTGACCTGCCCAGTGGCTGAGGCTAGACTGGACTGGGTCAAGCTGTTGGACACAGTGCACAGGCTGAGAGTGCTGGGACCCACTGAGGCCTTGGGAGTGCTCTAGAGAGTGTAGGAGTATGGGGATGGGAAGGGAAAGTATAGAGGAATTCTGCCCTTGAGAAAGGTCAAGGGCATTGCTTATTGCCCCCAATGTGGTCCTTCAGTTGGGTGTTTCTGGCACTGAGAATAACAAGGAAGAAAGAACCTAAGAGTCTCCATCCAAATTCCAAATACCTCTGCAGTTTTGGGGGAGCCCAGGTCCTGGGGAAATAGTCTGGGTGGGCCTCTATCTGCATGGGCTGTGTTGATCCAGAGCCCCCTGCTCCAGATCTGCCTCATTCCCACTATCTCCCAGTCCCTGATCTCATGCACCTACCTGAGCCTCCAAGTCTCTGCTTGTGACCTTCCCCATGCCCAGATGACTATCTAAGTGCTTCTCCCAATCCTGCAAATAGAAAAGTCCAGCCAAGACTAATTCTTCCAGGGAGTCATCTGTGCTGACTAGATGAGCCCCACAAGCAAAAATGGGGACTGCCAGAGAAGCCCATTGGACAGGTAGGTGCTGCCTGGGCTTCCCTTGCATGGATCAACACTGAACTGCCTTTTACTGGTTGGACACCTCAGGCAGGAATGTTTCCTGACTCTCAGAGCCTCCACAGCCACATCCTTGGAATGAGGACAATGGTGCCTGCCATGTGGACAGGAAAGGATAAGTGGGATGGGAGCACCTAGCAGGAGCTGTCCCAGCCTTACTCAGCAGAGAGGGTTTTTGATGGTGTTGGAATGGCTCTGTCTGGCCTGGACTGTGGTCTGGGTCTGGTGTCAAGCAGAAGTGACTCAGGCTGTCCTCCTGTCCCATTATGGAGGTGAAACAAGGAGAAACCAGTGACCGTCTCAAATTCCAGGCTGGCATTTGGTTTCCTCAGCTGGGAGATATGATGGTCAACATGTCTTGCCACATAGCACCTTTATTTCAGTCACTTTAAAGAGGACTTTTGCTTTTTTTCATTAAAAAATAGCCAGAATAGTGAGAATTGCCAGGACATGTGGATATTTTTACCCAAGGAAAACTCGTGTACGTGGGGTAAAGGGTAAGAGGTGCTGCCTTTTTCCTAAGTTAACTGGATCCTGAACCAAACCACTCCCAGTGCCCATGGCTCCATGGCAAGGTCTGGTGTCAGAGGAAATAAATGTACCTAGGACAGTGCTAGAACCACTTATGATCCCGGGGCCAAGCACCTATCCCCTCAATATCTGATTCACTTGCCTGAGACCTGTGATAGTTCATAGACACACTGAGCACTGGGAAGCATAGGCCCCAGATGCTGGGGAGGGTAGACGCCAGGTCTTGGAGGAAATGAGCATCCAGTGGTCCCAGAACCACACACAGCCTCACCTGGGTCTGCCTGCCAGGACTCACTGCCCACAGTCTCACATAAACTTCACTTCCTTCATTAAATCAGTTGTGTCACTTGTCATTGCACAGCCCCTCCTGCCTGTCTCAGCTGACACCAGGTCCCAAATGCAGCTGCCCACATGGCTGGGGGAAGAGAAGTGTGTTTGGAAACTGCAGGGGACTGAATGGCAGTGACTGACAGCTCACTCATTTGTGGGGATGAATTCAGAATGAATAGAGCATCCTGTGTTTCATGAGAACTAGAAATCTGGCTCATATGTCATCCCTTCTCTCCCTGATCTAAAATTTCACCTGGCTAGAATCCCTCTTTACCCATCAAAATTCTTAGATGACCCACTCATAACTTCCTAAATCTCTTCTCAGCATCACTATTTTTTTGCCATTCCCATTGCCACCAGCTCTATTACTTACTAAATATTTCTTTAAACCAACTCATTAGTTCAACTAGAAAACATTATATGATACCGAAAGCTGACAATCAGGATACCTTGTCACCCACAAAATACATGTTAAAAATAGATATGTAAGTAGGAACTTGTGTACCACTTTGAACCTCTTGGATTCTCCCAGGAGGATCTAAGTAGTGTGCTGCCAAAATTGTCTCCTGGGCATTCCTTCCTTAGCAGGTTCTCAGACCAGACTGCCTGTTGGGTGACATTTCCCAGGCCACGGGACAGAGTAGGGGATGCTGGGCTCAATGCCAGCCTCAGAGCCTACCTGTAGCCTTGCACAAGGCTCTCCTGCTTGGTCAGTGACTTTGGTGGAAAGAGACTTAGAGTCAACGAGGCAGTGCATGTGAAACAGCCAGTGCATGCACAGTCCACGGTAAACATTACTATTGTCGACTGATGGCAGGGCTTACTAAGTTTGTGGGAGGATACCCTGTAAACTCTATAGCTGCAGTCATAATCTGGCTGTCTATGACTCAGGTTAGGCCCCTAAAGATTCTTTAAAAATAGCAGATCAGTTGCCAACATTTAAAAATGTGAGCCTGCATTCCCGGGACTTGTGGCCTAAGGCAAGCATGGGCCACTCCTTCAGACCGGGCTTGGTCTCCAGGAACTGCTATCAGTGCTCCCCACTGTAGTTCCCCCCTAGGTCAACTCACCTACACTGCCAACTTGGCCCTGGTGGCATTCTAGTTTTCTGGGTCCAGCTAAAAGCTATAGAGCTATCATGTTATACGTCTGAGCTATGGAAGCCATTGATTGGCAGACCCTGGTGGGTGTCTGGTGAGCCTAGAAGAATCCAGAGTGCCTGCTCCACCTTGGGGTGGCCCAGGGAGATATCTGAAGAGGAGGAAGCTGGAGTGGGGCAGAGGAACCTAGGAGCTGTGCTCTGCCACCAGGTGCCCTTTCTCTGATTTCTGAGCACTATAGGGTTTGGAGAAGTCACAGTGGTAGGAAGGCGTTTGGTACTGCTCCTCCCCACATTCACACAAAACCTCAGGGTGCCCTGGGACCCTGCTTTGCTGCTGCTATTACTGTGAGGGCAATCCCGGGCAAACCCTGTATCTTTATTTGTGTCCTCTGTAAAAGTGGATAGCAACACTACCTTCATCAGACCACCCCTCACCAGACTATGGGAGGAGAAGTAAGAAAATCCCCAGCGCACTTGGTTCGGCAGGTACTCAGAAACACCACTGAAGGGGAAGAGGAAGCTCTACTACACACTGACCCCTCTGGAGACCCCTCTCCAGCCTTCACTGCATTCATGCACATGAGTGACAATACAGCTACCTCAGATCCTACACCCTCCCCAGCAACTGGTACACATGTGCATGTGTGCATGCATGCATGCAGGTATGCACATGTCTGTGCATGCTGGAGGGAGACGGAGTGAACAAGCATGCCCCCTTAACAGGGTTGCCCTGAGGCCTATGTGAGTTAGCAAGGCCACCTCAGCTTGTCTGGGTCCTCAGCATCCACTCAGTCACTGTGTCTGGTCTTCTTAATTCTCTCTGCCTTTAGAGCCTAGATTCCCAACCACCTTGACCCTGTGTCCCATAAAGAGGCCCATAGGATCTTCTGAATGTTCCGTAGGCTCCTGCCAAAAGACTCTTCACAGACCTGCCATCCCCTAGAGGGAACCTTAACCTCTTCAGGAGTCAAGGTGCCCTAGTTCCCCTGAAGCCCAACCACTCTGAGCAGTGGGAAAGCCCTCTCTCTCAAGCAATGCCAAGACCCTACTGCCTGGAACACCCTCCCCCAGGTGGTCTTTCATATCCTCCAAGGCTAGGCTCAATGCTACCTCTTCTGAGAAGGCCCAGCTACTGCTTCTCTCTGCGCCCAGAGATGCCTGACCCTCCTTCCTGGACAAAAAAGAAAAATGCTAGCCTGGGAGCTGACACCAGCCTCTCAGCATTTCTATAATATTTGAATGACTCACTAATCTTCAAACTCAGGACATTAGACATACAACTCTGTACTTCCAGTTTGTCTCGAAAAAGCTACCCTATTCCCACCCTGCATCAGTGAGGTAGAACAGGCTGCGCTGCCCTTCATGGCCTGTGCTGTGCCCAGAGCTACCAGCCATTTTCTATCACTGCCATGCACTGCTTCTTTTACTTGAGACTGGCTCTCCTCTTTCAGGTCCCCTTCCCATCCAGGAAAGCACCTGAGTTGGTGGTCAGGCAGTATAAGCATCTGAGCCTGAGTCCTACAGCCCCAGTGCCTGGCAAAAGGCCAGGAGGGTTGGGTGCCAGCCAAGTGCTAGCTGATATCTGTTGAGCAGGGTTCAGTCCAGGCTATGGCAGCCTGAAAGGGCACATGCTATTTCAGTGTTTTTCTTCCTGGGGAATCAAGTGTAACAGCCAAGAGCTTGGGCTGAGCACCCAGACTGCCAGGATCCAATCCCTGGCTGGGGCTCTGGTCAGCAGTGAGGCACATCTGACTCTGTGCCTCAGTCTCCTCATCTGAAAAATGCAAACGGCCATAGCACTCTACATGGTATTTATAGGGCCTGAGTGAGTTAATATAATGGAAAGCACTTAGAACAGTGTCCAGCACAATGCAAGGCCTAAAATATAGTAATCATTTTTATTATTATGCCCCATCATAATCACCTATGGGTATCTACCATGTATCACTCATTCAGCACATCTCACACATAGCTACTGAGTATTTAATATGTTTCAGACCCTGTTCTTGGTATGGGGGATATAACAGTGTATGGGTTAAGTTTGCAAGGGGGATAGATTTACAACTAATAAATAAATAAAGGAGAAAATGTCCAAGCATGATTAGTGCTATGAAGGAAGTACAACAGAGCGACAGAGAGTAAATAGCTCCCCTGAGTTAAAGGCTCAGGGATGCTATTTTGGATGGGGTGGTCAGGGAGGCCAGTCTGAGGCCTCAAAGACAAGGAGCTGTGTGAAAATATCTGAGGGAGGAGAACAAGAAGGGGCTTCACTCAGGACCTCTGTAAGGGAGGAAGGAGGCTGATGTGGTAAGGGAAAGTGTTGGGCAGGTGAGGCTGTGCCAACATCATCTTGGCCAGCCAAGGTGATCTGTCTCTTAGGAAGGCAGCAGATGGAGCCCCAATCTAGCCTCCACCAGCTTCCTTTGTAGACAACTAGGAGCTGAATCCAATGTGCCTCCAGCACAAGGTTGTGGTGGGTAGTGGGCAAACAGGAGGGAGATGGGTATGTGTTATCTCTTCTTTTCTCTCTCTGTATTTTCTCTTTTTTCAGGTTTATCCTACTCTGGCTGTGAGGATATGGAGAGAGAAAGGGCAAGAGTTGAGAGTGGCAGGAATTTATGAGCTCAGAGTGCGCTTTTGGCGAGGGTGAGGGAGAGAGGACTCCTTTTGCCAAAACAACATTCAATTTTTTAAAAAGGCAGCTACAAAGCCATGATTAAGCTCAGGGCCCTAAAAGAAGCCCATAAAATCAAAAAATATTTATCTGAAAGGGTGGTAAGTCCAATAAAAGTTTTATGAATGTTTTACAACTGCCCTGTCAGGAAGCTGGCCTCTCACTCACCTCCCTCCTGTGAAAAAAACAATACACAAACATACACAGTCACTGGCCCAGACACACACTCATTGACCCAGATACACTTACTGGCATATACACACACACGTGGACATATACAGACTCAGACACACCTGCTCACACAAGCTCCTCTGGTACCATATCTCTCAGGTGAGCATGAGGCTGCTGGGAGAGGAGGTGGGGGGGCAGTGCTGCCTCTCTTTGAGCTTGTACAAATCTGCAGGGATCTGCACCCATGGCCTGGCTAAGAGTGTCAGCACCTCAGCTCTGGGCACACTTCCTCCTCCTTTGCCATTGTGTTCTGGCTCTTGGCTACAGTCTACCTTTGGCAGGCGCAAGGCCTCAGGTCATGCTGTTGTCTGTGTTCACAGCGGGCCAGCTGGCACCCCAGTCCCAGGAGAATCATCTCAAGGTCTTGGAGTCTGAAGGAGACTTTCTGATTTGACGTCTTGAATTCCTCTCCTCTAGCATCCCATGAGGCCAGCCTGCCAGGGCCTTTATTCTTTGTAACAACCCAGGAGTGTGTTGGGACTCCCATTTTAGAGAGGAAGAAACTGAGACTCCAGGCCCTTACCTAAGGTCACCCAGGAAGTGGTCTCACAGAGACACATGCTCAGGCTTATCTCTGATGGCTTCTCCTGTCCTGAGGAGGTTCTCAACAAAGTCCCACAGCAGGCCTAGATGCAAGTTAGCCCCACTGAGCTCTCCCACCGCTCACCCCTCCCCCTGGGCCCAGCTACAGGGCCTTTACACAGACTTCTCCTGGCCACCCTAGTAAACTTCCTGCAATGTTACTTCCTAAAAAGTGCTCCAGGTTCCATCCAGGCTCCATGAAGCTCTCCTCTCTATGAGACCTGCCCTCCTCTTCTGTGGCACCCATCTATCTGGAAACATATGCTATTGTGGGACTGACTGTCCCTTTTGTAGAGCTACAGGAGGGCAGACACTGAGCAATTTCTCTTGTCATTGAGTCCCCAGCCTAAACCAAGGGTAGGTAAACAACATGTGAATAAGCAAGCATCAGGTTCCAGAGCCTGGAGGTGCAGGTGACTTCTCCAAAGTCTGAACTGGTCATGGGCTGGTTTCTAAAGGTAAAGGCTGACATTGCTCAGGCCACTGTAACTCAGCCTTGCCTCATCAGAACTTCACCTTAGCCTTGGAGATCAAATCTTCCATTTCCTGGGATGAGACCCAGCCCCAGAGGCCAGTTTCTAGCAACCAGCAATCCCTTTTCTAACAACAATAAGAACCAGCCCTCAGCCAGAGGACCAACTACACTCACCAGATGCTTCCATGTCCCCACTCCAGATTTGTGAAATGACCATGTTGGAGGTGGGGGAGGGGGTCCATTAGAACCTACAGCTGTCAGACTCTAAGTTTCAAATGGAAGTGGCCTCCAGCAGAAATTGAACAGAACAAACCAGGAGCCCAATTTCTGATTAAATGACCAAGTTTCCCTTCACTCTCAATAGGAGTCAATAAGAACCTCCAGCTTTACTCCACTTGAGAGACTGAAAAGATTCCTACGAAGTGTGGATATTTAAGGCCAATCCTAGTCCTCCAAGAAACCAGGCTGAGCATAAGCTTCTAAAAAATCTGACAATGGCATGTCTCAATTGGTAAGAAATGGTAGGTGGGGTAAGGCAGGTGTTTGTGGAGTGAGGGCAGAGGAGAAGCTGGCAGATGTATAAATGGGAACAGCTACCTGGCCAGTCCTTGTTCTGTCCACAGACACTCACACTCTAAGGCCAGACAATCACACTCCCAGTGCTTACCTAGAGAGACGTTCTGATACTGCTCTGCAGAGGAGAAAGTGAAAACCACCTGCCTGTCCTCAGTCAGGTAACAGGTACACAAACTGGTGCATGCAGACTTATGGGATAACATATAGCAGTTAAATGAGTCAACTAAAACTGTTGACTGGAACATCAAGTTCTAAAACAAAAACAGCAAGTGTTCCAAAAATACTTGATTCAAGTGAGACCAAGTGTGTAAACACTTAAAACACACATAAACCATCAATGCTGTTACGTAGGGCACAAAATCAAGTATGGGAATGAAGACCCATAGGCTTAGGGAACTTAGGGGAGTGGATGTTATCTCCAAGGAAGTAGGGAGCAGGGTTCCCTTTATTAGCAAAATTCCTTTTCTTCAAGACAGAGAGAAGAGAGAGAAAGGGTGTGAAAGATTTGAAGCACATGACATATGTATTTGATCTTGCTGGTACCAGAGTTGTCTTTCTGTTCTTTATGGCCAAAAACAATTTTTATTTTATTTTAATTATTTAATTAATTAAATCAAGTAATAATTAAAAGGAGAACTAAGTATAAGGGAAACAAGATGTAGGGCACCAGTTGTGCTCTGGGTACTCCCTGCCTAAGCAAATGCATGCTCAGAGCCTCAGTTTCTTTATCTGCCCACTGGGGATAATGATGCCAGTCCCAGAGAGCTATCATGAGAGCTGGTTGTGCTTATGTGAGCCCAACACTTGAAATGTCTGTGACTGAGAACCCGACTGGTTAGGCCTTTGGTGCCTACTACCACATGAGGCCAGTTATCTCCCTTTCTCCTTATAAACACTAGCCTGAGAAGTACAGAAAACCACAGACTCACTCATGGGATACCCAGGGAAACAATTCAGAATCAAAGGGCTGTGACAGAAGAGCACTGGGTATACCATGGGGACAACTGATGGGGCTCAACTTCATTTAGAGTCAGGTAAAGGTTCCTGAAGGAAGCTGTGACCCCAAAAACATACTTCCTCAGTCCACATTTTCCCTTTTGCTCATGAACTGACTTTTAAATAGGTCTCAGGTCATGGGCCTATGTTGGCTGCCAGGGCACCTATCTCCAGATAGCCTCTTCCTGGGGGCCCCATTCTCACTGTGGCCACAATGAGAAGCCCCTGGCACCAATCTATGTGGATGACATGGAACCATCCCAGGGTGAGGTTGGCAGGCAGATGGTTTCTGTCCACTGCGCTGTGTTTATGTTAATTGCAGATATTTTTAACATATTGTGTTACTCCATCTATCTTTGTGAACGGTCAGTCTTGTAAAATTCTTTTGATGATGTTATTTTTTCTTGCCTAGCTTCATCATCTGAAATTATTTATAATATCATTGTCTTTGTTTCAAACACTGGGTATAAACATTGTTGTAACAGTTCTTCAATGAGGTTCATATAATTTTTACAATTGCTTTGAAATGCTTCAATGGCCAAAGAGGGAGGAGTTTGGTTATTTGGGGAAAAAAAGACACCCCAAAGTGCTCTCTGCTCTTGGTGAAAGGTCCTCCTCTGTCAGGATGGCTTCCAGGAGAGGCCCCGTCAAGGGTGACCTCCCAGAAAGCTGGGGTAGCCTTGTAGGGTAGGGGTTTGGCCGCAGCTAAGTGGCGGCTGGATTAGGTTTCAGAGTCACCTTCCCCATAGATATTGATGCAAAATTCACAAAGGCCATTGTCAGGGTAAGATGCCAGTGAGAAAGATGGATGGCTTGTAATAATTTTTATTGAGGTTTTTCTGGAATATCAACTTTCACCCCTCACCTCTTTTCAACTCTTTTCTCCCAACTCTGTTTTCTAGAAACTCCTTGGCTGCCAGCTGGTGTGCTGTGTGGGACAGAAATGCCCATGACGGCCTGGGGAGAGTCTACCCTCACCTCAGGGTCACTGGGGACTGTCCATAGCTGCCCCTGATAAAGCCAGCTTTGGTTCTCTCTGTCCAGGGAAAGTTAGCTATTGGAGAAGTCAGCTGTTGGAGTAGGATCAGCCTGCAGTTGGGCCATAGCTGGCCTGCTGTTTGGGGGAAAAGAGAGAGGGCTACCTGAGCCTCCTGCCCCTGCGCTTGCTTTCCTATGCTCACTGTGTATTATCAGGGGCTCCCATGGGCAGTTTGCCAGCCCCTCTGGATCACCAACACCATCATCCTCCTCAAACACAACTCAGATCCTGGCTTCCCCTGCCCATATGCCCTTAAGTGGTTCTCTAGTGCCTAGAAGTGAGCCCTTGCCAGCCCACCTCCCAGCCTCACACCAAGTCCCCTTGCCTTACTCTGTGCCTCCCAGGTGGCTAGGTATGTCAGCCTGCCTGCCTTCCTTGGATGGTGACAGGCCCTCAGGATGCAGGGGTACACAGACCTGTGAGCCTCCTGTCCTCAGAGGACTCACAGGTTGTCCACAGGATGACTCATCCTTCAGGCTCTAAGAAGTCCCCTAATCCTTGGCCGCCTCTTGCAGTGTCTCAGATGGACCTCCTCCACAGTCCTGACCAGAGGTGGGGTAATGGAGCTGCCTACTCATGACACAACCATACTACCTGGGAACTAAGTTGTCGAGGACAGGCTCTGAGTCTGGTCTCTGAGTTCAGGACTTAGCATGGGCCCATGTGCAGAGGCATTTGCATTGGGTGGAAAAGAGAGTGTCTTGATACCTTTGGACCAGAGCTGTGGATGTTGCAGTGGACAAAGGGCCACCTTGATAGCAGTGCCTCCCACTTGCAGAGGGCTTAGAGAGACAAAGTTCACACCATGGGGACCCAAAGGTCAGGATCCAAGAGGTACTCAGACTGCAGGGTGGGAGCTTGAGGTGGGGAATTCTGGCAGGCATATATAAACATGCCAGGCCCTCTTCTCCACATACTTGTTTCTTCTAATTTTCTTTAAAGAAACTTGGATGAAGCAAAATGGTTGACCTCATTAATTACCAAAGAAATGCAAGTAAAAACATCAAGTTGCCATTTTTCATGTATCAACTTAGCTAGGATAAGTAACAAAGGCCCAGTCCATGCTGGTGACATGGTAGCAAAATAGATGCTGTCAACAGTACTGATGGGAGTATCAAATAATGTGATACTTTTGAAATCACTTTATCAGTAGTTTTCTAGAACTTTTAAAATGTTTATAGCATTTTCTTTTAAAAATAAGAACAATTTGAAGAGATCCAAGGTGGTGGCAGAGTAGGTGGACGCCTCACTAACCTCCTCCCAGGACCAAACTGGAATCACAACTAAATTATAGAAAAATCATCCTGAATAAGCAACTGAACACTAACTGGGGAGAAGCCTCACAACCAAGAACTTATGGAAGAAACCACATCACCACAATGAGACTGGTAGGAAGAGTGGAGGTGCGAGAGGGCTGACAGGGCTCCCATGGGTGGCAGCCGATGTTCCAGAGTGATATTTCAGCATCCAGCGGGGATCCCCCTGAGAAATATGTGATCCAAACCTCCAGCTGGGCTCCCCAGCCTAGAGTAACAGAATTGAGAAAGGAACCCAAATAACATTTGGTTGTGAAAAGCAGCAGGGTTTCTGTCTGCCAGGGAGAGACAGCTAGAGATGCAGAGAGCCTCTTAAAGAGCCAACCCACAGAATTCCATTTGCAGCCACTTACCCTGGGCTCCAGAAGAGGGAGGGCAGAGTGCACTAGAGCTGCGAGAGAGTCTGGGATTTGTGGCTTTGGGGAGAGAGCTGAAGGGTCAGCAGACAGGGATCCCTGTGCTGAGTCATTCCCCATCTGCAGAAGCCATCCTTCTTGGGCAGAGCACTCCCCTGCAGGTGGCATCAGCCTGAGGGGAAGCGATACATCCACCTGCAGGAATCCCTCTGGCCCCACCCTGCAGAGCTCAAGCAGGGCTGCAGAGGAGTACAGCTGAAGGCAATTTCAGCATTTAGTTTAACAGAAAGCCTGCAAGCAAAGGCAGATCTCTGGGAGCTCTGGGACTTCAGCTGACCTTCCCCAGGCCCAGTGTTGGTAAAAGTCAGCTTTGGCGCACAGCCTGGTTCTTTCTGCATACCTCTAGGCCCAGCAGAGGGAGACAAGCTCTGGGTCACTAATAGCTCCAAACAGGTTGCCCAGGGCTAGTCACAGGCAGCTTGTGACATAGGGCTGCCCCAGAGTCTTTGAAGATCTACCTGATACATAGAAACAAACACAAAGAGGCAGCCAAAATGGGAAGACAAAGGAACAGTTCCCCCCAAAAAGAACAAGAGGATTCTCCAGAAGAAAAACTAAATGAAATAGAGGCAAACAATTGATCAGATATAGTTTAGAGTAATGATTATAAGGATACTCAACAGCATGAAGAAAGACATAGACACCACAAAAAAGGACCAGTCAGAAATAAAAAATGCAATATCGGAAATAAATAATACACTGGAAGTAACAGACAGTAGCTTAGATGAAGCAGAGGATTGAATCAGTGAACTGTAAGACAAGGCAGAAAAAAAAACCCAAGCAGAGCAGCAAAAAAAATAAATAAATAAAAGGATTTAAAAAAATGAGGAGAGTTTAAGAAACCTTTGGGACAATATGAAGCATAACAACATCCACACCATGGGGATACCAGAAGGAGAAACTAGCAAGCAAGGGATCAAGAACCTATTTGAAGAAATAATGACCAAAAACTTCCAATGAAATAGAGACAGACTCATAGATACAGAGCAGGTTGATAGCTAGGGGTTGGGGGTTAGGGGGATGGAGAGATCAAGCAAAAAAGGAAAAAGGACTCATGGACATGGACAACAGTGTGGTGATTGTGAGGGGGTAAGGGGTATAAGGGGATAGATGGTAATAAAAAACACAATTAAGAAGAACAATTCAACTTCTGATAATATTTAGATAGAGTTGTACGCACAAAGATGTTCCCAGCAATGTTATCTATGATAGAGAGAAGCTGGAAACACCTAAACATGCAACAGATGTCCATGGTACAGCCTAGGGGGATGACTGCAACACAGCTCAGGTTTACAGGCACCAGCTCTGTGTTGGGTACTGTGCTAGTGGGTCGATGTTTTTACATCTCACTGCATATTTAGATGTCACAGCCCCCATGAAGGGCACAGCCTTATCCCCATCCTAAAGATGAGGAACTAGGGCCTGGAGGGATCTAGTCATTCACCCAAGGTTATAGATCTGGTAAGTTGTGGGCCTGAGGTTTGAATGTAGCTCTGTCTGAGGCCAGAGCCCAAGCTCTTAACACTGCACCTGAAGATGACAGTATAAAACAAAAAAGGAGGACAAAACTGTGTAATTACAGTAATTGGAAAGAATCAAACACAAAATTGTAATAAAACCTCTAGGCTACATAAAAAGAAGACTTTGCAGAGAAAAGACAGAAGTGAAAATATTAATGACTGGACTATGGGGGACATTTTCCCCTTCTTTTTATTTTTCTTTAACATGCAAATTTCATTGAATGAGATTATATTACTTTAGGTTATAAAGAAAGTTTGTGATTTTTTTTCAAACCATGTAAAACATCCCATTTGGAAGCAGCTGCCTGGTGTCAGGCCTTGACCCCTGTGCAGGAAGGTTGTCCTACTGAGACAGGTAGAAGTCTTCTTTCCCCAAGTGACAGTGAACAACGGTTAGCCTGCAGGGTCAGGGTCCCACCAAACACTTGGGAACAGAACAATAACCTGTTCTTGCTATAGGTTCTAAGGGGAATTCTCTCCAGTTTCCCCAGAATCATGACTATTGCCCACCCTGCTGAGACTTCTGAGACCTGGATGGACCATAGGCAAATTCTGACATCCTTAACGCTTTTGATTTCACACATCAGTGGGCCAGGGCTGATGAGAATGAATGAATTTATCCTTGCCGTAAGACCAATCGCCATGACTAGGGAAAGGGAAGGTTTGTAACAGCTAAAGGGCAGGAGGTCCTTCCTAACTCACCATGTGTACACCACAGGCACTCCTGGGAGGGGCCCTGAGGACAGAGGGAGACTCAGCTGGGACCCTGGGACTAGAGAAGCTCACCTCTTGAGGAGGCTCCCAGGGAGACAGGTGAGAGACCACAGCAATTGTGGTTTCAGGAAAAGAGGTTGGCCCAGGATGCTAAGGGGCCCTGTAGAAGGTACTTCCCACTCTCTTGAGGCTGAGCAAAGTCAGGGGTGAAGGGAAGGCCACTTCAGCAGTGTGAAAAGCCTGGCACAATCATTGGGCATGTCTTATAGCAGCAAACATCTGTCACTTCTGCTACTTCTTGCAACAGTCCCTGGCTTTCCTTGGGCAACAGAGGATGAAGCAGGGTTCACCTTTGGGTCCAGGAGCAGCCACGAGCCAGGTTGCCCTGTGCGTGCCCCCAGCCTTGGTGCTGGTTTGGGGATGGGCATAGGGCACTGGCTAATGGGACTACTGGGACTACTGGGAGACGGACTCCTTCTCTCTACTAAATTTGCAGCTGGGAAGACCATCCATGTCAGAGTCTGGCTAGGGGCAGCCACTGGAGAAGGAAAGGGCTGAGTCTGGAGTACACTGGCTAAAGTCCTCAGACCTAAGAGCTAAGTTTTGCCTGAAGACAGCATCCCTAATGGACTTCTTCAGTTACATGGGTCAATAGAACTAAGGCTTCAGTAGTCTATTCCTCAGTCTTACCTGGCTTAGTGCAGGGTGATGGTCCAGAGTATCATGGGGACATGCTCACACATATGGCCCTGCAGGAGGCAAGTGGGGACAGAAGACTGGAGGTGGCATCTGAGCAGAACCTAGGAGATCCAGTACAGGCAGCAGAAGGAAGGACAGCTGCTGCAGGCCCATGCATGGCTGAAGGGGCGGCATGTGGGCCAGAGGGACAGAGAGGGCCAGAGCAGCAGACCAGGCAGGTAGATAGCTGAGTGGGAAGGAGCTAAATGTTACGCTAATGAGCCTGAACTCTGCTCCAGACAAGAGGGGATTGTCACAGCAGACCCCATGATGAGTGGGTCTGTGCCCACAGTGAGGGGATTATAGACCAGGGACTAGCAAATCAGGAGCTATGAAGACTAGCAGAAATACACGCTTACCCAACAACCAGATGCTGGCAAAGTAATCTGAGAGTCTGGACATTTACCAGTCCCTAGAGACACAGACATAAACTTCAGGTCTTACCCTATGCTTCGTTCTCAAATGACAGCCTGCAGCCTCCATGCACAGAAAAGAAAAGAAGCTCACACTTACTGAACATTTACAAGGAGCCAGACACTTGATAAACATTTTCTTACTTACTCATCTTAACCCTGAAGGAAAGGAATGCTCCCCTTTTTCATACTGGAAAACTGAGGTCCAGGGCAGGGCATTCCTGTAACCACCCCAGTGGTAGGGTTAAGCTGAAAATGGAACTTCTGGAATTTGTGTTGGGCACTGAACTCAGGATATACAGAGCAGATGGACAAGAGTGTAAACTGTAGAGGTGGGGAGCAGAGCAGTAACAGCGAGGACTCTGCAGCCAGATGGCCTGGGTTCCAATCTCAGCACTTGAGTTCAACAGCTGTGTGACTTTGGGCATGTTACTTTACCTCTCTGTGCTTCTATTTCCTCAACTGTAAGATGGTAATTTCAATAACCGCAATTATGATAGCATCTTCTGTCAGGTTTGTTGTGAAAATTAAATGACATATGCAAAATATAGAATAGTGCATGGCACATAATAACTATATAATTGTTTTTCATATATTAATATCTTTTATTCCTAACTCTGATCACTGGGTCACAAACACTGAAGAAATTCACACTATTTGACCAACGTCTGTCATACCTTTATTAGTGTGTATTTGTTGAGCCCCTACTACTACCAGGCACTGCAGTAGGGTCTCCCCAAGTTCCTACAGGAATCTATGTGAGGGCGAGGAAGTATCATCTATCAGTAGATGGAATGGTTCAGATTCAAAGACTGATGCATGAGAAAGACACATGAAAGTTCAAAGATGATTTTGTGAGCTGTGTGACCATAAGGGAGGACTTAATGTAAGTCAGGTCACTCTAGCAGGGTTGCCAATCTGTGCCCCAGGATGGCTATGAACGTGGTCTAACACAAAATCTTAAATTTACTTTAAGCCTTTTTTTGCTCATCAGTTTTCGTTAGTATTTGTGTATTTAATGTGCAGCCCAAGACAACTCTTCTTCCAGTGTGGCCCAGAGATGCCAAAAGGTTGGACACTCCTGCAAGGGAAGATGTAGCATAAGCTGCTTGGGTAGTATGCCATGTCTTTAACACTAAAACAATCTTGTCACTGACTAAATGTCTTCTCTGCATCAGACTCTGAGCCAGGCACTTCACGCTTGGCTTCAGGCTGTTCTCTCAACAACCTTTTGAAGAGCAAGCAGTGGTCCTCTCCTACAGACCAGACTGAAGCCAAGAGAGGCAGAGTGGCTGCTCCAGGAGTCATAGCTATTAATGAAGGAGGCAGATTTAAACTCTCACTCCTGACCCTGATCTCCTTCTGCCCCTACCACGTGACATCTGAAAAAGTCCTGGAAGGAGATGTGATCAAAAGTCCTCTGCAATGTCACAGCAGTGGGGAGACTGTCAGTGGCATTTCCCCCCTGAGTTTTAAGCTTTCTCTCTAGTGTAACCATGCAACTTTTATAATGAGTAAGAGTGTTATTTAAGATAAACACATGACACCTGCATATTTCTGGTTACTCCTCACCCAGCTGAATGGACAGCCAGTAGTCAGACAGACTGTTCTGCCAGGACAGCTCCATGGGGATGTACAGGCAGTGACCCTGACTGTTGAGCCCTAAATAAACGAACACTGGGCCAGCTAGAAGCCATGATCTCCAACTCACTAGCAGGCAGCAGCAGCACTCCTGTTTCAGGGCTGGGACCCATGTGAGCCATGGACAGGAGCTGCCTGAGCAAGACAGTGGCCACCTGCGGCTCTCTAAGTGCCATCTAAACTCAGCTGGGTCTGTGGTCTGGTGAGAACGCCCCCAGGGAGGATGAGGGCAAGAGCAAGATGAGCCTAGAACCCACATGTCAAGAGTGCCAGGGTCTCTCTACCATCCCATCCTGCCTGGCTCCAGGTATCTTGGACTTCTACACTCCACTGGGGTTTTACGTTCAGACAAAGTGCGGTCCAAACTCATATCCTCCTCCACTGCCCAGCTTTGTGACCTGTGCAGGGCCTCACTGAGACATCTGTACAGTGGAGGCCACATGAGGCGCTGTTTACAAAATACTCAGCCTTGGGTTGGTTCTATAACGGCTCTTATTGGTGTAGTGACCAGTATTATTGTTATTATCACTGCCTCACCTCCTCCTCTGCAGGTGTGACAGATCAGGAGAAAGAGCACAGGGGAAACTCAGAGGCTGGACTGAGAGGAAACTAGAGCAGCAGCAGCAAACCCAGGGTGAGCCCTGACATCACCAGGCAATTCTAGTGCAGGCACAATTCTTCTGCATGCATAACTTTTTTCATCCCAACCACAGTTTTTCAAGGAGGGCTGCTGTGCAGTGTGACCCAGAGTCAGAGGGTAAGACCTGGGGCAGGTGATTTAATATATGGATAGTTTCCAACTCAGAGAGCTAGTGCAAGAAGGACATAACTTAATTTAGGGAAGGCATGGAGGGCAGAGTCTGGCAAGCAGCAATGGCTGAACCAGTCTGTGCTTAACCCTTGCCCTCTTGTCTCAGGCTCTCCTGAGCTCCAGCATTTGGCTGGGGAGAGATTTTCCTTGGCCAGCCATATGCACCCACCCTCTTCCCCACTCTTAGTAACTATAACTACCAAGGCTGTATGAACACATGTGAAATGTTTCTGTTAATGAGGTGAATTCAAAGTGTGGGAGAACTGATGCATGTGAGGTTCTTATTCCTTGTATGTGTCTTTGAAGGTTTTGGGGTTTTGGGGCACATGACTTCTGTAGTCCAGAGCACCAGGTATCTTTACTAAGACACAAGAGCTGGCAGAACTGCCCAAATCTACATTGCTCTGTGAGAAGATGTGGGGTGGCTTCTGATTTCTGGGATTTTCTTTCAGATATTTAAGACTGCTGGTCAGTTGCTATACTTGAAGGCTTTCTGGAGAGACAGTACTTAGCCAATCTCAAAATTTTCACTTACTACTTCCTGAAATGTTAATAACAAATAGTTTACTCTGATGACTGTATTTAAGTAGCATAAATTTGAAAAATACAAATTTTCCCTAAAATCACAAACTGGAAAAAAATTGGAAAGTTTTAGATTTCTATACAAAGAGAAGTATTTCCCAAAGAGGTTCCACTTGTAAGAATCCAGATAATGGTTCTGCATTCCCAGCACATATCAGGCTGAAAAAAGCCTCTCCCACCCCTTAAGGCTACTGGGTCCAGATCTCAGGGACCTCCTGCCACCCCAATACCCAGGGAACACCCCAGAAGACAAGGAAGGCCTCAGGGATGAAGTAGGCACAGTGCTGTGCACCACCCATGCTAAAGCAGTTCTGGAGTTCAGCCTGAGTGGGCTGTAACTGATGCCTCCCTGGGACCTGCCCTGCTGGTCAGGAGGCAGCAAGAGAAGGCTTGGGGTGGAGGCTATCTGAGATGCCCCCTCCTCACCCCTCCTTATGCTCCCAATAGGCACTGAGTCACTGCAGCCCACCCACCCCACCCCTGGCCTACTCTCCACCTGTCCACTACCCCAGCCTTGGGGCCTTCAATCTCACTACCTGCCAGGAAGAGCTTTCTGACTATTCCCCTCCCTGCATACCACCCCATCACAGCTTCTACCCTCTACTTAGAATGGTGATTCTCAACTGGGGCCATTTTGCCCTCCAGGAAAATGTCTAGAGAAGTCTTCTGTTGTCACAATTGGAGAAGGCATATGGCAGCGGGGGGTGGGGAGGTGGGGGGAGGAAGTGGGGGGGTTGTTACTGGCACCCAGTAAGCAAAGACTGGGCATGCTGCTAACCAACCTTCAGTGCACATGACAGCCCCCACCACAAGATATAACCCAGCCACAAAGGTCAGTTGTGGAGAGGCTGAAAAACCCCTGACCTGACAAATGTCAGTCAAACACCAATCATGGGGTTCAGGGCCTTAGGTATGAGGCCTAGAATTGAAAAGGAACAATAGGAGGAGGATCCCCAGGTGCTCAGCTGTGGTTGATTCATGTAAGACTTTGTTTAGAAAAAAGTTCCATTGCTTTAAAAGAGTTCCAAAATAACCATTTTAAACACACAAAACTAAATGAGTTAGTAACATAAAAATCATTTAGAACAATATCTTACATATTATAATAAGCAATAAATATGCCATACTTTTTCTAGCCTCTGAGTGTTACAATACTGTTTCCCCTGTCCTGAATGCCTTTCCTCCCTTTTCTCTACCTGAGAAAACCCCCTCACCTTCAAGGTCAGTTAAAGCCTTACTGTGTCTTACTCCACTCTGGAAGGGAATGGTCACTCCATCCTCCCTGTCCAGATGGCCTATAGGGGGCTACCAGTGTTTGTTACTTCCTGTAGTTATCTCCAACCAACTGGTGCTTCCCTGGAGAGGGGCAGAAACCAGTTCTCTCCGTGTTCAGGCCTGACTAGAGCAAAGCTGGGGTGGGGAGAACACTGAAGGCTTTGGGAAGTAGTAGCTTCTTCCTCCATAGGCCCTAGCTTAGCCCCATGGAACTTTGGGGAGGAGATGGATACCCCTGAATAGGGCCCCATAGAGTCAGCTCTATCTCACTTCTGCCAGACCAGGGTCTTAACCATGACTTCCAAAGGGACCTCGTAGTGCTCTCCTCTGCACAGGCCACAGAGGCCTCACATGTGGGCACCAATACCCTGAACTCCCTTCACACCAGCTATCTTTGGTCCATGGGCTGTCCCCATCTCCTCATTGACCCTCCTAACCACCACCTTAACCAGTGATCAAACCTACATCACCCATGATGGGCAAATGGATGTCACATGCATCCTAAGTGATGGACTAAGGACACGAGATCACCCCTGTCGGGTTCCTTCTACATATGCACACCAGAACCTAGTCATAGAGAAACACCAGAAAGACTCCAAGAGCACATTTGGAAAACAACCCACATAGAATCCAAAAAAAATGCCAACATCATGAAACTAGGACGCATGACAACCAAATGCAGGGCATGTGATTTTTCAATGAATCCTCCATCAGGAAAACAAGTTTTAAAAGACATTACTGGGACAATTAGGGAAATCAGAAAATGGACTGTATCTTAGACCATATCATGCTGATGTTGAATTTCTCAAGTGATAATTGTATGGTGGTCAAAGAGGAGAATGACCTAGACCTTAGGGGGCACATGTTGAAGCATGCAGGCATAACTGAGTTGTACATCTAACATTTAAATAGTTTAGCACACACAGATAAAGTAAATGTGATAAGGTATTAACAATTTTGAAATCTAAGGTTCAATAGACTATTTTTCTACTTTTCTGTATGTGTGAAGTTATTCAAAAAGTTGGGAGGATATAAAAAATCTGAAAAAAAGAAAAAGAAAGTTGGGAGGAAAAATCCTCAAAACACCCCATCTTACAGATGGGGAAACCAAGGCTCACAAAGGTTAATATTCTATCCAGGCCCTGGCAGGGTGGCTCAGTTGGGTGGAACATTGTCCCATATACCAAAAGGTTGCGGGTTCAATCCCCGGTTGTCTGCCCTGGTGAATAAAAGGCCCTGCCCCCTTACAACTTAACAGGTGTGCTGAGACAAAGAAATATGGCCCAAATAAAAGAACAGAGAAAAACTCCAGAAAGAGAACTAAGTGATGAGGAGATAGCCAACCTATCTGATTGAGAGTTCAAAGCCCTGGCAATCAAAATGCTCACAGAACTGACTGAGCTTGGTCGCAAAATGTAAGAAAAAATGAAGGATAACCAAAGTGAAATAAAGCAGAATATTCAGGGAACCAACAGTGACATAAAGGAAATCAGGACTCAAATCAACGATTTGGAACAAAAGGAAGAAATAAACATCCAATGGAACAGAATGAAGATACAAGAATTCAAAAAAAATGAAGAGAAGCTTAGGAACCTCTGGGACAACTTGAAATGTTACAATTATCCGAATTATAGGGGTGCCAGAAGGAGAAGAACAACAGTAAGAAATTGAAAACTTATTTGAACAAAAAATGAAGGAAAACTTCCTCAATCTGGTAAAGGAAATAGACTTCCAGGAAGTCTAGCAAGCTCAAAGAGTCCCAAAGAAGTTGGACCCAGAGGAACACACCAAGGCACATCATCATTAAGTTACCCAATATTAAAGATAAAGACAGAATCTTAAAATCAGCAAGAGGAAAGGAAAGAGTTACCTACAAAGGAGTGCCTATAAGGCTATCAGTTGATTTCTCAAAAGAAACCTTGCATGCAAGAAGGGGCTGGAAAGAAGTATTTGAAGTCATGAAAGGCAAGGACCTACATCCAAGATTACTGTATCCAGCAAAGCTATCATTTAGAATGGAAGGGCAGATAAAGTGCTTCCCAGATAAGGTCAAGTTAAAGGAGTTCATCATCACCAAGTCCTTATTATGAGATGTTAAAGGGACTTATCTAAGAAATTGAAGAAGATCAAAAACTATGAACAGTAAAATGACAACAAACTCGCAACTATCAACAAATGAACCTTAAAAAAAGAAAACAACAAAAACAAAACCTAAGCAAACACCTAGAACAGGAATAGAATCAGAGAAATGGACATCACATGGAGGGATTTTAGTGGGGAGGGGGCAGGGAGGAATAGGGGCAAAAGGGTACAGGGAAGAAGAAGCATAATTAGTAGGCATAAAATAGACAGGGAGAGATAAAAAATGGTATAGGAAACAGAGGACTCAAAGAACTTATAGGTACAACCCATGGACATGAACTAAGTTGGAGAGATGTTGGAGGGTTGGGGGGTACAGGGTGGAGGTGGGAAGAAGGGGGAAAACTTGGGAAAACTGTAATAGCATAATCAATAAAATATACATTAAAAAATCCCCGGTCGGGGTGCGTATGGGAAGCAACTGAACAATGTTCCTCTCTCACATTGATGTTTTTCTCTCTTCCCCACCCTCACTTCTTCTATCTAAAATCAATACACATGTCCTTGGGTAAGTATTAAAAAAAAATTCTAGCCAGGATTCCACCTCATGTCTGGCAGACTCTGAAGCTCATGTTCTTTGAAAATACTCTGTTTCTAACCTCCCACAGCAGTCAGAAAATGCTGAGTGGGTACACTCCCAGCCTTGCCAACATCTTTCAATAAAAGTCAATATGGTCCTGGCAGCTGGCTAAGAACTCAGATGAAATCCCAAGGACAGATTGCCCAAACAGAGTGTACAGTTACGACTGGATGGGTGGGTGGGTGCGAGAGAATACATTTTTAAAGAAAAGAAAACCAATTTCATTTCAAACCCCATAGGGAACATGCAGCCTAAGAGCCCTTGTCCCAGGGCCTGTGTATGGGAATACAACACCCACAATCTCAGAGTTCCTGTGGGCCCTCCCTTTGACAATATGATGAGTTTTAATTCTCTTTGCTGGGTTTTCCAGAAGCCTCTCAGCTGAATGGTATCCACAAGAGAGGCCCAGTTCCTCCTGGGACCTTTGCGGTCCACTGGGCCAGTCATCCAGCTCCTCAGAGCCTCCATGTGCCTTTCAGGAAAATGGGAAGATGTAGCAGGAGGAGGAGACTGCATGTCAAGGACCTGGCATTGGCAGGCCAGGTCCAGTGGCCCACATTTGAAAACTGGAAGATTTCATGTAAAAATAGTTTCCCAATCTCTCCTGAAAAACTGGAGATCTGATCACACTCTGGCCATGTTGCTGCCCCACAACATCCACCTGGAAGTGAATGGTGGCTGTCCACTGGGATGGGGTGGTCTGAGCCAGTTGCCTGTCTGGAAGGGCTATGCTTCTAGGCACCAGCACACAGCAAGTAGATCAAGGCATCTTTGTACACAAGCCTGTTACAGGCTCTCCAACAGCTCCTTTCTGCATTTGAGATAGGGACAAACATCTTCCTTCAGCTTACCAGGCCCCGTGTTGTGGCTCCTGTCAGTCTGGGGACCCATTATCTGCTGGCTCCCTGGGCCCAGCTGTCCCTGACGGGTGCTGATCTTTTCTGCCTCAGCTCTGCTCAGACTGTTCCTTTGCCTGCAGGGCTCCTACATTCTCTAGGGCTGGGTGTAAGGCCAATGCCTGGGGAAGCCTTTCTTTCCCCTGACTCAGTCAGGGTTGTGCTATAAACTCTCCTGGTACTTCACACATTCCCTGCACAGCTTGATGTGGTTTGCCAAAATACAAATCTTGAGAGGTCTGCTTACCATCCATCTTCTCAGCTGCTAGGGGCTGAATTATGTCCCTTTTCAAATTCCTATGTTGAAGTCCTAACTTCCTGTACCTCAGATGTGACTGTATTTGGAGACATGACCTTTGAAGAGGTAATTAGGTGAAATGAGATCACTAGAGTGGGCCTAATCCAGTAGGATTAGTGTCCTTATAAGAAGAGGAGATTAAGACATACACACACACACACAAACAGGTAGGACCATGTGAGGACACAAAGAGAAGACAACCATCTACAAACCAAGGAGACACCTCAGGATAAACCTCAGTGGGCACATGCTACCCCAGGTGAGGGTGTGTGTCTGGTGGGTGAAAACAATGCACAACCCCAGCCACCATTTATAGACCCCCTACCCCAAGAAAGATACTGTGGGCAGGGATTATGATTATGTAATCTCAGCCTAACTCCCTCCCTGGATATCAGAATTACTCATCCCATGTTAGTACTGAGGGGCTAAAGCTCCGAGTGGGAAATGACCTGCTGAGACCAGAAAGGGCTGTGGCAGAGTGAGGGGCCTGGGCTGCCTGACTCTGGAGGCCAATCCCTGTGCTGAGCTGGGTGACCCTCCAAGGAACTGGGCTAGCCCTGGCCTGGCCTGCTGACCCTCCTAAACCAATGCCAGGCACAGTGATGCAGAAAGGGTGGTGCTGCCCTGCTGAGTGCTCAGGCCAAGGCAGGGCCTAGGGTTCTCTTTCCACAGCCAAGGTTCAGGACCTCCCTCCCCTGGCTGAGGCTCCATTTCCCCTGGCACCTAAGGGTCCAATAAACAGCTGATGAAAAACAGATGAATGGAGGCTCGGGACACCTCTGTGACTCCTGGCACACAAAAATGATACGGTATACTCACTGTTTTGGTTCTAGAGCTCTGAAGTGGACTATCTGAACCTGAGTCCTATGAAAGAGGGCTGGAAGGACTCCAACAGAAGAACCAGATGGCAACACCTCTGTGTCCCTTGCTTCTGGTGGCCACTGCACTATACCCCTGGGGACTGAAGAGGCAGACAGAGACTCTGGGTTCTTACTAGTTGTGTAGCTGTGAGCAAGGGTCTCAGTTTCTTTACCTGCAGAATGGGACAAGGTAGATTAAACAGAGGTGTTCCCTGACTTCCCAGCCCAGGCCTCTTCCCCACACAAGGGCTCTAGGCAATGCCGCAGGGACAGAGAGGACTGCCAAGCACCTCCACAGAGGAGAGCATCTGGACTGGGCTTGAAGAATGGTAAGGGTGAGAGTAATGAGGCCCTAGGAGAGGGCAAAGTGAGAATTCCCACATCCATGGTATCGGCACAAAAAATGGAGCCCAGTACAGGCAGCTGGGGCTGGACCTGAACTCCTCATCCCATGACCTTTCCCACTGGCCACAGGGTTCTAGAGAACATCACATATCTGATTCCAGCCTTCTCTACATGTGTCCTTCTTCCCTTCTCTCCCAATCCCTGCTTGAAGAGCACATCTGCTGGGAAGTTTGTCCTGACTCTTCCTCAAGATGGCCACTCTCCCTATCCTGTTTCTGGCCATGTGCCCCTATGGAAACCCACCATGCTCTGTGCCTTCATGTCTCCCAAAAGGAGGTACCTTGGGGCAGGACTCTGTCAGAATGATTTTGGCATCCCCAGCCCTGCACTGGAGTTTGCTGTGTTAGATGGACTGGTGCCCTCTCCTTTAAAGTTGTCTTTAAAGAACTAGAGCCCCCAAAGCCACAAGGGGTTCAGGGTTTAGGGGGCAGAAGCTAAAGCCAGGAGGCCTAGGGACTCTCCTCAGAACACCTTTTGGAGGTGAGCAGGTGGTAGCTCTCCTGATGTCCAGCCACTCTCCCAGGGGCCAGGTGGCAGCCTCCCTGTTCCATCAACAGTGACCTCACAAGTCCTCTGCTCAAGGGCCAGCCAAGCAGAATAACCACACAATTCCCTTCTCCCAAACAGTCCAAGTGACAGAGCTGCACTTTCAAACCATATAACCAATCCTGTGCATGAGAAACCAAAGCTGAGGGAGAGACTCAGGCAGGGGTTTTGGACTTGACTTCC
The DNA here is from genome assembly GCF_022682495.2 of Desmodus rotundus. Classification (NCBI taxonomy): domain Eukaryota; kingdom Metazoa; phylum Chordata; class Mammalia; order Chiroptera; family Phyllostomidae; genus Desmodus; species Desmodus rotundus. Next base: position 57,733,893 of record NC_071396.1, read on the forward strand.
AGCTCTGATGCTTACTTGTATGGAACACGGGCAAGTTATACTGTCTATCTTCCAAGCCATGGCTTCCTCATCTGTGAACTGGGGATATTCCAAGTGCTGGGGCTGTAAGTAACAGCCAACCTTTCTGAGAGCTTCCTAGGGCCCTTCTCTGACTGTTGTCATGGCTCCTGAGTGTTGGCTCCTCCTGAAAAGCAGTATATAGAAGTTCCTTCTGGGTTATTACTGGAAGTACAATTCCTTTTATTTGAAGTGAAAGAAACTTTATTGAATTACAAATTTTAAAATGCATCACAATTTAAATGGAAGTACAATTCTACAGATTATTTTCCTCATCTGTCTAGAGTCCATTAAGTTGTGATTAGTAATTATTAAAATATTATTAAAGATCATGAAAATTTGATGACCCTAAATGAAAATTAGCAGGATTCATGTCAGGGTTTGATTGAGAATATGGCCTCACCACACAAGTTCCTGGCACATAGGTGAACTCTTGGCAGGTGGGGCAGGAGAGCCCATGGATATGATGAGGCCACAGCTGTGGCTCCCAATGGCTGTGGGTCTCAATCACTGCTGCTCTGGTTTTTCTGAGGTGAGTGTCTGCCCACAGCTCTGTGACATGGTCACCAACGAGGGGCAGTGATGCCCATCACATCAGCAGTACTTGGGGCCTAGAATTTTCTAGCAACAAGGCTGCAAGCCCTGTGTGCACTGTGTAGCATCCCAACTGGAGTGTTAATGCAGACCATGCACAGCCCTCCCCAAATTGACTGGTCCTGGAGCACCTTGTGGGAGATGGACCACTTGCCATGAATTTGGGCCACTCAAAAAACTTGCTGCATTCTATTGAGGCACACATAACAACCTACTAGTCATTTTAGGGTTATGAGACAGTGTTTCAGAAGATGAAATTGTGTGCATATGTCCGCTGTCACATCTAGAGTCGATAAGCAGTGACTCATAGCTGTCAAGAGTGACAATTCAATTCATCCTCATTTGACCCTTCTCTGGGTGGGTGTCATGAAAGAGGTTGTTTCCCCTGCACAGTGGGATGTGCAGGGCTGGCAGGAGATGTTGTCCCAGCCCACCATCCAGGCTGCCTCTCATAGTAGGAGCTGGTGCCTGGGGCACTGACATAGAATGGAGGGTGGGAACAGCAGGGAGTGCTGGCCAGGTTGAGCCATATAGCCCAGGCTAGGCCACTGTGCTTTATCAGCTTCTCAGCAAGGGGGTGTCTTCAACTATGTGTGTGCCCCATGGTACAGTGCCGAGCTTTCTGAAGCCCTGATGGCTTTCTAGAGGCTGACTGGGGAGGGCAGGCACTGCATACCCAGAAAGATTGTGGGCAAGGCACACACTCCTCTGTTCCCCAGGCCCCACCTTGAGGTGCAGATAACAAGATCCAGCTTTGACATAAAGCACCTGGCATTGTGAAGCAGCACTCTGGAAGCACAGTGGTATGATGACACGGGTAGGAGTAAGGTTTGTCTGGAGAAACCTTATCTGCCTGGCAAAGTCCTCCAACTACATTCTACTAGCACTGCTACCCAGAGTGTTCCTAAGTCATCTCAAAGAGCCTCTCAGCCTCACGGAGGCAACTTCAGTGAAGAGAACAGTTATATATAATGTGGTGCTTTTCAACCTTGCGGTTGAAAAGACTTTCTGGGAAGTCTCCTTGGGTGTCAGAATGAGCTATCCTTCAAACTACTCTAATTTCCAAGAGTATCTTCTGGAGAAGCAATGGGCCAGGAAGAAAGTATCAGGACCCTTGTCTCTCAGGCCTGTGTGTACAGCTCCATGAAACACTATTTGCATATTACATTTCAGCTTCCACTCCTGAATCTAAGGCCCAAGTGTCCTTCCTGAAATTCAGGCAGGAGTCATTATGGGTCAAACCCAGGCAAAGGCATGTTTTATTTGGTTCAGACAAATTAGCTTTTAATCAGGAAAATTTTCACAAAAGTTAAATCAGATAATATTTGATCCCTGGGCCTATATTCCCATATAGTGAGTGTTGGCTGGACCAGTCCTAACCACTCATTATCACCTACCACCCGGCTTCTTAAACACCTGCTTGGACCTGCCAGCATCTGGTCTTGACACCAAGGTAGAGGACAGAGAGAGCTTCTGAGCCTGGAGGTCAGGGGGTACATGGAAGGATACCCAGAGGGCTCTCCAGAATGCCTTCCCCAGCTGGGTCACCCTGCAAAGCCAGCAGGGAGGCTGGTAAGCTGTGTTTGAACCCAGCTGCATCCAGGAGCCAAGGGCTGGGACAGGTCCCCTGAACCACTCCCTTCTCTAGGGAGCCTTAACCTGTGTAGCAGCACAACCCTAGGCTTTTCTACCTCAGCACTCCAAACTTGCAGGCACAATGGTCTGTCCTCCACCTGGCACTGGATGGCTTGGGTTTATTGAGGAGTCCTTCACAATTAAGGCACTTTAAAAAGGTTAAAAGTAATTCTTTATGGGAGGAATCGGCAGGAAAAGACAAGCAGGAGGTTGGGGGTGCACAGTGGGGGCGGGTGAGATGAAGGAATCTGACCAGTTATATTTAATAAAAAGCTTAAAAGCCACAAACAGGAAGCAGACCTATTAAACAGACAACATTGACCTAACAAAGGAATGTGAACTTGAGTTGACTGAATCAGCGTCACCATGTCTCCCCTCCCTCCACTCCCACCCAGCACCCAGGGCCCCCAAACAAGCTTCCTCATGTGTTTTGCCCTGTTCTGGGAACACCCCCAACCCTGAGTTTGCCTTGTGCTAGAAGAAAGGGAGCTGAGGGGAAGGTCAGCATGATCCTATCTACCTCAAAAGAAGCAAACAGATATGCCCTCCCCTCTGTGCCAGCAGAGCCCCAAGCAACCTGGGGAAGAGGCAAGTGCTCTGAGATGCAGTCCCACCCTTCAGGCAGCTGTGTTCTTACCCTCTCAACATTCTGAACCCTTCCTTCCCAGAGAGCTCCTAAAGGTGCTGGCCCAGGGCCCTGGGGACTGAGGCCTGGACAGTGCCTGGCTCATCCCCTGTGTGTGATCCCTGGAGCCCACAGCAGGACACTGGGGGCCCCAGTTTGGCTGAGATGAATACTAGAGCAGCTAAGCACTGGATTGGGTAGGACAGGTGCTTGAAACTCAGTGTCAGGGCTACAGGCTCACAAGGGTGTGTAGAAGGATTCTCTCCATAGGGTGATAAAGCTCAGCCCCACCTTGACAGGGCCTCAGGGCACAGTCAAACAGCAAAGCTAAGCATGCTGGGAAGCAGACCTCTGGTGACCAGAGGCTTTAGGAAGAATTCAAGAGGCAAGGCTCCAGCCAGGCTTTAGGGAGAGTAGAGGTGCTGGCTTCACCTGGTGAGTTGCCAGGGATCAAGGAGTCCTACTTCCTAGCTGAGGCCAGAGTACCACCCTATGTGGAGATTTTACTCAAAAAACTACCCACACATTTCCACACTTAGGCCACTCCTGCTCAATGTTCTGTCCTCAAACACACACCAAGCTCACCCTCACCTTATGGTCTTCTCACTTGTCTCCCTCCCTCTCTGTGGCATATTCTTCCCTAGGTATCTGTGTGGCTTCTTCCCTTCCTTCAGTCAGGCCTCCACTCCACTGTGACCTCTTCAGAGACGTCTTCTCCGACTGCCCTTTCCAGACAGCACACTCAGCAATTCCCTCCCTGATTTATTTTTCCTCAGTCTATCCTGAGGATTCCCTAGTCTATTCTCAGTGTGTCCATGCCTATTCCCTCCCATAACCACAGCACTTTGTCTGGTACACAGTAGGATGTCAGGAAAATAGGTGTGGAAAGAGTATAAGAGTGACGAAAGGGCTGGTAGAGTTAAAGAAATCCAACAGCTCTATTTCCAGTAGCAAACACATACCCTGAACCCCACCATGGACAAGGCCCAACTCAGACCAAGTAGAGGCTCAGCAGAGGCTGCTGGTCTTGAAAGGAAGTGGCAACTCACATTTTGGGAAATCCTATTGGCTTACCAAGGCAGTAGTCTCAATCACCAACTCTTCTCCTCCAAACCACCTGTCAGATCAGTATTATTATCCCTACTTCACAGAGAAGCCATGTGACACATCCAATGTCACCCCACATGGTCACAGTGAAGTAAGAACTCACATTCAGACCTTGACCCTGGCTCAGACCAAATGCTGACTCCATACCAGGTTCCTCCAGATTGCAAACTGGCTTTCCAGCCACAAACTGGTGGGATCAAAGTCCACAGTGGACTGAGGGCTACACATCAGCACAGATAGGCCTAGAACCCTGAGCCAAGGGGCACTGTATGTGCCATTTGTCCATGGTCTGCCAGCACCCGAGAACAAGAGAAAATAACCATACTCACCAGGGATGTGGATCTTAAACTTCCCACTCTGGCCGAAGGAGCTGTCAATGATCCCCAGCTCCCCAGTGGACAGTTGTACCTTGAGCCCCACAAAGAGCTGGATGTTGGTCTCCTTTTTGAACAGGGAGCGGCCGATCACATTGTAGTTGTCTATTACCTGTTCCCACACACCCAGCCCCAGAGAGAGAAAGAATCAGTATGCTCCAATAAAGGCTAAAGCTAAGGCCCACCATACCCTCCCAGGTGATCAGTCCTTCTTATGGATAATGGAAGGCACTGAAACCATCATGATGGCTGGCCCACTGTCATCATCACCACCCACCACCACCAATACCTACAGAGGATAGGCTGTGTGTCAGGCAGCTGTGAATGCTTCCTGTGGATCAATACACTTAACCCCATGGCAGCAACATGAGGGAGGCATTTTCTCCATTTTACAGATGTGGATATAGGCACAGCAGAGTTAGGCTATCTGTCCAAGGTCACAGAGCTCATAGGGCAGAGGTAGCTGAGAATCCAAAGCCACTCTGCCTACATTTGCCTCTGTGTGGGTACCATACCCTGCCTGCCCCCAGCACTAGCCTAATGACAGTTAGTGGTACCCTCCTCATGAAATGAACACTGTAGGCTGAGAGGATATCTACTCCTGAGCCTGCATCCAGGCTTTCCAGAACCCTTCATACCCTCTTTTCTCATTTTCCCTTCCATGAAGAGCTTCTGAGAAGTTGGTCTCTAGAGCCCCCCTACTACACATACCGTATTTTTGCCCAGAGGCCCCCTTCATGGCCTGGCCTACATCTATTCCACAATTCCACTGCCCCCTCCTCTGTGATGCCCTCCTGTCTTTATCTCAGCAGAAGTCCTATCTCCCCAGCTCCCAAGTGTTTGTGCTAGGCCCTCTGCTGTAGAGCTCACACCCCCTTGCCTCATGGTGGAGGCTTGGGATGAGAGGAGGTACATACATGTGTATGGAAAAGTCAACTAGGAACAGCCCTGATTTCATCACGAGCTGATCTTGGACCTTCTCCCCAAGGGACTGAGTGTGGGAAAAGGTGAAGTGTTACTCTCCCTCTCCTAAGTCCACTCCAAGCTCAGATACTCCTTTCAGGGAAGGTGGTATAGCAAGAAGACCCTGACCAGGTGGCCTCCCTGTCCTGCTCAGCTCCTTTCCAGGGCCTACACCAGAAAGCTGCTTAGCCTCTGTATAAAAGAGAAGAAGAGATGTACATGTGTAGATGTATGCATTTTAAAGACCAGACCTTCCCCTAGATGACCTTAGCAGGGCTGACAAAATTTCTTTCTGCAATTTGTTGCTCTTTGGACCAGGGCCTGTACTTCACCTGGCCTCTGTCACACTGGGTCCTGCATGATGGCCACATGAGGAATTGGGGAGTTCCTCCTGTTCTCCAGGCCCCATGCACAGGCCTGGGGTCTTTCGGGGGATAGGGTCTGGTTCGAGCAGGTGCTGGCACGGGCAACAGCATGGAGGCCACAGGTGTTACCAGTAGTGGGATCTGCTGCCTCCACAGGGCTCCCTTTGGAAACTCCTGGGAACCCCCATGAGCTGGGCTGCGCTCAGCTTCAGAAACATCTTGCTTCTTCCCAAGATTCATCTAAGGGCCTCAGATGGATTATTTTGAAAAGGAGAAGTTATCCCATTACCCTAAACACCTTCTTGAAAAACATATCCTATTCTATTTGATTCATAGAGCCAGATAAAAGGTACCCGCATTCCTCCTTTCCCAGGTGATGGATGAATTGGATACAAATAATGGTAAGAATAATCATTTCCACTTGCACAGCCCTTCATAATTCACCAATCTCATTCCCACACCTGAACTCCTCCTCATCCTTCTGGACTTGGCTCCAGCAGAGTAACCCTTGCAGGCTGGGGCTGCTGTGGGCTCTGCCCTTCCTCCCGGCCCTGCCCTGTTTGTGGGCACTGCTGTTCCCACTGCAGCAGGTACCCAGCAAGACTGCTGCGTGAACTGAATGCAGACAGTTCCTTAGACTTGTAGGACAGCAGAGTCAGGACAGATATCACCAGCCCCAAATGCTTTACCAGTTTTCCCAGCTCCCAGGACCCCAGCACCCTGGGAGGCAAGGCCCACCCATTCACATTCAGCAGCCCAGAAAGGCACAATAGGTGTCCACGACCCAATGGCTCATTCCACATTCCCCATGACTGAAGGCACTCATTGCCCTTTCCTGTCCTCAGCTCATCCTCTGCTGCTGAAGAGAAAGAGAACACCTCAGAGCCCCTCAGCCCCTAAGCCCCCAGAGTTCTTTAGCCTCTAGGAGCCCCTTAGTCCTTCATAGTCCCTCAAGTGCCCCTTGGCCCTTCATAGTCCTTCAGAACCCCTCAATCCTCAGAGCCCCTCATCCTCAGACCCTCCTCAGCCCTTCAGAGCCCCTCAGCCACTCAATATTAAGAGTCCCTCAGCCTATGCTCATCAAGGCATTAGGGGTCCCACTAACCTATCGAGCACCTTTGTCTACAAGGGCTTCCATTCCTACTTCAGAGAGGGCAAAGCTGAGCTCAGAAACAAGACCTGAGTGGGCTGCTGCCACCTGAGTCAGGCACAGCAGAAATGCAAACTCAAGTCTGCTGAGCCTTTGCAAAGTAGAGCAAGACCACAGCTGACTCATGCCAGGCTGGAGAAGTGGAAGGTGGCTGAGACGTAAGACCTTCCCTGGCACCGCAGCTGGCTGAGAAATGAAAAAGAACAGTGTTTGCACAAGGAGCGTCCACCCTACTCAGAGAACCACCTTCTAAAGGTACTAGTGGGACCAAACAAGCAACACAGGCAGGTATTACCTCAGAGAGCATTCACAGTACTATTCTGCCTTTCTTCCACTGAGAGCCTGCCATGTACATGGCATGTAGTTGAGAACAAATCAAAGCTCCTGCCTCAAGGGATTCATGCATATCCTAAGGAAAGATGATATTTACAGCCCCCTCTGTCCCACTGCCTGTGGACTGTGCACGGCAGAGATGGGGTGCCCCATCTCTGTGCCAGCTCCTAGTGTCCAGCAAGGGCCCTAGTCAAGGACTTCGTGCCTGCAGTGTCCCCAGAGGCCATGGCTCACTGCACCCTGTCCCCTCACCCCACCCCATTCCTCTGCAACTCTTTGGCCTGTCTCTCTTCAGAGTGCGGAGCATTCCTTCACGTATGTCATACCTTTATGTGTTACTCTTCATTGCTCCCAACCAGGATACAAGGTCCATGAAGGCAAAAACATGATTCTCTGATCCATGGTGCGTTCCCTCACTGGATGCTCCCTGAATGCAGGAGTAAATCCCAAATGCACACCTCACATGGTTGCTGGGACATGTGCAGTGCTCACTCGTGTCAGTGGTCTTTCATTTTTCAATAGCTTCATTGAGGCACAACTCATATACAATAGCATGTACATATTTAAGGTACATAATTTGGTAAGTTAGGATATATGTACATACTTGTGAAACTATCACCACAATCAAGCTACTGAACATATCTACCACATTCCAGATTTCCTCATGTCCCTTTATCACATTTCCCTCCCTCCTACTCTCCCATCCTCTTTCCAGCTCAGCTTGGGCATGCCTTCCTTCAGGCAGCTTTCCCCATGACAGGCCCCTGCTGCCCTGAGAGTCTGGCCATTCTGTCTCATCACTGACAGCTGGCTTGTCAGTCTTCCTCACCAGACAGATTGGGCATTCTGTCCAAATAGTCCTCACGCTGACCCATGGAAGGTCCCAGTAAATATACACATGCTATGGAGGTAAGGAGGGAGAGATGGGTGAGAGAAGGTGGCTCTTGGCTCTTTGGGGATAAAAGTAAATCATTTAGGTGGACATGTTGTTGGCGGATATGCTCAGCAAATCCTGGGCCAGCCTTCCCTGGGCCTAGCTGTCTCACACACCCAATGCTGGTCTCAGGCTGAAACACAGACCACCTATTGGTTGGTCTTCCCATGGCCTGGCACTGGGCTTTCTGGTAACCAGAGCCCTGGAGTAGCAGGTGTGCTAACCATTACCAAAAAGGCCTGTCACAAGACATTTTACTGCATCTCCTCCCTGCACCCTCCTTTCTTTAGGTTATAAAATATTAACTTAAAAAGCTAAGTGCCACAGAGACAGCAGAGGATCCACCTTTCCCCAAGCCAGGGCCATGCAATGAGGGCAGATTAATTTTATTAACTGCAGGGCAACTTCAAAAAGCTTCAGGGCTTTCACGGCAGACAGTGAAGACCCCAAAGTTGGTTTAAGTGCCACATAAACACAGGCTTAGGGCCAGGAAGTAGAGGGCTCTCAGCACTTCTTGTTTACATTCTCATTTGACCAAGTGGACCGGTGGGCGGGCTGTGGGGCTGGGGGCCTATAAGCCTGTGATCCCATTCAGTTCACTGACCTACATTACCACAATATTTTTGTAAGCATCAGGATAAGGTAAGGAGTGAATAGGCTTTTTACAACCTGAGGATGGCCCAAGGGGCTCCTCTTGCTGCTGGCTTCATAGTCTCACTGGTGCTAGAGTGGCAGTTCAGAAAGGTTCAAAGGGAGCATCTCTGTTATTCCTGCTCTCTTGCCTTATGATTTGGCCAGAAGACACAACAGTGCTGATTGGGTGCTCCTGCTACCTTCTGTATCTTTGATTCCACTTGTGGGCCAGACAGTAAGGGACGGAGGCTGGCCTTTAGCACACCACTGGGAACCTGGTCTCAGGAACTCTGGGGTACCCTGCCCACTGACAGTCACACTGTTGTATTCCAGCAGCCAGGTGGACCCTTCTCAGAGCCAGCAGCAGACGCCTCCTCCCTCAGACTCTAAGCCCTTGGCCCTGCTCTCCCACCTGGCCTGCAGCACATGAAAGCCACAGGTGTCTTCAGCCATATTCTAGGAGAGATGCCTCTATGGCTTCTCTCTGAAAAGTCCTGTAGGGACTCAGCAAGGTTAAAGGATTTGCCCAAAGTCCTTTGATACCAAGCAGCATTCCAGTTTTCTTACTGCTTGGTATCCCAGGAGAACAATAGCTAAGGGGAGGTGGAGGTTTGGCAGCAGTGAATAAGCCCAGCCATGCCATTCTCCACCTGCTTGCACTCCCCTGAGCTAGGTTATGACTGGCTGAACCAAAGCTGGCTTGCAAGTCTGACTCAAGAACTATCTGCTCAGTCCTAGCTCCTAAAACCCCAAGTTCCTGGAGGAGCTGATCCCTAAGTGCAGGGACCCAGCTCCCGCAGGCTGTTTACAGGGAAGGAGACAGGGAGGGAGGATGGATGGAGCATGGCCACAAGATGTGGAAACTGTGGTGGGCCCAAGGACTTCACTGTCAAAGGAAGATATACCAGCCCAGATGCACTGCTGTGATGTGCACTGTAGGCCACACACAGAAAACATGAAAGGCAAATGATTCCCTGGGCCTCCAGTTTCCTCACCCAAGAAATGAGGTTGAAGGGTGAGCTTTCCCCATCTGTGGTCTGAGTAACCAGTTCTAGTACAGGCCTCTGTATTTGGGAAAATGTGGTATACTAGAGACAAGAGAACACAGGGTAAAAGGTTATGAGAATGGGGCCAGGTATGAGGAAAGATGAAAGGCACTAAAAGCAGATTGCAGTGCTGTTATCCATCCAGACTTTAAGGTTTCACGGCAGACAGGTGGATTCCAGACGGCAGGGTGAGTTCCTGCTTGAGTAGTGGGTCAGAACTAGGGCTCAAAGACCCACTCCTCTGGTGGCCTCGAGGACTCTGGCCCCTGTCTTAACTTGTGTGGGCCTCAGCTCCCATCTATAATGTGGGGAAAGAGAGTTGCTATGAGTTCACACGGAGCCCCACACTCCTCCAGGGTTCTCCTAGCTGTATCATGCAGGGCCATAGGGCAGTAGGTGGGGTTCTGTGCACCCTACCCCTTTGGCCACTGTCCCACAGATGTGAGCAGACCTTGCTGGGTGACACAGCGCTCTTCCACAGCACCCTGCCAACCACACAATCCCTAGTCAGAGGCTGCGGTGGGAGCAGCCAGGATGAAGCCTGTGTGCAGGTCTCCCAGCACAGCTGCAGCTTGCCTGTACCAGTGGCCCAGTTGGAAGTGGGGGGTGGGAGTGTCTTGAAAGGCAGGAGCTGGCCTAAGCACATTTCTGTATCCGAGAACAAACACCTTCAGAAATTACTGGGGGTGGGGTGGGTACTAATAGGGGACTCATCAAATGTCTGCTACATGAAACCTCATTGAATTTAAAGCCTGGTTGGGAGGGAGATGACAGCCCTTACTGCTGTAGGCAGTGAGGCCTACATCTCTGGAGAGCTTCAGGAAGACTAGGGGTTATCATCTGTCCTGGATGTTTAAGGAAGGAGACTGGGGAAATAGCTTTCCTCGGCCCTATCCATCTCTAGAATGTGTGTGTGCACACATGTGCAGTAGTTAGGCTCCTCTCCAAATCACAGACCCTTCACACTAAAAGAGAGACCTTAGGGATCAGACACCAGCACATCCAACATGGAAAAACCCTCAGAGAACAACTGGAGGTTTTTCATCTTGAAATCAATCATTGTAATGTCAAACCAAAGGCAGTACATGCAGGATTTGCTCTGTCGGCCTTGCTCCTGAGGAACAATGCTGAAATGGGGCCAGCACAGTTACAACAATAACACTAAGAAGGGACTTTCACTGTTTGAATGAATAATTTGCTTCATTTATTAGCCTTCAGTCATTGGAGCAATCATTGGCTGCACATGGAAGCCAGACCCTCACTCACAGGCCAGGTGAGTCTTCACTGTCCCCAGCTTTTGAATGGGGACTTGGCTGCCTTTGGACATAATTATGTCATTGCATGTGTGTGTCTCTCTCAGGGCCTGGCTCCCACGATAAGGCTTGGGAAATGCCCAAGCTCTAAAGCAACTATTCTAATTAAAGTTGGAGAAGTGACACTAAGGAAAAAGAGTGGGTAGGCTGTGAGATGGAGCCCTGAGCCAGGTCTGCTGTGGGGAGGACTAAAATGAGAAAAGGGGTTGGGAAGGTTTGAGTCCTAACTCTGCCTCTTCCAGGTCCATGACAAGGGATTGGGCAAGAGATTTCTCCGAACCTCAGTTTCTTCCTCTGGAAAAGGCTGTTGTTAGGATTAGAGGTGCTGATGTTGACAAGAACACCTAAGACTTGGTAGCAGAATGACCACCCAGAGAAAAGACTGGCACAGTGTCAAACCGAGAAAAGCTAAAATGAAGTGCCATTTGGGACAGAGGATCTTCTAACATACCCTGAAAGCACAAGATATAGAGACTTATCAAATCTGTTGAAGAAAAGCAAGGATGCTAACACATACTCAGCACAGACTACCTGCCAGGGTCTGCCCTCGGGTTTCCCATCATACCCCAACTCCTACCCTGCAATCAAAGTCCTCTCTGAGGCCCCCCTCAAATGAGGTATTGACTCTTCCAGGGCATGTGAAGGCCACCAGGCTTGATAACTTCCCCAAGAATCCCCGACATAATGATGATATTCTAATACCATTCATTCTTGTTTGGCATAGGAAACAGTTAACCAAGATGAGCCTTTCCTTCCTCCCAGTGTAGGGTCATGGCAAGCCAAGGCACTCCTCTGATCCTCAGTGTGCTCTCTTGTGAAACAGGACAAATGCATCTATCTCCAAGGTTGTTGTGAGGAAGAAATGAGATTTTGGACAGGAACTATGCTTTCAGCAAGGATCAGCTCATTGTAATCCCTTAGGGTGAGTCCAGACAAAGAAATTAGCCTTTGATTCATCAGATTTTGTCAATTGAGGCCCATGATAAGGGGATCTAGGATGGACCAGGCTCTGGGCAACACAGAGGGAACCTACACTGGCAGGAATCTGCCTGCCACTCCCCACAACTAGCTCTCAGACTAGCTAGGGCTGTTTTTCACAAACCTGGGCCAGCCACCATTGAGCAGGCACTCTCCCCATTGGTGACAAGCCCTGCCTCCTAGCTCCCTCTACACTTATAACCTCCTACCCACACTGAATCCAATCTTATTTCTATTTTCCATCACCCAGGCAGCCATGCAGGTAAAGCTCTTGTCAGTGGCTGATCACAAAGTACCAAAGCACGGTTTCCAAAGGCAGCTGCTTTTTCATACAGAAAAACAGAAACTAGCACTTTACTGAGGATTGACTGATATATTACCAAGCCCCATGCTTGGCCCTTTGCACATGTGGTCTCATCAACTCCCTTTTACAGCTCCTTTGAAGCAGGTTCTGGGAGCAAAGGATAGAGTGGGGAGGGGGAGACGTGTCTACAGTCAGGTCAACCAGTGCCTGCTCAGTACATTGGTCTCCAGAGCCATCTCTTTCCACCACATCCATTTGCCTTGACCTTGTGTCTATATATAAACAACAAAAAAAGCAATTTTCAAAGGCAGGTTAACAGTACCTTCAGCAGCCAAGCAAGACTCTTAGCTATAGATGACAACATCTGTAAGGGAGAAAAGATGCTTAGGGTTTAAGCTGGGGCCAGAACGCTAGGACAGCTATCTGATCTTATCCTTAAGGAGAGTGTCTTCTCAGGCTTTGCTCCAGGGGCACCTGTCTCCTCAAGAGGCCTGGGAGCTGACACAGCATTGGTTGGGGAAGTAAAGGGCAGCCAAGTGGGCCAAGTGCTGCTTCTTCTAGGGAATGGGGCGAAGTTGTCCTCCTGGGGCCATCAAGTCTACCAGATGGTCCCTGCTCAGGAAGTATAGCTCCTCCTTACGAGAGGCAGTCACAGACAGCCTGATTCCCAGCCAGCAAGCTCCTGGTACTCTAGGCATGTTTAAAAAGCCATCAGCAGTGCAGGGGGCAAGCCAGGAGCCGGGAGGCAGTGATGACTCCCACTGCAAAGCTGCTCCTGGTGGTGTCTGCCTATTTACATTTGGTTGGCTGATGCCACTGACTCCTCTGACCCAGACCTAAGGCTATCTAGTGCCAGTGGGTGCCAAACCCAGGATGACCAGCACGCCTGGCCCAATCCCTCAAAAGGGGGAATAGGGTGCTAGTTTCTTGCCGCTACCCCACCTGGGAACCCAGGCCTCTGCACCATGAGGAAAGTCCCAGTAAACAGCAATGAGGATTCCTACTACTGCCCAGCAAGAGTCTACCCTGTGCCAGCTGCAGCACTCAGCATCTTGCATGGATTGGTCTCCCTTCCTTATACTACCCCATGATATAGAGGCTACAGCCCCTGTTCCTCTGGTAAGGAAACCAAGGGGAAGAGAATTGCCCAAAGTCCTACACCCTCAGGAGGTCCACCCAGCAGGCCCTGGGACTCTGGCAGACTGGCTGGCTGGAGCCTGAGCTCCCTGTAGCGTTGGCCTGCAGACACCACCATGCTTGGCCCTCTCCTTCCCTCCAACCCTGGCCTCAAGGAAGCATTCAGTTGGCCCTACCTGCCTGACTTCCTGGCCTGCCATGCCCTAGCACCCACAGCTGTCCTGTCACTAACTTCACATGGCCAGTCAGCCATGGTATGCTAAGGTGTGACCATTGTCTTTGTCCTGGTGGTGAGGTAGGCCAAAAGAGATTTTTGAGTAAGAGCTGGCAGGAATACCTTTGTTTTGTAAAAAGTGATTTGGGTGGAGCTGTGCAAGCTGCCAGGGCAAGGAGTGAGGAAGAGTGATGGGGAGGTGATTGATTGCCTTGGGTGTGGCAATGGTAGGAGGTGTGAAATGGAGCAGGCAGGGATGCAGAGCACTCACAGTCCTTGGCACTGAGCCCTCATGTGCCCCACTTCTTTTCACATAATTGTTACAAGGATGACTCAAGTCAACTCAAGGTGCGAGAGGTCAGGGTAAGACTGGAAGGCTAGGTGAGAGGGGCGAGACTGGGGACCTTGAGTGGACAGCCTCCCTGTAGGCTGCTCCGCTGGCCCTGCTCAGAGTATTTCTCCAGCACAAGTTGAATAGAAGGGCCCAGCCTCCTTTCACCCTCAGTGTGCAGTGTATCTCCTGGTTGGGGTTAAAAAGTCTGGCTTGAATAGCTGGCCCTGCCTGCCTCCTGGAGCTCTTGTCCCCTGCCCTCCAGCTGCTGGGCACCCTGGGCTGAGGGTCTTTTCCCAAATGGCCAGGGCCAGGCATGGCAGCTCTGCAGAAATAATGCCTGGATCTGGGAATGCCCTCTTTCTCGTCTTTCCCCCAACCCCTCTCCCTGTGCCCCCAGCATCTGAACAGTGATGAGGCACAGCTCAGAGGTCATTGGCTCTTTATGCTTTCCCTGACCAGACCACTTCCTCCCACCTCAGCAGAATTCTTTGCTCTGCTCCTGGCCCCTGTAGCCCTCTGGATGTCCCTCTGGCATAGGAATGAGTCTGTCTTGCACTAGGAAGACCCCAATTCCTGTGAGACTCTGCCCTGGGCTCCTAAGAAAGGAGCCACTGGCTAAGGTGCAGGGACATCTGGGGACATGGCCCAGCATCTTCAGCCTTGGCTGTGACACACACTTCACCACTAATTATTTTCATCAGATCTTTGCACACCTATACTATCATTTATCTAATAGTTTTCTTTAAATACATATGCTTGAAAGGGAAACTTCACGTGGTACCATAAAGAGAAAACTAAAGTGGCTTGTAAATACAATGAAGAAAATACACTGAATCCTAGTTATATACTGCTGCTGTGGAAGGGTCTAAATCTTGGCTCTGTGTTAAAGTCACCTCTGAGGGAATCTAAGGCTCTCTTCAATGTCATCAAACGACTACAAGAAAACTAAAAAGGAGAAAAAGCTTATTACTAAGGGATTCAACATTATATAATACATAGTATAAGAAATGGCCTTAACCAAATGGACAGCAATTTACTGTTTGTTAATTTCCAAGCAGAAAATATATGAAAGAATGAATGAACACACACAATATATATCCATATCCATATCTACACATAAATTCTTCATTTCTAATCTCAATGGTTCATGATTTCTATTTTTAAAAATCCCTTAGGGTTTTCTATGTGGCCACATACACAACTAGAATCTAAATTCCATAAGAGAAGGAATTTTGCTATTCTTAGTCATTGTTATATCTCTAGCTCTGAAAATAGCACATAGTGAGTGTTCTACAAATATTTTTCAAATGGCTACCGCTGGATGCTCAGGTTTTGTAAATGTGGCATATACATAGGAAAAAGTATACATTCTCTATGCATGGGATGTAAGAAATTCTATCTACCCTACCTATCAAGCATAGTGATGGTATTACGTCTCTTTGTCTTTTATCTGCTGTCTAGTGGGCCTGATTCTGAAATATGCACTGTAATGTGTCCCACTGCAATTATTGTTCCATTTTTTTTAATCCAGTTCTCTTTGGATTTCTAATAGATGTTGTTTTTATGTTTTGTGTACACAAGTTTGTAATTGTGCTTTTTATCATCATAGGACATCCTTCTTTATCTTGGTTAGTATTCTTAATCTTAATTCCACATTGTCTGAAGTTAATATCATTACTTATGTTTTCTTTTTGTTTATAGTCACCTGACATCTTTCTTTCCTTAACCTTTATCACTTTAAGTGTGTTTCTTATAAATACCATATAGCCAGATTTTATGTTTTAATCCAATCTATCCATCTCTGTATTTAAATAGAACTCAGCCATTCACATTTGGTGTGACTAACACTTAATCTTGTTCCTTCTGTTTTGTTATTATTTATGAAGTGTTCCTGTTTTTCTTATTTTTGTTGGTTTAATCAAATTCATTCCAGTTTCTCCTTAGTTAATGTGGAAATTCTATTACAGTTTTCTATTCTGTTCATAGTTTCTTTTCCTTTGTCTGTGTTCATAACCCTATATACATTTCTGTATTTTTACTTAAATTGGGATACTAATGATTTCCCTCACCACCATACACTAATTCCCTTCACCAAATGCTTTCCCCAGAAAGACAGTCCTTTAGAACCCTTTTACTTTCCTTCTCTCTCCTTGGGGTGAGTGCTCTGGACCAGCTCTATTAACCCAAGCCCCACTTGAGAACCTGAGAACCCAACTCCTAGGGAATGCAGAGAGAGTACTTATAGCTGTAGATGACATCAGTCTTTTCCTTGCAGGATATGTAGTCTATTTCAAGATTCCTATTTACCATTCAGATCAGGTGTCAAAAAACTATAGCTAAGGATAAGAGGGAAGATGGCGGCAACATAGGTGGGAGCGGAATCCACTTCCCCGCAACTCCAGGGAAATACCTAGCTGATCTGAGGAGCAGAGCGAACAGCCAACAGTATTCCAGCATATACGAAGATCAGAGACCAAAGATAGAGGACATTGAAAGATCTGACGGTGCGACAACAAAACCTGGAGTGCTGAAAAGACTAGAGTTAGACCGTGTTAAACATATAAACGTCAGCTCAAGACCAGTGAGCACAGGAGAGTAAGGAGACAGCACCACCGAATCCCATTGGCATTCTACCATAGAAGTTCATATCATAAACCCAGGGATTCAGAACAAAGCAATTTAAGAAGCAGAGGCCAACAAGAAGAGCCTCACAAACAATGGGAAGACAAAGAAACAATTCCCAAATGAAAGGAAAGGAGGAAGTCTCAGAAAGAATACTAACCGAAAAAGAGGCAAGTCAACTATCAGATACTGAGTTCAAAGCAATGGTCATCAGGAAGCTCACTGAGATCTCTGAGCTCAAAGAGAACTACCAGAAACTACAAGGAAACTACAATGAACTCACTGCAAACTATATCAACATGAAAAAGGAAATAGAAAATATCAACAAGAGCCAAGAGGAAATGAAGAATACAATTTCTGAATTGAAGAACACAGTAGAAGGAATGAAAAGCAGACTTGATGAAGCAGAGGATCGGATCAGCGAGCTGGAGGATAAAGTAGAAAAAAACACCCACAAAGAGCAAGAAAAGGAAAAGAGGCTCAGAAAGAATGAAGAGGCAATAACGGAAATGCAGGACAACATGAAACGTAACAATATCCGTATAATAGGAATACCAGAAGGAGAAGAAGAAGAGCAAGGGATAGAAAACCTGTTTGAAAAAGTAATGATGGAAAATTTCCCTAATCTGAGGAGAGAAAAAGTCACCCAAATCCAGGAATCACAGAGAGTCCCAAACAAGAGGAACCCAAAGAGACCCACTGCAAGACACATCATAATTAAAATGGCAAATTTCCAAGACAAAGAGAGGATCTTAAAGGCAGCAAGGGAGAAAAAGGAAGTAACATACAAGGGAGCCCCAATAAGGTTAGCAACTGACTTCTCAATGGAAACGCCCCAAGCCAGAAGAGAATGGCAAAAAATATTCCAAGTAATGAGAACCAGAGGCCTGCAACCAAGACTGCTTTACCCAGCAAGGCTCTCAATCAAGATAGAAGACCAAATAAAGAGCTTCCCAGACAAAAGAAGTCTAAAAGAATACAGCTCCACCAAACCAGCTCTGCAAGAGATGCTAAAGGGACTGCTTTAAGGAAAGGAAGGAAAAGAGAAAGACAGAGGAACACAGGTAGGAAATAATGGCAATGAATAACTACCTATCGATAATAACCTTAAATGTAAATGGATTAAATGCTCCAATCAAAAGACATAGAACAGCTGAATGGATAAGAAAACATGACCCACACATATGCTGCCTACAAGAAACCCATCTCAGGACAAAAGACTTACACAGACTGAAAGTGAAGGGCTGGAAACAAATTTTCCAAGCAAACGGACAGGAAGAAAAAGCAGGGGTAGCAATACTCATATCAGACAAAATAGACTTCCAAAGAAGGGCCATAAAGAGAGACCCAGAAGGTCACTTCATAATACTCAAAGGAAGAATCCACCAAGAAGACATAAACATTATAAATATATATGCACCCAACATAGGAGCACCCAAATACATAAAGAAAATCTTGGAGGATTTCAAGAAAGATATTGACAGCAACACAATTATAGTAGGGGATTTTAACACCCCACTATCAAAAATGGACAGGTCTTCCAAACAAAAGATTAACAAAGATATTGTGTCACTTAACAATACCCTAGAGGAAATGGACTTAACTGATATATACAGAGCTTTTCATCCCAAAGAAGCAAAATACACATTCTTTTCAAGTGTCCATGGAACTTTTTCAAAGATAGACCACATGATAGGACACAAAGCAAGCCTCAACAAATTCAAGAAAATTGAAATCATATCAAGCATCTTCTCTGACCACAAGGGTCTGAAACTAGAAACCAACGCCAAGGGTAAAAACCCAAAACACTCAAAATCATGGAGACTGAATAGCATGCTATTAAACAATGAATGGGTCAAGAATGAGATTAGGGAAGAAATCAAAAACTTCCTGGAAACAAATGAAAACGAACTCACAACAACCCAAAACCTATGGGACACAGCAAAGGCAGTCCTGAGAGGGAAGTTCATAGCAATACAGGCCTACCTTAAGAAGTTAGAAACAGTTCACACAAACAACCTAACCCTATGCCTACAAGAACTGGAGGAACAACAACAAAGACAGCCCAGAGCAAGCAGAAGGAAGGAAATAACCAAGATCAGAGCAGAACTAAATGACAGAGAGACTAAAAGCACAATTGTAAGGATCAATGAATCCAGAAGCTGGTTCTTTGAAAAGATAAACAAAATCGACAAGCCTTTAAGTAGGCTTATCAAGAAGAAAAGGGAGAGGATCCAAATAAACAGAATTAGAAATGAAAGTGGAGAGATTACAACTGATACCACAGAAATACAAAGGATCGTAAGAAATTACTATGAAGACCTATATGCTAAGAAATTTGAAAACCTAGATGAAATGGACACATTTCTAGAAAAATATAATCTTCCAAAACTGACTGAAGAAGAAGCAGAAAACCTGAACAGACCAATATCAGCAAAGGAAATTGAAGCACTCATCAAGAAACTCCCATCACACAAAAGCCCTGGACCAGATGGTTTCACAGGAGATTTCTACAAAGCATTTAAGGAAGAACTAACCCCTATCCTTCACAGACTATTTGAAAAAATCCAAACTCTTTTTATGAAGCCAACATCATCCTAATCCCAAAACCAGATAAAGACACAACGAAGAAAGAAAACTTCAGGCCAATATCGCTGATGAACATAGACGCTAAAATTCTCAACAAAATATTAGCAAACCGCATCCAGCAATATATTAAAAAGATCATCCACCATGACCAAGTGGGATTCATCCCAGGGATGCAAGGATGGTACAATATTCGCAAATCAATAAACATAATACATCACATCAACAACAGCAAAGACAAAAATCACATGATCATATCAATAGATGCGGAAAAAGCGTTCGATAAGATACAGCACCCATTTCTGATAAAAACACTCAGCAAAGTGGGAATAAAGGGAGCAGTCCTCAACATAATTAAGGCCATATATGAGAGACCTACAGCCAACATCACATTCAATGGACAAAAACTTAGAGCTTTCCCACTAAGATCAGGAACAAGACAAGGATGCCCTCTCTCACCACTCCTATTCAACATAGTATTGGAAGTCCTAGCCACAGCAATCAGACAAGAAAAAGCAATAAAAGGCATCCAAATTGGAAAGGAGGAAATGAAACTGTCACTGTTTGCAGACGACATGATAGTGTACATGGAAAACCCTATAGACTCCACTCAAAAACTACTCGACCTAATAAATGAATTTGGCAAAATAGCTGGATACAGAGTCAATACCCAGAAATCAAAGGCATTCCTGTACACCAACAACGAAACTGCAGAAACAGAAATCAGGAAAAAAATCCCATTCGATATAGCAACAAGAAAAATAAAGTACCTAGGAATAAACCTAACCAAGGAGGTAAAAGACCTGTACTCAGAAAACTACACAACACTGAAGAAAGAAATTAAGGAAGACACAAACAAATGGAAGCATGTACCATGTTCATGGATTGGAAGAATTAACATCATCAAAATGGCCATACTACCCAAAGCAATTTATAGATTCAATGCAATCCCTATTAGAGTACCCATGACATATTTCACAGATATAGAACAAACATTGCAGAAATTCATATGGAACCATAAACGACCTTGAATAGCAGCAGCAATTTTGAGAAAGAAGGACAAAGCAGGAGGTATCACAATACCTGATATCAAACTGTATTACAAGGCCACGGTAATCAAAACAGCCTGGTACTGGCATAAAAACAGGCACATAGACCAATGGAACAGAATAGAGAGCCCAGAAATAAACTCAAATCTATACGATCAATTAATATTTGACAAAGGAGGCAGGAGCATAAAATGGAGCAAAAACAGTCTCTTCAACAGATGGTGTTGGGAGATCTGGACAGCTACGTGCAAAAAAATGAAACTCGATCACCAACTTACGCCATACACGAAAATAAACTCAAGATGGATAAAAGACTTAAATATAAACCGTAACACCATAAAAGTCCTTGAGGAAAACATTGGCAGGAAAATCTCAGACATTCCACGCAGCAACATCCTCACAGACACATCCCCTAAAGCAAGGGACATAAAGGAAAGAATAAACAAATGGGACCTCATCAAAATAAAAAGCTTCTGCATGGCTAAAGAAAACAGCACCAAATTACAAAGAGAACCAACAATATGGGAAAACATATTTGCCAATGATACCTCAGACAAGGGCCTGATCTCCAAAATATATAAAGAACTCACAGGACTCCACTCCAGGAAGACAAACAACCCAATTAAAAAATGGGCAAAGGACTTGAACAGACACTTCTCCAAGGAAGACATACAGAAGGCCCAGAGACATATGAAAAGATGCTCAGCATCACTAGCCATCAGAGAGATGCAAATTAAAACCACAATGAGGTATCATCTCACACCAGTCAGAATGGCCAACATAAACAAATCCACAAACAAATGTTGGAGAGGATGAGGAGAAAAGGGAACCCTCGTGCACTGTTGGTGGGAATGCAGACTGGTGCGGCCACTGTGGAAAACAGTATGGAATTTCCTCAGAAAACTAAAAATGGAACTGCCCTTTGACCCAGTAATTCCGCTGCTGGGATTATACCCTAAGAACACTGAAACACCAATCCAAAAGAATCTGTGCACCCCAATGTTCATAGCAGCACAATTTACAATAGCCAAGTACTGGAAGCAACCGAAGTGCCCATCAGCAAACGAGTGGATCCAAAAACTATGGTATATTTACACAATGGAATTCTACGCAGCAGAGAGAAAGAAGGAGCTTATACCCTTTGCAACAGCATGGATGAAACTGGAGAGCATTATGCTAAGTGAAATAAGCCAGGAAGTGAGAGACAAATACCATATGATCTCACCTTTAACTGGAACATAAGCAATAGAAGGAAAAAGCAAACAAAATATAACCAGAGACATTGAAGTTAAGAACAATGTAACAATAGCAAGGGCGGGGGTGGGGGGTGGGGGCGGGGACAGTGGATAGAGGGGATTACAGGAACTACTATAAAGGACACATGAACAAATCCAAGGGGGAGGGTGGAGAGGGGGGAGGGAAGTGGGTTCACCTGGGGTGGGGTGAAGGGATGGGGAGAAAAGGCATACAACTGTAATTAAATAACAATAAATTAAAAAAAAAAAAAAAACTATAGCTAAAGGGCCAAATTCTGTCCATTATTTCTGTATGGCCTTTAGCTAAGAGTGGTGTTTACATTTTCCAGTGGGTTGAAAAACAGCAAAAGAAGACTATTTCTTGATGGATGAAAACTATAAAGTAATTTAAACTTCAATGTCCATAAGTAAAATTTACTGGCACTTAGCCACACTGACTCATTTCCATCTTGCCCACAGCAGTAGAGCTGAGCAGATGCAACAGAGATCTAGGAAGTGCCGGGTGCACAACAAATCACAGTAACACAGGGAGAGCTTCACGGCATCTCACCCAACCACATGTTTTATTTACTCATATTATCGGTGCACATCTACTGATAAGGCACATTCACATTCAAACAGAAAAAGTGGTCTTCAAATGTTATACTTCCAAGGCTCAGTGGGGTGTGGATATTATTTAAATGAATTACATGGCAAAGTGTTGTGTTTGTTATTGGCTCTACTGACAGAATACAGTATACACTGGCATCACATACATTCCAAGCTCACAGAAAAATAATGGTTAGAAAAGTGAGAAAATTTCAAACAGTGTAACTCATAACAGCAGAATTTCTTCATAAAAATAAAAAATGAGAATGAGCCTACAGCCAAGTCAGTTCCCAAGTGACTCATTTGTTGCTGAACAAGGAAAGCCACTTCCAGTGGTGAGTTAATTATGTTGTATTTGATTGCAGCAGCTCAGAAAGAGAATCCAAAGAAAACTAGCTTAGAAGATGATTAGAAGTAGGGCAAGACCAGTTGCTGGAATGTGGTCCGTCAGCCACAGTCACTCTAAGTGACACCAATAAGTTAAGCCACATGTGTGAGGGAGTCTGATGTGGTCCAGTGCAAGAGAGTGAAGCCTAGTGTGGGAATAGGGAAGGCCGGGAAGGGCTGAGAGGTGGCCTCTACAATGTGCCATGCGTGGTCCTCAGCATTTCCTAGTTATCTTCCTTAGTTACTTTCTTTCTAGCACTTACTACTATCTGAAAGTGTCTAATTTACTGTTCCTTGCCAGTTTCCCTTGTGAGAACAAGAACTTTGTCCATCTTGTTGTATCCCCAGTGTTTCACATATACAGGAGCTTGCTAAACATCTGAACATATGAATAAATAATATATTTTAGGTAATGGGCTCAGAAAGTCTACCTACCTAAGTCCTCCCAGATGGAAAGTGTCCATTCAACACCTATCTGTAGAGGACTGGCCCTTCCTTTTCTATGAATGGAGGACATATTGGATGCCCAAGCTGAACTCCCAGAAAGCTGTGTCTGCAGAACAGACACAAAGAGCTGGCCCAGCATCACGAAGCAAAGGCTGGGAGTTGGCTTGCCAAGGTGGTGATCTGTCCTAGCAGATTGAATTTAACCCTTTCAAGATGACTTGGCCTCTTGGAGACATGCCCAGGACACTGGGAGGTAGCTGTGATGTGTCTAGGAAATCTTGGAGGTAGCCAAGCATGGCAGAGAAAAGATCAGCATGGGCTCTCTCTGCCTTGGACAACCACACCTGTGGGCCAGACTGACTCTTAACTGCCTTCCCAAACATGCCACTTCCACAAGCCATGGGTGGATCCTGAAGGGGTTGGGGAACTGGTCCCTGTGCTTCAAAGAGGGATAATAATGTCCTGGGTAAGGAGTGAAATACCATTCTGGCCCCAACCTCCAGGATTTATTATTCTAACCCCAAGAGCTTGAAAATTAATATATGTGAAATAGCAAACACAGACTTAGGAGCCAAGCACTGATCTCAGGCCCTCACATGTACTTCTCCATCTCATCTCCATCTGGCCCCACAGGGCAGTACTATGATGTCCCTCAGGTACAAGGAAGTCTCATAACCACCCCATTTCCACAGTAGGAGGCAGTGAGGGTGGAACTGAAGCCCAGGCCTGCCAGGCCCTGGGCGTGCACATCCGACCATTCTGCCACACAGCCCACACCATGGCCAACCAAGCAATTTGAAAATCTCTGGGCGCTCTGGGTCCTGCTTAAAGCAAACAGGGCTACCCCTCACAAACAGTCCAGCCTTCTGGCTACACTTGCGCTAGAGTTGACTCTTACATGTGACACCCTGTGCTATGGTGGCTCCTTCAAAACAATCCTATGAGGTCAACAGTTTGCCCTGAATGAATGAGGATGCTGAGATAAAACAGCAGTCTAAGGTATGCAGTGTTGCATGGCACAGTCAGGGTTTGAGCCCTATATGTCTGATCCCCAAGTTTAATGCCTTATCAACCTTACCAGGAAGGAAAGTCTCCCACCAAGGACATTCCAGTTTGAGTCATTTCAGCAGTGTATTTACTTGGCTGCTCACAAACCCATGCTCCTTCCTCACAGGAGGTAACTGCCAGCACCACTGACAGGCTGGTGTAGGAGACAATTAGATCCATGAACACACCAAGTGGGGCATTACTCCATGGTAGATATTTCACCACAAAATAATTATACTCCATAATGCTGCTAATAAATCAAACTAGACAAATGAGTGATGAGTGCTTTATCACCTTCATCTTAAATAAGCATCTTGGGGCTGGCCTAGGGCTGACGGTCAGCCTTCAGCACTTCCTAGTGACCCCAGGAACTTAGGCATATCACCACTCTGCAGATGAAAAAATCAGTGTTCACAGAGGACCATCGCCTGCCCAGAGAACAGCAGAGATGGGATGTAAACCCAGCTCCAGGATCCACAGATAGGGTGACCAAACTGTGCCTGGCTGAGCTGGAGGGCTGTGCTCATGGGGCTGGGAATCCCAAGTTTTGGACCTGTGAGCAGGTAAGGAAGGGGCTGCTTCTCATTTCTCCATCAGAGGGCATATTAGGTGTAGGCATAGGAGAGAAAGAGGGAAAGGCCTAAGTTCCTAGGAAGCATTCTGAGATGAGGAGGGGAGGGGAAGGGTTCTGCAATGACAGAGTTCCAGAGCAGAAAACCTGGGGATCTGGAAGAAGTAAGTGAGATGAGAGGGTGGTAGGCAATGGTAACCCCAACACTTTCTAATACCCAAGGTCCTGGGCACCTTCTCCTTAGCACCTGCTCGGCATGGGTCTGACACTGAGCTGGAGCCTGTGCTGATGCAAGCAGGGCTAGACCACAGGGGAGACCTCATCGCTGTCTGGGGAACAGAACTATAGGGCCTGCTGAGAGCCTCAGGGTGTTACCATAGGCAGTCAGTCAGAAGGGCAGGTCAAATGGGAAAGGGGAGGGGGGCAGTGGGGCTGCATGCAGGTGTGCTTGGACCTAGGGGTGCCCTGCAGACTCCAACCAGCTCTCCTGGATGTGCAGGTGCCATGTCCAGTATAGGGTAGGTGGACTGAGGGCTAGGCATCTCCAGGCTTCCTGATGGGGGGTTCTGCAGCCCTCCTTCCCAACTGCCCTGATACTGTAGATAGTCAGAGCGCACCAGGGAGTCTCCCCCACTGGCTAAGATGGTGCAGGGGAAGGTACTTACACTGAGTGAGCCATGGTCTAGAAAGACAAATGGATAGGGCCCCAGCATGCAAAAACCTAGAAAAATAATTGGATAGGAAAGAAAGCCCTCCCCTCCCTATCCCTATAAAAATTGCAGGCTTGAGCAGGAAGATGAGATGGTCTTTGAGATGTGAGTCACCATTCTCCCAGGTCCCAGCATCTGAATAAAACCCTTTTTCCTTTTGCATCAGCGTGTGTTTCATGAGTTTGGTTTTCATTATGGCAGGCAGCCGAGCCCACTTGTTCGGTTACAAGGGCATTTCTCACTAGGACCCTGAGCTCCCCAATACTGGGGTCTCGGCACTGCCAAGCTCAGTCAGCTAAACACACAGCCATTCCTTACCTGCACAGACCCACACCAAAGCAGCCAGCCCCAGGGATAGTGAAGTTAGTGAGGTTTGCATGTTTGTCCACCCATTCATGTGTGGTCCAGTAGGCATGGATTCCCACTCAGACCTGTAGGGTTGGATGTTGGGGGTAGGCAGATCCACCCAATGGGAGGAGGGGGTTCCAGGACTTTGGAACCCTGTGTAGGCTCTCTCAGGCCCCCACAGATATCCCCCCTAATGATAAGCCTATAAACTAGACTGGCTTTCTCACGCACTTGAGACCTGCCTCCAGTGATATCAGGTACCCCAGAAAACCAGCAGCATGGACCCTTCCTCTCTGTCATATTCCTGTACATTCCTACCTCTTGTTCTCTGCGCCCCCTGCTACCATTAGCCCCTATTCCTCACCCCACCCCACAGGCTAAGGACAGACTTGGCCCAGTCTGGCCTGCATGACCAGCCATGATTCCTCCCTTGACATGACTGGCTTATTAGGGCAGACATGGAAGCCACCCTGCCTGATGAGACTCAGCCCCCAACTGAGAACCAGAGCCTGGCATCAGAGTGATGGGGCAGGGCCCAGACTCTCATCCAAAGCTCAGGAAGGCCACTAACACTGCTGGTTACTGGCCTAGGTGAAGCACTGCTGTCTGAAACTGGTTTATGTGACAGCCAGGCCTGCTCTGCCCTATGTGGGCACTTGTACTACCTAAGGAAGAGGGAACCCAGAGCAACTGAACTTCAATGGGTATATTGGGCTCCCTCACCTGGGTTTAGGCCCAGGCACAATGATTAATGGGCTAAAAGAACCTGGGCCACTCGACCACTGCAGGCCTCGGTTTCCTTGTCTAAAAAGTACAGAAGTTGTAATCAGAAAGTCTCTGAAGCCTTCCTGGCCCTCATAATAGATGCCAAATTGTGTCCATCCCAGCCACCAGAGCCAGACAGAAGGGCAATGGGCAGAGAGGAGCTGCTTACCCGCTCCACAAGGCCATGCTTGTGCTTCAACTTGTACACTCTCAGCCTGGGCAAGAGGCTCTCAGCATAGTTCTTGTCCTCCAGTCCATGCAGTAAAATGCCGTGGAAGGCCAGACGGCACATGTTGGCATGAATGTCTGTATCTAGCCTGGAACCAATCACCAGGCACAGCCGAGGGCAGGTGACAGGCTTCTCAAACTCTACAAGGGCCCACTGCTGCCGAGGATACTGGCCTTCTGCGGCTTGGCCCACCTCACTGGCCTGACCACTGCTTACTGCCCCTGGCACCAGATCTTTGCAGAGGTACTGCTCCTGGAACAGGTATTCTTTGGAGAAGTTGAAGGTGTCCAGCACAGGCTCATGGTCAAAGCTGTCAGGAGCAGGGCTGAAGAACATCAATCGGCCCATGACAGTCTCATGGCCCACTGTGATGTGGAACTTGGCCTTGGTCTGCAGGGGTGCCCGAAAATATGGGATCTTCTCCACGGAGATGAGGGCTGCATGGACAGTGTGCAGGGACTCAGGGGCACACACCAGGCCACGTTCCAGCAGCTTGGGATCAAACTGAGTGACACAGATGCCTAGCCGGTCTCCCTGCATGGCCGAGGTGACAGGCATGTGGAACATCTGCATGGACTTGACCTTCTTCACAACCTGGTCAGGAGCAAAAGACAAAGGTCATGAAACCCACAGGCTCTGAGGTTGGGGGTTCCAGGTGGAGAAATCCCTGTCCCATGCCACCATGTGCCAGCTGTGGGGAACTCTGGGCCCAGACTCCCCTTAAACAGAGCAGACTCTACCCTGCAAATATGAGGCCCAGGTCCACAGGAAACCCTAGTCCAGGAAGTGGACAGTGGTCACAGTAGCCAAATCATTCACTACCTTAGTTTCCTCCAACATTCTAGTCCCCGCTTTACCCCAAGCTCCATTGCCACACATCTTTGTCTTGAGCCCTCTGTATAGGCTTGCCATCCCATGCAGAAGGGCCCCCCAGTTCCTCAGCCTTCCAACTTATGCCCATTTGTTCTTGAAAGCTCAGGCCAAAAACCACTGCACTGCTCTGGGAAGTCTGACCAGACTCCAGTGGGTAGAATCTGTCTTTCTCCATGGTCCCACCTCAGCCCCTCTCGATCACACTCGGCCTGCTGTGCTATCACTGCTTAATCTGTACCCATCTGCCTGCTAGCCTGTGGGCTTCTCCAGAGCAGGGCCATTCCTCATTCATCAATGCATATATCCTAGCTGTTTGCCAGGCACTATTCTAAGGGTAGGAACAGAGTGAAGTCTATTTCCAAAGAGCTTAACACCCAGAAAA
The DNA here is from genome assembly GCF_022682495.2 of Desmodus rotundus. Classification (NCBI taxonomy): domain Eukaryota; kingdom Metazoa; phylum Chordata; class Mammalia; order Chiroptera; family Phyllostomidae; genus Desmodus; species Desmodus rotundus. The sequence continues at coordinate 57,761,849 of NC_071396.1, forward strand.
AAAAAACAAAATTATAAACATATTAATATATCAACTTAATTTATATTAACACAAGTAAAATACAATTTTTTGTATTTAAATATATATAACTAATATCTATTTTTATGTCTGTATGCATATTATATATAACATGCTATAGAGAAGGCCTGGGGTTGGGGGAGCGTCTGGCTTTTTCAGATCAGTGGTTAGGAAAGATCCCTGTAGAGGCAATGCCTGATCATAGGAAGAAGCTGTGTGAAGGTCCAGAAGAAGTTCTAAACAGAGGAACCAATAAGTGCAAAGGCCTGAAAGAGGCTTGGTGAATTTAAGAAATAAAGAAAGACATGGAGGACTTCAGCAGGGAGTGGGGGAGGGGAGGGCAGGCGGATAGGAAGTAACCCAGGAGTTTAGGCAAGCTTGATTTTATCTCTGCTTCTAAATCATTACACCAACTCTACACCAGGCAGATTTCTGTACCCACAGTTTGTAAATCAGGAACAGACATGGAATAGGCCCTGACAAATGTTCACGAAATGAACGTTCCTACTAAGATTCATTGTCTCAGAGGCGAGATGAAATCATGTTCATGGATTTCTGCTTAGCAAAGCAGAGAAATGTAACATATTTCAGGAAACCTGCCATTAAAAATTGTTAACCTAAAGATAAATTTGACCTTCAGGTCAGAAACATCTTTGCCTACAAAGTGGGGTGTATGGAACACTCATTTTCTCCCTGGATAAAGGGAGAATGCTATAATGACATCAGGCCCAGGTCCCTTTCTGGAGAGCTATAATACTCAAGTGTTTGTTTAAAGATCATTAACTGCCTAACAAAAAGGTCAGGGGGCAAAGAAAGTGACAGGCACAGTGTCAAAAGCCATAGCCAAGATCAATCAAAGAGAAACATCAAACACCTCTGAAAAAGTCTGTAAGGGCAAAGGGAAACTTAGATTTTTAGGAATGCATCTCAGAGTAACTGGAGAATACTGAATATTATCTCATACTAAGTGTCTGCTCAGTGAGGTAGGACCTGAATTACAACTTCTTCCCCCAAGACTCGCAGTAGCCCAGTGAGCTGTCCTCTGGCCCATAATGCTGCCCTCTCTCTCCTCCGGGCCAACTTTCTAAAACACAGGTCTGATGATGCAATCCTTTGACACCAACACATACATGGGCTCCTATCTTCTACATTGACTTTTAAATCTTTTGGGTATAGCTGTTGTGAACAGGAAATGCTTTGGTTGACTGAACTATGGGGAAACAGTCACTCCCACTGAGTGATGCTGCTTAGGGTGGGTGGGGCCTGCCACAGCCCCCAGGATCCTCTTTGCTTGCCAGGCTCCTCTGCCTTCACTGGAACCTTCCACCACCAGGCCCATCTTACAGCTCTTCCTGCCCCATCGTCTCCCAACCCTTTAACCACAAACAATGGGAGCTTGAGTGATTCATTGTACACACCATGGTTCTGTACGTCTCTGCCCTGGGTCCATGAGGCTCCTTCTCCCTGGGACTTCTTCCACCTGGCAAATTCTCGTTCATCGCTAAATCCCCAGCTCTCAAGTCACCTCCCTGGAGGGCTTTCCTGCCCCCTCTGGACAGAGCTGCTTGCTATCCTCTGTGACTCTTAGCCTGAGTTGTCATTGCTGGTTGATGGTCCTGTCAGCTCTACCTCCATGTACTTACTGATTTAAATGACAATATAATAAACATCTACAACCCATGATCCACCTAAGACTCAACATTACCAAGAACTCTATACCCCCATGTGTTCTCTCCCCACCTAGCTCTCCAACTTGCCCCAGATGGAGATAACCAGGCCCTTGGATTTGGTGTGTTACATTCCCTTTCATTCTACACACGTGCGTGTGGTTGTATAGAGGCTGACTACATATGCAGGACATATGCCTAACCAATAACTTACTTTGCTTTGTGAATTATTGAACTTCGACTTGGTGCATGTGTTGGCAGCACCTGTGGCTCCCTCACTGCTAATGTGGTATATCACATGATATGCACAGACCACGATCCAGTCTCCTATAGATGCTCACTTGGGCCATTTCCAGTTTTTTACTAGAAAATGCTATGATGAATTCCTTTTCACACAATAATTCTGCCTAGTGCACAGTGCAAGAAGAGGTTCTGGAGGACACAGGTCATGGACTAAACTGCTGGGTGCCAGGGGGAATGAGATAAAGTGTCACCATATGTTCTACCAGCAGGGCCAGAGACACGTGGTGAACACACATCTTCAACATTTGACAATGTCTGGTTTCTTAATTTCTGCCTATCAAATTTGTATGATCTCCCTTTTTAAATCCTTAAGACGGGGCCATGATATACCTACTACTGCATCCTTAGTGCCAAGCACAGGAGGCTGCTGAAAAATCCAGTACCTCTGAAGAGAATGACTACACCTGACTCTGGAGGAGAAACTCCTCATGGCAAAAATACACCTGGCAGAGTACTGAGCTGAGATTGCAGACCTGCTGGGGCCTGAGAGACACTGTTAGAGAAGGCAGCCAGAGACTGACAGCCTTACTGCACCCATCGAGTTGACCACCAAGCAGGCTTTATTCAAAGCATGTTCTCTTTTCAACAGGGCTCGTGTTCTTACAGCTGAAATAATAAAGAATGCCTTAAGAGGGCACTGTGCAGAGCAAAAAGACAAATAACTGCAAATCAAGATTTGAAGGGCTAGACAGAATATTGTGAAAGAGATAAAGATGGGGACAGGGTGGTGTGACACTACTGTGGGCTCTCACAGGGTGCATACAGACAGCATTGTCACATGGGGTCATTGGCAAGCCCTCATTCCACCAAGATACATTTTAAGAATACAAAACTCCATCCAGGTCATCAAAAATATAGAAAAGTAGATAGTTTTACCAACTTAAGAATGGGGAAAACAGACTTTCCTTTCAGTCATTTATTTTCTACCCATCTCTTCACCACCTCACTCACCAAATACAGGAGAGGGCAAAAGTAGGTTTATAGTTATAATATAAATAAATAATACAATAATTAATAAATGATAGAATAAATTATGCTTTGCATACTCAAAACTGTAAACCTACTTTTTCCCACCCCTGTATTTACTAATATCTGTGTCAAGTGGCTGAGACACTGTATATGCATTCACTCAATACATACTTACTAAATTTCTCTCATGCACCAGGCCGTGGAATGATACAGGGGTGAACAGAAAAGATACAGTTTGGATCCTTTACTGGGGGAGGGGGGCGGGAAGCAGGCATCAAGTCATCAACTAACAAATTCAGAATTAAAAAACCATGGGGAGATGCTATTAGAGAAAATAACTGGAGGATCTACTGTATTTTGCTGTGTATGATGTGCACTTTTTGACCAAAGTTTTGAGGGAAAAATAAGGATGTGCATTATACATGGGTAGTACTAATCTCGTATCTATATAAATGTTTTTCTTTTATTTATGCTTATGCATTAAAAGTGTAACTCTATAAAGCAATAACAATATCTGTGTGCAAACAAATACCCTGGAATATGATAATTAGTTTGTTTCTAAATATAAATAAATAAATAAATAAATGAGCTAAAAAATTAAAACTAAAAATTTTTTTCCCTTAAAGTTTGGGCCAAAAATGTGGGTGCGCAGTATACACAGGAGCACATTGTACATTGCAAAATATGTTACTTCTTCCTGGGTGGTCAGGGAGGGCTTCCCTGAGAAGGTGGCACTGAAGCTGGCCAGCTGGATGAGAAGGAACTGCCCACAGGAGCTCCAGGCAGAGGAAGAGCAGAGTGGGCAGATGCCTCTGAGGTGGAAAAGAATATAGCCTGTTTAAGACTGAAAGACAGTGAGGGTGGCTGAGGAGAGTGGAGTCAGGTTGGCCATACAGGCCAGCCACCTTCACCTTATGAAGGATAACAGAAAGCCACCAGTAGTAGAAGCCTGAGCAGAGGAATGACACCTTTTATTTTTGCCAAAGCTTTCAAATTTTTATTTTTCTTAATTATATTTTATTGATTATGTTATTACAGACATCCTGATTTTTCCCCTTTGGCACCTTCCACCCAGCACCCGCCACTCTCTCAGGCCATTCCCCCGCCATTGTTCATGTCCATGGGTCATGGGTATAAGTTCTTTGGCTACTCCATTTCCTATACTTTGCATCCCCATGGCTATTCTGTAACTACATATTTGTACTTCTTAATCCCCTCACCTCTTCACCCATTCCCCCAAATCCCCCTCCCATCTGGCAACTGTCAAAATACTCTATGCATGATTTGGTCTCTGTTATTCTTGTTTGCTTTAGGTTGTTTTTTAGATTCAATAGTTGATAGATTTGTATTCTTGGCCATTTTACTGTTTATAGGTTTGATCTTCTTCCTTTTCTTAATAAGGCCCTTTAGCCTTTTATATAATAATAGTTTGGTAATGATGCACAAGTTTTTTCTTGTCTGGGAAACTCTTTATCTGTCCTTCAATTCTCAATGTTACTTTTTCTGGGTAGAACAATCTTGACTGTAGGTGCCTGCTTTCCATGACTTTGAATATTTCTTGCCAATCCCTTCTAGCCTGCAAAGTTTCTTTCAAGAAATCAGCTCACAGTCTTATGGGAACTCCCCTATAGGTAAATAACTTCTTTTATCTTGCTGCTTGTAAGATTCTCTAACATTGGCATTTTAATTACGATGTGTCTAGGAGTGGGCCTCTTTACATCCATCTTGTTTGGGACTCCCTGTGCTTCCTGGAATTGCATGTCTATTTCCTTCACCAAATTAGGGAAGTTTTCTGTCGTTATTTTTTCAAATAGATTTCCTCTTTCTCTTATTCTGGCATCCCTAGAGTGTTGGACCTCTTAAAGTTGTCCCAGAGGCTGCTTACACTATCCTCATGTTTTTTAGATTCTTTTTTCTTCTTGTTCTGATGGGTTATTTTTGCTTCCTTATGTTCCAAACCATTAATTGGATTCTCAGCTTCATCCACTCTACTGTTGCTTCCCTGTAAATTATTCTTTATTTCAATTAAGGAATCCTTCATTTCTAAGTGGATCTTTTTTATGCTTCTTAGGTCTTCACTAAGTTCCTTGAGCATCCTTATAACCATTGTTTTGAACTCTGCATCTGATAGATTGCTTATCTCCATTTTGTTTAGCTCCTTTTCGGGAGTTTTGATCTGTTCTTTCATTTGGACCATGTTTCTTGGTCTCCCTGTTTTGGCAGCCACCCTGTGTTTCTCCCTATGTATTAGGTAGAGCTGCTTTGATTCCATGTCTTGGTAGTGTGGCCTAAAGTAGTAGGTATCCTATAGGGTCCAGTGGCACAGCCTCCCTTATCACCCAAGCTGGGTACACAAGATGTATCCTTTGTGTGGGCTGAGTACACCCTCCTCTTGTAGTTGAGTCTTGATTGCTGTTGGCAGGTCAGTGGGAGGCATTTACCCAGCCCAGTCAGCTGCAAAAGCTGGCAGTGACCACTGACCTCCATCCTCTGCCCTCTGAGGGGCAGGGTTGTGGTGCTCTGAGTTGGTCTATAGCTGCACACTGGATTCACAGGCTCTGGGGTTTCCCATGTGGTACAGGGCAAGGTCAGCCTCCTCCTGTGTTTTACCCGGGGCCACCCTGCCTGAGTTATAAAACAATCTGAGATGGGTGTTACTTGTGCTGGATTTGGAGATTCCCAGGTGAAGCCAATATGTGAATTAGGGCTGGCTGCTGCTAGTGCTGGGCCTGACTTTCATGAGGTTAGCTGTTGCTTGTTTGATAGAATAGGAAGTTGTGAGGCATGAGCCAAGACTAGCCATTCATGCGGAAAAGCAGCTTGGGTGGGCCCTTAAATTGCGTGGGGTGTAATCTCAGGGGATATCCAGGGTGGGACAAACAATGCAGTCCAGGTAGATGGAGACTCAGATATGGCACCAACTTGCTGGCTCTGTTGGGGGAGGGTTTAGAAAAGGGACTATGCTCTCTGCTTACCTCGATGCCAGACTTCAGTTTGTCCCTTTTTTTAAAAATTTTTTTATTGTTATTCAATTACAGTTGTGTGCCTTTTCTCCCCATCCCTCCACCCCACCCCGGCTAGACCCACCTCCCTCCTCCACCACCACCCTACCCCTTGATTTGGTCCATGTGTCCTTTATAGTAGTTCCTGTAATACCCTCTTCCCACTGTCCCCACCCCACTCCCCCCTGGCTATTGTTAGATTGTTCTTAACTTCAATGTCTCTGGTTATATTTGGTTTGCTTTTTTCTTCTATTGATTATGCTCCACTTAAGGGTGAGATCATATGGTATTTGTACCTCAATGCCTGGCTTATTTCACTTAGCATAATGCTCTCCATTTCCATCCATTCTGTTGCAAAGGGTATAAGCTCCTTCTTTCTCTCTGCTGCGTAGAATTCCATTGTGTAAATACACCATAGTTTTTGGATCCACTTGTTTGCTGATGGGCACTTAGGTTGCTTCCAGTACTTGGCTATTGTAAATTGTGCTGCTATGAACATTGGGGTACATAGGTTCTTTTGGATGGGTGTTTCAGGGATCTTAGGGTATAACCCCAGCAGCGGAATTGCTGGGTCAAAGGGCAGATCCATTTTTAGTTTTCGGAGGAAATTCCATACTGTTTTCCACAGTGGCCTCACCAGTCTGCATTCCCACCAACAGTGCACTAGGGTTCCCTTTTCTCCGCATCCTCTCCAACCTTTGTTTGTGGATTTGTTTATGTTGGCCACTCTGACTGGTGTGAGATGGTACCTCATTGTGGTTCTAATTTGCATCTCTCTGATGGCTAGTGATGCTGAGCATCTTTTCATATGTCTCTGGGCCCTCTGTATGTCTTCCTTGGAGAAGTGTCTGTTTAAGTCCTTTACCCATTTTTTAACTGGGTTGTTTGTCATCCTGGAGTGGAGTCATGTGAGTTCTTTATATATTTTGGAGATCAGGCCCTTGTCTGAGGTATCATTGGCAAATATGTTTTCCCATACTGTTGGTTCTCTTTGTAATTTGGTGCTGTTTTCTTTAGCCATGGAGAAACCTTTTATTTTGATGAGGTCCCATTTGTTTATTCATTCCTTCATGTCCCTTGCTTTAGGGGATGTGTCTGTGAGGATGTTGCTGCGTGGAATGTCTGAGATTTCCTGCCAATGTTTTCCTCAAGGACGTTTATGGTGTTACAACTTATATTTAAGTATTTTATCCATCTTGAGTTTATTTTCGTGTATGGCGTAAGTTGGTGATTGAGTTTCATTTTTTGCACGTAGCTGTCCAGATCTCCCAACACCATCTGCTGAAGAGGCTGTTTTTGCTCCATTTTATGCTCCTGCCTCCTTTGTCAAATATTAATTGACTGTAAAAATTTGAGTTTATTTCTGGGCTCTCTGTTCTCTTCCATTCATCTATGTGCCTGTTTTTATGCCACTACGAGGCTGTTTTGATTACGGTGGCCTTGTAATACAGTTTGATATCAGGTATTGTGATCCCTCCTGCTTTGTTCTTCTTTCTCACAATTGCTGCAGCTATTTGGGATCGTTTATGGTTCCATATAAATTTCTGCAATGTTTGTTCTATATCTGTGAAATATGTCATGGGTACTCTAATAGGGATTGCATTGAATCTATAAATTGCTTTGGGAAGTATGGCCATTTTGATGATGTTAATTCTTCCAATCGATAAGCACGGTACATGCTTCCATTTGTTTGTGTCGTCCTTAATTTCATTCTTCAGTGTTGTGTAGTTTTCTGAGTACAGGTCTTTTACCTCCTTGGTTAGGTTGATTCCTAGGTACTTTATTTTTCTTGTCGCTATATCAAATGGGATTTTTTCCCTGATTTCTGTTTCTGCAGTTTCATTGTTGGTATACAGGAATGCCTTTGATTTCTGAGTATTGACTTTGTATCCCGCTGTTTTCCCAAATTCATTTATTAGGTAGAGTAGTTTTTTGGTGGAGTCTATAGGATTTTCCATGTACACTATCATGTCATCTGCAAACAGTGACAGTTTCATTTCCTCCTTTCCAATTTGGATGCCTTCTATTTCTTTTTCTTGTCAGATTGCTGCAGCTAGGACTTCCAATACTATGTTGAATAGGAGTGGTGAGAGAGGGCATCCTTGTCTTGTTCCTGATCTTAGTGGGAAAGCTGTAAGTTTTTGTCCATTGAGTATGATGTTGGCTGTAGGTCTCTCATATATGGCCTTTATTATGTTGAGGAATGCTCCCTGTATTCCCACTTTGCTGAGTGTTTTTATCATAAATGGGTGCTGTACCTTATCAAATGCTTTTTCCGCATCTATTGATATGATCATGTGATTTTTGTCTTTGGTGTTGTTGATGTGATATATTATGTTTATTGATTTGCGAATATTGTACCATCCTTGCATCCCTGGGATGAATCCCACTTGGTCATGGTGGATGATCTTTTTAATGTATTGCTGGATGCGGTTTGCCAATATTTTGTTGAGAATTTTAGCGTCTATGTTCATCAGTGATATTGGCCTGAAGTTTTTTTTCTTCGTTGTGTCTTTATCTGCTTTTGGGATTAGGATGATGCTGGCTTCATAAAAAGTTTGGGAGTCTTCCATCAGTTTGGATTTTTTCGAATAGTCTGTGAAGGATAGGGGTTAGCTCTTCCTTGAATGCTTTGTAGAATTCTCCTGTGAAACCATCTGGTCCAGGGCTTTTGTGTGATGGGAGTTTTTTGATGACTGCTTCAATTTCCTCTGCTGTTATTGGTCTGTTCAGGTTTTCTGCTTGTCTTCATTCAGTTTTGGAATATTATATTTTTCTAGAAATGTGTCCATTTCACCTAGGTTTTCAAATTTCTTGGCATACAGTTCTTCATAGTAATTTCTTACAATCCTTTGTATTTCTGTGGTATCAGTTGTAATCTCTCCTCTTTCATTTCTAATTGTGTTTATTTGGTCCTCTCTCTTTTTTTCTTGATGAGCCTACTTAAAGGCTTGTCGATTTTGTTTATCTTTTCAAAGAACCAGCTCCTGAATTCATTGATCCTTAGAATTGTGCTTTTAGTCTCTATGTCATTTAACTCTGCTCTGATCTTGGTTATTTCCTTCCTTCTGCTTGCTCTGGGCTGTCTTTGTTGTTGTTCCTCCAGTTCTTGTAGGCGTAGGGTTATGTTGTTTGTTTGAAATGTTTCTATCTTTCTAAGGTAGGCCTGTATTGCTATGAACTTCCCTCTCAGGACTGCCTTTGCTGTGTCTCGTAGGTTTTGGGTTGTTGTGAGTTCATTTTCATTTGTTTCCAGAAAGTTTTTGATTTCTTCCCTAATCTCGTTCCTTACCCATTCATTGTTTAATAGCATGCTATTCAGTCTCCATGATTTTGAGTGTTTTGGGTTTTTTCCTTTGGGGTTGGTTTCTAGTTTTAGTCCCTTGTGGTCAGAGAAAATGCTTGATACAATTTCAATTTTCTTGAATTTCTTGAGGCTTGCTTTGTGTCCTATCATGTGCTCTATCTTTGAAAATGTCCATGTACACTTGAAAAGAATGTGTATTTTGCTTCTTTCGGATGAAAAGCTCTCTCTATATATCAGTTAAGTCCATTTCCTCTAGGATATTGTTAAGTGACACAATATCCTTGTTGATATTTTGTTTGGAAGACCTGTCCATTTTGACAATGGGGTGTTAAAGTCCCCTACTATAATTGTGTTGCTGTCAATATCTTTCTTGAAGTCCTCCAAGATTTTCTTTATGTATTTGGGTGCTCCTATGTTGGGTGCATATATATTTACAATGTTTATGTCTTCTTGGTGGATTCTTCCTTTGAGTATTATGAAGTGACCTTTTGGTACTCTCTTTATGGCCCTTCTTTTGAAGTCTATTTTGTCTGATATGAGTATTGCTACCCCTGCTTTTTTTTCCTGTTCGTTTGCTTGAAAAATTTGTTTCCAGCCCTTCACTTTCAGTCTGTGTAAGTCTTTTGTCCTGATATGGGTCTCTTGTAGGCAGCATATGTGTGGGTCATGTTTTCTTATCCATTCAGCTATTCTGTGTCTTTTGATTGGAGCATTTAACTCATTTACGTTTAAGGTTATTATCGATAGGTAGTTATTCATTGCCTTTAATCCTGCCTGTGTTCCTGTGTCTTTCTCTTTTCCTTCCTTTCCTTAAAGCAGTCCCTTTAGCATCTCTTGCAGAGCTGGTTTGGTGGAAGTGTATTCTTTTAGACTTCTTTTGTCTGGGAAACTCTTTATTTGGCCTTCAATCTTGATTGAGAGCCTTGCTGGGTAAAGCAGTCTTGGTTGCAGGCCTCTGTTTCTCCTCACTTGGAATATTTTTTGCCATTCTCTTCTGGCATGGAGCGTTCCCATTGAGAAGTCAGTTGCTAACCTTATTGGGGCTCCCTTGTATGTTACTTCCTTTTTCTCCCTTGCTTCCTTTAAGATCCTCTCTTTGTGTTGGAAATTCGCCATTTTAGTTATGATGTGTCTTGCAGTGGGTCTCTTTGGGTTCCTCTTGCTTGGGACTCTCTGTGTTTCCTGGATTTGGGTGACTTTTTCTCTCCTCAGATTAGGGAAATTTTCCATTATTACTTTTTCAAACAGGTTTTCTATCCCTTGCTCTTCTTCTTCTCCTTCTGGTATTCCTACTATACGGATATTGTTACATTTCATGTTGTCCTGCATTTCCGTTATTACCTCTTCATTCTTTCTGATCCTGTTTTCATTTTCTTGCTCTTCCTGGGTGTTTTTTTCTCCTTTTCCCCCAGCTCGCTGACCCGATCCTCTGCTTCATCAAGTGTGCTTTTGATTCCTTCTACTGTGTTCTTCAGTTCAGAAATTGTATTCTTCATTTCCTCTTGGCCCTTGTTGATAGTTTCTATTTCCATTCTCATGTTGATATAATTTGCAGTTAGTTCATTGTAGTTTCCCTGTAGTTTCTGGTACTTCTCTGTGAGCTCAGTGAGCTCCCTGATAACCACTGCTTTGAACTCAGTATCTGATAGTTGACTTGCCTCTGTTTCAGTTAGCATTCTTTCTGAGGCTTCCTCCTTTCCTTTCACTTGGGGATTGTTTCTTTGTCTTCCCATTGTTTGTGAGACTCTTCTTGTTGGCCTCTGCTTCTTAAATGGATCTATTCTGAGTCCCTGAGTTTATGGTATGAACTTCTATGGTAGAATGCCAATGGGATTCAGTGGTGCTGTCTCCTTAATCTCCTGAGCTCACTGGTCTTGAGCTGACGTTTATGGGTGTAAGACGGTCTAACTCTGGTCTTTTCAGCACTCCAGGTTTTCTTGTCTCACCTGTGGGAAAAAGAGGAATGGGGGGCGGGAAAAAAAAGGGAGAAGGGAAGGAGGGAAAAAGGGAATAAAAAAGGAAAGGAAGGAAGGGAGAAGGAATAAAGAAAGATCAGAGGCAAGATAAGAAGGAATTTTAACTAAAGTTAAAACTACAGAATAAATAAAAGAAGGCAGGAAGAAGGAATAAAAAAGGTAAAGGATGGAAGGAAGAAGGAATAAAAAAAGAAAGAAGGACAGAAAGGAAGAAGGAATTCAGGGGGAAAGGAGGAAAGGGAAAAGAAAAGTCTTCTGCTGACTTTAAACCGGTCAGGTTAGTTCTGCTGGTCTTCCTGTCTGTGGAACGGGAAGGGGTGGTTAGAAGGATTGGTTTCACTTTTCTCCCTTCCTGGGCCACAATCTTCGCTGTTGTTCAGCCTGCACTCCAGTTCCTCATGGTCCTTCTGGTCCCCAGTAGGCCTTTAGTTCACCAGCTGTGCTGTCCTTGATTTGCACCAATTAGGGGCAACTCACATTCCACCTCCTTGCTCTTTGCTTTCTTAGATGCTAGGGGCTCTCAGTGCTGCTATGGGGTAGTTCGGCCCCTTACTGGGTCGAGTCTTTTGGGGGAATGCAGTCTTCCGTAGCCCTGCAGCTCCCATCTGCTGGGTGTTCTGCCTTCCTCCTAGAGAGCCAGTAGGCCCTGCAGGGCTCTGTGCACAGGGGCTAGGTAGGAGTTGTTCAGAACCAGTACTTTTAGGTGTGGTCCCTGGCAGGCAGTCAGGCGTTTGAATTGCCGATGCGGCTTTGGGCCTGGGTCGCACACGGCTCGTCTTTCCAGTGCTTTGGGCGTAGGTCGTGTGCGCGGCCGGTGGGCCGCTTTGGGACTGAGTTGCACGTGGCCGGTCTTTCCCTGCTGTGGGCCTGGTTCCTGCTCGGCCAGCCGGTCTGCTGCCTTGGGCCTATGCATGGGGCAGCTAGCCTCTGCTCCTGGTGTGCACCCACCCAAGGTTTCAGGTGTGGGCGCCCCGCCGGGGTCTCAGGTGTGGGTGGCCTGCTGGGGTTTCAGTTGTGGGCCCCCAGTCCACCAATCTGGGTGTGTGCAATCGGGCTTCTGGTGAGCGCTGGGGCTGCTTATCCCGCGTTCCCAGCCCAGGGGCTGAGGGGGGAGGGGCACCAGAGGCTGCGGCTTCTGCAGAGAGTTCTCTAACTAGCTGCTGCGTGCCTCTATTCTATTTTTCTTTTTGAGAAATTCTTCCTATTCAAACCCTGGTGCAAACAAGCACCTGGCTGCTCACACAGCTCAGCCTTGCTCTCTCCCAAGAATCCTGCATCAGAGCCTGTGCCCGGGCCAGGGCTTCAGCTGCTCTGGTCCCCGTGCAGGTCCCAGGGACCTTATTGTCCTTAAGCACTCTTCTTACGGTCAGATCTTTCAATGTCCTCTATCTTTGGTCTCTGATCTTCATATATGCTGGAATACCGTTTGCTGTTTGCTCTGCTCCTCAGATCAGCTAGGTGTTTCACTGGTGTTGAGGGGAAGTGCTCCCATCTATCTTGCCGCCATCTTCCATGTCTTCCAGTTTTTCCATTATACCACTGGTGACTTTTAAGCTGCTACCCTGGTGCTAAAGCTCAGAGGGAGTGAGTCTGATTAGGTGAGTCTGTGTATGGGTTCTTTAAGAGGAATGGCTTGAGGCTCCAGCAGTTCCTTCCAGCAACTCAATCTCCGCAGGTTTTTGCAACAAGAAGTTGTGGGGACTTATCTTCCTGGCATTGGAACCCTGGGCTGGGTGGGGGGGTGCCTGGTGTGGGGCTGGGGCTCCTTGCTCTCATGATATCCCTCCTGAATTTTTATCCACCACACGTGGGTGTGGAACCAGCCCATTCTGTGTCTGGGCCCTTCCTACCAGTCTGGGTGCCTGTGACTTCTTTAATTCTGTAGTTGTCAGACTTCCATTCAACTCTACTTCTGTTGGTTCTGAGTGATGGTTGTTCTATATTTTAGTTGTAATTTTGATGTGGTTGTGCAAAGAGGTGAGCCATGTCTCGAATTACATCTTTTAATGTGCACTTATAAAAGATCACTTTGACTACACAGTGTGCAGAATATGAGTAGATTGGGGTTGTGGAGAAATAAGAAAGAGATAAACTAGCAAGGAAGAGACTCAGAGGGTTCTTTCTGCAGTAGAATGATGGGACAGGGTGACAGACTGAATGTGGAATGAGAGACTGACACATACAGAAGAATTCTCAGACTTCCAGTCTAAAGAACCACCTCACACTAAGTGGGAAAGAATCAGGATGAGGTTTCATGAGGGGCAGCTGAGAGTTCTGTGAACAGATGTCTGAGAGGCACCATGAGGAAAGGTGCCTGGCAGCTGGAGTTCCAGAAGAGGTGAAGTTTGGGTGTTGGAAGAAGACTCACACACTTAAATGTCACCTGGCATTTCCATCTAGATACCTAGTGGCATCTCCAGCTTATTAAGTCTACGACCTATCTCCTTCAGTCCTGTCCTTTTCAGTAATGGCAGTTCCATATTTCCAGATTCTTAGGGGAGAAACATGGTTCCATGTTGTCTCTTCTTGGCTCTCTTGTACACAACACAGTCATCAGGTGATCTAGTGGGCTTGAACTTCAAAACAGACCCCAGACCTTCCCACTGCATCCACTGCCCACCCTGGTCTGGTATCCACTTGGCTATGATTATTGTTCCTCCCCCTGCAGTCCATTCTACACAGCACAGCTTAAGCATAAAATGACATGACACTGGAATTTTGCCTCCAAACTCTCCTGGGTTTCCCATCTCACTCTGAAAAATATAACGTCCTTACTATGACCAGAAGGCCCTACAATCAGCCTGTTATTTCTTTGACTTTATTTGCTATGATTCCTCTGCCCCACACCCCTGTTCACCTCACTTCAGTAACATGAGCCTTCTTGCTTTGAGCTTCTTAAACATGCCAAGCATACTTCTTTCTACATTAGGGCATTTGCATTTGCCTTCAACTGGGTTGCTCTTCCTCTAGATATTCCTATTTCTCTTTCTTCTATTCCTTTGTATCTCTTTATTAGAGCCCATCCTTGATCCCCTAGTAAGAGACAAGACCATAATGCCCCCATTCCCATCTTTTCCTTCTTTTACTTTACTTCAGAGCACTCACCATCACCCGACATATATTTGTTTACTGACTGGCTCTCCATGTTGCAATGTAACCTCTGTAACAATGTGGGCTTTGTTTTTATTTTTGTTTTGTTTTTTTTTTCCCCATTTTTATCTCCAGTGTCCAGCACACTGCCTGACAAACAGGAGACCTCAATACATATCTGTAGAATAAAGTAACAGAGCTATGGATAGGTACAACATTGTCCCTGCCCTTGGAGAATTCCAGTCTGAGTCTGGGATCTATACATCCACAAAGGCCCATTGAAATACATACCCACACTGTGGAAGCAGGACTGGCCCTGAGATTGACTGGGCAGTTAGAGTTTCCATTCAACCCATAGGGTAAAGAGTCTTCCAAGCAGAGGAGAAGCAGGGCTGAGGTTCACCAGGGCCCTGAGTTTCCCTGGCAGGGTGCAATTAGAATGATGGCAGAGAAAGATGGGTGGTAGAGTTATAGGCTCACTGCTGCTGGCACCTGTCTGAGTGAAATAGGAAGGGACTACCAGGTAGGCCCAGTCCCTGAGTCTGGCTCCCCACAGGGCATAAGTGTCTCTTCTTCCTGTCCTTGCCATGTCTATTACCAAGCACTTCTGGAGAAGGGAGCAATGGACTCAAGGAGGGAGGGAGGGAGGAACACATCAAGCAACCAATTTGTGCTTGCTAAGCAGTTTGGTCCTTTCTGATTAACAAAGAAGCTTTACCATCATCTGGGTCAGTTATTCTTAATAAAAAAAACCCTATGGGACAGGTCAATATTTTTACATTCAATTTTATGGATAAAGAAACAGAGGTTTTGATGTCTCCAAGGTCACAAAGCAACTAGGCTGAGGCTTGGGACAATAAACTGTGGGACAAAAGGCAGGCCTGACATTCCATGGCCCTGTCTCCTGACCAGCTGAGCAGAAACTGTGTCATGGGCTGGCTGGAGCTGAGGGGCAGAGCAGTTCTGCCTTGCCAGGGCTGTGGGGTTTAGATGACGGACAATGTAGATGACCTCAAGGCATAAACCCAGAAAGATGGTTCTGGAGAAGGAGCAGAGGGAAGATCCCTCACCAGCCATTGTGAGAGGATCCCTTCTCCGGCATGGAATAAAGCCAGGAAAGTCAGGCCTGCCATGAGACCCAGGCTGGTAGAGGCAGGGCCAGGCAGTCCAGCCCTCTCTCTCTTCCTGTCATCAGCTGCTGCAGCTGCCCTAGCCAAGGTCAGCAACAGCTTCCTGATGGCTCAGCCTAGTGAGTGGTTTCAGACCTGACTTCCCTAGTATCTATGTTTGGGTAGCACAGTACCCCCAGCACAGGACAGATACTCAATAAATGTTTGCTGACTGAGTAGATGAGAGAGCAAATGAACTGCTTTTGTATGCTCCCAAGCCTGATGGAGTCAGATACTCTCTCTGGTCTTCTGAGTATCTACAACTTAATTTTCCAACATTCTGAGGATTCTGCAGGATACTGTGCCCAGAAGGACCTGGCCTCTCTTTCTGAGGCTACTGAAAACCTCCAGTGGAAGCGACTGAGGTGGGAATCATCAAGAGTTCATCTCTGCTTTATTCAACACATTGCATGGAAGAGTGAGAACACACAACTAATGTTCCAATGGACTTCATCATGTCACCACAATGATCCACACAGAGATAAAGAAGACACACACTCCACATCTGTTAGATACCTACCCTGTGAGGAAGCTTCATAGACCTAGGTCCATATAATTCTCCTAACAATCTTTGAGGTTGCCAACCATGATCTCAGTTTACAGACAAGAAAACTGAGGCCCCAGAGGTTGGGACATGTATCTGCAGCATCCGGATATGCCTGTCCTGAGAGCCCATTCTTTATTATTCTATCACACCATAAAGAAATGTCTACTCCATCATAGAAAACCCAAATAATACAATCTCCTCTGTGAATTTCACTCACCTATAGGGAGGTCTTTGGTAGCATTCCTTCTGTAGAATAAGAAATGGACAGGCCCTACCCTGGATGGGTGGCTCGGTTGGTTGGAGCGTTATCCTGTACACCAAAAAGTTGCAGGTTTGATTCCCAGTCAGGGCACATACCTAGGTTGCAAGTTCAATGCCCAGTCAGGGTGTGTGTCCAGGAGGCAACCGATTAATGATGTATTGATGTTTCTCTCTCTCATCAATGTTTCTTTCTCTCTCTCTCTCTCTCTCTCTCTCTCTCTCTCTCAAATTAATAAACATATCCCGAGGTGAGGATTTAAAATTTTTTTAAAAAATTGACAGGCCCAACATCATCACACAAACTAATGGGCAGCAGCATTTGGGGTCCTCCTGACATTTGCAGGGTGTGTAACCTTTTGGTGTCTTTGAGTCACACTGGAAGGAGAAGAGTTATCTTGGGCCACACATTAAATACACTGTAATACATAATCACAAAAAAATCTCATAATGTTTTAAGTAAATTTATGATTTTGTGTTGTGCTGCATTCACAACCATACTAGGGTGCACGTGGCATTCAGACCACAGTTTGGACACCCCTATTAAAGAGAATCAACAGATGCTTGAAAGAAGTGAGAAAAGCCCAATGCCTAGCAGTCTCTGATGTGCAGAAATTTTTGTAATGATGGTATTGGCTGTAATGAGATTGGATCTCTATTATCCATTATCATTCCATTAATGAGCCTGAGAGCTCCTGTGCCAAAGGCAAGAGACAGGGCCTTGGAACTTCATCTTACTTCATAAAATATAAGTTGAAGAGGAAAATAAACACATAAAATTTAACACTAATAACCTTACAGCAGGATCAGTTACTTCAGTTGAAAGAGGTTCAGATCAAGTGGGGAAAATGAAGTAAGTTTTTAAAGATCAGTCTAGGTTTGGCTCCATCAAACCTAATAAGGTTTCAATTTGGTTGCTCTTATTTCTCCTTGTTCTTCAAGCTACGTACAGTTAAGACATCTCCCACCTAACGTATTAATTGCATCTCACACAAAAAAGCCTCAAGGAGAGAGCAGCGTGGGCCCCGGGGCGGGGGGGTGCCAGCGATTCCCCTGCTGCTTTAGGCCCCAACTTCCCTGACAGTGCGCTGGGGATGCAAGAGTGGAACATCAGATGGGCCTTGAAGACTCAATTTTCACCCACTTATTATTTTTTAGATGAATAAAAGCCATTCAGAAAGGTACAGGAAATCAAATGATATAATAACTACCTTTGTTCCCACCACCTGGAATTGACCACCAAGATTTTATCACTCATACTTCATCTTTTTTTCTCTAAGATTGTATTTATTCATTTACTCTTAGCCAAGATGGAGGTGTAGGTAGATACACTTTACTTCCTGGCACAATCAAAAGAAGGAAAACAACAATTTAAAAACAAAAAACAACCAGAAGTACCAGAAAATCAAACTGTATGGAAGTCCAACAACCAAGGAGTTAAAGAAGAAACATTCATTCAGACTGGTAGGAGGGGTGGAGACAGGCAGTGTGGGCAGAGGAGGTGTGGCAAGGTGGCAGGACAGGACGGGGAGGTGGAGGCTGGCAGACCTGGCAGTCCCACATTCACATGGGGATAAGCTGGGAAGAACAACTGGGGAGCAAGAAAAACCACGCAACCCAGGGTTCCAGCATGGGAAACTACAGCCTCAAAAACTCTGGAAGTAAAAACCTGTGGGGGTTGCAGTGGAAGGAGAAAATCCCAGCTTCACAGGAGAGTTAGTTGGAGAGACCCACAGGAATCCTAGAATGTACACAAAACCACCCACCCAGGAATCATCACCAGAAGGGCCTGATTTGCTTGTGGGAAGCGTGGGAAGTGACTGAAAGCAGGCAAGAGCTGAGCAAGCAGCACTGTTCCTTCTTTGACCCCTCTCCCACATAGAGCACCACAACCTGCAGTGCCGTGGGTTCCGCCCCTAAGTGACCTAAGGCTCTGCCCGTTACAACGTAACACATGTGCCAACACAAAGAAATATGGCCCAAATGAAAGAAGAGATCAAAACTCCAGAAAAGAACTAAACAATGAGGAGATAGCTAACCTACCAGATACAAAGATCAAAACACTGGTAATCAGGATACTCACAGAAATGGTTGAGTATGGTCACAAAATAGAGGAAGAAATGAAGGATATGCAAAGTGAAATAAAGGAAAATATACAGGGAACCAACAATGAGGGGAAGGAAACTGAGACTCAAAGAAACGATTTGGAACAAAAGGAAGAAACAAACATCCAATTGAAACTGAATGAAGAAAAAAGAATTCAGAAAAATGAGGAGAGGGAGAACCAAGATGGCGGCATAGGTGGACACACTGCACCTCCTCGCACAACCAGAACTGACAGAGAATCAAACGGCAAGGGGGTCCGACACCAAGGAAATAAAAAATAAACATTCATCCAGATCGGTAGGAGGGGCGGAGACGGACACCGGGGTGGAGAGGACTCGCGTGGCTGTGGCGGGACCAAGACTGGCGGAGTGCGGGATGAACAGGGCAGGCAGCCCAAGCACTAGAAGACCCTGCGGCCCCACATTTGCGCACAGATAAACCGAGAGGGCCGGACTCAGACTGGTGGAGAGCAGGGCAGGCAGCACCCTGCGGCCCCACATTCGCGCACGGATAAACCGGAAAAACAGCGGACCGAAGCAGACTGCGCAACCCAGGGCTCCAGCTCGGGGAAATAAAGCCTCAAACCTCTGATTGAAAACGCCCTTGGGACAAACAACCCAATTAAAAAACGGGCAAAGGACTTGAACAGACACTTCTCCAAGGAAGACATACAGAGGGCCCAGAGACATATGAAAAGATGCTCAGCATCACTAGCCATCAGAGAGATGCAAATTAAAACCACAGTGAGGTACCATCTCACACCAGTCAGAGTGGCCAACATAAACAAATCCACAAACAAAGGTTGGAGAGGATGCGGAGAAAAGGGAACCCTAGTGCACTGTTGGTGGGAATGCAGACTGGTGAGGCCACTGTGGAAAACAATATGGAATTTCCTCAGAAAACTAAAAATGGATCTGCCCTTTGACCCAGCAATTCCGCTGCTGGGATTATACCCTAAGAACCCTGAAACACCCATCCAAAAGAACCTGTGCACCCCAATGTTCATAGCAGCACAATTTACAATAGCCAAGTACTGGAAGCAACCTAAGTGCCCATCAGCAAACAAGTGGATCCAAAAACTATGGTATATTTACACAATGGGATTCTACGCAGCAGAGAGAAAGAAGGAGCTTATACCCTTTGCAACAGCATGGATGAAACTGGAGAGCATTATGCTAAGTGAAATAAGCCAGGCGGTGAGGGACAAATACCATATGATCTCACCCTTAAGTGGAACATAATCAATAGAAGAAAAAAGCAAACAAAATACAACCAGAGACATTGAGGTTGGGAACAGTCTAGCAGTGGCCAGGGGGGAGGGGGGTGGGGACAGTGGGAAGAGGGGATTACAGGAACTATTATAGAGGACACATGGACAAAATCAGGGTGGATGGTGGGGGTGGGGGAGGGAGGTGGGTTCAGCTGGGGTGGGGGGGAGGGAAGGGGAGAAAAGGCATACAACTGTAATTGAATAACAATTAAAATTTAAAAAAATAAAGGCAAAAAAAGAAAAAAGAAAACGCCCTTGGGGATTCGGGCAGCAGCAGGAGAGACTCCCAGCCTCACAGGAGAGGTCATTGGAGAGACCCACAGGGGCCTAGAGTGTGCACAGGCCCACCCACTCGGGAACCAGCACCAGAGGGGCCCATTTTGATTGTGGGTAGCTGAGTGAAGGATTGATATCCGGAAGAGAGTGGAGCCGGAGCCTTTGCTCCCTCTCGGCCCCCCCTCCACGTACAGTGTCACAGCACAGCGACCAGCGTTACCCCGCCCCGGTGAACATCTAAGGCTCCACCCCTAAAGTAACAGATGCGCCAAGACAAAAAAAAAAAAAAAAAATGGCCCAAATAACAGAACACTTCAAAGCTCCAGAAAAAATACAACTAAGCGAGGAAGAGATAGCCAACCTATCGGATACACAGTTCAAAACACTGGTTATCGAGACGCTCACAGAATTGGTTGAATCTGTTCGAAAACCAGATGATAAATGAAGCCTATGCTAAGAGAAACAAAGGAAAATGTACAGGGAACCAATAGTGATGTGAAGGAAACTGGGACTCAAATCAACGGTGTGGACCAGAAAGAAGAAACAAACATCCAACCAGAAAAGAATGAAGAAACAAGAACTCGGAAAAATGAGGAGAGGCTTAGGAACCTCCAGGACATCTTGAAACATTCCAATATCCGAATTCTAGGGGTGCCAGAAGGAGAAGAGGAAGAACAAAAAATTGAAAACTTATTTGAACAAATAATGAAGGAGAACTTCCCTGATATGGCAAAGGAAATAGACTTCCAGGAAGTCCAGGAAGCTCAGAGTCTCCCAAAGAAGCTGGACCCAAGGAGGAACACACCAAGGCATATCATAATTACATTACCCAAGACTAAACGCAAGGACCTACATCCAAGATTACTGTATCCAGCAAAGCTATCATTTAGAATGGAAGGGAAGATAAAGTGCTTCACAGATAAGGTCAAGTTAAAGGAGTTCATCATCACCAAGCCCTTATTATATGAAATGTTAAAGGGAGTTACCTAAGAAAAAGAAGATCAAAATTAGGAACAGTAAAAATGACAGCAAACTCACAGTTCTTAATGACCACTCCTAAAACAAAAACAAGAGCAAACTAGGCAAACAACTAGAACAGGAACAGAACCATAGAGATGGAGATCACATGGAGGGTAGTCAATAGGGGAGAAAGGTACAGAGAATAAGTAGCATAGATGATAGGTGGAAAATAGAGAGGGGGAGGGTAAAAATAGTGTAGGAAATGTAGAAGCCAAAGAACTTATAAGTATGACTCATGGACATGAACTATAGGGGGGGAATGTGGGAGGGAGGAGTGGGCAGGATGGAGTGGAGTGTGGGGGGGGGAAATGGGACAACTGTTATAGCATAATCAATAAATATATTTTTTAAAAAAAATGAGGAGAGGCTGGGGAACCTCTGGGACAACTTTAAATGTTCCAACATCCGAATCACAGGGGTGTCAAAAAGCTAAGAAGAAGAGCAAGAAATTGAAAACTTATTTGAACAAATAATGAAGGAAAAGTTCCCCAATCTGCCAAAGGAAACAGACTTCCAGGAAGTCCAGGAAGCTCAGAGAGTCCCAAAGAAGTTGGACTCAAGGAAGCATACAACAAGACTTTACATTACCTAAGATTAAAGATAAGGAGAGAATCTTAAAAGCAGCAAGAAAAAAGCAGTTAGTTCCCATAAGACTATCAGCTGATTTCTCAAAAGAAACGTTGCAGACAAGAATGGGCTGGAAAGAAGTATTCGAAGTCATGAAAGGCAAGGACCTACATCCAAGATTACTCTATCCAGCAAAGCTATCATTTAGAATGGAAGGGCAGATAGCGTGCTTCCTAGATAAGGTCAAGTTAAAGTTCATCATCACCAAGCCCTTATTATATGAAATGTTAAAGGGACTTAATCTAAGGAAAAAAATAAGATAAAAAATATGAATAGTAAAATAACAACCAACTCATAACTATTAACAACTGAACCTAAAAAGCGAACAAAAACAAACACAAACTAAACAAAAAACTAGAACAGGAACAGAATCACAGAAATGGAGATCACATGGTAGGTTATCAGCAGGGAGCGGGTGGGGGGAGAATGAGGGGAAAGGTACAGAGAATAAGAAACATAAATGTTAGGTACAAAATAGACAGGGAGAGGTTAGGAATAGTATAGAAAATGGAGAAGCCAAAGAACTTATATGTAGGACCCATGGACATGAACTTGAGGGGACAATGCTGCAGGGAGGGCGGTACAGGGCAGAGGGGGATAAAGGGGAGAAAAAAATGGGACAACTATTATAACATAATAAAAATATACTTAAAAAACATACATTTATTTATTTATTTTTAGAGAGAGGGGGAGGGAGGGAGAAAAATATCGTTCATTTGCTTCTTGCACACTCCGGGGACCTGGCCCACAACCCAGGCATGTGCTCTGACTGGGAATCGAACCAGCAACCTTTCAGTTTGCGGGATTTCATTCAACCCACTGAGCCACACCAGTCAGGGCTCATATATCAAGTCTTCATGTTGAGAATGAAGCCCCCCTAGTCCTATTCCTCTCTCTCAAATCCCCTGTAGCAATTACCTTCACGAATTCTTTGTGTCCTTCTATTTTATACAATTACACTCATGTATGTTTCCCTAAATAGTATATATGTTTGTTAGTTTATACATATGGTACCATATTTTTGCTTAACCCTACTACTTGCCTCTTTCCTTCTGTATTGTTTTTGATATCTATTCATATTGAGAGATACACAGATTTATAGATCTATTTATATATTTATATAGATCTAGATATACCTCTATCAATCTATGTAGGTTATTCTTTTTGACTGCTGTATAGTATTCTTTTCTGTGACAACTCCACCTTTTATTTATCCATGTCCTTATTAAGAGCCACCTTGGCTGCTATTTTCACTACTATAAATGATGCTGCAGTGACCATTACTGTATGCATCAACTTGTACATATGCATAGAGTTTCTCTAGTGTAGGTATCTGGATGGAAAACTGGTGTGGGAACAAATTTTATGTTTCACTAGATTTTACCGATTGCTCTGTAAAGTGGATGGCTTACACCCCCACCAGCAGTGCAGGAAAATACCTCTTCTCAGACCCTCACTAGCACTGGGTTTTGCAGGCTTTTCAATTGTTGTGAGGCTGACAGATTAGGCATGGTTTTCCATTGCTGTGTTCCCTCGATTATTATTAGGGAAGGACTCTATGAAATTGACCCAAGAAACAAAGTGGTAAAAGCTCTCCAGCTAGTGCAACCCTGCTAGGCCCCACTAAGCAGGTGGTGGAAGGAGTGATACATGAGGGGAAGGGAAGGGAAGTGATGAGGTGGAAATCAGCATAGGACTCTTTCTGCTGCCAGTTCTCCTCCTGGGCTCACAGCCCTCTGGGCACTGGTGCCAAGAAATGTGGTCCTGGCAGCATTTGAGACACTTTTTCTCCCACCTGGCCTTGTCTCCAGGGAATTGTGGAGGCTGACCAGAGGTGGGATCTGTTCTATGAAAAAATTCCACTGGAGCCTCAACAAAAGACCAATTGTCACATGGAAGAGAGAAGAAGGAGCTGAGGAGACCTTTCTCTCAGGAATCCCTGCTTAGCAATGATAAATGCCCTCTATGAAAAGAAAGATGATGTTCAGAATTCTGGAGTCCCACAGACACCCAAAGACCCAATTCCAGGCTCAGAGATGAGATGGAATGTTGCCTCTCTATATGTCTGTCTGCTCCGGTCCCTCTTCCCTACACTAAGCACCCAGGCCAGGCTCCTGGACCCAGGGTGATCACTGATGCACAGGGCACACATGCATCTTCCCCATTTGAACACTTTTCCCACCCTCCCTAAGCCCCTCAGCTCCAGGCTAGCTCATGTCACGTGCTCAGTGTCTTGGAGCACCCTACAATGTTCCTCATAGCACTCACAGCACTTTATCATAATTTCCAATAAGTGCTTATGTGTTCAGTTATTTTCTGTGGAGCTCCCCACTCCAGGTGGACAAACAACCACTGTGGGCAGGCTGGGTTTATTTTGCTCACTGATGGGCTCTATATAGTACCTGCCACATTGTGGGCACTGAAGGAGGAAAGGAATGGATTTGGTTTCCTACCACATGGCCTGCTGAAGGCCCCTGCCTATCCATGGTGACCTCACAAACAAACTGTGGTGATTAACCTCCCAGTCACTGTAACAAAGAAGAACCATAAAAATGACAAGGGGCCTGCCTGCCAGGAAGCTTTATGTTCTTCCTCCTAGCCACCCTCCGCACATTTGTCATCACATAAAACTTTAAATTGAATTACACCAATGTTTGATACTTCTTTTTTCCATAAGACTGGGGCTTTGTTTTTAATGATATCCCTGGGATTTTTAGTGGGTAAGGAATCCTTGGGAGGCAAGCCAAAGGAACCAGCTCTGTCTTCAGGGATAGGCCCTAAAAAACTGTCACTGTGGAGCAGTGAGCACAACTACAACACACCTGGGAGCCCTGAGTCTGAGCAAAGAACCCAACCAAGACTAGATCTCAAAGGGACAGGTCCAAGTGGACAGAAGGGCCCACAGCTCTGAGGCTCCCCTTTCCTTCAGCAGGGCTTATCAAAGCCATGTTGTCCCCTCTATGAGCATACCCTTCCCCACGGATCCTGCTCCCTGGTGGGCACACTGGGACTTTCACTCTAGCTCTGAACTTTGAAAGGTTCTCTAATGTTTCCAAGCCTGTTTCTTCACCAGTAAAATGGGGCTCATATATTCTAGGCCACAGGAATTCTGTGAAGATGTAACGATGAGGCATGTGTCTAGTACTTAACAGAGAATTTGGTGAGGGCTAGGCCCTCAGTGAATGTGGTGGCCCCAGCCCCCACTCCCACCCACACTGCAACCTCTGTCTTCCTCCTCATCCTTCAATTTCCCATAGCCCATAAGCTGGCAAATCCTGGAGTTCACCTGACTCCCACCCAGTCTCTTCCCATTCAATGGGCTCATTTCTTGCCTAAGAATCCTACAACAGCCACCCCTTCCCCATGTTTCTCCCAGGCCATCTGTCTAGTACAGAGGCCAGGTCACGCAAGGCCCTTGGTGCTCGCTCCCCCTAGCACTCAACCAGACTTCCTCTGTAGCCCGACCTCCTTCTGCATCTGTGGAGGGCTCTCTGGAGCTTTCAGCTGGGTCCTCACCACACTCTTTGTCTCTGTTCCCACTTGCTTACCCAGACTGAGTGCCCTCCTGCTCACCTGTCACAGTGGGCATTCTTCAAGGCCCATCTCAACTGTCATCACCAGAATTCCCTCAAATGGGTCTAACTCAAAACATTTGGGTAGCACCTGCTATGAGGTAGGCCCCATGCTCAACACTGGGGACATGGGAAGCTATGGCCCTTACCCTCCACTTGCTCACTGGGTGTGGGAGCAGATATGTAAAGTGCTAAGAGAGAACATGGCATGTGAGTTCCATGAGAGAGGGGTTCAGGGAGCCAGGAAAGAAGAAACAACATCTGAATTGGGTTGGAAGAATGATGCCATGTAAATGAGATCAAGAGAGAAGTGACAACACTGGGGTGGGGAGGAGGACTGCAAGAAGGTGCCAGGTAAGTGTGGGCAGAGATCTATGGGGTGGGGCTCAGAGCAAGAAGAAGCTAATGCTGGGGCAGGACTCTGAGGAGGCAGGAGCCCCATCTTGTCTATCTCTGCATCTGGTCTTAATGAGGCAGGGCCTGCCAATAGATTTTCACTTCTTGGTACCTACTAGGGAGAAACACACACATCTCTGCACCAGATAAGACAATCACTGCAGCTCTTCCTCTTCCCGAAAGTGACCAGAGGTGACCTCTGAAGATGGTTCACTATTCACTTGACCCAGAGAACCCCACAAAGTCATGCAAATCAAGAGGTTCAAATCTTCGTGTTCACTTTAAGAACACTCGGGAAACTGCCCAGGCTATCAAGGGTATGCATATTCAAAAAGCCACCAAGTATCTGAAAGATGTCACTTTAAAGAAGCTGTGTGTCTCATTCCGTTGATACAATGGTGGAGTTGGTAGGTGCGCCCAGGCCAAACAGTGGGGCTGGACACAGGGTCGGTGGCCCAAAAAGAGTGCTGAGTTTTTGCTGCACATGCTTAAAAATGCAGAGAGTAATGCTGAGCTTAAGGGTTTAGATGTAGATTCTCTGGTCATTGAGCACATCCAGGTGAACAAAGCTCCCAAGATGCGGCACAGAACTTACAGAGCCCATGGCAGGACTAACCTGTACATGAGCTCTCCCTGCCACATCGAGATGATCCTCACCGAGAAAGAGCAGACTGTTCCTAAACCAGAGGAGGAAGTTGCACAGAAGAAAAAGATGTCCCAGAAGAAACTGAAGAAACAAAAGCTTATGGCCCGGGAGTAAATTCAGCATAAAATAAATACTAATAAAAGTTAAAAAAAAAAAAAAAGACAATCACTGCAGCACAGGTAATAACCACAGAGACTGTATAGCAGTCTGAGGGCTCATCTGTGGGACAGGAGATGTGCAGTATGAAATGTCCACACTAAGGAACACACGCAGTTGCCAGGCGTTGTAGCAGCTCTGTATATAGGGATAAGGTGAGATCTCTAAGACCAATACTGTGCAAAACAGAAAAGTGCAAAAAAACATGATAAGATGTCAAACATTTACAAAATGGCATTATGTATTTTTATGGAGATATAGATATATATGTAATACATAGAGAGGGTTTAAAGTGATACACTCAAAAGAATGAACAGGGGTCTCCTATACATAGGCAGCAGGATGAAGTGTGATGCAATGACCCCCTTTTCCTTAACTGAAAAGTTTCACTTTTGTTACAAGAAGGTCATGAACTGGTTGTATAATTTAAAATTTTTTAAAAACCCAGATCTTCTAGTCAATTAAATCTAATAATAAAAGGTTCCAATCAATTCATTCAATAAAGACTGACAGCCTACACTAAGCCAGACTCTGGGCCAAGAGAAGTGGAAGATGGAGATGGGCTGGGCAGGTGGGGCAGCTGGAGTCATCTTAGTCTGTGAGCTCAGTGTCCTAGCCATAGATGTGAGCCTCCATGACCAGCAATACCCTGAAGGACACAGGACCTGTGGACACAGGACAAGGAGACGGAGGCCCTCTAACTAAAGTCTGGTCCAACCCATACTCTCTATAGCGGGAAATAGAGGCAACTCTGGGTGAAGCAGCTAGCACAGGATGGGAGACTCTTGCTCCTCCTGAAACCTATGGGAATCAACCATGCCACTTGCCAGGGTGAGGACAAAAGAGATGACACAAGTCTCTGAGCACTATGAAATAAAAATGAAAAGTAGCAAAATATGAGGTGCAATTCTCAGAACAGTCCCAGCTGTTCTGAACATTCCCAGTAGTGCCTAGCAAAGCAGCTGGCTAGCAGGAGGGACAGCCCCAGAACAGGCCCAAAGAGTCAGGTGCTCTGAAGACACCAAAATATTGTGTCCCAGACTTGAGCAGATCCACACCAACTCCACCTCAGTGCCCAAAGGCAATGGCCTGTTCCTCATGTAGTCACCTGGAGACAAAGACAAGCTCCCCACAACCACCATATTCCCACTGCCACTCAAGAGCTTGCTGGTCCAGACTTTATGAAAGGATGAATTGCTTCTAAATACATTTTATGTCCAAGAATACCACCTCTAAGAAAGTATCCAATAGGCAAAATAAGTTACTCAAATATTCCCTCATTCTTCCTTATAATAACCAAAAGATAGCAACGATCTAGCTGCCCAATAGTAGAGAAATGACTAAACAAAGAGCAGATGAAATGCCACATAAGTAATCAAATATATGAATCAATTTTAGCAGCTTGGAAACAGGCTTTTTCTATAATATTGAACAAATAATCAAGGTTGCCTTTGGGTGATGGGCTTCTTGGTGAGGTTTTTTTCCCATAGTTTCTTCATAGTTCATAAAAATTTCTAAAGTAATCATTTATTATTGTCCTGACTTATGGAGAAATGCTTTAAAAAAACCTATATTAAAAACAAAAGCAAGACCATTCCACCAGGTCACTGTGATGTGTGATCCCTAAAGAAAGACCATCAGATAGATTCCCTCCCAATTAAGTGTCCTTGTTAGATGGCCTGTCAGGTGGGCATCATCCCAGGCTCTCCATGTCATTCTCTCTGATCCTCCCAATTACCCCCCAGCCGGAGGTAGGTACTGCCATCACCATTTGACAGATGAGGAAAGAGGCAGCAACCTGCCCAAGGTCACTCAGCTGGTAAACAGTGAAGCTGGACACAAACCCAGCACTGCCTGGCTCTGAAGTGTGAACTCAATGGCCAGCAGCAAGGCCTATGACTGGCACAGAGGTATGGCCCTAAATTTGGAGCAAAGTGAGGCAGTGGTCATAAAAATGACTTGAATGTTGTCATCAAGGCTTACCACTTCTGCACCCAGAGAGAAAAAAGGTGGTGTCTCCTTTCTTTCCTAGGAATGAAAGTCTGCAGAAAGCATAGGGTATGGGCCAGTAGCAGCTATGGGACCCAGATCCATCAGGAGGAAATGAAGAACCACCCCCTCCAGGAGAGAGCAGGGCTGAAGAGGAGCATCTAGGAGCTCAGCTCTGACTGTGATAAGTAAAGCTGCCTCTGAATGGCCTTTGTCTCTCAGGAAGTTGATTTCTAATTAGAAAAGAAAAATCTAAGTAAGGTCTGTCCAGAAGGGAGAGGCAGCTTCATGTTTGAAAGTTTTGAAACAGTAATAGAAAGGATACCCTGTGCCCAAGATTTTTCCCTCCTCCTTTTTATTTTCCTATATATTATGCTGTATTTTTTTCCAAGTATCTGATCTTTACCCTTTAGTATTAGAATTAAAAAAAAAAAAAAACTTTGAAAGCAAACGTCAAATGTCTCAATTTTAAACTCAAACACATCACCTGAAATTAATTACACCAATAACCACAGAGGGCCTACTACTTGTTGGTAGTAGGAGCTGTTGAAGGAGTTGGGCCTACAGCCATGTACCTGACGATGTACTTCACTTCAGCAGGGAGCTCACAGGGGCAGGCAGGATGGAAGAGTCAGAAGATGAGCAAAGAAAAGTGCAACTTCTCTCTCTGGGTCCCTCTTCTTTCCTCCCCATGGTCTCTCAGGGAAAGCTTTGAGTTCCACAATAGAGTAAAGAGTTGCTCACTCACAGGAAACCTGCATTTTGCACTGGATCCAGAGCCATCTGGGACACACTGTGTACTACTCAGGGACTCATACTAAAAGTCCAGTGAACAGAGATGCCCAGAGTTCTGAGAGACAACACGATGTTTTAGATTTTAAGATTCATGGCCTATTTGTTTGTTTTAATATAAAACATGGTTTTAATATAAAAATAAAGTTTAGAATTAACTGCCCTGCAAAAATTGACACTATAGGCAACTGACTCACTGGCCCTAGACATCCAGTCCCCAGCACATGGTGTCATTTACCCCAACCCCTGGCCCCAGAGCAAAGAGATCCAAAGGTAGAAGTGTGTTCAGTTGAAGGGATGCAAGCACTCACAGGCCTGGGAAAAGAGGCTCAAGCAGGCTGTGACACAGCCACATGTTCCCCTCACATTCACTCACTGATTGACAGCCCAGAGCACATCAAGGCACAGTGGGGAGCCTGTTGCCCCTTTAGCACATTGTTTCAGCAGCAAGACTCTGTGATTTAAGCACCTGCCACTCTGAGGGAGGCTCCTACACAAGGATACACACCTGCCATCCAGCCTTCACCTTCTACTTGGCTGTAAAAACACCGCGCTGTCCCAATATTGGCTGAGCCAACAGAGGCATAGCCTGGTGTCCAACAGGAAAACTGCTTGAGGGTTTTTTTGAAGAAAGGTTCATTTTTTATGCTTGCCCTAGGGCTGGCTTCAGAAAGTAGTCCCATGCCAGGATGCAGGTCCAGCTCTGGACTCACTTAGCTTTGGAGTTAAACATATTAGCCACCTCTACCACTTTGCAGCTTGGTTGAATTTAGGGTGTTCTTTTCCCTCATGTCTCAGCTCTCTTGTTTGTAAAATGGAGATTATAATACCTGCAGAGCTGTGGCAAGAATTAAGACAATGTAAGTAAAGGCCAAGCACAGTACCTATTACTTAGGAAAGAGTAATTCTTGTCATAACCAAAAGAGTGAAATTATAAAGCTGTGTGGGGGTGGGGGGAAGGGGGGAGTTACAACAAAAAACTGCATCCAGAAGGTACACTCTTGCTAGCACTTCAAATAACAAAGGTCAAAGATCCTGACACCTCAGGCTTCTGGCACCAAGGCCAAACACTTTACCATCTTACATTGTACAAACGACTGAGGATGCAGCCAACAAAATGTGGCTCAGATGAAGCACAGAAAAGCCCCCTACCCCTCTGCTGTGTCTGGCCCTTATGAAGCCACATGGAGAAGAGTTCTCTGAAGCCTGGGTGACCAGATGGACTCAGTTTCAGTTTCCATAAGAAGGCTCTCTCCAAAGGTACAGACAAAGCTTGAGCTGACAAATTTTTCCTGAACATCTGGAGAGATTTATTATTGCTAAGTGTAGTTGGGATATCAATATTAAATATTATCTGAAAAATTTAGGGGATTCGGGAAGATGGCGGCAACATAGGTGGGAGCGGAGTACACTTCCCCTCAACGCCAGTGAAATACCTAGCTGATCTGAGGAGCAGAGCGAACAGCCAACAGTATTCCAGCATATATGAAGATCAGAGACCAAAGACAGAGGACATTGAAAGATCTGACAGTAAGAAGAGTGCTTAAGGACAATAAGGTCCCCGGGACCCGGGACCTGCGCGGGGACAAGGGCGGTAGAAGCCCCAGCCCAGGCACAGGGGCTGCTGCAGGAGTCTTGGCAGAGGGCCAGGCTGAGCTGTGAGCAGCCAGGTGTTTCTTTGGACCAGGGGGGCTTGAATAGGAAGAATTTCTCAAAAAGAAAAAGAAAATAGAGGCACTCAGGGGCTAGTTAGAGAACTCTCGGCAGCACCCGCAGCCCCTGGTGCCCCTCTCCCCTCCGCCCCTGGACTGCAAAGGCCGGATAAGGAGCCCGGCGCTCACCTGAAGACCGGTTGCGCGCACACAGATTAGGGAACTGGGGGCCCGCACATGAAACCTCAGGTGGGAGAGCATCTGGAGCAGAGGCTAGCTGCTCCACCCACAGGCCCAAAACAGCAGACCGAAGTGCCGCGTGACTCAGTCCCAAGCCGCCCCTCTGCCCGCGTCCCAAGCACAAAGCTGCTGGATTGGCTGATCAACGGCCTGGCTGCCTGCCAGGGACCACACCTACAACGCCTACCTAACACCTGCGCCCAGAGCCCTGCAGGGCATACGAGCTCTCTAGGACAAAGGCAGAACACCCAGCAGAGGGGAGCTGCAGGGCTAGGGGAGACTACAGCCCCGGAAAGACTCAACCCAGTAGGGGGCTGAACTACCCCATAGCAGCACCCAGAGCCCCTAGCATCTAAGACAGCAAAGAGCAAGAAGGTAGCGTGTGAATTGCACCTAATTGGTGCAACTCAAGGACACCACAACTGGTGAACTAAAGGCCTACTGGGGACCAGAAGGACCATGAGGAACTGGAGTGCAGGCTGAACAACAGCGAAGATTGTGGCCCAGGAAGGGAGAAAAGTGAAACCAATCCTTCTAACCACCCCTTCCCGTTCCACAGACAGGAAGACCAGCAGAACTAACCTGACCGGTTTAAAGTCAGCAGAAGACTTTTCTTTTCCCTTTCCTCCTTTCCCCCTGAATTCCTTCTTCCTTTCTGTCCTTTTTTCTTTTTTTATTCCTTCTTCCTCCCATCCTTTACCTTTTTATGCATTCTTCCTGCCTTCTTTTATTTATTCCTATGTTTTAATTTTTGTTAAAATTCCTTCTTATCTTGCCTCTGATCTTTCTTTATTCCCTCTTCCTTCCTTCCTTTCCTTTTCTATTTCCTTTTTCCCTCCTTCCCTTCTTTTTTTTTTCCTTCCCCCCTTTCTCTTTTTCCCACAGGTGAGACAACAAAACCTGGAGTGCAGAAAAGACTAGAGTTAGACCGTGTTACACCCATAAATGTCAGCTCAAGACCAGTGAGCTCAGGACATTAAGCACCACTGAATCCCATTGACATTCTACCATAGAAGTTCATATCATAAACTCAGGGAGTCAGAAGCTCAATTTAAGAAGCAGAGGTTAACAAGAAGAGTCTCACAAACAATGGGAAGACAAAGAAACAATCCCCAAATGAAAGGAAAGGAGGAAGTCTCAGAAAGAATGCTAACTGAAAAAGAGGCAAGTCAACTATGAGATACTGAGTTCAAAGCAATGGTTATCATGAAGCTCACTGAGATCTCTGAGCTCAAAGAGAAGTACCAGAAACTACAGGGAAACTACAATGAACTCACTGCAAACTATATCAACATGAAAAAGGAAATAGAAACTATCAACAAGAGCCAAGAGGAAATGAAGAATACAATTTCTGAATTAAAGAACACAGTAGAAGGAATGAAAAGCAGACCTGATGAAGCAGAAGATTGGATCAGTGAGCTGGAGGACAAAGTAGAAAAAAACACTCAGAAAGAGCAAGAAAAGGAAAAGAGGCTCAGAAAGAATGAAGTGGCAATAAGGGAAATGCAGGACAACATGAAACGTAACAATATCCATATAGTAGGAATACCAGAAGGAGAAGAAGAAGAGCAAGGGATAGAAAACCTGTTTGGAAAAGTAATGATGGAAAATTTCCCTACTTTGATGAGAGAAAAAGTCACACAAATCCAGGAAACAGAGATAATCCCAATCATGAGGAACCCAAAGAGGCCCACTTCAAGACAAATCATAATTAAAATGGCAAAGTTCCAACACAAAGAGAGGATCTTAAAGGAAGCAAGGGAGAAAAAGGAAGTAACATACAAGGGAGCCCCAATAAGGTTAGCAACTGACTTCTCAATGGGAACGCTCCATGCCAGAAGAGAATGGCAAAAAATATTCCAAGTGAGGAGAAACAGAGGCCTGCAACCAAGACTGCTTTACCCAGCAAGGCTCTCAATCAAGATAGAAGGCCAAATAAAGAGTTTCCCAGACAAAAGAAGTCTAAAAGAATACACTTCCACCAAACCAGCTCTGCAAGAGATGCTAAAGGGACTGCTTTAAGGAAAGGAAGGAAAAGAGAAAGACAGAGGAACACAGGTAGGAATAAAGGCAATGAATAACTACCTATTGATAATAACTTTAAACGTAAATGGATTAAATGCTCCAATCAAAAGACATAGAATAGCTGAATGGATAAGAAAACATGACCCACACATATGCTGCCTACAAGAGACCCATCTCGGGACAAAAGACCTACACAGATTGAAAGTAAAGGGCTGGAAACAAATTTTTCAAGCAAACGGACAGGAAAAAAAAGCAGGGGTACCAATACTCATATCAGACAAAATAGACTTCAAAAGAAGGGCCATAAAGAGAGACCCAGAAGCTCACTTCATAATACTCAAAAGAAGAATCCACCAAGAAGACATAAATATTGTAAATATATATGCACCCAAATACATAAAGTCTTGGAGACTTCAAGAAAGATATCGACAGCAACACAATTATAGTAAGGAACTTTAACTCCCTACTGTCAAAAATGGACAGGTCTTCCAAACAAAATATCAACAAGGATATTGTGTCACTTAACAATACCCTAGAGGAAATGGACTTAACTGATATATATAGAGCTTTTTATCCCCAAGAAGCAAAATACACATTCTTTTCAAGTGTACATGGAACTTTTTCAAAGATAGACCACATGATAGGACACAAAGCAAGCCTCAACAAATTCAAGAAAATTGAAATCATATCAAGCATTTTCTCTGACCACAAGGGACTGAAACTAGAAACCAACCCCAAAGGAAAAAACCCAAAACACTCAAAATCATGGAGACTGAATAGCATGCTATTAAACAATGAATGGGTAAGGAACGAGATTAGGGAAGAAATCAAAAACTTTCTGGAAACAAATGAAAATGAACTCACAACAACCCAAAACCTATGGGACACAGCAAAGGCAGTCCTGAGAGGGAAGTTCATAGCAATACAGGCCTACCTTAGAAAGATAGAAACATTTCAAACAAACAACATAACCCTACGCCTACAAGAACTGGAGGAACAACAACAAAGACAGCCCAGAGCAAGCAGAAGGAAGGAAATAACCAAGATCAGAGCAGAGTTAAATGACATAGAGACTAAAAGCACAATTCTAAGGATCAATGAATTCAGGAGCCGGTTCTTTGAAAAGATAAACAAAATCGACAAGCCTTTAAGTAGGCTCATCAAGAAAAAAAGAGAGAGGACCAAATAAACACAATTAGAAATGAAAGAGGAGAGATTACAACTGATACCACAGAAATACAAAGGATTGTAAGAAATTACTATGAAGAACTGTATGCCAAGAAATATGAACACCTAGGTGAAATGGACACATTTCTAGAAAAATATAATATTCCAAAACTGAATGAAGACAAGCAGAAAACCTGAACAGACCAATAACAGCAGAGGAAATTGAAGCAGTCATCAAAAAACTCCCAACACACAAAAGCCCTGGACCAGATGGTTTCACAGGAGAATTCTACAAAGCATTCAAGGAAGAGCTAACCCCTATCCTTCACAGACTATTCGAAAAAATCCAAACTGATGGAAGACTCCCAAACTCTTTTTATGAAGCCAGCATCATCCTAATCCCAAAAGCAGATAAAGACACAACGAAGAAAGAAAACTTCAGGCCAATATCCCTGATGAACATAGACGCTAAAATTCTCAACAAAATATTGGCAAACCGCATCCAGCAATACATTAAAAAGATCATCCACCATGACCAAGTGGGATTCATCCCAGGGATGCAAGGATGGTAGAATATTCACAAATCAATAAACATAATACATCACATCAACAACACCAAAGACAAAAATCACATGATCATATCAATAGATGCGGAAAAAGCATTTGATAAGGTACAGCACCCATTTCTCATAAAAACACTCAGCAAAGTGGGACTAGAGGGAGCATTCCTCAACATAATAAAGGCCATATATGAGAGACCTACAGCCAACATCATACTCAATGGACAAAAACTTACAGCTTTCCCGCTAAGATCAGGAACAAGACAAGGATGCCCTCTCTCACCACTCCTATTCAACATAGTATGGAAGTCCTAGCCACAGCAATCAGACAAGAAAAAGAAATAGAAGGCATCCAAATTGGAAAGGAGGAAATGAAACTGTCACTGTTTGCAGATGACATGATAGTGTACATGGAAAATCCTATAGACTCCACCAAAAAACTACTTGACCTAATAAATGAATTTGGCAAAACAGCTGGATACAAAGTCAATACCCAGAAATCAAAGGCATTCCTGTACACCAACAATGAAACTGCAGAAACAGAAATCAGGAAAAAAATCCCATTTGATATAGCAACAAGAAATATCAAGTCCCTAGGAATACACCTAACCAAGGAGGTAAAAGACCTATACTCGGAAAACTACACAACATTGAAGAAAGAAATTAAGGAAGACACAAAGAAATGGAAGCATGCACCATGCTTATCGATTGGAAGAATTAACATCATCAAAATGGCCATACTACCCAAAGCAATTAGAGATTCAATGCAATCCCTATTAGAGTACCCATGACATATTTCACAGATATAGAACAAACATTGCAGAAATTCATATGGAACCATAAACGATCCCAAATAGCTGCAGCAATTTTGAGAAAGAAGAACAAAGCAGGAGGGATCACAATACCTGATATCAAACTCTATTCCAAGGCCACTGTAAGCAAAACAGCCTGGTACTGGCATAGAAACAGGCACATAGACTAATGGAAGAGAACAGAGAGCCCAGAAATGAACTCAAGTTTTTACAGTCAATTAATATTTGACAAAGGAGGCAGGAGCATAAAATGGAGCAGAAACAGCCTCTTCAGCAGATGCTGTTGGGAGATCTGGACAGCTACGTGCAAAAAAATGAACCTCGATCACCACCTTACGCCATACACAAAAATAAACTCAAGATGGATAAAAGACTTAAATATAAGTTGTAACACCATAAAAGTGTTCGAGGAAAACATTGGCAGGAAAATCTCAGACATTCCACGCAGCAACATCCTCACAGACATGTCCCCTAAAGCAAGGGATATAAAGGGAAGAATAAACAAATGGGACCTCATCAAAATAAAAAGTTTCTGCAAGGCTAAAGAAAACAGCACTAAATTACAAAGAGAACCCACAGTATGGGAAAACATATTTGCCAATGATACCTCAGACAAGGGCCTGATCTCCAAAATATATAAAGAACTCACACGACTGCACTCCAGGAAGACAAACAACCCAATTAAAAAATGGGCAAAGGACTTGAACAGACACTTCTCCAAGGAAGACATACAGAGGGCCCAGGGACATATGAAAAGATGCTCAGCATCACTAGCCATCAGAGAGATGCAAATTAAAACCACAATGAGGTACCATCTCACACCAGTCAGAATGGCCAATAGAAACAAATCCACAAACAAATGTTGGAGAGGATGCGGAGAAAAGGGAACCCTAGTGCACTGTTGGTGGGAATGCAGACTGGTGCAACCACTATCGAAAACAGTATGGAATTTCCTCAGAAAACTAGAAATGGATCTGCCCTTTGACCCAGCAATTCCGCTGCTGGGATTATACCCTAAGAACCCTGAAACACCCATCCAAAAGAACCTATGTACCCCAATGTTCATAGCAGCACAATTTACAATAGCCAAGTACTAGAAGCAACCGAAGTGCCCATCAGCAAACAAGTGGATCCAAAAACTATGGTATATTTACACAATGGGATTCTACGCAGCAGAGAGAAAGAAGGAGCTTATACCCTTTGCAACAGCATGGATGGAGCTGGAGAGCATTATGCTAAGTGAAATAAGCCAGGCAGTGAGGGACAAATACCATATGATCTCACCCTTAAGTGGAACATAATCAATAGAAGAAAAAAGCAAACAAAATACAACCAGAGATATTGAGGTTGGGAACAGTCTAGCAGTGGCCAGGGGGGAGTGGGGTGGGGACAGTGGGAAGAAGGGATTACAGGAACTATTATAGAGGACACATGGACAAAATCAGGGCGGATGGTGGGAGTGGGGGAGGGAGGTGGGTTCAGCTGGGGTGGGGGGGAGGGAAGGGGAGAAAAGGCATACAACTGTATTCGAATAACAATAAAAATTAAAAAAAAAGAAAAAAAGAAAAATTTAGGAGTTAAGGTCAATGAAAATTACTTTTGTGGACCCTGATAACTATTTAAAGAAGATGATCACTAAAAAGGGCTCATTGTGACTAACAAAGCTCAAAATTTAAAAAAAAAAAACCCACAAAAGAAACCCCCAAACAAACAAAATTCCCCAAAACAGAGCCTAGCAGCCATTTCTATAAAAGGGGCCTGTCATGAAAACTGTATCTAAGGGAGAACCCTGAACTAAGCTAGCTGCCTGCCTCCCGCACAGAACTGCATGCTGGCACTATATTTCTGCCATCTGAACCAGCCTTTCCCTATCCAATTGCTATATCCAAACCAGATTCTTCCTGACCAAAGTGGCTCCATTCTGACCAATCAGGACAGTGTCTTTGGGACCAATCAAATTGCAAGGATTTGAAGACCTCATTTGCATGGTCCATCAATCAGGGACCAGGAGCAGGGACTTCTATTTGTATAAGTTAGCTCCCCCCTGGCTCTGACATCACATTTTCCCTCCCCACTAAACTATGCTGGAGCTGACTGGGGCTGAAACACTAAAGATGTGTCACTGGAACAGAGCAGACTAGCACAGGCCAGAGCCGACTAGCATAGAATGGAACAGATCAGTGCAGAGTGGAAAGGTGTCCAATGCAGGGCAAATAAGCTCAACAAATGGCAGAGCTGTCTAGCTTGAGAGGGAATTGGCCCCAGGGCTGCCCAACCCTAACATCCGTGCAGCCATGCTGTATCACAGTTGAGCTATTTTGCATTGAATAGTTTCCTTCTTCACCATCCCAAATTAAGGATTCCTTTTGGCATTGAATTGGTACCAGTGATCATCGGTTGACATTTTAAACATGTAAATGGCAAGTGTTTCAATGGCAAGAAGTCAAGGAAATAAGCTGCCACAGGGTAGGGTAGAAAAGCTCCACACTACCAGCCTGGAGAGTCAGTGGAAGCTTCCTATTGAGGTGACAGCTCCATGTCAGCAAAACAAAATAGGACAAGAGGCAAAGCACAGGCAAAAGTGGGGGACAGGCAGAAGCAGACTCCAAACCATCCCTATTAGGCCAGCTTTGGACTTGAGTTTCCCCACCACTCCTGCTACCTCCCCAGTCTAGCACTTCCCTCCCTGCCTCCAAACTGCCTACCTCAAAGCCCTGGGTAAGGGACAACTGTTAAGTTCCACACCAAGTCTCTGCCCTGTCAGCTCAGCTACAGGTCTCTGTGTTTGAACGACTCATGATCTGCAAACATTCTGGTAACGTGTGAACCAATGGACCAATGGCCAAGATTAGTCATTTAGGCGATGGGTGACCTGCCATATGAAGCTGATGAGTAGCCCTCCTCTTAGTGTCTTTAGGATCTTTCACCTTCCTCTGCCTGGCTCCTCAGTTTTGGCCGAAACTCCACTGCCTTTAGGCAGCCTTCGAAGACTGCTTGCAGTTCCCAAGCCTCCTGCACCAATTCCTGTCATTGTCCTCATCATCCCCATCCCTGCTCTCGTCCTCACCACTGCTGATATGTAGTGAGCACTTGCTATATTCCAGGCAGTGTTCTAGCAAGCACACATGTATCCACCTACTTAGTCTTCACAAACCCCTAAGAGGTAGGTCCTATTGTGACCCACACTGTGCAGGGGATCAAACTGGTGCCCAAGGCCACCAGGCCCAGCAGTGGTAGAACCAGGGTGCAATCCCTGGAGGCCTGGCTGCAGACCCTGCCCTGGAAGCTATCCCTAACAGATATGCAATAGTTGATGCTGCCCTGCTTGCCCAGCCCATAGGGTCCTCCTGAGCAAATGGTCCCATTGACTCTTTTTGTCCTCCTCCCCAAAAGAAGGCATAATATACTGATGATGCAAATAACTGCTGCGTGAACCTGTGATTCAGGGTGAGCTAAAGAACTACTGTACAACACAGCAGTTACAAGCAGGTTTGGGATTTAGACTTTCTGGGTTCAAATCCTATATGTTACCTATGTGGCCCTAGGCAAGGGATTTCACCTCCATGCTTCATTAAATGGACAATGTACCTACCTCCCTAGGCAGTCTGAGGATTATAGTGGCATAATCCATGTAAAATATTAGTGTGGCATTGTAAAAAATAGAAATTCTTCAATAAAGATTACTGATTAACACTATTGCCATTACTATTTCATCATCAGTAGAATGGTGATGAGCATCCCACCTTTATGTGGATTACTGTGACAATGACTTTAATAAATGTGAGATGCTCAGCCAAGGCCTGGCACAAAGAAAGGACTCAAAGGAGTGGTATAAAAAAGGACCTTTTGATGGCTTCCTTGAAGGCCATAGACAAGAGTTGTAAACTTTTCTATAAAAGGCCAGGTGGTAAAGATTTTAAGCTCTGCAGGCCATACAGTCTCTGTTGCAACTTCTCAACTTGGCCACTGCAGCACAGAAGCAGCCACAGAATAGGAAGTTCTATTTACAGGAATAGTCTGCTGGTTGCCATGTGCTGCCCCGTGCCATGCACTGTGGGTTGGGTCACTGTGAGCTGAACCACTCAGAACAGAAATAGCAACCCTGTGATGTAACAGCCAGACACACCTGGCCAGATCAAAAGGCGGAGCACCGAGAGTGCAGACCCACTTGGGAGTATTCACTCAGAAGTCTTTCTAAGCACCTGCTCTGTTCTGGGCACAAGAGGCAGAATAAGGCACAGTCCCTGCAGCTGAGGGGCCAGTGGCCCATGAGGGGAGGCAGTACTGGAAATGGACATGATGAGGACATTCAATTCAGTCTCCTCACCTGTAACCTGGACATAGAATACTACCACATGTTGTGAAGCGGACGAGAACAATGCTCAGAAGTCCTGTTCAGGGCCAGACTGATTGTTATTCTCACTTGTCTCCTAGGAAGCAGAAGGACAAGCCAATCCACTTGAGATGACTTTCAGAAGCTTAAGAGCATAAGCTTTGTGCAAAGTCTATTTGGGGTAGAATGGGTAACTTACAGGCCAATGTGAGTCATGTTATATCACAAATAATAATCAGCCCATGAATATCCATAATCCCCAAGATAATTCTCCCAATCTCATAGCAGTAATAAAGCCGTCCTCCCTCACAGAGGCATGAATATTTACCATCCCCTGGCTTTACTGGTTTCGATCTCAGTTCAATTTTGCAAATTAAAATAAGGGCTATGTGGATAGAGAGATTATAGAAGAGCCTCCTGAAACCTGTTGTCCCTAGTCAGGGAGCCAACTAGGTTAAGCTGGTCCTTCCCCCTGGCCTAATACTTCTGCCTTGAGGGTCAGAAGCAAGAAAACAGAATGCAGGAAGAGGGTCGGGGCATGGGTCAGGACTTTGAAAAGCTCACAGAGCAGAAATAAAATGGCATTAAAATGGAAACATTTTAGAGGTGGGAAAACTGTGAAAATATCCAAGATTTTTCTCCCCCTCATGGCTGGGAACAATTTCTGAATAACCAAAAAAGTGGGTACTTTAAAACTTGACATACCTGGATTCAAAGCCTGTCCAGGCCTTGAACCTGGGGCATGCCATTTCACCTCTCCGGGTCTCAGCTTCATCTGTAAACAGGGGATAAATACTGCTGATATGAGAATCAAGGAGATGCTATATATACCAGGTACCTGGCCCAGAACACTTACTCCGTGTGGCAACACAATGACCATCTCTCACACATCTGCTGACTGTTGGTGTATGTATTATGCAGGAAGGGACATGGAATTTGGTCATGGACCAAAATGGCAGAGGCCGTGATGCTAGCCAATGAGGAGGCTTTGACTTATGGATTGAGAGCAGCCCTTACCCAGGGAAATCCTGGTGTGGTATCCAACCAGCAGCCTGGCAGCACTCTAAGTGGACTTACTAAATGCCTGGTGTGAGGCTGAGAAGGATTCCAATATTTCTAACTGGGTCTTGCTTGTAGAAGGGAGCAAAAACCTAGCATCCTGTGCACTTCGCTCTCCTGGGTGTGAGGGGCAAGGGGAAAAGAAAATCAAGTGGCAGAGCAGGGATGGAGGTGTTATGACAGGCAGCTCAGGAAAACTGTTGGCCTTCTGCAAACTCAGAACACCTGTCTGCACACCACAAGACCTGGTTCCCTAGAAACCAAAAGCCAGAGATACAAAGAATCACTTAATCTGTCTCAGCTAACCTCAGGGCTCTAAAAAAACAAGGAAAAAAATCAGTGAGAAATTTAATCCAATGAACCTTTGCAAGTACAGCACTATAACTTTATGAGCACCTACGATGTTGCAGGCATCAGACGAGGCCCTTTCTAAGAATGCTCTAGACCCCCAACAGTCTGTGGGAAAGGATTCCCAGGCAGACTACACAGCTCAGGAGCCTGAGGCTCCCAGACTCATGCAGCTAGTCATAGAACCACAAAGTGCTGAGGCCAGGATGGGCACACCTGGCCAGGGGGCCTCCTGTGCATGGACCTTGGTGCATGTACTATATGCCAGGTTTAAGGACACAATGATGAATCAAACATAACTTCCCCAACCACCGGGAGCTTCCAGCCACCCACCAACATGCTCTTATGCACCATGTGGCAATGGTTGGCCCAGGGTGGCAAGGAGGGCAGGGGAGGCTTGAGGAAGGGACCTAGTTACCACTTAGCAGGATACTTGGGACAGCAATCCAGAGGGGTGGTGACATTTGTGCTGGGCCATGAGGATGAGAAGGCAGCTCAGGCAGAAGAGGAATAAAGGCCCACATGCCTAGAAAGGACACAAAAAGGATGTACCCAGGTCAGGAGATAGTGAGAACACAGAATGTGAGTATGAATGGCTGCAGGTGAGGCTGGAGCTGGCTGTTCTCAATGCCTGAGTCAGGCCAAGGAGCTGCAGCTTCTTCCTCCTGGCAGGAGAACACCACAAGACACCATGGTACACAGGTGAGGGGTAAGGAAAGGTAAAAGTCAGAAAGACCCCCTTCCCCCACAATGGTAGGCCATGTGAGAAAAAGGCTGATGGGGAAAAAGATTGAAGGCAAGCAAAGCAGAGAGGAGAAGCTGGAACAGGCAGATGGGATACCAGCTCCA
This sequence comes from Desmodus rotundus, assembly GCF_022682495.2. Lineage (NCBI taxonomy): Eukaryota > Metazoa > Chordata > Mammalia > Chiroptera > Phyllostomidae > Desmodus > Desmodus rotundus. The sequence continues at coordinate 57,804,050 of NC_071396.1, forward strand.
GAGATTAGGCCTTTATCTTGTTCAAGAGGACAACCAGAGTGCCTGTGATGTGTCTGGCACACAACAGGCACCAAATAAATGTTTGTTGAGTGAATAAAAGAGCAGAATGGGAGTCTGAACTCAGAAAAGCATGGATGAGAAAATGCAAGGCCACAGTCTGGGGAATGAGACAACATTTGGATAACAGCATGTCTGGATGAATAAGAAGCACTGGTTCTTGGGCCTGGGAACAGGCAGCTGGAAACAACTGCTAGCCTGGTCCTTGTCACCTAAGCCAGCAGCACACATCATATCTGCAGGGTTCACACTGTACTGGTGAGGCCTGAGACCAAAGGGTTACTTGCTGCACTCAGAAAACCTTAACCCCCAGCCTGACTAAATGTCTTCTATTTTTCTTTCTTCTTTCTTTAAGACCCCAGATGTGTTCTTGCACATCAAAAGAGAGCAACTTAGAAAGTTAAACTAAATCAAGGGCTTTTGTTCTGAGGCATCGTTGCTGAACTAATTATTCCTGTATGTTGTTTAATGAAATAGTGGTGCCATATATTAAACTGGTTAACAGGATGAGCACATGAGTTACAAGGAAGGTCGGGGCTGGGATTATAAATTTAACTTTTTCTTAAGAGATGAAAGAAACCACTCAACTCCCTGCTGTCGTATGTCATGGAAGGGGAAAATGATGGCACTCAGCAGCACTGAAGGAGGGTTGTGCCCTGGTTCATGGATGCTGGCTGCACTGAGCTGGGAGGTAGGTGGAGGGCAGAGGGCCCCAGCTTTCTGGCTCCCAGCCCTGGTTCTTCTGCACCCAAGCTTCAGTCATGCTCCGGGCTTGCTTCTCATCTCCTGTGTCCTCTCAGTCCCCTCAATCTAGGCCCACATGACACTGCACACAGGCAAACCCAGCCAAGCTGAGAACCATCCAGAAAGAAAAGTCAGAAGTAGCCTAAAACGCTGCATACAAGGAGATGTGTGCAGTACCCTTCCCCACAACCAGAAACACAAGGAACAATCCTCACATCAATCATGAGGGATGGAGAAATACTGTGGTACCTCCCTTCTGTGGATCAGAACAAAATATATGAAGATGAGTGATGTATAAAGATTCCACTACACATTAAGCAAAAAAACTAACATAACCAACAGTGTATATTAGAGAAGCCTGTTTTGATTTTTATTAAGTATGGATATGAGTGTGTATATGTATATATGTATGCTGCAGATAGTGCAGTCTAAAAAGAGGACTTCCAGTCAAGATGGAGGCGTAGGTAGACACACTTAGTCTCCTTGTACAACCTTATAAGAAGGATCACAAGTAACCTCAAAACAAAACAAAACAAAAAACCCCAGAAGTGCCAGAAAATTGAACTGTATAGAAGTCCAACAACCAAGTATTTAAAAAGCCATATTCATCCAGGCAGGTAGGAGGGGCAGAGATAGGAAGCCAGGGTGGAGAGGATATAGTGTGGTGGCGGCAAGGCAGCAGTGGTGGCCAGTGGAATGGGCGGTCCCACATTCACATGTGGTGGATAAAAATAGGGAAAGGATACTTGGGGAGCGAGCCATCTCAGCCCCAGGCCATACTGCACAGCCCAGGGATCCAGGGCTGGGAAAATGAAGTCTCGTAACTTCTGGCTTTAAAAACCAGTGTGGGTTGGGGCACCAGAAGAAAGTGCAGGTCGCTCAGGAGAGTCCGTTTAAAGGGCCAGCACAGTCCTAGAATTTACGCAAACCCACTTACTCTGGAAATTAACACCAGGGCAACTGCTAGAGGGGTGCCAGTCTCATATGAGAAGTGGGTGAAGTGACTAGAAGCAAGGGAAGGGCAAGGAATCCTCCAGCAGCCAGACAGCAGCACTGTCCCCTCTGTGACACCTCCCCCACATAAGAAGCCACAAAGCGGTGAAGCAGGTTGCTCTGCCCTGGTGAATACCTAAGGTTCCATCTCATATAACTTAACAGGTGCACAAAGACAGGGAGTCAAAACAGCTATACCTAATACACCGAAACAAACACAGGGAGGCTGCCAAATTGAGGAGACAAAGAAATATGGCCCAAATGAAAGAACAGAACAAAACCCCCCAAAAAGAATTAAGCAAAACAGAGATAGCCAACCTATCAGATTCAGAGTTAAAAACACTGGTGATAAGGATGCTCTGAGAACTCAGTGAGTATGGCAAAAGCACAAGGGAAGAAATAAAGGTTATACTAAGTGAAATAAAGAAAAATCCATAGGGAACCAACAGTGTATGGAAGGAAGAGAGTGTTCAAATCAATGATTTGGAACATAAGGAAGAAATAATAGTCAACCATAACAGAATGAAGAAACAACAATTCAAAAAAATGAGGAGAAAATAAGAAGATTCTGGGACATGTCCAAAAGTGCCAACATCCAAATCATGGGGATGCCAGAGGGAGAAAAGGAAGAGCAAGAAATTGAAAAATTATTTGAAAAAATAATGAAAGAAAACTTTACTAATTTGGCAGAGGAAACAGACATACAAATCCAGGAAGCACAGAGAGTCCCAAACAAGTTGGACCCAAACAGGAAAACACCAAGACACAGTAATTAAAATGCCAAAGGTTAAAGATAAAGAAAGAATCTTAAAAGCAGCAAGGGAAAAGTGGACAGTACCTACAAAGGAGTTCCCATAAGACTATCAGCTGATTTCTCAAAAGAAACTTAGCAGGCTAGAAGGGACTGGCAAGAAATATTCAAAGTGATGGAAAGCAAGGACCTACAACCAAGATTTCTCTAATCAGCAAAGTTATCATTTAGAATGAAAAGTCAGATAAAGTGCTTCCTAGAGAAGGTAAAGCTAAAGGAGTCCATCATTAACAAGTCCTTATTATACAAAATGCTAAAGGGACTTATTTAAGAAAAAGTAGAAGATCAAAACTATGAACAATAAAATGACAACAAACTTACAACTATCAACAACTGACTCTAAAAAACAAAAACAAACTAAGCAAACTAGAACAGGAACAGAATCACAGATATGGAGATCATTTGGAGGGTTATTAGTGGGGAGATGGCAAGGAGAAAATTGGGAAAAAGTTACAGGGATTAAGAAGCATAATTGGGAGAGAACCAAGATGGAGGCGTAGGTAGACACACTGTGCCTCCTTGCACAACCAGAACTGACAGAAAATTGAATGGCAAGGAAGTCTGACACCAAGGAGATAAAAAATGAACATTCATCCAGACCGGTAGGAGGGGCGGAGACAGGCACCAGGGCGGTGAGGACTCACGTGGCCATGGCGGGACCAAGACTGGCGGAGTGTGGGACGAACAGGGCAGGCAGTCTGACCACTAGCAGACCCTATGGCCCTACATTTGCGCACAAATAAACTGAGAGGGCTGGACTCAGAGTGGTGGAGCACAGGGCAGGCAGAGCTGCGGGTAGCACCCCGCGGCCCCACATTTGCGCAGATAAACCGGACTAACGGCGGGGAGCGAAGCAGACTGTGCAACCCAGGGCTCCAGTGTGGGGAAATAAAGCCTCAAACCTCTGATTGAAAACGCCCGTGGGGGTTGGGGCGGCAGCAGGAGAGACTCCCAGCCTCACAGGAGAGGTCGTTGGAGAGACCCACAGGGGCATAGAGTGTGCACAAGCCCACTCACTCGGGAACCAGCACCAGAGGGGCCCAATTTGATTATGGGTAGCACAGGGAGTGACTGAAATCCAGTTGAGAATGGAGCAAGCGCCATTGCTCCCTCTCAGCCCCTCCCCCATGTACAGCATCACAACAAAGCGACCAGCGTTACCCTGCCCCAGGGAACACCTAAAGCTCCACCCCTTTAAGTAACAGGCGGGCCAAGACAAAAAGAAAAAAAAAAAAAAGGCCCAAATGACAGAACATTTCAAAGCTCCAGAAATAATTCAACTAAGCAGCGAACAGATAACCAACCTATCAGATGCACAGTTCAAAACACTGGTAATAAGGACGCTCACAGAATTGGTTGAATTTGGTCGAAAACTAGATGAAAAAATGAAGCCTATGCTAAGAGAAACAAAGGAAAATGTACAGGGAACCAATAGTGATGTGAAGGAAACTGGGACTCAAATCAATGGTGTGGACCACAAGGAAGAAAGAAACATCCAACCAGAAAAGAATGAAGAAACAAGAATTTGGAAAAATGAGGAGAGGCTTAGGAACCTCCAGGACAGCTTGAAACGTTCCAACATCCAAATTATAGGGGTACCAGAAGGAGAAGAGGAAGAACAAAAAATTGAAAACTTATTTGAACAAATAATGAAGGAGAACTTCCCTAATCTGGCAAAGGAAATAGACTTCCAGGAAGTCCAGGAAGCTTAGAGAGTCCCAAAGAAGCTGGACTCAAGGAGGAACACACCAAGGCACATCATCATTACATTACCCAAGATGAAACAGAAGGAGAGAATCTTAGATGCAGCAAGAGAAAAGAACACAGTTACCTGCAAAGGGGTTCCCATAAGACTGTCAGCTGATTTCTCAAAAGAGACCTTACAGGCAAGAAGGGGCTGGGAAGAAGTATTCAAAGTCATGAAAGGCAAGGACCTACACCCAAGATTTCTCTATCCAGCAAAGCTATCATTTAGAATGGAAGGGCAGATAAAGTGCTTCTCAGATAAGGTCAAGTTAAAGAAGTTCATCATCACCAAGCCCTTATTATAGGAAATGTTAAAGGGATTTATCTAAGAAAAAGAAGATAAAAAATATGAACAGTAAAAATGACAGCAAACTCACGGTTGTTAACAACCATACCTAAAACAAAAACTAAAGCAAACTAAGCAAACAACTAGAACAGGAACAGAACCACAGAAATGGGGATCACATGGAGGGTTATCAATAGGGGAGCAGGAGGGAGAGAGATGGGGGAAAGGTACAGAGAATAAGTAGCATAAATGATAGGTGGAAAATAGACAGGGGGAGGGTAAGAATAGTGTAGGAAATGTAGAAGCCAAAGAACTTATAAGTATGACCCATGGACATGAACTATAGGGGGGGGAATGTGGGAGGGAGGTGGTGGGCAGGATGGAGTGGAGTGAGGTGGGGGAATGGGACAACTGTAATAGCATAATCAATAAATATATTTTTTAAAAAAGAAGCATAATTGGTAGGTACAAAACAGATAGGCGGATGTTAAGCATAGAATAGGAAATGGAGAAGCCAGAGAACTTATATGCACAACCCATGGACATGAACTAAGGAGGGGAATTGCTAGAGGGAAGGGGGGTATTGGGCGGAAGGGGGCAAAGGGGGAAAACTGGGACAACTGTAATTATCATAATACAATTACAATAATTATTAAATTAAACAATAAAAGTCTGAAAAGACATGTAGCATGCTCTTAACATTGGTCCTTTCTGGAGAGAAGGATTTTAGGGAACCTTAACCTTCAACTTTAGGTGACAGTGTATTAATTTTTCACAGCAAGCATGTATTTCTATAATAATTGAATAAAGCAATAAAATAAATATAATTCTTCAAAAAATAAATATACAAACAAGCAGCAGTACCCCTGTGCCAGAGACAAGAACTAAGAGGGTGATCAAAAAGAACTCTTCTGGCATGTATGAAGAGTCATAATAAAAATGCATTTTATGCCCTGGCTGGTGTAGCTCAGTGTATTGAGCACGGGCTGTGAACCAAAGGGTCACCAGTTCTATTCCCAGTCAGGGCACATGCCTGGGTTGCAGGCCAGGTCCCCAGTAGGGGCCATGTAAGAAGCAACCACACATTTATGTTTCTCTTCCTCTCTTTCTCCCTCCCTTCCCCTCTCTCTAAAAAGAAATAAATAAAATCTTTTAAAAAATGTATTTTATGAATTATTTGCATAACTAAGATTAATTTAGAAGAATTTAAGAAAACATTTAACATAAAAATATTATGCATATGCTGTACACCTTAAATTTATACAGTGCTATATGTCAATTATATCTCAACAAAATTGAAAGAAAAAATAAAATAATTTACAAGAAATAAAATGACAACTAACCAAGAGTTTTCAAAGATATGAGGATGTCTTTGTGAAATATTGGTGCTAAAATGCATCTGAAACAGTGATATGACATTAAGTACAAATTAAATATAGTGATTTCCACTATGAAAAGATTTACCATATAATCATAGGCAGGTGAATTAAAGGAAATTCATATAAAAGTGACCACTAGAATTATGGTCAATTTTTCCCCTACACTTTCCTACATTTTCCCCATGAAGTGTGCAGTGCTGTTATAATTAGAAAAAAAAGATGTCACCACTAAGAAGAAGAAAAGACTCTGAAAAAGTATGTTCACATCAGGGCCCATAATCCCAGATTCCCTGGCAGTGGAGGAGAGGGTCGGGACCCAAAACTAGGGATGCTGGTTGGTTTAGAGTGACCCAGCAGGCCCCTGGCAAGTGTGCAGGCTTCTGGTAATGGGGCCTCACCCTCCATACCACCAACACTGCAGAGACCTTGGGCCAAGGAGGACTTCTGCCAAATGATTAACTGGCTACAACACATGGTACCAACAGCAGACTCTGGCTCTCTTCCCTCCTCCTGAGCCAAGGCATGCCTTCTGGATGAATGAACGCAGAGGGCTGCAACACAGCAGCCTGGTCCTGCTCCCTATGACTTACCAGCCCTGTGACCCTGAAATGGAGCAAGAGTCTTCATTTCCTGAATGTAAATGGGATGAAGATCCCTACCACCCACGACCATAGGTAAATCTAACTGCAACTATCAGTTCAAAGATCCTGGAACATCCTAGGTCAGGTAAAGCAGTCATTTGGCTTTGCTGTAGATAATAGCCATGATATATCTGACAGGCATGAAGATGTACTACATACTTGGCACTGTGCTAGTTAATTGTTCTACAGGCACGAATACATTAATCCTCATGCTAATGAGGTAGTTACTATTATGCCCATTTTACAGCTGAGAAAAATGAGTCTCAGAAGAGGGAAGTGTCTTACTCCAAGTTGCACAGCTAGGAAGTGGCAGCATTTTATCCAGAATCCACAATGTGCCAGGTACTGAATGTGGTCATCCTCAGCAATGCCATAATGAGGTGTGATATATAAACAAGAGGTCAAGATCAACAGGACCTCTGTGACTAGATGAAGCCCACACAGCCAAGAAATGGTAACCCTGAAATGTCATCCCATAGCTACACAAGTCGAAAGCTAATGTTCACCTCACACCAGGCCATCTTTCTAGAAGCTCTCTCTGCAGAGGGTTTTAGAATTCTCTACTTATACATAGTAGATCAGGAAAACTGTCTTCTGGCTATTCTTTTACAAAAAAGATTTAGCTAATTGATCAGGAGAGGAGGGGAGGGATGGGAAGAGAAATTTAAGAAGGCTTCTCTATCCCTGTCAGCCCAGAACCCTTGTTTGCCATGTCATGCAACCAGAAGGTGTTATTAGATGCAGCTCTGCTATTGTCTGTACCTCAAAAAGCAGGCTGGGACCTGAGGGAAGGCCTGCCACAAGGATGGTGGCCCACCTATCTCTCAACTGTTCCTCATTAGCTGGAACATTCCACTTTTTCAACAACCAAGGACACCTCTGTCCTTCCTTGAGGGTAAGGGTGGACCCTCTTCTCAACACTGGTGTTTTTCCTGGTGGATGTACATACCAAACAAAAGCTCCTCTCTTCCATCACAGTCTGGTGACACAAACGCACAGGAACCCTCCATCCATCCTCTATGAATGAAAGCAGCCAGTAGGTGGACAGGGCCAGAGTTCCAAAGAAAAGAGCCTGGCCTGAGAAGAGGCTCCAAACCCGGGAACTGGCACAGGTCCAGGCATACCAAGGCATCTGGGAGGACCCTGCCTCTCTAAGCACAAGATACCATGTAACTCAGGCACAGGGTTCACTCTTTTGTACTTTGTTTCCTTCATCTCAGAGTGAAAAGGATTAGAACAGCACCTACTTTACTTCACAGGGTAGTCTAGGATTAAATCAGAAAGAAAGACCATGAAGAAAATGCTTATCTCCTTATTTGCCATGTAGTGGGGTTCTTTCCCTTTTATTAAAGTTCTGTCTCAGAATCTTCCCAACACATGTCTGTTGACCACCACAACCAATCCATCAGAGGTGCAAGTGGGATAAAGCCTTTCTGAAGCCTGTTATGAATTCCCTGAGGGCAGAATGACATTGACAAGACCTCAGTGGGGACAAGAACTGTGCTAGTGCTGGGGGTTCCAAGATAGAGAGATTGGAGCCTTCACTTATGAAGCACAATCAAGCAGAAGAGAGATGGAGCTATGATGAGGACCTGGGCTGAGCTCCTGCCTTAGTACAAACATAGCCCCAGGAGGAGGGGATGTTCCAGTGTTCCAACTGAACTTTGAAGGATTTCTAAGAGTGTTTCAGATGGTCAGGGTTGGAAATGGCAGCCTATGCAAAACATGAAAAAAAACAAGTAACACTCTCCTCTCAGTACATCATATGATCAGTGCCTTCTCAGGACCACTCTGGCCCACATTCACAAAAGAAAGTACTATCAAAGCCCAGGGGAATGGGGAGCTGCTGGACCTAGGAACCAAACTAGCTCCGTGGGTTTGAAACTTCAGATAGGTGGACGTGCAGGAGAACAGGGCTGCCAACTGTGTCTCCTGAGGCTTCGGCTTGTGCCCTGAAGGTCATGGGACCACTGTAGGTTAGCTGCATTAGCTGGCAGTTTCCCTCCTTCTTTACAGGAGCCTAGTTTCCCGTCCTTTAACATTTCTCGCTCCTCTTCTGACTACCTTTCAGATTCTCTACTTTGCAGTAAAATGGCAGACCCAGAACTAGGCTTGGCATTACCAAAGAGGTGACCTTGAATGCACAGATGTCATGGAAGGAGAACTCCTTACATTTCCCACATATTAAACATTACCCCATGGGCCCACTTTTGAAAACTGCAGAAAGATCAAATTTCTATAAAAGGAACTACATTTTCAGTGAATGAAGGGACTAAGCAATTAAAGAAAATCTCATGGTTAATCCTTTTCTAAAACATATTACCATCCTTTCATGAGAATTGGTGGAATCCAAATTTTAATTTTTAAAATTTTCTTAGAGAGCTATATCCTGCATTATAATTAATCTTTGTCAACTTATTTTCCAGTTATATGTTTCCTTACCTAGATTCCTTTAAAAAAGTAAAATGGTTTTACTAAGTGGGCTTTTCCCCACAGAGTACTGATTTAACAGAAGGCCTCCCTACCAATGCCATGACAAGACACATGGACAGCCAAGGTCAAAGGGCACTTCTGAAGCCAGGAGCAGACCAAGGCCCCATGTGGATAGGTCAAGGCAACATACTGACTGTTTTCAAATGCTGAGTTGACAATTCAGGGGGTCTATACAAATTGTTCTTGTTTTCATTGAAAAGGAGTAGAACAAATGGAATAAAATGTAATGCAAAAGGAACCAGAAGTATGTTTGCTACTTTGTAAAAACTTCTATTTTTTCTGTCTGTATGTATACAGGATCATGATGTAAAAATCAATCTTTACTGTGGACTACAAGGAAAAACAGGTGTGAAAAGACAGTGCTATTGTGTGCTTACAAAGAAAACAGCAGTGTCCCTTGGCCCCTAGGCTCCAGTCCTGACTGCACACATGTGGTAGGGGAACAGGGGGCAGAGGTGACATGCTGAGAGACAGTCTACCAGCTCTGACCCTGTACAATGTTAGGGATTCTCAAGGAGTCTAACTACAAGGTTTAGGTGAGAGCCACAAGACCAAAGGAGTCAGGGGGAGTGGCAGCAGAACCCCTGGTGGGCCTCCAGGTCAGCCCTGTACCTCCAAACACAGGCAAGGCTTCAGCTAGAGAAGGCAGGAAATGGTTTCCCATGGCCCCTTCCTTATAAGGGAAAGAAGGAAAAACATAGGAAATCCTGCAACTTTCTCCTGGCTTTAATTAAATACACAACTCTAGTGAGCCCTAATTTCCTATCCTTGCCGAAAGGCTCATTGTACAACACACCACAGGAACATTTTCAACTGTGCCTCAGATGGTCTAAACACGCTGTGGCCGAAGGGCACTCAGGTGATAATGGTGACACCTGCTTCTCCTCCTGAGAAGCACAGATACTGCACTGCCTTTTGTTTTGTTATGACTTCATTAAGCTGTACAAGGTGTATGTGCTTGAAAAACAAGTGCTCCTTTGTGTTGCTTTTCAGTTTTCTTCTCTGAATGGGTCTCCTTTAAATGGGTCAATGATGTTAACACTACAAAAATATGGCATTTGAATAAGATCTCACAATGTGGCGTCCAGCATCTCAGCAGGCGAAGCCAGGGTAGGCCAGGAGAGTCAGTACAGGTGAATCAGACCCCACAGGAGGTGCCAAGTGACACTTGCAAAGCCCCTAGAAACATCTCTGCTCTCCTCAGTGGAAAGAGAGGGTTCCAGAAGCTCCACACCTGGAGGAGCAGGTGATGCTGTCTGGCTAGGAATAGCACTCTCAAGTGATTCTGATTTACACTTCACTCCTCAAGCAATCAGCTTTCTCTCTATTTTTTTCCAACTTCTGTCTGGGATCCTCAAATATGTGATATAAATCTTCACATCTAAAATCACAATTTATAGCCAGAAACAGTGGTCTTTTGGCAGCTAAAAATCCAGATTTGAATGTTGGTTCTGCCACTTACTAGTTACATGACCCTGGGCAAATTTTCTCTTTGAACCTCGGTTTCCCTATCTGAAAAATGGACAAGGTGCCTCTATGCCAGAACAGCTAAGGGTCTGCTCAGTGGGCATGTTTGTCATTTGTGTGGACCCAGCCAACTCTCAGCAAATGGCAGCCTGGGTGTTAACCCTGCTCCTCCAGGAAGGCCCTTAACTTCCTGCTTTGAGGCATTCTGTATCACCTAGCTCCACATCCTACCTTTAACTGACCAGCCTCAGGAGGGTTCCCTCATTCATGTCCCCATTGTTAGTCCCCTGGCCCATCTTCCTATAAGGACTCACAGCTCAGTGTTGCCAACACCCTGTCACACCATGGTGACCCTGAGTAAATCTATATCTCTGGGATATTTCTCACCCTTCCTGCACCCACCTGCACCTGGATGGACCCTGATCCTTGTAAAAAACTCACCCCCAACCAAACACATTCATCTTCCCTCAAAGGTCCTGGCCTTTGCCATTAATGATGATGGTTCCATAAAACCCCATCTGTGACCTCTCTTCAATTCTCTCCCACTCCCTCTTCACCCCTGCTCAGTGTTCCTTGGGTCCTAATGGCTCATTCTGGGCACTCCTGCACCCCCACTCCACCCCAGAATTCAGGTCTCTCCAAGCCTTGTGCCAGAACCATCCAACAATAAGTGGCAAACTGCTCCACCATCCTCCATGACCAATCCAGGCTCAATCCTCAGGGAATGTTTGTGGAGAAATTAATAAGTGAGCAAATAAATGTTCACTTCCATAGTCTTGCTCACAGACAATGGCAGTCCATCCAAATAAGATAATGTGTGCAAGCATCTAGTTGGTTCTCTGGCATACCTACTTGTCTTCAATCATTGCTGGTTGAAACAGGGAACTTTCTGGCTCAAAAGAACAGAACTGACATGAGGGGCAAAGTTTGGATTTTGAGAAGACTGGTTCTACAGGCTCTGACACCCAACTGCTACGCAATTTAGTGGCACTGGCTTTATTTTTTTTAAGCCTGAAACAAGGGGATAAGAATACCAGGCTTGTAAGATTCTTTGAGGATGAGTATGTAGAAATCCTAGTTCAACACATAGCACACAGTAGAAACTCAATAAAAGCTATGTCTTCTCCCAATTCATGCCCCTTCCCCCCAACACTAAGCCCAAAGTGAATGTGGTCCTTGAAGGACTGAAGTTAAGAGTCCTTTCCTCTTCTCAGATAGATGGCCAGGTTCTTCCAAGGCACAGCCAAGACTGAGGTTGGCATTGAGCCTCCTTCTCCTGAGCTAGTTCCAGGGCTTGCATGGCAGAGACTTGAGCTCCTTGTTGAGAGCTCCAATTTTCCAACTGTACTTATCTGTGCGTGAAGAACATGTTTGCAAATTGCTGTAAGTTTAAACTTCTTGGCCCATTCACCCATAGCCACACAACTCAACTGACAAGACAGACTACTGGTGAGCTCCTGGTACCACTGGAACTACACACTGGCTGAGTGTCACAATATAGGAACTGAAGAGAAATGCTGGTCTCACAAAGTGCCAACAAATAGCTATTCTTCCTTGTCATGCAGAGAACACAGCTGAAACCTTCTTCATCATTCCCCAAAATGGAACAAGATCAGTGTCTAACTCTGCAAACAGCATCATCCCTACTTTACAGAGAAAGATGTAAGAAACTCAGTGATGGCTATGTTCACGCAGCTGGAGGCAGTGAGGCCGGAGCTGAGTGCCAGATGCTCCGTGGGTTTGCCTAAATACACCCTACTGTCTGTCTTGCAAATAAAGCAGCTTGCTCAGTTCCTTGCCTAGTTCATCCAGCCAACATTAGCTGAAAGCCAACTGGAATCAGGCCCTGAAGGGACAAAGCGAACGTGGGTTATGCCTCACGACACTTTGTAAAGACCTTTTAGGCACCAAATGGGCTTGTGGGAGCCAGGCCCCCTGAGTTCCTCTCCTCACTGACAGCCTGAGACATAACTCGCCACAAGGAGAGGATCTAGGAAAATCTCCCCTCATCATCAATGAATCAAGCCCTTTCCTTCACATTTGGCACTGTGGCCTTGGCCCTCTGAACTGGCTGTCATTTTTCTCTAAGCCTCTGGCTCCATCTGCTGTCTCTATATGTCACCAGGACCTGAGAATGGAAACCGTGTAAAGAGGGTAACTATAAGCCTCCAAAAGGCTTGGGGAGAACTGGGGCAGGGACAAGAAAGGCCCTGTGTGTGGCCAGACCCCCCACACCCAGCAGCAAAGCTGCCCTCATCCTCAGAGGATGGGGCAGGGTAACGGGGACCTGTTTGCTTGACCCTTGAGCCCACTGCAGTCTGGTTTCAATTAAGGACAAAAATTAGTTTAGTTGCTAGTTACTAGGTTACCCTACTTGCCACAGCTCATCTGAAAAGCCAGAAGTCATTCCACACAGGGTGACCTGGGGTTTCATCCATGGTGCTATAGTGGCTATATAGGCTGAACAGAAAGAATTCGGATTTTAGTATTAGAAAACCCTGGATTGGGGATGAATCACAGCTCAAATACTGATCAATTGTGCAACCTTGGAAAAGTCGCCTTCCTGGGTCTTAATTTTTCTCCTCATCAAAGGAAACAAGAAATATCTGGAATGGATAGCATTATGTAAATTAAGTGAGATAATGTATGTAGAGTGAACAGCACAAACCTTGTCTTATTCAAACATTTTGTAGTTTAAAAACTACCCATTTTACAGATGAAAAAGTGAAGTTCATAGAGGTTTGTGAGACTTCAAAAATTCATTTTGATTTAAAAAAGCTACTATGTATTGTTAATAAGAATCACATCTAACATAAAAGGACTCACAAAAGCTAAAAGTAAAAAAAGATCAAGATTACTACACTAACAAATGAAAATCTAACAAGCCTAAATTCGAGGCTGAAAAAGTTAAATGAGTTTAAGGGGAAACTAATGATTAATGAAAGTCTTAATTTGAAATGAGGACATGAGCCATAAAAATTCACATATCAAAAAGCAATGTAACAAAATACATAAGGCATAAATTGCAGGCAAGGGAAAAAAAACAAGCAATTTTCAATTGTGAGAAAAGAAAAGATTAGCCCTGACCAGTGTGTCTCAGTTAGTTGGTCATAGTCCCATAAAACAAAAGGTTGCACGTATAATTCCCCGTCAGGGCACATGCCTGGGTTGTAGGTTCAGTCCCTATAGTTGGGGTGTGTATGAAAGGCAACAAATCAATGTTTCTCTCTCTCTTTCTCCCTCCCTTCCTCTCTCTTTCTCTCTAAAAAACAAAGGCTTAGTCATTGTGAAAGAAAGAAAAAAAATTACAGGATCTGAACAAAGTAAGTGATTAGCTTAAACTAAGATCTAAATATATGTGATATATAAGGGGGTTCTGTGTGTGTGTGTATTTATATCTCAAACTTTATATTCTGGTAACAGAGTAAGTCTTCTTTTCAAGAGCTCCTGGAACATTTATAAAATCATACATTAGACCATGAAGAAAAAACTCAATAAACTCCAAACAGTTGACATGACACAGACTACATTCTGCTCTACAGCACAATAAAAATTCTAAACGCATAACAAAACTAATAGGAAAAATGCCAACTTGGAAATAAAGATGATTTTCTCATTAAACAACTCAAGTCAAAGGAGGACTTAAAATGGAAATGGCAGAATATCTGAAAACTAATAGCAAAAAAAATAGTAGACTGCATCTAAAACAGAGCTTGGAGGACATTCACAACCTTACATACCTAAATAACTACAGAGGATCATTATATTTAGTTTCTAAGTCAGGAAGCTAGGAAAAGAACAAAATTAACCCAAGGACAGAAGTACAGAGCAAGGATAAAAGAACAAATCATTTAATTATCAAAGAAAATAGTAGAATTGACAGATAAATGCAAAAGCAAGTTTGTTAAAAATGGTAAAGCATACACATAAAAATTAGAAGTAAAAAAACAGGAAATGACTGCATAAAAATAAAAGATTTACTTGCAAAACTCAATGCAAATAAATTTGAAAATATAACTTAAATAGATAATTTCCTAGGAAAATGTGTTCTCAAAATTATCTCTATAAGATATGGAAATAAACAAGATGGCAATACAAAGGGAAAAAAGTTAAAGTTATCAAAGTGTTATCCCACAAAAACAAGTTCAGATGGTTTCAGAGACAAAATCCTTCAATATTCTAAGGACCAGATAACTATTTAAATTGTTCAAAAAGAATAAAGAGGGAAAGCATCCTGATACCCAAACTTGACACAATAAAAATAGTCAACAAGATATTTCAATTATGAATGTTAATGTAAACATGTTAATTAAAATACCTAAAAATAAAGTTCAGTGGTACAGTAAAGAATAATGTACTACAACTAACATTAACACATGCTGGAATGTAATACTAAAATATCTATTCATATAAAACAGGTTTAAAGTCAAAAACCATACATCACTCCAAAGAAAGCTATAAAGGATTTTTAACAGTAAAAGCAGTTTTGACTTTAAAAAATAGGAATAAATGAATATTCCCTTACTATGAAAAAAAGATATATAAGACCAAAAACTAGCATCTTTACATTAGCTACATTCTCATTAAAATTACAAACAAAAGGATGCCTCCATTGTTCTGGAACTACTAAGCAATGTAATAAAACAAGCGAAGGAAACTGGAGTTCTAAACATTGAAAAGGAAGTATGGAAATTATCACTATTTGCAAAGGATATCATTATGTACCTGGAACACTCAAGAGAATCAATTTTTAAAAATAAGAAAAATAATACTGAAGTCTGTTTCAGTAAAGCAGTGGGTTTCAGCATTAACATTAAAAAATCAATAGCTTTTCTACACAAAGACAAATTAAAAATTACAATAACACCAATGATACAGGATTAATATCCAAAATTTATAATGAACTTCTAAAACTTAACACCAAAAAACCCCAAACAATCCAATTAAAAATGGGCAAAGGATTTAAACAGACACTTCTCCAAAGAGGACATACAGATGGCTTGTAGACATATGAAAAGATGCTCATTGTCACTAATCATCAGAGAAATGCAAATTGAAACCACAATGAGGTATCACCTCACACCTGTCAGAATGGCCATCATCAATAAATCAACAAACAACAAGTGCTGGTGAGGATGTGGAGAATAGGGAATCCCCCTGGGGAAACTCAACCCCCCTTGCACTGTTGGTAAGAATGCAGATGGATGTAGCCACTATGGAAAGAAGTGTGGAGTTACCTCAAAAAATTTAAAATGGAACTGCTTTAGGACCTAGCAATTCCACTTCTGGGAATATATTAGAAGAAATTGAAACACTAATTAGAAAGAATATATGCACCCCTATGTTCATTGCTAAATCATTTATAGTAGCCAACTGTAGGGTAAGTGGAGGCAGTCTGGCTTCCTCACCCAAGTGTCTGGGTAGCTAAGGGAAGCAGTGTTCCAGTAGCCTTGGAGGGGCCTGATAAGTAGTGTTTTCATAGCCTTGAGATTGGGTTCAACAAACCATTCCCATAACATGAAGTGGCCTCGCATGTGCAGAATTATGTTATGTTATATAATGTTCTGGCATTTTTCCAGCTTTGTTCCCCTCTAGTACTTTACAAGTAGGGGTTCTCACTAGTTAGACACATGGCTTGCAGCATGCGTGGCTCTCCCACCCATGAATAAAGGTATGTCACGCATCCCCAGGGCTCTGTGCAGTTTCTTCCATCTCCTGGAAGCAAGAGTGGATCTGCCCGGACTTGATCAGCTGCAACACACCAAGATTTGGAAGCAGCCCAAGTGTCCATCAGTAGATGAGTGGATAAAAAAACTGTGGTACATTTACATGATGGAATACTACTCGTCCATAAAAAAGCAGGAAATCTTACCCTTTGCAACAGCGTGGACGGACCAGGAAAGCCTTAGGCTGAGTGAAATAAGCCAGTTAGAGAAAGACAAGTACCATATTATCTCACTCATATGTGGAATCTAATGAACAAAAAAAACTAACAAGTAAAATACAGGACAGACTCATAGATAGAGAGCAGGCTGACAGCTGTTGAGGGGAGCTGAGAGGCTAGGTATTAGACAGATTAAGCAAAAGAGAAAAAAAACCCTCATGGACACAGACGACAATGTGGTGATTGCCATGGATGTGGGGTATAGAGGAAGGTGAAGGAGGGTATGGGGGGATAAATGGTGATGGCAGGGAACTTGTCTTAGGGTGGTAAACATACAATACAGTATACAAATGATGTGTTGTGGAATTGTGCACCTGAAGCCTGTTTAATTTTGTTAACCAGTATTACCCCAATAAATTCAATAAAAAGGAAAAAAAATTACAATGAAAGAAAAAATGCTATTGATAATAAATAAGCAATCCTAAAGATGAAATGCCTAGGTAAAAAAGGGGAAAATGTACAGGATCCATTGGAAGAGAACTCAAAAATTCTAAGTAAATAGAAAGACATGTGGTAGGCAGTTAGACAGACATGAGCAGAGAAAGGACCAGGTACAGAAGGTCACCAGAGCAGAAAGTCCTGAGTACCTAGCAACGGGCAAGGCTGAGAAAACAAGGATCTCACCCCTCAGGGTAACCTCTCCTCCACTAGTATATCGCTGGTCAAGCAGTTTAAACCCCCTTCATATTGCTGGTCATGCAGTTTGAACCCTCCCCTGGCATGATGCTAGTTATGTGGGTTAGACCCCCTTAGAGGGGGAATGAACAAGGAGGCCCAGAATAGTCCTTAAGCATTAAGCTCCCAGGAAAATGAGGTTCTGACTCACATCAAATATATCTAAGGCCTCAGTTGTGTTTTAGCTCCAGGACCAGAAAAGCAGCAAAATCAGACAAGCAATACCACAGCTTCATGGACTAGTGACCCCCTGCCCTGGTGCTGACCAATCAGTAGAGAGCACAACCCTGAAAGGACATACCTGGAAAGCTGATGAATATTCTATTGAAATCCTCCCCTGGGAGCTCCCCTAAAATCTTCACCCTTAAAAGCCTTTAGGAGGGAGGACTCACTGCTCTACCTCTTGGGAACATGTCTGCACCTTTCCTGTCTCCCTTCTCTTCCCTCCAGGCACATCACCTTTACCCTTCTCTCTCCTAACCTCCACAAGGGCCCCTTCTTTTGCCTGTTTAACTTGTTTCCTGAGCCTATTTCCTCTATGACTCACTTCTACCTCTGTGCTTTATACTTTCATAGTTTTGAGTCTTGGCTCTGAATTCTTTCTTAGCCAAAACTCAAGTGCCAAGGTTGCTGAACTGAGTGAGGTCCAATTGCTGGTAACATTCTGGTGTTGTTTTTGACACTGCCAACAGACATACAGTTTTCTCAGGAAGACTAGAGATTATAAAGATGTAAATGCTCTTTGAGTTAATCTACATTCAACTTAATTCCAATTATAATATCAGCAATTACTCTTTGACAGTTGAAAAATGATATTAAAGTTCATCTGAAAAATAAAAATAGCTATGAAGATATTAAGAGTCCCATGCTCTACCGACCAAGCTAGCCGGGCGCCCTTCTATGAAGATATTAAGAAAAAACAAAAGGAGAAATGGTGGCAGGGGAAGGCAAAGACTAGCTTGCCAGCTAAAACTACATTATTATGGCGCTACAATAATCACAAAGAAAAGAAACAGTTTGGCATAGAAGGAAAAAAGTGAACAGATCAATGAAACAACAACAAGCTCAGAGATGAATTTAAATAATTGCTACCACAAGTTGACATTTCAAATCAGGGTCAAAGAAGTATCACCACCAAATGGTGCTGGTGCTACTGGCTAATTGGTGGGGAAAAGACAGTTAAACACCATCTTTCCACTTGTACCAAAATACAAAGATTAAGTGCAAATGAATGATAGAACAAAAAGACCAAAAAAAAAAATTCAGCAGGAAGAATGGGTGAATTTATAAGCTTGTAGGTTTTTCTAAGCAGGAAAGAAAACACAGACATCATGAAAGACTGACCAATTAGACTACATAAACACATAAAATATCTATATGGAAAAAAATAAGTAAACCAAGTCAAAAGATCAGTCAAGAGGTGGGACAGTAGTTATTTATAACACAACAGACATAGGGCTAATTTCCTCATTTTTACAGACTTTACACTAATTAATACAAAAAAGACAGCCCAGTATAAAAATGGGCAAAGGCTATAAACAGGTTATTTATTGACATTGAAACACAAATGGCCAATAAACATATGTAAGGATAACCTCATTCATAAATTAAAGAAACACAAATGGAGTAGCAAAGGAATACTACCTTGACAAGTCAGGTAAAAATTTAAATGATTGACAATAATTCATTAGGGCAGAAGAAGTCTGGAGACACAGGCACTCTCACACATTGCTATAGGAGTGTAAGTTGACACCACCTTCCTGAAGGGAAATTAGAAAATATTTATCAAAACTATGTTTATGTAGCCATCAACTGTAATTTTTTAAAAAGATAACTGTCCATCGACAGGACTGATTAAATACTGGTTAAATAAAAGATAGTACATTCTTAGAACACATATGAAATATTTAAAAGTGAGATAGATGGACTATCATGCTGATAAATATCTCTAAGATTACATTTCTTCTGAGTATAATTCTTAAAAATAATTTTACATATATATATAGCTAGGTAGAAGCAAAAAAGTTTCTGGGAAAAATTTAGAAAAATTGTTAACACTGGTTATAGTAGTAGGCCTGGGGTGGAATAAAGAGGCTTTCACCTTTCATCTTATAATGTTTATGCTGTTTAAAGTTTTTAACCATGTATGTAAAAGAAAAACCAAGGATTTTCTGAAGAATCAGATATTGAACCATTTTCTCTTCTTTTCTGCATTAAAAATAAATAAATGTTTTTAGATATTTTCCTTGTAAGCCAAACATTTTTAGTAATTATTTAGTTTTTTTTTTTTAATTTCATGGCTGGAAATGAGGGCACTGAATCAATCTGTCTGTAGGGTTAGCCTCTGCTCTTGTCAGCACTGCCAGGTGGGATAATACCCACCACATTCCATCTCCCTCCTGTGAGAATATGACCACTGGTATCATTCTGCTTTGAAACCAGGTACCCAGTTACAGCTAAATGAATACTAATAATGTGAGGACACAAATTAAATATTATTAAAATAGCACTTTTCTACCATAAAAGAAACAAAGCATATCAATCTGTGTATACATTCCTCCTCCCTCTACCCCTTTTGGACCAGGATGATAAATGCCAGGCCAAGAAAGTTATCAGTATAACCAATCCACCAGGAAATGGAGGAGAATGATTTAATTTTGACAACTAAATTAGCTTTGACAAATGAATGAACTGACACTCTAACCAAATTGCCCTGATAAAAATCAGGCTGTTTTTCTACTCTGATGAGAAAAATTCATCTTCACCCTACTAACATAAATGTTAGCAGCCACCCAGGCCTGTTAGCACCCACTCCACACAGGCCTGCAGGCCCAACTTCCAGTGTGGTCCTCTGCTGAACCTCATGTCCTTCCACCACCCCTGGGCCTTTCTCCCAGGACAATGTAGTATCTCTGCTCATGCCACCTCATGAAATGACTGGACATTTGTAAGTCCCTCTGGGCACCAGGCCCTCCTCCTGCCTTACCCCCACTCCATGGAGCTCCTTTCCCCTCCAGCCTGTCAGGAGTGATATTACAACTAAAGAGAAACAAGTTTCTATGAAGGAATGAAGGACAGGGAGAGAAGGAAAGGGGGCTCAGAGAAGACACTGGACAAGCAGGGTAAAACAGGAGGGAGAAGAGCAGGGAATTTGAATTCACAGGTCTGGAATCCAACACCTGCCCTCCTTACATTCTGACAATCTCCTGGGAACCACCTCCCAAGGGCCAGAGGGGGCTTCCTTGTACTGTAAAGCCCAACCAATCCAGCACCTTATGTTTTAGTTCTGCAGACAACCCCAAGTCCTGCCTATGTGCTGAGCGCTAAGCATAGGAGAGCTCATGAGGACCCATGATGTAAGCCAAGCCTCATGGAATCATGGGAGCTCATAGGGCAGAGGAGGGAGCTGAGACAAGTGTGTATACCTAAGGTCTGTCATTGTGTGGGCACAGCTGGAAGCCAGGGCACTTTCACCATTGCTACCAAGTCTCCAAAGCTTCCTCTGGCTTCTCCAACTCCGCAAAGTTCCTTTTAAAGAAAGCGTGGCTCCAGTATGGGACACAACACACATGGCATGATCTAACATGGGGGCCAGCAGGTAGACTCTGGCACATCTGCTGCAACCCTGCCTTTGGGGCAGACAATCACATCATCACCTGTGCTGCGGGGAAGTTGTGTCTCTCTGTTCATGGAGCTGACTTGGGAGAAGCAAGTACAGAATTTTGCATTTATCCCTATTTAACTATAACACTCAAGGGCAAAATCCTGAAATCAGCTTAAATGCCCTAGAATAGACAGTAATTTATAGTACATGCAATACTTCACTGCTTTTAGGAAAAGAAAGGGACATCATTAATGTGGGAAAATGCCTAAGCATCAAACAATTAATATAGTCCTATTTGTTTAAAAAACATATATACAAAATTTCCAGCTATCAAACTTCTTGGGAAAAAGGTACTGAAGGAGCTTTTACTTTCCATATAGCACTCAGATTATTTCTCTGATGTACACAGTATATGCATACACATACATGTGCACTGCTCTAAGGCACACACAGCTTGAATCCCAGCCACAACTATCTATTAGTGAAAGCTCCAGGCCAGCACTGTGACCCCTCTATTTCCCTTGCCATAAAACAGGGCACTGTCCATTCCCTACAGTGCAGCTGTGTGCATTCATGTGAATTTATGTACATTGCCTCGTACATAGCAGGCACTCCAGAAATGACAGCTGTTTCTGTGACTGTAAATATTATTGCTGTGGCAGGTTGCGTAACGGCCTCTGAAAGGGGTACAGGTATTCAGCCCTGGAACCTGTGGTATGTTATGATACACAAGGGGGCATTAAGGTTGCAGATGGCATTAAAGTTGCTAATCAACTGACCAAAAAACCAAAATGGAGATTATCCTGGGTGGGCCCAATGTAACCACAAGGGTCCTTAAATAGGAAAGAGGTAGCAGAAAAGTTAGAACCAGAGGGGACCTCATGAAAAAGACTTGATTGGCCACAACTGGCTTTGAAGATGGAGGAAGGGGCCACCTGCCAAGGAATGCAGGCAGCCTCCAGAAGGTGGAAAAGGCAAAAAAAGGGATTGTCCCTCAGAGCCTCCAGAAGTCATGTAGCCCTGGGACACCTTTAGCCCAGTGAGGTCCATTTCAGAGTTCTGACCTACAGAACTGTAAGAAAATAAATGTGTGTTGTTTTAAACTACTAAAACAGTGGTACCACAAACTCAGTGGCAATTTGTTACACCAGAAATAGGAACAGGAATAAGAAATTAATATAATTGCCAAAATAATATAGTTGATTCCATTAACTTTTTACACCATCCTAGCTTATCAAGATCCAGTAATGGGATAAAATTATGTTTTACACACACACACACTATATATATTCCTACATATAGTATTGGGAGTCACAAATAGGAAATTAAAAAAAAAAAAGTTAAGATGAGGAAAATTCTGGCAAAGAAAGAAAGGAAGCTGGGAAGTGGCCAGAACAGCTATCCCAGGGGTCTCTAGACCAGCTCTAGCACACACAGACTCAGGGCAACAGTAAGAGCTGGGTCAGCTCTTCTGGGGAGCCATCCCCAACCCCACCAGTGAGTATCACTTGGGGAAGACAATCCCTGAAGCCACAGAAAGCCATGGACAGAATGTGCGTGGCAGGAAAAGGCACAAAACCATAGTCCAGCCTACCCCCACAGGAACCACAGGGTACTCAAGATCACATCTCCAGAGTCCACAGGGCACCCCAATATTTTTGTCTTTTCTGACTTAATCCTCACAATAACTCTATGAAAAGAAAGGACAGGTCATCTCTGTGAAGCAGGCATTATCAGCTCCATCTGAGAGATGAGGAAAGTAAAGCTCATAGAAATGAAAGGACCATTACCACACAGCAAATAGCAGCCAGGCCTGGATTTGAACCAGGTGTATGTTCTTGGGTTCCCAATGCCCTTCTCCAAGCTTGCTCGGTGTGTCATGCTAGCACTCAACAAATAGTTCCTGAGCACAATGTGCCAAAAACAGTGGTGACTCAGGCACAAGAGAGCAAGAGGAGCTGATCCAGGGAAATGCCCCTTCTCTTCCAAGGGTAGAAGGTGATTTCTAGAACCTTGCATTAGCACATCTGGCCAAACATTGCCCTAAACTGGAGGATCCCCACTCCCTGCATGAGAGCTCACAGGACACACCTTCCCTCCTGCCCCAGGTCCTCCTGACCACTCCAGCTACTGGATTCCAGTAAGACATGTCCCACCAGCATCTACCAAGTGCTTAAAGACATCAGCAGGGTTGGCCAGGATGTAGTGGTCTAGGGTTTTCGGCAAAATTGAAACCCAAAACCTGGAAATGTGATGGGACTAGCTTCACAGAGCTGGCTAGAAAGAACCTAATTTTATAATTTTGTATGTTATGTTTATATGTTACATGTTTATAGGTTCACATTTTCAATTCTTCAAAAATGCATTATTTTACAGCACTAACAAGTCACAGGGAACAAAGCTTGCAACCTGACCCCAGAAAATAGGGTAGTCGTAGGTATAAAGTCCTCCTCTGAGGCCATGGGAAGAATCAAAATGAGGCAGGAAGCTCTGGGATACACTGAGTAATTGAGAACTCAAGATTACCTTGGGGGTCATAGCAGCTATCATGCCAAGCTTCCCAACATGAGCTGCTTTCCTCCCTGAGGCAGCCTCCATCCACCTGAAGTTTGGCAGGCTCTTTAACCTCTTCTCCCATTAATGAAACCAGAGCAGAGACCTTAATACAAAAGCAAAGATGGAGGCATTGGAAGTCTCCAGAAATTAGCTACAGGAAGAGCTCCCTGCCCATCCCCCCCCCAATTAATTATCCAGAAAGTTATCATGAAACCCAAGAGAAGGGAAAGCATATATCCTAAGCAGCTACTATGTGCTAGACTTTCAATTTATCTCAGTGAGCTCTCCAAATGCCCTTCTCCAAGCCTGCTCAGTGTGTGTCACATTAGGGCATGTGTGTCAGTGGGGGACCAAGTGCCTTCAATGGGTGTCTCCCCCTCACAATCCCTGACCACTCCTCCCAGACCCTGGACCCAACAGTAAGGCCCAAGCTGGCATGTCCTTATTCCTCTGTGTTGCTCCTCCCTGGTGCACACCTCTGGTCTCCCAGGAGAATCAAGTTCACAGAGATTGGAGGACAGAGACCAGCGCCATGCTGCTAACTCAGCAGGGGTGTCACCATCACCTGGGTAGCATGCTTGCTTTATTTCTTTTACAGAAAAGACTGCAGAAGCTTTGCCAGATCTCTGGGGTCCTGAGAGACCCCCTCACCTGGGCAATGCAGAACATGAGGTGAAGTTTTTGCAACCAGAGGCACTGAAGGGGCTGTTTAGTCAATGTACACTTCCAGGGTATTTTCTGCAAGAGAAGCCTGTCTCTCAGACCTTTCAGGAGTACAAAGACCAGTAGATCACCACAGTAAGGTAACAGTTGTCAGTTGGTTGTTAGAGGGCAGAGGAATAGAGGGCTGGATGTATGTAGGTAGAGGGGCAGAAGATGAAGGAAGGAAATGCTTGCTGAAGTGCCTCCACAGATGTTCTTGACAGAAGAGGGAGCTCAGGTCCCACAGGTCATGTATGGCCAGCTGGCAGGAGGCAAAGGTGTCTGAGGAAACAGGAAAACTCAGTTTTGCTGTAGCAGTGGAGAAAGGCAGGGCATTTCAGGATGGTCTTGAATGCTGCTAGACTTAGGGGTGATGTATAGAGAAGACAAGGAGGGTTTTTGGATGCCCAGGACAAGGTCAGAGGGGTATTCTACAGTGCTGACCACAAGAGATGTTCAATTCAGATTCTCTCTCTCCCTTTGCTGCTACCCTACCTTTCTCCTTATGGAGGGAAGGGAGGTTTCATCCAGCTAGTTATATTTCAAGATCCCATGTGGACTACACTTTCCAGGGGTAGGGCTTTGGAGGTTTCCAGAGCTAGGAAATCCCAGTGTGCCCGCAAGGCCTGAGTTCAGAGCGATGAGATGTGACCTGCCCCTCAGAGCAGACATAGATATCGCATGCCCTGCCAGGATCCTGTCCCCCAGAGGCAGCCAGGATAGCTCAGCCCTAGGGACCAGGACCAACTTTACCTCTTAATGCCTGTCTTTCTTCCTCTTCTGGCTGACAGGGTGTGCTCCATTAAGGAGGAAAGGCAAAGTCTGCCCCACAGGCCAATGCATATGTAAAAGCTGAGAAGCAAGTGCTGGGGCCTGCTTTTGGCTCGCTTTCCTCCTATTCCTCACTCTCATACTTCCTCTAGAGACTGTGTAGGCATGAGGATGGCAGGACTAGGAAAGATCTGAGAACTTCCTGGGTTCCCATCACCCCACTGAGACTGCACACCAATGGAGGATACAGGCCCCACTGCAGAGTTGTTCCTGCTACATCCTAGGATGACTGCCGAATTGCTTTCTGCAACTCTACTAGTTAACACTGGGACTACGACAGAAAGCAGCCCAGGATCATGTGACTTCATTTTCCCACCCCAACTTGAGCCCCAAGGAAGATTTTTAAAAAAATGATCATGACTTTAGAAAGGCCATGTTAAGAAATTTGGAATTATTTATTTTGTAAACAAACCAATGGCAATAATCTACGTTGAACTTTTAATAAGATGCACATCATATGAACTCTACATTTTTGCCAAAAAAGAAAAAAAGGTAGGAGGAAGTAGAGAGAGGAAAAAAAATGCCTTGAAGTAAAGATTACAAAAGGAGTTTCCTGTTATAAGATACGGACGCATTTCCTTGACCAAAAACAGATTGATCAAAATGCCAAATCGAAAATTATGAAAACTACAAACAGGTGACGGATTCAAATTTGCTTCCTTTGCTGCCCAGACCCCCAGAGACAGCCTGGGCGCCTTCCAGCTCCTGTAGTTGGCAAGTGCTTTGCCATCACCACAGGTGGCACCAAGGGGCTGCTCACTGCTGCCGGTGCAAAGCAAAAAGCATCTTGGGTGCCTGGAATCGATTGCAGCTTTTTCAATCAGCCCCCTTTGTGTCACTTGACTCTGGATAACCAAATGAAACAAATGCACCCAGCTGAGCACATTCCAGTGCTGAAAAACAACACACATGGGCTCTAGCCAGCAAATACCCTGCATTGGCCTCTGCTGGCACGACCGTAGACACCCTCCCAGGCATCACAGGAACCCTTCTCCATAACAGGCACAAAACAGGTCTAGAGGTACACATGAGAGGCAATTTCTTGATCAAAATGGCAGCAACATGCAATGGAAGGATTGTTTGTTTTTGCTTTTGTTTTATAACAATTACGATTCAAACAAAAAGTCAACTAAACCAGATAGTCTTTGCTATTCCGTTCTTCTGGGTCTTTGCACATCCTGTTCCCTCTGATGGGAATGCCCTTCCCTCATTTTTCCACCTAGTATACTGTGGTTTGTCTTTTAGAAGCAGGTCATATGTTGCTTTCCTCTCAGAGCCCTCCACATCTCCAAGAAAGCCATCTAGTCCTTTCCTCCTAACCCTTCTCTTTCCCGGGTATGCTCCCAACATTCAGGTACTATCATTCCTGGATGCTCTCTCTCACACAGATCCTGTGCTCCAGTGAGAGAGCTGGTGTATAACTTAGGTCTGTGTTCCTGCCACTCAGCTCAGGGGAGGCACTCAGCACAACTGCTAAAGACTTATCTTCTGTGCCTCGAGGAGAACTGACTTGTCATTTCCAGAGGCACCAAACTTCACTTATTTTAATGTTCAGATACGACTGGGTTGAATTCACTTTTCCCCTCTAATTTCACCTTCCTAGAACAAACTTTCAGGAAGATACATGCCTTCCTTTATGGACTTCAAATGCCAGGCCCCAGCAGAGTCAGCAAACTATTCCTGGCAATCTTCAGTGGCAAAAGGGAAAGAATGTCCTCCTGCCTAGAGTTGGGGAACCCTCTTGGAAGGAGGACTATCTATTCACCAGGCATCTTGCTAAGGCACCCCAGCTGGGACCACTGATTGTTCTCCATCCCCAGGACCTCCTGCAAGCACTGGCACAGCCAGTCTACAGGAGTCCTGGTACTGTGCTGACTGTCTCCTCTGGATCCTGAGGCCAAGGGCACAGCCATAGGCGGGGAGCAGCCTTCTCACCAGTAGCAGAGATCACTCTGCTATAGTCAGATCACTCTGACTATAGCCCAAATGGAAGAAGCAGCTACCTGTGCATGTAAGCTTTCCTAAATTCTCTGAGTGCTGCTACAAATAAAACTATCTACTGTTTATAAAGCCAAGAACTATGAAGAAAGGCATTTCACCAGGTATTCTCGTCACTGCTTTAGAAAAGTTAACTGAGATTCAGAAAACTGAGGTCACTTGTCCAAGGTCATCAAGCCAGGAAGTGACAGTGGTGGCATTCTAAAGTAGCACTTTCTGACTCTGAGGCCTGACTCTGACTCTATGATTCAAGGGAGGTTTGAAAAGGCTGCAGCAAATACAGATGCCTATTAGAAGCAGACAGACATGGAAGGAGAGGATGTCCGCACAGGAACCTTCTCTACTCTGAGCTGGTCCGCTATACACCCATTAATCCCCTCTCCTAGGCCACCAACACCTGCCATCATAGCTTGCCCCTCTACCTTCCCAGAGTCATTGTATAGGCCACAAAATAATTCTCAACAAATTTCAGAGGACTGAACCATAAAAAGTTTGTTCTCTGACCACAGTAGAATGAAAGTGTAAGTCAACAACAAAAAGTTAACCAGAAAATCCTCAAATGTTTAAAAATTAAGCTATACATTTATAAATAACTCAAAGAAACTACAATAAAAATTTTGAAACAGTTTTAATCAAATTATAATTTAAAAGTGACACATCAATTACAATAGATAAGCTAAAGCAGTACATAAAGGAAAATTTATAGTTCCAAATTATATACTAGAAAAAGAAACTGGGTTGATAATTAAGATTCTAAACTTTCATCTCAAGAAGCTAAGTAAAGAACAGCAGAGTAAATTCAAAGAAAGTAGAATTTTTTTAAAAAAGATAATAAAGAGAAACAATAGAGAAAATCAACCAAGGCAGTTATTTTTAAAGATTAATAAAAAATGATAAACACTTAACAAAACTGATCGAGAGAGAAAATACAAATTATCAATATGAGAAATAAAATGGACATCACTACAGATCTCAAAAAACATTAAAAGATAATAGGATAATAATATGATTTTATGTCAATAAAAAGACAAAACAGTTAATTCCATGTAGAAAATACAACACACAAAAAGAAAGAAAAATGTACAGAGTCACATATAAATGTAATTAAACTGATACTTGAAAGCCTTCTCATAAAGAAAACTATAAGCCACTGGTGAATTTTTCCAAACTTTTAAGCAAAACATAATAGCAACTTTATATAAATTCTTCCAGAGAATAAAAAAGAGTAGAAACTTCTCAACTCTTTTTATAAGGCCAGGATAATGTTAATACTAAAATATGGCATGGATATTGTAAGAAAGGACAATTATGGAACACCATGTCTAATGAACATAGATACAAAAATGCTAAATAAAATGTCAGCAAATCAAACCCAGCAATGTATAAAAAGGACAATATTCACAACCAAACAGAATTAATTATAGGAATCCAAGGTGGATCTGACATTCAAAAATAGATAAATGTAATTCAACACCTTAACGGAAGAAAGGAAAAAAGCATATGATCATCTCAATAAAAGCAGAAAAAAGCACTTTAGCAAGTTCAATACTTATTTGTGTTAAAAACTGTCAGCCAAACTGGAATGTAAAGGAATTTCCTCAATCTGATAAACAATATACATGAAAAAAAACCATGGCTAAGATAATTTTTTTTAACCCTCACCAAGGATGTTAGAGAGAGAGGGAAGGACAGAGAGAAAGAGAGACGGAGCGAATCCTCAACCTAGGTATGTGTCCTGACTAGGAAATTGACCCCATCACCTTTTGGTGTATGGGACGATCCTCTAATCAACTAGCACCAGGCCAGGACCAAAAATAATACTTAACGATGGAATAGTAAACACTTTTCCAGTAACATCGAGAACAAGACAATTAATGATATCTGTTCTCTCCACTTCTACTGATCATTGTACTGGAGTGCCTAGCAAGTGAATTAATGCAAAAAGAAAAAGGTAAAAATCACAAGACCAGGCTGTGCTAGTTCTTCATCTCCATGTATAGCTGCAGTGAGCATAGTGGTTCTCTGGTACACCTAAGTCTCTGCTAATATACAGGGCACAGAAGTGTAATTCTGTGTTGTTTCCCTTCAAGAGGCAACTGAGTTTGTGATCCAACTCTAGAACCTATATCTCAGAAAGATTCTGGAAGGCACTGAGAATGTGCAGAATGCAGAAAGAAAGGCATGGGATGTGACAGTAGCCTCCAGGTCTTTGTGAAATAGCTCTTATACAGGGAAAACACGCACATTTGGAACTGTCCAGAAGCCAGCATTTGAGCCACTCAGGAAAAATTCCAGAGGCTGACTGGTGTTTCCAAGAGCAAATGGCAGCCAGAGAGCCCAACTGGCTACAGCACCACTGCCTCAGGAGGGAAAATGAGCAGATATGAATTGAAGAGCATCTACTTGCATTGGCAAGGAAGCTGCCCACATCTCCACCACCCATTCCCACTATCACACTCTGACCTCTAATCTTTGTAGGTTGCTACTACAATTGAACATGCCACCATTTCAAGGGGAATCATGATCACCTTCCCTGAACAGCCCCATGCACTCAGGTACAAATGGACCCAAGAAGAACTGCAAATGTTTCAAATAGGAAATCCGTTGACTGCAAATAAGTCATTAAACCTCTGGAAAATGCCTGGGCTGTCTGCAATGGTGTAGTCAAAAAGCACAGACTGTAGAATCTAGCAACCATGTGGCTCTTCTCATAGAAACCCTTCTTATGATGAGGCAGACTACTTCCATTTAGAGACTTCTAGTGGTGAAATAAACACCTGCACTTGAGAACAATAACATATAGGCCTTCCACTCCAACTCCAATGCACCAACAGATTGCCACATCCTGTGAGCATTTCCTGAAGCCAGTGACAACAGTGTACCCCAAATCCTCAGACCCAGGGGTGTACTTTGCTCAATAAGGGGTTCCTAATACTGATCTGGGCCTGACCCCATGTTGTACTCAAGAGATGGGTCACCTTGGGGACAACCCATCCAATGATTTGCAGATCATTGTTAAATAGAGGCAGGAACTCAGTCTTTTGCTCTGCTATATATGACTTACGTCTGTCCGGTCTAGAAAACAATGAAAAGAGAGAGCACTGGTGTGGAGTCAGGAGACCCAGATTCAAGTTCATGTTTAGCACCTCTATGATCTTAAGCAAAACATCATTCATCAGAGCCTTGATTTTTATCTTTGAACTGTCTGCCAAAGCCACCACCCAGGGATTCTGTGAAAATGTTTAACAAACTAAAATTCACTTACTTAAAGTAACTGAAAAAACACCATGTCATAAATTTACACTTTGAGACAAGAAATAGAAAAATCAAGCAGAAGATTGAAGTAACAGAAATGCCTCTCTTTAGAAGACTTGTAAAATGAATGAAGGTGCATCTATACTGTCACTATGGCAACAATAAAAAGGAAAAAGGGCAGATTTTTTTTTGCTCCATTTTTATTTTTTTTACTGTTGTTCAAGTACAGTTTTCTGCCTTTTCCTCCTACCCCAGCTCTCTCCACCTCCCTCCCTTGTTTCTAGCCCCCGCCCTTGTTATTGTCCATGTGTCCTTTACAATTGTTCCTGCAAACCCTTCACACTTTTCCCCCATTATCCCCTCCCCTCTCCCCTCTGGTCACTGTCAGCCTGTTCTCAATTTCAGTGTCTTTGGTTATATTTTGCTTGCTTGTTCGTTTTGTTGATTAGGTTCCTGTTAAAGGTGAGATCATAAGGTATTTGTCTCTCACCACCTGGCTTATTTCACTTAACATAATGCTCTCCAGTTCCATCCATGCTGTCCCAAAGGGTAGGAGCTCCTTTTTTCCTGCTGCGTAGTATTCCATTGTGTAAATGTACCAGAGTTTTTGATCCATTCACTTACTGATGGGCACTTAGGTTGCTTCCAATACTTGGCTATTGTAAATTTTGCAGCTATAAACATTAGGGTGCATAGGTTCTTTTGGATTGGTGTTTCAGGGCTCTTAGGATATAATCCCAACAGTGGAAAGTGGAATTGCTGGGTCAAAAGGCAGTTCCATTTCCAGTTTTCTGAGGAAATTCCATACTGTTTTCCATAGTGGTTGCACCAGTCTGCATTCCCACCAACAGTGCACTAGGTTTCAGAAGGGCAGATCTTATCTGTTCTCATATAGAAGACAGAGAGTGATTATGGGGGAAAATGAGTTATAAAACAGTATGAATACTATGGTATCTGTAACAAAGTAACAATAGAGGGTAGGCAGTATACATGAATGCTTGAATGTGAACAAACTATTTCTGGAAAGACACTACAAATGTGTAAGTGTGGGAAACATACTTTACATCTTTTGTATAACTTGGATTTTTTCCTGACCATGAGAATGTCACATCTACTTTTTTAACAACTAAAAATTAGGTTAAATGCTGTAGTTACGGAATCCCCACTGGCCTATCAGCTAACTTTCTCAGAGAGCAACTCTCAGAGTCTGACCCAAGGAGAGCCTGCCAACTACATCTCTCTATGTTATCTCTTCCTCCTTTTGTCTACAACTAGCCATACTTTCCACAGCAGTAACTCCAGTGCATAATGAGGCCCTAAGGAAGCCAAAGCTAGAAGAAGAAAGGTGCAGCTACTAAATGGTGTCCACCCCCTCCCGACCTCCTCATCTCTCCCAATTATTATAATTTGCATGTTGGCAGCAAGGCTTCCTGGGACTTCCAGGCTTCATTCCTGATCTTACTCCTTCCCTACCCTGTAGATGGCTTCTGGGCAACCATTCCACTGGCAGCACAAGCCCACCTGCACCTTCTCATTTGTATCTCTATGAATTCTTCCTTGTGACCTCACCTCCTCAGCCAGTCTGCAAGAAATGACACCATTTCACTGTTTTATCTGTTACATTAGCTCTCAAGATTTACTCCTCAAAACATCTGTCTGAATAATAACCTTCCTACTGCCAGAGATCAGGAGCTCAGGAACTCATGGGCAACCATAGTCAAAAAAACAACCCTAGAACATCTGTAGTGCCAGAAAGTAAGAAAGAGTTCAAAAGGCAAAAGCATGGGGCACATCAAGGGGACCCAGGAGCCAGGCTGAAAGAAGCCCCAGTGGCTAAGGCTGGAATACTCTGAGTCACAAAATATTAGTAGTACTGGATTATAACCCGAAGTACAAAAAACAGGCTTCCAGCCAAGATGGAGGTGAAGGTAGATATACTTTGCCTCCTCGCATAACCAAAAGAAGGATAACAACCAATTTAAAAACAAAAACAACAAGAACTGCCAGAAAATCGAACTCTAGGGAAGTCCGACAACCAAGGAGTTAAAGAAGAAACATTCATCCAGACTGGTAGGACAGGCAGAGATGGGCAGCCAAGGATGTGTGGCAAGGCAGTGGCTAGCCAACCAAGTGGGTGAGGAGTGGCTAGCCAACCAAGTGGGTGGTGGCTGGCAGAGCGAGCAGTCCCACATTTGTGTGCGGACAAACCGGGAGAACAACTAGGGAGTGAGGGAGACCATGTAACCCAGGGTTCCAGTGACCTATGGTGGTTGCACCAGTAGAAAAAACTGCCACTCTCTCAGAAGAGTCCATTTGAGGGGCCCATGGGATCCTAGAACATACACAAGCCAACCCACTCAGGGAATCAGCACCAGGGCAGCAACTGGAAGGGCGCCAGTTGCTTGCAGGAAGTGGGGAAGTCACTGAAAGTGGGGTGAGAGGCGAGCGACTGGCATTGTTCCCTCTCTGACCACTCTCCCACATACAGAGCCACAACGCAGCAAAGTGGGTTGCCCAGCCCTGGCAAATACCTAAGGCTCTGCCCCTTACAATGTAACAGGTGCACTGAGACAAAGAAATAGGGCCCAAATATAAGAACAGATCAAAACTCCAGAAAAAGAACTAAGTGATGAGGAAATAGTCAACCTATCAGATGCAGAGTTCAAAACACTAGTAATCAGGATGCTCACAGAAATGACTGTATACAGTTGCAAAATAAAGGGAGAAGTGAGAAAGTAAAATAAAAATATACAGGGAACCAACAATGAAGGGAAGGAAACCAGGACTCCAATCAGCGATGTGGAACAAAAGGAAGAAATAAACATTCAACTAGACCACAAAGAAGAAACAATTCAAAAAAATGAGGAGAGGCTTAGGAGCCTCTTGGAGAACTTTAAATATTCCGACATGTGAATCATAGGGGTACTGGAAGGAAAAGAGGAAGGGCAAGAAAATGAAAACTTATTTGAAAAAGTAATGAAAGAAAACATCCTCAATCTGGCAAAGGAAATAGACTTCCAGGAAGTCCTGGAAGCTCAGAGAGTCCCAAACAAGTTGGACCCAAGGAAGAACAAACCAAGGCACATCACAGTTACATAATCCAAGATCAAAGATAAGGAGAGAATCTTAAAAGCAGCAAGAGAAAAGGAGACAGTTACCTACAAAGGAGTTCCCAAAAGACTATCAGCTAATTTCTCAAAAGAAACCTTGCAGGCAAGAAGGGGCTGGAAAGAAGTATTCAAATAATGGAAGGCAAGGACCTACATCCAATATTACTCTATCCAGCAAAGCTATTATTTAGAATGGGAGGGCAGATACAGTGCTTCCCAGATAAGGTCAAGTTAAAGGAGTTCATTATCACCAAGCCCTTATTATGTGAAACATTAAAGGGACTTATCTAAGAAAAAGAAAATGTTCAAAACTATGAACAGTAAAATGACAATAAGCTCCCAACTATCAACAACTGAATCCCCAAAAAACACAAAAACAAACTAAGCAAACAACTAGAACAGGAACAGAATCACAGAAATAGAGATCATTTGGAGGGTTATCAGAAGCGAGGGGAGACAGCAACAATGGGGGGAAAGGTACAGGGAATAAGAAACACAAATGGTAGGTACAAAATAAATTGGGAGAGGTTAAGAATGGTATAGGAAATGGAGAAGTCAAAGAACTTATACATATGACCCATGGACATGAACTAATGGGGGAAATGCTGGAGGGAATGGGGGTACCAGGTGGCAGGGGATAAAAGGGAGAAAAAAATGGGACAATTGTAATAGCATCATCAATAAAGAGCAATAATAGCATAATCACTTAAAATATATATATTTGAAAAAAGAAGGAAACTGCAAAAAAATAAATGTTGGTACACACAAAAAAGTACATAGCCATGGTCCACACTTGTAAAAATGAGTGAATACATCACCAGGGAGAAGAGACAAATCTCCAGTAAAGAATTCCAAATAATTTGTGTAGATACTCCTCCCTCAAGAAGGTGCAGCTCATTCACTCTCCTCTTGTTTGCCCCCAAGGAGTGTGTGCTCCTGCACACACTAGCCAGGGTGTAAAAATGCTACAGGACTGTCCATCAAGGAAAAAAGATAAATGCACTGTAATCAAGTCCTAATGGATACCACACAGTAGAAAGAAAGAATGAATGAAAACTGTCCACGTCAGCAAAGATAAACCTCACATCACAATATTGAATAAAAAAGAGCAACTAGTAAGATGTGCAGAGGATGTTACCACTTACACACAACTTTCAAACATGTGATACAATGGAATATATTATTTGTGAATACAAACATATATAGGAGATCTATTTTATATCAAATTCCAGATAGAAAAAAAAAATAACTCACAGAGCAAACACATAAGTTCACGGACATTATCAAATTCCCCTTTAAAAATAAATTAAAAATATTTTAAGTGTTTTAATAAACTAACATGATGTACAGGACTGTACAAGAATGTGATACACAGAGATACTACACAGATTTGGGAAGGATTATAAAAGGGGTGGCTGAATGGCCAAGAGTAGGGTACTTTCCAGGACAATGTGAACTGACCCTGAGGCTGGACCGGAGCTAGTTTAGTGTGTGTGTATGTGCTGGGGTAGCTGGTCTGGTGTCCATATGCTTGTACAAGGGAGAAAATAATGGCTTATTCTTAGAATGGGCTGCAGACTGGGAAGGAACAGGTATGTGCACAGGGTTGGGTGAGAGTGGAACAGAGGAAGTAGACATGATGTGGGCAGTGAGGAGGAGGAAGAGAAGGAAATGGACATGACAGCCAGCATCTAAGACCTTGGTCTCCCATTCCCCTCTTACCTCTCTGGCCAGTCCTTCTCTTTTGCAGGCTTGTCCCCCTCCACCCAGCCATTACATGTCACAGTTCTTCT
The DNA here is from genome assembly GCF_022682495.2 of Desmodus rotundus. Lineage (NCBI taxonomy): Eukaryota > Metazoa > Chordata > Mammalia > Chiroptera > Phyllostomidae > Desmodus > Desmodus rotundus. Next base: position 57,839,135 of record NC_071396.1, read on the forward strand.
AAAAGTAAGGCTTTCTCCACTTTTGAAATTTGCCAGTTATCATCCCACCCCACAATTTCATTGACCAGCAATCAAGGATGACTTCCACTCTGGACATTGTCTGCTGAGCACTGTTTTCCACCCAGATGTCTCATGGGCATCACAGCCCCCATATCGTGTGCACCTTCTTCTCCCCACACCCTGGTCTTCACACTCTCTGCACCACCACCCTTTCGTCATGCAAACCCGAAATCTAGGAGTCCCTCTCACCCCTACTCCTTCTTCTTTCCCAAGTCCATGCATCATAAAGCCCTCAAGTCCATGCATGATAAAGCCTTACAGCATACTAGGTATATCCCAAACCTGGGCTGTTCTCTCCCAATACCACCCTACACCAAACCATCATCATCCCTTTCCTGGACCAAGTGGAGCTCTCCTGTACTCACTCTGGCCCCCTTCCCCCCCCCCAATCAAACCTCTACTAAGCCAGGGTAGTTCTCCCCTACTTTCTGTTGCACCCTCCTCCCTTGTTTAAAACTTTTCAGTGTTTCCCTTTGCTCTGGGAGTAAAGGCAAATGAGAAGAGGGTTCACATTCATTAGGGAACCCTAAGGGTTCCCAGAAGCCCACTTGGACCCTTTGCTCACATCCTGGCTTCTGCAAGGCTCCTGTAGCTAGGGAAGGAGCCCTGGTGGCCTACACAGTGCCAGAACATCCTCCCACTGGACAGGGTACCACAGCCTGCTAGGGTCTGCTGGCATGGAGCTATTTAGAGGAGCAAGCAAACCATACATTTACAGAACTCCAATCCTGTCATATCAAGTGGTTCATCAAAATGAGATGAGTCATCAAGAAAAAATGAAATCATATGGAATCAAATGAAATCACTCTAGGAAGAATTGTGTAGTTCAAAGGAGTATAATGTACATTTTAGAACAATTCCTGAACTCAGATAAAACACAATTCTGTGCTTTACAGTCAGCTTCCTGACTATATGATTTCTATTTATTGAAAAGGAACAATGTCTAGGATGTGTGAGAGTGGAGGTGGTGGAGGACACAGCAGTATACACAGTACGATTCCATTAGTCACACTGCATGTGTGTGTCTCTGTATTTACTGAAGCTGTCTGTGGGGTGTGTGACAAAGGTTATCAGTGCTGCTCTCCAGGAGATGGGGCTGGAGGTCATTTTTACATCTTTTTCAGTAGTATTGAATTTTTAATGATAAGCATTTTTATAACCTAAAAAACATTAAAATATGAGTTTCCCACTCCCATCTGGGGAGGACTAACACTTTCTCAAGTCCCCCAATATGGACACTCTTGGTCTAGGGCTAGAAATGAAATAGAGGTTCCAGCAGGCCAGGAGTGACAGCAGCATCACATAGATGTCATCAGCTCAGAGTACACAGTTCTGCTAAGGTACAGAGTGCCTGCAGGAAACAGACCCCAGCTTGGCCCTGCATACAGGTCTCTAACAGTGGCACCTGAGTCCTGGGGATGCCAACATTTGTATAGCATTGCCAGGAAAGAGACTGGACATAAGCTCAAAGAATAGTAACCTAGAATAGCCCACAGCTCCCACAAAGAGAAAGACAGTCTGAGGGTGAAGTGACTTGCAACAGAGCTAAGAAATGTAAGAAGACTGCGTTCTGACAGTCTTCAGGCACTAGAGTCAGTGGGTAACACTAAAAGAAGGGGGACCATGACTTGGTACTTATATAAGCAAATAAAACCCCTTTTGTTACATATGTTCACCTAAGTTGGTCAAACATCAATGAGCCAACATACCTATCCCTCTGGGCATAGTGCCCTCTTTCAGGAAATACTGAGCTAGATCAGTACCCCCAAGCTGCAAGCCTAGGATAGAAAAGAGTAACCTTAACCATTGTCCCTCTGTGTGTTTCTCAGGTACAATGGGCCTAGGGGTCAAGGAAGAGTTCCGGAAGTCAGCTCCAGAAGGGGCTTTCTGAACAGCCCTCTGTGCATGCAGCAGGTGGAGAGAGAGATGTGTTTTCAGAAGAAACTCACTGTAGGCCTTCTGGCAGGAAGTATCCATCTGTCTCCATAAGAAAGGGCCACTCATTCAGACAGGAACCACGGCATTGAGCCCCACATTCTATTCCCTTGTCCTGTGCTAACAGCAGACAGCATTGCTTGCTTCCCACAGCTGTCATCGCTCACCTCAGGCAGGGAATCCTTACAGTGGCCTGTGAGGTGGATGAACCAGCCTTAGAACAGGAAGCCTTGTCGCCAAGATCCCACTCCAACTAGCCTAATTCCAAAGCTACATCAAACCCATCAAGGCCTCTCCTAAGAGGTTATAACCCCTCATTTCTCCCCACCTGAAATCCTACCATTGCTAACACTTAGAGGATGAAAATCTTCAAGCTACAAATCCCCAGTGAAAGAGGTGGCTTCCCCAGATCCCAGTCATAAGCTATGTACTTCCCAGGGCTCTGGACTATTCTCTGTAGATTCTGCGTGTGCATGTGTGCTCGTGCCCTGGCAAGCAGCTCAAGTACATGTCAACGTGTAGGTCTGCTTTCAATTGTGCTGGAACAATCCTACCTGATAAACAAAAAAAGATCCAAAATAACCTTTGGCAAGCAGCATATTTTTAAAAGAAAGAGAAGGTCTGAATGAACTGGCAAGAGTAATGCTTAAGCAAACAAACTTGGTCCAGCCAAACATCCATTATGTACATCAAAAGCCCCTCAGAATGCTCCCTGTGAACCAAGGCCAGCAGCCAGGGAGGAGTTTGAAGCTGATGCACTCCTGGCCTGAAAGGGGACAGGCCACCCACTTCCCACCATTAGTCACTGGCATTTCATTCAAGTCATAGGACCAAACCACCAGTCAGGGACAGGAAGCCAGAACTGCTCATAGCTGGAGAAGGGAGAGTCCCCTCCCTCCCCTCCAGCCAGGGATTCTTGCTCCAGATAGCACCCTTCATTGGGCTCTGCTGGGCAAGTGACAGTGAGGACAAGTGGGCAGCATGGGGCTCTGTGTGTTGGGAGAGTCTCAGTCGCTCTTCAGCGAAATGACCAAGTTCCCAAGGCATCTCCTGTCAGAGATCCATTAAAGCCCAAGGGCCCAGACAGAAACAGATCTGCAACTGCCTGCTTCAGACCCACTGCCACCACTAATTCAACAGAAATTGCCTGCTTCCCACCTACCCTGAACTACAGAGTGCTGAAGGTCATAGAACCAAAGTTGTAGCCCAGGGCCCCACAGCAAGTGATAAGGCACAAAGCCCCAGCATTGAGCCCACAGGAGAATACCTGATCACCTGTGGTGGAGGCTACTTACTTGTCCCTAAACAGTTACACAAGCCAGGTCAATGAGAGCTCCAGGGGCAGGGACTCCTCATCACTCATCAGAATGGAGCTCCAGGAGGAGACATTTTAGTTCCAGACTGAGCCACCAGCTCTGCCCTTCCTGGTCCCTTCAGGAGTACGTAGACCTCCTCCTGTCCACTCATCTCCACCTACGTATTTTGACAGTGAAAACCCTCTGACGGCTTCCTGCCATCAGGTCCAAACCCCCATGTGCATGGCTTCCTGAGGTTCTGAAACCTCCAAAGAGGCTGTTCCCTTCACTGTCTCACTTCCTTCCTCAACCCAACAGACACACAGCTCATATCTGTCCACTAAGTACATTTTTGGGACACTGTTTTTACCAGAACTGGGCTGGAATTGGCCACAGAACCCAGGCCACATACACCAAACACTTCCTTCTCTCAAGGTCTCACAGGTTCAGCTTAGACCGACTGACCTGGGAGGTCTACAGGGGCCAAACACTGCTGGCAGAAGAAGGGTAATTCCCCGGGAACCCCGCAGCAACATAGAAAGCTGGGACATGGAGGGCTCATATCTGGGGATGGCTCCAAGGATGTTGTAAACGGTTACGAGCCCATAGAAAGGCACACGGGCCACGTGGAGAGTGTACACATTTTGGAGACAGATCTACATCCAAAATATGTCAGCCTGGACAAAGGACTTAATTTCTCTGGGTCTTGGTTTTTCCTTACCTGTCAAATGGGGATGTGTATCTTTCATGAGGTCATGAAGAAGACACAGAAAAAAACCTGCTAAGATACCTGATAGAGAGCAGGGTTGCTGCACTTGGAACAGGCAAAGGAAACAGACTCAGTAGTCAATCCTCCTAGGAAGCAAGGAAGACACAGGCTTCACAAACTCCACTAGCAACCAGAAACTGATGTTGGCAGAGGGTACCCTGTCCCCCAGCATAGTGTGTCTGGGGAGTGTAGGAAGGAGTGTTGTACACAATGAGTTCTGAAACTGGAAACTCAAATTTACATCCCATACCTCCTTCTGACCCTGTGGCCACCTTCTTCCTGAGAAAGTGTCTCCCACACACTCACCCCTGGTTAGTGCCCCACTAAAGGAAGTGGTGTGTCCAGGAAAGGCCCCTGAAGGGTGCAGGCCAGGCAGAGCCCAGGATGGGGCGAGGAAACTGAGTAAGGACACTTGGTTCTCAACCAGGGACATTTAGAATGTCTGGAGACAGTTTTGGTCATCACAACTGGAGGACTGTGCTTCTTCATTTAGTGGGTGGAGGCCAAATATACTACTAAACTTTTTAAAATGCACAGGACAGAGAATCATTGGGCCCAAATGTCAATGTGCTGAGGAAGGGCCTGCTGATGCCCAGCATGCAAACAGTTAAGCTGCTTGGCCTGCAAGGACTGCATTAAGCAGCCAGGAGATGGTCCCCCACCCCCCACTCGTGTGTGGTTAGTCTGGTTTGCATTAGCAGAGCTCTGCTTGGCAACATTCCCTCTGGCAAGCTGCCTTTCCTCCCTGCCCCAACTATTCTTCGCCCCAACTCAAAGGAAAATACCAGGATTCACGTATAAAATCCACTTACTCCCCTACTGTCTTTTACCCCTGTCTTGAATAAAATAAGTTCTTAAACTCCTGACCTTCCGCCCAGTTGCCCATTTGCATCCCAGCAGAGACAGCCTCAGAGAGGCTTTGCAGACCAGCACTGGCGTGGGCAAACAGGCCAGCATCAGGCAGGGCAGCTTCTCTCATAGCCAGCCCAGGAATCTGCTTGCTTAAAAAACACAAATATCCCCCCAAATACTCCCCTTTTCCTAAAATGCCAGAGTCTGAGCTACTCAGACCCTCACCTTTCAGAACTGGGAAGGCTCCCAAGCCAAGAGCAAGAGGAGGGTTGGGAGCCTTTAAGCATCAAAAGTAAACCTTAGACGAAACAGCTTAAGTTTGCTTTTTAAGTTCTCTTATCTGTCTTCACCAGAGGCCCCAACTGCAAAGGCTGGATATATAAATAGCTCACAAACTCATGTCTTCCCCCAAACTTTCCAGCTTCAGACCCTCATACCAGTTTGCTACCTAGAGCTCCTCTCCAACAATACCCCCAAACAGCTCTACCTTATTAAAACCCAACCCATGCTCCCCACTCTGCCTCCACTTTCATCCCCAGACCTTTCAGGGCTCCCCCTCACAGTATTGGCCCCACCACCAGCCTGCTACTCCAGCCAGAGATCTGGGAGTTGTCTTGGACATGCCTCTCCCCTCCATCTTCCTCAGGTTGACACCATCACCAAGCCTTGTTAACCCAACCTTTTAAAGACCTCCAAGTCCCATTGCATTGCCACCTCAACTGCCCAAACTACTGCAAACAGCCTTCTAACTGGACCCCAGAAAGTTACTCTGCCCCCTCTCAAATGCACTCCCCACATCATCTGCCTCTCCAACATACAAAGAAATACATATGCCCAAACATACCATATACACCATTCCACACCACCCTTCAAAACCACATGCATTATTAAAATGGATTAAAATCTTTAGCCCTTATGTGGTCTGCTGCCACCTACCTCTACAGTACCTCTAACCCCAGCTCTGGACCCCAACCAAAATACTTTCTTTCAGGTCTTCAAATTCACCAAGCTGTCTCCCACCACAGGACCTGCTGTTCCCTCTGCCTGAAACACTTTTTATACTCACATCAGCTCATCTCCTAGATAAGTCCTCCTTCTCCTTTAGACCCCAGAAGCTTGCTCTGACCCTCAGCCTAAGTCAGGTCCTTGGTTATCTGCTCTCAAAGAAATCTGCCCTGACCTGAAAAGGCCTTAACTCCACATGTTCAAGTGTACAGGGAAGTAGGAAGCCAGGCAATGAGGCTGGTAGGCAGACTGATGCAATCATGCAGACTAGAGACTCATCCTCACCTAAACTTCACTTATGTCTTCAAACACTGGTCACTAAGAGCAAGTCAAGGAGGTGGCTGTACAGACTAATGGGGGCAGAGCCTACAGCTGTGTCACAGACAGCTCCATATCATGGATGCTGCCTCAGACTCTGAATTACCCCTGCCTAGAATCATCTCATTTAAATACTTTGGAAAAGATAAAAAACAACAACTTTGAATGGCTGAAATTTATTTTTAAACAAGAACATGTTATAATATAATATAAGGCATTTTAGCAAAACTTCAAACAAAAGTAGACAAGTGCCTTTATTTAAAAGACATCTCACTTCCTCTTTCCCCATGATTATTACAAGTTGAAGCCTGTGAAAAATGAAAACGTTTATGATATTTTTTATTATTGTTTTATTTCCTAAAGGAAAGAATTATAAATGTTCGTTCAAGTGGTGCATTGGCTTTATGCAAATTCAGGAAACAATCAATTTTCCTTTAACAAGAAAAATAAAAACAAAAAGGTCATAGCAGAACTCCAGAAGGATGTTGGGCCACAGATGCTCACCACAGGCTGCAGGCTGGCCTGTCTCTCCCTGAGGTGCCAAGTCAGAGGAGCTGGCATGAGCTGGAAGAGGTACCCCAGTCAGCTTCACTCTGCTTCCTTCAGGCAAGGGGAAAGGAAGCTCACATTTGCTGAGTTCTGAATGTGTTCAAGTCAAACCCAGACACTAGCCATGGCCTCCAAGCCCCTAGACACTTCAAACTCTTGCCTATCCTTCCACTCTCTCCTGTCCCTCATAGCTACACATGCCCAACACACACCAATAATCTTCCCCACAGCTCTGGCAGAATGGATCATTTTTGTCTAGAGAGTAACTAACACTCCTCAAAGAGATTTTTCCTGACCTAAAGAGCCCCAAGCCCCTGTTTTTCTTAATCACTTCACTGTAGGGGAAATTAGGCCATTTGTTTGCTAATATCCCTACTGTCATAAGGTGAATTCTGTGAGGACAGAAATTTGACCTTTAACCTATGACCTGACCTACCACCTGGCTGAATGAATATGCTGGCCACTTTATGTGAAGTCTTTCTCTTCTCCTACTCCCCTGTAAAGCAGGCACTGTGTGTCACACCTTTTCACTCTGTAGGTGAGGAGCCGAGGCTCAGGGAGGGACTACCAGGGCCACTGAGCACATGGCAAATTAGGGATGTGAACCAGGCCTATCCAACTCTAGAGCCCCAACCCCAGCTCAGGGTTTCCCCAAACTGCCTGATAAGAATGCCTTCAAATGATTGACACAAAGATTAATTCCCTGGCTGCTGCTAATGAGCATCCCCCTACTCTCACCCCTGTCAAGGGGAGGAAGGCTAGGAGCATAGGCTGCATGAGGGATTTATTCCAACCATTGAGTGAGAAACAGGAACCAAGCCTAGGGACAGAGCCCAGGAAGGGATGTGGGACAAGTCAGAGCACAAGGCAGGGTACCAGGACCCACAGCTGGCTTGGCAAGGAGTGAAGGTGTGTGGTAACCCTTGGAAGAACTCTCTTCAGCCTAATTCCTGGGTGTAGTGTCTCCCTAATAGGACAAGGAGTGCTCTCAAGCCACACAGGATGTGACCACGGATGTGACTCCAGCTGGAGACTCTTCTTCTCGACACGGCCTTCAGAACATTTTCCTACTGCCCAAAGCCCAGCCCTCTTGGTAATCTGACCACTCCTCTGCCCAGACCCTAGAGCAATGAACTTCATGTTTCCCTCACATGCACAAGGCAGTCTTTCTCCTCTAGGCTTCACCGCATGCTATTCCTTCTGCTTGACATGCCCTGGTGAAGCCCTCTGATACCCTGAAACTCAGCTTCAGTACCCCTGTCTGGGGCACTCTAGAAGCCATCTTCACCCAGCACCTTCCCCAAACAAAGGGACTGCTGCTACCTGCCGAGTACCCCTAACACCCACGCCACCCCCCCTCTGAAAAAGAAGACTCATGGACAGCCCAGATTCTCATCTCTTTTAGTGGCCTGTCTGCAACACAAGATACACCACATCACTCTGGGGAGCCTGCAAGCAAGGTTGGCTTTGTGGGTGCGCAACCTGAATGGTCACACAGAGCTTGCGCACCACCCTTTGTATTGAAACCAGAACTTTCTTCCAAGCAGAAAGAAGGCAATGAACCTCAGACACACCAAGATCAAACATGCCTCTGTGGGCCAAGAGACACCCATGCTTCCTTAGGCACAGGCCAGCAGCAGTCAACTGTCTGCTAACTGAGCATATTCTGATTTTCTGCAGCAAGGTCACTTGGGCTGGGGCTTTGACCCTGGCTGGACTCCCATTTCCTGACAGACATGTCACCTTCCCGCCCCACCACAACGTTCTAGGTTCTGCAGTTCTTAGCCTAGCTTTCCCAGTCCCCTCAATGACAAGCTTTTCATGCTGGCAGTAGCCCACAATGAAGGAGAAAACTACAGCACCCCCAGAAGTCTTGGTAAGCCCACACTCATCTCAGCCCACTGCTCCACAATTTGCACCAATTACACTGGGGCTGAATGAGAGCTTCCCATGACACTTATGTGACTGCTGTGGGATTAACAGCAACTGCCTAAAACCTTCAGAGAAACTGCCATGCGAGCACTGTTCTTACTTCTCCACAAAGGTGGCCTGGCAGTCATCTTACAGTCACAAATCATGCCATAGGACTCTACATGTTCTTTGTAATCAAATCACCATCTCTTCCTAAAAAAATCAACTGATTTAATTTCACTCAGAAGCTTTTATACATTAGAGAAGTTTCCACATGAGGACTAGCAGGTGACAGCAAGGTGCTAGAGCTGCTCTGTGGGCCCCACACTTTCCTCAGGAGATGTAGCCCCACTCCCCTCCTATCCTGCATTTGCCACTCCATGACTGCTTACCTCCTGGTCCCCCAGGCTCCACCTGGACGGCAGTTGACAAGGGCACCAAAGGCACTAGGCTTCATGCTGCTCTAAGAATAGCAATGATTACTGAGCACTAACTCTGACCCAGGCACTACTGTAAGATGCTTAACCCTTTTACTCTTCACACTAACTCTGTGATGAAGGCAGTATTAATATCCCCACTTCACAGATGAGGAAGTTGAAATACAGAGAGGTTAAGTAACTTGTTTTAGGTCACAGAGCTGGTATGTGGGGTGCAACACCAGGCAGAGTGATTCTCAAAGCCCTGTTCTTCACCTCCCTGCTATACTGCCCCTCAGCTATAAATGGCAAGGTACATCTAGATAGTGGAGGGAGGCCTGCACTCAGATTTCAGGGTGGGCAGGGGAGAGGCTAGATCCTTAAGACGTCCGTCTATCTAGCCTAAGAAGGGCTCCAGGAAGCAGCAGATGGGCAATGCCTGGTTCTGCCCTCAGGGAAAGTGCCTGGTCAAGCTAGAGCAGGGTTTATTTTTGGTGTTGGGAACTACAGTCCTATAAAAAGGCTGGAAGTGCTGCAAATCAAACTGGACCTAAATGGGACTCTTGGTGATGGGCACAAGGCCTAAAACATATACCCAGCACATACAACCACATGAGTTGTAGCCTTATAAGATGGCTCTCCTCAGCAGTGAGGCCATAGCCACTCCTACTGTCACCCTCTCTTCAGAAGACACCTTTTGGGTTGTAGCAGCCACTTCTTTCTCGCTCCAACCTTAATGCAGCAGAGCCAGGGTCATCTTGGCAGAGGACTGTGTGAAATGTTGAGGCCGCTCATGGTTGGAGATAGACCTACCATCCTGGGTCCAGGCCCCTCTTGGCACAAGAAGCTGGCTCTGACCTCTGCTGGGACAGATGCACTCGTGAGGGCCCAGGACTTCCATCTCTCTGAATGAGCCATGAAGAAGAATAAGGCAGATTGAAGCAGCACTTCTGAAGTCAGTTCCATGGACTTCTTGTCCAAGGGTCCCTGGATCATCTTCACAAAGACCTCATTTGATGTGTGAGGGGCAGGGCCAAGAGGCTCTGTGGCTTCCTTACCCAGGGAGCTTGTAGTGGGCTCAAGACCACTGATCTCCGACTCTGGCTGCCAGAATTTGAACCTAGAGTCCTCTGCTGATTAGTTAGAAAATTTTTATGTCCTTGTGTCAGTTCTATGCCTTATAAAATGTGGGACAGCACAGCTTCCACAGAGTTTTTGAAAGCAAAAAGTAAGAACCTGAGAAGATCTAAGACCAGCATGTCTAGCACACAGCATTACTTGGCAGATATCCAACAAGTCATCCCACATCTGCTGCCCACTCTGGGTTCCTTCACTGTGCTATGCCAATACCCCTCTACATTTCCAAGCTCACACTTCTAAAAGCTGTCCAACACTAAACTAAGAGAATGCTGGGCCCCACCTAGGCTGAACAAGGATCCTGCTTCATCCAACCACCAGCACTCAGTCTGGATTGTATCAGCATATCAACACCATCTCTGTGGATGGGCACATCAGCATGAAAAACTATTCTCAGAAATAAAGGGAGACACACACACACACGAAGAATGAAAGAAACAGGTCTTCTAGAAGTGGAAACTGTGGCGGATTCTTTGGGGACTAATTTCAGAGGGCACAGTACTCATTTGGGATTGAGAGCTTAGAGCAAGTTAAATGAATTCCACAATTAAAGGTCTGCATAGAGGCAGCTTGCTGCAGCGTACTGCATGTTCAGGATGCTGAACAAATGTCTTTCGCAATATCACCAGCACAGAGACATCATCCTGACTTCCCTGTCTGCACTGAGATCAATCTCTGTCCTTGTTTATCACCTGTCCTTCCTTTGCTAGACATTGTTAAGGGAGACATCACAACTTGGCTGTTGAGGTGATTCAAATCCCCAAGCTAGCAGAAAGGCGAAGCAGAGGCAACAGTCTCACAGAGACCTGGTGCTTGGGAGTACAGGGTATGCTGGGCTCAGGCCACTACACTCCTCAGTCACTAAATTCTGTGGGCCAAATAAAAAGGCACAGTTAATGGGGCAAAGACAAGATTCAGTGTGGCATATGATAACAAAGATGATAAAGACAGCAGTGCCCACATGCAAGTGCCATTGCAAGTACATTATGTCAATGTCCTTGAATCTTCATGAGTAGCTCACCAAAAACAAGGCTCTGGGGGATGAAGCAACTGCCCCAGCAAGTAAGTGATGGAGAGGGACTTAAGTTCAGCCCCTGTTACCAGGGTCCAGGCTACTGAGACATGGACACATGCAACCACAAAATGCGTAGATGCTTCAGTTTTGCCGCCAACATCTATTTTCTAGCAATAGTACCCCAACTTCCTCTGGTTCCTTTGGGAACCATTCTTCCCAAACCCTGCCCCAGTTCCAGGATCAGACATATAATCAGCTTGTCCAGTAAGAGTGTGGCACTCACCCGGGCCACAGGGATAATCTCCTTGTCCAGCCAGGCTACGACATCCCATTTCATAACTGTGTTGATAACCTCTGGGAAGATAAGCTTTCTTCCTTCTATCCCAAGGAGCAGACAAGCCTGGCTGAACAATAAGGAAACACAATTTCTGTCCCAAAAGCAAATCTATGGCTCGGGCACTGCTTTCAGGCCATTTTCCTCAGGCCTCTTTTTGCTTCGCTCCCCCTCAGGGTGGTAATAAGAAGGTGGCTTACATCCTTAAGTCCAGGTCTCATGCCCTTCCCCACTCCAGTGTCCAGTTACAGGAAAAAGCTTGTCTTTTCCTGGATTAATTTCCTAGAAGCAAGGGCACCTCTCCCAAATCCCCAAGAGACTTCACATGTCATTGGCTGGGGAGGGGTAACCCTACTGATTGGGTCCATCCTCTCCATAGCTAATCACAAGGATGTAGCCCAGTATAGCCTGGACTTGAAGGGGAAGAAATGGTAAACCAGGGCAGTGGGGACTAGGCCACAAAGAGTGGTATGCACAAAGCACATCTTGAGGGAGGCACCAGAGCCCTCGCAACCTCGGCTTCTCAGTAACTGAGCCAAGGCACCCACTACCATATTAAGCCAGTCTAAGGTGGTCTTCTGTCACTTGAGACCAGAGTCCTTCCCTAATACAGAAGGATCGTGTGTGACTCTGGAATAAGAAACTGGCCAGAGAGGTGACAAAAGTGAGACCATGCTCTTACCTTCGAGGTCATGCAAATCACTTTAGATTTTTATCCTGGAGATGAGGGGGATCCACCAGCAAATTGAGGTTGGATTAGGAAGGCTGGTGCCCAAGACAGCGAAGGGAACAGGATCTGGCAGTGGTCCCACTGGGAGCCAGGGGAGGCTGGATACAAGCAGTGCTCCCAGGGTAGGAGGGAAAGAGCCTAATGGAAAGGCCCTCCTTGGCCAAATATCCAACTAACTTGCTTATAAGTTCTGCTTTCCCTGACTAGTAAATAAGAAAATCATAAACTATTGACACCAAGAGTAGGCTGAGGAAAAACAGGTGCAGTCACAGTAGACCATGAGGGACTATACAGAAACATGTTTCCCACCAATCCCAAAGAACCTATGCACCCCAATGTTCATAGCAGCACAATTTACAATAGCCAAGTACCGGAAGCAACCTAAGTGCCCATCAGCAAATGAGTGGATCAAAAAATTACGGTACATTTACACAGTGGAATTCTACGCAGCAGAGAAAAAGAAGGAGCTTATACCCTTTGCAACAGCATGGATGGAACTGGAGAGCATTATGCTAAGTGAAATAAGCCAGGCAGTGAGGGACAAATACCATATGATCTCACCTTTAACTGGAACATAATCAACAAAAGAAAAAAACAAACAAAATATAACCAGAGACACTGAAGTTAAGAACAACCTAACAATAGCCAGAGGGGAGTGGAGAGGGGACAGTGGGGAGTGGTGTTTACAGGAATTACTATAAAGGACACATGGACAAAGTCAAGGGGGAGGGTGGAGGCGGGGGAGGGAGGTGGGTTTGGCTGGGGTGGAGTGGAGGGATGGGGAGAAAATGCAGACAACTGTAATTGAATAACAATACATTTTTTTTTAAAAAAAGAAACACGTTTCCATTTTCAATAACTTACTATGGAATCCTGAGAACTAGTATTTCCTTCAAACCAGGAAAAAACCCTGCCATTTTCCACATCTGGAACCCAAAGAGAAATTCTACATCAAATTCATATTGAATGGCAAAAATAAAGATAACAACAGTATCGGCCTTCTGTGTGATAGGAACTTGCCATTTATCATCCCAAGGCAGCACCACACCTCGCTGCCCCTCTTCCACAGATTCTGGACACTGGTCAACACACAGGGTATCTAAGTTTGTGAGGAATCAGTGAAACACAGAGAGTCTGAGTAACTTGCCTGTGGTCCATCTGAACTCCCAGACCTCTCTCACTTTCTCCTTGCTCTCTCTTTCTCCATGGTCTGTGGTGGCTCTGATAGTTTCGGATGGTACAACCCTGATTATCAGTTCATCACTGGAAACATCATGAGCCTAAAGTCCCAAGATCAAATCTTACCAGAGGGATTTCCCAGGCTGAAGATCAGAGAGCCAAAAAGCCTGAGGAGAGGGTAGTGAATCTCAAGATGTCTGGCATTTGCAACATTCTGGGGTCTATTTAAATCAGATTTGGGTTTTCTCCTTCATCTCCTGTTCCCCAGCATTCCTTCAATCAGCTAATGGGTCCCAGCTGGGGACAAACATGGACAGCAGAAATAGGAGCCAGGGTTTGACAAGCCTGGTGGGACAGCCCTGGCCAGGAGGGGAATGCAACCATTTATATGAAATGGTTGTGCCCTGCCTCTAAGGGAGTTCAAGTGATCAGATGTGTCCAAGTCAATTAATGAAATCTGACTGGGATGTCACCAGGTTTAGGAGGAAGGCCTTCTAGTTTAAAGTCCTATCCTGCAATGTCCCCAGTGCACAACATGCACTGGTCACCAATTTGGTCACTAGAGAGCAGGTGACAGGTAGTCAGAAGCTCAGAAGCTCAGGAGCTCCATGAGCAGGGAGAGGCCTCAGCAGGGCACACAGGCTTATTTACAAAGCTGCTTGAGAGGTTGGGCAGTCCTTGTCTGGAGGATACAAAACACCACTAGCCTGAGGGTTCCTTGAAGGCTGCAGGAGCAGTGGGTAAAGTGGACAGAGCCTGGTCTTTGGAGTTGGACAAATGACTTCAAACACTGGCTCTGCTGTCTAGTTTCTTAACCCCCCTGAGCCTAGGTATTCTGTCAGATGTGGATCACAGGAAAGGAAGAAATGGGCAGAGCTAGCCATCCATATGCAACAGTTCTGACTCTACCATTAACTTGTGAAGCCTTCTAATGCTAATGTGCAGTCAGCTCATGTCACCCTCACAGCAAGCCTAGAGGATGGGCTGGGGTGTTATGATTCCTCACCAGAAAGTCAAAGCTCAGAGAAGTTCAGGGACCTGCTCATAAAGGATTTGAGGGATTTTTTTTTTTTACATCAGTACTTTCCATCCAAAATCTATACCAGGTTCCTAGGGATACCATAACAAATTACCAGAAACTTGGTAGCTTAAAGCAATGGAAATTTATTCTCTCGCACTTTCAGGGGCTGATGTTGCACAATGTGTCAACAGGGTTGGTGCCTTCTGGAGTCTCTGAGATAGAATCCCTTTCACACCTCTCTCCTAGCTTCTGGAGCCTGTGGCAACCACTGATGTTCCTTGGCATGGGGATGTATAACTCTAGTATCAATCTCCAGCTTCATACGATCTTCTCTCTATGCATCTCTGTGTCACTGGACACTCATTGTTAGATAAAGAGCCCACACGAATTAAGGTGATTTGAGATCCTTACATTAACTACATTTGCAAAGACTTTTATTCCAAATAAGGCATATTCTGAAGTTCTGAGTGGACATTATCTTCTGTGGGCCACAATTCAACCCACTATAGTCCACCCTCTGGTCCCCAAAACTTAACATCCATCCATGCGCAAAATACTTTTACCCAATCCCAACATCCCTAAATCTCACCCCATTATAGCATTAACTAAATCCAAAATCTCATCCAAATATTATTAGCTCAAAAATATAATCTAAGTCATCTAATTAGGCATGAGTGATACTGGTGTGATTCATCCAAGTGCATTATACCTCTCCATTTGTAGACCTGTGAAACTAGAAAACAAATTATTTACTTTTAAAATACTGGCACAAGGATCCAAATGGTGGCAGAATAGGTGAAAGATACACTAACTTCCTCCCAGGATCAAACTGGAATTGCAACTAAATTATAGAAAAATTATCCAGAATAACCAAGTGAAGACCAGCTGGAGAGAAGCCTTATAAACAAAGACTTACAGAAGAAACCACATTGCCACATCAAGACAGGTAGGAAATACAGAGGGGCAAGAGAGTTGGCTGAGCTCCCATGGGCAGCAGCTGAAGTTCTTGGAGATATTTCTTGAGCCAGGGGGTTTCCTCTAAGAAGCGTGAGGTCTAAATCTCAAGGCAAGCTCCTCAGCCTAGAGCACAAGAGCCAAAAAGGCACCATATAACATAAGCTGTGAAAAGTAGCAGGGTTTATGTCCACCAGAGAGAGACAGCTTAAGAGGTGGCCACCCTCTTAAAGGGTCAATGTACAAAATTTCATTTGTAGCCACTTACCCTGGGCTCCAGCAAAGGGAGGGCACAGCAGACTATATATAGCCAAGTGAGAAGAGTCTGGGTTGGTAGTTCTGAAAAGAGAGCTAAAGGGTTAGCCACCAGGATCTCTGTGCTCAGTCATTCCCCATTATGCAGAAGCCATCTTTCTCAGGGAGTGCAATCCCCTCGATTTGGCATCTGCCTGGGTGGGGAAGCAATGGCCCCACCCACAGGAATCCCTCTCAACCCACACTGTGGAGCTTAAGCCATACCGAGTACAGCCAGAGGCTCTTTCATTGACTAAGTCTAACAGGCAGCCTATTCGTGGAGGCAGATCTCTGGTGCTTTGAGAGGTTACTCTCCCCTGGCCCAGGTGCTGGTAAATTAAGGCCTTGGTGTGCAGCTTCGTCCTCTCAGCACACACACAGGCCCAGCAGAGGGAGCCAAAAGCTGTGGATTGCTGCTAGCTCCCAACAGGTTGGCAGGGCCAGTTGCATGCAGCGTCTGACATAAGGCTGCCCCAGAGTCTTTGGAAATCTACCTAATACATAGAACTAACACATCAAGGCAGCCAAATAAAAAGACAAAGAAACAGGCCCATAATGAAAGAAGAAAAGAATTCTCCAAAAGAAAAGCTAAATGAAATATAGGCAAGCAATTTATCAGATATAGAGTTCAAAGTGATGATTATAAGGATGCTCAACAGCATGAAAAAAAGACACGAAACCATACAAAAGAACCAGTAAGAAATAAAGATTGCAATTTCTGAAATAAAAAATGTACCGGAAGTAATAGACAGTAGCTTAGATGAAGAAGAGGATTGAATCAGCAATTTGGAAGACAAGGTAGAAGAAAACACCCAAACAAAAGAGCAAAAAAAAAAAGAATTAAAAAAAATGATAGTTTAACAGACCTTTGGGACAACAGTGAAGCATAACAATATCCACATTGTAGGGGTACCAGAAGAGATTAAGAACATAGTTGAAGAAATAATGACTGAAAACTTCTCTAACTTGCTGAAGGAAAAAGACACATAAATCAAAGAAGCACAGAGATTCCAACAAGGTGGACCCAAAGAGGTGCACACCAAGACATATAATATTGAGTAATTAAAATTGCAAAGCTCAAAGACAAGGAGAGAATCTTAAAAGCCACGAGAGAAAGGCAGTTAGTTACCTATGAGGGACCTCCCATAAGACTGTCACCTGATTTCTCAAAAAAACATTACAGGCCAGAAGGGATTGGCATGAAATATTCAAAGTAATGAAAAGCAAGGACCTACAACCAAGGCTTCTTTACCCAGCAAGGCTATCATTTAAAATTGAAGGAGAAATAAAGAGCTTCCCAGACAAACACAACAAGCTAAAGGAGTTTATTAACACCAACCAGTACTGCAACAAATATTAAAGGGCTTATATTAAGAAAAAGAAAAAATAACAGAGGAAAATAGTTAAAAAAGATAAAATGGCAATAATTATGTACCAATCAATAATCACCTTAAATGTAAATGGTTTAAGTACTCCACCGAAAAGACATAGGGTAGCTGAGCAGATAAGAAAACAAGACCCATATATTTGCTATCTTTAAGAGAACTACCTCAGAATGAAAGATACACAAAGACTAGAGGTACAGGAATAGAAAATGATATTTTATGTACATAGAAATAAAAATAAGCTGGAGTAGCAATAGTTGTATCTGACAAATTAGGCTTTAAAGGGCCAGTGCACAATGGCCCTTTAATTTTAGTCTTATAGTAAGAGAAAAATAAAGACACTACATAATTATAATGGAAACAATCCAAAAAGAAGCTATAACCCCAGTACACAACTATGCAACCAACATAGGAACACCTAAACATATAAAGCAAATCTTGATGGATGTCAGGGAGAGATTGACAGAAACACAGACATAGTAAGGGATTTTAACATCCCATTGATTTCAATGGATAAATCTTCCAGACAGAAAATCAACATGGAGACAACAGCCTAAAATGACACACTAGATCAAATGGATTTAATTGATATCTTCAGAGCATTTCACCACAAAGCAACAGAATATACATACTTTTCAAGTACATATGGAATGTTTTTTCTAGGACAGACCATGTGACAGGACACAAAACAAGTTTCAATAAATTTAAGAAAATTGAAATCATATCAAGTATCTTCTCTGACCACAATGTTATGAGACTAAAATTCAATCACAAGGAAAACACTGAAAAACACACAAAGACATGGAAGCTGAATAACATGTTAATAAACAATGAATGTGTTAACAATGAGATTAAGGAAGAAATCAAAAGATAACTTGAAACAAATGAAAATGAGGACACAACAACCCAAAAACAGATGGACACAGGGAAAGCAGTCCAAAGAGGGAAATCCACAGCAATACAGGCCTACCTCAAGAAACAAGAAAAAGCTCAAATAAACAATCTAACTTTACACTTAAAGAAACTTGGAAAAAAGCAACAAATGAAGCCCCAAGTGAGTAGAAGGAAGGAAATAATAAAGATCAGAGCAGAAATAAATGAAAAAGAGTTTAAAAAAATGATACAGAACTTTCAGCTAAAATGGAGGCAACAGGTAGATACACTTTGCTTCCTCGCACAACCAAAAGAAGGACACCAACAAATTTAAAAACAAACAATAACCAGAATACCCAGAAAATCAAACTGTATGGAAGTCCCACAACCAAGAAGTTAAAGAAGAAGCATTCATCCAGACAAGTAGAAGGGGTAACTGGGATAGAGAGGACTCACAGCAAGATGGCAGCTAGAGGACCAGAGCAGGTGAGTCAGTGGCTGGCAGAGCAGGAGATCCCACATTTGCCAGCAGATAAACTGGGAGAAACAACTGGGGAGTGAGACAGACTGAAAAAGGCAGGGTTCCAGCGCAGAGAAATAAAGCCTAAAAATCTCTTACTGAAAAAACCTGTGGGGGTTGAGGCAGCAGGAGGAACCTCCCAGCCTCACAGGAGAGTTCGCTGGAGAGACCCACAGGGTCCTACAACGTACACAAAACTACCCACCTGGATATCAGCACCAAAAGGGCCCAATTTACCTGTGGGTAGCAAAGGAAGTTACTGAAAGCCACCAAGATCTGAGCAAGAGGCACTGTTCCCTCTTGGACCCCACCCCCACATACAGTGCCATGACACAGGGATGTGGGTGGATCTGCCCTGGTGAATACCTAAGGCTCCGCCCCTTACTATGTAACAGGTGCACTGAGACAGAGAAATATGGCCCAAATAAGAGAACAGATCACAAAGCTCTGGAAAAAATACAACTAAACAATGAAAAGATAGCCAACTTAATAGATACAGATACAACACTGGTAATCAGGATGCTCACAGAAATGGTTGAGTAGGAGGCTCAACCATTGGAGGCTGAAGTGAAGGTTATGAAAAGTGAATTAAAGGGAACCAACAGTGAAGGGAAGGAAACTGGAACTCAAATAAACGTTTTGGAGCAGAAGGAAGAAATAAACAGTCAACCAGAACAGAATGAAGAAACAACAATTCAAAAAAGTAGGAGAGGCTTAGGAATCTCCGGAACAACTTGAAACATTCCAACATCCAAATCACAGAGGTGCCAGAAGGAGAAGAGGAAGAGCAAGAAATTGAAAACTTATTTGAACAAATAATGAAGGAGAACTTCCCTAATCTGGCAAAGGAAATAGATTTCCAGGCCCAGGGAGTCCCAAAAAGGTTGAACCCAAGGAAGCATGCACCAAGGCACATCATAATTACATTACCCAAGATTAAAGATAAGGAAAGTATCTTAAAAGCAGCTACAGAAAAGGAGACAGTTACCCACAAAGGAGTCCCCATAGGACAGACTACCATCTGTTTTCTCAAAAGAAACCTTGCAGGCAAGAAGGGGCTGGAAAGAAGTATTCCAAGTCAGGAAAGGCAAGGACCTACATCCAAGATTACTCTATCACGGAAAGCTTTAATTTAGAATGGAAGGGCAGATAAAGTGCTTCCCAGATAATGTCAAGTTAAAGGAGTTCATCATCACTAAGCCTTATTATATAAATGTTAAAGGGATGTATCTAAGAAAAAGAAGATAAAAAATATGAACAGCAAAATGACAACAAACTCACAACTATCAACAACGAAATCTAAAAAAACAAACAAACTAAGCAAAAAAGTAGATACAGATTCACAGAAATAGAAATAAATGGAGGGTTATCAGCAGGGAAAAGGCAGGGGGAGAAAAGGGGAAAAGGTATAGGAAATAAGAAACATAAATGGTAAGTACAAAATAGACAAGGAGAGGGTAAAAACAGTATGAGAAATGTAGAAGACAAAGAACTTATACGTACAACTCATGGACATGAACTAAGGTGGGAGAATGATGGTGGTGGGGTACAGGGTGGAGGGGAATAAAGGAGAGAAAAAAATGGGACAACTATAATAGCATAATCAATAAAATACATTTAAAAAATAATAAAATAAAATAAAAGTAAAGAATTAAAATTTAAAAATGATACAAGAGATCAATGAATCCAAATGCTGGTTCTTTGAAAAGATAAACAAACCTTTAATCAGACTCATCAAGAAAAAAAGAGAGAGGACCCAAATAAACTAAATGAGAAATGAAAGAGGAGAGGTAACAAACGACACCAAAAAATACAAAGGATTATAAGAAAACTACAAACAACTCTATTACGACAAATTGGATAATCTGGATGAAATGGATAAATTCCTAGAAACATACAATCTTCCAAAACTAAATCAGGGAGAACCAGAGAATCTGAATAGACAGATTACACCTAGTGAAACTGAAGCAGTAATTTAAAAAAAAAAAAAAAAAAAAAACCTCCTAACAAACAAAAGACCTGGAGCAGTGAATTTTACCAAATGTTCTGAGAAGAACTAACACTCCTCCTTCTCAAACTATTCCAAAAAATTCAACAGGAGGGAAGACTCCGAAGCTCATATTACGAGGCCAGCATTGTCCTAATTCCAAAACCAGATAAAAACACTACAAAGAAAGAAAACTACATGCCAATATCCTTGATGAACATAGATACTAAAAAGCTCAACGAAATATTAGCAAATGGAATAGGGCAATTAATCACAAAAGTCATATACCATGATCAAATGGGATTTATCCAGGGAGGCAAGGTTGGTACAATATCTGCAAATCTATAAACATGATATACCACATAAACAAAATGAAAGATAAAAATGATATCAATAGATGTAGAAAAAACATTTAATAAAATCCACTACCCACTTATGATAGAAACACTCAGCAAAGTGGGAATAGAGAGAACATACCTCAACTTAATAAAGGCCATATATGACAAAACCACTGAACATCATACTCAATGGGAAAAAACTACAGGCGTTTCGCTTAAGACTAAGAACAAGAAGACAGGGATGTCTGTCTTCACCATTTTTATTCAACATAGTACTGGAAGTCCTAGCCACAGCAATCAGACAAGAAGAAATAAAAGGCATCCAAATTGTAAAGGAAAAAGTAAAATTGTTATTATTTGCAGATGACATTATACTATATAGAGAGAACCCTAAAAATTCCACCATGAAACTTCTAGAACTGATAAATATATTCAGCAAAGTTGCAGGATACAAAATTAATATCCAAGGACTTCCAGTCAACCTGGAGGCATAAGTAAACACAGCTCAACTCTTCGTACAACCTAGCAAAATTACAGCTAATCTACAGAACAAATATCACTCAGAATGGTCAGATAATTGAGCTGTATGGAAGTCCAACAACTAAAGAATTAAAGAAACCACATTTAGCCACACAGGTAGGAGGGATGGAGGGGCAGAGATGCAGAACAGGCTGGTCACAAACCCATGTGTGGTGACTATAAAATGGTGGGATAGCTCAGGAGTGATGTATTCCAGCCCTACACCAGACCACCCAGCCAAGGTTCTAGTGCCAGGAAGGTAAGTCCCCATAACTTCTGGCTGTAAAAAAACAGTGAGGAATGGGTCAGCAGAAGAAACTGTGTGATTCTCAGACCTCTTCTCTTAAAGGGCCTCATACCACACATGGACTTACTCAGACTCACTCCCTCTGGGCTCCAGCACTGGGGCAGCACTTTGAAGGGCACCAGTGACATATGGAGAACTAAAGTGTCTGGCATCAGAGCAAGAGCTGAGGGACAGCTTCCTCCAGACATAACTGCAGACAGCAGCCATTGTACCTTTTCTGAGCCCTTACCTACACAGAGCCACAGTGTGGTGGCACCATATCTGAATTTCCATCAACTTGGCTCTCACAGTAAACCCTGTCCTAACAATTACCTAAAGGTCTGCCCTATCCAACTTATAGGCCAAGATGGTAACAGTGGCTTTTCCTTATGAAAGGCAAGGCTAGGCACAAGCTTCAGACCTTCCTAAATCTGCTCAAACAAGCAACAGCTGAGCCCACCCCCACACCTCTCACTAAGTGGCCCTAGGCCCAGCACTATCAGCAGCCATCTGCAGATCACTTTATAGCTTACACCAAGGGGCCCCAGACAAAACACAGGTAGAGGCTGACCTTGGCTTGCACCACCCTAGAAACCTCAGAGCCTGTGCCTGCAGTGAACAGTTACAGACCATGTCAAAGTACCACCCAAACCACCTCCACAAGCCATGGAGGGAGATGGTTGCTGGCAAGGGGTCATAGCCAGTTCTACCAGCTGTCTGGACTGGGTAAATCCCTCCCATTGACCTTCTGACAACAATCAAGACTCATCTACAAGAGGAGGGAGTACTCAGCCCACATGGAGGGCACACCTTGAGTACCCAGCTTGGGAGAAGGAAAGGCTGTGCCACTGGACCCTACAGGACACATACTATATTAGGCCATGCTACCAAGACACAGAATCAAAGTAGCTCTACACATAGAAACAAACACAGGGAAGCTGTCAAATGAGAAGACAAATATATATGGGCCAAATGAAAGAACAGAACAAAATTCCAGACAAACAAGTAAATGAAATGGAGATAAGCAATCTCTCAGATGCAGAGTTCAGAACACAGGTTATGAGAATGCTCAATGAACCCGGTGGGTAATTCAACAGCATAAAAATGATCCAATCAGAAATGAAGGAGACATTAATTAGAATAAAGAACAATTTACAAGGAATCAACAGCAGAGTGGATGAAGCCAAGAATCAAATCAATGATTTGGAACATAAGGAAGAAAAAAATATCCAATCAGTACAGCAAGAAGGAAAAAAAAATCCAAAAAAAAAAATCAAGGATAGTGTAAGGAGCCGCTGGAACAACTGCAAATGTTTCAACATTCACATCATAGGGGTGCGCAGGGAGAAAGAGCAAGAAATTAGAAACCTATTTGGAAAAAAACTGAAAGAAAACTTCCCTAATTTGGTGAAGGAAATAGACATACAAGTCCAGGAAGCACAGAGAGACCCAAACAAGATGGACACTAGGAGGACCACACCAAGACACAACATAATTAAAATAACAAAGGTTAAAGATAAAGAGAGAATCTTAAAGGCAACAAGAGAATAGCAGATAATTACCTACAAAGGAGTTCCCATAAGACTGTCAGCTGATTTCTCAAAAGAAACTCTTCTGCAAAGGCTGTCCAGCCTTGCCCTTGGTCTTTCACCAGAGCATGTTTTCTCAAGGAGAATTTCCTTCCTACAGATTCTTTGGAATCTGGAAAAGCTGAGACTCTCCTAAATCATCAAGTGCTGGTTCCTTTTGCTAAGAGTTCCTTCTTCAATCCATTCCCTTCCTCTCACATATACTACAGGCAGCAAAGGAAAACAAGGGTATACCCTCCACACTTTGCTTGAAAGACTCCTCAGCCAAATATCTAAGTTCACTGCTTACAAGTTCTGCTTCCTTGACTAGTAAACCAGAAAATCATAGAGCTATTGACACTAAAAGGGCTGAAAAGTAGGCTGGGGGAAAACAGGTACACAAAAGCAAGAGGAGAATTAAATTTATGTTTGCCCAACTCCTTCCACATATCCAAGTACTATAAATATGTAACTGAGATCTGATAAGCAAATTATATCTTTATAAGGACAAGAAGAATAGCAAAAGACCTCAGACACATTCCCGCTCAAACATCCCTGACTACTTACCATGGCTGACTATTGCTGCCTCAGTCCTCCCCCTTACCCTTGGTCCTAGCATTGCAGCCAATGACCCTGTCATCACCTATCTTTTCCTTCCACTAGACTCTAGAGTCTAGAGCCTCAGGTACTCCCAATTCAAAGTCTGTTTCCCACAGAGCCATCTGTTGACACTTCCTTCATACTACTAGCTTCTCTCCCAGGCTGCAGACATGTCTTCTCCCAGGGCAGAGGGATATTGGATTAGGGTGGCCCCAAGGGGTCTGCCTAAGGGAGCACAAGGAATAGAAAGAAATTTAGTATTTAATTCACTCTCTGTTCCAGCTAAGAATTAACACACAATCACTATTATAATCTTAAATTTGTTAAATGTAAGTTAGGTTTATTTTCATAATTTTGTGCTATTTTTTAAGGTTTATACTTTTAGTCCCTACACAACATAGATCTGATTTAATCCAGGATTAATGGTCTTCAGAGGAGGATACACGACAGCCAGTTGAAGAGGGAATGATGACCCACAGTGTCAGTGAAAGCCCTAGGACATGGAAGGTCAGGGCCTCCCCCTCTTACTCCTGATGCCACACCAGGGAGCCCTGAACCCTGGCCAGCCTCAGGCATTCAAAAGCAGCTTTTCTTTGGTTGATCCTCCCTGGTCAGGAGACTCTTCCCTGTTACCCCTGGTCCTGCATGAGGAAACAATAGTTACACTACCATAAAATAAGTGGAGAGGGAAGAATTAAACCTGAGATTTCCTTTACCTAGGGAAAGCCCTGGCCATTCCTCTTACCCCTAAAATGCCCTTTCCTAGATCCTCTCTGGATGCCCTGGACCAGGAATGGCCAACACAAGGCATACGTACATGCTCCTTTGCCTTCCCTTTGCTCAGGGAAGATACTGCAATCATGGCCCTCCTTGCCCCAATGTGATGGTGAATTTTGTGTGTCAACTTGGCTGTGCCACTGTACTCAGATATTTAGTCAAGCATTATCCTGGATGTTTCTATGAGGGTCTTTTGGGTTGAGAACCTTTAAATGGATACACTGAGTAAAGCAGATGCACTTCACTGTGAATGTGAATACAATCCAATCAGCTGAAGGCCTGAATAAAAAAAACACTGACCTCCCCAGAAGAAGACGAAATTCTGCCAGCCTTCAGACTCAAATTGCAACTCTTCCCTGGGTCTCCATCTTGCTGGTCCACCCTATGGATTTTGGATTTGCCAAGCCTCACAATAATGTGAGCCAATTCCTTAAAATACATCCTCTCTCTCTCTCTCTCTCTCCCTCTCTCTCTCTCTCTCTCTCTCTCTCTCTCTCTCCCCATACACACACATACATACATATACATACACATACTTTTGGTTCTGTTTCCCTGGTGGACCCTAACTAATATAGCTAGTGAGCTGTAGAGCTGTATCAACATAGTCCTCCAAGGAGAATTTCCAGTTAGCATGTAAACTAAGCTCATTCACCAAGGGCTGTGAATACATCCTGGTTGTATACACAGGACCAAGTGTCCCTGGTTGTATACACTGGGCAAAGTATGTGCTACCACTTCCCTGTACTCTGGGTTCCTCTAGAACTAGAGAACTGCCCTGGACACCAAAGTCCTAGTAGGGTCTTCCTACTTCTAACTAGCCTTGTCCCCTATCTTTATTCCCCTGAGTAAAGGGGGAATAAATGGGCAGTTAGGAAGGCTATATGTTTTTCTTCTCCTGTAAACTAAAGCCATAAGAAAAGCCCAATGAAGAAGGTAAATATCAAGGCCACTGGACATCTTTTAAATTGGAGCCAGTCAGAAGTTGCCAGAAGTCTGGGGAGATGGGGAGACACCCAACTGTCCATCCTTCTCACAGGTCTCCAAAGGAATGACATGGCATCTGCCAGCTGTCACTAGGAGTGTGAAACTCATCTATACCTCTTCCAGCTTGTATGACTGAACAACACAAGATTCTAATTGTGTTTAATTTGAAATTTTTGTGATTAAGAGGAAGGTACCCAGGAATCAGTCCAACATGCACTTGCCACCCTGACATAGGAAGCTTATAAAAAGGGGATTCACATCTAGCACCTCACTTGTTGACCACACAGTGCTGAGCTCAATGTACCTTCTGGGGTCTCAGTTTTGTTATCTATAAAGGATACCTACTTGGGAGGCTCATTATGGCACATCATAGGCCTCCAAAAATGGGTGCCGTTATTACAAATTAGGGGAGTGGTAGTTCTAGAATCCAGTCAAGGCATGAAAGGAGATGGAGCAGAGCAGAGCCAGCTGGCCAGCCCCCGGAAGCAGACCTAGCAGACTCAGCAGTTACAGACAAAGGGGTCATCCCTCTTCCTTTCCACTAGAGAGACAAGGCAAAAGAAAGAATAAGGTAAGACTGACCTTGAGAGCAGGAATCTCCACACTGTCACCAAGGCTGATGGAGCCTGAGAGGATGGTCCCTGTCATCACAGTGCCCTGGCCTTTGATGGAGAAACAGTGGTCCACAGACATGAGGAATGGTCCTGAGGGATCTCTCGTTGGGATGGATATCTGGGATGTCAGGAGCTAGAAAAGAGACGCTGCTGCCACATTTTGTTGGAAGAAGATTGGATGGGGCAGGGCAGAGGAAGGCAGAGGATGTGACAGTGCCCAGGTAATCTGCTTTTTCTTTTCTGCTGACTCTTTCCACATGCTTCAACCTTAACCTGCCTATTTTCCTTATGCCATCTGTGTGCTTGGAGATGGTGTCAGAGCTAATTACCATTAAAAAAAATGAAAATAAAGACCGCATTATTCCTTTTATTTTGCTACTTTCTGTCAAAAAGTTATTTGGTTATGTTCCCAACTCTTAATCTTGTGATAATAATTCTTTTAGAAAAAGGTTAGAAATTCAAAGCAGGGTAGGCCTGAGATTTGTGCAGAGGCTTCTTAAAGGAATATACAGCCCTGGCTGGTGTAGCTCAGTGGACTGAGTGCTGGCCTGTGAACCAAATGGTCACAGGTTCAATTCCCAGTCTAAGGCACATGCCTAGGTTGTGGGCCAGGTCCCCGGTGCGGGGCACACGAGAGGCAACCACACGTCAATGTTTCTCTCCCCCTCTTTCTCCTTCCCCTCCCTTCTCTAAAAATAAATAAATAAAATCTTTTTTAAAAAGGAATACACAAACATCTTTTATAGCAATATACTTGTGGATTTTGCTTTAACACACTTGTACCAAGCTCCCAGACCAGTGATCTCTGGAGTTGGTAAAAAAGTAACAAAAGCATTACCCAGAAAATATTGGTTTTATTAAGTCAGCAAGATGAGCACCCCCGTGTAATTACAGAAACAGTGGTAGCACACAGTCACACCTGATCTTGGCTCTGTGGATCCGGGCAGACCCCAAAGTCCACCAAAAATCAAACTAGGTTTGAATCCTATCTCTACTACATACTTGCTGTGAGACCTTGGGAAAGTTACTTAACTTCTCTGAATCTCAGATTCTTCCTACGCAAAATGGGGATGAATAACTTAAGCCTCTCAAGGTCACTATGAATGTTAATAATCTTGTATGTAAAGAACTTAGTGCAGTGCTTAGTATGTGATAATCATTCCTCACCATCATAGTAAATTGAATAGCACTGTTCTGATCACATTATACTCATTAATTCATTTAACCCTCATACCAACTCCACAAGAAAAGTGGTGCTATTGACTTCCCTACTTTCTAAGTGAGAGAACTGAGGCAAGGGAGAGCAGGTTATGTGCCTAAGGTCACAGAGAGAGCAGGAGGCAGGGCCAGCACTACAAGCTGCCCAAGAGTCAATGCACCTCTCCACTCCAGCCTTCCAAGCTGCCTCAAGTGCTCAGTAGAGGCACTGCAGACCCCAGTCTCATTGCCATTTCCACTGAAGCATCACTACCCCCCTCCCCACCTGCACCATGCCTGCTGGCTGCCCTGCGTACCCTGTGAATGGCTGTGCTCCCTCCCTCTGTCTACCACTACCCAACCTGGAGGAACAGACTCGGGACCATGGCTTCAGAAGATGAAGCCTCCACTGCTTTGGTAAAGGCCATAGGACCTAAGTTGCACTGCTGCTGCTACTGGGCCCATCTCCTTCCCCTGTCTCATGGGCCCCCACCCAGGTGGGACACACTGGAGGGGCTGGAATAACCTGAAGGACTGGAACAGATGACATGGACCCATAATTCCAGACTGACAGGATCTGCTTTGTCTGTGTGGAGATGTTTGACAAGAGAAAGGAAAAAGAAAGGCTTAGAAGAGTGGAGGCCTTCGGTTCTGTTTGGGATTAACTTTTAGGGAGAATGTATTATAGAGTATCGAGGTGGTTTAAAGGAACCACCTCTAAGTCCTCTTGCTGAGGTTGCCTCTCTCTCTCCCAGGCTGAGCAGGACAGAAAGGAACATGCCTGAGCAGAGTTGGGGCCAGAGACCAACCTGGATTCAAATTGACAGTACCTCAATGAGCTCTGAGATACCCTGTGGAGCTTCTGTTTCAGGGGCCTCTGGTCCCCCAGGCTTAGCTGCCACAGCTATAATTGGTGCACCTTGGAACCTAGAACAGAAAAACAAGTCCTGCCATAGTTAGTTAGATCATTAGCATGAACATGGAACACAGAGCACAGAGCACAGAACATATCTGTGAATCACCTGGAAGACCAGTGAGCACTCTAGGTGTTATCTCCTTTCCTCCTTTCAGAAGCACCTAAACAGAGAGTGCCACTGCATTCTACTTGGCAGATGAGGAAATGGAGGCCCAAAGGGAAATGTCTTATATTAAACAACAAATTTTAAAAGGGTGCTCCTGGGTTTTAACCTCTACTTTCAGAAACCACCCTGAGGAGGCAGCAGTAAACCCTGGCCCCCAGGCCTCTAAATTAAAGACCCCTTAAAGAAGACCAGTAAGTACCTTCTAGCCTTCTGCAGAGACTCATGTAATACTGGTGACCAAACAGCCCCTGAAGATGCACCAGGGAAAGCATCTGTACCACCCCAGTCTAATGGAGGCCATTCCTCCTGGGACTTTACCAGAGAGCCCCTTTTTCTTTAAGAAGAGATTTATCTTTTCTATTGGAAAAAAAAAATAGAAAAGGGAAAATATACAACACATGATCCCATCACTGTGGTGTGGTTTCTTCCAACCTTGGTTTTTCAACACATTGCCAAGGAATTATATTTTTAATATTCTGGTTATAGTATGTACACAATTTCATATCCTAGTTTATTTGCCATTATATCATAAAGAATTTTCTGTTAAATGGCAGCAACTGCAACAATAACTAACTTGGCTGAGCCAAGCATATACCATGGACACTTTCATTGAAACCTCACACCACCACTATGAAATTGTCACCATTTTATACATGAGGAACCGAGGGTTAGAGAGCCAAATTAATTTGGTCCAAGTCACTGGCTATAAATCTCAAAGCCAAACTCCAACCCAGCCCATCTGACCCTAGAACCAAGGCTCATAGTTTCTATGTTACCCTTCCACCTTCCAAGGCCTCCTCTTTCATTTTTAATAGCTGCATAATAGTGTGATCCAGAATTTATATGCTTTTTTCGTTACTGTTACTCATTTAGAACATTTCAAGTTTTTCACTATTATAAAATAACCCTATGATAAACATGGTAGACATGACTGACACTTTTTTTTTTTTTTGCCTTATTTTGGGATAAATTCATTGGGTATAGGTCTAAGATTCAAGATACATTGAAAAATCAGCAAAATGCAAAATGGTAAAGACATTTAAAAAGACTCTCCTCCAGAAAAGCAGTAAGAACAGTGGCAAAATTATCAGAATAAACGTTTTCAGAACTCTAGAAATTAACCAAAGGCTTGTGGCAACCTGTGGAATGTTTACTCAAGAAAAATCTGAATCTTGCCCTGGCTGGTGTGGCTCAGTGGATTGAGCGCCGGCCTGAGAACCAAAGGATCACTGGTTTGATTTCCAGTCAGGGCACATGCCTGGGTCGCCGGCCTGGTCCCCATTGTGGGACACATGAGAGGCAATCACACATTGATGTTTCTTTTTTTTTTTTAATTTTTTATTGCTTTCAGTTACAGTTGTGTGCCTTTTCTCCCCATCCCTCCACCACACCCCAGCCAAACCCCCTCCTTCCCCCACATCCACTCTCCCCCTTGATTTGGTCCATGTGTCCTTTATAGTAGTTCCTGTAATCCCCTCTCCTCACTATCCCCTCCCCACTCCCCCCTGCCCATTATTAGATTGTTCTTAACTTCAATGTCTCTGGTTATATTTACACATTGATGTTTCTATCCCTCTCTTTCTCCCTCCCTCCCCCTCTCTCTAAAAATAAATACATTAAAAAAAATGAAAAGAAAAATCTGAATCTCAGTAAGAGTAAGTTTTATAGCATTTTACTTTGCCTTATTCCCATTTACCCCTGCCCAACCAGCATCTGCAGAGTGAAAACCAGTAGGCTGAAGGCCACTAAAGAATGCATAATGGGTTTGAATTCAAGCCCCTCTCCCAGAGAACTGTCATTATTTTTCCTATCTGGCAGTTTGCCCACTTGCCAGGCTATCCTTATTTGACCTGCTTTGCAGGCAAACAACTTTTGGGAGGAGAGGGGGCAATTGCCTCTGATTATTTTATGAAAATAATCAGAGGCAATTGTTGAACATTTGCCTGAGGCAAATATAACAGTTTGGCAAACAACAGGTTGACTATAAAGCTTAGATTTCTGGGACTCTAGGATACTTGCAGGCGTAGGGCTGAGGGCATGCCCAAGGCACTGTGCTTAATCAAAAAAGACATGAGAAGGCCCTCAGCTCTGCTCACCTTGATATCCTATGCAAGCAAGAGCGAAAGCGATGGAAGCATGTTAACTGCCTGCCTGAGCAT
The DNA here is from genome assembly GCF_022682495.2 of Desmodus rotundus. Taxonomy (NCBI): domain Eukaryota; kingdom Metazoa; phylum Chordata; class Mammalia; order Chiroptera; family Phyllostomidae; genus Desmodus; species Desmodus rotundus. The sequence goes on from NC_071396.1 coordinate 57,869,798, forward strand.
TAAAAGCATGCCCCAACATGCACATAGAGACCGTTGGCAAAGATTGGGAGACATACTGGTTCCAGACATTTAAGGAAATTTCTACTTATTAGTTGACAAACTAAGATAACCAGGCAGAGGCTTCAGTGGTCACACATGACTTTAGAGAATTAGTTTATAAAAGTTACTAAGGAAATAATAACAAACTATGGAAATGTGGGAGAAGAGGAGAATCTGATTTCCAGTATTGCCATATTATATTATTTTACATGTCAAGTTTTCAACAAAGTTCACAGCACATGCAAGAAAACAAGATTATGACCCATAGCCAAGAAAAAAAGAGTAAAAAGAAACTGTTGCTGAGGAAGCCCCACTAGACAAAAACTTTATCCCATTTTCCACTAAAAAAATTTTAACAAATTTATTGGGGTGACATTGGTTAATAAAATTATATGGGTTTCAAGTAAACAATTCTGTAACAGATTATTTGTATATTATATTATGGGTTCACCACCCAAAGTCTAGTCTTCTTCTGTCACCCTCTATATGCCTTTACACTCTTCTATTTCCCCCTAACCCCCAACCATTACTATAGTAATCACCACACTGTTGTCTGTGTAAATGAGTTTGGGGTTCTTTTTGCTTAATACTTCACCTTTTTCATCCAAACTCCAACCACCCTCCCTCTGACAGCTGTCAGTCTCTTCTCTGTATCTATGAGTCTGTTTCTATTATGTTATTTTGTTCAGTAGATTCCACATATAAGTGAAATCATTTGGTATTTGTCTTTCTCCAACAAGTTTATTTCACTTAGTATAATACTCTATAGGTCCATCCATGCTGTTGTAAAAGGTAAGGTTTCCTTCTTTTATACGGCTGAGTAGTGGTAATCCATTGTGTGAATGTACCACAGCTTGTTTTTTACCCAGTCATCTACTGATGGGTACAGGGGCTGCTTCTAAATCTTGGCCATTGTAAATAATCCTGTAATGAACACAGGGGTACATATAATCTTTCAAATTAGTGTTTCAGATTTCTTTGGATATATTTCCATAAGTGAAATTACTGGGTCATAAGACAGTTCCATTTCTGATTTTTGAGGTATCTCCATACTGCTTTCCACAGTAGCTGCACCAATATGCAGTCCCATCAACAGTGCACTAGGGTTCCCTTTCCTCCATATCCTCACCAACACTTGCTGTTTGTTGAGTTATTGATGATAGCCATTCTGACAGGCGTGAACTGATATCTCTTTGTGGTTTTAATTTGCATTTCTCTGATGATTAGTGATGTTGAGTATCTTTTCACATGTCTACTGGCCATCTGTATGTCCTCTTTGGACAAGTGCCTATTCAGGTCTGTTGCCCATTTTTAATTAGATTTTATTTGGTGTCGAGTTGCATACAAGGGGGGGACTGCCCCCCAAAATAGAATTATCTTCTGGAGGGTGGCCCCCTGGTAGTACAGGTTTCCATTACTTGGGGAGTGTTGTAGGAACTCATCTGTATCAGTGTACAAGCTGGTAGTATTGTGAGAGGCTGTGTTTGACTTCGGTGAATTTTTTTGAAAACTCTTTCAACATGTTTGCCCATTTCATGATGGATGATATAGGAGTGCACCTGTCCACACTGTACTGAGTGTTCAGCAGATTTTGATCAGAAGCAGCATGACTCCCATGTCCTACCCTCCTTATTCACTTGATCTCACCCCAAGTGACTTTTGTTTTCCCAGAAGAAAAATGTCCTCAAAGAGAAATGGTTTGCAGATGTGGAAGAAGTGAAACAAAAAAACAGCAAAAGCACTAAAAGGCATCAAAAGCAACAAGTTGGAAAACTACCTTGAGCAGTGGGAAAAAAGTCTCAATTGGTGTATTGCATCAAATGGAGAATACTTTGAAGGTGATTGAAGTTTAAACATGTAAGAATAAATACACAATTTTTTAATAAATAAATTCTGGGGGTTTTTGGGTCCCCCCTTACAAGGTATTTATACATTTTAGATGTCAACCTCTTATTAGATGTATCATTGGTGAATATGTTCTTCCATTAACTGGGTTGCCTTTTCAGTTTCTTGATGGTTTCTTTTGCTGTGCAAAAACTTTTCTTTTTGATGTCTCATTTGTTTATTTTTTATTTTATTTAAATCAGCTGTTTTAAGGATGTTCAAAGAAATAAAGGAAAGTATGTCTAAAAAAATAAAGGAAAGAATAAAGGTAATATCTCACCAAATAGGGAATATCAAGAAAGAATTAGAATTATATAAAAATGAACCAAATAGAAATTCTGGACTTGAAAAATACAATAACAAAGTTTTAAAGATCCACTAGAGGACCTCAATAGCAGCTTTGAACAGGTAGAAGAATCAACAAACTGAAAGGTAGATCAATTGAGATGATCCAATGTGAGGAAAACAAAGAAAAAAGAAAGAAGAAAAATGAACACAGCCATAAAGATATTTGAGACATCATCAGACATAACATAGATATATGAGAATTTCAGAAAGAAAAGAGAAATAGGGACAGAAAGAATATCTGAATAAACTTCAAAAACTTCCCAAATTTGACTGAGATCCAAGATGGAGGACTAAGTAGAAGCTACATGAACCTCCTCCTAGGACCAGTCTGTAATTACAACTAAATTGCAAAGAAATCATCCAGAATAAACAACTGAACAACAGTGAGAGAGAAGCATTATAACCACAGACAGAAGAAACACCTTCAATACAATGTGACTGGTACAGAGTGCAGAGGAGACACGAGACGGCTGGCTGGGCTCCCATCGGCAGCAGCTGAAGTGCCAGAGGAATATTGCAGCAGCCAGGGGCTCCTCCCTGAGAAGTGGGGGTCTGAACTCTAACCTGAGTTCCCCAGCCTATAGCACCAGAGCCTGAAAAGAATCAAGACAACAACCAGCTGTGAAAAGTGGCAGGGTTTCACTGTGTCAGGGATAGAGAGCTAGAGTCATTTAAAGGGCCAATACATAAAACTTCATTTGCAGCTACTTAGCGTGGGCTCCAGCAAAGGTGAGGCAGAGTGGACTAGACACTTGAGGAAAGACTGGAGACAGTGGCTTTGGGGAGAGAAATGAGAGCGCAGCTGCCAGGATCCCTGTAAGAGTCATTCCCCATACTGAGGATCCATCTTGCTCAGGTACTCTACCAACTAGCATCAGCCCAAGGGGAAGCAATACCCTCACCCTAAGGAATTACTCTGCCTCACCCTGTGGTGCTTAAGTTTGGCTGCTGATTACAGAGTGACTAGATTAACAACTGAAGGAGTCAGCAATAGAATGAAAATCCCTGATAATCTCCAACAGGCTCCTAAAACCAGACTGGGACATCATCCAACATTACCAGAGGCAGATCCAGAAACAAAAAGTACTAAATACTAGATGTTTCACAGATGAATTCCACTGTGGTCTTCTTCATGATTTAACATATTTTCTGAGGAGAACCAAGATGGCCGGGTAGGTAGACACACTGTGCCTCCTCGCACAACCAGAACTGACAGAAAATAGAACGGCAAGGAAGTCCGACACCAAGTAGATAAAAAAGAAACATTCATCCACACCGGTAGGAGGGGCAGAGATGGGCAGGAGGGGCGGAGAGTACTCGCGTGGCCGTGGCGGGACTGAGACTAGCGGACTGTGGGACCAACAGGGCAGGCAGTCTGACCACTAGCAGGCCCTGCAGCCCCACATTCGCGCACAGATAAACCGAGAGGGCCGGACTCCAAGTGGCGGAGAATGGGGCAGGCAGAGCGGCGGGTAGTACCCCGTGGCCCCACACTTGCGCACAGAGAAACCTGGACTAACAGCGGGAAGCAAAGCAAACCGCGTAACCCAGGGCTCCAGCACGGGGGAAATAAAGCCTCAGACCTCTGACTGAAAACGCCCGTGGGGGTTGGGGCAGCAGCAGGAGAGACTCCCAGCCTCACAGGAGAGGTCGTTGGAGAGACCCACATAGGCATAGAGTGTGCACAAGTCCACCCACGCGGGAGCCAGCACCAGAGGGGTACAATTTGATTGTGGGTAGCACAGGGAGTGACTGCAATATGGTGGAGAGTGGAGAGAGCACCATTGCTACCTCTCGGCTCCTCCCCCACATACGGCCAAGAATCACAGCGAAGCCACCAGCATTACCCCGCCCCGGTGAACATCTAAGGCTCCACCCCTTCAAGTAGCAGATGCACCAAGACAAAAAAAAAAAAAATGGCCAAATGACAGAATACTTCAAAGCTCCAGAAAAAATACAACTAAGCGAGGAAGAGATAGCCAACCTATCGGATGCACAGTTCAAAGCACTGGTTATCAATATGCTCACAGAATTGGTTGAATCTGTTCGAAAAGTAGATGAAAAAATGAAGCCTATGCTAAGAGAAACAAAGGAAAATGTACAGGGAACCAATAGTGATGTGAAGGAAACTGGGACTCAAATCAATGGGGTGGACCAGAAGGAAGAAAGAAACATCCAACCAGAAAAGAATGAAGTAACAGGAATTTGGAAAAATGAAGAGAGGCTTAGGAACCTTCAGGACATCTTGAAACGTTCCAACATCTAAATTACAGGGGTGCCAGAAGGAGAAGAGGAAGAACAAAAAATTAAAAACTTATTTCAACAAATAATGAAGGAGAACTTCCCCAGTCTGGCAAAGGAAATAGACTTTCAGGAAGTCCAAGAAGCTCAGAGAGTCCCGAGGAAGCTGGACCCAAGGAGGAACACACCAAGGCACATCATAATTACATTACCCAGGATTAAGCAGAAGGAGAGAATCTTAGAAGCAGCAAGAGAAAAGGACACAGTTACCTACAAAGGGGTTCCCATAAGATTGTCAGCTGAACGTGCAAAAAAAATGAAACTCGATCACCAACTTATGCCATACACGAAAATAAACTCAAGATGGATAAAAGACTTAAATATAAGTCGTAACACCATAAAAGGCCTTGAGGAAAACATTGGCAGGAAAATCTCAGACATTCCACGCAGCAACATCCTCACAGACACATCCCCTAAAGCAAGGGACATAAAGGAAAGAATAAACAAATGGGACCTCATCAAAATAAAAAGCTTCTGCATAAAACAGCACCAAATTGCAAAGAGAACCCACAGTATGGGAAAACATATTTGCTAATGATACCTCACAAGGGCCTGATCTCCAAAATATATAAAGAACTCACATGACTCCACTCACTCCAGGAAGACAAACAACCCAATTAAAAAATGGGCAAAGGACTTGAGCAGACACTTTGCCAAGGAAGACATACAGAGGGCCCAGAGACATATGAAAAGATGCTCAGCATCACTAGCCATCAGAGAGATGCAAATTAAAACCACAATGAGGTACCATCTCACACTGGTCAGACTGGCCAACATAAACAAATCCACAAACAAAGGTTGGAGAGGATGCAGAGAAAAGGGAACCCTAGTGCACTGTTGGTGGGAATGCAGACTGGTGAGGCCACTGTGGAAAACAATATGGAATTTCCTCAGAAAACTAAAAATGGAACTGCCCTTTGATCCAGCAATTGCACTTCTGGGATTATACCCTAAGAACCCTGAAACACCAATCCAAAAGATCCTGTGCACCCCAATGTTCATAGCAGCACAATTTACAATAGCCAAGTACTGGAAGCAACCTAAGTGCCCATCAGCAAACAAGTGGATCCAAAAACTATGGTATATTTACACAATGGAATTCTATGCAGCAGAGTGAAAGAAGGAGCTCATACCCTTTGCAACAGCATGGATGAAACTGGAGAGCATTATGCTAAGTGAAATAAGCCAGGCGGCGAGGGACAAGTACCATATGATCTCACCTTTAACTGGAACATAATCAATAGAAGAAAAAAGCAAACAAAATATAACCAGAGACATTGAAGTTAAGAACAATCTAACAATAGCCAGGGGTGGGGGCAGTGGGAAGAGGGGATTACAGGAACTACTATAAAGGACACATGGACAAAACCAAGGGGGAGGGTGGATGTGGGGGAGGGAGGTGGGTTCAGCTGTGGTGGGGTGGAGGGATGGGGAGAAAAGGCATACAACTGTAATTGAATAACAATAAAATTTTTTTTTTAAAAAAAGAAAGATTGTCAGCTGATTTCTCAAAAGAGACCTTACAGGCAAGAAGGGACTGGCAAGAAGTATTCCGAGTCATGAAAGGCAAGGGCCTACATCCAAGATTACTGTATCCAGCAAAGCTATCATTTAGAATGGAAGGGCAGATAAAGTGCTTCTCAGATAAGGTCAAGTTAAAGGAGTTCATCATCCCCAAGCCATTATTATATGAAATGTTAAAGGGACTTATCTAAGAAAAAGAAGATAAAAAATAGGAACAGTAAAAATGACAGCAAACTCACAGTTATTAACAACCACACCTAAAACAAAAACAAAAGCAAACTAAGCAAACAACTAGAACAGAAACAGAACCACAGAAATGGAGATCACATGGAGGGTTATCAATAGGGGATTGGGAGGGGGAGAGAGGGGGGAAAGGTACAGAGAATAAATAGCATAAATGATAGGTGGAAAACATACAGGGGGAGGGTAAGAATAGGGTAGGAAATGTAGAAGCCAAAGAACTTATATGTATGACCCATGGACATGAAGTATAGTGGGGGAATGTGGGAGGGAGGGCGTGGACAGGATGGAGTTGAGTGAAGGGACGGAAATGGGACTACTGTAATTGCATAATCAATAAATATATCAAAAAAAATTAAAAACAATAAAAATAGAAAAAAAGATATTTTCTCTCCTGCATAGCTTTTTAACATTCATTTCTCATCCTTCAGTCTATGCATATTAAATTACTAGATTTTATTTCAAATCTCTTATTTTGCCCCTCTCTTCTCACACCCTATTTTACCTTCTTTCCTCTTCTTACTTTTGTTATAAATTTTATTTTCTCTGTTGGTATGACTTCTTTCCATTCCACACTCTTACTATTTCTCCCCACTGCAGCCTCTCAAAACCGTATTTCTTGTCACTGGTCATGTAACATCCTTTTTCATGTTCTTAAAATACCCTTCTTCTCTCTGTACCTTTATTAATCTTTGCTTGCAGGTTATGGGTAGGGTGGTTTTTGTTGCATTTCTTCAATTTTATCTCTAGATCTTCAGTATTTTGGTATGTTAAATCTAAAATTTTACCATTACCCACTCCTACTCTATTCTGTCTCCCTCCGGCCCTTTCTTTTTTTTTTTAATCTCAAATTTTAATTTTTCCCTATCTTACCCTGTTTTTTTGTATTTTTAAAAATATATTTATTGATTATGCTATTGCAGTTGTCCGATTTCCCCCCCTTCACTCCACTCCATCCTGCCCACCCCCTCCCTCCCACATTCCCCCCCTATAGTTCATGTCCATGGGTCATACATGTAAGTTCTTTGGCTTCTACATTTCCTACACTATTCTTACCCTCCCCCTGTCTATTTTCCACCTATCATCTATGCTACTTATTCTCTGTACCTTTGCCCGCTCTCTCCCCCTCCCACTCCCCTACTGATAACCCTTCATGTGATCTCTATTTCTGTGGTTCTGTTCCTGTTCTAGTTGTTTGCTTAGTTTGCTTTAGTTTTTGTTTTAGGTGTGGTTGTTAATAACTGTGAGTTTACTGTCATTTTTACTGTTCATATGTTTTATCCTCTTTTTCTTAGATAAATGCCTTTAACATTTCCTATAATAAGGGCTTGGTGATGATGAACTTCTTTAACTTGACCTTATCTGAGCAGCAGTTTATCTGCCCTTCCATTCTAAATGATAGCTTTGCTGGATACAGTAATCTTGGATGTAGGCCCTTGCCTTTCATGACTTGGAATACTTCTTCCCAGCCCCTTCTTGCCTGGAAGGTCTCTTTTGAGAAATCAGCTGACAGTCTTATGGGAACTCCTTTGTAGGTAACTGTGTCCTTTTCTCTTGCTGCTTCTAAGATTCTCTCCTTCTGCTTAATCCTGGGTAATGTAATTATGATGTGCCTTGGTGTGTTCCTCCTTGGGTCCAGCTTCTTCGGGACTCTCTGAGCTTCTTGGACTTCCTGAAAGTCTATTTCCTTTGCCAGACTGGGGAAGTTCTCCTTCATTATTTGTTGAAATAAGTTTTTAATTTTTTGTTCTTCCTCTTCTCCTTCTGGCACCCCTGTAATTTAGATGTTGGAACGTTTCAAGATGTCCTGAAGGTTCCTAAGCCTCTCTTCATTTTTCCAAATTCCTGTTACTTCATTCTTTTCTGGTTGGATGTTTCTTTCTTCCTTCTGGTCCACCCCATTGATTTGAGTCCCAGTTTCCTTCACATCACTATTGGTTCCCTGTACATTTTCCTTTGTTTCTCTTAGCATAGGCTTCATTTTTTCATCTACTTTTCGAACAGATTCAACCAATTCTGTGAGCATATTGATAACCAGTGCTTTGAACTGTGCATCCGATAGGTTGGCTATCTCTTCATCGCTTAGTTGTATTTTTTCTGGAGCTTTGAAGTATTCTGTCATTTGGGCCATTTTTTTTTTTTTTTTTTGGTCTTGGCGCTTCTGTTACTTTAAGGGGTGGAGCCTTAGGTGTTCACCGGGGCGGGGTAACGCTGGTCTGGTTGCTGTACTGTGATGCTGTACGTGGGGGAGGGGCCAAGAGGGAGCAATGGCGCCGGCCTCACTCTCCTCCGGATTTCAGTCTTTCACTCCGCTACCCACAATCAAACTGGGCCCCTCTGGTGCTGGTTCCCCAGTGGGTGGGCTTGTGCACACTCAAGGCCCCTGTGGGTCTCTCCAACGACCTCTCCCGTGAGGCTGGGAGTCTCTCCTGCTGCTGCCCCAACCCCCACGGGCGCTTTCAATCAGAGGTTTGAGGCTTTATTTCCGGGAGCTGGAGCCCTGGGTTGGGCAGTCTGCTTCGCTTCGCCGTTCGCCCGGTTTATCTGTGTGCGAATGTGGGGCCCCGGGGTGCTACCCACTGCTCTGCCTGCTCCGCTCTCCGCCACTCTGAGTCCAGCCCTTTCGGTTTATCTGCACAAATGTAGGGTTGCAGGGCCTGCTGGTGCTCGACTGCCTGCCCTGTTTGTCCCACACTCCGCCAGTCTCAGTCCTGCCAGGGCCAGTGAGTCCTCTCCACCCAGGTGCCTGTCTCCGCCCCTCCTACCAGTCTGGATGAATGTTTATTTTGTATTTCCTTGGTGTTGGACCCCCTTGCTCTTCGATTTTCTGTCAGTTCTGGTTGTGCGAGGAGGTGCAGTGTGTCTACCTATGCCGCCATCTTGATTCTCAGTACTAGCTTTTAGACAAATAATAGCTTTTATTTATTTTTTAATTTTTTATTGTATTTTTTCATTACTCTTTATTTAGTCTCCTTATACCCCCTGGTCCCCAGCAATCACCACATTGTTGTCCATGTCCATGAGTCCTTTTTCCTTTTTGCTCAATTCCTTAACCCTCTAACCCCTCCACCACTAGCTGTCATCCTACTATCTATGAGTGTCTATTTTGCTTGTTAGTTCAATTTGTTCATTAGATTCCACATATGAGTGAAATCATATAATATTTGACTTTCTTTTTTCATGTAACATAAGTCTCTCCGGGTCCATGCTGTTGCAAAGGGTAAGATTTCCTTCTTTTTTATGCATGAGTAGTGTTCCATTGTATAAATGTACCACAGCTTTCTATCCACTCTTCTACTGATGGACTATATCTTGGGCTGCTTCCGTATCTTGGCAATTGTAAATAACGCTGCAATGAACACAGGGTTACTTACATTCTTTCAAATTAGTGTTTTGGGTTCCTTCAGATATATCCGCATTAGTGGAATTGCTGAGTCAAAAGGCAGATCCATTTTTAATTTTTTTAGGTATCTCCATACTACTTTCAAGAGGAGGGAAGGCTCTGAAGCTCATTTTACAAGGCCAGCATTATCCTAATTCCAAAACCAGATAAAGACGCTACAAAAAAAGAAAATTATAGGCCAATATCCCTGATAAACATAGATTCTAAAATCCTCAACAAAATATTAGAAAACCAAATACAGCAATGCATCAAAAAGATCATACACCATGGTCAAGTGGGATTTATTCCAGGAATGTTGGAATTTATTCCAGCAAGGTTGGTACAATATTCACAAATCAATAAATGTGATTCACCACATAAAATGAAGGATAAAAGTCACATGATTATATCGATAGATGCAGAAAAAGCATTTGATAAAATTCAGCACCCATTTATGGTAAAAATTCTTAGCAAGTGGAAATAGAGGGAACATACCTAAACATAATAAAGGCCATATATGACAAATCCACTGCCAATATTAAAATCAATAGGCAAAAACTATAAGCATTCTCCTTAACTAACATTGGGAACAAGACAGGGATGTCCCCTTTCACCTCTCTTATTCAACATAGTACTGGAAGCCCTAGCCATAGCAGTAAGACAACAAGTAATAAAAAGCATTCAAATTCTAAAAGAAGTAAAACTGTCTTTATTTGCAGAAGACATGACACCGTACATACAGAATCCCAAAGAGTCCGCCATGAAACTATTAGGACTAATGAATCAATTCAGCAAAGTAGCAGTATACAAAATTAATATACAGAAATCAGTTGCATCTTTATAAGCCAATAACGAACAGAAAAATAATTTTTTTAAACAAATCCCATTTACAGTTGCTTCAGAAAGAATAAAATACCACCCTGGTTGGTGTGGCTCAATGGACTGAGCACTGGCCTGTGAACAAAAGGGTCACCAGTTCAATTCCCAGTCAGGGCACCTGGGTTGCAGGCCAGGTCCCCCGTGGGGGCATGTGACAGGCAACCATACATTGATGTTTCTCTTCCTCTCTTTTTCTCTCCCTTCCTCTCTGTCTAAAAATAAATAAAAATCTTAAGAAAAAAAAAAGAATAAAATACCTAGGAATACATCTAACCAAAGTTGTAAAAGACCTGCACTCAGAAAATTAGAAGACACCGAAGAAAGAAATTGAAGAAGATACAAATAAGTAAAAGCACATATCGTGTTCATGGATAGGAAGCATTAACATCATTAAAATGTCCATACTACACAAAGCAATCTATAGATTCAATGCAATTCCTGTCAAGACTCCACTAACATACTTCACAGAACTAGAACAAGTATTTCAAAACTTTATATGGATCCACAAAAGGCCCCACATAGTAACAGTGATCCTGAGAAAAAAAGAACAAAGTTGGAGGAATCACCCTACCTTATATCAAACTATACTATAAAGCCACAGTAATCAAAACTGCATGATACTGGCATAAATCAGACACAGATTAATGGAACAGAATACTGAGCCTAAAAAAAAGCCCACATCATTATAGCCAATTAATATTCAACAGAGGAAGCAAGCCATACAGGTCTATTCAATAAATGGTGTTGGGAAAATTGGATAGATACATGTAGAATAATGAAACTAGACTACCTTCTTATACCACACACAAAAATAAATTCAAAATGGACAAATACTTAAATGTTAGACCAGAAACCATAAAAATTATACAAGAAAACAAGGGCAGTAAAATGTCGTACATAGCTTATAGCCAATATTTTATCAGATATATATCCCTAGGCAAGGGAAGCAAACAAAAAATAAACAAATGGGACTATATCAAACTAAAAAGTGCTTGCACAGTGAAAGAAAACACCAACAAAATAAAAAGTCAACCCACAGAACGGGACAACATATTCACCAATACATCTGATAAGGGGTTGATATCCAAAATTTATAAAGAACTTACAAAACTCAACACAAAAAAAACAAATAACCAATTAAAAATGGGCAAAGGACTCAAACAGGCACTTCTTCAAAGAGGATATACAGATGGCCAATAGACATATGAAAAGATGCTCATTGTCACTAGTCGTCAGAGAAACGTAAATTAAAACCACAATGAGATACCATCTCACACCTGTCAGGATGATTATCAACAGTAACTCAACAAACAACAAGTGCTGGTGAGGATGTGGAGGAAGGAGAACCTTCTGCACTGTTGATGGTAATGACGATTGATGTAGCCACTGTGGAATGCAGTATGTTGATACCTCAAAAAATAGCTTTGATTTTATATGTGTTAGTCTTCCTAAATTATGTAGAAAAAAATTCACGGATGGATCTGGAGAACATTATGCTAAGTGAAATAAGCCAGTCAGAGGAAAACTACCATATGATTTTACTCATATGTGGCATATAGTGAACAAACTGATCTAACAAGAAAAATTGAGACAGACTCATAAATAGAGAGCAGGCTGACAGCTCTCAGTGGGTGGGGGGCCTTGGTTAGAGGGTGGAGGGATCGAGCAAAAAGGAAAAAAGGACTCAAGGACATGGACGATAGTGTGATGATTGAAGGGGGAAGGGAGTATAAGGGGAAAAATGGTAATAGAAAATATACAAAAATAAATTTAAAAATTAAAAAATAAATTTCCAAACTAAAAATATGGAATTATAATGTTATTACAATACTACTAGCTTTTATAATTGCCCATGTATTTACCTTTATTGAGATCCTTATATCATCACAGAGCTTGAAGTTACTACCTAGGTTCCCTTCATTTCACTCTGCAGTGCTCTTTTGAGGAAGGCAGTTCATTTTCTTTGCAGGGAAGTTCTAGTGATACTAAACTCCCTCCGCTTTTGCTTCTTTGAGAATGTCTTAATTTATTCTTCACTTTTCAAAGACAGTTTTGCTGGATATAGGATACTTGGTTGACAATTCCTTTCTCTTTTTGGAATTTTGATTATATGGGCCCACTGCCTTCTGGCCACCATAGTTTCTGATGAGAAATTTGCTAACTATCTTATTGAGGCTCCCTTGTGTATGATGAGTTGCTTCTCATTGTTTTCAAGATTTTCTTTCTGTCTTTGGCTTTTAAAACATTCATTAAATGTGTCTCAGCGTAGGTCTCTTTGAGGTCATTTTACTTAAAGATCAATGATTTCTTGGGTGTTTATATTAATGCCTTTCATCAAATTTAGGAAGTTTTTGTCCATTTTTTCTTCAAATATTCCCTCTGCCCCTTTACTCCTCTCTTCCTGAGACACCCACAATGTTGGTCTACTTGACAGTATCACATAGGTCCCTTAGGCTCTGTTCAGTTTTCTTCAATTTTTTCCTTTCTGTCCCTCAGAATTAATACTTCCCATTTTCCTATTCAAGTTTGCCAAGTCCTTCTTCTACCTACTCAATTTTTCCTTTGAATTCCTCTAGTGAATTTTTTACTTCACTTATTATACTTTTCAGCTCCAGAGTTTCCTTTTATTTTTTAAGGTTTTCTATTTCTCTAAAGGCATTTCCATTTTGTTTATACATTGTTTTCCTGACTTTCTCAACATTTTCTTTTAGTTCTTGCAGTATCTTTAAGATAGGTGTTTAAAGTATTTCTCTAGTATATCTGCCATTGGGTCTTTCTCAGGGACAGATTCTATTGATTTATGTTTTCCACTGGTTGGGCCATACTTCTGTTCTTCTTTGTATACCTTACGATTTTTTTGTGTGTGAACACTGGACACTTGAGTCTAATAATAACGTAACTCAGAAGATCAGATTATTCCCTTTACCCGGGGTTTCCTGTTTTTCTTGTTGTTATTGTAGTTACATTTTTACTTGTTTTTCATTTTTGATTTGTCGTAGGCTGTCTCTGTGCTGAGGATCTGTCTGAGGTGTAAACTTAAGGTTTTTCTCAGATCTTACTTGAGCCCTTTCCTGGACATATGTGGTCACTTGGTAATTTTACCCATATATGCAGTTCTTTTTGAATGTCCTGGTCTTTATGTCTGACTCTTGAAAAGGTAAAACAGGATTCTCAAGATGGCAGCGAGATAGGTGGGAGCGGAGTCCACTTCTCCCTGCACATGGGTGAAACACCTACCCGATCTACTGAGGAACAAAGCAAACAGCCAGCAGTACCCCAGCATTTATAAAGATAGGAGACCAAAAAGTATAGAGGACACTGAAAACACAGACAGTAAGGGGATTGCTTCAGGACAAAAAGGTCCCAGGGACCAGCACGGGGACCAGGGCCACTACAGCCCCAGGCCCGCGCCCACCCGGCCTGCTATAGGACTCCTGGGAGAGAGCCAAGTTAACGGCTCCCTCCCCTACAGAACAGGGCTTGAGCAGCACTGAGAGAGACCTGGTTGCTTGAAGTTGCAGGGAGGGGAATAAGGACAAAGTGGTAAACACATGGAGACTGTGGGCATGGGCTAGGGAGAGTTGAGAGTTGGGCTGTGTAGGGCACTGACCAGGACAGTTCCCGGTGTAGCTGGAGAGGTGGGTTGTGTGAGAGGACAGGCCCTTCCTTGTATGGAGCAGCAGGATTGAGCAGGAGGATTTTCTCAAAAAGAAAAAGACCCTCAGGGGCACTTTGGGGAATTCTCCTGCAGCAGCAAGTCCAGTCTCCTCTCCACCTGGCTGCCCGGTGCTCCCCCAGAGGTGTGGGGGACATAGAACCCACATCCGAAGAACTGGGGAGAGTGGGCAGCTCGGAGAGCCTCCAGGCACACATCCGAGGCATCAGGGAGAGTGCACAACTTGGAGGGGACCTGAGACCACAGGCACCTGAAGAGTGCAACTTGGAGGGACCCGACACCACAGGCACTGAGGAGAGTGCGCTTCACTGAAGGCCCGGCACCACAGCCAGGAGGTGAGTGAGTGCCTGAACCTGTGGGCCCGGGGATGTTGGAGAACTGGGCCAGAGGCTGCCCCAGTGCTGGTCAGGAATGTAGAAGAGCTGGGCTGGGCCACAAGACTTGGCTACAGCCAAAACGACCAGCAAAACTGGCTTGGACAGTTTGAAGCCAGCATGCTTGGTTTTTTTCCTCTCTCTCTCTCTCTCTCTCTCTCTCTCTCTCTCTCTCTCTCTCTCTCTCTCTCTTTTTGAAGTAAATATTTATTGTTATTTTTTCTTTCTTTTAATACCTTCTTCCTCTCTCTCCTTCTTTATTGTTCTACTCCTTCCTTATTCTCCCTTTATATCTCTTCTTCCTTCCGTCTTTTTTTTTTTTTTTTTTTAACCCCACAGTGAGACAATAAAACCTAGAACTGTGAAAAGACCATAGCTGGACCCAAAGAGGGGGCATCCCAACAGCTGAGACAGTGAAACAAATTTCACTTTGTTACTCCAGAGAACTTTCAAGTTATTGTATATTCGTATTATTATTTTTTAAATTATTCTTACATCACTCATTTTATTAGTATTTTTGTAACTCTCTTCTTTCTATTTAACCTTCTTCACTTGAATGGTCAATTTGCATTGTTTGACTACTTTCACTTTGTTCTCTTGTTCATAATGTATGGTAAATTAACTGTCTTTCACTTCACTTGTGTTCCATTAGCACACATTTCTAGGACCTATACTCCCTATTCTAGTTATGCAAATCACATAGATTCTGTCACATGATTGTTGCTCCACTAATATTGTAAATAACAGCTGTTCCATACAATTGTAAATACTACACAGACAGCCTCCCAGATCTCGACCACTTCACTGTTTCCTGAACATTATTATTGGTGTGGTTAACTCTATTCTCTGACACATTACAATTTTCTACCCTTTCCTCTCACTTTAACCTCATAATCTGACCTCCCAAAAGCTCACAGCTTTCTCCTCAATCCAACTCACAAACCTCCCCCCCATGCCCCCGCAACAAGAAACAACAGTCTTATCTTCCTTCCACACTTTCCAAAAAGTGGCTAGGGGGTGAATTATCACAGTTAACACTATATGTATCCAAAGGATCTCCTATCTCTTCTCTAAGGGCTGGTACTTAAAATAACACATAATAACTCCTGCTGTCTTAAACTATTTCGCCTTCCCCCTCCAACCTATCACAAAAAAGAGTAGGTAGAAGCTGTGAACACCAGGATCACTGCTGGAAGAGGAAACCCACCAACAAAAGAACAACCAACAGCTAAGAACAGAAGAAAGTAAAGGAGGGAGTGGAAGTCACACTAACTCAATACAGGACCTATCTGGAAATACAACTAAATAGTGAAGAAATTACTCAGAACAAACAACTGAACAAGAGCAAGAGAAAAGCATCAAAACGTTGTACACACGAAAGAACCAGCTCCAACACAACGTGCCCATACCTGCACAACAGAAAACAAGAGGTGGGGGACAGACTGACTCTCAGATAACCAGATGGCAGAAAAGACCCACCAAAGAAAGACCCATCAACAACCAAAACTCAAATACATACACAGAGCCCACATAAACCACAGCCCAAGATCAGTAGGCTCGGGAGATCAAGGAGAATATACCACTGAATCCCACAGGTATTCTACCACAGAAGTTTACACGATAAATCCAGGGAGTCAAACTGAACAACTTAAGAAGCAGAGGCTATCAGGAAGAGTCTCACAAACAACGGGAAGACAAAGAAACAATCCCCAAATGAAAGGAAAGGAGGAGGTCTCAGAAACAATGCTAAATGAAAAAGAGGCAAGTCAACTATCAGATATTGAGTTCAAAGAATGGGTTATAAGAAAGATAATGAACTCACACAGAATTACCAAAAACTACAGGGAAACTACAAAGAACTCATTGCAGACCATATCAACATGAAAAAGGAAATAGAAGCTATCAACAAGGTCCAAGAGGAAATGAAGAATACAATTTCTGAACTGAACAAAACAGTAGAAAGAATCAAAAGCAGGCTTGATAAAGCAGAGGACCGGATCAGCGAACTGGAGGACAAGGTAGAAAAAAATACACGCAATGAGCAAGAACAGGAAAAGAGGCTCAGAAAGAATGAAGAGGGGTTAAGGGAAATGCAGGACAACGTGAAACATAATGATAGCGGTGTAATAGGGATACCAGAAGGAGAAGAGGAAGAGCAAGGGATAGAAAACCTGTTTGAAAACGTAATGATGGAAAATTTCCCTAATTTGATAGGCAAAAAGTCACAGAATTCCAGGAAACACAGAGTCCCAAGCAAGAGGAAACCAAAGAGGCCCACTTCAAGACACATAATAATTAAAGTGGCAAAATTCCAAGACAAAGAGAGAATCTTAAAAGAAGCAAGGGAGAAACAGGTTGTAATATACAAGGGAGCCCCAAAAAGGTTAGCAGCTGACTTCTCAATGGAAACACTCCAAGCCAGAAGAGAATGGCAAAAAATATTCCCAGTAATGAGAACCAGAGGCCTGCAACCAAGACTGCTTTACCCAGCAAGGCTCTCAATCAAGAAAAAAGGCCAAATAAGGAGTTTCCCAGACAAGAGAAGTCTACAAAATATATTTCCACCAAACCAGCTCTGCAAGAGACGCTAAATGGAATGCTTTAAGGAAAGGAAGGAAAAGAGACGGAGTGAGAAGAACACAGGTACAAAAAAATGGCAATGAATAAGTACCTATCAATAATAACCTTAAATGTAAATGGATTAAATGCTCTAATCAGAAGCCACAGAATAGCTGAATGGATAAGAAAACATGACCCACACATATGCTGCCTACAAGAGACCCACCTCAGGACAGAAGACCTGCACAACCTGTAAGTGAAGGGGTGGAAACAAATTTTCCAAGCAAATGGACAGAAAAAAAAATCAGGGGTACCAATACTCATTTCTGACAAAATAGACTTCAAAGAGGTCCATAAAGAGAGACCCAGAAGGCCACTTCATAATACTCAAAGAAAGAATCCACCAAGAAGACATAAACATTATAAATATATATGCACCCAACACAGGAGCACCCAAATACATAAAGAAAATCTTGGAGGACTTCAAGAAAGATATTGACAGCAACACAATTATAGTAGAGGATTTTAACACCCCACTGTCAAAAATGGACAGATCTTCCAAACAAAATATCAACAAGGATATTGTGGCACTGAACAATGCCCTAGATGAAATGGACTTAACTGATATATAGACAGCCTTTCATCCCAAAGAAGCAAAATACACATTCTTTTCAAATGCACATGGAACATTTTCAAAGATAGACCACATGATAGGACACAAAACAATCCTCAAGAAATTCAAGAAAATTGAAATCATATCAAGTATTTTCTCTGACCACAAGGGACTGAAATAAGAAACCAACCTCAAGGAACAAAACCGAAAATACTCAAAAACATGGAGATTGAATAGCATGCTATTAAACAATGAATGTGTGAAGAAAGAGATTAAGGAAGAAATCAAAAAGTTTCTGGAAACAAATGAAAATGAACTCACAACAATCCGAAACCTACGGGACACAGCAAAGGCAGTCCTGAGAGGGAAGTTCATAACGATACAGGCCTACCTAAAAGGAATAGAAACATTCCAAATAAACAACCTAACCATACACATACAAGAACTCGAGGAACAAGAACAAAGACAGCCCAGAGCAAGTACAAAGAAGGAAATAACCAAGATCAGAGCAGAATTAAATGACATAGGGACTAAAAGCACAATTCTAAGGGTCAATGAATCCAGGAGCTGGTTCTTTGAAAAGATAAACAAAATCAACAAGCCCTTAAGCAGGCTGATCAAGAAAAAAAGACACAGGACCCAAATAAACACAATCGGAAATGAAACAGGAGAGATTACAACTGATACTACAGAAATACAAAGGATTGTAAGAAATTACTACGAAGAATTATATGCCAAGAACTGTGAACCCTGGATGAAATGGACAAATTTCTAGAAAAATTTAATCTTCCAAAACTAAATGAAGAAGCAGCAGAAAGCCTCAACAGACCAATAACACCTGATGAAATTGAAGCAGTAATTAAAAATCTTCTGAGACACAAAAGCCGGGGACCAGATGGTTTCACAGGAGAATTCTACAGAGCATTTAAGGAGGAGCTATCCCCCATCCTCCACAGATTATTTCAAAAAATTCAAGAAGATGGAAGACTCCCTAACTCTTTTTATGAAGCCAGAATCATCCTAATGCCAAAACCAGATAAAGACATAACAAAGAAAGAAGACTTCAGGCCAATATCGCTGATGAACATAGATGCTAAAATCCTCCACAAAATATTGGCAAACCACATACACCAATATGTTAAAAAGATCAGACACCATGATCAAGTGGGATTCATCCCAGGGATGCAAGGATGGTACAATATTCGCAAATCAATACACATAATACACCGCATAAACAAAAGAAAACACAAAAGCCACAGGATCATATCAATAGATGTGGAAAAAGCATTTGATAAGGTACAGCACCCATTTATGATAAAAACACTCAGCAAAGTGGGAATAAAGGGAGCATTCCTCAACATAATAAAGGCCATATATGAGAGACCTACAGCCAACATCATACTCAATGGACAAAAACTTAGAGCTTTCCCACTAAGATCAGGAACAAGACAAGGATGCCCTCTCTCACCACTCCTATTCAACATAGTATTGGAAGTCCTAGCCGCAGCAATCTGACAAGAAAAAGCAATAAAAGGCATCCAAATTGGAAAGGAGGAAATGAAACTGTCACCTTTTGCAGATGACATGATAGTGTACATGGAAAATCCTATAGACTCCACCAAAAAACTACTTGACCTAATAAATGAATTTGGCAAAACAGCTGGATACAAAGTCAATACTCAGAAATCACAGGCATTCTTGTATACCAACAATGAAACATCAGAAACAGAAATCAGGAAAAAAATGCCAGTTGATATAGCAACAAGAAAATAAAATACCTAGGAATAAACCTAACCAAGGAGGTAAAAGACCTGTACTCGGAAAAGCACACAACACTGAAGAAAGAAATTAAGGAAGACACAAACAAATGGAAGCATGTACCATGCTCATGGATTGGAAGAATTAACATCATCAAAATGGCCATACTACCCAAAGCAATTTATACATTCAATGCAATCCTTATTAAAGTTTCCATGACATAATTCACAGATAGAGAGCAAACATTTCAGAAATTTATATGGAACCATAAACAATCCTGAATAGCTGCAGCAATTTTGAGAAAGAAGAACAAAGCAGGAGGGATCACAATACCTGATATCAAACTCTATTCCAAGGCCACTGTAATCAAAACAGCCTGGTACTGGCATAAAAACAGGCACATAGACCAATGGAACAGAACAGAGAGCCCCAAAATAAAGCCAAGTCTCTATCGTTAATTAATATTTAACAAAGGAGGCAGGAGGATAAAATGGAGCAAAAATAGCCTCTTCAACAGATGGTGTTGGAAGATCTGGACAGCTACGTGCAAAAAAATGAAACTTGATCACCAACTTACACCATACACAAAAATAAATTCAAGACGGTTAAAAGGATTAAATATAAGTCATAACAGCACAAAAGTCCTAAAGGAAAACATTGTCAGGAAAATCTCAGATATTCCATGCAGCAACATCCGCACAGACATGTCCCCTAAAGCAAGGGACATAAAGGAAAGAATAAACAAATGGGACCTCACCAAAATAAAAAGCTTCTCCATGGCTAATGAAAACAGCATTAAAATGAGAAGAGAACCTACAGTATGGGAAAACATATTTGCCAATGATACCTCAGACAAGGGTTTGATCTCCTAAATATATAAAGAACTCACATGACTCTACTCCAGGAAGACGAACAACCCAATTAAAAAATGGGCAAAAGACTTGAACAGACACTTCTCCAAGGAAGACATACAGAGGGCCCAGAGACATATGAAAAGATGCTCAGCATCATTAGCCATCAGAGATGCAAATTAAAACCACAGTGAGATACCACTTCACACTGGTCTGAATGGCCAACATAAACAAATCAACAAACTAATGTTGGAGAGGATGAGGAGAAAAGGTGACCCTAGTACATTGCTGGTGGGAATGAAGGATGGTGCAGCCACTGTGGAAAACAGTATGGAATTTCCTCAGAAAACTAAAAATGGAACTGCCCTTTGACCCAGCGATTCCACTGCTGGGATTATACCCTAAGAACCCTGAAACACCAGTCCAAAAGAACCTATGCACCCCAATGTTCATAGCAGCGCAATTTACAATAGCGAAGTACTGGAAGCAACCTAAGTGCCCATCAGCAAATGAGTGGATCAAAAAACTATGGTACATTTACACAATGGAATTCTGCGCAGCAGAGAGAAAGAAGGAGGTTATACCCTTTGCAACAGGATGGATAGAACTGGAGACCATTATGCTAAGTGAAATAAGCCAGGCGGTGAGGGTCAAATACCAAATGATCTCACCTTTAACTGGAACATAATCAACAAAAGAAAAAAGTAAACAAAATATAATCAGAGACATTGAAGTTAAGAACAATCTAACAATAGCCAGAGGGAGTGGGGAAGGGATACTGGGGAGTGGGGTTTACAGGTACTACTATAAAGGATACATGGACAAAATCAAGGGGGAGGGTGGAGGCTGGGTAGGGAGTTGGGTTTCACTGGGGTGGGGTAGACGGGTGGGGAGAAAATGTAGACAAGTGTAATTGAACAATAATAAAATAATTTAAAAAAAAAAGAAATGGTAAAACAAGAATGATTGGGGGAAAAAAAGGGTCCTGGTCCTTTAAGTGCTCCAGAAGTCACTTCTCCTGAGGGGGGGGGGGGCCTGAAACAATATGGGGTGGTTGAAAACCAATGGCTGTCTGCCACTTTGTCTGCATCACTGTGATCAGAAACAGCAATCAGTTACAGGAGCACAGATCTCTGATATTTTGAGGACATGTTCATTTATGCCCCCTCTGGTTCCTATGAACTGTGTGCAAGCTGTTCCAGGAACACCTGCCCGGTACCCACCACAGAGCTGAGGCATGGGGGATGGGGCATAGGTTACTGCTACTTTTCTAAGAACTGAAATTGTTTAAAATTAACTGCAATTTACTGACTAAGCCTTCTCCTGAAAGTTGCAAGTCTTCAATAGACTGCAGAGTTTCAAAATGGTTATGTCAGACAGATTCTGCCAGTGAACCTGTTGCCTAGGTAGGAACACAGATTCCTGGTGCTTCCCACTCTGCCATCCCCCAAGGATCCTTTCCATGCATTTTTGTCACACCCAAGTAGAGATCTAGACTTGTCTGACATGTAGTATAAGTCCGTCACTCTAAGTAATATTGCTTCCCTCATCTTCCTCAACACTTTCAGCCATTCCCTCATATTCGCCCACTGTGGATCCCAAAGGGAAGCAGGACAAAGGACCTGGTTCAAGAAGAGAAAACAGAAAGGAGGAATCTAAGAAAGAATCTACTGTAGCCTGGTCTCCATGTTTAAAGGAACCTTCTCATCTGACCAGCAACCCCCAACCCCCATTCCCGAGCTTCCCCCTTCACCAGCCTCTACAGTCTCATCTCTGGACTCTTGCCTGCCGCCTTTATACATCCCCAAATTTCTCTTCCCTGGGGGAAAAACCCTTTTGCTTGACACCCCCCTGACACTTTTCATCAATACCCAATTTCTCTTCCCTCTCACATTTCAAAATAAATACTAATCTGTTTACTCACCAGGAGCTTATTATACCTGATTTCTTACACCATCACTTCTGTTTCCCATTTCAAGCCTCTCCTCTGTGCTAGGCTCCATGGACCTTATACAATGAACAAACCAAGAACTCCCAGATCCATGGAGCGTGAAGAGCTGAGGCACTGACCTGGGGCACCATCTCTGTATGACTCTAAGAGAAGTGGGTGAGAAACCTGCCACAATGGCTACCATCAATAAATCAACAACAAATACTGGCAAGGATGTAGAGAAACAGGAACCCTAGAGCACTATTGGTGGGAATACAGACTAGTGCAGCCACTGTGGAAAACAATGTGGAGTTTCCTCAGAAAGTTAAAAATGGAACTGCCTTTTAATGCAGCAATCTCACTTCTGGGAATATATCCTAAAAATCCCAAAACACCAATCAGAAAGAATATATGCACCCCTATGTTTATTGAA
This sequence comes from Desmodus rotundus, assembly GCF_022682495.2. Lineage (NCBI taxonomy): Eukaryota > Metazoa > Chordata > Mammalia > Chiroptera > Phyllostomidae > Desmodus > Desmodus rotundus. Next base: position 57,892,589 of record NC_071396.1, read on the forward strand.
TTATTATTTACAATAGCCAAGATGTGAAAATACCCAAGTGTCCATCAGTAGATGAGTGGATTAAAAAAGCTGTGGTACATTTATTTTTTAAAAGATTTTATTTATTTATTTTTAGAGAGAGGGGAAGGGAGGGAGAAAGGGAGGGAAAGAAACATTAATGTGTGGTTGCCTCTTGCACACACCCAACTGGGGACCTGGCCCAAAACCCAGGCAGGTGCTGTGACTGGGAATCATACCGGTGACCCTTTGGTTCACGGTCCAGCACTCAATCCACTGAGCCACACCAACCAGGTTTGTGGTATATTTAGACAATGAAATACTACATAGCTGTAAAAAAAGAAGGAATTCTTATCTTCTGTGATAACATGAATGGACCTGGTGATTATTATGCTAAATGAAATAAGCCAGAGAAAGACAAATACCATATGATATCACATATATGAAATCTAAAGAATAAAATTAACTGGTGAACAAAACAGAAAGAGAGGTATGGCACATGGAACAGTAAGAGGACGGGGCGGCGGGGGAAGAGGGGGACTGGATGAAAGAAGGTGAAGGGATTAGCCAAAGAATATACATACATAACTCATAGACACAGACAACAGTATGGCGATGCCAGAAGGAAGAGGGGCAGGGACTGAGTACAGGCAGGTAAAGGGGAGGAAATGGGGACATCTGTAATAATGTCAACAATAGAAATTTAAAAGAACTAGGGGAAAAAGAGAAGAGGCAAGATAACAAAGAAGAGAATTAAGTTCTTAATGGTCAATACCAACTCTCCAGTGGCCAAGTCAATTTTCCTCCTTCAGACTCTCTACCCTTCTTTGACATCTGACTCAGATGACAATCAGACAGCTGGTTCCCATCCTCCTTTTCCAAAACCCAAACCTTCACTCCTCAAAGTGTCCCTCAATTACACTTTGCCTCCTGGACAGGCCCTTCTTCTTTCCTATCCACTGTAGGTTTTGCCCAAGAGCTCCCTGAATGCCCAGCTCTTCTCTCCCTAAACTTCCACCCTCTAGAAGCTCCCTATAGTCTAATGATCTGTGCCAACGCTCCTCAGTGGACAGTTCCAAATCCATATCATCAGCCAATGTCCCTTACCAGCACTGTAGTCCTATCCCACTATCTGTCAGCAAACAGCTTCCCAACCCTAGCTTCCTGCTTTCTGATCATGGGACAACATTCCCCTGCTCTCCAAAGTAATTGCTGGCTGCATGTTCAGTAATGTTTTAAACAATCACTGCATTTGGGCAGTTCCTCTATTCAGATCTGGCTCCAACCCATCTCCTGATTTCTATTCTCAACAAGTTCCACTCTGGTTTAGGCCCTTATCACCCCAGGCCATCCAATTACTCTCCAAAGTCTGTTCATGGCCCTGAACTGGACTGACTGCAACTGTGATAACCATCCAGCAGAACCATTTTGAGGCATCAGCCTTCTTCCCTCCACAATTTCCTGGGCTCCATGACTGCCCCAGGATGAAGCCTGGCATCCATGTTGGTCTACAAGGTCCTCTATGGTCTGCTCCAGCCTCCCCACACTGACTCACCTCACCTAACCCCCTGGAAACGCAGGTAAAAACTCAAGTCCTTGACCACTGCAAAACTCTACTCCCCTGCTGTCCTCAACTCCCTCTCCTCCTCTGTCTATCCAAATCTAAGCCAGTTGACAGGAAATTTGAGGCAAGGAACAGAGGATGGAACTTGGAGCAAGAAACCCAGGACTAATTTCCAATACACATCTGACTTGTTACTACACTTCCCATTCACTATGGGGAGCTTGGAAACTGTCCTTAATACCAGGGCAACTGCCAGCAGCCTGCATCCCTTCTGATAGGTCAGTACCTCACTTGCCCTTTTAAAACTAATTTAAATTCCTGACTCCTTAGGCCAGAAGCAAGTTCTCCTTCCTCAGAAGCCCCCATGGTGCTATGAGTAAGCCACTTCAACTCTAGTCTTTAACCTCCAGGCAAATCTTCTGCCACTGTTATTCCACCAGTTGGTCTTTCCTGCCCAAGTGTACACCACACTCATTTCGTGGAGTAGGGGTTGGTTCAGTTGGTCTTTGATTCCACACCACACTGCTTCTGACCTGTATAGGAGTGAGCACTTAAGAGAAAATCAGATTTTTTAAATAAGATGAGAGGAAGTAACTCAGAAAATTGAAGTCCCCTAAAGAGCAAATTTTTTTTTTTTTTAAGAGCAAATTAAACAATCTCAGGAGCCACTGGCTGCCCAAAGGTCAGTGTGACAAAATGATGAAAAGTTCACAGGGAAATTCCAGACAGGGCCCAAGACTCACTCACCAATCAAGTCCAGAGCAGCTCAGACAGGCCACTCTGCCCCTAGAGAAATGTCAGGGCTTAGATATCTGCCTTGGAGAGGTCAATACCCAGAGGAAGAAAAGAGTTTGGAGAAGGAAGGAATGAGGGGGGAAAAATGAAAAAGAAAAGGAACCTTGAGGAGAAGGGAAGACATAAAAACACTGAAGAAGAGAGACATAAAAGAAAAGAATCACAAGAGAAAATAAGCTGCCAGCTCAGTGCCAGCTTGGCACTAACGCTGTGCTTCCTGCTCTCTATGTGCTCTCAACACCCCATGAGCAGGGACTCTGACCCCTACTGTTAGAGAACCTAAGTGATTTGCTTGGGTCTCCCAGGGATCACGGTGTTAAGTGGCTGGTCTGTAGGAGTCCAGAGTCCAGGACTCTGCCATGGAGGAGGAGAGTCCATTATTTGTCCAAAACAAGGGCTCTGCTTACCTTCCATGGGTGCAGGCCCAGAGGGACAGAAAAGGGTAAAAACACGCACTGAGAATTTCAGCAATTAACCATAGAGCTTTTAGAAAATTCAATTATTTTTACTCAAACCTTCCTGGGCAATGTACTGTAACAAAACATAGAGGTGTGTGATGCTGGGTGGCTGGCCCTTTCCCAGGCTCAAGTGAAAGTCAGTCTTGCAGATTTCCTGAACATGTTACATTCTGAGGCAACATGACTTCAGGCAGGAGAAAGAGAGTTCAGTACCCTGGGGTACAAGAGGCCACTCCTGCCTTGGGTTTCAGATCTAGACTGGTGTCTAGGTTCTAGAAACACAAGGAGCTCTAACCCAAGATCTGAAGAAAAGCCCAAAGCCCAGAAGCACAGTCCAAAGAGTACAGGCAGGAGCAGACCTAGAGCACATTTAAGTGCTTTTCCTGTTTCCAGAAACCCACCATATCCTCCAGACAACCTTAACAGTTGTGGCATGTAATGGGATAAGCTGGACCAGGATGTATTGAATATGCATGTCGGCTAACCTTTGTCAATTCACAGAAACAATCTCAGATAAGTAAAAAAAAAAAAAAAAAAAAAAAAAAAAAAAAGATTGTGTGTGTGTGTTTGTATGTGTGTGCATACATGATGTATATATAACTCATTTAAAAGACATAAACAAACAGAATAAGTTTTAGGTTTAGAATAGCAAAATTCAAAAAAGCCAATATTTGTTATGCCTTATTTTTCTCATGAGTCAAGGCACACATAAAACCTACTTCTGGATCTGACTGATTGTTTATGGAAATCCCTAGTACATTGCCAAGCACACAGTAGTTGCTCCACATGTTACAGCTATTATTACTAAGCCCCTACTATGAGCTAGGCTCCACGTCAAATGCCCCCTAACAACAAATGGTGTGAGGCTAAAATTACCAGCTCCCATTTTATAGAAGAAATATCAACTCAAAGAGATAAAGTGAGTTCTCCAAGACCACACAGCTAGTCAGATAAATAACTGGTATGGAATGCATGAATTATAAGAATATTCTTGGCATCAGCCAAATTATTTGAGATTTGGCATATCACCCAATTCCAAGCAGGAAGGTAGGGTCAAAAGAGCCACAGTGGGTTGTAAGTAGATGGCTTTGGCTAAAACAGAAATAGGGAAATAGAAAGTGTTTAAAAAGCAAGAGGAAACACAAAGAGAATCTGGAAGAAAGAAGCATCAAGGATAACATTTAGTGGAAAATAAATTTTAAAAGCCTAGACCTCCAGGCAAGATAGAGGTGTAGGGAGATACATTTTGCCTCCTCGCACAACCAAAAGAAGGACAACAACAAATTTCAAAACAAAAAATAACCAGAATTGCCAGAAAATTGAACTTTTGGAAGTCCGATAACCAAGGAGTTAGAGAAGAAACATTCATCCAGACCAGTAGGAAAGGTGGAGATGGGCAGCTGGGGTGGAGGGACTCGTGGCAAGGTTGCAGCTGGAGGACCGGGCTGTGTGAGAGGGTGGCTGGTGGAGCAGGGGGTCTCATAGTGTGTGTGGATAAACCAAGAGGAACAACTGGGAAGTGAGACAGACCGCACAACACAGGATTCCAGTGAGGAGAAATAAAGCCTCAAAACCACTGGCTGAAAAAATCCGTTGGGGTTCAGGCAGCAGGAAAAACTCCCAGCATCACAGGAGAGTTCAGAGTTCACTGGAGAGACCCACAGGGTCCTATAATGTACACAAAACCACCCACTGGGGAATCAGCCTCAGAAGGGCCTAATTTGCTTGTGGGTAGCAGAAGAAGTGACTGAAAGTCAGCCAACAGCCTGGCAAGTGGTATTGTTACCTCTTTGACCACTCCCCCACATATAGCACCAAAACACAGTGATGTGGGTTGCCCCACTCTGGCGAATACCTAAGGCTCTGCCCCTTACTACATATTAGGCACTCTGAGAAAAAAAAAGTGTGGCCCAAATGAAAGAACAGATCAAAGCTCCACAAAAAACACAACTAAGGTATGAAGAGATAGCCAACCTATCAGGTGCACAGATCAAAACACTGGTAATTAGGATGCTCACAGAAATGGTTGAATTTGGTTGCAAAACAGAGGAAAAAGTGAAGGCTATGAAAAGTGGGAAAAAAAGGAAACTGTACAGGGAACCAACAGTGAAGGAAAGGAAACTGGGATCACATCAATGGTTTGGAGCAAAAGGAAGAAATAAACACTCAACCAGAAGAGCATGAAGAAACAAAAATTCAAAAAAAAAAAAAGGAGGAGAGGCTCAGGAACCTCCAGGACAACTTTAAACGTTCCAACATCCAAATCATAGGGGTGCCAGAAGGAGAAGAGAAAGAGCAAGAAATTGAAAACTTATTTGAAAATATAATGAAGGAGAACTTCCCTAATCTGGCAAAGGAAATAGACTTCCAGGAAGTCCTGGAAGCTCAGAGTCCCAAAAAAGTTGGACCCAAGGAAGCACGCACCAAGGTACATCATAATTACATTACCCAGAATTAAAGATAAGGAGAGAATCTTAAAATCATCAAAAGAAAAAGAGGCAGTTACCTACAAATGAGTTCCCATAGGATTATCAGCTGATTTCTCAAAAGAAACCTTGCAGGCAAGAAGGGGCTGGAAAGAAGTATTGGAAGTCATGAAAGGCAAGGACCTACATCCAAGATTACTGTATCCAGCAAAGCTATCATTTAGAATGGAAGGGCAGATAAAGTGCTTCCCAGATAAGGTCAAGTTAAAGGAGTTCATCATCACCCAGCCTTTATTATATGAAATGTTAAAGGGACTTATTTAAGGAAAAGAAGATGATTAAAAATATGAACAGTAAAATGACAACAAACTCACAACTATCAACAACTGAACCTAAAAAAAACCCAAAACCAAAAATAAACTGAGCAAACAACCAAAACAGAAACAGATTCACAGAAATAGACATCACATGGAGAGTCATCAATGGGGAGGGGGTGGGGGTAGAATCAGGGAAAGGTACAGGGAATAAGAAGCATAAATGGTAGGGACAAAATATATAGGAGGAGGTTATGAATAGTATGGGAAATGGAGAAGCCAAAGAAGTTTTATGTATGACCCATAGACATGAACTAAGGTGGGGGAATGATGGTGGGAAGGGGATACAGGGTGGAGGGGAATAAAGGAGTAAGAAAGAATGGGTCAACTTTAATAGCATGATCAATAAAATATATTTTTTTAAATTTTGAAAGCCTAGAACACAGAACAGTTTCAAAGTAGTGATAATAACTACCTTGAACTATGGATATGTGGAAAAGACTGAAAAGAGTCCTTGGGGAAAACACTTCGATTTAATGCATTGAGAAGACTGCAGGTAGAATAGAAGATCTCCTATTTTGGTTTCTGTTAACATTCATAAATGCTTATGCAAGAGTAATTTTAAATGTTTTCAGAGATAAACAAATCACAAAGAAACAGTCAAAGAGATTGACTACATAAAAATTAGAAATTTCTGCATGTAAAAAAAGTAACTACAATGTAAAGACACACAAATAATAATAAAGACATTTGTAGCAAAAATGGTAGACAAAGAATTAATTAATAATACCGTTATTGATATTAAAAACTCCTGGAAATATAAAAGAAAGCATTAAGGAGGGATGCAAGATGGCAGAGGAGTAGATGGAAGTTACACTCACCACCTCATAGGACCAAACTGGAATTACAACTAAACTGTAGAACATTTAATCTGAATAACCAACTGCAGAATAGCTGGACAGACATCTTTTTTTTTTTTAAGATTTTGTTTATTCATTTATTTTTAGAGAGGGGAAGAGAGGGAGAAAGACAGGGAGAGAAACATCTATATGTGATTGCCTCTCACGTGCCCCCTACTGGGCCCCTGGCCTGCAATCCAGGCATGTACCCTGACTAGGAATTGAACCATTTCCTAGTCTGGAGACATTTTTGTTCAAATGCTGGAGCTCAATTCACTGAGCCACACCATCCAGGGCTGAACAAAAGTCTTATAACCAAGGATTTACGGATTGACACTGGTTGAAAGGTTGGAAACACAAAAAAGGCTGGCCCTGCACACACGTGTGATGGTTGACAATCCAGAGGGATATCTTAGCTACCAAGATCTCTCCTGAGCTCCATGCCAGGTTCCCAAGCCAGGGGCACAACAGCCCAGAAGAGAAGCTCACATAACAATCTGGCTGTGAAAATCTGCTAATGTTGTGTCCACCAGAGATCAGAGTAGGCTAGAAATAAAGGTGTCCTCTTAAAAGGCCAAGTACAAAATCTCATTCATGGACACTCATGCTGGGCTCCAAAAAAGAAAAGACTCTGGGAAGACAGGTGAGCAGACAGCTGCCAAGGTCCCTGTCCTGGGTCCCTCTCCCAGACTTCCCACAGATGCACTCTTTCCTGGGTCAGATACTCCCTTCCATAAAATATCAGCCTAGGGGAATGCACTATCATCAACCTCTTAACTCCCTGTTATACCACCCTGCAGAGCTCATGCCCTGTGGAGGAATAAGCTGCCTGTATCCATGGTATAGACTTTCCTGAAGGTCTAGGCAGACTCACTGAGTTGTATGGTTCTGGGTGGGGACCATTCTCCTGCCCGACATGCCCGACTGGAGCATTTTCCCTATGAGAGATACATTAGCTCCACTCTTTCGAGTCCCAGTGGCTTTGCCCTCCTGAGCTGACCCGAGGTGCACACTTTCTTGGGAAAGCTCTCTGGGAGGTCCAGGCAGAATCAGGGAGACTGATATATGTAGCTCTGGGACAAGGGCCACTTTTCTTTCACACATCCAACCAATGCCACCCTTCACATGGCCAAATTTTGGTCTGTTTGAGTATGATGAACACTGCTAGCCTCACACTGATGAATGCCTGAACCTCTGCTCCACCACAAAGGTTCACAGGCACCTAAAGGTGGCAGCTGACCTTGGTGTACCCTGCGACTTTTGCTGAGTGGCCTCAGACCCAGCACTGGCACTGAGTATAAATCTGTATCAGTCTGGTGAACATCACTTGCCAGTACCTGGTGATTCACTGAGAACCTACCTCACAAAACCCATGTACTGCCAGATGCTCTTTTGGTAACTGAGCCTAACAGGCAGCCTGAAGGAAGAAGAGAATCTCAGAGTGCTGTGGGACTTCCTGAACTGCCCCTAGGCTTGGTGTTGGTGGAAGCCTACCTTGATGGGCAGCTTGGCCACTCCCATGCACACCCAGACCTAGCAGAGGCAGCAAAAACTATAGATCACTTTGTGACACCAAACATGTAATCCAGGGCCAGACACAGGCAGCACCAGACATAGACCTGCACCAGAATCCTCCCAAGAATTCCCAGCATGAACAAACCTTGTGGCAAGCTTCGGACCACATGATAGCACAACACAAGCTCTACAAGCAGCACACCAAACAGAAGATCTTGGCAGGGACCTGATACAGTTGGGACAAATTCCACTTTGTAAGGTCAGCCCTAGCACATTACCTCGTAACACTGTGGTCTGGTTGATTCTTATAGTTAGCCAGTCTGAGGGTCAATCTCACCCATATATAGGACAAAAGCAATCAAGACTCTACTAGAAAAGAAGGGATTACATAACCCACATGAGGGACATTCCTGAAACACTTAGCTCAGGTGATGAGGGAGACTGGGCCACTAAGTCCCCCAAGACATCCACTACATAAGGGTCCTCTACCAAGATTGGGAGATAAAGCAGATCTACCTAACACACAAAAACAAATACAGAGAGGCAGCCAAAAGGAGGACACAACAGAACATGCAACAACAACAAAAAAGAACAGGTACCCTGGCCAGTGTGGCTCAGTGGATTGAATGTCGGCCTGCAAACCAAAGGGTTGCCAGTTTGATTCTCAGTCAGGGCACACGCCAAGGTTGCGGGCCACATCCCCAGGTTGTGGGCCACATTCCCATAGGGAGCACACGAGACGCAACCACACATGGATGTTTCTCTCTCTCTTTCCACTTCCCCTATCTGTAAAAATAAATAAATAAATTTAAAAAAAAGAACACATAAAATCCCAAGAAAAAAAACTAAATGAAATGGAGGCAAGCAATCTACCAGAAACACAGTTCAAAACAATAAAAAAACTAAGTGACAACTTCAACAATAAGAAAGCAAGCATTAAAAAGGACATGGAAACCAACAACAACAACCAAAAAACAGCCAGAAATTAAGAGTACAATATCTGACATAAAGAATAACTAGGAAAAAATCAACATCACACTAGATGAAGCAGAGGATCCAATTAATGATTTCAAAAACAAGGTAGCAGAAAATACTTAACTAGAGCAGAAAACAGAAATTTTTAAATGAGGATAGTTTACAGGACCTTAGTGACACCATGAAGAGTAACAAAATCTGCATCATATGGTTACCAGAAGGAGAAGGGAGAAGGTAAAGGTTCAAAAATCTATTTGAGACTTCTGGCCAAGATGGAGGCGTAGGTAGACACACTGTGCCTCCTCGCACAACCAAAAGAAGGAAAACAACAATTTAAAAACAAAAAACGAGAACTGACAGAAAATTGAACTGTATGGAAGTCTGACAACCAAGATAAAGAAGAAACATTCATCCAGACCATTAGGAGGAGCAGAGACGGTCAGCCAGGCAGAGAGGACTCACGGCAAAGTGGTGGCTGGTGGACCAAGGGAGGTGGCGGATTGTGGAGCTGGGTGGGAAAAGCTGCAGCTGGCTGGCAAGTCAGCCCCTGGTGGACCAAGTGACAGACCTTGCAACCCAGAGTTCCAGCATGGGGAAATAAAGCCTCAAACCACTCATTGAAAAAACCTATGGGGGTTGAGGCAGCAGTGGGAGAAATTCCCAGCCTCACAGGAGAGTTCATTGGAGAGAGCCACGGGGTCCTAGAACGTACACAAACCAACCCACTTGGGAAGCAGCACCAGAAGGGCCGAATTTCATTGTGGGTAGTGGAGGGAGTGACTGAAAGTACGCAGAGAGTGGAGCAAGCGCCATTGATCCTGATCGGACCCCACCCCACTTACAGCATCACAGCGCAGTGACGTGAGTTACCCCGCCCTGGTGAACACCTAAGGCTCTGCCCCTTTATGTAACAGGAGCGCCAAGACAAAAAAAATTAGCCCAAATGAAAGAACAGCTCAAAACTCCAGAAAAAATACAACTAAGCAACAAAGAGCCAACCTATCAGATGCACAGTTCAAAACACTGGTAATCAGGAAGCTCACAGAATTGGTTGAATTTGGTCAAAAACTAGATGAAAAAATGAAGCCTATGCTAAGAGACACAAAGGAAAATGTACAGGGAACCAATAGTGATGGGAAGGAAACTGGAACTCAAATCAATGGTGTGAACCAGAAGGAAGAAAGAAACATCCAACCAGAAAAGAATGAAGAAACAAGAATTTGGAAAAATGAGGAGAGGCTTAGGAACCTCCAGGACATCTTGAAACGTTCCAACATCCAAATTATAGGGGTGCCAGAAGGAGAAGAGGAAGAACAAAAAATTGAAAACTTATTTGAACAAATAATGAAGGAGAACTTCCCCAGTCTGTCAAAGGAAATAGACTTCCAGGAAGTCCAGGCAGCTCAGAAAGTCCCGAAGAAGCTGGACCCAAGGAGGAACACACCAAGGCACATCATCATTACATTAGCCAAGATGAAACAGAAGGAGAGAATCTTACAAGCAGCAAGAGAAAAGGACACAGTTACCTACAAAGGACTTCCCATAAGACTGTCAGCTGATTTCTCAAAAGAGACCTTACAGGCAAGAAGGGACTGGCAAGAAGTATTCCAAGTCATGAAAGGCAAGGGTCTACATCCAAGATTACTGTATCCAGCAAAGCTATCATTTAGAATGGAAGGGCAGATAAAGAGCTTCTCAGATAAGGTCAAGTCAAAGGAGTTCATCATCACCAAGCCCTTATTATATGAAATGTTAAAGGGACTTATCTAAGAAAAAGAAGATAAAAATTATGAACAGTAAAAATGACAGCAGAGAGAACCAAGATGGCGGCGTAGGTAGACACAGTGCGCCTCCTCCCACAACCAGAACTGACAGAAAATCAAACGGCAAGGAAGTCCGACACCAAGGAAATAAAAAATAAACATTCATCCAGACCTGTAGGAGGGGTGGAGACAGGCAGCCGGGGCGGAGAGGACTCGCGTTGCCATGGCGGGACTGAGACTGGCGGAGTGTGGGACCAACAGGACAGGCAGTCTGACCACTGGCAGACCCTGCGGCCCCACATTCGCACAGATAAACCGAGATGGCCAGACTCAAAGAGTGGCAGAGAACAGGGCAGGCAGAGTGGCGGGTAGCACCCTGCAACCCCACATTCGCCCACAGATAAACCAGACAAACGGCGGGGAGGAAAGCAGAACTCGCAACCCAGGGCTCCAGTGTGGGTAAATAAAGCCTCAAACCTCTGATTGAAAATGCCTGTGGGGGTTGGGGCGGTAGCAGGAGAGACTCCCAGCCTCACAGGAGAGGTCGTTGGAGAGACCCAGAGGGGCCTAGGGTGTGCACAAGCCCACCCACTCGGGAACCAGCACCAGAGGGGCCCAGTTTGATTGTGGGTAGTGGAGTGAAAGATTGGAATCTGGTGGAGAGTGGAGCGGGCGCCATTTCTCCCTCTTGGCCCCTCCCCCAAGTACAGCCTCACAGCGCAGCAACCAGCGTTACCCCACTCCGCCCCAGGAACACCTAAGGCTCCGCCCCTTTAAGTAACAGACACACCAAGACAAAAAAAAAAAAAAAATGGCCCAAATGACAGAACACTTCAAAGCTCCAGAAAAAGTACAACTAAGTGAGGAAGAGATAGCCAACCTATTGGATGCACAGTTCAAAACACTGGTTATCGAGACGCTCACAGAATTCGTTGAATCTGTTCGAAAAGTAGATGAAAAAATGAAGCCTATGCTAAGAGAAACAAAGGAAAATGTACAGGGAACCAATAGTGATGCGAAGGAAACTGGGACTCAAATCAATGGTGTGGACCAGAAGGAAGAAAGAAACATCCAACCAGAAAAGAATGAAGAAACAAGAATTTGGAAAAATGAGGAGAGGCTTAGGAACCTCCAGGACATCTTGAAACGTTCCAACATCCGAATTATAGGGGTGCCAGAAGGAGAAGAGGAAGAACAAAAAATTGAAAACTTATTTGAACAAATAATGAAGGAGAACTTCCCCAGTCTGTCAAAGGAAATAGACTTCCAGGAAGTCCAGGAAGCTCAGAGAGTCCCGAAGAAGCTGGACCCAAGGAGGAACACACCAAGGCACATCATCATTACATTAGCCAAGATGAAACAGAAGGAGAGAATCTTACAAGCAGCAAGAGAAAAGGACACAGTTACCTACAAAGGACTTCCCATAAGACTGTCAGCTGATTTCTCAAAAGAGACCTTACAGGCAAGAAGGGACTGGCAAGAAGTATTCCAAGTCATGAAAGGCAAGGGTCTACATCCAAGATTACTGTATCCAGCAAAGCTATCATTTAGAATGGAAGGGCAGATAAAGAGCTTCTCAGATAAGGTCAAGTCAAAGGAGTTCATCATCACCAAGCCCTTATTATATGAAATGTTAAAGGGACTTATCTAAGAAAAAGAAGATAAAAATTATGAACAGTAAAAATGACAGCAGAGAGAACCAAGATGGTGGCGTAGGTAGACACAGTGCGCCTCCTCCCACAACCAGAACTGACAGAAAATCAAACGGCAAGGAAGTCCGACACCAAGGAAATAAAAAATAAACATTCATCCAGACCTGTAGGAGGGGTGGAGACAGGCAGCCGGGGCGGAGAGGACTCGCGTTGCCATGGCGGGACTGAGACTGGCGGAGTGTAGGACCAACAGGACAGGCAGTCTGACCACTGGCAGACCCTGCGGCCCCACATTCGCACAGATAAACCGAGATGGCCAGACTCAAAGAGTGGCAGAGAACAGGGCAGGCAGAGTGGCGGGTAGCACCCTGCAACCCCACATTCGCCCACAGATAAACCAGACAAACGGCGGGGAGGAAAGCAGAACTCGCAACCCAGGGCTCCAGTGTGGGTAAATAAAGCCTCAAACCTCTGATTGAAAATGCCTGTGGGGGTTGGGGCGGTAGCAGGAGAGACTCCCAGCCTCACAGGAGAGGTCGTTGGAGAGACCCAGAGGGGCCTAGGGTGTGCACAAGCCCACCCACTCGGGAACCAGCACCAGAGGGGCCCAGTTTGATTGTGGGTAGTGGAGTGAAAGATTGGAATCTGGTGGAGAGTGGAGCGGGAGCCATTTCTCCCTCTTGGCCCCTCCCCCAAGTACAGCCTCACAGCGCAGCAACCAGCGTTACCCCACTCCGCCCCAGGAACACCTAAGGCTCCGCCCCTTTAAGTAACAGACACACCAAGACAAAAAAAAAAAAAAATGGCCCAAATGACAGAACACTTCAAAGCTCCAGAAAAAGTACAACTAAGTGAGGAAGAGATAGCCAACCTATTGGATGCACAGTTCAAAACACTGGTTATCGAGACGCTCACAGAATTCGTTGAATCTGTTCGAAAAGTAGATGAAAAAATGAAGCCTATGCTAAGAGAAACAAAGGAAAATGTACAGGGAACCAATAGTGATGCGAAGGAAACTGGGACTCAAATCAATGGTGTGGACCAGAAGGAAGAAAGAAACATCCAACCAGAAAAGAATGAAGAAACAAGAATTTGGAAAAATGAGGAGAGGCTTAGGAACCTCCAGGACATCTTGAAACGTTCCAACATCCGAATTATAGGGGTGCCAGAAGGAGAAGAGGAAGAACAAAAAATTGAAAACTTATTTGAACAAATAATGAAGGAGAACTTCCCCAGTCTGTCAAAGGAAATAGACTTCCAGGAAGTCCAGGAAGCTCAGAGAGTCCCGAAGAAGCTGGACCCAAGGAGGAACACACCAAGGCACATCATCATTACATTAGCCAAGATGAAACAGAAGGAGAGAATCTTACAAGCAGCAAGAGAAAAGGACACAGTTACCTACAAAGGACTTCCCATAAGACTGTCAGCTGATTTCTCAAAAGAGACCTTACAGGCAAGAAGGGACTGGCAAGAAGTATTCCAAGTCATGAAAGGCAAGGGTCTACATCCAAGATTACTGTATCCAGCAAAGCTATCATTTAGAATGGAAGGGCAGATAAAGAGCTTCTCAGATAAGGTCAAGTCAAAGGAGTTCATCATCACCAAGCCCTTATTATATGAAATGTTAAAGGGACTTACCTAAGAAAAAGAAGATAAAAATTATGAACAGTAAAAATGACAGCAGAGAGAACCAAGATGGCGGCGTAGGTAGACACAGTGCGCCTCCTCCCACAACCAGAACTGACAGAAAATCAAACGGCAAGGAAGTCCGACACCAAGGAAATAAAAAATAAACATTCATCCAGACCTGTAGGAGGGGTGGAGACAGGCAGCCGGGGCGGAGAGGACTCGCGTTGCCATGGCGGGACTGAGACTGGCGGAGTGTGGGACCAACAGGACAGGCAGTCTGACCACTGGCAGACCCTGCGGCCCCACATTCGCACAGATAAACCGAGATGGCCAGACTCAAAGAGTGGCAGAGAACAGGGCAGGCAGAGTGGCGGGTAGCACCCTGCAACCCCACATTCGCCCACAGATAAACCAGACAAACGGCGGGGAGGAAAGCAGAACTCGCAACCCAGGGCTCCAGTGTGGGTAAATAAAGCCTCAAACCTCTGATTGAAAATGCCTGTGGGGGTTGGGGCGGTAGCAGGAGAGACTCCCAGCCTCACAGGAGAGGTCGTTGGAGAGACCCAGAGGGGCCTAGGGTGTGCACAAGCCCACCCACTCGGGAACCAGCACCAGAGGGGCCCAGTTTGATTGTGGGTAGTGGAGTGAAAGATTGGAATCTGGTGGAGAGTGGAGCGGGAGCCATTTCTCCCTCTTGGCCCCTCCCCCAAGTACAGCCTCACAGCGCAGCAACCAGCGTTACCCCACTCCGCCCCAGGAACACCTAAGGCTCCGCCCCTTTAAGTAACAGACACACCAAGACAAAAAAAAAAAAAAATGGCCCAAATGACAGAACACTTCAAAGCTCCAGAAAAAGTACAACTAAGTGAGGAAGAGATAGCCAACCTATTGGATGCACAGTTCAAAACACTGGTTATCGAGACGCTCACAGAATTCGTTGAATCTGTTCGAAAAGTAGATGAAAAAATGAAGCCTATGCTAAGAGAAACAAAGGAAAATGTACAGGGAACCAATAGTGATGCGAAGGAAACTGGGACTCAAATCAATGGTGTGGACCAGAAGGAAGAAAGAAACATCCAACCAGAAAAGAATGAAGAAACAAGAATTTGGAAAAATGAGGAGAGGCTTAGGAACCTCCAGGACATCTTGAAACGTTCCAACATCCGAATTATAGGGGTGCCAGAAGGAGAAGAGGAAGAACAAAAAATTGAAAACTTATTTGAACAAATAATGAAGGAGAACTTCCCCAGTCTGTCAAAGGAAATAGACTTCCAGGAAGTCCAGGAAGCTCAGAGAGTCCCGAAGAAGCTGGACCCAAGGAGGAACACACCAAGGCACATCATCATTACATTAGCCAAGATGAAACAGAAGGAGAGAATCTTACAAGCAGCAAGAGAAAAGGACACAGTTACCTATAAAGGACTTCCCATAAGACTGTCAGCTGATTTCTCAAAAGAGACCTTACAGGCAAGAAGGGACTGGCAAGAAGTATTCCAAGTCATGAAAGGCAAGGGCCTACATCCAAGATTGGTCTATCCAGCAAAGCTATCATTTAGAATGGAAGGGAAGATAAAGTGCTTCTCAGATAAGGTCAAGTTAAAGGAGTTCATCATCACCAAGCCCTTATTATAGGAAATGTTAAAGGGATTTATCTAAGAAAAAGAAGATAAAAAATAGGAACAGTAAAAATGACAGCAAACTCACAGTTATAAACAACCACACCTAAACGATAAACAAAAGCAAACGAAGCAAACAACTAGAACAGGAACAGAACCACAGAAATGGAGATCACATGAAGGGTTATCAATAGGGGAGTGGGAGGGGGAGAGAGAGGGGAAAGGTACAGAGAATAAATAACATAAATGGTAGGTAGAAAATAGACAGGGGGAGGGTAAGAATAGTGTAGGAAATGTAGAAGCCAAAGAACTTACATGTATGACCCATGGACATGAACTATAGGGGGGGAATGTGGGAGGGAGGGGGTGGGCAGGATGGAGTTGAGTGAAGGGGCGGAAATGGGACAACTGTAATAGCATAATCAATAAATATATTTAAAAAAGTAAAAAACAAAAAACACATGGAGGTTAAATAACATGTTAATAAACAAGGAATGGGTCAACAATGAGAGCAAGGAAAAATCAAAAGATAATTTGAGACAAATAAAAATGTAAACACAAAACAACCCAAAATGTGTATGACAAAGCAAAAGCAGTCCTAAGAAATTCAGAGCAATTCAGGCCTACCTGAAGAAACAAGGAAAATCTCAAACAGAGAATCTAAACTTACACCTAAAGTAACTAGAAAAAAGCAAACAATGCCCAAAGTGAGAAGAAAGGAAATAATAAAGAGCAGAGCAGAAATAAAACGGGGCCTAAAAAGAAATACCACCCTGGCTGGTATGGCTCAGTTGGTTGGAGCAACGTCCCATGGACAGAAAGGTCATGGGTTTGATTCTTGTTCAGGGCACATACCTAGATTGTGCATTCGACCCCCAGACAGGACAGAAGGCAATTGACTGATGTTTCCTTCTCTCACATCAATGTCTGTCTGTCTGTCTGTCTGTCTCTCTCTCAAAGATATGTAATAAAATGTCCTCCGGTGAGGATTAAAAAAAAAAAAACCAGTTCGATAAAACCAAGAAGTTGTTCTTTGAAAGGAAAAACAAGATTGATAAACCTTTAACCAGACTCATCAAGAAAAAAAGATGACCCAAATAAATAGAAACAAAAAAGAAAAAGAAGAAACAAGTAACACCACAATAATACACCACAATAATACAAAAGATTATAAGAAAATATTATGAACAACTATATGCCAACAAATGGACAATCTGGAAAAAATGGATAAATTTTTTAAAACATACAATCTTCTAAGACTGAGTCAAGAAGAAAGACAAAATCTAAATAGACCAAATACTACCAATAAAATTAAATCAGTAATCAAAAAACTTGTAACAATCAAAAGTCCTGGACTGGATGGCATCACAGGTGAATTTTACCAAACATTCAAAAAATAACTAATACCTATCATTCTGAAATTCCACAAATTTCAAAACTAGGGAAGCCTCCCAACCTCAGCATTATCCTAATTCCAGATAAGACACTACCAAGAAAGAAAATTATAGACCAATATCCCTGATGAACATAGACGCAAATATCCTCAACAAAATATTAGCAAACCAAATTCAGCAATGCATTAAAAAGATCATACACCATGATCAAATGGTATTTATTCCTGGGATGCAAGGTTGGTTCAATATCCACAAATCAATTAATGTGTGTACCACATAAACAACTGAAAAATAAAAATCATATGATCATATCAATAGAGGCAAAACGTATTTAACAGAATATAGCACCTATTTATGATAAAAACTAAGCAAAGCAAGGATAGAGGGAACATACCTCATCATAATAAACCCACAGCTAACATCATACTCAATGGGGAAATACTAAACGTATTTCCCTTAAGATCAAGAACAAGACAGGGATGTCTGCTTTCACCTCTCTTATTCAGGATAGTACTGGGAGTCCTAGCCAAAGCAGTAAGACAAGAGGAAGAAATAAAAGGCATTCAAATTGGAAAGGGAGAAATAAAACTGTCATTATTTGCAGATGACATGACTCTATATATAGAAAACCCTACAGATTTCACCAAAATACTATTAGAACTGATAAATGAATTCAGAAAAGTAACGGGATACAAAATATTCAGCAATCAGTTGCATTTGTATCAGAAAGGGAAACTAATAAAACAATCCCATTTACAATTGCATAACAAAATTAAATACCTAGGAATACACTTAAACAAGGAGGTAAAAGTCCTGTACTTGAAAAATTGTAAGACATTGAAGAAACTAAAGAAGGTACAAAAAAATGAAAGCATATACCATGCTCATGGAATAGGAGGAATTAACATTGTTACAATATCCATAATACCTAAAGCAATATATAAATTCAATGAAATTCCTATTAAAACACCAATGGCATATTTCACAGAAAGAGAACAAATAATCCAGAAATGTATACGGAACCACAAAATAACCCAAACAGCCACAGCAATCATGAAAAAAATAAAAAAAAAAAGGACAATGTTGGAGATATCACACTACTGATAACAAGCTATACTACAAGTTTATAGTAACCAAAACAGCATGGTACTGTCATAAAGAGACCTATAAATCAATGGAACAAAATAGAGAGCCCAGAAGCAAACCCACATCTATATAGTTAATTAATATTTGACAAAGGAAAAAGAATATACAATGGAGTAAAAAGAGTCTGTTCAGTAAATGGTGTTGGGAAAATTAGATACATGCAAACAAAATTGAAATTAGACCATCATCCTACACTACATACAAGAATAAACTCAGAATGGATTAAAGACTTAAATGTAAGACTCAAAACCATAAAACTCCTAGAAGAAAACATAGGCACTAAAATCTCTGACTTTCTCTAAGAAATATTTTTTCCTGATATATCTCCTGGAGCAAGGGAAACAAACGAAAAAAAAAAAAAAAGGGAAATGCAGCTTTGTAGACAAGCTTAAGTTCCTATTTCTGTTTCTTCCATGTCAGTCCTGGATTATATGAAACTTATAAAAAGACAATGCTACAGGATATATTCTATTGATTTCAGAGACACACACACACACACACACACACACATCATTGTGAGAGAGAAACATCAATCAGCTGCCTCCTGTACGTGCCCTAACTGGGGATCCAACCCACAACTGGAAGCCCTCTCAAGGCAGAAGCGGATCCTGCAGTGACTTGGGATGTTTACTGACACACCCCAGGACCCAAGTGCTGATAAAAGCCAGCTTTGCAGAGCAGCTTGGCCCACCCTGGGAGCAGCCAAGCCCAGAAGAATCAGCCACCATATTGTGGATCACTTGTAGCTTTGAAAAAGCATTCAAGGGCCAGTGGACAGCACCTAACATTGAATCACACCAGACTGAGATGTCAGAGTGGTATCCAAAGGGAGAAACCAGCAAAGAAACACCGAACTCTGCTGAGACCAATCTATTTGGTTATTTTTTCATTATTTTTCCTATTTTTTTCTTTTTCATAGTCTTTATTATTTTTTACCTGTTTTTTCATTTTCTTTTATTTTTCAGTGGTCTATTTTTTCTTTTATATCTCCTATTTCACTCTTACCTTTGATTGCTTCATTGTTCTCTTCCTCTCTCTGTTTAATATTTATGTTAACTTTTTCTGTGTTCTTTTCCTTGTTTTCCTCTTTCAAATCATTACTAGTATCAGTTCTCTTCCCCTTTCTCCTCTCATAATCACTTTTCTTTCCTTTGATCCTCTCATATTCTTTTTCCTTTTCCCATTTTTCTCCTTTCCCATTTCTCTTTCCACTTTTATTATTTTTTGCTCGCTTGTCATTTATACTGCTGTGGTTGTTGGGGGAGAGGGTTGCTTGTTTTCGTGTTGTTCTGCTTTATTCTTCTAGCATCTATGCAACAGCATACAAGAATTGGTGGGAGTTGAGCCTCTTTTCAGCCAACATGAGAGGAATTCCCCCCAACAAATAGCCAATAACAACCAAGACACAAATAAAACAAGACAGTCCACATAACCCACACAAAGGATATTCCTAGAGCATCTGTATTAGGAGATCAAGGAGTCTGCACCACAGGGTCCACTCCACAAGACAGAGTGTCAAAGCAGATCAATCTAATACATAGAAACAAGCACAAAGAGACAACTAAAATGGGGAGACAAAGAAACAACCCTCAAATGAAAGAAAAGGATTCTCTAAGAAAAAGAGCGAAATAAAATTGAGGTAATTTATCAGACACAGAGTTCAAAGTAATGGTTATAAGAATATTCAAGAAACTTAGTGGAAACTACATCAGCATGAAAAAAGGACATAGAAACCCTGAATAAGAACCAGTTGGAAATGAAGAATGCAAGATACACCAGAAGGAATTAAAAGCTGGCTAGACAAAGAAGAGGATTGAATCAGTGAGTTGGAAGACAAGGTAGAAAAAAAAACACACAGTCAGAGCAACAAAATGAAAAAAGACTCAGTAAGAATGAAGATAGTTTAAAAGAGTTTGGGGACAAAATGAAATGTAACAATATTCACATCATATAGATATGAGGAGAAGAAAGGGAGCAAGAGATAGAAAACCTGTTTGAAAAAATAATGACAGAAAACTCCCTAAAACTTGGTAAAGGAAAAAGTCACATGAGTTCAAGAAGTACAAAGAGTCCCAAGCATGATGAACCCAAAGAGGCCCACTCCAAGACACACCATGATTAAAATGGCAAAATTTAAGGACAAAGAGAGAAGCTTAAAGGCAGCAAAGGAGAAACAGCTAGTAATATACAAGGGAGCTCTGATAAGGCTATAAGCTCATTTCTCAACAGAAACACTACAAGCCAGAAAGGAATGGCAAGAATATCCCAAGTAATAAAAAACAAGGACCTGCAACCAAGACTACTCTATCCAGCAAGGCTCTCATTAAAAATGGAAGGCAAAATTAAAAACTTCCCAGATTAACAACAACAAAAAAAGCAAAATGAATAAATACATCTCCACCAAATCAGCACTCAAGACATGCTAAAGGGACTGCTTTAGAAAGCAGAGGAAATAGGGAGAGGAACACAGGTACAAAGGGAAAAATGGCAATAAACAAGTATCTATCAATAATCACCTTAAATGTAAATTGATTAAATGCTCCAATCAAAACACATACAGTAGCTAAATGCATAAGAAAACACAACCCACATATAAGATGTCTACAAGAGACCCACCTCAGAACTAAAGGTTTACTCAGGCTGAAGTGAAGAGATGGAAAAAATATTCCAAGCTAATGGACATGAGAATAAAACTGGGGTAGCAATATTTATATCACACAAAATAGACTGTAAAACAAAGGCCATAAACAAGAGACAAAGAAGGTCAGAAATAACACTTGAGGGAGAAGTCCAAAAGAGGATATAACCCTAGTAAACATATACACACCCAATACAGGAGCAGATAAATATATAAAGAAAATCTTGGAGGACTTTAAGAGATGGACAGCAATACAGTCATTGTAAGGGTTTTAAACACCTCTGTCAACAATGGATAGATCTTCCAGATAAAAAATCAACGAGGTTATTGTATCATTAAATGACACTCTAGATCAAATGGACTTAATTGATATTTATAGAATATTTCACCACAAAGAAGCAAAATATACATTCTCCTCAACAGCACATGGATCATTTTCAAAGAGAGACCACATGGTAGGACAAAAAACAAATTAACAAATTCAAGAAAACTGAACTCATATCAAGCATCTTTACAATGGCTTGAAACAAGAAACCAACCTCAAGAAAAATCCTCAGACATTCAAATACAAGAAGGCTGAATAACGTGTTATTAAATAATGAAGGAGTTAACAATGAGATCAAGGAAAAAATCTAAAAGTATCTGGGAACACCTGAAAGTGAAACTACCACCCAAAACCAATGGGACACAGTGAAAGCAGTCCCAAGAGGGAAGTTCAGAGCAATACAGGCCTATCTAAAGATAGAAAAATCTCAAACAGCCTAACCATGCAACTACAAGAATTAGAGGAACAACAGCAAATAAAGCCCAGAGCAAGTAAAAGGAAGGAAATAAAGTGGTATCTTGGTACTCGTCATTAATTCATTCCAGAACTTAAGGAAAGTGCCAAAAATGACAAGTACCGAGCAAGCAATGTGTGATGAAGCAATTTCTCTTGGAAGGGGGTGTTGTGAATCATATAAGTTCTAGCATGTATGACAAGTCTGGAACAAGTGACCAGTGTTGAAAATTTTTTTCTCATCAAAATGTGACGAGTATAAGGTCTAATGTGTTCAGAAGCCGACATGTACTGAGGTATGACTGTAATCAACATCAAAGCAGAATTAAAAGACAGACATAAAAATACAATTAAAAGGATCAATGAATCCAGGAGCTGGTTCCTTGAAAAGATAAACAATATAGACAAACATTTAACCAGGCTCATCAAGGGAAAAAGAGAGAGGACCCAAATAAATAAAATCAGAAATGAAAAAGGAGAAGTAACAACTGATACCACAGAAATAAAAAGGATTCTAAAAAATTACTATGAAGAACTGTTTGCCAAGTAATAAGACAACCTAGATGAAATGGATAAATTTCTAGAAACATACAGTCTTCTAAAACTTAATCTGGAAGAAGCAGAAAACCTGAACGGGCTGATAACTAGCAAAATTGAAGCAGTAATCAAAAGCCCACAAGGACAAAATCAAGGGGGAGGGTAGAGGTGGGGGAGGGAGGTGGGACTGGCTGGGGTGGGGTGGAGGGATGGGGAGAAAATGCAGACAATTGTAACTGAATAAAAATATAAATAAATAAATAAATAAATAAATAAATAAATAAATAAATAAATAAAATAAAATAAAGAGAAGCTGTAAAAAAGAAAAGAAAGAAAGCTCCTGGCACACAAGTCCTGGACAAGATGACTTCAAGGGGAATTTTACCAAATACTCAAAGAGGAACTAACACCTATCCTTCTCAAACTATTCCAAAGAAATTCAAGAAGAGGGAAGATTCCCAAACACTTTTTATGAAACCAGTATTATCCTAATTCCAAAACCAGGTGAAGACTCAAGAAAGAAAGAAAATACAAGGCCAATATCTCTGATGAACATAGATGCTAAAATCCTCAACAAAATATTTGGCAAACCAAATCTAGCAATGCATTAAAAAGATCATACACCATGATCAAGTAGGATTTATTTGAGGGATGCAAGAACGGTACAATATTTACAAATCAATAAATGTGGTACATCACATTAACAAAATGAAAGACAAAACTCACTTGATCATATCAATAGATGCAGAAAAAGCATTTGATAAAATCCAGGACACATTTATCATAAAAACAGTCAGCAAAGTGGAAATTGAGGGAACTTACCTCAACAAAATAAACAATATACGATAAACCTACTGCCAACATCATACTCAATGGGCAAAAACCAAAAAGGGTTTCCCTTAAGATCAGGAACAAGACAAGTGTGTCTACTTTCACCACTCTTATTGAACATACAAGGTCTGTCCAGAAAGTATCCATCCATGCAATATGAAAAATAGACATTTATTGAACAGGACACAAGAGACAAGGAACATTGTACATAGGACAGTGATGCTTCAGTCTCCTTCAAAGAGGACACCTTGGGACCTCATAGATTTCTCCCAATTGCCATCAGCAACTCCGTCATATTTTCCTGAATCTCATCAATAGTGTCAAATTTCTTCCCTTTCAAAGGTGATTTTAGTTTTGGGAAAAGCCAGAAGTCACAGGGCACCAAATCTGGGTTGTAGGGGTCTGAGTCACCTGGGCGATTTGATGTGTCACCAAAAAACTCTGTAAGACGTGATGAATGAGTAGCTGCATTGTCATGATGAAGTTGCCCATCACCAAGCTGGCAGCTGCTCTCAGCTACAGCCTTTGGAATCATCCGAATAGTTTCCACGGAGGAATGTTGAAGCTTATGGCAAAATTGATGCAGATTTGTTGCTCTACTCACTCAGTCATTTTGAATGCAATGGCCACACAGTACACACTCACTCAATGGCGTCTACCACCCCCACTGACTAGTACAGTGAAGTGGTCATTGTTCACGCATGCACATTCCAGTCCACTTTCCTTGGCTGCCAGGTTACATTGATGTGATGCAAATTATTGGCATTACATTAACAAAGATCGGAGTTTTCCCTGACAGACCTCATAGTAGTAGAAATCCTAGACACAACAATCAGACAATAAGAAAAAATAAAAGGCATCCAAATTGGAAAGGAAAAGTAAAACTGTCATTATTCACAGACAACATGATAATGTACATAGAAAACCTTATAGGTTCCACCAGAAAACTACTCGACCTGAAAGTAATTCTGCAAAGTAGCAGGATAAAAAGTCAATATTCCGAAATCGATGGCATTTTTATACACCAACAATGAAATAACAGAAACAGAAACTAAGGAGAAAAACCCACTTTCTATAGCAACAAAGAAAATAAGGTACCTAGGTATAAATTTAACCAAGGAAGTAAAAAACCTATACTTGGAAAACTATAGAACACTGAAGAAAGAAATTGGAGAAAATGCAAACAAATGGAAGCATATACCCTGTTCATAGATGGGAAGAATTAACATCATTAAAATGTCCATATTACCCAAACCAATCTATTAATTCAACACAATTCCTATTAAAATATCAATGGCATACTTCACAGATCTAGAACAAATATTCCAAAATTTTATATAGAACCAAAAAAGACCTTGAATAGCCTCAGGAATCTTGAGAAAGAAGAACAAAATTAGAGGGATCATAATTCCTGATATCGAACTATACTACAAGGTCACTGTAATAAAAACAGTCTGGTACTGGAATAAGAACACACACACACACAGGTCAATGGAACAGAACAGACAGCCCAGAAATAAACCCATGCCTTTAAGGACAAATAATATTTAACAAATACAATGGAGTAAAGACAGTCTCTTGAATAAATGGTGTTGGGAGAATTGGACTGGTACATGCAAAATATGAACTTGACCACCAACTTACATCATACACCAGAATGATAAAAGACTTAAATATAAGTCTGGATACCATAAAAATCCTAAGTGGAAAATATAGGCAGTAAAATTTCAGATATCTCACATAGCAATGTTTTTTGCTAATATATCTCCTAGGGCAAGGGAAATCAAGAAAAAATAACAAATAAATGGGACTACATCAAACTAAAATGCTTCTGCACAGCTAAAGAAACCATCATCAAAATGAAAAGGTCCTGGTGTATTCGGGAGAACGTGTTTGCCAATGATACGTCAGACAAGGGTTTAATCTCCAAAATATATAAAGAACTCACACACCAGGAATAAAAACAATCCAATTAAAAAATGGGCAAAATACATGAAAGTACTTCTCCAAAGAGGACATACAGAGGGCCTTTAGACATATGAAATGATGCTCAACATCACTAGACATCAGAGAGATGCAAATTAAAACCACAATGAGATATCACCTCACACCTGGCAAAATGACTATCATTCATAAATCAACAAAAAATAATAAGTACTGGTGAGGATGTGGACAAATGGAAACAATAGTGCACTGTTGGTGGGAATGCAGACTGGTGCAGGGACTATGGAAAACAGTATGGAGTCTCCTCAAAAATTTAAAATGGAACTGCCTTTTGACCCAGTTAGAATCCCAAAACACCAATTAAAAAGAATATATGCACCTCTATGTTCATAACAGCATTCTGGGAATAGCCCAAGTGCCCATGCATAGATGAATGGATCAAAAAACTGTGGTACATTTACAAAACAGAATACTATGCAGCAAAATAAAACAAGGAATTCCTGCCTTTTGCAACAGCATGGATGGAATTGGAGACTACTATGCTAAGTGAAATAAGTCAGTTGGTGAAAGACAAATATATGATCTCACTTATAAGAGGAAACTAATGGGGATGGGAAGATAGCGGTGAGATAGGTGGGAGCGGAGTCCACTTCCCCTCAACACCAGTGAAACACCTAGCTGATCTGAGGAACAGAGCGAACAGCAAACAGTATTCCTGCATATATGAAGATCGGAGACCAAAGATAGAGGACATTGAAAGATCTGACGGTAAGAAGAGTGCTTAAGGACAATAAGGTCCCTGACACCTGCGCGGAAGACCAGGGCGTCTGAAGCCCCGGCCCAGGTGCAGGGTCTGCTGCAGGATTCTTGGGAGAGAGCCAGGCTGGGCTGTGTGAGCAGCCAGGTGCTTGTTTGGATCAGGGGGGCTTGAATAGGAAGAACTTCTCAAAAAGAAAAAGAAAATAGAGGCACTCAGCAGCTAGTTAGAGAACTCTCTGCAGCAGCCACGGCCTCTGGTGTCCCTCCCCCCTCAGTCCCTAGACTTTGAACACAGGATAACCAACCCCAGCGTTCACCTGAATCCTGGCTGCGCGCACCCAGATTGGCGGACTGGGGGCCCACAACTGAAACCCCAGCTGGCCACCCACACCTGAAACCTTAAGTGGGTGTGCACCGGGAGCAGAGGCTAGCTGCCCCACTCACAGGCCGAAGGTGGTGGACCAGGCGGCCACGCGATTCAGTCCCAAAGCAGCAGACATGCGGGCGGCCCGACTCAGGCCCACAGCGGCAGACCCACCGGCCACATGCGACGTAGGCCCAAAGCTGCAGACAGAACAGCCCGGTGCAACTCAGGCCCAAAGCGGGGGGAGCCACTGGCCACACTCGACCCAGGCCCAAAGCGACAGATTGGCTGATCAATGACCTGGCTGCCTGCAGGCAACCACACCTAAAAGCACCTGTTCTGAACAACTCCTACCTAGCCCCGGTGCACAGAGCCCTGCAGGGCCTACTGGCTCTCTAGAACTAAGGAAGAACACCCAGCAGAGGGGAGCTGAAGGGCTAGGGGAGACTGCATTCCCCGGAAAGACTCGACCCAGTAGGGGGCTGAACTACCCCATAGCAGCACCGAGAGCCCCTAGCATCAAAGACAGCAAAAAGCAAGAAGGTGGAATGTGAGTTGCCCCTAATTGGTGTAACTCAAGGACAGCACAACTAAAAACTAAAGGCATAGTGGGGCACAGAAGGACCCTGAGGAACTGGACTGGAGGCTGAACAACAGCAAAGAGTGTGGCTCAGGAAGGGAGAAAAGTGAAACCAATTCTTCCAACCACACCCTCCCATTCCACAGACAGGATAACCAGCAGACCTAACCTGACTGGTTTAAAGCCAGCAGAAGACTTTTTTTTTTCTTTCCTCCTTTCCTCCTGAATTCCTTCTTCCTTTCAGTCCTTCTTCTTTTTTTATTTCTTCTTCCTTCCATCCTTTACCTTTTTTATTCCTTCTTCCTGCCTTCTTTTATATATTCTTTTGTTTTAATTTTTGTTAAAATTCCTTCTTATCTTCCTCCGATCTTTCTTTATTCCCTTCCTTCCATCCTTTCGTTTTCTATTCCCTTTTTCCCTCCTTCCCTTCTCCTTCCCCCTCCCCCTTTCTCTTTTTCCCACAGGTGAGACAAGAAAACTGGGAGTGCTGAAAGGACCAGAGTTAGACGGTGTTACACCCATAAACATCAGCTCAAGACCAGTAAGCACAGGAGATTAAGGAGACAGCACCACTGAAACCCACTGGCATTCTACCATAGAAGTTCATACCATAAACGCAGGGAGTCAGAACAGATCAATTTAAGAAGCAGAGGCTAACAAGGAGAGTCTCAAAAAAATGGGAAGACAAAGAAACAATCCCCAAATGAAAGGAAAGGAGGAAGGCTCAGAAAGAATGCTAACTGAAAAAGAGGCAAGTCAACTATCAGAAACTGAGTTCAAAGCAATGGTTATCAGGAAGCTCACTGAGCTCATAGAGAACTACCAGAAACTACAGGGAGACTACAATGAACTCACTGCACACTATATCAACATGAAAAAGAAAACAGAAACTATCAACAAGGGCCAAGAGGAAATGAAGAATACAATTTCTGAATTAAAAAACACAGTAGAAGGAATCAAATGCAGACTTGATGAAGCAGAGGATCAGATCAGCGAGCTGGAGGACAAAGTAGAAAAAAACACCCAGAAAGAGCAAGAAAAGGAAAAGAGGCTCAAAAAGAATGAAGAGGGATTAAGGGCAATGCACGACAACATGAAACGTAAAAATATCCGTATAATAGGAATACCAGAAGGAGAAGAAGAAGAGCAAGGGATAGAAAACCTGTTTGAAAAAGTAATGATGGAAAATTTGACTAATCTATTGAG
Organism: Desmodus rotundus; assembly: GCF_022682495.2. Classification (NCBI taxonomy): domain Eukaryota; kingdom Metazoa; phylum Chordata; class Mammalia; order Chiroptera; family Phyllostomidae; genus Desmodus; species Desmodus rotundus. The sequence continues at coordinate 57,920,369 of NC_071396.1, forward strand.
AGAAAAAGTCACCCAAATCCAGGAAACACAGAGGTCTCAAACAAGAGGAACCCAAAGAGGCCCACTGCAAGACACATCATAATTAAAATGGCAAAATTCTAAGACAAAGAGAGGATCTTAAAGACAACAAGGGAGAAACACAAAGTAACATACAAGGGAGCCCAAATAAGGTTAGCAACTGACTTCTCAATGGAAACGCTCCAAGCCAGAAGAGAATGGCAAAAAATATTCCAAGTAATGAGAACCAGAGGCCTGCAACCAAGACTACTTTACCCAGCAAGGCTCTCAATCAAGATAGAAGGCCAAATAAGGAGTTTCCCAGACAAAAGAAGCCTAAAAGAATACATCTCCACCAAACCAGCTCTGCAAGAGATGCTAAAGGGACTGCTGTAAGGAAAGGAAGGAAAAGAGAAAGAGAGAGGAACACAGGTAGGAAATAATGGCAATGAATAACTACCTATGGATAATAACCTTAAACGTAAATGGATTAAATGCTCCAATCAAAAGACACAGAATAGCTGAATGGATAAGAAAACATGACCCACACATATGCTGCCTACAAGAGACCCATCTCAGGACAAAAGACCTGCACAGACTGAAAGTGAAGGGTTGGAAACAAATTTGCCAAGCAAACAGACAGGAAAAAAAAGCAGGGGTAGCAATACTCATATCACACAAAATAGACTTCCAAAGAAGGGACATAAAGACAGACCCAGAAGGTCACTTCATAATATTCAAAGAAGAATCCACCAAAAAGACATAAACGTTGTAAATATATATGCACCCAACACAGGAGCACCCAAATACATAAAGAAAATCTTGGAGGACTACAAGAAATATATGGACAGCAACACAATTATACTAGGGGATTTTAACACCCTCCTGTCAAAAATGGACAGGTCTTCCAAACAAAATATCAAGAAGGATATTGTGTCACTTAACAATACCCTAGATGAAATGGACTTAACTGATATATATAGAGCTTTTCATCCCAAAGAAGCAAAATACACATTCTTTTCAAGTGTACATGGAACTTTTTCAAAGATAGAGCACATGATAGGACACAAAACAAGCCTAAACAAATTCAAGAAAATTGAAATCATATCAAGCATTTTCTCTGACCACAAGGGACTGAAACTAGAAACCAACCGCAAAGGAAAAAACCCAAAACACTCAAAATCATGGAGACTGAATAGCATGCTATTAAACAATGAATGGGTCAAGAACGAGATTAGGGAAGAAATCAAAAACTTTCTGGAAACAAATGAAAATGAACTCACAACAACCCAAAACCTACGAGACACAGCAAAGGCAGTCCTGAGAGGGAAGTTCATAGCAATACAGGCCTACCTTAAAAAGGTAGAAATATTTCAAACAAACAACCTAACCCTACGCCTACAAGAACTCGAGGAACAACAACAAAGACAGCCCAGAGCAAGCAGAAGGAAGGAAATAACCAAGATCAGAGCAGAGTTAAATGACATAGAGACTAAAAGCACAATTCTAAGGATCAATGAATCGAGGTGCTGGTTCTTTGAAAAGATAAACAAAATCAACAAGCCTTTAAGTAGGCTCATCAAGAAAAAAAGAGCGAGGATGCAAATAAACACAATTAGAAATGAAAGACGAGAAATTAAACTGATACCACAGAAATACAAGGGATTGTAAGAAATTACTATGAACTGTATGCCAAGAAATTTGAAAACCTAGGAGAGATGGACACATTTCTAGAAAAATATAATCTCCCAAAACTGAATGAAGAAGAAGCAGAAGACCTGAACAGACCAATAACAGCACAGGAAATTGAAGCAGTCATCAAAAAACTCCCAACACACAAAAGCCCTGGACCAGATGGTTTCACAGGAGAATTCTACAGAGCATTTAAGGAGGAGCTATCCCCCATCCTCCACAGATTATTTCAAAAAATTCAAGAAGATGGAAGACTCCCTAACTCTTTTTATGAAGCCAGAATCATCCTAATGCCAAAACCAGATAAAGACATAACAAAGAAAGAAGACTTCAGGCCAATATCGCTGATGAACATAGATGCTAAAATCCTCCACAAAATATTGGCAAACCACATACACCAATATGTTAAAAAGATCAGACACCATGATCAAGTGGGATTCATCCCAGGGATGCAAGGATGGTACAATATTCGCAAATCAATACACATAATACACCACATAAACAAAAGAAAACACAAAAGCCACAGGATCATATCAATAGATGTGGAAAAAGCATTTGATAAGGTACAGCACCCATTTATGATAAAAACACTCAGCAAAGTGGGAATAAAGGGAGCATTCCTCAACATAATAAAGGCCATATATGAGAGACCTACAGCCAACATCATACTCAATGGACAAAAACTTAGAGCTTTCCCACTAAGATCAGGAACAAGACAAGGATGCCCTCTCTCACCACTCCTATTCAACATAGTACTGGAAGTCGTAGCCACAGCAATCAGACAAGAAAAAGCAATAAAAGGCATCCAAATTGGAAAGGAGGAAATGAAACTGTCACCTTTTGCAGATGACATGATAGTGTACATGGGAAATCCTATAGACTCCACCAAAAAACTACTTGACCTAATAAATGAATTTGGCAAAACAGCTGGATACAAAGTCAATACTCAGAAATCACAGGCATTCTTGTATACCAACAACGAAACATCAGAAACAGAAATCAGGAAAAAAATGCCAGTTGATATAGCAACAAGAAAAATAAAGTACTTAGGAATAAACCTAACCAAGGAGGTAAAACACCTGTACTCAGAAAACTACACAACACTGAAGAAAGAAATTAAGGAAGACACAAACAAATGGAAGCATGTACCATGCTCATGGATTGGAAAAATTAACATCATCAAAATGGCCATACTACCCAAAGCAATTTATAGACTCAATGCAATCCCTATTAGAGTACCCATGACATATTTCACAGATATAGAACCAACATTTCAGAAATTTATATGGAACCATAAATGACCCCGAATAGCTGCAGCAATTTTGAGAAAGAAGAACAAAGCAGGAGGGATCACAATACCTGATATCAAACTCTATTCCAAGGCCACTGTAATCAAAACAGCCTGGTAGTGGCATAGAAACAGGCACACAGAACAATGGAAGAGAACAGAGAGCCCAGAAATAAACTCAAGTCTTTACGGTCAATTAATATTTGACAAAGGAGGCAGGAGCATAAAATGGAGCAAAAACAGCCTCTTCAACAGATGGTGTTGGGAGATCTGGACAGCTACGTGCAATAAAATGAAACTCGATCACCAACTTACGCCATAGACAAAAATAAACTCAAGATGGATAAAAGACTTAAGTATAAGTCGTAACACCATAAAAGTCCTAGAGGAAAACATTGGCAGGAAAATCTCAGACATTCCACGCAGCAACATCCTCACAGACACGTCCCCTAAAGCAAGGGACATAAAGGAAAGAATAAACAAATGGGACGTCATCAAAATAAAAAGCTTCTGCATGGCTAAACAAAACAGCATTAAAATAAAAAGAGAACCAACAGTATGGGAAAACATATTTACCAATTATACCTCAGACAAGGGCCTGATCTCCAAAATATATAAAGAACTCACACAACTCCACTCCAGGAAGACTAACAACCCAATTAAAAAATGGGCAAAGGACTTGAACAGACACTTCGCCAAGGAAGAGATACAGAGGGCCCAGAGACATATGAAAAGATGCTCAGCATCACTAGCCATCAGAGAGATGCAAATTAAAACCACAATGAGGTACCATCTCACACTGGTCAGACTGGCCAACATAAACAAATCCACAAACAAATGTTGGAGAGGATGCAGAGAAAAGGGAACCCTAGTGCACTGTTGGTGGGAATGCAGACTGGTGAGGCCACTGTGGAAAACAGTATGGAATTTCCTCAGAAAACTAAAAATGGAACTGCCCTTTGACCCAGCAATTCCGCTGCTGGGATTGTACCCTAAGAACCCTGAAACACCAATCCAAAAGAACCTGTGCACCCCAATGTTCATAGCAGCACAATTTACAACAGCCGAGTACTGGAAGCAACCTAAGTGCCCATCAGTAAATGAGTGGATCAAAAAACTATGGTACATTTACACAATGGAATTCTACACAGGAGAGAGAAACAAGGAGCTTATACCCTTTGCAACAGCATGGATGGAACTGGAGAGCATTATGCTAAGTGAAATAAGCCAGGCGGTGAGGGACAAATACCATATGATCTCACCTTTAACTGGATCATAATGCATAGTAGAAGAAAGGAAACAAAGTATAACCAGAGACATTGAAGTTAAGAACAATCTATCAATGGTCAGGGGGGAGTGGGAAGGGACAGTGAGGAGAGGGGATTACAGGAACTACTATAAAGGACACATGGACAAAATCAAGGGGTAGGGTGGAGGTGGGTGAGGGAGGGGGGTTCAGCTGGTGTGGGATGAAGGGATGGGGAGAAAAGGCACACAATTGTAATTTGATAACAATAAAATTTTTTTTAAAAAAGCAAAGAGGCACATTTGCTATTTTTTAATAAAAGCTTTATGTAAAGTAAATAAAATAAGAGGAAACTATTGAACAAAATAAACTAATGAGCAAAACAGAATCAGGCATGGAATCAGGGAACAGACTGACAGCTGTAAAAGGGGAGAAAGGAGGTGGAGCTGATTGAAAGAAGGTGAAGGGATTAGTCAAAGAACATATGAAGGACCCATGGACATGCACAACAATGTGGGGATTGATTATGGAAGAGGGGCATTTTGGGGGGAGAGGGGTGAAAGGGGAAACATGGGACATATGTAACAGCATAAAAAGAAAAAGAAATAATGGGACTACATCCAATTAAAAAAGTGTTTGCATGGCAAAGAAAACCATCAACAAAATATAAGGACAACCTACTGAATGGCAAAAGATATTCACCAATGACAAGTACCTAGACACTTCCCCAAAGATGACATAAAGATAAAATATAGACATATAAAAAGATGTTCAATGTCAGTCATAATCAGAGAAATGCAAATTAAAACCACAATGAGATATCACATCACACCTGGTGATGGTCAGAATGGCCATCATCAACAAATCAAACAACTGTTAGGAAAAGGGAACTCTTCTGCATTTTTGGTGGGAATGTATATTGGTTCAGCCACTATGGAAAACAGTATGGAGGGTCCTCGAAAAATTAAAGATGAAACTGCCTTATGACCCAGTGATTCCACCTCTGGGTCTATATCCAAAGAAACTCAAAACACTAATTTGAAAGAATATACACACCCCTGTGTTCATTGAAGCATTATTTACAACGGCCAAGATATGGAAGCAACCCAAGTGTCTTATCAATGGACAAGTGGATAAAACAATCTCTGGTATGGATACACAACAGACTACTACTTGGCCGTAGGAAAGAAAGAGATCTTACCATTTGTGACTGCACGAGTGGACCTAGAGGATAAGATGTTAAGTGAAATAAGTTAGTTAGAGAAAGACAAATACCATATGATTTTACTCATATGTGGAATCCAAAGCATAATACAAGCAAACAAACAAATCAGAAACCTACTCATGGATATAGAGAACAGACTTATGTTTGCCAGAGGGAATGGGTGTTGGAGGAACTGGGTGCAAAAGGTCAAGTACAAATTGGTAGTTACAAAATAGTCATAGGGATATAAAGTACAGCATAGGGAATATAATAAATAATATTGTAATAATTATGTATGGTGCCAGGTGGGTACTGGAAATACTGGGGAGGAACACTTTGAAAAGTATATGATTGTCTAAACACTATGCTGTATACCTAATAACTAATACAAAATAATGTTGAATGCAAACTGTAATTGAAAAATAAAAATATATAAAATGCACTTAAGATTCTCACCCCACCTCCCAAAAAAGAAAGCATTAAAATTGCAAGAGGCAAATAGACAAAATTTATGGGCATAATTCAAATACACAAAAGCAAATTGTTTAAAATACTTAAGGGAAAATGTTCTATCTCAATAGTAAAGAATCATATATTGAAAGAAGAGTAAAATACCATTTCTATCCTACTAAATTTAAAATCTATTTTAAAATGATAAATCAAATTTAGGTGCTGACACCTGTGTAAAATAGGACATCTTTTGGGAAAGAATATGGTGATGTACATTACAAGGTCTACATAGGCCCTGGCTGGGTGGCTCAGTTAGTTGGAGCATTGTCCCATCAAAAAGTTAAAGGTTTGATTCCCAGTCAAGGTTTGATGCCCACATACCTAGATTATGGGTTGTCTCCGGTCAGAGCACATACAGGAGGGCAACCAAACAGTGTTTCTCTCTCTCTCTCTCTCTCCCCTCTGTCTTCTCTCTCTAAAATCAATAAACATATCCTCAAGTGAGGATTTTTTAAAAAGATCCAAAAGGATTCATATTCTTTGACCCAGCAACCTCACACCTCAAATCTTTGATAAGGAAAAAACTGAAAATATGGACAAAGTTTAATGATAGTCATAGATGTTCATCCCAAGGTTATTTATTTATAAGAAAGAAAACCAAAGCCAGTAGAAAGGGTCAACAACAGCGAATGTTATATAAAATGTTATACAAAAGCATAAATCAAAAATATAAAGACCTCAGAATTATAATTGTACGTTTAAAAGGGGAGAATTGAATTTATCAAAATTGCAGGATGGAAGATTAACATGCAAAAATCAGTTGTGTCCTATACACTAGCAAAAACTAGCCAAAAAAGGAAATTAAGAAAGGAATTTCATTTATAATAGCATCTTAAAGAATTAAACACTTAGAGATAAATCTAACCAAGGACCTGAAAGACTTATATACTGAAAATTATAAAACATTGGTAAAAGAAATTGAAGAAACTCTAAATAAATGGAAAGGCATCTGTTCATGGATTAGAAGACTTATTACTGTTAAGATGTTCATACTACCTAAAGTGACCTACAAATTCAGTATAATCCCAATTAAAATTCCCAAAACCATTATTTGTAGAAATGGAAAAGCAATTCCATTTCTAATTCATATGGGAACTGCAAGGGGCCTCAAATAGTTACAATAATCTTGAAAAAGATACATAAAGTTGGAAGACTCAATGTCCTTACTTAGAAACTTATTTCAAAGCAGTAAACAACACAGTGTGGTAGTGGTATAAGGACAGACAATGAAACAAAATAAAGAAAAAAAAACCCACACACATACGATTTTTGACAAGAGTGAAAGGGGAAAGGACAGTCTTTTCAACAAATGGTCTTGGAAAAACTGTATATCCACATGTAAAACAATTAAAGTTGGGCCTTAACTTACACTGTATATAAAAATTAACTAAAAGTGGATCAAAGACCTAAATAAACGTAAAAGCTAACACTATAAAACTCTTAGAAAAAAAAAATTGAGAGAGAAATGGCAACGAGATAGGTAGGAGCAGAGTTAACTTCCCCCTGCACCTGGGTGAAACACCTACCCACTCTACTGAGAAACAAAGGGAACAGCCAAAAGCAGCCCAGCGTTTATGAAGATAGGAGACCAAAAAGTACAGAGGACACTGAGAAAACAGAAGGTAAGGGGATTGCTTCAAGACAAAAAAGGTCCCTGGGACCAGCGCAGGGACCAGGGTGGCTGCAGCCCCAGGCCCGCTCGTGAGGGGCCTTCCGCAGGACTCCTGGGAGAGAGCCGGGTTAACGGCCCCCTCCGCTGCCAAACAAAGCCTGAGCAACACTGTGAGAGACCTGGTTGCCTAAAGTTGCTGGGAGGGGAATAAGAACCAAGTGGAAAACTCGGGGAGATGGCAGGCGCTGGCCAAGGAGAGTTGAAAGTTGGGCCGCTTGTGATCCTGACCGGGACAGGCCCCGCCTAGCTGGAGAGGTGGGCTGTGTGAGAGGTCAGGCCCTTCCTTGTATGGAGGGAGCCACAGAATCTAGCAGGAGGATTTTTCACAAAAAGAAAAAGACCCGCTGGGGCACTTTGGGGAATTCCCCTGCAGCAACAGCTCCAGTCTCCTCTCCACCCCACCACCCGTCGGGGGACTGTGCGCACCTCATCTCGGAGGGAGCTGAGACTACAGGCACCACCCGGGACAGGGTGCCCAGCAACTGGGAGTGTGCCCATCCACCGGGGAGTGCCCACATCTCATCTCGGAGGAGGCTGAGACTACAGGCATCAACTGGAAGCGGGTGCCCATCCACGGGGGAGTGCGCGCACCTCCTTTCAGAGGGACCTGAGACTACAGGAACCACCCCGGGCAGGGTGCCCAGCAACCGGGAGGGTGCCCACCTACCTGAGAGGGCCCGCACCTCATCTTGGAGGGAGCTGAGACTACAGGAAACCCCCCGGGGGACGGTGCCCAGCAAATGGGAGTGCCTGTACCTCATCTCGGAGGGAACTGAGACCACAAGAACCAGGGAGAGTGCGAAACAAGGAAGGCTCTGCACGCACACCCATAGCCCGGAGAAGGCCTACCATAAAAAAGAGTAGGTAGAACCTGGGAACACCAGGATTCCTCCTAGAAGAGGAAACCCACCAACAAAGGAATCACCAACAGATAACAACAGAAGAACGTGAAGGAGGGAGTGGAAGTCGCACTAACTCAATCCAGGACCTATCTGGAGATACAATTAAATACTGAGAACAAACGACTGAACAAGAGCAAGAGAAAAGCCTCAAAACCTTGTAAACACGGAAGAACCAGCTCCAACACAACCTGCCCACACCTGCACAAAAGAAGACAAGAGCTGGGGGACAGACTGACCCTCAGATAACCAGATGGTGGGATAGACACACCAAAGAAAGACCCAACAACAACCAAAAACCAAAGACATACACAGAGGCAATAGAAACCACAGCCCAAGATCAGTAAGATCAGGAGATCAAGGAGACTGTACACAAAATCTCAGAGGTATTCTACCACAGAAGTTTACACCATAAATCCAGAGGGTCAGAACAGAGCAACTTAAGGAGCAGAGGCTAACAGGAAGAATCTCACAAACAATGGGAAGACAAAGAAACAATCCCCAAATGAAAGGAAAGGAGGAAGTCTCAGAAACAATGCTAAATGAAAAAGAGGCAAGTCAACTATCAGATTCTGAATTCAAAGAATTGGTTATGAGGAAGCTTAATGAGCTTACAGAGAATTACCAAAAACTACAGGGAAACTACAATGAACTCACTGCAAACTATATCAACATGAAAAAGGAAATAGAAAATATCAACAAAGGCTAAGAGAAAATGAAGAATACAATTTCTGAATTGAAGAACACAGTAGAAGGAATCAAAGGCACACTTGATGAAGCAGAGGATCATATCAACGAGCTGGAGGATAGAAAAAAACACCCAGAATGAGCAAGAAAAGGAAAAGAGGTTCAGAAAGACTGAAGAGGGGTTAAGGGAAATGAAGGACAACATGAAACGTAATAATATCCGTGTAATAGGAATACCAGAAGGAGAAGAGGAAGAGCAAGGGATAGAAAACCTCCTTGAAAAAGTAATCATGGAAAATTTCCCCAATATAATGAGAGAAAAAGTCACCAAAATCCGGGAATCACAAAGAGTCCCAATCAAGAGAAACCCAAAGAGGCCCACTGCAAGACACATCATAATTAAAATGGCAAAATTCCAAGACAAAGAAAGAATCTTAAAGGCAGCAAGGGAAAAAAAGAAAGTAACATTCAAGGGAGCCCCAATAAGGTTAGCAACTGACTTCCCAATGGAAACACTCCAAGCCAGAAGAGAATGGCAAAAAATATTCCAAGTAATGAGAACCAGAGGCCTGCAACCAAGACTACTTTACCCAGCAAGGCTCTCAATCAAGATAGAAGGCCAAATAAGGAGTTTCCCAGACAAAAGAAGTCTAAAAGAATATACCTCCACCAAACCAGTTCTGCAAGAGATGCTAAAGGGGCTGCTGTAAGGAAAGGAAGGAAAAGAGAGGAAGAGGGAAAAACACAGGTACAAAGAATCACTAATGAATAAATACCTATCACTAATAACATTAAATTTAAATGGATTAAATGCTCCAATCAAAAGACACAGAATAGCTGAATGGATAAGAAAGCATGACGCACACATATGCTGTCAACAAGAGACACACCTCAGGACAGAAGAACTACACAGACTGAAAGTGAAGGGCTGGAAACAAGTTTTCCAAGCAAATGGACAGGGAAAAAAAGCAGGGGTAGCAATACTCATATCACACAAAATAGACTTCCAAAGAAGGGCCATAAAGACAGACCCAGATGGTCACTTCATAATACTCAAAGGAAGAATCCACCAAGAAGATATAAATATTGTAAATATATATGCACCCAACATAGGAGCACCCAAATACATAAAGAAAATCTTGGAGGACTTCAAGAAAGATATTGACAGCAACACAATTATACTAGGGGATTTTAATAACCCACTGTCAAAGATGGACAGATCTTCCAAACAAAATATCAACAAAGATATTGTGGCATTGAACAAGGCCTTGGATGAAATGGACTTAACTGATATATATAGAGCCTTTCATCCCAAAGAAGCAAAATACACATTCTTTTCAAATGCACATGGAACATTTTCAAAGATAGACCACATGATAGGACACAAAACAAGCTTTAAGAAATTCAAGAAAATTGAAATCATATCAAGCATTTTCTCTGACCACAAGGGACTGAAACTAGAAAGAAATCTCAAGGAAAAACACCCAAAATACTCAAAAACATGGAGATTGAATAGCATGCTATTAAACAATGAATGGGTGAAAAATGAGATCAGAGAAGAAATCAAAAAGTTTCTGGAAACAAATGAAAATGAATTCACAACAACCCAAAACGTATGGGACGCAGCAAAGGCAGTCCTGACAGGGAAGTTTATAGCGATACAGGCTTACCTAAAAAGAATAGAAACAGCTCAAATAAACAACCTAACTATACACCTACAAGAACTCAAGGAACAACAACAAAGACAACCCACAGGAAGTAGAAGGAAGGAAATAACCAAAATCAGAGAAGAATTAAATGACATAGCAACTAAAAGCACAATTCTAACGATCAACGAATCCAGGAGCTGGTCCTCTGAAAAGATAAACAAAATCGACTGTCCTTAAGCAGCGTCATCAAGTAAAAAAGAGATTTCTTGGAGAACCAAGATGGAGGCGTAGGTAGACACAGTGCGACTCCTTGCACAACCAGAACTGACAGAGAATCTAACGGCAAGGAAGTCCAACACCAAGTAGATAAAAAAGAAACATTCATTGAGACTGGTAGGAGGGGTGGAAACGGGCAGCTGGGGCAGAGAGGACTCGCGTTGCTGTAGCGGGACTGAGACTGGCGGAGTGTGGGACAAACGGGGTTGGCAGTCTGACCACTAGCAGACCCTGCAGCCCCACATTCCCGCACAGATAAACCCAGAGGGCCGGACTCAGAGTGGCGGAGGAGAACGGAGTAGGCAGAGAGGGGGGTAGCATCCCCACATTCACGCACAGATAAACTGGGACGAACGGAGGTAGCAAAGCAGACTGCGTAACCCAGGGCTCCAGTGATGGGAAATAAAACCTCAATCCTCTGATTGAAAACACCCATGGGGCTTGAGGCAGCAGCAGGAGAAACTCCCAGTCTCACAGGAGAGGTCGTTGGAGAGACCCACAGGGGCCTAGAGTGTGTACAAGCCCACCCACGCTGGAACCGGCACCACCGGTGCCCAATTTGATTGTGGGTAGCGGAGGGAGTGACTGCAATCCAGTCGAGAGTGGAGCAAGCGCCAGTGTTCCCTCTAGGCCCCTGCCCCACGTACAGCGTCACAACGTAGGAAAAAAAAAGCAGGGGTAGCAATACCTGCTTTCTGCAGGGGTAGGAACCAGTGTTACCCTGTGCCCGGGAACACGAAAGGCTCCGCCCCTTTACGTAACAGAAGCACCAAGACCAAAAAAAAAATGGCCCAAATGGCAGAACACTTCAAAGCTCCAGAAAAAATACAACTAAGCGAGGAAGAGATAGCCAACCTATCGGACGCACGGTTCAAAACACTGGTTATCAAGATGCTCACAGAATTGGTTGAATCTGTTCGAAAACCAGATGAAAAAACGAAGCCTATGCTAAGAGAAACAAACGAAATGTACAGGGAACCAATAGAGATGCGAAGGAAACTGGGACTCAAATCAATGGTGTGGACCAGAAGGAAGAAAGAAACATCCAACCAGAAAAGAATGAAGAAACAAGAACTCGGAAAAATGAGGAGAGGCTTAGGAACCTCCAGGACATCTTGAAACATTCCAACATCCGAATTATAGGGGTACCAGAAGGAGAAGAGGAAGAACAAAACATTGAAAACTTATTTGAACAAATAATGAAGGAGAACTTCCCTAGTCTGGAAAACGAAATAGACTTCCAGGAAGTCCAGGAAGCTCAGAGAGTCCCAAAGAAGCTGGACCCAAGGAGGAACACACCAAGGCACATCATCATTACATTACCCAAGATGAAACAGAAGGAGAGAATCTTAGAAGCAGCAAGAGAAAAGGACACAGTTACCAACAAAGGGGTTCCCATAAGACTGTCAGCTGATTTCTCAAAAGAGATCTTACAGGCAAGAAGGGGCTGGCAAGAAGTATTTCAAGTCATGAAAGCCAAGGACCTACATCCCAGATTACTGTATCCAGCAAAGCTATCATTTAGAATGGAAGGGCAGATAAACTGCTGCTCAGATAAGGTCGAGTTAAAAGAGTTCATCATCACCAAGTCCTTATTATATGAAATGTTGAAGAGATTTATCTAAGAAAAGGATCAAAAATATGAACACTAAAAATGACAGCAAACTCACATGTATTAACGACCACACCTAAAACAAAAACAAGAGCAAACTAGGCAAACAACTAGAACAGGAACAGAACCATAGAGATGGAGATCACATGGAGGGGTGTCAATAGTGGAGTGCGAGGCGGAGAGGGGGGGAAAGGTACAGAGAAAAAGTAGCATAGATGATAGGTGGAAAATAGACAGGGGGAGGGTAAGAATAGTGTAGGAAATGTAGAAGCCAAAGAACTTATGAGTATGACCCATGGACATGAACTATAGGGGGGGAATGTGGGAGGGACGGGGTGGGCAGGATGGAGTGGAGTGAGGGGGGTAAATGGGACAACTGTAATAGCATAATCAATAAATATATTTTAAAAAATGAATAAAAGACTTAAATATAAGTCCTAACACCATAAAAGTCCTAGAGGAAAACATTGGCAGGAATATCTCAGACATTCCACGCAACAAGATCCTCACAGACACGTCCCCTAAAGCAAGGGACATAAAGGAAAGAATAAACAAATGGGACCTCATCAAATCAAAAAGCTTCTGCATGGCTAAACAAAACAGCACCAAATTAGAAAGAGAACCAACAGTATGGGAAAACATATTTGCCAAGGATACCTCAGACAAGGGCCTGATCTCCAAAATATATAAAGAACTCACACGACTCCACTCCAGGAAGACTAACAACCCAATTAAAAAATGGGCAAAGGACTTGAATAGACACTTCGCCAAGGAAGAGATACAGAGGGCCCAGAGACATATGAAAAGATGCTCAGCATCACTAGCCATCAGAGAGATGCAAATTAAAACCACAATGAGGTACCATCTCACACCAGTCAGAGTGGCCAACATAAACAAATCCACAAACAAACGTTGGAGAGGATGCCCAGAAAAGGGAACCCTAGTGCACTTTGGTTGGAATGCAGACTTGTGCGGCCACTGTGGAAAACAGTATGGAATTTCCTCAGAAAACTAAAAATGGAACTGCCCTTTGACCCAGCAATTCCGCTGCTGGGATTGTACCCTAAGAACCCTGAAACACCAATCCAAAAGAACCTGTTCACCCCAATGTTCATAGCAGCACAATTTACAATAGCCGAGTACTGGAAGCAACCTAAGTGCCCATCAGCAAATGAATGGATCAAAAAATTAGGGTACATTTACACAATGGAATTCTATGCAGTACAGAGAAAGAAAGAACTCCTACCTTTGCAACAGGATGGATGGAACTGGAGAGCATTATGCTAAGTGAAATTAGCCAGGTGGTGAGGGACAAATACCATATGATCTCACCTTTAACTGGAACATAATCAACAAAAGAAAAAAGCAAACAAAGTATAACCAGAGACATTGAAATTAAAACATTGTAACAATAGCCACAGGGGAGTGGGGAGGGCATAGTGGGGAGAGGGGTCTATAGGAGCTACTAGAAAGGACACAAGGACAAAATCAAGGGGGAGGGTAAAGGTGGGGGCGGGAGGTGGGACTGGCTGGGGTGGGGTGGAGGTAAGGGGAGAAAATGCAGACAATTGTAACTGAATAAAAATAAATAAATAAATTTTAAAAAAATTTGAAGAAAATCTTCATGACATTAGATTTTTGACAACATTTCCATGTATATATTACCAAAAGCACAGGCAACAAAAGAAAAAATTAATGAATTGGATTTCATCAAAATTAAAAACTTTCATGCATCAAAGGATACCATCTAGAAGTGAAAAGACAATCCATAGAATGGAAGAAAACATTTGAAATCACGTATCTGACAAGGGATTAATGTCCAGAATCTCTAAAGAACTCCTACAACTCAACAACAACCCAATTAAAAAATGGGCAAAGGACTTAAATAGACATTTCTCCAAAGCAGATATATAAATCGCCAATAGTAACACGAAAAGATGCTGAACATTATTAGTCATTATGGAAGTGCAAGTGAAAACCACAATGAAATACCACTTCATACCTACTGGGATAACAATTTGAAAAAGGAAAATAAGTGTTGGCAAGGATGTAGAGAAACGACCTGTTGTGCACTGCTAAAGGGAATGTAAAACGGTGCAACAGTTTGGTGGCTCTGCAAAAAGTTAAGCATAGAACTACCATATGACTCAGCGATTCCACTCCTGGGGATAGATGCAAAGGAACTGAAAGCATGGATTCAAACAGATATTTGTACACCAGTGTTCATAGCAGCATTATGGCAAAACCAAAAGGAAACAACCCAAGAGTCGATCAATAGATGAAAATAAACAAAATACGGTATATATACATATACAACAGAATACTATTCAGCTATTAAAAGAAATTCTGACACATGCAACAACATGAATGGGACATGAAAGCATCATATTAAGTAAAATAAAACACATACATTAGGCCAAATATTATATTATTCCAATTATATAAGGAACCTAGAATAGGCAATTTTTTATGGACAGAAAACAGAATAAAGGTTACCAGAGGCTGGGGGAGGAGGGAGAAAAGGGAAGTTATTGTTTAATGGGTAGAGTTTATGTTGGGAATCACGCAAAAATTTTCAGTACTGACTATGGTGATGGGTACACAGCTTTGTAAATGTATTTGATGCCATTGAATTCTACATTTACAAACAGTTAAAAGAATAAATATTATGTTACATATATTTTACTAAAATTTAAAAAGTGGGGGCAATACTATATATAATGAAAAAATAGGAATGAAATAAACCAAAATGTCAGCAGCTGCTATTTTGAGAAAAATCTTTGGGTGGTCTCCTTTCTTTCAGTCACTTTCTCTATTTTCCAAATTTTCTTTCAATTACTCTTTGGATAGGAAAAAAAACTGTTATGTCTTAACACTTTTTCAGGTTTTAATATATACATTGTTCACCCGTCCAAATTTTTCTCTTCCAGAAAGTTTCTTCACATTTGAACCAGAATTTATAAAGGATTTACTTAACAAAGGACCATAAGAAAAGGAAATAGTCACTTAAAATGATTTAAAGAAGTTCATTGTTGCACAGAGGGAAGAACTAATGTTTTCTTATGAGGGGGCCCGCCTTACCCTGCCTGGCCACAGGCCCAGGGGGCCCACTAACTTTAACCTATCAAGGGCAGTAATCCTCTCCTTATATCTGAGTTCCTCTCCAGCCCTCTGGGCACTGAAAAAGGAGAAGAGAGGTTTCAAGTCTCCTTAGACAATTTGACATTCAACCAATAAATTAAAATTGAATGGTAATTTAAACAGGCAAGTGAGAATTTTCCTTAAGTTTAACTAATTGAAATAATTAATATTGATTCAGCCTTAAAAATACCCTAAGCCCCTCCCAGAAGGTCCTGTTTGTATGGTGAAAGATACTGACATTGTGCTGGGTTTTTATGCAGGAGTCCAAGGGATCTGTTCTCCCTTTATGACAAATAAACAAAACAGTAGGGAATCAAATAAGTCACTAAAAAGAAGAAGATATAATTTTTTATCTTCCTTTTTACAGTCTCATATCCACTTCCATTGGGAATAACAAAGTCTGAATTCTTATGCAACACTTATCTAAATGTGTCGATTTTATCGGATTGATGAATTTTGCTAACAAAAGACAGCGCTAGGAAATATCTTTTATGACATATTTGGCCCATTCACAGGACTGGAGCTTTAATTTAATCAACTTGAGAACTGCAGGTGTTGGATCTAAAAAAGAAGTCATAAATGACAAGGCATATCAATCTTTAGGATGGGAAAACAAAAACATTCTCTACTTGCTTGCCCTCCACAGGCAGAAGGAGAGGTGGAAGTAGCAGGATATTGTTTCAGGCTGCATAGCACAGTGGAAGCATTGCTGTCTCCTGGTGACCACTACTTAATATTGATCAAAAAGTGCTGGCCCAGAATGGAAGACAGGAACTGGTAAAACAATGAGGTCTGTCAACACTGTGTACTCAACAAGGACATTTTCTCATTTTCTCAACCACATCAGAATTAGTTATTCCCTTGGCCACCTAAGTAACCAGGTGGCTTCTGTCCTTTAGTCCCCACCTCTCTCTCATCCCCACCCTACCTAGTAGCACTGTCACCTTCCTACTCCCAGGGACCTCTCCTATCAGAATGTGATGATTGTAGGCACAGCCAATAGCCTGACAAGGCCTTCTGAATCTCCCTAGATCACCCTCCTCTCCTACTACCTGAACTCTGAGCCACACTTCTCTTCCTGGAAAAACCACCATGACCTCTTCCCATCTGTCTCCCCGCTGCTTCCATATCCTCTTTGCGATGCCATCCTTCCACCTGCAGCCAGTCATCTCTAGATGGGAGGGAAACCTCTTTCAGTCAGTCCCATGCACAAAATTCTTTAACTCCCTAATTTCTACAAGATGAAACTGTAAATTCCTTAGCGTGAAATACTACAAAGGTCCTTTTGTAATCTGACCTTTCATAGTCTCTCCTCAATAGCAATGTCCATTGGTCCATTCATCTGCCTATCCATCCAATTTTATAAGCCTCTACAACAGAAACATCCAACCACCCACCAGAACTCGTATCTCCTTTTGATGACCCAATTGTAGATAAACAGTGAGGGGACACATTCCCTAGCTAAACCAGCAGGTAGGATGCAGTCCTCACCAACAGAATCTCAGTGGGAAGGGTATGCCCCTTCCAGGCCCAGGACCTACATACACAGTGGACCTTCCTGTAAACATGTACACAGCAGTGCCCATGCCTGTGCCCATTTTGCACAAATAAGGACACATCCTGCAGTGGAGGGTCAGCAAAATGGAGACAACCTGGGTTTCTGAACACTGTGCAGAGCAGAACCACCCACTGCTCCTGTTAGGAAATTACCTATAAAATCAACTTCTTGCTTCTTTATGCCTCTAGACTGTTTGGCCTCTTGCAACAGCACCTTAGCCTTTACCCTTCATACAAGCAAGGGCCAGGCGAGATCCTACGTACTAGGGCAACTGCCTGCCCAATCTGTGCGCTCTGAAGCCTGCCTAATATGTAAACCTTCCACTCATTGGCAAACCTACTTGGTGTTCTCTAGGGTCTTCTGCATTTTCTTGGTCATTTTGTCTATTGCTGCCTGTCTCTTCCCTTCAGCCAAGAGGTCCACCTTGTTCAGCACCACGATCAGCTTCTGGCAGGCGATCTGCCCAATCACAAGGCATTCTGCTGACTGGGTCTGCATCCCCTTGGTCACATCAATGACCAGCATCATTAGATCAATGATCTGGGCCCCTGGAAGAAGAGAAGACAAGGTTAGAAATGGAAAAGGGAGAGGTTAGCTCAGAAAGCTGCCTGATGCCCTAGGTCAGGCAAAATCAGCCCAATTAAAGTATTAAAAGGGGGCAGAGTGGGAAATGAACAATTACCACACACCTTCTACCACCAGGCCACAGGTGACACGCTTTGACCTACGTGATTTGACTGAATCCTCATAACCACCATAGAAGGCAGGCATGTTACACCATTTAGAGATGAGAAAACTGAGGCCTACAAAAGAGAGTTTGCCCAGGCCACACAGCTAGCCTGAAGCAGGGCTGGGTGACTCTAAAATCCATGCCTCTCTATTGCACAATCCTACAATTTCATTCCATCCTACACAGGCAAAAACAAGCGAAAAAAAGCTCAGTATTATAAATAAGTGGAACAGGGAGAACCAAGATGGCGGCGTAGGTAGACACACTGCGCCTCCTCACACAACCAGAACTGACAGAGAATCGAACAGCAAGGGGGTCCGACACCAAGGAAATACAAAATAAACATTCATCCAGACCGGTAGGAGGGGCGGAGACGGGCACCTGGGTGGAGAGGACTCACGTTGCCGTGGCAGGACTGAGACTGGCGGAGTGTGGGACTAACAGGGCAGGCAGTCCGAGCACTAGCAGACCCTGCAACCCTACATTTGTGCAGATAAACTGAGAGGGCCGGACTCGGAGTGGCGGAGAGCGGGGCAGGCAGAGCAGTGGGTAGCACCCCGGGGCCCCACATTCGCACACAGATAAACCGGGCGAACGGCGGGGAGCGAAGCAGACTGCACAACCCAGGGCTCCAGCGTGGGTAAATAAAGCCTCAAACCTCTGATTGAAAGCGCCTGTGGGGGTTGGGGCAGCAGCAGGAGAGACTCCCAGCCTCACAGGAGAGGTCGTTGCAGAGACCCACAGGGGCACAGAGTGTGCACAAGCCCACCCACTGGGGAACCAGCACCAGAGGGGCCCAGTTTGATTGTGGGTAGCGGAGTGAAAGACTGAAATCCGGAGGAGAGTGAGGCCGGCGCCATTGCTCCCTCTTGGCCCCTCCCCCACGTACAGCATCACAGCACAGCAACCAGACCAGCGTTACCCCGCCCCGGTGAACACCTAAGGCTCCACCCCTTAAAGTAACAGAAGCACCAAGACCAAAAAAAAAAAAAGCCCAAATGACAGAACACTTCAAAGCTCCAGAAAAAATACAACTAAGTGAGGAAGAGATAGCCAACCTATCGGACGCACAGTTCAAAGCACTGGTTATCAATATGCTCACAGAATTGGTTGAATCTGTTCGAAAAGTAGATGAAAAAATGAAGCCTATCCTAAGAGAAACAAAGGAAAATGTACAGGGAACCAATAGTGATGCGAAGGAAACTGGGACTCAAATCAACGGTGTGGACCAGAAGGAAGAAACAAACATCCAACCAGAAAAGAATGAAGAAACAAGAACTCGGAAAAATGAGGAGAGGCATAGGAACATCCAGGACATCTCGAAACGTTCCAACATCCAAATTATAGGGGTGCCAGAAGGAGAAGAGGAAGAACAAAAAATTGAAAACTTATTTGAACAAATATTGAAGGAGAACTTCCCTGATATGGCAAAGGAAATAGACTTCCAGGAAGTCCAGGAAGCTCAGAGAGTCCCAAAGAAGCTGGACCCAAGGAGGAACACACCAAGGCACATCATAATTACATTACCCAAGATTAAACGCAAGGACCTACATCCAAGATTACTGTATCCAGCAAAGCTATCATTTAGAATGGAAGGGCAGATAAAGTGCTTCTCAGATAAGGTCAAGTTAAAGAAGTTCATCATCACCAAGCCCTTATTATATGAAATGTTAAAGGGAGTTACCTAAGAAAAAGAAGATCAAAAATAGGAACAGTAAGAATGACAGCAAACTCACAGTTATTAACGACCACACCTAAAACAAAAACAAGAGCAAACTAGGCAAACAACTAGAACAGGAACAGAACCACAGAGATGGAGATCACATGGAGGGGTGTCAATAGGGGAGTGGGAGAGGGAGAGGGAGGGAAAGGTACAGAGAATAAGTAGCATAGATGATAGGTGGAAAATAGACAGGGGGAGGGTAAGAATAGTGTAGGAAATGTAGAAGCCAAAGAACTTATAAGTATGACCCATGGACATGAACTATAGGGGGGAATGTGGGAGGGAGGGGGTGGGCAGGATGGAGTGGAGTGAAGGGGGTAAATGGGACAACTGTAATAGCATAATCAATAAATATATTTAAAAAAAATAAGTGGAACAACAACAAAAAAAAGCTCAGTATTAGATGACAAATGCTTATGGACTTGCCCTTGCCAAGGCAGAGAAGAGAAGGACTAAAAAAGTGAAGGAGGAGTTGGGGCAGGAGGGGGCATATTCTCAATGGCTCCCACATCTTTTCCTCACAGTGTTTGGGGTTTCACCGTGATCATCTCATGTTTGGGTGGACTACATCTGCTCACTTCTTCACTTCTTCTGTGCTTTCCATTCTGGTTGGGGTGGGGAGGTTCCTGTTTTCCCTATAGGGGGCAGAGTAGGAGCACACAAAGTTCAGCTATATTAACAGAGCATCATGCATGTACATGCATGTGTGCATGCACATATATGTGTATATGCATGCCAGATTGTAAGCATGGCCTGAATACCCAGCCACACCTGAGCTGAACAGCAGCAGATGGACAAATTACAGAGAAGTCAATGAAGGGAAACTGCTGTTCAGTTCTGTGTAAGGAAAACTAATGTTAGCCAGTGAAGTAACTGTGTTCTTTTAAATGGGATTAGGAATAGCTTCAATAAAAAGGGTATTATTTTGTGGATGCAAGAATATGCAAACATTTTCTCTTTGCCCCATGAGGGGTTTTCAGGACCAAATTATTGTCATGGTGAGACAGAAGAAGACTCTTCTGTGGGTGACGTTCATGATAGAACCCTACTTCTGGGAAAGGGAAGGCAAAGAGGAGGGGCAGTCTTTTTTGTTGGCACACTTACTGGCACACTAGTCAGCCACACAGATTTTTCTAAAGCCTTGTATTTCAGTTGAAGGTGAGACTCAGAGTCATGGTGTCATTTGCTCTAGATCACACAGCCAACTGAAACCAAACTGTTTTCAGTAGAAACCAGGGTGCCTGACCCTACTGAGGACATATTCTTCCCTGGCCACCACTGACCTGCACAGCTCCCCTAGCTGCCCCCAGGAAAAACAGTATGTGTCTCTGACTCTAAGTATCCCAACACTTCTCCCTCACCTCCATTTCATCCTCCCCAGCTCCCTTTTCTACCTTACCATATCAGCTGGGGACACAAGTGGAAGTGTAATACAAAGGGACCTGGAGGGGCAGGCCAGGTGCTCAGAGCAGCCCCCCTTGGCATCTCCCTTGTCAAGTCGCCAGGTAGTAGGGCCCAGTTCTCTACTACAGCCAAACAGAAGGGGGACATTGGTTCTATCATCTACCGTGAACAGACAAATTGTGTAAAACAGACTCACCTTTTTAAACAACTGAGGCCTATAAAACCTCATCTGAAAGACTCTCTCATATTTCTACTGAATCACCAACTCAGCCCCGGAATCCATTTCTGTTCCAGCTCTAGCCCCATGGTTCATGTCAGTCCCATGTCAGCTGTTCCCAAATGGGTCCCTTTGCCTCAATTTGTGCCTCTGAAACCCATCCTCCAAACAACCTCCCAAAAGGAACTTTCTAAATATGCATAATTGATTCATATACTGTCAGAAGGGTGGGGAGGGGTTAAGTTAGAACAACCTCTATAAAGATCAATTTGGAAACCATTATCAAAGATATGTAATCTTTGACACAATCAAGCCTGCATACATGTGAAGTGTCCCTGTAGCATGCTTGTTGTAGCTAAAGTTGAAAACCATGGAATGTCTATCAGTAGGGGACAGGATTAAAATAATGCTACACCCATGAGACAGAATACTATACAGCCATTAACAAGAATGAAGAATTGCTTTCTATAGTACTCTGGGATGATCTCCAAAGTGAAGTAAGAAAAGGAGCAGAACAATGTTGTGTTAAAAGGAGGAAAAGGGTGTGTGTGTGCATGTGCCATATATGAGTATTTGCTTCTATATGCATAAAATATCTCTGAAGGAATACAAGCAAAACAATTAACTTTTGGTTGTCTATTAGGGAGAGAGCTAGGTGACAGACAGACAGTGGATGGGGCAGAAAGAAAAATCTTGACTGTAGATTCTTCTGTATCTTTTCATTTTAAACAGGAATGTGTACTATCCATTCAGAAATCTATAAAATTATGTTAAGTACATTAAAAAATAGTCAAATAAAACATTGATCTGACTGTGTTATTCTCCTGCTAAGAGCTCCCACTGTCCTATGATTAAAAACAATCTCTGTGGTGTGGCTTTGGGGGTCCCCTTTTACTTCACAGTCCTGGAATGCTCCCCTGTGCTGAGCATCACACTGTACTTCATAGAGCCCTTCTCTGTGCTCCTCGCTCTGCCCTGGGGTGCTTCCACACACAGACACATAGAAACAAACACGACACACACTAGTCTGAACCCCACCCACCTCAGGCCTCTCCACAGGTTCTCCAGCCACAAGCAAACCTGTCACCAGTCACAGGGCTCTGTGGTCAAGTTTTGAGGCAGTAGGAGGTTTTGAGGCAGCAGACTTTGAGTCAGCAGGTTTTAGTGAATAGTGAGAAGAAGCTCCCTGGGTGCCATTCGCAGCAAAGATTTCACAGCAGAATGGCCCCAGAGCCTGACGCAGTGGACCCCAACTCTAGTGGGCAAAGCTACACCCACAGAGCCAAGACTATTCTACCCCATGTGTGACTTAAGGACCTTGTTTCAAGAATAATTCCAACTACCTGGGGGGCTCCTTCTAAAACCTAAATGCCATCCCTTACCTCACCCAAACTATTATTGACCCACTTCACAGATGAGAAATTTGGGCTTAGAGAAGTTAGGTGACTGCCCTGGGTTCTTCAGCAAATAGGGGGTGGAGAAAAGATCTGAACTTTAGTTCATCCTCTTCCTCACATGCCATATACTACCCTCCCTACCCTAACCCCACCCCCTCCACACTGAGAGCTCACAGAGCAAAGCCTGGGGTTTCAATCTGTATTTGTAGCAACCAGTATAAGACCTAACTTGGATATAGCTTAGTCAATCTTTGTTGGACTGATTGAGCAAACGATAGTTCCCCCTACATCTTACACTTTCTTTACAGGGAATCTGCTCCTTTTCTCTGAGATTCAATTTCTTATTGGTCTATAAAACTATCAAGGAGTGCCCTGTCTTGGCCCAATGGCTGGAAGAGAAGGATAATATATTCCAAGTATTTAATCCACCTCCCATCTGATGCCTTTGGGATCCTGGGGATGGGAAATGAAAGTGAACTGACAAACCCAGAAAGATAAGTGCATACAAGACCCAAACCCTCCAAGGTCCATGGAGATTTCCTCTTTAGCCTATTCTAACATCTACAAGCTACCTTTGTTGCAGGGAGCACACAGCTGTGATCCAAAAGGCCAGCCTCTGGAGCAGACTGTTGCAGTGCAGCCAACATCAGAGATTTTCAAGGAGACCAGAGGTCACAGTGACTTGACTGACCCTTTTGAGAACCAGGGCACCACTGGAAACTGCGGTTAGCATCAGACAACTACCTGCTGCCTGGAAGTAACTCTCAGTTACTCCATTTCTTCATCAAACTTTTGATCAGATGACAGGGAGTAACATAATTGGCCCATGTTGTCTTTTTCAAACCCCTAGTATTGCTGCAATGAATCAAACAGTGTCCTTCCCAATTCCCATGAACCAGGAGTAGGAAATGGTTCTGAGACCAGAGTCACAGTGAGGAAATGGGAAATACAAGACAAAAACTTGCAATGTACAAATGACCCTCTATATTTCCCAATCTATCAGAGCTTTTCATCTGGTTATACTGACTATAAACTCCTTTAAAGCAGCAATTTTCAACCTTTTTCATCTCATGGCACACATAAACTAATTACTAAAATTCTGCAGCACACCAAAAAATATATTTTCTGCTGATGACAAAAAAAGGTATAATTTTGATTCATTCACACTGGATAGCTATTGTGTTGGCTATTGTCACTTTATTTTTTATTGGACAATCTAAGGGAAAGAGGTCAGTGCTTCTGACTAAATAGTCGGATATTGCATATTTTAAAAATTCTTGTGGCACACTGGTTGAAAATCGCTGCTTTAAAATTTTGCAGAATAATTATAACAGGATTAAAGTTTCTCAGTACTTTTAAAATTTCTAATTCTGTAGATTATATATTTTAATGTCAAAAAAATAAAGAAAAACTTACAAAGGTCAGCATTGAACAAAATATGTTATTTGTGAGATTTAATTTTACTTCTGGAACTGAAAGAAACAAATGGTGTTCAGAAAAAAAGGCTCAGCTAGAGAAGTAGAATGTAAAACTTTAAATATATTTTAGCAACTGCAAAACCAGAGAGTTAATCAAAATTTGATTTTTAATCAAAAGCTATAGGCATCTGAAAACCAAAAAATCATATTAAATTTAAAATAAAGAAAAATGCATGTCAACTGGTGACATTAAATGTTCAATAAATAATGTAAATGCATTGTTATCAATAACAAAAAACTACAGTGGCAATTTATATCATACTATTATTACAACCACTTGCTGTATGCAACAAATCTCCATGTGCCTCAGCCTCATCTATATAAGGAGGACAATGATGGGCCAAGTCACTGGACTGCTGTGAAGATTAAATGAGATAACATATGAAGAAGGTTTAAAACAGCACCTAGGACACAGGAAATCCTCAACAACATTAGTTAATATCATTGTTTTTCCTTCTACAACTACTACTGTGGTGTGCACAGTAGTATTCTATGCATCTTCACCTCATTTAAACTGCATCTCAACTCTGCAATGTGGATACCACAGACAAAAAAACAAAGACTTGGAGAGATGAAGTAACCAAGTCGAGGTCCAGAAACAAGGACTCAGTCAGAGGGATGTGAACCCAGGACACCTTGTTTCTACCATAGCACCCTGCATCCCTGAGCAGTGATCTTGTGTCCAGAGTGAAAAACTTGCTCTGTACATGGACAGCGGCATGTGTGCCAGCCCCTGTGGGTGCTGCAGAACAACAAAGTGGGTGTCAGGGGTCCCCCTCAGAGTGCAGCTCCTTAGAGCTCAGTAGAAGGAAGTGCTGCAGCTCTGTGATCTCAGGTGCTCATTATTGCTGCTATCTGTATTCATTTATTCAATGTATTGCTTATCTGCTCATTTTATGGGCAAGAAGACTAAGGCTCAGGCAGGTTAAATAACTTGCCCCAAGCCATCCAGCTTGGGTGAGAACCCAGTATTGGTCAGATTCCAAAAGGTTCAGTGATCCCAGACCTGACTCTCTGCCAGGAGATATCAAGACTTCCATCACACTGGGGCCATTCTGCTCCCTTAAGGAGAATCCATTTAGGTGTGTATCAGTTTTATGCATTTTAGCTTTCCTCCCTCTGATACTTTTCTCAAAGTAGGGTGACATTGGAGTTTCCCTATTGAATTCCTACTGATTCACAAGAGGGTGTACCAGTGTACCAGGGATGTCTGTCCCACCCTCCTTAACACAGAATCAAAGGATCTGGCACAGTCTCATTTTGTAGTCAGGGATCCAAGGGCCAGGTGGGAAGAAGAGGAAGACCAGGGTTTGGGGCTCCTGGCTGGGCATCTAAATCATAGCCCTACTAGAGGCTGGATTTCCTCTTTTGTAAAATCAGAGTTTAAATGAAAGTGCTCACTGCAAAAGTTTTGGGGAGAATCGTGGGGCCAGGGCCTGCTGAGCCCTTAGTAAGTAGGAGCTGCACTGATGGCTGTTGGTGCCAAGCCAAGCTCTCAGCTCTGGCTCAGCATCAGCATTCAGGGTCCAGCTGTTCCCACTAATCCATATTGCCCCAAGCAAAAACACGTGGAAAAAAAAAAAACTAAGGCTACTGACAGAGTGAGGGGTAGTGGAGGAGGAAGAGCAAGGGAATGGGCAGGCCCTGGGACCCTTCCTGCCACAGGCAGTATGTCTGACTTGCAAACACCGCCTGATAGCCCTTCTCCTCATCCCTGCACCTCCCTCACCTGATGTCAAATGTTTACTCCGTCTCACCCTACTGCACAATCACCAGGATCACACCATCTGCTGTGGGACATGAGATGACTTCAACAATCTGGAGGCCCTGGCCAAGCCCCAAACCCCCCTCAACTGAGGTGCCAGGAGGCCAGGGGAGGTCCAGGTAACTGGAGGAGGCTAACAATGGGATCTTGACAGCTGTTCTTATCAGACAGCCATTTTCACAAACAGCTTCAGAGGAAGGGCAGTTTCATAATACTATTTGCCCTCTCTGAGCTCCAGTTCCTCATCTGTAAAACAGGGATGACAAGTCCATTTTGATTTTTTGTGACCCCACTGTAAACTCAGATACAAAGATAGGAGTCAGCCTAGAAGGATGGTAGATTCTGCTCTGGGACATGTGAACAAGTAACACCATGGAGAGGGGTGCTGCCCTTTAGCAGGAAGCATGTGACAGCAGCTAGGAAAGTCTACCTCCAATACCCTAGCAGACACACAGGGAAGCAAGGGAAGCAACAGCCTGGGGCCCAGCAGACCTGGCCAGGACCCCAGTGGAAGGCACAGCTCCACCCCTGCCAGCTGTGCAGCCTCAGGCAAATGCACCTGTTCACCTCTTGGAGTCTGGATTCTTCCTCTGCAGAATGCTGATGCCAGAGACAACAGCAAAAAGGGTGCTAGCACAGCATTTGACATATACAAAAAACACTATCAGAATTAGTATTTGTATCACAACGCCCAGCTTAGTAAGAGCTCTAAAAATGGCTATCTCCTTCCCTATGATTCATAAATACACAAAGGCCCCCATACCCTTTATGAAGGAGGAGGAGGAGGAAGAATATTAACAGCAACGTGGAACAAATACTATTTTGTTCCACTAAACAAACAATTCCTCGCCCAAATCCAGTGGTATCCATGAACCCATCACAGGGGTCTTTGGTGAGTGCAAGCCAACAACACCTAGAGCACTGTATCTACCAATAGGTAGGAAATTCTTATTGTTTTAACCCAGCCTGCAAAGGTGGGATCCTCCACAAACATCCTGCTGAATTCCTCCAGATCAGCCAGGAGACACAAGTAAGAGAACCTGGGCGGGCAAGACTGGACAACATCCCAGGACATGTTAACAACAAAACCTCAGCTTCCTGTTCTCTAGATAAATGACATGCCACACCAGTGAATGGACCAAAAGAACACATTTCAGTCATTCCAAATACCATAGGTAACATGCAGGAGTGGAGCTCACCTAGCATCCAATGTAACCAGCATGTTGCTTGACCAAAAAGAAACTCAGAAGATGTGGCCACGCTCCAAATGACAGCCACCATGGATTGGGAGCTGGCCTGGCATCAAGCCATATGCTTGGGACTTCACATCACTGGTTGCAAACTGACACTTAAGATATGCAAGATTGGAAAAGAGTGTTATTTAGCTTGAACAGTGCCCCTGAGAATATGAACATACTGGCAAAACTTACAATTCAAGAGAGAGCACATAAAAATCTTCATGAGTCAGCAAATGTGACAGCATGGGGCCTGTATCTGAAATGGCTAAGAAGTTGCTGTCCCTTGAGAACACCAATGTATTCCCAATATTACCCTGGTCCATACTACTCCCTATGACCTGACACCCAGCATTTATACTACCAGCCTGGCTCTTGATGGCACATGAGCTTCTTCTTCTGCTTGATGTGCCTTAGCTCTCACCCTCACCACAACACCATGCAGAGGTGTTTTAACAAAGAGAAATCTGAGGTCTGGTCAGAGGCAGGGCAAGAACCTGGAGCTGCCTGATTTCAAAATTTCTGCTTTTTCTATTGCTAGCATTTCTGAGTCCTGCATTCCTGAGTTTCCTGGGAATGCTACAGCATCCTGAAGAGCAGATGAAAAGGCCTTGAAGATGGGAAGAAGAACAGACAAGGTGTAAAGACACAATGCCAGTGTTCTCTAGGAAATCCCAAACCCGAGGTACTGTCCTGCAGGAGGGAGTGAAATGGACATTTATCCACCTAAAGAAAGCCTGGAGGAAAACTGGAAAGCGACATACAAAAGAATGTAACTAGACTGCCATTTTTGATACCATACACAAAAAGTAACTCAAAATATATCAAAGACCTAAATATAAGGCCTAAAACAATTAAATACACAGAAGAAAACATAGGTACTAAACTTTTGGACCAAGGTCTTAGAGTTATGAATTTGACCCCCAAGGCAAAGGAAGTAAAGGCAAAACTAAATGAATGGGACTATATCAAATAAAAAGCTTCTGCACAGCAAAAGAAACCATCAACAAAAACAAAAGGCAACCAACCAGCTGAATGGGAGAAGACATTTGCAAATAAATAATACCTCCAACAAAGGGCTAATATCCAAAATATATGAAGAACTTACACAACTAACAACCAAAAAATCTAATTAAAAAATGGGCATAGGACCTGAACAGACTCTTTTTCCCAAGAAAATATACAAAAGGCCAACAGATACATGAAAAAGTGCTCAATTTCACTAGCTATAAGAGAAATGCAAATAAAAACCACAACAAGGCACCACCTTACACCTGTTAGAATGGCTATTATCAACAAAACAAGAAATAACAAGTGTTGGAGAGCTTGTGGAAAAATTTATATTGTTACAGCCACTATAGAAAACAGTATGGAGTTTCCGCAAAAAACTAAGAATAGAACTACCAGATGACTCAGCAATTGCTCTTCTGGGTATCTACCAAAAAAAAAAAATTGAAAACATTTATTTGTTAAGATGTATGTACCCCTATGTTTGTTGCAGCATTATTCATGGCAGCCAAGACATGGAAACAACCCAAGCATCCTTTGATGGATGATTAGGTAAAGAAGATATGGTATGTGACTGCAATGGAATACTACTCAGTCATGAAAAGGATCAAATTCTGCCATTTGTGACACGTGGATGGATCTTGAGAATATCATGCTAAACCAAGTAAGTCAGACAGAAAAGATCATGAACAAAATGATTTCACTCATATGTGGGATATAAAACTAAAAGCAACAAATTAACAAGCAAAACAAACAAAAAACTCATTAACACAGACAACAGCATGGTTGTTACCAGAGGAGAAAAGGATAGGGACAGGTTAGAGAGGGTAAAAGAAGTTAAATATATGGTGACAGAAGAAGACTAAACTTTGAGAGATGAGTACGCAATGCAATATACAGAAGATGTATTAGAGTACTTTACACTTGAAACTCATATAATATTATTAACCAATATCACCCCAATACATTTAACTTTTTTAGAAAAGAACTCAGGAGAACAATGGGAGCAATGTTAGTGATGCAAAAACAGGAAAAACAAAAAAGAGAGCCCGTGTAAGAGACCAAGGGAAAAAATAAACAGCTTCAGACAGGACAGCTGACAAACAGAGGTGCTCAATCCCTGCCAAAAGGAAAAAAAGCCAAAGCACAATAAGCTCCAGAGACTCATGGCAAAACGGCCTGTTTCCCTACCTGCAGGATGAGAGAGGGCAGTAATGAGGTTTACTGGCTGCAAAATCCTGGGTAAGTAACCTTCTTTCTCTGAGCCTCACTGTCCACATCTGTAAACTGGGAAAAGCATACAGCAGTGACATAGGGACAGTGGGTAGCTGTCTAGATAAAACTATAATCAAATCTCTACCTTACACATTGCACCAAAATAAATTCCAAATGGACCAAAGCTTTAAATATGAAAACATAAAACTGGAAAAGTACTGGAAGAAAAACTATGAAAGCATTTTTTATACTCTCAAAAGTAAAAAACACATAAGTAAGACACAAAAGCCCCAAAACACATATTTCTTTTTAAAAGGAAGATGGACAAATCTAACATAAAAATCAAACATTTCTAGACAGGGAAAAATGAAGGACAAAGATGATGGGGGAAAGAAGCTGAAAACGCACACTACCCGCAAAAGGACTACTTTCCTTAGTATTAAAACACTTTTTCAAATTGATAATAGAAAGAACAACAATTCATTCAAAACTAGAAGCAATATCAACAAAGAGGTAACAACACATTCATTGAACTCCTCCTTGCCAGGACCCCACTGATGAGAACTACCCCTATCCTGACAAGTGGGGCTCACCAGTCATGAGGTAAGACCGAAAGCACATAATACACTTAATTCATGATAAGTGTCCTGAGGAAAAACCAGAGCAACAAAAGAAGGCTCAGAAATATATGGAAGGCAGGCAGGCTGCAATTTTAAACTGGGCTATCAGGACAGGCCTCATTGAGAAGGAGAGACATTTGAGCCAGGACTCAGAGAAGAGGGGGCTGGCAATTAACCAGAAGAAGAGCATTCCAGGCAGAAGGAAGGGCTGGTGCAAAGATCCTATGGGATGTTGAGGTGTCAGACAATCAGCAAGGAGGCCAAAGTAGCTGAAGGGAAGTCAGAAAGGAAGCAGGGCCAAAGAAAAGAAATACACAGAACTCAGACATATAATAAGATGCCCTACCTCTCCAATAACAAGAAAAATGCAAGTTGAAACTGCACTGAGATTCTAGTTTTCACCTAGTGAAATAATGGTCACAAAATAGTGACCATAATAAAACATGCTGAGGAGCAGTAAGTCCTTGCCCTGCCAGGCACTGCCAGTTACACTCACTGACTCCCGAAGCCCTCCAGACAGCCCTGCAGATGAGCCCCATGTTGAGATGAGGTCAAAGGACTGGGATGAGGGGCTAAAATTCAAAGTCAAGCTATGCAGCTCCAGAGGCCATGCCATACCCCAAAACATTCGGCAACCACTGATGCTATGGGTGTGGGGGAGACAGACAATCCTGTCCATTTGGCCTATACACTGGCAAAACCTCTTTGAAGATCATCTTGGCAATAGCCATCAAAGGTGCAAATGCACACAACCTGTGACTCAACCACATCCCACATGCAAATGAGGCATATACAAGGATATCACTGCACTGTGTCTGCAACAGCAATCACATGGGGCCAGCCTGACTATATGTTAGGAGGGAAACCGTTACCTCTATTTCTGTTTATCAACATAACAGAATATTACACAGCTACTAAAATGCACAGTGGCAGTATATTCCCTGAGTGGTTCTCTTACCAAAAGTGTGTGCACAGTATACCACCATGTCTACAAATTGTACATGAGAAAGTATATGCTTGAAATCACTCTCCTTGGAATTTTTAGAAGAAACTGGTCAACGCAGTTTGACTCTGGGGAAGTAAACTCAGTAAGTAGGGACCAGAATGTAAGGAAGATACATCCACTTACTGTCTACACTTCTATACCTTTTAAGTTTTGAACCATGTACACATATTACTGACTCAAAAACTATTTTTTTAAAAGTAAAGCTTTGTATCACTTGAAAATAATATTATTTACCATAAGTAAAAGAATTTTTTAAAAGTACAAGAAAAATAAAACACGGCTACTAAATTCTAGCCAGACACCAGAGCTAGAGGTTATAGAGACCTCCCTAACAGAAGCTGAGTATTTAAAGAACCCTGAAGAAGGAAAAACTTTCTTACCGTGGTTAATATCATTTAATGCTGTACCTGCACACATAAAATCATCTCAGGCACCACTTTTGGTGTGCATATCTCCTGTTAGGAAACTCTGTAGAAGTTAGATTTGATCCTATAATCCAACTGTGGAGGCAGATGAGAGATGAAGGTAGACATCCAATAATGTCTGTTTAAAGGTCATAAAGATATTCTGTTTTATCCTTCTGTAAGACCAATGTGGGACTACAGACTTATCCTCACACCACAGTCAGCCATGGTCAGACTTGCTAGAGAGGAATTCCTAAATCTGGGTGTACCTAAACCATGGAAACTACCTTTACCAGTATTTACTCATATACGTTTAAATCAAGTCATTTTGTGAAACCAAATACATTTATATTTAAAAGAACTTTACACCAAAATAAATATATTAAACTTGCCATAAGAAGTTAATTGTAAAGATACAACAAAAAGGAAAAAATAATGTGATGTGATGTTACTAAATGCTAACTAGATATGCTGCCTGCTGAAGCTCTGAGCATGAGGCATGCTCTTTGTTACAAAGGGACAGAGCCTATACAACACATACTAGCACTAAAGCAAGTCTTTCTCTTCAACAACATGGGAGTGATTGGATGAGAATTACAAGAGGCAAGACCTTCCAACCCTGTCAAGAAGGAGTATTAATCACGCCAGGCACCGCCTCATACCATCCATCAGCATAGGCATGTGGCCCACCCTTAGGAGGCACTAGAGTGAACCACTCCCAGAGCCCTCTTGGGAGAGGAGCAGAGGCAGACTCAGACATCACAGGAAAAGCAGAGGTAACCGTGCCTCCTCAGATCAAGGGGGTGGTGGCTGCCACTGTCTCCTGTCCAAGTAGAGGCAGATGAGGGTTCCATGGGCTATAGGCTGCCAACCTCACCCGGTAGTTTGCCTTTTGCTTCTTTAAGCTACTGTGTCATTGGCTATATGGGGTAATCTTTTTAGCTGACTTTGCACAACAGTACAACTCCTGTTCAAGAACAGTGAAAAGGAGCAGAAAATGAATTTGAAATGTAGAAATAAAATAATTGTGGGCCATGAGCTGTAATTTGATTTCATGCTTTACAAGGAAATGAAAGAAGTCTTCCTTAAAATGTAGTTTCTGCTCTCCCCGCTCAATCTCCTCCCCTGCCCACCCCATCCCCCCATCCCCTGCCTTTTAACCATTTTAGGATTTCCTCTAGCACTGAAGAGAAAATAGGATTGTGGAAAATGTTCAGTTCTCAAGTGTCACTGCCACTCAGGGGCAAGCTCGATTTTACTGTGAACTTCCCATTCTGGGTAAGAGGAAATTCTTCAATTAATAAACCGGGTGTGTGGAGGCCAGTATTTAAAGTTTAATCAATTTCATCTGTACTTAGGATAAAAAGACTGACTATTCTACTTTTTTCCTCATTTACCTTCTTTAAAAAAATAATAAATGAATGTTTTATTTTAAATTCTTTGAGGTTCGTATCTCCTGTTTCAGGAAATATTGTCTATTTCATGCAGTGAGTTTAAAAACTTCCCCTTTCTTTTTACGTTTGCTAAGAATCTTTTTTCAAAAATAACTAAATTACCTGGGCTCTCATATTCTGTAATGGCTTGGGAAATGATACAAATCATACAGGATTTTGGCAGACACCTCAGGGATGGGGAAGGGAAACAGAAATCACCAAATATGGATGCAAGAACTTCTTCTGGACAAAACTGTAAGAGATGGGCATGGGAATGTAAATTATGAAGAAATTCATCCTAGGACAACCTAAGCAAACTTCACAGTAAGTGATGTCTGAGAGTCCCAAACACACAACTCACCTAGGAAACAGGCCCTGTCCATAGGCTACCCATCCCTTACAATTCTCTCAGGTAGGGTGGACAGAAGAGGACAGCTCAGAATCTCAGAATGACACCGGGGAGCTCTCCCAGCAGTATCCAATAAACATTAGGGCTTGCTGACCAACCTGGAACAATATTACTTTGGCGGGTTGGGGTGGGGGGGCGATGGCAGGGGGATGCAGAGAATCCTGAATCTTTGTTAAGTGGCCAGTTGACACTCTGGGTCCACTTGGATTCCTGGGCAGAGGTCATAGTCAAGGCCCCACAGTGGAGGGTAAAGAGCACAAACTTTTGGGAGGGTCAATTAGAGTCTGAATCTCTGTCACCTAGCAAGTGTTGTGCCTTTCATGAAACGCCTAAACTCTATGGGCCCGTTTATATACAAAATGGGTATGGAGGTTAGTCAAAACCACTACTAACCTTTTAGGAAGTTATGTGATGTACCTAACACAGTGCTTGGAACAAAAAAAATGTACCTAATCGATAGAAACAGGAATGCCAGGCCTTATACAAAGACCTGTACAGGTCTTCTTGGCACTTTTATCAAAGTGCCTTGGGGAAAATGCTACTTTTTAAGTCAATATTTTTTTCACTAAAACTTTGTAATTCCAGGTCCCTGTCAATGTGATTTCCATTGTGAAAATGAACAAGAAAGTTTCATCTGTTCATAACAGTACCTACTAATTATCAAGGATCTAAACTTTGCTGGCAACTGTGCCAAGCAACAGCGTGTCTACATATGAGAAATGTTAGAAACGTCAGAAGAGTTAGAAACAGTGTTCAGTACACACTGAGTGTTCACTAAATGAGAGGGAGGAAGATAAGAAGAAAGGGAGGGAAGAAAGGAGTAAGGGTAGGAAGGAGAAGAAGGTGGAGATGAGAAGAGGGGAGGGGAGGAGGGAAGAGAAGAGAGGGGACTGTGCAACTCAAGACAGCACAACTCCCACAGCTAGAACACAGAACCAGGAGCCATAGCTGGGTTTGCCTGATCTGAGGCCCATTTTCGTTCAACTAAGCGTCCTCCTGAAGTGGCACCAAAGAGGATTTCTTTTGAAGACAGTACTCTGTTATCCCAAAAGGAAATTCTAAAGGAAATTTCATCAGGAGTCTTCCCATCTCTATGTACAGGCAGCCCCTGGGTTTTCAGCCACTTGCATCTTCCCTTCCAATGGAGAGGTGTGAGGAGAAAAGACCTATGGATGTTCAGGCCACCAAGAGGACAAGGGCCAGATGTGTGGGAGGGGAGACACATATGGCTTTGCAGGGAACACACTGGATCCTACTTCTGCTTTCTTACCTGCATGCCTAGTGACACCTGGTCCCAGGGCTCTACCTGCTTGAGCCCTGGTGTCTCCATCTGCAAGACAGGGGTCATGTTATTTATAGGACAGTGTGGGGCTCATAGACCATGCATGCAAACCTTATAACCCAATGCCTGGTACACAGCAGGTGCTTAATAGTGGAAGCAATAATTATTCTTGGACCTGAGTTCCCATTTTCACAAATTATAGCACTGAACAAAGGCCTGTCCTAAAATGGAGACAGAGGGGAGCAGTATTTCCAAACATAAAGGCCTGCAGGGCCTGGTGAGCACCTGAACTGAGTGAGGTAGGCTAGACACAACATGAGATGTGAAACTAGAGGGAACAGAAACTCCTGTGCCAGGCTGTAGGGGACAGTCTCTCCTCAGCTCCAACCCACATGGCCAGACAGGAATGGCCTGAAGTCGCCAGATCTTTCAATTTTTTGAGAAGCTAAAAATCTGGATTATCATGTGAAATTTGCCAATTTTTAAATGTTGACAACCAATTCAAAAACATGTTTAAACTGTATGGTCCAAACAAAACACGTCTATGGGCCAAAACTAGGCA
The DNA here is from genome assembly GCF_022682495.2 of Desmodus rotundus. Taxonomy (NCBI): domain Eukaryota; kingdom Metazoa; phylum Chordata; class Mammalia; order Chiroptera; family Phyllostomidae; genus Desmodus; species Desmodus rotundus. Next base: position 57,955,688 of record NC_071396.1, read on the forward strand.
GTGTGAGGTCTCTGGAGGGAGTTTTCTCTAGAAAGTTGGAAGCAACATGATAAACATCTAGCTTCTTTGGCCAGTACCTGTTTGAATCAGAAAAGCACTAAGGACCAGTTAGTTGGCTGAGCTTCAGCAGTTTGGCAGTCCCAATCCCTCTTGTCCCTATGAACCACATTTTGGCCTTGACAGGGGTGGAGAAGGTGGATGCCAGGAAGAGTTCAGCCTCCAGAAAAAGGGTAGTGGGCTCTCTGGTATAACTAGGCCCCAAAGTGCAAGAGCAGGTGAGACCAGAGGCAACAGGCTTAGGGTCTGACAGACCTCAGCTCAGACCTGGCCTCACCCCAAGCCATAGGGTATGCTCTCTCCCTCCCTGGCCTTGGCCTCTTCCAGGCAAATGAAGAGGCAGTGCTGGCTTCCCCACACCCCAACATTCTGGACTGAGACCCTTACCTAATATAGCAGCAATGGTGCAGCAATTCAATGCAGAACTGGGGTGACAAAAAGTGCCTATATCATAGCACTGTTATGTGAATTGAAGGAATTAATGCATTATAAAAGTTCCAAACAGTGTCTGACATGTTATTTTCTCTCTGGTAGGGTTTTCTCCTACAGTTTCAAGCATGGACTTCCATATTGAATCTCAAAATACTTCTAGTACTTAAGAAGTCCAATAATACCCTACGTCAATGATCTTTCAGAAGAATGAAACAGGAAAACCTCAGACACACCAGGCTGGAATTATCTCTAGAACAAAAGTAATCTGTCCTCACTGAGTCCTTAGTATAAAGCCCTTTCCAGAGGAAATGAACATTATCTTCACAGCTAACACTGAATCGGTGCTTTCTATGAGCTAAGCACTGTTTTAAGTGGTTTATATGCATTAGCTCATATACCTAGGAGGTAGGTACTATCATCAATACCTCTATTTTGCAGAGGAACACATTAAGGCAAAGAGAGGTTAAATCATCTGCCCAAGAGCAAAGAGCTGGTCAGTGGCAGGACAGGATTGAACTGCAGGCACTCTTAGCCCAGAGCCCTGGTTTCTGAAAGCACTATGTTACCCTGTGTGGAGAAGAGGGTGGAAAGATTAGAGCTCCCACCCAGAGACAGAGAGAAGGGTTCAACCCCCACCTCCACCACCTTATCTCTCCAGCCTCATCTACCACTCCCCATTCCTCATACTCCATGCTTCTGAACAGCTGACTTGCCTCATCTCCTCAATCAGCCATACTCTCTACAACCCCAGGACTTTGGCACATAGACTTGTGTTGAAGCACTCTTCCAATTCTGATCCTTCTCCTGGCACCTCAGCCTTCAAATTTCAGCTTAGATATCATCTTCCAGTTATTCTCCTTACTATCCTTGGTTTAAACAAGGCAGCCCTCTCTCAGGCTCCCACAGTCTGTATATTACCCTAGGACACGCCTATTCTGTGATCCACTGGTTCCCCTGGAGTCTCATGCACTGAGACAAGGGCCTGGGCTTTTTCCCACAGATCCCTCACAGGGCAGGTGCTCAACAAATATTCAGGAAGTGAATGAAGAAAACTAGGAGGCCAAAGGACACTAAGCCTTTTACATAACTGAGAATGTTCCCTCCATTAGCAATTAATAGAATCTTCTCTGTTAGTGGCGATGTCCTAATACACTCCAAAAAGTTATATGTTTAGAAAGTTGCCATGAAGATCAGGTAGCTCAGTTCTTGCAGAGAGGACCCAGGGGCTGCGTCCACTTGGAGAAGACCCCAAGCAAATCCACCATGAGGGGGAAGGTTGGTTCAACATTTCCACTTTACAGATGAAGAAACTTAAACTCAGAGTATTAAAGAAACCCACCTAAGGCTGCACTGCCAGTAAGAGCAGCGCTGGAACTCAGACACAGATCTGAAGAGCCCCTGGCCCCAGACCCTTTCTGCCATCATGGAAGTGAGGTCCATCCCTCACAAGGTGTTTGAGGCAGGAAAACCAGGGCCACTCTCACCAACTCTCACACTGTGGTTGATGAGAAATAATGGTTGTTGCTGTGGTTGTTGCTCCCAAATAATGTCAGGGGCCTCAGACACAAAAAGACCTTCTAGAAATGGGTCCCCAGTGCACAAAGAGCCCCCCCTCTGAAGCAGAGAAAGCAAGTTGGGGCATTCTTGAATAATCCCAGCTGAAGGTGCTAGATGGGAAAGGCCAGAGTTGCAGAGCCTAAGAGAATGAATTAGGACTCTGTTTACTGGGAAAGCAGGAAAAAAAAGGGGATGGGGGAAATCTACCATAAAAAGTAAGTAAAATCAGCAGAATTCCTTCATGAAAGGGGTGGAATTAGCATATGGCCTCAGCTGCCAAGTAAGGCCATTGAAGCGAGTAATGTAAATGAGTTCAAGATACAATTAGACATTTTTCTGGATGGAGACGGAAGGGACTGAAGAAGGCATGGCAGGTCACATTTCAGAAAGAGCAGCAGGAATCCATTTCCCTATGAAGCCCACCATGCATGCCCTAAGCAAATGACCACAGGGACAGCACAGAGGGCAGGCCAGGCAAGAATGCTCACCTTTGGGCTCTTCCTCCCTTCTATTAATTTTTCAAGGTGCCTCATAAGGTACCTGCAAAGCAGTTAACCAGGCACTGAAATAAAAGTTTGGTTCTGTTCCACTCCACACATTTGTATGCTGCCCCTAGGCTGGGTCCCAGACTTCAGAGTTGAATCTGACCTACTCCCTGCCCTCAAGGAGCTCACAATCTGGTGAGGAGACACAAAATCTGCAACATCAACACACTGAAATACATCGAAGTAAGATGAGAAGTTTTTGCTAAACAAGCACACAAGAGGGGAATTTAGCAATTGGAGGGAGGGAGGAGGCCAGAAAGCTGAGGGAAGAGGCTGTTCAGGGTAGAGGACACAGCAAAAGGCTATTGAAGCCCCAGCTGCCAGCTCCTCATGAAGGATGCTGAGCATGCAGTTCCCCTGGACCTTTGGAGAGAGGGCCAAGCCACCTTGAGCTTTGTGAAAAGGGATGGAATGACCAGAGGCGCCAAATGCTAGCCCATAGACCAGATATGAGTCAACTGCAACAATTCAGGACAGCTGTTCCCAATCTTCTCAAGAGCAGAGCACATGTGGCCCACCCAAGGAACAGAAAACACTGTCCCTTGGGAGGGACACAATTTATTAAGCCCTCTCTAGCCAAATGAGTTCTGATGCCCTCCTTTATGTGGCTCACTGCACAGGCTGTCTCACTTGATACAGTTCCTTAGGCCCTGTTTCCTCCAAGGTGAAATAAATGTTAACTCTAGTCACTCTAAAAGGACCGCAAACATTTCCTTTGTGTTCTTAGCATATTCACTGTCATAGCACATTTCCATGGCCTCTGAGCTCTTGCCCCAATTCTAAGCAGGGTTCTGAACCCTGCACATTGCAAGAGTCAAAACAATCTCTGCCAATCTCTTATACCAATGAACTGAGTCTCTCAATTTAACATGAGAAATAACCCTTAACATGCTGAAAAGAAAATGAGGTGCATCCCCCTCTGTGCTCAGCACCCTCTCTGTAATGTGACATCACGCCAGACCTGGTGAAGGTATGATAGGACACAGGGCAAGTGCCAGGCACTGTCCTTCTCTTCTTTCTAAAGCCCTGTAAAGGCGGGATGCCTGGCCACCAGACAGCCTTCTACAATAGCAGAGGGGAGAGGAAGGGGATGTGTGAAGTCTTCCTTGGGCTGGGGAGGGGAGAGGGGGGCAGTGGCTGGTGCTGACTCAGTACCCCACCCTCCTCCAGGGCAGAGATAAACGGCATTAAGCTCCTATTTATAAACAACCACTCTTTGTCCAGCACTAGGCTAGGGACACTTCCACCTACATTCACATAATCTTTGTAACAACTCTGCAAGGTAAGCACTGTAATTCCATTTTCCAAAGGCAGATGTTCAGTCAAAGAGGTCAATTCCCAGGCCCAAACACACAGTGAGTGAGTGGAAGAGCCAACATCCCAAAGGCCATGCTCATCCATTATCCTGCAGAGCTCCCTGCAGCCAGGTGTCCTCATTTTAGGGGGTCTTTCCACTGCCCCTACCCTATCCTTAAGAATAGACACAAAACCAAAGAAGAAACTACATTGGTCCAGGGCTGTGGATGGTTTTGACTCATCATGGCAAACAGCCCCATTTTCTAGAGAAAAACCACTTTATGCAATTAAGTGCTTCCTGGGGCAGCACTTATCTTCGAGTTTGCCTCTCCCAGCTGTAGCCCCTACATCTGTGGGCTGAAGCTTCAGGCTGAGATTAGATGCTTCATCCTACTTGGAGTAAACATTCTGGGAAGCCAAGCATAGGGTATAAAACACAAAACTCAGAAAGAAGCAGAATCTCAAGTCCCAATACTACTACCTGACCTAAGGAAGCAGATTCTCATCTCAGAACCTTAGGCTCCTCACCATTATAGAGTACCTGGGGATACATGTGTCCCTATACCCCTTTTTTTGTCAGAGGATGGGGGGATGGGGGAAAGGAGAAGAACCATACTTAAACAATATTTTTGAGAAAATTGGCAAAATTCTGAATGTGAATGGAGTATTAGATAATATAAAATTGTTAGTTGTCATAATGACATTGAGTTATGCAAGAAATTATATTTTTAAGAGATGTATACATAAGTATTAGGGGTAAAATAACTTGAGATCTTAATGAACTTGTTTTAAAATACATCAGAAAAAAAGGGGACTGTTGAAACAAGCATGACAAATCTTAGGAACTGTTAAATCTGCATGATGGGTATATGCAAGTTCATTTTCACTCTCTTGGGTATGTTTGAAATTTTTCAGTAAAACCAATAAACAAACAAAAACTTCTTTGGAGAGAGAGTCTAGCAACAAAGACATGAGTCCACAAGAGAACCCGAGAATGAGACATCATGCACGAAAGGGCTGAGAGGACTAGGAACACTATGTAAACACAAAATCAAGTTAAAGAACTGTGATGTTTATTCTTTCATAAAGTTATGTGCCTATTACATACCAATTGCATTTCTTACAATTATTGACAGCACAGGTACATACTACAAATGATTTCACAAAAATTGACTTTGAAAAAACTGTGGCACAGAATAACCAAAATCAGGAGTATAGGAGGATAACTCAGAGTGGGGATTCATTTCTGCAGTAAGTAGCTGGAGAAATCCAGGCTTCAACATGTGTATTAGAGAATTGAAAGTAACTGTTGGTGGAACCATTTACTAGCTCTAAAATAAAATAAGCTGCAGGTCTATGCAAATTAAGAGTGAGACAGCCCTGGCCAGTGTGGCTCAGTTGGTTGTAGCATCCTCCCATACACCAAAAGGTTGGGGGTTAGATTCCCAGTCACGGCACACGACTAGGCTGTAGGTTCAATCCCCGGTTGGGGAAGGAATGGAAGGCAACCAATTGATGTTCCTCTCTCACATCGATGTCTGTCTGTCTGTCTCTCCCTTACTCCCTCTCTAAAATCAATAAACATATGAAAATTTTTTAAAGACTTAGAAAAGATCATAAATAACAGAAAGAAGACTAAAGCAAGGAAGCATAGACAACATTAAAAAAATAGAACATGATGACAAAAAAACAAATGTATAATAATAATTGTAAAAGGGATAAACTAACCTATTAAAAGGATGAAATTTTAAAATGCAATCCTATTTTGATGTCTTTGGTTGTGTGGTAGCCTTTGAAATGAATTCTTCTTTCTCTTTTTTCTTTAGCTTCATTTTCTAATTACCCCACAAGGCACATATATACATGCAGATGCACATATGTACTCGCACATGGTCAATGGGCCAGACACTGGTCTAAGCACTATACAAACATTATCATACAATGACCCTACGTTGTCACTAAGTATCCATTTTATAGATGAGAATATTGAAACACAGCTAATAAAATCATACTTTTGTATGTAAAGTTTAGAAAGTAAATGGTGAGTTAGGGTCAGATTCCACAAGTTCAGAGCAAGATTTCCAACAAGACTGTCCTCATTTCAGCCAGCTGAACACTCAGGGGTCTCAAAGCCAAATGCACTTTTGACCAACTGGTTGCAAATATGGGGAGCATGTAGTTCTCACAATAGATATTCCCAGGTTAGATATTTCACTACAATGACGCACAGAAATAAGGAAAGCATTATACTTATGATTATAGTTTTATTATAAAGGATACAAATCAGGACAAGCCAAATAAAGAGACACATAGGAGACAAGGTCTGGGAGGGTACTAAACGCACACCCTCTCCCCATGGAATTAGGGCACATCACCCTTGGCACATTAATTTCTCCATTAAACAGAAAGCCATACTGAGCCTTAGTGTCCAGAGTTTTGGTTAGGGTTTCATCACACAGGCATGACTGATAGAATCAGTAACCATGAGATGGAACTGCATTTCTAGCCCTTCTCCCTCCCCCACAGGTCGAGAGGTCAAACTGGTGTTTATGGCCCAAAGCCCCAACCTTCTAATCCCATCGTTGGTATTTCAGACACACCAGCCCATCCTGAGTCTTCCCTTTAGCATAAGGGAAGACATTAGGAGGAACAGAGTGAACAGCCAACAGTAACCCAGTATATATGAAAATTGGAGGCCAAAAATTGTAGAGGACATTGAAAAATCAGAGGATAAGTAGAGTGCTTCAGGACAATGAGGTCCCTCGTACCAGGGTGAGGACCAGGGCAGCTGCCGCCCCAGGCCTGGCGCCCACCGGGTCTGCCACAGGATTCTTGGGAGAGAGCCGGGTCAATGGCTCCCTCCCATGCCAAACAAGGTTTGAGCAGCACCAGGAGGGACCTGGATGCTTGAAGTCACAGGAGGGAATAAGGAAGAAGTGGCAAACATACAGGGGCGGTGTGTACCCACTGAGACTGTGGATGGCTGGGAAGAGTTGGGCAGTGATGGGCCCTGATCTAGATAGTCCCCAGTCTGGAGAGTTGAGCTGTGCCAGAGGCCAAGGGCTTGTTTGGAGCAGCAGGCTTGAATAGGAGGAATTTTTCAAAAAGAGCAAGAATAAAAAAGGAGCACAAAGTAGCTGTTTACAGAATTCACCCGCAGCAGCCACTCCCACCTCCTACACCCCAAACACCCCCCCACACCCCCCCACCTCCCCATCCAGGGAAGTGTCCCTAAAAGCTGTGAAAGGACAAGAGTTGGACCCAAAGAGGGGCTGCTTATCCCACGCCAGCAGCAGAGGCTAAGTACTCACACCCACAGCTCCAGGGAGGGAGGGTGCCTCACCCTGCCACCCAGGGGCACCTCACATCCAACCCCAGCAATCCGGCTCAAAAGTAGAGGAGGTTAAGTGCCCGCATCCACTGCAGCATCCACTGTGACGCCCTCCCCCGGCCCCCGCTGCCCTTCAGGGCCCACTGGCTCTCTAAGAAGAAGGTGGAGACACCCCCCACAGAGGAAAGCTACAGGGCTCAGGGACTCAGCAATCCCCAGAAAGACTTAACTCAGTGGGGAGGCTGAACTACCCTGAAGAGACTCTGAGAGTCCCTAGAATCTAGGGCAGCAAAGAGTGAAAAGGTGGTGTGTGAGTTGCCCTTAATTGGTGCATTTCAAGGACAACACAACTGGTAGACTGAAGGTGTAGGCTGAGCGCAGAAGGGCGCTGGGGGCCCCAGTAGCAAACTGAGGAACTGGGCTGGAGGCTGGGCAACTGCTAAGAGTGTGGCACAGGAAGGGAGAAAAGTGTAACCAATCCCCCTTCAGCCTGCTGTAGCCAGGAAGACCAGCAGAACTGGCTTCCCTGGTTTAAAGCCAGCAGGAGGCTTTTTTTCTTTTTTAATTCCTTCTTCCTTTCTTCCTTCTTTCTTTTTTCATTCCTTCTTCCCTTCTTCCTGTCCTCCTTTTTTTATTCCTTCTTCCTTCCTTTTTTTTTTTTTTAAATCCCACAAGTGGAACAATAAAACCTGGAGCTGTGAAAGGACCAGAGTTGGACCCAAAGAGGGGTCATCCTGATCAACAACTGAGACAGTGAGACAAATTTCACTTTGCTACTCCAGAGAACTTGCAAGTTATTGGATATTTGTATTATGGTTATTTTTTTCATTATTCTTACATCTTTTATAAGTATTTTTTTATTTCTCTTCTTTCTCTTTAGTCTTCTTCACTTGGTTTGTTAAATTGCATTGTTTGACTTGATTCCCTTGTTCTCTCCCTCATAGTGTATTTTTAATTTTTGGTCTTTCACTTCACTTGCGTTCCGAAAGCAGACTACTCTAGGTCCTGCACTTCCTACTGTTGTTATTCAGATCACAAATTTTGTGTCATATGATTGTTGCTCCATTACTATTGTAAATAATTGCTGTTCCATACAATTGTAAATACTAGACAGCACTCCTCCCGGATCTTAGCTCACTTCACTGTTTCCTGAACTTTATTACTGGTGTGGTTAACTCTATTCTCTCACACACTACACCTATTTTCTAAGCTTTACTCTCATTTTACCTCATAATCAGACCTGCCACAAGCTCACTGCTTTCTAGATCCAACTCACAATCCTTCCCTGCCCCTAACAAGAGTCTTAACTTTTTTCCACACTTTCGAAAGAGTGGCTAGTTGGGTGAAATATCATGGTTAACACTATACATATCCTAAAGATCTCCTATCTCTTCTCTATGGGTTGGTACTTTAAATACCATAGAATGTACTCCCGCTGTCTTAAACCATTTTGCCTTCCCCCTCCAACTGATCACAAAAAAGCGTAGGTGGGAGCTGTGAACACCAGTATACCTGCTGGAAGAGGAAACCCACCAACAAAGGAACCACCATAGATAACAATGGAAGAAGGTGAAGGAGGGGGTGGAAGTCACATTAACCTAAACTCAGGACCGATCTGGAAATCCAACTAAATGGTGTAGAAATTACCCAGAATCAACAACCAAACAAGACCAAGAAAGAAGCCTCAAAACCTCATACAGACAAAATAAACAGATTCAACACAACATGCCCACACCTGCACAACAGAATACAGACATGGTGGACGGAGTGACCCTCAGTTAAACAGCTGGAGGAAAGAACCCACCAAAGAAAGACCCAACAACAATCAAAACCCAAAGACATACCGAGAGTCAACATGAAAGACAGCCAAAGACCAGCAAGCTCAGTAGATCAAAGAGACTGCACCACTGAATCTCACAGATCTTCTACCATACAACTTCACCTCAGAAACCCAGGGAAGCAGAACAGATCAATTTAAGAAGCAGAGGCTAAGAAGAAGACTCTCACAAACAATGGGAAGGCAAATAAACAATCCCCAAATGAAAGGAAAGGAGGAAGTCTCAGAAACAATGCTAAATGAAAAAGAGGCAAGTCAACTATCAAATATGTAGTTCAAAAAATTGGTTATAAGGAAGCTTAATGGGCTGACAGAGAATTAACAAAACCTACAGGGAAACTACAATGAACTCACTGCAGACTATATCAAAATGAAAAAGGAAATAGAAACTATCAACAAGGGCCAAGAGTAAATGAAGAATATAATTTCTGAACTGAAGAACACGGTAGAACCAATCAAAAGCAGGCTCTACGAAGCAGAGGATCAGATCAGCAACTGTAGGACAAGGTAGAAAAAAAACACCAAGAATGAGCAAGAAAAAGAAAAGAGGCTCAGAAAAAACAAAGAGGTGTTAAGGGAAATGCAGCACAACATGAAACATAAGAATATCCATATAATAAGGATACCAGAAGGAGAAGAAGGAAGAGCAAGGGATAGAAAACGTGTTTCAAAAAGTAATGATAGAAAACTTCCCTAATTTGATGAGAGAAAAAGTCACAAAAATCAAGGAAATACAGACTCCCAAAAAGAGCAACCCAAAAAGACCCACTGCAAGACACATCAAAATTAAAATGACAAAATTCCAAGACAAAGAGAGAATCTTAAAGGCAGCAAGGGAGAAACAGGAAGTAACATACAAGGGAGCCCTGATAAGACTAGCAGCTGACTTCTCAAAGGAAATGCTCCAAGACACAAGGGAATGGCAAGAAATATTCCAAGTAATGAAAACCAGAAGTGTGCAACCAAGACTCCTGTACCCAGCAAAGCTCTCAATTAAAATGGAAGGCCAAATAAGGAGATTCCTGGACAAAGGAAGCCTCAAATAATACACCTCCTCCAAACCAGCTCTGAAAGACATGCTTTAAGGGTTTGCTTTAAGAACAGAAATAAAAAGTGAGAAAGGAGCATAGGTACAAAAAAATGGCAATGATTATGTACCTATCAGTAATAGCCTTAAACATAAATGGATTAAATGCACCAGTCAAAAGACATAGAATAGCTGAATGGATAAAAAAAACATGACCCTCACCTATGCTGCCTGCAAGAGATCCACCTCAGGACAAAAGACCTACACAGACTGCAAGTGAAGGGCTGGAAACAAATATTCCAAGCAAATGGACAGGAAAAAAAAAAAAAAAGCCAGGGTAACAATACTCATATCAGACAAAATAGACTTCAAAAAGAAAATCATAAAAAGAGACCTAGAAGGTCACTTCATAATACTCAAGGGAAAAATCCATCAAGAAAACATAACCATTGTAAATATATATGCACCCAACACAGGAGCACCCAAATACATAAAGAAAATCTTGGAGGACTTCAAGAAATATATGGACAACAACACAATTATACTAGGGGACTTTAACACCCCACTGTCAAAAATGGACAGATCTTCCAAATGAAATATCAACGAAGATATTGTGGCATTGAACAATGCCCTAGATGAAATGGACTTAACTGATATATATAGAGCCTTTCATCCCAAAAGAAGCAAAATACACATTCTTTTCAAATGCACATGGAACATTTTCACAGATAGACCACATGATAGGATACAAAACAAGCCTCAACAAATTCAAGAAAACTGAAATCATATCAACTGTTTTCTCTGACCACAAAGGACTGAAACTAGAAACCAACCTCAAAGAAAAAACCTCAAAACACTCAAACTCATGGAGACTGAATAGCATGCTATTAAACAATGATTGGGTCAAGAATGAAATCCAGGAAGAATCAAAAAGTTTCTAGAAACAAACGAAAATGTACTCACAACAATCCAAAACTTATGGGACATAGTGATGGCAGTCCTGAGAGGGAAGCTCAAAGCAATACAGGCCTACCTAAAAAAAGATACAAACATTTCAAATAAACAACTTAATCCTACATCTACAAGTACTAGAGGAACAACAACAAGCAAAGCCCAGAGCGAGTAGGAGGACAGAAATAACCAAGATCAGAGCAGAATTAAATGACATAGAGACTAAAAGCACAATCCTAAAGATCAATAAATCCAGGAGCTGGTACTTTGAAAAATTAAACAAAATCAAGAAGGCATTAAAGCAGACTCATCAAGAAGAAAAGAGACAGGACCCAAATAAACACAATCAGATGAAAGAGGAGAGATTACAACTGATACCACAGAAATACAAAGAATTGTAAGAAATTACTATGAAGTATTATATGCCAAAAAATTTGAAAACCTAGGTGAAATGGACACATTTCTAGAAAAATATTATCTTCCAAAACTGAATGAAGATGAAGAAGAAAGCCTGAACAGACCAATAACACCTGATGAAATTGAAGCAGTAATCAAAAACCTTCCGAGACACAAAAGCCCTGAACCAGACGCTTTCACAGGAGAATTTTACAAAGCATTTAAGGAAGAGCTAATCCCCATCCTTCACAGATTATTCAAAAAAATTCAAGAAGATGGAAGAGTCCCAAACTCTTTTTATAAAGCAAGCATCATCCTAATCCCAAAACCAGATAAAGACATAACAAAGAAAGAAAACTTCAGGCCAATATCCCTGATGAACATAGATGCTAAAATCCTCAACAAAATATTGGCACACCGCATCCAGTGATACTTTAAAAAGATCATACACTATGATCAAGTGGGCTTCATCCCAGGGATGCAAGGATGGTACAATATTCACAAATCAATAAATGTAATATATCACATAAACAAAATGAAAGACAAAAATCACATGATCATATCAACAGATGTGGAAAAAGCATTGATAAGGTATAGCACCCATTTAGAATAAAAACACTTAACAAACTGGGAATCAAAGGAACATTCCTCAACATAATAAAGGCCATATATGAGAGACCTACAGCCAATATCATATTTAATGGGCAAAAACTTAGAGAGCTTTTCCACTAAGATCAGGAACAAGACAAGGATGCCCTCTCTCACTACTCCTATTCAACATAGTATTGGACATCCTAGCCCCAGCAATCAAACAAGAAAAAGAAATAAAAGGCATCCAAATTGGAAAGGAGGAAATGAAACTGTGACTGTTGGCAGATGACATGATAGTGTACATGGAAAATCCTATAGACTCCACCAAAAAACTACTCGACGTAGTAAGTGAATTTGGCAAAACAGTGGGATACAAAGTCAATACTCAGAAATCAAAGGCATTTTTGTACACCAACAATGAAATATCAGAAACAGAAATCAGCAAAAAAAATCCCATTTGATATAGCTACAACAAAACTAAAGTATCTAGGAATAAACCTATCCAAGGAGGTACAAGACCTGTACTCAGAAAACTACACAATACTGAAGAAAAAAACGAAGGAAGACACAACAAATGGAAATGGTAGCATGTACCATGCTCATAGATTGCAGCAATTAACATCATCAAAATTTCCATAATACCCAAAGTGATTTATAGATTCAAATCAATACCTATTAAAGTACTAATGGCATATTTCATAGATATAGAACAAACATTTCAGAAATTTATATGGAACTATAAACGATCCCAAATAGCTGCAGCAATTTTGAGAAAGAAAAACAAAGTAGGAGGGATCACAATATTTGATATTAAACTGTATTACAAGGCCACTTTAATCAAAACAGCCTGGTACTGGCATAAGAACAGACACATAGACCAGTGGAACAGTACAGAGAGCCCAGAAATAAACCCAAGTCTCTATGGTCAATTAATATTTGACAAAATGGACTAAAAATAGCCTCTGCAACAAATGGTATTGGGAGATCTGGACAGCTACATGCAAAAAACTGAAACTTGATCACCAACTTACACCATACACAAAAATAAATTCAAAGTTGATAAAAGACTTAAATATAAATTGTGACACCATAAAAGTCCTAGAGGAAAACATCATCAGGAAAATCTCAGACATTCTAGGCAGCAACATTTTCAATGATATGTCCCCTATGGCAAGGGACATAAAGGAAAGAATAAACAAATGGGACCTCATCCAAATAAAAAGCTTCTGCACGGCTAAACAAAGCATTAAAATGAAAACAGAACCAACTGTATGGGAAAACATATATGTCAATGATACCTCAGACAAGGGTCTGATCTCCAAAATATATAAAGAACTCACACGACTCCACTCCAGGAAGACAAACAACCCAATTAAAAAATGGGCAAAAGACTTGAACGTACACTTCTCCAAGAGAGCCATACAGAGGGCCCAGAGACATATGAAAAGATGCTCAGCATCACTAGCCATCAGAGACACGCAAATTAAAACCACAGTGAGATACCCCTTCACACTGGTCAGAATGGCCATCATAAACAAAGCAACAAACAAGTGTTAGAGAGGATGGTGAGAAAAGGGAACCTAGTGAACTTTTGGTGGGAATGCAGCCTGGTGCAGCCACTGTGGAAAACAGTATGGAATTTCCTCAGAAAACTAGAAATGGAACTGCCTTTTGACCCAGCAATTCCACTGCTGGGATTATATTCTAAGTGCCCTGAAACACCAATTCAAAGAACCTATGCGCCCCATGTTCACTGCAGCACAATTTATAATAGCCAAGTGGTGGAAGCAACCTAAGTGCCCATTAGCAAATGAATGGATCAAAAAAGTATGGTACATTTACACAATGGAATACTATGCAGCAGAGAGAAAGAAGGAGCTCCTACCCTTTGCAACAGGATGGATGGAACTGGAGAGCATTATGCTAAGTGAAATAAGCCAGGGGGTGAGGGACAAATACCATATGATCTCACCTTTAACTGGAACAATATCAACAAAAGAAAAAAAGCAAATAAAATATAACCAGAAAAATTGAAATTAAGAACAATCTAACAATTACCAGAGGTGAGGGGTGAGGGGACATTGCGGGGAAGGGTTTTCTGGAACTACTATAAAGTACACATGGACAAAATGGAGGGGGAGGGCAGAAGCAAGGGAAGGAGGTGTGTTTTGCTGGGGTGGGGGGAATGGTGGGGGAAAATGCAGACAACTATAATTGAACAATAATAAAATAATGTTTTTTAAAAAAGAAGAGATGAAATACACAGAATGGCAGAGCTAGGAAGTGGGACACTTGGGAGCCATTAAAGATGTTTTCAAGGGATATTTAACAATGTAGAACAAAGCTCATGGTTCAAAATACTTGTAAATCAGTGTCTGAAACTTACATTCAGTGAGGTCCCTACTAGAAAAAAAGAATGTCAAAATATTAACAGGAGTTATCCTGATAATTAGATTCTAATTTCTCCCTTATACTTTCTGCTATGTCCCAGATTTTCAATATGTATAAATTGCTTATATATTCGTGGTGGGGTTGGGGGGAGGCTTTAAAAAGTAATACATGAGGAATAAAATTACATACATACACTAACTCCATGAACCATTAATAAGCTAATTAATCTGAAAGTGCATGGCAATAACTGCATTTTCAATATTTAGAATTTGGGGGGTTCTTTTTCAAATCTATACTTTTTCCATAATGTCCTAATCTTGTTATGAATTCTGTTTCTTCACTTCTACATGTTTCTACATGTGGAGCACTATATTTTTTAATGTTTTTATTTATTTATTTTTAGAGAGAGGGGAAGGAAGGGAGAAAGAGAGGAAGAGAAACATAGACTGGTTGTGTCTCATGTGCCCCCAACCAGGGACCTGACCCGTACGTACCCAAGGATGTGCCCTGACCAAGAGTCAAATTGGCAACCTTTTGGTTTGCAGGATGAAACCCAACCCACTGAGGTACACCAGGCAGGGCCCAAGCATTTTTATTTTAAAGCCTCTTTCAGATTTGTTTTATGACTTCTAGTTCCTAGAATATGAATTTTTGCATTTTTTCTATAGAATGGCTTTTTCATAGTATTTTTCTTGTATTTTCTTGTATTCCTCGTAGTTTTGTCTATAAATTCATTCTCAGCAAGGATTAATTCCTGGGGGAGGTTATACATGTGTGTGACTGAAGAGTGCCCCGGTGGAGTGATAGGATACAGCAGCCAGGGCCAAATGGTATTGCCAGTATTTACATTAATTTTTTCCCTCAGGATTTCCATAAGCACCTTTAATGCAGATATGAGCCCTGATCTCAGGAATTCTGCCCTTTCCTGGGAGAAAGGAACTCTTTCTAAGCTCATCACCCAAGGTGAGCAATTCATTTCTATCTGCTAGATGAAAACTTTTGTAGTTCCTTTTCTTAATTTTTGAGGTAAGCTTTCACTTCTCCAGTCTAGATACCCCTGCAACCAATTGGCTTCCAGTCCTATTTGCTGTGAATCTGGCTTCCTTTTTCATGTCCATCCCTTCAAGATGTTCCTCCTGGCTCCAGCATGTCACTGTGTTTGGGACACAAAGCACCCAAATGCAGCATGGCCCACCACACTAACCAGAAGTCTGAAAGAATGTGGTAAACTCTAAGGGGTCAAGTGTGGTATGCTCTCAGGGGTACTTGATATCTCATACCATTTTTACCACTCAAAAACACTGATGGAAACTAAATGCACTGGGAGTAACTGGAAGTCATTTTGGGGGAGAGAACTATAACCAGAATTGTATTGTCATCTCCAAGTCAGACAAACCTGAATCTGAACCCTGGTTGTGCCAACTTGGCAATCTGGGGCTGATGATCTATCCTACCACCCACCCACAAGGAGGAATATCATGAGAACTGGCAATCACATACATAATGCACTGCAGTGGAAACATATAGGCTTGAAGCTCAGTCTGCTGTGGGATGTTCCTGGCAAGTTGATCTCTGCTTGGCCTGGTCTCACAGTACATATTCAAGACAGCCTGGAATTGTTTGCACCATTAGTCAGCTACGGAGTTACAACTTCAGCACAGTGAATTAGAAGCAGAGACCAGGAGGGCATAAAAATCCTTGTAAGAACGGCAAAGGAAACTTCTTGCACCTGGAGAAATCCTCTAGGTGCAAGAAGTGTAGCTAGTAATAGCCATAGCCGTACATGCCCATGGGTACTTCGGCGAACCTGTCAGAACATGTTGTGCTGTCTCCTGCTTCCTGTAATGGTCTCTGAAAAGGCTCCTATCATCTGACATTAAAGACATTTATGTCCTCTATGTCTGCAGGCATTCGTGTACCATCACTGGCCACACTGCAACAGCCCCAGAAACATAAAAACAGAGTACTCAATAAGTGAGAATGATACCTTCTATTTCCATTTCCACCTCTAGAGATAAAGTGTGTCTAATTCATGTAACTCCAGAGATATTCCCTGGATGGCACTTAGGCACATTTGGATGAGAGCACAGACTCAGGAGCCAGAATGTCTGGGTTCAAATCTCAGTTCCACTGCTTATAAAGCTACGGACTTTGTTAAGTTCCATTATCTGTCCTCAGTTTCCTCATCAGGAAGATGGAGGTGTTAATCCCATAGAGAATGGAAAATACATGTTACTTTAATAAAGAACACAGAACAGTGCCTGACACACAGTAAGTCTTATGTAAGGGTTTGCTATTATTATTACTGTTAGGCATTCTTTTTGCTCTTAAATGCTACTTAGGAACAACATTTTATTCCTGGATACAGCTATAACTAGGACAATGTTTTCAATAATGACCTCAGACAGCAGGGCTGTGATAGGTCCTAGGGACACGCTGGAAGGGCACTCCTTCAAGATTCATTCCATCAGCACTGGCTGGTGTGGCTCAGTTTATTGAGCGCCCACCTGTGAACCAAGGGGTCACTGTTTCAATTCCTAGTAGGGACACAAGCCTGGGTTGTGGGCCAGGTCCCCAGTAGGGGGACACACAAGAAGTAACCACAAATTGATGTTTCTCTCCCTCTTTCTCCCTCCCTTCTCCTCCATCTAAAATAAATAAATAAAAATCTAAGAAAAAATTCGTTTCATCAGTACATTTTTGTTTAGTGTGTTACCATGGCCCAAACACTACTCTAAGGGGAATGCAGCAGTTTCACAATAGAGTTACTGTCCTAATAGAGTTTACATTCTAGTAGGAGACACAGGTACTTTTATTTATTTACTTTTATTCAAATCTTTATTTATTGATTTTTGAAGAGAAGAATGGAAAGAGAAAGAGAGGAAGGGAAAGAGAAATAGAAACATCAATTTGTTGTTCCACTCATTTATGCATTCATTGGTTGATTCTTGTATGTGCCCCAACTAGGGAATGAACCCACAACATTGGCTTATTAGGAAGACACTCCAACCAGAGCTTTTAGATAGACGTAAAAGCTATGCAGAAAATAAAACAGGATTGTGGTATTAAAGTAGTGGGGTACAGTGGGGTGATATTATAAAGAGAAGTCAGGAAGGTTCCCTTGAAAGATAAAAATGAATATTGTTCTCCGCAGAGGAAACAGCAGGTGAGAAGGCCCTAGCAAGAGAAGTCTGAGTGTCTGCACAAGCCACGGGGGGCTTGACAGGAGGGCCTGAGTCATGTAGACTCTTGAAGGCTAAAGTAGGAGCTTGGGTTTTATCTCACATGTAACAGAAGGCCAATGGCAGTTTTTTAGGTGAGGGAGTGATATGTTTTTTAAAATTCACTATGGCCCCTGAGGGGACAATGGATTATTAAAGGCAAGGGGCCAGTTGGGAAGCTACTGTTGTGTGCCAGTGGGAGACGATGGTGGCTAGGCCAGGACAGCAATGGGGAGAAGGGTGCCGGTCTGCTCCTCAGCACTCAGGCCTGAGTGAACCAGCTTAGACCAAGAGGTGGCAAAGCTGATCAAGGAAATTCAGACCTACCACCCTTTCAAATCTAATACAGAATGACTAATCCTCACATTGCCTGCTGAAAGGCCCATCTCCCTACTGGTCTGTAAGCTTCCTAACAGCAAGCACTGGGTTTTATTTAGCTGCAGTGTTCCCAAAGCACAGTGTCCACCTTAAAGTTTTTGAAGATATGAAAGAATACCCATCTACAACTGAAAAGACCAGATGAGAAGGGGAAGAATTCTTATCCTCCTTAGTAGAGAGGCTACAGATAATGTATGAAACTGAGAAAAACAAAAAGTAGCATAACATTAAGGATTATTTAAAAAATCAACAAAAAAAGTTCGAGTTGCCTTTGGGGTGGGGAAAGGCCCTGTTCTTATTTGTCTGGCTTCTCTATTAGATTATAAGATCTGGAAGGGCTGGGACCCCATCCCGTCTACCAACTGTACTAGCACAGTGCCTGGCACATAGGGCACATTCAATAAATGCTGTCATAATGAATACCCAGTCCAGAATCACTCTTTTAAACCCCCAGCCCAAGCCTCAGGAAACATACCAAAATAATGATAGAGTGGACATATCTAAAGAATGAAACAAATCAAGACAGTGGAGTAGTTCAAGTAGCCCTCTGTAAGACATGGACAACTGTGCTTGGCCCAGAAAACCACCACATCTGTTTGTTAAAAGCAACTAAAATAAAAATTGTTTTAAGTTACAGCTGGTGTCTGGGCCACTTTATCAAGCACTTAAGATATAGAGCTGATTATTTTTCCAGCAACAATGAAAAAAGAAAGGCTAAATGTACAGTGTCCTGTTCACAGCTATTTTCAGAGTGGTTCTTATTACCTATGTCTGGGTTAGGGCCAAAGACAACTGAAGAGGCCTAGCCATGAAGCTTGTTAATTTCGGTCTTTTTTTTTTTCTTTCATTTTTCCCCTCTTACATTTCAGTTCCTGAATCATGTCAAATAAAATATCTTGGAGAGCATCTTTCAGTACTGCAGTGCTATTTGCCAAAAGCCTGCTAAAAAGGACTTGGATTGAAAGAAACATATATACACTGTGTTCTTGCCTCTTGGTCTCTGCCCCCTTACTTGGATCTGGATTCCAACACCAGCTCTCCAATGGCCTGCTGTGTGGTCTTGAGCAAACCTCTTCACCTCTACTCCCAGCCCTGACTTTCCTCTTTTTATAAAACCTGAATTGTGTAGCAAAGTAGAAATATTTTCATAGTGACAAGCATAGAGCCTGAAATACAGACCATGCTCAATAAATGGGATAATAATTAATATTTGACTCATTCTCATCACTCATACCACCCCTCTCACTAAAATGCTGAGGTTTCCCATGAGGTCTTATCTCCAGGACAATAGTCAAAGCAAGGGTGGAAAAGAACACCCATAGATGAGACAAGTTATAAACATAGGAGGTAAGAAAAAGGGAGTTGGTACTGTGTCACTCACTCCCAGACTCTCAGGTATTTGTTTAATTCAAACATATTCAGGCAGATTCTTAGGGCAGGTGAGAAGGCCCAGAGGGTCTAGACCTAGGAAGCTAAGAACCAAACTGAAGGGTCAAGGTATATGTAGTCTGTCCAGAAGGTAGCCAGCCATATAGTATGAAAAATAAGAGACATTTATTGAAGATACAAGATACAAGAAACATTGTACATTGGACAATGATGCTTTAGTCCCCTTCAAAGTAGGCACTTGGGGACCTCACACAGTTATCCCAGTCACCATCAGCTACCCTGTTGTATTTTCCTGAATCTCATCGACAATCTGAAATCTCTTCCTTTTTGAAGGTGATTTTAGTTTTGGGAAAAGCAAGAAGTCCCAGGTCAGGGCACCAAATCAGGGAGGCAGGGGGCCTGAATTACCTGGATGACTTGACATTTCACCAAAAATCTCTGCACAAGATGGAATGCATTGAGCAGGAGCAACGTGATGAAGCTGCCAATCATCAGTGGCCCACAGCTGTGGCCTTCTGCATCATCTCAATAGTTTCCATGGAGAAATGTTCAAGCTTACAGCAAAATATGATGCACATTCGTTGTTCTACTCATTCAGTCATTTTGAATGTGATGGTGACACAGTACACATGCTTACTCAATTGTGTCTACCGCCCCCACTGACCAGTACAGTGAAGTGATCATTGTTCACATATGTGCATTCCAGTCCACTCTCCTTGGCTTCCAGGTTACATCGATGTCACACAAACCATTCTCATTATATTAACAATGGTTGGACTTTTTCTGGACAGACCTCGTATGTCTAATCATCTCACTTAGTGATCCTTAAGCACCTTCTGCTGAGGAACAAGGGACGTAAGACCCTGTCTTTGACTGTGCTGTGACAGCTCCTGGACAGGACACTACTTCTAGTCCAACCTCACTCCGCCTGGGATGAAACCCACACAAGCCCCTGGTTAGCACTTGGTCAAACCTGGTTAGCACTGGAACCAGGGCTTTACATCAGCACCCCCACATCCTTGTCACCCCCCCCCCCACAGACCTGACTTTTGTTCTGAACCAGAAATGAGGATAATAATATCTCCATTCTACCTTATATTGTTGCTGTAAGAATTCAGTGAATACATACAATAGTGACTGGCACAATGCAAAAACCATGAAGATGTTAACTGATATCATTATTAACATCTACGGTGATAGGATTATGGGTAGTCTTTATGTTCTTCCTATTCTCTTTTTCAAAATGGGAAAAGAAAATTTACCTCACAGTAAATAAAAATACTTCATAGTAGAAATTGTTACCTTATTACCTATTAAGATACTGGAGTAAACATGATTGAGTTACTCATATATGAGTCCATCCCAGGGGCCAGGGGTCAGGTACCTGAAAACAGTTTTCTTTTTCTGTTTTTTAAAATTATTTTATTGTTGTTCAATTACAGTTGTCTGCATTTACCCCCCACCACTGCCCCCTACTTCCCTCCCTTGATTCCATGTCCCCCCTTGGTTTTGTTCATGTATGCTTTATAGTTGTTCCTAAAAACCCTTCCCCTCTTACCCCCATTATTCCTACCCACCTCCCCTCTGGTTACTGTCCATTTGTTCTTAATTTCAATGTCTCTGGTTATATTTTGCTTGCTTGTTTGTTTTGTTGATTATGTTCCAGTTAAAGGTGAGATCATATGGTATTTGTCCCTCACCCCCTGGCTTATTTCACTTACATAATATTCTCCAGTTCCATCCATGCTGTTGCAAAGAGTAGCAGCTCCTTCTTTCTTTCTGCTGTGTAGTATCCCATTGTGTAAATATACCATAGTTTTTTGATCCATTGATTTACTGATGGGCACTTAGGTTGCTTCCAGCACTCAGCTATTGCAAATTGTACTGCTGTGAACATTGGGGTGCATAGGATTTTTTTGACTGGTGTTTCAGGGTACCCTGAACGTGCCCGATCTCGTCTGAAAACAGTTTTCAAGACCACTGCCAAAAGCAGCAGGACAAAGACTGACCCTGCCTGCCTCTTTTGCCAAAGGATTCCAACCTACCTACAGTTGCCATTTCCCTAAATCAGTCACAATGAATAGGACTACACTACCCTGTCCCAAGAGTGGTGTAGCCAGAAATTGGTCAGTGACCTGTGACTATAGCAACCTGAGCTAACAGATTCCCCTAAGGATCTTGTATGATTCACTGAGAAACAAGGCTATGAGGTGGGTGTGCTGAGGTGAAGGGTGTGAGGTAGAGTTCACATACGGGCAGCTGTCAGAAGCCAGGTGCAGGACTGAGTGGGCCAGTTGAGGGGTGAAGGAGCAGAGGGCCAGTCAAGGGGTGAAGGAGCATGAGGGGACAGGTACCCTGACTGGGGCAAATGGAAGGCCAAGCAGTGACATTTCTGTGGCTGCATGGTATGGACAACCACCTGCTTCAACCTGGGTTCAGCATGCTCAGTCCAAGCACATCTCTGCCTCTCTCAAATCCATCCCTTCACTAGAGCCATTATGAGCTAGTTTCTTGTTCTTTAACTAACCAAACCTAAACTAAAACCCCATGTTTTAGACTAGTTCATAGACATGAAGCCACCCCAGTGGAAGCTGAGCTTGGTGACTGGCCAAACCTTGATGTTCTCCATTTCACAAATGGCCAGTCTTGTTTATTTTTCCTGTGTAACTTTTGCAGTGTTTCAACTAAACAGGAAAGATTTTATCAACAATTTCCAGAGCAAGAAAAACAGCAGAAATTTTGGTTTGTAATGAAGGCTTTGTAAATCTGCTAGGCTGTGAGAGACCTGGAACCCTATGCAGGAACTGTGCCTCTCCTGTGGTAAAGGAGACCAGCATGCCTTCAACTGATCACAGAGCCTCTCTCTTTTCCTTTGGGAATCACCTCTTTCTCCATCTCAATTCCTACTGTATAGATGACAGGACTCATGGAAAGATCTCTTTCTGCTAGGGGAGGTCAACTGGCAGAAAGAAAGCTGAATCAAAGAGCCATGGGCAGCTCTGCAATCTCACGGGAGACAGCGGCCTGAGAAATAAGTCAACATGAGGGACATGGAGGCAGGGTCCTGATCACATCATTTGAGGGCCTGGATCCAGCTGTGCTTTAAAGCCTGTCCTCACTAGCTTGCTGGTTTTAAGAAGCAGTTTGCGTTGAATTTATGTCCTTTACAACCAAAGATTACACACTAATACAATGTATCAGCCCATGCTTTAACAATTCAATTCACCTCATGATTTTAAAACCTTCATAGCACTTTCCATGCCACTAAACAGACTATTTATACACATTATCTCACTTGACCCACCCACACATTATGGTCACTCTTATTTCACAGATAAGGCCCTATGAATTCATTAACTTCTACCATCAAGGTCACAATCAGCCCTGGCTGGTATGGCTCAGTAGATTGAGCACCAGCCTGTGGACCAAAGGGTCGCTGGTTCAATTCCCAGTAAGGGCCCATGCCTGGGTTGCGAGGCAAATTCCCAGTGCGGGGAACTGGGGTCCCCAAGAGACAACCACATACTGATGTTTCTTTCCCTCTCTTTCCTACTCCCTTACCCTCCCTCTAAAAATAAATAAATAAAATCTTAAAAAAAAAAAAAAAAAAGGTCACAATCATCATCATTTTATCCAAAGCCACACAGATATTGGGTAGTAGGGCCAGGATCCAGACCCAGGCCCTCTAAAACCAGAACCCGTATTCCTTCCCCCAGTGAAGGCCCTGCTGCCTGTGCATGCAATCCTATTCTAGATGCAGGCAGACACAAAAAGAGCATATGCCAAATCCCTAACATCCAAAGGCTTGCAATCACCTTGAAACCTGCCCTTAGATCATGAACCAATTAGGGATGTTAAAAGCCATAATATAATTGAGAGTCCAAATGTGTGGGCCAGGTACTGGTCACATGGTAGGAAGGTAAGGTGGCAAAGAAGCTGTATCTCAGGGCTGGATGTTGGTATAGAATCTCACCAACAGTATTACAACCTCAATAATGAAACACTGAATCTTCTAATTCAATTCCTCACAGAATACCTGAACTCCCCCAGACATGTCTTCACCCAAGGTTTCCCCTTTTATTTGATTTTGCTGTTGCCCTCCTCCAGAATGCAAAAGCATTCCCTTATAACTATACACTAAGAGTAGCAGTGATCATGGCCATTAACTGCTGCCCACCAACCTTCTTCCAAAGCATCTCAATTATAGGTTTTAGGTAACACACAGCACAATAATTTCCAGTTTCCCTCCTAGAAATAAAGAATTTCAGGTAATTCTCTAATGTTACATTATATCATTAATATTCTGGTGTCAACTGAAGTCCTCTGGGTCTACACCAGGTCATT
The DNA here is from genome assembly GCF_022682495.2 of Desmodus rotundus. Lineage (NCBI taxonomy): Eukaryota > Metazoa > Chordata > Mammalia > Chiroptera > Phyllostomidae > Desmodus > Desmodus rotundus. Next base: position 57,979,431 of record NC_071396.1, read on the forward strand.
TTTTTGTTGAGTAAGGATCTTAACTGTTGGTTGCAAATAGTTACTGAATAAATTCTACCTCATTGGCCAAGACAAAATTTTTAATTTAGCCATCTCATTTTACTGATCTTTTTCAAATTGATATCATATTTTCTAACCAACTTAGTGATATGTCACTGAATGATTTTTCTTAGGTCAAAATTTAGTCTTATTAAAATCATATTTTCATATCAAATCATAATATTAAAGCTATGTTCCAGAAATGAAAAGTCAGCAAGGACTCCCAAAGGACTTGAACGAGAGTCCCACAACACAGTGGTTCTCAAATATTACTCATTCTTGTACCACCATTATAAATTTTGCTCTATCCACTGCTACTTCCTGGTTTCATTTTCTTCTTTTTAGGATTCTGTGCTCATGGAGCTTATATTCTAGTGAGAGGACAGATAATAAATACCATATAATTAATTATAACAGTCACTTCAAATGGTGACAATGCAGTGATGAAATTAAAATTTGATGCTGTGACAGTAACTTGAGGACTGGCAGCATTAGAAAGGCAGGTTTGGCCCTGGCTGGTATGGCTCAGGGGATTGAGTGCCAGACTGTGAAGCAAAAGGTTGCCATTTCGATCCCAGTCAGGGCACATGCCTGGGTTGCAGGCCAGGTCCCCAGTAGGGGATGTGTGAGAGGCAACCACGCATTGATGTTTCTCTACCTCTCTTTCTCTCTCCCTTCCCCTCTCTCTAAAAATAACTAAATAAAATCATAAATAAATAAATACTATTAAAAAAAGAAAAAGAAAGGCAGGTTTGAGGACCTCTTGCTCAGAGGGTTATGTTGGAGCTGAGATAAAAATGACAAAATAAACAGGATAGTTTGAGCTAAGGGAACGGCACAAAGGCCACAGCTTTCAAATAACCATGGCCTGTGTAGCTGAAGGAGAGAGGAGGGTGACAATTCAGGTATCACAGGGGCTCAGCTTGTCTCAGAGGATAGTGCCAAACCACAGAGGGTTTCCTCAGGAAGGACATGCTTATCACTGCTTTTAGTTCATTAATTCCCCAACCTTATATTTTGAAAATTTTCAAACCTATAGAAAAGCTAAAAGAACAGAATATAAACACAGTATATCCATCCCTCACCTAGTTGTGCCACCAACTGTTAACAGTTTATACACTTCTGTTCTCTCCCTTCTCCATATACATATATGTATATGTTATGTAAATATATAATACATATAATATATATAACTTAGATAATACTACACATAAATGTTTCCCTAACCATTTTAAAGTAGGCTCAGACACAATGATACTTAAAGCCTTAACATCTATCTTCTAAGAATCAGGACATTGTCCTACCCAAGAAATTTAACACTGAGACGATAATATTACTTACTCTACTGCCCATATTCAAATTTCCCCCATTTGTCTTTCATTCCCCATAATGTCTTTCAGAACTGTTCTTTATTTTTTGTAGATCGGGTCTCTTTAGTTTCCTCTAATCTAGAAGTGTCACTGGTCCATTTTGTTTTTGGTGGGGGGATGGGAGAGCATCTTTTATGATCTTAACATTTTTTTAAATTATATTTTATTAATTATGCTATTACAGTTGTCCCAATTGTTCTCCCTTTCCCCACTCCATCCAGCAATTCCCCCAACTGCCTCAGGCAATCCCCACACCATTGTTCATGTCCATGGGTCATTTGTATATGTTCTCTGGCTCCTCTATTTCCTATACTGTACTTTACATCCCCATGACTATTCTGTAACTAACTATTTGTACTTCTTAATCCCTTCACCACTTCACCCATTCCTCCACACCCCCTTCCATCTGGCAACCATCAAAATGCTCTCTGTATCCATGATTCTATCCCTCCTCCCCTTGTTTGCTTAGTTTGTTTTCTAGATTCAATTGTTGATAGATATATATTTATTGCCATTTTACTGTTCATAGTTTTGATCTTCTTTTCCTTAAATAAGTCCCTATAACATTTTATATAACAATGGTTTGGTGTTGATGAACTCCTTTAGTTTTTTCTTGTCTGGGAAGCTCTTTATCTGCCCATCGATTCAAAATGATATCTTTGCTGGGTAGAGTAATCTTCGCTGTAGGTCCCTGCTATTCATGACTATGAATATTTCTTTTTTTAAAATATATTTTATTCATTATGCTATTATAGTTGTCCCACTTTTTTCTCCCCTTTATTCCTCTCCATCCTGTACCCCACCTCAGCATTCCCTCCACAAGTTCATGTCCATGAGTCATACTTATAAGTTCTTTGGCTTCTACATTTCCTATACTATTCTTAATCTCCCCCTGTCTATTTTGTACCTACCCTTTACACTTCTTATTCCCTGTCCCTTTTCCCCCATTCTCCCCCTCCACCTCCCCACTGATAACCATCCATGGGATCTCCATTTCTGTGACTGTTTCTGTTTTAGTTGTTTGTTTTTGGGTTTTTTTAGGTTCTGTTGTTGATAGTTATCAGTTTATTGTCATTTTACTGTTCATAGTTTTTGATCATCTTTTTCTTAGAAAAGTCCCTTTAACATTTCATATAGTAAGGGCTTGGCGATGATGAACTCCTTTAACTTGACCTTATCTGGGAAGCACTTTATCTGCCCTTCCATTCTAAATGATAGCTTTGCTGGATACAGTAATCTTGGATGTAGGTCCTTGCCTTTCATGACTTCCAATACTTCTTTCCAGCCCCTTCTTGCCTGCAAGGTTTCTTTTGAGAAATCAGCTGACAGTCTAATGGAAACTCCTTTGTAAGTAACTGTCTCGTTTTCTCTTGCTGCTTTTAAGATTCTCTCCTTATCTTTAACCTTGGTATAATTATGATGTGCCTGGGTGTGTGCTTCCTTGATCCAACTCCTTTAGGGCTCTCTGAGCTTCCAGGACTTCCTAGAAGTCTATTTCCTTTGCCAGCTGGGGAAGTTCTCCGTTATTTTTTCAAATAAGTTTTCAATTTCTTGCTCTTCCTCTTCTCTTTCTGGCACACCTATGATTCAAATGTTGGAACGTTTAAAGTTGTCCCAGAGGTTCCTAAGCCTCTCCTCATTTGTTTTGAATTCTTGTTTCTTCGTTCTGACCTGGTCGAATGTTTATTTGTTCCTTTTGTTCCAAATCATTGATTTGAGTCCCAGTTTCCTTCCCTTCACTGTTGGTTCCCTGTATATTTTCCTTTATTTCACTTTGTATTGCCGTCACGTCTTCCTCTATTTTGTGACCATTCTCAACCACTTCTGTGAACATCCTGGTTACCAGTATTTTGGACTTTGCATCTGAAAGGTTGGCCATCTCTTCATCTCTTAGTTCTGTTTTTGGAGCTTTGATCTGTTGCTTCATTTGGGCCATTTTTGGGTTTTTTTTGTCTCAGCACACCTGTTACATTGTAAGGGGCAGAGCCTTAGGTATTCTCCAGGATGAGGCAACCCACTTTGCTGTGTTGTGGTGCTGTTATGTGGTCTGAAAGAGTACAATACCACTTGCTTGGCTCTCTGCTGGCTTTCAGTCACTTCCCCCACTACCCATAGGCAAATTGGGCCCTTCTGGTGCTGATTTCCAGGTGGGTGGGTTTGTGTACATTCTAGGACCCTGTGGATCTCTCCAGTGAACTCTCCTGTGAGTCTGGTAGTTTCTCCTGCCTTTGCAACCCCACAGGTTTTTTCAGTCACCGGTTTTGAGGCTTTATTTTCCCTGTGCTGGAACCCTGGGTTGCGCAGTCTGTCTCGCTCCCAAGTTGTTCCTCCTGGTTTATCCACAAGCAAAAGTGGGACTGCTTGGTCTTCCAGCTGCCACCTTGTTCCCCTGGTCCTTGAGCATCCTCTCCACCCCAGCTGCCTGTCTCCGCCCCTCCTACCAGTCTGTATGAATGTTTCTTCTTTAACTCCTTGGTTGTTCGACTTCCATACAGCTCAATTTTATGGTAGTTCTAGTTATTTTTTGTTTTTAAATTTGTTGTTGTCCTTCTTTTGTTTGTGCAAGGAAACAAAGTGTATCTACCTACACCTCCATCTTGGCCAGAAGTCCCAATCTGAACATTCTTGAAGAGTCTTGCCTCGTTTATTATTTACTTCATGTTTTTCTTTAAATTAACATACTTCTTATACTGAAAAAACAATGAAGCCAAAGGAAAGCAACAGCTTCTATTAAAATTATAGGTTTGATATACTAGTTTTTTAGGTTTTTTTCCTAACATACATGAAAATAAGTGTGTAACTTTATGACTAAAAGTGTGTTTGATGGTACTCCTTCTAAATTATCCTGCATGCCATGTATGAGATACCACTTCAGTCTAACCTGGTACCTAACAAGCCTCAGCCTAACTCCTCCACTGGCTAAGCCTAATCTCTCCACCTCATGGGCTCTAGGCACTGCATGAGGCAGCTCGGCCACAACTCCAGAGCTCTTCCTTCCTCAGGAGGAGTCAAGACCTTCTGCCTGTGACTTCTACCAAGTCCTCAGTGGCACTGGGCCATATATCTACTCTGAAGCAAGCACCATGCTCCCCATGTACAGATGAGAAAACAGACTCACAGAGATTACGATGTTTGCCCAAAATCAGCTAGACTACAAAAGCACTTTCCACTATACCACCTACCTGCTCGGATATGACAAGTACTTTCCTCTCCCCCTGACTGAAGATCTCCAGACCCTTCATCACAGGTATCACCAAGAATCAGGAGGATGATTCTTATGGCCCAGACCACACAACCTGGTCTCTGATTACAGCATCCTTAGTCTCCCAGTAACCCTGCCTAGCCAAGGCCTTCCCTCAGGGTCTTCTACGGGATAGTACCGAAGTGTGGTATGTGGCCAAAGCCGTTCTAGGGGTCAATTACAGTTTGTCAGAGTTCCTCTCCAAACATGAGCTTCATGTTTGGAAGAATGGAAGCCAGTGCTCCAGATATGTGCTGGCTGCACATCGCTTCTCAAGCTATGGATCCTATGATCATGGGAAAGCAGCCTGGAGGGAGCTGGCTGACATGGCAGAGCCAGCCCATTAGTGCTCAAGGGAAGCTGGTAGCCAGCTAGAATTCCCAACACCCCTTCCACTCAATCCTGTTTCATTCATCATGTTGGCTTTGGTTCTGTGTCCAATCTCACAGAAATCATCTGAATCTTGATTCTGCTATCTCCAACAGAGTTGAAACTCTATCCCCAAGTTGTTGTTGTTTTTTTTAACAAGACTCTCTAAGAACACTCCACAGCAGAAAGTCAAAGCCTGTCTTTAAACCAGATCTTCCCAAGTTGACACAAAGCTTTTAACCATTGCTCTTAGGATGTGATTCTCCACCAGCTTCATATGCTTCTCTTGGGTGGCACTCACTTCATTACTTTTTGCACTACATATCTGTGAGTAAAGCTTTGAGTGCAATAAGAGCTTGACAGGATTCTTCCTGTAAGGCAGAGAGCCAGAAGGCTCACAAGGTTCACAGCAAGCATGGGAGCCATTCTCTGACCAGCCCATGGATAAGGAGGAGGAGCTACACCAAAAGATAAATAACTTCAGCATTGAAGGACAGTGGAGGAACACCTGTGATGAAGTATGGGTCAGCCCCTATTCAGACATAAGCTGGGACAGCTCCTGACATCCAGCCCTTCCACTGCTTCAAAAGAAAATCAGAGGTGTCATCCACAGTCCCATTCCACGCCAATATTCTCAGAGTGGGAAGAAGTGTACATATCTCTCTTCTTGGTCAATCTAGATCTTCATATGTATTATCAAGTAACAGAGGGTTATCTCTGGGCGAAGGCTTTCATATTAATAACTGCATCCCACATGCCCTACAGAGGTGACTGGGAGTTTCACAGATGACAACTAAGAACAACAACATGGTATTTAAAGTATACGCCACACATCTAAAAGAGCTAAAATGGTTCTCTAGGTATACCATCTCTAATCCTCCCAACTACTCTGCAAAGTGGGTATTATTAATCCTGTTTTGCAAATGAAAACAGAGACTTAAGGCAATGCCCTTGCCCAGGCTCACAACAGAGTTGAAACTCTACCCCCAAGTTGAAACTCTACCATAAAGTCAATAAGGGAAGGCTGTCTAACTGCAAAGCTCCAGCCTCCCCATTATTTCTTTATAAGCCACTGGGCAGTAGGCAAAGCCAGTCAAGCAGATGGACAGAGTTTACTCTAATATAAAAAGCAGACAGAAATTGACAAGGAAGAATTCAAGGATGCTCAGCTGGCTTGAGCTTCTGAACCCTGGCATCAGCAACAAACTTCTCCCCAGGAAATGAAGGTCAGTGATGTGCTCTTTCTACATCAAAAACCCACAAATACACGAATGTCCAGTGTCATCACACACATGAAATGAAGGCTTCTTTCATTCCAAGGGAAACATGCAGCAATCTGTTGATTTCAAAGTTACATTTCTCCAAAATATGAGAGGTACAGCTATGAAGGTAGAAGAAAGACCTTAAGTAATCATTACTGATTCGTGAGCATCTGCTCTGTGCCACATACTAACCCAGCACACCAACAACCCTCCCAGTAAAACTTAAGGTTGGTGTTTGCGATTTCACAGTCAAAAGAGAAAACCAAGGTCCCAAGAAATAAGAAGTGAAGCCAGGAGTCAAACTCAGATTTATCTAACTCTAAAATATATCCTTCTTTCTACCACCAGAGATCTCAAGTTGTACCTACAAGTAAATATACATGTTATTTCAGTTGACTTCTCCATGAAGACTTCCTGAAGAAGTCTCAAAGTCAACATGCCTCCTTGATCCCCAAACGTGCCTCTCCATTCACTCATCAGTCACAGTTGGGGCCACTATGGTTGACTCAGGAGACCCCCTTTCTTATCGTTTGCCCCTAAGGCCTGTCTATTCTCTCTGCTAAATCATACAACAGTCCCTCCTCCCCTACAGTAGCCATAGTCCCAAAGACCAGACCCCTGCATTACTCTCCTGGGCTTCTTTTTCTCCTTAAACTATTGCCTTCCTGCCTCCAGTGCTGCCCATTCCAATCATCACCCACAGAATTGAACAAACTAGCTTTCTAAAGCAAGAACAGATACCATTTACCAACCATTAGTGGTTCCCCTCTACCCAGAGCAATGTTTCTCAAAATGGGAAATATTTTGGGTGACATAATGATTTGGAATTATAGTGTAAGAAAATTATTTGGGTTTTTTTGTTTTTTTAAATTTTTGTACTCTTTTTTTGAAGATTTTATTTATTTATTTTCAGAGAGGGGAAGGGAGGAAGAAAGAGAGGGAGAGAAACATCCATGTGTGGTTGCCTCTTCCGTACTCCCTACTGAGGACCTGGCCCACAACCCAGGCCCTTCAACATAGCCCTAGACTGAGAATCAAACTGGCAATCCTTTGGTTCATAGGCTGGCACTCAATACACTGAACCACATCAGCCAGGGCAAATTATTAATTTTTTAGTTCTCATTTGATCTCCCTAATTGAACAATAAGCCAATCCTATTAAGGGCATAATCTACTTAACACCTCTCTAAAATGCCCTAATCCCCCTTTTTAACAAAATCAAATCATGGCTCAAGCTTATGGTCTGTAGCAGACTAGAATCTGACAACTGTCTAATATTCAATGTGTGTGTGTACATGCACACATGTATATTTATTCTATTTATGGAAAGGGATACTGGCTTCCACTTGCTTTAGGGATACAAATTTTCCATGTGATTATTTAAAATTTTAAAATTGAATTGATTCAAAGAAAAACATTAAATCATAACATATGTGGCATTGAGCCCAAGACAAAGATTGCAAAGATGGTTCTAAAATGACTGTAGTTTGAGAAAGATTGGCCTCCTACCCTGACCCAGTACCCAAAGCAGTTCTCCAGAAGCTAGCCCTTTCTCTCCAAGTCCCCAAATCTCTTCACTGTCTTTCCCTTTCATACTTTGTCTACTCCGACACACAAACCCACAATGTTCTGGATTAGTCATGGTCTTTCAAACCTACATGTCTCTGCATGTGCTTTATACCCTGCCTAAACCAGTCTCCAAGATGAGTTTAAGAAACACCAAATATTATAGCCTTCCCTTTTAAAAGGAGAGTTGTCTCAATTCTCATAGGCCTCCTAGGTTAGCTGTGATTCTAATGTTTAAAAGATATTTTTCATACAACACAACTCCTAAACATCAGCTAACTACTTTATCTGTGCTCAACAGAGCGATCTGTTCATGCCAGAGGACAAACTGGCCCCACATTGAACTGAGAAAAAAAGACACTCACCTTCAACAAAGCCCCCTCTCAAGTCATTTTCAAGAGTAATTCAGACAACACACTGCCTTGGTCACAATATGAGACTTGATACACCTCAGGTTAAAGGTGTGACTCCCCACAGGACTCAGTAGACAGCTTGTTTCACTACAAATCTCTCTTCCTCTAGACTGTGAGCCCCCTTGAAAGCAGGAATGACATCTTATTCATCTCTTCTGCTCCTGATTTACAGGGGCATTCAATAACCTAAGAAGATAGACAAAAGGTAAGAGGGGAAGGGGAGACAGGGAAAAGTGAGGTTGGGAAAAGTGAAGTAACTTTGGTTTCTATTAGACTGAAATCTATAAGGACAGACTCTGAGGGTGCTTAAGAAAGCTGCATGTTCACCCATCTTCCCAATGGTTGCACCTCCCAAAGTGGAGCTCAGTCTTTGTTGGGACACTTCAGTGACAGCGAAATAATGAGGCAGTCCCAGGCTGTCCTGGAGGCCTTGTTTGAAATGACTTCCTCATAGTGAGCCCAAATCCAATTGTCTGGAGTTTCCCCAATGGTGCCAATTCAGACTCCTGGGACAGAACATCTCCTAACATTAGGGACAAAAAATCTGTCATTTATCAAAAGAGAGAATGAGATGAACAGGCAGGCAAATTTTCCAGGTGATCTGATGTTACCACCAGCCTAGTATCTTTATTAGAACTAAAGTCTGAGGATTCCAGAGATGATAAGCCCTGAAGTCAGACAGACCATAAGTTCATTCCGCAGTCACATGAACATCAAAACTCTCTTTAGCACCCTTCAGAAATACTGGGGGGTGGAGGGGTGTTAATGATTATTAATAGGAATGTCTCATCTGGAATTTTACTAAGCTGTCCATATGCTATCAGTTATAATTGAGTAAATGCCAAATGTAATTTCTTAACAACAAATAAAAAAAAGCTTTTTGAGCTACCACCCTGCATTCTAACTTCAAATGGCAATGTGGCACTCAATGTGGCCACACGACACATTGAGTCAAAGGCCTAATTAACTTTATCCTTATTTGGCTTAAACCTGGGTGTGTGTGTACGCCCACACAAGGGATGCGTTTGTAGGAGAGGAGGTTTAGGAAAGGATGCCATGAGATTTTGATTCAATATTTCAGATCCCAAAGTCTTGGACTCCTCTAGCAACCTTGAGTCCCAGCCTTCCTGGAAATTTGTGTTCATTTGATGTTAAAATCAAACAAGGGTTAAAATAAACCTCTCTGAGGGTAACAAGACAAAGTCAACATACTCCAGGGACTTGCTTCTAAAGAAACTTCCTGAAGCCCCCACCCATTTTCAAGGGAAACTGAGATCAAAAGACAACTAATGTCTAAATTGAAAGAAAGGAGAAAGATGGAGAAAGAAATATAGAGGGGGAAAGAAGAGAGAAAGAGAGACAGAAAAAGAGAAGAAAGACCTGCCATTTTTAAATACTGTTTTATAAGGTTGTTACTCAAGTCAAACAAGTTTGGTGTTTTAAAATTAAGCTAATAAAATTTACTACCATAGATGAGTTATGGTAGTAAAGGTACTCTTTTCTTGTTCTGATGTTCAAAGATGCAATTTTCTTGAACTAGAGGTCTCGGTACCTTTCAGATGTGAGACAGTCTAAGTGTAGAGAGCTGTGCCTATGTTAGGTGCAAGGTCCTTGCTGCCCACCCACAATTCTAAGACCTCAGCTGCTTCCTCCTACAGGTGGGCTTCTGGGTAGGCAGAAAATGTCTCCTGACCAGCCAACAACAGTGCAGTGGAAAGTAATATGGTGTTCCAGTCCCAGTTCTGCACTTCTGTGCCTCTGTTTTCTCAACTATTACACAAGACAATACTGTAACAGTGAACTACATACCCTCTGATTCCATCTTGTTCAACCTGTTTTATTACCATGGCTTTCAGGTTAATAAATTCTTGCATATAGACATGTTAATCATTAGAGGAACTCTGCTTGCAGCTTGAATTTTATAAAAATAGCCCCTTACCAGAACTGCCTCTCCTGGGAGTTAAGGGAAATATGTACAGAAATGACTGTTTATCAAAAATTTGTAGGAGCCTCATGACTGGAATCATATCAACTAGAGTCAAGACTAAAAACAAAGAAGTTTCACAATCTTCGTTGGACCCCAACTGGTGCCCAGGTATCTGCGGTCATCCATCACCTCTTGTACCCCATTTTCCCTTCCCTTGACATAAAACAAGCCCGACTCTGTATTTTCTTTCTTAAAATAGATTTGAGTTACCACTAGGCATGTTCTTGATCAATAAACCTCTTTCCTTATTCTAAACTCTGACATTTTGAGTTCTGGCCTTTTGAAGTATTGGGCACATGAACTTTGGTAACAATACCACCTGCCTTACATGATGAGGATCAGAAACAACACATGCTGAAGAACCAATTTTATCTCTGTCCCTCCTCTCTCCTAAGAGAAACTCAAACAGTTATTCTATGTTACATAACTTTTTCTATGCCATACCCTTGTCACCTTTTTTTCATGTATATGCAAGCTTTCAAAACAGATGTGTTCTGTGCATATGTGGACAGAAGTGATTAGTGTTATCCAAGTCAAGTGGATTCCCACAGCACAGATGAAACATTTCCCATCACCCCTTCCTTTAAAGCAGCATTCAAACCATGCCTCATATAGACAAAGATATTTTTTAAGGTTAATGATAGGTCAAATGCCTCTACGCAAACCAACCACAATGAGGGAACTTCTGCCTCCTCCAGAGTTTACAATATTACCAGAAGGCCAAACGCCGCCCCCCCCCCCAAAAAAAAACCCCACGATGCTGCCTAGAGTCAATTAACCTAAGCTTTCCAGCAGTCCTGTCCCAGGAAAGTGTTCCAGAATGCCTCACACAATCCAGCTCCATCATTCACAGTTTCATATTCCTTAGAACACAAGACACAAAACTAAATACCAGAGAGATATATGATGTGCATTTATCCCTAAATTGTTAAAATAGGTTCTGAAAATCAGTATTATATTACATTGTAAAATACTCAGAGTTATTATGTTAATTTGGAAAAAGAGCAGAAAGACATGACCCAAATAGGTTGGTACACTTGAGGCACCCCACATCCAAAACGTTGCACTGTCAGTAATATTTTACAAGAATAGTGATTAAAAGGCGTATAACTGTAATGAACCACCAAATTCCTCAGCAGGCAGCGCCTCCTGAACTTATCTAACCCATCTCCCAACTCCAGGAAAACCCTCCCTTGCAAGACAGTTACCCCAGTCATGTAAATTAAGCCAGATCTAAAGGATTAGGATTCAGAATCAATTAGGTCAAAAAATAAGCCTCTGGAAAAGCAAGAGTTTCCTAAAAATGGAAGTGTATGCTTAGCCTCCTTCAGCATTAGTAAATGTGGAAGAGGCTAAAGGTAACTTAATGGTCTAATAAAATGTTTACAAGGCAAAGGATCCTTACAGACAAATGAGATCAGGAGACCATCTGCTGGGGTCTGCGGATACTTTTTTAGGCAGATTTGACCTTGATGGCATTAACTGTGCTGCTGGATGGCACCCTTACCTCCTCACCACAATCAGCAAGAGTCAGGCCTCTGCTTGTCCCCTCTGTCCCCTCAGTGGGCTCAGCATTATCTCTCCTCCTGCATTGACAGGCTAGTAAGCAGCACTGCAGCAGGTGCTTCTGTAGCTGTCTCCCCACAGGGAAGCAGGCTGGCCAGATTCATCTGAGCCCCTGAACTCTGGCCCGGAGGAGGCAGTGACCCAATAAATTCTGGGTAAACAGATGACTGCACAAACCAATGAACGATTCAATAAATGACTAAAGGGACGAATAAATGAAGGGAGGAAGGGTTGCTATCCCTCACTTTATTTTTAATTCATTCCTTCAACTAACACTTTTTGAGCACCTACTTTATATTAAATTATACAGAATTAGGAAACAATGAACCCATCTGCCTAACAGCCTACAACTTCAAATTGAAAAAATCTTCCAGGGGAAGCCTACAATGAAGCAGATAGAGGTTACCTAATGACAACAGAAATGCAACAACCATGGTTCCTTTCTTTTCACCATTGTCCAAATACACCTTGCACAATTCAGTTTTCCTCTGTTACCTGGTCAGGCAAAATCCACTGGATGGACTTCTCACTGAGCTCAGGAGTGTCTTCATGCACAGAATGCTTGGCATACTTAAAATGCACCTGGAGGGCAGGGACACCTTAGGGTAGGGTCAGCTACACACATCTTCCTTGTGCAAGGCTACTTCCAACATGTACATGGCAGTGGAGACACTCCCAGGGAGGGGTGGTAGAGAGTAATTTACAAGGTCCGTCCAGAAAGTATCCAGCCACGCAATATGAAAAACAGAGACTTTTACTGAAGAAGATACAAGATACAAGAAACATTGTACATAGGACAATGATGCCTATCTTGGGATCTCACAGTTCTTCCAATCATCATCAGCTGCCCTGTAGTATTTCCTGAATCTCATCAATAGTCTGAAATCTCTTCCCTTTCAGAGGTGATTTTAATTTTGGGAAAAACCAGAAGTCACAGGGCACCAAATCTGGGGTGGAGGGAGCTAAATTACCTGGATGATTTGATGTTTCACCAAAACACTCTGCACAAGACATGATGCATGAGCAGGTGCATTGTCGTGATGAAGCTGCCAATTACCAGTTGCCCATAGCTGTGGCCTTCCGAATCATTCAAATAGTTTTCCGAGGCAATGTTCAAGCTTAACATAAAATTTGAGGCATATTCATTGTTCTACTTGCTCAGTCATTTTGAATGTGACGGGTACACATGCTCACTCACACCCAAAGGTGTCTACTGCCCCCACTGACTAGTACAGTGAAGTCTTCATTGTTCACGCATGCGCATTCCAGTCCATTCTCTTTTGCTGCCAGGTTACATCAATGCCATGTAAAACCATTCTTGTTACATTAACAATGGCTGGACTTTTCCAAGATAGACCAAGTATTCTTTAACAACAGATACTGATACTTCAGAGCAACTTCACAAGACCACCTGAGCATAGCCCTGTTAGGCACTGCCACAAATAGAAAAAAACCTGAGAGTGTCCTGCCCTGCCTCACACAAGAAGAAGTAAGGGAATACACAAGATTATGGCAACCCTTGATTAGACTTAACAAGCTAAAACAGGCAAAGAAGTCCTGCCAAAGATTAAGAAATGTATCACAATTATACTACTACAAATAGTAGTAAGCAAAACAGTAATAATAGTGAATATACACTGAGAGTTGGTTACACACCAGGCTTTGTTTTAAGCACTTCACATATTATTAATCCAAAATATGAGTGCTGTAAGTAGGTATGCTATTATTATCCCTAATTATAGATGAGAAAACTAAGGTACAAAGTGGTTAAGTCACCAGCCCAAGACCACAGAGTAAAGCAGTGATGATGCAGACCCAGGGAGGATGGTATTGTATGGAGTCTGTCCTCTTAACACTCCTATTCAACTACATAGCCCAGAATTTTTTCCCACATTCTTTCCTTATCAAAGTTTTTCAGTCTACACAGAATTTGTTCCTTGGGAATACATCATCTGATTTTACAATATGGAAGTCACTGAGAAAACAGGACACACCTTATAGATCTGCTCTGCAGCCTGCTTATAGAACCAAATCTCTAATGCAATAATTTATTCCCACAAATTAATAACTCTAGGGTTTCATTTACATTTTTCAACCATGTTTCATGCCACAGATTCCTGGGATTACTGACACATTCTAAAAACTAGGTTTTCCTATCTTATGGAACACCAAGCTTGGCATGCAACAGGCTGAGTATAACCGTGGCTCAATTATTAATCAACAAAGTAAGTGGTATCAACTAATAATTTATCCTGAGAACTCTGTTACTTTATACTTAAAGCTTAAAGAGTCACTCCAAAATTCAGATAATCTTATATTTCACAATATAAAAACGTAGATGTTACCTGAGAAAAGTCCAACTGCATTGAAGTCTAGCAGATCTGGGCTCCAGACCCTTTTGTGTATGTCACCTCTAACCAATAATCTAATTCCTACAGGCCTGCCATAGCTATAATTGACTCATGTGCCTCCAAGAAGATTGAGTGAGTTAACATGTGCAAGGCGTCTAGTCAGTTCCTGGCACACAAGAAGTGGTAGTGATGAGAGAACCAAGATGGCGGCGTAGGAAGACACACTGCGCCTCCTCCCACAACCAGAACTGACAGAAAATTGAACGGCAAGGAAGTCAGACACCAAGTAGATAAAAAATAAACATTCATCCACACCGGTAGAGGGGCAGAGATGGGCGGGAGGGGCAGAGAGGACTCGCGTGGCCGTGGCGGGACCGAGACTGGCGGAGTGTGGGACGAACAAGGCAGGCAGTCTGACCACTAGCAGACCCTGCAGCCCTACATTAGCACACAGATAAACCGAGAGGGCCGGACTCAAGAGTGGCGGACAACGGGGCAGGCAGAGCATTGGGTAGCACCCTGCGGCCCCATACTCTCATAACCCAGGGCTCCAGCACGGGGAAATAAAGCCTCAAACCTCTGATTGAAAACGCCCGTGGGGGTTGGGGCGGCAGCAGGAGAGACTCCCAGCCTCACAGGAGAGGTCGTTGGAGAGACCCACGGGGGCCTAGGGTGTGCGCAAGCCCACTCACTCGGGAGCCAGCACCAGAGGGGCCCAGTTTGATTGTGGGTAGCGGAGGGAGTGATGAAGTCCGGTGGAGAGTGGAGGGGGCGCCATTGCTCCCTCTCGGCCCCTCCCCCACATACAGCGTCACAGCGCAGAGACCAGCATTACCCCGCCCAGGTGAACATCTAAGGCTCCGCCCCTTTAAGTAACAGACACGCCAAGACAAGAAAAAAAAGTGGCCCAAATGACAGAACACTTCAAAGCTCCCGAAAAAATACAACTAAGCGATGAAGAGATAGCCAACCTATCGGATGCACAGTTCAAAGCACTGGTTATCAATATGCTCACAGAATTGGCTGAATTTGTTCTAAAACTAGATGAAAAAATGAAGCCTATGCTAAGAGAAACAAAGGAAAATGTACAGGGAACCAATAGTGATGCGAAGGAAACTGGGACTCAAATCAATGGTGTGGACCAGAAGGAAGAAAGAAACATCCAACCAGAAAAGAATGAAGAAACAAGAATTCGGAAAAATGAGGAGAGGCTTAGGAACCTCCAGGACATCTTGAAACATTCCAACATCCAAATTACACGGGTGCCAGAAGGAGAAGAGGAAGAACAAAAAATTGAAAACTTATTTGAACAAATAATGAAGGAGAACTTCCCTCATCTGGCAAAGGAAATAGACTTCCAGGAAGCTCAGAGAGTCCCAAAGAAGCTGGACCCAAGGAGGAACACACCAAGGCACATCATAATTACATTACCTAAGATTAAACAGAAGGAGACAATCTTAGAAGCAGCAAGAGAAAAGGACACAGTTACCTACAAAGGACTTCCCATAAGGCTGTCCAGTGATTTCTCAAAAGAGATCTTACAGGCAAGAAGGGACTGGCAAGAAGTATTCCAAGTCATGAAAGGCAAGGACCTACATCCAAGATTGCTCTATCCAGCAAAGCTATCATTTAGAATGAAAGGGAAGATAAAGTGCTTCTCAGATAAGGTCAAGTTAAAGGAGTTCATCATCATCAAGCCCTTATTATATGAAATGTTAAAGGGAGTTACCTAAGAAAAAGAAGATAAAAAATATGAACAGTAAAAATGACAGCAAACTCATAGTTATTAACAACCACACCTAAAAGAAAAACAAGAGCAAACTAAGCCAACAACTAGAACAGGAACAGAACCACAGAAATGGAGCTCACATGGAGGGTTATCAATAGGGGCTTGGGAGGGGAAGAGAGGGGGGAAAGGTACAGAGAATAAATAGCATAAATGATAGGTGGAAAATAGACAAGGGGAGGGTAAGAATAGTGTAGGAAATATAGAAGCCAAAGAACTTCTAAGTATGACCCATGGACATGAACTATAGGGGGGGAATGTGGGAGGGCGCGGGTGGGCAGGATGGAGTGGAGTAAGGGGGGGAAATGGGACAACTGTCATAGCATAATCAATAAATCTATTTAAAAAATAAAAAAAATTTAACAGTACTCATGATAAAGATGCTCTCAGCACACTTAAAATGGAAAGAAACTTCTTCAACACAATAGAGGACATCTATGAAAATCCATAGCTAACACCATATTTAATGGAGAAATACTGAATATTTTCCTCTCCATGATCAAAACAAAACCAAGAAGTCCACTCTCATTGTTGCCCCCATAATTTGTTCGTCTTTGAATGCAACCACTTTATCTGCTGACTTGAACACAGCTGTGGTTCTTCCCTGAAGTGATAGATTGAGTTCATTGAGCAGGATGAATATGTCACAAAAGTAATCAGGTTTTTTCTACAAGAAATCTGTGGAGCAGGTCTTGTAACTCAAAAACTCTGGTCAGTGATCTTCCTTTAGAAAGCCATCTCACTTCTGTGTACACGAGAAGACATGTGTGCCCTGTGTCCATCTCCTCACAGAGCTATGCAAACATATGGGAGTTAAGGGCATGTACTTTAATATGGTTGATAATTTTAATTGCATCCAGCAAAAGACTGTTAAGCTCAGGTGACATATTTCAGCTAGCCAGTATTTCTCTACGGATGACACAGTCCATACGGATGATACATCGTCTCACATTCAGAAGCAACCTCTTTGACCTGAGTAGTGCAATCAGAAAGCCATTCAGTCATGGCAGCCTCTCCATCCGTGCATATACCAACACAAAATGATCAATTCAGTTTTCCTGATATGTAATCATTCAAAGACTTGAATAGTTCTGCAGCTGTAGTGTTGGTTGGCAACAAAAGTGCACATAACATATCCTCATGCACATCCTCCTGAAAAATATATCACACAGAAACAAATATTTTTGCCTTCTTGTCAACATTGGTAGACTCATCAATCTGGACTGCATACCATGGTGACTCATTAACCCTCTCTAACAATTGAGCCTCAATATTCTCTGCTATTTCATCAGTTCATCTAGTTATGGTGCTAGCCAAAAGAGAATCACATGCCACGTTTTCACTGCAGCTTCTCCTAAGAGTTCATGACAAATGTCCTTAGCAGCAGGAAGGATCAACTCTTCACCAATGGTAAAGGGCTTCTTAGCTTTAGCAGTGTGGTTAGCCACTAAGAATGATGCTCTCAGTGCAGACACATTTGATGACATGGGGGCCTTCAAAAACTGCTTCTGTTCTTTAGGCTCACCTTTTCTTCTGTTAAAAAACTCCAAAGGCTTTTCTTTTAATGCGGGGTGCTTGGTCTCCATGTGGTGAAGCAGTTTTAAAGGTTTCATTGGTTCATTGGATAGCCGGTCACCACACATTATACAAAGCAGGCTTGGAGAATGTGAATCACCTGGTGCAATGAGCCTGTAATTTAAGTAGCACTCTTGGTATTTTCTCTTGAATGCAGCTTTCTTTTTGTTGGCAGACTTAGAGTCTCCTGCTGTCTCATCATTGCGTCTTTCCCGCTTTTCAAAGAAGCTCTCCAGCAAGGTTTATTTTTTACTCATTTTGGCTAGGGTTAGCATGTGGGCTTAACCAAACTGACTGAGACACGTGTGTAATGGGGGAAAGAGGCTCAGACGGAAGCGGTAAATAAAATAATGGGTGGGCCACACATGGACTAAAATAAGTGTCAGATTCTGACTTAAATCCTCCCACCATTCTAATGGGGTATACAGAACCCTGACCACATAAAACAAAAGTTATTCCTCAATAGCTTCATGGATGGTGGGGGTTTTTTTTGGGGGGGGGGGCAGGGGAGTGGGGCAGGAAACCTGTATCCTATTCATTTTGCACAAATGTATGCCTGCACACTTAATTCTTCCATGTTCTATCCAAGGCACAGCTATAAAAACATGGCCACAAAGAGAGATTCATGGTAGCACTCAGAGAGAGAATCTATTTTTTGCATTTATCATCACAGAATTGGAGGTCTGGCACACAGCAGGCACATAATAAGTAGATGATGAATAAATGAAAAGTGACTAATCTTGGAGACTGAGCTTTTCAAACTCAAGTTTGCAAACCCAGGTGTGTATGATGGTGTATCAGGGCACACAGGAATAAATGTCATCTAAAGACAAAGATTTTACAGAAAAAAAAAACTTTGCAGGAAAAAAAGTCATCTTGACATTTTTAGACAAAGCCTTCATTTTCCCTGATGGTAACACACTTAACATATTATTTTTAGAAAACAAAAATAATGAGTATAATTTGGAAGGTGGTTGGGACAGACCTGGCAATATCTACTAAAATTTTAATAGAATAACCTTTGTTTTGTGTGGTCAGCGTTCTGTGTGCCCCAGCAATTTCCACTTCTAAGACAGAAACCCACAGAAAAACTTCCACAAGGGTGCAAAAAAGTATGTTCACCTACAAAAGACAGACACCCTTAATAGCCACTATTAAAAGACTGGCTAAATGCACACAAGGGAGCATCCCATATGCTTTCTGTGCCTAGTGCAGCCATGGCTCAGGTTACCAAGAAGCATCTGAAGTGTGCAGCAGCTCCTAAGCATTGCATGCTGTACACACTGACCAATGTGTTTGTTCCTTGGCCACTTAGTCCCCAAAAGCTGAGAGAATGTCTCCCTCTCATCAGTTTAAGGAACAGACTTAAGTATGCCCTAACAGAAGATGAAGTAAAGATGATCTGCATGCAGAGGTTTATTAAGATTAATGGCAAGGTCCAAACCGATATAACATACCCTGCTGGTTTTATGGATGTGATCAGCATTGACAAGACCGGTGAGAATTTTCATCTGATCTATAACACCAAGGGTTACTTTGCTGTTCATAGTATTATACCTGAGGAGGCCAAGTGCAAGTTGTACAAAGTGAGGAAGATCATTGTGGGCACAAAAAAAGGAATCCCTCATCTGGAAACCCATGATGCTTGCACCATCCACTACCCTGATCCCTTCATCAAGGTGAATGACACCATTCAGATTGATTTGGAGACTGGCAAAGTTACTGGTTTCATCAAGTTTGACACCGGTAACCTGTGTATGAGAAGAATTGGCATCATAATAAGCGGAGAGAGACACTCTGGTTCTTTTGACATAGCTCATGTGAAAGATGCCAATAGCAACAGCTTTGCCACCCAGCTCTCCAACATTTTTTGTTCTTGGCAAAGGAAACAAACCAAGGATTTCCATCCCCTGTGGAAAGGGTGTCTGCCTCACCATTGCTGAAGAGAGAGTGGGGGCCAAACAGAACAGTGGGTAAAATGAGCTCTAGATGACATGACTAGAAAAGTCTTCGTACTTAATTAAAGAAAATACAGCATGAAATAAAGGGGTGGTGGAATATCCTACAGCCACTAAAATAGAGTGTACCTGAGCTATCTGAATGCATATGGAAAATCTCCAAGACAAGTAGGGGAAAGCGAAGTGCAAAAGAGCAGGTGTACTGTAGCCCCAGTGTGAAATTTAAAAATAAATTTTAAAATGATACTAATACATTCATATAAGTATAAATATAAATCTGTATGAGAATACCCAGATTCATTAACATCTGAAAGGGGTGGGAGGTTCGCATTTTCTCTGAAAGCATTTATGAAGTGCTGGAATGTTATGGAAACTTTGTACTCAGAATAGAGTTTGAAAACAAACAGGGAGTGTTCCCATGTAAAAATGCACACACACACAAAAAAAAAACTTCAAAAAAATGTCTCCTTCCTCTGGGCCTCACCTTCAGACCTCTACCTCCAGGCCCAGGTTCTAAATTAGCTCACCCCCACCTTGGGCGGGGCTCATCAGAAGAAGGTACAAGCAGCTGGCAGAGAAAGAAAAGTGCCACATTTGTAGGGAAGAACATTCCTTATGCAAGAGTGCCCACAGCCCAGCCTCCCCCATATTGTCTTAGGCTCCAGTGTTCCCTTAAGGGAGACAACATCCAAAGCTCTCCACAGGTCAGCTCATGGCCCTGTGTCGGATTTTGACATCCAACTTTCTGGCCCACCCTGAGCAAGAAGACACTACAGCTGTTGCCGGAAGAGTTCCCTTTCTGAAATTGAAGATATTTTTATGTTCTATACTTTCTGGTTACATTTTAGATGATTTGGGGTTGTTGCTAAAGATCCTTTCTTGGGATTTTTACTTTTATTTAAATATGCATGTACAGAATTCAACTACAAGAACTATTGCTTAGAAGAAAATGCTAAGAGACCAAGCAACTCCTAGATAGAACTGGTCTCTACCAAATTTGAAAATGGGGAGAGAATGGAATTGTAACACTCACTCCAGAGCTATATACAAATACTTTCTGCAAGTCCAAATGACTGCTGGAGGCAAAGAGAACTGGTCTCTCTCTTGTTTTCTCCTTTCCTCTCATCTGTAGTCCTCCCTCCTCCTGCCTACCCTGAAATAACATTGCTTGGGGCTACGACCATCTGTAGCTGCCAGGGGAAAGCACAATACATTCAGAAACTCTTGGACCCACATATCCTGGAGATTGGAACTGCATAAACAAAGGGTTAGAAGAAGGGGGAAGGGGTAGAAGGAATAAAGGCTTAAAGATTAAAGTCACAGGGAGAGACAGACGGCTCCGTTTTTTAATAACTGAAAACACGAGTTGGGTCTGAATGTGCTCATTGTTTAGCAGAGGGGGCAGTCTACGTAGGCAGGACTGGCTGGCGACAGGACTGCCTTCCCATCAAAAATAAGATTTACCAAAAGGGCAGGGTGGGGAAGGGGGGGCTGGTAAGACTGAAGCAGACCTCAACCCAGAGCTCCATTTACTGCTGATGGCACAGAGCACAGCAGTCAGGTGAGCATTAGATCACTGCTACCCTGAACCATGGGAGAAGAAGAGGGGGTCTGGAAAAAAAAGATATCTGGCACACGGACTTTTCTCACATAGCTACTCTTGGGAATGTAGACTGGTACAACCTTCTAAGAAGAAACTTGGCATTTTGGATCAGAGGGGTAAAAGTGTGTATGCACTTTTGCCCTGTAATTCCATGAGGAGGATTCTAGCTCCAGGAAATAATCCAACCCAGGACAGACTTTTATGCACAAAGATATTCTGTGCAGCATTATTTATAATAACAAGAAATTGGAAACAACCTAAACACCCAATGCTATAGGGGAAGAGTTAAGTGTTTATCTATTTCCTTACTAAAAGGATGTAAGCAAGTTAAACAAATATACAGAACAAAGAGGGAAATGCAAGTGAACAAATCACAGCAACAGAACAAAGAATTTGTTTAAAAAATGAGGTCAGAACTGTGTTGCTGCTTCTTAATGCACACACTGAGAGAGCCCATAAGATAACACAGCCACTGCCACCACCAACAGTTACAGCAGCTATCACTGCTGAGTGCCCATTCTCACTGAGTCCTCTCAGCAACCCAACAAGGGACTTATTCTATCCCCATTTTATAGATAGGAAATCTAGGCTCCAGAGGTCACTCAGAGCCAGGAAATGACAGCACTGGTTTTGAACACAGGTTTTCTCTAAGTCAAAGCTTATATGTTTTCCACAACACACATGCTTAAGGGAGTTGTATATTCATACAACGGACTCCTGCAGGCATGAAAAACTAATGTTTGGAGAAAGTGATTAATGGTATGGGGAAAATGCTTACAAAATAATGTTAAATTTTAAAAAGCAGTGGAAAAAATTACATGAAATGTATAATTCCAATCATGTAAACCACATGATCATT
Source organism: Desmodus rotundus (assembly GCF_022682495.2). Classification (NCBI taxonomy): domain Eukaryota; kingdom Metazoa; phylum Chordata; class Mammalia; order Chiroptera; family Phyllostomidae; genus Desmodus; species Desmodus rotundus. The sequence goes on from NC_071396.1 coordinate 58,001,375, forward strand.
TTCTTCTTTAAGTTTTATCTATTATCCAAATTTTCCAAAATAGGTCTGTATTAGTTTTACAGTCAGACAAAAATATGACTTTATATATTTAAAAACTATATAAAGGGCCACTGTGTTTTTGTTTCATAGCACACATCCCATCAATATGCACAGTAACTCACTTTTGTTTTATATAAAAATTCTACATATGTAGTAGAATCAGAAAATATAAATGCTGAGACCTGAGCTGAGGAAAACCTTGTTTATGTCCATCATTCTGTGAATCATAAATGAATAATTTCATTCTGCTCAGAACCTTATCTTTATAAATCACTTGAGATTATACATGTCAGAAGACAATTATTATAAAAGAGTTTGGTATCCTTTTCATTTTTCTCTTTGGATATAGATTCTCATACAAATAAGCAGAGAGGCACAGACCAACTTTCTCAGGACTTCCTCCTGGCTAAAGAACAGATTCACCCTCGTGAATATGGAGCCCACATTCCAGGTCCTCCAGGAAGTCAACAAGGGCATCCCATCACCCAAGTCTAGCCAGGCAACAACTGCTTCTTAAAGGCTCAGCATCCAAATACCTCCTGAAATAGTTACGTACATATTGCTGGGGAGAAGGGCCAGAGCTCTCCCCTGTTTCTCAAAGGGCTCTCTAGCCACTAATCTATACATGACAGTCCCAAACCTCACAGCGAGAGTTCATGGCCATTCCCTTGGCTTTACCATCTAAACCCATGCCCAAACCCCAGACTACCATCTAGGGACACACAGACGGTTTAGCCAACTTTGAAAATGGACATGTAAAGGGGAGGCACTCTTATGCACATGAAGATAAGGAGACTGAGGCTCAGAAAAGGGTCACACAGCCAGGATACACCTGTGTCTGTTAGGCCCCACACACCTTACCAGATAAATCAGACCTTGTAGATGGCATGTTCTAAGTGTGACATTTTTCTGTTGTTTGCCAAATACTGTGCTCAGCAACAAGACACAGACTTGGTTTTCTATTATGAGACAAAAGAATAACAACTTCCCAAGAGCTATTTAATTATTTCTTTAAAATGTGCCTTCTGAATTACTGTGGAGTTAACAGCCCTCACTAGGAGCTGGCTTCCAGAACTGAACAGCAGTGGAGAGTCACCTGTGCTTTGATTATCTAAAAGAAGGGAAAAAATATTTTAAATGCTTTAACAGTTAAACAAATAGAAGGAAGGCAGATTTCTTTCATGTTTTCTCAACTCCAAAAGCCACAGAATAGCTTGACCCCTAAACTTTGAAATGAGTTTAAAGTATCTTAAACTACTAATAGACTTTCAACAAAGATTGTGTGAAATATTAATTATAAAGCTGGCTCCTGGGAACCAGCCCTCTGTTCTCAGAAAAGGAGTTGGGTGAACAAGCAGTATCAACTGACCATATCCTTTCACCTCAGCTATGCAGCTCTGAAAGAGGAAGGAGAACTTCCTAACCAGAGCTGTGTTTTGGTTTTTATGTAACTGGGGGAGGGAAGACTATTAAACTAATAATGTTCATTACAGAAACTTTGAAAAATAATATTACGAAAAAAAAACCTTAGGAAAAGTACCTTTTTTAAAAAAGGAAACTAAAAGTGACCTATATTCCCATCCCCTAAAGTTAGCCACTAATTAACATTTGATTTCTGTATTCTTGGTATCTTTCCTCCTTTTTCACTTATATTTAATGTGATTATGTTTTTAAATTTTCTTTATAAATATTTTATTGAAAGGGCAGCACAAATTACTTTAATTTGCTTCACTGGTGTGGTTTCCAATTTAGTGCTACTGTAACTAATGCTGTAAGGAACATTTTTGTACATAAAGCTGTGGCTCATTTCAGATTATTTCCTAGAAGTTAAATTAAGAAATCACAAAGTAGAATTTACTTAAGGCCTTAGACAGACTTTCCCCAATTAGTCCCCAGAAAGCCTGGGCCAAGTCAAAGCTTTCTATTAACCTGTTGTTAAAATATACATGGTATTCCCACCCAGCCTCTACTGTTCCCTGCTGCCCCAAAGGTATCTGAACTGTAGATGCCTCCTTGAGAGGCCTTCTCTGTTCTCCCTGGGGAGAGAACAGCCACAGCAAGGGCAAGTGCTGAACTAGGTAGGAGGAACTTCCCAGAGGCTCAAACAATCCCTGGCATTGCTGTTTCCATTAAACACACCATGCAAGTGCCCTGTGTGTTTTATGAACTGAAAAAATTTCATGTTCCAAAAAGGAAGAGAAGGGTATGTAAAACATGAGCTCCAACACCAGGAATACTAACTAGACAGTGCAGCCTGTGGTGGCCCGGTTTTATGTGTTGTTTTGGATTGGGTTTTTCTTTTTCACTCAAGCCCTGGAAGGCATTGAAGCCTCCCTCCAACCCCATCCCGAATGGAAACTACATCACTCGGTATTCATGGCCCAGGCTCACTTAGATAAATGCACTATTGCCCTTCCCCTCTACCCTCCCATTCCAGGGATAAACTCATCTGCTTACACCAGATCTCTTCTTCCTTTGGAGAAATGGCTTAGGAGTCAAACAACCTACGTTCAAATCCTGGGCTGTCAATTTATGAGGGTCTTTAGTTGCGAAAGTGACTTCTTCCCCTTGTTGTGACTCAGTAACAGGGAACGTTATGAGGATTGTATAAGGGGACATGTGTAAAACATAGGTATGGTGGCTGGGACAAAGCAAAAAAGTTCATTCATTTTTTTAAATAATATCTTTAAATCATTATTATCACCCAAATGACCAAGTGAATGATCATCCAAATGCAAAAAACTAAATAGCTGAATTAATGAAGAAATGGAGAACAATCACCCCTTGCCAACACCCAGGCTAGGGGGCAGAGAGAGCAGGCCCCTCCTGCAGTACCAGCAGATTAGCTCTGCCATAGCTCTGGGAACTCCCACCTAATCTGCTGGATGGGCCCTACTAACAAAGGTAACTGTACCATTGGCCTCTTCCTGTTTCACTTTTAGAGGCTGATGGGGAGAGTGACTACCTGACAATGTAATAGGACCTTGGGGGGGGGGGGGAACGCTAGTATTACAGAATCCATTAATCCCCCCATGATCTCACAGAACATCAATGACACAGAAAGACAATAGGGTGAGGTGTTGGGGAGGAAAGCACAGAAACTCACCATCAGCAAGGGCCTCCTGAGACTCCTGAGTGCAGCCACCCCACTGGGCACTTCATGTGCACCACACAGTGTAACCCTCACCACAGCCCTCAGAGGCAAGTGGCACCCTTGCCATGTAAGATCATGCAGCTGGTAAATGGTGGTACTGAAATCACGCTAAGACTCTGAGACCCATATTCTTTTTAAAAAAAAGATTTTATTTATTCATTTTTAGAGATAGGGAAAGGGAGGAAGAAAGAGAGGGAGAGAAACATTAATGTGTAGTTGCCTCTCACATGCCCCCTAATGGGGCCTAGCCCACAACCCAGGCATGTGCCCTAACTGGGAATCAAACCGGCAACCCTTTGGTTCCACTGAGATACACCAGCCAGAGTCCACAATCTTTTCTACAATTCCATGAAGTTCTTCATTAAAACAAGCAAGCAACCCCTACTCAAGAATTTGAAAATGTGAGAGACAAAGCCTCTAGAAGAAAGAAAATGTCTATTAGGGTTCATTAAACATTACTACCACCTGTTGACGATTTCAACAATTTATTTCTTTCCTATCCAAGTAGCCTAAGAGTACTGGGAGAGAGGAGAAGGATGGCTTCTACATTTTAGGTGACCCCACTTCCACCTCTGAACATTTCAAAGCCATTTCTCCAAAGGAAGAAGAGATGTGGTGTCAGCAGATAGGTTTAATCTCTCGAATGGGAGGGCAGAGGGGAAGGGAAATAGTACGTTTATCTAAGTGAGCCTGGGCAGTGAATACTGAGTAGTGTAGCTGCTCTTTGTGGGGAAGGGAGACTTTGATGCCTTCCAGGCTTGAGTGAAGAAGAAAAACTCAACCTAAAACAACACATGAAACCAGGCCACCACAGGCTATACTGTCTAGTACTCTTTGTGTTGAAACTCTTGTTTCACATTCTCCTTTTCCGATATCACAGATGCTCAGTAAATATTATGGAAAGTGTTAAGTAATTAAATGAAAGGAGTCAAAAGACAAGGAATTAAGAAGGTGGGACAAGAAAAAAAAAGCTACAAAATTGGCACAAGGGTGTAAGCACTATAAAAATACATTTGTAGGTATGAGGTGTTATCCCGTTGTGGTTTTAATTTGCATCTCTCTGATGATTAGTGACTTTGAACATTTTTTCATGTCTATTGGTCATCTGTGTGTTCTCTTTGGAGAAGTGTCCATTCAGGTCCTTTGCCCATTTTTTAATTGGGCTGCTAGTCTTCCTGGTTTTGAGTTGTTCTTTATATATTTTGGAAATTAAACCTCTATCAGATGTTTCATTGGCAAATATGTTCTGCCATACAGTGGGTTGGCTCCCTTTTCATTTTTTTGATGGTTTCTTTAGCTGTGCAGAAGGGGGAGTGTGAGAGGCAACTGCAAATTGATGTTTCTCTCCCTCTCTTTCTCCCTCCATTCCCCCCTCTCTAAAAATAAATAAATAAATAACATCTTTTTTAAAAAAGAAAATAGTGTGACAGCCGGTGAGAAGTGGAGGTGAGGGCATGGTGAAGGTGGGCAAAGAGGAAAAAATGGAGACAACTCTAACAGGGTAAACAATAAAAATAAAGTTAAAAAACACATTTGTAAAGTTCAGGGAAATCCCTGCCTATTTGGGCTCTGTTCTAGGGGTCAGAGCAGTAGGCAGCAATGGGAAGTACGTATTTAGGGAAACAAGACTCCAGGTCAGAATAGAAGGAGCTTGCAGAGGAAGAGCACGTCCAGTTCTTGCAGCAGCATCGTGGTGTCTGAGTATGTGGAGAAGAATGCAGTAAGAGGCACCAGCAGTGAGAACCTTCAGGTTTCTCACACATGACCACATCAGACCACACAGCAACATGAGGGAAAATGAAGTATCACCCCCATTTTACAGATGAACAAGCTGAGGCTTAGAGGTAAAGTAATGGCCCAAAGCTACAGAGATGATAGCTGGAGCAGACTGAACTCCATCCAGGCTGGTTAGACATTGCACTACTACATAAGCTGTCACTGCCAGCCAACTCCAACTTTTCCACTATATCACAATGACACCCACACTGTTACTCAATATTTTTCTCTAAATAATTAATTTTGCCTTTTTTTTAAAACCCACATTTTCTCTTAAAGATAAGTTTATCACTTTATCCAACAATGTATTAGGTACATCCCCAAATGAATTGAACAGGTACCTGTATGCCAACATTCACAGCAGCATTGTTCACAATAGACAAAAGGCAGAAACAACACATGTCCATCGGCTGATGAAGGAAAAACAGAATGTGGTGTATCCATACAGTAGAATATTATTCAGCCTTAAAAAGAAGGAAATTCTACATGCTACATGCTATAACATACATAAACCTTGAAAACTTAATGCTTAGTGAAATAAGTCAGACACAAAAGAACTATGATTCTACTTATTCGAAGACCCTAAAAGAGACAAATTCATAGAGACAGAGGGTAGAATGGTGGTTGCCAGGGGCTGAAGGAGAAAAAAATAGGAAGTTATTGTTTAATGGGTATGGATTTTTAGTTTGAGGTAATGAAAAATTTTGGAAATAGATAATGGTATGATTCTACTACATTGTGGATATACTTAATGTAATGAATTATACACTTAAAAATGGTTAAAATGATAAATTTTGTTATATTTTACCACAATTTTAAAAAATACCCCTAAAGGAAACCCTATATGGCTCTCAGAAATGGAAAACAATGACGTGCCAAAATTAGAAGGTAAAAAATGCCATAAAAAAGTGATAAATACAGTATTTTTTGGACCAGAAGATGCACCAGACCATAAGACGCACCAGACCATAAGACGCACCTAGGTTTTAGAGGAGGAAAACAGGGGAAAAAAGAGACATTCCACTGCTGCCCCACCCCCCAGAGAGCCAGGTAAGATACATTCGGACTACAAGACACACCACATTTTCCTCCCAAATTTGGGGGGTGCATCTTATAGTCCAAAAAATACGTTATTAAATGATGTTGCTGTGCTTTTTGCCTTCTGTGAGCCACTTGCTCTTGATCAGGAAGGAGAATCAGCAGTGTTCAGAGAGACTATGGCCTTCTCTCTTTGAAAGACTGAGAAGGCAAGGACTCACTAACCAGACGACTCAGCATCACCTGATCTGAGTAGCGCCTAACACCATTGCTGATCTCACTATTGTGGGGGTGACCCAACTTGGGAACACTGATCCTCAGGACTACCCCTATGCCAGGCACTGGGTACCTCCGCAACCCTGCCCATCCAGCTCCACACAGATCGACACGTAGGGAGGGAATGGAAGTCATAGAGCTAAAACTGTCCTTTGCACACCATAGCCCATCATCCATCTCCAAAGTGAGGAGGGCCAGAAGGACAGGGGGGTGAAGTTGGGAGATAAACCAGGGCTTAGAGGAGCTAGGTGCTTGGGTAGGGGGGTTACCAGCACACTTCACAGATGAGACAGCCTGAGTGAAGAGGGGCTGCTGGCAACCTACCTTGCTTGTATAGTCAAAATGTAGAGGAATGTTTGGAAATAGTCAATTAGATGTGATACTGTGGAATAATAATAATACCAAAGTCCGAGTGGAACACATTAGCTATGCATTCCAAATACCTGATTCCAGAGCCAGGTCTGCAAGGCAGATATGTTCACCATCTAGCATAAAGGGTCAATAATATCAAGGCCGCCAAACCTTTGCTGGAGGCAACATGGTAACTAGCCAAGAATCCAAAAGCTGCACCTGACTGGCATAAAACAAAGTCAAATGGAGCCCTTCATCTACCCCACAAAAGAGGAGCATTGAAGCTGCTGTCCCTGGGCCTGCCCCAGCCCTGCCTGACTTCCAGGACTCCCTGCAGCAGAGTTCTGACCCACACCTCACACTCATTCTATTCTAACTACCCTCTTTCTTCCCTTCCCCTTCTTTAGACTGTGCTATCCCAAACAGGGAGCCAGTTCCCCCCCCCTCCCCCCCCCCCGGTTTGAACAGTCTACCAACCCTAACTTGGGGCTCCTCCTCCCTTTCCATCCCCACCTTACCACCCAGTCTGCAGCCCCACCTCCAAAATGGTCTCCTGGCCTCTCCTGCCTCTACTCTCCCTGCACCAGGGTTAGCTTTGTAAACCACAGACCTTCATTTCCCTGCTTTAAAACCACATAAATCTCTGAGGTGGTCAATCATCCATCCCTCACATCCAGAATCCTTCAGGCTCCTGAGCCCCTGTACACACAGTAACCTTCTCCTAAAACTCACAATCTCTCCTGTACCTCCAGGGAGACTCCACACCGCAACTTCACCTCTTCTGAAAGCCTTCCCTGATTATCCTAGAGCCTCAGAATCTCTACAGTGCTCTCTTGGTTCTTGCACATTTGCTATCCCCTATACTCCAACACAATGAGTCCTACCAGGCAGGGCCATCCTTTACCTGCCAGGGTGTTTTCAGTGCCTAAGCATTCAGAATGCCCTGTTCCTGGTAGGTACAAAATGCACCTTTGTACCAAAAAAAATGACATCCATCCTTCACTGCATAGGCCCATTCACTAAGATACTGATAACGATTTTTTTTTCCTCACAAGTGACAGAAACTGACTAATTTTAAGCAAAAAAAGATCACAGCTATGAACATTTAAATGGCAATAAATCCAGAGCTATCAATCACTGAATCTAAAAAATGAACTAAGCAAATAAGCAGAATAGAAACAGGATCATAAATATGAAGATCATTTGACAGGTTAACAGTTGGGTGGGGGGAGGGGGAGAATGGGGGAAAAGGTGCAGGGATTAAGTACAAATTGGTAGGTAGAAAAAAGACAGGGGGATGTTAAGAACAGTATATGAAATGGAGTTGCCAAAGAACTTATATGCATGACCCATGGACATTAACTCAGGTGAGACTGCTGGACAGAATGGGGGATACCAGGTGGATGAGGATAAAAGGGGAAAATTTGGGACAACAGTAATAGCATAATCAATAAAATATATTTAAAATGGTTTAAAAGTAAATTGTACATTATGTAGATTTTATCACCATGAAAAAAACTTGATGGAAGATACAAGAAAGCATTAAAGTAGTTGTTGGTGGGATTTGTGGATGTTTGGAAGGCCAGACCAATTAAATGCGCCTATGTTTGTTGTGATGTCTCTCCATTTATTCTTACTATCTCTCTGGGAAACATTAAAAGAGTGGTGACAAAAGAAGTCCTGATCTGCAATGCTGCTCCTGCTGGCAGTGTATAGTATCTTCTCAGGCAAAACAGAAAGTAGTCAGACTTAAACTTCAGAATATGTAGTGCCCATTCCCCTCCCCCAATTAAATACTAACGTATATACAATCCTTTCCTATAGGGACAGTGAACAGAAAGCGACTTTACAGCAAGTCATTAAATAAACACATTTGAGGAACCCTCAAATTTCCTCCAGTAGTCTATGAATCAGCAAAAGAAAGAAGAAAAAGAACCAACACATTAAGTGAGGACCTACTATGTGCCAGGCACTGGGCAGGGTGCTGTGCATGTATCAGTCCTCACGATGACATGAGAAGATAAAGTATTACTATCCCTGTGGTACAGACATGGAAACAAAGGTACAAAAAGATGATGTATCTTGTTCCAGGTCACATTCCTAATAAGCATGGTAAGAAGCAAAACTTCTTAGAAGCAAAACTCAGCGCGCCTTGGAAAACTCCAAGGAAGACTCTTCCTTGGAATAATTATCTTCTAAAAAATAATCACCTCTGGGATGAGATATGATAAATAATGGGTATAATGGATATGAGATAAGATAACACAAGTTAAGGGATTTATAACAGTGCCTGACACAATCAAAGCTCAATAATGCTAACTACTGGTACTACTAGCAGGAGTATTACTCTATTTTCTCTTAGCTAATCTCACAAGTAGGTATTATGAGCACCAATTTTACTCATTATAAACCTGAAGCTCAGGAAGATTAAATAAGTTGCCTAAGGTCACTCAACTAATAAAACAGTAGAACTAGAATTCAAGCCTGTGCCAGTGGGATTCCAGAGAAGAACAAGATGACAGAACACAAAACAGGGAAAATGGAAAGGCCTCTCACTGCTCCTTCCCTCCAGCAACGGAACCTACTCAAACCACGGCCCCTCAGTAGCAAGCAGGAGGTAGGCCAAGAGCCAAAGAAAGAGTTGTCACCAGCTTTCTGTGGGCAGAAGGGCTGGTGGCAGCCCCTGGCCAGTCTGGGCAAGGACAACAGCACTAAACCCAACTGAGAAGAGAGTGATCAATGGTGTATACACAGGCCTGCAAGTAAGAAAGCCCCATGTCCAGGCAGAGTTCTGTCTCTAGGAACCTATCCTATAATCAGGAACACAAATATAAAAGATAAAATAACCAAGTCCATTCAGTGTTGTTTGAAATAACAGAATCATCCTTAGGGGGTAGAAGAGGAGACTTCCATTAAAAAGAATAAGATGAAACCCAAGTCTCTATGGTCAATTAATATTTGACAAAGGGGGCAGCAGTATAAAATGGAGAAAAAAAAAAAAAAAGGCCTTCAACAAATGGTGTTGGGAAAGCTGGATGGCTACATGCAAAAAAAATGAAACTTCATCACCAACTTACACCATACACAAAAGTAAGTTCAAAGTGGATACAAGACTTAAATATATAAGTTGTAACATCATAAAAATCCTTCAGGAGAACATAGACAGGAAAAACTCAGATATTCCACGCAGCAATATTTACACAGATATGTCCCCTAGACAAAGGGACACAAAGGAACGAATAAACAAATGGGACCTCATCCAAATAAAAAGCTTCTGCACAGCTAAAGAAAACAGCATTAAAATGAAAACAGAACCAACCTTGTGGGAACACACATTTGCCAATGGTACTTCAGACAAGGGTTTGATCTCCAAAATATATAAAGAACTCACATGACTTCATTCTAGGAAGACAAACAACCCAATTAAAAAATGGGCAAAGGACTTAAACAGACAATTCTACAAGGAGGACATACAGAGGGTCCAAAGACATAAGAAAAGATGCTCAGCATCACTAGCCAGCAGAGAGATGGCAAATTAAAACCACAGTGAGATACCACTTCACAGTGGTCAGAATGGCCATCATAAACAAAGTAACAAAAAACAAGTGTTGGAGAGGTTGTGGAGAAAAGGGAACTTAGTGCACTGTTGGTGGGAATGCAGACTGGTGCAGCCACTATGGAAAACAGTATGGAATTCCCTCAGAAAACTAGAAATGAAACTCCCTTTTGACCCAGCAACTCCACTGCTTGGATTATACCCTAAGAACCCTGAAACACCAATCCAAAAGAACCTATGCACCCCAATGTTCATAGCAGTACAATTTACAATAACCAAGTGCTGGAAGCAACCTAAGGGCCCATCAGCAAATGAGTGGATCAAACAACTATGATACATTTACACAATGGAATTCTACACAGCAGAGAGAAAGACGGAGCTCCTACCCTTGGCCACAGCATACATAGAACTGGACAGTATTATGCTAAGTGAAATAAGCCAGGTGGTGAGGAACAAATACTATATGATCTCAACTTTTAAAAAAAATATATTTTATTGATTATGCTATTACCGTTGTCCCATTTCCCCCACTTTATTGCCATCCGCCCTCCATGCACCCTCCCACCCACATTCCCCTCCTTTAGTTCATGTCCATGGGTCATACATATAAGTTCTTTGACTATTACATTTCCTATACTATTCTTATCCCCCCCCAATCTATTTTCTACCTACCATTTATGCTACTTATTCTCTGTACCTTTTCCCCTTCCTCCCCCTCCCACTTCCCCACTGATAACCCTCCATGTGAACTCCATTTCTGTGATTTTGTTCCTGTTCTAGTTGTTTGCTTAGTTTGTTTTTGGTTTTGTTTTTTTAAGGTTCAGTTGCTAATAGCTGTTGAGTTTGTTGTCCTTTTACTGTTCATATTTTTTATCTTCTTTTCTTAGTTAAGTCCCTTTAACATTTTATATAATGGCTTGGCGATGATGAACTCCTTTAACTTGACCTTATCTGGGAAGCACTTTATCTGCCCTTCCATTCTAAATGATAGCTTTGCTGGATACAGTAATCTTGGATGTAGGTCCTTGCCTTTCATGACTTGGAATACTTCTTTCCAGCCCCTTCTTGCCTGTAAGGTTTCTTTTGAGAAATCAGCTGATAGTCTTATGGGAACTCCTTTGTAGGTAACTGTCTCCTTTTCTCTAGCTGCTTTTAAGATTCTCTCCCTATCTTTAATCTTGAGTAATATAATTATGATGTACCTTGGTGTGTGCTTCCTTGGGTCCAACCTCTTTGGGACTCTCTGAGTTTCCTGGACTTGCTGAAAGTCTATTTTCTTTGCCAGGTTAGGGAAGTTCTCTTTCATTATTTTTTCAAGTAAGTTTTCAATTTCTTGCTCTTCTTCACCTTCTGGCACCCCTATGATTTGGATGTTGGAATGTTTAAAGTTGTCCCAGAGGTTCCTAAGCCTCTCCTCATTTTTTTGAGTTCTTGTTTCTTCATTCTGTTCTAGTTGAATGTTTCTTTCTTCCTTCTGCCTCCACACTGTTGATTTGAGTCCTGGTTTGAGACCCTGTGGGTCTCTCCCACAACATCTTCTGTGAGGCTGGAAGTTTCTCCCATTGCCACCTCGACCCCCACAGGAGTTTTCAGTCAGAGGTTTTGAGGCTTTATTACCCCACACTGGAACCCTGGGTTGTTCAGTTTGTCTCGCTCCCCAGTTGTTCCTCCTGGTTTATCCGCATGTGAGTATGGGATCACCTGGTCCTCCAGTCACCACCTTGCAGTGAGTCCTCTCCGCCTGGCTGCCCGTCTCCACCCCTCCTACCGGTCTGGATGAATGCTTCTTCTTTAACTCCTGGTTGTCGGACTTCCATACAGTTCGATTTTCTGTCAGTTCTGGTTGTTTTTTGTTTTTAAATTGTTGTTGTCCTTCTTTTGGTTGTGCGAGGAGGCACGGTGTGTCTACCTACACCTCCTCTTGGCCCTGATGTCACCTTTAACTGGAACATAATCAACAAAACAAACAAGCAGGCGAAATATAACCAGAGACATTGAAATAAAGAACAAATGGACAGTAACCAGAGGGAAGATGGGAGGGGATAATGGGGGGGAAAGGGTGAAGGGTTTTCAGGAACAACTATAAAGGACACATGGGCAAACCCAAGGGGGCTGGAATCAGGGGAGGGACATGGGGATGGACGGGGTAAGGGGAAGGAAGGGGGAAAAGGCAGAAAACTATACGTGAACAACAATAAATTTCTTTTAAAAAGAGTAAGATAAAGCTATTACACACTGATATGGACTCATCTCCAAAATACATTCATAAATAAAAATTGATATGTTGGGAGGAAGGTGAATAGGAGACTAGGCACAGAGACCAGAGGAAGACATACCTTTCACTGTATACCTTTTAGTACTGTTTGAATTCTCTACCCTGTGCATGTATTATTACCTAATGAAAAAATTAAAAACATAATACTGTTTTATAAATCCTGTATCGGTCACTTTCCTGATATATACTTTTGGGTACTTACTTAACCTCTCTGAGTCACCTTTTCTTCATTTATGTAAAAAACAAATAAACAAAAAACTTTCCTCCCAGAACTCTTTGAGGGACTAAATGAGATACCATGGATTAAGAGGTACTGAGACACTCAAACATGCAGCTTTATTATTGTTAGCTGCTGTCCATAAACTTCATCTGGGTATTTTCTCCCACTAAATAAATAAATAAGTAAGTAAGAATTTAACTTGCATTGCTCATGTTTCATTTATTATTCAAGACATTTCTCAAGTAAAAGAAACGCAGCCTCAGAGCAATGAGAAGGAGCCCACCCCTTATTAGCCCAGTTGCGGTGTATTCCAGGAACCAACATGCTGGGAGACAAGTTCTTCTCCAAAAGACTTTTCAAAGGAGAGACACTTTAAACCCCTTATCATACACATCTCCACTAGCCACTGCCAAGTTCTACTTCCATTTCATATCAAGGCTTCTTTTTTGTTTAGGTTGGTATCTTCCCCCTACCCCCTAATTCTGAAATAAGGATGGAGAATGGCAGTATCCCTTGAGACTTAAGGACCATGGCTGAAAACACCAAAAAAAAAAAAAGTGCTCAGGAGACCCATCCATTTGCCAAGTACATGGGATCTACTCAGAAGAATGTTGGCACAGGCTAAGGGTTGTTTTGTTTTGTTTTTTAGGACTTACTATAATTTATTGAGAACCTCCCCTCCCTGCCCTGGTAGTCTCTAGGTTCCTTTTTCCACTTGTAGATCTTGTGTGCCAGCCCCAGGAAGATGGCTGGGGACAGGGGCGGTGAGTGCTGCTCAATGAGACCCATAAGGTGGCTGTAACTGTCTTCTTCAAACTGCATGAACACAGTCTGCAGATTCAGCTCCTCGTATAGCTCCTTCACCCCGGCCACCTTCTCAGCCTCCTTCTGTCCATAATTCTCCTGCAAGATCTGGTGCTGTTCCGGAGAGGCCAGTTACAGACACTGAACCACCAGCCAGCTGCATTTACTGTCCTGGATGTCAGTGCCAATCTTGCCCGTCACACTGCAGTCCCCAAAGAGATCAAGGTAATCATCCTGAATCTGAAAGAAATCCCCCAACTCCAGCAGGATCTTCTTGGTATTGGCATGTTCCTTCTCCCCGTCAATGCCCGCCACATACATGGCAATAGCTGCAGGAAGGTAAATGGAGTAGAAAGCTGTGTTACACTTGACAATAGATTTGTACCTCTTTTCAGTGAATCTGCCAAGATCCATACTGCCTTGAGGGGCTGTGATGAGGTCCAGGGTCTGTCCAATCTCAGTCTGCAGGAAGAGCTTGATCGGGTTCTGGTAATAGGGCTGCTCCTGGTTGTAGAGCTTCAGCAGTCGGTAGATACATGCTTCCAGAAGAATTGCATCATTGATAGCATCCAAACCTATGCCTGGATTCTGATACCAGCAGATCTGCCCCCATTGGGTGAGAGATGAATCCATAATGTCATCTGACACTAGGAAGAAAGCATGGAGCAGTTCCACACACCAGCCCACAGTCATGGCCTGCTGGAGGCTGTCAGCATCCAGCTTTATTGGTTCCCCTAGATCCTGGAATGTGATCAGCACAGTCACACCCCATTGGTACTTGCTTTCAATGACATTGTACTCCAGGACCTCCTTGAGGCAGGCAATAGCACCTCCTTTCTGGGTGCCCCATGTCATCCTCATCCAGAACCCTGATAATCTTGGAGAAGTGCTGGATGAAACTGCTTTTTTTGGTCATAAACATCCAATTTCTGGTCTCCATTCATATTGAGGAGTGAAGTACTCTGTTGCTGGATGCGGGTTCTTTTTCAGACTAAGGGTTTTGATGGGAAGACAGAAAACAGAGAATGCTCTCCACACACAGAAAAAGATTTGAGAATAGAAACAATGAAAGTTATTCTCCAAAGTATTTTATCCTTCATTTGAAATAGAAAAGTTGGAAGGAAAGGCAAGGCCCCACAGGAAACCCTGGAGGCCCTCTATCAGGCAGCCAGGTCACACGCCCACTCACGTCCAGTCTGGGTCCCTGTGTCATCTGTCCAAAGAATATGGTAAGTTGGCTAGGCTTTCCAAGGTCATGTCCTGAAGGACCCTCAAGAAGCCAAGGCTATACACTTTTAAGGCCCTAGCAAAAGGGCAGGCTCAGGCTCTAGCAAAAGGGCAGCCTGCTACCCAGGAGTAAGAGTCTTCTCCCAAATTACTGACATCCCTAAATTCCTGAAGTCAGGCAGACAGTCAAATCAAAACTTCCAAAAGTAAAAGGTCTCCATGAGCCACTTTTTTCATGTTTTATTTTTAAGTCACACATGATTTTCAAAGCCTAAATTTTACTGCTGTGTCCCCTCTTCTTGAGTAAAAGAAACAATTTCCAAGCCTCAATTACCTGTAGCTCCTAGCTCCTCCCATCCCCTGGCCCAGTGCTCTTTCTTCCCTCAGAGCCCTCCCACATCCCCTGAGTACAGGACTACCTGTCTCCTACTAAGTTTAGGAGGAGAGAAAGATGTATCTTCACATCTGATATTGTTGCCTATCACTGCACCAGCATCTTACAAATGTTGTTTCAAAGCCATCCTCACAATTCTTTAGGTCTTACTTTCTTCATTTTAAACACAAGAATATATACTTCCAGCCAAGATGGAGGCATAGGTAGATACACTTTTCCTCCTTGCACAACCAAAAGAAGGACAACAACAATTTAAAAGCAAAAAAACAACCAGAACTGCCATAAAATCAAACTGTATGGAAGTCTGACATCCAAGGAGTTAAAGAAGAAACATTCATTCAGACTGGTAGGAGGGGGAGATGGGCAGCAGGGGTGGAGAGGACACACAGCAAGGCAGCCACTGGCAGACTGGGTGGTCCCACATTTGCCTGACGATAAACCAGCAGCAACAACTGGGAAGCGAGATAGACTGCACAATCCAGGGTTCCAGAACAGGGAAATAACGCCTCAAAACCTCTGGCACTAAAAACCTGTGGGAATTGCAGTGGGGGGAGAAAGTCCCAGCCTCACAGAAGAGTTCACTGGAGAGACCCACAAAGTCCTAGAATGTACACAAACCCACAGACCCAGGAATCAGCACAAGAAGGGCCCAATTTGCCTGTGTGTAGCAAGGGAAGTGACTGAAAGCCAACAGAGACCCAAGCAACTGGCATTGTTCCCTTTCAGACACCTCCCCCACATACAGCACCACAACACAGCAAAGTGGATTGCCCCGCCCTGGAGAATACCTAAGGCTCTGCCCCTTACAATGTAACAGGTGTGCCAAAACAAATAAAAAAATGGCTCAAATGAAACAACAGATCAAAGCTCCAAAAACAGAACTAAGAGATGAAGAGATGGCCAACCTTTCAGATGCAAAGTCCAAAATACTTAACCAGGATGCTCACAGAAGTGGTTGAGAATGGTCACAAAATAGAGGAAGAAGTGAAATATGCAAAGTGAAATAAAGGAAAATATACAGGGAACCAACAGTGAAGGGAAGGAAACTGGGACTCAAATCAATGATTTGGAACAAATAAACATCCAACCAGGACAGAATGAAGAAACAAGAATTCAAAACAAATGAGGAGAGGCTTAGGAACCTCTGGGACAACTTTAAACATTCCAACATCCAAATCATAGGGGTGCCAGAAGGAGAAGAGGAAGAGCAAGAAATTGAAAACCTATTTGAAAAAATAATGAAAGAGAACTTCCCCAACCTGGCAAAGAAAATAGACTTTCAGCAAGTCCAGGAAACTCAGAGTCCCAAAGAGGTTGGACCCAAGGAAGCACACACCAAGGTACATCATAATTACATTACTCAAGATTAAAGATAAGGAGAGAATCTTAAAAGCAGCTAGAGAAAAGGAGACAGTTACCTACAAAGGAGTTCCCATAAGACTGTCAGCTGATTTCTCCAAAGAGACCTTACAGGCAAGAAGGGGCTGGAAAGAAGTATTCCAAGTCATGAAAGGCAAGGACCTACATCCAAGATTACTGTATCCAGCAAAGCTATCATTTAGAATGGAAGGGCAGATAAAGTGCTTCCCAGATAAGGTCAAGTTAAAGGAGTTCATCATCGCCAAGCCCTTACTATATGAAATGTTAAAGGGACTTATCTAAGAAAAAGAAGATGTTCAAAACTATGAACAGTAAAATGACAACAAACTCACAACTATCAACAACCGAACCTAAAAAAAACCTAGGCAAACAACTAGAACAGGAACAGAATCACAGAAATGGATATCACATGGAGGGTTATTGGCGGGGAAGAGGAGGAGGGAGAATGGGGGGAATAAGAAGCATAAGTGTTAGGTACAAAATAGACAGGGGGAGATTAAGAATAGTATAGGAAATGGAGAAACCAAAGAACTTATATGTATGACCCATGGACATGAACTTAGGGGGTGAGGGGAATGCTGGTGGGAGGGGGAGTGCAGGGCAGAGGGGAATATGGGGAGAAAAAAATGGGACAACTGTAATAGCACAATCAATAAAATATATTAAAAAAAAATAAAGACAAGGAAATATTATTAAGCATACCCTACCCCAAAACTGCATAAGCATGTCTGAAAAGCTGCCTCCTAGGTGAAAATAAAAAGAAAAAATACAGGCATAAGGATTCTCGCTCTGTACAAGGGGAAGGGGTTTATCAAAGAAATAACTGTTACTCCAAGCCAGGTCATTTGGTCAGGAAATCACACAGCATTTTGGATGGAGCACATTTGGATTTATGGGACACACGAAGGTTTAGCTACATGTTAAAATCCTTTTTAGTTTTGTCTTTTTAAGTACTCAATTTGACAGAACAAAAACAACTTCTGTGCTTTAATCAGTTCAATGAATGATTTTTTTCAACTTAGAAAATTAAGTTTTCTTCCAACCCACATGAGCAAATAAGGAAAAAAAGTGATAAAGGAAACTGGAAACTGGGATCTCCTCTAAACTACACACAATGCAAAATACAAAATAGGCCAAAAGTTTTGTTTTAATATAATTATTCCCTCTTTTGTTTTAGTGGTTAAAATCTGGCAATTTGATGTGGTCACTCTCAAACATGAACCTCAAACAATGGGTTTTATCTATCTCCTAAAAAGTTTGGATGTTGGGGAAAGAAATTTTTCTTACCCTGATAAGACAGTAATCTCCTACCTTGCTGACTCAAATGTACTTGCATATTAATTGCTTCAGACTCCAAAATCCCTGCTGAACTTGCTAAACTGTGGGCCAAATTCAATGATCCAGCAACCACCAATTCAGAGCCTCACCAAGATAACTTCTCATGTTTAATTTAAAAGTACTGATGGCTTTTAAATGAAGTGCTAACGCAAGCCTATCTGCCCCGGCTGTGTCTGATGGACAAACTGCAAGTTGGAGAGCAACAATCAAGTCTGAGCAGTCTTTGGACAATGAGGTAAACAGCTAACATCTCTCTTCCAAATGGTATTTGTTCTCCTAAAATCAACCCTTTAAGTAAGAAATGCCCCTTTAAGTTAATTTCCCTGATATAGAGGCAAAGAGATCTAGATGCAGATACTCAAATATTATCTACACTGATTCTATCTGATTAGCAAGAAATACACAATCCTCTAGCCAATGTGAATGAATGCCTATGCTATTTTAGGTGATTGACCTACGGCATTTTTTTCCTTTCTCTGTTGCAACTGTGTTTCATGTTTGACCCCACAAATTTATTTTAAGTAGTTTTGCAAATAGCTTCCTAACCCCTTTCGTCCCCCATGCAGCCAGCATCTCACATTTCTCTGCACAGAACATGTTTTTTCCACTTTGGGAAGTGGAAACGGAGAGACTGCTTCAGTAAAATCAGATTCAGAATTAGGTCCTATTCATTCAAGAGATTAAAAGAGTATCAAGGGCTAATTTTTGTTTTACCAGAACAAGGCAGAATTAAAGCTTTGATTCCCAAGCAATAGAATTCACAGCAACCTTTCTAGCCTGTAAAAACAAAAATCTCAATCCCCAGTATCACAGTGAAAATGCCCTAGAAATATATATCAAATCCCTGTATGGCTTCATACTCAGCTAGCTTCTCCCACCCATTAATCACCATTAATCAAAATGCAAGGCTGAGTCTTTTCACAACAAACATCCAAAGCTAGTTGATTAATAGTAACAACAATAATTATTACAATAAAACAACAATCACAATAATAACAGAGATTTGGAAATTTGACATAATAAGGTATAGCCAACTGTAAGAAGCAGCTTTTGGTCAGTGGTAAAGTAAAAAGGTTCTGATAGACGGTACAGGAGAAGAACAGTAAGTCAATCTGAATTTATTTCAGGTCCTGGGCTTTTGGAATCACCAATTTTCCATTGTAAGATTCAATATGAGTTTTGAAACATCAAACATTAAATGAGTTTAACGGGAAAAAACATGTCATTTTGTCCTTGGATTTTATGTATTGCTTCTACCAATTTGCCTTCCCCAAAATGCACTAATCTTTAGAAAATTTTATTTAGAAATTTCACTTTTAAAATAACTTTGAGTGTGAATACAATTGGAGCAAAATTTAGAGAAAAAATTCACATGATAATTTGTCTGGATGCTGCTGACTTCTCATAAAAAATGAGCTTCAGAAACTGAATTTTCTAGTGCTTCTCCTCAGCCCCCCAAATATAAGTTACTTATCAAAACTACTTCCAGTTTCACTTTATATGATGAAACACTTTATGGGTGTGGGAGGTATTTAAATGTTTCTTTTACAGGAAAATAAGATAGTTTTTATATTTCAAAGTTGTCCAAAAGAGACATTCCTTTAAAACAATTAAAAAGATCTAGTTCCAAAATAATAAAAACTTCACTGAAAATTACTTAGTCCGCTCATTTTTACTACATAACTCATGACTCCAAACTCTGTTTTATCTGCTTACGTGCATCTACTGTTGTACACTATTTTGCCGTGAGTTTCCACACATGTACCAAAGTATATATAAACTAATCCAATCACCTGAAATCCACCTTGAAGTCTGGCGTGTTTGTGTTAACGAGCATTTTTTTTGAGAACCAGACAGCCTATCCATTTATATAAGAAATGTCTAGCCATACTTTATGGTTGTGATTTCTCCAAATTCTAAGTGTGCCACATGTCATCTCCTGACTGCTACCCTTCATTCATTTCTTTGCAAATTAATATTCCTATTTATAAAACCAAACTTGAGCCCGCTCCTCTAAGATAAATTACACAAAAATCAGTATTCTCTATATTTTTTAAAATCCACAGCCAATTTCCCACTTAGTTTAAGCAATATGTGCTATAACAAAATGCAAAACAAAATAATGTGGGAGGTTCTTTAAAGTTTAATGTAATAAGATTTGACTAGATGCAGAGTTCTTTACACTTTTGAAACAGAGGTATTTTCTGGCTCAGCTAGAGATGGAAAGCATCCAGAAATTTCAGAGTAGTACAAATCTGGAGGAAACTGAAAGTCAGCAAGACCTTTTTAATCCCCGGTAAAGACTTCATGTTTTATTGTTAATCTAAAACCTTAAATTCATTTATATTTGATATATTTGGAAATGTGCATGCTCAAAAATAAATAGTAAATTCAAAGGGAAAAATCTGTTTCCCCAATTTAAATGAGGGTACCCCCCACCCAACACACACACATCTTTTACAGAACTAAAGTTTTCTGAATTTTTCCCCAGGCATACACATAAGCCTCATTCAGGCTGTAAAAATAATAAACTACTAAGGGCTTTTTCTGTTCTGGTTTTAAAATAAGGAGTTAACGAAAAAGAGTTTTCCAAAACTTAAATCATAAATTCATTTATAAACCTCTCCACAGCACTGAATCAATGCTCCAGTATATACAGTTATACATACTACAGAAAAAGTTACAGTATTTCAGGCAAGCCCACATTTATAACTGGCAAAGTATTGTAGAATCACAAGAGACTGGAAGCCTTTATTATCAGGAGGAAAAATAATAGTGATAACAATAACTATGTTTACTAAAAGCTTATTGTATACCAGATATGTATTTCTTCTAATCCTTGAAACAGTTCTTTCCTATTTTGCAGACCCGGAAGTGGAGGGCCAGAGAAGTTAAGCTATCTCTGACCAAGATCATACAGCTAACAAATGTTGAAGCCAGGATTCAAATTGTTTCTTAGACTCTAAACTTCAAGCTTTTAAAATCATACCATGTTTGCATTTATACTGTTTTATACTGTTTTTTTTTAATACTGATGCAAAAATTATTTAAAGAAAAGTTAAGCTTCCATTATGTATCTTTGGGTACATCTGCATTCAGCAGTGATTGGCACCTATCAGCTTCCAAACACAAAACAAGCCAAGGCTTCCTACAAACTGATAGCTCCTGGTAGACAAAACATGCTGCTTCCTAAGAAACCATCCATATTTCTCTTCTGATTTCCACCATCTTTCCCCATCGTGGGCCTTCCTCTCTTCAATTCCAACTGCACTCACAATTTTACAGCCAGATCAACACAATGAAGTACTTACACTCTGATTACTTCAAGTGTGTTCACTGAATTTCTTCCAACTACATTATCACCAATTTAAAAGCTGAAGTGAAAATCATATACTACATATGCTATCAGACACCATCCATCTAGCCTGCTTTCCCAACCAAATATAAGATTTCTGACAAATGATTTATTTTTATATAAAGTCTTTTAAAAATTAAAAATTAAATCATATTTAATTGTCACAAGAGCTAACACTTTATTGATTACTTTATAGGTTTCAGACACTGAGATAAACACTACATATAACTTTAGGAAACCTGCAAAGTGATTCTCCCCATTTTGAAGTTGAGAAAACTGAGGTTCAGCATAAAAAACTGAGGTTCAACTGAGGTTGAGCAGTGCATCATCACAAGCTAACCCAGAGTTGGGGCTTAAACCTGGGCCAGCATGCCCAGGCCAGCTCTTTCCACTACTTCTTATAAATAAGCATAGCTATAGGTGTCACAAGCCACTGTTAAGGAAAAAAGGATAAGATGCAAATACAGGCCTTTTGGGCCAAGCACATCACCAGAATAACTGACTGGGTGCCTAATTAGGTGGCTTACAACTGAACCCATGTTCTCCTGCTTTCTGAAAGAGAAGCCCAGCTGGCTTCTCCCAGCACTGAGTCTTCCAAAAGCAACTACCCTATTTTTTTCATTTGGGCTTTTCAAAGCCTGTTGGACTGGCAGGGCCCACTTTGCTGATACTCATTAAATGGTGAGGTGATGTTTAAAAAAAAATGGTGACGTGATGTTGAATTTTCTCAGCCCTCCCAGAGAATTTCCCCTAGCATCTGCCAGTCTCTACCTGGCCTGATACCCCAAGCAACCTTTATCCAGAAGTCAGTCCAGTTTTCCATCCACACCCATCTTCCTCCAAACTTTGCTCACTCCAATGTCTCACTGTTACCACTCCCACTGCCCTGGAACTGTGAGAGCATGTCCAAGAGCTCCCCCATATCACAGCCCCTCTTTAGGCACTCTTACAAGCCTCAAAACTAGCTTCAGGTCAGCACCTGGCACCTCTCTTTGAAAGCAACAGGAAATATTGAAAAAGAGACCAAAGACTGCAAAAGAGTAAATACTTCCTAGCATTAGAGGATCTCCAAAGCATGAGATTTAATACCAGGCTCAGAAACTGAGAATACCTTGGAGCAAAGGGGGATTCTGTTGCAGTAAAAGGAGGAAGAGGAAGAGGAGAGGGAGGAGGGAAGGGGAGGAAGGAGGAGGAGGAGAAGAAGAAGAAAAAGAAAAAGAATGTCAATGATGACATTAGGAAAGAGAGGCCAGCTTTGTCCTGTATCCTGTTGAATAGCCAACTAAAACAATGAATCTGTTTTTTCCCTCCCCTTCCTTGCCTTAAAAAAGTTCAAGAATTTCATTTCTTTCTTTGAAACATAGCTCTTGCATAATCTCAATGCTCTTTCTAGCTGTCTGCAATGCTGAGGGAAAGGGGTGTCTGACTCTCCCCAATGACCTATGAAGTGGAGACATTCCTGTGTCGAACTTTGCAGTGCTGGTCTACAGGCGACAGTGATAATGAGGGCTGCTTCCATTTACTGAACTTCTGCCTTGCACCCAGAACCATGTTAACCATATCATAGTTATTACTGCTAATCCTAGCAGCAAAACCCAAATGTAAGTATTATTCCTTTTTTGAAACAGATGAAGAAACTAAGGAAACACAAAATGTCCACAGTCACACAATAAGCAAGCAGAAGAGGCAAAATTCCAATTTAAATCTTTCTGAACCCAGAGCCCACGCCTATTGCACTGTACCTTAACTCTCCGGAAGTTCTATAAAGCAAAGTCTGAAACCTCCTCTGGATTTCCTAAAGGCAGCCATTAATTAGCAATGACAAGCAAAGTACCAAAGTTTACAGTGTTAGTAAACTTAAAAAATTTTATTGGCTCCAAAATACAAAAAGAAAACTGCAAAAAATGAAATTACTTAAAGCTGTATAAAATGTCCACTAAGAAGATGTAAGAGAATGTCACCTAGCAACTTTGGATTCAAGGCAGATGTAAGTATGTTTAAACTGTATTTTATGTGGGATATCAGCACATTTTATTCATGTTCATCTGCATTCCAGGCTGTGGGTGTGAGACCTCAGGCCCACAAAGGTCTAAGAGCATCCCTCAGTTTCTCTTGCCCTTCTAACCAAAGGATACTCCTACCAGGCCCATGGCAGACCCTGAGAAAACAGAGAGGGGAGGGCTTCTGAGAGGGCAGAGGCCAGATCAAGCATTTCTCACGGGTGTCAGGAATAGCTTTCCCAGCCTCTTCATAGTTCCTGTCCCCCAAAATAGCTATACAATAGGGTCCACACAGTCCTCCTCTTCCATCTGTGAGAGACTGCAATGAGGCTGAAGCCAGACAGATAGGCTATCCAGTGTCAGGCCAGGCCCATCAAGCCCTCCTACCATATATACACAACACATACTACACACACAACACATACAACCCCTCCCCGCTATCTTCATTTGGGAACACCATTTTCAGCAGCATTTCTTCCTTTTCTAGTTCTTCCTCAGTATTGGTAAATATTGATAATTACCTCCAAATGCTAAAGCAAAGCAGCAGTTTGTTTTGAAATGAGGATCATAATTCAAATTTGATGTTCACTTAAAAACCAGATAGGCTATGCAGAAATGTTTCAGTGGAGGGACCGATAAGGAGAAGGGAAATAAAAAATATTGGTATTTACTCAGCTGCAATGCTTGTGGAAGGAAACTCTTTTAAAGGGAGCACTTCAAAATGGTTATTCAATCTGAATTTTACAGATAGCATGGGAAATATTTTCTCATAGAATGCACTCTATCTCCACCATCATATCTCTCCAATGTGTCGTTCATGTCTTTCATTGCAGAAATTCTCACTCGGTTATGCTCCATTATGAGCTGATGGTGACCCAGAGTATACAAGGCATTCAAGAATCTGGCTGGAAATTACTACCAAGAAACATCTGTCCCCTTACCCATTCACCAACCGTGCCTTAAGGAGTGAAGATGGACAACAATCCCAAAGCCACATGTAAAAACAACTTTACATTCCTCTTACAAACTAGGCTGCTTTGGAAATTGAGAGCTCCAGCATTTTTCAGAAATTATGTTCCTGGAAAAACATAGTATTAGCCTCTTTTGAAAGCCTGCAGATCAAAAATCTTCCTTTCTTACCCAGACCCTTCTAATGAAAGCCAAGACAGGAGCTTCATGGGAAAGCAAATGAGAAGGCCAGCCATGGATCTCCTCACTCAATGCTGTCGAATTCAAATTATGTATTAAATGCCACTGATCAATTAAACTATGTGAGGATGTCACACATACTAATATGTTCCACAGCATATGAGCATCTATTTTACATAGACACACTCACTTTGGAAGATTTACGTTGTGATTAGAAAAGAGTAGAAGATGTCTATTTTCATACAGGGCTAAGCCTGAGAACCCAGCTATTCTCCTTAAGGGATATCAGAGGATCTGGCAACATGCAACCCCCACCTAGATTTCATTTGTCTTGCTGCAAATGCTCCCAGGGGCTGAGCAACAGACACGCTCAATCAAATAAAAGAACTACCACCCTATCTGTGTCTCTACAACCCCCCACCCATATGCTTATAACTTGGTCCAGGCCAGAAGGACAAACATCACAAAAACTCCCTACTGTGTGCCACAAGCTTTATAGACATTTTCTCTAAACAACTACCCCAAGAAAGATAATCACCTGCATTTGAGGTGCACATACAGGCTCAGAGAGGCAAAATGAAGTGCCCCTGCCACAGCAGTGCCAAAAGCCAGGTCCAGGCCATAACTGAGGCACAGCTCCTTTAACCTCACCATCATCTCCAGCGTCTCCTCAAGGTGCTAGACCTCCCTACTGCTGTTGCTGTACATTAAGCTCTTTTGGGTGTTAACATTCTGGAGGCACCTCAAATCAGTAATTCCAGGCGGGGCAGGGACCAAAAAAGGTATGAGACACCAATTCTGGAATAGTCTGGAAACTAGTGGGACAGGATTGTACACCAATAGGCCTTTCTGGCCTGAAAGCTTCTACAAAAAAAAAAAAAAAAAAAAAAAAAATCACCACAGGAGAGTTGAAAATAGGCAAATCCTATACAAAAGCAGACATGGTCTATCTCACATAGCACATAGTACCTCCAGAAGGCAAGGAGATCACCTTTTTTTCTCCTGGAAATTCTTTGCTTTGGTTAATAACATAAACTTGCAGAAAAAGAAAACAGTGTAAGAAGGTTTGATGACTAAAGTCCACATCTTCAAATGCTTGAAAAGTGAAGTCAGATCATCTTTACACTGATACAAAAGAGGGAGAGTATACATTGGCCCGTGCTTCAAACAAAACCCTTCCCGTGTGGTTTTTAATCAGAAAGTAGTTGTTCTGCTTTAGAATACTTTTTAACCTCTGCCATTTTAGGTACAATGCTGCAAACCATAATTTTACTAATTTAAAAATAAAATGTTGAAAGAAACAATATTTTTCTTTTTAAAGAAAAAGGATAGCAAGCAACTATACTGTGGAGGAGTCAGGTGTTTAAAGGCATATAGGCAAGCCATTGTGACTGTGGCTTACAGTTTATTTTGTCTTAAGAGTCTGAGGTCATTCTAACTATGCTGACCTGATCATCTCCACCCAGGACTATAAGCAAACACTGCCCTCTTGTGCATCAAGCAGTCCAGAAGTCAGCATGGAGATGGTTTCCACCCACTCCCCATAGATGGCTTGCAACTGTACAGCTACCTCTCTGGGGCCTGGAAATGTATCAGGGAAAGGATGACACACACCTGTCACCAGGGTGCTTGTTAAAATGTCCCCAGGTTGCCTTCCAGAGCAGATTTTGAGATAAGAGGAACAGGGGAAGATTCAGCAGAAGAAATCAAACCAAAAATAACTGACTATTATCTTTCCTAGAAAATATTCATTCCTCGAAAAGAAACTTTATTGGTTACCATGCAAAGTTTCTTCTTATGAACTTTTAAAAACTTTTAGAAACAACTAGAGTGAATCTACAAGAACAAGTATATAGTACTTATTTTTATCTAGGAAATATTTGCTAAGAAAAGAGATTCCATTTGTTTCTAGAGGGAAGAAAAAAAAGGCAGGGGAAACCTAGCTTGCTCTTTCTCAGAGGAATCCCCTAAAGCTCAGTAATACATCCCTCTTCTTCCTGAAGAGCCCCTACCTAGTAGGATTACCTGCAAACATTCTCTCCTCCAACCTAGGGACAGGGTTCTGTCCCCAAAAGACCAAAATGGCATCTCACAAGAGCCTTAAAGAATATAACCTTATTAAAGAACTTGAGAAATTCAAAGGCATAAAAATATTCACGTAAGTCTGAGGCCAGGCCAAGCTAGGCCTGGCCTGCTTGGAAAGAACCTCCAGGGTAAGGCCTTGGTCTTCTCTAAGCCTCCAGCTCAAGTTCTG
Source organism: Desmodus rotundus (assembly GCF_022682495.2). NCBI lineage: Eukaryota > Metazoa > Chordata > Mammalia > Chiroptera > Phyllostomidae > Desmodus > Desmodus rotundus. The sequence continues at coordinate 58,027,961 of NC_071396.1, forward strand.
AACTACAAACCATCCAAATGTTGCACCCACTCCTCCACCCTTCTGGGCACAATCCAGACTGGGCCAGTGTCATGCCAAACTCACTTCTGTGGAAGAATAAAGGCAAAATTTTCCCTTCAAATGCCTTCAACCCAGTGGGAAGCCCAGAAGTATAAGGAACAAGGAAAAAAATTAGCAGTGTGTGCTCCATGGACTTTGATCAATAGTCAGAAGGTAAGTTGGGTACCAGTGACTTCAGCTACTTAACTTACCATTTCTGATGTCTAGGGCTTGGTACAGTGGTTCAGGAATATAACCTGAACCTCTGCCTGACTGTGAATCATAAGCAGTCAATGCGCTAATATTAAACGACTAAACACAGCCACAGAGCTGTGAAAACTCTGGTTCACTGTATGCCAAGATTACCTGCCAGACCTTTCTTCCACTTCAGCCCTTCCCTTGACTACGCAAAAGAAATGAGGGGTGCAGTACCAGAAGCCTAGAATACTATGGATGGAAGAAGACCAACAGAACGGCCATGCTGAGACCAGACACCTCCAGAGGTTGGGTATCTCCCTCCCTCTTGCTCTCTGTCCTCATATCAGAATGAAAAGGCATGCAGTTGCTTTACCCTCCAGCAAAATTGAGTAATGTAAGGTCCAAATATACCAGCCCCATACCAAGTCTCTTTGTAAAACCATCTCTGATACATTCAGCCAGACTGACCCTCTTAGTTGTAGAACAACCTAATCTGTCTCCTGCCTCAAAACTCTCACATGTGCCACTCCCACCCAACACTTCAGTGACCAGCTCCTGTTCCTCCTTCAGATTTTAGCATAGACTTAATTTCCTCAGAAAGGCCTTCCCTGGTCTCCAAACTAGATTCTCCACATCTATTCATCCCTCTCTATGCCTCCTGTATTGTCCTTCTCATAGCACTATCACAATTTATAATTCTGAAAATTTCTGTTTACTTCTGTAATGTATGTCCCCCACACTACTAGAAGTGAGGTACATAAAAGCAGGAATCACTGCTGCCCTGTTCACCAATGTAAACCCAGCTCCTAGCATATGGCAGGTTGCTTGGGATTTCTTGACTGAATTAACGTAATGAAACACCTTTACTTCTACAATGTCTAATCTTAAGGAAAAAGGTCACCTAGCCAAATCTTCAGGACATTAAGAATCTGGGGAGAAGAAATGAAAGAAAACCAAGGAGCCAGGCCAGGTGCTCAAACAGCCCCCCACCTACTGCAAAGAGTGAGTAACAAAACAAACATGGAACTGCCTTGAGAACAACTGGAGGAGTCAAGGACCCAAGACACCAACCCCAAAGCCCACAGAGGCTTATTACTGTGTTGTCACACATTTTTCAGGTGTCTTTGGGCTTTTCTTTGAGAAAACACATGAAGAACTAAATGGTGAAACTAGCTAGCTGATGGAGGTAAGTCAGAACCTAAGAGCAAGATAACAGAAACAGCATCAAATCTCCACCCTCTTGCCTCTGGGGGCCTCCTGTCTTTCCCGAGCAGGTTTATTTTTATAATGGTAAATGAATCCCAAGTTCATGTATGGCCTCCCAAGTTCATAAGAACGTGGTGCTCCAGAAAGTTTACATTTGGAAGGAACTCTAGGCCCAAAGCTTGACCATCAGAGACAGGAACCTCTTTTTGTCATGTTGTCTAACAAGACCTGGACAGAGCAGGGGGTCACCCACTAGACAGCAAATATGACCAATCTATCTCTGGAGAGCCTCCACTGCCTTTACCTTCATACACTATTTGTAGAACAACCACTGGCACCAGTTACAGGCTTGCATTATGCTCATTTCCCTGACCCCAAGCTCTGGGGCAAGTTTAAAAGTCCTCGTCCTGTCTCAGAATCAGGTCTGAATTAATACCCTTCCTCAAAAGAACTCTAGTAGCAAAGTGAAAACAGACACACTAGACAGTGCCCTTTGAAAGCCCCAGCAGGGAAGGCTGGTGACAATGCAGCCCCTGGCTCTGAAAGAAACCTTAAGGTTAAAGGTTCACAGAGGCAGAAGAATTACCAAAGAACAAGTTTGTTCAAATTTCCTTCAGCAGATTTAAACAACCAGGGTCAAGCTGAGGATTGCCGGCAAAAACCTATGAGAAAACTCAATCCCTTTGAACTACGTAGAGAAAGGAAAATATACGGTCTGGGAGGGATCTATGTTACAGCTTTTTAAAATGTTCTTAAGAAAGTCACCCCTCTTAACTCAAAATCAGTCCATTGAAGGATATTTGAAAACTGCTTCTCTACAACAACAGAGCTGCCAGGACCTCAGCGTGTGAGGTGAGTTGGGCTGTGGTTGCCTGTTCCAGGCATTGGTGTGCTGACCCTCTGTGGGCCATGAAATTAACCATCAGCACAGAAGAAATCTGCTCTGAGTTAAACTACTTTGCTACAGAAAGTGGCCTGAAAATGAAATATGAGGATTGAATTTCCACTGAAAGATTAACTCATCTAACCTCAAGGCAGACTTCCTCCACTGTGAACTCTGTGTGGCCAGTGGTTTAAAGTACTACAGGAGGGTGGGTAATTGCTGCAGGCAGTGGGAAATGACCTCTTCATTCATTCATTCATTCATTCATTTACTCATTTATGCATGTACCAAACATTTACTCTATGCCACACCCTGTCCTGGGCCCTTAAAGATGGAGTTGAATGATAATAGGCCCCTGCCCTCAAACAGATCAAGTCCAGTGGAAAACAAATCCAGTAAACAGAAAATGACAACAGATGGGGAGAAAATGAGATCCTAGGGTATGCAGATGAGGGTTACCTAATCCAGGCTATGGAGGGCCAACAGTGAGGCTTCCCACAAAACTCCATGTACCCAGAAGCATCTGTCCAGAGATCTGCAAGTAGTTCAGTAAGCTTGGAGTCCGAAGAGAGAGACAGAGAGATAGAGACAGACAGGGAAACACAGACATATCCAGAGGGCTTTGTCAACCATACTGAGGAGTTTGGCATTTATGCCAATGGAGAACAACTGAAAACTTTTAAACAGGAAAGAAAAATAATTATATTAGCAATTTAGAAAGAGTTCCCAGCTACATAGGAGAAGGTAGTTTTTAAGAGGGAGCAGGAATCAGAGACTGTGAAGGAATGTCTTATGCATCCAGTCAGGAGCTAAAGGAGGCTCACCCTAATGACACAGTTATAGTTACAGAGACACTGAACAGGTTAAAGGACATGCAGGAGGGACAAGACCTGGTAACTGATTCATAAGAAAGCGAAGAAGGAGGGCATGCTGAGCATCATATCAAAGGTTGTGCCTTGGGAGAATGGAGATATCATTTCACTGAGAAGGTGAGGAAGTGAAGAGGGTGGTCTTACAGATATGGAGTCTGAGGGCCTATGGTGTTCCCTGGGGGGGAATATCAGCCCAATAAGCAGTTAGACACTAAGATCTAGAACTACCTATTCATTCTTAAATTAAATTAAAATTTCAGTTCCTTAGTTGCACTAGCCACAGAGCAAGTGCTTGATAGCTCCAATGGCTAACAGCTACCATGTTGGACTGTGCCACCACAGAACATTCCCATCATCACAGAAAAATCTGTTGGAAAGTGCTGACCAAGCCCCTGCAGAGATTTTCTGAAACATTGTCAGCCCTCTCTTGGCCATGGGGAAAGCTAATGGTAAACAATGCATTGGCAAAAACCAGCTTTCCGGGGGAACCAAGATGGCGGCGTAGGTAGACACACTGCGCCTCCTCGCACAACCAGAACTGACAGAGAATCGAACAGCAAGGGGGACTGACACCAAGGAAACAGAAAATAATCATTCATCCAGACTGGTAGGAGGGGCGGAGACAGGCACCTGGGTGGAGAGGACTCGCGTGGCTGTGGCGGGACTGAGACTGGCGGAGTGTGGGACAAATGGCGCAGGCAGTCCGAGCACTAGCAGACCCTGCGGTCCCACATTTGCACAGGTAAACCCAGAGGGCCGGACTCAGAGTGGCGGAGAGTGGGGCAGGCAGAGTGGCGGGTAGCACCTTGCGGCACCACATTCGCCCACAGATAAACCTGACGAACGGCGGGCAGCGAAGCAGACCGCTGCGCAACCCAGGTCTCCAGCTGGGGGAAATAAAGCCTCAAACCTCTGATTGAAAGCGCCCCTGGGGGTTGGGGCGACAGGGGAGACTCCCAGCCTCACAAGAGAGGTTGTTGGAGAGACCCACAGGGGCCTAGAGTGTGCACAGGCCCACTTACTCAGGAACCAGCACCAGAGTGGCCCAGTTTGATTGTGGGTATCGGAGTGGAAGATTGAAATCCGGAGGAGAGTGAGGCGGGCGCCATTGCTCCCACTCGGCCCCTCCCCCACGTACAGCGTCACAGCGCAGCGACCAGCATTACCCCGCCCAGGTGAACACCTAAGGCTCCGCCCCTTAAAGTAACAGACGCACCAAGACAAACAAACAAAAAAAATGGCCCAAATGACAGAACACTTCAAAGCTCCAGACAAAATACAACTAAGCAACGAAGAGATAGCCAACCTATCGGATGCACAGTTCAAAGCACTGGTTATCAATATGCTCACAGACTTGGTTGAATCTGTTCGAAAAACAGATGAAAAAATGAAGCCTATGCTAAGAGAAACAAAGGAAAATGTACAGGGAACCAATAGTGATGAGAAGGAAACGGGGACTCAAATCAATGGTATGGACCAGAAGGAAGAAACAAACATCCAACCAGAAAAGAATGAAGAAACAAGAACTTGGAAAAATGAGGAGAGGCTTAGGAACCTCCAGGACACCTTGAAACGTTCCAACATCCAAATTATAGGGGTGCCAGAAGGAGAAGAGGAAGAACAAAAAATTGAAAACTTATTTGAACAAATAATGGAGAACTTCCCTCATCTGGCAAAGGAAATAGACTTCTGGGAAGTCCAGGAAGCTCAGAGAGTCCCAAAGAAGCTGGACCCAAGGAGGAACACACCAAGGCACATCATAATTACATTACCCAAGATTAAACGCAAGGACCTACATCCAAGATTACTGTATCCAGCAGAGCTATCATGTAGAATGGAAGGGAAGATAAAGTGCTTCTCAGATAAGGTCAAGTTAAAGAAGCTCATCATCACCAAGCCCTTATTATATGAAATGTTAAAGGGAGTTACCTAAGAAAAAGAAGATCAAAAATAGGAACAGTAAAAATGACAGCAAACTCACAGTTATTAACGGCCACACATAAAACAAAAACGAGAGCAAACTAGGCAAACAACTAGAACATGAGGGTTGTCAATAAGGGGAGTGGGAGGGGGAGAGGGGGGTAAAGGTACAGAGAATAAGTAGCATAGATGATAGGTGGAAAATAGACAGGGGGAGGGTAAAAATAGTGTAGGAAATGTAGAAGCCAAAGAACTTATAAGTATGACCCATGGACATGAACTATGGGGGGGGGGGGGGAATGTGGGAGGGAGGGGGGTGGGCAGGATGGAGTGGAGTGGGGGGGGAAATGGGACAACTGTAATAGCATAATCAATAAATATATTTAAAAAAATAATAAAAAAATAAAAATAAAAAAACCAGCTTTCCTTCCCAATCTTTTCTTGGTCGACTTCTCTGTGGGCATCAAATAACAAGTGCTCAAAAAATGGAAACTTCCTTACGTAATGTCTTTTTTTATGTAGAGAATAAGTTCTGAGAATGATCTCTGAATATGCCCTGGATCATTTTAAAGAATAAAGAACACTGAGTACTTATGCACACACACACACACACACACACTAGGGTCTTTGGTGCTTATGGCATAAGGCCTGAAATTCATCTGCAAGTGACTACAAACAGAGGTATTTTTTAAAAAGTGCCACAATGCAATAAAATTGGGGAGGCAGAACTCTCATCTTGGTGTCAGATGATCAAGAACAAGCCACTGACCCTGCCAGAGCTTTAAGCAACTCAAATAAATCTATGGTAAAGGATGAAGCCACAAGGCCAGGCAGGGCAGGTTTCTGAGGCCAAGCAGGTCAATGCTAATAATTCCAAGCACTAATTTATTTTTTTTTAAAGTCAGGTTTATCTTTCGGTAGCACCTGTGCAAATAAATATCCTCAGGAAGCAGGTTAGAAACAAAGGAAATTATTTTAGTCTTCCCCCAAGACAAGAGAGGCATCATCATAACACAAGAGATATAGAAAGAGGGAAAGTCAACTTCTCTCTCAACGGCAAAACTTGTTTCTTCTCCTGCCAAGAGATGATAACTGTGTTAACTATGTTCTTCCCACTCCAAGTGAACCAAGGCCACTTCAAAGCAGCATGAGCCTAATCATACAGCATAAGAAAATAAAAGAACCAATTAACAAAAAACAACTCAAATAATCCAGGGGAGAATGGAAGCAGAAATCTCTATTTTTTTTATTGTCATTCATGTACAGTTGTCTCCATTTTCACCCCACCACACCTCCCACCCCACCCATCCCCACCTCTCACCCTCAAACCTACCCCCTTGACAAATTGACTTATCCTTAAACTGCTCCTCAATGAGCGTGGGGCTAAGGTTGGAGGCTCCTGGGCAAATCAGGTCCTCAGAAATCAGACCGGGTTAAACACCTGCTCCATTTCTGGACTTTGGAGTCCCATTTTTATGAGCTATGCAATATAGAGGAGAAACATCACCCTCAGGACCTGGCTTGGAGGGTGCAGTTAGATGATCAAGGGTCTAGAAGAGTGTCCAGCAGACAGTAGCAGTTTCCAAAACATCAGTTTCCCCTGTACCTTCTTAGTGGCAAATGACTCTTCAGCCTTTGCTCAGCCTCCCACATCCACGCCCCAGAGCCACACTTTCCATCCTGATGGTGCCCTTCTGCCAGTGATGTCACTTTCCCTCTCCTTTTCCCTCTTCCAGCAGACCTGGAAGCTATAGTAGCAATGGAGAAATGGATGTCCAGCCTTCAGAACACTTGTCACATGCCCTCTTCTCAGGCTCTTCAAAAGCCACCAGAAAAGATCTCCCAGGTTAAAACCCACCCACCACACACACAAGAGGCTCTCCAAGCTCCTGAGCTCTGGGCCATACCTGCCTCTGCAGCTCGCTCACACCCTGATGGTTCTTCTGTGAACTTCATATTCCAGCTCTTCCTTCATCTCCGTTCTTTGTCTACTCCAAGTTCTCTAGTTGGAAAGCATCCTATCTTCTCCACTAGCAAAGTCTCAACCATCCTTCAAAGTCAATAAAATAGCCCCTCCTTCTCACTTACCACATGACTGATGCCCTAGCTTCACCGCCTCCCACTTCCCCCACACTTGAAAGTGGCAGCCACTGACTGTTCCTCTTCTTTGGCCAGGTATACTCTCATACTGCTGACCACTCAGGTTGTGCCTTGGGTCACCTCTGCCCTTTCTTTTTTTCTTCCAGGAAACCTCTAGTTTACCCTCTAGGGTATGCACATTTTATGTTCCTTTTCATAAACCCCTTACAACTCAGCATCTCATCTTAACTGGCTGTTGGTGCTGCCCCTGTTTTTCCCTCACCTTGGGACTAGGAGGCTCCTTGAACACAGGCACATGCCCACGTGCCCTCACTTACAAAAAAAAGAAAAACAAAAAAACCACAATATAGGTTTGCAGAAACTCTGAATAAGTGGTGAATACAAGCTCAAGTATCTCCAGGACCCAAATAGGTAACAGAAAGAAGAGGTACTCTGAAGACCACATACCCCTTCTATTCAGCTTAGGCCACACTGAAGCATGGCTCCATGGACATGAGAGTCTCCTTGTTTCCAGACAAGCCAGGAATCTTGGTTGGTATATGGGATCTCCTGATTTTTAAATGCTGGTGATGAGTTTTTTAATTTTTTTAAACTGTTGTATGGGCCATTAAAACATATCTGCAGGCCAGACCCTGGAGAAGACCCTAATGTGAGATGAGATCCTACCAAGGAAAGAACAGTAAGATGACCCATCTCCTGCCAGGCACTAAGGACAGAATGGACAGATCCACGAAGAGCACAGAAGGGACCCTAACAGGTCTTCCAGAAACAAGCAAATGACACTTGCTACAAACCTACCATAGCCCAGATAATGTGTTGGGCACATTTAATCCTCTCAATATATATTCATTTATTTAATTCAATTCAACTCAATTATTTGTTTAACTCAAATATTATTGGGTAAAGATAATCCACAGAATGAGTGAAAATATTTGCAAATCATATATCAAACAGGGATGGTATCCAGAGTACATAAAGAACTCTTACAATTCATTAATAAAAAGCCAAATAACCCAATTAAAATAGGGTAAAGAATCTGAACAGATAGTTCTTTAAGGATATACAAATGGCAACAAGCACATGAAAACATGTTAAGTATCACTAGCCTCCAGGGAAATGAAATGAAAATGCACTGAGATACTAACTCAAACCCACTATGATGGCTATAATCCAAAAGACAGACTGATAACAAGTATTGGTGAGGATGTGGAGAAATTAGAATGCTAATGCATGGCTGGTGGGAAAGTACAATAAAATGGTACAGCTGCTATGGAAAACAGTCTGGCAGTTTCTCAGGAGATAGAAATAAAGTTACCCTATAAGCCAGCAATTACACTCCTAGGTCTATACCCAAGAGAATGAAAGCATAAATCCACACAAAGACTTGCACACCAATGTTCATGGCAGGATTATTTATGAAACATGAAAATAATCCAGATGTCCTTCAACTGATGAAAGACTAAAAGACAAAAAAGTGGTCTATACATTTAATGGAATACTATTCAGCCCTAAAAAAAAACCAAGTTCAGCTGGGGGAAGGGGAATGGGGAGTTACTGTTTACTGGGTATAGAGTTTCAGTTTTGTAAGATGAAAAGAGTTCTGGAGATGGATATCACTGAACTATAAATATAAAAATGGTTAATTAAGATGGTAAATTTAATGTAATGTATTCTTTACCACAATTAAAAATAAAAACAGACTTTGAAAACAGGGATGACGTATAATTCACGCTACAACATGGGTGAACCTTGAAAGCATTACATTAAGTGAAAGAAGCCAGACACAAAAGGCCACATATTGTATGATTCAATTTAAATATATGAAATGTCCAGAAAAGGCAAATCTAAAAAAACATTAAGTAGATTAGTGTTCGCTTAGGTCTATGGGAGAGGATAATGGAGAGTGACTGCTAATGAGTATGGGGTTTCTTTTTTTAGTGATGAAAATATTCTCATATTGTACAATAGCTACACAACTCTAAATATACAGGAGATGGCAAAAGTAAGTCTACAGTTTTGAGTACATGAAACAGTTTATTTTTGTATTACTGTTTAATTATTGCATTAATATTTGTATTATTAGCTTATTATTGTTATTATTTCATATCCTTACTTATGATTTATCTTGTATGTAATGATGGCTGGTAATTTAACAAACAACTGTAAAACCACTTTTCCTCACGCCTCTACTGAAAACCACTGAAGTATACACTTGAAATAGGTGAATTTATGGAGTGTGAATTATACCTCAATAAAAATGTTTAAAAACATTATTGAGTATCTTCTATGTGTCTGACCCCCAGAGTGATTCATACATCTCTGTCCCTGTAATGCCCCCTGTGAGGCTAAAGGGAACAACAAGTGGAAGCCAGATAGGCAGAAAATGGCAGGGAGGTAGGTAGGAGCTGAACCCACTGGCTTGTGCACCCAACTGGGACACCTAGCCAGTCTTCTGAAGAACAGAGTGAACAGTCAACAGAATCCCAGCTTATAGGAAGTTTGGAAGCCAAACATTGCAGAGGATGTTTAAAAGCACATGTCCCTGATCACATACAACATAAGGTGGGAGTCGTGAATACCAGTAAACCCGTTGGAGGAAAGAACCCACCAACAAAGGAGCCACCAACACATAAAACCCAAGCACAACAAGGGAGACCACACAAACAAAAGAAAGGGCAGCCCTAGAGCATCCATACAAGGACAACAAAAAGACCAAGTGACTGAGTCCCACAGAACTCCTACCACAGAAGTTCACCAGATAAAGACAGCCAGCAAAGCAAAGCATCAGGAATTGCAGGAAAAATCAAAAAGATTCACCTAAAATGGGGAGACAAAGAAAGAATATGCAATCAAAAGGAATGGAAGAATCCCCAGAAAAAGGGCTAAATGAAATTGAGGCAAACTATCAGATATAGAATTCAAAAGGATGCTTATAAGGATGCTCTAGGAACAGACAGACATCTATAAGAAACTGAGTGAGAACTATAACAGTATGAAAAAGGGCATAGAAATTATAAACAGGAACCAGGAAGAAATGAAGAATACAATTTCTGAAATAAAAAACAAACTAGAAGGAATTGCAAGCAGGATGGATGAAGCAGAGGACTGAATTAGTGAGCTGGAAGACAAAGTAGACAGAAATACCCACTTAGAGCAGCAAACATGAAAAAAAAATAAAAAATACAAAGACAGCTTAAGTGAACTGCAGGACAACATAAAATGCAACAACATTCAAATGATAGGTAGGATATGAGAAGGAGAAGAAAAGGAGCGAGGGATAGAAACCCTGTTTGAAAAAATAATGACAAAAATCTTTCCTAGCTTGGAGAGGGGAAAAACCACACAAGGTCAGGAAACACAGAGGGTTGCAATCAAGATGAACCCAAAGAGGCTCACTCTAAGACACAGCATAATTAAAATGCCAAGTTTTAAAGACACAGAGAGAATCTTAAAAGCAGCAAGGGAGAAACAAGAAGTAACATATAAAAGAGCTCCAATAGACCAGCAGCTGATTTCTCAACAGAAACACTACAAGCCAGGAGGGAATGGCAAGAAATATTCCAAGTAATTAATTAAAAGCAAAGCCTGCAACCAAGACTACTCTACCCAGAAAGGGTCTCAATTATAATGGAAGGGGAAATAATGGCATTCCAAGACAAATGAGAGTTGAAAGAACACACCACAACCAAACCAGCATTGCAAGATACGTTAAAGGAACTGCTTTAAGAAGAGGAAGGAAAAGAATGAAAGAGAGAGAGAGAGGAACACAAGTACAAGGTGGAAAAAAATTAATAAGTACCTATCAATAATAAATAACCTTAAATGTTAATGGATTAAATGCTCCAATCAAAAGGCATAGGGTAGCTGAATGGATAAGAAAACATGACCCACACAAATGCTGCCTACAAGAGACCCACCTCAGAACAAAAGACCTACACAGACTGAAAGTGAGGGGTTGTAAGTAAATATTTCAAACAAATGGACACAAAACAAAAGCTGGGGTAGCAATACTTGTATCAGACAAAATGGACTTCAAAGCAAAAGCCATAAAAAGAGATACTGAAGGACACTTCATAATACTCAAGGGAAGAATCCAACAAATTGACATAAATATTGTAAACATATATGTACCCAATAAAGGGCACCCAAATATATAAGGAAAATCTTGTAGGACTTCAAGAAAAATATAGAAAGCAACACACTTATAGTATGGGATTTTTAACTCCCCGCTGTCAAAAATGGATAGATCTTCCAAACAAAATATCAACAAGGACATTACAGTGTTGAATAATGCCCTAGACCAAATGTACTGAACTGATATATATAGAACCTTTCATCCCAAAGAAGCAAAATACACATTCTTTTCAAACACACATGGAACATTTTCAAAGATGGACTACATGATAGGACACAAAGCAAGCCTCAACAAATTCAAGAAAATTGAAATCACATCAAGCATGATTTCCCATCAGATTTCGCATCACATCAGATGACAAGGGCCTGAAACTAGAAACCAACCTCAACAAAAAAACTCAAAAACACTCAAATTCATGGATATTGAATAGCATGCTATTAAACAATGAATGGGTCAAGAATGAGATCAAGGAAGAAATAAAAAACCTAGAAACAAATTAAAATGAACACACAACAGTCCAACACTTATGGGACATGGCGAAGGCAGTCCTGAAAGGGAAATTCATTGTGATACAGGCCTAAAAAAGATAGAAACACTTCAAATAAACAACCTAACTCTACATCTACAAGAACTGGACGAACAACAACAAACAAAGCCAAGAGCAAGTAGAAGGAAATAATCAAGGCCAGAGCAAATTAAACAACACAGAGACTAAAAGAACACTCCAAGAATCAATAAATCCAGGAACTGGTTTTTTGGAAAGATAAACAAAATCGACAAGCCTTTAAGCAGACTCATTAAGAAAAAGACAGGACCTAAATGAACAAAATTAGAAATCAAAGAGGACAGATTACAACTGATACCATAAAAATACAATGAATTGTAAGAAATTATTGCCAACAACTATACACCAAGGAATTTGAAAACCAGGGTGAATTGGAATAATTTCTAGAAAAATATAATCTCCCAAAATGACATAAAGAAGGAACAGAAAGCCTGAACAGACCAATAACTGCTGATGAAATCGAAGCAGTAATCAAAAACCTCCCTGCACACAAAAGCCCTGGAACAGATGGTTTCACAGGAGAATTTTACAAAACACTTAAGGAAGAGCTAATTCCTATCCTTCTCAGACTACTCCAAAAAAACCAAGAAGTCAGACGACTCCCAAAATCTTTCTATGAACCCAGTATTATCGTAATCTCAAAACCAGATAAAGACACAAAGAAGAAAGAAAATACAAGGCCAATATCACTGATGAACATAGACACTAAAATCCTCAACAAAATATTGGCAAACTGCATACAGAAATACATTAAAAAGATCATAAATCATGATCAAGTGGGGTTCATTCCAGGGATGCAAGGATGCTACAATATTTGTAAATCAATAAACATAATACACCACATAAAGAAAAGCAAAGACAAAAATCACATGATCATATCAATAGATGCAGAAAAAGCATTTGATAAGGTACAGCACCCATTTATGATAAAAACACTCAGCAAAGTGGGAATTGAGGGCGGATTCCACAACATAATAAAGGCAATATATGGCCTACAGCCAATATGCCTACAGCCAACAACATACTCAATGGGCAAAAAGTCAAAGCTTTCCCACTAAGATCAGGAACAAGACCAGGATGTCTGCTTTCACCACTTCAATTCAACATAGTGTTGGTAGTCCTTGCCACAGCAATCAGACAAGAAAAAGAAAAAAAAAAGGCATCCAAATTGGAAAGGAGAAAGTAAAACTGTCACTATTTGCAGATGATATGATAGTATATACAGAAAACCCTATAGACTCTACCAAAAAACTACTCGACCTAATAAGCAAATTTGGCAAAATAGCAGGATACAAAGTCGATATTCAGAAATTGAAGGCATTTTGTACACCAACAATGAAATATCAAAATCAGAAATCACGGAAAAAATCCCCCTTGCTATAGCAACAAGAAAAATAATGTACCTAGGAATAAACCTAACCAAGGAGGTGGAAGACCTGTACTCAGAAAACTACACAACACTGAAGAAAGAACTACACAACACTTAAGGGAGACAAAAATAAATAGAAGAATATGCCACAGTCATGGAATGGAAGAATTAACATCACTTAAATGTCCATATTACCCAAAGCAATTTATAGATTTAACACAATCCCTATTAAAATACCAATGACACATTTCACAGATATAGAACAAGCATTTCAAAAGTTTATATGGAACCATAAACAACGCTGAATAGCCATGGCAACTTTGAGAAAGAAGAACAAAGCAGGAGGGATCACAATACCTGATATCAAACTGTATTCCAAGGCCACTGTAATCAAAACAGCCTGATACTGGCATAAAAACAGGCACATAGAGCAAGGGAACAGAACAGACAGCCCAGAAATAAACCCAAGATTCTATGGTCAATTAATATTTAACAAAGGGAGCAAAAGCATAAAATGGAGTAAAAATAGCCTCTTCAATAAATGATTTTGTGATATCTGGACAGCTACATGCAAGAATATGAAACTCAAGCACCAACTTACACAATACACAAAAATAAATTCAAGGTAGATAAAAGACTTAAATATAAGTCATGACACCATAAAAGTCCTAGAGGAGAACAAGGCAAGAAAACCTCAGTAATATTCCACGCAGCAATATTTTCACTGATATAACCCCTAAACAAGGGACATAAAGGAAAGAATAAACAAATGGGACCTCATCAAAATAAAAAGCTTCTGCACGACTAAAGAAAACATCAGCAAAATGAAAGGGGAACCAACTGTATGGGAAAGTATATTTGCAAATGGCACCTCGGACAAGGGTTTGATCTCCAAAATATATAAAGAAATCACACAACTCCACCCCAGGAAGATAAACCACCCAATTTAAAAATGGCCAGGTGTTCGCAGCTGCTGTTGCTCTCTAACGCCAGCACCTCCTCCAGCTCACCTAGCTCCAGCTGAAGGAGAAGGGGTGTAAGTAAAGAGGTCCCTATACCATGGCTCATACAAAGCTGAGTGCCCACAAATTGTCTGGTGGTAAAGTACGGAGGTAGCAACTGGCTACCAAACCCACTCGCAAGAGTGCGCCCTCTACTGGAATGGTGAAGAAACTCCAGCCTTACAGGCCTGGCACTGTGGCACTTGGTGAAATTAGACGTTATCAGAAGTCCACTGAACTTCTGATTTGCAAACTTCCCTCCCAGCGACTGGTGCAAGAAATTGCTCAGAACTTCAAAACAGATCTGCGCTTCCAGAGTGCGGCTATTGGTGCTTTGCAGGAGGCAAGTGAAGCCTATCTGGCTGGCCTTTTTGAAGACACCAACCTGTGTGCTGTCCATGCCAAATGTGTAACAATTATGCCAAAAGACATCCAGCTAGCACGCAGCATACGTGGAGAACGTGCGTAAGAATCCACTATGACGGGAAACATTTCATTCTTTAAAAAAAAAATTATCTTCTTCCTGTTATTGGTAGTTCTAAACATTAGTTATATTTTTCTATGGGGTCAAAAAGGTACGTAAGTATATGATTGCAAGTGGAAAATAGGGGACAGAAATCAGGTATTGGCAGTTTTTCCATTTTCACTTGTGTGTGAATTTTTTAAATATAAATGTGGGGACATTAGGCATTAATGCAAGTCAAGGTGTTTCAGTGAATAAGTTTCAAGCAGTTCAACTTTATAACAATATAAATAAACCTGTTACATTTTTCTGGACAATGCCAGCATTTGGATTTTTTTAAAACAAGTAAATTTCTTATTGATGGCAACCAAAAAATAATAACACAGTAAAAAGATAAAAATAAAATTAAAAATGGGCAAAGGAGCTGAAGACACTTCTCCAAGGAGGATATACAGAGGATCCAGAGACATATGAAAGGATGCTCAGCATCACTAGCCATCAGAGAGATGCAAATTAAAACCACAATGAGATACCACATCACACTAGTCAGAATGGCCATCATAAGCAAATCAACAAACAAGTGTTGGAAAGGATGTGGAGAAAGGGAACCCTAGTGCACTGTTGGTGAGAACAGTGCACTAGGGTTCATTGTGGAAAACAGTATGGCATTTTCTCAGAAAACTAAAAATGAAACTGTGCATCCATTGTGGAAAACGGTATGGAATTTCCTCAGAAAACTTAAAATGGAACTGACTTTTGTCCCAGCAATTCCATTCCTGGGATTATACCCCAAGAATCCTGAAACACCAATTCCAAAGAACCTCTGCACCCCAATGTTCATAGCAGCACAATTTACAATAGCCAAGTGCTGGAAGCAACCTAAGTGCCCACCAGTAAATGAAAGGATCAAACAACAATGGCACATTTACATGATGGAATACTACACAACAGAAAGAAAGAAGGAGCGCCTACCCTTCACAACAGCATGGATGAGACTGGAGAGCATTATGCTCAGTGAAATAAGCCAGATGATGAAAGAGAAATACCATATGATCTCATCTATAAGTGGAACCTAAATAAAACAAATAAGCAAGCAAAATATAACCAGACACATTGAAATAAAGAAGAAACTAACAGTAACCAGAGAGGAGGGGGGAGAGGGATAATAGTGGAAAATAGAGGAAGGTCCATCAAGGAACATGTAAAAAAGACACATAGAAAAAGCCAAAAGGGATAAGTTCGAGGGTGAGAGGCAGGGATGGGTGGGGCAGCGGGGGTGGGGCAGCAGGGGGTGAAGTGGCTGTGGTGGAGTGAAAATGGAGACAACTGTACTTGAACAACAATTTAAAAAAAAAAAACAAGTGGAAGCCAGCTTGCAGCAGAGGAGTGGAGGCATGAGGTGAAACTGGAGCCCAGCCCATGAGGGCTCATTCTGCTCCCCACCCCACACCACCGAGGCCACGTCAGAAATGCAAGGCTGCACCTCACCAGGACTGAAGCCTCTGGATTACCCAAAGCACCAGAGCTACATGTACTGTCATCTTCATTTAGCATAGTCTCCAAGTCATAAGAAGGCTCCAGCCAACAAAGAATGACGGAGCGGAGGGGGAGAGGATATGTCTCAGGGCTTAATTTATGAGTTGCTTCCTGGGATGCTTACTCAAATTTTATTTCAACCTGACTTTGAAGGAAAAACCCAAGAAGAATGCTGAGAGAAAACAAAGGAAATGCTAAGCGAGAAGTTTAAAAACAATTAATTTTAAATGATTACAGATTTACCAAAAGCTATGGCTATGATTTCCTTCTGACTTTGATTATAACCTTCCAGCAAAAATATCTGCCTCAAGAAGGCAAAGTCTTTGCATTATTTTCCATTCCTAGCATGACTACAAAAATATTCTTTGATTTAACATTTGATATGTTTTGTTCTCAAGGGCAAGCCCCATGAGAAGAAAAATGTACCCCAACAGAATGAAATATGACTACTGTTGCCATTTTTCTTTCCTGTTCTTCCTGCTCAAATATTCTGCATTAATTTAAACTCAAAGCTGCATCTCTGATGTGCTACTCCCACACTGTCACCCAAACTGAAATAAAGTCATCTGCTGTTCAACTCCAGGAAAAAGTGCTGCAGACCCAGCTCAACTTGAGTCTCCTAAAGATAGCTAAAGGCACTTCAACACGGAAGGAGATCAAGTGGAGTCAGAGACTGATAAAGTAGCAGACAAAACAGGAAAAGTTGTATTTGAATAGAAGTACACTTCGCATTGAGGGAGGCCAACTTCATACTGGACATAAAGAGGCTTTAAACAAATTAACACAAGAGACACCAGTATTTGCCTCAGCTTCCCTTGGCAGTAGAGAACATTGAAAAAGTAGCACTGGAGAGCAGGATCTTCATTTATGGTGCACATCTTTCAACAAAGCAGAAAAAATAAAAGGCAGTTCTTCCTGGGTATACCCAAAGGCTCAAGGACCCTAGGTCTGACAGATTGTAGGAGCTAAAGAAGTTAAAGTTAAGGACACATTTCCACTTATATCTACTTATTTAAATATTCAATATTAAATGCCTCAATATTTTAAGACAAATATATATGAATACCATTATGTAACACGATGTATTTCTATGCAGATTCATAAAAAGACTAGGGACAAAGAAAACCAGGTTGTGCTGGGAACCACTCTGCCTCATTTCAGAAGCTGTAATCCCCCATGGCTAAAGCTGAGTAAGAGACCTAGGGACCATAAGCCACTAAGGAGACAAAACTTATTTTCCTGGTAGGTGCACCAGCCTCTGTCCCCTTTTACTTCATCCTGCTTGGCTACGGGCAGATGACTGGTTAGCCAATGACAGGTAAGATTCCTGAAGGTAGGGATGACATAAGACAGGCACAGTTGCGAAGGGGCCCTCAGGGAAGGATTTGGGGGGCTACAGAAAAAGTGGGTAATGGACCCTTACCCCTTGGCTTTGACATAGCCTAAGTCCTCATTCTGTCTGCAAGAAGTCTCCTAATGTCTTGGCTGCCTTACTTCCCCTGCCTGACTTAAGCATAAAATAAGTTTGTTTCCCCAAAGTTTTATGGCCCTTTAGCTATCTGATCCTGACTCAGAATAAGCCCTCATAGTTCTTTGTATGTTATCTATTGTTTGATACTTACTGCCTGACAATGATTGATGAGCTTTACCTGTATTCCTATGCAAATTAAACCCAGTAAAAGCCCACTGAGGAACAGGCTCCTGGCCCTTCTCCTTTGAAAAATAGACCACCTTTCCTCCCCAAGCAGATCATGTCTTGGTAGACGAAGACTTATTCTCATCTGTGGCAGCTGCAGAGGCGGGGGGAGCTTTTGCACGGAACCCCCCCACAAGGTTGGTTGGTTGGTTTTGCATTAGAATAACACCCAAATTCTTTGAGTGGCCAGGCTCCCAGTTTGCTATGCTGCTTGTGCTCTGCAGCTTTCTGGGCATTATGTACAGGTGCCTAAAGGTTAGTATAAAAAATCTAGTTGAGGCCCTGGTCAGGTAGCTCAGTTGGTTAAAGTGTCATCCCAACATGCCAAGGTTGCAGGTTTGATCCCCAGTCAGAGCACATACAAGAATCAATCAATGAATGCATAAATAAGTGAAACAACAAATTGATGTTTCTCCTTTTCTCTCTCTCCCTTTCTCTCTACAAAAATCAATTTTTTTAAAAAACCTGGTGGACAAGATGGCGGTGTAGGTAGACACACTGTGCCTCCTCGCACAACCAGAACTGACAGAAAATCGAACGGCAAGGAAGTACAACACCAAGGATATAAAAAATGAACATTAATCCAGACCGGTAGAAGGGGCAGAGATGGGCAGCTGGGGCGGAGAGGACTCGCGTTGCCGAGGCGGGACCGAGACTGGTGGAGTGTGGGACCAACAGGGCAGGCAGTCTGACCACTAGCAGACCCTGCGGCCCTACATTCGCGCACAGATAAACCGGACAAACGGCAGGCAGCAAAGCAGACTGCGCAGTCCAGGGCTCCAGTGAGGGGAAATAAAGCCTCAAACCTCTGATTGAAAACGCCCATGGGGGTTGGGGCGGCAGCAGGAGAGACTCCCAGCCTCACAGGAGAGGTCGTTGCAGAGACCCATAGGGGCCTAGGGTGTGCACAAGCCCACCCACTCGGGAACCAGCACCAGAGGGGCCCAGTTTGATTGCGGGTAGCAGAGTGAAAGACTGAAATCCGGTGGAGAGGGGAGCGGGTGCCATTGCTCCCTCTCGGCCCCTCCCCCACATACAGCCTCACAGCCCAGTGACCAGCATTACCCCGCCCCGGTGAACACCTAAGACTCCACCCCTTTAAGTAACAGCCACGCCAAGACAAAAACAAAACCAAAAAAAAATGGCCCAAATGACAGAACACTTCAAAGCTCCCGAAAAAATACAACTAAGCGAGGAAGAGATAGCCAACCTATCAGATGCACAGTTCAAAACACTGGTTATCAAGACGCTCACAGAATTGGTTGAATCTGTTCGAAAACCAGATGAAAAAATGAAGCCTATGCTAAGAGAAACAAAGGAAAATGTACAGGGAACCAATAGTGATGCGAAGGAAACTGGGACTCAAATCAATGGTGTGGACTAGAAGGAAGAAAGAAACATCCAACCAGAAAGAATGAAGAAACAAGAATTCGGAAAAATGAGGAGAGGCTTAGGAACCTCCAGGACACCTTGAAACGTTCCAACATCCGAATTATAGGGGTGCCAGAAGGAGAAGAGGAAGAACAAAAAATTGAAAACTTATTTGAACAAATAATGGAGAACTTCCCTCATCTGGCAAAGGAAATAGACTTTCAGGAAGTCCAGGAAGCTCAGAGAGTCCCAAAGAAGCTGGACCCAAGGAGGAACACACCAAGGCACATCATAATTACATTAGCCAAGATGAAACAGAAGGAGAGAATCTTGGAAGCCGCAAGAGAAAAGGACACAGTTACCTACAAAGGGGTTCCCATAAGACTGTCAGCTGATTTCTCCAAAGAGACCTTACAGGCAAGAAGGGGCTGGAAAGAAGTATTCCAAGTCATGAAAGCCAAGGACCTACATCCAAGATTGCCCTATCCAGCAAAGCTATCATTTAGAATGGAAGGGCAGATAAAGTGCTTCTCAGATAAGGTCAAGTTAAAGGAGTTCTTTATCACCAAGCCCTTATTATATGAAATGTTAAAGGGAGTTACCTAAGAAAAAGAAGATCAAAAATATGAACAGTAAGAATGACAGCAAACTCACAGTTATTAATGACCACACCTAAAACAAAAACAAGAGCAAACTAGGCAAACAACTAGAACAGGAACAGAACCATAGAGATGGAGATCACAAGGAGGGTAGTCAATAGGGGAGTGGCAGGGGGAGAGGGGGGGAAAGGTACAGAGAATAAGTAGATGATAGGTGGAAAATAGACAGGGGGAGGGTAAGAATAGTGTAGGAAATGTAGAAGCCAAAGAACCATGGACGTGAACTATAGGGGGGTAATGTGGGAGGGAGGGGGGGCAGGATGGAGTGGAGTGGGGGGGAATGGGACAAATGTAATAGCAAAATCAATAAATATATTTTTTTTAAAAAAACCTGGTTGAAAACACGTATCTGTTAACACACACAAAAACCCTGTTTCATGGGTGCAAAGAGAGTATTTCAGACAGACTGTAGGCACACCCCTTGATAAGACAGGACAAAGGGACAAGCACTTTCTCCACATTAGCACCAAAAGCTCAGAAAGCTGCTAAAACAGAGAAAGCAAAGTAGCTTGTTTAACAAAGAATGTTCTCTCCTGGGCTTCAGAGACAAAAATCCACAGGGGCTGCTGACTGTTTTCCCTCCAAAGCAGCAACCATGAGTTAGACTTTCAAAGCTTTGGCAGCTCTCATCAGCTGTGGCCAGGGGAATCTGAGAGGGTACAAGCTACACAGGAAGCACCACTTAAATGGTAGGCACAGGAAGCAAGAGATCAGGGCAACCAACAAGTGTGGCAGAAGGGCTGCTATTCATTAACCACCAGAACAAAAGACCAAGAGACAATACACTGTTAATCCTAGCAGCCACCAGAGGATATAAATTGCCTAACCAATATACCAGCATTTTTCAGTTCTCCTCTTTCCTGCCAGAGTTAGATTAAGGATGGGTCCAAGTCCCTTATCCCTACCCAAGTCTTTAAAACATACATTACTGAATCTTTTTGAAGTTTTAACCCTGAATGATTTATCCCCTAAAATGGATTAGAGAAAAATACTGCCCTGAAACACCACTACAGGGGACTGGAGGGGATAGGTATACTTTGTAATTCATATTGAGAATGCCTGAGTAGGGCTATGTAGTCAGATCAAACAGAACTCTAGCACTTATAACTGTTTCCTGACCTCTCTGAGCCCCTGCTTTTCCATTCACAAAATGGGAATATCATGTCTTACCTCACAGAATTGCTGTGAGGGTTAAATGGAAAAAATAAGCATGAGGGTAGGACTAAATAAATGCTAAGTACTGCTGTCACTATTACCCACAGCACCACTTAGGAGTTTTAGCTATGGCCATGTGAATCAAGGAAATAAAACCCAATTTTCTCTTAAGTTAAGAATGAATTTTTTTGTAATGAAAGTATTTGGGGGGGGGGGAGCAATACAATTAAAGAGAGCTGGCCTTAAGATATATTAAATTTCAGAGATATCATCAAGGAACTCAGACAATAGTTTTAATTTCCTTCTACTGAGAATAATGTATTCAGCAAGTGGTCAAAATTATTCACAGCACACCAGCAACTCTAAGAAGAGCCCAATCTTCCAGCAATCCCAGGTACAGTTGTGGTGTCTTCTGCCAGTAGGAGTTGCTGCCCAGTGATCTTGCATCTTTCTAAATCTTGGGCCTGATAATGTCACAAACCTGCTTTAAAGGCCTCCCACTACCCTTAGGAGAAATCTAAACTAAGGGCCTAGTCTAAGCCCAACACTTACCACTCTATGGGATCTGGCCCACAAACCCTTTTGTCTTCATCTTCAGCACACCTTCCTACACATCATTCTGATTTCCAGCTGCATCTAACTGCTAGCAGTTATCTCTGATTCTAAACAGAAAAGACAATAGGTTTAAGCCTCAGAGCCTTGTC
Organism: Desmodus rotundus; assembly: GCF_022682495.2. NCBI lineage: Eukaryota > Metazoa > Chordata > Mammalia > Chiroptera > Phyllostomidae > Desmodus > Desmodus rotundus. Next base: position 58,049,833 of record NC_071396.1, read on the forward strand.
CAGGTATTTTCTCTACTAGGAAAGTTCTTCTTCCCCTATCATACCCCATCCTCCCTTCAACAAAGTAAGTTATTCCTGCATTTGTCCTATGCACAGGAAGCTCTAATAGGTTTTAGCTCTAACCTAAAATAGCTCTAACACGGAACAGTGCCCTCTCACCAATTCTGCTGTCACATCCTAGAAGAAGGGAAAAGAATCAACATGCATTATGTACCTACTGCAAGCCAGGCCCCATACTGATTGCTTTCTGCTCACTATAACAAGCTAGCTCAGGAGTTGGTACACAGCTTCATTCATTGAGAACTTACCAAGTGCCTACTACACCCCATGCTCTGGCCCAAGAAGTTAGAATATGCTGTTGAACAGGACAGATATGGTTCCTGTTCTGCTCTCATAGAGAACAGAGACAATCGACAAGCAAATACAAAAGGAGTATCAGATAGTGAAAAGGGCTATACAGAAATAAAACAGACATGAGGAAAGTACGAGAGGGAGAGAGGTAGGGACACTAGGTAGGTAGATCACAGCAGGCGTCTCTGAGGAGGTGACATTTAAACTGAGACATAAACAATGGGGACCAGATGTACTAAACAGAGGGAAGAGCAGGTGCTAAGACCAGCACATTCAATAAGTAGAATTGAGACCAATGTAGCTGAAGGTCAGGGGAGGAAGGCATGAGGCTTAGAGGAGACAAAGGCCAGACCATAAAGAAAGTCTTTCTTCCTGGCTATAAAGGAAGCTGGATTTTACTCTAAGCCCAATGAGAAGTCAATGGAAAGTCTTGAAGCTGAGGGTCGACACTATCTGATGAACATTTGTAAGAGGAGTACACTGCCTACTGTGTGGGGAATGAATTAGAGAGGAGTCCAAGCGGCCAGGAGAGGAAGAACAAAGTTCAGAATTGTAAGAGACCAGCTGCCACATGCCAGATTTGGCCTGAAGAGATACCTTTGAAGAAGGCAAAGATATCTACAGGTTTATGGGTCATGAGGATAACTAAAGGTATCAACCAGATCCAGGTTAAGGGCAGCAGAGTTAGGTTCCAACACCAGCCAAGTGTATTTTACTTTCCAAGCTTCAGTATCCTCATCTGAAAAATAGGGCTAACACTCCCACCACATGCCCACCACTCGGGGTTGCTGCATAATCAAATTCTTAGCAACAGGTCTGGGCCAGAGCAGGGTCTAAAATGTGAAGATCCTTCCCCTCAAAAGAAAAAATATCTATTTTCTCATTTCCCTAAAAAGTAGGGTGGGAATCTGACCTATTAAGGAAAAATAGTAGCAGCCATGGTCTCACCATTCCAATTTGCTCAGGTCACATTTTAATGCCTGTAAGAAGGAAAGTCTTACTCAGGAAGTGAGAGAAAAGTAAAAAGTCACAACGTACCTATCACAGAACAGTTCCTCTTCTTTCTTTCTATAATTTTATACTCTACACCAGGACTTGACAAATTCCTGGGGGCATTGGGTATATAGGATCAGGCTAGTGCCTGAAACCTTTTTGTCCTATGAAGAGCTTCTCTATAAAAGTTAGAAGGGGATGGGGGCAGTATAAAGTGTCCTGGAGAAGCATGGGAAAAAAACTCTAGCTTTGCAGTGAAACAGATCCGGGTTGTGCTACTTACTAGCAGCCCCCTAAATTCCAATTTCCTCAACTGTTAAACGGTAACCACCACTCTTCTTGTAGGGTTTGTCCAAGAAGTGGCAAACATGCCAAAACAGCAATGCCAATAAAGAGCTTTGTATTGGGTTGGCCAAAAAGTTTGTTTAGTTTTTTCTGTACAATGGCTCTAGTAGTTCTTAGTTGTCTTTAACTTCATTCAAAAACAATTTTGTTAGATTGTGTTGTGACAGCTGTCATATCAGCGTGCATTTAAAAAAACTGATCAAAATTGAATTTTTATGCAAACATTTTAATACTGAAGATGGAAAAAGACACACAACATTTTCAGTATATTATGCTTTATTATTTCAAGAAAGTAAAAATGCCACTGAAACACAAAAAACAATTTGTGCAGAAGGTGCTGTGACTGATCAAACGTGTCAAAAGTGGTTTGCTAAGTTTCATGGTACTACTAACATTTTGGCCAAATAACTCTGCTGTGGGGCTGTCTTAGGCATTGGAAGATGTTTAGCAGCACCTCTGGCCTCTATCCACTAGAAACAAATAGCAGGAGATGGCTGATACCCAAAATATCCAAACCAATAAAGTTATTGGTAAAAATGAAAAATGTATCTTTTATTTTACAGAAAAAAATAAACAGACTTTTTGGCCAACCCAACAGTTACTACTCTCTGCCAATGTTTGGAAGGTCCAGAATTAGGTTCACAGGTCAAACAGTTAGTAAGGGTAAAAGCCAAGCCCCAAGCCCCATTCTAACCCAAAAGTACATCCTTCACCACTTGCCTATGCTATTCAACTAAAAAACATTAAGAATTTGCATTCTCATGTTTTTTAACCTCTTCCACCTCCAACCTAAAGTGGCTCAGAGTACATGTCTTAAAATGTATTTGGATGTGATGAAACAGAATTCAGTTACAAGGGGAGGGCAAAAGAGTAAAGAAGATCACATATCCCTTAATATTCATCTGATGACTGAAATATGGCTCTAGTAGAAGACTTTAGGCAGTGGGACCTTGGGCAGATCTCCCCTTAGAGCCTCCATTTCCACTATTGTAAAATGGGGAAATTATCTCAAACTGCCTACAGCTTGGAACAGTTAAGTGGTAACAATGATCAAAGTACTTAATACTTTCATCACTGTATTATTGGACTTGGGATGCTCAGGGACTAAATAGGCTATCTGCCACCAGGCCAGTAAATCATCAACCCATGATGGACCACATAAGGGGTTCATGTCAGAGTCCACGCAGAAAACAAGTTGGGATCTGCACCTGGTCCAATCAGTCCTCCTATGAAAATACCTCTACAAACTCCCTTCAACCTCTATCTGCCTGCTCTATAAGCAAAACAGCTGCCTGATGGTTGAAAGGGACACAGAAGGACATGCTCTGTAAGGTTTTCAAGATGCCTGATGATGCAACTAGTGACAGCTGGAAACCTGCACTGGCCCCACCTCCAGCTTCCCCTGCTCATTCTCCTCCCCACCTGGAACCTTTCAAAATTCTTTGATTTATTTCAAATCTATGTCTAAATCACTGTTTCATCCTTTTAATTTATCTTTGAAGATGCTGCTGTTGAAGAACTGAGGAGTAAACATATTCAATAAAAAAAAGAATCCTCTCCCCAACATATATTCCCATATGTCCTTGTAGGTGTAGAGACTATCACTGGAAGAAAACACAAAGAAATGGAAAACAGAATTTAACCAGGTACTTGGGTCAGCAGTAAGGAGACTTCTTTTAGCAATATGCCCTTTTGTGTCATCTAAAAACAAAACAAGTTTTAAAGCCCTGTCCATAGACTTCAGTGGAGTAAAATGGGTTTGGAAAAGTAATCCACAAAGGTTAAGTGGCTTTCTCTGGAGACAGGGGGGGTAATTAAGGAACTTTTGTCTGATCTGTAATGTTCGCATTTTTCACAAGTAAAACATATTCCTGTACTACCTCCATAATTGAAAATAAATTAAATGGTACAGCTTAGGAGGGCATTTTGGCAATACACATAACTAAAAATACACATGCCCTCGGCCCCGCTAGTTCAGTTCTAGGAGTTTAACCTACAGATATAATAGCACATGCACTAAAGACTTCTCTTCTAGAAAATCCCCTGAAGTACCATGAGCAAAAACTAGAAATGACATAAATGCATAACATTAAGACATACTTAAGATAATGTTAGTAAAAGCGTACAATGGACTTTTATGAGAACTTTTAAAAAGAATGATGTAGAGTTCCCTTAGAGTAAAATATTGTATATGTTGCTACCATCTTGTTAAAAAAAAAAAAAGAGCGGTAAGAAAAATAATGAGGAGGGTATAGATATACAGATATGCTTGTTTTTACGTGAGTTTTTCTGAAACGATACACAGGAAACTGGGAAAAGCGGTTGCCTCCGAATGGGAACAAGGGGACTTGAAGGACAGGTGAGTGGAGATCTTTTTGTGACACTTTACTATATCCTTTTTGTAGTCTTTCAGTTTTCTCAATTTGTTCGTGCATTGCAAACACATCTTTATTTTTAAAAAAACACAATAACTTTTCTTTTTTAAGGAAAGTACCTTCCTGTTTGGTTGTGATGGGAGGGAAAAGCTTCCAAGTCAACCAGCCGTGAGTTCGAGTCCCAAATCCTCCGTTCACTTGCTGCCGGGACTTGGAAGACTCACGTCAGCCTCCCGGGGCCCCAGTGGCCCTATCTATTAAGTGAGGCGATTTTCCCTCCCCGACAGGGGAGCCGGGCCGCTTTGCTCAGCATCCGCGAGCCCGGCTCCAGCCCCGGCCCGCGCTCACCGCCAATGATGGTCCGGATAAGGGAGGCGTGCCCAGGGCAGTCGACCAGCGTGACCTGAAGCTGCGACTCGCTGAGACCTGGACCGGCCTCCAGCGCCGGGTCGGGCGCGGGAATTGCCAACCGCAGACGCGCGGGTAGCGGCACCGAGAAGCAGGAGAAACCCAGGTCGAGCGTGATGCCACGCTCGCGGCTCTGCGGCTGCTTGTCGAAGGCGGCGGTGGAGGCCGTGGTGCTCAGCGCCCGCGCCAGCGCCGTCTTGCCGCTGTCGATGTGACCCAGCACTCCCACGTTGACGTTCACTCGCCGCCCCGCCATACCACCGCCACCTGGAACACCCGCTGACTCGCCCCTCCTGCGGCCGCCGCTGCAGTCCGACCCATTAAGCTGCCCCCTCCGCCACCCGCGCTCCGGGCACGCCCGTTCCGGCCCCGAAGTTTCCGCCTTCCAGGCACCTGCGGGCACCACCAGACACCGCAAAGGAGGTGGGTGCCCCAGGGACCGGACTCGACAGAGGGCACCGACAGAGGGCACAGGGCTGCTATTACCTGGCTCCTCCTATCTGAAGCTTGGAGAAGCCCGAGGTTGGGGAATCTCATCCATCCATCCTGCCATTCACCCCATTCACCCCATTCACCTCAACTTCATTGCGCCGGGAGTGGTAAAGGTCACAAACAAATAGGTGAACTAATGACTGAACCAGACTAGTTCAGAGAGTGAGAAGCCCTCTAGGAAAAATAAAAGCAGAGATTTAAAAGGACTGGAACACCAGGGAAAGGAAGGACAGCTACCTTACAATCAATATATAGGCTTGTCAGAGTTGCTGTTTGAGTTGAGGCTCCTAGGTTGAGATGGAACCAGCCATAGGAAATCCGGGAAAGAGTGTTAGAACGTAGGAGGAAATGACTCAGGAATTCTCACCCTCAGAGTCTATAGCCTGCCTTAGGACGGGCTACAAAGCTCCAAATTTTATGTAAAATATTGTTTATGCGCGTGTGCTGGAGAGAGAGTCCATAACTCTTTACTAGATTCTCAGTGTCTAGAACCACTAAAAGGGTTGTTATTAACAGATTTCAGTGTCTACACTGGCCAGGCAGATAACTCAAAGGAAAGAAATTAACAGTGTTTGAGATGTCAGAGGGTAGTAGAGACTGTGAAGAAGTGTCGGGTCTAAAGGGGGAAGCCATTGCTCAGCTTCAGTCAATTGATACCAGCCAATTGATAATAGCCCAAGGTTGTCTGATCTTACCATTTTTCAAGAGAAGAGAGTGCTTCTATATGAAATCTGACTTTTGCATATCAACAACTAATTTAGCTTTTAATTTAAACACGATTATGGCCAAGCACAAAATTTGTTCAATTTTGCCTGGCAGCCAGTTTGCCCTCTCTGACGAGCCAGGCGATGTTCTGATGTAGTCAAGCCTGCAGTAAGTGCTCCCTGATGCCTCCTGTGGTCCAAGCCTTGTATTAGGAGAAAGGTTCCAGAGATGAGCAGACACAATCCAGTCCATCCTGCAGCACAGGAAGGATGAGGGCACATGCTGGGATAGGTATGAGCTATGTGCTGCCACTTGACAAGAGGCTTGCACAGTATAAGATGAAGACTTAAGGGAGGGATTTGGGGAAGGGACACATGTTTTTTTAGGCACATGGCACTCACTGATGAAAAAGTTGCTGCTAAGTGCATACACATACAATACCCATACTAACAACTGTCCTAGCTGGCTGGTATTCCCATCTTATAGAAGAGGAAACTGTCCCAGAGAAGGTCATTAAATCAATATATATTGAGTAGCTCTGTGCTAGGCATTGCACTAGAAGCATTGTACATCAAAAAGCCAGATATATTCTCTGCTCTCCTTGTCTAAAGGAGGTAACAAACAAGTCAACACCATCACATAAAGCAAGCCAATAGGAAGAAAATAGCCCAGACTTGGTGGTGAGGATGTGTCAAGGGAGACCTCTCAGAGGAAGAAACTTATAAGTTAAGTCCTGAGCAAGGGAAGGACAGAATCTGGCTAGTGTTTACCAAGCCATTTTCCTTTTTCACCTGGGAATTCAGCTAGACTGCATGTCTCAGACTCTCTTGCAGTTAGCAAACCACTGACTGCATTCTGGCCCATGGAAACTGGGCAGAAATGATATTGGCTACCTCCAGGCACTTGTTGGGCAATCTTCCACACTCTTTGCCCATCTGCTGGCTTAATGGTGAAAACTCCGAAGGCCAGAGAAGGGCAGAGTCTCTAGATGGAGGGAATCTGGGTCCCCATAATGTTGTGAAGCAGAGGGACATAAAGTTGTGTCCTATGCCCAACCTGCCAACCTGCATAGGTCTGTGGTGGGGTGATAAATAAATTTTTTCTTTAAGCCACTGATACCTGGGGCTGTAGGTTGTAGCATTACCATAAAACAGTCAGTTGGAGAAGGGAGGACTCTCTTCCATCAGCCAAGATGTCAGCAGGGGGAGGTTCTTACATTGAGTGCAGAAAGCTACAAATATCAATAGATAGGGCCCCAAGCATGCCAAAAGCTAGCAAAATAATTGAATAGAAAAAAGGCCCCCTACTCTGGTACCAGATTGGGGGTGCAACCAGGGGAAAGCAGGCACATGTGCCATAGAAGTCAAAATGACACAGGAGGAGGTACTATCCCAAAGAGGCCTGTCAGTCTAGCCAGGGGAAAGAAGGGATTGGTTGGGAGGTGGACCCACCTAAAGCATGCAAAAGATTGGGAAGTTAATTGGTCATTTTGAGGGAGCCCCCAGTCCATCCCAAGCTCAAGCTAATAAAAGCTCATGGTAACAGACGCTCTCCTGCTCACCTGGTGATGTACTTGCCTGTGAGTTCATGTGCTCTCTTCCCCAGGAGCATGTGATCATATGGCCCTAGCAGCTGTATGGCCCATGGTTGTGTGGGATCCACACACAGGCTCCATGAGGGAGCCTGAAATGAACAGCAACAAGGAACAAGTTAAGATACCTGGACGGGGAGTAAGGCTGCTTAGCAGCTGCCTGAAGGCTCCAAAGAACTGTACTTTAAAATGGAGCAGGAACTCTGGACACCGGCTTTTGTCTTGGCCTTCCTGAGGACATTGATAGTGTTTTCCATGGCAGAAAGGTGAGATGGTCTTTCAGACAGGAGTCCACCATTCCCCCAGATCGTGTAGCACCTGAATAAAACTTTTTTCCCTTTGCACCAGCACCTGCCTCACGAGTTTGGCTTTTGTGGTGACCGGCAGCCAAACCTCCATTTTATTTAGTTACAGTAGCAGTTAACATGCACTGTTATACCTAAGAGCTTCCCAATGGAGGGACTGGAATTAACCTATGTCTTTATGTCTTCAGCTTTAATGACCATCCCTCCAGAATGGTTCCAAGACAGGTCCTACCCCACCAGCAGCTTGGAGCATGAGCCCCATAGGGAGTCCAACCCTGTATTTAAAGGGTCAAGGAGATGGAAGCTCTGGGGTTGTCTAAAAGTCAACCAGATTCAGACTATATCCCTGGGTCAGCTGAGCAGCCGCAACAGATTGGATAGGACTGGAAGATGCTGAGGCTTCCGTGCTATGGGTAGCCTCCCCCCCGCCATGTGTCTCCATTTCCCCATCTTGCAAATAGGAAACGATAAAAATATGTCTTCCATTTCAAAAAATTTAGTGGTAAAAGCAGTAGACCTCTTCTTTTTTAATCTTCACCTGGGGATATGTTTGTTGACTTAGAGAGATAGGATGAGAGAGAGAGAGAGAGAGAGAGAGAGAGAGAGAGAGAGAGAGAGATGTTGATGTGAGAAACATCAACTGGTTGCCTCCTATACACAGCCCAACCAGAGATGGAACCCACAGCTAGGTAAGTGCCCTGACCAAAAATCGAACCCACAACCTTTTGATGTAAAAAATGATGGCTCCAACCAACTGTATCACCCCGTCAAGGCTAGACCACTTTTGAGGGAGGCTTAGTGAATAGGTAATAGGAGGCACTGTGTAGCTTTGAAGAATATTTCCCACTGACTGGACTTGGTGATGAATTGGAGGTGCAATGAGGGAGAAGGAGGTATCTGGGATTATGCCCCAGTTTCTACCTTTAGACATTCATTCCTTCATTTACTCAATCAGCCAACCAATATTAATTAACTGCTCTGTGGCAGGAATGCTTCTTGCCGGGGTACAACAGTGACTGAGACAAAGAAAGTGGTTGAAAATGACTGGTGGAGGGGGGCACACTCATCAACAAAAAGGCATTTGAGCTGACAAAAACATAATGAGAAGGGCTAGCCAGGCACAGAACCAAGGGAAACTGAGGAAAGAATGTGTAGGAGAAAGGGAATGGTGGGGGGACCACGGGCAGCAAAAAACTGGGCCACATGGCATGGTGGTGAGATGGGAGGAGAAACTGCATCAAAACCTTACTCTGAAAATGTCTTTCCTGGTATGATTTTAGCCTGATGCTATAGCCTTCTAGACCAGGGGTATCAAACTCATTTTCACCAGGGACAACATCAGCCTCACATTTGCTTTCAAAGGGCTGAATTTAATTTTAGGACTGTATAAATGTAACTGCTCCTTAAACAGGGGCAATGAGCTTGCACTTCTGCCAGGGAGAAACAAGGTGCTGGGCCAGATAAAACAAGGTGGAGGACCAGATTCAGCCTTCGGGACTTGTGTTTGCCACCTGTGTTCTAGACCATCAAAGACAGAAGCTCTGAAGGACCTGTCAGAGGCTGTGATGTACTTTATAAAAAGATTGTTTATATATTTGGTCTTCATCCCTGTTCCTGGCACAGAGTTCCAAAAACCCTTGGAATTTCTTGTGAGGAGAGCAATAAAGATGTCTTTTGTCATGTTAATGAGACTTTGGGGGGGGGGTTCCTCTTTTTTTTTTTTCAAGTACAGTTGTCTCCATTTTCCTTCCACCATGCTCTCCAGATCCGTCCATGCTGTCATGAAGTGTAGGAGCCCCTTCTTTCTTTCTGCTGCATAGTATTCCATCATGTAAATATACCATAGTTTCTGATCCACTCATTTACTGGTGGGCACTTAGGTTACTTTCAACACTTGGCTATTGTCAATTGTGCTGCTATGAACATTGGGGTACATAGATTCTTCTGAATTGGTGTTTCAGAATTCTTAGGGTATAATCCCAGCAGTGGTATTGCCAGGCCAAAGGTCAGTTCCATTTTTAGTTTTCTGAGAAAATTCCATACTGTTTTCCACAGTAGCTGCACCAGGCTGCATTCCCACCAATAGTGTACTAGGGTTCCCTTTTCTCCACATCCTCTCCAACATTTGTTTGTTGCTTTGTTTATGATGGCCATTCTGACCGGTATGAAGTAGTATCTCATTGTGGTTTTAATTTGTATCTCTCTGATGGCTAGTGATGCTGAGCATCCTTTCATGTCTCTGGGCCCTTTGTATGTCCTCCTTGGAGAAGTGTCTGTTCAGCTCCTTTGCCCATTTTTTAATTGGGTTGTTTATACGATTGGTTCCCTTTTCATTTTGCTGATGTTTTCTTTAGCTGTGCGGGAGCTTTTTATTTTGATGAAGTCCCATGTTCATGAGACTTTCTGAAACTACCTAAATATGGGGGCTTTTTGCCAGGAGAACTAACCATGTGGTTCAAGTGTTGAAACTTTCAGTCCACCCTTCTGTCCTCTGGGAGGTGAGGAGGGGCTGAAGGTTGAATCAGTGGCCAATGATCAAATCAATTGTGCCTTTGTAATAAAACCTCCATAAAACCCCAAAAGGACGGGGTTCAAAGAGCTATAGGCTTGGTGAGCACATCGAGATTAGGAAAAGAGTAGCATACTTAGAGAGAGCATGGAAGCTTTGAACCCTTTCTCTATACCTTGCCCTGATACGGATCCTGGCCCACCAGTGGCGGGATCCAGGTGTTGTGGGTGCAAAGGACAAATCCACACAGACTACCTAGTCCTGTGGAGGAAAAGGGACAACAGGGCCACTCTCTCAAAAGGAGAGTGCACCAACCTTTGCCTTGACAGGCTTTTATTGCTTTTCTGGGCACATTACATTGAGGATGGTCCTCATTTAATATGCACAGGTTCACTTTAGGTGGTTACCTTTTACAGAACACAAAGGAGAGGATGTTGCTAATTACATCAAAAAGGAAGGATATTTACAAATGTAAAGGGAAAAGGGTTTGAACTGGTTACACTCGTCCTTGGAAGGTTTAGCATAGATTTTAGGAAGTTACTTTAAAAATATGTAGTAAATGTTTGCTGCCTCAATTCAGGGTGAGGGAGTTTTAACAAAAGCAAGTCTCATAGTGGCCTAGGTACAATGCAGGCCTGATTCCCCACAAGAGAACCTATCCATGGGCGTGGGTCCTGTGTCCCAGACCCTGCTCCCCTCTGGCCTTTCCAATGGGAGCTGGGCCCACGCCACGCAGAACAGTCTCCTATATTGCCTTATGCATCTCTTCCATCTGGCTGAACCTGAGTTATATCCTTTATAACATCTAGTAAGTAAAATGTTTATTTGAGTTCTGTGAGCCAGTCTAGCAAATTAATTCAACCTGAGGAGGAGGTCATGGGAACCTCCATTCTATAGCCAGCGGGTCAGAAGCACAGCTGATAACCTGGACTTGTGATTGGCGAATTAGTAGAGGGGAGTCGTGCAGGACTGAGTCCTTAACTTGTGGGATCTGATGCTATCTCCAGGTAGACACTGTCAGAATTGAGTTGAATCTTATGATAACCCAACTAGTTATGAAGGAATTGCTCAATGGTGTTAGAAGACCTATGCACAGGAATTGGTATCAGAATTGTAAAGGCCAAGGCCAAGAGACTTTCCCAGAAAAAAAGAACCTCAGCAATGCTGAGATTTGTCTTCAATGTTTTGGACCCACTCCTCAAGGGGATTGCTCTGAAAGCATTTCAGCCACCAGCCCTTTGTACTTTTGGACCACAGGGATTGTGGTCTTTGCGAAAAGGCATGTTCTAGTATTTCTTTAGTGTATTATTTATAGTAAGAAAATATTGTAAACAACTTAAGTGTCCTGAAAAACAGACTTTACAGTAAGTTTGAAATTATATCAAAATAACAAGTTACCAAGAACAATAACTTGGTAGGGGAGTGTGTGACTGTTTATATGAAACAAAACTGGCCATGAGATGATCATTGTCAAAGTCGGGTGATAGGTTTGCAGGTTTGTTATATTTCTGCCTACTTTTTCTATATGTTTAAATGTTCCATCATAAAAAATTTTAAACATATAAAGAGAAAGATTATACTATGTCCATACAGTGGAATATTATGCAGCTCCCCCCAAAACAAAGAAAATTTGTATACTGGTTGGGAACGATATCTAAGATATATTGGTAACTGAAAAAAAATGTAAGGTGCACATATGTATGTATAGCATGTTTACATTTATGGAAAAGGCACTCCCTGGCCCTGGCTGGTGTAGCTCAGTGGATTGAGCACAGGCCTGTGAACCAAAGCATCACTGGTTTGATTCCCAGTTAGGGCACATGCCTGGGTTGCAGGCCAGGCCTCCAGCATGGGGTGTGCTAGAGGCAACCATACATTGATGTTTCACTCCCTGTCTTCCTCCCTCCCTTCCCCATCTCTCTAAAAATAAATGAAATATTTTTTTAAAAAAGGCACTCCCCTTATATCTACATGCTTAAACAGCACAGAATACACACAGAAGCATAATAGTGGACCCAGGAAGGTCCCAGGGCTGTGTTCTTACTTCTCTTTACACTCACTCCCTGGTGATCTTTCCTTTCTCATGGCTTTAAGAGCCATCAACTCTCAAATGTAGGTCTCTCAACCACATCTCACCACCTGCACTGTTAGCATTTGGTCCAAGCCATCATCTCTTACCTGGAGGACTACACCAATAGAATTCACTCTTTATGGTGTATGGTTCTATGAACTGTTGGGAACTGCCCTACCTGGCTTCAGAAGCTGTAAACCTCCATGGCTAAGGCTGAGTGAGAGACCTTGGGACCATAAGTCACTAAGGAGACAAAGCTTATCTCCCTGGCAGGAGCACCGCCTTTGCCCACTTTACTTCACCCTGCTTGGCCCCCACTGCATGACTTGGCCGATGACAGATAAGATTCCTCAAGGGAGGGATGACCTAAGACAAGCACTGTCATGAAGAGGCCCTCAGGGAAGGACTTGGGGGGTTATAGAAAAAGGGGACCCTCGACCCTCGGCTTTGACAGAGGCTGAGACCTAATTCTGTCTGCCCAGAAGTCTCCTAATCTCTTCGCTGCTTTACTTCCTCTCCCTGATTTAAGCCTGAAACAATGCATTAAGCCCGAAACAATGTTGGAGGTGGGTGAGGCCCTGTGCTGGAAAGGTCCGGTTCCCTAGGGCAATCGGGCCTGAGAAAGAATACATAAAATCCTGTGAAACCTGCATTGCTAGGAATGCCCTCAATTTTCTGATAAGGGTCCATGCTTGGAATGAGTTTGTTCCCCAAAGTTTTATGACCCTTTAACTATCTGACCTTGACTCAGAATAAGCCCTCAGAGTTCTTTGAATGTTATCTATTATTTGATCATTTCTGCCTAACAATGATTGATGAGCTTTACTTGTATGCCCTATATTCCTATGCAGATTAAACCCAATAAAAGCCAATTGAGGAACAGGCTCCTGGCCCTTCTCCTTTGTGAGATCCAGCCACTTTTCCTCCCCAAGCAGATCATGTCTTGGTAGATTTATTTTCATCCACGGCGGACAGGGGGCTCTGTGGGCAAAGGTCCCCTACAACGAACTTTGGAAAATCCACGGAGTCATGTCCCCACCACTATAATCAAGATACAAAACAGTTCCACAACCCTTCCCCAGAACATCATGTAAATGGAAGCACACAGTGGATAGCCTTTTGAGTCCATCTTCTTTTTTTTTTTAACTTTATTTATTTTATTTTTAGAGAGGGGAAGAGAAGAAGAAAGAGAGGGAGAGAACAATCAACGTGTGGTTGTCTCTTGAGTGCTCCCTACTGGGCACCTGGCCCGCCACCCAGGCATGTGCCTCGACCAGGAATTGAACCAGTGACCCTTTGGTTTGCAGGCTGGTACTCAATCCACTAAGCCACACCAGCCAGGGTGAGTGCATCTTATTGCACTTAGTATAATGCATTTGAGATTCATCCATGCCGTTGCATATAACCACAGTGCATGTATCTTTTTACCACTGTTTAGTATTCCGTTGTATGGATGGATCATCATTGGTTTATGCCATCACCTGCTGAAGGACATTTGGGTTGTTTCCAGTTTTTGGCTATTACAAATAAAGCTGCTCTAAACGCTTACGTATTGGTTTCTATGTGAACATGTCTTCATATTACTGGGTCAATACCTGGGAGTAGGATTGCTGGGTCATATGATAAGTATATTTTAACTTTATAATAAACCACTAAACTTGGTTTTCCAGAATACCTGTTCCATTTTCCATTTCCCAGCAATATATGAGAGTTGTTTTGTTTTAATTTTAACCTTTCTAATAGGTGTGTAGTGGTAGTTCACTGATATTCTGATTTACTGAAATCATTTCTCTACATCAGCTCTTGCTCTCCTGCAGCCTATTCTCCACATAAAAACCAAAGCAGTGCTTTTTACACATACATTATACCATGTTATGCTTTTCAAAACCCTCCACTGTCTCCCTATCTTGAGGCAGGATAGTGAGAAGCTAGGAATGGGGAAACTGAGACAAGATAATTAAACAAGGCCAAGCAATTCGAACAACTTATAGCCAGCTAGTGAATCTTATCTTCCCTTAACAAGGACACTTAAGACTGTATACCTCTCCTCTTTAACCAGAGAATACAAGCTTAAATCACCTTGGTCAGGGAGATACAGAACAGAGACCAAATTAATGCTATTTGTGCCAGCTAAACCTAAGGACAGTTAAAGTCAGGGGAACAAATAACAAAGACCCAGTTACAGCGAGACAGGCCCAAGATATAAGTAAAACAGTAAAGCAGACCAAAGAATAATCCCAAATTCCCAATATGCTCATTCTGATGTATCAGCATATTAAAAATGCATCTGGAAAGCTGATGACTATTCTGTTGAAACCCTCCCCCAAGATTCTCACCCACAGAAGAGAGATAAAACCCTCAAGACAAAGACCAGATGAACTTTTTACTTTCTCTTAATCTCTAAGGGCCCCCACGAGACTTGCAATCAGGGGAGCAGTGGGCAGTGGCAGCTCATCCCAGCTTAACCCGTTCCTGTCTCCAAAGCCTCCTTTTTCTCTGACTTCCCAGTGAGCTGACAGAAGCCCTGCCCAGGCTCACTTCTTTCTATAATGTTTCTAGGGAGCCAAAACAGAGCACTGCCTAGGCTCTCCCCTGTTGCTTCTTCTACCCTAAGTCCTTCATTTTACTATCCCCAACTTTAATAAACATATTCTCAAAATCACCTGGACTAGTATCGTGAAGTTTCTCCTGCATCAAGAACCCACACAGTATAGGGTGGCCTGTGGCAGACCCACTCTGGCCTGTCCCTGTCTGGTAACAATGTCACCCAGAGTAAGAGCCAAAGTCCTCACTGTGGTCACAGCAGTCACAGCAGTCACAGGGCCTTGCAGTCCTCACCCACCATGTTGTCTCTCTGAACTATCATCCAACATTACACTGACTTAAGCGAAAAAGGAAACACACTGGCCCATGGTACCATTAAAAGCACAGACTCTTGCAGCAGACTGCTTGTGCTTGAATCCTGCCTCCACCGTCTGAAAACTTTGTTGTCTTGAGCAAGTTACAAAAACCTTTTTGTGCCTCAGTTTCATCTGTAGAGTAGAAGAACATCACAGTTCCTAACTCACAGGGTTGCAAGTATTAAATGAACTGATCTTTGTGTAACACTTAGAACAATGTCTGATATATGCAAAGTGTTATATCAGTGTTTGTTAAATTAAATAAATAAACCTAACTAAAAAGTCCAGGGGAAGAGATTGTTTCTCTCAGAGCCTCATCCAGGGCTCAGATGATGACACAATGGCACCAACTTTGTTTCTTTTCATGTCTATGTTCCTCCTTCCTCTAGGTTGCTTTCT
Source organism: Desmodus rotundus (assembly GCF_022682495.2). NCBI lineage: Eukaryota > Metazoa > Chordata > Mammalia > Chiroptera > Phyllostomidae > Desmodus > Desmodus rotundus. Next base: position 58,065,277 of record NC_071396.1, read on the forward strand.
TCCCCAGGCAGGCTCTCTCCTCATGGTGACGAGAGGTGCCAGCATCTCCAAGTTTACCACCTCGGCAACTGTACATAATCCCCACTTTAAGTCATTGTCTTTGATGAAGTTGTGTGCACCCCCACCCCCAACCAAGCAGAGAAACACAAAACATGCTCTGCCTAGCCAGGCATAAGTCATATAAGCTCACTCTATAAGTGCCAGAAGGTAAGTGGTAGGGGGACTCCCTGTAGAAACTAGAGTACTGTTGACAGCAAAATCCAGGTCACATCACTCCCCTCCATTGTATCTTTTGTCTCTATCCTGGCATCTATCACACTGAGTCAAGTTTGCTTTATACCAGGCTAGTGCTCTGGTGCTCTCTTCTAGCCTAGAAGGCTGAGAATCCCTTACACATCTTTGATTGCCTGGGGACTAACACATGCAAATGCTCTGTAACTCTTTTTTAAGTGAACTTATCCCCAAACCTCTAGCCCACAAATACCTCCTCTGCAGCAGACTCCTGGGTCCCATAGTCCCACAGGCTGTGCATGGTCCCTGAGAAATGATTGACAGGAAACCATCTGCAGAAGTGTGATTATTTGGGATGTTATTAGTGGGATGCTGGTTCCTTTCTATTTCTTTAATACCATTTTCATGTAGTTCAAAGTCCTGTACAAATAGCTAGTAATTAATTCAACTTCATTAAAGCCAATTAATCCAGGATTAATTATAAATTTGCCCAGAGGTAGTTATTATACTTTGCTCTTTGATTTGAGTTTTGGCTTTAAAGACCCTTTTAGGAGTGAAATGGAAATTTCTATTTTCTCTGAGGATATCTACCTTGCCAGTGATTGTTAACCATGTACCTTCCTCCGTATGGCCCATACTAACCTCAGATAGGATTGTCACCCAGGCCACCAGCCACACTTCATGGCATTTCCAGCATTAAACAGATCTACTGGTGCCACCTTAGCCACAGGATAAGGAATATGATGTCCTGGCAAGAACTGGTCCCATGAAGGTTCAAATCATGGTCCTACCTCATGGTGACTGCATGACTCACCATTTATGAATGTGGATATAATCATATTTTACAAGATCATTATGGTCTATGATGGTCAGTATCCATTCCCTCTTCTGTAAGGCTCCTCCGTTCTCCTTGGAGGCATCTCACTTCCTTTCCTATAGGTCACTTTGGGTGTTGACTCTACTCTAGCTCCACTCAGGGGTGAACCTGAGACTTAGATCCATTCCACCAGCCTTTGAAATTTGTTAGTGAGCATGTGACCCAAGTTAGCACAGTCAGAGAAAACCCTGGATTTTTTTTCCAGGACAAACAATACAAAAACGTGCCCTCTGATACTGGACCTGGTAAATCAGTTTGGGCTGTGATGGGACCCCAGAAAAGGAGCCTGGCCATGTTAGAATAATGGCCCTTCAAAGATGTCCATGTCCTAGAACCTGTATGTTACCCTACAATGATAAAAGGGACTTTGAAGGGACTTTGCCAGTGTGATTTAGTGAAGGATCTTAAGATAGGGAGATTATCCTGGACAATCCTGTAGGCCAGATATAATCACAAGTGTCCTTATTAGAGGGAGGCAGGAGGGTCAGAACCAAAGAGAAAGACTCTACCACCCATTACTCTCTTTGAAGATGAAAGGTCATGAACCCAGGAATGTACCTATTGAACCTAAAAAAGGAAAGACAGTGGATTCTCCCCTAGAGCCTTCTTCTGGAGTTCCTGGAAGTGCCCTGTTTCTGTTTAAAAGGTATGACAAAATTAATCCCTAAGGCCAGGATACATACACAGAAGGCAAATATTAAGGGAGGAAGTTCATGTCTTTATACTCCAAAGCTCTAATGCCATTTTCTGTGGCCCTCCCAGTGCTAGAGCCCCTTGTAAAGGGTCTCATTTAATTCTCTTAATAATCCTATAAGTGGTTGTTGTTACTGCTGTTTTATAGCAGAAGGATATGAACCTACAGAGATAATTGCTCAGAAAAGGTCACATTTGAATCCATGTCGTCTGTGCAGAAATAGAAGACTTCCATGCTGCCTGAAGCACAGGGCCCATTCACTCCCTGCCAGCTGATCCTTGTTTTATGTTAGGTTTCCTCAATCCCAATGATGAACCATCTTTACAATTTATGTACTATCCAGGTATCACCTATGACTTACTATTTTTCTTTAAATTGACCAGCTTTCTGACTCAAAGAAAAGTATTTACTTAATATGTAGAAAAACATTATCACTTGTCATAAGTAGCCAGAAACCACAATAACCTCAGTTTCAGAGTCTTTAATAAAAAAGATGAGCAAGTGTTAGAAAGGGGATAAAGTCATACTCCACCCCCTAATAGTTTCTGAAAGAGAAGTTAAAAGGCAATAATATTCCACATGGATCAATGTTATCCAATTTTATGTCTTTGTGCCAACTCTAAGGTGCCAGCAAAATCATCTCAGTCCTCAGAAATTAGCCTAGGGTTGATATAACAAGCATGGCAGTTTGGTTGGCAATAATCAGAGAGGTAGATAATCAGAGCTGGTGAGGATGTGGGAACACAAGGTCACTGAATAAGCCAGTTAGCTTTAAAAAGTGATTCCTTTAGTAGTCTTTCTTGGGCTTATTTGATTCTGATTTGTTTGCATCTTGGGGACCATAGTTCTGAAGTGCACTCCAGACTTTGGGAATTATCCTGTTTATAATAATCACAGTAGTCTCCCTGGTGTGCTGTATTCTCTCAAAAGTTTTTAATACATGTTTGCAGCCAGTAACCACCAAGCAAATGATCTTCCTAAGGCTAGAACATCAGAAAAGGAACAAAGACAATGACCAACTCAAAAAATGTGACCCCAATGTCCTGACTTGTGAATACCAGAGATTCAGCAAAATGTTACCATGACCTGTGAATACCACATGGAGATTCGGCAAAAAAAACTGTGAGAACTTCAAAGCGGTAGCTGGGAGTAATGCTAGTACCTTAAATTTTGATCATGTCTCTCAGGTTGAGAGTCTGATTTAAAGGTAGGCAAGGAGGGAGAATTATAAAAAAAAAAAAAAAAGACAACACTTCCAAAAGTGAGTCACTTATGCTAAGCCCCAAGTCACCAGAGACTTAACTGGAAAAATTTTTTTAATTAATTAACTTATTTTAGAGAGAGGGGAAGCAGGGAAGGGAGAGAGAGTAACATCCATGTGAGAGAGTAACATCGATCAATTACCTCCCTAAAGCACCCCGACCTAGGACCTTGGACCTAGCCATGTGCCCTGACCAGGCATTGAACTGGGGACCTTTTACTTTGGGGGACAATCCCCAACCAACTGAGCCATACCAGTCAGGGTGAGACTTAATTATGGTTTTTGGCTCTTCCAAAAATGGAACCTTAAACCAGTCAATCAGGAATTGACTGATAAGCACTAGTTAGGTAATCTGCTTGATACACCCCTTGCAATCTCCTGAAGGAAAGTGACCTTGCAATAACCAATTTGCTTTTTTGCTCAGTATAACTTCCTGGTTCCTTCTTCCTTTGTACAAAAGTCTTTTATTTTATACAGCTCCTTTCTATCTGCTAATTGGATGTTGCTCAATTCATGAATCATTGAATAAAGCCAGTAAGATCTTTAAAATTTACATTAATTTTGTTTAACATTACAAAGGATATTAAAAGATATGAACCAACATCCAGATGAAGAGATACATAGGGCAACATAAGAGGAAGGAGCTTGGAGCTTTTCATGCTTTCTGAGCATGCCACTCTCCCCAAATCTCCATGTGTTACCAACCTATAAAGCTCTCTGAACTCCATCCTTTTGGGTATTTATGAAGGCTTCATTACACAGCCTTGATTGATTAAATGATTGGCCACTGGTGATTAATTAACCCAACCTCCAGCCTCTCTCCCTTCCCTGGAAGTCCCAGGTAGGGATGGGGACTGAAAGTTCCAACCCTTTAATTACATGGTGGTTTCTCTGGGCAACTAGCTCCCATCCATATGTGTCTGTCCAAAAGTGACATCATTAATATAACAAGAGATACCTTTACAGATCTCATCACTTAGAAAATTCCAAGGGTTTTAGGAGCCAGAAACAGGGACAAAAACCAAATATATATATTTCTTATTATAAATTATAGTATCACAGCTACTGTGAATAATGTTGCTAGGAACATTGGGATACAAATATCTGAATTCCTGTTTTTAGTTCTTTGGAATATATCTAGGAGTGAATTGCTGGGTTATATGGTAAATCTGTATTTAACTGACTGAGGATCCAAGAAACTATTTTCCACAGTAGCTGCACTCTTAAACATTCGTACCAGCAATACACAAGGGTCCAATATCTCCACATCTTCTATTTCTTTTCTTTTTTTTAATTATAACCATATGAATAAGTATGAAGTATATGTCATTCTTTTTTATTCTCACCTGAGGACATGCCCACTGATTTCAGAGAGAGGGAAAGGGAGGGAGAAAGAGGAGGAGAGAAACCTTGATGAGAGAAACATCTATTGGCCGCCTTTCATATGCACCCCAATGGGGAACCAAACCTGCAACATAGGCATGTGCCCTGGCCAGGAATCACACCCGTGACTTTTCCGTTTTCAGGAAGAGGCCCACAAACTGAGCTACACTGGTCAGGGCTCTCATTGTGGTTTTGATTTGCATTTCTCTAAGGTCGATGATGTTGAGCATCTCTTCATATACTTATCGGCCATCTGCATATCTTCTTTGGAGAAATGTCTAACAAGCCCTGTGCTCATTTGTTAAGTGGGTTGTTCTTTTTTTGTTTGTTTAAATGTAGGAGTTCTTTATATATTCTATATATTAAAGCCTCATCAGATACATAATTTGCAAATATTTTCTCTCATTCTGTGGATTGTCCTTATAATCTCTTGAGAGATAGTGTCCTTTGATGCACAAAACTTTTTAATTATGATGAAGTTCAACTTATTTATTTTTTTCTCGTTATCAGTGCCTTTAGTGCCATATTTAAGAAACCATTGCCAAATCCAAGGTTATAATGATTTACCCCTATGTTTTCTCTTAAGGATTTTATAAGTTAAGGGCTTAAAAGCAGGTTTTTGATCCATCTGAGTTAATTTTTGTATATTGTACAAAATAAAGGTCTAACTTCTTCCTTTTGTATAAGAATATCCAGTTTTCCAAGACTATTTGTTGGAAAAGACTGTCCTTTCCCCATTGTATGGTCTTGGCATCCTTGAAAGTCTGAGAGGATTAATTTCTGGGCTGTCTATTCCATTCCCTTGGTCTGTATCTCTATCCTTATGCTAGTACTACACTGTTTTGATTACTGTAGATTTATAGTAAGTTTTGAAATCAGGAAGTAGGAGGCTGCCAACTTTGTTTTTCTTTTACAAGAGTGTTTGGCTTTTTGGTGTCTTTTGAAATTTCATACGAATTTTAGGATGGGTTTGTCCATTTCTGCCAAAACCAGCAGTGTGTATTTTAAAATGGGAAAGATTATGTTTATTTATATCCTGGTTTTTGTGTTTTGTATTCAGCAACTTGGCCCTAACAGATTGTGTGTGTGTGTGTGTGTGTGTGTGTATTCTGTAGGGTTTTCTATATACTGAAGTATGTTATCTAAGAACAGAGCTAGTTTTTCTTCCTTTCCAATTTGGGTGTCTTTTATTTATTTTTCTTGCCTAATTGTTCTGGCTAGAACTTCCAGTACTATGTTGAGCAGAAGTGCCCAAAACAGGCATCCTTATCTTGTTCCTGATCTTAGGGGGAAAAATTTCAGTCTTTCATCATTAAATATAATGTTTTAATATGAAAAAAGATTGAGTATGTTTGTATCATATGGGGAACTATCAGAGAGAATAGATGGAAATATGGAAAATGATCAAGGAGAATAGATGGACATTCAGGAAAAGTAGGATAAGGGGTAGAGTGAGGCCTCTGAGAGATGGAATGGACCCCAGATTGTTATCTGAAACCCAGTTAGTAGGGTTATTTTAACTAGGGGGAAGGTCATGTCTGTTTTTGAGTCAGGATACAAGGATAAGCCAGCAGTGGTTGGCAGACAGAAGCTCAGAACGAGGAGTAAGACTTGTTTCCCAATGTATCTGCTTCCCTTTTTCACACAGGAATAGAATTTTTAGTGAGGCACATATCTTTCCAGCTCAGAACTACATTTCCCAGCATCCCTTGCAGCTACATGTAGCTATTTGATCAAGTCTGACCATGGGGAATAGAAATGATGGTGCAACTTGAGGTCAAGGTTCAAAGAAAGGAGCATACCCTCCCTTCCTCCTTTTCTTCTTGCTGCTTCAAACACACCTTTTAGGGGGAGCTCGAGCAACCATCTTGGACCATGGGATAGAAGGTGTGTGTGAGAATGGCACAGTAACAAGACAGAGGGAGAGAGGTCCTTAATAATTATAGAGCTCACCAGGTGGAATACCTGCTTGGACTTTATGTGAGAAAAAGTAATTTCTATCCTGTTTGTTGACTATTACTTTGTATCTCTCTGTTGCTGCAGCCAAGTTAATATCCTAAATAATATAATAACGGTTGGGCAGCTCTGAGTGCTCAGCTGAAGCTGGAGACCATAACTGTGAAATGGTTCCATGGAGCCATTGAATAATTATCTGCTGACATATACAGCAGCCTTCATGAGGCAGGGGAGAAGGCAGAGGTAGGTTTGACCTGGGCTTGTGGGTTCAAAGGTGAGGTGTGAAAGAAGTCAAGTCCAGGAGGGAGGAAAGGGTTGGATATCAAGTGGCTGAGATGAGCTTACTTGCATTGGAGAAAGGAGGGGATGGATTGGAGGTGAAAGAGCCAGGGCCGTGGGAGTGAGAGAATGAAAGAGTTCGCAGTCCTGGGGTTTTCACACAGCACAATTCTGGAATGTAGCAGTCCACACAATTACTTGCATTGGTATCATTGTATTGATACAGATTTTCATAACCCATAGGTAAAAACCTAAATCAAACCATTTTAAGTCCTAATGTCAGTGCCATATTACATTGCTAGTAGGGCAAGGCTGGATCAGGGAAGGTAAAAGATTTTATCAGGAATTTCTGTGAGCTTTCCAACTCAGTACTGGCTTCATTCTCAGGCAGCGTCTTCCTATGAAGTAGGCAAAGATGACCTGGAAACCCATGACCCAATATATAAAATATATAAAATATAAAAGTACCAGGACTGTCCTTAGACTCTACACTCACATTTCCAAACCAATCTCCATGTCCAGGAGGTTGGGATACTTTGATAGACTAGGCCGGGTTCTGTGTCCACCCCTGAAACAATGCTGGGGGTGGGGTCAACCCATTCAAACCACTTGGACTCAAAGTAGGGGGGATGGTGGTTCTCTAAAGAAAATTAGAGTGATGAGAGCCAGAGGAAGTTGGTTGGATTCTGGGTAGGCAAAATAACACATGTTTGCTACTGTGGGCCTCACCTGCCCTTTATTCACCTGTGTATTTCAGACACTGTCCAACCATATAGACTTCTGTCTAAATAAAAAGTACTGTCTGGTTCTGTAACCAGGTCCAGCTTCTTTGCACACCAGATCTGGGGTCTGGGACTCTGTCACTCAATTGATCAATTTGTCACATTGGACAAATTCTATCCTCTTTTAGGGCCCCAGTTTCCTTACCTGTAAAATGAGAATGCTAAGCCAGATTAGTGACTTTTGAATTGTTCTTTAGCTGTAAAATAATGGAACATCTTTACCCTGGCTGTTGTGGCTCAGCTGGTTGGAGCGTCATCCCGTAAAGGTTGCAGGTTCAATGCCTAGTCAGGGCACATACCTACATTTGCAGGTTCTATCCCTGGTCTGGGTGATGCTTCTCTCTCACATCAATGTTTCTCTCTCTCCCTTCCTCTCCTTATAAAAGCGATAAAAAAATGTTTTCCTGTGAGGATTAAAAAAAAAAAGAACAGTTTTGCTGGCAGGGGATGTAGGGACATGGAACTGGTATCCTATACTTTCAGCCTTCCCCTTCCCCACTCATACTAGCAATGAATAAAATCTACAACTCCAGGGAATGTGGTTTGAAAACCACTGGACCAAGTCTTCCAAGGGATTTCTCCGAGCTCCAAAGTCTTTATCTTCCCACCTTCACATTAGGATGGAAGGAAATCTCTCTCTACTTTGTTCCAATGTTTGGAGCTTAAAATAAGGAATGTAAAAGCGGTTTTCTCTCAAAACTGAACAATACACAAAGAAGTTAGTTCCATAGAGTGCCTCACTTTGACTATTAGTTGGGAGAAAGGCTCCTGCATCCACAGGGTGAAAGGAATTGCTCCTCACTTATGAGTATAACCAGGAATAATTCAATGAATGTTAAGTGATCCTCTTGGGGGGACTCAGAGGTGATAACCATAGGGTTGATGAATAATAGGCCACAAGTAACAACCACAGCTTTCCAAGGCCTTGCTTCTACTTTATCAGGCTCTAAAAATGCCAAAAGTTTCCATTCACAGACAGAAACCATGACCAAGTCACAAAAACCCAGTGTGTAAAATACATGCAGCAAAACTGCGTGATTTCAAATGTGTATGTGGGGTTCTAGAAAATTATTTGAATTTATAAGAAGCCTTGTGAGCCAGGCTGTGTGCCAGGCACTGGGGTTAAAATGATGAACAAGCCTAGCAGGGTAGCTCAGTTGGTCAGAGCATTGTCCTGATACCCCAAGGTTGTGGGTTCAATCCCAGGTCAGGGCACATACAAGAATCAACCAATGAATGCATAAATGAGACAACAAAAATCAGTGTTTCCCTTTCTAAAATCAAATAAATTTTTTTTAAATGTTCATGAAATTATGAAAAACACAAATGTGATCTACACTCTCATAATGCCCGTAGTTTAGTGGGAGTGACAAACATTGACCCAATAATCTTGCAAATAATTAGAAACTTAGATTCAAAAGTTATAGTGGAGAAGTACAAGGAGATGTGAGTCAGGAACTACTGCAGCTAGATTTGAAGTCAGGAAGATCTGTCTCAACCCTAATACAAGCTGTCCTAAGCTCTGGGCAAGTCCGTCCCTTTCTCTGCACCTCAGTTTACTCATCTGTAAAATGGTGACATACCATGTGCTTCTGAGTAAGTCTTACCCATTTGTCAAGATGTGACCCAGGCATTTTCACCTCATGATGCCTTCCCTGGCATTCTAGGCCATTCCAGGTGGCCTTGCTCTGGCCTTGCACACCAAGTGGGTATACCTTTCCTGCACATTTCATGTTGCAAATTTTCCCAATTAAGGACTAAGATCTCAAGGCTGGAGAATTTGTATTTTATCTCTGTATTCCTACTGCATTGTAGTATCTGGCTCATAGGAGGTGCTAACAAGTATTTGCTGAATGACTGGATGGATAGGAAGGGTACAATGTGGAATACCCAGTGTTAATATAATATTATGAAACCTGACACAACATGTTTGCTGGCTAATTGTCTCATCTGAGGTCATAAGACTGGGTGAGAATCATATAAACTGTGAAGCCATTAAGTCCGCAGCTGGGTTCCAATTCTGCTGATTATTTGCTGTGCATTTTTGGGTAGGTTATTGAACCTCTTTTAGCCTGTGTATTTATTTGTATTAGGAATTATGCTACCTTACAGGGTTGTAGAGTTTTGGAAATAAAAAATGTTACTTACAGTCAAATTAATTTAAATAAAGGAGCAGGTGGAGGCGAGGAGAACCAGAGGAAGGCAGTGATTGGCTGGATGAGCTGGGCCTCCCTAAGGAGACACAAGGCTTGGGAGTCAGAAAACCAAGTAAGCAAAAGTCCAGGCTTAAGCTCAAACTCTGTCTCTTCATCTCCAAAATGGAGGTGATAACTTGAACTTTGCTGAAGGGTAAGACGCTCCAGTGCAAAATGTATAGGATGGAACGAGAAAACCCAGACCTGGGGACTTCTGGCCAAGATGATGGCACAGGCAGATACACTTTGCCTCCTCGCACAACCAAAAGGACAACAAATTTAAAAACAAAAAATAACCAGGACTGCCCGAAAATCAAACTGTATGGAAGTGTGCCAACCAAGGAGTTAAAGAAGAAACATTCATCCAGACTGGTAGGAGGGGCGGAGACGGGCAGCTGGGGAAGAGAGGACTCGTGGTAAGGCAGGGGCTGGAGGACTGGGGTGGGTGAGGCGGTGCCTGGTGGAGCAGGTGGTCTCATGTTTTCGTGAGGATAAACTGGGAGGAACAACCGGGGAGCGAGGCAAACCGTGCCACCCAGGGTTCCAGTGTAGGGAAATAAAGCCACACAACCTCTGAATGAAAAAAACCTGTGAAGGGTTGAGGTGGCAGGAGAAACTCCCAGCCTCCCAGGAGAGTTTGTTGGAGAGACTCACAGGGTCCTAGAACATACACAAAACCACCCACCGTGAATCAGCACCAGAAGGGCCCAATTTGCTTGTGGGTAGCAGAGGAGGTGACTGAAAGCCTTCTGAGAGCTGAGAAAGCAGCATAGTTCCCTCTTGGCCCCCGCTTACACACGTACACACTCACACACAGTGCCACAGAGCAGCCAAGTGGGTTAACCCGGCCTGGTGAATACCTAAGGCTCCGCCCCTTACAATGTAACAGGTGTGCTGAGACAAAAAACTATGGCCCAAATGAAAGAACAGAGCAAAGCTCCAGAAAAAATACAACTAAACAATGAAGACCTAGCCAACCTATCAGATGCAGAGTTCAAAACACTGGTTATCAGGATGCTCACAGAAATGGTTGAGTATGGTTGTAAAATAGACAAAAAAGTGAAGGCTATGAAAAGTGAAATAAAGGAAAATGTACAGGGAACCAACAGTGAAGGGAAGGAAATAGGGCCTCAAATCAACGATTTGGAGCAGAAGGAAGAAACAAGAATTCAAAAATATGAGGAGAAGCTCAGGAACCTCTGGGATAACTTTAAACACTCCAACATCCGAATCATAGGGGTGCCAGAAGGAGAAGAAAAAGAGCAAGAAGTTGAAAACTTATTTGAACAAATAATGAAGGAGAACTTCCCCAATCTGCAAAGGAAATAAACCTCCAGGAAGTCCTGGAAGCTCAGAGTCCCAAAAAGTTGGACCCAAGGAAGCACACACCAAGGTACATCATAATTATATTACCCAAGATTAAAGATAAGGAGAGAATCTTAAAAGCAGCAAGAGAAAAGGACACAGTTACCTACAAAGGAGTTCCCATAAGACTGTCAGCTGATTTCTCAAAAGAGACCTTACAGGCAAGAAGGGGCTGGCAAGAAGTATTTGAAGTCATGAAAGGCAAGGACCTACATTCAAGATTACTGTATCCAGCAAAGATTTCATTTAGAATGGAAAGGCAGATAAAGTGCTTCCCAGATAAGGTCAAGTAAAGGAGTTCATCATCATTAAGCCCTCATTATATGAAATGTTAAGAGGACTTACCTAAGAAAAAGAAGATAAAAAACTCTGAACAGTAAAATGACAACAAATTCACAACTACCAACTGAACCCCAAAAAACGAAAACAAAAATGAACTAAGCAAACAACTAGAACAGGAACAGAATCACAGAAATGGAGATCACATGGAGGGTTATCAGCAGGGAGTGGGAGGGGAAGAATGGGGAAAAGATACAGGGAATAAAAAGCATAAATGACAGGTGCAAAATAGGGGGGTTAGAATAGTATGAGAAATGGAGAAGCCAAAGTACTTACATGTATGACCCTTGGACACGAGCTAAGGTGGGGGAATGATGGTGGCCTGGGGTGGGGATGGGGGGTGTACAGGACAGAGCGGAATAAAGAGGAGGGGAAAAATGGGACAACTGTAATAGCATAATAAATAAAATATATTTAAAAAATAAACAAAAAACTGCCCCGAAGACCTCCTGGCCGCAACCCAGCCCTAGATTAAACCTGAGCATTGCCAGCCGCTGTTGTTACCACAACCGCTCCTTTGTTACCACACCCAGAGTCTGGTAGGGCGGAAATGCAGACTTTGGCTAGAGGGTGGGGGTGGGGCCTGCTGAGGGATGTGACCCCTAGACCCACCGGAAGTTGGTGGGCGGAGCCCCCCCCCATACACCGCGATGGGCGCAGCCATTAGCCAATGGAGAGCTAGGTGTTTCTTCCTCCGCCAATAGAACGACCAAGGCGGTCCCTGAAAAAAACTGCCCTAGTCGAGGCCGCGTGGTAACGTCCGTCCTGGTTTTGGGTTACTCACTCTTCCTTTTTCTCGCTCGTCTTCGTTCCTGACGTCTGGAAGATGAAGATTGAGGAGGTGAAGAGCACCACGAAGACTCAGCGCATCGCCTCCCACAGCCACGTGAAGGGGCTGGGGCTGGACGAGAGCGGCTTGGCGAAGCAGGCGGCCTCCGGGCTGGTGGGCCAGGAGAACGCACGAGAGGTGGGGCTGACCGGCTGGTGGACCTGGGGATTGGGCCGTAGAGCAAGGCTGCTGCAGCAAAGAGCCGCTATGGTAGGGGTTCAGAGCCGGGTCTGGCTAGGGTGTCCCGCTTAAGTTTCTTCAGGTCAGTGAAAGTTGACTGAGGCGAGGAGGCGCCTCACTGGGACTGGGAGTAGTGCCGTTCCAGGAGAGCAGGTGACGACTCCACGGGAGCCGTTGACTGCTTGCTTCATCTTATTGACAGTATATCTTGAGTCCCCCCGCCCAGTTCCGTCCGGTGCTGTGTTCGCGATGCTGGGTTCCAGCAGAGAACAAGATAAGTAAGGTCCCTTCTCCGTTAACGGAGCTTACATTTTAGTATGGTGGGAGATAGACAGTAAATGTGTAAACCAGCAAATAATTATGTTTTGCTGGGGGCCACTTCCTGTGGAGCTTTACTGGCTAAGATAAGGAATTTGGATTTTTGTCAGTGGTGTTGGGAGACTGTGGGAGTTTTAAAGTATGGGAGTGATCAGCCTTACAAAGTTCACACTGATTCACAGAACCTGGGAGCCTGGGAGCGGAAGGAAGAAGTGAGAGTTACAGGGAGGAGAAGTCTGTCCACACTCGCGGCATCATTTTGACGATTCCAATTCCATCCACTTTTATTCAGTGGCAGTGATGCCAAGTGTTTTCATCTACATTATAATCACAAAACTATTCGAGCTCTTTGTGGTATTATTATTTCTTGCAGATTAAAAGATTGAGGGTGAGAGATATCACCACCTACCCATTTGCCATTCAGTTTAGTAATGGTAATGCTGGGGTTTGTACCCACGTGTAATTCTGACTTCCAATTTAGTGCTGTCTGTGATGTTAGAGCCACCTGTCAGTTTGCTGTGCTCTAAGGTTAGATTCATGCCCCTTGGCTTCACCATGGTTTCTTCTCCAGGACCCCCAGCTGGGGACCTGGCCTGCAACTCAGGCATGCACCCTGACTGGGAATCGAACCTGCAATCTTTTGGTTCACAGGCTGGTTCTCAATCTACAGAGCCACACCAGTTAGGGAGACCTTGTTGCGCTTTAGTGCAACAGAAAACCTTAATGTGAGTAAGGTTTCATCACAGAAACCTTAATGTAAGACTTTTTCCTCTTAGCCTAATTGTGCTAATAGAAAGGGCCAAAGGAAAGCCTCTGGCTTCCATTTTGACCGTCATCTTTTCAAAAAGGCAATACTGACATAGTCATGGCATGATGGCTTTCACATTTCTCTTTATACAGCTTCTGCTTACTAAGGACCTATTACTGTAGATAGCTAACATTGGTTGAATGCTTGTTATGTGCCAAGCACTGTACTAAGCAGCTTTATCTCCTCCTGTACATCTTGTTTTCACCTCCACTCTAATAGGTGTCTATCCCATTTCACTCTGACACTTTTCAGGCATACAAAAAGGTTGTAATACTTGTGTAGTGAAAACTTGTGTGCCTAAATACTACAATTAACATATTACTCTGTTGCTCTATCACATATGTATCTTTATCAATCCACCAAATCCATTTTTGCATTTTGAAGTAAGTTGCAGACCGTAGTACATTTTACCCTTAAACCTTTGAACATGTTTGCCACTATTACGAATTCTGTTGTCAGATAATGAAATTGCAGCTCACAGAGGTTAAGTAGGTAGGTCCAAGGTTGCTCAGCTGGTAATGGTAGAGCCAGGATTTAAACTCAAGTCTATTGAATCTATAATCCATGCTCTGAACTCTGATGCTGTATGCTTCTGTATGACTATGAGCTTCCTGAGGATGGAGACAAGATAGTATTATTAAACACCCAGAATCTGACTCATTATAAGGGCTCAGTATTTATTGAATTAATAGGCATCCCAGCTCAGCTACCAGATCCTTGTATGATCTGGTCACATGCAATGTGTGACTGGTCACATTAGCTGTCTTGCTGGTGTTTAATATCCTCATCTGAAAAATGAATTGGACTAGGTGATCTTTTAAAGACCTTTCCAGTTTTTACTTTCTGCATATTAGTATTCACTCAACATAGCTCACTGGAGAGAAGTTGGAGCTTGAACTGAGGAAGATTAAATGGAAGAGGTTGTAGTCCCGTGAGTAAGAGTACATATCCAAGGTTTAGAAAATCTCTTCTACCTCTTTTGAGTTTCCCAAAGACTTTCAGTGCTGAGGATTATGATATTACAGGGTTCAATACAAAGACCATAGTGGCTCTGTTATCTTTTTAGACAGGTAGCATCTGAAGAATAGCTTCTAGGCTCTATTAAGGGCACTGTGCTTTTCCAGCTGAGTCAGAAATGGAACAGAGCACGTCTACATGCATTCCTTGATCCCACAGTTTTTGAGGGGCTGTCTTATGTGTGATAGCAAGGCACTCTCCAAAGTCCATGGAGAACAGTGGTAGAGGAGATAAGGTGTATTCACAACACCCTTATAGTAGGGTACAATGTCATAACTGCCCAGAGAGAAGAGCTAAGGCAAGAAATTGATCTTGAATATTTGAAAGGCGTTCAGTGAATCTTGTGCCACAGGTTTAACCTCACATGCAACATTCTGGGACACTTAACTGATGGCCAACTAGTAGTGTATGTCATTGATTCTTAAACCTTAATGAGTTAATTTGGGACTCTGATGAAAGCTATGAATCAAAAAATGCACATGTGAACACATATGCATAATTTTGCTTCCAATTTCATTTCCATTTTCAGGAAGTGTGGGCTCCAGTAGTCAGTATCTGGTCCCCAGGCTAAAAATCATTGCCCTCATTTGTACTTCTACTGTCTCCACACAGTAGCCATCAAGATCTTTTTTAAAAAGATTTTTAAAATTTATTTTTAGAGAGAGGAGAAGGGAGGGAGAAAGAGAGGGAGAGAAACATTGATGTGTGAGACAAACGATGGGTTGCCTCTCACACCCCCAATTGGGGATCTAGCCTGCAACCCAGGCATGTGCCCTGACTGGGAACCAAACCTTTGATCTTTTGGTTTGCAGGCTGGCACTCAGTCCATCAACCACGCCAGCCAGGGCAAGATCTTTTAAAAATACATCATCATAACATGACACATAGCCTAATACCTTTTCATTAACCTCCCATTTCATGTACAGTAAAATCTAAGCTTTAACATGGACTCTTAACATTCTGTTCTGAGTTTTGCCCTTTGCCCGCCTCTTCAACATCATCTTTCCATTCTCCTTGTTTACAGTACCGTGGTCACTGTGTGTAGTCTTTCCTTTGCACACGCCAAACTCATTTCTGTATTTTGAATTTGCTGCTTCCTTTGAATGCAACACTAACTGCCTTGCTCAGAACTTTGCATATCGAATATATTGTCATCAGAGAGGTCTTCCCAGATCACTCTTTCTAGAGTAACCTCTGCCCCAGGAACTTGCTATGTCATTACCCTTTTTTCTTCATGGTAGTGATCTTGTACAATGTCTTTGTGATTGTCTCCTCCACAGGGATAGGAGCTCTATAAGCACAAGGCTTTTCTGTCTTGCCCTCAACTGCCTCCAGCACCTAGAACAGTGCCTGCAGTGTATTGGCAGTGCAGTGTTAGTTGAATCAGTATGTGAATTGTTTGGACCAGAGACTGGTTGTTTTCCCCCTGTGAAACATTTTAATACTGATTTATTATTTCCATTGTGGTGTCTAGGCATGTGGTGTGATAGTAGAATTAATCAAAAGCAAGAAAATGGCTGGAAGAGCTGTCTTGTTGGCAGGGCCTCCTGGAACTGGCAAGGTACTCATTTTCTCTTATTTTTTTAATCTACCCAACAGAATGATCTTAATGTCTAAGCCACATTAAATTTGTGTCTTAACTAGTCTTTGTTTATCTAAATTGGTTATATGTATGTTTTTAAAATTAATGTGCAATAATACAACAATATCTAAAATTCATGCTTCTGAAATCCAGATTATCCTGAATGACCTCCAGAGAAGAGAGAATAAAGTCCTTGGAGTGATCTCATTGTCTTTAGAATTCGTCTTGTATCTCTTTCAAGTCTGCTTTGCTCTGGAAATAAATTTCTGTTTGTCTAGGACTGCATAAAATCTTCAGAGTGACATCTTACTTGAGGGGGGAAGAAAAACAATCAGCAAGCATTTTTCTGAATGCTAACTTTATCCAGCACTATTCTGGCTGTGTGAGAGATGGAGGAAAAAAGGAATTGCAAGGAAGGAATTGCAGACATGATTTTTATCTTTAAGGGGCTTTCAGGGCAGAGAGAGGAAACTTTGACAGCACAAAAATGCTTTAGTTGAACACTGAAATTAAATGCAGTTGGAAATAGAGCAGGAGGCACACTAAGGACTGGCAAAGCTGGACAGGTTGATTCTTGACATTTGTCCTGCAGAGTAGGGAGAAGAGTTGGGTTCGTAGGGAAGAAAAGGGCCTTGCAGGCAGAGGAGGCAGTATAGTTGTTGGGCTTCATTAGGGGAGTGGCTAGATACGTGAAATGCCGTAAGTCCTCAGTCTGAGCCCTGCTTCTTTTTCAAAAGGGCCACTTGGTACAGGAGAGAGTTGCATCTTGGGATTGTGTTTACAAGGTTTGTTCAGACATTTATTGAAGAAGATACAAGATAGAAGGAACATACGCACGACAATGACACTTCAGACTCCTTCAAAATAGGCACCTGGGGACCTCACACAATTCTCCCAGTCACCTTCAGCTGCTCTGTCATATTTTCATGAATCTCGTTGATGATCTGAAATCTCTTCCCTTTCAAAGGTGATTTTAGTTTTAGGAAAAGCCAGAAGTCCCAGGATGCCATATTTGTGCTGTAAGGGGGATGTGTCACCTGGGTGATTTGATGTCTTGCCAAAAAACTGCACCAGACATGATGCCTGAGAGGGCACTTTGCCGTGATGAAGCTGCCAATCACCAGTTGTCTATCGCTGCAGTCTTCTGAATCATCCAAATAGCTTCCATGGAGGAATATCCAAGCTTAATGCAAAATATGATGCAGATTCTTGCTGTGCTTGCTCAGTCATTTTGAGTGCAACAGCCACACAATACACATCCTCACTCACCGGTGTCTACCGCCCCCACTGACTAGTACGGTGAAGTCATCATTGTTTACGCATGCACATTCCAGCCCACTTGCCTTGGCTGTCAGGTTACACTGATGTCACTCAAACCATTCTCCTTATATCAACAATGGTTGGACTTTTTCCGAACAGACTTGGTATAAAGAAATAGGGTTTAAATTCCAGCACTGTTGCTGACTTTCCAGGAGACCTGAGAAAGGTCCCTTAGCCTTTCTGAAATAGTAGCACATGCCCTATTTCAGGCAGTTATTAAACCGGTTAGTTGTGAGGTAATGACTTTAATTATTATTTGAAACCATAAATTGAATTGATGGTGTCTCTTATATTGATGTATTATAGTAGAGGAAGAAGTGCTGTGTTTGTGAAAAAGGTTTTTTAAACTTTAATGTGCCATATAAATGAGCTTTCATTACCTCTGCAAGCAATATTAGCTTGTCTAATGAATTTACCATTTATTTGCTTTCTATTCCTTCTTACATCTTAGACCCTAACACTCCATGTTTCTTCTTCCTAAAGTATATCATTTAGAGTTTTATTCTAAAAGTTTATTAGTGACAAAGTAAGGGTTGTATTTGTTATGTTGCCCTTGTTTTGGAAGGTAGTTATGTTGGATGTATAGTTCAGTTGACAGCTACTTTTTCTCTCAATGGTGTCTGCTACCTGTTGTCTTCTATTGTTGCTTTTGAGAAGCTTAATTTTGAGGTCTTTTGGCTTTTCTTTCTTGGATATTTTTAAGATATTTTTGATTTCAGTGTTTGACTATGGCATGTTGAACAGTGAATTTATTTTTATTTATTGGGCTTAATATTAATTGTGCTTTTTAAATCTGACTATTATGTCTCTAATGAATCTTGGGAAATCGTCAGCCTTTATCTCTTCAGAAATTGCCTTTCCCTGTTCTCTTAATTCTGTCCTAGAAATTCAGTTTGATGCTAAGTTTTACTGCAAAGGTTTTCAACCTGTGGTGGTTTTGCCACCCACCCTGCCCCTCCCCCCTTTAAACCTGACTGCCAAGGGACATTTGGCAATGTCTAGAGACAGTTTTGGTTGTCACAACTTGGTCACATGTGCAGTGCTACAGGCATCTTGTGGATGGAGACTATGGGTGCTGCTAAATATCCTACAGTGTGCACAGGGTAGTCCCTACACCATGGGACTGGTGTAGGGACATGGTAATTACCTGGCTCAAAATGTCAGTAGTGGCAAGATTGGGAAACCCTGTGCTAGAGCTTCTCATTTTGTCTTCTTTGTCTTTCAACCTCTTTTTCATGTTTCTTATCTTTTTTACTTTGCTGCATTCTGGGTAGTGTCTTTAGACCTTGGTTCCAGTTTAATTGTCTTGTAAGCTGTCACTAAACTGCTGGTTAATCCAATTCATTGAATATTTTTTCTTTTTCATTTTGAATATTTTGAAACCTACAAAGGAATAAAAAGAATAGTATGATGATCCTCTGTATTCCCCCCACATAAATGAATAAGTGACTAATTGTAAATGTTTTGTGGCATTTGCTTTTTGTCTACTTAATTCTAAACCATTTGAAAGTAAGCACAAGGACATTTTCCTACATTACCAGGATACTATCAGTACACCCAAGAAATTTAATGTTGCTAACACTATTAGCAGATGTCTAATTTATGGTAAAATTTCTCCAAATTGTTCCAGTGTGTGGCTGTTTCATTTTTTAATATTTTTAAACTCAAAATATAACAAAGATCTCACATTGCATTCATTGTTATGTCTCTTTAGTTTCTCTTTAGAACAGTTACCCTCCCCAGAATTGTTTGCTTTGTTTTCTTTTATGACATTGACATTTTTGAAGAGTCCAGGACAGTTGTTTTGTAGAATATTCTACAGCTGTCCTACAGTGATTTTGTTAAGTATTAAACACTGGCACGACGTTGCGCAGGTGAGGTTGTGTCCTTCCATTGCTTTAAAACAGAAGGCTGATGCCAAATTCTACTGTGAAGGTACTGGTTCTCCTTGTTTAATGAGTTATTTGTAAAGTGACATGTTGAGATAGTTTGAATATTCTTTCTTCCTGTGGGTGTAGCATTCATTGATGGTCGTTGCTTATCAATTATCATATTGGTAGTTGCAAAAATGGGGTTGTTTTTATTATTAAATTTATTGGATGACATTGTTTAATAATAATATTTATATATACATTTCAGGTGTACAACTTACGTAATATGATTTCTGTATACTTTCTTGTTTGGCCACTACCTGATGTCTAGTCTCCTTCTGTCACCATGTATTTGATCCCCTCTACCCTCTTTATCCTCCCTCTACTCCCCTTCTCTGGTAACCACCATTCTGTTGTCTGTATCTATTAGTTTGGTTTTTTTAATTTATTTGTTTTGTGTGTTTGTTGATTTTTGTTTTATATCCCACATATGAGTGAATTCATATGGTTCTTGTTTTTTTCCATCTGACTTATTTCATTTAAGCATAATACTCTCAAGAGCCACGCATGTTGTCACAAATGGCATTATTTCATCTTTTTTATGGCTGAGTAATAATCCATTTTTTATATGTATCATGTCTTTATCCAGTCATTCATTTCTATGTCTTGGCTATTGTGACTAATGCTGCAATGAACATAGAGATACATCTATAACTTTATGAATAAGTGTTTTCAAATTTTTCTAGTAGATACCCATAAAAGGGATTGCTGGGTCATATGGTAGCTCTATTCTCAATTTTTTTAAAAGATATTTTAAAATTCTCTTTATTTTTTTGTTAAGATTTTATTATTTTATTTTTAGAGACGGGAAGGGAGGGAGAAAGAGGGAGAGAAACGTCAATGTGTGGTTGCCTCTCACGTACCACCAACTGGGGACCTGGTCCGCAACCCAGGCATGTACTCTGACTGGGAATCGAACTGGTGACCCTTTGGTTTGCAGGCCAGCATTCAATCCACTAAGCCACACTAGCCAGGGCTCTGTTATTTCTTGTCTTATTGATAATAGAAAACGATGATTTTCAAAATGTCACTTTTTTCTACATATTTTAGCTTGCTTTTTTGTTCGTTTTTTTAGTAAAGATGAAGCACCCCCCAAAGTTGTATTATTTTTCTTTCCTTCAAAATTTAGCTATTTTTGATAGCCTCTTGTTCCTTGTTCATGAAACTTTTTTTTTTTTATCCTGTATCTGCTTTTGAAATCATGTTTAACTGATCAAATTTGTGAAGCTTCTCTAATCTAAAATTAGGACTGAGTGCTTTCTTAGAGGGCATGTGAGAGCCTTGCTATGCTACAGACCCTGGGCACTTAATGTGAAGTTTTTGTCTTGGGTTTTCTGGCCATCAGGTAGTGTAAAGACCAATTCTAAATCTGTTTGAGAGAATGCTGGGGAGACTTTCTTTCCTCACCCACAGCAAAGGCAGGACTGACAAGTTTATACCTTGTACCTCAAGGAGATTTTTTTGTTGTATACCTTCATGGCCCTTTAAGGGTCCTTTTTATTGATGGGTTTCTCCTTACTGGGTTTCTGGTATCTGTCAATCACCCTTCAAACTTTCAAGGTAATGTACGTTTATTACTTTGGGTTTATTGTTATTATTTATTTATTTTTAGATGTTTTATAACAGGAAGGATTTCTAATGGCTCTAGTGTGCCGTATTGCTGGAAGCATAAGTCTTTCATTTCTTTTGTAATATACTGTTTTTCTCCTAGAAAATGTGAGAAGTTCTCAGCACTTACAGGTTTGCCCAATTCCTTTTAATGTTTATGAAGGCATGTGGTAAATCTTTTAGTATGCTGATGGGCCCCCAAATTTCGGCAACTTAACTGAGTGACAGGCAGGAGAATACAGTGCTTATTTAGAGATGCAAATACATGTTTCATATAGAAGTTCCATTTTTGAGGATCTCAAACCTTTAATAACAGGGCAGTGTGTTTGGGTTTTAGAAAAAGGTATTTAGATGAGGTCGAAAATAAGTAGATTAATCTTCTTTTGGCAGCCATCTCTTTTTTTGTATGCCACTTGCATGGGTGAGGGGCAGAGGTAGGCACAAAGAAATAATGTGTTTGGAGATTGGGGTTTGCATCCTGGCTCTGCTGCTTGCTAACTATTTAGCCTTGGGTGAGTTGGTGACTTCTGAGTTTCATTTTCTAAAGCTATAAAAAGCCAACTAGATTATCAAGTTAGTCAGTTGGGAGGATTCAATGAGATCTCACATGCAACTGACCTAGCACTATCTGTAGTAGATGTAGCTATGGTGTTGTAGCCATATCATGTACCTGCCTTCTGGGAACCTTTACTTTTTAAAAGACTTTATTGATTTATTTTTGTAGGGAGGGGAAGGGAGGGAGAAAGAGAGGGAGAGAAACATAAATGGGCAAGAGATATATCGATCAGTTGCCTCTCGCATGCCCCCAACTGGGACCTGGCCCACAACCCAGGCATGTGCCTTGACTGGGAATTTAAATGGTGACCTTTTGGTTCACAGGCCAGCACTCAGTCCACTGAGCCATGCAAGCCAGGGCTGGGAGCCTTTTAACTGGTGGAAGCTAGACACACCTGAAGCATTTCTTAATCACACATTTATCATACTTTAATGGAAGTATATTGATCATCTCTTCTGTATTAAGTAGAGATGGGGGGATGCCACAGAATCAGATACAATCACTATCTTTTAAGTTTGCAGCTGGGGGCAAGGAATTGGGGCCTGTAGAGATACCTTGATAACAAAGAGGATTGACTGAGAAGGTGGCAAGATTTAGATGTAGGGTACATGTGGCCAGCCTGTGGATCCCATTGGGAGGCCTGATGTTAGAGTGTGCCACTTCTCTCAATATGCCCCTTCATGCTCCAGAAATTTTCCTTCACTCTTAGAAACTAGAACATAACAGTTTTAGAGGTATCAGCCTGGAGATCACAAATTGAGATGCCTACTCAGGCAAGCAGTGGGGATGAGTGAAGTACCTGGGTGTAAGCAAGCTCCAGGAAGCAGTGCAGCTATGATGGGCCAGAGCAGCAGTCCTTCCCTAAAGAAGGCAGGTGCACTGGGGGTTCACACCAGGTTCTGCCACATGGTAATGAGGACTGATTGTAGCCAGACAGTCCAATTTCTCAGAAGACCCTGACTGTAGGCATAACTTGTTTTATCGCCCTTCATAGATACTGTGTTTTTACAAATTGAAGGCAAGACCTTCCACCAGCAAAAAGATTACAACTTACTTTATTGCGATATTTACTTTATTGCAGTGGTCTGGAACAGAACTTGCAATATTTCTGAGGTATGCCTGCAAACAGCTGGATTTTTATTCAAAAGTTGCCACCATTCAAAAGGTAGCTACAAATTGAGTTTAAAAACACACATGAGACTGTGCCAGGTAAAACAGAACCAGTCTGTGGGCAACTAATTAGCTATCTGTGATCTAACCCAGGACTTTCATTGGGCAGATGAGGAAATTGGGCACCAGAGATTTGTGCTGTGCCCAGGGTCACACTGAAAATTAGGGACAGAACCAGGATAAAAGCCCAGTTTCTGCCTCTTGGGCCAGTGCTTTTTGTGCTACGCTGTATGCTGATTTCTAGAGGATTTTATGTCTCAAACACTATCACCAAAGGAGCATTGAAAACAAAATCTAAGCAGAACCTTTACTGGGCCAATTTAAAAATAGTCTCAGCCCTGGCCCAGTAGCTCAGTTGGTTAGAGCATCATCTCAAAACCCCAAGTTTGCAGGTTCAATCCCCAGTCAGAGCACATGCAAGAATCAACCAAAGAATACAAAAATAAGTAGAAAAACAAATCAGTGTGTGTCTCTCTCTTTCTCTCTTTCCCCTTCTCTCACTCTCTCCTATCCCACCCATTGATATCTCTCTCTCTAAAATCAATAAATAAAATGATATTTTAAAATTGTATTTAGTCTTTAAAATTTAATCAGTGTTTAACAGATGGAAGTTTGGGCTCATTTTTTAAAAAATTAAAATAAAATAAACATTGTATCAGAGAGCCACTGTGGTGTTCTTCAGTAGCAAGCTTATTTTCTTCCTTAGCCCATATACCTTAGGAACTGACCTTACTCAGACTCTTGTTAAAGAAATAGGAAAATGGCATTAAAAGGATGTGGCATTTTTTTCAGTCCTGTACCAGCTTTGAAAGACTGGCTTTCGTACTTGATGTTTGACCATGCATATGTTATATCGGGTTCTGTTTACCATCTGACATCTATGGTTATTTTACCAAAAATCAACTTGTGGTTTAACTACACTTGCATGTTCAAGTGTAACTGAAGACCAGTTCATACCTTCAGAATTCTACCTCATGTATTCATTATGTGAGGGCCACTTAATATAAAGTGAACATCATGTAACTTACTGATTTCCAATGGGTTGTCTTCCTGTACCTATATAAACAAAGCAGTTATCTCAAAGATCCAATAGTGGTGTTCTGAGTGATTAGGTAAGGATCCTGTTTCGATATAGAGGGAATAGTTTTGGAAGATTGTACTAATTATGATGGGAATATGATCTCTATAACTTTTTTAGTGTTAGCACCTAGAATGTGTTTAATCTCTCTGTGTCTCAGTTTCCTTATTTGTAAAGAGGTGAGAGTAGTAGTAGTATCTAATTCATAGGGTGAGTGGGTGGCTCATGTGAAGCATTTAGAGTTGGGTCTGTACTACGTCTCAGTAAGTGATAACTTGTAATTACAGGGGTGATTAAAAATGCCATTTAGATTATAAATCCACAAGAGTCATCAAACCTTTATTGTGTGAAATGTGCCTTAAAACTAAAAGGACTAGATTTTCAGTTGTTCCTGGTTAATCTTTTTTTTTTTTTTTTTAAAGCGTATGTCTCTGAATGATCATATTTTCAAGAATGTAAAACAAGTTCATTTTCATTGCTTTCTGTAGACAGCTCTAGCTCTGGCTATTGCTCAGGAGTTGGGTAGTAAGGTGCCTTTCTGCCCCATGGTGGGGAGTGAAGTTTACTCTACGGAGATCAAGAAGACAGAAGTGCTGATGGAGAACTTCCGCAGGGCCATTGGTGAGTATCTTGTTTGTGGGAGGAGGACTTCTCATTTGAATGGTATACTGAAGCCTCATGGTTGTGAAAATGGCTTAATGATTTTTATTTGTTGCACTGCTCTTTTTCTGTTGGCACCATTAGTGTTATCTTTGCAAGCAAAACAAAAACCCAGCTTTACTAATTGAGGTGCTTTGACATTGAGCAAATGTAGGTTCCAGTTATGGGCCTGGTATTCTTAACCTGACAAATTAGTTGTGTTTATAAAGTGATTTTTAAAAAACAAGTCAGATTGTCCTGGCAGCCTTTTTATGCTCTTAGAGATGACTGTCCATTGAAAAGGTTTTGGTCTTAAGCCAAAAGCATTATGTGTCATGCTGCCAGAGTGCCCCTGGTTCTGAATGTTGAGCCAGAAGAACTGTGGCCTGTCAGAGAGTGGGGATACTATTTGGTCACTGGCAGAGCTTTGAGGCTAGTGGTGCCAGCCTCATAGGCCTTGGAGCTACCATATTGAGTGTTTATTATGTGCCAGGCCCCTGCATTAATTATAGCCTTTCCCTCTGCCAAGGGGATGCTCTCAAGTCTCATTTAGCATCTTATAAAACAGACTCAGAAAGTTCAGTACTTTGCCTATAGTGACTCAGCTGGTAAGTAGTAGTCTAGTTTTAACCTTATTTGTCTGATTTTAGAGCCCATGCTCTGAAGGTCTGCTGTGAACAGAAAATGGCCTCTCTTGAACATTTCCCTCTTGTGAGCGAGGACTTGTGGGGCAGACTTTTGGCTCAGTTTCTGCTGGCCTAGCTTTGGAAAAAATCTCAGCTTCCCTCACATCTACTAATAGAAATAACTTATTCCTCTTAAGCTGTTAAGAAATATTTGTGTCTCTGCACATGTGGGAGTTTATCTCTAGAATGTAGTTGCTGAGTCAAGGGTTATAAACTCTTGTCAGTACCTGAACTATCTACTAGCCCCTTTGATTGTCAAAGATAAATATTCTGAAGAAGGAATTTTACTAAAAAACTTCAAGGAAATTATGAAAGTTTAAGAAATAATAGATTTGTTTAGCACAGGATCCTTGCCTCAGGACAGCTAAAGTCTAGTTTAGAGGTTAGATACAGTAGGGCCTTAGGCCATGGTTAGGGCTTTGGCTTTTTCAGTGAGTGAAATGGAGAGGTAATTGGAGAATAGTTTTGGTTTTTTAAGAATCTCTCTGGTGAGGATATGGAGAGTAGACAGTAAGGAAGGCGAGGGTACAAGTAGGGAGATTATGAGGAGTGTCTGAGTAAGAGATAGTGATAGTTTCGACCAGGGTGGTGGTAGTAGAGTTGATAAGTGGTTGGATTCTGGATATAGTTGGATGACAGAGCTGACAGAATTTCCTGAAGGATTAGATGTGGGGACTGAAAGAAAGAGAAGAGACAAATTTGTCAGTCTCCTTTCCCAGGTTTTGTCATTTTGGGAGATGGGAAGGTATAGGAAGGAGCAGATTGGATATTCATTAAAAGTCTACTGTAGATACAGTGGGCAGTTTTTACCTTTGTTGCCCTAGTTGCCGGCGCATAATAGGTGCTCAGTGAAGTTTTTCTGAATGAGAGAAGGGGGTGGACTTCAAAGCAAAGAAGAAACAGAAGCCTTTAGGTAAAGTAAGATAGCCCTTGGTCTTTGTCTGGCAAAGGACATATTTTGATTTACACAGTGTTTTAAAAATAAAATTTGAATTACAGTTGCCAGTGATTGGAGATTGGGAGATGTCATATAAAAGCCATTCCTTCTGGACCAGCCAAGATGGAGGCATAAGTAGATACTCTTTGCCTCCTGATATAACTAAAAGAAGGATAACAACCAATTTAAAAATGAAAAACAACCAGAACTGCCAGAAAAATCAAACTATGTAAGTCCAATAACCAAAGAGTTAAAGAAGAAACATTCATCCAGACTGGTAGGAAGGGCAGAATGGGAAGCCAGGTGGAGAGAACATGCAACAAGACAGCGGCTGGGGATTGGGCAGTGTCACATTTGTGTGCAGATAAGCTGGGAAGAACAACTGGGGAACGAGACAAACCGCCCAACCCAGGGTTCTAGTGTGGGAAACTAAAGCCTCAAAACCTCTGTCTGTAAAAATCTGTAGGGGTTGCAGAGGTGGGAGAAACTCCCAATCCCACAGGAGAGTCCGTTGGAGAGGCCCATGGAATCCTAGAACGTACATAAATGCATTCACCATGCATCAGCAACTGAAAGGACACAATCCACTTGTAGGAAGCAAGGGAAGTGACGGAAAGTGGGGCGAGAGCTGAGCAAGAGGCATTGTTCCCTCTCGGACCCCACCCCCACATATAGTGCCATGATACAGTGAAGTGGGTTGCATGGCCCTGGTGAATATCTAAGGCTCCGCCCCTTACAGTGTAACAGGTGTGACAAGACAAAGAAATATGGCTCAAGTGAAAGAACAGATCAAAACTCTAGAAAAAGAACTAAGTGACAAGGAGGTAGACAACCTATCAGATACACAGTTCAAAACATTGCTAATCAGGATGCTCACAGAAATGGTTGAGTATAGTCGTAAATTAAAGGAAGAAATGAAGGCTATACAAAGTGAAATAAAGGAAAATACACAGGGAATCAATAGTGAAGGGAAGGAAACCAGGACTCAAGTCAATGATTTGGAACAAAAGGGAGAAATAAACATCCAACTGGAGCAGAATGAAGAAAAAAAAATTCCAAAAAATGAGGAGAGGCTGAGGAACCTCTAGGACAACTTTAAGTGTTCCAACATCCGAATCATAGGGATGCCAGAAGGTGAAGAAGAAGAGCAAGAAATATTTGAACAAATAATGAAGGAATACTTCCCCAATCTGACGAAGACACTAGACATGCCAAGTTCTGGGTGCTCAGAGGGTCCCAAAGAAGTTGGTTCTAAGAAGAAACACACCAAAACACATCATAATTAAGCTCCCTAAGATTAAAGATGAGAGAATCTTAAAAGCAGCAAGAGAAAAGGAGAGAGTCACCTACAAAGGAGTTCCCATAAGACTGTCAGCTGATTTCTCAAAAGAGACCTTACAGGCAAGATGGGGCTGGAAAGAAGTATTCCAAGTCATGAAAGGCAAGGACCTACATCCAAGATTGCTCTATCCAGGAAAGCTTTCATTTAGAATGGAAGGGCAGATAAAGTGCTTCCCAGATAAGGCCAAGTGAAAGGAGTTCATCACCACCAAGCCCTTACTATATGAAATATTAAAGGGACTTACTAAGAAAAAGAAGATGATCAAAACTATGAACAGTAAAATGACAACAAACTCACTGAACCTAAAAAGACAAAAACTAAGCAAACAACTAGAACAGGAACAGAATCACAGAAATGGATATCACATGGGGGGTTATCAGCGGGCAGGGGGAGAATAAGGGGAAAAGGTACAGGGAATAAGAAGCATAATTGGTAGACACAAAATAGATGGCGGGGGTGGGGTGGGCAGTGTGTGTTAAGAATAGTACAGGAAATAGAGAAGACAAAGAACTTATATGTACAACCCACTGACATGAACCAAGGGGCAGGGGAATGCTGGTGGGAGGGGTGGTACAGGGCAGAGGGGGACAAGGGGGAGAAAAAAATGGAATAACTGTAATAGCATAATCAATAAAATATACTTAAGATTTTAATTTTTTCTCCCTGGCTGGTGTCACTCAGTGGATTGAGTGCAAGCCTGCAAATCAAAGGGTTGCCAGTTTGATTCCCAGCCTAGGGCACATGCCTTGTTTCACGCCAGGTCTCCAGTAGGCGGCATGAGAGAGGAAACCACACATTGATGTTTCTCTCACTCTCCTTCTTCCTCCCTTCCCCTCTCTAAAAAATAAATAAATCTTTAAAACAGATTTTAATTTTTTATTTACTGGTCTTAGAGAGAACCAGACAGTCAGACAGAAAGAGAAACATCGATTTGTTGTTCTATCCATCCATGCATTCATTGGTTGATTCCTGTATGTGCCCTGACTAGGGATTGAACCCGCAACCTTGGTGTATCAGGATGACACTCCCAAGAAACTAAGCTACCTGGCCAGGGCTAAAAATGCATTTTAGAAGTACACATATTTGAGCCAGTTGTAACATCTTACTGATTACCTCATTAATTAATGAGTTATATTAAATATACAGCACATGTTCACTGAATTCTTTAAAAGTTCTCAGAAGATTTGAAACCCTGAAGAGGATCTCCCATGAGCCATTTCCACAGGTTTTTTTTATAACAATGTAAAATCCAAAGAAAGCACTTCATGCAGTAACACAGGATGAACCTCACAAATACAAATGTTGCTAAAAAAGCAAGACACAACACCTAGAGTAGGTTCCACTTAAAGTTTAAAAGGGCAAAATTCAACCACACTGCCTAGGGATACACACAAGGGTATACAGGGTTATGATGACCACAGAAGCCATTGTCATACAACTGTCACACTCTGCAGGTACACATGGGAGACGTGAGGGGCTGTGACCAGAGAACATGAGTGACATCTGCAGTGCTGGCTGTGCTCTATATCACGAGATGAGTCCTGACTGAATAAACATTTACTTCATAATTAATCGTTAAATTATAGGTATGTTTTACATACTTTTCTATATGTATATTATATTTCAGTTTAAAATAGGCACCAAAAAACCCAATGTTTCATGGTAAAAAAACATTTCCAGTATGAAATAATTTGTGGTTTAAAAAGTCATTATTCTGCCCTGGCTGGTGTAGCTCAGTGGATTGAGCGTGGGCCTGTGAACCGAAGAGTCACCAGTTCGATTCTCAGTCAGGGCATATGCCTGGGTTGAGGGCCAGGTCCCCAAATGGGGGTGTGTGGGAGGCAACCACACACTGATGTTTCTCTCCCTCTCTCTGTCCTTCCCTTACCCCTCTCTAAAAGTAAATCAAATCTTAAAAAAAAAAAAAGTCATTATTCTAAATAACACAAAACTGCCTACAGACACAGTTCAGTGTCTCTTGTCTAAAGCAAGAGTCCCAAACCCCTGCTTACCAGGCCCTAGCAAGGAATATCAAAAAGCAGAGCAAGTCTCACAGATTGGGGCAAGCAGAAGTTACAAGTGTGTTCTGAAAAAGGACAGCACCCACTTAGTGTAGATGGACAGCAGCAATTGGTACTGGGTAGAAATGAAAGCTTCTTTCAAGAAGACAGAAAGAATGGCTTTTTCTCTTTTTAAGTATATTTTATTAATTATGCTACTAAAATTCTCACATATTTTTTCTCCCTTTTATCTGCCTCCATCCTATACACCCCTCCCTCCAGCATTCCCCCTTAGTTCATGCCCATAGGTTACACATTTAAGTTCTTTGGCTTCTTCATTTCCTATACTTTTTTTTTTTAACGATTTTATTTATTTTTAGAGAGAACGGAAGGGAGAAAGAGAAGTAGAGAAACATCAATGTGTGAGAGAAGTATCAATGGGGTGCCTCTTGACCTACAACCTAGGCACGTGCCCTGACTGGGAATCAAACCAGCGACCCTTTGGTTCACAGGCCAGTGCTCAATCCAGTAAGCCACACCAGTCAGGGCTCCTATACTTTTCTTAACCCGCCTCCCCATCTATTTTGTGTCTACCAATTATGCTTCTTATTCCCTGTACCTTTTCCCCTTATTCTCCCCCTGCCCGCTGATAACCCCCCATGTGATATCCATTTCTGTGATTCTGTTCCTGTTCTAGTTGTTTGCTTAGTTTTTGTCTTTTTAGGTTCAGTGAGTTTGTTGTCATTTTACTGTTCATAGTTTTGATCATCTTCTTTTTCTTAGTAAGTCCCTTTAATATTTCATATAGTAAGGGCTTTCCTTTCACTTGGCCTTATCTGGGAAGCACTTTATCTGCCCTTCCATTCTAAATGAAAGCTTTCCTGGATAGAGCAATCTTGGATGTAGGTCCTTGCCTTTCATGACTTGGAATACTTCTTTCCAGCCCCATCTTGCCTGTAAGGTCTCTTTTGAGAAATCAGCTGACAGTCTTATGGGAACTCCTTTGTAGGTGACTCTCTCCTTTTCTCTTGCTGCTTTTAAGATTCTCTCATCTTTAATCTTAGGGAGCTTAATTATGATGTGTTTTGGTGTGTGTCTTCTTGGAACCGATTTCTTTGAGACCCTCTGAGCGTCCTGGACTTGCATGTCTATTTCCTTCCTCAGATTGGGGAAATTTTCCTTCATTATCTTTAAAGTATTTTTAAAAAGGCGTTATTTATGTAAAAAATATTTTTCTGACATTGATAAAATCTGACAAAACTGACCTTTACATGAGTACATGTATTAAGGTTGCTGAAAGGTAACTTAAATACTTTAACATTTGAAAAAATAGAGGTAGATTTTCTAGGCATGAATTTTGTGATTTGCAGTTTGTTTATTTATTTACTTTTTGCTAGAGGGAGCAGTGCAGCTCTTTTGCATAGCCAAGTGAAGAGAAATTTCTTGACCCTGCTACATAATAAAAAGAGAGGTCATTGACAATCTTAAAAAGGAACTGTGCAGATCTTTCTCTGCCTTTGAATTGTGAAGTTGGTAGTGAGGGTGGGTAGAAAGCTGTAATCTGACCAGAAATAAAAAGCAAGGAGTCAGAAACAGCAAGGAGTCTGTGCTGTTTCCTTGATGTGATGAAAGTCCCTGTCAGGGATTTAGAAACCTGAGCCAGCAGATGAAACCTGTGTCATTTGCATTGTCCTTGCCAGAGATAGCGCCAGCTCAGCCTCTTTCCTGGCTAACAGCCTGTTTCATTCATTGTCTGTCAACCACATCCTCTACTTGCTTGTCACCACAGAGCAACTTCTAAACAAATATGGGACTAGTGAGAGATAGGAATGCCTTTTTCTACCCTGTTGAGGAATTCATGTCATAGCTAACAGTAAATATACAGAAACATTCCATTTGAAGGAATTTATCTCTAGACTATTGAAGTTTTGATTTAATAATCAAAGTTCATTTAAAAAGTACAGAATTTTTTCAGTTTGCCGAAAATCTGATACATTTGTGTTTAGAAAATTTTTGTTTTGATTTTCAGGAGCTAAGGATTTGTAGGGCAAAAATGAAGTGTAACCTTTGTTTTGAGGTTATTCCAAAACTTCCATTTGTAAGCTCTTAGACTGAGTGAAGGTAGAACAAAACTTTTTCTTAACTTCAATATCTGAGATGGTCTTTGTTCAAATTGGGTTTCTGGGGGAAGAAGTCAACCGACCCAATAATAAGATAATGACCACATTTAAAAGTGGAAAGTGATTGATGCCATTGGCAGCGTCTCTTATTGCCATTGGGGTATTTCCATTATCAGAACAGAGGTGGCTTGATGGTGAGGACACCGAAACCATCTCAGGGTTTCCTGCCAGCAATAGTTTATGTCTCCACATTGTGAGAAAAGAGTTCATTATTCTTTAGATGAGTGGTTCTCAGCTGTGGCTATACATTGTGATTACCTGGGGAGCTTTAAACAAATAATGAGGGCAGGGTCCCAATCCCTGAGATTCATACGTAAGTGGGCAGGGCATGAGGAATTGTAGAAGCATCAGGTGATTCTAAAAGGTAAGGACCATGGCCCTGGCCTGGTGGCTTAGTTGGTTGGAGCATTGTCTCATACACTAGAAGGCTGCAGGTTCAATTTCCCAGCCTGGGTTGTGGTTTGAACCCTGGTCAGAGTGCATGTGGGATGCAATCCGTGGATGTTTCTCTTGCACATCAAAGTTTTTGTGTTTTAAAAAAAAACCTCAAAAAGTTTCCTTCTTTCCCTTTCTCCCTCCCTCCCTCCCTCCCTTTCTCTTTCTTTCTTTGTCTGTCTGTCTGTCTATCTATCTATCTATCTATCTATCTATCTATCTATCTAATTTTAAAAAGGGCTATGGCCTGTGTGGCTCAGTTGGTTGGTGCGTCCTTCCGTAAGCTGAAAGGTCACAGGTTTGATTCCTGGTCAGGGCACATGCCTAGGACGTGGGTTGGTCCCCAGCTGGGCATGTGGAAGAGGTAACCGATTGATGTTTCTCTCTCACACATTGATGTTTCTCTCCCTCTCTCTCTTCCTCTCTTCCTCTCTTCCTCTCTGAAATCAATGAGCATGTCCTTGGGTGAGGGGGGGGTAAAAAGGTAAGAACCATAACTTTATACTTTAGCTAAGACTTAGAGCAGTGTTCACTACACTTAAGCCATTAGTGTTCTTCTTTACTAGGTCCTACTAGTAGTATTTATTTAAATGTCTCTTTTTAAGGTGACTTGGTAATTTTGTGCATACATACAAAAAAGTACATGGATTATAAATATGTAGCTCAGTGGGCCATCATAAATTGAAAACCCATGAAACTAGCACCCAGTCTAGAAAACATATTGCCAATAACCTGAAGTACCTTTTATGTTCACCCACTCTCCATCCTTCCTTCCTTTGCCAAATTAATGACTGTCTTGATTCTAACTTTATAGGGTAGTTGTACCTGTTTTTGAACCTCAAATAAATGCAATTTTGCAGTATATATTCTGCAGGGTTTGGCTTCTTTCCCACAAAGTTAATTTGTGAGATTCATTCATATTGTATGAATAAGTCACAATTTAGTTGCCCCATCTGCTGTTGATAGACAGTGTGGAGTTTTCTCGGTGTTTGGCAATTAAGAACAGTGCTTATATGACAATAACTGGCTGTGTCCCTTGGTATACACTTAGGAGTTGAATTGGAGAATCATAGGATATTCATGTGTACCATGTTCTTAAAGTATTTATACCAGTTTATACTCCCACCAGCAGTGTAACCTTCCTGTTCTGCTTCCTCACCAATCCTTGGTATTATCAGTCTTTAATTTTAGTGATTCTGGAGGTTGTAGAGCAGTATTTCATTGTTTTTTCTTTTTCCTTAAAAAAAAACCCAAACTTTTGGAAATTTCCAAACTTTGGAAATTTTCAGATGTGCAAACAGTAGTCAAGTGGTATGATTGCCCTCCCCTAATGTCCCATTACCAGACTTCATCTCGTAGTGAATCTTGATTCATTTGTAGCCCCCATTATTCCCTCCCAGACTATTTTGAAGTTAATTGCAGGCCTTTTTTAATTCATAAGTAATTCAGTATATATCTCTAAAAAATAAGGACTTAAAAAAACCATAATACCATTATCATACCTAAACAAAATGAACAATAAATTCCTTAATACCATCAAATATCTAATTAGTGTTCAAATTTCTATTTGTCTCTTAAATGTCATAACATTTTTTTTTTATAGTATTATTGTTTGAATCAGGATATAAATTGGTCTCCATGATAGATTGGTTTATATGTTTCTTAATATTGGGTTGGCCAAAAAGTCCATTTAGTTTTTTCTGTAAAATAAAAGATACATTTTTCATTGTCACCAATAACTTTATTGATTTGGATATTTTGATAATGTCAGCTATCTCCTGCTATTGTCTTCTAGTGGGTAGAGGCCAGAGTTGCTGCTAACCATCTTCCAATGCATAAGACAGCCCCACAGCAAAGAGTTATTTGGCCAAAATGTCAGTAGTACCAAGAAACTTCTCAAACCACTTTTAACAATGTCCAATCAGTCACAGCACCTTCTGCACAAATTGTTTTTTGTGTTGCATTTTTATTTTCTTTAAATAATAAAGCATAATATGCTGAAAATGTGTCTTTTTCCATCTTCAATATTAAAATAGCTGCACAAAAATTCACCAATTTTGATCAGTATTTTTAAATGCATGCTGATATGACAGCTGTCACAACACAATCCAATAAAATTGTTTTGAATGAAGTTAATGACAACTAAGCACTACTAGAGCCATTGTCCAGAAAAAACTAAACAAACATTTTGGCCAACCCAATATCTTGTTCATCTATGGGTTTTACTTATATTTCTATTTTTTCCTTTGGACAAAATATAAATTAGATGGAGACTAGCATTATATCCAAGGGTAGGCAGAAAGGGAAGGATGAGGTCAATGGCACATTTTAATTGGGAGGGGGAAAAGGACAGAGCAAGTAATGTAGAAAAGGCTGTCAGTAAGTTTTGATCCTGTGGTATGTGTGGTGGTAAGAAACTGGTCCCAAAGCCTGAAAACTTGGACTCCAGTCCTGGGTCTACCATGGAGGAGGAAAATTCTCTTGGCTTCACCTCTTGGAGCTGACATCCCATCAATAAAATGGAGAAAAGTACTTACCTTGGCTATTTCACAGGGCTAGGTTGAATGAGGATCTGATGGCACTTCCTATTGTCCATTATTCCAGTGTAGGATCAAATGAGGTAGTAACATGTACGGGATAGATTGGGTGGGAGGGCTGCTCTATATGTGAAGAGGCCCTGTAGTCATATATTTATAGTTTATTCCTATTGGTGTAGTCTAGCAGCTTTCACCTCAATTTAAGGACCCCTTCCATACATATCTTCAACTAGTATTGCTCAAGGATGTTTCCCTCCTTCCCTTTGAGTTATGGCAGGCACAACACTTAGAATGGCTTTCTTGTTTTTAGAATCTTCTGAAAATGGATTTAACTGTTAACTTACCTGAGCCATGGCTGTGGTTTCAGAGAAAGTCATCTGTATCCCTTAACCCAGACTTAGGGAATTGGAAAGAGAGAGTTTGTGTATGTGTACGTACACACACACATGTGTATGTCTTTTATTTGTGTTTTCAGAGAAGCTGTGTTTAGTGATGTATATTTGTTTTCCCATTTAAGGAAACCATTTACTAATGATTATCATTGCTTTGTTAGAAAAATTGAGTTTCTTTTAGTGTAAATGTTATTGAGGCATAATATATATACATAAAGAAAAGAACATAAATCATAAGTATATACCTAAGTGAATGTTTGTAAAGTCAACACACTCATGTTACCAGCCCCCAGATCAAGAAACAGACCTTGTTAGAACTTCAGAAGCTCCTTATGCTTCCTCTAGTTACTCTTTTCTCTTCCCCTGAACCAGGGGGCAGAGCCATGCCCATATTGATTTTGGAGAAACATAAGGTTTGATGTAGGCTAGACCTTGGTTTTGGTGCTGAGGTTGGGAGTATTATGGTGATTTGTGCTATCGTATCATGTGGCAACCTTATTAGAAATCTTGGGCTTTACATAGAATGTGCTGAAGTGTCTGCTGGCAGATTTCTTGACTATTGGATTATCTGCCTAATGACACCCCCTCAGCCTTAAGTGACTTCTTTTCTTCATCCATTCCTCTGTACCTGTGATGTGCTAAGCCCTCAGCTAAAGTGTTGACAGTTTAACAGAGGTGTAATCAGGTCTTCAAGCCCCTGTGGTCCCATGTATGTGGGTGCCAAATGGGAGTGCAGGCGACTGTGGAATGACCCAGAGGATGAGGAAGAAAGGTATGTCAGGTCTGAGAGTCTGCAAGGAGGAGTTGGCAGGGCCAAAAAGGAGGGCAGGTTGCTTCAGGAAGCAAAAACAGTATATAAAAAGACACTGAGATCATGTTCTAAAAATTTATTTGGCAATAATTCTTAGTTTGACAACCAACATTTATTGAACAGCTAATGTGGATGATATTTAAAATGAGGAGAGACATTTGCCTTCATTACAATATTCTAAAAACTAATTGCTTTACTATTGGGAGCTGCTTTGGGAATTAATTGTGGTGGCCTTAGAAAACTTGAAATAGTGAATGATACTGGGTATTTCTTGGGGTGTGCAGTGAGGGTCAGCTAGAGGCCCAGAACACCTGGCAGGGTCAGGTATCATCTGCTGTTGGCATGGAGCTCTGATTAACATAGTTACCTTACTCAGGCCTGATAGTGTCAGAACGGGTGTAGTGAGGCACATGTAATTGCTCCTCTTGTGGGGTAGGTGGTTTGGGTTCAGAGGCCAGATCAGAAACTAACACTAAATTTTCACCCCCTTGGGGATATAGCAGATATCTGAAACAATTTTGAGAATTACAGTTTGTCTGTCTAGTTCTAGATTTGAATCTAGGAAGTCCCTTTGAAAAGCTGAAATAAAATTGTTTTTCTGCATTCTGAATAGCTCCTTCAGTTATATTTGTGTTTGTAGTACTTTTCTACCCAGGACGACACTCTCGAATGTACATCAGTAGGTCGACTTACCAGTTCTTGTGACATGGAAGTTTCGTGGCAAAAAAAGTTATCAAGGATTAAGACAATTTTACTTATTCCCTAGCTGAGTGGCTCAGTTGGTTGGAATGTTGGCAGGCCCATACACCAGCAGGTCGTGGGTTCGATTCCTGGTCAGGGCACATACCTAGGTTGTGGGTTCAATCCCCAGTTGGGGTGCATATAGAAAGCAACCGATTGATGTTTCTCTTTCACATGCTTGTTTCTCTTTCTCTTTCTCCCCCAATCCCTCTCTCCCTTATCTTTGTAAAATCAATAAAGATACCCTTGGGTAAGAATTTAAAAAAAAAAAGAAGAAGAAAGAAAATTCCATTTCTGACCAGGGCTCATCTGCCTTCTCTTCCAGGGCTGCGGATAAAGGAAACCAAGGAAGTTTATGAAGGTGAAGTCACAGAGCTAACTCCATGTGAGACAGAGAACCCTATGGGGGGGTATGGTAAAACCATTAGCCATGTCATCATAGGACTTAAAACAGCCAAAGGAACCAAACAATTGAAAGTGAGTATGTTTATGGACTCTTCTCTTGCCTCAGAATCTCTCAGTACTATGTGTGGCCTTGGGTAAGTGGTGTAACCTGTGTCCTAGTTTCCTTGTATATGCCCTGTGGATGATGCTGGTCACAGGGCCATTTGAGGATGTTATATGTATAAAGCAGTAACAGGTATAGGGCCAGTACACAGGAGGGCTCAAAAAAGATCAGGCTTTATATTTACTCCTGGAAATTATGTATGTTAGTTAAAACATGAGCTGTGTGTTTAGTTGAGTGTACCTTCTGCCATCCTGTATCCCATGTTGTGACCATTTGTCAGAGGCCCTAGGCCTCTCTCTCTGGGTGTCAATTTTTCAGTTATGGTGCTCATGCTCTCAGAAACCAATGGCATTAAGTAATCTGGTAAGAGTTGTAGAACGGATGAGAGATTGATTTAAGAGGGACCAAGTACAGAATCCTGACTGCAGCTCCTTGTATGCGTCAGAACCTAGAAACATGGAGTAATTTCAGTGATTGGTTCTGCCTAGACCAGGGCTTTGCAGAGAAGCCATAGTGCTGGCACTGTGGAAAGCCCTAGAAGACCCTCCTCAGACCCCTGTCCTATACACATTGAGGATGACAGCAACAGGGGCACTTGGGGGAAGAGCATGGATTTTGGAGTTAGAAAGAGCTTGTAAGGGAATCCTGGCTCTGCTACTGATAGTAGTGTGGCCTTTGGAAAGATTACTTTATCTGTTAATTGGGAATAAAAATTGTCTATCTCACAGAGCTCTTTTAATGGGGAAAGTTGTAGCTTTGAATGTGTCATCTATTTTAGTTACCTAAGAAGTGGTAACTTTTGATGTTATTCAGAACCTTCAGTGAGAGAAATGGAGCAATCTAGATTGTAGGCTTTGCTTTATTATTAATAATAATATAACATTTTTTATCATAGTTCTTACTTATTTTATGTGCCAGGCCCTGGGCTAAGTGCTTAATAAACAAATATTTATTATCATTTATAACTGGGCAGTTTCCCACAGATAAAGGAGCTGGGGCTGATAAAGAGATTAAGCAATTATCTTAGGATCATATAACTAGTTAAGTGGTAGAGCACGCTCCAACTTGCTGTGTGACCTTTTGAAGTCAGTTGAGCTCCCTGGGCCTCCATTTTCCCATATGCCAACTGTGGTAGATTGATCAGAATTTGCAGTATAATTTCTCCATCTTTGCTCCTCTGTGTCATTTGGTTCTCTGATTCTGTGAGATGGTTTTTTGGTCATTGCTTTATGGAGATCATGGAAATATCTCTTCTTCAAAGGACCATTTTTCTTTTTCCTAAAAGGTTTTCCATCTTAGGAGCATGCCTTCTGTATTATTTAGATTTCTTAGTAGGATCTGATATCTTTCCAGTAATTATGTCCTTAGTTCACTTGGGAAATTAAACAATATAAATATTCTTGAAGCAAAAAAAAAAAAAAAAAGAAAGTATATACTTTCCAATATATGATAGCTAAAATAAGGCATGTGGTTTAGATTTTAGCTTCCATAAGGCTGCTTTGGACAGTTTAAGAAAATAATATAAGGGAGATGTTAGTTATTTCTTCTAAAATGAGTTCTACTAGGTACTTTGAGCATATGTACAAGATACCCGTATTTTGCTGTGTATAATGTGCACTTTTTATCCAAATTTTTGAGGGAAAAATAAGGATGTACATTATACATGGGTATAGTAATCCCGTGGTTTTTTTTTAAATATTTTTTAAATTAAGTTTTTTAGAGAGCAGGAAAGGTAGAGGGAGAAAGAGAGGGAGAGAAACTTCAATGTGTGGTTGCCTCTTATGTGCCCCCTACTTGGGGACCTGGCCCACAACCTAGGGATGTGCCCTGACTGGAAATTGAACCGGTGACCCTTTCTTTGGTTCACAGGCCCATGCTCAGTCCACTGAGGTACACCAGCCAGGGCTAATCCCATGTTTAATGGGCACAAAAACATGGGTGCACATTGTACACGGCAAAATACAGTAATTGGATAGATGGAGCATAAATACACGGTGGGTATTTAAGTGTGAAGGAGAAAACCATACTTGGAATCAGTATCAACTCCCTCCCTTTCCCCATGCTGTGTCAGAGGCTTATCAACCACTGTCCCTCCTGCCCATAACAGTGTTCCAAGAGGCCATTGGGCCCCACCCAGCCAGAGAGGCAGAGCTTTTTTTCTGTGGTTACCATTTTGCAACAACTTTATTGAGATATAATTTTAATAAAACTCACCCATTTTAAGAGTACAACTCAAGGAATTTAGATCTATTTAGAGAGTTGTACAACTATCACAATTATCCAGTTTTAGAACATTTTTATCATCCCAAAAGAAACCTCATGCCTGGTTACAATACCTTCCCATTCTTACCCCTTGCAACCCCTTGCCCCTTGCAACCACTAATCTACTTTCTGTTGTTTGTATATATTATTTACCTTTTCTGAACATTTCATACAAATGGAATCATACAGTATGTGTTCTTTTGTGTCTGGCTTCTTTCATGGAATACTGGGTTTTTGCTCTTTAATTTTGTTTGAGACAAAGCCGAAGTTTTTTTCACATTATAAAATGAAGTTTAACTGAGAGAAACTTATTTCTAAACACTGCTTATGAAAGATGCTGTCCTAGAATTTTGATCACCAAGGGTGGCCTGAATGTGGATGACCTGGAGAAAAGCAAGAAGAGTTCCCAAAATGTGCTACTGCCTGGAGATTTATATAAATAGGCAGGCAAACAGGGAGCACACACAGGGATTTGAGCCAAAAGGCTTGAGAAGTATCCTGGATTATGTTTCCCTTTGAATTTTACACATCTGTGATCACATCTGGGTGCTGTTTTATAGATGAGAGGAAACTGATAGCTTTGTCCGAAAGCACGGGCCCATAACATGCTAGCCACAAAGAGTAAGCACTATCTGGCTTCAGTTGTGGAAAGTTCTATCAATACCTGAGTTGAGGAATGCAAAGGATTGAAGTAGGGACAGCAGTTTTTAAGAGGTGTTGGCACCTGTGGTCCCAGGGACAGTTTAGGTCACCTAAAAGCAGTCAGAGCCATGTTTTCAGTTTACAGTCTTAGGAGTAAAGAGAAAAAAAGAGACTGACTTTCTCCGTATGAGCCTCTCTGCCTGGTACACAGGTATGCTCACTCTCCTGCTTTCTCTCTAGGACGCTCAATCCCTCAAAGCCAGCCTTACACATCCTTATATATACATGTGCACACATGCATGTGCACACACAAATATTCTCTCCACTCATTAGCTATCTTAAATCTGTTATGGAAAGATACTTTACAGTATGTCAGAAGTAAATACAATATGTATTATAGTTCTCTGATTCACATATTTTTTAAAAATTTTAAGCTGGACCCCAGCATTTTTGAAAGTTTGCAGAAAGAGCGAGTAGAGGCTGGAGATGTGATTTACATTGAAGCCAACAGTGGAGCCGTGAAGGTAATGTGTGATTTGTTTGCCATGGGGAGACCTAGGTGACCAGGAAGTTGCTTTATGCTGGGGGTATGGGGGGGTATGGAGTGTCTTCTGCAATGCTGATGAAAGGTTAGCAGTTGCCCCTTTATGTTTAATAAAGTTTGCTTTCCCTTTATCTTCAGTCTAAAAAATCGGTTAGAAAAGTACTAAAACCTGTTTAGAGGGGAAGTACAGGGTGAGAAAGCAAAACTCTAGTCATTTTTAAATTGAAATGTACAGTGTATTCAATCTTATCTTTTTGGTATTTTCTTCTCAAGATACATGCGTGTGGAAAGGAATGCTGAATTAGTTGGCATTCTTTTTATATCTGATTTTCAGTGTCCTGTATAGTGTTCCTCACTGTTTAATGGATGAGCATAATACTTCATGTCATACAATAAATCACCCACCTACAAGAGTCTGAACAGCTCCCTCTGGCTCAAGTTAATCTACTGGATTTGCCCTTTATCGGGAATTGCATATAGTTAAAAGAAAGGAGGAAAAATATTCTTGAAGAAAATATTGGGTGTTTTTCAACTGAGTTTTTGAAGCCCAGTGATGAGCAGATAGTTTCCTTCTCTTGGCAGCCAGAGGAGTAGGTTATATTTGGAGTTAGTCAAGTAGGCTGTCAGGCCCACACTTGGGAACCGAGACTTTATCTCACTTAGCAATGTGCCTTTTGGGGATTTGGCAGTGAAAACTCAACAGACACTCATGTTTCTCTCCTTTTGCCAGAGGCAAGGCAGGTGTGATACCTATGCCACAGAATTCGACCTTGAAGCTGAAGAGTATGTCCCCTTGCCAAAGGGGGATGTGCACAAGAAGAAAGAAATCATCCAGGATGTGACCTTGCATGACTTGGATGTAGCCAATGCCCGGCCCCAGGTAACTGCCTTCAATTCACCTGGGCATGATCTGCACATGAGCCCTTTTGCATGTGTGGGGAAGCTCTGGCAGTGAATTGTCATAGGCTTGCTTCCTTTTCTTAGGGCAGCAGGTCCTTTTTTATTTGTAATATTTAGCAATTAACAGCGGTATGAGCTACTACAGCTATTTGAGTTGTTCCATCTCAAATGTTGTAGTCACGGGTGAGGTGATTTCACATGTATTGTTCCTTATCCCAGCCAGGCCTCTGGCCCTGACTGTGGCTTCTCTCCAGCAGCAGGCTCACACGTGGGATTCTCTGGGTGTTAAATGGCGGAAGGGCAGGAGTGTTCTTGAAGTCCTTTGCAGGCATTCAGAAAGCCTGACAAAGCTGTGTCTTTCTCTCTGCTTAGCAGAATCCAGCTTTGTAGCCTTGAGTGGGAACTGTATCTGCTCCTCATGCTAAGTAGAAGGTGGATACTTTGTGGGAAAATATAGTTTGACTTTATGGTAATGTGCAAGTTAATTTTTTATTTTATTTTATTTTATAAATGTTTATTGATTTTAGAGAGGGAAGAAGTCAGGACAGAGGGGGGGAGAGAGAGAGGGAGAGGGAGGAGGGGGAGGGAGAATGTCAGAGAGAGAGAGAGAGAAACATCCATGTAAGATATACTGATTGGTTGCCTCCCATACGCACCCCAACCGGCGATGGAACCTGTAACCTAGGTATGTGCCCTGACCGAGAATTGAACCCCCAACCATTTGGTGTATGGGTTGATGCTCCAAACAACTGAGCCACACTGGCCAGGGTGAAATGTATGGTTTTAAAAACCTTATTCTTCCTGCCTGGTAGTCTTTCAGTTTGGTTTTCTCTTCATCCTAAGAGAGGCTACCTTTTCATTAGCAGGGTATAGGCTTGCTTATCTGAAATTGGATTCTTGGGTGTTTTATCCCTCGGAGCCTTGGCCAAGAGATTGCTGAAGAATCCTCTTGGACCAATAGGTCCCTTCTGCTTGTGGAGTGGCTGTCCCCAA
Organism: Desmodus rotundus; assembly: GCF_022682495.2. Lineage (NCBI taxonomy): Eukaryota > Metazoa > Chordata > Mammalia > Chiroptera > Phyllostomidae > Desmodus > Desmodus rotundus. The sequence continues at coordinate 58,107,585 of NC_071396.1, forward strand.
ACCATCCTCCTGGGAGCCTTTGACTTGGAGAGATTGCTAGGCTGAGAATTGGAATTCAGGGATTGTGTCTCTGTGACACTGAAGAGCTCAGCTAATTAGTCGATTTGGGTCTCTAGGTTTTCTGTGACTTAAGGCTCTCTGATTTTGAGTTTCCTCTTCTGTGCAAAGGATATAATAGTTCCTGCCTGCAGGGCTATTTTGAGGATAAGATGTTTTAAGTACTCAGGAAACATTTGCTACCTTTTACTGTTGAACATTTACCATGGTTACCAGAGTCTGGTAACCAACAGGTGATCACAAATTGCTGGGTAAATGACAAAAAGCAGCTTTTTCTTGTTGACTCTGCTCTGAGGAACTGGTGGGGAGGGTACAGGCAGGGTACAAGCCTATTAGGAGTCAGCAGGGATGGGCTCACAAGACTCTGAGCAGCTCTGGGTCAGGACTAGGTTAATGTGACTATATAGCTGAGTTAAGTGAGAGGAAACATGGGAACATAATTAGGTGTACTTCTTTGTACCTACTTCGACAGTCCATTTGTCCCCAATGGAGCTGGAGCATTAGGATTTGTCCCCAGTGGAGGAGCATTAGGAGGGGGTGGGCACTCAGGTGCCCCACAGAGGACCCTTGACCTGAACTTTAATGGATGACTGGGAGCTTCCCAGAAAAGGGCATGCAGTTCCTGGCAGATAGACTAGATAGAATATGCAAAAGCACTGAGTCATAAAAGAGCTTGGGTGTTCAGGGAACAGGTAGGAGTCCTGTGTGATCCTATCAAGCAATGTGGGATTGGAAAAAGATTACTGGAGTTGGAGACTAGGGCAGGCTCCACAGAGCTTATACTTTCCATGAAAGGATTGGATTTGATTCTTATGGGTCAGGGGGAACCTCTTAAGAACTTCTGTGTTTAGAAGCTCCTTAAGTTTTCCAGTTGAGCTAATAGGGTCTGTGTTGCCACCCTTCAAGGCCAGGCAGGTTCATGGTATTCTTGCAGATGGAAAAATATTCATGGAGCTGTTGGAATGCCTGGCATACCTTTATTCATGGGTGGGAGAGCCACGCATACTGCAAGCTGTGTGTCTGTCTGCATGTCTCATGTCATGGTCCTTGCTCCCCAGCATGGCACCCATTGTGGCACCTGTCCCCTTGAGTGTGTTTATCATCATCATCGCCCCCAGCAGGGAGTCCCTACCTGTTTAAGTACTAGGGGGGAACAAAGCCAGAAAAACTGCCACAACATTACATAACATAATTCTGCGCATGTGAGCCCACTTCATGTTATGGGAAGTTTATCAGACCCAGTCTCAAGGCTATGAGAACACTGGTTATCAGGCCTCTCCAAGGCTATGCGAACACTGCTTCCCTTAGCTACCCAGACACCTGGGTGAGGAAGCCAGACTGCCTCCACTTACCCTACAGGGTCTGTACACCTCAGGTTCCTGCCAAGTTGACACTGGGAACCTGTGGGGTGGGGAGGGGGGTGAGGCTTTTGCACCTGCCTTAGAAAGCAGGACTGACTGACTGTTAAGTCTTCTCTTGCACAGGGGGGACAAGACATTCTGTCTATGATGGGCCAGTTAATGAAGCCAAAGAAGACAGAAATCACAGGTAAGAGAAACAGCAAGGTTGGCGAGCCAGAAGCAGAGCTGGAGGGCCCTGGATTCTGGTATCCGTCCTCTGTGAGGCTCTCCTGTGAATGACTCCTCCCTAAAACTGAGAAAGTGCCTCAGGACAGGTTCTTTCTTCCTTTTTTTCAGAGCCTGACTCTGTGCTAATACTCCATGTCTGGTTTAAACAGCCAAAAGCACACCCCGTGCGCTCTGGCCCTATGTATTAGCACATCCTCTTGACTGAATTTAATATCCTTGTACTCATCTTTGGAGATTGAAGCCATCACAGTCTCTGGTCCCCTTGAGATCCCAGAAATGTGGATTGTGTTTGCCCAGCTCTGCAGGATAGCTCCTGTCAGAGCACACCCGGGCACAGTGAGCTTTGCTGCCTGGTACTGGATTCCTCTCCCCTGCCAGGAGTTTCCATTCTACCCTGTTCAGCTTCCTGGCACTTCCTACTTTGGCAGGAATGTTGCTGTTCCCTTGTGGACCTTTAGTTTACCCTGCTTTTCTTCCTGATAAGTTCCTCTTCTTTCCTATTTACCACATAGCTTTATCACCTTAAAATGTTAAAGAGTTGTAGGGGTGTCCAACCTTTTGGTGTCTCTGGGCCACACATTAAATACAGAAACACTAATGAAAACTGATGAGCAAAAAAAAAAAAAAAAGGTTTTGAGTAAATTTACAATTTTGTGTTGGGAACATTCATAGCCATCCTAGGCCACATGTGGCCTGTGAGCTGCAGGTTGGACACCCCTGCAAAAGCATGTGGATTTTTTTTTTTTTTAAGTTTTAGCCAGTGGAGTGATCTGAGGTCTTCTTATTATAGTTAACAAGAATAGTTTGTGTATTTTACCATGATTTTGACCATGCATCCTCTTTTGACCATCCCTTCCTCATGGCTTTGGTGGGAGATGCTGTATCCAATCTTCATGTTCTGTGTTTGTGAGTAGCTCCCTCCTGATAGCATAGGAGCTGGCTGGGAAAATGAGAACTGTGACCTTAGATGGGGTCTTTAACTTTTATTTTTTAAGATTTTATTTGTTTGTTTGTTTTTAGAGGGGAGGGAGGGAGAAAGAGGAAGAGAAACAGACTGGTTGCTTCTTCCATGTCCCCAACTGGGAACCTGGCCTGCCACCCAGGCATGTGTCCTAACCAGGAATTGAACCTGGGACCTTTCGGTTTGTAGGCCTGTGCTCGATCCACTGAACCACACCACCCAGGGTGGGTTTTTTAACTTTTGAGAGACTTACCTTCTTAGAACTCTTGAGATTGGACCTTTTCCCAGAACCTTTCATTCCTCACAGGTTTTTTTCCAGATAGGATTCTATACATGCCTTTTATTCATTCCTTTGTCCAAGCACTCGACAGAAAGTTAATTAACCTAAGCTTTGTGATATAGGGCCAAAGATAGGGTCATTTACCAGTGCAGAACAAATTTGTGTATGGAAATTCATTTAATCCAGAGGTCCCAAACTCTGTCTCTGGGATCAGGCAGGGAGCTAAGTTTGGGTGGGTGTGAGTAATAATGCCTGGCAGGGAGTGTGACTTAAAAAAGACATCTTCAGGGGAAGCTGCCAGTTTTGTGATGTCTGGTGTGATCATTCCTACTTTCAGATGATGAAACTGAAGTCTGGAGTAGGGACATACCAACAATTTACCTGAGGTCACATAGCTAGCAGTAAAACCAGGCTCCAAACTTGGGTTTGGGTTGATTCAGATGGGGAGAGAAGAGAAAAGGTGACAGTTTTCCCATCTAGTACTGACCTTGCATGTCTACTCTTGCTGTCTCCTAGACAAACTTCGAGGGGAGATCAACAAGGTGGTGAATAAGTATATTGATCAAGGTATTGCTGAGCTGGTTCCAGGTGTGTTATTTGTTGATGAGGTCCACATGCTGGACATTGAGTGCTTCACCTACCTTCACCGGGCCCTGGAATCTTCTATTGCCCCCATCGTCATCTTTGCATCTAACCGAGGCAACTGTGTCATCAGGTAGGGTGGCTCTCTGCCAGCCATGAGGATTTTCCACTTTCCATCTGGGTTCATTTGTTCTCTGGGATCACTTTAAACCCATTATTATGCATGAATTAGGATGGGAAAGAAGGGAAGTCATATTCATTTTGAGAGAAACATGGCAAAGTGGCTTACTTTCAAAGGTAGTTCATTTGTCAGCCTTAATCCATCATGGTCACCAAAGGCAACTGCCATCCTGTTACTGAATATGAGGGCCTCCCACAGTATTACAGTGTGGTATGATTTAGTCATTCACTTGGAGTGGGCAAAGATTAAGATCGGATAGCTGGTCTTGATGACGTTATATATGTTAACATCTCTGATTATACTAGCTCTGGGAGGTAAATATTTTTGGTTTCATTTTTCAGATGAGGAAACAGAATGGCAGCATAACTTACCCCTAGTCATAAAGGTAGAATGAGAATCCAGGTCTTTCTGATAGTGAAACCAGTAACAAAACCAGAAATTTGTTTATTCCTTAGAGCCACATGGTGCCTTCACTTACCCCCTACTCCCTTAGGTCTGCCTTTGGAAAGGGAGGTGTTCACACCTGGAAGTCAAATGCTATATGATGCTTACCCCGCCAAGATGGGCTCAGGGCTGGGACAGAGGACTTGGCTGAGGTTCTTTTTTCTCCTGAGTATTCTGTAGGCCTGTGAGCCCCAGAGAATACACCATCTCCCCAGCTTGCAAGCCTGAGCGTCAGCATCCCATACTTGGTACTTTTTTTGCTTGTTGGCTTTTTGTGTTCCTGTTTGAAAATTGGGGCCACATCCCAGCATTGCTAGTGGAATGAAGAGGAATGGTGAGAAGCCCTTTTAAGTCTGCAACAGAGTAGCGAGGGCAATAGAGCCCTGGAGGCTGCGTGCTCCTGGCAGCAAGGGTGCTAAGAATCCAGAAGGAGACCCCAGGGCCCATGAGTGTCAACACAGAGCTGAAGCCACACTGAGCTAGGAATTCAGATTTCTGACCCACCTACACTTGCCTCTTGAATGACAGTGAGTAATATACAGTTTAACTGACTCCATGAAGTAGCTTTGTCTCCATTGAGGTTATGTTATCAAACCCAACCAGCTGGGAGTGTGGGGGTTCCTACTGCTCGCCACCTACCAGGCAGATCTCTAAAGACTGATGGAGTTCAGTGGAAAAGAAAGGAATCTTATATTTAACAGTAGATTTCTGCCCAAAATATCTGGGTAACAAAAGTAAGGGGAAAAGAAAAGTCAGAGTATGACATCAAAAATAGCTACTTAAATATTTATCATTACTACTACATAGGTTCAAGAACTGAAAATAATACAAGAACAAAAATCTGTTCACAGTGCTGACTTATCACAAAGGTCTTTGGAAATAACGGCAAGTTTCTGCTTCAAAGCCCGTTCCCTCTAAGACACCCAAAGAAAAATCACCCTGTCACCCTCTGCCAGATCAGTTCAAGGTTGCACCAGGAACCTCTTCTCCTGCCCAAAAGTATCATAAACGTAGGTGGCTTAGCTGGTTTCCAGTTGCTGTCCAGCTTCAGGCATCTTATGTTGGAGTCTGTGTCCCCAGGCCTCCATTTACAGGCCTGCACTGGCCACTGTTGGCAGGCCCATAGGCGACTATTGACAAGCCTCCCCACCCCAACCTCCTTCCCCTGGGGGGAGGGGAAAAAACTAACTGACTTTTTGCTTTCTGGCACATTCCATTTCAAAAGTCCTTTCTCAGAATCCCATGTGTGTTGAAAGCCAGTGGGAGCGTCTAGCTTTCCAACCAATGAGGGCCAGTGTTGGCCATATTTGCCTTTTCCCCTCTTCTAGCCGCCAAGTTTAGCAATGGGGCAAAGTCTTCAGTCACAGGTGTGCAGCTCAAACCCTCCCCGTTTCTTGGGGGGTATGTCCATCGTAGTTGTAGTTATCTAGAAGCTGTGCTGTTGGTGCTGGGGACCGAACTCCTTAGATTTCCCCTCAGTTAACTAGGAATTAGGACTTGTATTCATGATTCAAGTTTATGTAACAGAATCTTCTAGTCACTCCTTGAGTCTTTGTAATGCTGTGTTGCTTTGATAACATTGCTACACGTTTTTTCTTTAATATTTGAGAGAAGGCAGCTTGTACCAGGTCCAGGACAGCCTTTGGTGCGAGGATCCTGGCTACCTAGGCAGCTTCTGGAAATCACATACATGGCTTGGTACCCAGTGACCCTGGTGTCTCTGTTGCACAGACTCCATAGGTTTGCTGTGCCTGCTTTTCTTTGGTTAGGCCTGGCTTCATTTGGGCAGCTGACAAAAGTGCTAAACCTGGACAGATGGCACCCCTGCTGCAGAGCTCTGCTAACAGGTTCCCTTCCCTCACAGTAGATAACTGAGCCCAGCAGATGCCAGTAGAGCAGGATGGCAGGAGCAAGATTTCTTAGGCCTCTGAGTACTTTCTTTAGTCCCATTCCTTCCAGGAAAAAGGTACATAGGAAGGTGGCTTTAATCTCAGAATTGCCCAAAGGGGGCAGAGCTCTGGTCAGTCTGAAATTTGGGAGACATGACCCCAGCCTCTTTCTGACTGACTTGATCAGGGCTTCTTGAGGCTGTGGCTGCTCACGGCTGTCAGACTGCAGTCACCCAAATGGAGGTAAGGTGTTCAGAATGTGGATCTTGTGTAGGCCCAATAAAGTAACCAAAATTGGGGTATGTGCTGTTCAAGAGGATTTTGGTTCCAGGACCTAGAGGGAAATTTGTTGAGTAGTGATAATTATGTCAAAATAACAATGATAAAAATAATAGCCAACATGTATTAAGGAGCTCTCTCTGTACCAGGCACACTGCTGCTCTCACCTCAACTTAGTGAGGGAGGGACAGCTGTTCTCATTGTTCAAATGACACTGAGGCTGCACCAGGAGGGGACACTTGGCCAAGGTCACACAGCTCAGAAGCAAGACTGGGATTTGACCAGAGCATTGAACTTCACAGCTCATTCTGTGTATAAGATTTGGCTTAAATGTGAAATGATGGAATTTCTGGAACATATGTCTACTTTTGGCCACATCTGACTTGCTGCCCATCAAACTCTACCCCTATACATAGGAGCTGTTGAGCTTCCTTCTTCACTTCAGACCCATATCTGATTTCCAGAGCTTGAAAGGAAAGGGAGGAGGAAGGAAACTCGCAGCCATTGAGGGCTTCCTCTGTGCCAGACACTGTCCAAAGTACTCTACATGGGTCATCTCATATAATCTCAAGGCACCCTGACTACCTTCTGGGCAGGTGATGTTATTTCCGGATTTCACACGTGAGGTGACCAGTGTGGGGTCTCAAGCTTGAGGGTCACCTGACTCCAAAGTTCATGTAATTCCCGCTGTCCTATACTGCTTTCTGGAGTTGCCTAGTCAGTGAAAGGGGATTGAGCTTTGATTTGATAGTGGTTGTGCAGAGAGCCACTGTGACTAATGGTGCTCCATGCCTCTGAAAGTGCAGATAGCCCCTAAGTCCTCTAGATCACCTGTCCTTGTGCATTGGGGGATGAGGGAACCATTACTGGAGGAGCACATCGCCCTATGCTTCTTCCATGGGTGCTTTACTCTCCAGTGGAAATTGATAATGTTCATGGCTATAATAGGACGTGAAGCTGCCCTGGCTCTGTCTACCCTTGTTACCTTGAGAAGTCCTTTCCATTTCACACTGCAGGACCCTCAGATGTTAAAGGAGAGCCTGGCTCTGATCTCAACTCTGAAAACTTTGGAAGGTCTTTTTCTGTGGAGAATAACTCCCTGAAATTAAGGAGTCTTTGCAGGAGTTTTTCTCCATAAGTCACTGTTGCACTAAAGCATGGAGACTTAAGAAACAATGTGGTCTCAATTCACTGTAACCCTGTGGCAGAACACCCCAAGTGGCACTTTTTCAAAAAAAAAAATTAGCTTTATAGAGATAAAATTCACACCTAATACAATTTACCCAGCTAAATTTCAGGGGTTTTTAACATATTCACAAAGTTGTGTAATCATCTCCACAGTCTATGTTAGAACATTTTCATCACCCCTAAAACAAATCCTATACCTATCAACAGCTACCCTGCCGTCTGCACATATACCCCCCCCCACCTATTTTTTTCCATAGCCCCTCTCTACAGCCCGTAGTAACCATTCACCTACTTTCTACCTTTATGCATTTAATGCCTTTCCTGGACATTTCATACAAATGGCACCATACGATCTATGGTTGGTTTTGTTTTTTTTTTTTTTGTTTTTTTTTTGGTCTGCCTTCTTTCACTTAATGTAATGTCAGCGTTCACCCGTGTTATAGCACACATCAGTACTTGTTTTTAAGGCTAAATAGTATATCAAAGTATGGAATATTTAATAGCAAGTTTTTCCACTCATCATTTGATGGACATTGAGATACCTAAGGAGTAGAATTGCTGGGTCAAATGGTAGCTCTGCTTCACCTTTCAGGATTCTGCCAGACATTTTTTCCACAATGGCTACACCACTCTTACCAGCAGTGTGTGAGGATTCCAATTTCTCCATATCCTCAACAACTCTTGGTATTGTCTGTCTTTTTGATTCTAGCCATCCCTAATGGGTAAGAAGTGCTATCTCATTGTGCTGTTGACTTGCATTTTCCTGATGGCTAATGATGCTGAGCATCCTTTCATGTGCCTATTTGGTCATTTGTGTATCTTCTTAGAAGAATTATCTGTTTATAATACTTTGCCCATTTTCTACAGGTTATTTGTCTTTTTATTGTTGAGTTGTAAAAATTCTTTATGTATTCTGGATACTAGACCCCTATAGATGGATTATTTGCAAATATTTTTCTCATTCTGTGGGTTGTCTTTTTGGTGTCTTGATTGTGTCTTTTGACACACAAGTTTTAAATTTTGATGAAGTCCAATTTATCTGTTTTTCTCGTTTGCCTGTGTTTTTTTGTTTCATATCTAAGAAAAACAATTTACTCTGGCTGGTATGGCTCAGTGGATTGTACGCTCTCCTTCAGGGGTTGCAGGTTTGATTCCTGGTCAAGGCACATACCTGGGTTGCGGGTAAGGTCCCCATTTGCATTGGTGTGCGAGAGGCAACTGATCAATGTATCTCTAGCACATGGATGTTTCTCTCCCTCCCTTCCCCTTTCTGTAAAAGAAAATAAATGTTTTTTTTTTTTTTAAAGAAAATTCATTGCATAATCTAAGGTAACAGAATTACAGCTATGATTTCTTTTAAGAGTTTTCTAGTTGTAGCTCTGACATTTGGGTTTCTGATCACTTAGATTTAATTTTTGTGTATGGCATAAGGAATAGGTCATCCAACTTCATCCCTTTGCATGTGGATACCCAATTGTCCCAGGACCATTTGTTGAAAAGACTATTACTTTATTGAATTGTCATGGCAGCCTCATCAAAAAGTCAAATGGCTTTCTTCTTACGGCTTAGTGGACTTATGAAAGTTATCCTTCATGTTACCCAATGAAGTGTTCTTTACTGTACCTCCTGTCCTCATAGAAGCTTTAAGCTTTGTGTTATGTGTCACTATAGTTACAAGATTATATAAAGAAGCAGTCAGGCAGTGATTCTGAGCCAGGGAAATTTTTACTTGTCATGTCTGGAGGTACTACCGGCATTTTGTGGGTGAAGGCCAGGGATGCTGCTGAATACCCTACATGCACAGGATAGTCCTCTACAGAAAAATTATGTGGTTCAAAATGTTAATATGCCACAGTGGAGGAATCCTATGTTAAAATTTTTGCACATGTGTAGGTCTATCTATAGGATAAATTTCTAGATTCCAGTTACTGTGTTCCTACAGATACATTGTATGTACCATATTGGAATCCTAGAAGAATCGCATGTATGGTCTCAAAACTGTACATCTGGAAGAGGCACGCCATTAACATAGTTCGAAGAGTTGTCAAATGCCGTATCGATGAAATCAGTATTAGGCTGAAGCCAAAGTCAGAAATAAACTTTCAGGTGCAAGAATAAATCCGCAGTTTTGGCCAAAATACAATTATTGCAGCTTATTGTTAGTAGTTTTACAATGTAATATGCTTTTATGGCTGCCTTGTCAAACATTGACTGCTCCACATTGAGAGTTCCTCCTAGAGTCACTTCCCTGTGCAGGAGTACTGGTAAATAGGGGCCTTTTGTGTCTAGCAGAACAGAATTCCAAAAACCATTTTTCACTAATATGTTTTCTGAAAGAAACTGCTTCTAAGATTCATAGCTTGGACAAGTTTAAAAAATGTTTTGTCTTTAATTCCAGAAAAATGTGTAGTAGTCTTTAAGCAGGTCTTTGGTTTAAATTTTTAATTTTAGGGACTCAAAACTATAAGTTTTCTTAGTGCATGCTTGTAAATTCTGTTATTTTGAAGGCTGATTAGGGAGTACTTAATTTTTCTCTGACCATTTCTTCTTTAGAATTATACTTGTTATTATGTCAGAATTGAAGGTGATTTATCATGAGTGCTACAGAATTTGGGATATTTTAACAGGGTAAACGTGAGATCTTTTAAAAATTTTTCAAGAATTCTCAAGAGAGCCCTGATGAGTGTGGCTCAGTTGACTGGGCATTGTCCCATGAGGCGAAGGGTCACAGGTTTGATTTCTGGTCAGGGCACGTGCCTGGGTTTCAGGTTGGGTCCCCAGTTGGGGTGCATGCAAGAGGCAACCATTGATCAATGTTTCTCCCTCACATTGATGCTTCTCTCCCTCTTTTTATCCCTCCCTTCCACTTTCTCTAAAAATATATAAATAAAATCTTTAAAAAAAATTTTTTTTCAAGAGAATTCTGAAGTGGGACTTAAGAAATCTTAAACTCGCCCTGGCTGGTGTGGCTTAGTGGATTGAGCGCTGGCCTGTGAACCAAAGGACCGCTGGTTTGATTCCCTAAGCACATGCCTGGGTTGCAGGCTGGGTCCCCAGTTAGGGGCATGTGAGAGGCAACCACACATTGATATTTCTCTCCCTCCCTTTCTCTAAAAATAAATAAATAAATAAATAAAATCTTTAAAAGAGAGAGAGAGAAATCTTAAACGTATGGCCTAGATATAATTCAATAACTGAAATTTAATGTAGTTATTAAAAGTTATTTTGTGTAATGTGAAGATTGCAGGCAAACCAAATACCAATATTTAAATCATGATAGAATTTTATTTTTTTAATAAATATTTTCTTTTAAAGATATTATTTATTTTATTTTTTAGAGAGGGGAAGGGAGAGAGAAAGAGAGGGAGAGAAACATCAATGTGTGGTTGCCTCTCTCACGCCCCTCACTGGGGACCTGGCCTGCAACCCAGGCATATGCCCTGACTGAGAATTGAACCAGCAACCCTCTGATTCACAGGGTGGCACTCAACCACTGAGCTGCACCAGATAGGGCATGATAGAATTTAATTTTTACAATTCTTCCTTGTTACTATTTTTGGAATTACTTGTTTGTAAAAGTGACTTACTTTCTCTAAAGTTGTATTAATGCTTTTAATTTCTATTGTATTTCTCCATTTATTTTGAAAGGTCTTAACTTTTTTTTATTTTTTTAATTTTTTTAACTTTTTATTTTTAATAGTTCATTAATATAGCATTTTATTCTTTTTTGAATTGTTTTTATTGTTGTAAAATGTATGTAACACGGAATTTGCCATTTAGCTGTACAATTCAGGAGTATTAATTACATTCACAGTGTTTATAACCATCACCACCATCCACCTCCAAAGCTTTTCTGTCACCCCAAAGAGAAACTCTACCTTTAAGCAGTAAGCCTCATTTTCCCCTTCTCCCTCTACCTGGTATCCTCTCTTCTATTCTGTCTTTACCAATTTGCCTCTTCTAGATATTTCCTATAAATAGAATCATACAATATCTGCTGTTTTATAACTGGCTTCTTTCTTTAAAAAAAAAAAAAGATTTTATTTATTTATTTATTTATTTATAGAGGGAGGGAGAAAAAGAGGGGACTGAATCCATAACCCAGGCATGTGCCCTGGCCAGGAATCAAACTTTTGCTTTATTGGATGACACCCAACTTACTGAGCCACACCCACCAGTAAGGGCTACAACTGGCTTCTTTCACTTAGCATAAGATTTTCAAGATTCATCCTGTTGTACCCTATATCAGAACATTTTATTCTCGCAATAATAAATATACATTTACACTTCAACTGACGGGATACAATTTCAACAGAATGCTTTTTTTAAAAACACTTTTTTTTTTTTAAGATTTTATTTTATTTATTTTTAGAGGAGAAGGGAGGGAGAAAGAGGGAGAGAAACATCAATGTGTGCTTCTCATGCGTCCCCCAGTGGGGGCCAGCTCGCAACCCAGGTACGTGCCCTGACTGGGAATTGTACTGGCGACCTTCTGGCTCACAGGCCGGCACTCAATCCACTGAGCCATACCAGCCAGGGCCAGAATGGTTTTTTTAACTGAAGTTTTATTTCTGCAATGTTTACTTAGATTGGAAGCCAAATATTTTGATAGCAACAATTAAATCCAAATGTCCTGTCCTTGTTCTTTGTTATAGTGATAACTTATGACCACAGACTCTTAATCTGGCACCAGAAATGGTGCTGAGGTAGACCTTCTGCTGCTGTGACTCTCAAAGGCTGAGGCTTCCAGATGCTGTGGTTGAAGCCTGGTCCTGGGGGCTGCCAGGTCTGTGTAACACACATCCTGCCAGGCAGGCAGCTGGTACCTCAGGGCCTGGTGGGTTTAACAGAGCTCCTCTCCTGGGCTGTTCTTCCTGTGGCTTGGCTAAGAATCCAAGAGGAACATAGGAAAAGACATAATTGGACAGTTTTCCAAAAGAAATAAAATAACTAGTGCACATAAGGGAAAGCATTCAAATGAGTCAAGGAAATGCAAATTCAAACAAGGTGTTACCCATCCATTTTCTAAACAATGTAAGCAACAAAATATTTGAAAATTAGAATATCTAGTGCTGGCTATAAGACAGTGAGATCAGATCACTTGCATAGCTATGTAAATTAGGATATTCAGTCATCCATTTGAATAGATAGTCAGGATTGTGTCAGGTACTACTAGAGTTGCTGAGGAAATGTTCATGGCTATATGCATAAAATTGTTTATTAAAGCATCATTAATAAAAATAGCAACAATTAGAAACTAAATGCCTGACAATTTGGGTTTTATAAAATACCTGATGAGTTAAGACTAAAGAAACATAGACAAAAACAAAGAAAAAAATCTACATGCTTAATTTAGTTTACAAAAATGTTTATATGAAAATTTGGCAAATAGGATTTTTTGTGGCCTTTTCCCCCCCTTTCCCAAATTTTCTATGGTACTGATATTTGCTAAAATAATGAAGTTGTTTTTGATGACACCTGAATGGTAGTCTGTTTACCCTGCTTCTGACTCTCAGGAAGTGCACCAACTGTTGTGTCATTGTGAGTTCCTCAGTCATGTTTTCAATGTCCAGACTCTGGTCTCAAATTGCCCAGGGTGATATGGTCATTCTGGGTCTTACAGGGGCACTGAGGATATCACCTCTCCTCATGGTATCCCTCTTGACCTTCTGGACCGAGTGATGATCATCCGGACCATGTTGTATACTCCACAGGAAATGAAACAGGTGAGCGTGCCTTCTTTCCCCCTTCCTCTCTGTTCTCCCCTTATTTGCTGCCCGTGTTCCTTGATACCGAGTAAGAAGGACTGGCTCCCACCACTGTCCCATCACTCTGCTGCATCCTTTGACAAGTCACAATTCTCTGAGCCTCAGTCTCCCCATCTGAGAGATGGATGGGCCAACTAGACACTGCCTAAAGTGTCACAAACCCACAGTTGCCTACATCCCTCCTGATAAACTTTAGGAGAGGGATGGTGAAAAATATTGACTTGATGACAGCCATTAGGGAGGTCACTGGCTCTAGGAAAAGGGCATGAAATATGAGTTAGCAATAGCCTCTTGGTGCCTAGGCCAGACCCTCTCCAAGGTTCCTTTTGCTCAGTGGGCAAAACCAGGTACTCTGTCCCACCAGAACCCACAACAGGCCTTTTAGCGGGTTGCAGAAGCTAGAGGGGGTAAGCACTCTCAAGTCCTAGCAGAGCTGTATACAGCATGACTAACAGGTTTCTCAGGGACTTTGGAGGCTTTGCCTGGGGCTGCTGCCTTGGTCGTAGAGATGATAGTAAACAGGGTCATACATTTTAGAGAAGCACCTGGAATGGAGGTCATAAAACTAACCTTACAATGAGAGGTGTACATGGAAGCATCTAGCTCAGTCCCTACACAGTGCATGCCAGAATTCCATGTGAGCTGAATTTGGGGGTTGGGGTGACAGGGGTGTATCAGATTGGGCCTTATCCCAGGGGGTGCAGTCCCAGTTCTTGCAGGGGTTGCCTCTTGCTTGATCTGGAGCTGGAACACCAGTTTTGTGCTAAACAATGCCTAGGCACTGCACACCTAGAATTTCTAGTTCCCTAATTTGTACTAGGGTACTTTAGTAGTCGTTATGGTCATAATCTCTTTTCTTTTTGATGGCTGAGTTGCAGAGTGGCAAGTCTAGGATGCAAAGCCAAACAGTTCTCTGCAGAGCCCAGGACATCTGCTCAACAGTGAAGTGTGCTCTAGGGGTTGCTGACCCACTGGAGCAGTACAGGCTATGTTCTTTTCCCTGCTCTGTCCACCCATGCTTCAGATGGTCTCACTTCCAGGGTGTAGGTCTCTCACTTTGAAGTCCATGTATCTATATCCCCAAGCTAAGGCTGGGGATATAGAGTGTACCAGGGCTGCACTGACATCTTAATAGGCTCTGCCTGGACCCTCTCCCCTCATCAGAGCACAGACACTGTTTGTTGGACATTGTGCTAAATTTATGGACATGGGTAGCCAGCATGATTCCATTTTATCTCCAGTAACCATGAGACAGGGAGAACTGTTATCGTTGTGACTCTCAGAGATGAGGACACGGAGACTTAGGCTAACTAAATGCCCAAGTTCATAAAACTTGTCAGTGGCAAGTATGTGACAGGACTAACAGGAATCCAGGCTGTCTGATCCTGAAGCTGTGTTCCTAAGCGTTATGCCACCAGCCTCCCACCTGCTAGAAATAACAAGTGGGGGTGGATTAGCTCTGGCAATTTGTTGGCAAGGCCTTTCCTTTTGGAGTTCTGAAGGCCTCTCCTGGGCACTTCTTGGCTGTCCCCTTGCTCATGTGTAGCCTGTCTGCCTGGCCCTGCCAACATTTCTTGTTGACCAGTACCCAGGAGTGCTGGGGTGAGCATGGAGCTGGAGGTCTCCCTTCATAACCAGCATTGACAGAATATTGAAACAATTGTAGTTCGTGGCAGCAACTGTGCATTATTAGGAGATAATATCCATGTCTGGGGGCCTTATCACCAGCTAATGGTCTCTTGCTCTTGGGTGAATGCTAGGTTGAAGTCAAGGCATTCACTGAATAGAAGTGGAAACAAAAGCAAAGGACAAATTGGTCTCTTTCCCATCCTTACCTTTGGGACTAGAGCCTGCTAGGAAAGGCAATTCTACACACTCAGATCACTTCTTGGCTAAGTGACTCGAACAATTTCATGCATCTGTATTAGCCTTCCTGATTCACTGCAAGATCTGTTCCCTTCTCTCAAGGTTGTCATGAGGACTAAGTGAGATAGTGACAGTAAATGGATAGGGCCAGCCATCTCTTCCTACTGCAGTTAAGTTATTATTGATATTAACAGCTTGCAGGTGATTCATAGACATCTGCTGGGATCCTCACAATAGCTTTCAATAACCAGGGTTTGTGACTTGGGAAAAACAAGGGCCCCATGGTCACAGAGAATAAGCTGCAGAGCTAGGACTGTTGTCAGAGCCAGTTCACATGTTTACTCCATTTGACCCTGGAACACGTGGTATGTTCTCCACTGGAATGTTCTGCAACTGTGCCTTCCAGAGCAGTGACTACAGGCCAGTTCCTGGGCTGGTTCCATATGCTTAGCCAGGCTTCCTCTTGGGTTAGCAGAGGACAGACTGCCATTATGCACACTGCTTTTTTCTGGTGGGTTCAAGAGATAACCTCAGCAGTTTTACTGGAGCCTGGAGTAGGTCTTTCAAAAACAAAGTAAATGTAACATGTATTCTGCCATCAGTGCCGATACCCTCATAAATTGTCCCTGCAGATTAAAGACCTAATTTATGAACTGTCCATTTCCAAAGAGTCTGAAACAGGAGCTCTTGGGATTGCTCTGGCCTGCTTTAGAGAGAGCAAGAACAAAGTGTCCCTGACATTTCTGAAGCCCAACTTCCAACTCACTGTAGCTCGCTAAAGATGAAATGCTCAGGGCTGAAGTTTTTCCCTTAACCAGGCTTGAGGATTAAATATTTGCATCTCCATAAAGTTTCTGAAGGTCCTAGGGGACATTTTTTTTGACAGGACCTGGAAGTTTCCTTTGTCCCCAGCTAGCAGTGAGAATCCCTTTTTATATTGGGCAAAAACCTGTCCGGCTCTAACTGTTGTGGTTGGTGGGTAGTCCTGTGGAGGGAGCTGGGAGCAGGGATCTCCCTTCCTGTTCCATTTCTGCCTTCCTCATGTCTACTCAGGACCTTCTGTGCTCAGCTGCATTTATGGTGGTTTGGGATCCCAAATGGTGGAACCCCTCATGCACAAGCTAAGATACTTTTAACAGAGGCCATACCTTAGCAGCACTGGCTAAACAGGTATGTTTTATGTGGCTGGTGCAATGTGAAATATTTCAACAAATTGACATTTAGAAATCAGGACATTTCATATAAAAATCTGAGTTCTGAGTTTTTTGACAGAATAAAAGACTTTCTTGTTAGCATCTGGCCACTGCCCCCAGTGCATGCTGGTCCAGCCACCTCAGCACTGGCCCTGATCCCAAGCCTAACTTTATTATTTTTTTTTTTGATATATTTATTGATTATGCTATTACAGTTGTCCCATTTCCTGCCCCCCCCACTCCACTCCATCCTACCCACCACTCCCTCCCACATTCCCCCCCTATAGTTCATGTCCATGGATCATACTTATAAGTTCTTTGGCTTCTACATTTCCTACACTATTCTTACCCTCCCCCTGTCTATTTTCCACCTATCATTTATGCTATTTATTCTCTGTACCTTTCCCCCCCTCTCCCCCTCCCAATCCCCTATTGATGACCCTCCATGTGATCTCCATCTCTATGGTTCTGTTCCTGTTCTACTTGTTTGCTTAGTTTTCTTTTTGTTTTAGGTGTGGTTGTTAATAACTGTGAATTTGCTGTCATTCTTACTGTTCATATTTTTTATCTTCTTTTTCTTAGATAAGTCCCTTTAACATTTCATAGAGTAAGGGTTTGGTGATGATGAACTCCTTTAACTTGACCTTATCTGAGAAGCACTTTATCTGCCCTTCCATTCTAAGTGATAGCCTTGCTGGATACAGTAATCTTGGATGTAGGCCCTTGCCTTTCATGACTCGGACTACTTCTTGCCAATCCCTTCTTGCCTGTAAGGTCTCTTTGGAGAAATCAGCTGACAGTCTTATGGGAAGTCCTTTGTAGGTAACTGTCTCCTTTTCTCTTGCTGCTTCTAAGATTCTCTCCTTCTGTTTCATCTTGTGCCTATGATGTGCCTTGTTGTGTTCCTCCTTGGGTCCAGCTTCTTTGGGACTCTCTGAGCTTCCTGGACTTCCTGGAAGTCTGTTTCCTTTGCCAGACTGTGGAAGTTCTCCTTCATTATTTGTTCAAATAAGTTTTCAATTTTTTGTTCTTCTTCTCCTTCTGGCACCCCTTTAATTCGGATGTTGGAACGTTTCAAGATGTCCTGGAGGTTCCTAAGCCTCTCCTCATTTTTCTGAATTCTTGTTTCTTCATTCTTTTCTGGTTGGATGTTTCTTTCTTCCTTCTGGTCCACACCATTGATTTGAGTCCCAGTTTCCTTCGCCTCACTATTGGTTCCCTGTACATTTTCCTTTGTTTCTCTTGGCATAACCGTCATTTTTTCATCTAGTTTTAGAACAAATTCAGCCAATTCTGTGAGTGTCTTAATAACCAGTGTTTTGAACTGTGCATCTGATAGGTTGGCTATCTCTTCCTCACTTAGTTGTATTTTTTCTGGAGCTTTGAAGTGTTCTGTCATTTGGGCCTTTTTTTTTTTTTTTTGTCTTGGGGGTCTGTTACTTTAAGGGACGAAGCCTTAGGTGTTCCCTGGGGCGGGGTAACGCTGATCTTTGCGCTGTGACGCTGTACATGTGGGAGGGGCCGAGAGGGAGCAATGGCTCTTGCTCCACTCTCCACCGGATTTCAATCACTCCCTCTGCTACCCACAATCAAATTGGGCCCCTCTGGTGCTGGTTCCTGAGTGGGTGGGCTTGTGCACACTGTAGGCCCTGTGGGTCTCTCCAACGACCTCTCCCGTGAGGCTGGGAGTCGCTCCTGCTGCCACCCCAACCCCCACGGGCGTTTTCAATCAGAGGTTTGAGGCTTTATTTCCCTGCGCTGGAGCCCTGGGTTGCGCAGTCTGCTTCACTCCCCGCCGTTCCTCCGGGTTTATCTATGCACACATGTGGGGCCTCGGGGTGCTACCCTCTGCTCTGCCTGCCCTGTTCTCTGCCACTCTGAGTCCGGCCCTCTCGGTTTATATGTGCACGAATGTAGGGCCACAGGGTCTGCTAGTGGTCAGACTGCCTGCCCCGTTCGTTGTTTGTCCCACACTCCGCCAGTCTCGGTCCTGCCACGGCCACGCGAGTCCTCTCCACCCCGGCTGCCTGTCTCCGCCCCTCCTACCGGTCTGGATGAATGTTTCTTTTTTATCTACTTGGTGTCGGACTTCCTTGCCGTTCTATTTTATGTAAGTTCTGGTTGTGCGAGGAGGTGCAGTGTGTCTTCCTACGCCGCCATCTTGGTTCTCCAAGCCTAACTTTCTTACTGAGCAAGACCTTTCCCATTCATAGCAGGCTGGCCCCTTATAAAAGTCACTAGACATTAAATTTCCCTCCCTCTGCAGCACCTGAGAGCTGAAGGACCAGTTTTAAAGTGTGTATGTCCTAAACCTCTGGTCTCTGTCTTCCCCTTGTAAGGCTTTAGCTGGAGAGCTTAGTCTTTCCCACTTCCTAAGCCTCTACTCGGGTGTGTTTTTGTGACTTTAATTTAAACAAGGGCTTCTTGATATCTTGTTTATGAAACTGCCAAAGTGAAAAATTCATATATTATTTGAGGCTCAAAGTCTTTGCATTATCTCAGTTTCACAATACACAACATCATTATCCCAGCTGCCCCTTACCACTCAGTGCTGGTGTGCCTGTAGGATCTTGGTGCCACTTGTGTTACTATATCCACACTGCCAGCTTGTTTTCCATCCAACTTTACTGGGATCTGCAAACTGCAACAAATGTAGGCCTCTTCTTGATAGATTAGGTATCTTTGGGTGATGCTATGAGGGCTGGTAAATCTGTAAAAGTAACTTTTAAAAAAATTTACTTATTTTATTTATTAAGCAAATAAAGAATCTCTGTTCTTGTCTGAGTCTTATAGGTGGTGGTGTCCATACTGGAGAGGAAGGTTAGAGCCTGTGTGGGAGCCTGGGCAGATTTTGGAGAAGCCTCAGTTCTCTTGCTCTGGAAATTGAGTGACCTGGGCTGGGAGGCAGGAGCTGAGCCATCCTGGTATACACCTCTAGGGGTACCAGCTGCTTTCTAGTCAGTATGAATGTAAACACTCTGGCTTTAATGCCATTCACAGTGTAGCTGGCATCTAACAGGTACATGCATGTGCAATCCTGGGTAGGGTCAGCTTTTGCCTCACCAGCCCGGGATTGGGCCTCTGCTGCTGTATTGATGGGGACTAGAAGCACTGAACAAGATTGTTTTTAAAGCACTTTATAAATAAGACACTTGAGATTGGTCACTGTTAATCATGGTTTTTCTCCTCCAAAAGATTATTAAAATCCGTGCCCAGACAGAGGGAATCAACATTAGTGAGGAGGCATTGAATCACCTGGGAGAGATCGGTACCAAGACCACTTTGAGGTGAGCCAGTTGTCCCCTGGACCTGTGTCTGCCTGGAGCTGCTCCACACCCCATGGTGCCTTCTCAGCAAAGCCTGTGGGGACGTAAAGGTCTGTTAGAACCTAAAGGCAGGCCCCCTTCTCAGGTCATACATAGGACCATGTCTGCTATTAGTGGTGTGGTGGGTCTTATCCAAGGACACTGATTTAGAGTGCAGAATATTTCGATGATGGTGTTTTAAAAGCTAGATTAACAGGTTAAGTTCCCTTGTCCTGTAGTAGATGCACTCCTGTGATGGAAAGCTGGCTCTGACCCCGGGCGGGTCCCCTTGGTAGAGGAAACGGACAGAACCAGAGACCAGGGTCCAGGGCAGGGAGTTCGTTATCTGGGCCCTGCCTTGCCACCTCACCCCCTCACCCATGCAGGCTCTGTTCTTCCGGTGTGTCTTAGGTAGGAATGGCAGGTGTAGGCTAATGTGAGGAAGGATTGCAAGGCATAGACTGCTTTCCTGATAATGGCTTAAAGCTGTTGCCTATGCGGGATGTCTCTCCTCAGTGTTCTGGCTTCTTGTGAAATCATTACTTCATTCTTGTCCCTAATTCCCTCACTCCTGAAGTTGAAGTACAATTGTAAGCTGTTTTGTTTGGGTGGAGTGGTGCTTTTAAAAACTCCTGGATTTTCATGCCTTTTGTTGGGGCCTGTGCTTTCAGGCTGTATGTTCATTTCCTTGCTATGTTCAAGTTCTGATCTGGACCTTGGCATTGCCTGTGACAAAATTTGCAGTCCCTTTCAAGCAGCAGTGGAATTATCTCCTGTCGGAGAATTTTTAGACTGTGACGAAGATTTGGGGAGTAGGACTTGGCTATGTTCAGGATTTCTGACCTCTCCAATGGAGTCATGACTGCAGCTCTCTGGGAAAGGACAATTCTCATATCTTCTTGTTTGCCGTGTCCACAACATCTAGCACAGGCTCAGCATTGGGCTCAGCCCCTGGTGTCAGTGCTCCTGCTGTTCTGGGATGGGGCTCCTATCTGTGGCCACTGTTTCACTCCTGCCCTGGCCCCTATTCCCTTTAGGTACTCGGTGCAGCTGCTGACCCCGGCCAACTTGCTTGCTAAGATCAACGGGAAGGACAGCATCGAGAAAGAGCATGTTGAAGAGATAAGTGAGCTCTTTTATGATGCCAAGTCATCAGCCAAAATCCTGGCTGACCAGCAGGATAAGTATATGAAGTGAGTCTTTCTGCAAAGAGAGACTCCCTGGCATGTCTGGGCCCGGGAAGAGCCTGCAGATACAAGGTTTACCCCTGGCCTTCAGATTCTGTTCCAACTTGGGCATGGTTAGCAGCAAGTTCAGTGTGCTAAGTGTTTCTTTTTAAATTGTCATAATTTCTCCCGTGGCTCCTTTGAAGGAACCCTGCCTCACCTGGCATGTTTTCTAGTAAATCCTGATAGGATATTTTGATGGCATCTCTTTCTCTCTTTTCTTTTAATTAAAACAAACAAATAAACTTTGTATTTTAGAACAGTTTTAGATGTTGCGAAGATTGTACAGGGCATTCCCACATACCTCACACCCGGCTTCCCTATTGTTAACATCTTACAGTAGTATGTAGTACATTTGTCTCAGCTGATGAGCCAACACTGATACATTATTATACTTTATTCATGTTTTCTGTCCCAGGATCCCATATTACATAACCAGGATTGTGGGTTATTGGGAGTAAGTCCAAATAGGTAAAGCACAAGTTTTATCACATATCAATATGACTCATCACTGTTAATGTTGACTTTGATCACCTGGCTGAGGTGTTTGTCAGGTTTCTCCACTGTGAAGTTACTCTTTTCTCCCTTCCCATACTCTCCTCTTTGGAAGAAGTCACTGACCATAGTCTACACTTAAGAGGTGGGGAGTTTTTCTCTACCTCCTTAAGGCCTGAGCATCTACATTAATTATTTGGAATTCATCTACACAGGAGATTGTCTTTTCTTGCCATTTGTTTATTCAATCATTTATCTCTGTATGGACTCAAGGGTATTTATAATATACCTTGGGTTATAATCCAATGCTACATTATTTATTTTGCTTCTCCAATGTGTCCAGCTTTGGCCATTGAGAGTTCTTTCCATTGGTTTCTGTCCCTTGACATGTCCTCATCACTGGTACTACATTTTTTGTGAGTTTAATGAATTGGGGCTTTCAGCCGTTTGAGAGGAAAGAGAAATGGCAGTGCCTGACAGATGCCGTACTGGAACATTCTCACCTGGTAGGATGAGCACCATGTCCTTTTTACCAGGCTGGCTCCTGTCTGCTAGCTCTGTGCTGCCTGAGGCAGGGCTTAGCCACAGAAGCAGTGCCTTGGTACAGGCTGGTAGGTTTGGTTCTCTGCCCTCATGGGCAGGATCTCCATACTCTTATATGTACAAAAAAGGGGACTAACCAAGACAGCCATTTTGATCCAATCATTGTTCTAATCCAAGTTAACCATGAGGTCCTTGGGGGGCAAGTACAACTGTTCTCCCATTAGTGATGACCATCTGAGCATATTCAGGAAACTGCAGGACAGGAGGGCTGAGATAATGCTGTGGGACTCCAGCCTTCTCGGAGTCCTCAGGCCCTGAGGAGGGCGCAGCTAGTCCCTGCTGCCAGAATGGACCTTCTTCCACCCTGGCACCTGAAGGAGATCCCAACATGGGGGTGGGACACTTCTTAAAGTCAGGGCTGAGTTCTGTGGCCTGTCCTGGCTACTCATATCCTGTGTCTCTGGCCTCCCAACATAAGCCACATTAGAAAAATAGAATACCTCTGATACCAGTGTAACAAGAGCTGATTGTGGGCGAGGCCTGTGTTAATGCTTCATATTTCCTTTTGCATTGTCACAGCACCCCTATGATATTGGTGCCAGTTAGGTCACTTGTCCAGCTGGTAAGGGATGGAACCAGGAAGATTTGGAATCAGAGTGCTTGGAATCTGTGCATCTATCCCCTGTGGCTATAACACCTTCCTCAATGTGCTGAGTTATTGCCAGGGGAGACTTCAAGATCTGACCTCCTTCCCAGGCAGGTGAGGCAAGCAGGGGCAGGTATGAGGAAAGTGACTTCACTAAGGTGATATCCCAGAGGAGAAGAATCAGACTCTGCCCACCTGAACCTCTTCTAGCCCCCAAACCTTTCACAGTGTTTGAGGAGCAGTAGAGAAGCAATGGTGACAGCAAACCTCTCAGTGCAGGTTGGGACAGAGTCCCTCCCAGCTGCTCAGGGAACCCTGATGTCCAGAGGAGTTCTGGTGAGGAGGGGAGTGAGTGTGGTCACAGCCCCCTGGTCCTGTTCCTCAGGAATTCTGCTCCTTGGTGTTCAGGGATATGGCCCACCTCACTTGTCTTACCTAAGTGGAAGAGATGGTTCTGGATAAGTGGGAAGGTAAAGTTATTTTAATTTTCCTATTTTTTTTTTTCCAGCAAGGCCTGTGATTATTACATTAATCTTCTAGGCGAGGTTTTTACGACCGATCCCCTCACTGACTATGAGAAGTTTCTCCATCCATTACCAAAAGGGAAACAGACCCTGTAGGGAGGAAAATATTTGTTACATCTTATCTGGCTGACACACAATCTACCAACAATTACAGCAGGCCCATTTTTTGTACTATTTCAGCTCTGGTGTGAAAAATGGTTGTAATATGAAAGTGAGGCAGGGTGGAAGTTGCTCACGGGAAATGGCTGATATTCCAAGCTCTGGGTGCATGCTCTCTAGTGCCTCCCCACAAACTGATTGAATGGGCTGGAGAAGAGAGTATTTTCATGTAAATCCCAGCTCCCTGTTCCTGTGCTAATGTCCTCACTATGAGAACAGGAAGAAGGGCTCTTGAAAGACTGTCCTTGGTCCTTGCTGAGAATCCACCTTGTGGTGTCCCCGTGCCCCCCCCCCCCCCGCCTTTATTTTCTCAGCCCAAATACCTTCTCCTGCCATCCCTCCTTTGTCATACCGCCTAGATGGGTTCATAGGATATTTTGTTTTTTAGGACTAAACAGACGATGGTGTCATACCAGAATTCTAGTGACTTCTTGATTAGTAAACCTTTCTAAACCATTTTTCTAATAAAATGGAGCTGCACAATGGTGGGAGTCACACTCTGTTGGCCTCCATGTCTCAGACCCCAGGGCCAAAAGGCTTTTTATTGCCAGGAAACCAGATGTTCATCACCGGGCATTCCTCATTCCCTCCTAGAGCCCACCTGGAGGGACCTGAACAGTCCCTGATCTTGTGGGGATCCTAGGCAGAAGCTACAGGTGGGAAAGGGGAGCAGCCAGGTTCCAGGGACATGGCAGTTAGGTATGTGGTTTTGATTGGTCCTTGGTCCTGAGCCTTCCTCTCCTCACCCATAAGATGAGGGCAGTCATATCCCATAGATCCATGGAGGTGACATGGTGAGGTGACATGTGGCTGTATTGGGTACTCAAGATACTGAAATTCAATGAAGAATTTCCAATCCCTGTCCATTTGAGGAGAAGAGGTCACTATTTGTCCAACAGGAGGCAGAGGCCGGCTAGGCTCCATCCTTGCCCATTCCAGATAGTCAGCCCTTGCAAAGGTTTAGAAAAGGCCTAGAGCCATGTTAGCCGGACCATTCCCTGTTAGGCCAAGGGAGGGGCAGGCTTGGGGCCACTCAAGTTTGGGAGCAAAGAGGAGAGAAACTTGAAAAGGCATGGGCTGGTGTTTCCTCCCAGCCAAGCTTTTGATCTCTGGAAAACAAGGCTACTGAGAGGCGAAAGTGTTCACATCAGTCCACCTGCTGATCATCGTTCCATTCCCCACCCTTCTCCCCTCCTATTTATTCCTGGGCCACTCCCCCTCCCCTTTATTCCTGGGACAGCAGGCCCCTGGGGACAAAGGGTAGGCCTGGTAAGGGTGACTGAGCCCCTGGGGGTGAGGGTTAAGGAGAGCCTCACTGGACCTGTGAGTAGGGGAGGAATGGGTCAACCACAGAAGCTGGCTGTAAGCCGGCTATAAGCCGGCTCTCATCTGACTGACCTTGTTGCCCCTCCGAGTCATTCAGCAGGCAGGCGCTGTGATTAATGGCCAGGGCTCTCCTCCTATTCCGCCATCAGCGCGCGTCTGGGCAGCGATGAATGTGGCTTGTCAGGCTGGCCTGGCCCACCGTGACCCTCGGCCCCTGTCCGACGCGATCAATGGGCAGCACACAGCAGGCAACGGCTGGGCTGGCGAGATAAGATGGGCCGATGTGTGCCCGCTGATTGCCTGCTCCGTCACCTGCCATCACCGACGGGCCTCCAGAGCGTAGAGCGGCACCATCTGCTCCGTGTGATTAATGGGGGCGCAGGCAAACAGTGGGAGGGCTTGGGCGCCCGGATCCCGCACCGGAGGGATGTGGAGGGTCAGGCATGGTTAGGTGCGTACTGGCCTGTGGGCGTGGATGTAAGTCCGCTGGGCACAAGGAACACAGGGTCGTTGGTGCAGGTCTGGGGCATATACTTACAGCGTTTTGCATGGGGCCCCGGCAGTATCCAGGACTCAGGCGTGGGGCTGGGTCATGGGCATGAACAGCGTGTACAGAAGTGTCACTAAGGTGTGTCAGGCGTCAGTGCTCAGTCACCAGGGGCCTGACTCGGGCTGACTGACCAGTCAGCCGCTAGGGTTGGGGGACAGCTAATGTGATCTCCCTACTCTGACCCCAGAAGCCCTGGCTTCTGCTCGCCAGTTGCAGGCCTCATCCCCACAGTCCCAGCCATCTTTGCAGAACCTTGATCTGACCCAATCTGGCCCCTACCCAGAACCCTTTCTTAGGATCCTGTGGCTCAATGCACAGATAGCAAGGCCCTAAGGGGCGCGTTTCACAGTCCCAGTCACCCCGGTGCTCATGCTTACGCACCTACCCGGCTCGCGCCACACCAGGCACTGCGAAGAAGAGATGGTGGGATCCGACAGCATCAAAGCATACAAACGCCCACTGAAGTGACCCGCTCTCCCAGGCTTCTCCTTGGAAAAAGAGCCAGCCTCCAGCCCCACCACTGAAGACCTGCACCAGGTCATAAAGGAGGGGCCCAAGAGAGCTTCCCACAGGAGGTGAGAGGAACCCAGAGATGGCTGGCTGTTCTAGGACTGGCTGATGGGTCATGGTGCAGACGAGGGGAAGGTGAGGGGCAAGGCTGGGGTCTAAGCTGTTGGTATCAAAGATGATGCTCTGCAGGAGCTGGGCCACTCTCTCTACTGTTCCAATCTGGGAGGTCTCTGGCAGTCTCTCCTTCTACTGATCCCCAGCCCCGCCCCCCCCCCAACCACCACCACTAGCCCAGGGGCTGGGGTGATTGCGAGGCCACAGCGCCCCCATGCTGAAAGAGGTGTTCAGTTGGAGCCCTACCAGGGGTCCTTGGACCTGCCCAACCACACCTCCTTGCCCTGGGGGCATGGCCAAACCTAGAGTGCAATCCTTGACCTTGCCACAGCTTTGGATCACGGCTGAGGCCCTCTAGGGTAGGGAGGGAGCCAATGTGCCTCAAAGTGACTGTAGGAAAACAGCAGTCAGGGAACGCTTCCTGAGTTGGGGGTTTAATTTTAAAATAGAAAAAAAAATTTGTTTTTTGTGAATAATTTACATCATGGTTCAAAACATAAAAGTACAGTGAAGAATCTCTCTCTCCCTTACCTTCATCCTGTTCTCCTCTCCAGAAGCAAGCTGCATTATACTGCAGGTGTACCCCTCCAGGGATGTCCTGTGAATATGCAAGCCAATACACAAACATTCCCAAGATTTATGAAAATTTTCAAAAGTAAGAGAAGTTGCAGGAATTGCACAGGAACAATCCGTATACCTATCAACCAGAACTATCCATCGTTCCCTTCCATCTATCAGTCCATTTTTATCCAACCGTCTTTTTTCATTTCAAAGTTGCAGATGATAATACACTATATCTAAATATTTTAGCACATATACAATTATCTAGAGCTCACTATTTGTGGCATTTAAAAATACTGTTCAATTACACATTAATTTTATATTAGTTTCAGGTGTACATCATAGTGGTTAGACAATTACATAATTTACAGTGATCCCCTCCAAAATTCTAACACCCAGCTGGCACCATACATAGTTATTACAATATTATTGACTATGTTACCTATAGTATATTGACTTTATATCCCCATGACTATTCTGTAATTAGTACTTCTCAGTCCCTTCACTTTTTTTACCCATGACCTCAACCCTCCTCCCATCTGGCAATGCTCAGTTTGTTCTCTGTATCTATGAGGTTTTCTATTTTGTTTGTTTTGTTCTTTAATTTCTATATATAAGTGAAGTCATATGTTATTTGTCTTTGTCTGAATTATTTCACATAGCATAATACTGTCTAGGTCCATCCATGTTGTTGCAAATGTGAGATTTCACTCTTTTTTTTATGGCTGAGTAATATTCTGTTGAATATATGTACCACTCCTTATCCAATTGTCTTTTGATGGGCACTTGGGTTGCTTCCATATCTTGGCTATCGTATTGGGTTAGCCAAAAAGTCTATTTAGTTTTTTCTGTAAGATAAAAGACACATTTTTCACTTTCATCAATAACTGATTTTATTTTATAACTTTATTGATCTGGATATTTTGAGTATGTTGGTTATCTCCTGCATGATATTATGTTGATTGTTCTCAATGTCTCCATTTGATTGCTGTCAACTACAACTTATCTACCTGACCTTGGAGCATTGTCCAGCAAGAAATCTCCAACACAAAACTTTGCAAACAGCTTTTGACACCTTCGATCAGTCACAGCATCTTCTCTACACATTGCACAATTTTTTTTTGCATTTCAGTTGCATTTTTACCTTTCTTGAGATAATAAAGCATGATATGCCAAAAATTTTGCATATTTTCTTCCATCTTTGATATTAAAATGGCTGCACAAATATTCACTGATTTGGTAAGTTTTTAGAAAATACATGCTGATATGATGACTGTCATCATACAACCTAACAAAATTGTTTTGAATGAATTTAAAGACAACTAAGCGCTACTAGAGCCATTGTACAGACAAAAGCAAAGTTTTTGGCCAACCCCCCAAATAGTACCACAATGGCAGTAGGGGTCCAAATATCTCAACCAATTAGTCTTTTGCATTCCATCAGATATATACCCAGAAGTGGAGTTGCTGGGTCATAAGGTAGTTCTACTTTTAATTTATTGAGGAACCTCCATACTCTTTTTTACAATAGCTGCACCAATTTGGAATTCCACCAAGAGTGCACAAGTGTTCCCTATTCTCCATATCCTTGCCAACACTTGTTTGTTGATTAATTTTTGATAGCCATTCTGACAAGTGTGAGGCAGTATCTCACTATGGTTTTAATTTGCATTTCTCTGATAATTAGTGACCTCGAGCATCTTTTCATATGCTATTGGCCATCTGTATGGCCTCTTCAGAGAAATGCCTATTCAGGTCCTCTGTTCGTATTTAAAATTGGATTGTTCATTTTTTTGGTGTTGAATTGTATGAGTTCTTTATAAATTTTGGATATTTACCCTTTATCAGATGTATCATTGGTGAACATGCTTTCCTTTCTGAGTAGGTTTTTTTTGTTTTGTTGGTTGTTTCCTTTGCCATATAAAACCTTTTTAGTTTGATGTAGTCTCATTTGCTTACGTTTTCTTTTGTTTCCCTTTCCCTTGGAGCTATATCACAAAAAATATTACTAAGAGCAGTGTCAGACATTTTACTTCCTATGTTTTCTTCTAGGAATTATATGGTTTCAAGTCTTACATTTAAGTCGTTAATCCATTTTTAGTTTATTCTTGTATATGGTTTAAGAAGATGAGCTAGTTTCATTTTTTTGCATGTATCTGTCCAATATTCCCAATGCCATTTATTGAAGAGA
This sequence comes from Desmodus rotundus, assembly GCF_022682495.2. Lineage (NCBI taxonomy): Eukaryota > Metazoa > Chordata > Mammalia > Chiroptera > Phyllostomidae > Desmodus > Desmodus rotundus. Next base: position 58,136,012 of record NC_071396.1, read on the forward strand.
CTATCTTTACTCCATTCTATATTCTTGCCTTCTTTGTCAAATATTAATTGACTTAAAGTCATGGGTTTATTCCTGGGCTCTCTATTCTGTTCCATTGATCTCTGTGTCTCTTTTCACACCAGTACCATGCTTTCTTGATTACTAGAGCCTTGTACTATAGTTTAGTATAAGGTGACATAATACCTCCAAATTTGTTCTTTTTTTCTCACCATTGCTTATGACTGTTTGGAGTCTTTTGTGGTTCTACATAAATTTTTGGATTATTTGTTCTTGTGAAAAATGCCATTGGTATTTTGATAAGGATTGTACTGAATCTATAGGTTGCTTTGGGTAGTATGGAAATATTAACAATGTTAATCTTCCTATGATGAGCATGATATATACTTATATTTTTTTTGTATCTTCTTTAATTTCTTTCTTCAATGTCTTAACATTTTCTGAGAACAGGTCTTTTACCTCTTTGGTTAAATTTATTTCTTGGTATTTTTTGATCAATTATAAATGAAATTATTTTCTTTATTTCTCTTTCTGATAATTTTTGATATATAAAAATGCAAGCAATTTCTGAATATTAATTTTGTATTCTACTTTACTGGAGTCATTTGTCAGTTCTAGTAAATTTTTTATGGAATCTTTAGGGTTCTCTCTACATAGTATCATGTCATCTGAAAATAATGACAGTTTTACTTCTTCCTTTCCAATTTGGATGCCTTTTATTTATTTTTCTTGTCTGATTGCCGTGGCTAGGACTTCCAATACTATGCATAATAAAAGTTGGTAGGTGAACAACCCCGACTTATTCCTGATCTTAAAGAAAATGGTTTTAACTTCCAGCCAAGAGGGAGGTGTAAGTAGACTTGCTTTGCCTCCTTGCACAACCATAAGAAGGATAACAACCAACCTAAAAACAAAATACAACCAGAACTGCCAGAATATCGAACTGTATGGAAGTCCAACAACCAAGGATTTAAAGAAGAAACATTCATCCATATGGGTAGGAGAGGTGGAGAGGATGTGGTGTGGTGCATGCAGCAAGGCAGCAGCCAGGCAGTGGCAGTGAGGCAGGGGTGGCCAGCTGAATGGGCAGTCCCACATTCATATACAGCAGATAAAAACTGGGAAGGACAACTGGGGAGTGAGTGATCCCAGCCCCATGCAACACCGCACAGACCAGAGTTCCAGTGCTGGGAAAATAAAGACTCATAACCTCTGGCTGTAAAAATCAGTAGGAGTTGGGGGGTGGAATAAACTGTTGGTCTCTCTGGAAGGATCATTTAAATGGCCCACAGAGTCCTAGAACATACGCAAACCCACCACTCTGGGGATCAGCACCAGGGCAGCAGCTAGAAGAGTGCCAGTCACTTACAGGAAGTGGGGAAAGTGACTGGAAATGGAGCAAGAGCCAATCAAGAGGCACTATTCCCTCCCCCACCCCTCCCCCACGTGCAGTGCCTACAAAGTGGCGAAGTGGGTTGTACTGCAGTGGTGAATACCTAAGGCTGTCCCCCTTACAATGTAATACAATGTAAGGTGCACTGACATGGGGAGTCAAAGCAGCTCTACCTAATACACAGAAACACAGGGAGGCCGCCAAATTGAGAACACAAAGAAATATGGCCCGAATGAAAGAACAGTCCAAAACTCCAGAAAAGAACTAAGTGACATGGAGATAACCAACCTATTAGATGCTGAGTTCAAAACTGGTGATCGGGATGCTCAGATAAATGACTGAGTATGGCCACAAAATAAAGGAAGACGTGAAGGCTATACAAAATGAAATAAAGAAAAATATATAGGGAACCAACAACAAAGGGAAGGAAGCCAGGATTCAAATCAATGATGTGGAACAAAAGGAAGAAGTAAACAGTCAACCAGAACAGAAAGAAGCAAGAATTCAAAAAAAAACAAGGAGAGGCTTAGGAACCTCTGGGAAAATTTTAAATGTACCAACATCTGAATCAGGGATGCCAGAAGGAAAAAGAGGAAGAGCAAGAAACTGAAAGCTTATTGGAAACAATAATGAAAGAAAAGTACCCCAATTTGGTTAAGGAAATAGACATACAATTCCTGGAAGCTCAGGGAGTCCCAAAGAAGTTGGACCCAAGAGGAACACACCAAAGCACATCATAATTACATTACCCAAGATTACAGATAAGGAGAGAATCTTAGAAGCAGCAAGAGAAAAGGAGAGTTACCTTACACAGGAGTTCCCATAAAACTGTCAAGTAATTTCTCTAGAGAAACCTTGCAGGCAAGAATGGGCTGGAAAGAAGTATTCCAAGTCATGAAAGGCAAGGACCTACATCCAAGATTGCTCTATCCAGCAAAGCTATCATTTAGAATGGAAGGGCAGATAAAGTGCTTCCCAGATAAGGTCAAGTTAATAAAGGAGTTCATCATCATCACCAAGCTCTTATTATATGAAATGTTGAAGGGACTTAGATCTAAGAAAATGAAGGAGATGAATATTATGAACAGTAAGATGACAGTGAAGTCACAATTATCAACAACAGAATCTAAAAAACCAAAAACAAACTAAGCAAGCTACTATAACAGGAACAGAATCATAGAAATGGAGATCACATGGAGGGTTATCAGTGGGGAGAAGGAAGAAGAGAATGGGGGGGAAAGTACAGGGGATAAGAAGCATAATAGGTAGGTACAAAATAGGTGGAGAAATGTTAAGAATAGTATAGGAAATGTAGAAGCCAAAGAAGTCATGTACAACCCATGAACATGAACTAGAGGAGGGGATTGCTGGAGGGAATGGGGGTACTTGGCAAAAGGGAGGAAAATGGGACAACTGTAGTAGCATTATCAGTAAAATATACTTAATAAAAATAAAAAAATAATAATAAAGAAAATGGTTTTAGCTTTTCCCCATTGAGTATGATGTTAGCTGTAGGTGTCTTGTATATATGGCCTTATACATATAGAGGGAGGTGTGCTCCCTCTATTCCCACGTAGCTAAGAGTTTTTATCATAAATGGATGCTTCTTCTGCACCTATTGAATGATCATGTGGTTTTTATCCTTCATTTTGTTTACATGGTGTATCACATTAATTGTTTTGCAGATGTTGAACCAACCTTGAATCCCAGGAATAAATAAATCCCAATTGATCTTCTTAATGTATTGCTCAATTTGGTTTGGTAATATTTTGTTAAGGATTATTGCATCTATGTTTATCATGGATGATGGCATGCAATTTTGTTTTTTTGTGATGTCTCTGCATGGTTTTGGGATACAAAGACAGCACAAAAAATGGATAATGGTGGCCTCATATAATGAGCTTGGTAGTCTTCCATCCTTTCAAATATTTTGAAGTAGTTTGAGAAGGATAGGTGTTAATTCTTTGAATGTTTGGTAAAATTCACTTGTGAAGACCTCTGGTCCAGGAATTTTGGAGTAAATTTTTTTATTATTGATTCAATTCCATTGTTAGTAATTGTTCTTTTCAGATTTTCTGTTTCTTCTTAACTCAGTCTTGGAATAGTGTATGTTTCTAGGTATTTATCCATTTTTTCCAGGTTGTCCAATTTGTTTGCATATGAATTGTTCATAGTATTTTCTTACAATCCTTAGTGTTTCTGTGGTGTCAGTTGTTACTTCTCAATTATGTCTGATTTTATTTATTTGGGTCCTTAATGTTCTTTTCATGATAAGTCTGATTAAAAAGTTGATCAATCTTTTTTTTTTTAAGAACCAGCTCTTGGTTTCATTGATCTTTTATATTTTTTAAAGACTGTTTGATTTATCTTTGCTCTGATATTTATTATTTGCTTATTCTCACATTGTTTCTTTTTTTTTTAAGACTGATTTTTCTTTTCTTAAAAGATTTTATTTATTTATTTTTAGAGTGGGAAAGGGAGGAAGAAAGAGAAACATGAATGTGTGGTGGCCTCTCGATTGTCCCCAACTGAAGACCTGGCCCGTAACCCAGGCATGTGCCCTTACTGGGAATGGAACTGGCAACCCTATGGTTCACAGGCCAGCACTCAATCCACTGAGCCACACCAGCCAAGGCTGTTTTTCTTTTTAAATTCCTTTAGGTTTAAGGTTAGATTTTTTATTTGAGATATTTTCTTGTTTCTATGCCTGTATTGCTCTGAATTTCCCTCTAAGGACTGCTTTCATTATATCTCCTAGATTTTGGGTTGTTGTATTTTCATTTTTTGTCAAGGTATCTCTCTTTTTTTTTTAAAATATATTTATTGATTATGCTATTACAGTTGTCCCATTTCCCGCCCCCCCCCACTCCACTCCATCCTGCCCACCACTCCCTCCCACATTCCCCCCCTATAGTTCATGTCCATGGGTCATACTTATAAATTCTTTGGCTTCTACATTTCCTACACTATTCTTACCCCCTCCCCCTGTCTATTTTCCACCTATCATCTATGCTACTTATTCTCTGTACCTTTCCCCCCTCTCTCCCCCTCCCACACCCCTATTGACAACCCTCCATGTGATGTCCATATCTATGGTTCTGTTCCTGTTCTAGTTGTTTGCCTAGTTTGCTCTTGTTTTTGTTTTAGGTGTGGTTGTTAACAATCGTGAGTTTACTGTCATTTTTACTGTTCCTATCTTTTATCTTCTTTTTCTTAGGTAACTCCCTTTTACATTTCATATAATAAGGGCTTGGTGATGATGAACTTCTTTAACTTGACCTTATCTGAGAAGCACTTTATCTGCCCTTCCATTCTAAATGATAGCTTTGCTGGATAGAGCAATCTTGGATGTAGGTCCTTGCGTTTAATCTTGGGTAATGTAATTATGATGTGCCTTGGTGTGTTCCTCCTTGGGTCCAGCTTCTTTGGGACTCTCTGAGCTTCCTGGACTTCCTGGAAGTCTATTTCCTTTTCCAGACTAGGGAAGTTCTCCTTCATTATTTGTTCAAATAAGTTTTCAGTTCTTTGCTCTTCCTCTTCTCCTCCTTGCACCCCTATAATTCGGATGTTGGAAAGTTTCAAGATGTCCTGGAGGTTCCTAAGCCTCTCCTCATTTTTCCGAATTCTTGTTTCTTCATTCTTTTCTGGTTGGATGTTTCTTTCCTCCTTCTGGTCCACACCATTGATTTGAGTCCCAGTTTCCTTCACCTCACTATTGGTTCCCTGTACATTTTCCTTTGTTTCTGTTAGCATAGGCTTCATTTTTTCATCTGGTTTTTGAACAGATTCAACCAATTCTGTGAGCGTCTTGATAACCAATGTTTTGAACTGTGCATCCGATAGGTTGGCTATCTCTTACTTGCTTAGTTGTATTTTTTCTGGAGCTTTGAAGTGTTCTGTCATTTGGGCCTTTTTTTTTTTTTTTTTTGTCTCCGTGTGGCTGTTACTTTAAGGGGCGGAGCCTTAGGTGTTCACCTGGGCAGGGTAACGCTGGTCCCTGTGCTGTGACTGACGCTGTACATGGGGGAGGGGCCTAGAGGGAGCAGTGGCGCCTGCTTCACTCTCTGGATTTCAGTCTTTCACTCAGCTACCCACAATCAAACTGGGCCCCTCTGGTGCTGATTCACGAGTGGGTGGGCTTGTGCACACTGTAGGCCCCTGTCTGTCTCTCCAACGACCTCTCCTGTGAGGCTGGGAGCCTTTCCTGCTGCCACCCCAACCCCCACGGGTGTTTTCAATCAAAGGTTTGTGGCTTTATTTCCCCGAGCTGGAGCCCTGGGTTGCATGGTCCGTTAGTCCTGGTTTATCTGTGTGCGAATGTGGAGCTGCAGGGTGCTACCGGCCGCTTTGCCTGCCCCGCTCTGCCTGCCTCATTCTCCGCCACTCTAAGTCCGACCCTCTGGGTTTATCTGTGCGCAAATGTGGGGCCACAGGGTCTGCCAGTGGTCAGACTGTCCGCCCCGTTCGTCCCACACTCCGCCAGTCTCGGTCCGCCACAGCCACGTGAGTCCTCTCCGCCCCGGCTGCCCGTCTCCGCCCCTCCTACCGGTCTGGATGAATGTTTATTTTTTATTTCCTTGGTGTCAGACTTCCTTGCCATTCGATCCTCTGCCAGTTCTGGTCGTGCGAGGAGGCGCAGTGTGTCCACCTACGCCACCATCTTGGTTCTCCCAAGGTATCTCTTTTTAAAAAAACATATTTATTTGCGAGAGGATAAGGGAGGGAGAGAGAGGAGAGAAACACTGTTGCCTCTGTACATACCCCAACCAGGACCAAACATGCAACCCAGGCATGATCCCTGACTGGGACTTGATACCATGACCTTTGGGTGCATGGGACAATGTTCAACCAACTGCGTCAGCACTGAAGGTATCTTCTGATTTCCTCCTTTATTTCATTGTTAACCCATTCATTGTTTAGTAATACACTATTAGTCTCCATGTGTTTGTGTTTTTCAGTTTTCTTCTAATTTATTCCTAGTTTCATACTGTTATGGTCAGATTAAGATATTGGATATGATTTGAAATCTTCTTAACTTTATTGCGACTTGGATTTTTGGCCTAATATGTCATCTATCCTGGAAAATGTTCCATGTGAACTTGGAAGTAGAGTATATTTTGCTACTTTGGAGCGCAGTGCTCTAAAAATATCGATTGCCCTGAATGTTGTGGCTCAATGGACTGAGCCTGCTAATTGAAATGTTACTTCCAATTCTGGTTGGGGCATATTCGTGGGTTGCAGGCCAAGTCCCCAGTTAGGGGTGTGTGAGATGCAACCAACTGATGTTTTTCTGGAACTTGGAATCTCTCTTCTTCCCCTCCCCTCTCTCTAAAAATAAATAAGTAAATAAAATCTTAAACAAAAATTGGCACGTCTTGAGGAGACCTGTTCTGAATCCCATCATTCACAATATCTAAGAGGTAGAAATAACTCAAGTGTCCATTGATGAATGGATAAACAAAATGTGGTATATTAAAAAAATCAATTAAATCCATCTGGCCTGATGTGTCATTTAAGACTGCTGTTTCCATATTGATTTTCTGTCTGGAGGATCTACCCATTGATGCCGATGGAATGTTAAAGTCTGTTTTACTATTACTGTATTACTGTTGATCTCTCCCTTTATATCCATGAATATCTGCCTTATATATTTAGGTGCTCCTATGTTGGGTACATAAATGTTTACAAGGATCATATCCTTTTTTTGGATTGACTTCTTATCAGTATGTAATGTCCTTGTTTTTTATTATAGACTTTAAAGTCTAACGTAAGTATTTTAGCTTTTCTTTTTCATTTCCATTTGCACGAAATATTTTCTTCCATCCCTTTACTTATAGTTTTTGTTGTCTTTTGATCTGAATAGGATCTCTTATAGGCAGCATATGTATGGGTCTTGTTTTCTTATCCATTGAGCTACTCTAAAGATATGTTTATTAATTTTCCACATAGGGTGGAGAGCGAGAGCGAGAGAGGGAGAGAAACATTGATGGGAGTGAAAAAAAACATTAAAACGTTGCCTGGTTGTCTCCTGTCCATGCCCCATCCTGGGATCAAACCCACAGCCTAGGTATGTGCACTGAGAAGGGACTGAATGTGCAGCCTAGGTATGTGCCCTGACCAGGGATCAAACCCGCAACTTTTCATTGTATGGATTAATGCTCCAACCATGTGCCCTAGACTGGGAATTGAACTGGCAAACCTTTGGTTTGCAGACCGGTGCTCAATTCACTGAGCCTCACCAACCAGGGTTTGGTTGCATTTTTTTTTTTTAAGGTTACATTTATACACAGTAAAGTCCACTAATCTTAAGTGAGTTTTGACCAGTGAAACTCCACCCTCTCAAGGATGTAACTGTCACCCCAGAAAGTTTCCTCATGCCTCTTTCCAAAATGAAATCATGTGGTGTGTATGTACTCTCTTGTGATTTCTTTCAATTCACTTTGGACAGTGAGATTCATGCTCTCAAGATTACACATGCCGGTGTGTATCTTGCTTGTTCTTTTTGAAGTTAGGTATGAGGCGATTGTATGGGTGACCACCATTTTCCTCATCCATTAACATGCTGTTCCTACTTCTCAGCTATTATGAATAAGCTGCAATGAACATTTTAAAATTTCTCTTGGTAGGTATATCTTCAGTTTCATGAGAAATTGTTAAATCTTTTCCTGATGCAGTCTATTTTTTATCTATACTCTTCTGCTTCTTGCCTTTTTTAATTTTTCCTCAACATCACATCTTGGGGATTCTTCTAACTCAGCATGTAAAGAATGTCCTACTATTTCCTTTCCAAAGGAGGGAGGTGCTGTAATTTAGCCAGCTCCCTTCTGGTGGAGATTTATGTTTCTAGCCTCACTGAGCTGGGCACTGCAGAACAGAGTAGGTCCAGATTCTTGGTGGATCCTGCAGAACCCCTACTGTAGGGACATAGGTTTTCTGAGAGCAGCAGCATCTCCTGACCCATTTACTACCAGTGGCTCTGTCATATGTGTTGAATGGAAAGGAGTGGGTGATTGTGCAGGTGTGCTGCCAAAAGGCTCTGGGGTAGAGTAATGGGGTGTCCCAGAGGGTTTCAGGCAGGGGAATGGGTTGGGCACTGCCACTAAGGGGGTACCACTGTGACTCTCCAGAACCAGGCAGTGGTGGGTGTTGAAGTTTTTTGCACTGGGGCTATTGCTGACCCTCAGGTGGTGTTACATACCTACCTACCCTGGCCCTCATGTCAAAAAGACACTCTTCCTTGGGCATAGGTGGGAGGCTCAACCATCTCCCCCACTGCACATGAGCTTCTTGAAGACTTCTTCCCAGTGAACACCCATTTAGGGCTTTCAGCAGGACCACGATGGGGAAGGGCATAGGGACCCAGCGACAGGTAGTATGGTGAGGCTCCTCAGAGTGGTTTCCCTGAACCCCTCATTCCTTTCCCAACTAGGCCCCTATCAGAGATGCCTGCAGACAGGCCCAGCAGTCAAACAGGATCTTGGAGTAGGAAGAGGACCTTGAGCATTTTTTCCTGGCTCTGCTCCTAAGAGGCTGTGTGACTTCTGGCCACACTATATTTCTGCACCTGTAAAACGACGACAGTTTCTTCCTGTGGCCTCTAGCAGCTAGGGGGTGGGGGTGGTAGATGAGATCATGTGTAGGTGGTTATCACAGTGCCTGCCCCCACAGGAAAAAGAAATGTTACTCCCATTATGAGTGGGAGGCACTGCTCAACTTCTAGTGCACATTGGGAAGTGAGGTGCAGAGAGACCAGCCTGGCCTCACAATGAGCCAAGGTTGGGCCTTGCACCCAAACCATACATGTGTCACCTCAAATGTGGGCTCCTTTTGTCTTTACTCCCAGGTGAGGTTGGTCTGGCCGCAGGCAGAGGCAGCAAGAGAAGGTCTAGTACTTCTTGGTACAGGTTTTCTGAGTTTTCTGGAGGATTATAGTACCCTGCCTGTTTCCACATTTTGCAGAGCTTGCTTGCTGGCTTCTGTTCTGCGTCTCTGAGCCCACCCCTTTGGCTGGCAAGTGTAGAGGGAGCGCAGGGCAGACTGGCTGCACATCTTGTCCTGGTGCAATCTCAGAGCTCATTGCTGATGTGTGGCTTCTGTAGGGCCATGCCCCAATATTGTTCAAGTGGCCCCAGAGGGACATCCTGCCCTGGCCAACACTATCTCAGTGAGCCATGACGACAGGTGGGCAGGACCTTCCTCCTTAGCTAGGCTCCTACCTCAGTGCCTCCATCATGTGTCACTGAGGAAGCACCAGGCAGGGAGTCTGGGCCAAGTGCTTGGGGTAAGGCTTGTCCAGCACAAGCATGTCAGCTCTGAAATCTGGGTGAGTGGGAAGTTTTTCTTCTCACTTTACCTTGGATACATAGTCTTTAATTTGGCTCCGAGTAAAAGCTGTTAGAAGACTTTCCTACGTGGCACATTCTAGGAAAGCAGCCACCATGCCTCCCACTACTCTCCACATGATACTGTGATCTAGGGTGCAGTGGAGACTTTCTTGGTTTACCTACAGTTCTGGCCAAGGCCAGCCTCATGATCAGTGAGTGGAAGGGTACTAATGCCCTACTGTCAACAGCCAAGGGCAACAGCATCCCTTAGCCTAAACTTAAAGACCTGGGAGGCTTCTTCTTTAAGTGGGGCCACAGGCTTCTGTTGGGAAGATTCTGCACCTCATAGGACACACTGGTCCACTCCTGAGGTCCTAGGAGGGGTTCAAGCAGCCTGCACACCAGCCCAGTACTAGGGCTTCTGCCCATTTCAAATTACCAAATTTGAAATGTGGTAGTAATTTCAAATTACCAAAAGCCTAAGCATGTGGTTAATTACCACCAGAAGGAAGTTTCCCAGGCAAAATTTATTTCTGAGGAGGAACTTGCACCTAGGGAGACCTTAGGATCCTGTATAAAATCAGGACTGAACCAAGCCTCAAGTGTCTTCTTTTACCAGCCTTCTTGGGAATAAAAGGGAATTAAAAACCAAAAGAACATGAGCAGATGGTTTGTAAAGAGTTGGCTTTATTTATTACATTTTCACCTTATCTCAGTTATGCCATTTTGGCGTCCACAGTGACCGTCCCTGGAAGCTGGAGTCAGCCCCCATCCACTGTGGTCATTAACCACAGAGCATGAGCCTCACAGCCCCACTGATGATTACAAGCTACAGGAAGGGCTCTGGGGTTCCTGATGAGGCCCAGCACTCTCCAGATCATAGCCCATAAGCCTGGGAACTGCTGCCCTGCCTGCCAGAGGCTGCAGCATTCCCATGGGTAGAGCTGAGCAGACTAAGTGCAGGGAAGGTGTCAGGTCTCGGCTCAGGACCTGGTCTGACAAGGCCACGTGTGATATGGTTGTACACCCTGGACTGGGGGTGGACAGACCAGCCAGGCCCATCCTGGTTCTGTGGCTGATTTGCTGGGTGGTTTTAAACAAGTTGCTTCTTGTTCCTTGGCCAGTCTGCTTTCTGGTTAACACTGCCAGTGAGGACTCCTAGGAGCCCTCTTGACCAGTTGTTAAGCTTACCACTTCTACCAAATTATGACCATGTCTCTGTGCTTTGGAAGCCACGGTGTACCTGCTATTGGTGGGACATCTCTCTCCAACAGGGCGGCACTTACCCATGGTGCTCCCTTCTTAGAACTGGGGCACCCTCTGCCAAGAATCCTTCAGGCTTGTAATGCCCAAATCTGCTGCCCCTGCTGCCAAGCACTACCAGGGTCCTGTCCCCTGAGAGGGACCTCCCAAAGGTCTTAGAAAAGATTCTAATTCCTCAGATCTAAATCACCTATTCTTTCAAACAGAACTTATTTTACACATAAATGTGAGTCTTTTTATATCAAACATTAGAACAGCTTACGAAAAACATGAGCTCTCTGACCCTGACTGCATCATAGCTCTAGAGCCTGCACCCTTCTCTTTTGGGGAAGTTGAGAGGAGATCGGTGGCATCTTGTCATTTACCTTACTTGCATTTGTTCCTAAGCACAATAAAAATAACTCCTGTAGAGGTCATTCTGCTATCTGTTCTGAAAAATATAAGTGGGAAGTTTTCAGTCTAGAGGGTAGTGGTGGCCTGTGAACACCAAATAAGTCACTGTCTTTTCATGTCCGAGCACCTGCCACAGTGCCTCCTTTTGCTCGGGCTGAGTGAAGAGTCAAGGAACTATGGAGGACCAGGTCCATTGACAACTGGACAGACAGACATCACTTCAGGGGTCTTCCACATGTTTGCCTCATTTGGCCAGGCACAATTTTATAAAGCTGAAGAATCCCAACCTCGACAGCAAAAAAGGAGCAGAGAGACTAAGAGTGTCTGCGAGGAAATTCATCCCTCTCTTTTAAAAGTAGCTCTGTCCTAAAAAAAAGTACTTTAAAAAGGGAAGACAACTGTATCTTCCAGAGAAAAAGTTTTAAGTTGTTCCTACCCCTGACCATGAGGCGACATGCTAGTGAGTCACCCACATCTACCAGAAAACACATGGTCTAACCCCAGCCTCACACCCTACCAGCACAATGAAACCTAGTCCTTTTAACGTTTGTGCTTCTAACCAATTAAGACATTCCCTTGTTGGGGAACAGGTGGGATCACTGCAGCCACCTATGGCACTGAGAAGGAGCAAAGGTTAAAACAAATGTTACATAGACACATGAGGACAGTCATTTATCCTTCTAGCCTCTGGCCTTCAGCTGAATAAAACCTCACTTCTACAGTTAGATTGCCAATGCCAGAATGAAAAGCAAAATTTCAAATTGGAAATTTCTAGCACTTTACAAAGTGGAATGAAAGAATATGAGATTAAAAAAAAAAAAAAACAAAGGCCCACATGCCACAGCAGCACCCATGATGGATTCGTTATTCCTCTTTCCTTGGCAATTCCAGAGCATGGTTCTTCCCGGTGCAGGGGAGACATGGCTCAGAACAGAAGGGCCCCCATGCTGCCGACCTCGCTCTGCTCCTTTACAAAGATTTCAAAGTACTGGTAGATGATTGTGACTGCCAGCAGGATCCCAGTTCCAGACCCGATGGCACCCAGGAAGTCAGCCAGGACGGAGAGGGCCCCAATACATAGCCCCCCGAAGGCAGCGGCAGTAGGGATGTACCTGGGGAGCAGGAGATTGGTCAGCAAGGTGCCACCGTGCAGATACCTCCAGCATAGCCCACCCCTGACTCAGGCCACCTGCCTGCAGGGCAGGGCACTCTGACATGCTTACCACTGATTTAGGAACCTAACTCCTGTAGAGGTCACTCCACTATCTCCTTGAAATTTCACCTACTCACACACCTTAATGGTCCAGACTAGGGCTTCTGTCCAGTAAGTGGCCATACAAGCCACATGTGGCTAGTGAAATGTGCCTAGTCCAAGATGAGATATTAAAGATGCCACATGAGATTTTGAAGACAACATAAAAATATCTCATGGTATTTTTTACATTAATTACAAATGTTTACTTTTTTAATGTGACTAGTTGAAAATTTAGAATTTTGTATGTGGCTTGCATTTTATTTCTCCTGAATCTAGAGGCTTCAGAGAATTCTCAATAGGAGAATGATAAAAATTGCCTAATGCCCCTGCTAGGGATAGGAAAAACAATCTGAAATTTAAAATGCTGATTTTCTTGTGGATACAGGAACCTTCTCTATCCTGTGACCAAGGATGAGATTTAATTAACCCAGAAATCCGTAAGCCCTATCAAGATGCTCGAAGTGTAAGAAAACCACAAACAGAAGAAAACCGGTGGGACCTAGGGCCAGCACTCACCGGTTGAGTTCATGGACCATGGAAGTCTCTCGGTGGCCCCTCATCACCATCTGCTGCTCCTTCAGCTGCTTTGCAACCTGCATAATGCCAGAGAAGACAATGTTCAACTTTAAGTTGGAAATTGAAAGTCAGGTAGACATTTTATGGTGGCACTAAACACTCACAGGTTCCCTTTTTTAGCATACTAACAATATATAGATAACTTAAAAACTGCTGCAAACAAATCATATGACAAAGTCTAGTTTTAGTTTGGCTCCAGCTCCCCAGGCAAACACTAATTACTGTTAGACTCCACTTACAGCCATATACACTTTGGCCCAATGAGGAGGAAATGGCTGTGTTCAGACCACTTTTTTCGGAAGAGGTGAAAAGTCGAGACCTCTTACACCAGTGACAGACGAGAACTACTGTTTCCTGGTTTAATTAAATTGTAACTTATACTTACATCTTTGGCAGAGGAGCCTGAGACCTCTATCCATGTTTTCGAGAAGAATGCACATGAGCCCAGCATGAACACTATGTACACAACAGCATGGACAGGGTCTTCTAACACGGAGCCAAAAGATTCTGGAGGGGACAGGTAATAGCAAAGGCCACCAACTGGATAAGCACGTGCTGGACCCCCAGAAGACGTATCCTGGGAAGAATACACAGAAAGCCTGTGAGTGCTGTTTCATTATGCCTTAGCATAAGGACAAAAGTAGTTCTGAGCAGATGAAAAGGAATACAATTTTACTCAAGTGTCCACAGTGCAGTTTTCTTTCTTTTTTTTTTTTTCACAGTGCAGTTTTCTTACTGAAAAGAATACTTAATGTGCTGAATTTGTAAAAGTCATGATTAGAAAGTAAAATGTTTGGTCACAAGCAAGACATATAGATGCACACCACTGCAACTAGCCACAGAATTGAAACTGATTTCTTTAAGCAGCCATACTTACAGACCAAGTGCCCAGCAGGCTGACCAGCAGGTTGCCACTGAAGCGGGCTGACAACATCTGGGAGATGACATACAGGTTGGACACCAGGGCAGACTGCAGGATGATGGGGATGTTGGAGGTGTAGAAGAGCTTAATGGGGTAGGTGTTGTACTGGCCTCGGTAACGAGCTGACTTAATAGGCAGGTCCACTCGGAAGCCCTGAGAAGCCAAACAGAGCAGGGCGTCCTCAGTGCCTCATTCCAGTGTCTGCCCAGACACAACCCAGCTGGGGACAGCCAGGCCTACATTGATTCCTCATTTCTTATGCCCCTTCCTGACCTACCACTATGCTTGGGGTTAGTTTAGCAGAGGGTTCCCAGAAAGACAGGCTTAAAAAATGCACCAAAGCCCAGCACTGTGAAATAATCCTGTTTTTATCAATGTCCACCACATTAAATCTGCATCGATGTGGAATATACAAAAGCCTGAAGGACATGCCCAAGTAAGTCTTAACAGTGGTTCTCTTTGGTAGTTCCTCTCCTATACTTTTCAGAGTGGACACCATGGCCTCCACCTCACACCCCAGCTCTTTACAATGTTTTAAATCATAAACAGAAAAGCTAGGCTTTTGTATGAATACAGCCTCTCTCTCTGAAATCCTTGGAAAATAGAAAGGTTTTCTTTTATTTTTACAAACTTGCAGTGCCTAGAACAGGACTCAGAATATAAAGGATTTAAAATAAATTTTTAATGATCTAACCACAAATACCCACCAAGCTTACTGTGGCACTAAAGTTTATTAATTAGGCATCTGCTTAGAAGTCTCAGCTGAAGAAACAGACCTGTCTTGTCCTCAGAAAAAGCACTTGGAAGGTACACAGTACCTTTCCACAAGCACTGAACTGTCTTCTTCACTGCTATCCCTTCTTTTTAATAAATATCAGAATGCAAAGTGGCTGATGAAACAAATACAAAGGCTAATGCAACTACAGAAAAGCAACTGACAGGTCTCTTATTCAGAAGAGACACAAACTAATAAATTGGAAAGGTAAGAGCTCTCAAGAGGAAGGGCCTTTTCCAAGAAGACACTACCTACAAGACTATAAATTTTGGATGAGGCTTTAGAGCTTAAGATTTTTCACTTCTCTCTCTTTTTAAAGATTTTATTTATTTTTAGAGACAGGGGAAGGGAGGGAGAAAGAGGAGAGAAACATCAATGTGTGGTTGTCTCTCGTGCACTCCCTACTGGGGACCTGGCCTGTAACCTGGGAATGTGCCCTGACTGGGAATCGAACCAGCAACCCTTCGTTTTGTGGGCTGGCACTCAATCCACTGAGCCACACCAGCCAGGGCAGAGATTTTTCACTTCTCTTGAACAAAGAACTTAAAGATGAATCTTCTTTATCCACTGCTGGTCCCAACCCAAAGGAGCATTAATTTCAGAAATGTTACATCTGCCTCAGTTTTGTTTAGTTCAGGCAGGTACCCATGACTCAATGGAACACACATATCCAGCTCCTATGGAAACTTGCTCCTTTTCAAATGCCATCCCACCACTTCAATACTATATGATGATGTACACCACCCCTGGGGTGTGGGTGGGGGTGTGCACACCAAGGCATTCCAAAAATTAAATGTGGACTATCAGAGCTCACCATGGTAGGTCTGGACGCACCTGGAAATAGATAACCACTGCAAAGACAAAGATGGTAGCAATCAGATTCATGAGGTTGGGTAGGTTCTGGCGATAGAAAGCCTCTCGAAGGGCTCGGACCTTGTCAGTGCGTGTGGCCAGCAGATGAAACAGTGCAATGATGGCACCTTCAAATTCCATCCCTGTTGGTGAAGGAGGGGACACATGTGTTAAAGAAACAAACAGCTGCTTAGTGGCCAAAGAGAGTGAAAAACAGAATTATTTTTAAGATTCACAGTGTCTACTCCTTTAACCACAGGGGTACAGTGGTGTTTTCTCATCCCTCATTTCTATTTCTTCTGTAGAGATTTCAACCTGCAGAAACCGGTTCTACCTTTCTGAATTATCTCATTTTGTTGGCATGTATGTCAATAGCCACCAGATATGTGGAATGATCATCAATTATAAAATCATAAAAGCAGGATCTGCTGAACTCCAGCTGAAGGGGTCCTACACTGAAGAGCAGGCTCAGAGCTGCTCTGTTCATTTCCCTGGAAAACCCCCAGGCAGTAAAGCATCCCCAGCTCTGATGTGCAGGCTGTCTCTGACAAGACGGGGCCTGACCTCTCTGCTTTTTTCACTGATGATCGAGCAGAAAGGATAACATGCATGCCCACCACAAGGCCTGATCCAGTCAGAGTACACACCCCTATGAAACAGTGCTGAACACAGCCAGGAAGCAGAGTAGCTTACTGAGGGACCGAAGGAATCAAGAACAAGAATGGGTGCCAGACCTGAGGACTAGGCAGTAGAGGGCAAATGAGAGGAAGCTGGGAGCACATGGCATTTGTAAGGCCTAGAAGTCTTATAAATTTTCAAGAAATATATTGAAGTTAAACAAAAATAATCCCCCAAGCCCTAGCTAAAGAAAGAAACAGGAGTACTGTATTACTTCATGTCCTTCCAGGACAGTGTAATTATCCCACAACAAAAGTTTGGCAGCCTACAGGGAACCAGTGCTATATCCAAAACTGTGTTCTGTGGGCAGGTGAGATGTCCTGGTATTAGTACTGTGAAGTGCGCCTATGTACTACTGCCCTGCGAGGGCACTTTCCTCAAGTTTCTAACACATGACAGTGGAACTACCTGCTGCTTCTCCACTTGGCTGTTACTGGACCATTTGGAGATACTGGCATCACTGCTGATTTCTTTTTGAAGCCTCCAGGATGGGGCTTCTGTGGAAGAACTCTTTCCTAATTACCAGCACTTCCTCAATTCCCATCCTCTCTTTTGATCAGGTGACAGCATTGGCCTGTTTATAACCAATGGACAGAACTCAGATATCTTAAAGCTGAAGCCAGGATAAAGCCTTATTTCATAGAGGATGATACCTGGGTTGCCCAGAAAGGAAGAGGAACTTGTTCACGCTCTGCCAACTCTCAACATTCCCCCATTACCTCTGTGGTCTCAGCTGACTACTCTCCCTCTTGCTCATTCTGTCACAGCCACATATGCTGACCTTGAACACACCAGGTACATTCCTACTTCAGGGCCTTGTACCTGCTGGTTCCCCCCAAATAAAACATTCTTCTCCCAATCATAGGGCTCCCTTCCCTCTTCAGGATTTCAATTACCCAGATTAAGTCTGTACAACACTCTTGGTATTCCCATCTTCTTCCTCTGCCTTGTTCTCCTTGGTACCTGCAATAATACCTGACATACACATAACACATGGCTTGTTCACTTTGTATTTCCAGTGCCTGGCCCTTAACAGGCACCTGATAAATATTTGTGGAATGAAAGGCAATCCCAGGGTCTGGGCTCTAGTTCTCCTAATTTTCAACAAAATTATTTCTTGAAATTCACCATTTGTAGAATCTCTGGCAACAAGACAGGGCTTCTAAGTGTTAGTTTTACTTCACATGGCTGTAGAATCACCCTTCCTGGTGGCACCTTCTCTCCAGGCAGTTCTCAAACATTGCCAGTTGACATCATAACACTGCATTCTCTGTCTTCCACTTCAATCTGGGGTGAATTCTTCCATCGAGACTCTAGTTCCCCTGCCTCACTGGCCTGATCCTGAACAGAAGTGGCTGCTTGGCTCCACTTTGGTTCCATCCTGGTATCACTTCCTTCTAACTCAGGATGTCCCCCACATCAGTTATAGTATGATCTTGCCGTATACCTGGACTCCTACCCTTTATCCTCCTGCCTTTCACATCCATTCCAGAAAAGCCCTGCTTTCTGGCCCCTAGTCTCCCCATTTGCCTTGGATTTCCTATAGTTCCAGGAAGTGCCCAGGGAAGAATCAAATCTCATCTTGCCCGCTCTTCTCTGACATTTCCTCTTTTCTTTGTAATCTGTTTGGCACTTGTGGTCTTCATGTGCCCAGGAACCTAGCTTGAGTCTCCCTGAGATTATATGGTCTCTGGAGTCAAGGACTCTGTCTTCAGCATTCAATTCAACCCCCCCCCCCCCCCCCACAAATGTGCATTAATACTTATTTCTCAAAGGATTCTTACAAATAAATAACATATTTAATGATGAAGAATGCTGACTGCCTTTCCTAAGAAATCATACTTCTCCATATGTTTAGAAATTATTAAAAACATCTCTGAAACAAGATGTCCTTGGCACTTTTTGTGGGTATAATATAGAATGCTAGCATTTTATAGGTATGTATTATGGGCCTGATGTCATGTCACTTCATGTTATTTCTCATTTCATCCTGGCAAATGAGGCTCAGCGCTAGAGGGATTTGCCCAAAGCCACTTATATACTACTAATAGGAACAGCCAGAAGGTGAACTCCAAGTTTAGGCCTCTTTCACAAAGTTGCCTCTTGTATGACCAAGGATGTTGGTTCAGTGATTTCATTTTTAGAAACATATTCACTGAGAGCTATTGCCAAAATACATAACCATGAATGTATGAGGCTGCTCACGGTTTCTTTTGTAATAACTGAAACTAGAAATGTCCTACAAGTCCACCAGAAGACTGGTGAAATAAATGCTGCTTCGTCCTTGCCATAAAGTCTATCCCGTGCTAGGAAAAATGAGGCAGGATTCTGTATTCTTGCATGGCAAATATCTGTGAAATACTCTGACATGGAATATATAAGTTATGTACTATATGAGAAGCCTGTCTGTGTTTAAGAAAATTTTGCCATTGCACAGAAACATCAGAAGCAATGGACCTAAAATAGAGGTGATTTTTCCTTGAATGGAGGAACTTTCATTTTCTGCTTTGCACATGTTGGTACTTTTTACTGACTCCTGTCCCCAGGAAAGCCCAGGGCCCTTACCTCGGCCAGTGTTGACAGTGGTGGGGCTGAACGCTTTCCACACGATGGTCTCACAGATGTTAGTTGCAATAAAGAGGGAGATACCAGAGCCCAGGCCATATCCTTTTTGCAGAAGTTCATCCAAAAGTAGGACAATTAAGCCAGCAACAAAGAGCTGTAAAAATTAAAAAATAAAAGTAAAGAAACCCAAGTAGACCTCATTCCTTCTCCCTACGGGCATGATTCTTCCCTTTGTTAGTAAGGGGCTTCTCTGATATAAATGCTAAAGACTGAATAGACAACAGACAGTAAAGCTCTCTTCTGGGTGAGTTTAGAAGAGCCAACACAGGTGGTTTGGCTCCTTCTAAGTAAAAGTTTCTTTTATGCATGGTTCAGGTTTGTTATTTGGAAAGTCGAAGTGAGTATGAGGAGCTACTCAGAAAGGG
The DNA here is from genome assembly GCF_022682495.2 of Desmodus rotundus. Lineage (NCBI taxonomy): Eukaryota > Metazoa > Chordata > Mammalia > Chiroptera > Phyllostomidae > Desmodus > Desmodus rotundus. Next base: position 58,155,430 of record NC_071396.1, read on the forward strand.
CAAATGTTACCATAACAATTACCTGAATGGTGATTAACAGGCAGATTCCAGCACCCATTTCAGAAGGGTCCCCGTACATTCCCGTCATCACATACACAATAGACTGGCCAATGGTAATGATCATGCCAAATACTAGAAATCAAAAGAAAACTATGTTCTCAAAGTAGGACATTACACAGTCATGGAGGAAACAGTTATTGAACACCTACTCTGTGCAAGGCATCAAGAAGAACAAAAATGAAGAATACTAATAGTGCCTCCAAGGAGTTTGGTCCAAGAAACACCCAATAGTCAAAGTACACAGTAAATCAAATGCCTGTTAACACAAGGTGAGCTCCTTAATTTCACCTCCTAAATGTACTTTCCTTTCAGTGATGGGAAGAGGAAAAGAGTTGGAATATGACAAAATAGTTTTTATGGAAAACAAATCAGGGACCAATATCTACTGAAGACAGCATCCAAACTCAAGATTAAGTTGCTTGGGTTCTGGAGAGCTCCTGAGTTGAACTACATGCTTGGGCCACCTCTACAGGCTAAGTCCAGAACACAAATGTTTAATTCTGGAGTAAAGGGATCTCTTTCCAGTTTGTATGTAATCTTTTTTAAAGAAAAAAACCCCTCACGATGGCATCAACATAGTCATTTGTCCCATTTTCAGAAGCTTTTCTTTTTGTAGACTGTTTTTGTTTTTTATATCATTATATTCAGTACTTCATTGTTAGGTACAGTGGAATTGACACATTTTTACTGGTTCTACAATACTAAGTGAATCTCTAAGTATGAGTTTGGGCTTCAAGTTCGGCTTTTCTGTTTAGTTTGTCAAACTTGATTAGTAAAATAAAATTGTATTCCAGAGTGCCCATGAAATGTAGTCCCTATTTGACTTTTAAAAAGCTGTCAAGACCAAAGAAAAAACAGGAAATTTGTACTTTTGAAAAATAATTCATGTATATATTTTAAAACCCTGATTTGTGCCTGAAACTTACAAGTTTAAATTAGATTAATCTTTTTTTCTCAATTATTGAACCTACTAACTTAAATAGATTTCTTCCATATGCTGGTGTGGAAGAAAATATGGCTGGGTAGAAAACTCAATCACTTCCTAATTAATATATTTCAGTTCAGTCAGAGGCTGAACATGCATCATTTTGATGACTGGTCATTGTTAATAGTGACACTTATTTGCTGTGAGGCAAATATTATCATTCCCATTTTTACAAATGAAGCAACTGATAAGAGCTGTCATCTAACTTTGTCCAAAGTCACAAAGCTAGTAAATAGCAGAGCTGGGTTGAGAGGGTCACCTTTCCCCTAAGTTGAATCTTTTTCAACTCCCAGAAGAAAAACAACACCTGCCCAATACCTATTATGTGCCAGGACTGAGAGATGTTCTACAAATGTGATTCCGTTGAATTCTTATGACACCTCTGAAGTACACACCACCTCCTCTTAAGTGGTTAAGGACATGTGGCTGGTGGAAGAAGATCTCCAAGCTCTGCTCCTTCCACGTGATCATAGAGCCTTTGGAGCAAGGGACATACTCCCCGCTGTCTTGTCCAGCCTCTCCAAGTACCAGGGCTCTTCCAAAAGTTCCATCTGTCTCTCTAGTATTAATAAATTCATAATTGGGAAAACATCTTCTTGTCAATTTCAAGAATTAGTGCCTCTAAAACAGAATAATCTACCTATGTATATGTTCCAATAAAAGACTTTCCCTTCTCAACCCGTTTTGATACCCAAAATGGCAGCTTTGGTAATTTACCAGCTGGCTTAATTCTTTGCTGGGAAAAGCATTAAGCTCAGGCAGGGAACACCTTGGCTTGTAAGTTTCCAGCATTCACAACTTTTAAACAGTCTCTCACAGTGTTCACTTAGATTGCCAGTAATATTTTTGGTAAAGATGAAATATTCTGGGCACAGAACTGAATCATTAGTTTTGTTCTTTCCATTGTTTCACCATTTCACCAACCAGGCTCCATATTATAACAAAAACAATCCCACCCATCTCCCTCCCCAGCCCCAAATAATACAATAAGAACCCAAAACTATTGTGCATCCATGCTATGCTGTTAAAATGAAGTTAATACTATTGGGAAGAAGGCTGTGGGTTGTGGAGCTGCTCTCTGAAACTCTACAATGTTTTTTTGCTCTCCCACACACCCATAGAAGGCCCTTTGCTTTTCTCAGCAAAGTACAGAATGGGTTGCTTGAAACACTTTTCCTCCCTCCCCTCCATTGGGATGGGTGTGCAAACTATACTACATGGAACAGCTTTAAAGCACTTGACTTGTTTTAGGGCACAGAAACTATGCTGGTTCTTCAAAGGACACCTTCCCAAGCTATCTCTATCGTGTCAAGACAAGTAGAACTCCTTCCCCTCTCCACCTGAGACCCACAGTCAGATGAGAGAGGGGCTGGTACCAGAAGAGTTAATCTATGTCATCTTTTTTTTGTCATCTTCTGAGGGCTATGAATGCCATGTGAGCCTTTCCTCACATAAGGATATGAAAACATGGAGGCATTTAACACTAGCTTCCTTGACAGGTAGCAGGTCAGCCTCATCAAAGTTTTTCCATTTCATCAGGAACACGAGTTCTCCACTGGATTCTGTAGCTCCAATAATCCATCCCAGCTCCAAACCCTGGGCAAAGCCTCATGGCTGTTCTGACTCTTCTTTCTTTTTCTTTGGTTTACTCTCCTCTTCCTGTCTTTAGCTTTGCACTTGCCTCCCTCTGATTTACCTGTCTTAGGTGCTATTTTCTGTGACCGTAGAAACTCAGCAATGAGGTCAGGACAATACAGGTTCTCTTCTGGTTCCCAAGTGTTGTTCTCATCTGAGAACACCTTCCACTTTAGTAACTACTCCACTTTGCTCTTTACCACTCCACAGTTGAGAACTTTTCCCACCACATATTCCTCTCCCTTCTTTTTTAGCACCTACTCCACTTTCTTCTTGTTTTGTTTTTTTCCCCATAGTTGCCACCAGTTTTCTGGTATAAAAGAGGGCGCTGCTCAGAGCAGTGCCCAAGAGCATGAGAGGAATTGCTGTCATGGTACTGGCATGTTGCATTAGGCAGGATGGAAGAGTGGCACCCAGAAGAACAATAGACCATGTGATCACAGTTGAGCCCCTCACTGAAGTGGTATACCACAGGCTGTGGCTAATGGACCTCCCCCTGAAAAGTGCTCTGTTGCTAACACAGGCCTAGGAGCACCTGCAGGATTGGTGAGCCAAAGAAGTTACACCATACAAAGAAAAAAACTGTTCTGATGCTCTGAACTTTATAGCGAATTCAAATTTTCAACTACAGAAATTCGAAGATCATTCAAAATCTCACTTACACTTCTGGGCTCCATTGAAGAGGGCTCGGTCTTTTGGGGTGTCACCAACTTCAATTATTTTGGCGCCAGCTAAAAGCTGCATGATAAGGCCAGAGGTGACAATGGGAGAGATACCCAGCTCCATCAATGTGCCTGAGGACAGAGGAGGCAAAATACAGCCCACATTAGCTTGGAAAAGCGACACATTATTAAGAAAATTAAATGAGCAAAATTTGACTGTACTACTTTTATTTTTATTTTTTTAAAGATTTTATTTATTCATTTTTAGACAGATGAGAAGGGAGGGGCAAAGAGAGGGAGAGAAACATCAATGTGTGGTTGCCTCTTGCACGCCCCACACACTGAGGACTTGGCCTGTAACCCAGGCATGTGCCCTGACTGGGAATCAAACTGGCGACCCTTTGGTTCACAGGACAGTACTCAATTCACTGAACCACACCAACCAGGGTGGACTGTGTACTTCTTATACAAATCCAGTGTGCTTTAGTTTGCTAGCAGCATTTAATTTAGAGACTAACCCCAAAATATCAATGATTACAGTATAATTCATTTCATTCTGTTCAGTCTGCCAGGCCACATCTTAATTCTGTTTTGGATGTCATGTGGCTTTTAAACAGATAGCTGCATTTAAATTCACCATAAACAGATTCATTCTGGTCTTACAGAGATAAAAAAAAGGTTAGTCTCTTCATCAGTAATAAAAAGGCTAACATTCAAATATTTTCCAGAGTTTGAAAAGGAAGCCTGTATAATTATATCTAGTTGTGGATAAATTACTTCCATTATGCTAACATACTTCCAGTTGATTTGAAACTTAATCTGACTATATTTAAAACATAAGTTAATCAAAAGCAGTACTGATATAAACATTCAAAACCCTCCCCAAGGTAATTAGAGCATATAAAACATTCGGTTATACATTTTTGACACATATGTGTAACCTATAGATATGAAAAAGATGCAGCTGAGAAACAAATTACATATTCTAAAGGTTATCAAAGCACAAGAAAAGACAGGTATAAATATTATGACTTCATTGTTTAAAAAGTATTCTAGTTTTTCTGTTTTTTTTATTCTCTGTGATGTAGACTTAATCTTGTTATTACAGGCTTTGTACTGCATTCACATGCAATTCTGAATATGCTATGCCTTGGTGCTGAATTTGGCATTCATTAAGGCTATTCAGTACAGCACACTAACAGTCTTCCCGAACACTCTCTGAATTCCACATAAAGCCAAAGCCTGTAATTTAACTAAAGGAGGTGAGTCAAGCCCACACTGTATAGAAAGAGGTGCAGAGAGCCAGAGTTCTACCTCTGTTAGAGGCTAGAATCACTCTTATCCAATAGAAAGGGTCGGCAGAATCTGAAGACATGATACCAAACAGGGGGATCTGGAAAAAAGTAGAGAGAAAAGGAATCAGCACACTTTCTTCAGCCCTTTCTGACCCCCACCTCCACATGAGAACAGGAAACCTGGGCTTACCTGGCAGCATACCAAGAAAATAAAGAGAGTGATAGCAGTCCACAGCACTTTCTCCTTAAACTGAATCTATGTAGAAGAGAATGGATTAAGTCAACAAGTTATTTTCATAAACAAATTAATAGAAATGGACTCAGATCAGACCCCTTTGCCTGATCACCAGAAGAGTAAGTCTTGAACACTTCAAACCAGGTACCAAACATAAGTACCAAAATAAAAGAACATGTATTGCAGGCTTTCTATGTACAGGGAACATATGCAAAGACTTTGATACGCATCATCTCATTTGATCCTTGCACCACATAGCATTATTATTTTTACTTTACAATGAGAAAACTGAACCTTAGAAGAGGTAAGTAATTTGTCCCAAATCCCACAAATGAAGTAAATTTGAGTCCAAAGGGTGTGCTCTTAACCACTAGCATTAACAGTTTAGGAGCAGATCCAGATCACAGAAAATTGTGATAGAAAGGGATTCTTAAACCAGATAAGTCCTTACAACATATGATCTACCACCATTCATTTGAAAGGATTTTGTAACTGACAAAATCTTACTCTGGAATCAACTAATTTGGAATTTGTGATTGTTTAATATGTGGTATATTTTCTATGAATTAAGGATAAAACAATGTACAATAATAAACAATGTGGGGTAGGAGGGCAGGGAGAGTTGCAAATTTAACTTACTAATAGCATCTGTCTACGACTTTTCACATCTCGTCAGGTATGTAAGTAGGATAGGTTACACTTCAATCATTTTACAGATGACTAATAAGAATTATTAGAAGTTTAGATGCCCTGTCTAGATCCCCTCTAGTACTAAGCAGTAGAGTGGGAATTTTTCTGGGTCTTCTGCCTCTAAAACTCAGCATTTTCATTAGTACTTGCTGCCTACACTGCAAGAACAGCTTTAAAGGGTTTAACAAACACAGTCATATTGTGCAGACTAAAGATTTTTATGTGGAAATGCCTTTAGAGTGACAGTATTAAGTAAACAAAACTGTGTTCTTAAAATACTTTTTAATTTGAGGGGAAGAGAAGTCTAAGCAAGCACCAAGCCAGAGTCCTGGCTCTCTGGTCAGAATAGAAGTTCTAGTCACTGTCTACCACGTTAGGCCATGATAACACAACCATACAAAGGTGGTGCTAATTCCATGTCCAGATACTTCATGTGAAGTTTAGGGAATTCACAGAACTCTTCCTCCTCTTGAGAATGCTCCCATCACAACACCTGCCATCACAACACAGCAAGGAGGCCAAGGGAAGGCTAATCAGTAACATAACAGGCTTGTACTGAAATAATTCTTTAAGGGAAAAAAAGAGTAGAGAATTTTTATAAGACTCCTCATTTGTTAATAACCTAGTCTCTGCTGGATGGGGCCAAATTCAACAGCAAAACATCAAAAGTTGTATCTAAGTCTTTTCTAACTCTACCTTTTAACGATCCCCTAAATCCATCCTTATCTCCTCGCCCACTCCCACAGTTCACCCTCTACTGCAAAAGCCTTTAAACCACTCCAATCCTCTACCCTACTTCCAAAGCAATTTTCTAATCTGTTTGGCTTATTGCTCTCTACCTACTCTTTATGTTCTTCTCAATACTGAACCATACCTAACATTCTCCAGCCTGCTTGTCTTCAGTGCCTTTGCACATTATATATTCCTTATGCCTGGAGTTCCTTTCCCTTACTTCAAGGAAATTTCTATTCTTCCTTCAAAACCATCATCGAACATCACATCTTCCAGGGTTAATCCCTTCTGATGCCACTGCTATACCCTGCACATATTTTCACTGCTCCATCTATCACACTTAAGCTACAAGGCCAATGTCACAGCTAGTAAAAGGCTGAGTAAAGGGTGGGTCCCAGGCTTGCTGGCCTCCAGAACCATACATGCCCTTTCTACTGTGCTGGGGGTAGGGCAGGGGGGAGAGCGTTGCATATTAGCCCATCGAAGGCAGTACATATGTGGGTTATTTATACAATATAAAACAGTTTTACATCCAAAAAAAAAAAGAAAAGGATGCTCCAAGAACCCAAGTGTCTATGTTGATGTCAAGTACATATATATGAATGCATAAACAATACTCTGAGAAGAATGTGAAATCAAAATATATTACTATTCTTTGAATCCAGTGAGCCCTGGCTGGTGTGGCTCAGTGGTTGAGTGCCTGCCTGCGAATCAAAGGGTCACCTCTAGGGCACAGGCCTGGGTTGTGGGCCAGGTCCCCAAGTAGGGGGCATGCAAGAGGCAACCAACCACACATTGATGTTTCTCTCCCTCTCTTTCTCCCTCCCTTCCCCTCTCCAAAAAAAATAAATAAATAAAATCTTAAAAAAGAGAAAAGAGAACCCAGTGAAACTTTTCTTCATTGTCTGACTTACAAAGTAAGCTTTACTTACTTTGGCATCACTCACTATCTTGGCCTCTAGCTACATAGCAGCAGAAATTGTGACAAAGATTCAGTGTAAGTCTACATTTCTATTTTTCCATGTTTCAAAGTAAAAAGCAAGGTTCACAAAATGCCTTTACTCTCAGTTAATTTGGCAGCCTACATAAAGCTCATTTGTAGAATGAGCTCATTTGTAGAGAATGAAGTGACTGCTCTTAGCTCCTTTTAGCAGCTGCTTACAAAGAGCATCTCTATAAAAATCCAACTCATGATTTTTTCCTGTTGGAGGTGAAGATGGAAGGGTAACCCAAGTGAGTATCCTGAAGCTTTTGAGGCCTTACTCATTCACTGCCAGAATAAATTTTTGGGACAGGGCAAACTCTGGGCTTTGTTCACTGGACTAACATCCACAAAAGATGCTCCGAGTACAGCAAGATGATTTAGGTGGAAATTCCCACACAAGAAGGTCACCTTTCCACAAAGCTCAGGAGTACACAAAACTACACTCTAGGGGAAAAAGAAGGGAGAGAGTTTCCATTGGCGTGTTGAAACCATTTTAAATTGTACTATAAACATCAAGCTCCCAGAGTTTCACGAAGCCTTCTTTATCGGCGACTTGGGGAACTCACCTTTCTTTCCGGCTTCTGAATTTCAGGCAGGATGACACAGAAAGGCTTGATGACTTCCAGAAATTTGACTTTGATGGGAGAAACAAAAGAAGAATTAGAGCTGGGAGAACCTTTCGCGCTACGCAGGCAAGCCCTTCCGCCCAGATTGTGTTAGGGCAAGGGGCAGGAGAGCAGACCGAGTATTGAAACGCTTGGGGATCCTGAGGAGGGCCTAGGACCCCAGCAGGCCTGGCGAGCGGACACCTGCCCAGACCGGTGAGGGGAAGCGGGAATGTGATCCACTCCGGCGGAGTTGGGGCTGCCCCGAGGGACTCACTCGCCATGGCGGTGGTTGCTTGGGCTCCGGGTCGTGCTTCTGCTCCACTACACTCCGCGCGAGGCGACGCTGCCTTCGGCCCAGCTCGCAAAGGGGTGCAGCACCTCCACAGAGAGACACGTAAGTGATAACGCTGGGGTGAGCGGGGCGGGGCGGGGCGGAAGCCAGACCCGTGCAGACCTTAGGCCGCTTCCGCTTCCTGCCACGCGCTGAAAGCTGGTCCCAATGCCACACTGCAGGGCGGAGACCACAACTCCCGTCATGCAGCGGGCCTCCCGAGGCCAGTCCCTGAGAGGGACCTCAGGAGGCAGGGCAAGGGTGGCTGCAACTGGGAGTGTGTGGCTGAGACTTGGTAACACAAGAGCGCTTGGGGCTTGCTGCATCTCAGGAGGTGGAAGCAGTGCAGGCTGGCAGAAAAACGGACACAAATGGTAGATGATGCCTGAGCCCTTAGCTCTGCGAGCGAGGCAGAGTCTGGAGTCACTTCCATTCCTTTTACTGCACTTACAACATTGAATCGACTTAAGCTCCTTTGAGCAGGCTTTGTTCCAGCGTCGACTACAGTGCCGGCCCCTAGTAGGCGCTTGACTCCTGGGACACACTCGTTAGTCGAGTTATTCAGCCCGTCCTGGGCCCCGGAAATAACTCCTGCTGAGCCCCTGCCTTCTGAGGACGAATGGGATGAGTGCACGGAGAAAAAGACAGTCGGAAGAGCAGGGTCAGCTAAGGAAATGGTCGGTTCCCTTAGGCAATCCCGGGAGGCTTCCTGGAGTAATTCAGTTACTTTTGTACTAAACCCAGACGGATTCCGGCGAGAAGAAATGAGGAAGGGCGGTGCTCTAGGTTGAGGAAACCGTTGTGTGGGAGACGTGGTGGTGTGACAACTTAAGGTCTATGGGTAAAGAAGGCCTGTTTGGCTGAGGCAAAGGTTATGTAAAAAAGAACAGTAAGATTTAGTGTTGGTGGAACAATGGATAAGAGTCAAGGGATGCTAGATGGACAGTTTGGATTTATTTTTGATGCACCTATAATCAAGGGTAATATGCAAATAATATATTTAAAAGAAAGAGACTTAATGCTGTGAACATTAGAGGAGGAGGAGGTGGTGGGCGCTATGGGCTGGGGATTAGGGAAGATTTTAGGGAGCTAAATCCTGTCCTGGACCGGTAGAAGTTGGAGATGCAGATGTGTCAAGATGCTTTTTTGCAATAATAATTTGGAGATTGCATTTTCTACTTTTTCTTTAACTTCCAGTTCTAGCAGGTAGCCAAGAATTGTAAATCCCTTTTCAGGATTTTGGTAGGACAAGAAATCTCCCTCTCTCTCTTTTTAAGGTTAAAAAGATCTCCCCCCCCCTTTCTCTTTAAAATAAATTTTAATATAAACTCGCTGGTTTGTACTGACAGTTTTAGGATATAGTACCATAGAAAATTGGCCGCCTGTTGTAGTGACATTGGAGAAACATGACATAGTTTGGTCTGTGCCACTTTAGGGACTCTGCCTAAATTGCATGTGTTAACAAAACACTAATTGCTTTTGGAAAATAAATTATTACAATAATTTAGTTAGTACTTTGGAAGAAGCTTAAAATAATTTTATATATTAAATATTTGAAAACTTAAAGCTCCCCAAAATGTTATTAAAGTGAGAATAAAGCAATAAAAAAGACTTAGAAGGTAATATCAGGATATATAAGTAAGTATAATTAAGCATTTCCACAAAAATATTTACTAGAATTTCTAAAGGAATAATTATGGACATGGGTACTATGGACCCACTTGTTACAAACCAGATGTACCTCAATGCGAAAACTTTTTGGAAAATATAATCAAGGCAATACGTTTTAAATCATCCTTAAAGATACTTCATTTGTTTCACATAAAAGTGTTTTCACCCTGATGGGCGTGACTCAGTTGGGTGTCGTTCTGGGAGTTGAAGGGTCGCCAGTTCAATTCCCAGTCAGGGCACATGCCTGGGCTGTGGGTTTAGCTCCCAGTTGGGACATGTATAGGAGGAGGCAACTGATTGATGTTTCTCTCATGTCAACGTTTCTCTCCCTCTTTCTCCCTTCCTTCTCCTGTCTCTATGACTAAATAAGTCTTTGAAGAAAAAAAAGTTTTAGTATTTTGCTTAATCTTACCATTTGCAACAACATGGATGAACCTAGAGGGTATTATGGTACGTGAAATAAGTCAGACAGAGAAAGACAAATATTGTACCATATGATTTCACTTAAATGTAAAGTCTAAAGAACAAAAATGAACAAACAAAATCGAAACAGACTCATAGGTACAGAATACAGACTGATGGTTGCCAGAGGGACTGGGTGAAGAGGTGAAGGGGTAACCCTTCACCTTTAGTACAGATTGGTAATACAAAATAGTCATGTGGATGTAAAGTACAGCATAGGGCATACATAGTCAATGATGTTGTAATAACTGTATGGTGCCAGGTCAGTACTGGAAATAGTGGGGAAAGCACTTTGTAGAGTGTATGATTGCCTAACCAATATACTGTGCATCTGAAACTAATACAAAGTAATATAGAATGTAGACTGTAATTGAAAAAATAAAAAAAAATTATTTGCTTAAAATACAAATTTCAAGATTTTGAAGTTAACAGTTTTTGTTGATCTTATGGCACTTAGAACCATGTTTAATACAATGTATTGAACTTTTGCTGGTATGCCAAAAAAATTATATTTCATTGAAAAGTATTCCCATAAAAATGTCATTGGGATATTTTACAACAATGTTAAAAAAATCATTGGATTTTGTACAAAAAGTGCCAGTGTTAATGCTGGAGAGAATCTTGAGTTCTAGCCAAAAGTTTAGAAAAAAATCTGGATGATTGAATTTGGCACTAAGTTATCAAATTTAATTAATTTTGGATAAAGCAATATAAGACCTAAGTCAAGTAATTCATATTTTTCTCAATAAACTTATTTGCTATTACACATCAAAGAACTGCAAATTATGTAATGAAAAGTGAACGTTGATGGACAGCTTAAAGTGCTAGAGCTCCACAAGCAGTTTGAAAATCAAACTGAAGGTCTGTATGTTCACTGTAATAGAAACAGAAATGGAATGGTTAGCCATTTTGAAAGATGTTTTCAAGAGTTTTATCCTTAATAAATGATGTTTTAATGGAAATGTCAATAGTTATTTTAGGGTTATGCGAAAAATGTTTATTAGAGCTCACATTATTTCGATACACTGTAAAATGACCCAACATATGTAAACTGTTGTAGTCTGTTTAGGTGGTTATAACAATGCCACAGACTGGAAAGCCAGCAGGGTTTGGTTCTGGTGAGAGCCTTCTGGGTTGCAGACTGCTCTCTTCTTGTGCCTTCACATGGTGTGTAGTTTCTACAAGCATTTTGATTGTGGCCTCTCCCTTACAGTTTTGAACATGGTGGACTCTGGCAGGATGGTTGTGTCATTTATTCCATTTACTAAACCAGGGAAATCAGGATGAGAGTAGGTGGTCTACTCTGACCCCCATGGTGTGTGTCTGTGTGCTCGTGCATGCATGAGAGAAAGATAAAGAGAGAGAGGCAGAGGCATAATTGTGAGTTTGGTTTTAAATATAAAGTTTGATGTGTTAGCAATTGATCAGACAAGAGAGGTCATATAAGCAGAACTGGTGCTTAGAGATGAGTTAGGTTTAGAGGAGTGTGAAGTCATCTTCTATAAGGATGGATGTGATTTCCAAGGGAGAAAGTATAAGGAAAGACTCTGGGAGTGGGGGAGGCACCCATGTTTAAGGGCAGGAAGGAGGAGAAGCAGTTAGGACACTCAGTGGTTCAAATAGTAGACAGTTGAGTATAGTGGGTTATTCTTTTGGTAAGCTTTGAGGTATACTGACTAGGATGAAAATTTGTATGTTGCTGTAGAGATTCCAGAAATTAGTATAAACCAGATGAAGTCCAGGTAACAATATATTTTATTGCTCCACTCCCCTAGAGGTGGTGCTGTGGCCCACAAAATCCAGTATGGCTCATCACCTTTACATTTTTTTGTGCCTTTTAATGCATAACCTGTAAGTTGAACACATTACTTCTGTTGACATACCATTCATTGACTATAACCTTGTCTATGACCACACATTTGAAAAGGGGGCTGAGAAATGTAGTTTGATCCTGGAAAGTTACGTGTTGGTTAAAAATCAAAATTACCGTTGGAAGAAGAGAAGGGATATTGGGAGATAGATGATAAAGAGAAATGGGGCTGTGAGAAGGAAGAGGTGGAAGGAATATGGTAAACTTTTGGGATTGGACACAGATGAAGAGTAAGGCTAGGAGTGACGCTGTAATTGAAGAAACCAGTCTTCATTGTGGTTGTTAATATTGTTAACCTAAAAATAAAACCTCTTTCAAAGTGAGAGGAAAACAGCATTTGTTTTTTGGGGGGTCCAAAAGAGCTTTATTTATTTTTTTACTATATTTTATTGCTTATGCTATTACAGTTGTCCCATTTCCCCCCCTTCACTCCAGTCCATCCTGCCTACCTCCTCCCTCCCACATTCCCCCCCTATAGTTCATGTCCCATGAGTCATACATATAAGTTCTTTGGCTTCTACATTTCCGATACTATTCTTAACCTCCCCCTGTCTATTTTCTACCTACTATTTATGCTACTTGTTCTCTGTACCTTTTCCCCCTCTCTCCCCCTCCCACTCCCCTGTTGATAACCCTCCATGTAATCTCCATTTCTGTGGTTCTGTTCCTGTTCTAGTTGTTTCCTTAGTTTGCTTTTGTTTTTATTTTAGGTGTGGTTATTAATAACTGTGTTTGCTGTCATTTTTACTGTTCATATTTTTTATCTCCTTTTTCTTAGATAAATGCCTTTAACATTTCATATAATAAGGGCTTGGTGATGATGAACTCCTTTAACTTGACCTTATCTGAGAAGCACTTTATCTTCCCTTCCATTCTAAATGATAGCCTTGCTGGATACAGTAATCTTGGATGTAGGCCCTTGCCTTTCATGACTTGGAATACTTCTTGCCAGTCCCTTCTTGCCTGTAAGGTCTCTTTGGAGAAATCAGCTGACAGTCTTATGGGAACTCCTTTGTAGGTAACTGTGTCCTTTTCTCTTGCTGCTTCTAAGATTCTCTCCTTCTGTTTCATCTTGGCTAATGTAATTATGATGTGCCTTGGTGTGTTCCTCCTTGGGTCCAGCTTCTTTGGGACTCTCTGAGCTTCCTGGACTTCCTGGAAGTCTATTTCCTTTTCCAGACTAGGGAAGTTCTCCTTCATTATTTGTTCAAATAAGTTTTCAATTTGTTGCTCTTCCTCTTCTCCTTCCAACACCCCTATGATTTGGATGTTGGAACGTTTCAAGATGTCCTGGAGGTTCCTAAGCCTCTCCTCATTCTTTTGAATTCTTGTTTCTTCATTCTTTTCTGGTTGGATGTTTCTTTCTTCCTTCTGGTCCACACCGTTGATTTGAGTCCCAGTTTCCTTACCATCACTATTGGTTCCCTGTACACTTTCCTTTGTTTCTCTTAGCATAGCCTTCATTTTTTCATCTAGTTTTTGACCAAATTCAACCAATTCTGTGAGCTTCCTGATTACCAGTGTTCTGAACTGTGCATTTGATAGGTTGGCTATCTCTTCATTGCTCAGTTGTATTTTTTCTGGAGCTTTGATCTATTCTTTCATTTGGGCTTTTTTTTTGTCTTGGAGCTCCTTTTATGTAAAGGGGCGAGCCTTGGGTGTTCACCAGGGCAGGGCAACTCCTGTCACTGCGCTGTGATGCTGTATGTGGGGGAGGAGTCCAATAGGGAGCAATGGTGCTTGCTCCACTCTCTGCGGGTTTTCAGTCACTCCCTGCACTACCCACAATCTAATTGGGCCCTTCTGGTGCTGCTTCCCGAGTGGGTGGGTTTGTGTATGTTCTAGGATCCTGTGGATCTCTCCAACGAACTCTCATGTGAGGCTTGGAGTTTCTCCCACTGCTTCCTCAACCCCCACAGGTGTTTTCAGTCAGAGGTTTGAGGCTTTATTTCCCCGAGCTGGAACTCTGGGTTGCTGAGTGTGTCACCTGGTCCACCAGCTGCTGCCTTGCTGCGAGTCCTCTCTGCCTGGATGCCAGTCTCCGCCCCTCCTAATGGTCTGGATGAATGTTTCTTCTTTATCTCCTTGGTTGTCAGACGTCTGTACAGTTCAATTTTCCGTCAGTTCTGGTTGTTTTTTGTTTTTAAATTGTTGTCCTTCTTTTGGTTGTGCGAGGAGGCACAGTGTGTCTACCTATGCCTCCATCTTGGCTGGAAGTCAAACAGCATTTCTTTAGATGAATAAGAGTAACTATTTGGGCAAACTGATTCAGGCAGAAGCCCAAATAGTGTTATGATTAAGAGACAAAGGCATTGGATATTTATGAGAAAGGGAAGGGGAACAATTACATCAACAGAAGGAAGGCATTTCTATTGGTGCAAATAAATTAACAGTGAAATTCTAAATGTTTTTAATTTTCAGTCCAGTAGTTATTAGTCTGGTAATTGTAATATTTGCTTTTTTTTGTTATCTTTGTAAACAGGGTTTTTCTTTGCAAGACACCAGGTTGCTTAGGCCTAATCCAAAGGTTATTTTGACCCCGTGTTTAAAACATTCCGATGATTTGATATATGAGATACATAAGGCAGTTCCTCTGGCATGGCAGCTCTGGCTCCATTTTAAAGTGGTTCTTTCAGCAGATACAGGCATTCTGTGTTTTTGAGGCAGAAGCTCATCAGAAGGAACAGAAGGGAGTTAGGAAAAGGAAGGCATGCAGGAGGAGGAGACCCTCCTTTGATCTCTGATCCCCAAAGTGATTCTCCCACTTTGGGAGAGATTGGAAAGTACCCAAGAGACACCCAAACCATGACTGCTTGGATTAGCCAGAGTTTTAGAAGAACCAGTGGGATATCTATCTGTCTGTCTGTCCGTCCATCTATCATCTAACTTATCAAGAAAGGGAGAGAGATATCATTTCAAGGAATTAGCTTATATGATTGTGGAGTTTGGCTGGGCAAATGTGAATTCCATAAGGTAGTCAAGCAGACTGGAAAGTCTTAGGCATGAGCAAGGAGGCAACCTGCAGGAACTATTTATTCTCCCACAGGGAAGTATCAGTTCTGCTCTTAGGGCCTTCAACTAATTGAATGACACCCACTTACATTATTGAGGATAATCTTTTTTAATTAAAGTAACTGCTTGTAGATGTTAACTACATCTACAAAATACCTTCACAGCAACATGTAGATGAGTGTTTGACTGAATAACTTGAGTGCTCTAGCTGAACCCGATTGACACATAAAACTCACCATTACATTGTTTAATCCAAATTCAAAAGCCCGGGCATAGGATGTTCACATGGGAATTACCACCAGATACAAATCCAGGACTTAGGTTTTGGATTGCAGAGGTATCAAAAAATTTTCATTCTAATAGACTTACAGGAAGTCCAGGGAGCTCAGAGAGTCCCAAAGAAGTTGAACCCATGGAAACACATACCAAGGCACATCATAATTACACTACCCAAGGTTAAAGATAAGGAGAGAATCTTTTTTTTTTTTTTTTTATTGTTATTCAATTACAGTTGTGTGCCTTTTCTCCCCATCCCTCCACCCCACCCCAGCTGAACCCACCTCCCTCCCCCCTCTCCACCCTCCCCCTTGGTTTTGTCCATGTGTCCTTTATACTAGTTCCTATAATCCCCTCTACCCACTATCCCCGCCCCCACCCCCCACCCCCGCCCTGGCTATTGTTAGATTGTTCTTAACTTCAATGACTCTGGTTATAATTTGTTTGCTTTTTCCTTCTATTGCTTATGTTCCAGTTAAAGGTGAGATCATATGGTATTTGTCCCTCACTTCCTGGCTTATTTCACTTAGCATAATGCTCTCCAGTTTCATCCATGCTGTTGCAAAGGGTATAAGCTCCTTCTTTCTCTCTGCTGCGTAGAATTCCATTGTGTAAATATACCATAGTTTTTGGATCCACTCGTTTGCTGATGGGCACTTCGGTTGCTTCCAGTACTTGGCTATTGTAAATTGTGCTGCTATGAACATTGGGGTGCACAGCTTCTTTTGGATTGGTGTTTCAGTGTTCTTAGGGTATAATCCCAGCAGCGGAATGACTGGGTCAAAGGGCAGTTCCATTTTTAGTTTTCTGAGGAAATTCCATACTGTTTTCCACAGTGGCCTCACCAGTCTGCATTCCCACCAACAGTGCACAAGGGTTCCCTTTTCTCCGCATCCTCTCCAACATTTGTTTGTGGATTTGTTTATGTTGGCCATTCTGACCGGTGTGAGATGGTACCTCATTGTGGTTTTAATTTGCATCTCTCTGATGGCTAGTGATGCTGAGCATCTTTTCATATGTCTCTGGGCCCTCTGTATGTCTTCCTTGGAGAAGTGTCTGTTCAAGTCCTTTGCCCATTTTTTAATTGGGTTGTTTGTCTTCCTGGAGTGGAGTCGTGTGAGTTCTTTATATATTTTGGAGATCAGGCCCTTGTCTGAGGTATCATTGGCAAATATGTTTTCCCATACTGTTGGTTCTCTTTGTAATTTGGTGCTGTTTTCTTTAGCCCTGCAGAAGCTTTTTATTTTGATGAGGTCCCATTTGTTTATTCTTTCCTTTATGTCCCTTGCTTTAGGGGATGTGTCTGTGAGGATGTTGCTGCGTGGAATGTCTGAGATTTTCCTGCCAATGTTTTCCTCAAGGACTTTTATGGTGTTACGACTTATATTTAAGTCTTTTATCCATCTTGAGTTTATTTTCGTGTATGGTGTAAGTTGGTGATCGAGTTTCATTTTTTTGCACGTAGCTGTCCAGATCTCCCAACACCATCTGTTGAAGAGATTGTTTTTGCTCCATTTTATGCTCCTGCCTCCTTTGTCGAATATTAATTGATCGTATAGATTTGAGTTTATTTCTGGGCTTTCTATTCTGTTCCATTGGTCTATGTGCCTGTTTTTATGCCAGTACCAGGCTGTTTTGATTACAGTGGCCTTGTAATACAGTTTAATATCAGGTACTGTGATCCCTCCTGCTTTGTTCTTCTTTCTCAAAATTGCTGCTGCTATTCGAGGTCGTTTATGGTTCCATATGAATTTCTGCAATGTTTGTTCTATATCTGTGAAATATGTCATGGGTAGTCTAAGAGGGATTGCATTGAATCTATAAATCGCTCTGGGTAGTATGGCCATTTTGATGATGTTAATTCCTCCAATCCATGAGCATGGTACATGTTTCCATTTGTTTGTCTCTTCCTTAATTTCTTTTCTTCAATGTTGTGTAGTTTTCTGACTACAGGTGTTTTACCTCCTTGGTTAGGTTTATTCCTAGGTACTTTATTTTTCTTGTTGCTATATCAAATGGGATTTTTTTCCTGATTTCTGTTTCTGCAAATTCGTTGTTGGTGTACAGGAATGCCTTTGATTTCTGGGTATTGACTCTGTATCCAGCTGTTTTGCCAAATTCATTTATTAGGTCGAGTAGTTTTTGAGTGGAGTCTATAGGGTTTTCCATGTACACTATCATGTCGTCTGCAAACAGTGACAGTTTCATTTCCTCCTTTCCAATTTGGATGCCTTTTATTGCTTTTTCTTGTCTGATTGCTGTGGCTAGGACTTCCAATACTAGGTTGAATAGGAGTGGTGAGAGAGGGCATCCTTGTCTAGTTCCTGATCTTAGTGGGAAAGCTCTAAGTTTTTGCCCATTGAGTGTGATGTTGGGTGTAGGTCTCTCATATATGGCCTTAATTATGTTGAGGACTGCTCCCTTTATTCCCACTTTGCTGAGTGTTTTTATCAGAAATGGATGCTGTATCTTATCGAACGCTTTTTCCGCATCTATTGATATGATCATGTGATTTTTGTCTTTGCTGTTGTTGATGTGATGTATTATGTTTATTGATTTGCGAATATTGTACCATCCTTGCATCCCTGGGATGAATCCCACTTGGTCATGGTGGATGATCTTTTTAATATATTGCTGGATGCGGTTTGCTAATATTTTGTTGAGAATTTTAGCGTCTATGTTCATCAGCGATATTGGCCTGAAGTTTTCTTTCTTTGTTGTGTCTTTATCTGGTTTTGGGATTAGGATGATGTTGGCTTCATAAAAAGAGTTTGGGAGTCTTCCATCAGTTTGGATTTTTTCGAATAGTCTGTGAAGGATAGGGGTTAGTTCTTCCTTAAATGCTTTGTAGAAATCTCCTGTGAAGCCATCTGGTCCAGGGCTTTTGTGTGATGGGAGTTTCTTGATGACTGCTTCAATTTCCTTTGCTGATATTGGTCTGTTCAGGTTTTCTGCTTCTTCTTCATTCAGTTTTGGAAGATTATATTTTTCTAGAAATGTGTCCATATCATCTAGGTTTTCAAATTTCTTAGCATACAGGTCTTCATAGTAATTTCTTACGATCCTTTGTATTTCTGTGGTATCAGTTGTAATCCCTCCACTTTCATTTCTAATTCTGTTTATTTGGATCCTCTCTCTTTTTTTCTTGATGAGCCTACTTAAAGGCTTGTCGATTTTGTTTATCTTTTCAAAGAACCAGCTCCTGGATTCATTGATCCTTACAATTGTGCTTTTAGTCTCTATGTCATTTAGTTCTGCTCTGATCTTGGTTATTTCCTTCCTTCTGCTTGCTCTGGGCTGTCTTTGTTGTTGTTCCTCCAGTTCTTGTAGGCGTAGGGTTAGGTTGTTTGTTTGAACTGTTTCTAACTTCTTAAGGTAGGCCTGTATTGCTATGAACTTCCTTCTCAGGACTGCCTTTGCTGTGTCCCATAGGTTTTGGGTTGTTGTGAGTTCATTTTCATTTGTTTCCAGGAAGTTTTTGATTTCTTCCCTAATCTCGTTCTTGACCCATTCATTGTTTAATAGCATGCTATTCAGTCTCCATGTTTTTGAGTGTTTTGGGTTTTTACCCTTGGGGTTGGTTTCTAGTTTCATACCCTTGTGGTCAGAGAAGATGCTTGATATGATTTCAATTTTCTTGAATTTGTTGAGGCTTGCTTTGTGTCCTATCATGTGGTCTATCTTTGAAAATGTCCCATGAACACTTGAATAGAATGTGTATTTTGCTTCTTTGGGATGAAAAGCTCTGTATATATCAGTTAAGTCCATTTCCTCTAGGGTATTGTTAAGTGACACAATATCTTTGTTGATCTTTTGTTTGGAAGACCTGTCCATTTTTGATAGTGGGGTGTTAAAATCCCCTACTATAATTGTGTTGCTGTCAATATCTTTCTTGAAGTCCTCCAAGATTTTCTTTATGTATTTGGGTGCTCCTATGTTGGGTGCATATATATTTATAATGTTTATGTCTTCTTGGTGGATTCTTCCTTTGAGTATTATGAAGTGACCTTCTGGATCTCTCTTTATGGCCCTTCATTGGAAGTCTATTTTGTCTGATATGAGTATTGCTACCCCTGCTTTTTTTTCCTGTCCGTTTGCTTGGAAAATTTGTTTCCAGCCCTTCACTTTCAGTCTGTGTAAGTCTTTTGTCCTGAGATGGGTTTCTTGTAGGCAGCATATGTGTGGGTCATGTTTTCTTATCCATTCAGCTGTTCTATGTCTTTTGATTGGAGCATTTAATCCATTTACGTTTAAGGTTATTATCGATAGGTAGTTATTCATTGCCATTATTTCCTACCTGTGTTCCTCTGTCTTTCTCTTTTCCTTCCTTTCCTTAAAGCAGTCCCTTTAGCATCTCTTGCAGAGCTGGTTTGGTGGAGCTGTATTCTTTTAGACTTCTTTTGTCTGGGAAACTCTTTATTTGGTCTTCTATCTTAATTGAGAGCCTTGCTGGGTAAAGTAGTCTTGGTTGCAGGCCTCTGGTTTTCATTACTTGGAATATTTTTTGCCATTCTCTTCTGGCTTGGAGCGTTTCCATTGAGAAGTCAGTTGCTAACCTTATTGGGGCTCCCTTGTATGTTACTTCCTTTTTCTCCCTTGCTGCCTTTAAGATCCTCTCTTTGTCTTGGAAATTTGCCATTTTAATTATGATGTGTCTTGCAGTGGGTCTCTTTGGGTTCCTCTTGCTTGGGACTCTCTGTGTTTCCTGGATTTGGGTGACTTTTTCTCTCCTCAGATTAGGGAAATTTTCCATCATTACTTTTTCAAACAGGTTTTCTATCCCTTGCTCTTCTTCTTCTCCTTCTGGTATTCCTATTATACGGATATTGTTACGTTTCATGCTGTCCTGCATTTCCCTTATTGCCTCTTCATTCTTTCTGAGCCTCTTTTCCTTTTCTTGCTCCTTCTGGGTGTTTTTTTCTACTTTATCCTCCAGCTCGCTGATCCGATCCTCTGCTTCATCAAGTCTGCTTTTAATTCCTTCTACTGTGTTCTTCAATTCAGAAATTGTATTCTTCATTTCCTCTTGGCTCTTGTTGATATTTTCTATTTCCTTTTTCATGTTGATATAGTTTGCAGTGAGTTCATTGTAGTTTCCTTGTAGTTTCTGGTAGTTCTCTTTGAGCTCAGAGAGCTCAGTGAGCTTCCTGATGACCATTGCTTTGAACTCAGTATCTGATAGTTGAGTTGCCTCTTTTTCGGTTAGTATTCTTTCTGAGACTTCCTCCTTTCCTTTCATTTGGGAATTGTTTCTTTGTCTTCCCATTGTTTGTGAGGCTCTTCTTGTTGGCCTCTGCTTCTTAAATTGCTTTGTTCTGACTCCCTGGATTTATGATATGAACTTCTATGGTAGAATGCCAATGGGATTCGGTGGTGCTGTCTCCTTACTCTCCTGTGCTCACTGGTCTTGAGGTGACGTTT
The DNA here is from genome assembly GCF_022682495.2 of Desmodus rotundus. NCBI lineage: Eukaryota > Metazoa > Chordata > Mammalia > Chiroptera > Phyllostomidae > Desmodus > Desmodus rotundus. The sequence continues at coordinate 58,176,360 of NC_071396.1, forward strand.
TTGTGTTTAACACGGTCTAACTCTAGTCTTTTCAGCCCTCCAGGTTTTGTTGTCTCATCTGTGGGAAAAAGAGAAAGGGGGGGAGAAAGGAAAACACACACACGCACACACACACACACACACAAAAGAAACCACAAAAAAAAAAAAAAAACACACCCAAAAAAAACCAAAACAAAGATGGGAAGGAGGGAAAAAGGAACTAGGAATGGAGGAAAGGAAGGAAGGAGGGAAGAAGGAATAAAGAAAGATCGTAGGCAAGATAAGAAGGAATTTTAACAAAAATTAAAACATAGAAATAGATAGAAGAAGGCAGGAAGAAGACATAAAAATGGTAAAGGATGGGAGGAAGAAGGAATGAAAAAAAAGAAAAAAAGGAGAGAGGAAGAAGGAATTCAGGGGGAAAGGAAAGAAAAGAAAAAAGATAAGAAAAAATAAAAGAAAAGAAATCTTCTGTTGGCTTTAAACCGGTCAGGTTATATCTGCTGGTGTCCTGTCTGTGCAACGGGAGGGGGTGGATGGAAGGATTGGTTTCACTTTTCTCCCTTCCTGGGTCACACTCTTCGCTGTTTTGTAGGTGTGGTCCCTGGCAGTCAATCAGGCCGTTGATCAGCCACTCCAGCCGCTTTGTTCTTGGGACACGCAAGCAGCGGCTCCTGCCGTTTTGGCTTGGTAGGCGTGCGCGCGCAGCAGGGGAATCCAGCCGCTTTGGGTTTGTGACGTATTTTGTGCCCTGAGCGCGCAGCCTGCTGACCAATCGAGCCGCCCGGGTTAGGGACTCTGGAGTTAGTACGCTCGCCAGCAGCTTTGTGCCCGAAAACGCGCACCCAGCCGGCCCTGCGCTAGGCGAGCACGCAATCCGCCGGGCCTGAGGTTCTATGCTTGGGGGCTGATCCAGCCGCCCTGGGCTTGAGTCTCTCGAGCGGGCGGGGCCGCCCCGGGACTGAACCACACGGCACTCGGCTCCAAGGTCCTGGGCCCGTGGGTGGAGCAGCTAGCCTTCAGCTGCAAATGATCTCGGAGGTTTCAGGTGTGGGCGCCCCTCCGGGGTTTCATGTATGGGCCCCGTTCGCTAATCTGTGTGTGCGCGCGCGCGCGCGCGCGACCGGACCTCGGCTGAGCGCCCTCACTTTTTGTGCTGTTTATCCCCCCGGCTCGCAGTCCAGGGGCGGAGGGGGGAGGGGCGCCAGTGGCCTTGGTTACTACCGAGAGTTCTCTAACTAGCCCCTGAGTGTCTCTATTTTCTTTTTCTTTTTGAGAAATTCCTCCTTTTCAAGCTCCCCTGGTCCAATCAAGCACCTGGCTGCTCACAGCGCAGCCTGGCCCTCTCCCAAGACTCCTGCAGCCGACCCTGCGCCAGGGCTGGCGCTTCTGCCGGCCTTGTACCGCGCGCGTTCCCGGGACCGGGGACCTTATTGTCCTTGAGCACTCTTCTTACCGTCAGATCTTTCAATGTCCTCTATCTTTGGTCTCTAATCTTCGTATATGCTGGAATACTGTTGGCTGTTCGCTCTGCTCCTCGGATCAGCTAGGTATTTCCCTGGCGCTGAGGGGAAGTGGATTCCGCTCCCACCTATGTTGCCGCCATCTTCCTAGGAGAGAATCTTCAAAGCAGAAAGAGAAAAGAAGACAGTTACCTACAAAGGAGTTCCCATTCGACTTTCAGCTGATTTCACAAAAGAAACCTTGCAGGCAAAAAGGAGCTGGAAAGAAGTATTTGAAGTCATGAAAGGCAAGGACCAACATCCAAGATTATGCTATCCATCAAAACTATCATTTAGATTGGAAGGGCAGATAAAGTGCTTCACAGATATCGTCAAATTAAAGGAGTTCATCATCACCAAGCCCTTATTATATGCAATGTTTAAGGGACTTATCTAAGAAAAAGAAGATGATGAAAACTATGAGCAGTAAAATGGCAACAAACACAGCTATCAAGAACTGAACCTAAAAAAAACAAACACAAAAACAAACTAAGCAAACAACTAGAACAGAAACAGAATCACAGAAATAGAGATCACATGGAGGGTTATCGACATGGTGGGGGAGGGAGGAGAATGGGAAAAAGGTACCGTGAATAAGAAGCATAAATGGTAGGTACAAAATAGACAGGGGGAGGTTAAGAATAGTATAGGAAATGTAGAAGCCAAAGAACTTATATGTATGACCCATGGACACAAACTAAGGCCCGGGGGTTGGGGGTTTGCTGGTAGTCAGGGGTGTACAGGGTGGACGGGAATAAAGGGGAGGCAAATGGGATAACTGTAATAGCATATTCGATAAAATATATTAAATTTTTTTCATTATTTTCCTTTTTATGTGCTAGAACTTGTTCTTTTTTTCTCTTTCCCCCCCTTACTTCCCCTACTGTTTTTTCTTTTTTTCTTTTTATTTTTAAAAAATATTTTATTTTAGTGAAATTTTCTTACCTCTTCTGATCTTTTAGTCAAGTTAAATGAAAAAGCACATAACGATTAAAAGAATATATGGTATTTGTCCCTCACTGCCTGGCTTATTTCACTTAGCATAATGCTCTCCAGTTCCATCCACGCTATCGCAAAGGGTATGAGCTCCTTTCTCTCTGCTGTGTAGAATTCCATTGTGTAAATGTACCATAATTTTTTGATCCACTCATTTGCTGATGGGCACTTAGGTTGCTTCCAGTACTTGGCTATTGTAAATTGTGCTGCTGTGAACGTTGAGGTGCATAAGTTCTTTTGGTGGGGAGAAGGATTTTCAGAAAATACTGTAAAGGACACATGGACAAAACCAAGGGGGAGGGTGGAAGCAAGGGAGGGAGGTGGGTTTGGATGGGATTGGACGGAGGGGTGGGGAGAAAAATGCAGACAACTGTAATTGAACAATAAAATAATTTATAAATAAATAAAATTAAAAAATATTAATAAAAAGATTAAGAGAACAAAATCTTTATTCTCACTACCCAGAGTTAACGTTGTTAACAGATCACTTAGAGACAAGGCTTGGTGCTTAAATGCATTTAAGAACTCCCTGTATTAATTTTTTCACTTCTCTCAATCCATCAGGATTCTCTCAATTGTGCATGACAAAAACAAAAAATAACCCAAAACAACAACAACAAAAAACAACAAACAGAAAAGCACAACAGTTTGAATAGTTTTGAGAAAAAAATACTGGAATTATTTAGCTCATGTAGATCTAAACAAAGATTGATTTAAGCCCTAAACAAAGGGCTTAGAATGTGTCAGACCCAATTTCTCTCCATCTATTTTCTGCTGTCTTTTGAATATAGCACCCCTCCTCAGCGTGACCCTCTAAAGTCCCAGTCTTCATAGTTTAAAATCTAGCAGGAGAGATTTTTGTCTTTCCCACAGTCCTTACAAAAATCCTGGGATTAAGTTTAATCAAACTGACTTGGGCCAAGTGTTCACCCCTGAACCATCACTGTGACCATACAGTACAGAATAAACTGACTGGCCGTTAGTCTTATCCAAATCACACTGATTGAGAATGTCTGAGGTAAAGTTCTATCTATGATGGAAAATCAGGGTACTATTTCCAGAAGAAGGAAGAATAGATGCTGGGTGGGCAAAAAACAATGCAGCATCTTCCCCCCCCCCCATCCAACTCACTGCTGCCACCAGTCTGCTGCTTGCTACTGAGGAAAGAGCATTGGATATAGAGTCCAACAGATTCACATTCTCCATTCTGTTTCAATTCTAGCTCAAATATTTAATAGTCATGTAATTTATGTAATAATCTGAGTCTGAGAACTTACAGTCAAGAATGAGGTGAACATAAACACGCTTTACCTTGCACAACTACAGAAAAAATTACAACTAGACCTTGAAACAAGTAACACCCAGAACCATCAGAAAACCAAACTGGATAGAAGTCTGACAACCAAGGGTTTAAAGAAGCCACATTTTGTCTAAATGGGTAGGAGGGTCAACGATGTGGAGATGGGCGGAGAGGCGTGAGACATGGTGTGGCACGGATAGGCAGTGGAACAGCTGGTCCCACATTCATGTGTGGTGGATAACAATTGGGAGGGATAACTTGGGGGTGAGGGATCCCAACTCCAGGCCAGACCATACAGCCCAGGGTTCCAGCACCAGGAAGGTAAGTCCCCATAACTTCTGGCTGTAACAACCAGTTGGGTTTGGGGCAGCAGAAGAAACTGCTGGATTTTGAGGAGCCTCTGCTTAAAGGACCTGCAGGGACTTAGAACTTTTGCAGACCTACCCCCTCTGGGATTCAGCACCAGGGCAACAGCTGGAAGGGCACCAGTCACATAGAGGGAGTACCATATTTCCCTGTGTATAATACACTCCTGTGCACAATGTGCACCCATGTTTTTGTGCACATTATTATACATGGGATCACTATACCCATGACTGTACCCATGGTATGGAATTATTATTATTATTTATTTTTAGAGAGAGGGGAAGGGAGGGAGAGAGGGAGAGAAACATCAATGTGTGGTTGCCTCCTGTGCGCCCCGCACTGGGGACCTGGCGCACACCCCAGGCATGTGCCCTGAGGTATGGAATTATTATACCCAGGAATAATGTGCATTCTTATTTTTCCCTAAAAAATCTGGGCAAAAAAGCCCTGTGCATTATACATGGCAAAATATGGTAAGTGAAATGACTGGAAACAGGGCAAGTGCCAGGCAAACCTCCAGAAACTAGTCAGTGGCATTGTCCCCTCTGTGCCCTCCCCCAACACAGAGCCACAAAATGGTGAAGCAGGTTGCCTGGCCTTAGCAATTACCTGAGGTTTCACACTACTTTTTACAGGTGCCTTTTTTACAATAGGCCACACTACTAAGGAAGTCAAAGCATCTCTATCTAATACACAGAAACAAAGAGGGAGGCTGCCAAATTGAGGAAACAAAGAAATATGGCCCAAATGAAAGAACAGAACAAAAACCCCAGAAAAAGAACTAAACGAAATGGAGGTAACCAACCTATCAGATGCAGAGTTGAAAACACTGGTTATTTGGATGTTCAAAGAACTCATTGTGTACAGCAACAACATAAAAAAGACCAAGGAAGAAGTGAAGACTACATTAAGTGAAATAAAGAAAAATCTACAGGGAACCAACAGTGGAGTGGATGAGGCTGGGGTTCAAATCAACAATTTGGAACATAAGGAAGAAATAAGCATTCAACTAGAACAAGAAGAAAAAAATTCAAAAAAACGAGGATAGTATAAAGAACTTCTAGAATATCTCTAAATGTACCAACATCCAAATTATAGGGGTGCCAGAAGGAGAAGAGAAAGAGCAAGAAATTGAACACTTATTTGAAAAAATGATGAAATAAAACTTCCCTAATTTGGTGAAGAAATAGACATACAGGTCCAGGGAACACAGAGTCCCAAACAAGTTGGACTCAAATAGGCCCATAAGAAGACACATCATAATTAAAATGCCAAAGTTTAAGATAAAGAATCTTAAAAGCAGCAAGAGAAAAGCATAGAGTTCCCAACAAAGGAGATCCCATAAGACTGTCAGCTGATTTCTCAAAAGAAACCTTGCAGACAAGAAGGGACTGTCAAGAAGTATTCAAAGAGATGAAAAAGAGAGGACCTACATCCAAGATTACTGTATCCAGCAATGCTATCATTTAGAATGGAAGGGCTGATAAAAGTGCTTCCCAGACAAGGTAAATGTAAAGGAGTTCATCATCACCAAGCCATTATTATATGAAATATTAAAGGGACTTAAGAAAAAGAAGATCAAAACTATGAGCATTAAAATGGCAACAAATCCACAACTATTAACAACTGAATCAAAAAATCAAATTAAGCAAACAACCAGAACAGGAATAGAATTGTAGATATGGAGTAATTTATTAATCTGGGGTACATTTTGGAGGGTTATCAACTGGGAGGGGGAAGGAGGAGAATGGGGGAAAAGGTGCAGGGATTAAGAAGCATAATTGGTAATTACAAAATAGATGGGGATGTTAAATATAATATAAGAAGTTGTTAAGCCAAAAGAACTTATATGCACAACCCATGGGCATGAACTAAAGGGGGGAGATTGCTGGAGGGAAGGAGTGTGCCTGTCGAGCAAGGCAAAGGGGGAAAATTCAGGCAATTTTAACAGCATAATCAATAAAATGTATTTTAAAAAATCTCTGAGTCTTAGTTTCTTAATCTGTCAAGGAGAGGTGATAATATGGAGTTGTGGTGAAGATTAAGTGAAATAATGCAGATGAAATCACCTAGAAAAATTCCTGGTCTGGAAAGTGTAGTGTTTGCTAATTTCCTTTTTGTTATTAACCCAAGCCTCTTTGAAACATCCAAAGGCAAATTTGCCTTTATTTCAAGAAAAAGTTACTATTATAGTAATTATTATTAAACTAGCTGCCATTTATTGAGTGTTTGCCGTGTGCCATATGTGTTGTTAGGTAGGACTGCCTGGTATGGCTGGCTATGCAGACTGTGCTGCTGCACAGCTCCACTCTAAGGGAGTCACACAGAATCTAATGAGGATGTTGCCACCTTGGGGTGACAGTGCAGCAGTCCTGTTTGACATGCACTAATTCAGTCCTCACATGGACACTATGATGAAAGTACTATTAATCCCATTTAACAAAGAATTTTGTAATTTAGGTTAAGGAATTTTCCCAAGGTTATTTAAGCATGAAATGATGAACAAATGAAAGCCACACACATCAGGGACACTTAACTGTGGTGTTTTAAAAATAACTGATCTCAAGTTACAGAATTACTATAGCCCTCCTGTAGGGGTGGGGGCATAGAATCCTGGAGCTGAGAATACCGTCAGCTGTCTCATTTACTATCCTTAGCATCTAGGAAAGGGACAAAAACATAAGCAGTCTGGAGTATCTTCTACTTCTTCCAAATAATCTGAAGCAAATACAACATCAGATTTCCAATTTTGGAACCATGTGATTTATTTATTTACTTGATAGATAAGGTCTGAATGTGATTGCAGAAGTTTTTTCTAGGGTCCTGTAAAGGTCAGATGGGGCTGTTTCTTGGATTTTTCATGTGAAAATAAACATAATTCTGGAAGAGGATTCAAGCACTTCTACTCCAATTACCTTGGCCTCACATTGAGTTTGTTGTCTTCTGTCTTTTACTGTAGGATATTTTGATTATGTTGCAATACCTCTCTAAAGACCACAAGAGCCCTAACAAAGTTTACTTCAAAATAATTAATTTCAGATACTTTAAAGAAAATATTTTATAATTCACAAATAAACCCAATTTTCCATTTGATAGGCTTTCATGACGGATTTTGCCCAAACTTGCAGTGGCTGTCTGTGGTCTTCAACACTGAGATTTGGAAAAGCATCCACTGTTGCTGATGTGGACACCGGCCCACAGTGTCTGTGGCGTTATGGATGAAATGAGACAAATTCACATGGACTACAGAAATCCTGTGGAGGAAAAGGGATGACATGGCTGCTCTCTCAGTGAAAGAGAGGGCCAGCCCTGCCCCTTGCCTGGACAGGCTTTTATTGCTTTTCTGGGCACATTACATTGAGGATGGTCCTCATTTACTATGCACAGGTTCTCTTTAGGTGGTTACCTTTTACAGATTATGTAACAAAGGAGAGGATGTTGCTAATTACACCAAAAAAGAAGGATATTTTCAAATGTAAAGGGAAAAGTGGTGGAACTGGTTACACTCATCCTTGGGAGGTTTAGCATAGATTTTAGGAAGTTACTTTAAAGATACGCAGTATACATTTGCTGCCTCAATTCAGGGTGAGGGAGTTTTAGCAAAAGCAAGCCTCAAAGCAGCCTAGGTACAATGCAGGCCTGATTCCCCACTGTAAAACCTATCCGTGAGCGTGGGTCCTGTGTACTGGACCTCACTCCCTACTGGCCTTTCTGAGTGGGGGCTGGGCTACATTCCCCACACCACGTGGAATGGTCCCCTATAATCACTATGTCAGATTCAGGCCAGCAGGCTGTGCATGATACTCAACATTATTCTTATAAAATAGTCACTGTGACTCCTCACTTGTTCAGCTCACTTAGTGGCAACTGCAGCTATCAAGAGTACAGCTGAGGTTAGTAAGTCACAGGAGATCACAAGGTTGCCATGATAACTGCCCTAGTGTTTACTTAACTCTTGAAAGAATGATTTCAGAACCTGTTTGCTTTTATAGATGTACAGTTGTGTGTATGTATTGCTTGTTTTGTGAGATTTCTGAATTCAAACACCACAAAATTCGCCAATTTATCTGTACAATTCAGAGGCTTTTAGTACATTCACATGTCTGTCAAAACATTATGACTATCTAACTTTAGGACATTTTCACCATCCCAAACAGAAACCCCATATCATTAGCTGTCAATTTACCCTCATCCCTGACCAACTTCCAGCTATTGGCAACCATTAATTCTTTCTCTATGGCTTTGCATTTTCTGGATATTTCATATAAATGGAATTATATAATATATGGTCTTTCATTACTGGCTTATTTCACTTAGCATAGTGTCTTCAAGGTACGTCCATGGTGTAGCATGTGTCAGAATTTCCTTCCTTTTTATGGCTGAATCATATTCCATTGCATTAAATATTTAGCAGTGTGTTTTACTCACCTTTTTGTGAGTTGGTGGGCTTTGGGTTGATTCTACTTTGTCACCACTATGAATAATCCTGCTATGAATATTCATGTATAGATTTTGTGTGAATATTTGCTTTCAGTTCTCTTGGATATATATACATAAGTATGGCATTGCTAAGTCACATGGTGTCTCTATGTGTTGGGAACTGCACTGCCTGGTTTCAGAAGCTGTAAACCCCCATGGTTAAGGCTGAGTCACAGACCTTGGGACCATAAGCCATTAAGGAGACAAAGCTTATCTCCCTGGCAGGGTGCCATCTCTGCCCGCTTTACTTCACCCTGCTTGGCCCTGAGCTTGACCAGTTAGCCAATGACGAGTAAGATTCCTCAAGGGAGGAACAACCTAAGACAGGCATGGTCACAGAAAAGGCCCACAGGGAAGGACTCGGGGGGCCATAGAAAAAGGGGGTGGTGGACCCTCGCCCCTCGGCTTTGAAATAGCCTGCATCCTCATTCTGTCTGCAAGAAGTCTCCTAATCTCTTGGCTGCCTTACTTCCCCTGCCTGACTTGAGCCTGAAACAATAACAGAGGGCAGTGCAGCCCTGTGCTGGGAGGGGCAAATTTCCTGGGGAATCAAGCCTAAGAAAGAATGCATACAATCCAGTGAAACCTACTTTATTTATACCCTCAGCTTAAATGATAAGGGTCCAGGCCTGAAATGAGTTTGTCTCCCAAAGTTTTATAGTCCTTTAACTAACTGACCGTAACTCAGAATAAGCCCTCAAAGTTCTCTATAAGTTATGTGTTGTTTGACCCTTACTGCCTGACAGTGATTAATGAGCTTTATCTGTATTCCTGTGCAAAATGAACCTAATAAAAGCCCATGGAGGAAAAGGCTCTGGGGCCCTTCTCCTTTGAGAGATCAGCCACCTCTCCTCCCCAAGCAGATCATGTCTTGGTAGACTTATTCTCATCCATGGTGGACGTGGGGCTCAGAGATAAAGCTCCACGATTTCTATGTTTAACATTTGAGGAACTGCCAAGTTGTGATCCAAATCATCTGCACCATTTAACATTCCTAGCAACAATGTACAGTAGTTACAATTTTTCCACATCCTCACTAATACTTGTTTTTTAAATTGTTTTTTTTTAATTATAATCATCTTAGTGGGTACAAACTGGTATTTCACCTGGTTTTGATGTCCATTTCTCTGATGGCTGCTGATGTTAAGCACCTTTAATGATATTGATAATTTTATTTTAATTCTTATTGTCCATTTTATTTGAAGAATGTCTATTCAAATTCTTTGCCCTTATTTATTTATTTATTTATTTTTTAGAGAGAGGTGAAGGGAGGGAGAAAGAAAAGGAGAGAAACATCAACATGCGAGAGAAACATTGGTTAGTTGCTTCTCACACTACCAGGACTACAACCCAGGCATGGGCCCTGATGGAAAAGACCCTCTGGTTCACAGGCCAGCGCTCAGTCCACTGAGACACAGCAGTCAGGGCAAATTCTTTGCCCATTTCAAATTATCTTTTTATTGTTGAATGCAAGAGTTTTTTTTTAAAAAAAACATATTCTGGATACAAGTTCCTTAACAAATATATGATTTATAAATATTTTCTACCCGAGGGTTGTCTTTTCTACTTTCTTGATGGTGACCTTTGAAGCACAAAAGTTTTTTTAAGTTTGAAGAAATCCAATTTATCCATTTTTCTTTTGTTGCTTGTGCTTTAGTTGTCATAAGAAATTAATGTCTAATTTAAGGTTAAGAAGATTTATATGCAGTTTGTTTTAAGAGTTGTATAGTTTTAGCTCTTACATCCATTTTGTGTTAATTTTCATACATGATGTGAGGTGGGGGTCCAACTTAATTCACTTTTTCTTTTCTAAAAATTTATTGTTGTTCAATCATAGTCCCACATTTTTCCCTGTTGCTTTCCCTGCCCTGCCCCCCCTACCCTGCTCCCACAGTCAATCCCTACCCATGGGTCAGTGCCCATGGGACCCTCTATAACAGGGTCCCCATTATGCCCCTTACCACTCTCCTCTGGTCACTGTCAGTTTGTTCTTTATTTCCATGTCTCTCATTCTATTTTGCTCCTTTGTTTGTTTTGTTGATTAGGTTCCACTTACAGCTGAGATCATATGGTATTTGTCTTTTACTGACTGGCTTATTTCAGTTAGCATAGTACTCTCCAGTTCCATCCATGCTCTCACAAAAAGTAGGATTTCCCTCTCTCTTTTTGCTGTGTAGTATTCCATTGTGTAAATGTACCACAGTTCTTTGGCCCACTCATTTACCGATGGGCATTTAGGCTGTTTCCAGCACTTGGCTATTGTAAATAATGCTGCTATAAACATGGGTTATATGGGTTCTTTTGGATTGGTGTTTTAGGGTTTTTAGGGTATAATCTTATCAGTGGATTCACTGGATCAAAAGGCAGTTCCAGGATTGAGGGTGAGAGGTGGGGTAGGGTGGGTGAGGAGGAGTAGGAGGGGGAAAATGGAGATGACTGTACTTGAATAGCAATAAAAAATAAAAATAAAATTTTAAAAAGGCAGTTCCTATTTTAGTTTTTTGAGGAAATTCCATAATGTTTTCCACAGTGGCTGGACCACTCTGCATTCCCACCAACAGTGTACTAGGGTTCCCCTTTCTCTACAACCTTGTCAGCACTTGGTGTCTGTCTTGTTAATAAAGGCCATTCTGGGAGAACCAAGATGGCAGCGTAGGTAGACACACTGCTCCTCCTCGCACAACCAGAACTGACAGAAAATCGAACGACAAGGAAGTACGACACCAAGGAGATAAAAAATAAACATTCATCAAGACCGGTAGGAGGGGCAGAGATGGGCAGCAGGGACGAAGAGGACTTGCGTTGCCGTGGCGGGACCAAGACTGGTGGAGTGTGGGACAAACGGGGCAGGCAGTCTGACCACTAGCAGACCCTGCAACCCTACAGTCGCACACAGATAAACCGAGAGGGCTGGACTCAGAGTGGCAGAGAACAGGGCAGGCAGAGCGCGGGTAGCAGATCCCGCGGCCCCACATTCACGCATAGATAAACCGGAACAAATGGCAGGGAGCGAAGCAGACCGCGTAACCCAGGGCTCCAGTGCAGGGGCGGGGCGGGGGGGGGGGTGCGGAAATAAAGCATCAGACCTCTGAGTGAAAACACCTTTGGGGGTTGGGGTGGCAGCAAGAGAAACTCCCAGCCTCACAGGAGAGGGCGTTGGAGAGACCCACAGGGGCCTAGAGCATGCAAAAACCCACCCACTGGGGAACCAGCACCAGAGGGGCCCAGTTTAATTGTGGGTAGCACAGGGAGTGACTGAAATCCAGTGGAGAGTGGAGCAGGCGCCATTGCTCCCTCTTGGCCCCTCCCCCACGTACAGTGTCACAGCACAGTGACCAGCGTTACCCCCCCTTCCCCCCCAACACCTAAGGCTCCGCCCCCTTAAGTAACAGAAGCATCAAGACAAAAAAAAATGGCCCAAATGACAGAACACTTCAAAGCTCCAGAAATAATTCAACTAAGCAGCGAACAGCCAACCTATCAGATGCACAGTTCAAAACACTGGTAATCAAGAAGCTCACAGAACTGGTTGAATTTGGTCAAAAACTAGATGAAAAAATGAAGGCTATGCTAAGAGAGACAAAGGAAGATGTACAGGGAACCAATAGTGATGGGAAGAAAACTGGGACTCAAATCAACACTGTGGACCAGAAGGAAGAAAGAAACATCCAACCAGAAAAGAATGAAGAAACAAGAATTTGGAAAAATGAGGAGAGGCTTAGGAACCTCCAGGACATCTTGAAACGTTCCAACATCAGAATTATAGGGGTGCCAGGAGGAGAAGAGGAAGAACAAAAAATTGAAAACTTATTTGAACAAATAATGAAGGAGAACTTCCTTAGTCTGGAAAAGGAAATAGACTTCCAGGAAGTCCAGGAAACTCAGAGAGTCCCAAAGAAGCTGGACCCAAGGAGGAACACACCAAGGCACATCATCATTACATTAGCCAAGATTAAGCAGAAGGAGAGAATCTTAGAAGCAGCAAGAGAAAAGGACACAGTTACCTACAAAGGGGTTCCCATAAGACTGTCAGCTGATTTCTCCAAGGAGACCTTACAGGCAAGAAGGGGCTGGAAAGAAGTATTCCAAGTCATGAAAGGCAAGGGCCTACATCCAAGATTGCTCTATCCAGCAAAGCTATCATTTAGAATGGAAGGAAGATAAAGTGCTTCTCAGATAAGGTCAAGTTAAAGGATTTCATCATCACCAAGCCCTTATTATAGGAAATGTTAAAGGGATTTCTCTAAGAAAAAGAAGATTAAAAAATATGAACAGTAAAAATGACAGCAAACTCACAGTTATTAACAACCACACTTAAAACAAAAACAAAAGCAAACTAAGGAAACAACTAGAACAGGAACAGAACCACAGAAATGGAGATCACATGGAGGGTTATCAACAGGGGAGTGGGAGGGGGAGGGGGGAAAGGTACAGAGAATAAGTAGCATAAGTGATAGGTGGAAAATAGACAGGGGGAGGGTAAGAATAGTATAGGAAATGTAGAAGCCAAAGAACTTATAAGTATGACCCATGGACATGAACTATAGGGGGGGAATGCGGGAGAGAGAGGGTGGGCAGGATGGAGTGGAGTGTGGAGGGGGGGAAATGGGACAACTGTAATAGCATAATCAATAAATATATTTTTAAAAAAAGAAAAATAAGTAAAGGCCATTCTGACCAGTATGTGAAGTGGTCTCTCATTGTGGTTTTAATTTGCATCTCTCTGATGGCTAGTGATGTTGAACATGTATTCATGTGTCTATGGGCACTCTGTATGTCCTCCTTGGAGAAGTGTCTTTCAGGTCCTTTGCCCATTTTTTAATTGGATTGTCTGTCTTCCTGGTGTGGAGTCACGGGAGTTCTTTATATATTTTGGAGATCAAACCCTTGTCCGATGTATCACTGGCAAGTATGTTTTCCCATATGGTTGTCTCCCTTTCCATTTTGTTGATGTTTCTTTAGCCATGCAGAAGCTTTTTAACTTGATGTAGTCCCATTTGTCTGTTCTTTCCTTTATACCTGTTGCCCTATGGGACATATCCATGAAAATATTGCTATGTGGGATATCTGAAATTTTCCTGCCTATGTTCTCCTCTAGGACTTTTATGGTGTCATGACTTATACTTAAGTCCTTTATCCATCTTGAGTTTATTTTGGTATATGGTGTAAGTTGGTGGTCAAGTTTCATTTTTTTGCACCATTTGTTGAAGAGTCTATTTTGATTCCATTGTATGCTTCTGTCCCCTTTGTCAAATATTAATTGACTGTAGAGTCATGGGTTTATTTCTGGGTTCTCTATTTTGTTACATTGGTCTGTGTGTCTGTTCTTTTTTTTTTTTTTTTTTTAAGATTTTACTTATTTATTTTAGACAGAGTGGAAGGGAGGGAGAACGAGAGAGAGAAAAATACCAATGTTTGCCTCTTGTGTGCCTCCTACTGGGGATCTGACCTGGCCAACAACCCAGGCATGTGCCCTGACTGGGAATGGAATCAGCAACCCTGTGGTTCACAGGTCAGCGCTCAATCCATTATGCCAGTACTAGACTATTTTGGGTACAGAGGCATTGTAATATAGTTTGATATCAGGTATTGTGATCCCTCCTACTTTGTTCTTCTTTATCAAAATTGCTGACGCTTATCAGGGTCATTTGTGATTCCATAAACATTTTTGAAATATTTGGTCTATGTGAAATATGTCATTGGTATTTTGATAAGGATTGCATTGAATCTATAGATATCTTTGGGTAGTATGGACATTTTAATGATATTAATTCTTCCAATCCATGAACATGGTATATACCTCCATTTATTTGTGCCTTCCTTAATTTCTTTCTTCAGTGTTGTATAGTTTTCTGAGTACAGATCTTTTACCTCTTTTTAAAAAAATATAGACATTTAAAGATTTTATTTATTTATTATTATTTATTTATTTTTAGACAGAGGGGAAGGGAGGGAGAAAGAGAGGGACAGAAACATCAACGTGTGGTTACCTCTCATGTGCCCCCTCACTGGGGACCTGGCCCACAACCCAGGCATGTGCCCTGACTGGGAATCAAACTGGTGACCCTTTGGTTCACAGGCTGGCACTCAATCTATTGAGCCTCACCAGCCAGGGCTTTTATTTCCTTTTTTAAGTTTATTCTTAGGTATTTTGTTTTTCTTGTTGGTATAGTATATGGGATTTTTTCACAATTTCTGTTTCTGATATTTCATTGTTGGCGTACAAAAATGCCTTTGATTTCTGAACATTGACTTCGTATCCTGCCATTTTGCTAAATTCACATATTAGGTCAAGTAGTTTTTTTGGTGGAGTCTATAGGGTTTTTTATGTACACTGTCATGTCATCTACAGATAATGAATTTTACTTCATCCTTTCCAATTTGGATGCTTTTTATTTACTTTTCTTGTCTGATCACTGTGGCAAGAACTTCCAATACTATGTTGGATAGAAGTGTTGAAAGTGGACATCCTTGTGTTGCTCCTGGTCTTAGGGGAAAAGCTTTTAGTTTTTGCCCATTGAGTATGATGTTGGCTGTAGGTATCTTGTATATGGCCTTTATCATGATTAGGAATTCTCCCTCTACTCCCACTTTGCTGAGTGGGTTTTTTTTTTTTTTTTTTTTACCATAAATGGGTGCTGTACCTTATCAAATGCTTTTTCTGCATCTGTTGATATGATCATGTGATTTTTGTCCTTGTTTTGTTTATGTGATGTATTATATTTATTGGTTTGCGAATGTTGTATCATCCTTTCATCCCTGGGATGAACCCCATTTGATCATGGTGTATGATCTTTTTAATGTATTTCTGGATGTAGTTTGCCAATATTTTATTGAGGATTTTAGTATATATGTTCATCAGAGATATTGGCCTGTAGTTTTCTTTCCTTGTATCTTTATCTGGTTTTGGAATTAGGATGATGCTTGCATCATAAAAAGAGTTTGGAGTCTTCCGTCTTCTTGGAGTTTTTGGAATAGTTTGAGAAGGATCAAGGTTAGCTCTTCCCTAAATGTTTGGTTAAATTCTCCTGTGAAGCCATCTGGTCTAGGACTTTCGTATGCTGGGAGTTTTTTGATTACTGGTTCATTTTCACTAGCTGTTATCAGTGTATTCAGCCTTTCTGCTTCTTCTTGACTCAGTTTTGGAGGATTATATGTTTCTACAAATTTGTCCATTTTGTCCTTGTTTTCAAATTTCTTTGCATGTAGTTGTTCATACTAATTTCTTACAATTCTTTGTAGTTCTGGGTATCAGTTGTAGTTTCTCTTCTTTTGTTTCTGGTTTTATTTTATTTGGGCCCTCTTTTTTTCTTGATGAGTCTGGTTAAAGGCTTGTCATTTTTGTTTATGTTTTCAAAGAACTAGCTCCTGAATTTATTGATCCTTTGAATTGTTCTTTTAGTCCCTGTGTCATTTAATTCTTCTCTGATCTTGATTATTTCCTTTCTTGCTCTGGGCTTTGTTTGTTATTGTTCCTCTAGTTCTTATAGATATAGGATTAGGTTGTTTATTCCAACTTCATTCTTTTGCATGTGGATATTGTTACTGGACAGGGGACCTGGCCCTGAGTGGGTCTGCATAGGGCAAGGCTGTAGTGTGTGGGTTCTTGACTGTGTAGGGAAAATTTCACAACCTGAGTCCAGGTGATTATGAAGGCATGTTTATTACAGCTGGATATAGTGAAGTAACAAAGGACCTAGGGTAGAAGAAGCAATGGGAGAGTGCCTAGAATGAGATGTCTGAACTCACTGGGAAGTCAAAGAAAAGGGGTTTTGGGGACGGGTTCAGGGCACTAACCTTAGATGAGCAGCTACTGCCTATTGCTCCCCTGGTTGCAAGTCTCATGGGGACCTTAGAGTTTAGGAGATGTGTGCCTGTGGGGAAGAAGACAGGGAAGGGAATGATGTGCGCTGCTCCTCAGAGTGAGAGCACACATGCTGGATCCTTTGTCTTGAGAGTTTTATCTCTTGCAGGCAGGAATTTTACTGGAGTTCTTAGGGGAGGGTTTTAACAGAATATTTGTCAGTTTTGCAGGTGTGCTATTTCAGGGACGTAGTCTCCATTGATTGATCAGTGCCAGGGCAAGGGGGTCTTTAGTTATTGCAGCTGGTTCTGGCACCACCTGCCTGGTTTTGATCTTTTCTGGGCCTGGAGTTGAAATACAACTGAGGCCTAAATGTTATCTCTAGGAAGGTGACCTTTTGTATCTGGGTGTAAATTGCTTGGACAGTTGTTCAGCCATCTGTCTCAGTTTCCCTATTTTACTTGTCCTGACTTATTGGCCTGTCTTAGATATCCAGTTGTCCCAATAATATGTGTATGTAGTGTTTCTCTCAAAATTCTTATGGCGAAGTCTTAACCCCCAGTACCTCTTAATGTGACTATATTTAGAGATAAGGCCTTGAAAGGGTTAAGTTAAACTGAGGCCATTAGGTGGTTACTAATCCAACATGACTGGTGTTCTTATAAGAGGAGGAAATGTGGACACACAGAGAGATACCAGGGATGCATATGCATAGATGAATGACCATGAGAGGAGCTGGCAGGAGGAAGGCCATCTGCAGGCCGAGGAGAGACGCCTCAGAGGAAACCAACTCTGTTGGCTTCTTGATCTTGGACTTCCAGCCTCCAAAACTGTGAGAAATACATGTGTGTTGTTCAAGCCACACAGTCTGTGATATTTTGCTATGTTAGCCTTGGAAGACTAATACAACTGGGTTAAAATAAGAGTGGACTCACAGAGTACACTCCAATATGTACAGAGCATTTGCCCTGTACATCTGGTCTCAGGGTGGTATTTTGCATTCCCTTTCTGTGGCAGCAGTCACCCCAGTTGCTGTCAGTGGCATCCTCTGGTAATGTTCTGTCCCCTTACTAAACTCACACTGACTGAAAAAACAGAAACCCATAATAGTTAACACTGTACCTCTAGTGATGTTGGTGAAAATGGCAAAGTAATGGCCTCCTAAAATTCTCTCCTCCATAGAAACAAGAAAACTGGCAAAATGGTAAAAAAAATCAACTTATTCAGAATTCTGAAAAGTAGCCAAAGGCTTTCAGCCACACGGGAAGCATTTATTCAAGTAAAACAGCTGAACCGTGATGAGAGTAATGAGCTTAGTGGTGTTTTAAATTATCCTATCTCTTCCCCAGCTTGGCAGTAACCTTGAAAACCTCCAATTGCGATCATGGTGAAAAACAACAGCCCAGCAGTTACTAGCAATGGCAAAATAGGGTTGGTGCTCCTTCAAAATCCTGTTGCAGGAAAGTTGTTATTATGTGACTTGTGTGGAGGTTCTCTAGAAGACCCTACTTGCAAGGCTGTCTTTATTTGACTCAGCTTGGAGCTCAGAGTACAAGAAGTGTTTTTCCCCAAGGTCATTTCCTAAAAACTTGTAGAAGCAAATGTCTGAAGTAGTGAATAACACTTGAGACAAATAATAGACTAGCCAAAAAACTTAAAAGGAAAAACTAGGGAATGGACATCCATAGAAGCTTTCCAAAGTTCTAAAATATTCCTGCAACTCTAAAGACCACACACACAGGTAAAGCATGTGCATGCCTAAGGCTGTGACCATGCTCAACAAATACGTGAAAGGCCCTATACTCAAGCATCTGGCTGACCTTGAGGCTCTCCGCAAGCAGGAAGTGAAAGGTAAGGGAGAATTTTCCCCTGCCTGGCTGAATGTTGAAGGTTTGTCCACACAGAGAGCCCCTCAGCATATATTGGGGGGCTTATTCGTCCCACATGTTTAAGGAAATATCTGTCTCACAATTAGCTGACTACTAAGCTACTCAGCAGAAACTTCAGTGGCTATACACAATAGAGATCCCAGGCTTTACAGAATTAGTTCAGATAAATCACTAAACAAACAAACAAAGCAAACAATAACAACAATAAAAATAAGCCCAGGGCAGGGTACAGAATCTGATTGCCAGAGTCACTACATTGTACTCTTTAAATATTCATTTTCAACCACAAATTATGAAACATGCAAAAAATCTAGACAATATGGCCTATACACAGAAATCAAAAGCAATCCA
This sequence comes from Desmodus rotundus, assembly GCF_022682495.2. Lineage (NCBI taxonomy): Eukaryota > Metazoa > Chordata > Mammalia > Chiroptera > Phyllostomidae > Desmodus > Desmodus rotundus. Next base: position 58,195,026 of record NC_071396.1, read on the forward strand.
CAGAAACTGTTCCTGAGGAAGCCTAGATGTTATACTTCCTAGATTTTAAATTAGCTATTTTAAATACATTCAAAGAGTTAAAGTAAACCATATCTAAAGAATTAAAGTGTGAGATCACTGTTTCATCAAATAGGGAATATCAGTAAAGAGTTAGAAATTACAAAAATAGAAACATGGAATAAAAAGATATAATAACTGAAACCAAAAATTCATGAGAGGAGCTATACAGAAGATTTTGTTAGGTAGAAGAAAGAACACACTTAAAGATTGACTAATTCAGAGTATCCATTCTGAAGGGAAAAAAAAGGAAAGTGTAAGCAAATTAAACTTTTAGCAAAAGGAAGTATATAATAATTACTTATATTGATCATGAGATCTAAAAATGGGGGTTCAGTTTGGTATAGTTTTTCTTAAAGGGGATTGTAACGTATTTTTCACATATATTTAGATTCCATTATACAAAAGTATGTTAATGATCATGCAATCAACTCTGGACTCCTAGAACAGTGGGTCTCAATCATTTTTCTGCTGGGATGTCTATTGTTGGTAGCAGTTATGTCACAGGTGGGCACAGGTAACCAGGTTCTTGGTGATGGGGACAAAGAATTGAACTGAACACCCAGAGTTTATAGCAGAGAACATGGGAGCAGGCCAACTCCAAGCAGACATTGACCTCATGGGCTGGAGGGATTCTATTCTTATAGGGCGGATCCTTCCTGGCTAGTTTTTGTGGGCTTTTATTGTGCATGTACAAGTAGTTGTTTACTTTAAAGCTACTGTACATGTGGTCTCCCATGATTTTCTCTGATTGGCCACCAGGGAAAGGGGTCCTGCAATGTTACCAAATGGACCCTTCCTTCTCCTGGGGTCCCCCTGAACTAGGTTCGCCTTGCCCATCACCAGGGAATTATAACTCTCCGTGTTACAGGTTGGTGAAAAGGAAAGGAATTTATTCAAAATCACACAGACTTAAGAGTAATGACTTAATGCCTTCGTTGAAATCCCACAGTCCCTTAAAACACCCACAAACACACATAGTCCTTCTTTGCCCCCTGCGCCTGGTCCAGGATACTGTATCTCAGGAAAAGAAATAGAAGTCTGTGGCTCAGGTAGCCCCCGATTCTTCTCAGTAATCCATGCTCAGCTGGAAGGCCTCCCTCAGTTCCTGGCACCATCAGCTGTGTTGCTGGGATCTCCAGTTCTTAATCCACATGGCACCTTCTTATGGCCGACCAGCAAGATTCTTTTACCCCTTTCCTTCCTGCAGCATCTCTCCTGCATTCTTCCAAATTGCTAAGAGAGAGCTCTGCATTGCTGCTACATCTTGCTTTTGGGCTTCCTAAGCTGCGTTCTCCTGGCATGGTTGCATTCCCAGGTTTAAATTCGAGCACCAATCTTCTTCTGCAGCCCCATTTCCTACTCCTCCCACAATCAGCTACACTTGCCAGCATTCCCATATTTTTCCAGTTTTTCTGGGCTGCCATTGTAAGTCTGGGCAGGTGTGGCCCTGTGGTGTGGCTAATCATCTCCAAGCTCTTATGTAGACTCTGTAACCAGGGGCAGTTGCCTCCCAATTACATCCTGAGTGGAAGTCACTCCCTTCTCCCTGGCTCAAAGCATGGCCATGGCTATTTAACATATCTATGAAACCAGTTAAAGGTTACAGATATGTTAAATGACCGTTTTAGAGGTTATCTTCAAAACTGTTGCTATGCGAAACAACTCTCAGTGGCCCTGCTCCATGCATCCCATCCCCCAAATCAAACTTGTGGGGGTGAGGATATCCCATATTTTTTTTCTTTAAGATTTTATTACTTTATTTTTTGATGTATTTATTTATTTATTATCTTTTTTTTATTGTTATTCAATTACAGTTGTATGCCTTTCTCCCCATCCCTCTACCCCACCCCAGGTGAACCCACCTCCCTCCCCCCTCCCCACCCTCCCCCTTGGTTTTGTCCATATGTCCTTTATAGTAGTTCCTGTAATCCCCTCTTCCCACTATCCCTGCCCCCACCTCCCACCCCCGCCCTGGCTATTGTTAGATTGTTCTTAACTTCAATGTCTCTGGTTATATTTTGTTTGCTTTTTTCTTCTATTGCTTATGTTCCAGTTAAAGGTGAGATCATATGGTACTTGTCCCTCACTTCCTGGCTTATTTCACTTAGCATAATGCTCTCCAGTTTCATCCATGCTGTTGCAAAGGGTATAAGCTCCTTCTTTCTCTCTGCTGCGTAGAATTCCATTGTGTAAATATACCATAGTTTTTGGATCCACTCGTTTGCTGATGGGCACTTCGGTTGCTTCCAGTACTTGGCTATTGTAAATTGTGCTGCTATGAACATTGGGGTGCACAGCTTCTTTTGGATTGGTGTTTCAGTGTTCTTAGGGTATACTCCCAGCAGTGGAATTACTGGGTCAAAGGGCAGTTCCATTTTTAGTTTTCTGAGGAAATTCCATATTGTTTTCCACAGTGGCCTCACCAGTCTGCCTTCCCACCAACAGTGCACAAGGGTTCCCTTTTCTCCACATCCTCTCCAACATTTGTTTGTGGAAATGTTTATGTTGGCCATTCTGACTGGTGTGAGATGATACCTCATTGTGGTTTTAATTTGCATCTCTCTGATGGCTAGTGATGCTGAGCATCTTTTCATATGTCTCTGGGCCCTCTGTATGTCTTCCTTGGAGAGGTGTCTGTTCAAGTCCTTTGCCCATTTTTGCATTGGGTTCTTTGTCTTCCTGGAGTGGAGTTGTGTGAGTTCTTTATGTATTTTGGAGATCAGGCCCTTGTCTGAGGTATCATTGGCAAATATGTTTTCCCATACTGTTGGTTCTCTTTGTAATTTGGTGCTGTTTTCTTTAGCCTTGCAGAAGCTTTTTATTTTGATGAGGTCCCATTTGTTTATTCTTTCCTTTATGTCCCTTGCTTTAGGGGATGTGTCTGTGAGGATGTTGCTGCGTGGAATGTCTGAGATTTTCCTGCCAATGTTTTCCTCAAGGACTTTTATGGTGTTACGACTTATATTTAAGTCTTTTATCCATCTTGAGTTTATTTTCGTGTATGGCGTAAGGTGGTGATCGAGTTTCATTTTTTTGCACGTAGCTGTCCAGATCTCCCAACACCATCTGTTGAAGAGGCTGTTTTTGCTCCATTTTATGCTCCTGCCTCCTTTGTCAAATATTAATTGATCGTATAGACTTGAGTTTATTTCTGGGCTCTCTGTTCTGTTCCAATGGTCTATGTGCCTGTTTTTATGCCAGTACCAGGCTGTTTTGATTACAGTGGCCTTGTAATACAGTTTGATATCAGGTATTGTGATCCTTCCTGCTTTGTTCTTCTTTCTCAAAATTGCTGCAGCTATTCGAGGTCGTTTATGGTTCCATATGAATTTCTGCAATGTTTGTTCTATATCTGTGAAATATGTCATGGGTACTCTAATAGGGATTGCATTGAATCTATAAATTGCTTTGGGTAGTATGGCCATTTTGATAATGTTGATTCTTCCAATCCATGAACATGGTACATGCTTCCATTTGTTTGTATCTTCCTTAATTTCTTTCTTCAGTGTTGTGTAGTTTTCTGAGTATAGGTCTTTTACCTCCTTGGTTAGGTTTATTCCTAGGTACTTTATTTTTCTTGTTGCTATATCGAATGGGATTTTTTTCCTGATTTCTGTTTCTGCAGTTTCGTTGCTGGTGTACAGGAATGCCTTTGATTTCTGGGTATTGACTCTGTATCCAGCTGTTTTGCCAAATTCATTTATTAGGTCGAGTAGTTTTTGAGTGGAGTCTATAGCGTTTTCCATGTACACTATCATGTCGTCTGCAAACAGTGACAGTTTCATTTTCTCCTTTCCAATTTGGATGCATTTTACTGCTTTTTCTTGTCTGATTGCTGTGGCTAGGACTTCCAATACTATGTTGAATAGGAGTGGTGAGAGAGGGCATCCTTGTCTTGTTCCTGATCTTAGTGGGAAAGCTCTACGTTTTTGTCCATTGAGTGTGATGTTGGCTGTAGGTCTCTCATATATGGCCTTAATTATGTTGAGGACTGCTCCCTTTATTCCCACTTTGCTGAGTGTTTTTATCAGAAATGGGTGATGTATCTTATCGAACGCTTTTTCCGCATCTATTGATATGATCATGTGATTTTTGTCTTTGCTGTTGTTGATGTGATGTATTGTGTTTATTGATTTGTGAATATTGTACCATCCTTGCATCCCTGGGATGAATCCCACTTGGTCATGGTGGATGATCTTTTTAATATATTGCTGGATGCGGTTTGCTAATATTTTGTTGAGAATTTTAGCGTCTATGTTCATCAGCGATATTGGCCTGAAGTTTTCTTTCTTCGTTGTGTCTTTATCTGGTTTTGGGATTAGGATGATGTTGGCTTCATAAAAAGAGTTTGGGAGTCTTCGGTCTTCTAGGATTTTTTAGAATAGTCTGTGGAGGATGGGGATAAGCTCTTCCTTAAATGCTTTGTAAATTCTCCTGTGAAACCATCTGGTCCAGGGCTTTTGTGTGTTGGAAGCCTTTTGATCACTCCTTCAATTTCATCAGCAGTTATTGGTCTGCTCAGGCTTTCTGCTTCTTCTTCATTGAGTCTTGGAAGATAATATTTTTCTAGAAATGTGTCCATTTCACCTAGGTTTTCAAATTTCTTGGCATATAGTCCTTCGTAGTAATTTCTTACAATCCTTTGTATTTCTGTGGTATCAGTTGTAATTTCTCCTCTTTCACTTCTGATTATGCTTGTTTGTGTCCTCTCTCTTTTTTTCTTGCTGAGCCTACTTAAAGGCTTGTCTATTTTGTTTGTCTTTTCAAAGCACCAGCTCCTGTATTTATTTATCCTTTGAATTGTTCTTTTAGTCCCTATGTCATTTAACTCTGCTCTGATCTTGGTTATTTCCTTCCTTCTACTTGTTCTTGGTTGTCTTAGTTGTTGTTCCTCGAATCTTGTAGGCATAGGTTTAGGTTGTTTATTTGAAATGTTTCTATCTTTTTTAGGTAGCCCTGTATTGCTATGAACTTCCCTCTCAGTGCTGCCTTCAGTGTGTTGCATAAGTTTTGGATTGTTATATCTTCATTTTCATTGGTTTTGAGAAGGTTTGTGATTTCTTCCTTGATCTCATTCTTGACCCATTCATTGTTTAGAAGCATGCTATTTAATCTCCATGAGTTTGAGTGTTTTTGGGTTTTTTTCTTGAGGTTCGTTTCTAGTTTCAGTCCCTTGTGGTCAGAGAAAATGCTTGATATGATTTCAATTTTCTTGAACTTGTTGAGGCTGTTTTGTGTCCTATCATGTAGTCTGTCTGTGAAAATTTTCCATGTGCATTTGAAAAGGATGTGTATTTTGCTGATTTCGGATGAAAGGCTCCATATATATCAGTTAAGTGTATTTGATATAAGACATTGTTTAATGCTTCAATATCTTTGTTGATATTTTGTTGGATGATCTGTCCATTTTTGACAGTGTGGTATTAAAATCTCCTAATATTATTGTGTTGCTGTCAATATCTTTCTTGAATTCCTCCAAGATTTTCTTTATGTATTTGTGTGCTCCTTTGTTGGGTGCATATATATTTGCAATGTTTATGTCTTGTTGGTGGATTCTTCCCTTGAGTATTATGAAGTGATCTTGTGGGTCTCTTTTTATGGCTCTAATTTTGAAGTTTATTTTGTCTGACATGAATATTGCCACACCAGCTTATTTTTACTGTCCATTTGGTTGGAATATTTGTTTCCAGCCCCTCACTTTAAGTCTGTGTAGGTCTTTTGTTCTGAGGTGGGTCTCTTGTAGGCAGCATATGTGTGAGTTATGCTTTCTTATCCATTCTGCTATTCTATATATTTTGATATGGGCATTTAATCCATTTACACTTAATGTTATTATTGATAGGTACTTATTCATTGCCATTATTTTGTATATGTGTTCCTCTGACTCTCACTGGTTTTCTTCCTGTTCTTAAAGCAGACCCTTTATAGAGCTGGTTTGGCAAAGGTGTATTCTTTGAGGCTTCTTTTGTCAAGGAAGCTCCTTATTTGGCCTTCCATTTTAATTGAGAGCCCTGCTGGGTAGAGTGGTCTTGATTGTAGATCTCTGGTTTTCATTACTTGGAATATTTCTTGCATTTGTCTTTTGGCTTGGAGTGTTTCCATTGAGAAGTCAGCTGCTAGTCTTATCAGGGCTCCCTTGTATTTCACTTCCTGTTTCTCCCATGCTGTCTTTAAGATTCTGTCTTTGTCTTGGAATTTTGCCATTTTAATTATCATGTGTCTTGCAGTGGGCCTGTTTGGGTTCCTCTTGATTGGGACTCTCGTGTTTCCTAGATTTGTGTGACTTTTTCTCTCATCGAATGTGGGAAGTTTTCTATCATTACTTTTTCAAACAGGTTTTCTATCCCTTGCTCTTCTTCTCCTCCTTCTGGTATCCCTATTATATGGATATTCTTATGTTTCATGTTGTCCTGCATTTCCCTTAACCCCTCTTCATTATTTCTCATTCTCTTTTCCTTTTCTTGCTCTTACTGGGTGTTTTTTTCTACCCTGTCCTCCAGCTCGATGATATGCTGCTTCCTCTGCTTCATCTAGCCTACTTTTGATTCCTTCTGTGTTCTTTGGTTCAGAAATTGTATTCTTCATTTCCTCTTGGCCCATGTTGATAGTTTCTATTTCCTTTCATTTGGGGATTGTTTCTTTGTCTTCCCATTGTTTGTGAGACTTTTCTTTTTAGCCTCTGCTTTTTAAATTCATCTGTTTTGATTCCCTGGGTTTCTGGTGTGAACTCCTATCAGTGAAGACTTGTGAGATTCAATGGTGCCCTTTGAAAAAGGCGAGAGTCCCCTTGATTTCCTGAGCTGGCTGGTTGGTCTGTCATTTATGTTGACCCTCCGTATGTCTCTGGGTTTTGATTGTTGTTGGGTGTTTCTTTGGTGGGTCCTTCCCTCCAGCTGGTTAACTGAGGGTCCTTCCATCCACCACATCTTGTGTTGTGTTGTGCAGGTGTGGGAAGGTTGTGTTGAATCTGTTTATTCCTTGTGTAGAAGGTTTTGAGGCTTCTATCTTGCTCTTTTACAGTTGTTTGTCCTGAGTAACTTCTCCACCATTTAGTTGTATGTCCAGATTGGTCCTGGGTTTAGGTTAGTGTGGCTTCCACTCCCTCCTTCACCTTCTTCCTTTGTCATCTGTTGGTGGTTCCTTTGTTGGTGGGTTTCTTCTTCCTGCAGGTATACTTGTGTTCACAGCTCCCACCTACTCTTTTTTGTGATCAGTTGGAGGGCAAAGGCAAAATGGTTTAAGACAGTGGGAGTGTATTCTATGGTATTTAAAGTACCAACCCATAAAGAAGAGGTAGGAGATCCTTTGGATATGTATAGTGTTAATCATGATATTTCACCCAGCTAGCCACTCTTTAGAAAGGGTGGAAAGAAGATAAGACTCCTGTTGGGGTGGGGGAGGATTGTGAGTTGGATCTAGAAAGCAGTGAGCTTGTGGGAGGTCAGATTATGAGGTAAAGTGAGAGTAAAGCTTAGAAAATAGGTGTAGTGTGTGAGGGAATAGAGTTAACCACACCAGTAATAAAGTTCAGGAAACAGTGAAGTGAGCTAAGATCTGGGAGGGGTGCTGTCTAGTATTTACAATTGTATGGAACAGCAATTATTTACAATAATAATGGAGCAACAATCATATGACAGAATCTATGTGATCTGGATAACTAGAATAGAAAGTATAGGTCCTAGAGTAGTGTCTAATGGAACACAAGTGAAGTGAAAGACAGTAAATTAAAAATACAGTATGAAAGAGCTAACAAGGGAAATCAGTGAAACATTGCAATTTAACAAGCCAAGGGAAGAAGACTAAAGAGAAAGAAGAGAAATAAAAAAATAGTTATAAAATAAAAGATGTAAGAATATGAAAAAATAACCATAATACAAATATTCAATAACTTGCAAGTTGTCTGGAGTAGCAAAGTGAAATTTGTCTCACTGTCTCAGCTGTTGGAATGACCCCTCTTTGGGTCCAACTCTGGTCTTTTCACAGCTCCAGGTTTTATTGTCTCACTTGTGGGAATTAAAAAAAAAAAAGAAGGAAGGAAGAAGAGAGAAAAAGAGGAAGAAGGAATAAAAAAAGAAAGAAGGAAAGAAAGGAAGAAGGAGTTAAAAGACAAAAAAGAAAATTACTTAAAAAAAAAAAAACCTCCTGCTGCCTTCAAGCAGGCCAAGCCAGTTCTGCTGGTCTTCCTGGCTGCAGCAGGCTAAGAGGGAATTGGTTTCACTTTTCTCCCTTCCTGAGCCACACTCGTCCAGCCTTCAGTCCAGTTCCTCAGTTCACTGCCAGGCCCCCAGTGCCCTTCTGCGCCCAGCCTAGGTCTTCAGTCCACCAATTACACTGTCCTTGAGGTGCACCAATTAGGGGCACTTAGCGGCAATTCACACACCACCTTCTCGCTCTTTGCTGACCTAGATGCTAGGGCCTCTTAGAGGCCCTTCCAGCTAGTTCAGCCCCCTCACTGAGTTAAGTCTTTCTGGGCATTGCTGACTCCCTGAGCCCTGCAGTTCTCCTCTGTGGGGGCATCTCCGCCTTTTGGTGAGCCAGTCTGACTTGCAGGGCAGGGGTCCCCCTGTGGCTGCTGCTGTGGATGCAGGTATGCACCTCCTCTGCTTCTTCCCCTGGGGTGCAGGGGTGGGTGCATGGTGCCTCCGGGTGGTGGGGTTAGGTTCACTCAGTCCTGGGCCTGGGGGTGTGGGGGGATGGGCAGCTGCCGGTCCTGCAGGGTCAGGCACACTCCCTCCCAGTGCTGTGGGCGAGAGCACTTGCCCCTTTATCATTATGTAGTGTAGTGTTCTTTGTCTCTCACTATAGCCTTGGTTTTAAAGTCGATGTGTTTGATATAAATATTGCTATGCCAGCTTTTCTCCCTTTCCATTTGCATGAAATATCTGTTTCCATCCCTTTACTTTTAGTCTGTGTGTATCCTTTGATTTGATGTGGGTCTCTTGGAGACAGCATATACCAGTATAATGGCCTTTGGTTTCTTATCTTATTCAGTTACCCTATTTCTTCTGGTTGGAGCATTTAAACCATTTTCATTTAAGGTGATTATTGATACATACATATTTATTACCATTTTATTTTTCAACGTTTTTTCCTCTGTTTTTTTTTCCTTTCTTTTCTTTTCTTCTTCTACTTAAAGCAAGCCCTTTATCATTCGTTGCAGTACTGGTTTGGTGTTAACAAACTCCTTTACCTTTTTCTTTTCTGGGTGCTCTTTGGTTTTCCTTCAATTTTAAATGATAGCCTTGCTGGGTAAAGTAGCCTTAGTTGTAGGTCCTTGCTCTTCATCACCTTGAATATTTCATGCCCCTCCCTTGTGGCCTGAAATGTTTCTGTTGGGAAGTAAGATGACAGGCTAATTGGAGCTCCCTTGTAGGTAATTACCTTTCTTTCTCTTGCAGCTTTTAGGATTCTCTCCTTGTCTTTAATCTTTGACAGGTTTTTAATTATGATGTGTCTTGGTGTGGGCCTCTTTGGGTTCATCTTGTTTGGGACTCTCAGCGCTTCCTTGACTTCGGTGTGTTTTTCCTTCACCAGGCTAGGGAAGCTTTTGGTCATTATTTCTTCAAATAGATTCTTTTTTAAAAAATATATTTTATTGAATATGCTATTACAGTTGTCCCATTTCCCTCCTTCACTCCACTCCATCCTGCACAACCCCTCCCACCCACATTCCCCCCTACAGTTCATGTCCATGGGTCATAAATATAAGTTCTTTGGCTTCCACATTTACTATACTATTCTTACTCTCCCCCTATTTTCTACCTACCATTTATGCTACTTATTCTCTGTACCTTCCCCCCACACACTCCCCTGTATATAACCCTCAACGTGATCTCCATTTCTGTGGTTCTGTTCCTGTTCTAGTTGTTTGCTTAGGTTGCTTTTGTTTTTGTTTTAGGTGTGGTTGTTAATAACTGTGAGTTTGCTGTCATTTTTTAAAATATATTTATTGATTATGCTATTACAGTTGTCCCATTCCCCCCCCACTCCACTCCATCCTGCCCACCCCCTCCCTCCCACATTCCCCCCCTATAGTTCATGTCCATGGGTCATACTTATAAGTTCTTTGACTTCTACATTTCCTACACTATTCTTACCCTCCCCCTGTCTATTTTCCACCTGTCATCTATGCTACTTATTCTCTGTACCTTTCCCCACTCTATCCCCCTCCCACTCCCCTGTTAACAACCCTCCATGTGATGTCCATCTCTATGGTTCTGTTCCTGTTCTAGTTGTTTGTCTAGTTTGCTCTTGTTTTTGTTTTAGGTGTGGGCGTTAATAACTGTGAGTTTGCTGTCATTTTTACTGTTCGTATTTTTTATCTTCTTTTTCTTAGGTAACTCCCTTTAACATTTCATATAATAAGGGGTTGGTGATGATGAACTCCTTTAACTTGACCTTATCTGAGAAGCACTTTATCTTCCCTTCCATTCTAAATGATACCTTTGCTGGATACAGTAATCTTGGATGTAGGTGACGTGGATCTCGGCCAGCAAGATCTGCTGTTGAGGTTTCAGTAATCAAACACACATACACACGGACTATAGAAATCCTGTGGAGGAAAAGGGGCTACGTGGCCACTCTCCAAGTTAGAGAGAGACGCTTTCACCCCCGCCTGGACAGGCTTTCTTGTTTTTCTAGGCCTCCTACATCAAAGATGGTCCTCATTTATTATTCATAGGTTTGTTTGGGGTGGTTATCTTTGCAGACACGGGAGAGGAAGTCACTGAATACATCAAAGGAGGATATTTGCAATGTAAAAGGAGAAATGGTCGAAAAGGCTTTGTCCCATATCTGGGGGTCTAGCCTAGATTCTGTAAAGATAAAGATACTCAGTAAATATTTGCTTCCTCAATTCAGGGTGAGGGAGTTTTTAGCAAGAGCAAGTCTCATAGCAATCTAAGTACAATGCAGGCCTGATTTCCCACTGGAGAACTTATCCATGGACATGGGTCCTGCCCGCCAACCTCGCTCCCCACTGGGTTTCCGAGTGGGGGCTGAGCCACATTTCCCACGGTTGGAACGGTTCCCCACATGTAGGTCCTTGGCTTTCATGACTTGGAATACTTCTTGCCAGCCCCTTCTTGCCTGTAAGGTGTCTTTGGAGAAATCAGCTGACAGTCTTATGGGAAGTCCTTTGTAGGTAACTGTGTCCTTTTCTCTTGCTGCTTCTAAGATGCTCTCCTTCTGTTTCATCTTGGCTAATGTAATTATGATGTGCCTTGGTGTGTTCCTCCTTGGGTCCAGCTTCTTTGGGACTCTCTGAGCTTCCTGGACTTCCTGGAAGTCTATTTCCTTGGCCAGACTGGGGAAGTTCTCCTTCATTATTTGTTCAAATACATTTTCGATTTTTTTCTCTTCCTCTTCTCCTTCTGGCACCCCTATAATTTGGATGTTGGAACGTTTCAAGCTGTCCTGGAGGTTCCTAATCCTCTCCTCATTTTTCCAAATTCTTGTTTCTTCATTCTTTTCTGGTTGGATGTTTCTTTCTTCCTTCTGGTCCACACCATTGATTAGAGTCCCAGTTTCCTTGCACCACTATTGGTTCCCTGTGCATTTTCCTTTGTTTCTCTTAGCATAGGCTTCATTTTTTCATCTGGTTTTCGAACAGATTCAACGAATTCTGTGAGCGTCTCGATAACCAGTGTTTTGAACTGTGCATCCAATAGGTTGGCTATCTCTTCCTTGCTTAGTTGTACTTTTTCTGGAGCTTTGAAGTGTTCTGTCATTTGGGCCTTTTTTTTTTTTTTTTGTCTTGGTGTGTCTGTTACTTAAAGGGGCAGAGCCTTAGGTGTTCCCGGGGAGGGGTGGGATAATGCTGGTCCCTGTGCTGTGACTGACGCTGTACGTGGGGGAGGGGCCAAGAGGGAGAAATGGCGCCCGCTCCACTCTCCACCAGACTCCAATCTTTCACTCCACTACCCACAATCAAACTGGGCCCCTCTGGTGCTGGTTCCCGAGTGGGTGGGCTTGTGAACACCCTAGGCCCCTGTGGGTCTCTCCAATGACCTCTCCTGTGAGGCTGGGAGTCTCTCCTGCTACCGCCCCAACCCCCACAGGCGTTTTCAATCAGAGGTTTGAGGCTTTATTTACCCACGCTGGAGCCCTGGGTTGCGCGGTCTGCTTTGCTCCCCACCGTTTGTCCGGTTTATCTGTGGGCGAATGTGGGGTTGCAGGGTGCTACCCGCCACTCTGCCTGCCCTGTTCTCTGCCACTCTTTGAGTCTGGCCCTCTCAGTTTATCTGCACGAATGTGGGGCTGCAGGGTCTGCCAGTGGTCAGACTGCCTGTCCTGTTGGTCCCACACTCCGCCAGTCTCAGTCCCACCACGGCAATGCGAGTCCTCTCCACCCCGGCTGCCTGTCTCCGCCCCTCCTACAGGTCTGGATGAATGTTTATTTTTTATTTCCTTGGTGTCGGACTTCCTTGCCATACGATTTTCTGTCAGTTCTGGTTGTGTGAGGAGGCGTAGTGTGTCTACCTACGCTGCCATCTTGGTTCTCTCTGCTGTCATTTTTACTGTTCCTAATTTTTATTTTCTTTTTCTTAGACAAATCCCGTTAACATTTCCTATAATAAGGGCTTGGTGATGATGAACTCCTTTGACTTGACCTTATCTGAGAAGCACTTTATCTGCCCTTCCATTCTAAATGATAGCTTTGCTGCATAGGGCAATCTTGGATGTAGGTCCTTGGCTTTCATGACTTGGAATACTTCTTTCCAGCCCCTTCTTGCCTGTAAGGTCTCTTTGGAGAAATCAGCTGACAGTCTTATGGGAACTCCTTTGTAGGTAACTGTGTCCTTTCTCTTGATGCTTCTAAGATTCTCTCCTTCTGTTTCATCTTGGCTAATGTAATTATGATGTGCCTTGGTGTGTTCCTCCTTGGGTCCAGCTTCTTTGGGACTCTCTGAGCTTGCTGGACTTCCTGGAAGTCTATTTCCTTTTCCAGACTAGGGAAGTTTTCCTTCATTATTTGTTCAAATAAGTTTTCAATTTGTTTCTCTTCCTCTTCCCCTCTGGCACCCCTAGAATTCGGATGTTGGAACGTTTCAAGCTGTCCTGGAGGTTCCTAAGCCTCTCCTCATTTTTCCAAATTCTTGTTTCTTCATTCTTTTCTGGCTGGATGTTTCTTTCTTCCTTCTGGTCCACACCATTGATTTGAGTCCCAGTTTCCTTCGCATCACTATTGGTTCCCTGTACATTTTGCTTTGTTTCTCTTGGCATAGGCTTCATTTTTTCATCTAGTTTTTGAACAAATTCAACCAATTCTGTGAGCTTCCTAATTACCAGTATTCTGAACTGTGCATCTGATAGGTTGGCTATCTCTTTGTTGTTCAGTTGTATTTTTTCTGGAACTTTGATCTGTTCTTTCATTTGGGCCATTTTTTTTGTCTTGGTGCTCCTTTTATGTAAAGGGGCGTGCCTTAGGTGTTCACCAGGGCAGGGTAACTCTTGTCACTGGGCTGTCACACTGTATGTGGAGGAGGGGTCCAATAGGGAGCAATGGTGCTTGCTCCACTATCTGCGGGTTTTCAGTCACTCCCTCCACTACCCACAATCTAATTGGGCCCTTCTGGTGCTGCTTCCCGAGTGGGTGGGTTTGTGTATGGCCCCTTTGGGTCTCTCCAATGTACTCTCCTGTGAGGCTGGGAGTTTCTCCCACTGCTGTCTCAACCCCCACAGGTGTTTTCAGTCAGAGGTTTGAGGCTTTATTTCCCCGAGCTGGAACTCTGGGTTGCTGAGTGTGTCACCCGGTCCACCAGCTGCTGCCTTGCTGCGAGTCCTCTCTGCCTGGATGCCAGTCTCCGCCCCTCCTAATGGTCTGGATGAATGTTTCTTCTTTATTTCCTTGGTTGTCGGACGTCTGTACAGTTCGATTTTCTGTCAGTTCTGTTTTTTTTTTTTTTTTTTTATTGTTGTTGTCCTTCTTTTTTGGTTGTGCGAGGAGGCACAGTGTGTCTACCTATGCCTCCATCTTGGCCTGAAGTCCTCAAATAGATTCTTGATCCCTTGCTTACCATCTTCTCTGTCTGGTATTCACAGGATGTGGATGTTGTTATTCTTCATGTTGTCTAAAATGTTTCTTAAGCTCTCCTCATTTAAATTTTTTTTCTTTTTGCTGCTCTGCTTGGGTGTTTTTTGTACCTTGTCTTCCAAATTGCTGTTTTGATCCCCTGCTTCATCTGACTTACTGTTTATTTCTTCCACTATATCATTTCATATATCACATTTTATTTCTGACTTGTCTTTAATTGTTTCTTTTTTTTGTACTCATGAAAGAATGACCCTTTATTTGAAAAAACAGAACATTTGCATTATAATGTTCAGAAAGAGAAATGCACTAGTTACTGTTGTCACCGAAGGTTAACAGCTTGTCTTTGTAAGTGGTTTTGTACAACAAATATTTACGAACTGGGAAACAAAGGAAGAATGAAATCATTGTCGTGATCCACAAATGATTTACAGAGTAAGATAATAAGAGCAAAAAAAACCCTTTATTAAATACAATTGAAATGAAGCCAGAGATAATTAGAAACCAAATGAAAGAAGAAAGAACTAATTTAGGTTGTATCCTGAGAGTATAAACATAATATGTTTAGGGTTGTTCTTTTCACACCTAAGTTGAATGGGGAAAGTGGATTAAAATCTTCAGTAGGAATCAATGACTCAGTTGTTTGGTTCAGTTGTTTCTATTAGATTATATTTTTGCTTCAGATATTTTAACCAACTACTCAGAGATTGCCATTCATTCAAACCATATCCTCAATTGTTTTCACCAAAGATTTTCCCAAATGTTCCAGTATGACACTGGGGCATACATTTTCCATAATTTTGTGGTTTATATCTAGTGTCAGGAATTACCAACAATTTGATCTTGGGCTAGAATAACATAATTTCTTAGAATTTGATACTTGCCTTTTAAATTACTATATACATAATAACTTACATTTTGCAAAGGTATTGTATTATGAACCAAATGAGATTATATTGGTAAAAATACATCATGAAATACCACACACATATTAACATGTATTATTCATATTATGACTATTATATGAGGTACCTAATGCAATATTTAGAGCATAGACTATGGGATCTGACAGGAGAGGGCAAAAATATCAAGTTTTCCAAGTATTAGCTATGTGGTCTTGAGGAAATTACTTAACTTTGCTTAGCCTCAGTTTTCTTATCTGGAAAATGGAGATAATAATGCTATTCTATAAAGACAGAAGTTGCTGAAATAGAAGAGGATATTGATGATGATGATGAGGATGTTCTGTCAAAACTTACGGGTGCTTTCTATCTTTTCCTACTTTCAGTCCCCACTATTTATTGGATCATTTTTCTTATTTTTTTATTGTTGTTCAAGTACAGTTGTGTCCATTTTCACCCCACCACTCCTCCCACCCCACTCACCCCTACTCCCCTCCCTTGAATTCCCCCCTTTGGCTTTGTCCATATGTCCTTCATACATGTTCCTTAATGCTTCTGCCCCATTATTCCCTATTGTACCTCTCTCTCCTCCCTTCTGATTACTGTCAGATTGTTCTTTATTTCAATGTCTCTGGTTTTGTTTTGCTTGCTTGTTTGTTTTGTGGATTAGGAGAGATCATATGGTATTTCTCTTTCACTGCTTGGCTGGTTTGACTTAATTGCCCCTGCTGTAGGGAAGGGTAGGGGCACCTTCTTTCTTTCTGCTGTGTAGTATTTTACTGTGTAAATGTATCACAGTTTTTTGATCCACTCCTGCTGGTGTGCACTTAGGTTGCTTCCAGCACTTGGCTATTGTCAATTGTGCTTCTATGAACATTGAGGTGCATAGGTTCTTTTGAAATGGTGTTTCAGGATCCTTAAGATATAATCCCAACAGTGATACTGCTGGGTCAAAAGGCAGTTTCATTTTTAGTTTTCTGAGGAAATTCCGTACTGTTATCCATAGTGGCTGCACCAGTCAGCATTCCCACCAACAATGTACTGTGCTTTCCTTTTCTCCACAAACTCACCAGCACTTATTGTTTGTTGATTTGTTTATGATGGCCATTCTGACTGGTGTGAAGTGGTATGTAATTGTGGTTTTAATTTGCATCTCTCTGATGGCTAGTGATGCTGATATCCTTTCATATATCTCTGGGCCTTGTGCATGTTCTTAGAAAAGTGTCTGCTTATGTCCTTTGCACATTTTTTAATTGGGATATTTGTCTTCCTGGTGTGGACTTGTGTGAGTTCTTTATATATTTTGGACATCAAACCCTTGTCCAAGATATCATTGGCAAAGATATTTTCCCATACAGTTGGTTCCTTTTCATTTTGCTAATGTTTTCTTTAGTCATGCAGAAGCTTTTTATTTTGATGAAGTCCCATTTGTTTATTCTTTCCTTTATATCTCTTGCTCTAGGGGACATAAGGTGAAAATATTGCTGTGTGGAATATCTGAGATTTTCCTGCCTATGTTCTCCACCAGGACTTTTATGGTGTCATAATTTATATTTAAGTCTTTTATCCACCTTGAATTTATTTTTGTGTATCTTGTAAGTTTGTGTTCAACTTTCACTTTTTTTGCATGTAGCTGTCCAGATCTCCCAACACCATCTGTTGAAGAGGCTATTTTTACTCCATTTTATGCTTCTGTCCCCTTGGGTGAATATTAATTGACCAAAGAGACATGGTTTTATTTCTGGGCTCTCTATTCAGTTCCATTGGTATATATGTCTGTTCTTATGGCAGTACCAGACTGTGTTGATTACTGTGGTCTTGTAATATAGTTTGATGTCAGGTATTGTGATCACTCTTACTTTGCTCTTCTTTTTCAAATTTGCCATGGCTATTCGGGGTCATTTACATTTCCATATAAATTTTTGAAATGTTTGTTGTATATCTGTGAAATGCATCATTGGTATTTTAATAGGGATTGTGTGGACTCTGTAAATTGCTTTGGGTAATATGGACATTTTGATGATGTTGATTCTTCCAATTCATGAACACGATATATGCTTCCATTTGTTTGTGTCTTACTTAATTTCTTTCTTCAGTGTTCTGTAGTTTTCTGAGTATGGGTCTTTGACCTCCTTGGTAAAGTTTATTCCTAGGTACTTTATTTTTCTTGTTGGTATAGGAAATGGGATTTTTTTCCTGATTTCTGATTCTGATATTTTGTTGTTGGTGTACAATAATGCCTTTGATTTCTGAATATAGACTTTGGGCCCTGCTGTTTGCCAAATTTGCTTATTAGATCTAGTATTTTTTTGGTGAAGTCTATAGGATTTTCTAGGTACACTGCAAACAGTGACAGTTTTACTTCCTCCTTTCCCATTTGGATGTCTTTTATATCTTTTTCTTGTTAGATGGGTGTGGCTAGGACTTCCAATACTATGTTGAATAGGAGTGGTGAGAGAGGGCATCCTTGTCTTGTTCCTGATCTTAGTGGGAAAGCTCTAAGTTTTTGTCCATTGAGTATGATGTTGGCTGTAGGTCTCTCATATATGGCCTTTATTATGTTGAGGAATGCTCCCTCCCAGTTTGCTGAGTGTTTTTTTTATCATAAATGGGTGCTGTACCTTATCAAATGCTTTTTCTGCATCTGTTGATACGAGTGTATGATTTTTGTCTTTCCTTTTGTTTATGTGCTATATTACATTTAGTGATTTCTGAATGTTGTATCATCCCTTCATCCCTGGGATGAATTCCACTTGATCATGGGGTATGATCATTTTAATGTATTTCTGGATGCAGTTTGACAATATTTTATTGAGGATTTTAGCATGTTTGTTCACCATTGATATTGGCCTGTAGTGTTCTTTCTTTGAGCATCGTTATCTGGTTTTGGAATTAAGATGATGCTGGCTTTGTAAAAAGGTTTGCAGACTCTTCCCTCTTCTTGGATTTTTTGGAATAGTTTGTGAAGGATAGGGGTTAGCTCTTCCTTAAATGTTTTGTAAAATTCTCCTGTCATACCACCTGGTCCAGGGCTTTTGTGTGCTGGGAGTTTTTTGATTACTGCTTCAATTTCATCCTTTGTTATTGATCCATTCAGGCTTTCTACTTCTTCTTCATTCAGTTTTGGGAGACTAAATATTTCCAGAAATTTGCCCATTTCACATTGGTTTTCAAATATCTCAGCATATAGTTATAATAATTTGTCACAGCCCGTTGTATCTCTGTAGTATCAGTTGTAATCTCTCCTCTTTCATTTCTGATTATGTTTATTTGGGTCCTCTCTCTTACTCTTAATGAGTCTGCTTAAAGGCCTGTGGATTTTGTTTATCTTTTCAAAGAACCAGCTCCTGGAGTTTTTGATCCTTTGGATTATTCTTTTATTCCCTGTGTTATTTAATTATGCTCTGATCTTGGTTATTTCCTTCCTTCTACTACCCCTGGGCTTTGTTTGTTGCTGTTCACCCAGTTCTTGTAGATATGGGGTTAGGTTGTATATTGGAAATGTTTCTATCTTTTTTTTTGGTAGGCCTGTATCACTATGAACTTCCCTCTCAGGAACACCTTTGGTGTGCCCCATAAGTATTGGACTGTTGTGTGTTCGTTTTCATTTGTTTCCAGATAATTTTTGATTTCTTCTTTGATTTCATTATTAACCCATTCATGGTTTAAGGGCATGCTATTTAATCTCCATGAATTTGAGTGTTCTTGAGTTTTTCCCTTGAGGTTGGTTTCTAGTTTCAGTCCCTTGTGGTCAGAGAAAATGCTTGATATGATTTCAATTTTCTTGAATTTGTTGAGGTTTGTTTTGTGTCCTATTATGTGGTCTATCTTTGAAAATATTCCATGTGCATTTGAAAAGAATGTACATTTTGTTTCTTTTGGTTGAAAGGGTATATATATATATATATCTGTTAACTACATTTGATCTAGGACATTGTTATTGCTTCAATATCCTTGTTGATATTTTGTTTGAAAGATCAATCTGTTGTTGACACTAGGGTGTTAAAATCCCCTAGTATAAGTCTGTTGCTTTCTATATTTTCTTGAAATCCTCCAAGATTTTCCATATATATTTTGGTTTTATGTTGGGTGCATATATGTTTACAGTTTATATCTTCTTGATGAATTCTTCCGTTTAGTATTTGAAGTGTCCTTCAGTGTCTATTTTTATGACTTTTGTTTTGAAGTCTATTTTGTCTGATATAAATATTGCTACCCCACGTTTTGTTTTCTGTCCATTAGCTTGAAATATTTTTTCCCACCCCTTCACTTTCAGTCTGTGTAGGTCTTTTGCTGTGAGTTGGGTCTCTTGCAGGCAGCGTATGTTTGGATCATGTTTTCTTATCCATTCAGCTACCCTATGTCTTTTGGTTGGAGCTTAATCCATTAACATTTAATGTTATTAGTGATAGGTATTATTCATTTTTCTCACTTTGTACCAATGTTCTTCTCTCTATCACTCTTTTTCTTCCTCTTCTTATAGCAGTCCCTTTAGCATATCTTGCAGTGCTGGTTTGGTGGAGGTGGGATTCTTTCAGCCTTCTCTTGTCTGGGAAATCCCTAATTTTGCTTTCCATTGTAATTGAGAGCCTTGCTGGGTAGAGTAATCTTGGTTGCAAGCCTTCGATTTTCATTACTTGGAATATTTTTGGCCATTCTCTCCTGGCTTGATGTGTGTGTGTTGAGAAATCAACTGGTAGCCTTATCAGAGCTCTGTTGTATGTTACTCCTGGTTTGTTCCTTGCTGCTTTTAAGATTCTCTCTCTGTCTTTAAAAGTTGGCATTTTAATTATGATGTGTCTTGGAGTAGACCTCTTTGGGTTCATCTTGATTGGGACCCTCTGTGCTTCCTGAGCTTATGTGATTTTTCCCCTTTTCTGGTTTGGAAAATTTTCTGTCATTATTTTTCTCAAATAGGCTTTTTATCCCTTAATATAGTTTGACATTAGGTAGCATGATTCCTCCAACTGCGTTCTTTCTCAGGATTGCTGTTGCTATGCGGTGCCTTTTGTAGTTCCATATAAATTTTTGAAATATTTGTTTTAGTTCTGTAAAATATGTGATTGGAATCCTCATAGGAATTCCATTGAATCTATAGATTGCTTTGGGTAGTATGGACATGTTAATGATGTTAATTTTTCCTATCCATGAACATGGTATGTACTTCCACTTATTTGTATACTCTATTTCTTTCTTTTGTGTCTTAAATTTTCTGAGTACAGGCCTTTTACATCCTTGGTTAGGTTTGTTCCTAGGTATTTTATTCTTTTTGAAACAGTTGTGAAAGGGATTGTTTCTTAATTTCCTTTTCTGTTAGTTCATTATTGGCATATGAAAATGCAACTGATTTCTGGATATTAATTTTGTATCCTGCTACTTTGCTGAATTCATTTATCAATTCTAATACTTTCTTGGTGGAATCTTTGGGTTTCCGTATGTATAGTATCATGTCATCTGAGAATAATGACAATTTTACATCTTCCTTTCCAGTTTGGTTGCCTTTTATTTCTTCTTCTTGTCTGATTATTGCAGCTAGACTTCTAGTACTATATTGAATAAGACAGGTGAAAGTGGACATCCCTGTCTTGTTCTTGATCTTAAGGAGAACACCTGTATTTTTTTGCCCGTTGAATATGATAATGGCTGTAAGCTTGTCATATATACCCTTTATTATGATTAGGAATGTTCCTTCTAATCCCATGTTCTGAGAGTTTATCATAAATGGGTGCTGGATTTTATCAAATACTTTTTCTGCATCTATTGATATGATCATGTGGTTTTTATCCTTCATTATATGTATGTGGTGAATCACATTTATTGCTTTGTGAATGTTGCACCAATCTTTCATTCCTGAAATAAATCCCACTCGATCATGGTACATAATCTTTTTGATACATTGCTGTATTCAGTTTGATAATATTTTGTTGAGGATATTAGCATCTATGTACATCAGGAATACGGACCTATAATTTTCTTTCTTTGAGTCTGTTTTTGTGGTTCTGAAATTAAGGTAATGCTGGCCTCTAAAATGAGTTGGAGAGCCTTCCCTCTTGAATTAATTTTTTATAGAACAAAAATATTTATTTGTTTATTTTTCATATTTTTAATTGTTCAAGTACATTCTACCCCCTCCCCCACTGCCCTCACCCCAGTCATCCCCACTTTCCCCCTTTGATCCTACCCCCCTTTGGTTTTTCCATGTGTCCTTTATACATGCTCCTGACAACACTTCCCCCTTTTTTGAAATTGTTTGAGAAGGAGAGGTGTTAGTTCTTCATAGAACGTTTGGTAAAATTTCTCTGAGAAACTATTTGGTCCCAGACTTTGGTTTTTGAGAGTATTTTATTTTATTTTATTTTATTTATCACTGCTTCAATTTCACTAGGTGTAATTTGTCTATTCAGATTCTCTGAATTTTCGTGATTTAGTTTTGGATGATTGTATGTTTCTAGGAATTTATCCAATTTCATCCACGTTGTCCAGTTTGTTGGCATATAGTTGTTCATAATATTTTCTTACAAGCCTGTGTATTTCTTTGGTGTCAGCTGTTATTTCTGCTGTTTCATTTCTGATTTTATTTTTTTGAGTCCTTTCTTTTTTTTTTTTTCTTGATTTGTCAATCTTGTTTGTTTATTTTGGAGAACCAGCTCTAGGATTCATTGATTTTTTTTTTAATTTTAATTTTTTATTGTTGTTCAATTACAGTTGTATGCCTTTTCTCCGGATTCATTGATCTTTAGTATCACTTTTTTAAACTCTATTTTGTTTGTTTCTGCTCTGATCTTTATTATTATTGTTTCAAGTTCCTCTAAGTATAAAGTTAGATTGTTTATTTGAGCTCTTTCTTGTTTTTTTGTTTTTGTTTTTTGAGATAGTCCTGCAGTGCTATAAATTTCCCTCTTAGGATTGCTTTCTCAGTTATCCACAGATTTTGGATTGCTGTGTTCTCATTGTCATTTGTTTCAAGTTATCTTTTGATTTCTTCCTTGATCTAATTTTTGACCCATTCATTGTTTAATAACATGTTATTTAGCTTCCATGTCTTCGTTTATTTTTCAGTGTTCTTGTGATTTATTTCTAGTTTCATAGCTTGTAGTCAGAGAAGTTGCTTGATATGGTCTCAATCTTCTTAAATTCATTGAGACTTGCTTTGTGTCTTAACATGTGGTCTAGCCTAGAAATCATTCCATGTGCACTTGAAAATTGTGTATATTCTGTTGATTTGTGGTGAAATGTTCTGAAGATATCAAATCCATTTGATCTAGTGTCTTGTTTAAGGTCACTGTCTCCTTGTTGATTTTATGCATGGAAGATCTAGCTATTGAAGTCAATAGGATATTAAAATCCCCAACTATGACTGTATTTCTGTCAATCTCTCCCTTTATGTCCATCAATATTTGCTTTACATATCTGGTGCTCCTATGTTGGGTGCATAAAAGTTAAATCCTCTTGTTGGATTATTTATGCAGTGTTCTTCTTTGTCTCTTACTATAGCCTGATTTTAAAATCTATTTTGTCAGATATAAGTACGGCTACCCCAGCATTTTTATCTTTTCCATTTGCATGAAATATCTTTTTTCATCTGTTTACTTTTAGTCTGTGTGTATCTTTCCTTTTTTTTAATCTGTGACTTTGTTTTTAATTATCCTAAGCCTTATAATCACATAATTTACAATTTTGTGTTGATCTATTCTCCTTTACTTTAATCCTTCTAGGGAGTGGGCAAAAGCGTCTTTATCAATCACACATATTTAGTAACTCTAGTTGTTTTTGAATAGCTGTTCAAGACAATCCTGAATTATAACTTAGTCTGACTTAAAGAATTCAAAGTTTGCTACTTTATCTTGTCAAAGTATCTGACCTTATAGATCATCTATAACATGTGAGAAGTGTTAAATATTCTTTATTTGATATTATACAGAAACCACACTAAAATGCCTTTCATTAAGTTAAAGGCAACAGTTTAGATACAGGATATTTTAATTAAATTGGCATAGTTAGGACCAAAAAGATAAAATGGACACTGCCAGCTTTTCTACAGCCCTTGCCTTTTAACAGGCTAATGAACACAATTTGAAACACAAGCAAATTTTGCTTTTCTAATAAGCACTGAAGGGATTTTCTCAGTATTTAAAATGTTTCTGTAACCAGTTACATAAATCTAAATAAAAAACCAATCACCAGGAAGAACCAAGATGGCGGCGTAGGTAGACACACTGCGCCTCCTCGCACAACCAGAACTGACAGAAAATCGAATGGCAAGGAAGTCCGACACCAAGGAAATAAAAAATAAACATTCATCCAGACCTGTAGGAGGGGCGGAGACGGGCACCAGGGCGGAGAGGACTCCCGTTTCTGTGGCGGGACTCAGACTGGCAGAGTGTGGGGCGAACAGGGCAGGCAGTCTGACCACTGGCAGACCCTGCGGCCCCACATTCGCGCAGATAAACCGAGAGGGCCGGACTCAGAGTGGCGGAGAACGGGGCAGGCAGAGCAGTGGGTAGCAACCCAAGAACCTACACTCACTCACAGTTAAACCGGGATGAATGGCAGGGAGCAAAGCAGACTGTGCAACCCAGGGCTCCAGCTCCGGGAAATAAAGCCTCAAACCTCTGATTGAAAGCGCCCGAAGGGGTTTGGGCAGCAACAGGAGAGACTCCCAGCCTCACAGGAGAGGTCATTGGAGAGACCCACGGGGGCCTAGGGCGTGCATAAGCCCACCCACTCGGGAGCCAGCACCAGAGGGGCCCAATTTGATTGTGGGTAGCGGAGGGAGTGGCTGAAATCCAGTGGAGAGTGGAGTGGGCGCCATTGCTCCCTCTCGGCCACTCCCCCACGTACAGCCTCACAGCGCAGTGACCAGCGTTACCCCGCCATGCCCCGGGAACACCTAAGGCTCCGCCCTTTTAAGTAACAGATGCACCAAGACAAAAAAGAAAAAGGCCCAAATGAGAGAACACTTCAAAGCTCCAGAAAAAATACAACTAAGCGAGGAAGAGATAGCCAACCTATCGGATGCACAGTTCAAAACAGTGATTATTAAGACGCTCACAGAACTGGTTGAATTTGTTCGAAAAGTAGATGAAAAAATGAAGCCTATGCTAAGAGAAACAAAGGAAAATGTACAGGGAACCAATAGTGAGGCGAAGAAAACTGGGACTCAAATCAATGGTGTGGACCAGAAGGAAGAAAGAAACATCCAACCAGAAAAGAATGAAGAAACAGGAATTTGGAAAAATGAGGAGAGGCTTAGGAACCTCCAGGACAGCTTGAAACGTTCCAACATCTGAATTATAGGGGTGCCAGAAGGAGAAGAGGAAGAACAAAAAATCGAAAACTTATTTGAACAAATAATGAAGGAGAACTTCCCTCATCTGGCAAAGGAAATAGACTTCCAGGAAGTCCAGGAAACTCAGAGTCCCAAAGAAGCTGGACCCAAGGAGGAACACACCAAGGCACATCATAATTACATTAGCCAAGATGAAACAGAAGGAGAGAATCTTAGAAGCAGCAAGAGAAAAGGACACAGTTACCTACAAAGGACTTCCCATAAGACTGTCAGCTGACTTCTCAAAAGAGACCTTACAGGCAAGAAGGGGCTGGCAAGAAGTATTCCAAGTCATGAAAGCCAAGGACCTACATCTAAGATTGCCCTATCCAGCAAAGCTATCATTTAGAATGGAAGGGAAGATAAAGTACTTCTCAGATAAGGTCAAGTTAAAGGAGTTCTTTATCACCAAGCCCTTATGATATGAAATGTTAAAGGGAGTTACCTAAGAAAAAGAAGATAAAAAATATGAACAGTAAAAGTGACAACAAACTCACAGTTATTAACGCCCACACCTAAAACAAAAACAAGAGCAAACTAGGCAAACAACTAGAACAGGAATAGAACCATAGAGATGGAGATCACATGGAGGGTTGTCAATAGTGGAGTGGAAAGGGGAGAGTGGGGAAAGGTACAGAGAATAAGTAGCATAGATGATAGGTGGCAAATAGACAGGAGGAGGGTAGGAATAGTGTAGGAAATGTAGAAGCCAAAGAACTTACAAGTATGACCCATGGACATGAACTATAGGGGGGGAATGTGGGAGGGAGGGGGTGGGCAGGATGGAGTGGAGTGAGGGGGGCGGAAATGGGACAACTGTAATAGCATAATCAAGAAATGTATTTTTTTAAAAATGGAGAATTCTTTGGTGCAAAAAAAATAATACCTTCTCCCCCCTTTAGTATTTCCTTTAGAAAAGTTGAAATTTGAAATGCTATCTCTGTTTCACTAAGTTGTATATAAATCATTTTTAAAAGCTAACTGAGCTTCTTGCCAGTTTTGGATCCCAAGACTGGCTTCCTCAGAGGCCAAGGAGCCTTCTCTAATATGTCAACATCCAAAAGTGTAATGCCTGTCTTCCATCTCCTCAGGGGTTTAAAGCCCAGGCCCCAACATGCCACTTCCTGCTTGTCAAAGAATATAAGTTTCATTTTTCCTTGGGATAAAGAAAACTAGCATGTGTGAAGTAGATTCTGTCTGCCAGGCCATATAAAAAAGGATGAGCTTTCTTTTTTTTCTTTACAATATTTTTAGCTGATTGTTAGTGATGCTCATTGCAGTCTGTTTCAGTGCTTATTCAATCACAAAACTTTTCTTTCTCTTCTACCTTTATGGAGAGGTTTTCTGCGTTGGCAGGAGGTTTTAATTATTTTTGTAACAATAGGTGTATGTTTATATGAGTATATGAGTGTCTGCATATATGCAGGTATGTGTATGTGTGGGTGTGTTGGGGTGGAGGGAAGGTGGCAAGATTCCTAAGAAGCTGATACAGTGCAACCCTCCTTGACTATTGAAACTAGGAGACCATATTTTTTTAAATATATGCTCTGTGTAGAGAGTGAACTAAGCACATATATTGTATTAAAGAAAAATACATAATTCAGGTCACTTTGTCCTATCTTTTGGAGGTTTTCCTCTATGTATTGAATAGTTACAACATTTCCAGGCCACCTGTGGCTAGCTCCTGGTAGATGTGAAGCTCTCAGCCCAATGTCTTAGCTCTTTCTGTTCAGAACCACCCAACCAGACTCTCCGTGTCCGGGGTTTCAGGTAGCCTGGCTCCCCAGAGCTGGGCCCAGCTGAGTACACCAGCAGTAGCTACAGTTTAGATAGGGATCAGCAGCCAGTAGGATGTGAAATTTACTAAAGTGAGGACACCAGAGCCAAGAACATCCCTCCCCTGGGAAGGGAGGTCATGACGCCAGTATTACTCTTTCATTCATTTAAAATCAGGATGGATAAAGAATGACAGTATATTGAGCAGGAAAGCCTAAGATCTTCAGTGAAGAAGCTCCTCCCCCTAGTGGCTGGACCTGACAACAATTCCTGCAGTGAAGTGGTGGCCCACCCCCTGACACCAAGGGACTTTTACCATCCTAACAATATTAAGTCTTCTGACCTTTGGACACAGACATCTTTTCATTTATTTATATATTCTTTCAGTGAAGTTTTGTAGCTTTCAGTACATCTTGCACTTGTTTTTAGTTAATGCTATTTTTTTAATTGTTATTCAGTTACAATTGTCTGCATTTTCTCCCCATCCCCCCACCCCACCCCAGCCAATCCCAGCTCCCTCCCCGACCTCTACCCTCCCCCTTGATTTTGTCCTTGTGTCCTTTATAGTAGCTCCTGTAAACCTCTCTCCCCACTATACCCTCCCCACTCTCCTCTGGCTATTGTTACATTGTTCTTAATTTCAATGTCTCTGGTTATATTTTGTTTGCTTTTTTCTTTTGTTGATTATGTTTGAGTTAAAGGTGAGATCACATGCTAGTTAATGCTATTTTAAATGGAATTGTTGCTTAGTTTAATTTGCAGGCTGTATATTGCTAAATTATAGAAATACAATTGCTTTTTGTATATTATTTCATATTGTGAAATCTTGCTGAACCCATTTAATAGTTTTAATTTACCGATTGCATTTGTGTGTATTTCTTAGGATTTTCTGTATACAAGAGCATATCATTTGCAAACAGAATAGTTTTACTTCTTCCTTTTCAAGCTGGATGGCTTTTGTTTCTTTTTCTTACACGACACCCCTGGATGGAAGCTCCAGTGTGATGCTGAATAGCAGTAATGAAATGGACATCTTTGTCCTGTTTCTTCTCTTAGAAGGAAAGCCTTCCTATCTTTCACCATTAAGTGTGATAGTAGCTGTGGATTTTTTACAGATGCCCTTTATCAGTTTAGTCCTAGTTTGCCGAGTGTTTCATCATGAAGATTTTTTTCCAAATGCTTTTTCTGTGTCTATTAAAATGATCACTTGGTTTTTGCCCTTTCTGTTTTGAGTCTATTACATTCATTGTTTTTGCAAGTTAACCAACCTTGCCTTTACAACATAAATCCCACTTGGAATGGTGTATACCCTTTTATATATATTGTTGGATTCAGTTGGCTAGTATTTTGTTGAGCATTTTTATATCCATACTCATCAGAGATATTGGACTTTATTTCCCTTGTGATGTTTTTTGTAATCACAGTAATACTGGCTTCATAGAATGGGCATGTGTTGCCTTCTCTCCTACATTATGGAAGAGTTTGCAAGAAATAACTACTAGGGTGGCAAGATAGGTGGGAGCCGAGTCCACTTCCCCTCGACACCAGTGAAATGCCTAGCTGTTCTGAGGAACAGAGCAAACAGCCAACGGTATTCCAGCATATATGAAGCTCGGAGACCAAAGATAGAAGACATTGTAAGATCAGACGGTAAGAAGAGTGCTTAAGGACAATAAGGTCCCTGGGACCAGCGCGGGGACCAGGATGACTGAAGCCCCCGGCGGGGACACAGGGTCTGCTGCAGGATTCTTGGGAGAGAGCCAGGCTGGGTTGTGTGAGAGGCCAGGTGTTTGTTTGGACCAGGGGGGCTTGAATAGGAAGAATTTCTCATAAAGGAAAAGAGAAAATAGAGGCACTCAGCAGCTGTTTAGACAATTCTCTGCAGCAGCTGTGGACTCTTGCACCCCTACCCCCTCAGCCCGTGGACTGTGAATGCTGGATAAGCAGCCCCAGCACACTCCTGAAGCCCAGTTAGCACGCACCCAGATCAGCGGACTGGGCGCCCACAACTGAAAACCTGGGTGGGTGCACACCCTGATCAGCAGCCTGGCTGCTGGGGCGCACAGACTCAAAGCCGGAGATCAGTGTGCATCCAGATCGCCGGCTGGGCTGCCTGGGTGCACATGCCCAAAGCACCTGGGTGGGCTCACACCTCAATCAGCAGCCTGAGCGCCCACACCTGAAACCCCAAGTGGGCACCAACATCTGAAACCTCGGGTGGGTGCGCACCCAGATCAGTGGCTCAGCTGCCGGGGCAGACAGGCCCAAAGCCAGGGATCAGCCGCCCAACCCGATCAAAGGCCTGGCTGCCCCAGGACAATGACACCTGAAGCACCTGTTCTGAACAAATCCCACCTAGCCCCTGCGCGCAGAGCCCTGCAGGGCCTACTCGCTCTCTAGGAGGAAGGCAGAATGCCCAGCAGAGGGGAGCTTCAAGGGTAGGGGAGACTGCAGTCTCCAGAAAGACTGGACCCAGTAGGGGGCTGAACTACCCAGGAGCACGGAGAGCCCCTAGCATCTAAGGCAGCAAAGAGCAAGAAGGTGGAGTGCGAGTTACCACTAATTGGTGCAACTCAAGGACAGCAAAACTGCTGAACTAAAGGCCTAGCAGGGAGCAGAAGGACCCTGAGGAACGGGACTGGAGGCTGAACAACAGCGAAGAGTGTGGCTCAGGAACGGAGAAAAGTGAAACCAATCCCTCCAACCACCCCCTCCCATTTCACAGACAGGAAGACCAGCAGAACTGACCTGACCTGTTTAAAGCCAGCAGAAGACTTCTTTTTTTCTCCTTTCCAACTAAATTCCTTCTTCCTTTCAGTCCTTCTTTCTTTTTTTATTCCTTTTTCCTTCAATCCTTTACTTTTTTATTCCTTCTTCCTGCCTTCTTTTATTTATTTTTATTTTAATTTTTCTTAAAATTCCTTCTTCTCTTTCCTCCGATCTTTTTTATTCCTTCTTCCTTCTTTCCTTCTGTCCTTACATTCCTTTTCTATTCCCTTTTCCCTTCCTTCCCTTCTCCTTTCCCTTTTCTTCTTTCTCCTTTTTCCATGGGTGAGAGAATAAAACCTGGAGTGCTGAAAAGACATGAGTTAGACCGTGGTAGCCCCATAAACATCAGCTCAAGACCAGTGAGCACAGGAGATTAAGGAGACAGCACCACTGAATCCCATTGGCATTCTACCATAAAAGTTCATACCATAAACACAGGGAGTCAAACACATCAATTTAAGAAGCAGAGGTTAACAAGAAGGGTCTCACAAACAATGGAAAGACAAAGACACAATCATGAAATGAAAGGAAAGGAGGAAGCCTCAGAAAGAATGCTAAGTGAAAAAGAGGCAAGTCAACTATCAGATATTGAGTTCAAAGCAATAGTTATCAGTAAACATTTGGTTGCCCCAGAGAGAGAACCAAGATGGCGGAGTAGGTAGACATACTGCGCCTCCTCGAACAACCAGAACTGACAGAAAATTGAACAACAAGGAAGTCCGACACCAAGAAGATAAAAAGTAAACATTCATCCAGAGCAGTACGAGGGGTGGAGATGTGCAGCCGGGGCAGAGAGGACTTGCGTTGCCATGGCGGGACCAAGACTGGCAGAGTGTGGGACAAATGGGCAGGCAGTCTGACCACTAGCATACCCTGCAACCCTACAGTCGCACACAGATAAACTGAGAGGGCTGGACGCAGAGTGGCAGAGAACACGGCAGACAGAGCGGTGGGTAGCACCCTGTGGCCCCACATTTGCACATAGATAAACCAGGACAAACAGCAGGGAGTGAAGCAGACTGCGCAACCCAGGGCTCCAGCGCGGGGAAATAAAGCCTCAAACCTCTGATTGAAAGCGCCCAAGGGGGTTTGGGCAGCAGCAGGAGAGACTCCCAGCCTCACGGGAGAGGTCACAGGGGCCTAGAGTGTGCACAAGCCCACCCACTGGGGAACCAGCACCAGAGGGTCCCAGTTTGATTGTGGGTAGCACAAGGAGTGACTGAAATCCAGTGGAGAGGGAGCAGGTGCCTTTGTTCCCTGTCGGCCACTACCCCACGTACAGTGTCACAGCACAGTGACCAGCGTTACCCCGCCCTGCCCCAAGAACAGCTAAGGAACTGCCCCCTTAAGTAACAGAAGCACCAAGACAAAAAAAAAATGGCCCAAATGACAGAACACTTCAAAGCTCCAGAAATAATTCAACTAAGCAGCGAACAGATAGCCAACCTATTAGATGCACAGTGCAAAACACTGGTAATCAAGAAGCTCACAGAACTGGTTGAATTTGGTCAAACACTAGATGAAAAAAAATGAAGGCTATGCTAAGAGAAACAAAGGAAGATGTACAGGGAACCAATAGTGATGGGAAGGAAACTGGGACTCAGATAAACACTGTGGACCAGAAGGAAGAAAGAAACATCCAACCAGAAAAGAATGAAGAAATAAGAATTCAGAAAAATGAGGAGAGACTTAGGAACCTCCAGGACATCTTGAAATGTTCCAACATCCGAATCATAGGGATGCCAGAAGGAGAAGAGGAAAAACAAAAAACTGAAAACTTATTTGAACAAATAATGAAGGAGAACTTCCCTCATCTGGCAAAGGAAATAGACTTCCAGGAAGTCCAGGAAGCTCAGAGAGTCCCAAAGAAGCTGGACCCAAGGAGGAACACACCAAGGCACATCATCATTATATTAGCCAAGATGAAACAGAAGGAGAGAATCTTAGAAGCAGCAAGAGAAAAGGACACAGTTACCTACAAAGGACTTCCCATAAGACTGTCTGCTGATTTCTCCAAAGACACCTTACAGGCAAAAAGGGACTGGCAAGAAGTATTCAAAGTCATGAAAGGCAAGGGCCTACATCCAAGATTACTGTATCCAGCAAAGCTATCATTTAGAATGGAAGGAAGATAAAGTGCTTCTCAGATAAGGTCAAGTTAAAGGAGTTCATCATCACCAACCCCTTATTATATGAAATGTTAAAGGGAGTTACCTAAGAAAAAGAAGATCAAAAATAGGAACAGTAAAAACGACAGCAAACTCACAGTTATTAACAACCACACCTAAAACAAAAACAGAAGCAAACTAAGCAAACAACTAGAACAGGAATGGAACCACAGAAATGGAGATCACATACAGGGTTATCAACAGGGGAGTGGGAGGGGGAGAGGGGGGGAAAGGTATAGAGAATAAGTAGCATAAATGATAGGTGGAAAATAGACAGGGGGCGGGTAAGAATAGTATAGGAAATGTAGAAGCCAAAGAAATTATAAGTATGACCAATGGACATGAACTATAGGGAGGAATGTGGGAGGGAGGTGGTGGGCAGGATGGAGTGGAGTGGGGGGGATATAGGACAGCTGTAATAGCATAATCAATAAATATATTAAAAACAAAAGCAATAGTTATCAGGAAGCTCACTGAGCTCACAGAGAACTACTAGAAACTACAGGGAAACTACAATGAACTCACTGCAAACTATATGAACATGAAAAGGAAATAGAAACTATCAACAAGGGCCAAGAGGAAATGAAGAATACAATTTCTGAACTGAAGAACACAGTAGAAGGAATCAAAAGCACACTTGATGAAGCAGAGGATTGGATCAGCGAGCTGGAGGACAAAGTACAAAAATACACCAGAAACTGCAAGAAAAGGAAAAGCAGCTCATCAAGAATGAAGAGGGATTAAGGGAAATGAAGGACAACATGAAATGTAATAATATCCATATAATATGGATACCAGGAGAAGAGCAAGGGATAGAAAACCTCTTTGAAAAAGTAATGATGGAAAATTTCCCTATCTATTGAGAGAAAAAGTCACCCAATCCAGGAATCACAGAGAGTCCCAAGCAAGAGGAACACAAAGAGGCCCACGGCAAGACACATCATAATAAAAATGGCAAAATTCCAAGACAAACAAAGAATCTTAAACTCAGCAAGGGAGAAACAGGAAGTAACATACAAGGGAGCCCCCAAAAGGTTAGCAACTGACTTCTCAATGGAAACATTCCAAGTCAGAACAGAATGGCAAAAGATATTCTGACTAATGAGAACCAAAGACCTGCAACGAAGACTATTTTACCCAGCAAGGCTCTCAATCAAGATAGAAGGCCAAATAAAGAGCTTCCCAGATGAAAGAGGTCTAAAAGAATATACCTCCACAAAAAGAATATTTTATGACACATGCAAAAAAAAAAAAAAAGAATATACCTCCACCATACCAGCTCTGCAAGAGGGGCTAAAGGCATTGCTTTAAGGAAAGGAAGGAAAAGAGAAAGAGAGGAACACAGGTATGAAAAAATGGCAATGAATAACTACCTATCGATAATAACCTTAAACGTAAATGGATTAAATGCTCCAATCAAAAGACATAGAATAGCTGAATGGATAAGAAAGAGTGACCCACACATATGCTTTCTCCAAGTGACCCATCTCAGGACAGAAGACCTATAGAGACTGAAAGTGAAGGGCGGGAAACAAATTCTATAAGCAAATGGACAGGAAAAAAAAAAGCAGGGGTAGCAATACTCATATCAGTCAAAATACACTTCCAAAGAAGGGCCATAAAGTAAGACCCAGAAGGTCACTTCTTAATACTCAAAGAAAGAATCCACCAAGACATAAACATTGTAAATATATGTGCACCCAAAATAGGAGCACCCAAATACATAAAGAAAATCTTGGAGGATTTCAAGAAAGATATTGACAGCAACACAATTATAGTAGGGGACTTTAACACCCCACTGTCAGAAATGCACACATCTTCCAAACCAAATATCAACAAGGATATTGTGTCACTGAACAATACCCTAGATGAAATGACTTAACTGATATATATAGAGCTTTTCATCCAAAAGAAGCAAAACACACATTCTTTTCAAGTGTACATGGAACATTTTCAAAGATAGACCATATGATAGGACACAAAGCAAGCCTCAACAAATTCAAGAAAATTGAAATCATATCAAGCATTTTCTCTGACCCCAAGGGACTGAAAGTAGAAACCAACCCGAAAGGAAAAACCCAAAACATTCAAAATCATGGAGACTGGATAGCATGCTATTAAACAATGAATGGGTCAAGAACGAGATTAGGGAAGAAATCAAAAACGTTCTGGAAACAGATGAAAATGCACTCACAACAACTCAAAACCTATGGGACACAGCAAAGGCAGTCCTGAGAGGGAAGTTCATAGCAATACAGGCCTACCTTAAAAAGATAGAAACATTCCAAACAAACAACCTAACACTATGCCTACAAGAACTGGAGGAACAACAACAAAGACAACCCAGAGCAAGTAGAAGGAAGGAAATAACCAAGATCAGAGCAGAGTTAAATGACATAGAGACTAAAAGCACAACTGGAAAGTTCAATGAATCCAGGAGCTGGTTCTTTGAAAAGATAAACAAAATCAAGAAGCCTTTAAGTAGGCTCATCAAGAGAAAAAGAGAGAGGATCCCAATAAACACAATCAGAAATGAAAGAGGAGAGATTACAACTGATACCACAGAAATACAAAGGATTGTAAGAAATTACTACTAAGAACTGTATGCCAATAAATTTGAAAACCTAGGTGAAATAGACACATTTGTAGAAAAATATAATCTTCCAAAACTGAATGAAGACAAGCAGAAAACCTGAACAGCACAATAACAGGAGACATAATTGAAGCAGTAATCAAAAAACTCCCAACACACAAAAGCCCTGGACCAGATGGTTTCACAGGAGAATTCTACAAAGCATTTAAGGAAGAGCTAAGCCCTATCTTTCACAGACTATTCAAAAAAATCCAAACTGATGGAAGACTCCCAAAGTCTTTTTATGAATCCAGCATCATGCCAATCCCATAACCAGATAGAGATATAACGCAGAAAGAAAACTTCAGGACAATATCACTCATGAACATAGACGCTAAAATTCTCAACAAAATATTGGCAATCCGCATCCAGCAATACAATAAAAACATCATCCACCATGACCAAGTGGGATTCATCCCAGGGATGAAAGGATGGTACAATATTTGTAAATCAATAAACATAATACATCACATAAACAACAGCAAAGAAAAATATCACATGACCATATCAATAGATGAGGAAAAGCATTTGATAAGATACAGCACCTATTTCTGGTAAAAACACTCAGCAAAGTGGGAGTAAAGGGAGCATTCCTCAACATAATAAAGGCCATATATGAGAGACCTACAGACAACATCATACTCAATGTACAAAAACTTACAGCTTTCTCACTAAGATCAGGAACAAGACAAGGATGCCCTCTCTCACCACTCCTATTCAACCTAGTATTGGAAGTCCTAGCCACAGCAATCAGACACGAAAAAGCAATAAAAGGCATCCAAATTGGAAAGGAGGAAATGAAACTGTGACTGTTGGCAGATGACATGATAGTGTACATGGAAAATCCTATAGACTCCACCAAAAAACTACTTGACCTAATAAATGAATTTGGCAAAACAGCTGGATACAAAGTCAATACTCAGAAATCAAAGACATTCCTGTACACCAACAACGAAACTGCAGATACAGAAATCAGGGGGGAAAAATCCCATTTGATATAGCAACAAGAAAAATAAAGTACCTAGGAATAAACCTAACCAAGGAGGTAAAACACCTGTAGTCAGAAAACTACACAACATTGAAGAAAAGAAATTAAGGAAGAGACAAACAAATGGAAACATGTACCATGCTCATGGATTGGAGGAATTAACATCATCAAAATGGCCATACTACCCAGAGCGATTTATAGATTCAATGCAATCCCTCTTAGAGTACCCATGACATATTTCACAGATATAGAACAAACATTGCAGAAATTCATATGGAACCATAAACGACCCCGAATAGCTGCAGCAATTTTGAGAAAGAAGAACAAAGCAGGAGGGATCACAATACCTGATATCAAACTGTATTCCAAGGCCACTGTAATCAAAACAGCCTGGTACTGGCATAAGAACAGGCACATAGACCAATGGAACAGAACAGAGAGCCCAGAAATAAATCCAAGTCTTTATAGTCAATAATATTTGACAAAGGAGGCAGGAGCATAAAATGGAGCAAAAACAGCCTCTTCAACAGATGGTTTGGGAGATCTGGACAGCTACGTGCAAAAAAATGAAACTCGATCACCAACTTACGCCATACACGAAAATAAACTCAAGATGGATAAAAGACTTAAACATAAGTCGTAACACCATAAAAGTCCTAGAGGAAAACATTGGCAGGAAAATCTCAGACATTCCACGCAGCAACATCCTCACAGACATGTCCCCTAAAGCAAGGGACATAAAGGAAAGAATAAACAAATGGGACCTCATCAAAATAAAAAGCTTCTGCATGGCTAAAGAAAACAGCACCAAATTACAAAGAGAACCAACAGTATGGGAAAACATATTTGCCAATGATACCTCAGACAAGGGCCTGATCTCCAAATTACATAAAGAACTCACACGACTTCACTCCAGGAAGACAAACAACCCAATTAAAAAAATGGGTAAAGGACTTGAACAGACAGTTCTCCAAGGAAGACATACAGACTGCCCAGAAACATATGAAAAGATCCTCAGCATCACTAGCCATCAGAGAGATGCAAATTAAAACCACAGTGAGGTACCATCTCACACCAGTCAGAGTGGCCAACAGAAACAAATCCACAGACAAAGGTTGGAGAGGATGCGGAGAAAAGGGAACCCTAGTGCACTGTTGGTGGGAATGCAGACTGGTGAGGCCACTGTGGAAAACAGTATGGAATTTCCTCAGAAAACTAAAAATGGAACTGCCCTTTGACCCAGCAATTCTGCTGCTGGGATTATACACTAAGAACACTGAAACACCAATCCAAAAGAACCTGTGCACCCCAGTGTTCATAGCAGCACAATTTACAATAGGCAAGTACTGGAAGCAACCTAAGTGCCCATCAGCAAACGAGTGGATCCAAAAACTATGGTATATTTACACAATGGAATTCTATGCAGCAGAGAGAAAGAAGGAGCTTATACCCTTTGCAACAGCATGGATGGAACTGGAGAGCATTATGCTAAGTGAAATAAGCCAGGCGGTGAGGGACAAATGCCATATGATCTCACCTTTAACTCGAACATAATCAATAGAAGAAAAAAGCAAACAACATATAACCAGAGACATTGACGTGAAGAACAATCTAACAATGGGCAGGGTGGAGTGGAGAGGGGACAGTGGGGAGAGGTGATTACAGGAACTACTATAAAGGACACATGGACAAAATCAAGGGGGAGAGTGGAGGTCGGGGAGGGAGGTTCGGCTGAGGTTGGGTGGAGGGATGGGGAGAAACGGCATACAACTGTAATTGAATAATAATAAAAATTTAAAAATAAATAAATAAATAAATGAAAAATAAAATTAAAAAGTGGAAAAAAAAGAAAAAGAAATAACTACTAATTCTCTAAATGTTTGGTAGAATCCACCAATAAAGTCATCTGGGTCTAAGCTTTTCTTTGTGCATACTTTATTACTAATCAACCTCTTTTTTGTTGTTGTTGTTGTTGTTAAAGATTTTATTTATTTATTTTTAGAGAGAGAAGGGAGGGAGAAAGAGAGAAAGAGAAACATCAGTGTACCAGAGATATATCGATTGGTTGCCTTTTGCACACCTCCAACTGGGGACCTGGTGCCCTGATTGGGAATCGAACTGGCAGCCTTTTGGTTCCCAGGCCAGCGCTCAATCCACTGAGCCCCACCAGCCAGGGCTAGAGGGTACTATTTTTATCCCGTCTTTTTGGATATAGAAATCAGAGCAGTTTCGTGAGAGCTCAGAAGTGGTGGGCGGAGTCATGTCTCAGCCTCAGAGGGTCCGGGGCTTGTGCTGCAGTATTCTGTCAGGAAGGGATCCTGAACCCTCGTTTCTTCAGAGCGCAACTCCTCAGCTAAAGGGCCCTCATCCATCCTACATGCCCACTCTAGGCAGATCAACCTCTTTTCTTGTTATAAGTTGATTCACATTTATTTTTTTAGTCAGTTTCAGCACTTTGTGTCTTTTTAGGAATTTGTCCGTTTCATCTAAGTGGTCTAATATTTTGGCATACAGTTTTGCATTGTATTGCCTTATGATTTTTTTCTGTAAGTAACCTTCCTTACTTGATTTCTAATTTTAATAATTTGTGTCTTGGCTGTGCTGGCCACCCAGAGCTACCCAATGGGCCTGAGTTGTGAGATGGCAGAAGTGGAGGAGTCACTGAAGCCACTTCAAAGCCAGAAGGGAGTGCAGGGAATCATTGTGGTGAACATAAAAGGCATTCCCCTTAAAGGCACCATGGACAATTCCACCACCACACAGTATGCCAATCTCATGCACAACTTCATCTTGAAGGCCTGGAGCATGATGCATAAACCAACCCCCAGAATTACCTCACCTTCCCTCGAATTCACTCCAAGAAAAATGAAATCATCAAATAAAGGCTATTTCCTGATTGTGATTGAAAATCCAACTGAATAAGCCACTCTCTTTAATCCACACATCATTCCTTCATTTAACTCCCCCAAGAATAATCATGTAAACTGACTGGCAGATGGAAATGGCCTTAAGAGTTCATACTGACCAATCCAGTGATCAAGGCGGGCTGCAGCTCTACCCCATCCCACCAAAGTCATCCCTCTGTTGACCACTGCACCTAAGTTTCTAGTTTAAAAGTTTCTAAGTTTCTAGTTCTAAGTTTCTAGGGCATTCTTTCAAGGCCAGGTTTTGGAACAAGAGCTTATGAGAAGCCCACACCCTGCTTCCTTCTGACCCTAAGTTCAGTTTATTGCCCATGAAAAGACTATTTTCCTTTAACTAAAAATAACGGAAATGAGGATGGCAGAGGAGTAAATGGAAGCAACACTAACCTCTTCCCAGGACCAATCTGGAATTACAACTAAATTGCAGAGAAAGTATCCTGAGTAACCAATGGAACACTAGCTAGAGAGAAGCCTTATAACGAGGAGCAGACAAAAGAAACCACTTCACCCCAACAAGACTTGTAGGGAATGTGGAGAAGGTGTGAGAAGGCTGACTGGACTTCCACGGGTGATAGAAGAAGTTCTGGGGGGTATTTCAGAGACCAGGGGTTTCCCTCTGAGAAGTGTGGGCCTAAACCCCAAGCCGGGCTCCCCAGCCTATAGCACCAGAGACAGAAAGGAACCCAGATAACATCTAGCAGTGAAAAGTAGCAAGGTTTCTATCTGCCCGGGGACAGATGGTTGGAGACTCGGAGAGCCTCTTAAAGGGTCAATTTTACTTGCAGCCACTTACCCTGGGATCTGGCAGAGGGAGGGTAGAATGAACTACAGACACTTGAGGAGAGTCTGGGGTTGGTGGCTCTGGGAATAGAACTGAGGAATAGCATCCAGAATTCCTGTGCTGAGTCATTTCCCATACTGCAAAAGCCACCTTTCTCAGTCAGAGCACTCCTTTCTGAATGGCCTCAGCCTGAAGGGAAGCAATGGCCCCACCCACAGGAATTAAATGCTCCACCCTGTGTAGTTTAAGCTGGCAGCTGATTACAGTTTGATTAGTTCAACAGCTGATCAGCTTTAAATTGATTGGTTTAACAACTACAGTGAAACACACAAAGAAGCAAGAAAAATGGGAAGAAAAAGAAACAAACACCAAATAAAAGAATAAGAGAATTCTCCAAAGAAGAACTAGATGACATGGAGGCAAGCAATTTATCATATAGTTTACAGTAATAAGAATACTCAACGACATGAAAAAAGACATAGAAACCATAAGAAGGACCAGTCAGAAATAAAGAATGCATTTCTGAAATAAAAAATACACTGGAAGGAATACAGAGTAGGCTAGATGAAGAGGATTGAATCAGTGATTTGGAAGACAAGGTAGGAAAAAACACTCAAGCAGAGCAGCAAAAAGAAAAAAGAATTTTTTTAAAAATGAGAAGAGCTTAAGAAACGGTTGGACAACATGAAGCATAACAACACCCACATCACGGGAATACCAGAAGGAGGAGAGAGCGAGCAAGAGATCAAGAATCTATTTGAAGAAATAATGACTAAAGACTTCCTTAATCTGGTGAAGGGAAAGGACACACCAATCCAAGAAGTTCAGAGAGTGCCAAACAAGTTGGACCCAAAGAAGACTACACCAAGACACATCATAATTAAAATGACAGGGCTTAAAAACTTGGAGAGAATCCTAAAAGCGACAAGAGAAAAGCAGGTAATTACATACAAGGGAGCACTAATTAAACTGTCATCTGATTTCTCAACAGAAATATTTCAGAACAGGAGTAGCATGAAATACTCAAGGTGATGAAAAGCAATGACCTACAACCAAGACTACTTTATCCAGCAAGGCTATCATTTAAAAATCAAAGGAAAAATAAGGAGCTGCACAGAAAAGAAAAAGCTAAATAAGTTTGTTAACTCCAAACCAGTACTGCAACAATGTTAAGGTATTGCTTTAAGAAGAGAAAGAAAAAAAGAGTCTAACAATAAAATAACACTGCATATGTATCTATCAACAATCACTTTAAATGTAAATGGCTAAAATGTTCCAACCAAAAGATATAGAGTAGCTGAATGGATAAGAAAAATGACGCATATATATGTTGCCCCCAAGAAACTCATCTCAGATCGAAAGATACACACAGACTGAATGCTGGTACTTAGGTGCAGACTGGTGTGTCCTCGGACTTAGAGCGTGGGACTTCATCTTGCGAGTGGGAACTTCTATGTTTCCCATGATGAAAGAGCGATTTTAAAATGGGTGATGTTGAGAAAGGCAAGAAGATTTTTGTTCAGAATTGTGCCCAGTGCCATACTGTGGAAAAAGGAAGCAAGCACAAGACTGGGCCAAATCTCCATGGTCTATTTGAGCAAAAGACAGGTTAGGCCCCTGGATTTTCTTACACAGATGTAACAAGAACAAAGGGATCACCTGGGGAGAGGCTACACTGAGGCAGTATTTGGAGAATCCCAAGAAGTACATCCCTGGAACAAAAATGATCTCCACTGGCATTAAGAAGAGTTCAGAAAGGGCAGATTTGATAGCTTATCTGAAAAAAAAGCTACTAATGAGTAATAGCTGACCACTGCCTTATTTATTATAAATGTCTCATGAACTTTTTTATTTCTACCATATTTACATTGATCTCATACACCAGATCATGAATGGCTGATAGAATGTTTCTTTTGGTCAGTTCTGGTTTAAGTACTATTGTGGCCAAATGAATATGATCAGCTTTTTGAACATTGATGGTAATTTCGGTTCAGGAACTGCTATCACTATTTTCCCCTTCTAAAAATATGATTGGACTTGGTTTGTAATATTCACCTTTTCACAGAGA
The DNA here is from genome assembly GCF_022682495.2 of Desmodus rotundus. NCBI lineage: Eukaryota > Metazoa > Chordata > Mammalia > Chiroptera > Phyllostomidae > Desmodus > Desmodus rotundus. The sequence goes on from NC_071396.1 coordinate 58,235,454, forward strand.
TGGTGAATGCTGTCTCAAACCTTGTAGGTGATTGGTTTCTTTTTTTTTTTTAAAGGCTTACCAATCCAAGAAATTTAGTATTAGAAATTTCATAGATGGTCCCCTAAATTTTATACATTGGGGGGAGAAAAAGACATAACTGGTTATTAGGAAAGGTGCATACATTTTTATCATAAAGTATTTACAGCACTTCTTGGTATTCTGCGAACATATAATTAAAATCCTGATACCTTAAATAGTTTCAGTATTAACCATGAGAGTGTGAATTAACTCCATATATATTTGATCACTTAAAATGAACGGAAAAAAGATGAAATCGCCCAATGTATCTTTTTTTAATATATTTCTTGATTATGCTATTACAGTTGACCCATTTCCGCCCCCCTCACTCCACTCCATCCTGCCCACCCCCTCCCTCCCACATTCCCCCCCTATAGTTCATGTCCATGGGTCATACTTGTAAGTTCTTTGGCTTCTACATTTCCTACACTATTCCTACCCTCCTCCTGTCTATTTGCCACCTATCATCTATGCTACTTATTCTCTGTACCTTTCCCCCCTCTCCCCTTTCCACTCCACTATTGACAACCCTCCATGTGATCTCCATCTCTATGGTTCTATTCCTGTTCTAGTTGTTTGCCTAGTTTGCTCTTGTTTTTGTTTTAGGTGTGGGCGTTAATAACTGTGAGTTTGCTGTCACTTTTACTGTTCATATTTTTTATCTTCTTTTTCTTAGGTAACTCCCTTTAACATTTCATATCATAAGGGCTTGGTGATAAAGAACTCCTTTAACTTGACCTTATCTGAGAAGTACTTTATCTTCCCTTCCATTCTAAATGATAGCTTTGCTGGATAGGGCAATCTTGGATGTAGGTCCTTGGCTTTCATGACTTGGAATACTTCTTGCCAGCCCCTTCTTGCCTGTAAGGTCTCTTTTGAGAAGTCAGCTGACAGTCTTATGGGAAGTCCTTTGTAGGTAACTGTGTCCTTTTCTCTTGTGGCTTCCAAGATTCTCTCCTTCTGTTTCATCTTGGCTAATGTAATTATGATGTGCCTTGGTGTGTTCCTCCTTGGGTCCAGCTTCTTTGGGACTCTCTGAGTTTCCTGGACTTCCTGGAAGTCTATTTCCTTTGCCAGATGAGGGAAGTTCTCCTTCATTATTTGTTCAAATAAGTTTTCGATTTTTTGTTCTTCCTCTTCTCCTTCTGGCACCCCTATAATTCAGATGTTGGAACGTTTCAAGCTGTCCTGGAGGTTCCTAAGCCTCTCCTCATTTTTCCAAATTCCTGTTTCTTCATTCTTTTCTGGTTGGATGTTTCTTTCTTCCTTCTGGTCCACACCATTGATTTGAGTCCCAGTTTTCTTCGCCTCACTATTGGTTCCCTGTACATTTTCCTTTGTTTCTCTTAGCATAGGCTTCATTTTTTCATCTACTTTTTGAACGGATTCAACCAGTTCCATGAGCATCTTGATAACCAGTGCTTTCAACTGTGCATCTGATAGGTTGGCTATCTCTTCCTCACTTAGTTGTATTTTTTCTGGAGCTTTGAAGTGTTCTGTCATTTGGGCTTATTATTTATTTATTTTTTTTGGTCTTGGCGCTTCTGTTACTTTAAGTGGCGGAACCTTAGGTGTTCACCGGGTGGGGTAACGCTGGTTGCTGTGCTGTGACGCTGTATGTGGGGGAGGGACCTAGAGGGAGCAATGGCGCCCGCTTCACTCTCCTCCGGATTTCAATGTTTCACTCCGATACCCACAATCAAACTGGGCCCCTCTGGTGCTGGTTCCCCAGTGGGTGGGCTTGTGCACACTCTAGGCCCCCGTGGGTCTCTCCAACGACCTCTCCTGTGAGGCTGGGAGTCTCTCCTGCTGCTGCCCAAACCCCCTCAGGCGCTTTCAATCAGAGGTTTGAGGCTTTATATCCCTGCGCTGGAGCCCTGGGTTGCGAGTTCTGCTTCGCTCCCCGCGGTTCCTCCCTGTTTATCTATGTGCGAATGTGGGGCTGCGGTGTGCTATCCGCGCTCTGCCTGCCCCGTTCTCCGCCACTCTGAGTCCAGCCCTCTCGGTTTATCTGCATGAATGTGCGGCCACAGGGTCTGCTAGTGGTCAGACTGCCTGCCCCGTTCGTCCCACACTCCGCCAGTCTCGGTCCCGCCACAGCCACGTGAGTCCTCTCCACCCCTCCTACCGGTCTAGATGAATGTTTATTTTTTATTTCCTTGGTGTCGGACCCCCTTGCCATTCAATTCTCTGTCAGTTCTGGTTGTGCGAGGAGGCGCAGTGTGTCTACCTACGCCGCCATCTTGGTTCTCAGAATTCTCCATTTTTAAAAATAGATTTGTATAAACACACATTACAGTGTACATACACACATATACAAACACATACACACACTTATACACATTCAAATACATAGGAATTTATCTATATACACATACACACATTCATATATACATACATCTATATTCACACACACCTATATATATACATCTATATATTTACACATATAGTCACTCATATACTCTTACACACATATATTCATGGACATACACACATATGTATGAGTATATATGTATGCACATAGTGTGTGTGTTGAGGGGGGTTTGATGACCTTGTCCACATTCCACAAATGGAACCTTGTATGTACTTAATTTTCTGTCTTGCCTTTTTCACTTGACATACTACAGAGGTTGTCTCTTCTCAGTAGAGGGGAAGATAATGGTAATGCAGATCCCTCAGGTTCACTCTGGGATGTTGGGGAATGCTATTCCCCAAGGGGAGGTTCACGTTCAATTCTCTCATTCAATTTTCTAATATCCTTGCAAGTGAAGTAGGAATTATTAGTCACTGTCCAGCTAAGGACTCCAAGGCTGGGAGAGAGGAGGAGAAGTGCCCAAGGCTACATAGCTATGGTCTCGGGATCTGGGATGGGAACTGGTAACCCAAAGGCCCTGCTCACTCAGACCTGCCTGATTTGCCTCTGCTTCAGAGGAGGGCTCCCCGCTGGGCTGCAATCCCAGCCTCAGACAGGGAGAATGGCTACTAGGAGTCCTCAGGCCCCTCTGTGTGTGCCAGTTTATGGAAATGAGGGGAGAGTATAAGATTGGGCAGGAGGTGGTACTAGGGTGGGCCTGTTTTTGGGACACTTTTTTTTTTTTAATGGAGGACTAGTAATTGGAGAGTATATGTGCTGTGTCTTAATTTCTTTATTCTGATTTAAAAGCTGTGCACATAATGAATGGAAACCACTCAGGCATAGGCGTAGTAAGTGCAAAATGCCCTATAATCCAACTCCTGCAGCATGGTAACTCTAGCAGCCTGGGACGTTCTGCACACACACAGTTGTCTCTTTACTCCTGGGTCAGGGTACCTCCCTGTTTGTTGTTATGCACCTTGATTTCCCCACTTAATGATTTCTCTTAGTTGGCTTTTGCACATGGACTTCATTCTTTTCTTTTTTTAAACAGTTCTATACTAGTTCATTAAGTGGTACAATGTAATTTATTTAGCTAATCTGTTTTTGATTCTCATTTAGGTTGGAAACATTCTTTTAAATGTAGCTCAGCTGAAATTGATGAGATATTAGAGAAATGAAAATAAAAAATAACAAGGAAGCATCATTTTACAATCATCCTACTGACAAATATTAGAATGGTGGGTAATGCCGAAGGTTAGAGGGGTGGGGAGTCAGTGACACCTTAGTGCCTGCTGGAGATGGTGTGGGCACGGCCATACAGCAGAGGAGCTGGCAAACACAGGCTACTTGAGTATGAGCAAGACATCCTTCCCCTAGGTGCACCAGAAAATTAGTGCTTACACTAGTCTTAGAGGAGATGTGTGCTCATGTCACTGTTGTATTGTTTAGTGGGTGCGGACAATGAAAATAGCTGTTTTAGAGGAATGAGTAAATATATCAAGCACTTGAAATGTGACATAAATGTGATAAGTACAACATATATGCTGATTTTGGGAACTTACTATGAAAAAGAAAATGTAAAATATCCCATTAATAACTTTATACTGGTTATGTGTTGAAATGAAAATATTTTGGACATATTGAGCTAGATAAAACAGATTAAATTATTTTCACCCACTACCCATTTACTTTCATTTTTTTAATGTGGCTACTAGATAATTTTAAATGATAGCTATGGGAGATTGAGAAGAACAACAAACAGGGTGCCGCAGGCAATGCCTGAGAATGATTCCATGAGGTATTTGGAAGCTTATTTTAAGAAATACTGGATTTTATCAAGAAGCATAAAATAAGCAATTGGGAAGAAAAAGTTTCTACTCATCTTTGAAGATGAATGACTCCTTTGTATCCTTAAAAATTATTGAAGACCAAACCAAGATGGCGGCGTAGGTAGACACACTGTGCCTCCTCGAACAACCAGAACTGACAGAAAACCGAACAACAAGGAAGTCCGACACCAAGAAGATAAAAAGTAAACATTCATCCAGAGCAGTACGAGGGGCGGAGATGGACAGCCGGGACAGAGAGGACTCATGTTGCCGTGGCGGGACCAAGACTGGCGGAGTGTGGGACGCACGGGGCAGGCAGTCTGACCACTAGCAGACCCTGTGGCCCCACATTCACGCAGATAAACCGAGAGGGCCGGACTCAGAGTGGTGGAGAACGGGGCAGGCAGAGTAGGGGGTAGCACCCCACAACCCCACACTCGAGCACAAATAAACTGGAACGAACGGCAGGGAGCGAAGCAGACCCTGTAACCCAGGGCTCCAGCGCGGGGAAATAAAGCCTCAAACCTCTGATTGAAAGTGCCCGAAGGGGTTTGGGCAGCAGCAGGAGAGACTCCCAGCCTCACAGGAGAGGTCGTTGGAGAGACCCACAGGGGCCTAGAGTGTGCACAAGCCCACCCACTGGGGAACCAGCACCAGAGGGGCCCAGTTTGATTGTGGGTATCGGAGTGAAACATTGAAATCCGGAGGAGAGTGAAGCGGGCGCCATTGCTCCCTCTAGGTTCCTCCCCCACATACAGCGTCACAGCGCAGCAATCAGCCTTACCCTGAACCTGTGAACACCTAAGGTTCCGCCACTTAAAGTAACAGAAGCGCCAAGACCAAAAAAAAAAAAAAAAAAGGCCCAAATGACAGAACAACTCAAAGCTCCAGAAAAAATACAACTAAGTGAGGAAGAGATAGCCAACCTATCAGATGCACAGTTCAAAACACTGGCTATTAAGATGCTCCCAGAATTGGTAGAATTTGTTCGAAAACTACATGAGAAAATGAAGCCTATGCTAAGAGAAACAAAGGAAAATGTACAGGGAACCAATAGTGATGCGAAGGAAACTGGGACTCAAATCAATGGTGTGGACCAGAAGGAAGAAAGAAACATCCAACCAGAAAAGAATGAAGAAACAAGAATTCGGAAAAATGAGGACAGGCTTAGGAACCTCCAGGACATCTTTAAACGTTCCAACATCCGAATTATAGGGCTGCCAGAGGAGAAGAGGAAGAACAAAAAATTGAAAACTTATTTGAACAAATAATGAAGGAGAACTTCCCTAATCTGGCAAAGGAAATAGACTTCCAGGAAGTCCCGGAAGCTCAGAGAGTCCCAAAGAAGCTGGACCCAAGGAGGAACACACCAAGGCACATCATAATTACATTACCCAAGATTAAGCAGAAGGAGAGCATCTTAGAAGCAGCAAGAGAAAAGGAGACAGTTACCTACAAAGGAGTTCCCATAAGACTGTCAACTGATTTCTCAAAAGACACCTTACAGGCAAGAAGGGGCTGGAAAGAAATATTCCAAGTCATGAAAGCCAAGGACCTACATCCAAGATTACTGTATCCAGCAAAGCTATCATTTAGAATGGAAGGGCAGATAAAGTGCTTCTCAGATAAGGTCAAGTTAAAGGAGTTCTTTATCACCAAGCCCTTATGATATGAAATGTTAAAGGGAGTTACCTAAGAAAAAGAAGATAAAAAATAGGAACAGTAAAAATGACAGGAAACTCACAGTTATTAACACCCACACCTAAAACAAAAACAAGAGCAAACTAGGCAAACAACTAGAACAGGAACAGAACCATAGAGATGGACATCACATGGAGGGTTGTCAACAGGGGAGTGGGAGGGGGAGAGGCGGGAAAAGGTACAGAGAATAAGTAGCATAGATGATAGGTGGAAAATAGACAGGGGGAGGGTAAGAATAGTGTAGGAAATGTAGAAGTCAAAGAACTTCTAAGTATGACCCCTGGACATGAACTATAGGGGGGGAATGTGGGAGGGAGGGGCTGGGCAGGATGGAGTGGAGTGAGGGGGGGGAATGGGACAACTGTAATAGCAAAATCAATAAATATATTAAAAAATAAATAAAAAAATTATTGAAGACTAAAAGGAAAAAAGTGATAGGTATGGCTTGGATTATTATTTTTTAATTGTTATTGTATTACAGGTGTCCCAATATTTTCCCCTTTGCCATTCTCCACCCACCCCAGGCCCCCACCTCCACTCCCACAGGCAATTCCAACACTCTCATCCATGTCCGTGGATCAGTCATACATGTTCTTTGACTAGTCACTGCCCCTTCTTTCAAACATTATCCACCTCCCTCTTCCCCTGTGTTCACTGTCAGTCTGTTCCCTGTCCATGGCTGTGGTTCTATTTTGTTTGGTGTTTATTTTGTTCATTGGATTCCTCTTATAGGTGAGATCATATTGTACTTATCTTTCACTGTCTCTTTTCACCTAGCATCATATTTTCTGATTCCATCCATGATTTCCCAAAAGGTAAGAGTTCCTTCTTTCTGCTGCGTAGTATTCCGTTGTGTAAATATACCACAGTTTTTTGATCCACTCATCTACTGATGGGCACTTAGCCTATTTCCAGCACTTGGCTATTCTAAATAATGTTGCTATGAACATATGGGGTGCATAAGTTCTTTTCATATGGTGTTTTGAGATTCTGAGGGTATATTCTTAGCAGTGGAATTGCTGAGTCAAAAGGCAGTTCCATTTTTATTTTCTGAGGTGTCTCCATACTGTTTTCCACAGTGGCAACACCAGTCTGCATTCCCACCAACAGTGTGCTAGGGTTCCCTTTTATCTGCATACTTGCCAGCACGACTTATTTGTAGATGTATTAATGAGGGACATTGTGACCAGTGTGAGGTGATAGCTTATTGTGATTTTAATTTGCATATCTCTGATGGCCAGTGATGTTGAGCATTTTTTCATATATCTATGGGTTGTTTGTATGTCCTCCTTGGAGAAGTGTCTGTTCAGGTCCTTTGCCCATTTTTTAATTGGATTTTTTATCTTCCTAGTGTTGAATCATCCGAGTACTTTATATATTTCGGAGATTAAACCCTCGTCTGAGGTATCATTGGCAAATATGTTTTCCCATATGGTTGGTTCCCTTTCCATTTTGCTGATGTTTTCTTTAGAAGTGCAGAAGCTTTTTAATTGGTTGTAGTCCCATTTCTTTATTTTTTATTTTATTTCCTATGCCCTAGGAGATACACTGCAAAAATATTGCTATGAGGGATATATGAAATTTTCCTGCGTATGTTCTCCTCTAGGACTGTTATGGTGTCAGAATTTATATTTGAGTTTATTCTGGTGTATGGTGTAAGTTGGAGGTCTAGTTTCATTTTTTTTTTTTTTTTGCATGTAGCTGCTCAGTTCTCCAAACACCAATTATTGAAGAGGTTATTTTTACTCCATTGTATACTCATGCCCCCTTTGTCAAATATTAATTGACCATAGAGAAATGGTTTTATTTCTGGGCTCTGTATTCCTGTCCATTGATCTATGTGTCTGTTCTTATGCCAGTACAAGGCTGTTTTGATTACAGTGGCCTTGTGATATACTTTGATATCAGGTATTATGATCCCTCCTACTTTGTTCTTTTTTCTCAAGATTGCTGAGCCAATTTGGGGTCTTTTTTGGTTTCTTATATATAAATTTTTGATATATTCTAGATCTGTGAATATGCCATTGGTATTTTACTAGGAATTGTGTTGAATATATAGATTGCTTTTTGTAGTATGGATATTTTAATTATGTTAGTTTTCTCTATCCATGAGCATGGTATAAGCTTCCACTAATTTGTATCATCCTTAATTTCTTTCTTCAGTGTTCTTTGGTTTTCCAAGTCCAGGTCTTTTACCACTTTGGTTAGATTTAATCCTATATTCCTTATTTTTCTTATTGCTACAGTAAATGGGATTTCCCCCCCTAATTCCTCTTTCTGATATTTCATTATTTGTGTACAAAAATGCCATTGATTTCTGCATATTGACATAGTATCCTGCTTTTTTTGGTGCCAAACTCAATTATTAGGTTAAGTAGTTATTTGGTGGAGACCATAGGGCTTTCTATGTCCATTATCATGTCACCTGTGAATAATGCCAGTTTTACTTCCTCCTTTCCAATTTGGATGCCTTTTATTTCTTTTTCTCATCTGATTGCTGTGGCTAGAACTTCCAGTACTATGTTAAATAAGAGTAGTGAAAACAGCCACCCTTGTCTTGTGCCTGATCTTAAGGGAAGGCTATTAATTTTAGCCCATTGAGTATAATGTTGGCTTAGATTTCTGGTATATGGTGTTTATTATGTTGAAGTATGTCCCCTCTATTCACATTTTGCTGAGTGTTTTTATCATAAATGTATACCAGACTTTACCAAATGCTTTTTCAGCATCCATTGATATGATCATGTGATTTTTGTCCTTCATTTTTTTTATATGGTGTGTTAAGTTTATTGATTTGTCAATATTGTACCATCCTTACATCCCTGTGATGAATCCCAATGGATCATGGTGTATGACTCTTTTTAATGTATTGCTGGATCTGGATTGCCAATATTTTGTGGAGGTTTTTACATCTATATTCATCAGAGATACAGGCCTGTAGTGTTCTTTCTTTGTTATATCTTTACCTAGTTTTGGAATTAGGATGATGATACTAGCCTCATAAAAAGTGTTTGGGAATCTTCCCTGTTTTTGAATTTTTTGGAATAGTTTGAGAGTGACAGGAGTTAGTTCTTTAAAATGTTTCATGAAATTTAGCTGTGAAATTGTCCAGGCCAGGGCTTTTGTGTGCTGGGAGTTTTTTGATTAGTGATTCAATTTCACTAGTTGTTATTGATCTATTCAGGCTTTCTGCTGCTGCTCCTTCTTTTTTCATTCAAACATATTTATTGAGTATTATGATATGGTAAATACATAATTTATGTTTTCTTGAGGGCTTCCATTCTTTTTTTTATCATTGTTGAAGTACAGTTGTCTCCATTTTCACCTCACCATGGCCTCCAACCCAACCATCCCTACCTCCCACCCTCAAACCTACCCTCTTTGGCTTTGTCCATGTGTCCTTTATACATGTTCCTTGATGGACCTTCTCCTATTTTCCCCATTATCCCTTTCCCTCCTCCTCTCTGGTCACTGTCATTTTGTTCTTTATTTTGATGTCTCTGGTTCTATTTTGATTGCTTGTTTGTTTTGTTGATTAGGTTCCACCTATAGGTGAGATCATATGGTATTTGTCTTTCACTGCCTGGCTTATTTCACTTAGCATAATGCTTTCCAGTTCCATATGCTCTCTTTGTTGTCATGAAGGGTAGGAGCTCCTTCTTTCTCTCTGCTGCATAGAATTCCAAAGTGTAAATGTACCATAGTTTTTTGATCCACTCATTTACTGATGGGCACTTAGGCTGCAACACTTGGCTATTGTGAATTATGCTGCTGTGAACGTTGGGGTACATAGGTTGTTTTGAATTGGTATTTCAGGATGCTTAGGGTATAACCCAGCAGTGGTATTGCTGGGTGAAAAAGCAGTTCCATTTTTAGGTTTTTGAGGAAATTCCATACTGTTTCCCACAGTGTCTGCACAGTCTGCACTCCCACCAACAGTGTATTAGGATTCCCTTTTCTGCACAACCTCTCCAGCACTTGTTGCTTGTTGATTTGTTTATGATGGCCAGTCTTACCAATGTGAAGTGGTATCTCATTGTGGTTTTAATTTGCATCTCTCTGATGGCTAGTGATGCTGAGCATCCTTTCATATGCTTCTTCTTGATTCAGTGTTGGAATATTGTATGTTTCTATAAATGTATCCATTTCACCCAGGTCTTCAAATTTCTTGGCATGTAGTTCTTCATAATAATTTCTTACAATTCTTTGTATTTCTGTGGTATCAGTTGTAACTTCTCCTCTTTCATTTCTGATTTTATTTAATTGTGTCCTCTCTCCTTTGTTCTTGATGAGTCTGGTTAAAGGCTTTTCAATTTTGTTTATCTTTTCAAAAAACCAGCTCCTGGATTTATTGATCCTTTGAATTGTTCTCTATGTCATTTAATTCTGCTCTGATCCTGGTTATTTCCTTCCTTCCACTCACTTTGTGCTTTGTTTGTTGTTTTCCTCTTGTTCCTGTAGATGTAGGGTTAGGTTGTTTATTTAAAATTTTTCTGTCTCTTTTGGGTAGGCCTGTATTGCTATGCACTTTTCTCTCAGAACTGCCTTCCCCGTGTCCCATATTTTTTGGACTGTTGTGTGTTCATTTGAATTTGTTTCCAGAACCTTTTTTATTTCTTCCTTGATCTCATTATTAACCCATTCATTGTTTAATAACATGCTATTCAGTCTCCATTAACTTGAATGTTTTTGAGTTTTTTCCTTGATGTTGTTTTCTAGTCAGGCCCCTGTGGACCAAAAAAATGCTTGATATGATTTCAATTTTCTTGAATTTGTTGATGCTTAGTTTGTGACCTATTATGTGGTCTATCCTTGAAAATGTTCTATGTGCATTTGAAAAGAATGTGTACTTTGCTTCTTTGGGATGAAAGGTCCTATATATATATATCAGTTAAGTCCATTTGACCTAGTGTGTCATTCAGTGATACAATATCCTTGTTGATACTTTGTTTGTAAGATCTTTCCATTTTTGACCTGAGGTGTTAAAATCCCCTACTATAATTGTGTTACCACCTACATCTTTCTTGAAGTCTACCAAGATTTTTAAATGTATTTGGATGCTCCTTTGTTGGGTGCATGTATGTTTATAATATTTATGTCTTCTTGATGGATTCTTTACTTGAGTATTATGAAGTGTCCTTCTGTGTCTCTTTTTATGGGCTTTGTTTTGAAGTCTATTTTGTCTGATAGAAGTATTGCTACTGAAGCTCTTCTTTCTCAGTCCATTTGCTTGGAATATTTTTTCCAACCCTTCACTTTCAGTCTGTGTAGATCTTTTGTTCTGAGGTGGGTCTCTTGTAGACAGCATATGTGTGGGTTATGTTTTCTCATCCATTCATCTATTCTCTGTGTTTTGATTGGAGCATTTAATCCATTAACATTTAAGGTTATTATAGTTAGGTACTTACTCATTGCCATTTTACTTCCTTCTTACCTGTTTTACTCTCTCTTTCTCACTTTGTTTCTCCATCTTCTTAAAGCAGTGCCTTTAGCATATCTTGCAATGCTGGTTTGGTGGTGGTATATTCTTTTTTTTTTAATTTTTTATTGTTATTCAATTACAGTTGTGTGCCTTTGAGATGGGGAGAAAAGGTGGTGGTATATTCTTTTAGCCTTCTTTTGTCTGGGAAACTCCTTATTTCACCTTCCATTTTAAAAGAGAGCCGTGCTAGGTAGAGTAGTCTTGGTTGCAGGCCTTTGCTTTTTATTACTTGGAATATTTCTTGCCATTCCCTTCTGATTTGTCTTGTTTCTGTTGGGAAGTCAGCCTTATTGTGTCTCTCTTGTGTGATACTTCCTATTTCTCCCATCCTGCCTTTAAGATTCTCTCTTTGTCTTTAAAATTTGTCATTTTAATTATGATGTGTCTTGGAGTGGTGTCTTTGGTTCATCTTGATTGGGACCCTCTGTGCTTCCTGAACTTGCAAGGCTTTTCCCCTCTCCAAGCTAAGGAAGTTTGCTGTCATTATTTTTTCAAACAGGGTTTCTATCCCTTGCTCCTTTTCTTCTCTTTCTGGTATTCCTATGATTCAAATGTTGTTGTGTTTCATGTTGTCCTATAGTTCCCTTAAATTATCCTCATATTTTTTAAATCTTTTTTTGTGTTGCTGCTCTGCCTGGGTATTTCTGTATACCTTGTCTTCCACTAATTCAGTCCTTTGTTTCATCCAGCCTGCTTGTAATTCCTTCTGGTATATTTTTATTTAAGATATTGTATTCTTCATTTCTTCCTGTTTCTTGTTTATAGTTTCTATTTCCTTTTTCATGCTGTTTTAGTTCCCACTCACTCTCTTGTGGTTGTCACTGAGTTCCTTGAGCATCCTTATAACCATTCTTTTGAATTCTTTGTCTGATTGTTTGCTTGTCTCCATTTCATTTAGCTATTTTATTGGGGATTCTTCCATTCCTTTCGATTGGGAGGTTTTCTTTGTTTCACCATTTTAGGGAACTGTTTTTTAATGTCAGGATGCTCTGCTTTGCAAGCCATTTTTGTGGAGTGGCTTTCGGGAGTAGGAATTCTGTTTGACTCAGTGGTGCTGTATCTTTTATATCCTTGTGTAGATGATCTAGGGTTGCCCTTTCTTTCATTTGTGTGGGTCTGTTGTTGTTCTTAGGCTTTACTTGTTGGTGATTTCTTTGGTGGGTTCTCCCTTCCAGTGAGCTTACTTGTAGTCACAACTCCTGCCTTGTCTTGTATGAAGTTCTGATGAAGAGCCAGGTGAAATTTGTCTCAGCTGTTAGTGGTTGCCTTCTGATTGCTTTCTGGATCTGTCTCTGGTTTTCTCTCTGGAATAAATAATCTTATCAGAAATTCATTCACTCAAGTGAAATCATAGGTCAAGGAAGAACAGGATGCTGTGGTGAATCATTGCAGATGCCCTCCATTGACTGAGCTGTTTCTTATTCAAGGAGCATGATTTCATTGGCCCAGGGTAGTGATACAGCAGAGACATCACTGGACATCTTGTCCTTGAGTGCTTTAAAGAACCATCTGGGTCCAACAGCCTTCTATTTTTCATCACTTTAAATACATTATGCCAATTCCTTTGGGCTTGATGTGTTTCTGTTGAGACATCAGCTGACAGCATTATGGGAACTCCCTTGCAGGTAACCAACTGTCTCTCTCTTGCTGTCTTTTAACTTTCGCTCATCGTCTTTACCCTTTGGCTTTTTAATTATGATGTGTCTTAGTGTGGGTCTCCTTGGGTTCATCTTGACTTGGCCTCTCTGTGCTTACTGAACTTGTGTGACTTTTTCCTTCACCAGGTTAGGGAAGTTTTCTGACATTATTTCTTCAAACAGTTTTTTTTTTTTTTCCCCCCCTTGATAGCTCTCTTCTCCTTCTGGTACCCATATGATGTGGACATTGACTGTTTTGTTTTTTTTTTTAATCATAAATGGGTGCTGGATTTTATCAAATGCTGTTTCAGCATCTTTTGATCTGATCATGTGATTTTTGTCTTTAATTTTGTTTATGGGATGTATTGCATTTATTGATTTATGAATGCTGTGTTATCCTTGCATCCCTGGGATGAATACCACTTGATTTTGGTATATGATCTTTTTAATGTATCACTGGATCTGGATTGCCAATATTTTGTTGAGGATTTTAGCATCTATGTTTATCATAGATATTGTCCTGTAGTTTTCTTTCTTTCTTGTGTCTTTACCTGGTTTTGGATTAGGATAATACTTGACTAATCAAAGAGTTTGGTTTTTTTTTCTCTTTGTGATATTTTGGAATAGTTTCAGAAAGATAAGTGTTAGTTCTTTGAATGTTTGGTAAAATTCTCCTGTGAAGCCATCTAGTTCAGGGGTTTTCTGTGCCAGTTTTTTTTTTTTTTTTTGATTACTGCTACAATCTTGCAGGTTATTAGTCTGTTTAGGCCTTCTACTTCTTCAATCAATTTTGGGAGATTGTATGTTTCCAGAAATTTTACCATTTTGCCTAGTTGTCTTATTCCTTGGCATATAGTTGTTCATAGTAATTTCTGACAATCCTTTGTATTTCTGTGGTATCAGTTGCAATCTCTCCTCTTTAATTTCTGATTTTATTTATTTGGGTCTTCTCTCTTTTCTTATTGATGAGTCTGCTTAAAGACTTGTCAGTTTCATTTATCTTTTCAAAGAACCTGGATTCAAAGAAACTTCTGGATTCATTGATTCTTTGGATTTTTTTGTAGTCTCTATGTTATTTAATTCTGCTCTGATCTTGTTTATTTCCTTTTTTTCTACTTATTCTGGGCTTTGTTTGTTGTTGTTCCTCTAGTTCTTTTAGATGTAGGGTTATGTTGTTTATTTGAGCTTTTTTCCTATCTTATGTAGGCCTGCATTGTTATGAACTTCTCTCTCAGAACTGCCTTAATCGTGTTTCATAGGTTTTGGGTTGCTGTGTGTTGATTTTTGTTTGTTTCCATATACTATTTGATTTCTTTTTTTTTTAAGGTTTTATTTATTTATTTTTAGAGAGAGGGGAAGGGAGGGAGAAAGAGAGGGAGAGAAACATCAGTGTGTGGTTGCCTCTCACACGGCCCCCACCAGGGACCTGGTCCACAACCCAGGCATGTGCTCTGTCTGGAAATTGAACCAGTGTTCCTTTGGTTCACAGCCTGCGCTCAATCCACGGAGTCACACCAGCCAGGGCTGATTTCTTTTTTGACCTCATTGTCAACACATTCATTATTTAATCAAATGTTATTCAGTCTCCATGTATTCTTATGTTTTTGAGTTTTTTCCTTTGGTTGATTTTTAGTTTCAAGGCATTGTGATCTGCGATGCTTGATGTGATTTCAATTTTTCTGAGTTTGTTAAGGCTTGTTTTGCATCCTACCATGCTGCTAATCTTTGAAAATGATCCATGTGTGTTTGAATAGAATGTATACTTTGCCTCTTTGTGGTGAAATGTTATGTAAATATCAATTAAGTCTATTTGATCTAGAGTGTCATTCATTTTCACAATATCATTGTTGATTTTTTGTTTCAAAGATCTATCTGTTGTTGACTGTGGGTGTTAAAATCCCCTACAATGACTGTATTGCTGACAATGTCCTTCTTAAAGTCCTTCAAGATTATCCCCATGTTTAGGTGCTCCTATAATGGGTACATATATGTTTCCAAGGGTTATATCCTCTTTTTGACTACTCCCTAAGTAGATCTTCTTTGTCTCTTGTTATGGCCTTTGTTTTGAAGTCTATTTTCTCTGACATAAGTGTTGATACTTCAGCATTTTTTCATGTCCATTTGGTTGGGACATTTTTTTTCCATCCCTTCAATTTCAGCCTGTATATATCTTTTGTTCTGAGGTAGGTCTCTTGTAGACAGCATATAAGGATCATGTTTTCTTATCCACTCAGCTACCCTATGCCTTTTGATTGTAGCATTTAAGCCATTTATATTTAAGGTTATTATTGATAAATAATTGTTCATTACCACTTTTTCCCATTGTACCTGTGTTCCTCCCCCCTCTCTTTCTTATTCTTAAAGCAGTTCCTTTTAGCACCTCTTGCAGTGCTTGCTTGGTGGAGATGTACTCTTTTAGCTTTATTTTGGCTGGGAGGCTCTTTATTTTGCCTTCCATGAGAGCCTTGCTGGATAGAGTAGTCTTGGTTGCAGTTCCTTGCTTTTCGTTACTTGGAATATTTTGTGTCAGTCCCTTCTGGCTTGTAATGTTTCTGTTGAGAAAACAGTTGGTAGCCTTATCAGAGGTCCCTTGTATGTTGCTAGCTGTTTCCCTCTTGCTGCCTTAAATATTCTCCCTTTGTCTTTAAATTTTGCCATTTTACTTATGATTTATCTTGGTGTGTGCCTCTTTGGGTTCATCTTTGGGATTCTCTGTGCTTCCTGAACTTGCATGACTTTTTCCATCACCAAATTAGGGAAGCTTTTTGTCATTATTTTTTCAAACAGGTTTTCTATCCATGGCTCCTTTTCTTCTCGTTCTGATAGTCCTATGATGCAAATGTTGGCATGTGTCATGTTGCCCTGAAGCTCCCTTAAATTATCCTCATTGTTTTTGGGTCTTTTTTCATTTTGTTGCTTTAATTGGGTGTTATTCCTACCTTATCTTCCAGCTCACTGATTCAGGTTATTAACATAGTGAATATGTCCTTTTCATGCTGTTGAAGTTCTCACTAAGTTTCTTTTTTTTATCTTTTAAATATATTTTATTGATTATGCTATTACAGTTGTCCCATTTTTTTCTCCCTTTATTCCCTTCACCTTGCACCACCCCTCCCACCAGCAATTCCCTCCCCACTTAGTTCATGTCCATGGATCATTCATATAAATTCGTTGGCTTCTCCATTTCCTATACTATTCTTAACCTCCTCCTGTCTACTTTGTACCTACCATTTATGCTTCTTATTCCCTGTACCTTCTTCCCCATTTCCCCCCCTCTCCCTCCCTGTTGATAACCCTCCATGTGATCTCCATTTCTGTGATTCTGTTCGTCTTCTAGTTGTTTGCTTAGTTTGTTTTTGTTTTTGTTTTTTTAGGTTCAGTTGTTGATAGTTATGAGTTTGCTGTCATTTTAGTGACCATATCTTTGATCATCTTCTTTTTCTTAGATAAGTCCCTTTAACATTTCATATAATAGGGGCTTGGTGATGATGAACTCCTTTAACTTGACCTTATCTGGGAAGCACTTTATCTGCCCTTCCATTCTAAATGATAGCTTTGCTGGATAGAGTAATCTTGGATATAGGTCCTTGCCTTTCATGACTTTGAATACTTCTTTTGAGCCCTTTCGTGCCTGGAAAGATTCTTTTTTTTTTTGATACATTTATTGATTATGCTATTACAGTTGTCCCATTTCTGCCCCTTCACTCAACTCCATCCTACCCACCCCTTCCCTCCCACATTCCCCCCCTATAGTTCATGTCCATGGGTCATACTTATAAGTTCTTTGGCTTCTACATTTCTACACTATTCTTACCTTCCCCCGTCTATTTTCGACCTATCATCTATGCTATTTGTTCTCTGTACTTTCCCCCCTTTCTCCCCCTCCCAATCACCTACTGATAACCCTCAATGTGATCTCCATTTCTGTGGTTCTGTTTCTGTTCTAGTTGTTTGCTTAGCTTTCTTTTCTTTTTGTTTTAGGTGTGGTCGTTAATAACTGTGAGTTTGCTGTCATTTTTACTGTTCATATTTTTTATCTTCTTTTTCTTAGATAAGCCCCTTTAACATTTCATATAATAATAGCTTGGTGGTGATGAACTCCTTAACTTGACCTTATCTGAGAAGCACTTTATCTGCCCTTCCATTCTAAATGATAGCTTTGCTGGATACAGTAATCTTGGATTTAGGCCCTTGCCTCTCATGACTTGGAATACTTCTTTCCAGCCCCTTCTTGCCTGTAAGGTCTCTTTGGAGAGATCAGATGACAGTCTTATGGGAAGTCCTTTGTAGGTAACTGTCTCCTTTTCTCTTGCTGCTTCTAAGTTTCTCTCCTTCTGTTTCATCTTGGCTAATGTATTTATGATGTGCCTTGGTGTGTTCCTCCTTGGGTCCAGCTTCTTTGGGACTCTCTGAGCTTCCTGGACTTCCTGGAAGTCTATTTCCTTTGCCAGATTAGGGAAGTTCTCCTTCATTATTTGTTCAAATAAGTTTTCAATTTTTTGTTCTTCCTCTTCTCCTTCTGGCACCCCTATAATTCGGATGTTGGAACGTTTCAAGCTGTCCTGGAGGTTTCTAAGCCTCTCCTCATTTTTCCAAATTCCTGTTTCTTCATTCTTTTCTGGTTGGATGTTTCTTTTTTCCTTCTGGTCCACACCATTGATTTGAGTCCCAGTTTCCTTCGCATCACTATTGGTTCCCTGTACATTTTCCTTTGTTTCTCTTAGCATAGGCTTCATTTTCTCATGTAGTTTTCGAACAAATTCTACCAATTCTGGGAGCATCTTAATAGCCAGTGTTTTGAACTGTGCATCTGATAGGTTGGCTATCTCTTCCTCACTTAGTTGTATTTTTTCTGGAGCTTTGAGTTGTTCTGTCATTTGGGCCTTTTTTTTTTTTTTTGTCTTGGTGCCTCTTTTACTTAAAGGGGCAGAGCCTTAGGCATTCCCAGGGTGGGGTGGGGTAACGCTGGTTGCTGCGCTGTGAGGCTGTACGTGGGGGAGGGGCCGATAGGGAGCAATGGCGCCCACTCCACTCTCCACCGGATTTCATCACCCCCTCCAATACCCACAATCAAATTGGACCCCTTTGGTGCTGGCTCCTGAGTGGGTGGGCTTGTGCACACCCTAGGCCCTTGTGGGTCTCTCCGATGACCTCTCCTGTGAGGCTGGGAGTCTCTCCTGCTACCGCCCCAATCCCCATGGGCATTTTCAGTCAGATGTTTGAGGCTTTATTTCTCCGAGCTGGAGCCCTGGGTCACGCGGACTGCTTCGCTCCCCACTGTTCATCCGGTTTATCTGTGCGCGAGTGTGGGGCTGCAGGGTGCTACCCGCTGCTCTGCCTGCCCCGTTCTCTGCCACTCTGAGTCCATCCCTCTCGGTTTATCTGTGTGCAAATGTGGAGCCGCAGGGCCTGCTAGTGGTCAGACTGCCTGCCCTGTTCGTCCCACACTCCGCCAGTCTCGGTCCCGCCATAGCCATGCAAGTCCTCTCCGGCCCGGTGCCCATCTCTACCCCTCCTACCAGTCTGGATGTATGTTTCTTTTTTATCTCCTTCGTGTTGGACTTCCTTGCCATTCGATTTTCTGTCAGTTCTGGTTGTGTGAGGAGGCGCAGTGTGTCTACCTATGCCGCCCTCTTGGTTCTCCACAAAGATGTCACTAAGTTTCTTGTATGTCCCATAAAGTCCCTTGTAGTTCTCGCTGAGTTCCTTGGACATCCTTATAACCATTATTTTGAACTCTGTGTCTGATAGATTGCTTGCCTCAAATTAATTTATCTCTTTTTCTGGGGATTTGTGGGGAACTGTTCCAAGCATGGGAAAATGTGGCTCAGCCCCCCACTCAGAAAAGCCACTGGGGAGCGAGGTTGGCAGGCAGGACCCATGTCCATGGATAGGTTCTCCAGTGGGAAATGAGGCCTGCATTGTACCTAGACTGCTATGAGACTTGCTCTTGCTAAAACTCCCTCACCCTGAGGAAGCTAATGTTTACTGAGTATCTTTATCTTCCTAAAATCTGGGCTAGACCTCCCAGGTATGGAGCATAACCTGGCTTCGACCATTTTTCCCTTTACATTGCAAATATCCTTCTTTGATGTATTTAGTGACATCATCTCCTTTGTCTGCAAAAGATAACCACCCAAAACAAACCTATGCATAATAAATGAGGACCATCTGTGATGTAAGGGGCCTAGAAAAACAATAAAAGCCTGTCAAGGCAAGGGTTGGGGCACTCTCCTCTTGAGAGAGTGGCTGTGCCGTCCCTTTTCCTCCACAGGATTTCTGTAGTCCGTGTGTATTTGTATATTGCAACCACAACACCGGATCCTGTGGGCTGGGATCTGCGTCTGGGATTCCTCCTTTCCTTTCCATTGGGGTTATTTATTTGTGTCCCCATTTTAGGTGGCTCTTTTCGTTTGTTTCTGCATCTCAGATTGCTCTGCTTTGATTGCCTGTCTTTGTGGGCTAGCCTTATGTGGTAGGAGTTCTGTGAGATTCAGTGACACAGTCTCTTTGATCTCCTACCTTAATGCTCTAGTGATGCCCTTTATTTAGTTTATGTGGGCTCTCTTGTTGTATTTGGGCTTTGATTATTGGTGGCTCATTTGATGATGGGTTCTCCCCTCTGTCCAGCTAACTGAGAATCACAACCCTCACAATGTCTTGTATGCTGTTGTGCACGTGCTGGCAGAACAAAGCAGAACTATCCAGAAAACCCAACCCATGCGAGAAAAAAATGCCCCCTCCCACATCAGCAATATCAACAGCAACTGAGGAAAGATTAATAAGTTGGAAAGAGAGAAGAATATTATAAGATAGGAAAAAGAATATGAGATGACTAAAAGAGAGTAAAATGCTTTTGGGAGAGAAGAAGGAGAAATAATAAGAGTTGGAAATAGAAACAAGGCAAAGAAAGGGAGAAATGAAATGTAAAATGTAAGTAAAACAGAGAAAGGTGATGGCAAAATAGAGTAAGAAAAGGGAAGGGTATAATGTGAGGTATATATATATAAAAAAGTAAACCAATAGGAACAAAACTGAAAAACTACAACAGGGTTAATAACAATGACCGGTGAGTAAATATTGATAAAGGTGGAAAGAGAATAAGAATATTATAAGAAAGAGAAAAGAGAATATGAGATGTCTACAGTAAAGAAAAATGATTTTGAGTGGATAGAGGGAAAAGCAATAATAAGACTAAAGAATAGAATCCAGGCTAAGAGAGGGGAAAAAAAATTTCAAACTGAAATAAGCAAGGGCAGGAGGAAGGCAAAATATGGTAAGACAGGGGGAGAGTAACCTATGAGGTTTGAAATAAAAAATAGTGAAGAGGAATAAAGTTGAAGAAAAACAGCCATAAGCACAATATCCATGCCAAACAAGCAATGGTTTTAAAAACAGGAAGAAAATAAGAATACTATAAAAAAAGGGAAAAAGAATATGAGCTGACTAAGGAAAGAAATATGATTTTGAGAAGGTAGAGGGAGGAGAAATACAGTAAGGAATAGGAACAAGGCATAAAAAGGGGAAAAATAAAATTTAAAATGAAAATAAGCAAGGGCAGGAAGAAGAAAAAATGGAGAAAGACAAGGGAAGGGTACAATGCAAGATTTGAAATAAAAATAAAATAAAAATATAAAACTATAAATAAAAAGAATAAAAAATAAAAGACAAAAATAGTGAATTAGTTGGAATACAATTGAAGAAAAAGAAGAAATGTTAAAAGGCTCTGTGAGAGAAAAAAATAACACAAATTCTGAAGAAAAATGAGGTGGAATTTGTCTCTGCAGACTTTGGTGTTTGTGGTGTTTGCCTTCTGTCTTATCCTTCCAGATCCACCTCTGGCCATTTTTTTTTTTTTAAGATTTTATAGAGAGAAAGAAAGGGAGGTAGAAAGAGACAGAGAGAAAAATCAATGTGTGGTTGCCTCTCATGCATTCCCTATTGGGGACCTGGCCTGCTACACAGGCATGTGTCCTGACTGAGTATCGAACTGGTGACCCTTTGTTTCACAGACCCATGCTCAATGCACTGAGCTACACAGGCCAACCACCTCTGGCTTTTTATTAGCTCAAAGTCCTGGTATGGGTCCTCCTTATTCTGGCAGCACTGCATGTATAACTTTCACCTGCCTCTAGATGGGGCTTTCATTGCAATTGGGAAGGTGGGATGACTGGGTCTCTCCTATGTGGCACTGTTGAGTCTTCTGGGAAAACTGTGGGTGTGTTCCCTTGCCTCTGTGCTACCTTTCTTGGTCTGTTCTAGCTTATTTCCAATAATGTGTAGCTTCTGATGAACTAGCTGTCTGACCCAGGTGCAGATAGAGTCTCTCCCTCTCTGGCACTCTCCCAGTTGGTATTTGGTGCTGCAGCTATAGATATGCTGCCCACTGTGTGTGTGTAGCCTTGATCTCCCTGACTTTGTATATCCCCCCAAGTCACCCCTGGTCCAGGTCTGGGGGTTCTCTGCCCTGCGAAGGGAGGGAACCACAAATCTGTGATTTCTGACTAGACTTTCTGAGGTTGCAGGCCCCATGCATGGGTTATTTTTCCTTCATACTATAAAATCTCCTTACTGGACATTGTGAAGTGTCTTCTGTATTCCTTTGCTTCCAAAGTTCATATAAGCTATAACTCCATTGATTGTTCAGGATACTTGTTGGAAGATCAGCCAAGAATCTGAGTTGGTGGCAAGAGCAAGTGGACTCAGCTTCCACCTACTTGGCTGCCATCTTCTCCCTCCACTTTTGCTTATTAATAAGAGATTTCTGTTTTTTCCCCCTATAGTTTTGCTTTTACAAAGTGAGAAATAAATTTCAGTCTGGTCCTCACCCCCTATCTTTCAGAAGAAAGAAATTTCTAATGTAGTGACCCTGGGAAACAAAGGGACAGCTATGGGACCTCAGGGAGCTCACCTTCATCATCTGGGGTGTGGGGACAGAAGCTCTCAGGATACAGTGGGAAGCTATCAGACAGAAGGCTGGGCCCATAATGATTCCTCTCACCTTCTGCCTAATAGCCACAGCATGTAATGCTTCTGAGCACTTCTTTGTGCCTGATGCTGTGCAGGAGCTCCAGTGGATGATCTCACCTCATTTTCCTACTGCAGGGAGATGGTGCAGGTGAACAAATGTAGATTCAACAGTAAAACAACCTGTCCAGTCCACACAGTGAGGCAGCAGGGAGTTGGAGTCCTAAGTCCCATCCACTCCACTCCAACACTGGCCTAGAGTATAATTCAATCTGTTTATTCCTCTGACATATTTAGTTGGCCTCCACCATACTTAGCTGGGCTCCGCCAACAGCTTCCTATCAGGTTGCCTGTTCCTGTTCATGCTGAGGTGTAGCCACCAATGTGATTTTCATAAAATTCCATGCTGGCTTCCGGGAGTTCATACCCAGGGCCAATTCCACCTGACTCAGTCTGCCATTCCAGCCACCTGCTCTTGTACTGCCTGTACAAAGTTTCTGTCCATACCTGCACAACCAGGTCTTTCCCATGGTGGGGCCTTTGCACAGGCTGCCCCTGCACCTGGAGTGCCCTCACTCTTGTCTATCTAACAAACCCAAGCCACTGGTCACCTGCTTGTGAGAGGAGTCTCCCTCCCAGTACTATTTAAAGCCATGGTGTCCCTTCTGTAACCTTCACCTGTTTGGGTCATTTTGTTTGTACCAGAGAACCATTTAACTTATGTGATAATCTGTGTTTAGCTGTTACTACACTTCTTTGACTCCTATGAAATGTGTGAAAGTCTTCATGTTAAAGGAGGATGGAAGTAATCCCACAGCTAGGAGCCTTTCCTCCTCACTCTTCCCCTCAGGGATGTCACAGAGGTCTCTCAAACTGCAGCTGTCACTGATTATGATCCTACATTTACACTTGCCATTGTTTTCTATGATAGTGCCCAAACGTTGATGTCCACATGAAGTCCTGCACAGGCTGTGTACAGATGAACTTCATGGGTAGTCTTAGGCATTGGATGATGTGGTAGGCAGAATAATGGTTTCCCCAAAATGTATATCCCAACCCAGTTGGTCTTCTATATTTATAGGTTCTGCATTCATGGATTCAACCAACTGCAGATCAATATTCAGGAAAAAAAGTTTTGTTGTTACTGATATGTTCTATGTAGTTGTTACTACATCAGTACTATGTTACTGATATGTAATATGATGGTTGTGTCTATACTGAACAGGTACAGATATTTATCTTGTCATGCCCTAAGCAGTACAGTATAAAAGCTATTTACATCGTATTTACATTATATTAGATATTATAAATAATCTGAAGATGATTTCAAAGTAAATGAGAGGGGTCCATAGGTTATAGGCAGATACTATACCATTTTATATAAGAGGCTTAAGCATAGGCAGACTTTGAAATGGGTGAGGTCCTGGAACCAGTCACCATAGATACCAAGGGACAATGATTTAAAATTTAATGGTATAGGGGAATTAGGTTGCTAATCAGCCTACCATAAGATGGGAAAAATATCCTGAATATTTGGGTGGGCTCAGTGTAATCACAGGCTTGTTAAAAGTGGGAGATGGAGTCAGAAAAGGAGGTGTGACAATAGGAGCAAGGCAGGGCAATGTGATTGTTGGCTTTGGAGATGGAGGAAGAATCCACAAACTGAGAAGTGCCAGCAGCCCCCCAAGGCTGAAGAAGGCAAGGACATGGATTCTTCCCCAGAGCCTCAAAAGGACTATAGCCCTGAAGACACTCCAATTTTAGCTCACAGAGATCCATTTTAGATTTCTGAGTTATAGAAGTATAATATAATAAATTGATGTTGCAATTTAAGCCAGTAAATGTGTAATGATTTTTTTCAGCAGCAATAGGAAATGATGTAGGAATAATTATACTGCATATTTGCCTGATGTGGATTTAGATTCTAACCTCTCAGAAGATATCATGCACTGTATTTGCACATCTCTTCTCTCCTCCAGAATGTGAACTCATTGAGAGCTTGGCCTTGCATTGCATCTCTCTTCCCTAACAGTGCCTGGCTCAGAAAAAGTGCTCAAAAAATGTTGACTAACTGATGCTTTGTGATTTTCTTTGAGTGTGTCTTCTCTTTGAGGAATGGCAAGGTATTTTCTTGCTTTATTCTAGATATCCTGGTAGTGCCCAGTTCAGGGCTGAGCAGCCATATGTGTTGAGTAGAGATAGAGAAAGGTGGGATAGAGTGGGTTTTGTCTGGAGCCAGGGGCTTTCATATCTGTGCCACAGGGGACACTTTCCACCTCTGCCCTCTCCCTGGTCCACCCTCTCATGGCATGACCCCTTAGATGAAGAAGATCCAATACTGGCACACTTCCCTTTGATAATATTGCTCTAAAAATTCACAGTATTGGGAAGGTAGAGAAACAAGTTTCAGCAGGGCTTCTGGGCCTTAAGTCATGACTCTGATCTGAAGGAAGTGTCCTTGCTGGTGAAGAGCCTTGTCTTTGGCTGGAACCTGACGATTCAGCTCTTCTTCCTGACCCATGTATTTTTCCTTTGCCCCATGCCAGTTTGAGTTTCTCAATGGTGCAGGATGGGCATGACCTCTCACAGGATGCAGAGACTGTGCCTGCATTGTCCAGTTGTCCTCTCAATGACAGCTGACTGCTACCTCACAGAGGTCCTCTGCTCAGGCTGGGCAAGCCTTTGCATGAGACGGGTCTGTTTCCTAACTTGGCTGTTATCCATAATGTCTCTCAATAAGCCCAAATGCCTCTAAGTAGCTTGGGGCCATGTCCACCACAAGTAGGCAGGCTTCTGCATCTGTATCTGATGTTCCCAAGCTCCCACAGAGACTTTCAGTGCAAGGCAAAGCCTATATTATAAACAATCACCACCCTGGTGCCAGAGCCCAGATCAATAGAGTGGGAAGTCAAATCCTTCCCCTTTGAATAATGCTGGAGTAACCAACAAAAATGTCCATCTCTTGGTGATTTGTTTAAGAAAGTGTGCTACATATATGATGCAATACTACATTGCTGTTTTAGATATATTGTTGAATAAAAGAATGGATTAGAGTCATGTTATATATGTAAAAAAAGAATATGCAAATACATTTCTTTGTAATTTATATATTCCCTTTGCTCAGTATTTTTCTTCAAGAAAATTTGATGGACTATACCAGAAGTTGGCAAATGTTTCCTGTGAAGGGCTGAATAATAAATATTCTAGACTTTGTGGGTTAGAGGACTCTTTTGCCCCTCAGCTATGCTGTTACTGTGTGAAAGCATCACAGACAATCCATAAGTGACGAGTGTGATTGTGTGCCAATAAAACATTATTTACAAAAGCAGTTGGCATGCGGAGTTTGTAGTAAACAAAAATGTTGAAGTTTGGAGAGAAAAATACACGAGAAACAGTTAAGGAGTAACTTGGGATTGTAAACCATAGTCACTTGCCAGGCATGTAGAACTTCCCTCACTGAAATGAACTAAATCACCTCTCACTAGACATTCCAAGGTCCAGGAACATTTGAGTCCTCTCCTGTAGCAGAGCTACAATTTCATCCCAAGAGAAAGTGGCTTTGGTGGAGGAGGTCTAGAGCATCAATTAGGAAGTCTTGGGCTGCAAGTAACTCAAGAGATCCTGAATAAGAAGGGACATTTGTTGCAACAATTAGCATCTAGCAAGAAGTCCCAGGGTTGATCCATTCAGTAGTGTATCCCAATCCATGGAACCCATGGGTCCAGGACCTGGGTCTTTTCCTTCTGTGGGTCAACCTCAGCAATCTCCTCATCACTTCAAGACAGTTACTGCAGTTCCAGGGGACATGCAGACTTGAAAATACTCAGCAGCGGAAGAGCTCATCTCTTTCTCTACAGCTTTTCAAAAGAGAAAACTTTCCCCAAAGTCCCTCTGTAGATATTCCTCTATGTCTCCTTGGCCAGGATTGTACCACATGGCTGTGTTAAACTAACCATGGAGAAGGAAATGGTATTGTGATAACTGGTTCATTCAAAGAAGAATTTAACAAAGCAGAATTTAACAAAGCAGAATTTAACAAAGCAGAATTTAACAGCAACCAGGTCAGGGTCTGGTTGCTGTATACAAGAATAGGGGGATTTCTATGGGGAACACTCAGCTGGGTCTGCTAGAGTTGGCAAATAAATGGGGTGACTTGACTCTACACCCTGATACCTCTTCTCTCTTGGTGATACCAGGCTCAGGAAGAACAGCTGGATCCACCTGGACAGTGGCTGTCTTTAAGAAACACTTTAAGATGAAGGGGACCCCTTGAAAAATTTTCTGGTCTTTGGTTTTGATTGAGTGGCTATTCCTTTGTGGTTAAACTCCTGGCATCTCCCTGGCTCTGAATTGGCAAGCAAACTGTTGACACCCTCCATTTCTGGCTGCATTGGACTCTCATTGTTCCCTCTGTTACTGGGTTGTCAGCTTTTGTGACTTGGGTTCCTATAAGGCCTCCTGCTCATCTACCTGTGCCTGCTGTCACTCTAGTGATCTACACAGGGCTGTGGAAAGGTGTTCTTAAAGGGCTTCCTTGCCTTAAGCCATGTTGATGGGGCATGATGTTTGGCCTCATCTCCTTTTCCTGTATCCTCCTGTTCTTCAACCACTCTGCAAATGGGACCACCTCCTGTCCCTCACCTGCCTGATACATTCTGACCTCTGAGCCTTCCTCCTGATAATCTTCTGGCTGGTCATGCCCCACTCCGCCCCACTGGTGGCACTCAGCACTTTCTGGGCATAGGAGCCCCTTCTTCAAATGAAATTGACATCGAATTGCAATATGAAAAACAAGATGAAGGTGATCTTTTATTAGTAAAATTTTATTTTATAAGTTCAAATTCAAAGCATTTGCTCATTATAATCAACTAGTGAGAACAACAATGCTTTCTTGAAGAAAACAAACTGAACCTGGGTATATTTGACAGCTGTATTCCTCTATCAGCCCCAGCATCCAAATCACTTTTCTTTTATGTTCCATTGCTCAGTGTCAAAGAATCCTGCTTCACAAAGAGAGCTAATAGCCAAAGTTTTATAAGAGTCCTCCATTGCAATGTTAAAGTGAAAAAAGGATTGAAAGAAAACTGCCATTTCAACACTATCTAACAACAGGAGGGCAGAAGTGTCTAGTTTTGAATTACAAGTATGAAAGTCAGGCCAGAAGCACAAGGGCTTAAAAAAAAAAAACAAACACTAAAGCAAACTGTTGCTTGTTTGAACACACCAACTGGAGGAGCCAAGAGGCTGGGTCTGGAAAATTAAGAGCTACCTCAGTCCTGGCCAGGTAGTTCAGTTGGTTAGAACATTGTCCCAATATGCCAAGGTTGTGGGTTCGATTGCCAGTCAGGCATATAGAAGAACAAACCAATGAATGCATAAATAAATGTAACAACAAATCTCTCTCTCTTTCTTCAACCATAAGTAAAAAAAATATTAAAAGGAAAAAGTTTATTGAAAAAAGAACGATCTCAAACTATATGTATATTTCTCCCTAGAATTTCAAGAGATTGCACTCAAGCACTGGGTTATTCTGGGGACTATGCTTTGGGAAATGCTGAGTGTAATAAATAATAATAATAATAATAGCAGCTAATAAATATTTACTGTTTTAGTGCCTTACAGGCACTTTGCTACCATTTTCTCATTCAACCCTCATATGAAACTTATAAAGGATTTTTCTTCCCATTCTGTATATCAGGAAAATAAGGCTTTAGAAAGGTTATTTTGCCCAAGATCACACAGCTAAGTAGCAGACCTGGGACTAAAGCCAACATCTGAAATCCAATGCATCCAGAAAAGTGTCCTGACATGTTGGCAACGCCTCTCTAATCCAGGGAAATGTGACATCTTTTATGTTCAAATAGGTGGAGCAGGTGCAGGGGTTCCGTTAAGAGGAGGTCAGTCAAGCAGACACCTGTGGTGGCTCTCCTCAACATGGACACCACCAGCTAATACATCTGCTGAGAGGAACTATTCTGCCTTTGCAGCAAGAACAAGAACCCACAGATTAGACCTTTCACCAGGGAGAAGAGTTAACTTATTTTAACTGAGATTCCTGGCATGCTCAGAAGCCAGGACCTCAGATTAAGAAATGCTACCCTGTACTGGCCACTCAAAGACCCATATGTGCCAGGAATTGCAGTGGGCAGTTTGGTACAACTGCAAAGAGACATGGCTCCTACCATGTCTAGCCTACTAGGGGACAAATTACCTTGGGTCTAGCTGGGCCCCCCTTCATGGTGGCAGGAGTAGGTTTACAACTGGCTTGTTTCCATGGACATGTCTCTCCAGCCTGGGTTAGCAGCTAGAACCTGGGGACATGGAGTAGTAGTCACCATAGTCACACAACTATATACCAAGGAAAAGCTGTCTTAATTTAGGAATGTCTCCTTCTGGTAAAATTCTAGGGAATTTACTAACCACTCCTGCTTAAAACAGAGACTTGTGTAGGGTTAAACTCTTGAGAAATTGTTGAACATCATCTATCAAAATGCATTCTTTGAATCCACTGTGCTTCCAGAAGTATAGATGGTAAGTAAAACAGATGGATTTCCCAGGTGTTTTTTTATCCTCACCTAAGGTTATATTTATTGATGAGAGGGAGGGAGGGAGGGAAAGGGGGGCGGAGAGAGTCAGGGCATATAGAAGAACAAAACAAAACTGTCAAAATGGCAGTTTTCTTTCAATCCTTTTTTCACTTTAATATTGCAATGGAGGACTCTTATAAAACTTTGGCTATTAGCTCTATATGCTCCACCTCTGGCCTTCATTCAGAGAGAGAGAAAGAGAGAGAGAGAGAGAGAGAGAGAGAGAGAAAGAGAGAGAGAGAGAGAGGCATTGATATTAGAAACATTGACCAGTTGCTCACATACATACCCCAATGGGTGATTGAACATGCAACCTAGGTATATGCCCCAACTGAGAATTGAACACATAACCTTTTGGTATATGGGACAATGCTCCAATAAACTGAGCCACCTGGCCAGGGTTCCCAGGTGTAATCCCTAAAATATATTTTGGGAGTGGCTGTTATGCTTAACTGTGGGCTGAAGGAGTTTCCATCCTTCCTCTTCAACCTTGAGAAAGATATTGCAAAGGCTGGATCTAAGAGGGCAGCTGGCCACCAAAGGGTCATGCTTCCTCTCTTATTTACTACAGAGCCTGGTCTGTGTCTGGGTTGAGTGGTGTAGCTCAGTTGTGTTCATCCAGGAACAGCCTGTAAAAGGCCATGTGTGTCTCAGAGCTAGTCAAGGGCAGCTTGTGTAAGTCCAACCCAGGACCCTCTGTACCAACCCAAGAGAGGACCATTTTACAGAACCCTGCATCTCCTTTGCTGACACAGCCCCAGCCCAGGGCAGAATCTCTCTGCTCACTCTGGTTGGGCTTGAGTGGCAGGGATGTTATGAACTTGTAGTCCACTGCTAGCACTGTTTTAAATAATATTGTTGCAGCAGAAGAGTATTCTGCATGAGAATAGACAGTCTTTATGACAAGCCTGAACAGAGCACAAAGTCTTCCTTTACACTACAATTCTGAGACCATGCCCATGCTCAGAGACTAGGTCCAAAGTCCTTGGTCTTCCAAATGTCGGTCATTTAGCTACAACCTACTTTTCTAGCTTTTATACCAAAGGCATTGGCCCAGGCCAACTGGTCCACCTCTGGCCTTCATTCAGCTATTTCCATGATCTCAGTGTCAATTGCACACATGGGTCTGCTTTCCTTTCATCTTCTGAGGCCCTAATAGAAGGCCTGCTTCTTGGCAATGCTTTTCTTAAGTCCGCAGCAGTGTGGCATTCACCCTGTACTCCTCCTGTGCCATCACTACATTCTGCCTGGTTGTGTCTTCTCCACCCTAAGCAAGTGGAGGACCCTGAGGGTGGGCTCCACACATCCCCCTTGCAGTGGCCAGTCCTTGCTGCTTTGCACATGGGCTACTACACATTCAAAGCACATGTATGGATGCCCAAGATCTCTCTCCATTCCTAATGCCTCCTTTGCAGACACAACGGGAGGTTCTATAGCAATACTGACCTCAGTGCTCCTTGCCTTCTTCCACCAAATCTGAAGGTGGGGGGATGAGGTCTCGAGGATTCATCCTGGCAACCAAGCAGACATCATAGCTGTCATGCATGAGGACATCAATAGCTATAACATTCCACTGATTTTCCCATGGGTCCAACTCCAATATTTTTTTGGAGATAACCTCATGGCGATCTGGAAAACAGCAAAGTAGGAATACAAAAATATCACAGGGGTATTAAACTCAGAGGTCATAATCACTGTATTGAATAACTTTCTCTAAAAGACCAAAAACTAACAAAAAACCAAATCAAGTTACTTTAAATGGAAGACACAGTATTCCTGACATTTAGGAAACTAAGAAAGGCCATGTTACAACTCACATTCAAAATTTATTCAAGACATACCTATTTACAGGGCATACTATTGTCTAAAGTTGAAAGGATGTTCCAGTGTTGTTAATGATTTATTAATAACGTGGGAAGAGATGAAACTCCAATTTTTACACTGGTGAAAGAAATCATAGCCAGAGTCATGTGACCTGTGAGAATTGCTGATATCCCTGAGCTTATGTTTTCTTAAATGCAGACAGAGATGCTAATACACAGCCAGGGGCTTTGCAGGAAACATGGGACACTCTAATTGGATGATTTGAAGAGTTTACAAAGGGACTGTTGGAAAAGTGTGGGCAGGGTTTGGAAAGACCCACAAGGGATGGCACAGCACCCCAGGACTAATAATAGCAAGGGCCTTTAGCACCTGAAAAACAGCAGGGGAAGAGTGGGTACTGGAACTTACAGAGGGCAGCTGTCTGGTGAGTGCTGCCTGGTAGAAGCAGACTTAGGTAGGGGAGGATGGATGAAGCCACCCTCAGCAACCCTACAAGGAGAGGGCAGGGAGAATAAATAAACTAACTCTACCCTCCTTTCAGTCAACAATTTATGCTCTTGCCATCAGTTGGCTGAACCTAATCAGAAGCCAGAGAGGAAAGGAGCTGTGAAAGCAACCCATCCAAGTTAGCTTCGTAGGACACAGAGCATGAGAGAAGGGACAGGGTGAGTCTGAAGGAGCAAATGAAAGATTTCTAGGCCAGCTGTCTATTTCACAATTGTGTTATGATTAGGGGAGATAATGTATGTAAAATTGCCTAGTACTGGCATATAAAAGTCAATATTAAAAAATGGCTTATGTGTGCTTGTAAAGGATATATATTTTGTAATTGTTAGGTGCAGTATTCCATAAATGTTGATTAGGTCATGTTATTCAACTCTTCTACATATTCACTCATTTCTATGGGCTAGTTTTGTCAGTTAGTTACTGACAGAGCTGTGTTAAAACATCCCACTGAGATTATGGATTTATCTTTTTCTCATTTTACTTCTGTCAAGTTTTAGTGTACAACTTTGAGTCTGCTATTAGGTAAATATACATTTTATCATTTATAAACTTATCAGGGATCCAAGATGGTGGCAGAGCAGGTGGAAGTTACACTCACCTCCTCCAAGTACCAAACTGGAATTATAACTAAATTATTGGACTATCAACATGAATAACCAATTAAAGAAGACTAGCTGACTATAAGTCTCATAACCAAGGATTTATAGAAGAAGCTACATCAAGACTGATAGGAAGAGTGGAGAAACAAAAAGGGCTGGCCCCACAAACAAGTGTGGTGGTTGAAAATCCAGAGAGATATCTCAGCTGCAAAGGTCCCTTCTCAACCTATACCAGGCTCTCAAGTCAGGAACACTAGAGCTAGGAAGAGGAGTGAATGTAACATTTGGCTGTGAAAATCAGCAGGGATTCTGTCCACCAGAGAGATACTGGAGTCTAGTGGAAAACCAGGTACCCTCTTAAATGGCCAGCACACAAAGTCTCGTTCACAGCCACTTACCCTAGGTTCTAATTGAGGGAGTGTGGCTCAGACTGGACTGGAATTATGTGAAGAGAGACTGGGTGTATTGTGGCTCTGGAAAGAGAGCTGAAGGGGCAGCCACCAGGGCTCCTGTGCTAATTCCCTCTCCCACACTGCCAACAGGTACCACATTTCCTGGGTAGTGCACTCCCATCTATAAGCATCAAGCTAAGGAAATATACTAGCCCCACCCTCCCGACACTGACAGCTGGCTGTGGCCAGCCAAGACCTACAGTACAGACTTTCTAGAAAGGTTATTCAGGATGTCCAAAGAGAACTGGGGAGAGACTGAGTTGTATGGCTTTAGGGAGGGGACCGTTTTTTCCTCACATGCCCAACTGGTACCACAGTTCTTGCGCAGAGCCCTCCTTTCACACGGCCAAATCTTGGTCTGTTAGAACCTGATGAACTCTGCTGGTCTCATCCTGATGACTCCTTAAGACCCTACCCCACTACAAAGGTTACCAGGCACCTGGCAGGTGGTGCCTAGCATTGGTGTACCCTGGAACTTTTGCTGAGTGCTCAGACCCAGCACTGTCACATAGTTTGAATCCATATCAGTCTGATGAACACCACTTGCCACTACCTGGTGACTAACTGAGGACCAATCTCATGCAATTTGTGTACCTCCAGAGGCTCTTTTAGTGATTGAGCATAACAGGTAGCTGAAAGATTTGGGATATCTTGGGCCTTTAGTTGACCTTACCCTGGCTCACTATGGAAGCCAGCCTTAGTGCACAGCTTGGCCTCCCCCATGCACACCCAGGCCCAGTAGAGGCAGCTACAAACTGTGGATTGCTTTGTATTTCCAAACAGGTATTTCAGAACCCATTAAGGCAGTACCTGCCATTAGCCTGTACCAGAGATGCTCCCAAGAGGCCCCAGAACCAATACACCTGGTGGCAGGCCTCAGACTACACCAGAGCATGCCTCAAGTAGCTCCACAAGCAGCATCACCAAAGGGAGATCTCGGTAGACACCAGATACTGCTGAGGTGAATTCTGTTTCATGAGGTCAGCCCTGGCACAGCAGCTCATACACTGCGGTCAAGGGCATCCATATAGTCAAATAGCTATAGGATTAGCCTCAACCACAAATGGCCCAGCAGCAATCAAGACTTAAGTACAACAGGAGGTCTCACATAAGCCACACAAGGGACATTCCTGGAGCACCTAGCTCCAGTGATAAGGGAGAATGAACTACAGAGCCCCACAAGACATCTACTACATAAGGCCAACCCACCAAGACTGGGAGACAACAAATCTTCCTAGTACACAGAAACAAATACAGAGAGGCAGCCAAAAGGGTGAGACAAAGAAACACATTTCACATAAAAAACAGGAGAAATCCCCAGAAAATAAACTAAATGAAATGATGCAAGCAATATACCAGATCCAGATCCTCAATACAATGGTTATAGGTATACTCAAGAAACTTAGTGAAAACTTCAACAAAGAGACAGCAAACATAAAAAAAGGACATAGAAGCCATAAAAAGACCCAGTCAGAAATGAAGAATGCAATATTTGAAATAACGAATACACTAATGGAATCAACAGGAGATTAAATAAAAGCAGAGGACCAAATCAGCCATTTAGAGACAAGGTAGCAGAAAACATGCAATCAGAGCATGTATATAAAATGAGGATAGTTTAAGAGACCCCTGGGACAACATGAAGAATAACAACATCTGCATCACAGGGGTACCAGAGGAGAAGAGAGAACGAGCAAAGCTGTGAAAACTTATTTGAAAAATTAATGATGGAAAACTTTCCTTATTTGGTGAAGGGAAACGACCAGGAAGTACAGAGAATCTCAAACAAGACAACCCAAAGAGGCTAACACCAAGACACATCATAATTAATGGCAAAAGTTAAAGACAATAAAAGTATCTTAAAAGCAGCAAGAGAAAGACAGTTAGTTACCTACAAGTGAACTCCTGTAAGACTGTCAGCTGATATCTCAACAGAAACATTTTAAGCCAGAAGGACTGGCAGAAAATATTCAAAGTGATGAAAAGCAAGGACCTACAACAAAAACTATTCTACCAGGCAAATCTATCATTTAAAATTGAAGGACAAATAAAAAACTTCCTGGAAAGAAAAAGCACAAGGAATTCATTACTACCTAACTAGTATCAAAAAAATGTAAAGGGACTTCTTTAAGAAGAGGAGAGACAAAAAAGAACATAGTTATAATAAGTATAACATACTTCTACCATAAGAAGTATAACAACCAGTCTAAAAATAACCAGCACTGCCAGAAAATCGAACTGTATAGAAGTCCAACAACCAAGGATTTAAAGAAGAAACATTAATCCAGATGGATAGGAGGGGCAGAGAGGATGTGGTGTGATGTAGTGAGGCAGTGGCAGGTGGCAGTGGTGGAAGCCTGCAGAATGGGTGGTTCCACATTAATGTGTGGTGGATAAAAACTGGCAGGGACAACTGGGGAGAGTGATACCAGCCCCAGGCCTCACCACACACCCAGGGTTTCATTGATGGGAGAATAAAGCTCCAAAACCTCTGGCTGTAAAAATCTCTGGGGATTGTGTTGGCAGGAGAAACTCTCAGTCTCACAGGAGAGTCTCTTGGAGAGGCCCACGAGGTTCTAGAACATATACAAACCCACCCACCAGGGAATCAGAACCTGAAAGGGCACAATCCACTTGTGGGAAGTGAGGGAAGTGATGAAATGTGGGGTGAGAACTGAGCAAGCAGCATTGTTCCCTCTCTGACCCTTCCCCCACAGGCAGCACCACAACACAGCAAAGAGAGTTGCCCACCCTGGCAAATACCTAAGTTACTGCCCTTTATAACATAACATGTGAAAAGATAAAGAAATATGGCCCAAATGAAAAAAAAGATCAAAACTCCAGAAGAAGAACTAAGCAAAGACATAGCCAACCTATCAGATGAAGAGTTCAAAACACTGGTAATCAGGATGCTCACAGGATTGATTGATTCAGTCACAAAATGAAGGAGGAAATGAAGGCTATACAAAGTGGAATAGAGGAAAATATACAGGGAACCAACAATGAAGGCAAGGAAACAGGGACTCAAACCAATGATTTGGTACAAAGGAAGACATAAACATCCAACAGGAACAGAATGAAGAAACAAGAATTCAAAAAAATGAAGAGAGGCTGAGGAACCTCTGGGACATTCAAACATCCAAATCATAGGGGTGCCAGAAAGAGAAGAGGAAGAGCAAGAAATTGAAAACTTATTTGAACAAATAATGACTGAGAACTTCCCCAATTTGGTGAAGGAAGTAGAGTTCCAAGAAGTCTAGGAAGCTCAGAGAGTCCCAAAGAAATTAAATCCAAGAATAAACACACCAACACACATGATAAGTTACCCAAGTTTAAATATAAGGAGAGAATCTTAAAAGCAGCAAAAGAAAAGGAGACAGTTACTTACAGAGGAGTGCCTATAAGACTATCAGCTGATTTCTCAAAAGAAACCTTCAAGCAAGAAGTGGTTGGAAAGTTTTCGAAGTCATGAAAAGCAAGGACCTACATTAAAGAGTACTCTATCCAGCAAAGCTATCATTTGGAATGGAAGAGCAGATAAACAGCTTTCCAGATAAGGTAAATCTAAAGAAGTTCATCATCACCAAGCCCTTATTATATGAAATGTTAAAGGGACTTATCTAAGGAAAAGAAAATCAAAAATATGAACAGTAAAATGACAACAAACTCATAACTATCAACAATGAAACTGAAAACAAAAGCAAAAACAAAAACAAACTAAGCAAACAACTAGAACAGGAACAATCACACAAGTGGAGCTCACTTGGAGTGTTATCAGCATGGAAAGGGAAAGAGGAGAATGGGAAAAAGGTATAGGGAATAAGCATAAATGGTAGGTACAAAATAGACAGGGGGAGGTTAAGAATAGCATAGGAAATGGAGAAGCCAAAGACTTTATATGTATGACCCATGGACATGAACTAAGGGGAGGGTGCAGGAGGATGGGCAGGTGCAGGGCAGAGGTGGATAAAGGAGAGAAGAAAATTGGGACAACTGTAATAGCATAATCAATAAAATACACTTAAAAAAGCAGCTCTACCTAATACACAGAAACACAGGAAGGCTGTCAGAATGAAGAGACAGGGAGATAAGGCCCAAAGGGACAAAGGCCTGAAGGGACAGAGCAAAACTCCAGAAAAAGAGCTAAGTGACATAGAGATAGCCAACCTATCAGATGCAGAGTTCAAGGCCCTGGTGATCAAGGTGCTTAGAGAAATGATTCAGTATGGCTGCAAAATAAAAGAAGAAGTGAAGGCTATACAAAATGAAATGATGAAAAATTTATGGGGATATAATCCCTGCAGTGGAATTGCTGGACCAAAAGGCAACTCTATTTCTAGTTTTTTGAAGAAATTCCATACAGTTTCCCACAGCACTTGCATCAGTCTTCACTCTCACCAACAATGTACTAGGGTTCCCTTTTCTCCACAACCTCACCAGCACTTATTGTTTGTTGATTTGTTTATGATGGCCACTCTGACTCGTGTGAGGTGGTATCTCACTGTGGTTTTAATTTGCATCTCTCTGATGGCTAGTGATGTTGAGCATCATTTCATATGTGTCTGAGCCCTCTGTATGTCCTCCTTGAAGAAGTGTCTGCTCAGATCCTTTGCACATTTTTCAATTGGGTTGTCTTCTGCAGTGGAGTCATGTGAGTTCCTTATATATTTTGGAGACCAAACCTTTGTCTGAGGTATCATCAACAAATATATTTTACCATAAGGTTCGGTTTCTTTTCATTTTGCTGAAGTTTTCTTTAGCCCTACAGAAGCTTTTTATTTTGATGAAATCCCATTTGAGTATTCTTTCCTTTATGTCCCTTGCTCTAGGGGACATATTGGTGAAAGTATTGCTGCAAGGAATATCTGAAATTTTCCTGCCTGTGTTCTCCTCTAAGGCTTTCATGGTGTCATGACTTATATTTGCCTTTCATCCATCCTGAGTTTATTTCTATGTATGGTGTAAGTTGGTGGTTGAGTTTCATTTTTTTTCATGTAGCTGTCCTGATCTTCCAAGACCATTTGTTGAAGGGAATATTTTTACTCCATTTTATACTCCTGCCCCCTTTGTCAAATATTAACTGACCACATTGACATGAATTTATTTCTGGGCTCTCTATTCTATTCCATTGGTCTATGTGTCTATTCTTATGCCAGTACCAGACTGTTTTGATTACAGTGGCCTTGTAACAAAGTGACAATGCCATATGAATCAGGTATTGTGATCCCTCCTGCTTTGTACTACTTTTTCCAAATTGCTGAGGCTATTTGGGGTTGTTTATGGTTCCATATAAATTTTTGAAGTGTTTGCTCTATGTCTGTGAAATATATCATTGGTACTTTAAAAGATATTGTGTTGAATTTATAAATGGCTTTGGGTAATGTGGACATTTTAATAAGGTTAATTGTTCCAATCTATTAATACAGTATATGCTTCCATTTATTTGTGTTTTCCTTAATTTCTTCCCTCAGCATTTTATAGTTTTCTGAGTACAGGTCTTTTCCTCCTTGGTTAGATTTATTCCTAAGTACTTTATTTTTCTTGTTGCTATATCAAATGGGATTTTTCCCCTGATTTCTTATTCTGATACTTCATTGTTGATGTATAAAAGTACTTTCTTTTTTTAATATATTTATTGATTATGCTATTACAGTTGTCCCATTCCCTCCCCCACTCTACTCCATCCTGTCCACCGCCTCCCTCCCACATTCCCCCCTATAGGTCATGTCCATGGGTCATACTTATAAGTTCTTTGGCTTCTACATTTCCTACACTATTCTTACCCTCCCCCTGTCTATTTTCCACCTATCATCTATGCTACTTATTCTCTGTACCTTTCCCCCCCTCTCCCCCTCCCACACCCCTATTGACAACCCTCCATGTGATCTCCATCTCTGTGGTTCTGTTCCTGTTTTAGTTGTTTGCCTAGTTTGCTCTTATTTTTGTTTTAGGTGTGGTCGTTAATAACTGTGAGTTTGCTGTCATTTTTACTGTTCCTATTTTTGATCTTCTTTTTCTTAGGTAACTCCCTGTAACATTTCACATAATAAGGGCTTGGTGATGATGAACTTCTTTAACTTGACCTTATCTGAGAAGCACTTTATCTTCCCTTCCATTCTAAATGATAGCTTTGCTGGATACAGTAATCTTGAATGTAGATCCTTGAGTTCAATCTTGGGTAATGTAATTATGATGTGCCTTGGTGTATTCCTCCTTGGGTCCAGCTTCTGTGGGACTCTCTGAGCTTCCTGGACTTCCTGGAAGTCTATTTCCTTTGCCAGACTGGGGAAGTTCTCCTTCATTATTTGTTCAAATAAGTTTTCGATTTTTTTCTCTTCCTCTTCTCCTTCTGGCACCCCTATAATTTGGATGTTGAACGTTTCAAGCTGTCCTGGAGGTTCCTAAGCCTGTCCTCATTTTTCCAAATTCTTGTTTCTTCATTCTTTTCTGGTTGGACGTTTCTTTCTTCCTTCTGGCCCACACCGTTGATTTGAGTCCCAGTTTCCTTCGCATCACTATTGGTTCCCTGTACATTTTTCTTTGTTTGTCTTAGCATAGGCTTCATTTTTTCATCTGGTTTTCGAACAGAGTCAACCAATTCTGTGAGCATCTTGATAACCAGTGTTTTGAACTGTGCATCTGATAGGTTGGCTATCTGTTCGCTGCTTTGTTGAATTATTTCTGGAGCTTTGAAGTGTTCTGTCATTTGGGCCTTTTTTTTTTTGTCTTGACGCATCTGTTACTTTAAGGGGCGGAGCCTTAGGTGTTCACTGGGGCAGGGTAGCTGGTCTCTGCTTTGTGACGCTGTATGTGGGGGAGGGGCGGAGAGGGAGCAATGGCAACTGCTTCACTCTCCCCCGGATTTCAATCTTTCACTCTGCTACCCACAATCAAACTGGGCCCCTCTGGTGCTGGTTCCCGAGTGGGTGGGCTTGTGCATGCTTTAGGCCCCTGTGGGTCTCTCCAACGACCTCTCCCTTGAGGCTGGGAGTCTCTCCTGCTGCTGCCCCAACCCTCACCGGCATTTTCAATCAGAGGTTTGAGGCTTTATTTCCCCGAGCTGCAGCCCTGTGTTGCGTGGTCTGCTTCGCCCCCCACCATTCATCCGGTTTATCTGTGGGCTAATGTGGTGCCACAGGGTGCTACCCGCCACTCTGCCTGCCCCTTTCTCCACCACTCTGATTCTGGCCCTCTCTGTTTATCTGTGCGAACGTGGGGCCTGCAGGGTCTGCTAGTGGTCCGACCCCCTGCCCTGTTGGTCCCACACTCTGCCAGTCTCAGTCCTGCCACAGCAACGCGAGTCCTCTCCGCCCCGGTGCCCGTCTCCGCCCCTCCTACTGGTCTGGATGAATGTTTATTTTTTATTTCCTTGGTGTTGTACTTCCTTGCCATTCGATTTTCTGTCAGTTCTGGTTGTGCAAGGAGGTGCAGTGTGTCTACCTACGCCACCAGCTTGTTTCTCGTCCGTAGTCATTTCTTACAATCCTTTGTATTTCTTTGGTTCAGTTGTAAATTTTTCCTGATTTTATTGATTTGGGTCTCTGTCTTTTCCTCTTGATGAGTCTCATTAAATGTTTTTCAGGTTTTTTTTTTATCTTTTCAAAGAATCAGATCCTGGATCCATTGATCCTTTGAATAGTTCTTTTAGTCCTTATGTCACTCAGTTCTGCTCTGATCCTGATTACTTCCTTCCTTCTACTGTTGGTGGGTTTTATTTGTTGTTTTTCCCATAGGTTTTGTAGGGTTAGGTTGTGTGTTTGAAATATTTCTATCTTTTTTTTATGTAGGCCTTTGTTGGTATGAAATCACCGCTTCTTGAGACTGCCTTCGCTGTGTCTCATTGGTTTTGGGCTCTTTTGTGTTCATTTTCATTTGTTTCCAGAAACTTTTTTTATTTCTTCCTTGATCTCATTACTAACCTATCATTGTTTAATAGCATAGTATTCAGTCTCCATGAATTTGAATGTTTTTGAATTTTTTCATTGAAGTTGGTTTCTAGTTTCAAGCCATTGTGATCCAAGAAAATGCTTTATATGATTTCAAGTCTCTTGAATTTGTTGAGGCTTGTTTTGTGTCCTATCATGTGGTCTATCTTTGAAAATGTTCCATGTGCATTTGAAAAGAATGTGTATTTTGCTTCTTTGGGATGAGAGTTTCTATGTATAGCATTTAAGTCCATTTGATCTAGTTCATTATTCAGTGCCACAATATCCTTGTTGAAATTTTGTTAGGAAGATCTATCCATTGCTGACAATAGGGAAAACACCATTTTCTGTTAGAAATTCTTTTATTACAAATCATAAGCATGTAATTCTGTAACAACAATATCATACTCAAGCATACCATATGTCGTTTTAGGTGAATTGTTCAAATAAATTATTACATCCATATTAATACCCTACATATCACACTCAAGCATGCGTTACTTCTGCTGGACCTTGTATATATCCCCATGTACTCATTATCTAGGTTTAATAATTTTCAACATTTGCCAATGTTGGAAAATCTATTCTTGGACCTCCTACCCTGTTCACTTTATTTTATTTTATTTTTTGATTTAATCATCATTGTATTTTTTCCATTACCATTTAGCTCCTTATACCAACCTCCCCCCAGCAATCATCACACTGTTGTCCATGTCCATGAGTCCTTTTTCCTTTTTGCTTGATCCCTCTACCCCTAACCTCCACTCCCCCACTAGCTGTCATCTTCTCTCTATCTATGAGTCTGTTTCTGTTTTGCTTATTAGTTCAGTTTGTTGATTATATTCCACATATGAGTAAAATAATATGGTATTTGTCTTTCTCTGACTGCCTTATTTAACTTAGCATAATGTTCTCCAGGTCCACCCATACTGTTGCAAAGGGTAAAATTTTCTTTTTTTGTGGCTGAGAACTATTCCATTGTGTAAATGTCCCATAGTATTTTTAGCCATTCATCTATTGATGGACACTTAGGCTGCTTCCATATGTTGGCGATTGTAAATAATGCTACAGTGAACATAGGGGTGCTTCTTTTTGTTCAAATTAGTGTTTTGGGTTCCTTTGGATACATTCCCAGAAGTGGGATTGCTGGTTGATAGGACAGATCCATTTTAATTTTTTGAGGTAACTCCTACTCCATTCACTTAAAAAAATATTTGCTGGAGTAAAGTAGATTTCAGATATCATATCATTTTCATTCACAAATGCTTCTAAATAATGTCTAATTGTTAAGAATATTTTTTCTTTTCTTTCATTGTAAAACTACAATGCCAATATTATCATAACCTAACAAAATGAGCAATTTCTCATTATCATCTAACACTCCAGTCTATATTCATATTTCCCAGATTATCTGAAAAATATCTTTCTACAGAAAATTTATTTGAATCAAGAGTCAAATAAGGCTCATTCTTTGCATTTGGTTCACATATTTCCTAAGTCTCTTTTATTCTGCAATGAAAAAACTTTATTCTTTGTGCTTTATGTGGCTTAAAAATGAAGGTAACTTTATAAAAGGCTTTACTCTGCTGCAGTATCATTAGCTTTATTTTAATCTGGCAGACTTCCAAAGTTTTAAGTGTTCTTAAGGCATGTTACACATTGATTATGTATTAGCCTAGTGCTTCTATTAGTGAGGTTAGAATTAAACATTTTGAATATAACTGCATTCTGCCCTATTTACTGATGCACCTATCAAACTATGGATACAGTTGCATATTAGATTTGTGCATAAAATGAAACTGTTACAATAAAAATTATAAATCCATAGTATAGATTACAATGACACTATGATTAGATATGTGGAAACTAAGTTTGGTAATAAATATATGCATTAGGTATTATTTTAGAAATTCTTTCAGGTAATTTATTTCAAGTGGTAGTAGTGGAGAAGGAATAAGAGGGTTTTCTGGGAGCAAGTTCTATTGACCAATAAAGATAGAGATAAAACCCAAGGCTTTTGGATATTCTTCTATTTCTACCAGTTCGTACACTTAGTCAGCCTGAGTGTCAACCTTACACACTGATATGCCAAGAGTGATCAGTGCTCAACTACAACAGGAGGGTAAACACAACCAGCAACAGAAGGGTACCTACAACCAACACAAGGACACTGGTGGAGTACTCAGCTCAGGTTATCATGAAAGGTTTGCTCTGGGCCCCTAAAAACACTTAACTACATAAGCCCACCCTGACAAGATTGGGAGTCATAGAAGATCTACCTAATGCATAGAAACAAACACAGAGAGGCAGCCAAAATGAGGAGAAACATGTCACAGATAAAAGAACAGGAGAAGGAGAAGGAAGCAAGATGGCTGCCCTTTAGGATTTGTTAGAAAGGAGATATGATTGCAACTACTTCATTGCTGCAAGTCTGCAGGACAAGAACAAGATTTACTCATGATATTGCTTTCAAGGCATTGCCAAAATTAATAGTTACATTTTCTCCAATAAGGAGTGGTGGATTTGGAAGCAGCAAGCTGGAGGAGGAGTGAGTGGAAGCCACACTAACCTCCTCCTGGGACCAATCTGGAATTACAACTAACCTGTGGAAAAATCATCCAGAACAAACAACTGAACAATAGTGAGAGAAGCCTCATAACCTCAGACAGACAGAAGAACCAGCTTTAGCACAATCTGGCTGGTAAGGAGTGGAGATTTGAGAGGGCTGGATGGGCACCCACAGGTGGCAGCACTGGAGAAATAATTAAGTGGTAGGTTAGACTTCCCTGAGAAGAATGGGGCCTAAATCCTAAGCTGGGATACCCAGCCTATAACACCAGAGCCCCAAAAGTACACAGATAACAACCAGCGGTGAAAAGCAGCACGGTTACTCTCTGCCAGAAATGGATGGCTGGAGATGCAAAGAGTTATTTAAAGGGCCAACACACCAATTTTCATTTGCTATCACTTACCTGGGGTTCCAGCAAAGGCAGGAACAGAATGGGCTGGAGACACCTGAGGAGACAGTGGGATGAAAACTTTGGGGAGAGTGCAGAGACGGTAGCCACAGGGAACCCAGTGCTGAGTCATCCCCCAAATGGTGGCAGTCATCATGCACAGGCAGACCACTTCCCTCTAAGCAGCAGCAGCCTGAGGGGAAACAACAGCCCTGCCCCCAAGAAAGACTCTGCCCTGGCTCTGTGGTGCTTAAGCCTGACTGCTGAACACATAGAGACTAGATTAATAACTAAAGAAAACAGCCACAGACATAAATCCCTGGCAAAGGCGGGGCAGAGTGGATTAGAAACACATGAGGAAAGTCTGGAGACGGAGGCTTGGGGGTGAGAACTGAGAGGGTGGCTGCTGGAACCCCAGCACTGAGTCATCTCCCATACTGCAGGAGCCAATCTGCTCAGGCAGACCACTCCTCTCCAAGTAGTAGCAGCCTGAGGGGAAACAATAGCCCCAAAGCCAGGAAGATTTCAGCCCTGCCCTATGGGGCTTAAGCCTGACAGACTACTGAGTGCACAGTGACTAATTAACAACTGAAGGAGACAACTGTAGACAGCAAAGCTCTGATAGTCTCAAAGCAGGTTGCTTAAGGTCATATGGGGTCAACATCTGACTCCACCAGAGGCAGACCAAGAAAGAAAAAAACAGTGGTAAATACTAGAGGCTACCGAGATGAAATCCACTGTAGTCTTCTCCATAATTAGTGATATTTTCTCTCCTGTATAGCTTTTTAACATTCATTTCTTGTCCAGTAAGTTTGTGCATATTAAGTCACTAGAATTTATATTATAGTTTATTTCTCTCCTTTCTTATAAAAGTCTTAGTCTCTTTATACCCTTATTAATACTGGTTCATTTGCTGTTGATACTGAGGTTGCGGTGGGAAATATTTTTGTGTATGTGGGTTTGTTGCCTGGATTTTGTAGTTTTCTTCCGGCAGCAGCTGCGCAACAGCATACAAGATGTGGTGGGCAGAGTGACCTTCAGTAAACCATCTGGAGGGAAGGACCCATCAAAGAATGACTCAACAACAATCAAAACCAAAACACATCCAGAGAGCCAATAGAAATGGCATCCCAAGAGCAGCAAGTTCAGAAGATCAAGGACACTGTACCACTGAATCTCACAGTTCTCCTACCATAGAATTTCACGCCACAAACGCAGGGAGTCAGAACATATCAATTTAAGAAGCAGAGCCTAACAAGAAGTGTCTCACAGATATTTGGAAGACAAAGAAACAAACCCCAGATGGAAGGAAAGGGGGAAATCTCAGAAAGAATGCTAAATGAAATAGAGGCAAGTCAACAATCAGATATTGAGTTCAAAGCAATGGTTATAAGAAAGTTCAATGAGCTCACTGAAAATTAGTAAAAACTATAGGGAAGCTATGATGAACTCTCTGCAAACTATATCAACATGAAAAAGGAAATAAAAACTATCATCAAGGGTCAAGAGGAAATGAATAAATTTCTGAATTGAAGAGCACAGTAGAAAGAATCAAAAGCAGGCTAGATGAAGCAGAG
Source organism: Desmodus rotundus (assembly GCF_022682495.2). NCBI lineage: Eukaryota > Metazoa > Chordata > Mammalia > Chiroptera > Phyllostomidae > Desmodus > Desmodus rotundus. The sequence goes on from NC_071396.1 coordinate 58,279,914, forward strand.
GATCTGATCAGCGAAATGGAGGACAAGGTAGAAAAAAAAACACAGAAAGAGCAAGAAAAGGAAAAATGACTCAGAAAGAACAAAGAGGTGTTAAGGAAACTACAGAACAACATGAAACATAATAATATCCATATAAGAGGGACACCAGAAGGAGAAGAAGAAGAGCAAGGGACAGAAAACCTGTTTGAAAAAGTAATGATGGAAAATTTCCCTAATTTGATGGGAGAAAAATTCACACAAATCCAGGAAGCACAGAAGGTCCCATCAAGAGGAACCCAAAGAGGCCCACTTCAAGATACATCATAATTAAAATGGCAAAATTCCAAGACAAAGAAGAATCTTAAAGGCAGCAACAGAGAAACAGGAAGTGACATAAAAGGGAGCCCGATAAGGTTAGCAGCTGACTTTTTAATGGAAACACCCCAAGCCAGAAGGGAATAGCAAGAAATGTTCCAATTAATGAAAGGCAAAGGCCTACAACCAAGACTACTCTATCCATCAAGGTGCACAATTAAAATGCTAGGTGAAATAAGGAGTTCCACAGACAAGTCTAGAAGAATACACCTCCACCAAACTAGCACTGGAAGATATAATAAAGGGACTACATTAAGAAAAGCAAGAAAAAGAGAGCGAGAGAGAGGAACACAACTACAAAGGAAGTAAAATGGCAATGAATAAATATCTATCAATGATAACCTTAAATGTAAATGGATTAAATGCTTCAATCAAAAGACATATATTAGCTGAATGGATAAGAAATCATGACCCACACATATGCTGCCTACAAAAGACCCACCTCAGCGGGCGCCATTGCTCCCACTTGGCCCCTCCCCCATGTACAGCATCACAGCGCAGCGACCAGCATTACCCTGCCCCAGTGAACACCTAAGGCTCCGCCCCTTAAAGTAACAGATGCGCCAAGACAAACAAACAAACAAAAAATGGCCCAAATGACAGAACACTTCAAAGCTCCAGACAAAATACAACTAAGTGACGAAGAGATAGCCAACCTATCAGATGCACAGTTCAAAGCACTGGTTATCAATATGGTCACAGACTTGGTTGAATCTGTTCGAAAAACAGATGAAAAAATGAAGCCTATGCTAAGAGAAACAAAGGAAAATGTACAGGGAACCAATAGTGATGAGAAGGAAACCGGGACTCAAATCAATGGTATGGACCAGAAGGAAGAAACAAACATCCAACCAGAAAAGAATGAAGAAACAAGAACTTGGAAAAATGAGGAGAGGCTTAGGAACCTCCAGGACACCTTGAAACGTTCCAACATCCAAATTATAGGGGTGCCAGAAGGAGAAGAGGAAGAACAAAAAATTGAAAACTTATTTGAACAAATAATGGAGAACTTCCCTCATCTGGCAAAGCAAATAGACTTCTGGGAAGTCCAGGAAGCTCAGAGAGTCCCAAAGAAGCTGGACCCAAGGAGGAACACACCAAGGCACATCATAATTACATTACCCAAGATTAAACGCAAGGACCTACATCCAAGATTACTGTATCCAGCAGAGCTATCATGTAGAATGGAAGGGAAGATAAAGTGCTTCTCAGATAAGGTCAAGTTAAAGAAGCTCATCATCACCAAGCCCTTATTATATGAAATGTTAAAGGGAGTTACTTAAGAAAAAGAAGATCAAAAATAGGAACAGTAAAAATGACAGCAAACTCACAGTTATTAACGACCATACCTAAAACAAAAACAAGAGCAAACTAGGCAAACATCTAGAACATGAGGGTTGTCAATAAGGGAGTGGGAGGGGGAGAGGGGGGGAAAGGTACAGAGAATAAGTAGCAAGGATGATAGGTGGAAAATAGACAGGGGGAGGGTAAAAATAGTGTAGGAAATGTAGAAGCCAAAGAACTTATAAGTATGACCCATGGACATGAACTATAGGGGGAATGTGGGATGGAGTGGAGTGGGGGGGGGAAATGGGACAACTGTAATAGCATAATCAATAAAAAAAAATTAAAAAAAAAGACCCACCTCAGAACAAAAGACCTACACAGACTGAAAGTTAAAGGTTGGAAAAAAGTACTCCAAGCAAATGGACAGCAAAGAAAAGCCAGGGTAGCAATAGTCATATCAGACAAAATAGACTTCAAAGCAAAGCCCATAAAAAGGGACCCAAAAGGACACTTAATAATACTCAAGGGAAGAATATATATATTCTTATACATATAACCTTATATATATATGGTTACATACAGTTTTAAAATACATACAATTTTTTATATATATATATATATATATATACACACACACACACGGATACACACACACACACACACACACATATATATACAGACAGACACACATGGATATATATATGTATACACACACATATATACACATACAGATATATATATATATACACACAGATATGTGTGTGTGTGTGTGTGTATAACATTTCATCCCAAGGAAGCAAAATACACATCCCTTTCAAATGCGGATGGAACATTTTTCAAAGATAGACCACAAGGTAGGACCCAAAACAATCCTCAACAAATTCAAGAAAATTGAATAGCAAGCATTTTCTCTGAACACAAGGGACTGAAACTAGAAACCAGCCTCAAGGAAAAAACTCAAGAACACCCAAACTCATGGAGATTGAATAGCATGCTATTACACAATGATGGGTCAAGAATGATATCAAGGAAGAAATCAAAAAGTTTCTGGAAAAAATGAAAATGAACTCACAACAATCCAAAGCTCATGGGACACAGCAAAGCAAGTCCTACGAGGGAAGTTTATAGCGATGCAGGCCTACCTAAAAAAGATCCAAACATTTCAAATAAACAACCTAACCCTACACCTACAAGAACTGGAGAAACAAAAAAGACATCCCAGAGCAAGTAGAAGGAAGGAAATAACCAAGATCAGAGCAGAATTAAATGACATAGAGACTAGAAACACAATTCCAAGGATCAATAAATCCAGGAGCTGTTTCTTTGAAATGATAAACAAAACTGACAAGCCTTTAAGCAGACTCATCAAGAAAAAAAGAGAGAGGACCCAAATAAACACAGTAGAAATGAAAGAGGAGAGATTAAAACTGATAACATAGAAATATAAAGGACTGTAAGAAATTACTATGAACGACTATATGCTAAGAAATTTGGAAACCTAGATGAAATGGACAAATTTCTAGAAAAAATTATCTTCCAAAACTTAATGGAGAAGTAGCAGAAACCCAGAACACACCAATAACAGCTGACAAAATTGAAGCAGTAATTGAAAAACTCAAAACACACAAAAGCCCTGGACCAGACAGTTTCACAGGAGAATTTTACAAAGCATTTAAGGAAGAGGTAACCCCTATCCTTCACAGATTATTCTAAAAAATTCTAGAAGATGGAAGACTCTCAAACTCTTTATGAAGCCAGCATTATCCTAATCCTCAAACCAGATAAAGACACAACAAAGAAAACTACAGACCAATATTGCACATGAAAATAGATGCTAAAGTCCTCAACAAAATATTGGCAAACCACCTACAGCAATACATTAAAATGATCATACACCATGATCAAGTGGTATTCATCTCAATGATACAAGGAAGTTACAGTATTCACGAATCAATAAATGTAGTACATCACAGAAAAAAAAAAGCAAAGACAAATATCACATGATCATATCAATAGATGCGGAAAAGTATAGCACCCATTTATGATAAAAACACTCAGCAAAGTGGGAATAGAGAGAGCATTCCTCAACATAATAAAGGCCATATATGACAGACCTACAGCCAACATCATACTCAATGGACAAAAACTTAGAGCTTTCCCACTAAGATCAGGAACAAGACAAGGTTGTCCACTTTCACCACTTCTATTCAACGTAGTATAGGAAGTCCTAGCCACAGCAATCAAACAAGAAAAAGAAACAAAGGCATTGAAATTGGAAAGGAGGAAACAAAACTGTCATTGTTTGCAGATGATATAATAGTATACATAGAAAATCCTACAGACTACACCAAAAAACAACTTGATGTAATAAATGAATTGGGCAAAACAGTGGGATACAAAATGAATATTCATAAATCAAAGGCACTTCTGTATACAACAATGAAATATTGGAAACCAAAATCAGGGGAAAAATCCCATTTCCTATAGCAAAAAGAAAAATAAAATACTTAGGAATAAACCCAACCAAGGAGGTAAAAGACCTGCACTCAGAAAACTACACAATACTGAAGAAAGAAAATGAATAACAATAAAAATTTAAAATAAATAAATAAATAATGTAAAAAGAAATTGAGGAAGACACAAACAAATGGAAACATATATTGTGTTCATGGATGAGAAGACTTAACATCAAAATGTCCATACTACCTAAAGCAATTTATAGATTCAATGCAACAGCTATTAAATTACCAATGGAATATTTCACAGACATAGAGTAAACACTTCAAAAATTTATATGGAACCATAAATGACAGTGAATAGCTGCAGAAATTTTGAGAAAGAAGAACAAAGCAGGAGGGATCACAGTACCTGACATCAAACTGTTTTACATGCTCACTGTAAACAAAACAGCCTGGTACTGGCATAAAAACAGGCACATAGACCAATGGAACAGAACAGAAAGCCCAGAAATAAACCCAAGTCCCTATGGTCAATTAGTATTTGATAAAGGAGGTAGGAGCATAAAATGGAATAAAAGTAGTCTCTTCAAGAAATGGTGTTGGGAGATCAGGACAGCTATGTGCAAAAAAATGAAACTCAATCACCCACTTATACCATACACAAAAATAAATTCAAGGTGGATAAAAGACCTGAATATAATTCATGACACCATAAAAGTCCTAGAGGAAAAACATAGACAGGGAAATCTCAGACATTCCACGCAGCAATATATTCACTGATATGTCACTTAAAACAAGGAACATAAAGGAAACAATAAACAAATGTGACCTCACCAAAATAAAAAGCTTCTGCAGAGCTAAATAAAACAACATTAAGATAAAAAGAGAACCAACTATATGGGAAAACATATTTGCCAATGGTACCTCAGACAAGGGTTTGATCTCTAAAATATATAAAGAACTCACACAACTCCACTCCAGGAACACAAACAACCCAATTAAAAAATGGGCAAAGTACTTGAACAGACACTTCTCCAAGGAAGACATACAGAGGGCCCAGAGACATATGAAAAGATGCTCAGCCTCACTAGCCATCAGAGAGATGCAAATTAAAACCACAATGAGGTACCATCTCACACCAGTCAGAGTGGCCAGCATAAACAAATCCACAAACAAATGTTGGAGAGGATGTGGAGAAAAGGGAACCCTAGTGCACTGTTGGTGGGAATGCAGACTGGTGAGGTCACTGTGGAAAACAATATGGAATTTCCTCAGAAAACTAAAAATGGAACTGCCCTTTGACCCAGTAATTCCACTGCTATGTTCTATCCTAAGAACCGTGAAACACCAATCCAAAAGAACATATGTGAGAGGAACCAAGATGGCAGCGTAGGTAGACACACTGCGCCTCCTCGCACAACCAGAACTGACAGAGAATCGAACAGCAACGGGGACCGACACCAAGGAAATAGAAAATAAACATTCATCCAGACTGGTAGGAGGGGCGGAGATGGGCACCGGGGTGGAGAGGACTCGCGTGGCTGTGGCGGGACTGAGACTGGCGGAGTGTGGGACAAATGGCGCAGGCAGTCTGAGCACTAGCAGACCCTGCAGCCCCACATTTGCACAGATAAACCCAGAGGGCCGGACTCAGAGTGGCGGAGAACAGGGCAGGCAGAGTGGCGGGTAGCACCCCGTGGCACCACATTCGCCCACAGATAAACCGGAGGAACGGCGGGCAGTGAAACAGACCGCACAACCCAGGGCTCCAGCTCGGGGAAATAAAGCCTCAAACCTCTGATTGAAAGCGCCCCTGGGGGTTGGGGAAGCAGCAGGAGAGACTCCCAGCCTCACAAGAGAGGTGGTTGGAGAGACCCACAGGGGCACAGAGTGTGCACAGGCCCACTTACTCGGGAACCAGCACCAGAGTGGCCCAGTTTGATTGTGGGTATCGGAGTGAAAGATTGAAATCCGGAGGAAAGTGAGGCGGGCGCCATTGCTCCCACTCGGCCCCTCCCCCAAGTACAGTGTGACAGCCCTGCAACCAGCATTACCCCACCCCGGTGAACACCTAAGGCTCCGCCCCTTAAAGTAACAGACGCGCCAAGACAAACAAACAAACAAACAAAAAATGGCCCATATGACAGAACACTTCAAAGCTCCAGAAAAAATACAACTAAGCGACGAAGAGATAGCCAACCTATCGGACACACAGTTCAAAGCACTGGTTATCAATATGCTCACAGACTTCGTTGAATCTGTTCGAAAAACAGATGAAAAAATGAAGCCTATGCTAAGAGAAACAAAGGAAAATGTACAGGGAACCAATAGTGATGAGAAGGAAACTGGGACTCAAATCAATGATATGGACCAGAAGGAAGAAACAAACATCCAACCAGAAAAGAATGAAGAAACAATAACTTGGAAAAATGAGGAGAGGCTCAGGAACCTCCAGGACAGCTTGAAACGTTCCAACATCCGAATTATAGGGGTGCCAGAAGGAGAAGAGGAAGAACAAAAAATTGAAAACTTATTTGAACAAATAATGGAGAACTTCCCCAATCTGGCAAAGGAAATAGACTTCCGGGAAGTCCAGGAAGCTCAGAGAGTCCCAAAGAAGCTGGACCCAAGGAGGAACACACCAAGGCACATCATAATTACATTACCCAAGATTAAACGCAAGGACCTACATGCAAGATTACTGTATCCAGCAAAACTATCATTTAGAATGGAAGGGAAGATAAAGTGCTTCTCAGATAAGGTCAAGTTAAAGAAGTTCATCATCACCAAGCCCTTATTATATGAAATGTTAAAGGGAGTTACCTAAGAAAAAGAAGATTAAAAATAGGAACAGTAAAAATGACAGCAAACTCACAGTTATTAACGACCACACCTAAAACAAAAACAAGAGCAAACTAGGCAAACATCTAGAACATGAGGGTTGTCAATAAGGGAGTGGGAGGGGGAGGGGGGGAAAGGTACAGAGAATAAGTAGCATAGATGATAGGTGGAAAATAGACAGGGGGAGGGTAAAAATAGTGTAGGAAATGTAGAAGCCAAAGAACTTATAAGTATGACCCATTGACATGAACTATGTGGGGGGAATGTGGGAGGGAGGGGGTGGGCAGGATGGAGTGGAGTTGGGGGGGAAATGGGACAACTGTAATAGCATAATCAATAAATATATTTTTTTTAAAAAAGAACATATGCACACCAGTGTTCATAGCAACGCAATTTACAATAGCGAAGTGATGGAAGCAACCTAAGTGCCCATCCATAAAAGAATGGATCAAACAACCATGTTACATTTACACAATGGAATGCTATGATGGGGAAAGAAAGAAGAAGCTACCCTTTGCGATAGCATGGATGGAACTGGAGAGCCTTATGCTAGGTGAAATAAGCCAGGTGGTGAAAGACAAATATCATATGATCTCACCTTTAAGTGGAACCTAATCAACAAAACAAAGAAGCAAACAAAATTTAACCAGAGACATTGAAATTAAGAACAAATGAACAGTAACCAGAAGGTAGATGGGAGGGGATAATGGGGGTGGAAAGAATGAAGGGTTTTCAGGAACAATTAAAAGGGACACATGGAAAAAAACAAGGGGAAATGTAATCAGGGCAGGGAGGTGGAATTGGCTGGGGTGCGGGGGGAGAGGTGAAGGGAAAAGGTAGATAACTGTACTTGAACAACAATAAAATAAAATAAATGGAAAAAAAATACCTAGGGCCCTGACCATGTGGTTCAGTGGGTTGGAGTGTCATTCCATGCACTTAAAGGTTGCCAGTTCGATTCCTAGTCAGGACACACATGCCTAGTTTGTGGGTTCAATCCCTGGTTGGGGCACATACGAGAGGCAACAGATCGATGTTTCTTTCTCACATCTCTTTCTCTCTCTCTCTCGCTCCCTTCCTCTCTCTCTGAAAATCAATGGAAACATGTCTGAGTGAGGTTTAAATAATACATAGAAATAAATTTAATCAAATAGGTAAAAGACCTATACTCTGAAAATTATAAGACATTGAAGTAATAAATTGAAGGAGATACAAATAAATGGAAGAGTATATCATGCTCATGGTTAGGAGGAATTAATATAGTTAAAATGTCCATACTACCCAAGGCATGAATATATATTTATATATATTCATTCAATGCCATGCCTATGAAAATACCAATGGCACATTTCACAGAGCTAGAACAAATAATCCTAAAATTTATATGGAGCTACAAATGACCCAGAAAGTACAAAGTTGGAGGTATGCTACCTGATATCAAACTTTACCACAAGGCTATAGTCATCAAAACATCATGATACAGACTTAAAAACAGACACATAGATCAATGAAACAGAATTGAGAGCCCAGAAATAAACCTACATCTATATAGTCAATTAATATATGACCAAGGATACAATGGAGTAAAGACAGTTTATTCAATAAATGGTGTTGGGAAAATTGGACAGATACATAAAAATTAAACTAGACTCCTTTTTGTACAATACCAAGAATAAACTAAAAATGGATTAATGATTTCAATGTAAGACATGAAACCATAAAACTCCTGAAAGAAAACATAGGTAGTAATGTCTCTGATATTGCTCGTAGTAATATTTTTTGTGGATATGTCTCCTGGGCAAGGAAACAAAATTAAAAATAAACAAATGGGACTACATCAAACTAAAAAGTTTTTGCACAGCAAAGGAAGCATCAATCAACCTATTGAACAGGACAAGGTATTTGCCAATGATACATCTGATAAGGGGTTAATATCCAAAATTTATTAAGTATACAACTTAAACCCCCTAAAGCAAACAATCCAATTAAAAAGTGGTCAGAGGACCTGAATAGACATTTTTCCAAAGAACATACAGATGGCCAATAGACATAATAAAAGATGCTCAAGTTCACTAATCATCTGCAAAATGCAAATTAAAATCACAATTAGATATAACTTCACACTTGTCAGAATGGCTACGATCAATCAACAACAAGCATTAACAAGGATACAGAGAAAACAGAACTCTCATGCATTGTTGGTGGGATTGCAAATTGGTGTAGCCTTATGGAAAACAGTATGAAGTGTCCTCAAAAAGTGAAAAAGAGTAGTACTATATGACACAGCAATTCCACTTCTGGGATTTTATCCAAAGAAATGCAAAACACTGATTTGAAAAGGCATGAACATCCCTACATTTAATGCAGCAATATTTACAATAGTCAAGATATGGAAGCCATCTAAAGTGCCCATCAATAGATGAATAAAGAAGAAGTGGAGCATATATACAATGGACTGGCCATGATAAAGAATAATATTAACATTTGCAAGAAAATAGATGGCCCTATAGGGTGTTATGCTAAGTGAAATAAGTCAGATGGAGAAAGGCAAGTATGATATGATTTCACTTATATGTAGAATCTAAAGAACAAAAATGAACAAACAAAACAGATACAGACTAAAAGATTCAGAGAACAAATTGAGGGTTGCCAGATTAGAAGGAGCTGGGTGAAAAATGTGAAGGGATTAAAAAGTACAAATTGGTAGTTAAAAAATAGCCGTGAGGATGAAAAGTACAACACAAGGATTATAGTCAATATTGTCATAATTATATATGGTTCCAGGCAGGCATTACACTTATTGGGGGATCACTTCATTAATTATATAAATGTCTAACCATTATGTTGTACATTTTAAACTAATATAAAATAATATTGAATGTCTACTCTAATTAAAAATAAAAATATTTTTTCTTTCTTTTTTAATTAAACATTTTTTTTTTGTTGTTCAGTTACAGTTGTCTGCATTTTCTCCCCAATCCTTCCACCCCAACCCAGCCAAACCCACCTCCCTCCCCCACCTCCACCCTCCCCCTTGGTTTTGTCCATGTGTCCTTTACAGTAATTCCTGAAAACCCCTCTCCCCACTATCCCCTCCTCACTCCCCTCTGGTTTTTGTAAAATATTTCTTATTCAGTCCTACAATCAGGCCTTCCCTCTCTGATGTCTCCTCATATTCACATTATAAACTAGATGTCATTTTATTCTTATGGTATCCTTTGGAGGCAGTAGCTCCATTTTGTGGATGTAGCAACTCAAGTTCAAAGGTTTGGTGAGTTACTCAAGATCACTGAACACTAAAATCCATGCTTTTACCAGTCCTCATACTGTTCTCAGGCTTATTTTTGGTACTGGGTCAGTTAAGGGAAGTCAAATCAACACCAAAGTTATAAACCATTTTTAAATGGATCAATACCTGCTCCATGGAATCCTCCACAGACATACAGCTTCCCATCCACTGCTCCTGCATTGGTAGAATTGGTTCGAAGAGAGAGCAGGGAACTTGGCATAGGGGGGCCCTCTCTCCAAAAGTCCCCATCAGGGTTATAGATCTCCACCACATCCAGGCACTTTCTAATCTGGCCCTTGTCTCGACCTATGCAGCCAATTCCACCTATAGAGAATGATAAGAACAGACACTTCATTGTAGATAGCCTCCTTACTGCTATGGTTTGTATCAGATGTTTCTAGGCTTTCTGATCTTCCTCTTTGGTGCCCAGTGCTACTTCTAAGCAATAGTGATGTCTACTAGGTACTCCATAACCAAATTTAATGTCATTTCTAGTCACAGTTTTCCATCTACTTGTTCTTATGCATGATGCTGATTCCATTGCAGGTTTTATATTCTATACAATATCCAACACTGGTTGACACAATGAGTAATTCCTATAGAATAAGAACTCCAGGTTTGAATGTGAGGGTAACTTGACTCTGACATCTGCCTTCCTATTGATAATTAGCAATGATTTCACTGATCTTGCTAGCTAGAGATGTGTCCTTTTCATTCCTCATCATCGCAAGCCTGTCTTTTCCTCTCTTCTTGAGCTGCATAAATTTTCCCCATTAGGAAAGGACAATTCTTTGGTAAATTTAAGGTTTAAGGATCAAAGGAAGGCCTTCAAATCTAAATGCCCAGTGCATCTTCCACTTTTGGATGATACAGTTAATTGAACAGGTAGTCGCTGATTGCCTAACATATGCAAGACAATGTGCTAAGTGATAAAGGGAATTTAGAAAGACAAATAAGGTATATTTCTAGCCATTAAGAAGTTAAGGGGTAGAAATAGTTATGTATGCAAATAAGTGAAGGAGATCATGACAAGTACCTTAAAAGAGATACAAATTAGACCCAGAAATCCAGATACTGTAGCAAGTAACAGAAATATCTTTTATATATTATGACTAAGTACAACCCTCCACAAGAAAAGTAATTGTGTAAGAACTTCCAATTGACTGTAATAATAAACACAAAATTTTTAAGCAATCTTTTTTGTTCTCTCCTCCAAGTACCACAACGAATGTTTTTAACTGTCAGGGCCATATTTCCTGACCTGAAATATGGCTCCTGAGACTAAGCTGAATTCAGTGGAAGGAGAGACACTCCTGTACTTGCAGACACTCCTCCATCAGTGACCTCATTTCATGCATACCCAATCTTATAACCCTGATCTGCACAGTCAAAAAGATTTTAAAGTACTGGTCTCAGGCTAAACCAGCTCTCTTTACTGTAGAGAGGGTCCTAGAGAGTCATTGCATTTGTGGAGTATTGATTGGTGCTTGGTTGTATTGTTTATAGCAATATCAAAACCAAAACGAAGAACTTCTCTGGTCTCATGGCATTTACTGAACATCACTATTATTTAACACCTTTTGCCCACCATTGCACTAGTTGGATGGTTATTTGCATTATCATCTGTTTTTCAGCCTTCAGTACTGCATCCTCAGTAACCAGTACAGTACCTGACATGTGTGTCTGGAATGAATTAATGAGATATTTAACTTTTCCTATGCTTTCTGAGTTTGTTCAAGTGGATGTATTGTAAGCTCTTTAAAGGCAAAGGCCACTTTTTATGTATTTAAATTTATTTCACAGGTGCTTCCGGCCAAGATGGAGGCATAGGTAGATACACTGTGCCTCCTCCCACAACCAAAAGAAGGACAACAACAATTTAAACACAAAAAACGACCAGAACTGACAGAAAATCGAACTGTATGGAAGTCTGACAACCAAGGAGATAAAGAAGAAACATTAATCCAGACCGGTAGGAGGGGTGCAGACGGGGAGCCAGGGCAGAAAGGACTTGAGGCAAGGCGGCAGCTGGTGGACCCAGTGAGGTGGCGGATTGTGGAACAGGGCAGGCCAGGCTGCAACTAGCAGACCCCACAAGTTGGTGGCTGGCAGATCCTGTGGCCCCACATTCTCGAATAGATAAACCAGGAGGAAAAGCAGGGGAGCGAAGCAGACCCTGCGACCCAGGGTTCCAGTATGGGGAAATAAAGCCTCAAACCTCTGATTGAAAACACCTGTGGGGGTGGAGGTGGCAGCAGGAGAAACTCCCAGCCTCACAGGAGAGTTTGTTGGAGAGACCCACAGGGGCCAAGAACGTACACAAGCCCACCCACTCAGGAAAGAGCACCAGAGGGGCCCAATTTGATTGTGGGTAGCAGAGGGAGAGAGTGAAATCTGGCAGAGAGTGGAGCAAGCGCCATTGCTCCCTCTCGGCCCCTCCCCTATGCACAGTGTCACAGCACAGCACCAGCGTTACCCCACCCTGGTGAACACCTAAGGCTCCGCCCTTTATGTAATAGGCGCGTCAAGACAAAAAAATTGGCCCAAATGATAGAACAGATCAAAGCTCCAGAAAACATAAAACTAAGCAACAAAGAGATAGCCAGCCTATCAGATGCACAGTTCAAAACACTGGTAATCAGGAAGCTCACAGAATTGGTTGAATTTGATCACAAATTAGATGAAAAAATGAAGGCTATGCTAAGAGAGACAAAGGAAAATGTACAGGAAACGAATGTGATGCGAAGGAAACTGGGACTCAAATCAACAGTGTGGATAAGAAGGAAGAAAGAAACATCCAACCAGAAAAGAATGAAGCAACAAGAATTCAGAAAAATGAGGAGAGGCTTAGGAACCTCCAGGACAGCTTGAAACGTTCCAACATCCGAATTATAGGGGTGCCAGAAGAAGAGGAAGAACAAAAAATTGAAAACTTATTTGAACAAATAATGAAGGAGAACTTCCCTAATCTGGCAAAGGAAATAGACTTCCAGGAAGTCCAGGAAGCTCAGAGAGTCCTAAAGAAGCTGGACCCAAGGAGGAACACACCAAGGCACATCATAATTACATTATCCAAGATTAAGCAGAAGGAGAGAATCTTAGAAGCAGCAAGAGAAAAGGAGATAGTTACCTACAAAGCACTTCCCATAAGACTGTCAGCTGATTTCTCCAAAGAGACCTTACAGGCAAGAAGGGGCTGGAAAGAAATATTCCAAGTCATGAAAGCCAAGGACCTACATCCAAGATTACTGTATCCAGCAAAGCTATCATTTAGAATGGAAGGGCAGATAAAGTGCTTCTCAGATAAGGTCAAGTTAAGGAGTTCATCATCACCAAACCCTTATTATATGAAATGTTAAAGAGAGTTACGTAAGAAAAAGAAGATAAAAAATATGAACAGGTAAAAATGACAGTAAACTCACAGTTATTAACAACCACACCTAAAACAAAATCAAAAGCAAATGAAGCAAACAACTAGAACAGGAACAGAACCCCATAAATGGAGATCACATGGAGGGTTATCAATAGGGGAATGGGAGGGGGAGGGAGTGGGGGAAGGTGCAGAGAATAAGTAGCATAAATGGTAGGTAGAAAATAGACAGGGAGAGGGTAAGAATAGTATAGGAAATGTAGAAGCCAAAGAATTTATAAGTATGACCCCTGGACATGAACTATAGGGGGGGAATGTGGGAGGGAGGGGGTGGGCAGGATGGAGTGGAGTGAAGGGGGGGGGAAATGGGACATCTGTAATAGCATAATCAATAAATATATTTAAAAAATAAAAAAAAGTTTAAAAAAGGGTGACTAAACAAAAGAGCTTGAGTATGATACATGCTGTTCCGCAAAAACCAAATGAAGATCCTCTTGAAAATTTAGACAGGATCTATCAGGTCTGTTGAATGCACACCGATGCTGACCTAGAGGCACCAGAAAATGTCCTGATGGTAATTATGACTTTTATTAGGCAAAGTGCCCTGGTTATCAGAAGGAAGCTCCAATGTTTAGATGGGATATTGGAAATGAATCTCTCCCGGGTCGTGGACAGAGCCTATAAAGTTTACCATGCTGGGGAAAGAAGGAAATTAAAGCAGGTCACCATGTTCTTAGAAACAGAGCAGGGAATCCAAAAAGAGAGGCAGGACTCAAAAGGAAAAGAAAATGACCCACTTAGTACTAATCAATGCACCTATTTTAAAAACCATTGCAGAAAGACTTCCTAGAATGAATAAATAAATAAATAAATAAATAAATAAATAAATCCTCTTCGAGAAATGTTAAGAGAAATGATGACTCTGATGATAAATGAAGAGGCCCAGGTGGCTCCCCTAGACACCTCCCGACCTATTACTATTTCCCCACATGAGCCCCAGGTACAACTGATGGTGAGAAAAAAGTTAATAGACTTCCTCACAGTTCCAGGAGCTATATACTCAGTGCTAAATACAAAACTAACCAAGAAAAGTTCAGCTGTGGAGTGACCAGACAATTACAAAACATGCATTCCTTCAACCTCTAGAATGCAAGCTTTGGAATCTAAAACTTATACATAGTTTTCTCTACATGCCACACTGCCTCATTCCACTGTTGGGCCAAGATTTACTTTGGGAATTGCACACATAAGTGTTTTCCCCTGAGCAGCAATTATGGTTAGGAGTCATGCGTGAAAATATTCTTCAGTTTCAGGTGCTCCAGATTTGCCTAGAAAAATCCAGAGGTGAACTCTTCCCACCTGAGAACTATGAGTAGGTCGATCAAACCATCTGTGCTGACAGAATCCCAGGTGAGAGCTGTTAATATCCAAACTATAAAAATTAATCTAGAAGAAGGGACACAGATCCTATGAAAAAAACAATACCCCCTTAAAAAATGAAGCTTTAGAGGGAATTCAACCCATAGTGCAGAAATTCTTAAAATCAGGATTAATTTGGCCATGCCAGTCTCCCTACAACACCCTCATTTTGCCAGTCAAAGAGCCTCACTCTGATGAATATTAATTTGTACAATACCTTAGGGTCATAAATGACATTATCTAAGACATTTATCCTATGGTGCCAACCCTCGTACTTTGATGACTGCTGTGCCTGGGGATAGCAAATTGTTTTCAGTCCTCAACTTGAAGGATGCTGGTTTCTGCATCCTAATAGATGAACAGTATCAACTATTATTTGCCTTTGAACGACAGGACTCAGAATCTAAAGCCATGCTTTAAAACTGTTGGATTGCGTTGCCACAAGGATTTAAGAATTTTCCAACCATATTTGGGGAAATATTAGCAAAAAAATTTAAGAGACATTCTATTGAAATAAAGAATTATTCTACAATATATAGATGACTTACTAATAGCTAGCAATAGTTATGAAGACTGTTTGATCAACACCATCAAAGTCCTAAGTAATTTGGCAAAAAGACAATATAAATTCACCTCAGAAGGTCCTGATTTGCAAATAGGAGATGGTATACCTGGGACTCCAACTGAAACAGGATACTAGAAAAGTGAAGACCAATAAAAAACAAGTTATTGATATAATAAAATCCCAGCCAATCAGAGGTAGCTTCATGGATTCCTAGGGATTACAGGGCTTCTCCAAATTTGGACCCCGAATTTTGGCCTTATAGTGAAACCAGTGTATAATTTTTTTGAAGGACTAGACTCTGAAGTCCTTGAATGTACAGAGACTATCTGGTGGCATTTGACACCTTGAAAGAAAAACTAGTTACAAAATCCTGAACTGGGATTGCCCAATTTATAGAAACCTTTCCAATTATACAGTCATAAAAGGGAAAGAATTGAACTTGTGGTACTAACCAAGACCCTGAGAAATACTCCTCAAACCATAGCCTATCTTTCAAAGAAACTGGATCACACAACAAAAGAATGGGCACCATGCCTCCAGGTAACAGCAGCTACCTGTGACATCTTACAGGAAGTAGAGAAATTTACTCTGAGGCAACCTACTATGGTATTTGTGCCATACCAGGTCCTAACCCTATTAGAATAGAAAGGAGGGTATTGGTAATGACAGAGCACATGGGAAAATGACAGCCATTTTATTAGACAGCCTAAATGTTACCTTACAAACCTCCACTACCTTAAACCTGGCCACCCTAACCCCAAACTCAGAGGGAAGTTCAGATCACCAACATGATTGCTTAAAAATCATTCACAAAGTTTATTTTAACAGACTGGATCTATTGGACCAGACACTGACAGAACCTGACAGGGAATTATATACAGATAGGAGCAGCTTCAATAAGAACAGTCAATGATGAGTTGGGTATGCAGTGTCACCATAGATAAGGTAATAGAAGCCTCAGCCCTTGCTGTAGGAACCTCAGCATAAAAGGTTGAACTGATAGCCCTCACTAAGTTTCCCTTAGAACTTTTCTAAGAACTTTATAACTTGTAGATATTAAGAGTGTTAATATCTACATTTACTCTAAATATGCCTTCATGGTAGTCCATGCCCATGGGGCAATATGGAAAGAAAAAGGGCTCTTACCCCAGGGAATAAGGACATCAAAATGAAAAAGAAATTTTATAGTTCCTAGAGGCAGTGAATCTATTGACACAGATTGCCACAGTGTACTTTCCAGGACACCATAAGGACAGTTCCCAAACAAGCCAGGAAACCAGGGTGCTGATAAAGCAGCAAGACAAACCACTCAAGGGCCACACATCTTGGGGCTTTAATTCTTCACTTGGTCTTGCCAAAATTTAAACTCCATTACACAGAATGAGATGAGGAATGGACCCATGAATGGGGATTCTCTACCACTGATCCTAATTCTGTATGGAAGATCAATATTCTCATGGTGTGATCTGACTCCCTGAAGCTCTAGTGTATTCCATCTTCATATACCTACATGAAGAGACCCATTCTGGAAGGTATGCTTTAATGGATCTCATTAGACCACGTTTGAAGGATCCTCATTCGCAAGATTATCCAAGCCTGTCAGACATGGGCCAAAAACAATCCTAAGACAGAAGTGCTTTAACAGGAAAGCAGGTACAATAAAAAAGGATATGTTCATTTGGGGACTGGCAAGTTGACTTACATAGATGCCTAAAACCATAGGAAACTAAATTTTTATTAGTTTTTGTAGACACCTTTTCTAGATGGGTAGAGGTTTACCCCACCAGAACTGAGAAAGCAGCTGAGGTTCCAGCCAAGATGGAGGTGTAGGTAGAAACCCTTCACTTCCTCACACAACCAAAAGGAGGAGAACAACCAAAAGGAGGATAATCTAAAATCAACAACCAAAAGCACCAGAAAATCTAACTGCATGGTACTTTGACAACCAAGGAATTAAAGAAAAAATAAACCAGAACAACCAGACTGGTAAGGTGACAGACCTTGTGGGCCAACTCAGAAAAACTACCTAGATGTGGCAGCCTTGGGGGTGGGGCTGGCTGCCCAGCTCTGCAGGCTGCAGGGGAGGGGCTGACTTAAGGGGAAAACTGAGACTCAGAGGTGACTGTGGGCTATGGCTGGGGTTGCTGCAGTGGGAGATACTTCCAATCTCACACCAGAGTTTGTTGAAAAGTGTGCTAGAAATGAGAGGGTGAGCTGCATTGTTTTCTTTCTGGCCCCTCCCCCACAGGCAGCACCACAGCGCAACAAAGAGGGTTGCCCTGACCAGGTGAATACCTAAGGCTTCGCCCCCTTACAACCTATCAGCTGCGCCAAGACAAAGAAATATGGCCCAAGTGAAAGAACAGAGGAGAACCTCAGAAGGAGAACTAAGTGAGGAGGGGATCACCAACCTATCTGATGGAGAATTTAAAGCCATGGTAATCAAAATTACTGCACACAGATCTGATTGAGCTTGGTCAAAAAATGAAAAAAACAAATGAAGGATACCCAGCGTGAAATAAAGCAAAATATTAAGGGAACCAACAATGACAGGAAGGAGACCAGGATTCAAAGCAATGATTTGGAACAAAAGAAAGAAAGAAACCCAACCAGAAGAAAAGGAAGAAACAAGAATTCAAAAAAAATGAGGACAGGCTTAGGAACCTCTGGGACAACTTGAAATGTTCCAATATCCAAATTATAGGGATGCTGGAAGGAAAAGAATGACAACAAGAAATTGAAAACTTATTTGAACAAATAACAAAGGAAAACATTCCCAATCTGGCAAAGGAAATAGATTTTCAGAAAGTCCAGGAAGCCCAGAGAGTCCCAAAAATGTTGGACCCAAAGAGGAGCACACCAAGGTACAACATCATTAAGTTACCCAAGATTAAAAATAAGGAGAGAATCCTAAAAGAAGCCAGAGAAAAGGAGACAGTTACCTACAAAGGAGTTCCCACTAGTCTATCATTTGATTTCTCAAAGAAACCTTATAGGCAAGAAGGGGCTGGAAAGTATTCAAAGTCATGAAAGGCAAGGACCTACGTCCAAGATTACTCTATCCAGCAAAGCTTTCATTTAAAATGGAAGGGCAGATAAAGTGCTTCCCAGATAAGGTCAAGTTAAAGGAGTTCATCATCACCAAGCCCTTATTATATGAAGGGTTAAAGGGACTTATGTAAGAAAAAGAAGAAGATCGAAAATATGAACAAAAAATGACAACAAACTCACAACTATCAACAAATGAACCTAAAAGAAAAGAAAAACAACAAAAACAAAAACTAAGCAGACAACCAGAACAGGAACAGAATCAGTGAAATGGACACCACAAGGAGGGATTTCAGTGGGGAGGAGGAAGGGAGAAATAGGGGGGAAAAGGTACAGGGAAGAAGCATAATTAGTAGACATAAAATAGATGGGGAGAGATAAAAAATGGTATAGGAAACTGAGGACTCAAAGGACATATATGTACAGGAACTACTATAAAGGACACATGGACCAAATCAAGGGGGAGAGTGGAGGGGGGGGAGGGAGGTGGGTTCACCTAGGGTGGGGTGGAGGGATGGGGAGAAAAGGCATACAACTGTAATTGAATAACAATAAAAAAAAAGGACATATATGTACAACCCATGGATATGAACTAAGGTGGGGGGGGAATGCTAAAGGGTTGGGGGAGCAGGGTGGAGGGGGGAAATTGGAAAAACTGTAATAGCATAATCAATAAAAAATATGTAAAAAAAGAGAAAGCAGCTGAGGTAGCAACACCTCTACTCAATAAATAATCCCTAGGTTTGAACTTCCTCAAAGCATTCAAAGTGACAATGGACCATCATTCACTTCAGAAATCTCCTGGAAGACAGAACAGGCACTACAGATTCAATAGAAACTATGTGCATCCTGGAGACCCCAATCTATAAGGATGAGTGAGAAAAAAGAACCACACAGTAAAGAATATCCTGATGAAAATATGCCAGAAAACACATTTGAAATAGGACAAGGTACTTCCTGCTGCCTTGCTCCAGATTAGAGTAGTGCCCTGAAGTGAGATTAAATTAAGCCCATTTGAAATAATTTATGGGACACCATTCCAAGTTTTTATTTCAGGAACACCCCCTTTAGATTTATAATATGAATAAAAAATCAAACAATATCTACAACATTTAGGGCAGACACCAACAATTTGCACAAGTTTGCTCATTGCAGGTCTATCTACCCATCTGACCAGTCCTTACATTTGTTCCAGCTGGAGGACCCAGTCTTACTAAAGACCTGGAAGACTCAAGGTCCTGAATAGCAGTTAGCTGAGCAATGGATCAGTCTCTATGACATCCTTCTGACAACAGACCCCTTCATAAAGCTCATGGGAATCAAGTCTTGGATCTACCACACATGGATAAAGTGGGCACTGCCTGAGGAGGACTCAGATCTTGCTGCTGCTATTGATACTGCAAGGGAAAACTGGACTTGCACTCCTTTAAAGAGATTTAAAATTCCTCTTTTGGAGAGGGATAGCATGTCCCAAAGCTAAGCAACAATGTTATTTTTTATTTTATTCTGCATTTCTCAGACAGTGGCTCCCTGCAAATTTATTCTGCTATTGGGTATGCCACCCAAACCCTGCTCAGTGTAAAATCATGGGATCTTTTAGTCTCTCCAGTTTATGACACTTCACTAAACACTTGACTGATTGTGCAGTAGGTACCACTTCAGAAACCCATCTGCAACACTGTCTCTTGAAACATGAAGCAGTCTATCAGCTTCACTTGTTCAGCCATGCCATCTTCTAAACACTGCATTTAGTGCCCTCCAAAGGCAGTAATCCTTTTCTTTCACTTAAAAGCTTCCCTCCATTCCTGATACTCCCCTCTTCCTTTGTTATATGGTAAGAATTTCTGGACCCAGAGATAGGTAAGACTACGCTCTTTGTCAGTAGAAAGTAACTACAGAAGAGTAAGACCTTCAACTACTTAACCTTGTAAGATTACAAGGTCCAGAATTTTGAAGAGGGGAATTGTTACTATAATTGTTACTATAAATCATCCAGAGTTCCAGGGGAGACTCCATCCATTGGCTTAAGATAGTGGCAGGGGGGAACTTCTTACACCAAGTATGCCAAAGGCTAGAAATATGAATGGGGACAGAAGATGGCGGCAACATAGGTGGGAGCGGAGTCCACTTCTCCTCAACGCCAGGGAAATACCTAGCTGATCTGAGGAGCAGAGCGAACAGCCAACAGTATTCCAGCATATACGAAGATCAGAGACCAAAGATAGAGGACATTGAAAGATCTGACGGTAAGAAGAGTGCTCAAGGACAATAAGGTCCCCGGGACCGGGACCTGCGCGGGGACAAGGGCGGCAGAAGCGCCAGCCCTGGCGCAGGGGCTGCTGCAGGAGTCTTGGGAGAGGGCCAGGCTGAGCTGTGAGCAGCCAGGTGCTTGATTGGACCAGGGGGGCTTGAAAAGGAGGAATTTCTCAAAAAGAAAAAGAAAATAGAGACACTCAGGGGCTAGTTAGAGAACTCTCGGTAGTAGCCTCGGCCCCTGGCGCCCCTCCCCGCTCTGCCCCTGGACTGCGAGCGCGGGATAAGCAGCACCAGAGTCATGGCGCTCACCTGAGGGCCGGTTGCGTTCATGCAGATTAGCGAACTGGGGGCCCACACATGAAACCCGGGAGGAGCGCCCACACCTGAAACCTCCGAGATCATTTGGAGCAGAGACTAGCTGCTCCACCCACAGGCCCAAAACCTCGGACCAGAGTGCCATGTGATTCAGTCCCAGGGCGGCCCCGCCCGCCCCAGAGACTCAAGCCCAGGGCGGCTGGATCGGCCCCCAAGCAGAGAGCCTCTGGCTCGGCGGGCTGTGCGCTCACCCAGCGCACAGCCAGCCGGATGCGCGTTTTCCAAGCACAAAGCTGATGGCGAGTGTCCTAACCCCAAGGCAGATGAATCCGCCGCCTGCGCGCCAGCGGCCCAAGCTCAGGCGGCTCGAACAGCCGGCTGCGCTCTCAGAGCACAAAGCAGCTTGATAGCGTCCCAAGCCAAAGCGGCTGGAGCCGCTGCTTGCATGTCCCAAGAACAAAGCTGCGGGATTGACTGATCAACGGCCTGATTGCCTGCCAGGGACCACACCTACAACGCCTACCTAACAAGTGCGCACCCTGCAGGGCCAACTAGCTCTCTAGGACAAAGGCAGAACACCCAGTAGAGGTGAGCTGCAGTGAGAGGAGAGTCTGCAGGCTGAACAACAGCGAAGAGTGTGACCCAGGAAGGGAGAAAAGTGAAACCAATCCTTCCAACCACCCCCTCCGGTTGCACAGACAGGACACCAGCAGAACTAACCTGACCGGTTTAAAGCCAGCAGAAGATTTTTTTTTTTCCTTGCCTTTCCCCCTGAATTCCTTCTTCCTCTCTCTTTTTTTTTTCTCATTCCTTCTTCCTCCCATCCTTTACCATTTTTATGTCTTCTTCCTGCCTTCTTTTATCTATTTCTATGTTTTAATTTTTGTTAAAATTCCTTCTTATCTTGCCTCCGATCTTTCTTTATTCCTTCTTCCCTCCTTCCTTCCTTTCCTCCTTTCCTATTTCCTTGTTCCCTCCTTCCCATGTTTGTTTTTTTTTTCTTTTCTTTCTCCCCCCCCTTTCTCTTTTTCCCACAGGTAAGACAACAAAACTGGGAGTGCTGAAAAGACTAGAGTTAGACCGTGTTAAACACATAAACGTCAGCTCAAGACCAGTGAGCACAGGAGAGTAAGGAGACAGCACCACCGAATCCCATTGGCATTCTACCATAGAAGTTCATACCATAAACCCAGGGAGTCAGAACAAAGCAATTTAAGAAGCAGAGGCCAACAAGAAGAGCCTCACAAACAATGGGAAGACAAAGAAACAATTCCCAAATGAAAGGAAAGGAGGAAGTCTCAGAAAGAATACTAACCGAAAAAGAGGCAACTCAACTATCAGATACTGAGTTCAAAGCAATGGTCATCAGGAAGCTCACTGAGCTCTCTGAGCTCAAAGAGAACTACCAGAAACTACAAGGAAACTACAATGAACTCACTGCAAACTATATCAACATGAAAAAGGAAATAGAAACTATCAACAAGAGCCAAGAGGAAATGAAGAATACAATTTCTGAATTGAAGAATGCAGTAGAAGGAATTAAAAGCACACTTGATGAAGCAGAGAATCGGATCAGCGAGCTGGAGGACAAAGTAGAAAAAAACACCCAGAAAGAGCAAGAAAAGGAAAAGAGGCTCAGAAAAAAATGAAGCGGCAATAAGGGAAATGCAGGACAACATGAAACGTAACAATATCCGTATAATAGGAATACCAGAAGGAGAAGAAGAAGAGCAAGGGATAGAAAACCTGTTTGAAAAAGTAATGATGGAAAATTTCCCTAATCTGAGGAGAGATAAAGTCACCCAAATCCAGGAATCACAGAGAGTCCCAAGCAAGAGGAACCCAAAAAGACCCACTGCAAGACACATTATAATTAAAATGGCAAACTTCCAAGACAAAGAGAGGATCTTAAAGGCAGCAAGGGAGAAAAAGGAAGTAACATACAAGGGAGCCCCAATAAGGTTAGCAACTGACTTCTCAATGGAAACGCTCCAAGCCAGAAGAGAATGGCAAAAAATATTCCAAGTAATGAGAACCAGAGGCCTGCAACCCAAACTACTTTACCCAGCAAGGCTCTCAATCAAGATAGAAGACCAAATAAAGAGTTTCCCAGACAAAAGAAGTCTAAAAGAATACAGCTCCACCAAACCAGCTCTGCAAGAGATGCTATAGGGACTGCTTTAAGGAAAGGAAGGAAAAGAGAAAGACAGAGAAACACAGCTAGGAAATAATGGCAGTGAATAACTACCTATCGATAATAACCTTAAACGTAAATGGATTAAATGTTCCAATCAAAAGACATAGAACAGCTGAATGGATAAGAAAACATGACCCACACATATGCTGCCTACAAGAGACCCATCTCAGGACAAAAGACTTACACAGACTGAAAGTGAAGGGCTGGAAACAAATTTTCCAAGCAAACGGACAGGAAAAAAAAGCAGGGGTAGCAATACTCATATCAGACAAAATAGACTTCCAAAGAAGGGCCATAAAGAGAGACCCAGAAGGTCACTTCATAATACTCAAAGGAAGAATCCACCAAGAAAGCATAAACATTGTAAATATATATGCACCCAACGTAGGAGCACCCAAATACATAAAGAAAATCTTGGAGGATTTCAAGAAAGATATTGACAGCAACACAATTATACTAGGGGATTTTAACACCCCACTATCAAAAATGGACAGGTCTTCCAAACAAAAGATCAACAAAGATATTGTGTCACTTAACAATACCCTAGAGGAAATGGACTTAACTGATAAATACAGAGCTTTTCATCCCAAAGAAGCAAAATACACGTTCTTTTCAAGTGTCCATGGAACTTTCTCAAAGATAGACCATATGATAGGACACAAAGGAAGCCTCAACAAATTCAAGAAAATTGAAATCATATCAAGCATCTTCTCTGACCACAAGGGTCTGAAACTAGAAACCAACGCCAAGGGTAAAAACCAAAAACACTCAAAATCATGGAGACTGAATAGCATGCTATTATTAAACAATGAATGGGTCAAGAACGAGATTAGGGAAGAAATCAAAAACTTCCTGGAAACAAATGAAAACGAACTCACAACAACCCAAAACCTATGGGACACAGCAAAGGCAGTCCTGAGAGGGTAGTTCATAGCAATACAGGCCTACCGTAAGAAGTTAGAAACAGTTCAAACAACCTAACCCTATGCCTACAAGAACTGGAGGAACAACAACAAAGACAGCCCAGAGCAAGCAGAAGGAAGGAAATAACCAAGATCAGAGCAGAACTAAATGACATAGAGACTAAAAGCACAATTCTAAGGATCAATGAATCCAGAAGCTGGTTCTTTGAAAAGATAAACAAAATCGACAAGCCTTTAAGTAGGCTCATCAAGAAGAAAAGAGAGAGGATCCAAATAAACAGAATTAGAAATGAAAGTGGAGAGATTACAACTGATACCACAGAAATACAAAGGATCATAAGAAATTACTATGAAGACCTGTATGCTAAGAAATTTGAAAACCTAGATGAAATGGACACATTTCTAGAAAAATATAATCTTCCAAAACTGAATGAAGAAGAAGCAGAAAACCTGAACAGACCAATATCAGCAAAGGAAATTGAAGCAGTCATCAAGAAACTCCCATTACACAAAAGCCCTGGACCAGATGGTTTCACAGGAGAATTCTACAAAGCACTTAAGGAAGAACTAACCCCTATCCTTCACAGACTATTTGAAAAAATCCAAACTGATGGAAGACTCCCAAACTCTTTTTATGAAGCCAACATCATCCTAATCCCAAAACCAGATAAAGACACAACGAAGAAAGAAAACTTCAGGCCAATATCGCTGATGAACATAGACGCTAAAATTCTCAACAAAATATTAGCAAACCGCATCCAGCAATACATTAAAAAGATCATCCACCATGACCAAGTGGGATTCATCCCAGGGATGCAAGGATGGTACAATATTCGCAAATCAATAAACATAATACATCACATCAACAACAGCAAAGACAAAAATCACATGATCATATCAATAGATGCAGAAAAAGCGTTCGATAAGATACAGCACCCATTTCTGATAAAAACACTCAGCAAAGTGGGAATAAAGGGAGCAGTCCTCAACATAATTAAGGCCATATATGAGAGACCTACAGCCAACATCACACTCAATGGACAAAAACGTAGAGCTTTCCCACTAAGATCAGGAACAAGACAAGGATGCCCTCTCTTACCACTCCTATTCAACATAGTATTGGAAGTCCTAGCCACAGCCATCAGACAAGAAAAAGCAATAAAAGGCATCCAAATTGGAAAGGAGGAAATGAAACTGTCACTGTTTGCAGATGACATGATAGTGTACATGGAAAATCCTATAGACTCCACCAAAAAACTACTCGAGCTAATAAATGAATTTGGCAAAACAGCTGAATACAGAGTCAATACCCTGAAATCAAAGGCATTCCTGTACACCAGCAACGAAACTGCAGAAACAGAAATCAGGAAAAAAATCCCATTCGATATAGCAACAAGAAAAATCAAGTACCTAGGAATAAACCTAACCAAGGAGGTAAAAGACCTGTACTCAGAAAACTACACAACACTGAAGAAAGAAATTAAGGAAGATACAAACAAATGGAAGCATGTACCAATCTCATGGATTAGAAGAATTAACATCATCAAAATGGCCATACTACCCAAAGCAATTTATAGATTCAATGCAATCCCTATTAGAGTACCCATACATATTTCACAGATATAGAACAAACATTGCAGAAATTCATATGGAACCATAAACGACCTCGAATAGCTGCAGCAATTGTGAGAAAGAAGAACAAAGCAGGAGGGATCACAATACCTGATATCAAACTGTATTCCAAGGCCACTGTAATCAAAACAGCCTGGTACTGGCATAAAAACAGGCACATAGACCAATGGAATAGAACAGAGAGCCCAGAAATAAACTCAAGTCTATACGATCAATTAATATTTGACAAAGGAGGCAGGAGCATAAAATGGAGCAAAAACAGCCTCTTCAACAGATGGTGTTGGGAGATCTGGACAGCTACGTGCAAAAAAATGAAACTCGATCACCAACTTACGCCATACACGAAAATAAACTCAAGATGGATAAAAGACTTAAATATAAGCCGTAACACCATAAAAGTCCTTGAGGAAAACATTGGCAGGAAAATCTCAGACATTCCACGCAGCAACATCCTCACAGACACATCCCCTAAAGCAAGGGACATAAAGGAAAGAATAAACAAATGGGACCTCATCAAAATAAAAAGCTTCTGCATGGCTAAACAAAACAGCACCAAATTAGAAAGAGAACCAACAGTATGGGAAAACATATTTGCCAAGGATACCTCAGACAAGGGCCTGATCTCCAAAATATATAAAGAACTCACACGACTCCACTCCAGGAAGACAAACAACCCAATGAAAAAATGGGCAAAGGACTTGAACAGACACTTCTCCAAGGAAGACATACAGAGGGCCCAGAGACATATGAAAAGGTGCTCAGCATCACTAGCCATCAGAGAGATGCAAATTAAAACCACAATGAGGTATCATCTCACACCAGTCAGAATGGCCAACATCAACAAATCCACAAACAAATGTTGGAGAGGATGTGGAGAAAAGGGAACCCTCGTGCACTGTTGGTGGGAATGCAGACTGGTGAGGCCACTGTGGAAAACAGTATGGAAATTCCTCAGAAAACTAAAAATGGAACTGCCCTTTGACCCAGTAATTCCGCTGCTGGGATTATACCCTAAGAACACTGAAACACCAATCCAAA
This sequence comes from Desmodus rotundus, assembly GCF_022682495.2. Classification (NCBI taxonomy): domain Eukaryota; kingdom Metazoa; phylum Chordata; class Mammalia; order Chiroptera; family Phyllostomidae; genus Desmodus; species Desmodus rotundus. The sequence continues at coordinate 58,306,907 of NC_071396.1, forward strand.
AGAATTTGTGCACCCCAATGTTCATAGCAGCACAATTTACAATAGCCAAGTACTGGAAGCAACCGAAGTGCCCATCAGCAAACGACTGGATCCAAAAACTATGGTATATTTACACAATGGAATTCTACGCAGCAGAGAGAAAGAAGGAGCTTATACCCTTTGCAACAGCATGGATGAAACTGGAGAGCATTATGCTAAGTGAAATAAGCCAGGAAGTGAGGGACAAATACCATATGATCTCACCTTTAACTGGAACATAAGCTATAGAAGAAAAAAGCAAACAAAATATAACCAGAGACATTGAAGTTAAGAACAATCTAACAATAGCCAAGGCGGGGGTGGGGGTGGGGGCGGGGACAGTGGGTAGACGGGATTACAGGAACTACTATAAAGGACACATGGACAAAACCAAGGGGGAGGGTTGAGAGGGGGGAGGGAGGTGGGTTCACCTGGGGTGGGGTGGAGGGATGGGGAGAAAAGGCATACAACTGTAATTGAATAACAATTAAAAAAAAAAAAGAAATATGAATGGATAGGGCTTGAGAGCAGATGGAAAAGTAGAAAGATGAATGGATAGGGATCCAAATGCCCCCAATGCTGGAAAGATAATTGGGTTCTGAAAAAAGTCCTTCCCCTCCCTATCCCTATACAGAACTGTGGGCTTGAGCAGGAAGATGAGATGGTCTTTGAGATAGGAGTCCATCATTTTTCCCAGGTTGTGTGGCACCTGAATGAAAATCTTTCCTTTTGCACCAGCACCTGCCTTATGAGTTTGGCTTTTGTGGCAGAAGGCAGATGAACTTCTGTTTTTTGTTTGGTAACAGTATCTTCCTCACTTTACCTGCTTTAGCAGCTCATACTGCTTCCATTGTGAAGGAGATTTCAGTGGCTGCTCTTTTGGGGTAGCCTGTAGACAACCTAGGAGTTAGTAAGAAATTAAATCCATTATAGGTATTAGGGAGAGCACTTATTATACTAACTGACAGTGACCCCAATCACAATGGGGATCACATAGATTCCCCAAAGCACACAGAGCTTTTGCTAAGAAAATTAACAAATAAGTGTAAGGTATCATTGAAACTGATACATTTTTAGGTTTCTGTATGACATTTGCCCAAATTCCAATTGCCCAAATTATACACGCAATGAACATTAAATCTGAACTAAGACTACCATAAAAATACCTAAAAAAAATGAACTTCATTCAATTTCACAGCTTATAAATATATTTGGAAATTACATATAAAATGTTGGAGAAGTTGACTTTTTTGGATAGAATCTTACAAGATGGTAAAATTTATTTGCATCCTCAGTTCTCTATATCCAGAAACTAGATTCTACACTACTGAAAAAGCCTTTCTACTTGGTTTATTCACTTACATTTCTGTCTCACCTATTTTTTATTGATCAAAACACTGCCATTTAGACTTTCAGGTAAGCTGGAGATGTAGGTAGATACACTATGCCTTCTTACAACCAAAAGAAGGAAAATAACAAATTTAAAAACAAAAAATAAGCCATAACTGCTTGAAAATCAAACCATGTGGAAGTCTGACAACTAAGGAGTTAAAGAAGCAACATTCATTCAGACTGGTAGGATGGGTGCAGTTGGGCAGCTGGGGCAGACAGGATGTGTGGCAAGGCAGGGCACATGTTTGGAAGACCAGGAGGGTGAGGTAGCAGCTGGCAGACTGGGCAGTCCCATATTTGCATGTGGATAAACTGGGAAGAACAACGTGATGGAGATAGACCACAGAACCCAGGGTTCTAGTATGGGAAAAGAAAGCCTACAAACCTCTGGCTGTAAAAAAAAAAAACCTGTGGGGCCTGTGGTGGTGGGAGAAACTCCAACCTCACAGGATAGTTCGTCGGACGGGCCCACCAGGTCCTAGAACATACACAAATCCCCCCACCATGGAATCAGCACCAGAAGGGCGCAGTTTGCCTGTGCGTAGCAAGGGAAGTGACTGAAACCTGGCTGAGAGCTGAGCAAGCAGAATTGTTCCCTCTTTGTCCCCTCCCCCATATACGGTGCCACAACTCAGCTATGTGTGTTGCCCCACTCTGGTGAATAATTAAGGCTCCACCCCTTACAATGTAACAGGTGTGTCGATACAAAGAAATATGACCCAAATGAAAGAACAGATCAAAACTCCAAAAACAGAACTAAGAATGAAGAGATAGACAACCTATCAGATGCAGAGTTCAAAATACTGGTAATCAGGATGCTCACAGAAATGGTTGAGTATGGTTGTAAAATAGATGAAAAAGTGAAGGCTATGCAAAGTGAAATAAAGGAAAATGTACTGGGAACCAACAGTGATGGGAAGGAAACTGGGACTCAAATGCACAGAAAAAGAAATAAATATTCAACCAGGACAGAATGAAGAAACAAGAATTCAAAAAAATGAGGAGAGGCTTAGGAACCTCTGGGACAACTTTAAACATTCCAACATCCAAATCATAGGGATGCCAGAAGGAGAAGAGGAAGAGCAAGAAATTAAAAACTTATTTGAAAAAATAATGAAGGAGAACTACCCTAGTCTAGAAAAGGAAATAGACTTTCTGGAAGTCCAGGAAGCTCAGAGAGTCCCAAAGAAGCTGGACCCAAGGAGGAACACACCAAGGCACATCATAATTACATTGCCCAAGATTAAGCAGAAGGAGAGAATCTTAGAAGCAGCAAGAGAAAAGGACACAGTTACCTACAAAGCAGTTCCCATAAGACCATCAGCAGATTTCTCAAAAGAAAACTCACAGGCAAGAACGGGCTGGAAAGAAGTATTCCAAGTGATGAAAGGCAAGGACCTCCATCCAAGATTACTGTATCCAGCAAAGCTATCATTTAGAATGGAAGGGCAGATAAAGTGCTTCTCAGATAAGGTCAAGTTAAAGGAGTTCATCATCACCAAGCCCTTATTATATGAAATTTTAAAGGGACTTATGTAAGAAAAAGAGGAAGATCAAAAATATGAACAAAAAATGACAACAAACTCACAACTATCAACAATTGAACCTAAAAACAAAACAAAAACAACCATGTACTAAGTAAACAACTAGAACAAGGACAGAACCACAGAAATGGAGATCACATGGAGGGTTATCAGCAGGGAAGGGAAGGGTGGGAAATGGGGTAAAAGGAACAGCAAATAAGAAGCATAAATGGTAGGTACAAAGTGGGGGGAGGTTAAGAATAGTGTGGTAAGTGGAGAAGCCAAAGAACTTATATGTATGACCCATGGATCTGAATAAGGGGGGAGGATTGCTATTGGGAGAGGTGTACAAGGTGGAAGGGAATAAAGGGGAAAAATGGGACAACTGTAATAATCAATAAAATATATTTAAAAAAGGAACCTAATAATAAAACAAATGAGCAAAACAGAAGCAGAGACATGGAAGCAAGGAACAGACTGACAGAGACCACAGGGTAGGGGAGGGAGGATCAGGGTAGAATGACTGGGAAGGGAGTAGTCAAGGAACATGTATGAATGATCCATGGACATGGACAACATGGACTGTCTGGGAGCAGGGGGTGGGATGGGTGAAGGACAGATAAGGGGGAAAATTGGGATAAGTGTAATAGAACAAAAATAAAATATTTATTAAAAAATAAAAGCAATAAAAGAAAACTAAGAAAAAGAGAAGATGATATTAAGGAAATGGAATGTGCTTAGAAGAGCAAAGGACTCCCAGTCTCCACTCCACCCAGGCACCCTCCAGTGCAGGGCGTGTGCGCATTGACCAGGGAGTGTGGGCACCCACCACAGACTGTGCACATGCACCCCAGGAAGTGTCTGAACCTCGTCTTGGAGGGAACTGAGACCACAGGCACCAGGGAGAGTGCGAATCAAGGAAGGCTCTGCAGGCATACCCATAGCCTGGAGGAGGCCTACCATAAAAAAAGAGTAGGTAGAAACTGGGAACACCAGGTTACCGCCTGGAAGAGGAAACCCACCAACAAGGAAAACACCAACAGCTAAGAACAGAAGAAGGTGAAGGAGGGAGTAGAAGTCACACTAAGTCAACCTAGGACCTATCTGAAAATACAAATAAATAGTAAAGAAATTACTAAGAACAAACAACTGAAAAAGAGCAAGAGAAAAGCCTCAAAACCTTGTACACACAGAAGAACCAGGCCCAACACAGCCTGCCCACACCTGCACAACAGAAAACAAGAGGTGGGGGACAGACTGACCATCACATAACCAGCTGGTGGAAAAGACCCACCAAAGAAAGACCCAAAAAGAACCAAAAACCAAAGACATACATAGAGCCAACATAAACCACAGTCTAAGGTCAGTAAGATCGGGAGATCAAGGAAACTGTAACACTGACTCTCACAGCTATTCTACCACAGAAGGTTACACCAAAACCTCAGGGGGTCAGAACAGAGCAACTTAAGAAACAGAGGCTAACAGGAAGAGTGTCATAAACAATGGGAAGACAAAGAAACAAACCCGAAATGAAAGGAAAGGAGGAAATCTCAGGAACAATGCTAAATGAAAGAGGCAAATCAAGTACCAGATACTGAGTTCAAAGCAATGGTTATCAGGAAGCTCTCTGAGCTCAAAGAGAACTACCAGAAACTACAGGGAAACTACAATGAACTCAGTGCAAACTATATCAACAACAAAAAGAAAATAGAAACTATCAACAAGGGCCAAGAGGAAATGAAGCATACAATTTCTGAACTGGAGAACACAGTAGAAGGAATGAAAAGCAGACTTAATGAAGCAGAGGATCGGATCAGTGAACTGGAGGACAAGGTAGAAAAAAACACCCAGAAAGAGCAAGAAAAGGAAAAGAGGCTCAGAAAGAATAAACAGGGGTTAAGGAAAATGCAGGACAACATGAAACGTAATAATATATGTATAATGGGGATACCAGAGGAAGAGCAAGGGATAAAAAACCTGTTTGAAAAAGTAATGATGGAAAATTTCCCTAATCTGATGACAGAAAAAGTCACACAACTCCAGGAATCACAGAGAGTCCCAAGCAAGAGGAACCCAAAGAGGCCCACTGCAAGACACATCATAATTAAAATGGCAAAATTCCAAGACAAACAAAGACTCTTAAAGTCAGCAAGGGAGAAACAGGAAGTTAACATACAAGGGAGCCCCCAAAAGGTTAGCAACTGACTTCTCAATGGAAACATTCCAAGTCAGAAGAGAATGGCAAAAAATATTCTGACTAATGAGAACCAGAGGCCTGCAACCAAGACTACTTTACCCAGCAAGGCTCTCAATCAAGATAGAAGGCCAAATAAAGAGCTTCCCAGATGAAAGAGGTCTAAAAGAATATACCTCCACACAAGAATATTTTATGACACATGCACACACACACAAAAAAGAATATACCTCCACCAAACCAGCTCTGCAAGAGATGCTAAAGGGACTGCTTTAAGGAAAGGAAGGAAAAGAGAGAGAGAAGAACACAGGTACAAAAAATTGGCAATGAATAAATAATTATGAATAATAACCTTAAATGTAAATGTATTAAATGCTCCAATCAAAAGGCATAGAATAGCTGAATGGATAAGAAAGCATGAACCACACATATGCTTTCTCCAAGTGACCCACCAGGACAGAAGACTTACAGAGTCTGAAAGTGAAGGGCTTAGTGTTTCCCACTAAGATCCGGAAACAAATTTTCCAAGCAAACGGACAGGAAAAAAAAGCAGGGATAGCAATACTCATATCAGACGAAATAGACTTCAAAAGAAGGGCCATAAAGAGAGACCCAGAAGGTCACTTCATAATACTCAAAGGAAGAATCCACCAAGAAGGCATAAACATTGTAAATATATATGCACCCAACATAGGAGCACCCAAATACATAAAGAAAATCTTGGAGGATTTCAAGAAAGATATTGACAGCAACACAATTATAGTAGGGGACTTTAACACCCCACTGTCAAAAATGGACAAGTCTTCCAAACAAAATATAAAAAGGATATTGTGTCACTTAACAATACCCTAGAGGAAATGGACTTAACTGATATATATATAGAGCTTTTCATCCCAAAGAAGCAAAATACACATTCTTTTCAAGTGTACATGGAACATTTTCAAAGATAGACCACATGACAGGACACAAGGCAAGCCTCAACAAATTCAAGAAAATTGAAATCATATCAAGCATTTTCTCTGACCACAAGGGACTGAAAGTAGAAACCAACCCCAAAGGAAAAAACCCCAAACACTCAAAAACATGGAGATTGAATACCATGCTATTAAACAATGAATGGGTGAAAAATGAGATTAGGGAAGAAATCAAAAACTTTCTGGAAACAAATGAAAATGAACTCACAACAATCCAAAACCTATGGGACACAAGAAAGGCCGTCCTGAGAGGGAAGTTCATAATGATACAGGCCTACCTAAAAAAAATAGAAATATCTCAGATACACAACCTAACCCTACACCTAAAAGAACTTGAGGAACAACAACAAAGACAACCCAGAGAAAGTAGAAGGAAGGAAATAACCAAGATCAGAGCAGAGTGACATAGAGACTAAAAGCACAATTGTAAGGATCAATGTTTCCAGGAGCTGGTTCTTTGAAAAGATAAACAAAATTGACAAGCCCTAAAGCAGGCTGATCAAGAAAAAAAGAGAGAGGACCCCCAAAAACACAATCAGAAATGAAAGAGGAGAGATTACAACTGACACCACAGAAATAAAAAGGATTGTAAGAAATTACTACGAAGAACTATATGCCAAGAAATGTGAAAACCTAGATGAAATGGACAAATTCCTAGAAAAATCCAACCTTCCCAAAATTAATGAAAAAAAGACAGAAAGCCTGAATAGACCAACAACACCCGATGAAATTGAAACAGTAATCAAGAAGCTTCCGACATACAAAATCCCTCGACCAGATGGTTTCACAGGAGAATTCTACAGAGCATTTAAGGGAGCGCTAACCATCATCCTCCACAAATTATTTCAAAAAAATTCAAGAAGGTGGAAGACACCCAAACTCGTTTTATGAAGCCAACATCATGCTATTCCCAAAACCAGATAAAGACATAACAAAGACAGAAAACTTAAGGCCAATATCACTGATGAACATAGATGCTGAAATCCTCAATAAAATATTGGCAAACCAAATCCAGCAATACATTAAAAAGATCATACACCATGATCATGTGGGATTCATCCCAGGGATGCAAGGATGGTACAATATTCACAAGTCAATAAACATAATACATCACAAAAACAACAGCAAAGACAAAAATCACACTATCACATCAATAGATGGGGAAAAAGCATTTGATAATTACAGCACCCATTTCTGATAAAAACAAAGTGGGAATAGAGGGAGCATTCCTCAACATAATAAAGGCCATATATGAGGGACCTGCAGCCAACATCATACTCAATGGACAAAAACTTAGAGCTTTCCCACTAAGATCAGGAACAAGACAAGGATGCCCTCTCTCACCACTCCTAGTCAACATAGTATTGGAAGTCCTAGCCACAGCAATCAGACAAGAAAAAGCAGTAAAATGCATCCAAATTGGAAAGGAGAAAATGAAACTGTCACTGTTTGCAGATGACATGATAGTGTACATGGAAAATCCTATAGACTCCACCAAAAAACTACTTGACCTAATAAATGAATTTGGCAAAACAGCTGGATACAAAGTCAATACTCAGAAATCAAAGGCATTCCTGTATACCAACAATGAAAGTGGAGAAACAGAAATGAGGAGAAAAATCCCATTTGATATAGCAACAAGAAAAATAAAGTCCCTAGGAATAAACTTAACCAAGGAGGTAAAAAACCTGTACTTAGAAATCCACACAACATCGAAGGAAGAAATTAAGGAAGACACAAACAAATGGAAGCATGTACCATGCTCATGGCTTGGAGGAATTAACATCATCAAAATGGCCATACTACCCAAAGTGATTTATAGATTCAATGCAATCCCTATTAAAGTTCCCATGACATATTTCACAGATATAGGACAAACATTTTAGAAGTTTATATGGAACCACAAGCATCCCAGAATAGCTACAGCGATTTTGAGAAAGAAGAACAAAGCAGGAAGGATCACAATACCTGATATCAAACTGTATTCCAAGGCCACTGTAATCAAAACAGCCTGGTACTGGCATAAAAACAGGCACATAGACCAATGGAACAGAACAGAGAGCCCAGAAATAAACCCAAATCTTTATAGTCAATTTATATTTGACAAAGGAGTCAGGAGCATAAAATGGAGCAAAAATAGCCTCTCCAATAAATGGTGTTGGGAGATGTAGACAGCTACATGGAGAGAAATGAAACTCGATCACCAACTTACTCCATATACAAAAATCAATTCAAGGTGGATAAAAGACTTAAATATAAGTTGCAACACCATCAAAGTCCTAGAGGAAACCATTGGCAGGAAAATCTCAAACATTCCATGCAGCAACATCCTCACAGACACGTCCCCTAAAGCAAGGGACATAAAGGAAAGAATAAAGAAATAGGACCTCGTCAAAATAAAAAGCTTCTGCATGGAGAAAGAAAACAGCATTAAAACGAAAAGAGAACCAACAGTATGGGAAAACATATTTGCCAATGATACCTCAGACAAGGGCCTGATCTCCAAAATACATAAAGAACTCACACAACTCCACTCCAGGAAGACAAACAACCCAATTAAAAAATGGGCAAAGGACTTGAACAGACACTTCTCCAAGGAAGACATACAGAGGGCCCAGAGACATATGAAAAGGTGCTCAGCATCACTAGCCACCAGAGAGATGCAAATTAAAACCACAATGAGGTACCATCTCACACCAGTCAGAATGGCCATCATAAACAATTCAACAAACAAATGTTGGAGAGGATGCGGAGAAAAGGGAACCCTAGTGCATACTGGTGGGAATTCAGACTGGTGAGGCCACTGTCAAAAACATTATGGAATTTCCTCAGAAAACTAAAAATTATACCCTAAGAACCCTGAAACACCAATCCAAAAGGACCTATGCACCCCAATGTTCATAGCAGCACAATTTCCAATAGCCAAGTACTGGAAGCAACCTAAGTGCCCATCAGCAAATGAGTGGATCCAAAAACTATGGTATATTTACACAATGGAATTCTGTGCAGCAGAGAGAAAGAAGGAGATCATGTCCTTTGCAACAGCATGGATGGAACTGGAGAGCATTATGCTAGTGAAGTAAGCCAGGTGGTGAGGGACAAATAGCATATGATCTCACCTTTAACTGGAACATAATCAACAAAAGAAAAAAGCAAAGAACATGTATGCAGAGACATTGAAGTTAAGAACAATGTAACAATAGCCAGGGGAGAGTGGGGAGGGGACAGTGAGGAGAGGGTATTACAGGAACTACTATAAAGGACACATGGACAAAATCAAGGGGGAGTGTGCAGGTGGGGGAAGGAGGTGGGTTCGGCTGGGGTAGGGTGGAGGGATGGGGAGCAAATGCCGATAACTGTAATTGAATAACAATAAAAATTTAAAAAAAAAGAAGAGCAAAGGACTTAATAATAAAAGGAAAAAACAAAGAATAGGGGAAATACAGCCTGCTTCAATGTGTTTGGTAGGGTAATATTATGGGTGTAATAATTTATAGTTTTAATTTGAACATTTCACCTAAAATGTCATATGGTGTGCTTGAGTGTGATATTGTTATGTTACAGAATTACATACTTATGATTTTTTAATAAATGAGGGTGTTATTTGTGCCAGACCCTGTATATTGACGCACTAGGGGTTTCTGTGGGATTGAATCAATCTTTCACCAACTCCTATAGGCTAGTATAAGATCACACATATTTGAGTGATAAGAAAAAAATGTATTCAGATAAAAGTTATTTGTTAACATCTCTATAGAAATTAGGTGGTAGAGGGAAAGTGAAGATGATCATTGGCATGATCTGTGGCTTTGTCTCTCCTATGGTGGCTTTCTCATCTATTATCACAGATAATCATATTTTGTTGCAAAGGCCTATATTTCGTTTTTAAAAGTAACTGAAGTCTTATTCCTATTTGAAAATATTTTTCTTGATAATATATATTAGGATGTAACACTACTGTTTTCATATTCCAAAGGACTTGGAAATTCCATAAGGATAATTTTGTTTTTAATAAGTCAATGGATTTTTATTTAATATTATTACCTGTGCTCTAGAAGACAAGAAATACAAGGAAAAATAGCTAATTATATATACATTTGAACTAGAATGCAAGAGGAAGAGAGAATATTTCATTTTTACTGAGGCAAACTTCTGAGAAAAATAAAAGGAGTTATATTCTTTTAGCAATCTGCTTCTTCTTACCCAAAACGTAAATCTCACTGTTGACTACAGCTGTACTGAATCGGTACTTAGAATACTTCATGGGTGCCCGCTCTGTCCATTGGTCTTGTCTAGGGTCATACTGCAACAGTTTGTTGCTTAATCGATCAGGTTCTTCGGCAGGAAGATCCATCTGCATGAAATATGACGACCAATATAATAATACATAATTTAAAATCTCTGTGGATACATAAATGCAATTAACCAAAGTAAATAGCCAAACAGACAGAGGTTAACTGTAGTGACTTGAACTCACAAATACACAAATCCCATGATTTGGGGTTATAAATCCATTGTCAATATCAGAGAAATTTATATTCTGTAATAATGAGGCTAAGGTGTTGGGTTACAGCAAATAATCTGTGATCTTAGCAATAAGACAACACAGAATTTTTTAAAAATGAAGCAGCTGCAATGCCTTAAAAATGAAACCATGCTTTCTATAGTAGAACAGTATTTAAAGTATAATTTTATTTTGTCAAACGTTATAGTGGTGGATTCTAATATTTGTGAGAAACAATTTATAAGGCATTTATATTTATAGTAATTTTCTAATACAAATGGAACAAAATTACAAAATATTATAGTGTTATAGTAATTATTTTTGCCCATAATTATAACTTACATGGGAATGGTCTGAATTCAATTTTTAAAATACATGAATTAATATAAATTATTCAGTTATTTTATATATTTATTTTATTTACATATATTTTTAAATGACTAGAGATAGTACAAATTGAATGACTGTTTATTCTTACACAGATATATGTGGCTTCTCCTACTGATAAACTTCAGGTGAAGTAATTCTTTTTTACAATGTGTCAGGAACTTTTATGACCTCAGGCTAAGGATGCTTAAGTGTCTTTTAGTTTTTGTTTTGGATCCAGATGTTCAACACAGAAATAATTACCATAGTTACAAAAGGTGTGTGCAATTAATTTTAGTTAATTACTTTAAGTGCATCAAGAGTTATCACTATGATTGCACTCACAACTCTGTTATCTTGCAATTTAATGTATAGTATTAGGCAAAGACTAGCTAAAGCTTTTCTTATGCAGTAAAATATTCACATGTCATTAGTTCAAAGACAATATAAATTAGTAAGTGTTATCTTTATTGTTTTAATTTTCCTTCTAATATATTGTCTTCTAATGTAAGTATTTAATCTCCATATAGTGAATGAAAAGTAAAGAAAAGCTTCTAAATTGTCTTTGGAGCTTGTTCATGCAAAATTAACTATGTAATGAATAGTTATGAAAAAGCTTAATTACAAATAATTTGTCAGGTATCAGCTCGTAGCTGGGATTAAATCTGTACTTCTTTTTGATACACAGCACAAATTTAAAATGTATTAAATGTGAAGTTTAAGTTTTTAAAACAGGTATGGTATGCTATATACACGGCAAAGTGCAAGCTTATGAAATAAATGCAAAAGCATTGGTTTTATCATGAAGTAAATATGGAAAATCAAGAAATTATATAGGAAACAATAAATTTATTTTATGTCATGTGGGTGGACAAGGAGCTAGTAAGATTAATTTCTCTTAGAAAGACTACATGGCCAGGGTAAAAGACAACTGGAGATACTACTGTGAGAGCTCCAAGGCACTGGGAGGAACACCCAAGAGAAGATGAAGGACCACTGTGGTCACACTCTATTAACCTTTCAATTTTGGCTTGCCAACATTTCATGGGGCTTCCATACAAACAGTGTTCTGGTTTCTCTGTGTGTGGATGCTCAGCAAAGACATAAAGTGTTTAAAATCACAATATGCTGTTGCGGAAGTAATTGTGCCAACACAGGATGAGTATTATTCTGGTTTCCTACTTAAAGTAAGAATCTTAAATGTGGAAAGGACCTAAGAGTTAGTTGCCTCACCTCATACAGCTGTTATGCAGACAGTTCTGGGATGAGGACCCAGCTTTTCTAGCTCCTCCTTAGATGTTCCCTACAGATAATCCCTCAGCATAAGCATCTTTCATAATTAATAAGATGGGAAGGATTATGAAGAATACAGCATGAATACTGAATGAAGTCATTCTATGAATAACACACTTTACAGTTTTATTCTCCTACACTGATTTAACACTTTAAAATTTAAGTTTAGTGTTTTATAAAATAAAATTTTTTACCAAAATGAAAATCATACTCTTTTAGTATTGAACAACTACAACATTTTCAACATAGCATCAACAGATTCTGCATAGCCATGCCAGTTAGGTATGTAGGAAATTACTTAACCTGAGGGGTCCAGCCTCCAATCACATAAAGTTTATTATTCACTGTCACTACAGCATGACACGCCAATTGTAGTGGAAGGGGAGACACCCTTTTCCAATTGTCCTGGTCTACAGAGTACTTATCAACACAATTTGTAATAAGATACTGGTTTTTAATTTTCATCTGTCCTCCTATAACATAGAGATCATCATGGACACTGCCAAGAGCATAGAGCTCTCGAAATTCAGCAGTGCATAACTTTTCCCAAAACTGGTTTCCTCTATCATGATACCTGTAAATTAACAGAAAGAGAATTCAGGATTAGAGTTAACATGAAAACAACTTACCCAAGAAACACACTTAAGCTTTTTTTCCAACTAAAAACAATATGATTTGGTTCTTCTTACTGGAGAGAAAGTAAACATCACTATAAGATAGTGATACAGGTTTGCAAGATCTTTTTTTATTTTTTGAAAGGGCTGATGAACAAAATATAATGTGTATAGAAACTATTATTCACACCTACCTGCAGAATTTTAGGAAAAATAGTATATTGAAAAAGTATAGATTATCCAGGTCTAGCCTTCATTTCCTAATTATGGGGAGGAAAATCAAGAAAAAATAGCAAAGTCTTTTAGCAAATCATTTCTAATTTACCATAAGAGAATAATAAGTAAAAATAAAAAAAAACTTAAAAAGTTTAATTCTGTGGACTAGAAGCTTCACCTTAATACTAATTAAAGAAATAAGTTTTAGAGCAGAGAATCTGAAAACATCTCAATTCAGAGACTTCTAATGGGCTGATGTATGTGTAGACTTTTAAGGATTGTTCTTTTAGTTCTAATTGGCTTAGATCAGTATCAAGAGCACGTGTGGGTGTTATAAAAATCTACCTGCAGATGTCTGTCAGGCATTTAACATTTATTTTAATCCTCTAGATATGGTAATTTTAGTAATTTCTTCCATGAATAATTATGTCTGTCTGAGAAGAATCTCAGGAGATAAGACACTAGGATATATGATCTCTTAATACCTCCAGAAGTCCAGCACATACATTAACTGATTATCTGTGCAAGTATAGCATTATATAGTCACTAAATACATGAGTTTGTGGCTATCCTTTGTCTTACCTCTTGATAGTGGTTAAGTCAATCATAACTTGGGACACAGTCTGAGAAGGACAAAAGTACTTACAGGGACAGTGGGATAAAATATGATATTAGATCTCTCCTAGAAAATCCAGAATGTGTACCTGGAATTCAAAACTAAAACAAGACAAAAAAAACAAAAGCCAGGGAAGTAAAAAAAAATTGTTCTTTTGGAAACAAATGAAGAAATTATGTATGTGTGTTCCCTACCAAGTACAATTTTAAAGTACAGACTACTTATTTTGCATCAAACATTGACAGTTGATCACATTTATAGGAGTTTTTCTTAATTGTTTTAGGTTAACTCTTTCATTCTTTCCCATTCTTGACAGGTAAGTTAGAAGACTATGCTTCTTTTGTATAGGGCATGCCTGGCTTGTCACAAACTGAATGCAGAAATTTATCAAACCTTATGATAGCTGTCTTCTAGGTAATTCTAAGTAGGAAACCAGAGTACCTAGAATCACAGGTGATATTTCTACCACTATTTTTAATTGTACTGAATTTCAGAAGAGAAAGGAGGATTAGGTATCTATATGTAGGTAGAGGCTACTAAAGTAAAGCCTCTACCTACCTACTAAAGTAAAGCCTCTACCTACATATAGGTAGAATGAATATATACAAAGAACTAAAAAAATGGTTTGATTTACTGAGACATGATTCAAGAAAACAGGCCAAGAATGAAATACATCCCATGAAGGTTGGGATGTACATGTTCACTGGCCAATTTGATAATCTGATTTTTAGCAGTTTGAACTGAAAACATGGAGAGAAAATGCCCAGATAAAACTATAAAACTTGGCAGCATTTGAGATCTTGCTTCCTGGCAATTGTTACTAGTTTTGGCTCAAGTAAACTCATAATTTAAAAAAAAACTGTAAAATTTATTAAGAAAAATAGATATGTCATAAAAAAGAAAATAATAGTGACAAAATCATTCAATGTTCTCGGAGGCTGATAGTTTAAAAACAACACATATCCTCAGCTGTTTGCATATCAAAGTATGGGAGATAAGTGAAGGAGATAGGTCTATCTTTTAGAAAAGAAATGACCAACTAGAGTATTAGTCTACTCCCTCTTTTAAGTCAAAAATAAATGTATCTGCATGAAAATATATTATCTACAGAGTAGAAGCAAACTGAAGAATGTCTAGGTAAAAATAAAGGGGATTAGAAACAAAAATAATATAGTAGGAATATACCACAAGATGATGATGATTTCTCACACATATCACAAAACTGGTACTAAATTGACCTTCAGTAGTACCTGCCATAATATTTTTAACTCTCCAGATATCTGCTGGAAGTCTCATTAAGCTCTAAGCAATGCTTCTGATTATTTCAATATTTGCCTTGCTGACAATTTCATTATTGGAGGAAATGAGGAGGAAAAC
Source organism: Desmodus rotundus (assembly GCF_022682495.2). NCBI lineage: Eukaryota > Metazoa > Chordata > Mammalia > Chiroptera > Phyllostomidae > Desmodus > Desmodus rotundus. The sequence goes on from NC_071396.1 coordinate 58,321,994, forward strand.
TGATACTTTTACCCTAATTCTGACCAATGTGGAGGAGTTGGTTGGTGATGGGAACCTGATTGAGTCAAGATTGATCAGGGCATGTAGTCAGACATATGCTGTAAGTAAGGGAAGCGGGCCTTCAAAAAAGTTAAGAAAAAAATGTTTGAGGATGAAAATAGAAACACGTTTTGACAGGATTGAGCATTTATTAAAAATAAATTCTGGAGGCATGGGGAGAAAATGCAGACAACTGTAGTTGAATAACAATAAAAATAAAAAAATAAAAAAATAAATTCTGGTGGCACTTTTGTAGACTATTTGATCATGAAGGAAAAGAACTATTTAAAGAACCTAAGGTATTTGTAACAAGAGATTCTCAAATGGGAAGAAGGGCATCTATCCAAGACCAAATAGACAAGTGGCATGGACCTATAAGAACCATGCTGGGAAAGATAAAGCTTCCTCTTCCTTTAAGATTTGATATCCCAAAAGACAAAAACAATGGAAATCATGGTACTTTAGTCTTTACCTGGTAATTCTGAAGAAGGATACTCCTTCCACTCAGTGACATGCTCTGCCACAATGGGCATAGGTCCAGGTCACTTATCTAGGGTTCTGTATTCCCTCTGCTCTCTCTACTAGGGAAGATGAAACACATATCCAAAGGATGAATGTGAAAAAGAGACAGGTCTATAGCTTGAAACAGATAACAAGATACTAGGAGATGACAGAAAGACAGTAGATCTCTTCATTATTTCTTTATCCCAACTTCACTGTTCATAAAAATTGCTTTCTGACTGAAAATTCATAATGAACTCTGGTGAGAGGGAACTGAGGGGAGAAAGATATTGAAGGAGAACTTTACTATCTATTATGTATTCCATGTATATATTTATTATTTACCCAGGTAGATTTAAGAGCTGAATACTTGCTGAATAAATAGGTGATATGCTACTTCTTAGCAGACACTATGTTTCTCCTTACATTTCTAGGAGTGAAGCACTCTTATTAGGCTACAAACATTTTATACTATTGGAGGTTTAGGGAAGATCCACACATTAAAGATACAGAATGAAATGTGACAGATAATTAGTAATTTTTGTTTGAGAAAAAATTACTACCTTGGGGTAGGAACTAAAATAAATAAGTTCAAAGGAGTCAGTGGTAATAAATATTTCTTCTGGTTAAAAGTTATTTCAAGCTCTTCAAAAACAAAGCATATAGATAAATAAGGAAATAATTAAAAGATACATAATGGAATCAAAACATACATATATTTAACTTATGTAAATTCAACTATATGTTCTTAAAGGGAAAGAAAGGGTTTTTTTCCTTTTATTTTTATTTTTTATATATATTTTAATTAATTAATTTATTTTTATTCAGTTACAATTGTCTGCATTTTCTCCCCTTCCCTCCACCCCACCCCAGCCAGTCCCACCTCCCTCCCCCACCTCTACCCTCCCCCTTGATTTTGTCCTTGTGTCGAAAGAAAGGTTTTTAAGTATAGGTGATTTAATTATGAATTTTACATATATAAAGTACATAAAATGTGTATTTACAGGATAATTTTGACTACATATAATTTAAGATGTGATCACTCTTTCAGCAGTATTTTTTTCTACTGTTGCTAATATCAAAGCAAGGTAATTAAAACAAACATAAATACAGTGTTAGATACAAACCTATAGATTTCAACATTCTTGTTCTTTTGTCTAGCGAGTTTTGAGGCACTTGCTTCTCCAGCCACAATTATAGCATTGTTTTCCATAACAACACCAGTACACACAGATCCTAAACCCTCCCCATACTTGGGAGATGAGATAAAGTAGGTCTTCCGTGATGCAGGATCATAACAAAAACTGGCATCCTCATAATTCCTATGTCTTGACCTGATTCCTGAAGAATTATTGCCAATGCAAAGCAAAAGACTAGTAGTCTCCATGCCATAACGAAGATTTAGAGGATGCTGTTGTGGTTTCCTGAAGGCTTTTAATGTGTTTTGAATTATGTCAATGCAATTTGCATCACATAGAAGCATTGTGTTTCTTTTCAGGGCTTGTCTTAAAAAAGAAGGATTTATAAGTTCCAATCTTACTTGCTTCAAAAGCTCAACAAGATGCTCTTTGCGCAATTCCTGGTTATGATTTACCCATCTCAGAACTAAGTCCAAAATGCTCTCCTCTCTGGATATGTTAAGGTCATCTGATTTAATAAGCATCAGAAACTGGTGCATTTCAGTTTCTAGTATTTCTTCATGTAAGCTCACCTCAGCAAAGTGCTGATATAAATATTTCTTTGACTGATCAGATAAATCTTCAGCTCCAATCTGCTTTGCAAAATGATAGATACCCACACAGTTGAAGGCATCCATATGGTCCATCATATATTTTTGACACACACTAAAGACTTCTTCCATCTGCATAAAATAGGCAGCCATAGCTACAGTCTGTACATTGGCATTATTGATCTCCAAAACTGCACTGTACATATAATTTAATATAACTGACACACTTTCTGCTGTGATGTCATAAAGTATGACTTCTCTTTGAGTACATTCAAGTAATCCACAGGTGAACATGGCTTTGAAATAAGGACTAAAAGCAGACAGGATCAATCTGTGGCAAGGAAATTTCTCTCCTTCTGCTATGACTACTACATCAATCATTTCTGCTAATTCTTTCATATTCTTAATTTTATTCAGTAAATTCAAGCTATGTTGGTATTTTTCTTTCCCATCAATTTTGTACTCCATGATAGACTCTTCAATGTTTCTAAGTTGTCTTCAAGTTTAGCTTGATTCTTGAGGGGCTATTTGCATATCAGATTACTCACAAAGCAACAAGAGATACAATAATCCTGAGGGAAAGAAAAGAAGCAGTTTTTCTCTAAGAAAAGATTCTCTATAATATTTAAAATGCAGCATTAGTTCTATGAAGTATTTGTAAATAAATATTATTAATTCCAAACAGAATAGTTTAACTTCAAGATACTTTTTTTATATTTTAAAATAACATCAATTGTATAAATAGTAAATTTTTATTTTCCTAATCAGCTGCAGAGGCCTTTTACGGGGGCTGGAAAGTGCTCCCTCCCATCGTGAATGAAACAGAAGTGATTCCACTTCCCGTTATAAAATACAGCTTCCCCGCAGACAGAGGGTACATACGAATTAGGTAACATTTTCTCTGAAGAGATGCAACATAACATAAAAGGCTATGTGCACCTCCCCCAAAATGCACCAAAATGTTAAAATGGCCAATTCACAAATCACAATCATGGGCCATGTAGTATGGGTGAAAAAAATTCCCTAAAATTCTGCTCAAACTATGCTCTGGGGCAAATAATTCTAAACAGATGCTTTGGAAAGCAAAACCCAAAGTCAACTGACCTGGGACTTCACAATATTTGAAACTTCCAATTAAATCATCCTAAACTTAGAAAAGACATGAAAGTCATCGGTTTCTCTCTCCTCCCTCCTTAATCAGCTTCTCTTTGTTCCCTATTTCACAGTAGCAGAGACTGTATGGCTTCTTGACTTAAAAAGCACTAGTCTAGTGCAAAGTCTCTTTAAGCTAGATGTCTCATCTTCACCTTCCCTAGAGTAATGGAAATAGGCTGTTTCAAGGAAGTTAATTAGTTGTTTTGATTTAATGAAAGACCTTCCTGGAGTCAGAAATCTTTAAAAAAAATTTTTTTTATTGTTATTCCATTACAGTTGTATGCCTTTTCTCCCCATCCCTCCACCCCACCCCAGCTGAACCCACCTCCCTCCCCCACCTCTACCCTCCCCCTTGATTTTGTCCATGTGTCCTTTATAGTAGTTCCTGTAATCCCTTCTCCTCACTGTCCCCTCCCCACACCCCCCTGGCTATTGTTACATTGTTCTTAACTTCAATATCTCTGGTTATATTTTGTTCACTTTTTTCTTCTGTTGATTATCTTCAGGTTAAAGGCCAGATCATATGCTATTTGTCCCTCACCGTCTGGCTTATTTCACTTAGCATAATGCTCTCCAGTTCCATCCATGCTGTTGCAAAGGGTATAAGCTCCTTCTTTCTCTCTGCTGCATAGAATTCCATTGTGTAAATATACCATAGTTTTTGGATCCACTCATTTGCTGATGGGCACTTAGGTTGCTTCCAGTACTTGGCTATTGTAAATTGCACTGCTATGAACATTGGGGTGCACAGGTTCTTTTGGATTGGTGTTTCAGGGTTCTTAGGGTATAAGTCTTAATGTGAGGAGGGGATCTCAAGTTTCTGTCACTCTCTACTTGGCTATAAGTTGCATGCCATAAGGATAAATATTGATGGTAGAAAAGTCAGAACTAGGAGGTGAAGAAAGAAGGGAAGGTGATAATTTCAACAAATAAAAAACAAAATTTGTCAGCTGTAAAGATTATACATTTTCTTTTCTTTTTTTATTCTTGTTCTATTATAGTTGTCCCAATTTTCCTCTGTTGCTCTACCTTGCCCCACCCCTGCTCCCACAGTCAATCCCCACCCTGTAGTCCATGTCCATGGGTCCTTTATACCTGTTTGTTGATTAGACCCTTTCCTTTCTTTCCCCACTTAATCCACTTCCTCCTTCCCTCTGATTATTGTCAATCTGTTCCTTGTTTCCGGGCCTCTGGTTCTGTTTTGCTGATTTGATAGTTTTTTTCATTAGGTTCCTCTTATAGTAAGGTCATATGGTATTTGTCTTTCACTGCCTGGCTTATTTCCACATTTTCTAAATCCCTGTGATACTGTAATGGATTAGAAAACTCACGTGTCTCTATAAGGCATGATATATTTTTTTCCACTGCTAAATTAAAGTTATTTTTAGGAAACAACTGTTAAACATGATAGGAATGTTTAACGATATAATGGCAACTATAAGACCTATAAAAAGGAATTACAACAATTTGCCAATATGGTAATGGAAAATATATAATAAAAAAGTATGATTGGAGATGAGTTCTGGCCAAGAAGGAGGCATAGGTAGACACACTGTGCCTCCTCGCAAACCAAAAGGACAACAACAATTTAAAAACAAAAAACAACCAGAACTGACAGAAAATTGAACTGTATGGAAGCCCGAAAACCTAGGAGATAAAGAAGAAACATTCATCCAGACTGGTAGGAGGGGTGGAGACGGGCAGCCGGGTGGATAGAAGTCACAGCAACATGGCTGGACCCAGAGACAAGGCGGATTGTGGGACGAATAGGGCAGGCAGTGCAACTGCTAGCAGACCCTGCGGCCCCACATTCGCACATAGATAAACCAGAAGGAATGGCTGGGGGGTGAAACAGACTATGCAACCAAGGGCTCCAGCGTGGGGAAATAAAGCCTTAAACCTCTGATTGAAAACACCCGAGGGGGTTGAGGTGGCAGCAGGACAAATTCCCAGCCTCACAGGATAGTTTGTTGGAAAGACTCACAGGGGCCTAGAGCATGCACAAGCCCACCCACTCGGGAATCAGCACTAGAGGGGCCAAGTTTGATTGTGGGTAGCAGAGGGAGAGACTGAAATCCGGCAGAGAGTGAAGCAAGCGCCATTGCTCCATCTCACCACCGCCCTCACAAACAGCGTCACAGCACAGAGACCAGCATTACCCCGCCCTGGTGAACACCTAAGGCTCTGCCCCTTTACATAAGAGGCACGCCAAAACAACAACAAAAAAAGGCCCAGATGAAAGAAGAGATCAAAGTTCCAGAAATAATATACCTAAGCAACGAAGAGATAGCCAACCTATCAGATGCACAGTTCAAAACACTGGTAATCAGATGATCACAGAATTGGTTGAATTTGGTCGCAAATTAGATGAAAAAATGAAGGCTATCCTAAGAGAAACAAAGGAAAATGTACAGGGAACCAACAGTGTTGGGAAGGAAACTGGGACTCAAATCAACAGTGTGGACCACAAGGAAGAAAGAAACATCCAACCAGAAAAGAATGAAGCAACAAGAATTCAAAAGAATGAGGAGAGGCTTAGGAACCTTCAGGACATCTTGAAACGTTCCAACATCAGAATTATAGGGGTGCCAGAAGGAGAAGAGGAAGAACAAAAAACTGAAAACTTATTTAAACAAATAATGAAGGAGAACTTCCCTAATCTGGCAAAGGAAATAGACTTCCAGCAAGTCCGGGAAGCTCAGAGAGTCCCAAAGAAGCTGGACCCAACCAAGGAGGAACACACCAAGGCACATCATAATTACATTATCCAAGATTAAGCAGAAGGAGAGAATCTTAGAAGCAGCAAGAAATAAGGACACAGTTACCTACAAAGGAGTTCCCATAAGACTGCCAGCTAATTTCTCAAAAGAGACCTTACAGGCAAGAAGGGGCTGGAAAGAAGTATTCCAAGTCATGAAAGGCAAGGACCTACATCCAAGATTACTCTATCCAGCAAAGCTTTCATTTAGAATGGAAGGGCAGAAAAAATGCTTCTCAGCTAAGGTCAAGTTCAAGGAGTTCATCATCACCAAACCCTTACTATATGAAATGTTAAAGGGAGTTACCTAAGAAAAAGAAGATAAAAAATAGGAACAGTAAAAATGACAGCAAACTCACAGTTATTAACAACCCGCCTAAAACAAAAACAAAAGCAAATGAAGCAAACAACTAGAACAGGAACAGAACCCCATAAATGGAGATCACATGAAAGGTTATCAACAGGGGAGTGGGAGGAGGAGATGCGGGAAAGATGCAGAGAATAAGTAGCATAAATGGTAGGTAGAAAATAGACAGGGGGATGGTAAGAATAGTATAGGAAATGTAGAAGCCAAAGAACTTCTAAGTATGACCCATGGACATGAACTATAGGGGGAGAATATGGGAGGGAGGGGCTGGGTGGGATGGAGTGGAATTAAGGGGGGGGGAAATGGGACAACTGTAATAGAATAATCAATAAATATATATTTTTAAAAAGTATGATTGGAGACCTCCGGCCAAGATGGAGGCATAGGTAGACACACTGCCTCCTCGCAAACCAAAAGAAGGACAAACATAAATTAAAAAGTAAAAGCAACCAGAACTGACAGAAAATCTAACTGTATGGAGGTCCAACAACCAATGAGGTAAAGAAGAAACATTCATCCAGACCGGAAGGAGGGGTGGACACCGGAAGCTGGGTGGAGAGTACACACAGCAAGGCGGGGGCTGGTGAACCCAGCGAAGTGGCAGAGTGTGAAGGCGGGGAGGGTAAAGCTGCAGCTGACAGTGAGGCAGCAGCTGGTAGATCCTGCCACAGACCTCAAAACCCAGAGTTCCAGTGTGGGGAAATAAAGCCTCAAAGCACTGATTGAAAACACCTGTGGGGTTTCAGGTAGCAGCAGGAGAAACTCACAACCTCACAGGAGAGCTCGTTGGAGAGACCCTCAGGGTTCTAGCACATTCACAAACCCACCCACTCAGGATTTATCACCAGAAGGGCCCAATTTGATTATGGGTAGTGGAGGAAGTGACTGAAAACCACCAGAGAGCAGAGCAAGCGCCATTACTGCCTCTCGGACCCCTTGCCCACATAGAGATTCACACTGCACTGACGACTTTTACCCTGCCCTGGTGAATACCTAAGGCTCTGCCCCTTTACATAACAGGCACGCCTAACCAAAAAAAAAAAAAAAAAAAAAAAAAAAAGACAGGCCCAAATGAAAGAACAGATCAAAGCTCCAGAAAAAAACACAACTAAGCAACGAAGAGATAGCCAACCTATCAGATGCACAGTTCAAAACACTGGTAATCAGGAAGCTCACAAAACTGGTTGAATTTGGTCATAAATTAGATGAGAAAATGAAGGTTATGCTAAGAGAAACAAAGGAAAATGTACAGGGAACCAACAGTGTTGGGAAGAAAACTGGGACTCAAATCAACAGTGTGCACCAGAAGGAAGAAAGAAACATCCAACCAGAAAAGAATGAAGAAACAACAATTCAGAAAAATAAGGAGAGGCTTAGGAACCTCCAGGATATCTTGAAACATTTCAACATCAGATTTACAGGTGTGCCAGAAGGAGAAGACGAAGAGCAAAAAATTGAAAACTTATTTGAACAAATAATCAAGGAGACTTCCCTAATCTGGCAAAGGAAATAGACTTCCAGGAAGTCCAGGAAGCTCAGAGAGACCCAAAGAAGCTGGACCCAAGAAGGAACACACCAAGGCACATCACAATTACATTACCCAAGATTAAGCGGAAGGAGAGAATCTTAGAAGCAGCAAGAGAAAAGGATACAGTTACCTACAAAGGAGTTCCCATAAGACTGTCTGCAGGTTTCTCAAAGGAAACCTTACAGGCAAGAAGGGGCTGGAAAGAAGTATTCCAAGTCATGAAAGGCAAGAACCTACATCCAATATTACTCTATCCAGCAAAGCTTTCATTTAGAATGGAAGGGCAGATAAAGTGCTTCTCAGATAAGGTCAAGTTCAAGGAGTTCATCATCACCAAGCCCTTATTATATGAACTGTTAAAATGATTTATGTAAGAAAAAGAAGATAAAAAATATGAACAGTAAAATGACAGCACACCCAGTTATTAACAACCACACATAAAACAAAACAAAAGAAAACTAAGCAACCAACTAGAACAGGAACAGAATCACAGAAATGGTGATCACATTGAGGGTTATCAGCGGAGGAATGGGAGGGGGAGAGACAGGGGAAAGTTACAGAGAATAGGTAGATTAAATGGTAGGTAGAAAATAGGCAGAAGGAAAGAATAGTATAGGAAATGTAGAAGCCAAAGAACTTATAAGTATGACCCATGGACATGAACTAAAGGAGGGAGTGTGGGTGGGAAGGAATGGGCAGGACAGAAGTGAGTGAAGGGGGGAAAATGCGACAATTGTAATAGCATAATCAATAAAATATTTTAAACAATTAAAACAAGAGTATGATTGGAAAAAGAGAACCTAAATACAAATTTAAAAAAAAAAACTAACTCATCAGAGAATATGTATATATATTTTTAAATTATTCTATTGTTTTTCAACAATTAGAGTTGTCTGCATTTTCTCCCCACCCCTCCACCCTACTCCAGCCAAACACACGTCCCTCCCTGCTTCCACCCTCCCACTTGGTTTTGTCCCTGTGTTCTTTATTCTAGTTCCTGAAAACCCCTCTCCCCACTCTCCCCTCCCCACTCCCCTCTGGCTATTGTTAGATTGTTCTTAACTCCAATGTCTCCGGTTATATTTTGTTTGCTTTTTTCTTCTGTTGATTATGTTCCAGTTAAAGGTGAGATCATATGGTATTTTTCCCTCACCACCTGGCTTATTTCACTTAGTATAATGCTCTCCAGTTCCATCCATGCTGTTGCAAACGATATGAGCTCCTTTCTCTCTGCTGCACATAATTCCATTGTGTAAATGTACCAGAGGTTTTTGATCCACTTATTTACTGATGTGCACTTAGGTTTCTTCCAGCACTTGGGTATTGTAAATTGTGCTGCTATGACCATAGGGGTGCATAGGTTCTTTTGGATGGGTGTTTCAGGGTTCTTAGGGTATAATCCCAGCAGCGGAATTGCTGGGTCAAAGGGCAGTTCCATTTTTAGTTTTCTGAGGAAATTCCATACTGTTTTCCACAGTGGTTGCACCTGTCTGCAATCCCACCAACAATTTACTAGGGTTCCGTTTTCTGTGCACCCTCTCCAACATTTGTTGTGTGCTGCTTTGTTTATGATGGCCATTCTGACCAGTGCCAGATGGTACCTCATTGTGGTTTTAATTTGCATCTCTCTGATAGCTAGCAATACTGAGCATCTTTTCATATGTCCCTGGACCCTCTGTATGTCCTTGGAGAAGTGTCTGTTCAAGTCCTTTGCCCATTTTTGCATTGGGTTCTTTGTCTTCCTGGAGTGGAGTCGTGTGAGTTCTTTATATATTTTGGAGATTAAACCCTTCTCTGAGGTATCATTGGCAAATATGTTTTCCCATGCTGTTGGTTCTCTTTGTAATTTGATGCTGTTTTCTTTAGCATTGCAGAAGCTTCTTATTTTGATGAGGTCCCATTTGTTTATTCTTTCCTTCATGTCCCTTGCTTTAGGGGACATGTCTGTGAGGATGTTGCTGCGTGGAATGTCTGAGATTTTCCTGCCAGTGTTTACCTCTAGAACTTTTGTGGTGTTACGAGTTATATTTAAGTCTTTTATCCACCTTGAATTTATTTTTGTGTATGGCATAAGTTGGTGATTGAGTTTCATTTTTTTGCATTGAGTGTCCAGATCACTCAACATCATTTGTTGTAGAAGCTATTTTTGCTCCATTTTATGCTACTGCCCCCTTTCTTGAATACTAATTGACTGTAGAGCCTTGGGTTATTTCTGGGCTCTCTGTTCTGTTCCATTGGTGTGTGTGCCGGTTTTTATGCCAGTACCAGGCTGTTTTGATTACAGTGGTCTTGTAATATAGTTTGATATCTGGTATTGTGTTTCCTCCTACACTGCTCTTCTTTCTCAAAATTGCTGAAGCTATTTTGGGTCATTTATGGTTCAATATAAATTTCTACAATGTTTTTCTATATCTGTGAAATATTTCATGGGTACTTTAATAGGGATTACTTTGAATGTATAAGTCGCTTTGGGCAGTAATGGACAGTTTGATGTTAATTCTTCTGACCCATGAACACAGTATATGTTTCCTTTTGTTTGAGTCTTCCTTAATTTCATTCTTTAATGTTGTGTAGTTTTCTGAGTACAGGTCTCTTTGGTTAGGTTTATTCCTAGGTAGTTTATTTTTCTTGTTGCTATATCAAATGGGATTTTTTTTAGTGAGTTCTGCTTCTGATGTGTCATTGTTAGTATACCAAATTGCCTTTAATTTCTGGATATTGACTTTGTATCCAACTGTTTTGTGAAATCATTTATTAGGTTGAGCAGTTTCCTGGTGGAGTATATAGGGTTTTCTATGTGCATTTTCATGTCATCTGCAAACAATGACAGTTTTGTTTCCTCCTTTCCAATTTGGATGCCTTTTATTTCTTTTTCTTTTTTTTTCCTTTTATTTCTTTTTCTTATCTGATTGCTGTGGCTAGGACTTCCAATATTATGTTGAATAGAAGTTTTGAAAGTGGACAACCTTGTATTGTTCCTGATATTAGTGGGAATGCTCTAAGTTTTTGTCCATGGAGTATGATGTTGGCTGTAGTTCTCTCATATAAGGCCTTTATTATGTTGAGGAATGCTCCCTTTAGTCCCTCTTTGCTGACTGTTTTTATCATGAATGGGTGCTGTACCTTACCAAATGCTTTTTCCACATCTATTGATATGATCATGTGATTTTGAGAATATGTATACTTAAAGTAGGAATAAAACCCTACTTGTCAGATTTTCTGGCATTAATAGCTCCATTTTATTTCAGGAAAAGCTAAGGCATTCTTAGCAAGGACTTGCAGGTTAAAAGTGAACCTTTGCTTTTTGGTTTTTTAAAAAAGATTTTCACAAAGTGAATCCAATTATGGGCGCAGAGGTCATTATATTCCTGAATTTTCCTACAACACTTTCTGCCTAGCCCAAATCATATATGTAGGCTATATTATACATAAAAACACCTCAATCAACTTTAAAGACGACAGTTGTTACTTTAATTTGAAAAGCATAAAACCTTTCTTATAAGGCAATAATTATTTAAAAAATTTTAGTATTGCAGTGATATATCAGAATCCCTCAAAGGAAATCAATACTAATAATGCTGGAAAGCCAAGTGCAGCTTTCAGACACAATCACTAGATCTAACACACTGCAGGTAGTTCAGACTCATTAGTTCCTAAAATGTTGATCTTGATGTTGCTAAGAAAGATATGAGATATTGAGGACCCTAATGTTATGACAAAAATGCTAGAATTTTGAAGTATGTCAATTTTCATAAATATACAGGTGACATTAGTTTCAAAGAGAGGTTAAAATTGAATCATAACTGGTACATTTTGTGTTTGTTTTCTTATAAACACATTATATGCAATATCTTATAAAGCACTTTATAGTGGACAATGTTGGGTTTCCCCCAGCATTCAACTTACCTTCACTTGGTGAGATTGGGATGGGATTGACCCTCATCCCCTTCACTACTGTGATGGGTTCAGGGATGGGTATGAGACCTGAAATTATCCTAATTAGAGTGAAGCTCATGTCTCTGGTTCAATGGTTGGGGGTGTCCATGTGTTATACAGATGAGAGGTCTGGAACTGCTGCAGCGATGTCTCCATAAGGTAGTATGAGAGCAATACAAGGAACAAGCAGGGAATCCAGAGCAATGGAGTTTGAAACATGCCTTTTATCTGTATTTTTCAGTTTTGAAGGACAAATCATTCCTTTTATTGTTTAAACTAGTTTGAATTGAGGTTGCTGTTATTGGCACTCAAGAGTCCTTATGAATATATGTAGCATATGTAAAAATATTGAGAAAAGGTTGCCCAAGGTAATTGCAACTATATATTTTATAAAATTTCACTTTTGTTATATTCTTATATTTTCTATTATTATACTGTCAACTAAAAGAACCATAGAAACCTCTATTTATCCTCATTTCTCCTTGACAGAAGGCAACAGTCACTAAGGTACTCTTTCAAGTTTACTTTTTCTCATCAAATAGCCACATTATACAGATGGAAGAACTGAGTCTTGAACCAAGTTCTGTCCAACTCCAAAGTCTGTACTCTTATTAACCACTCCTTCTAGTGCAAGTGTCAACAAACTAGGGCTTTCTAGGCCATACAGGTTCTATAATAACAACTCAACTTCTTCATTACATTGCAAAAGTAGCCATAGACAGTAAATAAACAAATGAGCATAGCTGTATGTCAATTTAATGTTTTATGGATATTGAAACTTGAATGTTATATATTTTGATGTTATGAAATATTATTCTTCTTTCATTTTAAAAAGTCATTTAAAATTATAAAATTCATTCATAGTTCAGGGACAATATACAAAAACAAGTAGCAGGTCAACTATTCTTGTTCTACTATTATAAATAAATCCATTTTCTAGATTATGAGTATCCTGTCAGGGTGCCTAATTACCGCTTATCTGCTTAAATCCAGCTTAAGAGTTTTGAGAAGGAGAATGGTCAGACTTCTATTTTTAAAAGGTCATCTGGTCGTCTCCAAGTTTCCCAAATAATCAATTTCTTAAATACTTTATTTGAATGTAGCTTCTATGACCCAAACATTGGCTCCAACAACAAAAATACTTTTAAAAAAAGAAATAACTGTTTCAAACATTCTGAAGAAATATTTATGAATTTTTAAAGATGGGCATATAGACCTGTTAAGTATCCCTTTCTTCCAACTGCCTTTTATACAACTACTGAAAGCTACCCTAATTGAAATGCACTTATAGACCAAATGAATTTACTGATGAAAATCCTGAAAATTACTTGGGCAGTTAAATTAGCGACCATACTTAAAAAACATTTTCAGCATTGTTGTTCAGCATATAAAGGTGCACAGAAGATATTGGTATTACAGGGGGGGCCTGGATGTGAGATAGTCCTGGGTTTGAATCTCAGTTTAGCCACTTACTTGCTGTAATCTTAATATTACTTAACCTTTCCAAAATTTGGTTTCTTCATCTGTAAAAGAGGGATAATGTATATAACTGAAGTAGTTATATTGAGGATCCAACAGAAATTATTACAAGTTTACAGTGGCATAGAATACTGTAGAGCAGAAATTAGAAACATAGACTTTGGCCCTGGCTGGTGTGGCTCAGTGGATTGAGCCTGGGCCTACAATCCAAAGGGTGGCCATTTCAATTCCGACTCAGGGCACATGCCTGGGTTGCCAGCCAGGTCCCCAGTATGGGGCATGTAAGAGGCAACCACACATTGATGTTTCTCTCCCTCTCTTTCTACTTCCCTTCCCCTCTTTCTAAAAAAAATAAATAAATAAATAAAAAGGTACAGCTGATCTGAGGAACAGAGCTAACAGCCAATGGTATTCCAGCATATATGAAGATCAGAGACCAAAAATTGTAGAGGACATTGAAAAATAAGACAGTAAGAAGAGTGTTTAAGGACAATAAGGTCCCTGGGACCAGCACAGGGACCAGAGCAGCTGAAACCCCTGGTTGGGGCACAGGGTCTGCTGCAGGATTCTTGGGAGAGAGCCAGGCTGGGATCTGTGACAGGCCAGGTGCTTGTTTGGACCAGGGGGGCTTGAATAAGAGGAATTTCTTGAAAAGAAAAAGAGAAAATAGAGGCACTCAGTGGCTGTATAGAGAACTCTCAGCAGAAGCTGTGGCCTCTTGCGCCCCTACCCTCTTGGCCCCTGGACTGTGAACACAGAATAAGCAGCCGCAGCACACACTTGAAGCCCAGGTCCCTGCGCACCCAGATCAGCAGCCTCGGTGCCCACACCTGAAACCCCGGGTGGGTGTGTACCCTGAGCAGCAGCCTGGCTGCCCAGGAGCACATGCCCCAAGCCCCCCCGTTGGTGCGCACCCAAATCAGCGGCCTGGGTGCCTACACCTGAAGCCCCGGGTGGGTGAGCAGCCTGATCAGCAGCCTGGGTACCCACACCTGAAGCCCCGGGTGGGTGCACACCCTGATCAATGACCTGGCTGACTGCGGGTGACCACGCCTGAAGCACCAGGGACTGAACACCTCCCTCCTAGGCCCTGCACACAGAGCCCTGCAGGGCCTCCTGGCTCTCTAGGAGGAAGGCAGAATGCCCAGCAGAGGAGAGCTGCAGGGCTAGGGGAGAGTGCAGTCCCTGGGAAGACTTGACTCAGTAGGGGGCTGAACTACACTGAAGGAGCACCAAGAGCCCCTAGCATCTAGGATAACAAAGAGCAAGAAGATGGAGTGTGAGTTGCCCCTAACTGGTGTACCTCAAGGACAGCACAACTGGTGGACTAAAGGCATAGGGGGGAGCAGAAGGACCCTGAGGAACTGGACTGGAGGCAGGATAACACCAAACAGTGTGTCTCAGGAAGGGAGAAAAGTGAAACCAATCCCTCCACACACACCCTCCTGTTTCACAGACAGGAAGACCAGAAGAACTGACCTGACCAGTTTAAAGCCAGCAGAAGACCTTTTTTTTTTTTTTTTTTTTAAATTCCTTCTACCTTTTTGTCCTTCTTTCCTTTTTTTATTCCTTCTTCCTTCCTTCCTTCCTTTACTTTTCTATTGCTTTTTCCTTCTTTCCCTTTTTCTATTTCTTTTTTCTCCTTTTCCACAGGTGACAAAATAAAACCCGGAGCTCTGAAAAGACCACAGTTACATCCAAACAGGGGTCATCAGAATAACTGAGACAGTGAGACAAATTTCACTTTGCTACTCTTGAGAACTTGCAAGGAGGGAGCAATGAACACCAGTACACACCAACAAAGAAACTACCAACAGATAACAATGGAAGAAGGTGAAGAAGGGAGTGGAAGCCACACTAACCTATATCCAGGACTGATCTGGAAATACAACTAAATAGTGGAGAAATTACTCAGAACAAACAACTGAACAAAAGTGAGAGAGAAGCCTCAAAACCTTGTACACACAGAAGAATCAGCTTCAACACGAACTTTCCACATCTGAACAACAGAATACAAGTCATGGTGGATGGAGTGATCCTCAATTAACCAGCTCGAGGGAAGGACCCATCAAAAAAAGACCCAACAACAATCAAAACCCAAAGACATACAGAGAGCCAACATGAATGACAACCCAAGACCAGTGAGCTTAGGAGATTAAGGAGACGGAACCACTGAATCCCACTGGCATTCAACCATAGAAGTTCATACCATAAACCCGGGGAATAAGAACAGATCAATTTAAGAAGAAGAGGCTAACAAGAAGAGTCTGACAACAATGGGAAGACAAAGACACAATCCACAAAAGAAAGGAAAGGAGGGAGCCTCAGAGAGAATGCTAAATGAAATAGAGGCAAATCAACTATCAGATACTGAGTTCAAAGCAATGGTTATCAGGAAGCTCACTGAGTTCACAGAGAACTACCAGAAACTACAGGGAAACTACAATGCACTCACTGCAAACTATATCACTGCAAAATATATCAACATGAAAAAGGAATAGAAACTATCAACAAGAGCCAAGAGGAAATGAAGAATACAATTTCGGAACTGAAGAACACAGTAGAAGGAATCAAAAGCAGACTTCACGAAGCAGAGGATTGGATCAGCGAGCTGGAGGACAAAATAGAAAAAAACACCCAGAAAGAGCAAGAAAAGGAAAAAGGCTCAGAAAGAATGAAGAGGGATTAAGGGAAATGAAGGACAACATGAAATGTAATAATATACGTATAATGGGGATACAAGAAGAAGAGGAAGAGCAAGGGATAGAAAACCTGTTTGAAAAAGTAATGATGGAAAATTTCCCTAATCTGAGGAGAGAAAAAGTCACACAACTCCAGGAATCACAGAGCGTCCCAAGCAAGAGGAACCCAAAGAGGCCCACTGCAAGACACATCATAATTAAAATGGCAAAATCCAAGACAAAGAGAAGATCTTAAAGTCAGCAAGGGAGAAACAGGAAGTAACATAAAAAGGAGCCCCAATAAGGTTAGCAGCTGACTTCTCAATGGGAACATTCCAAACCAGCAGAGAATGACAAAAAATATTCCAAGTAATGAAAACCAGAGGCCTGCAACCAAGGCTACTTTACCCAGCAAGGCTCTCAATCAAGACAGAAGACCAAATAAGGAGCTTCCAGGACAAAAAAAACTCTAAAAGAATACACCTGCGCCAAACCAGTTCTGCAAGAGAGGCTAAAGGGATTGTTTTAAGGAAAGGAAGGGAAAGAGAAAGAGAGAGGAACACAGGTAGGAAAAAATGGCAATGAATAACTACCTATCAGAAACAGCCTTAAACATAAATGGATTAAAGGCTCCAATCAAAAGACACAGAATACCTGAATTGATAAGAAAACAGGACCCACATATACTGCCTACAAGAGACCCACCTCAGGACAAAAGACTTACACAGACTGAAAGTGAAGGGCTGGAAACAAATTTTCCAAGCAAATGGACAGGAAAGAAAAAGCAGGGGTAGCAATACTCATATCAGACAAAATAGACTTCCAAAGAAGGACCATAAAGAGAGACCCAGAAGGTCACTTCATACTACTCATAGGAAGAATCCACCAAGAAGACATAAACATTGTAAATATATATGCACCCAAGATAGGAGCACCCAAATACATAAAGAAAATCTTGGAGGACTTCAAGAAAGATATTGACAGCAACACAATTATAGCAGGGGACTTTAACACCCCACTAACAAAGATGGACAGATCTTCCAAACAAAATATCGACACAGATATTGTGTCACTGAACAATACCCTAGATGAAATGGAATTAACTGATATATATAGAGCTTTTCATCCCAAAGAAGAAAAATACACATTCTTTTCAAGTGTACATGGAACATTTTCAGATAGACCACATGATAGGACACAAGGCAAGCCTCAACAAATTCAAGAAAATTGAAATCATATCAAGCATTTTCTCTGACCACACGGGACTGAAAGTAGAAACCAACCCCAAAGGAAAAAACCCCAAACACTCAAAATCATGGAGACTGAATAGCATGCTATTAAACAATGAATGGGTCAAGAACGAGATTAGGGAAGAAATCAAAAATTTTCTGGAAACAAACCAAAACGAAGTCACAACAATACAAAAGTTATGGGACACAGCAAAGGCAGTCCTGAGAGGGAAGTTCATAGCAATACAGGCCTACCTTAAAAAGATAGAAACATTTCAAATAAACAACTGAACCCTATGCCTACAAGAACTTGAGGAAGAACAAGAAAGACAGCCCAGAGCAAGTAGAAGGAAGGAAATAACCAAGATCAGAGCAGAGATAAATGACATAGACTAAAAACACAATTGTAAGGATCAATGAATCCAGGAGCTGGTTCTTTGAAAAGATGAAGAAAATCAACAAGCCTTTAAGTAGGTTCATCAAGAAAAAAAGAGAGATAACCAAGATGGAGGCATAGGTAGACACACTGCACCTCCTCACACAACCAGAACTGACAGAAAATCGAACAGCAAGGAAGTCCCAAACAAAGGAGATAAAAAATAAACATTCATCCAGACCAGTAGGAGGGTCGGAGACGGGCAGCCGGGGCGGAGAGGACTCACGTTGCTCTGACGGGACCCAGACCAAGACAGTGGAGTGTGGGACTAACGGGGCAGGCGGCCTGACCACTAGCAGACTCTGAGGCCCTACATTTGCACACAGATTAAACCAGAGGGCCAGACTCAGAGTGCCAGAGAACTGGGCAGGCAGTGTGGCGGGTAGCACCCAGGGGACCCACATTTGCGCATAGATAAACCGGGACAAACAGCGGGGAGCAAAGCAGACTACGCAGCCCAGGGCTCCAGCTCTGGGAAATAAAGCCTCAAACCTCTGATTGAAAACACCTGTGGGGGTTGGGGAGGCAGCAGTATAAACTCCCAGCCTCACGGGAGAGGTCGTTGGAGAGACCCACAGGGGCCTAGAGTGTGCACAAGCCCACACACTCAGGAACCAGCACCAGAGGGGCCCGATTTGATTGTGGGTAGCACAGGGAGTGACTGAAATCCGCTGGAGAATGCAGCAAGCGCCATTGCTCCCTCTCGGCCCCTCCCCCACGACAGCGTCAGAGGGCAGAGACCAGCATTACCCTGCCCTGGGGAACACCCAAAGCTCTTTATGTAACAGACCTGCCAAGACAAAAAAAAAAAAAAAAAATGACCCAAATGACAGAACACTTTATAGCTCCAGAAATAATTCAACTAAGCAGCGAACAGAGAGTAACCTATCAGATGCACAGTTCAAAACTCTGGTAATAAGGATGCTAACAGAATTGGTTGAATTTGTTCAAAAACGAGATGAAAAAATGAAACCTATACCAAGAGAAATAACGGAAAATGTACAGGGAACCAATAGTGCTGCGAAGGAAGCTGGGACTCAAATCAACGGTGTGGACCAGAAGGAAGAAAGGAGAACTTCCCTAATATGGCAAAGGAAATAGACTTCCAGGAAGTCCAGGAAGCTCAGAGAGTCCCAAAGAAGCTGGACCCAAGGAGGAACACACCAAGGCACATCATAATTACATTACCCAAGATTAAACGCAAGGACCTACATCCAAGATTACTGTATCCAGCAAAGCTATCATTTAGAATGGAAGGGAAGATAAAGTGCTTCTCAGATAAGGTCAAGTTAAAGAAGTTCATCATCACCAAGCCCTTATTATATGAAATGTTAAAGGGAGTTACCTAAGAAAAAGAAGATCAAAAATAGGAACAGTAAAAATGACAGCAAACTCACAGTTATTAACGACCATACCTAAAACAAAAACAAGAGCAAACTAGGCAAACAACTAGAACAGGAACAGAACCATAGAGATGGAGATCACATGGAGGGGTGTCAATCGGGGAGTGGGAGAGGGAGGGGGGGGACAGGTACAGAGAATAAGCAGCATAGATTATAGGTGGAAAATAGACAGGGGGAAGGTAAGAATAGTGTAGGAAATGTAGAAGCCAAAGAACTTATAAGTATGACCCATGGACATGAACTATAGGGGGGAATGTGGGAGGGAGGGGGTGGGCAAGATGGATTGGAGTGGGGGGGAAATGGGACAACTGTAATAGCATAATCAATCAATCAATATATATAAAAGAAATATCCAACCAGAAAAGAAAGAAGAAACAAGAATTCAGAAAAATGAGGAGAGGCTTAGGAACCTCCAAGACATCTAGAAACGTTCCAACATCCAAATTATAGGGGTGCCAGAAGGAGAAGAGGAAGAGCAAAGAACTGAAAACGTATTTGAACAAATAATGAAGGAGAACTTCCCTCATCTGGCAAAGGAATAGACTTCCAACAAGTTCTGGAAGCTCAGAGAGTCCCAAAGAAGCTGGACCCAAGGAGGAACACACCAAGGCACGTCATAATTACATTATCCAAGATTAAAGAGAAGGAGAGGATCTTAGAAGCAGCAAGAGGAAAGAACACAGTTACCTACAAAGGAGTTCCCATAAGACTGTCAGCTGATTTCTCCAAAGAGACCTTACAGGCAAGAAGGGGCTGGCAAGAAGTATTCCAAGTCATGAAAGGCAAGAACCTACATCCAAGATTAGTGTGTGCAGCATAGCTCTCATTTAGAATGGAAGGGTAGGTAAAGTGCTTCTCAGATAAGGTCAAGTTAAAGGAGTTCATCATCACCAAACCCTTACTATATGAAATGTTAAGGCACTTATCTAAGAAAAAGAATATTAAAAAATAGGAAGAGTAAAAATGACAGCAAAATCACAGTTATTAACAACCACACATAAAACAAAAACCAAAGCAAACTAAGCAAACAACTAGAACAGGAACAGACCACAGAAATGGAGATCACATGGAGGGTTATCAACAAGGGAGTGGGAGGGGCAGAGAGGGGGAAAAGGTACAGAGAATAAATAGCATAAAGGATAGGTGGAAAATAGACAGGGGGAGGGTAAGAATAGTATAGGAAATGTAGAAGCCAAAGAAGTTATATGTATGACGCATGGACATGAACTATAAGGGGGGAATGTGGGAGGGCAGTGATGGGCTGGATGGAGTGGAGTGGGGGGGGAATGGGACAACTTTAATAGCATAATCAATAAATATATTAAAAAAGAGAAAGGATCCAAATAAACAAAATTAGAAATGAAAGAGGAGAGATTACAACTGATACCACAAAAAACAAAGGATTGTAAGAAATTACTAGGAAGAACTGTGTGCCAAGAGATTTGAAAACCTAGGTGAAATGGACACATTTCTAGAAAAATATAATCTTCTCAAACTGAATGAAGAAGAAGCAGAAAGCCTGAACAGACCAATAACAGCAGACAAAATTAAACAGTAATCAAAAAACTCCCAACACAAAAAAGCCCTGGAGGAGATGGTTTCACAGGAGAATTCTACAAAGCATTTAAGGAAGAGCTAACCCCTATCCTTCACAGACTATTCGAAAAAATCCAAACTGATGGAAGACACGAAAACTCTTTTTATGAAGCCAACATCATCCTTATCCCAAAACCAGATAAAAACACAACAAAGAAAGAAAACTTCAGGCCAATATCACTGATGAACATAGACGCTAAAATTCTCAACAAAATGTTGGCAAACCACATCCAGCAATACATTAAAAAGATCACACACCATGACCAAGTGGGATTCATCCCAGGGATGCAAGGATGGCACAATATTCACAAATCAATAAAGATAATACATCACATAAACAACAGCAAAGACAAAAATCACACTATCACATCAATAGATGGGGAAAAAGCATTTGCTAAGATACAGCACCCATTTCTGATAAAAACACTCAGCAAAGTGGGAATAAAGGGAGCAGTCCTCAACATAATTAAGGCCATATATGAGAGACCTACAGCCAACATCACATTCAATGGACAAAAACTTAGAGCTTTCCCACCAAGATCAGGAACAAGGCAAGGATGTCCTCTCTCACCACTCCTATTCAACATAGTACTGGAAGTCCTAGCTGCAGCCATCAGACGAGAAAAAGAAATAAAAGGCATCCAAATTGGAAAGGAGGAAATGAAACTGTCACTGTTTGCAGATGACATGATAGTGTACATGGAAAATCCTATAGACTCCACCAAAGAACTACTCGACCTAATAAATGAATTTGGCAAAACAGCTGGATACAAAGTCAATACTCAGAAATCAAAGGCATTTCTGTATACCAACAATGAAACAGCAGAAACAGAAATCTGGAAAAAGAAATCCCATTTGATACAGCAACAAGAAAACTAAAGTCCCTAGGAATAAACCTAACCAAGGAGGTAAAAGACCTGTACTTAGAAAACTACACAACATCGAAGGAAGAAATTAAGGAAGACACAAACAAATGGAAACATGTACCATGCTCATGGCTTGGAGGAATTAACATCATCAAAATGGCCATACTACCCAAAGCGATTTATAGATTCAATGCAATCCCTATGAGTACCCATGACATATTTCACAGATATAGAACAAACATTTCAGAAATTCATATGGAACCATAAATGACCGTGAATAGCTGCAGCAATTTTGAGAAAGAAGAACAAAGCAGGAGGAATCACAATACCTGATATCAAACTGTATTACGAGGCCACTGTCATCAAAACAGCCTGGTACTGGCATAAAAACAGGCACATAGACCAATGGAACAGAACAGAGAGCCCAGAAATAAACTCAAGTCTATACGGTCAATTAATATTTGACAAAGGAGGCAGGAGCATAAAATGGAGCAAAAATAGCCTCTTCAACAAATGTTGGGAGATGTGGTAGCTACATGCAGAGAAATGAAACTCGATCACCAACTTACTTCATATACAAAAATCAATTCAAGGTGGATAAAAGACTTAAATATAAGTTGTAACACCATCAAAGTCCTAGGGGAAACCATTGGCAGGAAAATCTCAGACATTCCATGCAGCAACATCCTCTCAGACACGTCCCCTAAAGCAAGGGACATAAAGGAAAGAATAAAGAAAATGGGACTTCATGAAAATAAAAAGCTTCTGCATGGAGAAAGAAAACAGCATAATATAAAAAGAGAACTAACAGTATGGGGAAAACATATTTGCTAATGATACCTCAGACAAGGGCCTGATCTCCAAAATACATAAAGAACTCACACAACTCCACTCCAGGAAGACAAAGAACCCAATGCAAAAATGGGCAAAGGACTTGAACAGACACCTCTCCAAGGAAGACATACAGAGGGCCCAGAGACATGTGAAAAGATGCTCAGCATCACTAGCCATCAGAGAGATGCAAATTAAAACCAAAATGAGGTACCATCTCACCTCAGTTAGAGTGGCCAACATAAACAAATCAGCAAAAAATATTGGAGAGGGTGCAAAGAAAAGGGAACCGTAGTAAATTGTTGGAGGGCTTACAGACAGGTGCAACCACTGTGGACAACAGTATGGAATTTCCTCAGAAAACTAAAAATGGAACTGCCCTTTGACCCAGCAATTCTGCTGCTGGGATTATACCCTAAGAACCCTGAAACACCCATCCAAAAGAACCTATGCACCCCAATGTTCATAGCACAATTTACAATAGCCAAGTACTGGAAGCAACCTAAGTGCCAATCAGCAAATGAGTGGATCAAAAAACTATGGTACATTTACACAATGGAATTCTATGCAGCAGAGAGAAAGAAGGAGCAAAAGCATGGTTGGAACTGGACAGCATTATGCTAAGTGAAATAAGCCAGGCAGTGAGGGACAAATACCATATGATCTGGCTTTAACCTGAAGATAATCAACAGAAGAAAAAAGGAAACAAAATATAACCAGAGACATTGAAGTTAAGACAATGTAACAATAGCCAGAGGGGAGTGGGGAGGGGACAGTGGGGAGAAGGGTTTTCAGGAACTACTATAAAGGACACATGGACAAAATCAAGGGGGAGGGTGGAGGCGTTGGAGGGAGATGGGTTCGGCTGGGGTGGGGTAGATGGATGGGGAGAAAATGCAGACAATTGTAACCGAATAAAAATAAAAAGTAAGTAAATACATAAATAAAATAAAATATTTTAAAAAAAGAACAATGTAAGAATAGCCAGAGGGGAGTGAGGATGGGACAATGGGAAGAGTTGATTACAGGAACTAGTATAAAGGACACATGGACAAAATCAAGGGGGAGGGTGGAGGCGGGGCAGAGAGATGGGTTCAGTTGGTGTGGGGTGGAGGGATGGGGAGAAATTGCAGACCACTGTAATTGAATAACAATAAAATTTTTTTGAAAAAGCTTATATTCTGTAATAATCAAGTTTGCTCGGAAAAAAAAAGAATAATTGAGAGAGAATTAAAGTTGTCCATGCATGTACACAATATGTAACTTGCTTGGTAAAATTTGCTTGAGAAAGTTGTGGCAGGATACCTATACAAATAATTTTCAAATAATAACTATAATGTTTGTGTCCATATACAAATTGCTTATGGGTAGAGACACAGCTTATAAATAGAAGAGAGCTGACATAACTTTTTCTTTAATGAAGGTGTAGAGGGCATTCTCCTTTCATCAGCAAAACAAAATTGTGTAAATGTTTTGAATGGTATCAATGGTAGTTATTCTCTTTTCCAATTTATAGAGGACTGAACTAGTGCATTTATAGTAATACTACCTATAATAATGGGAAAAAATGAGTAGCAAAGATAAATATAAATCACAAGAACAAAGCCTAATTACTGTGCAAATCCAAAATGCAGTTATGTTTGTGTCCAATATCATTAGTTTTGAGAAATGTACTGCTATAAATTTTAATGTGGCATTTACTTAAACTACCAATGTTTTGCCTTTACAATGCTTAATTTTATAATCTTTAAAATTACTACTTTTTCTAAAAGACAATTGGTATATGACCACGCCTGCATGTTTTGCTAAAGTCAAAAGTATTTAAGTTCATAGCAGGACTGTTTGAAAAAGTAAAAATTTGGAAATAACCTAAATAACTATTAATAGAACAGACTATAGTGTATTTACTGAAGAGAATACTGCACAGCATAAAAAAGAATTAGCTACTGCTACATGTATCAACATGGGTGAATTTCACAAACATAATAATGTATGAAAATATGTAGAGGAAAATTGCTGCATACCATTGATACCATGTTTTTAATATGCAAAACAATATTATATATTCTAATAGAGTAAATGTAGATGATAAATCCTGACAAAGTGAATAGACACAATTGGTGAATCTGGTCAAGAGTATATGGGAGTTTTTTATATTATTCTTAGAACTTTTCTGTGAACTTGAAATTATATCAAAATAAAAAGTTAAAAAAGTATATATTATTTCAGGATACACACAACTGTAGTGGAATATAAGGAAATGAAGGGTAATAATGCACATGAAATTAAAGATAGTGGTTGCCTATCAGGAGGCAAGGAAGGAGGGGGATGCAATTGTAGAAAGGTGACAAGGAATTTTAACTGCATACTCAATTTTAACTTCACCAGCTGTATGGTGGGTACATAATGCATAATTATTCTTTATGCCTTTTTGCATGTCTTAAATATTGTGTAAACTGAGTTTAAAACAAAAAAAAATTATTAACATCAGGGTAACTTATACCTTTTGAAAACCTAACCTACATTGTAACCATGTCTATGTATATGTACATGCATGTATACATACATACATACACCCGCGCACACATACCGAGAGAGTGAGAGAGAGAGTGCTACATAATAAACTTTCTTTTTAAGTTGTCAAGGAGTATGTCGCTCAACGTATGTGTTTGGAAAATACAAAAGCTTACAACCTACTTACCTACTCTGAATGAGAACTGTTTTGGGGGAAGGGCAGAAATAATTCCTTCCTGCTCCTGCTTTGGTGGGAAAAGAAGTAACTGGATTCCTGAATTAGTGTGTTTTTTTCCTCATCGAAATGTTCTGTGTGGTGATAGGTTATAATATGAAATGATAGTTGATCAACAACAAAGCTTTGAATTTTATCAATGAAAAAATTGAAGACCTGAGAAATGACTTGTACAGGGTCATAGATTCTAGTATGTCTAAAACTCCCTTCCACAGACTTTGGTTGGCAAGCTGAGGAAGGTCAACATATCAGAAAATCATGTCCCAGTTCCAATGTTTAAACAAAATCCTTCTGTAAGTTGGTGTCTATTGTAAACCCTGAGAAAGAAGACACCTGCTAAGAAGGCCTCCTGGTGGTTAACTGGGCAAACAAAACAAAACAAAACTGGAGCCTAGCAGCCATTTCTACATGGGGGCCTCTCATGTAAACCCCACTTCAGAGAGAGGCCTGCATTAAACTGCCTGCCTCTAAACTGAATTGCTTGTCTGCACTGTGTTTCCACCATCTGAACCAGCCCTTATAAAGAAGTGCCTGGAATCTTATTTCCACCAATAGGACTGAAGCTTTCCCCATCCAATTGGAGCTGCACAGCTCTGACCAACCAGAACAGCTCTATTCTAATCAATTGGGACAGTGTCTTTTAAACCAATCAAACTGAAAATTGTTTGTGTTAGGACAGACTAATCTGGGATGGGTGGGAGGGGCTTTTGTCCATATAAACCAGCTCCCATCTGGCTCTGAGAGCTCACTTTCCTTTTTCACCGAAGACAGATGACTTCATTTCCCTGGCTGAGCTGAAACACTGAAGACCTCTTGCAGCAACAGAGCGAAGCAGACCAGCACAGGCCAGAGCAGACTGGCACGGAATGGAGCAGACCAGCACAGGCCAGAGCAGACTGGCACAGAATGGAGCAGACCAGCAGCAGTGAAAGCTAGATCTGCAAGGAGCGGAGGAGAGCAGACAATTGAGGTGCAGAACTATCTAGCCTCTCTGGCTAAAGAGGGACCTGCCCTCAGGGCTGCCTCACAGCTATGCTGTTTTCGCAACTGTGCTTATCACAGTTGAGCTGTTTTACACTAAATTAGTGATTCCTATTGGCATTGAAGGACATCAGTTGACACTTTTAAGTATAAAATCACTACCCCATATTTAAAAAAATTATCCTGAGCCTATTTTCAGCAACACCACACCTCATTCAGGCATTATGAGGCCCTTCACAATCTGGCACCTCCTGACCTTTCCTGCCTTATCCTTCCTTCCTTCCTTCCTTTTTCAATCTTTTAGTAGTGGTGAACCACTAACAATGCATACATGCCTTTACACCTGAAAAAAATGTAACTGACTCTTCAATATTCAGCTCACATATCACTTCTTCAGTGAAGACTTCTCTGCCTTTCCTTGCTTACACCTTGGCCATAATGGTTGTACTGTTGTTACTGCAATTTATTTATGCATATGCCTGCCCCTCCCATTTCAGTGAGTGTAGGATGCTCATGTCTTAATCATCCCTGTATTCTTAACATCTGTCTGTAATGATGCGTGGCACATTAATGTTCAATATGGTTTCTGCAATTAAATGAATGCTTTGCTTAGTCCTAAATTATGAGTTTATGATAACTTTTTTCTTTTACATTTTGTACATGTTAATAAACCACTATCTTGGAGATTTTTTCCTACATATAAAAGTTGCGCTCAATTCTTCAATTTGCTATCTTTTTGTCCAAGTTAAATAAATCATCCAGAATCATTAACTTGATTTCCTTGCCTATAGCTTGATGCATTGTGACATCCACTTCTCACTCCTAGTCTTAAAATTAATTCCCATGTGCTTTTAGGAATTTGGTTACCATTCTTAGAGAATAACTGAAGCCAGAGATCACAGATTGGCTGCTCACAGGCTTCTTTTTCTATTTTTTGTAAATTATTAATAGTTGTCAACAAGCAGAGTTGAAACATTCCAGCATCTGTTGAAACTAATGAACAATATGGTAACAGTGGGTCCTTAATTCCCATGGTGACAACAATGTGCAGGACTTGAGTAGCCAGATGCCACCTCTCTGATGGCACATCTATGCTCATATTCCCCAGCCCCCAGTTATCATTTATAATTCTCCCTATGCTGTTGCATTTCTCACCACTGCTTCTTGAGTTATCCTACAGCCATTTAAGTCTGTGAACCCTGGTTTTCCCATTACATCCCCATACCCTAATTTGTTTCAGCACTACCATCTTGTGCAGACACTGGTAGAAAATGGCTCAGAACACAGGCACCCCCCTAAAATGTACTCTGAGTCTCCCACTAGTATGGACAGATGCCTGATTCATTTAATAGTAATAATCATCCCTCACACTAGATGCTTAACAATGGCCAGGTGTATGGACACTAAATAAGGCAGGCTTCTTTTTTCTTTCCTTTGAGTTCACAATGTTTTGTGTTTCATCATGCTTTACACTTTGTAAAGAGCTTTAAGATGCATTGTAAGTTATTAGTTTTGTGGAGGGGGAGGGAAATGCAAGGCAATTACATTCCTGGCTTTAAATGTAAGAGAGTTGCCCTGACCCTTGTGGCTCACTCAGTTGGTTGGGCATCCAGGTCCCCAGTGGGGGTGCTTATAGGCAATTGATATTTCTCTCTCACATCCATGTTTCTCTCTCTTTCCTTCTCCGACCCCCCCCAATAAATAAATAAATAAAATCTTGAAAAATAAAGTTAAGAGAGTTGCCTGGGGATACTTTCCATGTTTATTCAAGCTTTTTAAAGTGCTAGGCACTATTCAAAGTTCTAGGAAGACAACTCCGAATAGAGAAATGGCCTGCTTCTACCTTTCTGGAGCTTACAGTCTAGTAAGGGAGGCAAATGATTAAGTCGTTCTGAGAATGATAGCACCGTGAAGGCTACCAAACTAAATAATGTCACAAAAAGGGAGGAAGAGAGTCCTGGCTGGGTAGAGATGGTCTCTCTCTATCAGGAGGCAACTGTTAAGCTGAGCCCTGCTGGTAAGAGCTGTCCCTAGGGCGACTCAAGGGAAGCGCTACATTAAGACAAGGCTTTAGACTCCCCACGTCTCCCCGTCTCTCTGTACTTACGGGAATGCTGCCCCGGCTTGAGATAGGGCCCCTTTCCGTTCGCAGGGGCCGCCAGGTCTGGTGGCTGTCAAGGACGCTCTGGAGTACGGAGGGTTCCGGGAGGGCAGGCAGCTGGTGGCTGGCGATGGGCCTGATTGACCGGCAATGCCTAATATGGACAAGGTCCGCACCCTGAGGAGGGTAGAGGAGGAGGGAGGGCGCTGGCAGGTCCTCTGAGGTGACATCTACTGGCCCTCACAGCTCAGGAAACGGGGAACCGCGTCCTCCAAGCACTGCGCCTGCCAACGCCTTCCCGCGCTGGTGCCAGACAGAGACTCACCAGCTCCAAAGGTCGCTGTGCACCTGCGCGAGTTGCCAGCGTGCCAGGATGACTGAAGATCAGCCAGGAGTGGGGGGAGGACACATTTTTTAAAATGACAAATCCTATCCGTTTAATCTCTTCTTTTTTTAAATGCAAAAAATCTCTGTGTGTGGTCTTATTTAATGTGGCTCAGAAACAGGGCTTGCCAGATAAAGTACCCATGCCCAGTAAAATGTAAATTTCAGATAAACAACCAATAGTTTTCTAGTATATGTCTCAAATAATTTATAGTCAGTTCACGTTTAACTGGTTATGGGTCTTTTGTTTGTTTAGGGTTCTGTAATTTCATTTGCTACATCTGGCAACTCTGCTTGTGAGCCATCAGCTCCATGGCTTTTGCCAACAGGTTAGCTATGTTCAGGTTTGGAGTGGTGCAAGGACTGGGGTACAATGGTTTTCTGATGGAAGTGTCAACAGAATATCTACTGTTGAGTTTAAACAGATAGATAACCATTTCTCCAGCAAAATGGGTTAATTCTGTAACAACAACCAATTGCAACTCAGGACATGTCTAATGGAGAACCACCCAAAAGTCCAAAAGAGGACCATTCTTTTAAAGAGGACAGGGGAGCTCAGAGGGGCTGTTTTAAACAGAGTCCTATGGAGGTAGCTGGGGGTTGTAAGTGTAGTGGCTTTTCATTGGCTTATTGCAGCAGTCTCATTGGCTGAGTGGTTCAAGGGGGTAAAGAGAAGATCTTCTTCCTTCCTGCTGGGGTAGTAGAGTAGAAAAACATTCCGCTTGTGGGATGGAAAGTACTCTCTTCCTGTTTTAGGGTTATTGAGGATGAGTGGTAGGGAATGAGAACCCCCCTGCCATAGGTTCTCCTAACTGCAATTTAAATGAGGTTTCTGTTTATTGATCTTCACTATAGTATGCAGATAAAGCAGTAGTATTATATCATCTAGTTTAAAACAAAATAAAATTTGTTATTGGTGGTGGTAAGAGTTTTTTTAAAAATTTTTTTTATTGTTATTCAATTAGAGTTGTGTGCCTTTTCTCCCCATCCCTCCACCCTACCCCAGCTGAAACCCCCTCCCTCCCCCACCTCCACCCTCCCCGTTGATTTGGTCCATGTGTACTTTAAAGTAGTTCCTGTAATCCCCTCTCCTCACTGTCCCCTCCCCACTCCACCCTGCCCATTGTTAGATTGTTCTTAACTTCAATGTCTCTGGTTATATTTTGTTTCCTTTTTTTTCTATTTATTATGTTCCAGTTAAAGGTGAGATCATACGGTATTTGTCCCTCACCGTCTGGCTTATTTCACTTAACATAATGCTCTCCAGTTCCATCCATGCTGTTGCAAAGGGTATAAGCTCCTTCTTTCTCTCTGCTGCGTAGAATTCCACTGTGTAAATATACCATAGTTTTTGGATCCACTCGTTTGCTGATGGGCACTTAGGTTGCTTCCAGTACTTGGCTATTGTAAATTGTGCTGCTATGAACACTGGGGTGCACAGGTTCTTTTGGATTGGTGTTTCAGGGTTCTTAGTGTATAATCCCAGCAGCAGAATTGCTGGGTCAAAGGGCAGTTCCATTTTTAGTTTTCTGAGGAAATTCCATACTGTTTTCCACAGTGGTCTCACCAGTCTGCATTCCCACCAACAGTGCACTAGGGTTCCCTTTTCTCCGCATCCTCTCCAACCTTTGTTTGTGGATTTGTTTATGTTGGCCACCCTGATTGGTGTGAAATGATACCTCATTGTGGTTTTAATTTGCATCTCTCTGATGGCTAGTGATGCTGAGCATCTTTTCATATGTCTCTGGGCCCTCTGTATGTCTTCCTTGGAGAAGTGTCTGTTCAAGTCCTTTGCCCATTTTTTAATTGGGTTGTTTGTCTTCCTGGAGTGCAGTGGTCTGAGTTCTTTATATGTATTGGAGATCAGGCCCTTGTCTGAGGTATCATTAGCAAATATCTTTTCCCATACTGTTGGTTCTCTTTGTAATTTGACGCTGTTTTGTTTAGCCATGCAGAAGCTTTTTATTTTGATGAGGTCCTATTTGTTTATTCTTTCCTTTATGTCCCTTGTTTTAGGGGACATGTCTGTGAGGATGTTGCTGCATGGAATGTCTGAGATTTTCCTGCCAATGTTTCCTCAAGGACTTTTATGGTGTTACGACTTATATTTAAGTCTTTTATCCATCTTGAGTTTATTTTTGTGTATGGTGTTAGTTGGTGATCGAGTTTCATTTATTTGCACGTAGCTCTCCAGATCTCCTAACACCATCTGTTGAAGAGGCTGTTTTTGCTCCATTTTATGCTCCTGCCTCCTTTGTCAAATATTTTTGTTTGTTTGTTTATTTAAAATTTTTTTAATTTAATTTTTTGATATATTTATTGATTGTACTATTACAGTTGTCCCATTTCCGCCCCTTCACTCAACTCCATCCTGCCCGCCCCCTCCCTCCCACATTCCACTCCTATAGTTCATGTCTATGGGTCATACTTATAAGTTCTTTGGCTTCTACATTTCCTACACTCTTCTTACCCTCCACCTGTCTATTTTCCACCTATCATTTATGCTACTTATTCTCTGTACCTTTCCCCCTTCTCTCCCCTTCCCAATCCCCTATTGATAACCCTCCATGTGATCCCCATTTCTGTAGTTCTTTTCCTGTTCTAGTTGTTTCCTTAGTTTGCTTTTGTTTTGGTTTTAGGTGTGGTTGTTAATAACTGTGAGTTTGCTGTCACTTTTATTGTTTCTATTTTTGATCTTCTTTTTCTTAGATAAGTCCCTTTAACATTTCATATAAGAAGGGCTTGGTGATGTTGAACTCCTTTAACTTGACCTTATCTGAGGAGCACTATATCTGCCCTTTCATTCTAAATGATAGCTTTGCTGGATACAGTAATCTTGGATGTAGGCCCTTGTTTTTCATGACTTGGAATACTTCTTTCGAGTCCCTTCTTGCCTTTAAGGTCACTTTTGAGAAATCAGCTGCCTTTCTTATGGGGACCCTTTTGTAGGTAACTGTGTCCTTTTCTCTTGCTGCTTCTAAGATTCTCTCCTTCTGCTTAATCTTGGGTAATGTAATTATGATGTGCCTTGGTGTGTTCCTTCTTGGGTCCAACTTCTTTGGGACTCTCTGAGCTTCCTGGACTTCCCGGAATTCTATTTCCTTTGCCAGACTGGGGAAGTTCTCCTTCATTATTTGTTCAAATAAGTTTTCAATTTGTTGCTCTTCCTCGTCTCCTTCTGGCACCCCTATAATTTGGATGTTGGAACGTTTCAAGATGTCCTGGAGGTTCCTAAGCCTCTCCTCATTTTTCTGAGTTCTTGTTTCTTCATTCTTTTCTAGTTGGATGTTTCTTTCTTCCTTCTGGTCCACACTGTTGATTTGAGTCCCAGTTTCCATCTCATCGCTATTCATTCCCTGTACATTTTCCGTTGTTTCTCTTGCTATAGGTTTCATTTTTTCATCTCGTTTTCGAACAAATTCAACCATCTGTGGGAGTCTTAATAACCAGTGTTTTCAACTGTACATCCGATAGTTTGGCTATCTCTTCCTCGCTTAGTTGTATTTTTTCTGGAGCTTTGAAGTATTCTGTCATTTGGCCCATTTTTTTTTTTTTGTCTTGGCGGGTATGTTACTTAAAGGGGCGGAGCCTTAAGTGCTCACAAGGGCGGGGTAACACTGGTCGCTGGGCTGTAATGATGTACATGTAGGAGGGGCCGAGAGGGAGCAATGGCGCCCACTCCACTCTCCACCGGTTTTTAGCGACTCCGTCCACTACCCACAATCAAATTGGGCCCCTGTGGTGCTGGTTCATGAGTGGGTGGGTTTTTGCACACTCTAGGCCCCTGTGGGTCTCTCCAAGGACCTCTCCTGTGAGGCTGGGAGTCTCTCCTGCTGCTGCTCCCCAACCCCCACGGGCTTTTTCAATCAGAGGTCTGAGGCTTTATTTCCCCGCGCTGGGGCCCTGGGTCATGTGGTCTGCTTTGCTCCCCGCCGTTTGTCCCGGTTTATCTGTGCTCGAGTGTGGGGCCTCCGGGCTGCTACCCGCCACACTGCCTGCCCCGTTCTCCGCCACTCTGAGTCCGGCCCTCTCAGTTTATCTGTGCGTGAATGTGGGGCCATAGGATCTGCTAGTGGTCCACTGTCTGCCCCGTTTGTCCCACACTCTGCCCGTCTCGGTCCTGCCACGTCCAGGCGAGTCCTCTCCGCCTTGGTGCCCATCTCTGCCCCTCCTACTGGTCTGGATGTATGTTTCTTTTTTATCTACTTGGTGTTGGACTTCCTTGCTCTTCAATTTTCTGAGAGTACTGATTGTGCGAGGAGGCGCAGTGTGTCTACCTACGCCTCCGTCTTGGTTCTCTCTTCCCTTTGTCAAATATTAATTGACCATAAAGACGTGGGTTTATTTCTTGGCTCTCTGTTCTGTTCCATTGGTCTATGTGCCTGTTTTTATGCCAGTACCAGGCTGTTTTGATTACAGTGGACTTGGAATACAGTTTGATATCAGGTATTGTGATCCCTCCTGCTTTGCTCCTTTTTCTCAAAATTGCTGCAGCTATTCAGGGTCATTTATCGTTCCATATAAATTTCTGAAGTATTTGTTCTATATCTGTGAAATATGTTATAGGTACTTTAATAGGGATTGCATTGCATCTATAAATCGCTTTGGGTAGTATGGACATTTTTATGATGTTAATTCTTCCAATCCATGAGATTGGTACATGCTTCCATTTGTTTGTATCTTCCTTAATTTCTTTCTTCAGTGTTGTGTAGTTTTCTGAGTACAGGTCTTTTACCTCCTTGGTTAGGTTTATTCCTAGGTACTTCATTTTTCTTGTTGCTATATCAAATCGGATATTTTTTTCTGATTTCTGTTTCTGCAGTTTCATTGTTGGTGTACAGGAATGCCTTTGATTTCTGAGTATTGACTTTGTATCCAGCTGTTTTGCCAAATTCATTTATTAGGTCGAGTAGTTCTTTGGTGGAGTCTATAGGATTTTCCATGTACACTATCATGTCATCTGCAAACAGTGACAGTTTCATTTCCTCCTTTCCAATTTGGATGCCTTTTACTGCTTTTTCTTGTCTGATGGCTGTGGCTAGGACTTCCAATACTATGTTGAATAGGAGTGGTGAGAGAGGGCATCCTTGTCTTGTTCCTGATCTTAGTGGGAAAGCTCTAAGTTTTTGTCCATTGAGTGTGATGTTGGCTGTAGGTCCCTCATATATGACCTTTATTATGTTGAGGAATGCTCCCTCTGTTCCTACTTTGTTGAGAGTTTTTATCATAAATGGGTGCTGAATCGTATCAAATGCTTTTTCCTCATCTATTGATATGATCAGTGGTTTTTGTCTTTGCTTTTGTTTATGTGGTGTATTGTGTTTATTGATTTGTGAATATTGGACCATCCTTTCATCCCTGGGATGAATCCCACTTGATCATGGTGTATGATCTTTTTAATGTATTTCTGGATGTGGTTTGCCAATATTTTGTTCAGGATTTTAGCATCTATGTTCATCAGTGACATTGGCCTGAAGTTTTCTTTCTTTGTTATGTCTTTATCTGGCTTTGGCATTAGGATGATGTTGGCTGTGTAAAACGAGTTTGGGTGTCTTCTATCTTCTTGAATTTTTTGAATTAATCTGTGGAGGATGCGGACTAGCTCCCCTTTAAATACTTTGTAGAATTCTCCTGTGTAACCGTCTGGTCCAGGGCTTTTGTGGTCAGAAGCTTTTAATTACTGTTTTAATTTCATCAGGTGTTACTGGTCTGTTTAGGCTTTGTGCCTCTTCCTCATTGAGTTTTGGAAGGTTATATTTTTCTATAAATTTGTCCATTTCATCTAGTTTTTCAAACTTTCTGGCATACAGTTCTTCATAGTAATTTCTTACAATCCTTTGTATCTCGATAGTATCCGTTGTAGTCTCTCCTCTTTCATTTCTGATTGTGTTTATTTGGGTCCTCTCTGTTTTTTTCTTGATGAGCCTGCTTAAGGGCTTGTTGATTTTGTTTATCTTTTCAAAGAGCCAGCTCCTGGATTTGTTGATCCTTACAATGGTGCTTTTTGTCTCTCTGTCATTCAATTTTGCTCTGATCTTGGTTATTTCCTTCCTTCTACTTGCTCTGGGTTGTCTTTGTTGTTGTTCCCTGAGTTCTTCTGGGTGTATGGTTAGGTTGTTTGTTTGAAATGTTTCTATTCTTTTTAGGTAGGCCTGTATTGCTATGAACTTCCCTCTCAGGACTGCCTTTGCTGTGTCTCATAGGTTTTGGATTGTTGTG
The DNA here is from genome assembly GCF_022682495.2 of Desmodus rotundus. Classification (NCBI taxonomy): domain Eukaryota; kingdom Metazoa; phylum Chordata; class Mammalia; order Chiroptera; family Phyllostomidae; genus Desmodus; species Desmodus rotundus. The sequence continues at coordinate 58,356,962 of NC_071396.1, forward strand.
AGTTCATTTTCTTTTGTTTCCAGAAAGTTTTGATTTCTTTTCTGATCTCATTTTTCACCCATTCATTGTTTAATAGCATGCTATTCAATCTCCATGTTATTGAGTGTTTTGTGTTTTTTTCCTTGGGATTTGTTTCTAGTTTCAGTCCGTTACAGTCAGAGAAAATCCTTGATATGATTTCAATTTTCTTGAATTTGTTGAGGCTTGCTTTGTGTCCTATCATGTGGTCTATCTTTGAAAATGTTCCATGTATACTTGAAAAGAATGTGTATTTTGCTTCTTAGGGATACAAGGCTCTCTATGTATAAGTTAAGTCCATTTCATCCAAGGCCTTCTTCAATGCCACAATATCTTTGTTAATATTTTGTTTAGAAGATCTGTCCTTCTTTGACACTGGGGTATTAAAATCCCATACAATAATTGTGTTTCTGTCAACATCTTTCTTGAAGTCCTCCAAGATTTTCTTTATGTATTTGGATGCTCCTATGTTGGGTGCATATATATTTACAATGTTTATGTCTACTTGGTGGATTCTTCCTTTGAGTATTATGAAATGACCATCTGGGTTTCTCTTTATGGCCCTTCTCTGGAAGTCTATTTTGTCTGATATGAGTATTGCTAGCCCTGCTTTTTTTTCCTGTCCATTTGGTTGGAAGATTTGTTTCCAGCCCTTCACTTTCAGTCTGTGTAGGTCTTATGTCCTGAGATGGGTCTCTTGTAGGCAGCATATATGTGGGTCATGCTTTCTTATCCATTCAGCTATTCTATGTCTTTTGATTGGAGCATTTAATCCCTTTACATTTAAGGTTATTATTGATAGGTACTTATTAATTACCGATTCTTTGTACCTGTGTTCGTCCCTCTTTCGCTCTTTTCATTCCTTTCCTTAGAGCAGCCCCTTTAGCATCTCTTGCAGAGCTGGTTTGGTGGAGGTGTATTCTTTTAGACTTCTTTTGTCTGGGAAACTCTTTAGTTGCCATCTATCTTGATTGAGACCCTTGCTGGGTAAAGTAGTCTTGGTTGCATGCCTCTGGTTCTCATTACTTAGAGTATTTTTTGTCATGCTCTTCTGGCTTGGAGCGTTTCCATTGAGAAGTCAGCTACTAACCTTATCGGGGTTCCCTTGTATTTTACTTCCTTTTTCTCCCTTGCTGCCTTTAAGATCCTCTCTTTGTCTTGGAATTTTGCCATTTTAATTATGATGTGTCTTGCAGTGGGCCTCTTTGGGTTACTCTTGATTGGGACTCTTGTGATTCCTGGAGTTGTGTGACTCTTTCTCTCATCATATTGGGGAAATTTTCCATGATTACTTTTTCAAGGAGGTTTTCTATCCCTTGCTCTGCCTCTTTTTCTTCTGGTATCCCTATTATACGGATATTATTACGTTTCATGTTGTTCTGCATTTCCTTTAATCCTTCTTCATTCTTTCTGAGCCTCTTTTCCTTTTCTTGGGTGTTTTTTTCTACCTTGTCCTCCGGTTCACTGATCTGGTCCTCTGCTTCATCAAGCCTGCTTTTGATTCCTTCTACTGTGTTCTTCAGTTCAGAAATTGTATTCTTCATTTCCTCTTGGTGTTTGTTGATAGTTTCTATTTCCTTTTTGTTGTTGATATAGTTTGCAGTGAGTTTATTGTAGTTTCCCTGTATTTTTTTTGGTAATTCTGTGTGAGCTCATTAAGCTTCCTCATAACCAATTCCTTGAATTCAGAATCTGATAGTTGACTTTACTCTTTTTCATTTAGCATTTTTTCTGAGACTTCCCCCTTTCCTTTCATTTGGGGATAGTTTCTTTGTCTCCCATTGTTTGTGAGATTCTTCCTGTTAGCCTTTGCTTCTTAAGTTGCTCTGTTCTGACCCCCTGAGTTTTTGGTGTAAACTTCTGTGGTATAATACCTGTGAGATTTTGTGTACAGTCTCCTTGATCTCCTGATCTTACTGATCTTGCGCTCTGGTCTCTGTTGGCTCTGTGTATGTCTTTGGTTTTTGGTTCTTTTTGGGTCTTTCTTTGGTGGGTCTTTTCCATCTGCTGGTTATGTGATGGTCAGTCTGTCCCCCACCTCTTGTCTTCTGTTGTGCCGGTGTGGGCACGTTGCGTTGGAGCTGGTTCTTCCGTGTTTACAAGGTTTTGAGGCTTTTCTCTTGCTCTTGTTCATTTGTTTGTTCTCACTACTTAGTTGTATCTCCAGATAGGTCCTGGGTTGAGTTAGTGTGACTTCCACACCCTCCTTCACCTCCTTCTGTTGTTTTCTGTTGGTGATTCCTTTGTTGGTGGGTTTCCTCTTCCAGGAGGAATCCTGGTGTTCCCAGTTTCTACCCACTCTTTTATTATGGTAGCCTTCTCCAGGCTATGGGTGTGCGTGCAGAGCCTTCCTTGATTCACACTCTCCTTGGTTCCTGTGGTCTCAGTTCCCTCTGAGATGAGGTGCAGACACTCCCATTCACTGGGCACCCTCCCCTGGGTGGTTCCTGTAGTCTCAGCTCCCTCCGAGATGAGGTGCGGGCACTCCCAGGTAGCTGGGCACACTCCCGGTTGCTGGGCACCCTGACCTGAGTGGTGCCTGTAGTCTCAGCTCCCTCTGAAATGAGGTGCGCGCACTCCCCCATGGATGGGCACCCTCCCTCAGGTGATGCCTGTAGTCTCAGCCTCCTCCTAGATGAGATGTGGGCACTCCCCGGTGGATGGGCACACTCCCAGTTGCTTGGCACCCTGCCCCGGGTGGTGCCTGTAGTCTCAGCTCCCTCTGAGATTAGGTGCGCACAGTCCCCCGACGGGTGGTGGGGTGGAGAGGAGACTGGAGCTGTTGCTGCAGGGGAATTCCCCAAAGTGCGCCAGAGGGTCTTTTTCTTTTGGGGAAAAATCCTCCTGCTCAGTTCTGTGGCTCCCTGCGTATAAGGAAGGGCCTGACCTCTCACACAGCCCACCTCTCCAGCTAGGCCGGGGGCTGTCCAGGTCAGGATCATACACTGCCCAACTTTCAACTTTCCTTGGCCAGCGCCTGCGGTCTCCCTGGGTTTTCCACGTCATCCTTATTCCCCTCCCTGCAACTTTAGGCAACCAGGTCTCTCACAGTGTTGCTCAGGCCTTGTTTGGCAGGGGAGGGGGCCGTTAACCCACCTCTCTCCCAGGAGTCCTGCGGCAGGCCCTGCAGGAGCAGGCCTGGGGCTGCAGCTGCCCTGATCCCCATGTTGGTCCCAGGGACCTTTTTTGTCTTGAAGCAATCCCCTTACCTTCTGTTTTCTCAGTGTCCTCTGTACTTTTTGGTCTCTTTTGGCTGTTCGCTTTGTTTCTCAGTAGAGTGGGTAGGTGTTTCACCCAGGTGCAGGGGGAAGTTAACTCTGCTCCCACCTATCTCGCCGCCATCTTCTCTCTCCTATAATATTCTTTAACTCATGCTTTGGTAAATTTCTTTTTCAAAATTTTCTTGACTGTACTTACACATCTATTTTTGACTTCAGTTATAGAATCATTTTGTCAAATGTCCAAGAAAAATCACTTTGTATTTTTATTTGGAATTGGAAAAATACAATATATTAGTTTGAGGAAACTAAATTATTTTACAATATTGAGTATTCTCTCTAAGATTTAAACAGGCTCTGTCATTTGTTGGAGTCTGTTATGTTCCTTGGTAGCCTTATTTATCTATTTATGAAAAACACCTCTAGCTCTCAGCCTAGGTGAATCTCACAAAGAGGCAGTGAAATACTGCAAATACAAGCCATGTGTTATACACATTAGAGAACATTTAAGAGGTTTTTCTTAAGGGCATTTTGGACTGTCCCTAATTTTTCCATACATACATGGGGATACAAGATCATGCATACTTTTATTATTGTTTTGGTTTAAGTGGAGGTGTTAGATAGGGTAGATAATAAATTAAGGCAGGGAGGAGGAGGGAGACAGGTCTCAATCACTAATTCAGCAGTCCTGAACCTGGTCTGATAATATTGCCAGGTGTCCCAATATCATAAGAAACACCATGAGGGCTTCCAGCCAAGATGGAGGCATAGGTAGACACATTGTGCCTCCTCACACAACCAAAAAAATGACAACAACAATTTAAAAACAAAAAATGACCAGAACTGACAGAAAATCCTACTGTATGGAAGTCCAACAACCAAGGAGATAAAGAAGAAACATTCATCCAGACTGGTAGGAGGGGTGGAGACTGGCAGCCAGGTGTAGAGGACTTGTGGCAAGGTGGCGGCTGGCGGACGCAGCAAGGTGGTGGATTGTGGAACGGGGCAGGCCAGGCTACAGCTAGCAGACCCCACAAGGTGGTGGATGACAGACCCTCTGGCCCCACATTCGTGCATAGATAAGCTGGGAGGAACAGCAGGGGAGCGAAGCAGACAGCGCAACCCAGGATTCCAGCGTGGGGAAATAAAGCCTCAAACCTCTGATTGAAAACACCCATGAGGGTTAAGGTGGCAATAGGGGAGGCTCCCAGTCTCACAAGAGAGCTTGTTGGAGAGACCCACAGGGGCCTAGAGCGTGCACAAGCCCATCCACTTGGGAATCAGCACCAGAGGGGCCCAGTTTGATTGTGGGTGGCAGAGGGAGTGACTGAAAACTGGCAGAGAGTGGAGCAAGTGCCATTGCTCCCTCTCGGCCCCTCCCCCACATACAGTGTCACAGGGCAGCGACCAGTGTTACCCCTCCCTGGTGAATACCTAAGGCTCCACTCCTTTATGTAACAGGTGCACCAAGACAAAAAAAAAAAAATGGCCCAGATGAAAGAACAGATCAGAGCTCCAGAAAAAATACAACTGAGCAACAAAGAGATGGCCAACCTATCAGATGCACAGTTCAGAACACTGATAATCAGGAAGCTCACAGAATTGGTTGAATTTGATCACAAATTAGATGAAAAAAATGAAGGCTATGCTAAGAGAAACAAAGGAAAATGTACAGGGAACCAATAGTGTTGGGAAGGAAACTGGGACTCAGATCAACAGTATGGACCAGAAGGAAGAAACATCCAACCAGAAAAGAATGAAGAAACAAGAACTCAGAAAAATGAGGAGAGGCTTAGGAACCTCCAGGACATCTTGAAACATTCCAACATCCGAATTATAGGGGTGCCAGAAGGAGAAGAGGAAGGACAAAAAATTGAAACCTTGTTTGAACAAATAATGGAGAACTTCCCTAATCTGGCAAAGGAAACAGACTTCCAGGAAGTCCAGCAAGCTCAGAGAGTCCCAAAGAAGCTGGACCCAAGGAGGAACACACCAAGGCACATCATAATTACATTACCCAAGATTAAGCAGAAGGAGAGAATCTTAGAAGCAGCAAGAGAAAAGGAGATAGTTACCTACAAAGGAGTTCCCATAAGACTGTCAGCTGATTTCTCCAAAGAGACCTTACAGGCAAGAAGGGACTGGCAAGAAGTATTCCAAGTCATGAAAGCCAAGGACCTACATCCAAGATTACTATATGCAGCAAAGCTATCATTTAGAATGGAAGGGCAGATAAAGTGCTTCTCAGATAAGGTCAAGTTCAAGGAGTTCATCATCACCAAGCCCTTATTATATGAAAAGTTAAACGGAGTTACCTAAGAAAAAGAAGATAAAAAATAGGAACAGTAAAAATGACAGCAAACTCACAGTTATTAACAACCACACCTAAAACAAAAACAAAAGCAAACTAAGGAAACAACTAGAACAGGAACAGAACCACAGAAATGGAGATCAATGGAGGGTTATCAACAGGGGAGTGGGAGGGGGAGAGACGGGGGGAAAGGTACAGAGAATAAGTAGCAGAAATGGTAGGGAAAAAATAGACAGGAGGAGGGTAAGAATAGTATAGGAAATGTAGAAGCCAAAGAACATATGTATGACCCATAGACATGAACTATAGGGGGGGGGAATATGAGAGGGAGGGGATAGGCAGGATGGAGTGGAGTGAAGGGGTGAAGTGGCACAACTTTAATAGCATAATCAATAAATATATTTAAAAAAAGAACACCATGAGGACTGTTAGGTTGGAGTCCCTCAAGAAACCAGACGGACACAGTGAGCTAAGGAGCTGGGTTTATTAGCAGGAATAAGAGGGAAAGTGGAGCCAACCTAGGGAGTTTGGGTAGCCAACCAAGGGAGGTTAAGATGCATTAGGTTGTTCTTAGGGCAGGGTTTTTAAGCGCAAAACCCCATGAAGGGTACCTGGTTGGAGTGTCAGAGTGTGATTGGCTAGAGCTGGTTGCTGGGTGCCATTTCTGCTGACCATTTCCTTTGATACACCTTGTCAGGCTCAAGTTAAAGCTGCATCCTGTTATGCTAGATAGGTTGACCCCAGACCCCAATCTTAGCCAGGCATCTATTTGTCCCGGGTAGGGTCAGCAGGAAGTTTCCCAGGCAGGCATTTTCACAGACTACAGCTTCCCACGGTACAGTTTTCCTTCCTGGTGATTTTCCATTCCTGCTAGGCCTGCCTAGGTTTGTCAAGGAGAGGAGCCCTTGAAATTCTGTGTTTATCACTTCCACCATCTAAAAAAGAAAGACTTTGAAACTGTGTTCACCCCAAGGCCTAGAAGATGGAAGGGGGTCCACAGTGCCCAAAGAAAAAGCCCATAAAACAATTTTGGTTAATTGCCTACCTTTGGTCATGATGTTTTATCAGGGAGTCCCCAGAACTTACAGAAAAAACCCATAAATAACCTCAGGTAACTCCCTCAACTTTATTTAACTGCCTCCTGTCACCTATCTGTTTTACAACAAGATAAACAAATGTGGTCTGGAGCTAGATAAGGGTTCAGGATAACAGACATACATACCCCCACACATACCTAAGTTTGGGTAGTCGGGTCCCCCTGGGAAAGCTGGCACAACCATTACCCATCAGTCAATATGCAACTTCTTCACCCCCATCCTGACAACTATGTAAGTCCTCAGAACAGAGTACCTGATGCTCTTGCCCCCTTTGCTTTTGTTGCCCTAGCTTTTTGTCACTCATACTCTTGCCTTTCTTCCCTGCCTCAGCAAGGCCCATTCTCTTCCACGAGAATGTATCACTAATAAGTCCCACTTACATGCTAATAGACTTGCTGTTCTATAATTTTTTACTGCATCAGCAAAAACAGAGTTTCTCCCATAACAGCACTACTAAATCGATCAATAGAATAGATAAAAGCAGTGATATATTTGGGTGTCATTTAATCACAAGGTATTTTTGGTGCCATTGGTAATTTGGTAATTTGTCATAATTGGTTTCCCCCTCCGGTTTGTTCAGAGCTCACTGCAATACTGTGATTTCTGAGGACAGGTATGCTATTAAACTTTGAACTTGTGTGATTTATTTTCAATTCAAATGAGTCTATATGCAGTTACAGCAATGATCAGTTTGTGAGACCAAGATACAGCTTATTACTAGCGAGTTAAAGGGTGTCCTGTAACCTCAGCCTGTACCCAAAATACTAGTACTTCCTGGAATGCTTACCAGCATTCCCTTACTTATGTGGGTGCAGGCATGAGTTCCATTTAGTGTTTGTAGGGGAATAGGGAGATGACCATGGACCCTCTTGTAGACCTGTAAAACTTTATTCAAATGAAGTCTTTTCATTGTAATCATTTCTGACCTGTTTAGTGGCTTACTGCTCCCCACTTCTATCCTTTCAAGTGTGCTGTAACCATTAAAAGGTTACCAAACAGGGGATAGTTAATTTAGGGCCAGTAAAGTGGGCTTTAAGTTTAACTGTGTAAATGACAGAATGATTCATTACTTTGTAAGTCATTGGAAAAGAACAGAATTTCTCAAACTGTGTTCCATGAGCTGATATTAATCATACAAATGTTCTAAGCACAAAAAGTTCTCAGGGTTGCAGGCCCAAGTTGGCTTGAGAAATGCTGCATGCTAATTTCCCTGAGAGGGGAATTTACAATGTGTATTAGCATATTAAAAGTTCTGAGTAGTAGCAGGGAAGTTTTAGTTTTCTGAGTGATTAAACAAAGGACAAGTTTTTTTTAAGGCCAAACAGGTTTCCCTCAGTACCAATTTTGGAAGGGCTTGAGGAGATTTAATGGAATTTTACCTTCCTTTTTGTCACAGGGTCCCAGCTTCCCCACCCCCATTAAAACATACTAGAGCTGGATTTTAAATGAAATGCAATCAAAATCAAGTTCCACTATAAATATAATTGTGCTTATTTATTAATAATATCAGTGATGTATTTAAGTGCATTAGATTAAAAAGGTGGGCTTTTTAACTCATATGGCACTTTCAGAAAATGACCTTCTACTGCAGTCATTGATTGATTGATTCACATAATAGATATTAATGGACTTCTGAGTCCTCAACACTGCTAAGTGTGAAAAATCTGGAGCTATTCTAGTCAGGGAGTGGTAAGAGATAAGAGAACTGGGAAAATACCAGAAACCCATATCCTTCATGGGACTACTCCAGGGGCAGAATTCTGCCATCAGCATTAAGTGGCTGTGGGAGAAGTACAAGACTGAGTCTGAGAGGGATGTAGCCCAAGACAGAAAGTGGGTTGTCTTTCCACAGCAACTTTTGAAGGTTTTGCCAGGGACACTGACACTCACAAACTAAATTAACATGTATCACTTATCAATGATAACAATGCTGCTGTGTAACAAGCCACCTCAAATCTCCGTTACTTAAAACAATATTCATTTATTATATCAGGTTGCCTTGGGTTGCTTTGATACAGTCTTAGCTGGGTGGCCCTGTTTCTGGTGTTTGTGGCTGGAGCAGCTCTGCTTCTTCAGCTCTGTGAGTCAGCTGGGGCATCTCCACTCATATTTTTCTTTTCTTCTTATTGAATTTATTAGGGTGATATCGGTGCATAAAATTATAAAAGTTTCAAGAGTACAATTTCATAATACATCATCTGTACACTGAATTTTGTGTTCACCATCCAAAATCAAGTCTCTTTCCATCACCATTTATCCCCCTTTTACTCTCTTCTACCTCCCACAACCCACTTTGCCTCTGGTAATCACCATACTGTTGTTGCCTGTATCTATGATGTTTAGGGTTTTTTGCTTAATCCCTTTATCCTTTTCACCCAGCCCTCCAAGCCACCTCTCCTCTGACAGTTGTCATTCTGTTCTCTGTATCTATGAGTCTGTTTCTATTTTGTTTGTTTATTTTGTTCATTAGATTCTACTTATGTAATGCAGGAGGTCAAGCCAAGAGATCTTGACTGTTCATTCAGAGAAGCCAAAAAATCTACAAGGAGGACTGGGTGGAATAGACATTGTCTTTATTACTCCCATTACAGGGAGCACTGATGGCTGACAGTGGTAGGTTGGTGAAGCACTACTGCACCCCACTGTGTCTGAAACTTGTTTTAAGGGGTCCCAGACAAAGGAGGCACGTGATCTCCTATGTGTGACTCTAAAGTACATTACCTCAGTGTTAAGAAAAGGTCAAGAAACAGTCACAGGACAGGAAGCCACTCCCCAAAAGTGATCCATTTCCAAAATAATGCACATTCTTCTGGCCAGCAGTCCTCTGACTAGCCCTTAGTTATGGAAGGGGGAAGGGCCATGTATTGATCCTACAACATATAAGGGAAATCATATGGTATTTGTCTTTTTAAAAAATTTTCATTGTAATTTTTCCCATTACCATTTAGTCTCTTTATACCCACCTCCCCCACAACACTGTTGTTCATGTCCATGAGTCCTTTTTCCTTTTTGTTCAATCCTTTTACTCCCTACCCTACCCTCCTCCCTTAGCTGTCATCCTGTTCTCTATGGGTCTGCTTCTAGTTTGCTTGTTAGTTCAATTTGTTCATTAGATTGAACATATGAGTGAAATCATATGGTATTTGTCTTTCTCTGACTTAACATAATGTTCTCCAGGTCCATCCATGCTGTCACAAAAGATTTTCTTTTAAATTTTCTTTTCTTGTGTGGCTGAGTAATATTCCATTGTATAAATGTACCACAGCTTTTTAATCCACTCATCTACTGATGGGAACTTGGGCTCCTTCCAAATCTTGGCTATTGTAAATAATGCAGCTATGAACATAGGGGGGCATATATTTTTGTGAATTAGTGTTTTGGTTTCTTTGGATATAATCCCAGAAGTGAAATACCTAAATTATAAGCAGTTCCATGTTTAATTTTTTTTAAAAAAAATTCTTTATCCTCACATGAGGACATTCTTTTCATTGCTTTTAGAGGGAGAGTAAGGGAAAGAGAGAAACATTGATGTGAGGAAGAAACATCATTTGGTTGCCTCAGTATGTGCCTGGACCAAGGATCAAACCCACAAGCTAGGTATGAGCCCTCACTGGGAATTGAACCCACAATCTTTCAGTTACAGAATGATGCTCTAAAGGACTGAGCCACACCAGCCAGGGCCCATTGTTAATTTTTTGAGGAAATTTCATACTGTTTTCTAAGTGGCTGCACAAATCTGCATTCCCACCAACAGTGCACAGGGTTCTTTTTTTCTCCACATCCTTGACAACACTTGTGTGTTGATTTACTGATGATAGCCATTCTGACAGGTATGAGGTTATTAGGAGGCACAGAGAGCAAACCAAGGCAGAGAAGTGGAGGGAGATGCATCTCACTCATTAATTCAGCAGTCCTGAGCCTGGTTGGATAAGACTGCCAGGTGTTCAAAAAATCCTAAGAAAAACTATGATAGTGCAGGAGGGGAGCCCTTGAAATTCTGTACATATCATTTCCACTATTGGGAAAGAAAGTCTTTAAACTGTACATTAATCCCAGGGTCTGGAGAGGAGAAGAGGAATGAGAAACTAGAAGCTGGCTATAAGCATAAAACCCCTGAAATCCCAATAGTTGGGGCATTTGGACTAGCTGGGTGCCTGCTTACAGTTTTGTGCTTGTGTATTTCATGAATAAACTTTGTATCTCATTTCCACTATAAGTGTTCCCCTCTTGTGAAGCAAGACAAGAACGGAGGATGGGGAGTCCCCTAGCTCAGGTCTCCTCCGCCAGAACAAAGAGATATCTCATTGTGGTTTTAATTTGCATTTCTCTGAAGAATAGTAACATTGGGCATCTATTCATATGCCTATTAGCCATCTGTGTGCCCCCATTGGAGAAGTGTATATTTAGGCCTTTTGCCCATTTTTAAACTAGATTGTTCTTCTGGTGTTGAGTTGTATACTTTCCTAATACATTTTAAATATTAAGCCCTTATCAGATGTATTATTGACAAATAAGTTCTACCATTCAGTGGGTTGTCTTTTCATATGTTGTTGGTGGTTTCCTTTGTGGTGCAAATACTTTTAGTTTCATGTAGTCCCATTGGTTTATTTTTTCTTTTGTTTCCCTTGCCCAGAGTAATATATTAGAAAAAACATTGTTATAAGAAATGCCCAAGATTTTTACTGCCTATGTTTTCTTCTAAGTGTGTTATGGTTTTTAGTCTTACATTTATGTCTTTAATCCATTTTAAATTTATTCTTGTGTATGGTGTACAAAGATGGACTAATTTCATATTTTGAATGTATCTATCCAATTTTCCCAACACTATTTATTGAATAGACTGTCTTTACCCCATCATATGTTCTTGCTTGCTTTGTTAAATATAAATTGACCACAAAGGCATAGGTTTATTTCTTATTTCTGAGCTCTATTTCTCTATTCTGTTGCAATGATCTATGTGTCTGTTTGTATGCCAGTACCATGCTGTTTTGATTAGTCTAGCCTTGTAGTATAATTTGATATCAGGTAGAATGATAACCTCCCACTTTGCTCTTCTTTCTCAAGATTGCTATGGCTAAGTGGTTTTTGTTTTTTATTTTTTGTATTTTTGTGGCTCCATATAAACTTTGTAACATTTTTTCTAGTTCTGTGAATTAGACCATTGATATCTTGTTTGGAATTGCATTGAATCTATAGATTGATTTGGGCAGCATGAATTTTAATGATGTTAATTCTGACCATGAAGACAGTATATTCTTTCACTTATTTGTATCTTCTTCAATTACTTTCTTCAGCGTCTTATAATTTCCTGAGTATAGGTCTTTTACATTCTATTTACATTTATTCCTAGGTATTTTATTTACTTAGTTAGTGCAATTTTAAATGGGATTGTTTTCTTAGTTTCCTTTTCTGATAGCTCAATATTGGTGTATAAAAATGCAACTGATTCCTGGACATTTATTTTGCATTCTATCACTTCACTGAATTCATTTACTGAAAACTACATCAGTTCTAGAGTTTTTTCATGGAATCTTTAGGGTTCTCTATACAATATCATGTCATCTGCAAATAATGACACTCTTACTACCTTCTTTGCAATTTGAATGCCTGTTATATCTACTTGTCTGTTTGCTGTGGCTAGGACTTCCAGAATTATGTTGGGTACAGGTGGTAAAAGCAGATATCTTTGTATTGTCCCTAATCTTTTTATTTATTTATTTTTTCAATATATTTATTTCTTATGCTATTACAGTTGTCCCATTTCCCCCCCTTCACTCCACTCCATCCTGCCTAACCCCTCCCTCCCACAATCCCCACCTATAGTTCATGTCCATGGGTCATACATATAAGTTCTTTGGGTTCTACATTTCCTATACTCTTCTTACCCTCCTCCTGTCTATTTTCTACCTACCATTTATGCTACTTATTCTCTGTACCTTTACCCCCCTTTCTCCCTCCCACTTCCCTGTTGATAACCCTCCATGTGATCTCCATTTCTGTGGTTCTGCCCCTGTTCTAGTTGTTTGCTTAGTTTGCTTTTGTTTTTGTTTTAGGTGTGGTTATTAATAACTGTGTTTGCTGTCATTTTTACTGTTCATATTTTTGATCTTCTTTTTCTTAGGTAACTCCCTTTAACATTTCATATAAGAAGGGCTTGGTGATGATGAACTCCCTTAACTTGACCTTAGCTGAGAAGCACTTTATCTACCCTTCCATTCTAAATGATAGCTTTGCTGGATACAGTAATCTTGGATGTAGGCCCCTGTTATTCATGACTTGGAATACTTCTTGCCAGTCCCTTCTTGCCTGTAAGGTCTCTTTTGAGAAATCAGCTGACAGTCTTATGGGAAGTCCTTTGTAGGTAACTGTGTCCTTTTCTCTTGCTCCTTCTAAGATTCTCTCCTTCTGTTTCATCTTGGGGAATGTAATTATCATGTGCCTTGGTGTGTTCCTCCTCGGGTCCAGCTTCTTTGGGACTCTCTGAGCTTCCTGAACTTGCTGGAAGTCTATTTCCCCTGCCAGATGAGGGAAGTTCTCCTTCATTATTTGTTCAAACAAGGTTTCAATTTTTTGTTCTTCCTCTTCTCCTTCTGGCACCCCTATAATTTGGATGTTGGAACGTTTCAAGATGTCCTGGAGGTTCCTAAGCCTCTCCTCATTTTTCTGAGTTCTTGTTTCTTCATTCTTTTCTGGTTGGATGTTTCTTTCCTACTTCTGGTCCACACTGTTGATCTGAGTCCCAGTTTCCTTCCCAACACTATTGGTTCCCTGTACACTTTCCTTTGTTTCTCTTAGCATAGCCTTCATTTTTTTCATCTAATTTGTGATCAAATTCAACCAATTCTGTGAGCTTCCTGATTATCAGTGTTCTGAACTGTGCATCTGATAGGTTGGCCATCTCTTTGTTGCTCAGTTGTATTTTTTCTGGAGCTTTGATCTGTTCTTTCATCTGGGCCATTTTTTTTTTTTGTCTTGGCACACCTGTTACATAAAGGAGTGGAGCCTTAGGTATTCACCAGGGAGGGGTAACACTGGTCGCTGCCCTGTGACACTGTATGTGGGGGAGGGGCCGAGAGGGAGCAATGGCACTTGCTCCACTCTCTGCCAGTTTTCAGTCACTCCCTCTGCCACCCACAATCAAACTGGGCCCCTCTGGTGCTGATTCCCAAGTGGGTGGGCTTGTGCATGCTCTAGGCCCTTCTGGGTCTCTCCAACAAACTCTCTTGTGAGGCTGGGAACCTCCCTTATTGCCACCTTAACCCCCATGGGTGTTTTCAATCAGAGGTTTGAGGCTTTATTTCCCCACGCTGGAGTCCTGGGTTGCGCTGTCTGCTTCGCTCCCCTGCTGTTCCTCCTGGTTTATCTACGCACGAATGTGGGGCCAGAGGGTCTACCTTGTTAGGTCTGCTAGCTGTAGCCTGGCCTGCACCGTTCCACAATCTGCCACCTCTCTGGGTCTGCCAGCTGCCACCTTGCCCTGAGTCCTCTATGCCCTGGCTGTCTGTGTCCACCCCTACTACCGGTCTGGATGAATGTTTCTTCTTTATCTGCTTGGTTGTCGGACTTCCATACAGTAGGATTTTCTGTCAGTTTTGGTTGTTTTTTGTTTTAAATTGTTGTTGGCCTTCTTTTGGTTGGGTGAGGAGGCACAGTGTGTCTACCTACGCCTCCATCTTGGTTGGAAGCCCTGTTCCTAATCTTAAGGAAAATATTCTTAGATTTTGCCCATTGAATCTAAAAATAGAACGAATCATTGGCTGTTCGTTTGTCATGTATGGTCCTTATTATGTTGAGGTATGTTCCCTCTATTCCCACTTTGCTGAGCATTTTAATCTAAAATTGGTGCTGGATTTTGTCCAATGTCTTTTCTGCATCTATTGATATAATCACATAATTTTTATCCTTCATTTTGTTTATGTAGTATATCATGTTTATTAATTTTTAGATATTGTACCAATCTTGCATGTCTGGAATAAATCCCACTTAATCGTGGTGTATGCCCTTTTGTATTGCTGGATTTGGTTTGCTAATTTTTTGTGACCATTTTAGCATCCATTTTCAATGGGGATATTGGCTTATAATTTTTTCTTTGTAGTGTCTTTATCTGTTTTGGGAATTAGAATAATGGTGGCCTTGTAAAATGAGTGTGGGAGCCTTCCCTCCTCTTGATGCTTTTGAAATAGTTTGAGAAGGGTAAGTGTTAGTTCTTTGAATGTTTAGTAAAACTACCTGTGAAGCCATCTGGTCCAGTACTTTTGTTTGCTGGAAGTTTTGTGATTCCTGCTTCAATTTCATTTGTTATAATTGGTCTATTCAATTATAGAATAGATCAATTATAACAGAGTCTCTTACAGAGTCAATATAATTGACTCTATAACAGAGTCAATTATAATAGAGTCTCTGATTTTTCCTCATTCACTTTTGGAAGACTGTATGTTCCTAGGAATTTAGCCATTTCTTCCAAATTGTCCAATTGCTTGGCATATAGTTGTTTGTAATATTTTCTTATAATTCTTTGTAGTTCTATATTGTCAGTTTTACTTCTCCTCTTTCATTTCTGACTTTATTTGGGTCATCTCAGCTTTTTTCTTAATATACCTGGTTAAAGGTTTGCAAATCTTGTTTTTCTCTTCAAAGAACAAGCCTTTGGTTTCATTTATCTTTTGTATTGATTTTTTAGACTCTATTTTGTTTATTTCTGCTATTATCTTTGTTATTTTCTTTCTTCTACTCACTTTGGGTTTTGTTGTTTTTTTTCTTTTTGTAGTTACTTTAAATAAAGTAACTAATATCTCATTTGCCAAAGCACCTCAAAGGATAGAAGACTATTTCTTGCCTCTTTTTAGTAGGAAGTTACATGGCAAAGAATATGGATGTCCACTCCATAGGGAACATGAAGAATTAAAACAATAATTCATTCTGCCCCCTCCAGGAACCATGGGGCAATAATGGTCTCCCTTCAGAATGTAAATTCCACTTCAGTGCATTCGAGACCTTAGTCTTGGCTCCTGGATATGAGGAAGTTTTCTCTGTGTCTAGTGAGACCTGAGGGCTGGCAGCTGACTTTGAATAAAATATAGCAGTCCAGGGATGGAAGTTTGGCCAGGTAAATAGGTTGATCTGCAGCCCATGTATTCTAGCCACATCCTCCTCCTTCTCAGACTTAGACCCCATCTCCAGTACAGCTGTAGGTCATGGCTGCAGCTAGCACACAGGGTGCCTTCATGCAAATTAGAAGTCTTCCCCCCTCTGCCATCATAAGTCTCTTTTGAGGGAACCATTGGAGGATGAACTTTAACCAATCAAGAGACAATGGAGGAAATTTCAGAAAACGATTGAATGTTGAATACATTTGACAAGAGACATAAGGCAAAAATAGTAAAGGGGAATAAGATCAATGGAATATAGTGTGGGGAATACACTTTGCAAAATGGCCCTTCTTCCACACAAACTCTGGGTTTGGCCCTGTGGCTTGTTTGGTCCATGGAACAGCAGTAGATGTGATGGAAGTGAAATTTGAAAGGTTCTTGTGTTTGGGGGCTTGTCCTCACTTGAAGCCCTTCTACCTCAGTCTGAACAAACCCAGATTAACCTGTTGGAGTAGATAGAAGCATATGGCTGTTGCCTCAGCTGACATCAAACCAACTGCCATATCTCTCTGGACCAATGCTTTTGGTCTCAGAGGCTTCTCAGGACAACCCCCTTGCAGAACCCATTACTAGATGGTGTAGCCAAGCTGGCTCGGGGGAGCTATTCTTCCAACACACAGGACTGTGTGACAAATGATAAGTGTTTATTGTTTTAAGCCACTATATTTTGGAGTGTTATGTTAAACAGAGAAAGCTAAATGATACATAATGTCACTGTTGTATGTCTTGGCAATGTTTAAATAAGATAGAATAAACTTTGGGATTACCTTGCCTTTAATGCCGACAAGTGTGTTGTCCAAATTGAACGATATTTAAGAATGAAGGCAGAACCAAGATGGAGGCATAGGTAGACACACTGCACCTCCTCGCACAACCAGAACTGACAGAAAATCGAATGGCAAGGAAGTCCTACACCAAGTAGATAAAAAAGAAACATTCATTCAGACCAGTAGGAGGGGTGGAGACGGGCAGCCGGGGCAGAGAGGACTGGCAGAGTGTGGGACAAACGGGGCAGGCAGTCCGACCATTAGCATACCCCGTGGCCCCACATTAGCACACAGATAAACCAAGAGGGCAGGACTCAGAGTGGTGGAGAACAGGGCAGGCAGAGTGGTGGGTAGCACCCAGCAGCCCCACATTCGTGCATAGATAAACCCGGACGAAAGGCGGGGGAGTGAACCGCGTAACCCAGGGCTCCAGCGTGGGGAAATAAAGCCTCAAACCTCTGATTGAAAACACCCGTGGGGGTAGGAGCGGCAGCAGGAGAAACTCTCAGCCTCACAGGAGAGGTCGTTGGAGAGACCCACAGGGGCCTAGAGTGTGCACAGGCCCACCCACTTGGGAACCAGCACCAGAGCGGCCCAATTTGATTGTGGGTAGCAGAGGGAGTGACTGAAATCCGGTGGAGAGTGGAGCAAGCGCCATTGCTCCCTCTCAGCCCCTCCCCCACATACAGGGTCACTGTGCAGCGATCAGCTGTTACCCCGCCTGGGAACACCTAAGGCTCCACCCCCTTATGTAACAGACACGCCTAGACAAAGAGAAAAAAAGGCCCAAATAATGGAACACTTCAAAGCTCCAGAAATAATTCAACTAAGCAGCAAACAGATAGCCAACCTATCAGATGCACAGTTCAAAACACTGGTAATTAGGACATTCACAGAATTGGTTGAATTTGGTCAAAAACTACATGAAAAAATGAAGGCTATGCTAAGAGAGACAAAGAAAAATGTACAGGGAATGAATAGTGATGCGAAGGAAACTGGGACTCAAATCAACGGTGTGGACCAGAAGGAAGAAAGAAACATCCAATCAGAAAAGAATGAAGAAACAAGAATTCGGAAAAATGAGGAGAGGCTTAGGAACCTCCAGGACATCTCGAAACGTTCCAACATCCGAATTATAGGGGTGCCAGAAGGACAAGAGGGAGAACAAAAAATTGAAAATTTATTTGAACAAATAATGAAGGAGAACTTCCCTCATCTGGCAAGGGAAATGACTTCCAGGAAATCCAGGAAGCTCAGAGAGTCCCAAAGAAGCTGGACCCAAGGAGGAACACACCAAGGCATGTCATAATTACATTACCTAAGATTAAGCAGAAGGAGAGAATCTTAGAAGCATCAAGGGAAACGGACACAGTTACCTACAAAGGAGTTCCCATAAGACTGTCAGCTGATTTCTCCAGAGAGACCTTACAGACAAGAAGGGACTGGCAAGAAGTATTCCAAGTCATGAAAAACAAGGGCCTACATCAAGATTACTGTATCCAGCAAAGCTATCATTTAGAATGGAAGGGCAGATAAAGTGCTTCTCAGCTAAGGTCAAGTTAAGGGAGTTCATCATCACCAAGCCCTTCTTATATGGAATGTTAAAGGGAGTTACCTAAGAAAAAGAAGATAAAAAATAGGAACAGTAAAAATGACAGCAAACTCACAGTTATTAACAACCACACCTAAAACAAAAACAAAAGCAAACTAAGCAAACAGCTAGAATAGGAACAGAACC
Source organism: Desmodus rotundus (assembly GCF_022682495.2). NCBI lineage: Eukaryota > Metazoa > Chordata > Mammalia > Chiroptera > Phyllostomidae > Desmodus > Desmodus rotundus. Next base: position 58,375,260 of record NC_071396.1, read on the forward strand.
CCATAAATGGAGATCACATGGAGGGTTATCAATAGGGGAATGGGAGGGGGAGAGAGTGGGGAAAGGTACAGAGAATAAATAGCATAAATGATAGGTGGAAAATAGACAGGGGAGGGTAAGAATAGTGTAGGAAATGTAGAAGCCAAAGAACTTATAAGTATGATCCATGAACATGAACTATAGGAGGGGAATGTGGGAGGGTGGGAGTGGGCAGGATGGAGTTGAGTGAAGGGGAGGAAATGGGACAACTATAATAGCATAATCAATAAATATATTTAAAAAACAAATGAAAAGATAAACCTTAAGAAAAACAGTATTATTGTTTCACACCCTAAAATTGGGTTGTGGAAGATGGGAAGAGGTGAGGCGGGAAGAGGTGGGGCAGGAAGAGAGAAAACTAGTTCTATTATTCGTTTTCTTTTTGAAAACCAATGGATACTGACAAAAGAAAGAGATGACAAGTATTATATAAACATATAAACAGAATCACTAGAACAGAATGCAAATCTTCCTCAATAGACAAAGAACTACAATAAAAAATAAATAAAACACATTACATATATGTTAAAATACATACCAAATTTTATTGACTCTTAAGATTATATTAGTTGTAAGATAACTATTTTAATCATCACTGTATAAGAAAACAATGTTGTCAATTAAGCTATGATGCACCATCAATTGTAAGACACATCCCTAATTCAAAGATGTTAACATGAAAAAAGCACATCAGGAATTGTCATACTGCTATATCTAAAAACAGAAAACATAATATAAAATATTACAGAACTAAGATACATGTCATACTAGTAATATAATTTATTGATTAGGAGAAAAAGTTTGCAGAGTGAATGACAAAACAAAATTAAAAAACCAAAAATAAAAGCATGAGCAAATGCATACCAGCAGAAAACTAAAGTGTGTGTGTGGAGGGGTCATGATCCTAATTAAAAAGAAGGTAAAATTCAGTCCAAAAAGGTTTAAATAAGACAAAACTGGCATTTTATAATGCTAAGATCAAACTATGAAAATATAGGAGTTATAAATATCTATTTGTCAAATAATAGCATCTTTCATTAAGGAGATATGAGGAGAAATAGATAAGAACACAGTAAAAATAGACATAAGTGTGAGGCATAAAGTTGATTAAAAATTGTAAAGCAATTCAATTTAGTACTTTGTAGTCGTTATAAATAAAGATATGTAGTTTTAAGGGGATGGTGTACAACACATGAGAAAAAATAGATCATATATTCTTTGATTGTGTATCTTATACTAACTGGCAATTTGTGTTTAGAGGTGCACAAAGATTGGAAGAGCTAAGAAAAGTAGTTATGTAAGAGAAAAAAAATCATGAATCTATAGATTTTAGCAAATTGTTTTGATGATTTAACCATTTTAAGGAAAATGCTAATTAATTCTTTAGCATAACTCTGTATGGTCATTATAGAGAAAGTTATAGTGATACTTGCCACATGAGGGTCTGAGTAGGGACATCAGAGTAATACAGTCTTTTATGAATTAATTTATCATATGACTAACCTCAGAGGATATGGCTTAAAACAAAATTTGAAAGGTTAAACTTGATAATGAGAGTGTAACCAGGACACTGGGTCAGGCATTTCCTGCCTGTTTTCTATGCTCTAAACATTATCCTTGACACAGGAAAAAAAATTTCCTACCAACCATTTTTTTCATTGCAATCCTTAGCACTTAGCTTAAATAAAAACAATTATATGAAACAAATACATTTGTTTCCTAGAGAATTACTCACTTTGGGGACAGGAATGGGGGAAGGAGGATAAAATAATGGAATTTTGAGAAATCATTTGCTTTCAAACAAGGAAACTAAGACAAATTAGATTATTTAAATGGTTTATGTACGCCACACAACTGGATAGAAGCAGGGTTGAGATTAGAACAAAGTTATATTTATTGATTATGCTATTACAGTTGTCCCATTTCCCCCCCCCCACTCCACTCCATCCTGCCCACCCCCTCCCTCCCACATTCCCCCCTATAGTTCATGTCCATGGGTCATACTTATAAGTTCTTTGGCTTCTACATTTCCTACACTATTTTTACCCTCCCCCTGTCTATTTTCCACCTATCATCTATGCTACTTATTCTCTGTACCTTTCCTCCCATCTCCCCATCCCACTCCCCTATTGACAACCCTCCATGTGATGTCCATCTCTATGGTTCTGTTCCTGTTCTAGTTGTTTGCCTAGTTTGCTCTTGTTTTTGTTTTAGGTGTGGTCGTTAATAACTGTGAGTTTGCTGTCATTTTTACTGTTCCTATTTTTTATCTCCTTTTTCTTAGATAAGTCCCTTTAACATTTCATATAATAAGGGCTTGGTGATGATGAACTTCTTTAACTTGACCTTAGCTGAGAAGCACTTTATCTGCCCTTCCATTCTAAATGATAGCTTTGCTGGATAGAGCAATCTTGGATGTAGGTCCTTGCCTTTCATGACTTGGAATACTTCTTTCCAGCCCATTCTTGCCTGCAAGGTTTCTCTAGAGAAATTACCTGACAGTTTTATGGGAACTCCTTTGTAAGGTAACTCTCCTTTTCTCTTGCTGCTTCTAAGATTCTCTCCTTCTGCTTAATCTTGGCTAATGTAATTATGATGTGCCTTGGTGTGTTCCTCCTCGGGTCCAGCTTCTTTGGGACTCTCTCAGCTTCCTGGACTACCTGGAAGTCTATTTCCTTTGCCAGATGAGGGAAGTTCTCCTTCATTATTTGTTCAAATAAATTTTCAATTTTTTGTTCTCCCTCTTGTCCTTCTGGCACCCCTATAATTCGGATGTTGGAACGTTTCGAGATGTCCTGGAGGTTCCTAAGCCTCTCCTCATTTTTCCGAATTCTTGTTTCTTCATTCTTTTCTGATTGGATGTTTCTTTCTTCCTTCTAGTCCACACCGTTGACTTGAGTCCCAGTTTCCTTTGCATCACTATTGGTTCCCTGTACATTTTCCTGTGTTTCTCTTAGCATAGGCTTCATTTTTTCATCTACTTTTCGAACAGATTCAACCAATTCTGTGAGCATCTTGATAACCAGTGCTTTTAACTGTGCATCTGATAGGTTGGCTATCTCTTCCTCGCTTAGTTGCATTTTTTCGGGAGCTTTGAAGTGTTCTGGCATTTGGGCCATTTTTTTTTTTTGTCTCGGTGCTTGTTACTTTAAGGGGCGGAGCCTAGGTGTTCACCAGGGTGTGGAATGCTGGTCCCCGTGCTGTGACGCTGTACGTGGGGGAGGGGCCAAGAGGGAGCAATGGCGCCCACCTCACTTTCACTCCGATGCCCACAATCAAACTGGGCCCCTCTGGTGCTGGTTCCCCAGTGGGTGGGCTTGTACACACTCTAGGCCCCTGTGGGTCTCTCCAACGACCTCTCCCGTGAGGCTGGGAGTCTCTCCTGCTGCAGCCCCAACCCCCACGGGCGCTTTCAATCAGAGGTTTGAGGCTTTATTTCCCGGAGCTGGAGCCCTGGGTTGTGCAGTCTGCTTTGCTACCTGCTGTTCACCTGGTTTATCTGTGTGCGAATGTGGGGCCCCGGGGTGCTACCCACTGCTCTGCCTGCCCCACTCTCCCCCACTCTGAGTCCAGCCCTCTCGTTTTATCTGTGCAAATGTAGGGTTGCAGGGTCTGCTAGTGCTCGGACTGCCTGCTCCTTTCGTCGCACACTCCGCCAGTCTCAGTCCCGCCATGGCAACGGGAGTCCTCTCCGCCCTGCCTGCCCGTCTCCGCCCCTCCTACCGGTCTGGATGAATGTTTATTTTGTATTTCCTTGGTGTCGGACCCCCTTGCCGTTCGATTTTCTGTCAGTTCTGGTTGTGCGAGGAGGCGCAGTGTGTCTACCTATGCCACCATCTTGGTTCTCCTATAGGGTATATTTTATATGTGTTAATATATCCATGAAGTGTTGCCAACATGTTTATAATTTTTCTGAGCCTCAAGAAACACCGCATGGAAGTCTCATACCTTAGCACTTTATATCTTTAAGATGGTTGCTTCTTCCACAACATCACATTCATATAGTAGCAGATGTTTTCATTGGTTCTCCTTCGTGGCCACTGCTCCCTTTTACATTACTGCAGCTACTTTGCCAGCCTTATTTCCTGATTGGGAATGTGCCAGTCAATTGTGGAAAACAAATCCCCTGAAGCACAAATTTAACATTTATTTTAAAATAAACAATGTATGCAGGGCTTTTTATGTCAAAAATCTTCTATTCATGTGTTTCAAAACCAAAGGGCACCAAATTTTCAAAATATAGCTTGCGGAAACATCATAGACATGAATGGACCCATAAGCTGATGATGTCCACAGTCACGTGTGAAAATAAAATGCTGTGGAGTGATGCAACAGTGTTTTTCAAGATAAACAAATTCTTAAAAACAGTAAACACAATGACTGTATAAGATCTTAGGTCAACCAAGGAAACCAAGGAAGAAGGTAAGAATGGTCTACTAAGGGAAATATATTGTGGTGAATGCTTAAAGACTTGGGTTATAGACATTTATTCAAAAATAACTTAAAGACACATAGTGATCCCAGTATTACATTAAATGGAATTCTAGTGTTGTTATTTGTTTATATGTTGCTTTTCATTGTACAGATTCGTTGTGATAAAGCTTTAATCCCAATCTCAGAAAGCTACAGCAGGTGCTCAGAATATTTTGGGGACTTTTCTGACTGCCTATCTTTTTACTGGTATTTAAAAAGTGTTTAGGGTAAATTTATTGGGGTGACATTGCTTAATGAAATTATATGTTTCAAGTGTACAGTTCTATCATATATCATTTGTATATCACATTGTGTATTTACTACCTAAAATCAAATCTCCTTCTGTCACCATGTATTTGACCCCCTTCACCTTTTACTACCTTCCCCCAACCCCCTTTTTCTTTCTAGTAACCACCATACTGTTGTCTGTGTCTATGAGTATGGGGTTGGGTTAGTGTAAGGGCTAGGTTTAGGGTTAAATTTAGGTTTAGGTTTAAGGTTAGGGTTAAGTTTTCAGGTAGGGTTAGTGTTAGCATTAGTGTTAGGGTTTGGAGTAAGTTTACAATTAGGGTTAGAATTAGGTTTAGATTTAGCTTTGAAGTTGGGTTTTGGATTGCATTAGGGTCAGCATTAGAATTACAGTTTGGGTAAGAACTAGTGTTGGGTGAGATTTAGTATTATGTTTAGGGTTCAGAGTAAGCTTTCAGTAAGGTTTATGTTTTGAGTTATGGTTAGAGGCAGAGTTAGGCTATTAAAGTTATGTTTGACTACTTGAACAACAATAAAAATATTTTAAAAAGAAGAGATACGAATATACAATAAACATTTGAGAGATATTCAGCTTTATTGGTAGTTGGAGAAATGCAAATTAAAACAATAAAGAAACACTATTTTTATTCAAAACATTGGCAAAAAAAAAAAGATTGGTTAGATCAGATCAGTACCATCTAATTCTGATCATTTCAGTGGGTGGGGAGGGCAAATCTCCTCCCAGAATTTATTAAGTATAGAATTAAGCATTTATTAAGAGAAAACATGACGTTAGACACAGAAATACTCTGTAGAAATAACAGTACCAGTAATTAATGATCTGTACATGAGGATGTCTGAAGCAATGCTTTTTGTATTATCAAATAAAAGTTGAAAACAACCAGAATTATCATAGAGGAATGGTCAAATTATGGTTCATCCATATCAGGGGACATTATATTGTTTTAAAATTTTTTTAAAAGCCGTTTTTCTAAAATCAAACAGTGTGTGTTTAATAATATAAAATTTAGAAAGTCCAAATAAGAAATAAGGGGAAAAATCAGAATTCCAGATCTGGACAGGTTATCTTGTAATACATCATTTCAAGTGTTTCTCAGTGTGTGTGACTGTGTGTATGTGTGTACGCATGCATGTGTATGTATTCTTGTTTGTTCAATACTTTATTTACAAATAAAAAAGGTATCATGTTAAAAAAATGGTTAGGTTTGAGTTTATGATTAGGTGTTAGGTGTTTGGTTACTTTAGCTTTGAGGTTAGGGTTTCAATTTGCATATTGGCTTATAATTATTTTTAAACTTAGCTGGAGATTATATTTTTATATGATCTATTTTTCTGTTTTCAATTGAATAGTCATTTTGAATTGTCACTGCTATTTCTCCATTAGGGCATATTATGTAGACAATCTTCTGTCTTGTTAAAATGCAATACAAGCTTACATCTATTCAGGGGTTTCTAATTTCTCATGTTATATTTGGCCTTCAACAGAATACATTTCTATGTTTAAAAGCCATTGTATTCTTTTTCATTTTATTATATAATCTTTGTATTTCTGAGACCTTTTTGAACTTTTTTGTCGTATTTCACTTGCTCTCAAATAATGGTGATTTCCTAATTCCTGTGTCTTAAGAAGGGTTCAGGATGAAAGGAGTAGTGGAAATGGATGGAGTGTCACCTTGAATGAAACTGAGTATAAGAAACTGACTGATGAGAATGAGAAACAAGCTGGGACTTATGCTGGGGGCACCAACTCAGCTTTGGGTAGGCCCAGAGGGACATGGGCAGCAATTTTGTTTTCAGCCATAATCCTTGAGCTAAGGTTAACACTTGAGATGACTTCCGTATTTACCTTGGCTTTTTGCTTGGGTGTGATTTTTCAAGTCACAGTGAAGGAAAATTTAGTCAAGAGCAACAGTCTCCTGGGCAGAGGAAATCCTAACTCTAACCACAAAAAACAACCCTATTTAAACCCTAAACCCAACCTCTAACTCCAACCATAACATTAACCCTAAACCTAATCATAAACTCAAACCTAATTCAAACCCTAAACCTAAATGTAACCCAGATCTTATACTAACCCTAACCCTAATTTAAAACCATTACCCTAATCTCAATGCTAACCCTAAAACCTATAGTTAACCCTAAACCTAATCCTAAAAACCCTATCACTAAATCTAACCCTAATTAATACTCAAATCCTAACCTCGAAGCTCTCCCTCACCCTAAACCTAACCCTAACCTTAATTCAAAATCTAACCCTAATCCTAAACATAACCCTTATGCTAGCCATATCCTAACCATAACCATAACCTTAATTTAAAGTAAAACATAACCTCAAAGCTAACACTAACTCCAATCCTAACCCTGTCCTGATCCTAATTAAAAACATAAACCTAACACTAACCCTTAACCTAACCTTATTTTAAATCCAAACCTTAACCTCAAAGCTAACTCTAACCTTTACCATAACTTGAAACCTAATCATAAACTAAACCCTAACCTTAATCTTACCTTAAACCAGCTATAAGGCTAAGTAAAACCCTAATCTTAACTCAAAACCTAACAATAATACTAACTTTATCCCAAAACCTTACCCTAAACTCAGCACTTGCCATAACACTAAACCTAATCCTGACCTTAATTTAAACCCAGCCCTAACCTCAAAGACAACCCTAACCCTCAATCTAACCTTAAACCAAATCATTAACTCAACCCTAACCGTAACTCTAAATCTAGCCTAAATCATACCCTAACCTTAAACCTAACCTTATTCCTAATTAAAACACAAAACCTAATATCAAGGCTAACTCTAAACCTTAACCTAACCATAACCAAAGCCATAAACTCAACATTAACACTAACACAAATCATATCTTTAACCCCAACCTTAAACCTAAATCTAACACTATAACTAACTTTTACCCAAACACTAACATAACCCTAACTTAAATTAAACCCTAACCTCAAATTTAACTCTAACCTTAATTCTACACTTACCCTAACTTAAACCCTAACACTAACCCTAAACATAACACTCACCCTAGACCTTACCCAAAACCTAACCCTAATATCAATCAAAATCCTAACCTCAAGCTAACACTAATCCTTAACCTAAACCTCACCATACTCATAAACTCAATCCTACCCTAACTAAATCCTGTTCCATATTCCTCACCGAAATTCATAACCTAACACTAACTCTAAACCTAACACTACCATTAGCCCTTGCCCAAGTCCTAACCTAACACAAATTTATATTAAACTATGCCCTCAAAGCTAACTCTAACCCTAATCCTAACCCATACCCTAACAGAACAGAGACTGTGGCTGCTAAGACAGCTGTAATTGGTGTGTTACGGTACCAGATGGGAGAGAGCAGCTGAGAAGGAATTCCTTAATGCTATGTAAGGTTTTCCTTCAGACACTTGGCCAAATCTTAAACCCACCATGTTTAAACAAGAAACCATGAGGCCTAACAGAGAAGAGCTGCTGGGGAACAGAGAGTTGAACAGAGATTTCAGAAGTCACACAGTGTTGAAGAATTTCAACCAGCAAAGCCAGAGACATTAGTGAACATCCCTGATATTCAATTAAGATCCAGAAATGCCATTTATTAAAGTAAAAATAATGTCATAGGAATAAACATTGTGCACTATGAACTAGGAGAAAATTAAAGTAGATCTGATTGGAAACCAAGCCTCAAAAAGTTGAGGTAATCTGAGAGAGAAGATGGCAGAGTAGTAGGTGGGAGCTGAGCCCAGTTGCTTGTGCACCCAACTGGGACACTTAGCCAATCTTTCCAAAACAAAGTGAACAGCCAACAGAATCATAGATGATATGAAGTTTGGAAGCCAAAGTGTACAGAGGACACTTCAAAATGGGTGGAAAGGAGGTTTTATAGACAGATAGGGAAAGTTCCAGGGCTTGGTGCCAGAAACCACGGTTGCCACAGGGAAAATAAGGGAGGAGAGCTGGGTCAATGATAGCAGGCTTGCATCTCTCATCCCTCTCCCAGGACAGGGAAATCCCAGACCAGTGACAGGGAAGACCTGAATGCCTAAAGTCTCTGAGGGGTGTGGTGGGGCAAAGGCAACAAACACACACACAACAGGCAGTGCACCCAAGAAAGGGCCGTGGTCTCTGGCCGAGACAGTGCCAGAGAACGCGGGAGATCCTGACAGCACCTGGAGCTGGGAGAAGAGGTAGGCCGACATTGGCTGTGACTGGGATAGACTCTGGACTTGCCAGAGGCTTGGAGTGTGTGGAAAGCCAGGCAGTGGCTCAGAGCAGCAACAGCATCAACAGAGACTTTTTTTAAAAGGGGAACTAAGGTGCATTGGGCAGAGACTTTAAACAAGCAGCTGCTAGGCCAACAAGAAAGGAGGATAGTGGAGGTGATTTGCTCCCACTCAGTGTACCACATGGATTGATCAAAGGGGTGCAAAGTGAGGTGGTTTATCAGCACCAGCCTGTTGCAGCTGTGCAGAGTAGATAGTGCTGGCCACACAATGCTCTGAGGTAGTGGGCTGGAAACTGGGCACATGTGATTATTGTATCCCAGACCCAGCCCCATCCATGGCAAACCATCAAAAAGGGAAAACAGAGCCCACCCCCTAACAACTTGCTGGATTTTTTTCTTTTTTCTTTTTCAAGAGTAAGACAGTAAGACCTGCAGTTGAGAGAAAACCAGAGACAGATCCAGAAAGAAGTCAGAAAGCAAACACCAACAGGTGAGACAAATTTCACCTTGTTCTTCATCACAACTTGCCTGTTTTTTTAAATTTCTCTTTCTTCTTTTCAGTTTTTTAAGTTTTTTTAGTTTGTCGGTTTGCTTTTTTTCTCTTTCATATTGCATTTTAATTTATTTTATTCATTTATTTATATTTTTTAAAATTGTTGTCAATTACAGTTGTCTGCATTTTATACCCACCCTTCCACCCCACCCCATCCAAACCCACCTCCCTCCCCCGCCTCCACACTCCCCCTTGGTTTTGTCCATGTCTGTTTTATAGAAGTTCCTAAAAACCCCTCTCTGCACTATCCCCTCCCCACTCCCCTCTGGCTATTGTTAAATAGTTAATTTATTTATTTCTTTATTTATATTATATTGTTATTGTTATTCAATTACACATGTCTGCATTCTCTCCCCATCCTGCCACCCCACCCCATCCAAACCCACCTCCCTCCCCCACCTCGCACCCTACCCCTTGATTTTATCCATGTGTCCTTTATACTAGTTCCTGTAAACCCCTCTCCCCACTGTCCCCTCCCCACTCCCCTCTGGCTATGGTTAGAATGTTCTTAACTTCAGTGTCTCTGGTTAAATTTTGTTTGCTTTTTTCTTTTGTTGATTATGTTCCAGTTAAAAGTGATATCATATGGTATTTGTCCCTCACTGCCTGGATTATTTCATTTAGTATAATGCTCTCTAGTTCCATCCATGCTGTTGCAAAGGGAATAAGCTCCTTCTTTCTCACTGCTGCGTAGAATTCCATTGTGTAAATGTACCATAGTTTTTTAATTTTAATTTTAATTTTTTATTGTTATTCAATTACAGTTGTATGCCATTACTCACCAACCCTCCACCCCACCCCAGCTGAAAAACCTCCCTCCCCCACCTCCACCCTCCCCCTTGATTTTGTTCTTGTGTCCTTAATAGTAGTTCCTGTAATCCCCTCTACTCACTGTCCCCTCCCCAGTCCCCCCTGCCCATTGTTAGATTGTTCTTAACTTCAATGTCTCCGGTTAAATTTTGTTTCCTTTTTTCTTCTATTTATTATGTTCCAGTTAAAGGTGAGATCATACGGTATTTGTCCCTCACCACCTGGCTTATTTCACTTAGCAAAATGCTCTCCAGTTCCATCCATGCTGTTGCAAAGGGTATAAGCTCCTTCTTTCTCTCTGCTGCGTAGAATTCCATTGTGTAAATATACCATAGTTTTTGGATCCATTCGTTTGCTGATGGGCACTTTGGTTGCTTCCAGTACTTGGCTATTGTAAATTGTGCTGCTATGAACATTGGGGTGCACAGGTTCTTTTGGATTGGTGTTTCAGGGCTCTTAAGGTATGATCCCAGCAGCAGAATTTCTGCATCAAAGGGCAGTTCCTTAGTTTTCTGAGGATACTCCATACTGTTTTCCACAGTGGTGGCACCAGTCTGCATTCCCACCAACAGTACACTAGGGTTCCCTTTTCTCCACATCCTCTCCAATATTTTTTGTTGATTTGTTTATGTTGGCCACTCTAACCAGTGTGAGATGGTACCTCATTGTCCTTTAATTTGCATCTCTCTGATGGCTAGTGATGCTGAGCATCTTTTCATATGTCTCTGGGCCCTCTGTATGTCTTCCTTGGAGAAGTGTCTGTTCAAGTCTTTTGCCATTTTTTAATTGGGTTGTTTGTCTTTCTAGAGTGGAGTTGTGTGAGTTCTTTATATATTTTGGAGATCAGGCCCTTGTCTGAGGTATCATTGGCAAATAAGTTATCCCATACTGTTGGATCTCTTTTTATTTTCATGCTGTTTTCTTTAGCCATGCAGAAGCATTTTATTTTCATGAGGTCCCATTTGTTTATTCTTTCATTTATGTCCCTTGCTTTAGGGGACATGTCTGTGAGGATGTTGCTGTGTGGAATATCTGAGATTTTCCTGACAATGTTTTCCTCTATGACTTTTATGGTGTTGCGACTTATATTTAAGTCTTTAATGCACCTTGAATTTATTTTTGTGTACGGTGTAACTTGTTGATTGAGTTTCATTTTTTTGCACATAGCTGTCTAGATCTCCCAACAGCATCTGTTGAAGAGGCTATTTTTGCTCCATTTTATGCTCCTGCCTCCTTTGTCAAATATTAATTGACCATAAAGATGTGGGTTTATTTCTGGGCTCTCTGTTCTGTTCCATTGGTCTATGTGCCTGTTTTTATGGAAGGACCAGGCTGTTTTGATTACAGTGGCCTTATAATACAGTTTGATATCAGGTATTGTGGTCCCTCCTGCTTTTTCCTCCCTAAAATTTTGCAGCTATTCCCGGTCATTTATGGTTCAGTTTAAATTTTTGACCTCTTGTTCTATGTCTGTGAAATATGTTATTGATACTTTAATAGGTATTGCATTGAATCTGTAAATTCCTTTGGGCAGTATGGATATTTTGATCATGTTAATTCTTCTGTTCCATGAACATGGGATACGCTTCCATTTTTTTTCCTTCCTTGATTTCTTTCTTCAGTGTTGTGTAGTTTCCCAAGTACTAGTCTTTTACCTCCTTCATTAGGTTTATTCCTAGGTACTATATTTTTCTTGTTGCTATATCAAATGGGATTTCTTTCCTGATTCCTGTTTCTGCAGTTTTGTTGTTGGTGTACAAGAATGCCTTCGATTTCTGAGTATTGACTTTGTATCCAGCTGTTTTGCCAAATTCATTTATTAGTTTGAGTAGTTTTTTGGTGGAGTCTATAGAATTTTCCATGTACAGTATCATATCATCTGCAAACAATGACAGTTTTGCTTCTCCTTTCCAATTTGGATGCCTTTTATTTCTTTTTCTTGTCTGATTGCTGCAGCTAGGACTTCCAGTACTATGTTGAATAGGAGTGGTGAGAGAGGACATCCTTTCCTTGTTCCTGATCTTGGTAGGAAAGCTCTAAGTTTTTGTCCATTGAGTATGATGTTACCTTTAGGTCTCTCATATATGGCCTTTATTATGTTGAGGAATGCTCCCTCTATTCCCACTTTGCTGAGTGTTTTTATCAGAAATGGGTGCTGTACGTTATCAAATGCTTTTTCCCCATCTATTGATATGATCATGTGATTTTTGTCTTTGCTGTTGTTGATGTGATGTATTATGTTTATTGATTTGTGAATATTGTACCATCCTTGCATCCCTGGGATGAATCCCACTTGGTCATGGTGGATGATCTTTTTAATGTATTGCTGGATGCAGTTTGCCAATATTTTTTTGAGAATTTTAGCGTCTATGTTCATCAGAGATATTGGCCTGAAGTTTTCTTTCCTCGTTGTGTCTTTGTCTGGTTTTGGGATTAGGATGATGCTGGCTTCATAAAAAGAATTTGGGAGTCTTCCATCAGTTTGGATTTTTTCGAATAGTCTGTGGAGGATAGGGGTTAGCTCTTCCTGAAATGCTTTGTAGAATTCTCCTGTAAAACCATCTGGTCCAGGGCTTTTGTGTGTTGGGAGTTTTTTGATGACTGCTTCAATTTCCTCTGCTGTTATTGGTCTGTTCAGGTTTTTTGCTTCTTCTTCATTCAGTTTTGGACGATTATATTTTTCTAGAAATGTGTCCATTTCACCTAGGTTTTCAAATTTCTTGGCATACAGTTCTTCGAAGTAATTTCTTACAATCCTTTGTATTTCTGTGGTATCAGTTGTAATCTCTCCTCTTTCATTTCTAATTGTGTTTATTTGGATCCTCTCTCTTTTCTTCTTGATGAGCCTACTTAAAGGCTTGTCGATTTTGTTTATCTTTTCAAAGAACCAGCTCCTGGATTCATTGATCCTTAGAATTGTGCTTTTAGTCTCTATGTCATTTATTTCTGCTCTAATCTTGGTTATTTCCTTCCTTCTCCTTGCTCTGGGCTGTCTTTGTTATTATTCCTCCAATTCTTGTAGGCATAGGGTTAGGTTGTTTGTTTGAACTGTTTCTATCTTCTTAAGGTAGGCCTGTGTTGCTATGAACTTCCCTCTCAGGACTGCCTTCATGTTTTCTTATCTATTCAGCTATTCTATGTCTTTTGATTGGAGGATTTAATCCATTTACACTTAAGGTTATTATCAATAGTTAGTTATTCATTGCCATTTTTTCCTACTTGTGTTCCTCTCTCTTTCTCGTTACCTTCCTTTCCTTAAAGTAGTCCCTTTAGCATTTCTTGCAGAGCTGGTTTGGTGGAAGTGTATTCTTTTAGACTTCTTTTGTCTGGGAAACTCTTTATTTGGCCTTCTATCTTGATTGAGAGCCTTGCTGGGTAAAGTAGTCTTAGTTGCAGGCCTCTGGTTCTCATTACTTGGAATATTTTTTGTCATTTTCTTCTGGTTTGAAGTATCTCCATTGAGAAGTCAGATGATAACCCTATTGGGGCTCCCTTGTATGTTACTTCCTGTTTCTCCCTTGCTGCCTTTAAGATCCTCTCTGTGTCTTGGAATTTTGTCATTTTCATTATGATGTGTCTTGCAGTGGGCCTCTTTGTGTTCCTCTTGTTTGGGACTCTCTGTGTTTCCTGGATTTGGGTGACTTTTTCTCTCATCAGGTTAGGTAATGTTTCCATCATTACTTTTTCAGGGAGGTTTTCTATCCCTTGCTCTTCCTCTTCTCCTTCTGGTATTCCTATTATATGGATATTGTTGTGTTTCATGTTGTCCTGCATTTCCCTTATTGCCTCTTCATTCTTTCTGAGCCTCTTTTCCTTTTCTTGCTCTTTCTGGGTGTTATTTTCAACCCTGTTGTCCAGCTCGCTGATCCGATCCTCTGCTTCATCAAGTGTGCTTTTGATTTCTACTACTGTGTTCTTCAATTCAGAAATTGTACTCTTCATTTCCTCTTGGCCCTTGTTGATAGTTTCTATTTCCTTTTTCATGTTGATATAGTTAGCAGTGAGTCCATTGTAGTTTCCCTGTAGTTTCTGGTAGTTCTCTGTGAGCTCAGTGAGCTTCCTGATAACCATTTCTTTGAACTAAGTATCTGATAGTTGACTTGCCTCTTTTTCAGTTAATATTCTTTCTGAGACTTCCTCCTTTCCTTTCATTTAGGGATTGTGTCTTTGTCTTCCCATTATTTGTGAGATTCTTCTGGTTAGCCTCTCCTTCTTAAATTGATCTATTCTGACTCCCTGGGTTTATGGTATGAACTTCTATGGTAGATTGCCAATGGGACTCAGTGGTTCTGTCTCCTTAATCTCCTCTGCTAACTGGTCTTGAGCTGACTTTTATGGGTCTAACACGGTCTAACTCTGATCTTTTCAGCGTTCCAGGTTTTATTGTCTCACCTGTGGGAAAAAGAGAAAGAAGGGAAAAAAAAGGAGAAGGGAAGGCGGAGATAAGGGAATAGAAAAGGAAGGGAAGGAAGGAAGAAGGAATAAAGAAAGATGGGATGCAAGATAAGAGGGAATTTAACAAAAATTAAAACAAAACAATAAATAAAAGAAGGCAGGAAGAAGGAATACAAAAGTAAAGAATGGAAGGAAGAAGGAATAAAAGAAGAAAGAAGTACAGAGAGGAAGAAGGAATTCAGGGGGAAAGGAGGAAAAAAAAAGTCTTCTGCTGGCTTTAAACTTGTCAGGTTAGTTCTGCTGGTCTTCCTGTCTCTGAAACGGGAGGGGGTGGTTGGAATGATTGGTTTCAGTTTTCTCCCTTCCTGAGCCACACTCTTCAATATTGTTCAGCCTCCAGTCCAGTTACTCAGAGTCCTTCTGCTCCTCCCTAGGCCTTTAGTTCACCAGTTATGCTGTCCTTGAGTTGCACCAGTTAAGGGTAACTCACACTCCCCCTTCTTGCTCTTTGCTGCCTTATATGCTAGGGACTCTAGGTGCTGCTATGGGGTGGTTTAGCCCCCTACTGGGTCAAGTCTTTCCAGGGACTGCAGTCTCCCCTAGCCCTGCAGCTCCCGTCTGCTGGGCGTTCTGCCTTCCTCCTAGAGAGGCAGTAGGCCCTGCAGGTCTCTGTGCACAGGGGCTAGGTAGGAGTTGTTTAGAACCCGTGGTTTTAGGTGTGGTTGCTTGCAGGCAGCCAGGCCATCTATCAGTGCAGCCGATCTGCTGCTTGGGGCCTGGGTCGCACGCGGCCAGCAGGTCCGCCGCTTTGGGCCTGTGTGTGGGGCAGCTAGCCTCTGCTCCTGGTGCGCACCCACCGGAGGTTTCAGGTGTGGGTGCTCCGCCGGGGTTTCATGTGTGGGCGGCCAGCTGGGGTTTCACTTTGGGCCCCCAGTCTGTGGTTTCAGTTGTGGGCCTCCAATCTGCTAATATGGGTGTGCGCAACTGGGCTTCAGATGAGTGCTGGGGCTGCTTATCCCGGCCTTCACAGTCCAGGGGCTGAGGAGGGAGGGGCGCCAGAGGCTGTGGCTGATGCAGAGAGTTCTCTAACTAGCTGCTGAGTGCCTCTATTTTCTCTTTTTCTTTTTGAGAAATTCTTCCTATTCAAGCCCCCTTGGTCCAGACAAGCACCTGGCTGCTCACACAGCCCAGCCTGGCTCTCTCCAAAGAATCCTGCACGAGACCCTGTGCCCGGGCTGGGGCTTCAGCCGCCCTGGTTCCCGCGCTGGTCCCAGGGTCCTTATTGTCCTTAAGCACTCTTCTTACTGTCAGATCTTTCAGTGTCCTCTATCTTTGGTCTCCGATCTTCATATATGCTGGAATACCATTGGCCATTCAATCTGTTCCTCAGATCAGCTAGGTGTTTCACTGGTGTTGAGTGGACTCTGCTCCCACCTATCTCTCCGCCATCTTCCCCCGTTCCTCCCTTCACATAATTTCCATTTCTTTTTTTTGTGGTGAGAGCATTTAAGTCTTTTCTCTTAACAATAATTCAAGTATATAATACAGTATTGTTAACTATATTCACCATGCTGTATATTAGATCTGCAGAAGTTTTTAATATTATAGCTGGAAGTGTATACCCATGACAAACATCTTCCCATTTTCCTCTTCCCCCAGACCTTCATAGCCATCACTCCATTTTCTGTGTCTTTGAGTTCTGGATTTTTAGTCTCCATATATAGGTGGAGTCTAAAAACTTATATCTGTCCTTCTCTATCTGACTTATTTCACTTAGCATACTGCTCTGTAGTTTCATCCAAGTTGTCACCAATTCTGTCTCAAGGCTGAATTAGATTTCATTGTGTGTGTTTCTCTATCATCTATCTATTATCTATCTATCTATTCATCCATCCAATCCCATCTTCTTTATCCATTCATTTGTTGATGGTCACTTATGTTGTTTTCACATCTAGACTATTGTGAATAATGCTGCAATGAACATGCGATGCAGACATCTCTTTAAGATTTATTATTTCTTTTTTAAAGATATGGCCCAAGTATGATTTCTCATAACATATCCAAAGAAGGGTAAATTTTTCTAAAGACCTTATTAAACATCAAGGAGAACAAGGACTTCCAGCCAAGATGAAGGCATAGGTAGATACAATTTGTTTCTTTGCACAACCAAAAGAACAAAAACAAATTAAAAAAATAACCCAAACTTACCAGAAAATTGAACTATATGGAAGTCTGACAGCCAAGGAGTTAAAGAAGAAACATTCATCCAGACCAGTAAGAAGGGCAGAGGTGGGCAGCTGGAGTGGAGAGGACCAGTGGTGAGGGAGTGACTAGAGGAGTGGGGAGAGTGAGCGAGGTGGCAGCTGGCAGAGTGTGTGGTCCCACGCTTGCATGCAGATAAACCAGGAGGAACAACAGGGGAGTGAGACAGACAACATAACCCAATGTTTCAGCACAGGGAAATAAAGTCTCAAAACCTCTGGCTGAAAAAAACCAGTGGGTGTTGAGTCAGCAGGAAAAATTCCCAGCTTCACAGAAGAGTTCATTGGAGAGACCCACAGGGTCCTAGAAAGTACACAAAACCACCCGCCAGGGAATCAGCACCAGAAGGGTCCAGTTCGCTTGTGGGTAGAGGCGGAAGTGATTGAAAGCTGATTGAGAGCTAAGCAAGTGGCATTGTTCCCTCTCAGACCTCTCCACAAACAGCACTACAATGCAGTCACAAGGGTTGCCCTGTTCCGGCATATACCTAAGGCTCCTCCCCTTAATAAATAAAGGGTGTGCTGAGACAAAAAAATATGGCCCAAGTGAAAGAACAGATCAAGGCACCAAAAAAAATACAACTAAGCAATGAAGACATAGACAACCTATCAGAAGCACATTTCAAAACACTGGCAATCACGATGCTCACAGATCTGGTTGAGTATGGTCACAAAATAGAGGGAAAAGTGAAGGCTTTGAAAAGTGAAACAAAGGAAAATGTACAGGGATCTAACAGTGAACAGAAGGAAAGTGGGACTGAAATCAATGGCTTGAAACAGAAGGAATAAATAAACATTCAACCAGAACAGAATGAAGAAAGAATTCAAAAAAATGAGGAGAGGCTTAGAAACCTCTCAGACAATTTTAAATGTTCCAACATCCAAATCATAGGGCTGCCAGAAGGAGGAGAAGAAGAAGAGCAAGAAATTGAAAAACTATTTTAAAACATAATGAAGGAAAATTTCCCTAATTTGGCAAAGGAAATAGACTTTCAGGAAGTCCAGGAAGCTCAGAGAGTCCCAAAGAAGCTGGACCCAAGGAGGCACACACCAAGGCATATCAAAATTAAATTACCCAAAATTAGATAAGGAGAGAATCTTAAAGGCAGCAAGAGAAGAGGATACAGTTACCTACAAAGGAGTTCCCATAAGACTCTCAGGTAATTTCTCAAAGGAAACCTTAGAGGCAAGAAGGGGCTAGAAAGAAGTATTCCAAGTCATGAAAGGCAAGAACCTATATCCAAGATTACTCTATCCAGCAAAGCTATCATTTAAAATGGAAGGGCAGATAAAGTGCTTCCCAGATAAGGTCAAATTGAAAGGAGTTCATCATTACCAAGCCCTTATTATATGAAATTTTAAAGGGACTTACCTAAGAAAAAGATTTTAAAAAATGTGAACATAAAATGACAAGTCACAACTATCAACAACTGAACCTAAAAAACAAAAACAAAAATGAATTAAGCAAACAGCTAGAACATGAACAAATTCACAGAAATAGAGATCACATGGAGGGTTATCAGTGGTAAGGGGGAATGTGGAGAATGGAGGAAAAGTTATAGGGAATAAGAAGCATAAATGGTAGGTACAAAATAGACAGGGGATGTTTAAAAATAGTATGGGAGATGTAGAAACCAAATAACTTATATGTATGACCCATGGACATGAACAAAAGTGGGGGAATGACGGTGGGAGTAGGATACAAGGTAGAGGGTAATAAAGGGGAGAAAAAATTGGGACACTGTAATAGCATAAGAAATAAAGTACATTTAAAAATATCAAAGAGACTCTGGCGGAAGATGGTGCGAGATACGTGGGAGCAGAGTCCACATCCCCTCAACACCAGTGAAACACCTAGCTGATCTGAGGAACAGAGCGAACAGCCAACGGTATTCAAGCGTATATGAAGATCACAGACCAAAGACAGAGGACATTGAAAGATCCGACAGTAAGAAGAGTACTTAAGGACAATAAGGTCCCTGGGACCAGTGTGGGGACCAGGGCGGCTGAAGCCCCTGGCTGGGGCACAGGGTCTGCTTCAGGATTCTTTGGAGAGAGCCAGGCTGGGCTGGTGAGCAGCCAGGTGCTTGTCTGGACCAGGGGGGCTTGAATAGGAAGAATTTCTCAAAAAGAAAAAGAGAAAATAGAGGCACTCAGCGGCTACTTAGAGAACTCTCTGCATCAGCCACAGCCTCTGGCGCCCCTCCCCCCTCAGCCCCTGGACTGTGAAGGCCGGGATAAGCAGCCCAGCTCTCACATGAAGCCCGGCTGGCAGGCACCCACATTACGGACTGGGCACCCACATCTGAAAACCCTGGCGGAGCGCCCACACCTGAAACCTTGGGTGGGTGTGCACCAGGATCAGTGGCTGGATGCTCTACGCACAGGCCCAAAGCCGTGGATCGGCCACGCAGAGCAGGCCTAAAGCGCAGATCGGCCAGGCAACCGGACAAACGGCCTGGCTTCCTTCGGGCGACCACACTTAAAAGCACCGGTTCTGAACAACTCCCACCTAGCCCCTGCTGCTCAGAGACCTGCAGGGCCTACTGGATCTCTAGGAGGAAGGCAGAACGCCCAGCAGAGGGGAGCTTCAGGGCTAGGGGAGACTGCTGTTCCTGGAAAGACTTGACCCAGTAGGGGGCTGAATTACCGCATAGCAGCACCTAGAGCCCCTAGCATCTAAGGGAGCAAAGAGCAAGAAGGGGGAATGTGAGTTGCCCCTAAATTGTGCAACTCAAGGACAGCATAACTGGTGAACTAAAGGCCTAGTGGGGAGCAGAAGGACTCTGAGTAACTGGACTGGAGGCTGAACAATATTGAAGAGTGCGACTCAGGAAGGGAGAAAAGTGAAACCAATCCCTCCAACCATCCCCTCCCATTTCACAGACAGGAAGACCAGCAGAACTAACATGACTGATTTAAAGCAAGCAAAATACTTTTTTTTTTCCTCCTTTCCCCCTAAATTCCTTTCTCCTTTCTGTCCTTTCTTCTTTTTTTATTCCTTCTTCTTCCTTCCATCCATTACCTTTTTTGTTCCTTCTTCCTGCCTTCTTTTATTTATTATTTTGTTTTAATTTTTGTTAAAATTCGTTCTTCTTATCTTTCCTCCGATCGTTTTTTATTCCTTCATCCTTCCTCCTTCCTTCCGTTCGTTTTCTATTCCCTTATCTCCTCCTTCCCTTCTCCTTTTTTTTCCCTTCTTTCCCTATTTCACACAGGTGAGACAATAAAACCTGGAGCGCTGAAAAGATAAGAGTTAGACCCTGTTAGACCCATAAAAGTCAGCTCAAGACCAGTTAGCAGAGGAGATTAAGGAGATGGAACCACTGAGTCCCATTGGCAATCTACCATAGAAGTTCATACCATAACCCAGGGAGTCAGAATAGATCAATTTAAGAAGGAGAGGCTAACCAGAAGAATCTCACAAATAATGGGAAGACAAAGACACAATCCCCAAATGAAAGGAAAGGAGGAAGCTTCAGAAAGAATGCTAACTGAAAAAGAGGCAAGTCAACTATCAGATACTGAGTTCAAAGCAATGGTTATCAGGAAGCTCACTGAGCTCACAGAGAACTACCAGAAACTACAGGGAAACTACAATGGACTCACTGCTAACTATATCAACATGAAAAAGGAAATAGAAACTATCAACAAGGGCCAACAGGAAATGAAGAATACAATTTCTGAATTGAAGAACACAATAGTAGGAATCAAAGCACACTTGATAAAGCAGAGGATCGGATCAGTGAGCTGGAGGACAGGGTAGAAAAAAAACACCCAGAAAGAGCAAGAAAAGGAAAAGAGGCTCAGAAAGAATGAAGAGGGATTAAGGGAAATGCAGGACAACAAGAAACGTACTAATATCCATATAATAGGAATACCAGAAGGAGAAGAAGAAGGGCAAGGGATAGAAAACCTCCTTGGAAAAGTAATGATGGAAACGTTCCCTAATCTGATGAGAGAAAAAGTCACCCAAATCCAGGAAACACAGAGAGTCCCAAAAAAGAGGAACACAAAGAGGCCCACTGCAAGACACATCATAATGAAAATGACAAAATTCCAAGACACAGAGAGGATCTTAAAGGCAGCAAGGGAGAAACAGGAAGTAACATACAAGGGAGCCCCAATAGGGTTATCATCTGACTTCTCAATGGAAATGCTCCAAGCCAGAAGAGAATGGCAAAAAATATTCCAAGTAATGAGAACCAGAGGCCTGCAACTAAGACTACTTTACCCAGCAAGGCTCTCAATCAAGATAGAAGGCCAAATAAAGAGTTTCCCAGACAAAAGAAGTCTAAAAGAATACACTTCCACGAAACCAGCTCTGCAAGAGATGCTAAATGGACTGCTTTAAAGAAAGGAAGGTAACGAGAATGAGAGAGGAACACAAGTATGATATTGGCAGTGAATAGCTACCTATCGATAATAACCTTAAATGTAATTGGATTAAATCCTGCAATCAAAAGACATAGAATAGCTGAATGGATAAGAAAACATGACCCACACATATGCTGCCTACAAGAGACCCATCTCAGGACAAAAGACCTACACAGACTGAAAGTGAAGGGCTGGAAACAAATTTTCCAAGCAAATGGACAGAAAAAAAAAAAAAAAAAACAAAAACAACCAGGGGTAGCAATAGTCATAACAAACAAAATAGACTTCCAAAAATGGGACATAAAGACAGACCCAAAGGTCACTTCATAATACTCAAAGGAAGAATCCACCAAGAAGACATAAACATTGTAAATATATACGCACCCAACATAGGTGCACCCAAATACATAAAGAAAACCTTGGTGGACTTCAAGAAAGATATTGACAGCAACACAATTATAGTAGGGGGCTTTAAAACCCCATTGTCAAAAATGGACAGATCTTCCAAACAAAATATCAGAAAGGATATAGTGTCACTTAACAGTACCCTAAATGAAATGGACTTAACTGACATATATAGAACTTTTCATCCAAAAGAAGCAAAATACTCATTTTTTTCAAGTGTACATGGAACTTTTTCAAAGATTAACCACATGATAGGACACAAGGCAAGCCTCAAGAAATTCAAGAAAATTGAAATCATGTCAAGCCTTTTCTCTAACCATAAGGGAATGAAACTAGAAACCAACCCCAAAGGAAAAAACCCAAAACAGTCAAAATCATGGAGACTGGATAGCATGCTATTAAACAATGAATGGGTCAAGGACAATATTAGGGAAGAAATCAAAAACTTTCTGGAAACAAATGAAAACGAACTCACAACAACCCAAAACCTATGGGACACAGCAAAGGCAGTCCTGAGAGGAAAGTTCATAGCAATACAGGCCTACCTTAAAAAGATAGAAACATTTCAAACAAACAACATAACCCTATGCCTGCAAGAACTCGAGGAACAACAACAAAGACAGCCCAGAGCAAGCAGAAGGAAGGAAATAACCAAGATCAGAGCACAGTTAAATGACATAGAGACTAAAAGCACAACTGGAAGGATCAATGAATCCAGGAGCTGGTTCTTTGAAAAGATAAAAAAAATAAACAAGCCTTTATGTAGGCTCATGAACAAAAAAAGAAAGAGGATCCCACTAAACACAATTAGAAATGAAAGAGGAGAGATTACAACTGATACAACAGAAATACAAAGGATTGTAAGAAATTACTACAAAGAATTGTGTGCCAAGATTTGAAAACCTAGGTGAAATAAGACACATTTCCAGAAATTTATAAACTTCCAAAAGTGAATGAAGAAGAAGCAGAAAACCTGAACAGACTAATAACAGCAGATGAAATTGAAGCAGTCCTCAAAAAACTCCCAACACACAACAGCCCTGGACCAGATATTTTCACAGGAGAATTCTACAAAGCCTTTAAGGAAGAGCTAACCCCTATCCTTCACAGACTATTCGAAAAAATCCAAACTGATGGAAGACTCCCCAACTCTTTTTATGAAGCCAGCATCATCCTAATCCCAAAACCAGTTAATGACAGGAAAAAGAAAGAAAACTTCAGGCCAATATCTCTGATGAACATAGATGCTATAATTCTCAACAAAATATTGGCAATCCGCATCCAGCAATACATTAGAAACATCATCCACCATGACCAAGTGGGATTCATCCCAGGGATGCAAGGATGGTACAATATGCACAAATCAATAAACATAATACACCACATAAACAACAGTAAAGAAAAAAATCACATGATCATATCAATAGATGAGGAAAAAGCATTTGATAAGATACAGCACCCACTTCTGATAAAAACACTCAGCAAAGTGGGAATAGAGGGAGAATTCCTCAATATAATAAAGGCCGTATATGAGAGACCTTCAGCCAACATCATACTCAATAGACAAAAACTTAGAGCTTTCCCATCAGGGAAAAGCTCTAAGATCAGGAACAAGACAAGGATGCCCTCTCTCACCACTCCTATTCAACATAGTACTGGAAGTCCTAAACACAGCAATCAGTTAAGAAAACGGAAAAAACACGTCCAATTGGAAAGGGGGAAATGAAACTGTCACTGTTTGCAGATGACATGATAGTGTACATGGAAAATCCTATAGACTACTATCCAAAAAACTACTTGGCCTAATAAATGAATTTGGCAAAACAGCTGGATACAAAGTCAATACTCAGAAATCAAAGGCATTCTTCTCAACCAACAGCAAAATTGCAGAAACAGAAATCAGGAGAAAAATCCCATTTGATATAGCAACAGGAAAAATAAAGTCCCTAGGAATAAACCTAACCAAGGAGGTAAAAGACCTGTACTCAGAAAACTACACAACACTGAAGAAAGAAATTAAGGAAGACACCAACAAATGGAAGCATGTACCATGCTCATGGATTGGAAGAATTAACATCATCAAAATGGCCATACTACCCAAAGCAATCTATAGATTCAATGCAATCCTTATTAGAGTACCCATGACATATTTCACAGATATAGAACGAACATTTGAGAAGTTCATATGGAACCATAAACAACCCCGAAATGGCTGCAGTAATTTTGAGAAAAAAAACAAAGCAGGGGGGATCACAATACCTGATATCAAACTGTACTGCAAGGCCACTGTAATCAAGACAGCCTGGTACTGGCATAAAAACAGACACATAGACCAATGGAACAGAACACAGAGCCCAGAAATAAACGCAAGTGTTTATGGTCAATTAATATTTGACAAAGGAGGCAGGAGCAGAAAATGGAGCAGAAACAGAGTCTTCAAAGATGGTGTTGGGAGGTCTCGACAGCTACGTGCAAAAAAGTTAAACTCGATCACTAACTTATGGCATACACAAAAATAAACTCAAGATGGATAAAAGACTTAAATATAAGTCGTAACGCCATAAAAGTCCTAGAGGAAAACATTGGCAGGAAAATCTCAAACATTCCACGCAGCAACATCCTCACAGACACATCTCCTAAAGCAATTATGTCTCCTAAAGACATAAAGGAAAGAATCAACAAATGGGACCTCATCAAAATAAAAAGCTTCTGCATAGAGAAAGAAAACAACATTAAAATAAAAGGAGAATCAACAGTATGGATAACATATTTGCCAATGATACCTCAGACAAGGGCCTGATCTCCAATATATAAAGAACTCACATGACTGCACTCCAGGAAGACAAACAACCCAATTAAAAAATGGGCAAAGGACTTGAACAGACACTTCTCCAAGGAAGACATACAGAGGGCCCAGAGACATATGAAAAGATGCTCAGCATCACTAGCCATCAGAGAGATGCAAATTAAATCCACAATGATTTACCATCTGTCAGCAGTCAGAGTGGCCAACATAAACAAATCAACAAACAAATATTGGAGAGGATGCGGAGAAAAGGGAACCGTTTTGTACTGTTGGTGGGAATGCAGACTGGTGCGGTTACTGTGGAAAACAATATGGAATTTCTTCAGAAAACTAAAAATGGAACTGCCCTTTGACCCAGCAATTCCGCTGCTGGGATCATATCCTAAGAACCCCGAAACACCAATCCAAAAGAACCTATGTACCCCAATGATCATAGCAGCACAATTTACAATAGCCAAGTACTAGAAGCAACCTAAGTGCCCATCAGCAAATGAGTGGATCAAAACGTGTATGGTACATTTACACCATGGAATTCTATGCAGCAGAGAGAAAGAAGGAGCTCCTGGGTACCCTTTGCAACAGCATGGATGGAACTGGAGAGCATTATGCTAAGTGAAATAGGTCCCTCACCAGGTGGTCCCTCACCAGGTGGTGAGGGACAAATACCATACGATCTCACCTTTAACTGGAACACAATGAATAGAAGAAAAAAGGAGACAAAATATAACCAGAGACATTGAAGTTAAGAAGAATCTAACAATAGTCAGGGGGGTGTGGGGAGGATACAGTGAGGAGAGGGTATTACAGGAACTACTATAAAGGACACATGGGCAAAATCAAGGGGGAGGGTGGAGGCGGTGGAGGGAGATGGGTTTGGCTGGGGTGGGTTGCGGGTATGGGGAGAAAAGGCATACAACTGTAATTGAATAGCAATAAAAATTAAAAAATAATAATAAAATAAAAATATCAGAGCGACCACAAGAGAAAACCATGAATATACAAGAAGTATAAAAATAGTTCAGCTTACAAAAGATCTTAATTTAGACACAGGCCTTGTGCCTGTCACTTTTTTCCTCCTGAGTTGCCAGAGGCTAGTATGACCAGACAGGCTCTTGACATGAGTTACTATTTCCCTGATCTTGGCTCATGTCTACATGCGGTCTCATTAGCAGTTTGCAGCCTCAGCCAGTCAGGCATGGTGAGTCACTTGCTGGCTGACCAAAAGAATGATTCTACTTTTTCTGCCTCTGAGGCCTTTTCACCTGGCTCTTGTTTCTGGATTGATAGACTCTTCTCAGTCCCCAGAGGAGAAGCAAAACTTTAATAACTGATACATAAATTGTTTCCTTCTCTAAGTAAGACTCAGCCCACGGGATACAAGCCCAATAGGAAACAATGCCTACCCACAGGCTATCCACAGTACCCACACAACAGATATTACACATATAGGACAATGGTGGGTCCTTCTGCAAACATCTGGTTAAATCATGAACTTGCTAGATTTATTCTTCCTGGATGTTCTTTGTTGTTTTACATGGTGCTTCAATTACCTAAGACTGCATAACAAACCACTCCAAAGCAGTGGTCTAGGAAGTAGCAACCATTGTTTTGTTCATAGGTCTGGGACTTAATCCCAGTTAAGCCGGGTAGTCCTTTGCTTAGAGTCTCTTAGGAGGTTGTAGGCAGTTGGTGACTGCAACTGGGGTTTTCTTGAAAGCCTCATAGGTCACATATCTGGCACCTGGGCTGGGAAGATTGAGGAGATGGGATCCCCAGGCATCTCTCTGTCCCTGTCTCTGATCTTTCCACAAGTGGTCCTTGTAGCATAGACTTCTTATATGGTCACTGAAGCTAGACTTTTTATATGGTCACTGAAGCTCTATTCACTGCTACTTTGTGTATCTCTGCATTTCCTATTCAGTATCACCACTTGAGGATGAAAATAAAATGTTTACACTCAGATAAAAAGTGTGCAAGCAGGACCAGAGCAGTTACAAATCTATAAAATTAGGAAGAGAAATTTCAACAGGGCATCCAGTGTATAAGATGCAAACAGTCTTTGACTGCCTACCAGGTTTTTAATATCAGTACTCCACTTCCTTTGGAATGAGCTGAGGAGTCCCCTGGCAGGGTAGAAAGGGCAAAAATCTGGGCCCCCTGAGTATATAGTGATGACTACTGTGGGAGGTAGGAGGGCAACATGATGTGATTTAGTATCTGGCTGTCTGAATTTAACTCCAACTCAAATACATTTGCTGTGGGCTCTCAAGAAAGTTTCTCAAATCCCTTCCAGCCTCTTTTTCCCCCTCTGAAAAATGAGAATGATGGTAGCACCTACCTCATGACTTTTGTGAGAAATAAACTAGATATCCCACCAGAAGCATTTAAAACGTATATTCAGAGTAATGCTCAAAAACTATTCTCTACTATTAACATTAATACCAGAGCTTAAAATTTTTGCCATGAGGCATAGGACCTTTATTGACAAGATTCTGGCCTGATGTTCCAAACTCTCAGATAACACTGATGTAAATATACATGAGTAGAGATAAATAGAAAGAAGGATTAAAATGTTCAAATGAGTTGGAAAAAAGACTAATCTCCATTAGCAATTATGAAGCTATAAAAAGAACAAGAGCAGTGTTAGTCCTCTCAACATACTTCCAAAACAACTTGGCTGAGGATAAATTACAGTACAGACAAGTACTAAGTACCCTGGAAGCTCCTTTGCACAATCTTATGAAGGTTTCAGCGCTGAATGCATTTTTTTTTCTTTTGGCAGCAAGAAAATTTGTCAATCAGGAGTGTGAAAATTGGAGTTGCCAAGACTGAAACAAAAACACATTTCACCATTTTGAGGAAGCATCAAGGTTGAGCTTTGCAGCTGTTGTCCTGTATGAAAGAAAATATAGGCTCCTGGCCGGAAAAATGGAACATAATTATGTTATGATGAGCTGGGATAAAATGGCAATGAAAAATTATCATGCAAAGCATGATGGATGATGTTTTTCAATTCGAATTGCTGGAATGACGCAGTAGAGCAAAATGGCATAATAACTCTAGTCCTTGTCTTCCAACTTGGGAAGTAGAAATGCAGCAGCATATCACATCTTTTTGTTTTATATGTTTTTTCTTGACATAATTAGGTCAGGTTTGTGGAATGGAATGTAGAGTCATTGATAATGAAAATAAAGTGGATATACCACTTTTAGGAAGAAACCTGAAATTCCATTGGATAGAAAATTTCAGTTGCTTTACTTATATTTTCAAAATTATACAAGGGTCTTTTCATGGTCATTTACATGATGACAAACTATACATCTCTAAATATATAACTTCCAGGTAGTGTGGATTTTATTTACATAGAGTCCGTGCTAATCATATTTTCAAACACAGTCAGGAAGACAACTCAGATCATTAATCAAGGAGACTTCTTTGTTGTTTGTCCATCTGCAAAGGGTGCTGTCTAGCAGTTTGGCTTGTCATAAGATAATGTTCGTTTTTTAAAAAAATTTTATTGTTATTCAACTACAATTGTCTGCATTTTATCCCCATCCCTCTACCCAACCCCAGCTGAACCCACCTCCCTCCTCCACTGACACCCTCCCCCTTGATTTAGTCCATGTGTCCTTTATAGTAGTTCCTGTTATCCTCTATCCCCACTATCCCCTCCCCACTCCCCACTGGCTATTGTTAGATTGTTCTTAACTTCAATGTCTCTGGTTATATTCTGTTTGCTTTTTTCTTCTGTTCATTATGTTCCAGTTAAAGGTGAGATCATATGGTATTTGTCCCTCACTGCCTGGCTTATTTCACTTAGCATAATGCTCTCCAGTTCCATCCATGCTATTGCAAAGGGTATAAGATCCTTCTTTCTCTCTGCTGCGTAGAATTCCATTGTGTAAATGTACCATACACGTTTTGATCCACTCATTTGCTGATGGGCACTTAGGTTGCTTCCAGTACTTGGCTATTGTAAATTGTGCTGCTACGAACATTGGGGTGCACAGGTTCTTTTGGATTGGTGTTTCAGGGTTCTGAGGGGATGATCCCAGCAGCGGAATTTCTGGATCAAAGGGCAGTTCCATTTTTAGTTTTCTGAGGAAATTCCATACTGTTTTCCACAGTGGCCACACCAGTCTACATTCCCACCAGCAGTACACTATGGTTCCCTTTTCTCCGCATCCTCCACAAAATTTGTTTGTTGATTTGTTTATGTTGGCTACTCTGACTGGTGTGAGATGGTAACTCATTGTGGTTTTAATTTGCATCTCTCTGATGGCTAGTGATGCTGAGCATCTTTTCATATGTCTCTGGGCCCTCTGTTTGTATTCCTTGGAGAAGTGTCTGTTCAAGTCCTTTGCCCATTTTTTAATTGGGTTGTTTGTCTTCCTGGAGTGCAGTCATGTGAGTTCTTTATATATATTGGAGATCAGGCCCTTGTCTGAGGTATCATTGGCAAATAGGTTTTCCCATACTGTTGGTTCTCTTTTTATTTTAATGCTGTTTTCTTTCTCTATGCAGAAGCTTTTTATTTTGATGAGGTCCCATTTGTTGATTCTTTCCTTTATGTCCCTTGCTTTAGGGGACATGTCTGTGAGGATGTTGCTGCGTGGAATATTTGAGATTTTCCTGCCATGTTTTTCTCTAGGATTTTCATGGTGTTACAACTTATATTTAAGTCTTTTATCCACCTTGAATTATTTTTGTGTATGGTGTAAGTTGGTGACTGAGTTTCATTTTTTTTTGCATGTAGCTGTCTAGATCTCCCAACACCATTTGCTGGAGAGGCCATTTTTGCTCCATTTTATGCTCCTGCCTCCTTTGTCAAATATTAATTGACCGTAAAGACTTGGGTTTATTTCTGGGCTCTTTGTTCTGTTCCATTGGTCTATTGCCTGTTTTTATGCCAGTACCAGGCTTTTTTGATTACAGTGGCCTTGCAGTACAGTTTGATATCAGGTATTGTGATCCCTCCTGCTTTGTTCTTCTTTTCTCAAAATTGCTGCAGCTGTTCACGGTCACTTATGGTTCCACATGAATTTCTCAAATATTTGTTCTATATCTGTGAAATATGTCATGGGTACTCTAATAGGGATTGCATTGAGTCTATAAATTGCTTTGGGTAGTATGGCCATTTTGATGATGTTAATTCTTCCAATCCATGAGCATGGTACATGCTTCCATTTGTTTGTGTCTTCCTTAATTTCTTTCTTCAATGTTGTGTAGTTTTCCGAGTACAGGTCTTTTACCTCCTTGGTTAGGTTTATTCTTAGGTACTTTATTTTTCTTGTCGGTATATCAAATCGGATATTTTTTTCTGATTTCTGTTTCTGCAGTTTCGTTGTTGGTGTACAGGAATGCCTTTGATTTCTGAGTATTGACTTTGTATCCAGCTGTTTTGCCAAATTAATTTATTAGGTCGAGTAGTTTTTTGGTGGAGTCTATAGGATTTTCCATATACACCATCATGTCATCTGCAAACAGTAACAGTTTCATTTCCTCCTTTCCAATTTGGATGCCTTTTATTTCCTTTTCTTGTCTGATTGCTGTGGCTAGGACTTTCAATACTATGTTGAACAGGAGTGGTGAGAGAGGGCATCCTTGTCTTGTTCCTGATCTTAGTGGGAAAGCTTTAAGTTTGTGTCCATTGAGTATGAGGTTGGCTGAAGGTCTCTCATATATGGGCTTTATTATGTTGAGGAATGCTCCCTCTAGTCCCACTTTGCTGAGTGTCTTTATCATAAATGGGTGCTGTACCTTATCAAATGCTTTTGCTGCATCTATTGATATGATCATGTGATTTTTGTCTTTGTTGTTTTTTACGTGATGTATTATATTTATTGATTTGCAAATATTGTGCCATCCTTGCATCCCTGGGTTGAATCCCACTTGGTCATGGTG
Organism: Desmodus rotundus; assembly: GCF_022682495.2. Lineage (NCBI taxonomy): Eukaryota > Metazoa > Chordata > Mammalia > Chiroptera > Phyllostomidae > Desmodus > Desmodus rotundus. The sequence continues at coordinate 58,405,790 of NC_071396.1, forward strand.
TATGATCTTCATTTTTTAATTTAATTTTTTATTGTTATTTGGGTGTATGATCTCTTTAACATATTGGTGGATTCAGTTTGCCAATATTTTGTTGAGAATTTTAGCATCTATGTTCATCAGCGATATTGGCCTGAAGTTTTCTTTCTTCATTGTGTCTTTATCTGGTTTGGGGTATAGCATGATGCTGGCTTCATAAAAAGAGTTTGGGAGTCTTCCTTCAGTTTGGGTTTTTTTGATAGCCTGTGAAGGATAGGGGTTAGCTTTTCCTTAAGTGCTTTGTGGAATTCTCCTGTGAAACTATCTGGTCCAGGGCTGTTGTGTGTTGGGAGCTTTTTGATGACTGCTTCAATTTCCTCTGCTGTTATTGGTCTGTTCAGGTTTTTTGCTTCTTCTTCATTCAGTTTTGGAAGATTATATTTTTCTACAAATGTGTCCATTTCACCTAGGTTTTCAAATTTTTTGGCATACAGTTCTTCGTAGTAATTTCTTACAATCCTTTGTATTTCTGTGGTATCAGTTGTAGTCTTTTCTCTCTCGTTTCTAGTTGTGTTTATTTGGAGCCTCTCTCTTTTTTCCTTGATGAGCCTACTTAAAGGCTTGTCGATTTTGTTTATCTTTTCAAAGAAACAGCTCCAGGATTCATTGATCCTTCCAATGTGCTTTAGTCTCTGTGTCATTTAACTGTGCTCTGATCTTGGTTATTTCCTTCTTTCTACTTACTGCGCGCTGTCTTTTTTGTTGGTCCTCAAGTTGTTGTCGGCGTAGGGTTAGGTGGTTTGTAGGACATGTTTCTATCTTTTTTTTGATATATTTATTGATTATGCTATTACAGTTGTCTCTTTTCCACCCCTTCACTCAACTCCATCCTGCCAACCCCCTCCCTCCCACATTCCCCCCCTATAGTTCCTGTCCATGGGTCATACTTATAAGATCATTGGCTTCTACATTTCCTACACTACTCTTACCCTCCCCCTGTCTATTTTCCACCTATCATTTATGCTATTTATTCTCTGTACCTTTCCCCCCTCTCTCCCCCTCCCAATCCCCTATTGATTACCCTCCATGTGATCTCCATTTCTGTGGTTCTGTTTCTGTTCTAATTGTTTGCTTAGTTGTCTTTTGTTTTGGTTTTAGGTGTGGTTGTTAATAACTGTGAGTTTGCTGTCATTTTTACTGTTCCTATTTTTTATCTTCTTTTTCTTAGATAAGTCCCTTTAACATATCATATAATAATGGCTTGGTGATGATGAACTCCTTGAACTTGACCTTATCTGAGAAGCACTTTATCTGCCCTTTCATTCTAAATGATAGCTTTGCCAGATACAGTAATCTTGGATGTAGGCGCTTGCCTTTCATGACTTGGAATACTTCTTGCCAGTCCCTTCTTGCCTGTAAGGTCTCTTTCGAGAAATCAGCTGACAGTCTTATGGGAACCCCTTTGTAGGTAACTGTGTCCTTTTCTCTTGCTGCTTCTAAGATTCTCTCCTTATTTTTAATCTTGGGTAATATAATTATGATGTGCCTTGGTGTGTTCCTCCTTGGGTCCAGCTTCTTTGGGACTCTCTGAGCTTCCTGGAAGTCTATTTCCTTTGCCAGACTGGGGAAGTTCTCCTTCATTATTTGTTCAAATAAGTTTTCAATTTTTTGTTCTTCCTCTTCTCCTTCTGGCACCCCTATAATTCGGATGTTGGAATGTTTCAAGATGTCCTGGAGGTTCCTAAGCCTCTCCTCATTTTTCTGAGTTCTTGTTTCTTCATTCTTTTCTGGTTGGATGTTTCTTTCTTCCTTCTGGTCCACACCATTGATTTGAGTCCCAGTTTCCTTCGCATCACTATTGGTTCCCTGTACATTTTCCTTTGTTTTGCTTAGCATAGGCTTCATTTTTTCATCTACTTTTCGAGCAAATTCAACCAATTCTGTGAGCGTCTTAATAACTAGTGTTTTGAACTGTGCATCCGATAGGTTGGCTATCTCTTCCTCGCTTAGTTGTATTTTGTCTGGAGCCTAGAAGTGTTCTGTCATTTGGGCCATTTTTTTTTTTCTTGGCGCATCTGTTACTTAAAGGGGCGGAGCCTTTGGTGTTCACCAGGGTGGGATAATGCTGGTCAATGCACTGTCACTCTGCGCTGTGATGCCGTACGTGGGGGAGGGGCCGAGGGGGAGCAATGGTGCCTGCTCCACTCTCCACTGGGTTTCAGCCACTCCATCCTCTTCCCACAATCTAATTGGGCCCTTCTGGTGCTGGTTCCCAAGTGCGTGGGCCTGTGCATGCTGTAGGCCCCTTGTGGGTCTCTCCAATGACCTCTCGTGTGAGGCTGGGAATGTCTCCTGCTGCCGCCCCAACCCCCACGGGCATTTTCTTTCTTTTTAAAAAAAAATTTTATTGTTAGTCAATTACAGTTTTGTACCCTTTCTCCCCATCCCTCCACTCCACCCCAGCTGAACGCCCCTCCCTCCCCCACCTCCACCCTCCCCCTTGATTTGGTCCATGTGTCCTTTAAAGTAGTTCCTGTAATCCCCTCTCCTCACTGTCCCCTCCCCACTCCACCCTGCCCATTGTTAGATTGTTCTTAACTTCAATGTCTCTGGTTATATTTTGTTTCCTGTTTTCTTTTATTGATTATGTTCCAGTTAAAGGTGAGATCATATGGTATTTGTCCCTCACCGTCTGGCCAATTTCACTTAACATAATGGTCTCCAGTTCCATCCATGCTATTGCAAATGGTATAAGCTGCTTCTTTCTCTCTGCTGCGTAGAATTCCATTGTGTAAATATACCATAGTTTTTGGATCCACTCGTTTGCTGATGGGCACCCACGGGCATTTTCAATCAGAGATTTGAGGCTTTATTTTCCCATGCTGGAGCCCTGGGTTATGTGGACTGCTTTGCTCCCCTCCATTCATCCCGGTTTATCTGTGCGCGAGTGTGGGGCAGCGGTTTGCTACCCTTTGTCTGTGTTCCCCGTTCTCCTCCACTCTGAGTCCGGCCCTCTCGGTTTATCTGCGCAAATGTGGGCCTGCAGGGTCTGCCAATGGTCAGACTGCCTGCCCCGTTCGTCCCACACTCTGCCAGTCTCGGTACCGCTACGGCAACTCGAGTCCTCTCCGCCCTGGCTGCCCGACTCCGCCCCTCCTACCGGTCTGTATGAGTGTTTATTTTTTATTTACTTGGTGTCGGACTCCCTTGCCGTTCGATTTTCTGTCAGTTCTAGTTGTGCGAGGAGGCTCAGTGTGTCCACCTACGCCGCCATCTTGGTTCTCCTGTTTCTATCTTTTTAAGTTAGGCCTGTATTGCTATGAAATTCCCTCTCAGGACTGCCTTTGCTGTGTCCCATAGGTTTTGGGTTGTTGTGAGTTCATTTTTATTTGTTTCCAGAAAGTTTTTGATTTCTTCCCTAATCTCATTCTTGGCCCATTCATTGTATAGTAGCATGCTAACCAGTGTCCATGATTTTGAGTGTTTTGGGTTTTTTCCTTTGGGGTTGGTTTCTGCTTTCAGTCCCTTGCGGTTGGAGAAAATGCTTGTTATGATTTCAATTTTCTTGAATTCGTTGAGGCTTGCCTTGTGTCCTATCATGTGGTCTATCTTTGAAAATGTTCCATGTACACTTGAAAAGAATGTGTATTTTGCTTCTTTGGGATGAAAAGCCTTATATATATCATTTAAGTCCGTTTCATCTAGGGTATTGTTAAGTAACACAATATACTTCTTGATATTTTGTTTGGAAGATCTGTCCATTTTTGACAATGGGGTTTTAAAGCCCCCTACTATAATTGTGTTGCTGTCAGTATCTTTCTTGAAGTCCTCCAAGATTTTCTCTATGTATTTGGGTGGTCCTATGGTGGGAGCATATATATTTACAATGTTTATGTCTTCTTGGTGGATTCTTCCTTTGGGTATTATGAAGTGACCTTCTGGGTCTCTCTTCATGGCCATTTTTTTGAAATCTATTTTGTCTGATATGAGTATTTCTACCCCGGCTTTTTTTCCCTGTCCATTTGCTTGGAATATTTGTTTCCAGCCCTTCACTTTCAGTCTGTGTAGGTCTTTGTCCTGATGTGGGTCTCCTGTCGGCAGCATATGTGTGGGTCATGTTTTCTTATCCATTCAGCTATTCTATGTCTTTTGATTGGAGCATTTAATCCATTTATGTTTAAGGTTATTATTTATAGATAGTTATTCATTGCCATTATTTCCTACCTGTGTTCCTCTGTATTTCTCTTTTCCTTCCTTTCCTTAAAGCAGTCCCTTTAGCCTCTCTTGCAGAGCTGGTTTGGTGGAGGTGTATTCTTTTAGACTTCTTTCATGTGGAAAGCTCTTTATTTGGCTTTCTATCTTGTTTGAGATCCTTGCTGGGTAAAGGAGTTTGGTCGCATGCCTCAGGTTTTCTTTACTTGGAATGTTTTTTGCCATTATCTTCTGGGTAGGAGCTTTTCCATTAAGAAGTAGCTGCTAACCTTACTGGGGCTGCCTTACTTCCTGTTCTTCCCTTGCTGCCTTTAAGATGCTCTCTTTGTGTTGGAATTTTGCCATTTTAATTATGATGTGTCTTGCAGTGGGCCTCTTTGTGTTCCTCTTGTTTGGGACTCTCTGTGTTTCCTGGATTTGGGTGACTTTTTCTCTCATCAAATTAGGGAAATTTTCCATCATTACTTTTTCAAACAGGTTTTCTATCCCTTGCTCTTCTTCCTCTCCTTCTGGTATCCCTATTATACAGATATTATTACGTTCATGTTGTTCTGCATTTCCCTTAATCCCTCTTCATTCTTTCTGAGCCTCTTTTCCTTTTCTTGCTCTTTCTGGGTGTTTTTTTCTACTTTGTCCTCCAGCTCGCTGATCTGATCCTCTGCTTCATGAAGTCTGCTTTTGATTCCTTCTACTGTGTTCTTCAGTTCTGAAATTGTATTCTTCATTTCCTCTTGGACCTTGTTGATAGTTTCTATTTCCTTTTTCATGTTGATGTAGTTTGAAGTGAGTCCATTGTAGTTTCCCTGTAGTTTCTGGTAGTTCTCTGTGAGCTCAGAGAGCTTCCTGATAACCATTGCTTTGAACTCAGTATCTGAATTTGACTTATCTCTTTTTCAGTTAATATTCTTTCTGAGACTTCCTCCTTTCCTTTCATTTGGGGATTGTTTCTTTGTCTTCCCATTGTTTGTGAGACTCTTCTTGTTAGCCTCTGTTTAAATTGATCTATTCTGACTCCCTGGGTTTATGGTATGAACTTCTGTGTTAGAATGCCATTGGGATTCAGTGGTGCTGTCTCCTTAATCTCCTGTGCTCACTGGTCTTGAGCTGATGTTTATGGTCTAACAGGGTCTAACTCTTGTCTTTTCAGAGCTCCAGGTTTTATTGTCTCACCTGTGGGAAAAGGAGGAAGAAGGGGGTAAAAAAGGAGACGGGAAGGAAGGAAAAAGGAATGGAAAGGAATGGAAAAAGGAAGGAAGGAAGGAATAACTAATAAAAAAAGTACTGAGGAAAGATACGAAGAAGGAATGTTAACAAAAATTAAAATAAAAAAAAGAAGGCAGGAAGAAGGAATGAAAAAGTAAAAGATGGAAAGAAGAAGGAATAAAAAAAGAAAGGACAGAAAGGAAGAAGGAATTTAGGGGGAAAGGAGGGCAAAAAAAGAGGAAGTCCTCTGTTGGCTTTAAACAGGCCAGTTGTGCTGGTCTTCCTGTCTGTGAAACAGGAGGGGGTGGTTGGAGGGATTGGTTTCACTTTTCTTTCTTCCTGAGCCACACTCTTTGCTGTTGTCCAGCCTCCAGTCCAGTTCCTCAGGGTCCTTCTACTCCCCCCTAGGCCTTTAGTTCACTAGTTGTGCTGTCCTTGTGGTACACCAATTAGGGCCATCTCACACTCCCCCTTCTTGCTCTTTGCTGTCTTAGATGCTAGGGGCTCTCGGTGCTCCTTCAGGGTAGTTCAGCCCTCTACTGGGTCAAGTCTTTCCGGGGACTGCAGTCTCCCCTAACCCTGCAGCTCCCCTCTGCTGGGCATTCTGCCTTCCTCCTAGAGATCAAGTAGGCCCTGCAGGGCTCTGTGCAGCAGGGGCTAGGTGGGAGTTGTTCAGAACCGGTGCTTCAGGTGTGGTTGCCCACTGGCAGCCAGGCCTTTGATTGGGTTGCACACTGATCCCTGGCTTTGGGCCTGTCTGCCCGGGCAGTGAGCTGCTGATCCTGGTGCGCACCCACCTGAGGTTTCAGGTTTGGTCGCCCACTTGGGGTTTCAGGTGTGGGCGCCCATCCGGGGTTTCATGTGTTGGCCCCAGGTCAGTGATTGGGGTACGTACCCATCTGAGTGCTTTGGACCTGTGCACCCAGGCAGCCGGGTCACTGATCTGGGTGCACACTGATCCCTTGCTTTAGGCCCGTATGCTCGGGCTGCCGGCTTGCTGATTAGGGTTTGAGCCCATCTGGGGTTTCAGATGTGGATGCCCAGGCCACTGATCGAGGTGCGTGCCAACCTGGCTTCAAGCTGGGGCTGCTTATCCTGCATTCACAGTCCAGGGGTAGGGGCGCAAGAGGTCATGTCTGCTATGGAGACTTCTCTAAATAGCCACTGAGTGCCTCTATTTTCTCTTTTTCTTTTGGAGAAATTCCTCCTATTCAAGCCCCCCTGGTCCAAACAAGCACCTGGCCTCTCATACAGCCCAGCCTGGCTCTCTCCCAAGAATCCTGCAGGAGACCCTGTGACCTCACCAGGGGCTTCAGCTGCCCTGGTCCCTGTGCTGGTCCCAGGGACCTTATTGTCCTGAAGCACTCTTCTTACCATCTGATCTATCAATGTCCTCTGTGTTTGGTCTCTGATCTTCATATATGCTGGAATACTGTTGGCTGTTCGCTCTGCTCCTCAGATCAGCTAGGCATTTCACTGGTGCCAAGGGGAAGTGGACTCTGCTCCCACCTATCTCGCCGCCATCTTCCAAAATCCTCATTGTTAAAAAACTGTTTCCTTCTTTACTAAGATACCACTTGTGAATAGCATACCCATTTCTCCTGCAGAAGTTCAATGAGCATCAATTTACTATTGTATAACTTATAAACCAAGGGACTGATTATACTTGGCCTGAAAACTTGCATTATAGATTTGTCAGTCTCTCAAGTGAAATAATCCTGTAAACTGTCTTCGCATCCTGGGATTGAGTGACTGCAGAATTGTAAATCAATGCCTTGGCTCAGTTTGCTTTGGTCTCCTTTCAGCTTAGAGCAGATAACCTAGGCTGCAATATTAGCAGTTTCCAGAAAATGTTCAGGCATGCTCAAAGCTAACAAAGAGATAGGTGCATTGTCTTATCCTGGAACATTTTAGAGTTCAAGGACTTTGAGGTTGGCATGTTCTGTTTCAGTGGGTGTCGTGTTTTGCTTTTCTTTCACTGTGTGCCAATATGATACCAACTCTAGCACCACTGCAGGTATATGTTGTATTACTTTTGTACTTTGCTGATACTGATACTAAAAATTGTTTTTTCCTATATAGAAATATAATTTTAGCAGTTCCTAGGTTACAACATGCAATATGTGTGAGAAGTCTTGAGGTTGTCCAGTGGGACTCAGTTTACACCCATCCTGAATGCACCTTTAGATGGTGGACTCAGGGTTCCCATATCTAGCCTTCGTTTTATTTTTGTAAAGTTTTATCTTAAATACCCTTAATTCATAAAAGTTCTAAAATTATTATTCTAAAAAATTTCCACTGCCCAACTTCATCCACCAAGCTGTAGATTTTTAAAAAATAATTGAGAGCCTGGATTCCCTTCTCTGAGCATGCAGTATAAAGTATATAAAATACATATAGGATATATTTATGTGCTTATGCACTCATATTTTGTCCCTTTCAGAAAGAACAAAAGCTCCAATAAGAGAAGCATCTTGTTTGTTTCATTCTCACTGTTATCCCCAGCACCTGGCACATAGGAGGTGCTCAATAAATCTGTGGTGCTCAGAATGACTGAATGGTTTGTATCTCTTTTTTATATTTGCTGCATAAGCCAGTTGCTCTGAGTGGGGCATGCCTGGAATAATTAAATAAGCAGAGATCTGTTCCCTTTTCACTCCTTATCCTTTTTTTGTCAAGCATGTGACACCCTCCTAACCCCAGGCCTTTGCCATCTTTCAGCTGCCTTGCCCTGATGTCTCCCCCATATAACACATGTTTGTGTGTTTGTTTTTCTTTTGCATTGTTACAGGTGTTCTCTCAGGTTAATTAGAATAGCTATTTTGTCCATAAAATGGGTTGTTCAAAATGCAATAATTATTTTGGAAAAAAATTAAGGTTATTTTAATTTAAATTTGTTATTTCAGAAAATAGTGTTTTAAAAACATGTTTTAAACTCTAACCTAGAAGGGGCTAAATCAGAACAGAGTCTTCAGTAAGAAGACAAGGAAGGCTGTCCATGCCTTATGTAATGATGGTATCAGGGGCAAGGAATTGACAGAGGGAGAGGGTGAATAAGAGGGAGAGAGGAAGAAGGACAAAGATACTGAGAGCAGAGGGAGAGGCTGCATAGAGCTAAGTTTTCAATGAACAGAGTCCCATTCAACCAATGTTTTTGAAGACTATGCTCTTCTAGATTCTGGGACAAGACAAAATCCCTATTCTCATGGCATACTCATCCTAGATCACCACTGTTTAATGGACAAAGAATGAAAATCACAAATGCAATCCATATGTGGAATTTAATATATTGGGTCAATCCATAATAGTACTGTTTCAATGTATAAGCAATATAAAATTATTAATGAATACTTGCCTTCTTTTTTATGTTAATTCTTCAAAAATCCTGTGCATATTTATTTTGTACTTACAGCACAACTCAATTTAGACTAGCCATTTTCCAAATGCTCAATAGCTATGTGTATCTAGTGGCTACCATATTGTGTAGTGTCATTGTAGACAATAAACAACTAAACAAAAGTGTAATATATAATAAATATACTTATAAATAATATAATTTTAGTAGTGAGTATTGTGACATATTGTGAACTACTCATAGTTGTAAAAGTATTGTGGAGAAAACTAAAATAGGACAAGTGACAAAGGATAAGGAGCTATTTAGCCTGGGTGGTCAGAGCAAGCCTCTATGGAGCTGGAACTTGAGCAGAGACTGGAGGGTGTAAGGGAAAGAGCCATTCTAAGGTTGGAGAAAGAGCTTTGTAGGTGGAGCACCCAGCAAGAGCAAAGGACCTGAGTTAGCATCCAGAGTGGTGTCTCAAAAGGGTGAGAATGGGGGAGATGAATTCAGAGATATCAGGGCTATGGCCATACCCAATGGAACCTTGCAAGCCGTGTGAGGAGTTTGGCCTACCATGCCCATAAATTGTCTTTGGAGGACATGAATCTATGCTCACGTTTCTTAAGTGGTCTATTTTCTTCCATATGGAAGGGTAAAGTACTAAAAATCTTTCCTTGATGTTGCCTTAGGACATTAACACTTTAAACGTAATTGTTAGCATGTCCTTACTTTTGGTGTCCCTAAAAGTGTCTATATTACAGTGACTGCCATGAATCTACCATGCTCTGGATACATGGCCCACATGGACAGTGTCTGGGGTTTGGAGAGCATCACATAACAACACACCACTTAAAGGCATTTTCTCTCTGTAAGATGTTACCTGTCACTAGCATGCCTTTGAATATCTTTATTTGGCAAATATCATATTCCTGCTTAAAAAGAATATTTATAAATGCATTATCAGCTTTTCTCCAAGATCAGATGTTTGGAGAGTTTTGTCCTTTTCCTTAACCAGCTCTTCTTTGTACTGCCAATCAACTTAGGCCCCCACACTCTTTGAATACTCCCTGGTGTTTGTAGTGCTCCCAAAAGCAGCTACCAATAAAGGCCGCCCCCAAGGCTGTGAATTAAGTAAGCATCAGTGGGCACTCCTGGGCTGGAGCATACATTCCTAAGAGGCTGACTTTCTTTCTTTTTTTTTTTTTAAGATTTTATTTATTATTTATGATTTCATTTATTTTTAGAGAGAGAGGAAGGGACAGAGAAAGAGAGGGAGAGAAACATCGCTGCATGGTTGCTTCTTGCATGCCCCCAACCGGAGACCCAGCCCGCAATCCACTGAGCCATACTAGCCAGGGCCTAAGAGGCTAACTTTCTGCAACCACTTCTTCCACTCCTTTCTATAGATCTCCCCAGTATGTTATAGATGCATTTCAGTCCCCTCTTCTCCCATCTTTCCCCTCCTTTCCCAACACCTCTCTTGCAGTGCCCTTTCCTGTCAGCCCCATAAGCCCTGGGCTTGCTCCCTGACCTTCTAGGGTGGGACATCAGTGCATCAGTGTGCACGGTCACATCCCACCTCCTGACGTCGAGCAAGGTCTGATCTGTCCTCAGGTCGTCAGCCAAGTCATACTTATCACTCAAGAGACAATTTTTGGTGCTTGGAGATAGTAGAAGCTTGACAAATGTTGGTTAAATATGTATTTTATTTTGATGGTTTAAGATGTTACTGGGTAATACGCTTCCCTGATCTGAGAGGGTGGGAACCAATGTTCAAATTACAAGTGTAAGGCCACTGGCTATATGAAAACAACTTTTAACCCCTGAAAAGTAATTCTAAATGTTGCTGTCCCCTATAATACCTCTGCCTGATAGTGGCTCACTTTCTACCAAGGCTGCTACCTCTTTATGATCTGACATGCCAATGCTACTTCATTACAGTACCATTTTTGGCACTACAATAATACTCCCCACTGTTCTGTTTTAATTTCTAAATAAACAAAGGACAGTTTTAACTTAAAGGTAGAACCACACATTATTTCCAACATTTTTGAACTTGGTCTTCATGGTCTGTTTCAGGTGCCAGAATTAAGAGTTTTGTCTTTTCCAGCATTTTGTTCTCCTTTATCACATGCCCAGGTCCTTCCTATCATTTTATGTCTTCCAAGCACAGAGGGGTGGTAACCCCTCTACTTAGCTTCAAATTTGTATGTTCTTTTGTTGACATATCACATATATATGGAGGCAGGAAAAAATAAAGATTGTAAAGGTTTCCTGCTTGGATAGCAACAGTTCAAACAAGGTATTGGAACAAGTAATGCTAGCTGCTGTAAGAGATACTTGTTTCACAGCCCAATACAATCATTAGGGTTTCTCCGCTCCATGCAGTCATGCAGAAGCCCAGATGGCCATATTTTAGAACTCTCCACTCTTCATCTGGCTGACAGATTGCAGGGTGGGGAGGAGACAGGAAGAGAGAGAGAGAGGGGAGAGAGAGAGAGAGAGAATGGTTTCCTCCATATTCCATTGGCCAGAACTCAGCAGAATGAGACCACCAAATGTGTTTAGGAAATGTAGACTAGCAGTATGCTCCTGAAGAGGAGAGCCAGAAATCCACACCCCACCCCACCCAACCACAAATATGGCTTTACTCCATCATTTTAATCACAGTTTTGTCCTGTACACATAGGTGAGCCAGAGATGTATTTGTTTTTAGGGGGACACTTTGCCTTAAGTTTCTTTGCCTCAAAGAGATTTTTTGAGACTGCCTTAGTTTTTATTTTTTATTTATTATTTATTAATTTTTTATTGTTGCTCTATTACAGTTGTCCCAATTTTCTCCCATTGCTCGCCCCTGTGCTGCCCAATCCCCACTCCCACAGTCAATCCTCACCCTGTTGTCCATGTCCATGGGTCATTATACCTGTTCCTTGACTAGACCCTTCCCTTTCTTTCCTTCTTACCCCATTCCCCCCTAACTTCTGGTCACAATCAGTCTGTTCCTTGTTTCCATGCCTCTGGTTCTATTTTTCTCATTTGTTTGTTTTGTTCATTAGGTTCCTTTTATAGGTGAAATCACATGGTAATTGTTTTTTAATCCCCAGACCTGAGAGGTAGGAGGGACAGGAGAGGTCCCTGATACCATTGGTTTTCTAGTAGTTGTGTGATTTCTTTTTTACATCTAGATCCCTGATCCATTTTGAATTTGTTCTTGGGTAAGGTGAGAGGTGTGGATATAGTGTTATCTTTTTAAACAACTAACCAGTTGTCCAGGGCTGTATGTTAAAAAGTTCAACTTTGCCCCAGTGATTTGAGATGCCACCGTTATCAAATGGCACATTCCTACATGTTCTTTGGTCTATTTTTAGACTTTCTGGTCTTTTCCACTAATCCATTAGTCTATTTATGTGCCAGTTACCGCACCGTCTCAAAAGGTATGCTTTAATGCTTGACAAGGCATTCTTACTTTGCAGACAATAAATGCTGTTCTTGCATTTTTAAAATTATGAATTTTAGTATCAATTGTTTACCTCAACAAAGAAGCTTGTTGCTGCCTTTACTTGGATTATTTAAACTTTATAAAGTTTAAAGGAAAGCTGACATCTTTATCTTGTTGTCATCCTATCCAAGAAGAAGGGACATTTTCCCACTTGTTCACATCTTTTTTTTCTGTCTAGCAGAGCTGTTTAATAAGGGTTTTGCATATTTCTTAAGTGTATATTTTATCTTCTTGTTATTATAAAAACGATTTTCTCTGCCTTTTATATATACATATACAAATAATTTATATATGTATATTTTAAAGACTATTGCTTCGATATGCTAATTTCATATCTTGCTATCTCACAGATTTTTTTTAACATCAGTATTTCTCAATCTGTGAAGTTTTTAAGAGCCATCTAAGGAATATTTTCAGAGTTCCAGCCAAGATGGAGGTGTAGGTAGATATGCTCTGCCTCCTTGCACAACCAAAAGAAAGAAACAACCACTTAAAAGCAAAAAAACAACCAGAACTGCCAGAAAATTAAACTGTATGGAAGTCTGACAACCAAGGAGTTAAAGAAGAAACATTCATCCAAACTTGTAGGAATGACACAGATGGGCAGCCAGGGCAGAGAAGACATGCAGCAAAGAAGTGACTGGTGGACCAGGCGAGCAAGGTGGCAGCTGGCAGGCTGGGCAGTCCCACATTCTCATTCTCATAGGGATGAACTAGGAGGAACACTGGGGACCAAGACAGCCCACTCAACCCAGAATTCTAGAGTGGGCAAAATAAAGCTTCAGAATCTCTGGCTGTAAAAGCCTGTGGGGTTTATGGCAGCAGGAGAATCTGCCAATCTCTTGAAAACAGGGCAAGAGCTGAACAAATGCCACTTTTCTCTCTCTGACCCCTTCCCCACATACAGTTCCACGACACAGTCATGTGGGTTGTCCCACCTTGGCGAGTACCTAAGCTGCCACCCCTTACAACATAACAGGTGTGCTGACACACAAAAATATGGCCCGAATGAAAGAACAAATCAAAACTCCAAAAGAAAGAACTAAACAATGAGGAGATAGACAACCTATCATACGCAGAGTTCAAAACACTGGTAATCAGGATGCTCACAGAAATGGTTGAGTATGTTTGCAAAATAAAGGAAGAAGTGAAGGCTATGAAAAGTGAAATAAAGGAAAACATGCAGGTAACCAACAGTTAAGGAAAAAAACCAGGACTCAAATTAACAATTTGGAACAAAAGGAAGAAATAAACATTCAACTGGAACAGAATAAAGAAACAAGAATTTAAAAAAGTGAGGAGAGGCTTAGGAACCTCTGGGACAACTTTAAATGTTCCAACATATGGGGTGCCAGAAGTAGAAGATGAAGAGCAAGAAATTGAAAACTTATTTGAACAAATAATGAAGGAGAACTTCCCCACTATGGTGGAGGAAATAGACGTAGAAGTCCAGGAAGCTCAGAGAGTCCCAAAGAAGTTGGACCCAAAAAGGAGTACACCAACACACATCGTAATTAAATTACCCAAGATTAAAGATAAGGAGAGAATCTTAAAAGAAGCAAGAGAAAAGGACACAGTTACCTACAAAGGAGTTCCCATAAGACTATCAACTGATTTCTCAAAAGAAACCTCTCAGACAAGAAGGGCTGGAAAGAAGTATTCAAAGTCATGAAAGGCAAGGACCTTCATCCAAGATTACTCTATCCAGCAAATCTATCATTTAGGATGGAAGGGCAGATAAAGTGCTTTCCAGACAAGGTCCAGTTAAATGAGTTCATCATCACCAAACCCTTATTATATGAAATGTTAAAGGTACTTAGATCTAAGAAAAGGAAGAAGATGAAAACTATAAACAGCAAAATGACAATGAACTCACAACTATCAACAACTGAACTTAAAAAAAGAACAACAACAAAAGCAAACTAAGCAAACAACTAGAGCAGAAACAGAATCACAGAAATGGCAGTCACATGAGGGGGAGGCAGGATAATGGGGGAAAAGGTACAATGAATAAGAAGTATAATTGGTAGGTATAAAATAGGGGAATGTTAAGAATATTATAGGAAATGGGGAAGGCAAAGAACTTATATGTACAACCCATGGACATGTACTAAAGGTGAGAGGGGGGATGCAGGGCAGAGGGGAATAAAGGGGAGAAAAAAATGTAATAGACAACTGTAATAGCATAATCAATAAAATATACTTAAAAATAAATAAAATCCTTAAACTTTGAAAAAATAAAATATTTTCAAATAATGAAGCTGAGATTCACCCTGACCAGTGTGGCTCGGATGGTTTGGCATCATTCCACAAATCAAAACATTGAAGGTTTGATTCCCAGTCAAGGCACATGTTGGGGTTTCAGGTTCAGTGCCTACTTGGGGTGCATACAAGAGGCAATCAATGTTTCTCTCCCTTTCTTTCTCCTTCCCTTCGTCTCTAAAATCAATGAGTATGTCCTTGGGTGATGATAAAAAAAATAAGATGTTGAGACCCGCCCCCACCTCCCTTGCCCAAGGTCACAGGATAGCATCAGGGAAGGAGAAGAGATTAGGTGGCCCTCTGCTTCTCTGATCAAAATCAAAATTAAGACCTCGAATGTGAGCAGCTCACATCCATGAGTCAGAGAAAGTGAGGCTGGGTGGAGCAACGGGCTCCAGGGACCATGTAATCTGGACCATGGTCCAGACCATGCACGGACCACCTGTGCATGATTACATTTCTCTGTGAGACCCAGGAATGAATCACTTCCAACATGGGAAGCAGAGAATGCATGTGCAAATTGAAGAAAGATAGGACTGAAAAGTGTCACCAGCCTTGACCAACAGACCTGGAGACTGAGCAGAGCTGAGCACTAGGACCAGGAGCCTGGGCTCCTAAGTGCTGGGAATGTGAGAACTTATGGTGCAACCTGAAGGGGACCAGGACAGTGACTGTCAACACCTGTAGTTACTTATTTCTATATCTACATGTTTATTTTTGTTTTTCTGGTGCAGAGAGTTGAGCCTCCTCATTTCACATCACTTTATCATGGTTGGTTCTTCTATTTATTTTCTTTCTTATTTATTTTTAATATCTGCTACTTATTACTTTGTATTATTATTTTTTATTTGTCATTTTCTTCATCTTCACATCCCTCTCCCACTTCTCCTTCCAAGAAAATACAAGTCTTCTATTCTGTTTAGAGTTCATGATTTTAAAATATGTTTTGTATGGGGTGCCTTTGTTTTAAAATATATATAAATGGAAGTGTGTTATAGCTTTCATTCTGTTTTTACTTTATTTCCTGAGTGCTCTGAAAGATCATCCTATTACTTGGTTGCATCTGATCATTTTTATGAATTCTGGATGACTTTCCATGGTTTGTCCACTGTCCCAATGATGGTTGCTCAGGATGAAAGGACACCCCTCCAGAAAGGATTGTGCTGCCCCTCTGGACCTGAGTGAGAATGGGATTGCGAGAAACTGACCATAGGAGTGCACACAATCACAGGAGAGTGGCTGTCTATTCCCGCCAGTGAGATAGGAACTTCCCTACAGCCCCATCCCTGCCACTACTTCCCACAACTCAACTGTCACTTGTGGCCAAGTTAATATGGTCCGTACAAAGTGATGGATTGATGTTATTTAATTGTTCATTGCTTTCATTACTAATCATTTTGAGCATCTCTTCAATGTGCTTATTAGCTTTTTGAATTTCTGTTTCAGTAAATTCCCTGGTTATATGCTTTGCTTATTTTTTTCCTATTCATATAGATATCTTTTTCACATTGATTTAAAGAGTTCCTTGTATTTTTTATAAATTAATCCTTAATTTGTCTTTGGCAAATATCTCCAACCTTTCTCTGGTCTTCCCCTATTTGTCTTTCATGTCCTTTGTTAAAAGGAAATCCTTAATTTTGGTGTAATCAAATCCTTTCTTTCCTTTCCTTAAGGTTTCTGTTTTTAAAATTTAAGATGTTTTCCCTTTACTTGAGTAACAGAAATATTCTCCTGAATTTTGTTCTATTAATTTTTTTAGCTTCTCTTTCACTTTTAGGTCTATTGTCCATGTGGTGTTGGGTAAAGATTCAGCTTTGCTTTTCCAGTACCATTTACTAAAACCTCTGCCACCTCTGGTTCTTACTCTTCTGTAGGGAGAAATTGGTGATTCAACTACAATCATATCTGAGTTGAAAATGTTACTATTTATTGTATACATGTCCTTAAATTTAAGTCACTCCTTCTGTTTTGGGTTCTTAATTAATCCACTTGTTTTAATAATTTCAAGCTCTTCTAGATATTGTGAAGCAACACCTGGATCTTCGCACACTAGAGTTGCCAGATTTAGAAAATAAAAATACAGGATGCCCAGTTAAATGTGAATTTCAGATAAACCATGAATTAATTTTTAGTATAAGCATGTCCCATGCAATATTTGGAACATAAATATACTAAAAAGTTATTTGTTGTTTATCTGAAGTTTAAATGTAACTGGTAATCCTGCATCTTATTAGGCAGCTCTATGGCATATCCAGCCCATAGTAACTTGTCCTGAGTCTTCCTGCCATCTCCCACCCCTCTGCCATTGTCCTCAGTAGTAACACATACATTGGTTACGTACTATTCCTGACTGACATGGCTCAATTCCTTACCTGAGTCCTCTCAAATAATTTATCCTTAAATGAATAGCTCAGAACTTCACCTACAGGTTTAACTAGACTATTGCTTCTGAAGTGTTAACACGCTTACAAATCACATGGGAAACTTCTTAAAAGGGATACTATGTTTGAGTGGTTCTGGAATTGGTCTGGATTTCTAAATTTATGATACAACAAGCTCCTAGCAGAGGTTGATGCTGCTGGTCTATGGACCAACTTCTGTATTAAGGAACTAGATTGTTATGTGCATGTTCCTAGGGAACCTGGTTGTTGAGCCATTAGAACTTCGGGAACCAGAGTAAAGCCCAGCTGGCATATCCATGCTCCTTTCCAAAGCCTGAAAGGGACAACTCAGTTAAAGGAAAGATAAGCTACAGATAACACACTTGGAACTCTCCTAGAGTCTGTGCATATCCTCCTATTATTGAAGATGGATGTTGCCGTCACATGATTTCTTGTATGAACCATTACTTGATCTTTTGTGGCCTCTCCTACTCCCCACTTTTCTGGTTGTGATTATCTGTTTTCTTGTCCCTCTTTCTCATTGGACTGGAAATCATGTGAGGGGAGGAGCAGTAGTGTTTAGGTCCATAGCCCTGCATTCAGCACGATGTCTGGTATATTGCAGCTGCTTAATAAATACAAGTGAGTGAATGAAAGGAAGAATAAATGGAGACTGACTTCTAATTGTCAACACTGTCCTTAAAACAATTTTTGTTGCAGGCTGGAGGGAAGATGGTGCTGAGGTAGGTGGGATCGGAGTCCACTTCCCCACTGCACACAGGTGGAACACCTAGCTGATCTTCTGGGAACAGAGAGAAAATCCAATGGTATTCCAGCATATATGAAGGTTGGAGGCAAATATTGTAGAGGACATTGAAAAACAGATGGTAAGGAGATTGCTTTGGAACAATAAGGTCCCTGAGACCAGGGCTGCTGCAGCCCCAGGCCCAGCCCCTGCCAGGCTTGCCACAGAATTCTTGGAAGAGAACCAAATCAACAGCTCCCTCCTCTGCTAAACAGGGAGGATAGAGCAGCACCAGATTGGACCTGGATGTTTGAAGTCACTGGGGAAAATAAAGACGAAGTGGCAAGAGGCTCAGCGGAAGTGTCCACCCACTAAGACTGTGGACACCGGCTGGGTCATTACCAGAGAAACTGGGGAGTTGGGTGATACTTGGAGAAGGGAGAAGAGTTGGGACATGATGCACCCTGAACCAGATAGTCTCCGATCTGGTTGGAAAGTTGGGCTGTGCGAGAGGCTAGGCACTTATTAGGAGAGGCAGGCTTGAACAGGATTTTGTTCAAGAAAAGGTTCTTGGTTGCTATTTAGGGAACTCTCCCACATTAGCTGCCCCCGCCACCTCAGCTGTGCCCCCGCAGCCGCCCAGCCACAATCTCAGCCATGCCTCCGCCACTGCAAGAGTGGAGGCCATGCCCTTGCCTCCACTGCCTCAGCCTTGGCCGAGTTCCTGCCCCTGCTGCCACAATTGTGGTCCTGCCCCTGCCTCCCTCCAGGCCTCACTGGCAGAGGCTCACACCTACCCCTGCTGCCACAGCCAGGGCAGTGCCCCTGCCTCATGCAGCCTGACTGGCTGGCTTAGAGGAAGAAAGAGGCAACCCCCTGCAGAGAAGAGCAGCAGAGCTCAGGGAGTTAGTGGTCTTAACTCAGTCGGGGAGCTGAACTACTCTGAAGATACTTTGAGAGTGCTTAGCACCTAGGACAGGAAAGAGTGAAAAGGTGGTGTGTGACTTGCCCCCAACTGGTGCACCTCAAGGATGGCACAACTGGTGGATTGAAGGAGCTGGCCTGCTGCAGAAGGGTGTTGGGGGCTTGGCAGCAAACTAAGGAACAGGGCTGGAGGCTGAGCAAAAGTAAAGAGTGCTACCCAGACCTGGCCCCCATCCTCATAAAACCATAGGAAGAGGGAAAAGTGAAACCCAACCCCCCTCAGCCTGCTGCAACCAGAAAAACCAGCAGAAATCTCTTGGTTGGTTTAAGGTCAGCTGGAGGTTTTTCTTTCTTTTTTGTCTTCTTTTTTTCCTCCCAAGTGAGACAATAAGACCTGGAGGTGTGAAAGGACCAGAGTCAGACCCAAAGAGGGATCACAAGGCTAATCTCAACAACTGAGAAACAGAGACAAATTTCACTTTGCTATTCCAGAGAACTTGCATGTTATTGCTTATTTATATTATTATTATTTTCTCATTATTTTCACTTCTTTTATTTTATTAGTATTCTTTATTTCTCTTATTTCTGTTCAGTTTTCTTCATTTCATTTGTTTAATTGCATTGTTTAACTGGTTTTCCTCATTCTCTCTTTCACAATGTATTTTTAATTTTCCTTCTTTCACTTACTTCACTTGTGTTCCAATAGGACACTACTATTGGTCATGTACTTCCTATTCTTATTCAGATCACGTAGGTTCTGTCATATGATTGTAGTTCCAATATTAGTGTAAATAATTGTTGTTCCATACAATTGTAAATAATACACAGCCACCCTCCCGGATCTTAACCCATTTCACTGTTCCCTGGAACTTTATTACTGTTGTGGTTAGGTCTATTCTCTCACACACTACACCTATTTTTTATCCTTTACTCTCACTATATCTCATAATTTCACCTCCCACAAGCTTACTGTTTTCTGGATTCAACTCACAATCCTTCCCCCCTCTAATAAGAGTCTTATCTTTCTTCCACCATTTCTAAAAAGTGGCTAGTTGGGTGAAATATTACAATTAACACTATATTTATCCAAAGGATCTCCTATCTCTTCTCTATGGGTTGGTACTTTAAATACCATAGAATATACTTCTGCAGTCTTAAACCATTTTGCCTTCCCCCTCCAACTGATCACAAAAAGGAGTAGCCGGGAGCTGTGAACACCAGTATACCCGCTGGAAGACAGAAGCAACCGACAAAGGACCACCAACAGATAATAAAGGAAGATGGTGAAGGAGTGAGTGGAAGCCACACTAACCTCCACCCAGGAATAATCTGGAATTACAACTAAATGGTGGAAAAATTACCCAGAGCAAACAACTGAACAATAGTGAGAGAGAAGCCTCAAAACCTCAGACAGACAAAAGAACCAGCCTTGACACAACCTGTGTGCACAACAGCATAAAAAACATGGTGGATGGAGTGATGCTAGTTAACCAGCTGGAGGGAAAGACCCACCAAAAATGATCCAACAACAATAAAAACCCAAATATATCCAGACAGCAAACATAAATGGCATTCCAAGAGCAGCAAGTTCAGGAGATCAAGCAGACTGCACCACTGAATGTCATAGGTTTCAAGCCACAGAAATTCACAACACAGTGAGAACCAAGATGGCGGTGTAGGTAGACAGACCGCGCCTCCTCGCACAACGAGAACTGACGGAAAATCAAACAGCAAGGAAGTCCAACACCAAGGAGATAAAAATAAACATTCATCCAGACCAGTAGGAGGGGTGGAGAGGGGCAGCCGGGGTGGAGAGGACTCGCTTAGCCCTGGCGGCACCGAGACTGGCAGAGTGTGGGACCAACGGGGCAGGCAGTCTGACCACTAGCAGACCCTGCGGCCCTACATTTGCACATAGATAAACTGGGAGGGCCGGACTCAGAGTGGTGGAGAATGGGGCAGGCAGAGCAGGGGTTAGCACCCCACCACCCCACATTCGTGCATAGATAAATCGGGATGAACGGCAGGGAGCTAAGCAGACCGTGTAAACCAGGGCTCCAGCTCGGCCAAATAAAGCCTCAAACCTCTGAATGAAAAACCTGTGGGGATTGGGGCGGCAGGAGGAGAAACTCGCAGCCTCACAGGAGAGGTCGTTGGAGAGACCCACAGAGGCCTAGGGTGTGCACAATCCCACCACTCGGGAACCAGCACCAGAGGGGCCCAATTTGATTGTGGATAGTGGAGGGAGTGAATAAAATCCGGTGGAGAGTGGAGCAGGTGCCATTGTTTCCTCTCAGCCCCTCCGCCACATACAGCATCACAGCACAGCAACCAGCGTTACCCCGCCCAGGGGAACACCTAAGGCTCTGCCCCTTTAAGTAACAGAAAAAGCAAGACCAAAAAAAAAGGCCCAAATGACAGAACACTTCAAAGCTCCAGAAATAATTCAACTAAGCAGCGAACAGATAGCCAACCTATCAAATGCACAGTTCAAAACATTGGTTATTAACACGCTCACAGAACTGGTTGAATTTGGTCGAAAACTAGATGAAAAAATGAAGGCTATGCTAAGAGAGACAAAGGAAAATGTACAGGGAACCAATAGTGATGCGAAGGAAACTGGGACTCAGATCAAGAGTGTGGACCAGAAGGAAGAAAGAAACATCCAACCAGAACAGAATGAATAAACAAGAATTCAGAAAAATGAGGAGAGGCTTAGGAACCTCCAGGACATTTTGAAATGTTCCAACATCCAAATTATAGGGGTGCCAGAAGGAGAAGAGGAAGAACAAAAAATTGAAAACTTATTTGAACAAATAATGAAGGAGAACTTCCCCAGTCTGGCAAAGGAAATAGACTTCCAGGAAGTCCAGGAAGCTCAGAGAGTCCCAAAGAAGTTGGACCCAAGGAGGAACACACCAAGGCATATCATAATTACATGACCGAAGATTAAGCAGAAGGAGAGAATCTTAGAAGCAGCAAGAGAAAAGGAGACAGTTACCTACAAAGGAGTTCCCATAAGACAGTCAGCTGATTTCTCCGAAGAGACCTTACAGGCAAGAAGGGGCTGGAAAGAAGTATTCCAAGTCATGAAAGGCAAGTACCTACATCCAAGATTGCTCTATCCAGCAAAGCTATCATTTAGAATGGAAGGGCAGATAAAGTGCTTCTCAGATAAGGTCAAGTTAAGGGAGTTCATCATCACTAAGCCATTAATACATGAAATGTTAAAGGGACTTATCTAAGAAAAAGAAGATAAAATATAGGAACAGTAAGAATGACAGCAAACTCACAGTTATTAACAACCACACCTAAAACAAAAACAAAAGCAAACAACTAGAACAGGAACAGAACCACAGAAATGGAGCTCACATGGAGGGTTATCAAGAGGGGAGTGGGAGAGGGAGAGGGTGGGAAAGGTACAGAGAATAAGTAGCATAAATGATAGGTGGAAAATAGACAGGGGGAGGGTAAGAATAGTGTAGGAAATGTAGAAGCCAAACAACTTATAAGTATGACCCATGGACAAGAACTACAGAGGGGAATGTGGGAGGGATGGGGTGGGCAGGATGGAGTGGAGTGACGTGGGGGAATGGGACAAGTGTAATAGCATAATCAATAAATATATTAAAAAAAAGTTCACACCACAAACTCGGGGAGTCAGAACAGATCAATCTAAGAAGTAGAGGCTAAGAAGAAGAGTCTCACAAACAATGAAAAGACAAAGAAACAAACCCCAAATGAAAGGAAAGGAGACAACCTCAGAAAGAATGTTAAATGAAACAGACGCAAGTCAACTATCACATATTGAGTTCAAAGCAATAGTTTTCAGGAAGCTCAATAAGCTCACTGAGAATTACCAGAAACTAAAGGGAAACTACTATGAACTCTATGCAAACTGTATCAACATGAAAAAGTAAGTAGAAATTATCATCAAGGGCCGAAGGAAGAATACATTTCTTTTTTTTATGAACGAATATGCATTTTATTGCAACATATCCAGCACAAAAAAGGGCTTTTGTACATTCATTTGTGATCATAGTTTTTTTATTTTTTCTTATTTATTTATGTATTTATTTATTTTTATTTTTTTTTAGTTTGTCGTTTGTCTCAGTTTATTTAGTTTTCTCCATAGGGTGTATTTCTTCAGTATTCTTTTTTTTTTTTTAATTTTTATTGTTATTCAATTACAGTTGTATGCCTTTTCTCCTCATCCCTCCACCCCACCCCAGGTGAACCCAACTCCCTCCCCCACCTCCACCCTCCCCCTTGGTTTTGTCCATGTGTCCTTTATAGTAGTTCCTGTAATCCCATCTTCCCACTGTCCCCCCCCCCCCCCGCCCTGGCTATTGTTAGATTGTTCTTAACTTCAATGACTCTGGTTATATTTTGTTTGCTTTTTTCTTCTATTGATTATGTTCCAGTTAAAGGTGAGATCATATGGTATTTTTCCCTCACCACCTGGCTTATTTCACTTAGCATAATGCTCTCCAGTTCCATCCATGCTGTTGCAAAGGGTATAAGCTCCTTCTTTCTCTCTGCTGCATAGAATTCCATTGTGTAAATGTACCATACACGTTTTGATCCACTCATTTGCTGATGGGCACTTTGGTTGCTTCCAGTACTTGGCTATTGTAAATTGTGCTGCTATGAACACTGGGGTGCACAGGTTCTTTTGGATTGGTGTTTCAGTGTTCTTAGGGTATAATCCCAGCAGCGGAATTGCTGGGTCAAAAGGCAGTTCCATTTTTAGTTTTCTGAGGAAATTCCATATTGTTTTCCACAGTGGCCTCACCAGTCTGCATTCCCACCAACAGTGCACGAGGGTTCCCTTTTCTCCGCATCCTCTCCAACATTTGTTTGTGGATTTGTTTATGTTGGCCACTCTGACTGGTGTGAGATGGTACCTCATTGTGGTTTTGATTTGCATCTCTCTGATGGCTAGTGATACTGAGCATCTTTTCATATGTCTCTGGGCCCTCTGTATGTCTTCCTTAGAGAAGTGTCTGTTCAAGTCCTTTGCCCATTTTTTAATTGGGTTGTTTGTCTTCCTGGAGTGGAGTCGTGTGAGTTCTTTATATATTTTGGAGATCAGGCCCTTGTCTGAGGTATCATTGGCAAATATGTTTTCCCATACTGATGGTTCTCTTTGTAATTTGGTGCTGTTTTCTTTAGCCATGCAGAAGCTTTTTATTTTGATGAGGTCCCATTTGTTTATTCTTTCCTTTATGTCCCTTGCTTTAGGAGACATATCTGTGAGGATGTTGCTGCATGGAATGTCTGAGATTTTCCTGCCAATGTTTTCCTCAAGGACTTTTATGGTGTTACGACTTATATTTAAGTCTTTTATGAATCTTGAGTTTATTTTCGTGTATGGCGTAAGTTGGTGATCGAGTTTCATTTTTTTGCACGTAGCTGTCCAGATCTCCCAACACCATCTGTTGAAGAGGCTGTTTTTGCTCCATGTTATGCTCCTGCCTCCTTGTCAAATATTAATTGACCGTATAGACTTGAGTTTATTTTTGGGCTCTCTGTTCTGTTCCATTGGTCTATGTGCCTGTTTTTATGCCAGTATCAGGCTGTTTTGCTTACAGTGGCCTTGTAATACAGTTTGATATCAGGTAATGTGATCCCTCCTGCTTTGTTCTTCTTTCTCAAAATTGCTGCAGCTATTCGGGGTCGTTTATGGTTCCATATGAATTTCTGAAATGTTTGTTCTATATCTGTGAAATATGTCATGGGTACTCTAATAGGGATTGCATTGAATCTATAAATTGCTTTGGGTTGTATGGCCATTTTGATGATGTTAAATCTTCCAATCCATGAACATGGTACATGCTTCCATTTGTTTGTGTCTTCCTTAATTTCTTTCTTCAGTGTTGTGTAGTTTTCTGAGTACAGGTCTTTTACCTCCTTGGTTAGGTTTATTCCTAGGTACTTTATTTTTCTTGTTGCTATATCAAATGGGATTTTTTTCCTGATTTCTGTTTCTGCAGTTTCGTTGCTGGTGTACAGGAATGCCTTTGATTTCTGGGTATTGACTATGTATCCAGCTGTTTTGCCAAATTCATTTATTAGGTCGAGTGGTTTTTTGGTGTAGTCTATAGGGTTTTCCATGTACACTATCATGTCGTCTGCAAACAGTGACAGTTTCATTTCCTCCTTTCCAATTTGGATGCCTTTTATTGCTTTTTCTTGTCTGATTGCTGTGGCTAGGACTTCCAATACTATGTTGAATAGGAGTGGTGAGAGAGGACATCCTTGTCTTGTTCCTGATCTTAGTGGGAAAGCTCTAAGTTTTTGTCCATTGAGTATGAGGTTGGCTGAAGGTCTCTCATATATGGCCTTTATTATATTGATGACTGTTCCCTTTATTCCCACTTTGCTGAGTGTTTTTATCAGAAATGGGTGCTGTATCTTATTGAACGCTTTTTCCGCATCTATTGATATGATCATGTGATTTTTGTCTTTGCTGTTGTTGATGTGATGTATTATGTTTTGATTTGCGAATATTGTACCATCCTTGCATCCCTGGGATGAATCCCAGTTGGTCATGGTGGATGATCTTTTTAATGTATTGCTGGATGCAGTTTGCCAATATTTTGTTGAGAATTTTAGCGTCTATGTTCATCAGCGATATTGGCCTGAAGTTTTCTTTCTTCGTTGTGTCTTTGTCTGGTTTTGGGATTAGGATGATGTTGGCTTCATAAAAAGTATTTGGGAGTCTTCCATCAGTTTGGATTTTTTCGAATAGTCTGTGAAGGATAGGGGATAGCTCTTCCTTAAATGCTTTGTAGAAATCTCCTGTGAAACCATCTTGTCCAGGGCTTTTGTGTGTTGGGAGTATTTTGATGACTGCTTCAATTTCATCTGCTGTTAGTGGTCTGTTCAGGTTTTCTGCTTCTTCTGCATTCAGTTTTGGAAGATTATATTTTTCTAGAAATGTGTCCATTTCATCTAGGTTTTCAAATTTCTTAGCATACAGTTCTTCATAGTAATTTCTTACAATCCTTTGTATTTCTGTGGTATCAGTTGTAATCTCTCCTCTTTCATTTCTAATTCTGTTTATTTGGATCCTCTCTCTTTTCTTCTTGATGAGCCTACTTAAAGGCTTGTTAATTTTGTTGGTCTTTTCAAAGAACCAGCTCCTGAATTCATTGATCCTTACAATTGTGCTTTTAGTCTCTATGTCATTTAACTGTGCTCTGATCTTGGTTATTTCCTTCCTTCTGCTTGCTCTGGGCTGTCTTTGTTGTTGTTGCTCCAGTTCTTGTAGGCATAGGGTTAGGTTGTTTGTTTGATCTGTTTCTAACTTCTTACGGTAGGCCTGTATTGCTATGAACTTCCCTCTCAGGACTGCCTTTGCTGTGTCCCATAGGTTTTGGGTTGTTGTGAGTTCGTTTTCATTTGTTTCCAGGAAGTTTTTGATTTCTTCCCTAATATTGTCCTTGACCCATTCATTGTTTAATAGCATGCTATTCAGTCTCCATGATTTTGAGTTTTTTCCTTGAGGTTGGTTTCTAGTTTCAGACCCTTGTGGTCAGAGAAGATGCTTGATATGATTTCAATTTTCTTGAATTTGTTGAGGCTTGCTTTGTGTCCTATCATGTGGTCTATCTTTGAAAAAGTTCCATGGACACTTGAAAAGAATGTGTATTTTGCTTCTTTGGGATGAAAAGCTCTGTATATATCAGTTAAGTCCATTTCCTCTAGGGTATTGTTAAGTGATACAATATCCTTGTTGATATTTTGTTTGGAAGACCTGTCCATTTTTGATAGTGGGGTGTTAAAGTCCCCCACTATAATTGTGTTGCTGTCAATATCTTTCTTGAAATCCAAGATTTTCTTTATGTATTTGGGTGCTCCTATGTTGGGTGCATATATATTTACAATGTTTATGTCTTCTTGGTGGATTCTTCCTTTGAGTATTATGAAGTGACCTTCTGGGTCTCTCTTTATGGCCCTTCTTTGGAAGTCTATTTTGTCTGATATGAGTATTGCTACCCCTGCTTTTTTTTCCTGTCCGTTTGCTTGGAAAATTTGTTTCCAGCCCTTCTCTTTCAGTCTGTGTAAGTCTTTTGTCCTGAGATGGGACTCTTGTAGGCAGCATATGTGTGGGTCATGTTTTCTTATCCATTCAGCTATTCTATATCTTTTGATTGGAGCATTTAATCCATTTATGTTTAAGGTTCTTATCGATAGGTAGCTATTCATTGCCATTATTTCCTACCTGTGTTCCTCTGTTTTTCTCTTTTCCTTCCTTTCCTTAAAGCAGTCCCTTTAGCATCTCTTGCAGAGCAGGTTTGGTGGAGCTGTATTCTTTTAGACTTCTTTTGTCTGGGAAACTCTCTATTTGGCCTTCTATCTTGATTGAGAGCCTTGCTGGGTAGTCTTGGTTGCAGGCCTCTGGTTCTCATTACTTGGAATATTTTTTGCCATTCTCTTCTGGCTTGGAGCGTTTCCATTGAGAAGTCAGCCGCTAACCTTATTGGGGCTCCCTTGTATGTTACTTCCTTTTTCTCCCTTGCTGCCTTTAAGATCCTCTCTCTGTCTTGGAATTTTGACATTTTAATTATGATGTGTCTTGCAGTGGGTCTTTTTGGGTTCCTCTTGCTTGGGACTCTCTGTGATTCCTGGATTTGGGTGACTTTTTCTCTCCTCTGATTAGGGAAATTTTCCATCATTACTTTTCCAAACAGGTTTTCTATCCCTGGCTCTTCTTCTTCTCCTTCTGGTATTCCTATTATACGGATTTTGTTACGTTTCATGTTGTCCTGCATTTCCCTTATTGCCTCTTCATTCTTTCTGAGCCTCTTTTCCTTTTCTTGGTCTTCCTGGGTGTTTTTTTCTACTTTGTCCTCCAGCTCGCTGATCCGATTCTCTGCTTCATCAAGTGTGCTTTTTATTCCTTCTACTGTGTTCTTCAATTCAGAAATTGTATTCTTCATTTCCTCTTGGACGTTGTTGATAGTTTCTATTTCCTTTTTCATGTTGATATAGTTTGCAGTGAGTTCATTGTAGTTTCCTTGTAGTTTCTGGTAGTTCTCTTTGAGCTCAGAGAGCTCAGTGAGCTTCCTGATGACCATTGCTTTGAACTCAGTATCTGATAGTTGACTTGCCTCTTTTTCAGTAGCATTCTTTCTGAGACTTCCTCCTTTCCTTTCATTTGGGAATTGTTTCTTTTTCTTCCCATTGTTTGTGAGACTCTTCTTGTTGGCCTCTGCTTCTTAAATTGTTCTATTCTGATTCCCTGGGTTTATGGTATGAACTTCTATGGTAGAATGCCAATGGGAATCGGTGGTGCTGTCTCCTTAATCTCCTGTGCTCACTGGTCTTGAGCTGATGTTTATGGGTTTAACACGGTCTACGTCTAGTCTTTTCAGCACTCCAGGTTTTGTTGTCTCACCTGTTGGAAAAAGAGAAAGGGGGGAAGAAAGAAAAAAAAAAGATGGGAAGGAGGGAAAAAGGAAATGGAAAAGGAGGAAAGGAAGGAAGGAGGGAAGAAGTAATAAAGAAAGATCGGAGGCAAGATAAGAAGGAATTTTAACGAAAATTAAAACATAGAAATAGATAAAAGAAGGCAGGAAGAAATATAAAAATGGTAAAGAATGGGAGGAAGAAGGAATGAAGAAAAAAAAAAGAGAGAGAGAGGAAGAAGGAATTCAGGGAGAAAGGAGGAAAGGAAAAAAAAATATCTTCTGCTGGCTTTAAACTGGTCAGGTTAGTTCTGCTGGTCGTCCTGTCGGTGCAACGGGAGGGGGTGGTTGGAAGGATTGGTTTCACTTTTCTCCCTTCCTGGGCCACACTCTTCGCTGTTGTTCAGCCTGCAGTCTCCCCCAGCCCTGCAGCTCCCCTCTGCTGGGTGTTCTGCCTTTGTCCTAGAGAGCTAGTAGGCCCTGCAGGGCTCTATGTGCAGGTGTTAGGTAGGCGTTGTAGGTGTGGTCCCTGGCAGGCAATCTGGCTGTTGATCAGCCAATCCAGCAGTTTGTTCTTGGGACACGCAAGCGGGGGCTCCAGCTGCTTTGGCTTGGGATGCCTGCGCGCGCAGCAGTGGGATCCAGCTGCTTTGTGTTTGTGAAGCTCTCAAGGGGCTTTGTGCTTGTAGCGCGCAGCGGTTGGATCCAGCCGCC
The DNA here is from genome assembly GCF_022682495.2 of Desmodus rotundus. Lineage (NCBI taxonomy): Eukaryota > Metazoa > Chordata > Mammalia > Chiroptera > Phyllostomidae > Desmodus > Desmodus rotundus. Next base: position 58,434,459 of record NC_071396.1, read on the forward strand.
CTGGGCTTGACTCTCTCAGGCGGGCGGGGCGCCCTGGGACTGAATCACGGGGCACTCGGGTCCGAGGTTTTGGGCCTGTGGGTGGAGCATCTAACCTCTGCTCCAGATGCTCTCGGAGGTTTCAGGTGTGGGCGCCCCTCCAGGGTATCATGTGTGTGCCCCCAGTTTGCTAATCGCGTGCGCGCAGCCGGCCTCAGGTGAGCGCCAGGGCTGCTTATCTGGCGCTCGCAGTCCCGAGGTGGAGGGGGGAGGGGCGCCAGGGGCCGCGGCTGCTGCTGAGAGTTCTCTTACTAGCCCCTGAGTGTCTCTATTTTCTTTTTCTTTTTGAGAAATTCCTCCTATTCAAGCCCCCCTGGTCCAATCAAGCACCTGGCTGCTCACAGCTCAGCCTGGCCCTCTCCCAAGACTCCTGCAGCAGCCCCTGCGCCTGGGCTGGCGCTTCTACCGCCCTTGTACCACGTGGTCCCGGGTCCCGGGGACCTTATTGTCCTTAAGCACTCTTCTTACCGTCAGATTTTTCAATGTCCTCTATCTTTGGTCTCTGATCTTCATATATGCTGGAATACTGTTGGCTGTTCGCTCTGCTCCTCAGATCAGCTAGGTATTTCCCTGGCGTTGAGAGGAAGTGGACTCCGCTCCCACCTATGTTGCCGCCATCTTCATTCTCTCTTATTTATTTATTTATTTTTTTGAGGTTCTTGAATATTTAATAGATACAGTTTCCAAAACAACTCTCATTCATTGTTATGCAAAGTATTGTGTTTAACTATGACTCTTTGATAATAACAGTCCATTGAGTGGAAATGATGAAGTTGTATAGATTAAGGTTTACAAAGTTTATAAAACAGATTAAGTCACAGCCATCACAGTAGAGAGAATGATGATGTGGATTACTTGAGAGCACAGATTATGGCCAAAAATGTCTGGATTCAAATATTAGCTTTGTAACTTCTGCTGAGGCCATTTTGGAGGTGAGAATTTATAAACAACGCCCCCCAGTGTGTTTTCTACATGGTACACTCCTGTTTGTGGTGGCCTAGACCTTCAATTAGATACAGAAATATTTGCGTTAGTTATCCCCACTGTGAGCAGCCAATGGAAATAGAGGTCTCTTCTTTTGTATACACTGGCTCTGTCACCCCATGCCTCTTTATTGGTCTCCCAGAGCTGTGGTTAAATATGCTGCTGGTCAGGAGTATCTTAGGGTTTTCACTGTTCAGCTGGGCAAACTTTGGTAAGCCATTTAATCAATAATAATCCTGCATTCTTTATGTGTAAAATTACATCTTAACTTGGGTTCCTCCCCAAAATACCTTAAAGAGGATTTTGGTGAAATAATTTTATTTAGAAGGAGGTTACAGGAGGCAAGAATGAGGGAGTAAAGAGAGTGAAAGAAAGAATGAGAAACCACCACTAGAAAATATAAGCAAAGAGTATTCAACTCTGCCAGACCTCTGAGAAACAAGAGTGGCTCCTAGAATAGTCCATCTGTGGAATGGGAAGCTGAGAATTTACTACATTCATTCTCCTCATTAGTTAAATCCCACTACAGCTCAGAGACAAGAACATTCTGAAGGGAGAAACACCCAGCATGCACCAGAGCTCCTAGAGGCCGCCCGCCGTTGCAGTCACAGTTATTGTCATTGTAATCATGTTCATTTGTATTACTCTGCAGTGCACTATATACTTTGAAACAGTTTGTTTTCTACTCATTCTCTCTCATAAATTGAAAGTAAAAGGTGTTAATCTGCTAGGCTATAACCTATCTCACATATACATTGTGCAGGATGGGAAGGAACGGATATTGTTTATATCACTTTCTTTTCTCATTGGTAATGGTCATAAAAATGAAAAAATCCTACTTTAATTCCTACTTCTTATTGGCTGTGTAATCACATACATTAAATTAGACTCATTGAGTTTGGATAGCATCACATATTCTGTTGGTCAAAATGCCTACATGAAGCCCCCTTATTACTGAATAAAGTGTCCGACCCTGTCTTTCTCTTCCCTTCCTTCTCCTGCCGCTTCCCTCTGCCCCAGCACCTGTTCCATGCATGCTTGCTTGGTGCAATTTTGTGTAATTCCTAACTACACTGTCATTGAGAGCTGTTATTTTTCAGCCTGGTGTAATGGCATTCTCTTCCTTTTCTGTCTCAGGTAGGACAATTATGTCACATGTTTTTGTTAGTTTCCCTTCTAACATTTTCTTTTTTCTTTTAATTTTAATTTTGTATTGTTATTCAATTACACTTGTGTGCCTTTTCTTCCCATCCCTCCACCCCACCCCAGCTGAACCCACCTCTCTACCCCACCTCCACCCTACCCCTTGATTTTGTCCTTGTGTCCTTTATAGTAGTTCCTGCAATCCCCTCTCCTCACTGTCCCCTCCCCACTCCACCATGCCCATTGTTAGATTGTTCTTAACTTCAATGACTCTGGTTATATTTTGTTTCCTTTTTTCTTCTATTTATTACGTTCCAGTTAAAGGTGAGATCATACGGTATTTGTCCCTCACCGTCTGGCTTATTTCACTTAGCATAATGCTCTCCAGTTCCATCCATGCTGTTGCAAAGGGTATAAGCTCCTTCTTTCTCTCTGCATAGAATTCCATTGTGTAAATATACCATAGTTTTTGGATCCACTCGTTTGCTGATGGGCACTTAGGTTGCTTCCAGTACTTAGCTATTGTAAATTGTGCTGCTATGAACATTGGGGTGCATAGGTTCTTTTGGATTGGTGTTCCAGGGTTCTTAGGGCATAATCCCAGCAGCGGAATGACTGGGTCAAAGGACAGTTCCATTTTTAGTTTTCTGAGGAAATTCCATACTGTTTTCCACAGTGGCCACACCAGTCTGCATTCCCACCAACAGTGCACTAGGGTTCCCTTTTCTCCACATCCTCTCCAACATTTGTTTGTGGATTTGTTTATGCTGGCCACTCCAACTGGTGTGAGATGGTACCTCATTGTGGTTTTAATTTGCATCTCTCTGATGGCTAGTGATGCTGAGCATCTTTTCATATGCCTCTGGGTCCTCTGTATGTCTTCCTTGGAGAAGTGTCTGTTCAAGTCCTTTGCCCATTTTTTAATTGGGTTGTTTGTCTTCCTGGAGTGGAGTCGTGTGAGTTCTTTATATTGGAGATCAGGCCCTTGTCTGAGGTATCATTGGCAAATATGTTTTCCCATGCCGTTGGTTCTCTTTTCATTTTAATGCTCTTTTCTTTAGCCATGCAGAAGCTTTTTATTTTGATGAGGTCCCATTTGTTTATTCTTTCCTTTATGTCCCTTGCTTTAGGGGATGTGTCTGTGAGGATGTTGCTGCATGGAATGTCTGAGATTTTCCTGCCAATGTTTTCCTCAAGGACTTTTATGGTGTTATGACTTATATTTAAGTCTTTTATCCATCTTGAGTTTATTTTCGTGTATAGCGTAAGTTGGTGATCGAGTTTCATTTTTTTTGCACGTAGCTGTCCAGACCGCCCAACACCATCTGTTGAAGAGGCTGTTTTTGCTCCATTTTATGCTCCTGCCTCCTTTGTCAAATATTAATTGATCGTAAAGACTTGAGTTTATTTCTGAGCTCTCTGTTCTCTTCCATTGGTCTATGTGCCTGTTTTTATGCCAGTACCAGTCTGTTTTGATTACAGTGGCCTTGGAATACAGTTTGATATCAGGTATTGTGATCCCTCCTGCTTTGTTCTTCTTTCTCAAAATTGCTGCAGCTATTCGGGGTCGTTTATGATTCCATATAAATACATTTCTGAATTGAAGAACACATAGAAAGATACAAAAGCAAGATAGATGAAGCAGAGGGTGACACCAGCGAACTGGAGGACAAGATAGAAAAAAACACCCAGAAAGAACTAGAAAAAAATAAAGGCTCAGAAAGAATGAACAGGCTGTAAGGGAACTGCAAGACAACATGAAACAGAATAATATATGTGTAATAGGGATACCAGAAGGAGAAGAAGAGCAAGGGATAGAAAACATGTTTGCAAAAGTACTGATGGAAAACTTCCCAAATCTGATTACAGAAAAAGTCACACAAATCCAGAAAATACAGAATCCCAATCAAGAGGAACCCAAAGAGGCCCACTTCAAGACACATCATGATTAAAATGGCAAAAATCCAAGACAAAGAGAGAATCTTAAAGGCAGCAAGGGAGAATCAGGAAGTAACGGAGACCTGATAAGGCTAGCAGCTGACTTCTCAATGGAAACGATCAAAGCCAGAAGAGATTGGCAAGGAATATTCCAAGTAATGAAAAGCAAAGGCCTAAAACCAAGACTACTTTATCCAACAAGGTGCTTAATTAAAGTCGAAGTCCAAATAAGGAGTTTTCCAGACAAAAGAGGGCTCAAAGAATACACCTCTACCAAACCAGCTCTGCAAGAGATGCTAAATGGACTGCTTTAAGAAAAGGAAAAAAAAAAGAGTGAGAGAGAGAGGGACACAGGAATGAAGGAAGTTAAATGGCAATGAATAAGTACCTACGAATACTAACTTAAAAGTAAATGGATTAATGCTCCAATCAAAAGCCATAGAATAGCTGAATTATTAAGAAAGCATGACCTACATACATGTTGTCTACACCCACCCACCTCAGAACAGAAGACCTACACAGAATGAAAGTGAAGGTCTGGAAACAAATATTCCAAGCAAATGGACAGGAGAAAAAAAAATGTGAGGGTAGCAATACTCATATCAGACAAAATAGACTTCAAAACAAGTGTCATAAAAACAGACCCAGCAGGTCACATAATACTCAAGGAAAGATTTATGAAGAAGACATATACACTGTAAAAATATATGCAATCAACGTAGGAGCAAGCAAATATATAAGGAAAATCTTGGAGGACTTCAAGAAAGATATCGACAGCAATAAAATTATAGTAGGGGATTTTAATGCCCCACTGTCAAAAATGGACAGATCTTCCAAACAAAATATCAACAAAGATATTGCAGCATTGAACAATGTCCTAGATCAAATGGATTTAACTTATATATATATAATTATATATATATATATCAGTTATATATATGTATATATATATCAGTTAAATATATATAGGTTTTACACATATATATAAAACCTATATATAAATATATATATATAGGTATATATAAATTTATATAGGTATATATAAATATACATATATAAAACCTCTCACACCAAACAAGCAAAATACACATGCTTTTCAAATGTGCATGGAATATTTTAAAAAATAGACTGCAGGATAGGACACAAATCAAGCCTCAACAAATTCAAGAAAATTGAAATCATATCAAGCCTTTTCTCTGACCACAATGGACTGAAACTAGAAACCAACCTCAAGGAAAAAACTCAAAAACACTCAAGCTCATGGAAATTGAATAGCATGCTATTAAACAATTATCGAGTCAAGAATGAGATCAAGGAAGAAATCAAAAAGTTTCTGGAAACACATGAAAATGAACTTATGACAATCCAAAACCTATGAGACACAGCAAAGGCAGTCCTGAGAGGGAAGTTCATAGCAATACAGGCCTACCTTAAAAAGATAGAAACATTTCAAATAAACAGTTTAACCCTACATCTAGAAGAACTCTAGGAACAACAACAAAGACACCCCAGAGTGAGTAGAAGGAAGAAAATAACCAAGATCAGAGCAGAATTAAATGACATAGAGAGTAAAAGCATAATTCCAAGGATCAATAAATCCAGGAGCTGGTTGTTTGAAAAGATAAACAAAATTGACAAGCCTTTAAGCATGCTCATCAAGAAAAAAAAGAGAGAGGATCCAAATAAACACAATTAGAAATGAAAGAGGGGAGATTACAACTGATACCACAGAAATACAAAGGATTGTAAGAAATTACTATGAAGAACTATATGTCAAGAAATGTGAAAACCTAGGTGAAATGGACACATTTCCAGAAATTTATAATCTTCCAAAACTGAATAAAGAAAAGCAGAAAACCTGAACAGACCACTAACAGCAGATGAAATTGAAGCAGTCATCAAAAAACTCCCAACACACAAAAGCCCTGGACCAGATGGTTTCACAGGAGAATTCTACAAAGCATCTAAGGAAGAGCTAACCCCTAACCTTCACAGACTTTCAAAAAAATCTAAAATGATGGAAGACTCCTACACTCTTTTTATGAAGCCAACATCATCCTAATCTGAAAACCAGATAAAGACACAACAAAGAAAGAAAACTACAGGCTATGAGGTACCATCTCACACCAGTCAGAGTGGCCAACATGAGCAAATCAACAAACAAATGTTGGAGAGCATGTGGAGAAAAGGGAACCCTAGTGCACTGTTGGAGGGAATGCAGACTGGTGAGGCCCCTGTGGAAAACAGTATGGAATTTCCTCAGAAAACTAAAAATGGAACTGCCCTTTGACCCAGCAATTCCGCTGCTGGGATTATACCTTAAGAACCCTGAAACACCAATCCAAAAGAACCTATGCACCCCAATGTTCATAGCAGCACAATTTACAATAGCCAAGTACTGGAAGCAACCTAAGTGCCCATCAGCAAACGAGTGGATCAAAAAATTATGGTATATTTACACAATGGAATTCTATGCAGCAGAGAGAAAGAAGGAGCTTATACCCTTTGCAACAGCATGGATGGAGCTGGAGAGCATTATTCTAAGTGAAATAAGCCAGGCGGTGAGGGACAAATACCATATGATCTCACCTTTAACTGGAACATAATCAACAAAAGAAAAAAAGCGAACAAAATATAACCAGAGACATTGAAATTAAGAACATTGTAACAATAGCCACAGGGGAGTGGGGAGGGGATAGTGGGGAGAGGGGTCTATAGGAGCTACTGTAAAGGACACAAGGACAAAATCGAGAGAGAGGGTAGAGGTGGGGGAGGGAGGTGGTACTGGCTGGGGTGGGTGGGTGTAAAGGGGAGAAAATGCAGACAATTGTAACTGAATAAAAATAAATAAGTTAATTAAAAAAAAAAACATCAGGCCAATATTGCTGATGAACATAGACACTGAAATCCTCAACAAAATATTCGCAAATCACAGCCAGCAATACACTAAAAAGATAATACACCATGACCAAGTGGGATTTATTCCAGGAATGCAAGGATGGTATAATATTCTCAAATCAATAAACAAGAGCAAAGAGAAAAATCACAGGGTCTTATCAACAGATATAGAAAAAAACGTTTGATATGGTAAAGCACCTATTTATGATAAAAACAAAAAAACACTCAGCCAAGTGGGAATAGAGGGAGTATTCCTCAACATAATAGAGGTCATATAAGAGAGACCTATAGCCAACATCATACTCAATTGGCAAAAACTGAAATCTTTACTACTAAGTTCAGGAACAAGACAAGGATGCCCTGTCTCACCACTCCTATTCAACATAGTATTGGAAGTCCTAGCTACAGCAATCAGACAAGAAAAGGAAATAAAAGGCATTCAAACTGGAAAGGAGGAAATGAAACTGTCACTGTTTGCAGATGACATGATATTGTACATGGAAACGCCTATAGACTCCACCAAACAACTGCTTGACCTAACAAATGAATTTGGCAAAACACTGGGATACAAAGTCAACAAAACAACAAACCTAATCAACAAAATCAACAAAAGAAACAAGCAAGCAACAAAAGAAACAAGCAAGCAATATATAACCAGAGACATTGAAATTAAGAACCATCTGACAGTAACCAGAGGGGAGGTGGGAGAGGATAATGGGTGGAACGAGGGGAAGAGTTTTCAGGAAGAACATAAAGGACAAATGGAGAAAACCAAGGGGGAGTGGAATCTGGGGAGGGAGGTGGGGTTGGCTGGGGTGGAAGATGGGGGGTAAATGCAGACATCTGTACTTGAACAACAACAACAAAATAATTTAAAAAACGAAACGATTTTTGTTGCACTCTTAAGGGCTCCCTGTGCAAAACTTTTGCTGTAGCAGTTGGTGTAGCAATTTATGAGAAATAGATTAGTCGCTTGTAGTTTTTCTTTCTCAGTTTCTTGTTTTTCTGTTTGTGAATCATCAGCTACAGCATAGCACACCTCACCCCCTATTGTCATTCTGTGCATGTGCACACACAGACACACTTGGATACTTAAATATGCCAACTTCTTCTTTTGATGTAATTCATATTTCTCAGCCTTCCCACTGCTGAACCTTCTTCAGCCTGATCTAAAGAGATTGTTTAGTGTTACTCTACTCACAGCTCGCTCTTTCTCTTCCTGTAGACTTCTCTACAGCATGCCCCTCAATTCCCATTCCCCATGTCTCTAACCATCTTTCAGTTTATTAGGAATTTTCCCAAATCTGGTACGTTAAGTCAATAGAGTAGCTAAGTTGTATCTGTCAAGATCCTTTGATTGTAATTAGTGAAAATCAATCTGGCTGACTTAAGCCAAAGGGAACTTCATTTGAGGTCTGCTAGATTGCTCATAGAATGCACTAGTCTGCAGACCAGGCTTGGAAACAGCAGCACAGGACCCAGGACATACACCAGGCCTCCCACAGCCCTAATATGTAGCCACCTTGCCAGGTAAGCAGGGCACTAAGTAAGATTTGCCTGTGCCTTCCATCCCATGTATTCTGCTCAAGAGTCAGCCAGGGAGAATCCAACAGACTTCCCTGGGCCCTGAGCCACCCCTTAGCCCATTGTTAGAAAACAGAAAGTGTTTCCTGGTGGTCAAAAAACAAACCAGAGAAAGCAAATGTCCAAAGAGACCTCTCCAGGATTTGAAAGAAGGAAATCTGACACAAGCCTGTGGTATAGGTTAAAGATCCCAAACATCACAATTCCTGGTTTTCCATTGCTTTTCATACCTGAAACACTCAGAATCCACTGGGAATGAAAATAGTACTGGAGATGCAAAAATAGAGGCTCAGACTCTTGTTCTAATTCAAATTTCATCACCCACTTACTGTACAACCTTGGGCAAGTCACCTCACCTCTCTGGTCTCTGTTGCTTCATCTACAAAATGATGACTTTAGACTACATGAAGTCTAGGACACCTTCCAATTGTGGAATTCCCCCCAAAGCTTGACAATTTTGCTTCATGTACAAAGAAATGTACATTTACCATTGTATAAAGTAACATGATCTCATAAGACACAGGTTATCATGTGTGTGGTATCTACAAATGCAATTTGGAGGGGAGAGTTGATGGCTGTTTTACAAATAATCATAATAATATAACTCGCACATAAAGCCTTTGCTATTTGCCAAGCATTGTTCTAAGCACATTAATGTGTTAATTTGTATAGTTATCACCACAGTACTATGATATAAATACTATCATTGCTTCCATTTTACTAATGAGGAAACTGAGGCACAGAAAGCCTGAGTAACTTGCTCAAGGTCACAGAGCTTATATATCCAAGAGCTGATTCAGATCCTTGGGTCTGTGCCCTTAACAAGCACAACACATGACCTCTCTGACCCAAACAAGCCAAATAAAAGCACACTAGAAAAAAATGCTATTGATTAGAAAAGCTGTGCTCTGTAATCCCACCCCCAACCTTTCCTAGATTATTTGGAAGTGTCTACTATACATATGCAGCAGTTTCTGCATTGTTACTCAACCCTCATTGGACTTTCCCTGCCTAAACATAACCACTGTTTATTTGCCTTCAAAAGTCAAACTCTAGTATTATGTCAGTGCATCTATTTTAAGAGAAGTCAAAAAAAAAGTTTTTCAAAAAGTAAAATAGAAAGATACACATGTTTGACCCACCACCACTACTTGCTAGCAGAGTCCATTTTATCTGAACTTACATCTAACCCCAATGGAATATTTTTCAGTATGTATAACCTTTAACTGCTCCATTAGCCAGGTTAGTCAGTGGAAGAATGTTTCCTTTACCAACAAGTGATTGGGTGTAGTTACTAAGAGCTGACATTCTGGATTTGCCAAAAGCATTTAAAGAAGGTGCTATGTGAGTGGGAGGAACCTATGTTTTCATCTTTGTAGATTTGATTGTATTTAATGGCCTTTCCCAATAGTCCTGGTGCTGGTGCTTCACTACATAGCAAAAACAGCCACACACAGAATGACTGTTTCTGAGAGCCTGAAGGACCCTGGGAGACTGTCTGGGCTAGTACTTTTCCTGAACCATGGAAAGGTGAAGCCCTGAAGGGAAGTATCAGCTGGAGTGGAAGGAGCCTAACCCAGGAAGTTCTCCCTCAAGGTGGGAGGGAGGGCAGGCATGCACATGCTCACCTCTCCCTCCAGCCACCACCCTCTGTATGTCCCCAACCCTGGTTATGGTCATCCCACTGACATTATGGATTTGCCAGATCAATATCTCACATAATCTGTTATTTATTTAATCTCCTCCTTTAAATCAACCCATGTTTTAAACTTCAATTCATTTATTTTTAAAAGTTTCTTTAAATGGAAAATGAGGCCTGACCAGGTGACTCAGTTGGTTGGAGCATCATCCAGTACACCAACAGGTTAGGGTTCGATTCCCTGTCAGGGCACATACCTACATTGTAGTTTCAATCCCAGGCCAGGGTATTTATGGGAGGCAGCTGATCAATGTATCTCTCACACATTAATGTTTCTCTCTCTCACTCTTTCTCTGTCTCTCTCTCCCCTCCCCCCTTCTTCTATCTCCAAAATCAATAAAAACACATTCTAAGGTGAGAATTTTTAAAATGTCTTTTATATTTATTTTTATTTTTAATTATATTTTATTGATTATGTTATTACAGTTGTCCTGATTTACCCCACTTTGCTCCCCTCCACCTAGCACTCCCTACTTCCTCAGGCCATTCCTCCACCATTGTTCACATCCATTGGTCTTGTGTATAAGTTCTTTGGCTACTCCCTTTCCTAAATTGAACTTTACATCCCCATGGCTATTCTGTATCAACTTATTTGTACTTCTTAACCCCTCACTTCTCCACCCATTCCCCCACACCTCCTCTCGTCTAAAACTCTCTTAATATCCATGATTCTGATTCTGTTCTTCTTATTTGCTTAGTTTGTTTTAAGATTCAGTTGTTCAGAGAGTCCCAAAGAAGCTGGACCCAAGGAGGAACACAACAAGGCACATCATAATTACATTACCCAAGATTAAACGCAAGGACCTACATCCAAGATTACTGTATCCAGCAAAGCTATCATTTAGAATGGAAGGGAAGATAAAGTGCTTCTCAGATAAGGTCAAGTTAAAGAAGCTCATCATCACCAAGCCCTTATTATATGAAATGTTAAAGGGAGTTACCTAAGAAAAAGAAGATCAAAAATAGGAACAGTAAAAATGACAGCAAACTCACAGTTATTAACGACCACACATAAAACAAAAACGAGAGCAAACTAGGCAAACAACTAGAACATGAGGATTGTCAATAAGGGAGTGGGAGGGGGAGAGGAGGGTAAAGGTACAGAGAATAAGTAGCATAGATGATAAGTGGAAAATAGACAGGGGGAGGGTAAAAATAGTGTAGGAAATGTAGGAGCCAAAGAACTTATAAGTATGACCCATGGACATGAACAATGGGGGGGGAATGTGGGAGGGAGGGGGGTGGGCAGGATGGAGTGGAGTGGGGGGGGAAATGGGACAACTGTAATAGCATCATCAATAAATATATTTTTTAAAAAAAAGATTCAGTTGTTGATAGGTATGTATTTATTGCCATTTTATTATTCATAGTTTTGATTTCCTTTTACCTACATAAGTATCTTTAACATTTCATATAATAATGGTTTGGTGATGGTGAACTGCTTTAGTATTGTCTGGGAAGCTCTTTATCTGCCCTTTGATTCTAAATGGTAGCTTTGCTGGGTGGAGCAATCTTGGCTGTAGGTCCCTGCTATTCATCACTTTGAATATTTCTTGCCAATCCCTTCTAGCCAGCAAAGTTTATTTTGAGAAATCAGCTGACAGTTTTATGGGGACTCCCCTGTAGGTAACTAACTGCTTTTCTCTTGCTGCTTTTAAGATTCTCTCTTTATTTTTAAACTTTGGCATTTTAATTACGATGTGTCTTGCTGTGCACATTCTTTGCATGCATCTTGTTTGGGACTCTTGGTGCTTCCTGGAATTGCAGGTCTATTTCCTTCACCAAACTAAGAGTTTTATTTCATTATTTTTTCAAATATTTTCAATTTCTTGTTCTTTCTTTTCTCCTGCTGGCACCCCTATGATGTGAATATTGGAATTCTTGAAGTTGTCCCAGAGGCTGCTTAAAGTTTCTGTTTAATAGCCTCATTTTTTTGAAACTCGATCACCAACTTACACCATACACGAAAATAAACTCAAGATGGATAAAAGACTTAAATATAAGTCGTAACACCATAAAAGTCCTTGAGGAAAACATTGGCAGGAAAATCTCAGACATTCCACGCAGCAACATCCTCACAGACACATCCCCTAAAGCAAGGGACTTAAAGGAAAGAATAAACAAATGGGACCTCATCAAAATAAAAAGCTTCTGCATGGCTAAAGAAAAGAGCATTAAAATGAAAAGAGAACCAACGGCATGGGAAAACATATTTGCCAATGATACCTCAGACAAGGGCCTGATCTCCAATATAAAGAACTCACACGACTCCACTCCAGGAAGACAAACAACCCAATGAAAAAATGGGCAAAGGACTTGAACAGACAATTCTCCAGGGAAGACATATGGAGGGCCCAGAGACATATGAAAAGATGCTCAGCATCACTAGCCATCAGAGAGATGCAAATTAAAACCACAATGAGGTATCACCTCACACCAGTCAGAGTGGTCAACATAAACAAATCCACAAACAAATGCTGGAGAGGATGTGGAGAAAAGGGAATCCTAGTGCACTGTTGGTGGGAATGCAGACTGGTGAGGCCACTGTGGAAAACAGTATGGAATTTCCTCAGAAAACTAAAAATGGAACTGCCTTTTGACCCAGCAATTCCGCTGCTGGGATTATACCCTAAGAACACTGAAACACCAATCCAAAAGAATCTGTGCACCCCAATGTTCATAGCAGCACAATTTACAATAGCCAAGTACTGGAAGCAACCGAAGTGCCCATCAGCAAACGAGTGGATCCAAAAACTATGGTATATTTACACAATGGAATTCTATGCAGCAGAGAGAAAGAAGGAGCTTATACCCTTTGCAACAGCATGGATGGAGCTGGAGAGCATTATGCTAAGTGAAATAAGCCAGGCGGTGAGGGACAAATACCATATGATCTCACCTTTAACCGGAACATAATCAATAGAAGAAAAAAGCAAACAAAATATAACCAGAGATATTGAAGTTAAGAACAATCTAACAATAGCCAGGGCGGTGGGCGGGGGGGGGGGGCGGGGACAGTGGGAAGAGGGGATTACAGGAACTACTATAAAGGACACATGGACAAAACCAAGGAGGAAGGTGGAGGTGGGGGAGGGAGGTGGGTTCACCTGGGGTAGGGTGGAAGGATGGGGAGAAAAGGCATACAACTGTAATTGAATAACAATAAAAATTAAAAAAAATAGCCTCATTTTTAAAAAATTCTTTTTTCGGGTAGCACCCCACAACCCCACACTCGCGCACAGATAAACCGGGACGAACGGTGGGGAGCAAAGCGGACTGCGTAACCCAGCACTCCAGAGCGGGGGAAATAAAGCTCCAAATCTCTGATTAAAACCGCCCATGGGGGTTGGGGCGGCAGTAGGAGAGAATCCCAGCCTCACAGGAGAGGTTGTTGGAGAGACCCACAGGGGCCTAGAGTGTGCACAAGCCCACCCACACGAGAACCAGCACCAGAGGGGCCCAATTTGATTGTGGGTAGCGGAGGCAGTGCCTGAAATCCAGTGGAGAGTGGAGTGGGCGCCATTGCTCCCTCTCGGCCCCTCCCCGACGTACAGCATCATAGCACAGAGTCACAGTGCAGTGACCAGCATTATCCCACCCTGGTGAACACCTAAGGCTTCACCCCTTTAAGTAACAGATGCGCCAAGACAAAAAAAAAAAAAAAAGGCCCAAATGACAGAACACTTCAAAGCTCCGGAAAAAATACAACTAAGTGAGGAAGAGATAGCCAACCTATTGGATGCACAGTTCAAAACACTGGTTATTAAGACGCTCACAGAATTGGTTGAATTTGTTCAAAAACTAGACGAAAAAACGAAGGCTATGCCAAGAGAAACAAAGGAAAATGTACAGGGAACCAATAGTGATGCGAAGGAAACTGGGACTCAAATCAATGGTGTGGACCAGAAGGAAGATAGAAACATCCAACCAGAAAAGAATGAAGAAACAAGAATTCGGAAAAATGAGGAGAGGCTTAGGAACCTCCAGGACATCTTGAAACATTACAACATCCGAATTATAGGGGTGCCAGAAGGAGAAGAGGAAGAACAAAAAATTGAAAACTTATTTGAACAAATAATGACGGAGAACTTCCCCAGTCTGGCAAAGGAAATAGACTTCCAGGAAGCTCAGAGAGTCCCAAAGAAGCTGGACCCAAGGAGGAACACACCAAGGCACATCATAATTATATTACCCAAGATTAAAAATAAGGAGAGAATCTTAGAAGCAGCAAGAGAAAAGGACACAGTTACCTACAAAGGGGTTCCCATAAGACTGTCAGCTGATTTCTCGAAAGAGACCTTACAGGCAAGAAGGGACTGGCAAGAAGTATTCCAAGTCATGAAAGGCAAGCGCCTACATCCAAGATTACTGTATCTGGCAAAGCTATCATTTAGAATGAAAGGGCAGATAAAGTGCTTCTCAGATAAGGTCAAGTTCAAGGAGTTCATCATCACCAAGCCATTATTATATGATATGTTAAAGGGACTTATCTAAGAAAAAGAAGATAAAAAATAGGAACAGTAAAAATGACAGCAAACTCACAGTTATTAACAACCACACCTAAAACCAAAACAAAAGAACACTAAGCAAACAACTAGAACAGAAACAGAACCACAGAAAGGGAGATCACATGGAGGGTTATCAATAGGGGATTGGGAGGGGGAGAGAGGGGGGAAAGGTACAGAGAATAAATAGCATAAATGATAGGTGGAAACTAGACAGGGGGAGGGTAAGAATAGTGTAGGAAATGTAGAAGCCAATGATCTTATAAGTAGGACCCATGGACAGGAACTATAGGGGGGGAATGTGGGAGGGACGGGGTGGGCCGGATGGAGTTGAGTGAAGGGGCAGAAATGGGACAACTGTAATAGTATAATCAATAAATATATCAAAAAAATAAAAATAAAAAAATGGAAAAAAATTCTTTTTTTTTCTTGTTCTGATTGCTTGTTTTTGCTTCCTTATGTTCCAAATCATTAATTTGATTCTCAGCTTATCCACTCTACTATTATTTCTCTGTAAATTATTCTTTATTTTAATTAATGTAAACTTCATTTCTGACTAGATCTTTTTCATGCTGTTGAGGTCCTCACTAAGTTCCTTGAGCATCCTTAGACTAGTGTTTTGAACTCTGCATCTGATAAGCTGCTTATCTGCATTTTGTTTAGTTCTTTTTCTGGGATTTTAATCTGTTTTTTCACTTAGGCCATGTTTCTTTGTTTCCTAATTTTGGCAGCCTCCCCGTGTTTGTTTCTATGTATTAAGTAGAGCATCTATGACTCTCTGTCTTGGTAGTGTGGCCTAATGTACTAGGTGTCCTGTAAGGGCCAATGACATGGCCTCCCCTGTCACCCAAGATGGGTACTTGAGGTGTACTCTTCATATGGGTTGAGTACACCCTCTTCTTGTACTTGTGCCTTGATTGCTGTTGGCAGGTAAATGAGAGGGATTTACACAGGCCAGTCAGCTGCAAGGACTGACTGAAACCAATGACTCCCAACTTCTTCCCTCCATGGAGGATCAGCTGTACAGTGGCAGGGCAGAGGTGCTCCAATGAGATCTGTAGCTGTCCAATGGTTGTGCAGGCTCTGAGGTTCCCTGGATAGTGCAAACCAAGGTCAGCCTCTACCTGTGTTCTTCCCAGAGCCACACTGCATGAGCTATAAAGCAATATGAGAAGGCTGTTACTTATGCTGGGCTTGGAGATTCCCAGGCAAAGCCAAGCTGTGAATTGAAGCTGGCTGCTGCTAGTGCTGGGCCTGGGGCCACTTAGCAAGAGTTATGGGGGCTGGGAGCTTACTGAGATCAGCTGTTGTCTGTTTGACAGGATTTAAGAAGTTGTGAACATGAGCCGACACCAGCCATTCATATGGAAAAGTCTCTTTTTAACAGCTTGGGTGGGTCCATAATTTGGATGGAATGGAGTATTAGGGGATCTCCAATACAGTGCAAACAGTGTTAGCCAGGTTTATGGAGTTTCAGAAATGGAACCTGCCTGCCAGCTCTTGGCTCTGTGGAGGAAGGGTTCAGAAAAGGGACAATGGCCTCTGCCCACCTTTCTGTTTGGGAGAAAGCTGTCAGACACAGCTCCCCCCTGTATGCCACTGGAGCCTTTCAAGCTACTACCCCAGTGCTGGAGCTCAGAAGGAGTGAGTCTGAGTAAATTCATGTGTGAGTTGTTTAAGGGGAACTGCTTGGGACTCCAGATGTTTCTTCCACCAACTCAGTCCCTGCTGGTTTTTGCAGCCAGAAGTTATGGGGACTTATCTTCCTGGCACTGGAACCCTAAGATGGGTGGGGGGACCTGGTGTGGGGCTGGGACTCCTTGCTCCCAAGATATCCCTCTAGAAATTTTATCCACCGCATGTGGATGTGGGACCAGCCCATTCTGCATCTGTGCCTCCTACCAGACTGGATTGATGTGGTTTCTTCAATTTCATAGTTGTCAGACTTCCATTCAACTCAATTTCTGACAGTTCTGAGTGATTATTGTTCTATATTTTCATTGTAATTTTGATGTGGTTGTGCAAGGAGGCAAGCTGTATTTACCTATGCTGCCATCTTGCCCAGAAGTACCCAAGATGAGTTCTCAAAAAATGTGTTTTAAATAGAAAATGGACACTTGCCACAAATTTAAGGTAACTCTACAAATAAATGAATGATAACAAAGCTATTTGGTTTACATCTAGTGACACATGGTCACCTTTATTTAACAGGAAGATGAACAAGTGGAGAGTATTGCAGATCCATAAACCCCAATGAAGGCTTTGCCTTTTACTCATCAGAAAGGTGAAAGAAGACTTTCTCACAGTGAAGCTGAGTGTGATTTAATTCCCTGGACACTGGACACCTGCATTATCTTCACCAGCAACCTCAATCCACATACCAGTATGCAGGAAAAGAGAGAACACAGCAGGTAGACAAAGGGACTAAAGAGTGGGTTTTGCCACTTCTGTATGTCTGGACTTGGGCAAGAAAGTGGACAAGTACAGTTTACTCAGCTGCAAAATTCCAGGTTAGAGCCTCCCCACAGAGTCCATTGATGATGACATCAGCACTTTTAATTTCTTTCCCTGTTTTGATTCTAATTGATGTAACTTCTGTGGGAACCACACTAAGATGATTCAAAATTCACTGTTTTGTCTTTCCTGAATGACTCTTAGAGGTTATGGAAAGGCAGGAAGTTGCCCTTGACACCCGCCTTTTGGTACAATTGCTTCCAATGACTTTTACAACTGTGTCCTTATGGAAAAGTTAAGTGGAGGAATGAGTTAACTCTCGGTAACTTTTCTGCACCCACACACATTTTAGAACTTATACTTGAATTTAATCTCCAACCGTTCTTTCTCAGCCATGAACATTGGTGGCTGGCCCCAAATCTCCTATGCTAGAAGGATCTACAAAGAAGAAACTCAAGGCTCTATGAGAAAAATAAAGAAAAGGAGCCAAGGCAGAAATGACCTTGGTGTGGGGGGAATTATAAACATATTTCAGTAAGACAAAATAACATACCCTAACACAGCAACATTAAGAATATTTCTTGACACTTTTAGTCACAGTATTGGGTGCATCCTATTAATTTGTTTGTTCTGTTTGTCATTTGTAAATTCTTTTTTTGTAGAGTGTATATGGTGCAAAGGCTTTTTTCCCTTTCTCTTCCTATCCAAATTATCAGTAATTTTAAAACATGTTGGAGGAACAGAGTGAACAGCCAACGGTATTCAAGCATATATGAAGATCGGAGACCAAAGATAAAGGACATTAAAAGATCAGACGGTAAGAAGAGTGCTTAAGGACAATAAGATCCCTGGGGCCAGCGCAGGGACCAGGGCAGCTGAAGCCCCCCGCGGGGTCACAGGGTCTCCTGCAGGATTCTTGGGAGAGAGCCAGGCTGGGCTGTGGGAGAGGCCAGGAGCTTGTTTGGACCAGGGGGGCTTGAGTAGGAGGAATTTCTCCAAAAGAAAAAGAAAAAATAGAGGCACTCAGCGGCTATTTGGAGAACTCTCCATAGCAGACGTGGCCTCTTGAGCCCCTACCCCCTCAGCCCCTGGACTGTGAATGCGGGATAAGCAGCCCCAGCACACACCTGAAGCCAGGTTGGCACGCACATCGATCAGCGGCCTGGGCGCCCACACCTGAAACCCCGAGTGGGCGACCACACCTGAAACCTCAGGTGGGTGTGCACCAGGATCAGCAGCTCGGCTGCCCGGGCAGACAGGCCCAAAGCCAGGGATCAGTGTGCAACCCGATCAAAGGCCTGGCTGCCCGTGGGCAACCACACCTGAAGCACCAGTTCTGAACAACTCCCACCTAGCCTGTGTGCACAGAGCCCTGCAGGGCCTACTCGATCTCTAGGAGGAAGGCAGAACGCCCAGCAGAGGGGAGCTGCAGGGCTAGGGGAGACTGCAGTCCCCAGAAAGACTT
This sequence comes from Desmodus rotundus, assembly GCF_022682495.2. NCBI lineage: Eukaryota > Metazoa > Chordata > Mammalia > Chiroptera > Phyllostomidae > Desmodus > Desmodus rotundus. The sequence continues at coordinate 58,453,168 of NC_071396.1, forward strand.
GACCCAGTAGAGGGCTAAACTATCCTGAAGGAGCACCGAGAGCCCCTAGCATCTAAGACAGCAAAGAGCAAGAAGGGGGAGTGTGAGATGGCCCTAACTGGTGCACCACAAGGACAGCACAACTAGTGAACTAAAGGCCTAGGGGGGAGTAGAAGGACCCTGAGGAACTGGACTGGAGGCTGGACAACAGCAAAGAGTGTGGCTCAGGAAGAAAGAAAAGTGAAACCAATCCCTCCAACCACCCCCTCCTGTTTCACAGACAGGAAGACCAGCACAACTGGCCTGTTTAAAGCCAACAGAGGACTTCCTCTTTTTTTGCCCTCCTTTCCCCCTAAATTCCTTCTTCCTTTCTGTCCTTCTTTCTTTTCTTATTCCTTCTTCCTTCCATCCTTTACTTTTTCATTCCTTCTTCCTGCCTTCTTTTTTTAATATTTGTTAAAACTCCTTCTTCGTATCTTTCCTCCGTACTTTTTTTATTCCTTCCTTCCTTCCTTCCTTCCTTCCTTCCTACCTTCCTTCCTTCCTTCCTTCTTTCCTTCCTTCCATTCCTTTCTATTCCTTTTTCCTTCCTTCCCTTCTCCATTGTTTTCCCCCTTCTTTATCCTTTTCCCACAGGTGAGACAATAAAACCTGGAGCTCTGAAAAGACAAGAGTTAGACCCTGTTAGACCCATAAAGGCCAGCTCAAGAACAGTGAGCCCTGAGATTAAGGAGACATCACCACTGAATCCCATTGGCATTCTACCACAGAAGTTCATACCATAAACCCAGGGAGTCAGAACACATCAATTTAAACAGAGGCTAACAAAAAGAGTCTCACAAACAATGGAAAGAAAAAGAAACAATCCCCAAACAAAAGGAAAGGAGGAAGCCTCAGAAAGAAAGCTAACTGAACAAGAGGCAAGTCAACTATCAGATACTGAGTTCAAAGCAATGGTTATCAGGAAGCTCACTGAGCTCACAGAGAACTACCAGAAACTACAGGGAAACTACAATGGACTCACTGCTAACTATATCAACATGAAAAAGGAAATAGAAACTATCAACAAGGGCCAAGAGGAAATGAAGAATACAATTTCGGAACTGAAGAACACAGTGGAAGGAATCAAAAGCAGACTTCATGAAGCAGAGGATTGGATCAGTGAGCTGGAGGACAAAGTAGAAAAAAACACCCAGAAAGAGCAAGAAAAGGAAAAGAGGCTCAGAAAGAATGAAGAGGCAATAAGGGAAATGCAGGACAACATGAAACGTAACAATATCCATATAATAGGGATACCAGAAGGAGAAGAAGAAGAGCAAGGGATAGAAAACCTGTTTGAAAAAGTAATGATGGAAAATTTCCCTAATCTGAGGAGAGAAAAAGTCACCCAAATCCAGGACACACAGAGAGTCCCAAGCAAGAGGAACCCAAAAAGACCCACTGCAAGACACATCATAATTAAAATGGCAAATTTCCAAGACAAAGAGAGGATCTTAAAGGCATCAAGGGAGAAAAAGGAGGTAACATACAAGGAAGACCCAATAAGTTTAGCAACTGACTTCTAAAAGGAAATGCTCCAAGCCAGAAGAGAATGAAAAGAATATTCCAAGTAATGAGAACCAGAGGCCTGCAACCAAGACTACTTTACCCAGCAAGGCTCTCAATCAAGATAGAAGGCCAAATAAAGAGTTTCCCAGACAAAAGAAGTCTAAAAGAATACACTTCCACCAAATCAGCTCTGCAAGAGAGGCTAAAGGGACTACTTCAAGGAAAGGAAGGAAAAGAGAAAGAGAGAGGAACACAGGTATGAAAAAAAGGCAGTGAATAGCTACCTATCGATAATAACCTTAAATGTAAATGGATTAAATGCTCCAACAAAAGACATAGAATAGGGAGAACCAAGATGGCAGGGTAGATAGACACACTGCGCCTCCTCACACAAGCATAACTGACAGAAAATCGAACGGCAAGGAAGTCCAACACCAAGTAGATAAAAAACAAACATACATCCAGATGGGTAGGAGGGGCAGAGAGGGGCACTGGGGTGGAGAGGACCCGCGTGGCTGTGGCAGGACCGAGACTGGCGGAGTGTGGGACGAACAGGGCAGGCAGTCTGACCACTAGCAGACCCTGTGGCCCCACATTCGTGCATAGAAAAACCAGGACGAACGTTGGGGAGTGAAACAGACCACGTAACCCACGGCTCCAACCCAGGGGAAAAAAAGCCTCAGACCTCTGATTGAAAGAGCCCCTGGGGGTGGGGGCAGCAGCAGGAGAGACTCCCAGCCTCACAGGAGAGGTCGTTTGAGAGACCCACGGGGGCCTAGGGTGTGCACAAGCCCACCCACTCGGGAACCAGCACCAGAGGGGCCCAATTTGACTGTGGGTAGCGGAGGCAGTGCCTGAAATCCAGTGGAGAGTGGATCGGGCGACATTGCTCCCTCTCCACCCCTCCCCGATGTACAGCATCACAGTGCAGCAACACAGTGCAGCAGCAACCAGCATTATCCCACCATGGTGAACACCTAAGACTCCGCCCCTTTAAGTAAAAGATGCTCCAAGAAAAAAAAAAAAAAATGGCCCAAATGACTGAACACTTCAAAGCTCCAGAAAAAACACAACGAAGCGAGGAAGAGATAGCCAACCTATTGGATGCACAGTTCAAAACACTGTTTTTTTTTTAATTTTTATTATTCAATTACAGTTGTATGCGTTTTCTCCCCTTCCCACCCCCCCACCCCAGCTGAACCCACCTCCCTCCCCCACCCCTGGCATCCCCCCCAATTATGTCCATGTGTCCTTTATAATAGTTCCCGCAATCCCCTCTTCCCACTGTCCCCACTGAACTCCCCCCTGGCAACTGCTAGACAGTTCCCCCCCTCAATGTCTCCGGTGGTATTTTGTTTGCTTTTTTCTTTTGTTGATTATGTTCCAGTTAAAGGTGAGATCATATGGTATTTGTCCCTCACCACCTGGCGTATTTCACTTAACATAATGCTCTCCAGTTTCATCCATGCTGTTGCAAAGGGTATAAGCTCCTTCTTTCTCTCTGCTGCATAGAATTCCATTGTGTAAATACACCATAGTTTTTGGATCCACTCGTTTGCTGATGGGCACTTAGGTTGCTTCCAGTACTTGGCTATTGTAAATTGTACTGCTATAAACATTGGGGTGCATAGGTTCTTTTGGATTGGTGTTTCAGGTTTCTTAGGGTATAATCCCAGCAGCAGAATTGCTGGATCAAAGGACAGTTCCATTTTTAGTTTTCTGAGGAAATTCCATACTGTTTTCCACAGTGGCCTCACCAGTCTGCATTCCCACCAACAGTGCACGAGGGTTCCCTTTTCTCCACATGCTCTCCAACATTTGTTTGTTGATTTGCTCATGTTGGCCACTCTGACTGGTGTGAGATGGTACCTCATTGTGGTTTTAATTTGCATCTCTCTGATGGCTAGTGATGCTGAGCATCTTTTCATATGCCTCTGGGCCCTCTGTATGTCTTCCTTGGAGAAGTGTCTGTTCAAGTCCTTTGCCCATTTTTTAATTGGGTTGTTTGTCTTCCTGGAGTGGAGTCGTGTGAGTTCTTTATATATTTTGGAGATCAGGCCCTTGTCTGAGGTATCATTGGCAAATATGTCTTCCTATACTGTTGGTTCTCTTTGTAATTTGGTGCTGTTTTCTTTAGCCTTGCAGAAGCTTTTTATTTTGATGAGGTCCCATTTGTTTATTCTTTCCTTTATGTCCCTTGCTTTAGGGGACATGTCTGTGAGGATGGTCCTGTGTGGAATGTCTGAGATTTTCCTGCCAATGTTTTCCTCGAGGACTTTTATGGTGTTACAACTTATATTTAAGTCTTTTATGCATCTTGAGTTTATTTTTGTGTATGGCGTAAGTTGGTGATCAAGTTTCATTTTTTTGCATGTAGCTGTCTAGATCTCCCAACACCATCTGTTGAAGAGGCTGTTTTTGCTCCATTTTATGCTCCTGCCTCCTTTGTCAAATATTAATTGACCGTAAAGACTTGAGTTTATTTCTGGGCTCTCTGTTCTGTTCCATTGGTCTACGTGCCTGTTTTTATGCCAGTATCAGGCTGTTTTGATTACAGTGGCTTTGTAATACAGTTTGATATCAGGTAATGTGATCCCTCCTGCTTTGTTCTTCTTCCTCAAAATTGCTGCAACTATTCGGGGTCATTTATGGTTCCATATAAATTTCTGAAATGTTCGTTCTATATCTGTGAAATATGTCATGGGTACTCTAATAGGGATTGCATTGAATCTATAAATTGCTTTGGGTAGTATGGCCATTTGGATCATGTTAATTCTTCCAATCCATGAGCATGGTACATGCTTCCATTTGTTTGTGTCTTCCTTAATTTCTTTCTTCAGTGTTGTGTAGTTTTCTGAGTACAGGTCTTTTACCTCCTTGGTTAGGTTTATTCCTAGGTACTTGATTTTTCTTGTTGCTCTATCAAATGGGATTTTTTTTTCCTGATTTCTGTTTCTGAATTTCATTGTTGGTGTACAGGAATGCCTTTGATTTCTGAGTATTGACTTTGTATCCAGCTGTTTTGCCAAATTCATTTATTCGGTCGAGTAGTTTTTGGGTGGAGTCTACAGGATTTTCCATGTACACTATCATGTCATCTGCAAACAGTGACAATTTCATTTCCCCCTTTCCAATTTGGATGCCTTTTATTTCTTTTTCTTGTCTGATTGCTGTGGCTAGGACTTCCAATACTATGTTGAATAGGAGTGGTGAGAGAGGGCATCCTTGTCTTGTTCCTGATCTTAGTGGGAAAGCTCTAAGTTTTTGTCCATTGAGTATGATGTTGGCTGAAGGTCTCTATATATGGCCTTTATAATGTTGAGGATGCTCCCTCTATTCCCACTTTGCTGAGTGTTTTTATCAGAAATGGGTGCTGTACCTTATCAAATGCTTTTTCTGCATGTATTGGTATTATCATGTGATTTTTGTCTTTGCTGTTGTTGATGTGATATATTATGTTCATTGATTTGCAAATATTGTACCATCCTTTAATCCCTGGGATGAATCCCACTTGGTCATGGTGGATGATCTTTTTAATGTATTGCTGGATGCGGTTTGCTAATATTTTTTGAGAATTTTAGCGTCTATGTTCATCAGCGATATTGGCCTGAAGTTTTCTTTCTTCGTTGTGTCTTTATCTGCTTTTGGGATTACGATGATGCTGGCTTCATAAAAAGAGTTTGGGAGTCTTCCATCAGTTTGGATTTTTTCGAATAGTCTGTGAAGGATAGGGGTTAGCTCTTCCTTAAATGCTTTGTAGAATTCTCCTGTGAAACCATCTCCTCCAGGGCTTTTGTGTGTTGATAGTTTTTTGATGACTGCTTCAATTTCCTCTGCTGTTATTGGTCTGTTCAGGTTTTCTGCTTCTTCTTCATTCACTTTTGGAAGATTATATTTTTCTAGAAATGTGTCCATTTCACCTAGGTTTTCAAATTTCTTGGCACACAGTTCTTCGTAGTAATGTCTTACAATCCTTTGTATTCCTGTGGTATCAGTTGTAATCTCTCCTCTTTCATTTCTAATTGTGTTTATTTGGATCCTCTCTCTTTTTTTCTTGATGAGCCTACTTAAAGGCTTGTCGATTTTGTTTATCTTTTCAAAGAACCAGCTCCTGGATTCATTGATCCTTAGTATTGTGCTTTTAGTCTCTATGTCATTTAGTTCTGCTATGATCTTGGTTATTTCCTTCCTTCTGCTTGCTCTGGGGTGTATTTGTTGTTGTTCCTTGAGTTCTTGTAGTCGTAGGGTTAGGTTGTTTGTTGGAAATGTTTCTATCTTTTTAAGGTAGGCCTGTATTGCTATGAACTTCCCTCTCAGGACTGCCTTTGCTGTGTCCCATGGGTTTTGGGTTGTTGTGAGTTCATTTTTATTTGTTTCCAGAAAGTTTTTGATTTCTTCCCAAATCTTGTTCTTGTCCCATTCATTGTTTAATAGCATGCTATTCAGTCTACATGACTTTTAGTGTTTTGGGTTGTTTCCTTTGGGGTTGGTTTCTAGTTTCAGCCCCTTGTGGTCGGAGAAAATGCTTGATACGATTTCAATTTTCTTGAATTTGTTGAGGCTTGCTTTGTGTCCTATCATGTGGTCTATCTTTGAAAAAGTTCCATGGACACTTGAAAAGAATGTGTATTTTGCTCCTTTGGGATGAAAAGCTCTATATATATCAGTTAAGTCCATTTCCTCTAGGGTATTGTTAAGTAACACAATATCCTTGTTGATATTTTGTTTGGAAGACCTGTCCATTTTTGATAGTGGGGTGTAAAATTCCCCTACTATAATTGTGTTGCTGTCAATATCTTTCTTGAAGTCCTCCAAGATTTTTTTTATGTATTTGGGTGCTCCTATGTTGGGTGCATATATATTTACAATGTTTATGTCTTCTTGCTAGATTCTTCCTTTGAGTATTATGAAGTGACTTTCTGGGTTTTTCTTTATGGCCCTTCTTTGGAAGTCTATTTTGTCTGATATGAGTATTGCTACCCCTGCTTTTTTTTCCTGTCCGTTTGCTTTGAAAATTTGTTTCCAGCCCTTCACTTTCAGTCTGTGTAAGTCTTTTGTCCTGAGATGGGTCTCTTGTAGGCAGCATATGTGTGGGTCATGTTTTCTTATCCATTCAGCTATTCTATGTCTTTTGATTAGAGCACTTAATCCATTTATGTTTAAGGTTATTACCAATAGGTAGTTATTCCTTACCTTTATTCCTACCTGTGTTCCTCTCTCTTTCTCTTTTCCTTCCTTTTCTTAAAGCAGTCCCTTAGCATCTCTTGCAGAGCTGGTTTGGTGGAAGTGTATTCTTTTAGACTTCTTTTGTCTGGGAAACTCTTTATTTGGCCTTCTATCTTGATTGAGAGCCTTGCTGGGTAAAGTAGCCTTGGTTGCAGGCCTCTGGTTCTTATTTTGGAATATTTTTTACCATTCTCTTCTGGCTTGGAGCGTTTCCTTTTAGAAGTCAGTTGCTAACCTTTTTGGGGCTCCTTTATATGTTACTTCCTTTTTCTCCCTTTCTGCCTTTAAGATCCTCTCTCTGTCTTGGAAATTTGACATTTTAATTATGATGTATCTTACAGTGGGTCTCTTTGGGTTCCTCTTGTTTGGGACTCTCTGTGTTTCCTGGATTTGGGTGACTTTTTCTCTCCTCAGATTAGGGAAATTTTCCATCTTTACTTTTGCAAACAGGTTTTCTATCCCTTGCTCTTCCTCTTCTCCTTCTGGTATGCCTATTATATTGATAATGTTACGTTTCATGTTGTCCTGCATTTCCCTTATTGCCTCTTCATTCTTTCTGAGCCTCTTTTCCTTTTCTTGCTCTTTCTGGGTGTTTTTTTCTACTTTGTCCTCCAGCTCGCTGATCCGATCTTCTGCTTCATTAAGTCTGCTTTTGATTCCTTCTACTGTGTTCTTCAGTTCCGAAATTGTATTCTTCATTTCCTCTTGGCCCTTGTTGATAGTTTCTATTTCCTTTTTCATGTTGATATAGTTTGCAGTGAGTTCATTGTAGTTTCCCTGTGGTTTCTGGTAGTTTTCTTTGAGCTCAGTGAGCTCAGTGAGCTTCCTGATAACCATTGCTTTGAACTCGGTATATGATAGTTGACTTGCCTGTCTTTCAGTTAGCATTCTTTCTGAGGCTTCCTCCTTTCCTTTCATTTGGGGATTGTTTCTTTGTCTTCCCATTGTTTGTGAGACTCTTTTTGTTAGCCTCTGTTTACATTGATGTGTTCTGACTCCCTGTGTTTATGGTATGAACTTGTATGGTAGAATACCAATGGGATTCAGTGGTACTGTCTCCTTAATCTCCTGTGCTCACTGGTCTTCAGCTGGCCTTTATGGGTCTAACAGGGTCTAACTCTTGTCTTTTCAGAGCTCCAGGTTTTGTTGTATCACCTGTGGGAAAAAGAGAAATGGGGGAAGAAAAGAAAAAGATGGGAAGGAGGGAAAAGGGAAATAGAAAAGGAAAGGAAGGAAGGAAGAGGTAGTAAAGAAAGATCGGAGGCAAGATAAGAAGGAATTTCAACAAAAATTAAAACATAGGAATAAATAAAAGAAGTCAGGAAGAAGGCATAAAAAAGGTAAAGGATGGGAGGAAGAAGTAATGAAAAAATAAGAAGGGAAGAAGGAATTCAGGGGGATAGTAGGAAAGGAAAAAAAAAAAGTCTTCTGCTGGCTTTAAACTGGTCAGGTTAGTTCTGCTTGTCGTCCTGTCTGTGGAAACGGGAGGGGGTGGTTGGAAGGATTGGTTTCACTTTTCTTTCTTCCTGGGCCACATTCTTCACTGTTGTTCAGCCTGCAGTCCAGTTCCTCATGGTCCTTCTGGTCCCCAGTAGGCCTTTAGTTCACCAGTTGTGCTGTCCTTGAGTTGCACCAATTAGGGGCAATTCATACTCTACCTTCTTGCTCTTTGCTGTCTTAGATGCTAGGGGCTCTGGGTGCTGCTATGGGGTAGTTCAGCCCCCTACTGGGTTGAGTCTTTCCGGGGAATGCAGTCTCCCCTAACCCTGGAGCTCCCCTCTGCTGGGTGTTCTGCCTTTGTCCTAGAGCCAGTAGGCCCTGCAGGGCTCTGTGCACAGGTGCTAGGTTGCCGTTGTAGGTGTGCTCCCTGGCAGGCAGCCAGGCTGTTGATCAGTCAATCCAGCCGCTGTGGGCTTGGGTGGCGCACAACCTGCCGATCCAGGCGCTTTGGGCTTGAGTGTCTCGGGCGGGTGGGGCTGCATTGGGACTGAGATTTGCGGCACTGGGGTCCACTGTTTTGAGCCTGTGGTGGAGCAGCTAGCCTCTGCTCCAGATGCTCACCCACCTGAGGTTTCATGTGTGGGCCCCCAGTTTGCTAATCTGCATGCGCGCAACCGGGCTTCAGGTGAGTGCAGGGAGGCTTATCCTGCTTTCACAGTCCAGGGGCGGAGGGAGGAGGGGCGCCAGGAGCCGCGGCTGCTGCCCAGAGTTCTCTACGTAGCCCCTGAGTGCCTCTATTTTCTTTTTCCTTTTGAGAAATTCTTCCTATTCAAGCCCCCCTGGTCCAAACAAGCACCTGGCTGCTCACAGGTCAGCCTGGCCCTCTCCCAAGAATCCTGCAGCAGACCCTGCACCTGGGCTCGGGCTTCTGCCACCCTCGTCCCTGTACGGGTCCCGGGTCCCGGGGACCTTATTGTCCTTAAGCACTCTTCTTACCGTCAGATCTTTTAATGTTCTCTATCTTTGGTCTCTGATCTTCATATATGCTGTAATACTGTTGGCTGTTCACTCTGCTCCTCAGATCAGCTAGGTATTTCACTGGCGTTGAGGGGAAGTGGACTCCACTCCCACCGATGTTGCCGCCATCTGCCCCCGCCCCCAAACACTGGTTATTAAGACGCTCACAGAATTGGTGGAATTTCATCAAAAACTAGATTAAAAAATGAAGCCTATGCTAAGAGAAAAAAGGAAAATGTACAGGGAACCAATAGTGATGTGAAGGAAACTGGGGCTCAAATCAACAGTGTGAACCACAAGGAAGAAAGAAACATCCAACCAGAAAAGAATGAAGAAACAAGAATTCAGAAAAATGAGGAGAGGCTTAGGAACCTCTAGGACATCTTGAAACGTTCCAACATCCGAATTATAGGGGTGCCAGAAGGAGAAGAGGAAGAACAAAAAATTGAAAACTTATTTGAACAAATAATGAAGGAGAACTTCCCCAATCTGGCAAAGGAAATAGACTTCCAGGAAGCTCAGAGAGTCCCAAAAAAGCTGGACCCAAGGAGGAACACACCAAGGCACATCATAATTATATTACCCAAGATTAAAAATAAGGAGAGAATCTTAGAAGCAGCAAGAGAAAAGGACAAAGTTACCTACAAAGGGGTTCCCATAAGACTGTCAGCTGATTTCTCGAAGGAGACCTTACAGGCAAGAAGGGACTGGCAAGAAGTATTCCAAGCCATGAAAGGCAAGGGCCTACATCCAAGATTACTGTATCTGGCAAAGCTATCATTTAGAATGAAAGGGCAGATAAAGTGCTTCTCAGATAAGGTCAAGTTCAAGGAGTTCATCATCACCAAGCCATTATTATATGATATGTTAAAGGGACTTATCTAAGAAAAAGAAGATAAAAAATAGGAACAGTAAAAATGACAGCAAACTCACAGTTATTAACAACCACACCTAAAACCAAAACAAAAGAACACTAAGCAAACAACTAGAACAGAAACAGAACCACAGAAAGGGAGATCACATGGAGGGTTATCAATAGGGGATTGGGACGGGGAGAGAGGGGGGAAAGTTATAGAGAAAAAATAGCATGGATAATAGGTGGAAACTAGACAGGGGGAGGGTAAGAATAGTGTAGGAAATGTAGAAGCCAAAGAACTTATAAGTAGGACCCATGGACATGAACTATAGGGGGGGAATGTGGGAGGGATGGGGTGGGTAGGATGGAGTTGAGTGAAGGGGCAGAAATGGGACAACTGTAATAGCATAATCAATAAATATATCAAAAAAAGAGACACAGAATAGCTGAATGGATGAGAAAACATGACCACACATATGCTGTCTACAAGAGACCCATCTCGGGACAAAAGACCTACAGAGAATGAAAGTGAAGGGTTGGAAACAAATCTTCCACCAAATGGAGAGGGAAAAAAAGTAGGGGTAGCAATACTCATATTAGAAAAAATAGACTTCAAAAGAAGGGTCATAAAGACACCCAGAAGGTCACTTCATAATACTCAAAGGAAGAATCCACCAACAAGACATAAACATTGTAAATATATATGCACCCACCATTGGAGCACCCAAATATATAGAGATAATCTTGGAGAACTTCAAGAAAGATACTTACAGCAACACAATTACAGTAGGGACTTTAACACCCCACTATCAAAAAAGGACAGATCTTCCAAACAAAGTATCAAGAAGGATATTGTGTCACTTAACAATACGCTAGATGAAATGGTCTTTCCTGTCATATATAGAGCTTTTCATCCCAAAGAAGCAAAATACACATTCTTTTCAAGTATCCATGGAACTTTTTCAAAGATAGACCACATGATAGGACACAAAGCAAGCCTCAACGAATTCAAGAAAATTGAAATCGTATCAAGCATTTTCTCTGACCACAAGGGACTCAAACTAGAAATCATGGAAAAACCCCAAAACACTAAAATCATGGAGATTGAAGAGCATGCTATTAAACATGAATGGGTCAAGAATGAGATTAAGGAAGAAATCAGAAACTATCTAGAAACACATAAAAATGAACTCACAACAACCCAAAACCTATGGGACACAGCAAAGGCAGTCCTGAGAGGGAAGTTCATAGCAATACAGGCCTATCTTAAAAAGATACAATCATTTCACACAAACAACCTAACCCTACTTCTACAAGAATTTGAGGAACAACAAGAAAGACAGCCAGGAGGAAGAACAAGGAAGGAAATAACCAATATCAGAGCAGAACTAAATGACATAGAGACTAAAAGCACAATTCTAAGGATCAATGAATCCAGGAGCTGGTTCTTTGAAAAGATAAACAGAATCAACAAGCCTTTACATAGGCTCATCAAGAAAAAAAGAGAGAGGATCCTAATAAACACAATCAGAAATGAAAGAGGAGAGATTACAACTGATACCACAGAAATACAAGAATGTAAGAAATTACTATGAAGAACTGTATGCCAAGAAATTTGAGACCCTAGGAGATACGGACACATTTCTAGAAAAATATAATCTTCCAAAACTGAATGAAGAAGAAGTAGAAAACCAGGACAGACCAATACCAGCAGATGAAATTGAAGCAGTCATCAAAAAACTCCCAACACAGAAAAGCCCTGCACCAGATGGTCTCACTGGAGAATTCTACAAAGCATTTAAGGAAGAGCTAACCCATATCCTTCACAGACTATTCGAAAAAATCCAAACTGATGGAAGACTCCCAAACTCTTTATGAAGCCAGCATCATCCTAATCCCAAAACCAGTTAATGACAGGAAAAAGAAAGAAAACTTCAGGCCAATATCTCTGATGAACATAGATGCTAAAATTCTCAACAAAATATTGGCAATCCACATCCAGCAATACATTAGAAACATCATCCACCATGACCAAGTGGGATTCATCCCAGGGATGCAAGGATGGTACAATATGCACAAATCAATAAACATAATACACCACATAAACAACAGTAAAGAAAAAAAATCACATGATCATATCAATACATGAGGAAAAAGCATTTGATAAGATACAGCACCCACTTCTGATAAAAATACTCAGCAAAGTGGGAATAGAGGGAGCATTCCTCAATATAGTACAGGTCATATATGAGAGACCTTCAGCCAACATCATACTCAATGGACAAAAACTTAGAGCTTTCCCACTAAGATGAGGAACAAGACAAGGATGCCTTCTCTCACCACTCCTATTCAACATAGTACTGGAAGTCCTAGTCCCAGCAATCAGAGAAGAAAAAGGAAAAAAGGCATCCAAATTGGAAAGGAGGAAATGAAACTGTCACTGTTTGCAGATGACATGATAGTGTACATGGAAAATCCTATAGACTACTATCCAAAAAACTACTTGGCCTAATAAATGAATTTGGCAAAACAGCTGGATACAAAGTCAATACTCGGAAGTCAAAGGCATTCTTGTCAACCAACAGCAAAATTGCAGAAACAGAAATCAGGAGTAAAATCCCATTTGATATAGCAACAGGAAAAATAAAGTCCCTAGGAATAAACCTAACCAATGAGGTAAAAAACCTGTACTCAGAAATCTACACAACATTGAAGAAAGAAATTAAGAAAGACACAAACAAATGGAAGCATGTACCATGCTCATGGATTGGAAGAATTAACATCATCAAAATGGCCATACTACCCAAAGCAATTTATAGATTCAATGCAATCCCTATTAGAGTACCCATGACATATTTCACAGATATAGAACAAACATTTCAGAAATTTATATGGAACCATAAATGACCCCAAATAGCTGCAGCAATTTTGAGAAAAACGCACAAAGCAGGAGGGATCACAATATCTGATGTGAAACTGTACTACAAGGCTACTGTAATCAAAACAGCCTGATACTGGCATAAAAACAGGCACATAGACCAATGGAACAGAATAGAGAGCCTAGAAATAAACTCAGGCCTTTACGGTCAATTAATATTTGACAAAGGAGACAGGAGCATAAAATGGAGCAAAAACAGCTTCTTCAACCAATGGTGTTGGGAGATCTGGACAGCTACGTGCAAAAAAATGAAACTCGATCATCACCTTACGCCATACACGAAAATAAACTCAAGATTCATAAAAGACTTAAATATAAGTTGTAACACCATAAATGCCTAGAGGAAAACGTTGGCAGGAAAATGTCAGACATTCCACACAGGAACATCCTCACAGACATGTCCCCTAAAGCAAGGGACATAAAGGAAAGAATAAACAAATGGGACCTATTCAAAATAAAAAGCTTCTGTATGGCTAAAGAAAACAGCACTAAATTACAAAGAGAACCAACAGTATGGGAAAACATATTTGTCAATGGTATCTCAGAGAAGGGCCTGATCTCCAAAATATATAAAAAAGTCACATGACTGCACTCCAGGAAGACAAACAACCCAATTAAAAAATGGGCAGAGGACTTGAACAGACACTTCGACAAGGAAGACATACAGAGGGCCCAGAGACATATGAAAAGATGCTCAGCATCACTAGCCATCAGAGAGATGCAAATTAAAACCACAATGAGGTACCATCTCACGCCAGTCAGAGTAGCCAACATAAAGAAATCAACAAACAAATGTTGGAGAGGATGTGGAGAAAAGGGAACCCTCGTGCACTGTTGTTGGGAATGCAGACCTGTGAGGGCATTGTGGAAAACAGTATGGAATTTCTTCAGAAAACTAAAAATGGAACTGTCCTTTGACCCAGCAATTCCACTGCTGGGATTATACCCTAAGAACCCTGAAACACCCATCCAAAAGAACCTATGCACCCCAGTGTTCATAGCAGCACAATTTATAATAGCCAATTACTGGAAGCAACCTAAGTTCCCATCAGCAAATGAGTGGATCAAAAAGCTATGGTGTATTTACACAGTGAAATTCTACAAAGCAGAGAGAAAGAAGGAGCTTATACCCTTTGCAACAGCATGGATGGAACTGGAGAGCATTATGCTAAGTGAAATAAGCCAGGTGGTGAGGGAAAAATACCATATGATCTCACCTTTAACTGGAATATAATCAACAGAAGAAAAAAGCAAACAAAATATAACCAGAGACATTGAAGTTAAGAACAATGTAACAATAGCCATTGGATAGTGTTGAGGGGACAGTGAGTAGAGGGGATAACAGGAAATACTATAAAGGACCCAGGGTCAAAAACGAGTGGAAGGGTGGAGAGGGGGAAGGGAGGTGGGTTCAGCTGGGGTGGGTTGGAGGTATGGGGAGAAAAGGCACACAACTGTAATTGAATAACAATAAAAAATTAAAATTAAAAAAAAACGAGGGGGAGGGTGGAGGTGGTGATGGGACGTGGGTTTGGATGGTGTGGGGTGGTGGGATGGGGAGAAAAGGCATACAAGTGTAATTGAATAACGATAAAAATTAAAAAAATAAATAACATTAAAATAGGGAGAAAATGCAGACAATTGTAACTGAATAAAAATGAAGAAAATATTTTTTTAAAAAGATGGTAAATGTAATGATGACTTGGTGCATCAGTTAACTATTGCTGCATAACAAGCCACCCCAACACTGAATGGATTAACACAACAACCTGTTATTTAGCTCGTGATGCTGTGGGTCAGCAGTTTGAGGCTGAGCTCAACTGCATGGTTTTTTCAGTCTCACCTGGAGACCTGCAGGCATCTGCCAGCAGGTTCACATGAGCAGAGTTATTGAAAGCTGGCGTCTTATCTGCTAGGGATCCTCAGCTTCCTCCATGTGTCTCAGCATCCTCATTCCTCAGTCATTGCTCCATCAAGCTGGGCAGACTGGTTCATGTAGCAGAGGAAAATGAGATTGAGAGGAAGTCTGTCAGTCTTTAGACGCCTAGGCTTAGATGCCATTTCCACCACATTCTATTGGCCAGGGCAAGTCACCAGGCCAACCCAGATTCAAGACAATGGAAAGTAGACTCCATCCCTTGATGGAAAGAGTTACAAAAGCACAAAAGAAATGGCACAGGGACAGAGAGGCTGTTCACTAAGGCCATTGATATAACAAACCTCAGAGAAACTCTGGAAGGCCACACAAGAACCTGCAGGGCTGGTTGCTTCTGTGGACAGGAACCAGGGCACTGAATGGGAAGGAGGCTCACAATTCATTGTTAACTTTTTAGTTCTCATTGGAATTTTGAACACATGTATACATTACTTTAACTTAATAATGGTGAGATTTTATTGCATCCTACCTACCAGGTGCCAGGCATTGTGCTAGGTAATTAATCTGCACTGTAGAGGCATAAAGAGGGTACATCAACTGCTCAAGATTGTGGAGTTGCAGTTAACAGAGCCAGGACTTTAATGAAGGATGTGTGGCTCCAAAATCCATAAACTTTGCCAAAGTGCTCTACTGCTTCCTGTTCACAGAAAATGTCTTGAAGAGGTGTCAAATTGCTGTTGCCACTTATTTTACACTCACTTTACAACTCAGAGCAGGGTGTCTTCTGCCCTGATTAATCCACGAACTGGATTCTCCCCAATTTCACAAATAACCTCCTTGTTATTAAACCTGTGGGACACACCTTTGCCCTCTTGTTTGACTTCTGGACAGCATTAGACTTTGTTGGTCCTTTTTCTTACAACATGCTGTGCCTTTGGATTATTGAAATCACATCTTCCAGGTATCCTCCTTGGTCTCCATCACCTTTGAAAACTCATCTCCTCCTTCTTTTCCTCCTTCCCCTTGTCCTCACAAGGATCTCTTCTAGGCCCATTTCTCCCTCCAGTTCACATGTCGTGGGCAATCTAACTTATTGCCATGACATCAATCACCAATTACTTCCCAATTTTCATCTCCATCCTTAATCTCACACTGAACCTGCTACTGCCCACCATGTCTCTATTTGGATGTCCCAGAGATCTCAGAAAGTCTAGAATTACATGTCACACCCTGCCCACCATCATCAAAACCTACTCCCCCTCCTTCCTGTTCCAACCCAGTAAAGCAAACCAGAAGCCCAAGGATTAGCTTTTTGGAGGTGGGCATAGCAGAAAGATAGGTAGATAAACAGATGCAGATATCACCTGAAGAGGGCAGCCTCCACCCAGCCACAGTGTAGACCAATGCCAGGCACAGAAGTGTCCCCTTGTTGCCAGGCCTTTGTCCTTTCAGTGGAAATCCAGGAACCAGCAATGTTTACATAAAATGACCTGATTTTTAAATGTTGACTATTGAAGCATTGCGTAGGCCAAGCTAAACCTCCTGCTAGCCAAATGCAGTATAAAGGTTGCCAAGCCACACCTCTATCTGCCCAGTCTCCTGGGGTAAGTGTACCCTCTCCCACAAATGTCTCTGGGCCAACTCATACGTCTCTGGCCTGACTTCTTTCTTTGGTTACAGACCCACAAATCCATTCTCCTCTATAGGTACCTCATGCTCAACATGGTCAACACCATAGCACTGAGTGACCATACCCCTCTATAATTTAAGAAAAGCTAGGAATCTGGATTTGTATGCAAAATCACCAATTTTTAAAATTCACATTAAAATTTTATCAGGCAAATAGTACTTGCTCTCTTGGATCAGATTTGACATCATGGCCACCAAGCTGCCACCCTGATTTAGTGTGAGCTGGCTGCCCCCAGGAGTGTGCTGAATACCTGTAGACATGGTCTCAACTGATCTTGGCCAAGGTCTGGAGGAGTGTCCCGTGTCCAGCAAGGCTGTATTCTCCCGTGTCCAGCAAGGAGGTAGGTCAGCCAGGTCAGTAACACTCTGAAAAGTTATACAGTCAGTGGAGCACTGACATAAATAGCCAAACTTCTGCATCTGCATAGGCAGAGGGGATATGCTTGTCCCTATTACTCTTACTAAGTACAACTATAAGTCCTGGACATTATATTAAAACAAACATAAGACTCTAAGTTAGAGAAAAAAGACAGATAAGTCTGGGAAGCTGGGACCTAACAAACAATGTGGTGGTGAATTCTCTGAGTTTTATGTTGCCTTTTATGTTTTATATTTTATGTTGCCTTTTATGTTTTATATATTCCAGACTTGGAGTTGAACCCAGAAATGCCATGGGGACAGACCAGAGAATACCCAACAAAAGCCTGCTATTTCCAGCCAAAGGACCGGGAGAGGGAAAGCTGGACAAGACAGAAAATTTTCAGACATTAACCTTTCTACACCAGTCAAACATCACAGGGCCCTTACCCACATAGGTTGAATGGGAGACCTAGGCTCCTACCTCTGCCTGGAAGGAATGAGGCAACCCCACCCCACCACCACCCAGTCCCCCAACTCTAGGCCTGGAGCAGAGGAGGCCAGCTAAAACATAAGGTTTAAGTGAGATCCAGAGTCTTATAACAAAACAAAAAAATGTCCAGGTTCCAACAGAAAATCACATATCTTATAAGAACCAGAGAGATCTAAACTTGAATTTTAAAAAATGAATAGACGCCAACAGAAAGAGCAAAGATTTTATAGCAGCTATGATAACAATGTTTTAGTGAGCAATTGTGAATGTGCCTGAAACTAAGAAAAAATAGGAAGTCTCAGCAGAGGAAGAGAAAATCTAAAGATGACCCAAGTGAAAATTTTAAACTGAAAAATACAATAACTGAATTAAAAGCTCAGTGGAAGGGTTTTAAATCAGAATGGTGGGGATAGAGGAAAGAATTAGTAAACTGGAAGATAGGACACTAGAAATAACCTACTGGACAACAGAGAGAAAATAAATGGGGGGAAAAAATAAATAGAGCCTCAGGGACCTATGGAGCTATGATGAAAGTTCTAACATCCATATCATTAGAGTTCAAAAGGAGAAGAGACAAGATGGTGGGGCTGAAAAAGTACTTGAAGAAATAATGGCTGAAAGTGTTCTAAGCTACTTCTCAAAGGCTATTGTTTTATTTCTTTTATTAGATCACAGGCTCTAAGCCTAGGCCTCCCCACACAGTGTGATATTGAGCCAGCAGTTTCTAAAGGACAACAGTTGTTTTCAACACTGCTATGGTGTAACATTTTTTGTGAAAGAAGGAAGGAAACAAAGGCCTGCTGAGGTCAGTGTGAGCAGGGGACATGTGTCACACTCCATGGGGACTAAGTAATGTCATTCCTGAGTTGCAGGCAAAGTTGATTAAAGCTCACAGGACAAATGTGAACCCAGGTAATCTGGATTCTAAATCCAGTGTTCCTTCTTGTAACTCTTCAAGGTACATTTCCAGTTGTCCTGGACAGCTTTCAAGCCTTTTCCTGGCCAGTGTAGATGCACCAGAGATTTGTTTGGGGGCCTGACTCCAGGGGCATGGGGAGGTTTGCTGGGGGCGGGAGTGGAGGGAGAAGGCCTGCACCAGACTGCCTCTTCCCTACTTCCTAGGGATTTGCACACCCCCATACATACCAGCTTTTTATTTGTATATCAGACTGTGTGTGATTCAGTGTGGGTGTGAGTGTGCCTGTATATGTGTGTGATATGAGTGTGTCTGCCCATATGTGTGTGACATGTGTGTATGCCTGGATATGTATATGTGTGTATCTGTGTGGAGTATCTCTGAGTGTGTGTCTCTCTGCCTCCATGTTCCTCTCTATGTTTGTCTATGTGGGTTTGTGTGTCTGTGGATGCCATGTGTCTTTGTGTATGTACTGTCTGTGTGTGGTGTGTTCTGTGTCTGTGTCTGTATGTGTATAGTGTACACATCTCTGTATCTGTGGGGAGGTCTGTGTGCATCTGATATCGGTGCGTCTCAGTGCACCATTAGTGTGTGTATGTGTGCCCAAGTGTGTTGTCTGTGCCTGTACTGTGGTCTGTGTGTGGGGGGTTGTGTGTGTATGCACATGTGTTATCTGTATGCACATAGCCTGTGTGTGTGGTACGTGTGTCCCTATGTGTGTGTGTCTGCGTGTCTGCGTGCCCATGGGTGTGGCATGTCCTCCAGCGCTGAGGTTTCTGAGAGTCTAGCTTCTTTCAGGGACCTGTGACAGTCCCCCAGAGGCTACCCTGGGGCGCGGAAGCAGGCGGGAGGAGCGTGTGGCGGAGTTCAGGGGCTGCGCCACCGCTCCTCCCTGTGGGCCAGGCACACGTGGGTCCTGGGCGCGGCTTCTCTGCTCCGCCCGCCAGTCTCCGGTGTTCCCACCCACCGCAGGCCACCCCCACCACCAGCCTGGCCAAGGATAAACTGGAGGCTCGGTCACCGCGCCCTGTGGCCACGGAGCCGGCGGCACGCAGCTCAGTCTGACCTTAGCCCGCCGAAGACTAGGACCCCCGGCGTTCCGGAACTCGAAAGCAACGCTCGTGGCCCGGGTAACTGCCTCCCGGTCCCCGCCCCAGCCTACAAGTGCCGTCACCAAGGGTGGGAGCAGCTTCGGGGGGTCCCTGGTCCGTGGGGCATGGGCTCCTACATCCCCTTGAGCGCGCGAGCGTTTCCACGACTGTGAGCGCGCTCGTGTGTGTGTGTGCGCGCGCGCGCGCGCACTCCCCGCTCCTTCGCACCAACCCCCAAATCCACTTGTCGGCATCAACTCCACTGCCCAGTCCCCGGCAACCCCGCGCAGAGACCAGGGCGAAGTCTCCAGGTTTTTCCCGTGGCATTTCCAGTGACAACTGCTGGACTCCATTTCCTGCACTGTCGGATACTCAGGAAACAAAGTTTGTCAGGAGGCACGGGGGTGACTTTACCTCGGGGACCCTCAAGTGTGCGTGTGCGAGCTACTTCGGTGTGCGCGCTGCCTCAATGTGCGTTGAGCGTTTCCCGGTTTCTCGGGCAGTGGATGCTGGGCTCCTGGCCCCTCCCTTTTCCGAGCCCCTTTGGCAATTTGCTTAGGAAAAGTGATGACACGAAGTAGAGCTTGTCAGTGAGAGCTGGAAGCAGGCTGCCGGGCTCAGCACCCCTAGAGCCCAAAAGGCAGGATCTGGGGGCAGGGTAGGCGACAGTGGCTACCGCTGCTTGATACCGCGCTGTGACCACGGCGATGAGGGACCAGCCTTTATCTGTACAGCTCTGATTCTCCGGGCTGTCGTCTTGTGGAATGCAAAAACCAGGACATGATGGAAACAGGTTCGCATCTTTGGAATTTCGGGCAGGAGGAATTAACGGGAGCATCGTCACCTCATTATCGTGCCCCCCCTTGAAACTTCCTGGGGAATGTGAAGATGTCTGGTTCTTCTTGCAGCTGGGTCTTTATACCCAGAGAGCTAACTATAATTTCCACTTGATTACAGCTAAAATAGTCTTTAAGATGAAGTTTCCTGAAATGATTTAGAATAAACACAGATGGGAAGGGGGGGGAGCTGTAATGAGGCACTTACAAAATAAAGTGAGCATTTTCTTAAGAATAAATGGGACTTTTCAGTGTTGGAGAAATTGCAAGAAATATATGTACTTGTTTAACCTTTGAAATGGAGTTTTTAAAAAACTACTTTAAAAAATGTTACTGGCAAGGCTTTCCTCTCTGTTTTTGCCATGTTGCTGATTTGGAATATGTCCTCCTTTCTTCCAAGGACTTGGAAATCCTTTCAGAATGCCAGAGGAAAGTTCTCCCAGGCGGACTCCACAGAGTGTTCCATATCAGGACCTGCCTCATTTGGTCAATGCCGATGGGCAGTACCTCTTCTGCAGGTACTGGAAACCCACTGGCACTCCCAAGTAAGTCTCTCCCAGATGCTGGGGACCTTCACACCTGCCTCTCCTCTCCATGTAGTTTCTTCTGTGAGGCTGCTGTGTCCACGATATGCTTCACATGCCACTTTGACATTAGATTCAGCTGTGCTAACAAAGCTGGGATTTGTACTTTATCTTCTTTTTAAGTTAAGAAGCAGGAGTTCTATTTTCATTATAACTAGGATAGGCATTCTACCGTATGGCAGTTTTCAAAAATTCCACATGACTATATTTTTTGTACTGGAGTTGATTTCCTGTTGTACAGGCATTTCTTTAAAATTAAACCCAACAATTACAGAAAACCACCTAGTCAGATAAGAACATCAAAATTATATTTATATGTAGTAACCTTTGTTCTCTTTTCCTGTTTGATAATGAGCTTCAGAAGGTGTCATACATTAACTGGGAAACAAGGGGTCTGGGTATTTCCTTCTGATTTCTTGCCAGCTCAGTTACTTTGTACATTTTCCATCCAGGGTTGTCTTACTATTAGAAGCAGACTTTGGGACTATACATAATAAGACAGCTGGCCTCCTGCTGCTCTTCTCCTCTTGTATGAAACAGGGACAATCCTGCTTGTTTGTGTTGTACAGGAAAGGAAATTATTTGTGGTAACCAATCGGCCTAGTGATGAATGAATAGTTTTTGTTTCATGGACATTTTACCTGCTTCTTCCTAAGCCTCTTGTCTCCTAGGGGACATGGTATGGTGAGATTATATCTCCCTTTGCATTTCAGTAATCACCTAACCATAGCACAACTATAAAAATGTCTCTATCTTCAACAAGGTGTACAATTCAGGTAGCTGCACATTAAAAAACCAGAAGTACAAACTTTTTAAAGATCTGGCTTAAACTCATAGCTTCAAGGCAGCTATACAAACTGGCTATCATAACAGGCTGGTAAATAGTTCCTAACAGTTCTGGAAATATCTTTCTGAAAGATTTCCTCTAGAGGACAGTGAGTATGCCCATATATATATGTGTGTCAGATGGGGGGAGGGTTGTCAAGCATTATCTTTATGCTCCATTCTGACGTATTCTCCACTCTGACCTAACTGGATGTAGAATTACATGTTTTGGGTTTAATTTCTAAAAACTTAGTGGTAAATAGTGAGTTATTTTTCAATATAAAAAAGAGGACAAAGAACTGAAAGTAGTTTTTAATGTCCAGGTCTAAGACTTTGGGGGCTTTCTTGGTTGAAGTGGGAGGTTGTCCTAGTTCAAGGTCAGTGAAAGAAAGAAGGCCTGAAGTCCTCAAATGGAGACAGGGTGGTGGGTGAGTGGGTCAGGTAAGGCTGTCTGTCTGTGAGTGGTTTTCACAGTCTTCAGGCTGATGATGCACTGTGGTGAGTTCTCTGCTGCTTCACTTTTGTTCCTGTCAGAGATGGCAACCCGGTTATTTAAACAGAGCTGTCACTTGGAAGTCAGTGTTTGCACTGGCACAGATACTGATGGAAATATAGAATTGGGTGGACAAGTGGAGGAAATTAGGCCTTGGGCTTTGGAAGAGAAGTGTGGCTAGGGTGGTCAGATGACAGTCAAATTCATGGAGGCAATATCTAACACAGGTGGCCTGGCCCCAGGTCGAGAGCCCACCCTGAACCCACTCCCCTAGGGACTCTGCCTCTAAATCCTGGAGATGATGAAGATCAATAAACCCCCTTTTGGGGTTGGCAGTTTCCCTCTGTCAGGGATCTTTAAAACATTTCACGACCAGCCCAGACCAAAGAGAAAGTTCTGGAGGCCCCTTGCAGTGACAGCTGTTAACCATGTGTTTCCTGCGTATTAGGGATGGCTAGGAGGTACTGGAGGAGAGATCATGGCATCTAGAATGATGGATAGGCAGTTGGGTCCTCAGGACAGAGATTTATGACAACTGGTACAAAGAGTTTCTATATCTTAATAACTGAGCCCAGTTGCTCTGTTCCAGCTGCTGGGTAGATTGCCCTCTTGCATGGTCTAGGACAGGGGGTGTCATACTCATTTTCACTGGGGGCCACATCAGCCTCATGGTTGCCTTCAAAGGGCCAAAATAATTTTAGGACTGTATAAATTTAACTACTCCTTAACTGTTAAGGAGTTGAAATTACATTCGGCCCTCTGAAGGCAACCATGAGGCTGATGTGGCCCCGGTGAAAATGAGTTTGACACCCCTGGTCTAGGATATCTCTGCTATTGCATTTCAACATTTCTCCCTGATGCTTTTAGGAATGGGAAGAAGACCTCAAGTCACCACTGGCTGCAGCCTATTTCCTCCAGGGACTCTCATCCAGGCTCCCCCTACCCAGTTCAGCTCAGGGTCTTCCCTACTCTGCTGTGCATGGGAGGAAAGCAGGCAAACATCACTTTCCCTCTACTTGGTCACTGCTCCTTTTTAAAATCTTTGTCACGATGTCCTTAGGACCTCAGAAGCCACCCAGATGCTGTCTTACACAGAGGAGTCCATGCCTGCCTCCTTTAATTGGCACTGGTTTGGGTTGGTTTTCTGGTCAACAAGTTGCCTCCAGCTCCTTGGGCCTGCCCAGAACACTGCCAGAACATCCTGCCCTCAGAGGACTTGCTGGGCTCCAAGACCAGGTGGCTCAGAACAACACTGGATCACAGGTGTCAGCCATAGCTGGGAAACTGGCTTAACTTGCTTATGGGAACAAATTATGTCTTTGTAAATACCAGCCTCCTCATACCAGATCCTGAAAGAGAGGTGAGTATTTCTTGGAATAGTCATTACAATGTATGTCTAAGCACAATGCTGTTTTACATATAGCCAGCTAGGATTCAGTCATTATGAACCAGAGATTTTAAACCAGATCTGGCAATACCAAGGCCAATTTATGCTCATCTAGTAGTATTTATTTATGATCATAACAAATGTTAAGGCACAGCAGAATTATTTTATGTTAATTATCAAGTATGTTCTGAAGTCTGGACTAGACTCTGTATAGACATGATCTTATTTTATTTTTACATCAACTGTGAGACAACTACCACTATTATTCCCATTTTACAAATGAAAAACAGAGGTCCAAGATTACCCAACTAGCAGTTGTCTAGATTTGTTTGGTTCCAAATCAATTGCTCTCCTTAATTGTTTCATCAGTAGTGCCTTCTTGATAAATGCTTACATTTCTTGTTAGTAAAGAATAATAGAACAAGTAATTCTCCTTAATCTTTTGTTCATAATATATTAAAAGTGGGAAATAGACTAAAGTTATGTATCCATTCTGAAACAAAAAATCTTATGATGTCCTGGGGGACTGGCTGCCTTATGGAGATTCTTCAGTACTTTGGAATTTTGAAATACTGGTTCTTCAACAAATTTCACTGATGGTATTGGCAGAGTAGTGGAGACTGGCCCAGGTGGAGGTTGAGTTGCTTTGTGGGCTTTTGTGATCTTAAGTAATATTTAGCACTTTGAATTCAGTCTACCAAGTAGCCCTTAATCCATTTAAAGGACAACTTTAAATTAATGTCTGAATACTACTTAGCCATTTTCAGGACAGTTGAGGTGCTTCTGCCCCAAATGGTGAATGACTAACTGTATAACATTGTTAGGAGGATGCAGTGGGTGGTCTGAAATAATACTCAATTTGATGACTTGATTCCCCCCAAATCCTTCTTTGATTCTATCGGACCAGGAAGGCTGGAGATCACACTGTAATTATGATTACACAACTGCAACTCCTAGCACAGTTAGTTCATCAGTGAGGCCTGACATTAAGTAAATGCATGTTGAAGAAATACTTTGGTGCTCTTCATCTTTCTTTAAAGCTGATACCTCTCTCATGCCACATGAACTTTGTATCTGGATAGCCCTTCAACTCTGAAGAGTTGATAAGCTTTTCTTTCTGTAGCTTCTGTTTGTGAAAACAACTGGTGTACTGAGGGAGCTGTTTCAACATGCCGTTGTCTCTCCACTTGCAGATGTCCTGATGCAACCCCCTAGGGAGGTAAGCCTTTTCACCCTTCCTGGAGAATCACAAATGACTCATCTTTGAAAGTTCTCTTTAGCATTTTGTTCCAAGTTCCCCTACATTTTCAGAGATTTTCCAGAACATAAGCCCCAGACTTTGCTGGCTTTGACTTCTTTTCCTTTCTTGCCTCTGACTTCAGTAACCTGGTTTTCCCTCCAGTAACTTTGCAGCCACACCCTCACCATGGATGCTTCTTATTTTTGCAGCTCTACCAGTTTGACCTGCCTCCAAGGTAGTGTGCTGCTGGTGTGGTTTTCCAGGTTTTCCTCTTGGTGATGTGGAACTGGGGCTAGGAGTGGGGCACATGGCAGGAGGTGGACTATACAAGAGTAATGTGGCATTGGTTCTGGTGACCATTGTCAGTGGATTGAGAAATCCCTAAACTCAGGATCCCTGCTCCCTCTGCTTCTCTCCTTATTCCTTATCCTCCCCCCACCCCCTTCCCTGAGTGGGACTCAGCTGACATTCCCTAACTCTGCACTGCTCTTTCCTGGGTCACATTGATCCCTTTCTCCAAGAAGCCTTCCCAACCTGTGTTTGGAGTTTTGGACAATGCCCTCTTAGGATACTTCCTCCCACCTGGAGAAGCAATTCCCTGAAGCTGGAATATATTTAAGTGCTAAAAAATATTCTCCCTTCTTGCCACCCTCATAATGTCTTCCTCGTATCAGCCACCAGCCATTTGGGTGTATCACCTGTGGCTCCAGAAGATAAGGACCCCTCCCAGCCAACTGGATCCAGACCATGTGGATGCAGAGTCCTCACCATCTGGGTGCACATAATTTTTATTCCCTCTGTCTTCTGGAAATTTTATTCTCATAGATGAGATGGGTGTTTCTCTATACTCCCCTCCCTCTTAGGCTTTCTAATCAGATTGTAAGTCTGTTATGTGGTGCCTTTCTTTCCCCCAGTCTAGGATGTTGGCTCAGTGTTCTGAGCCAATATGCCATGGATTCTGCTTACATCCTTGGGTGTTTCTGCCTCCTATGCAGCCCCTGCTAACTCCCGTTTGATTAGGTGTTACCACATCATTTACCTTTGGTTATTACATCCCCAGGGTCCACCAAATCATATCATTTGTCCCTAAAAGGAGCCATTTTGAACTCCATTGTGTTGATCTCCATGAAGCTGAGTTTCCCTCAAGCCTAGCCCCTTGGCCCTCCTCCCTGATTGGGAAGAGCTAGATTAGCTCTTAGGCTCCCCAGAGCATCTTAACAAGACAGGTTCCCAGGTTCTGCCAGTGTTCCTGCTCTTCCAGCTCAGCTATAGTCACCCTCCCATTCAACAAGTCTACATATTCCAGGCATTGTGTTGGGCACCAGGGATAGAGTGTCAAAGACCATTTTGTTTGACAAGGACTGGGAGGGGGGATGAACACATGGACAATTAGCATATGATGTGACAAATACCCAGAGATAGGACCTCCATTTAGCCAGGCAGAGCTTTTGTGCAGATTAGAAAAGGGAGGCTATCTGGGTAGACACAACCCCTCCGGTGTGTGGTGTGGTAAGCAGAGTGTTGGCTGGACTTTACTTCCTATTTATCCTTTCAGCCAGTGCCCTTGAATGGTATTTCACCTGTGAGGAGGGCATGATAGAGTAGGGAGCTGGGGTAGAAAAGCAGGAGCCATGGCAGCATGGCATTACTGGACATAAAGCACTAACAGTGCTTTATGCTTTATGCTTTAGTGCTTTATGTCCAGTAATGCTTGGACCTTTGGGGGTTGGAGGGCACATGGACAGGTTTTAAGCCAGGGAGTTACTTGGACAATCAGTTGACTGGAATTGTCTGCAGTAATCCAGAGGACAGGTGAAGAAGGCTGAGCCACGTATAGTGGTAGCACTGCATGGCAGTAGTGGATGAGATGAAAGTTGATTTATACAGTAATGGTGCACAGTGGAGGGAGGTAAGGAAAGCTCTCGAGTGTCTTCCTGAGTAGTGGGCACACATGGGACATGGGCTTCTCCTTTCCAGAACACACCTTTTGATTATCATCTGCTGCAAAGATGCCAGGCCTTCTCTCTGACAGTGAGTTCAGGTGGAGCCACCCAGTGCTGTGGGACACTTCATTGGAGCAGGCCTGGAATACACCAGTAGGAAAAATGGAGGTGAGGGAGCATGGCCAAGCAACTAAATGTACTTCAAATGTCACCAATATAATATAACTGATGAGTACAAGTTCATTTTAGTGAAGGGGAGAAGGGAATCATGTCTTACATTGTCTCCCCACAATGAGGAATCTAAAATTAGGTGCCTTTACCCTGGCTGGTGTGGCTCAGTGAATTGAGAGCCAGCCTGCGAACCAGAGAGTCACTGGTTCAATTCCCAGTAGGAGCACATGCCTGGGTTGTGGGCCAGGTCCTCAGTTGGGAGCACATGAGAAGCAACCACACATTGATGTTTCTCTCCCTCCCTTCCCCTCTCTAAAAAAAATAAAATAAATAAAACCTTTTTTAAAAAAATTAAGTACCTTTGACTTATAAGCATTATTTCATGAAATTTACACTTAAACTCTGAGGAAATTAACCTTAGTGTTCATCTTATAGCAATGTCATATTATTTTTAATCAGATTACTGCCTTTTAATAGTGTCTCAATTTTCTTTTGCCTGTCTTTTTTCTTTTGCCTATTTTAAGAATTTCTGAAAGTTTCTTTGTCTTGTATGAAGCTGTTATTTCTCTCTGTGATGCTTCTGCCTTTGTTGTAATAAACTGCCTTATTTTTAAATAGGGCAGCTCTTCTGGGCTTCTTTTTAAAGATTCTTTGAATAGCAAAGATCTTTTGATGGCAATGGGAAAGGCCAGTTGCTATTCTTGCAGTTGATTTTTCTAACAGCTTCGTTAAGGGATAATTTCTCCCAGTTGCTATAAGAATGTTCTGCAAATACAAATCTGGCTTTGTTTTTCAGTGGAGTCTAAGAAAAAAAAATAGCAAAATAAGCTACTTCCTGAATAGCAACCATTGTTCACCATTGTCTATTTATCAGCACCTTTTAGGTTTGGATCTTAATCCCAGATGCACTTTGTCCATGAATGCAAACCAAACTATTGATTATTGTATAAATGGAGGAAACAGCCTTTGGCAGTGTGAATTTTTACAGCTGAGATTACAAGATGACCCTTGTCCCATATTTTAGGGTCATCCAAGGTTCTTGTTGGCAGCAGATTCCTTTCATTACAGAGTCTTGTTCATTAGGGGTGGGTATGAGAATGCTGATGGTGGTCATTGAGTGGCACCAGGAGTGAAGTTGTTCTCTATGTATTTGAAGACCTGATCAGCTACAACAGGAGGTTGTGTGTAGCTGGCAGAGCTACAGGAGAAGTTTGCACTGTGTTTCATTCCAGTTGCAGCTGCCCAAGTTCACATTCATTGCCTTCCCTAATGTGCGGCTCTCCCAGGTTCTTCTGACTGTTTATTTCTTCCCTTGGTGCCCAACAAATCCTCCTGTGTGCAGTGACAAAAATGCATGCCTTACCTTTTTAAAAAAGGTTCAAACACACTCATTCTCCTGGGGTAACAGCTCTATCAATGTTCTAGTGGAAAGGAAAGGAAGAAGGAAGGGAGGAAAGGATAGAGGGGTGGAAGGGGGAGAAGGGGGAAGGAAGAAGAGAAGGGAGAACAGAAGGAAAGAAAGAGAAGTATAAAAGAAAAGTATAACCTCAGTTAATGTTAGGGTTTGGGGAATTTGATCTTCCTTTCCTTGAACAAGTTTTCAAAAACATGAATATTTACAAGGTTCCACAGGGCAGAATTAATAAGTTTTCTTTGTGAAATAATCACACCTGTCCTACCTTTAAGGCACTTGTGCCTCTGTAATATTATATTGCTGCCTCCAGAGAGCAGGTGTTGGGAATGAATGACCCAGAGAAAGGCTTAAATTACAGAGATTGTGATGTGCTTCTCCCACTAAAATGCAGGTCCTCAGTGTTTTGTTTCTCTGTGCACATGTTGTGCCCTTGGTCTAGAACAGTGGCCAGCCCTCAGTAGGAGCTTAATAAATGTGTTGAATGAATGAATCTGTTTCAGCAAGAGGAAGGGGGCATATGAGCATGTTACTAACAGAGCTACATATTTTTCTAGTGGAGAAACTCAGACTTGGGCACTAAGATGTTGTTAGAATTAACCAGCAACCCCTAACCTTGGGGACTTTCTGAGGTTGGTGGTGGAGAATTTTAGAGTTTGTGGACATTTTGACATGATTTTGAGGGTACTTGCATTTTTCTGGAAAGGAAGATGGGTCACAGACTCCATGAGCCTCTCAGAATAGGTATGCTCCCAATCCCAAAAGGCAATGCTCTGTGCCAAACATTTTACAGATGAAAAGACTGAGGCTCAGAGGGTAAGCATGAGGTCACCTAGTGGGCTGGCATGGGACCAAGGTCAATCTCCTGACAATATGTTTCTTCTGCTATATGCTGTTTCTCAGGAGTTGTGCCCACACTTTCTTCTGGGTTCAAACCACAGTTTATCCCTTTCCAGCAGGGACTTGAACAAATGCAGTTTGGGGCAGGTACTGGAGAGGTCTTAATGTGCCAGCTTCCTCCCCTTGCCAGAGCTATCTGACATATTTTTGTTTGGGTGGCTCTGTTTTCAGAGGTTAGAAGTGTGTGGGCACCAGGTGGTACCCAAGGAGGCTGAGTGATAGGGGTGGATGGACCTCAGAAACACAGCAGGAGGTTTACTTAGATGACAAAGAGGTAGGGGGTAGGGAGCCCACAGGGCCTTTAGGAAAATAAGAGAAGAGTGTGGCAAAGGAGATAAGGTGTTCCCAAATAAAAAGGGGGCAAAGGGAGAAGAGAATGTAAAGAAAAAGCTGCAGATTTGGCCATACACAGGCTCTGTTTAACTCTTTTTGTCAAAGCAGGTTGCTTTCTCCTGGATATTTACCTGTATTAGAGCCAAAAGGCCCTGGTTAAGAAATTGCTGCCTTTAGACATTTTAAAAGTTTCACCCTCTTTTTCCTGTTCAGTTGATATTGAAGAGACATGTTTTAGATAAAACTGTTCTCTTTGGGAAGCAAAGCAGAATGGTGCAGTGGAGAATAGCTTAGGCTCAGAAGCCAGACCTCTGAGACCAGCGCAAGTCCATACAGGTGAGGCATGAAGCTATGGATACGTTCCTTGACCAGTCTGGGCTTTGGTTCTCTCATTTCGAAAATGGGGACTAATAGCACATTTTCCCCCAGGGTGGTCGTGCAGGTTAGAGGTGTCAGGTCAAGGCCTGGCACACAGTAAATGACATGTGTGTGTTGGCTCTTATAGCTTAGTTTTGCCTCTTTGGCTACTTCCATGGTCAATCTGGTGAGCTCTGAGGATTGTGTGTTGGGCTTGTTTGCTGCTGGCCATTATTTCTTACTTCCTGCCACATTCATTAGTCACAAAGACCTAGAGTGTAAACAATAACGGTCTTCATAAACTCCCCTTTACCACTTGCCCTGTTAACAGCAGGCTGCATCCTTTTCCCTAGTATTTAAGTTATTTCCTTTTTTCCACTTAATATTTAAAATTCAGTTCCATTTTATTGAATTTCAAACTCCCTGATAAACTTCTATAGATGCTGGGCACTTAGTTGACAAGGTAAATGACACAAGAAAGCCATGAGGAAATCATCGATAATGAAATTACTTTTGAGATAACACAGTTAGCATAATTGGACACTTTACCTCACATAAAACCTCTGTGACAATATTTGAGGTATGATTCAGGAGACTTGCAGGGGAACCAAACCAGCCTTAGCAAGTACAACTGGGAGTCAGTGCAAACAAATCTCTGTAAAAGCATCCACTTGGTTTTCAGTGGTCTGTATCTTCAGTCACTTCAGTCTTTGGCATGTCTTTCTCCTTCAGTACTGGTTGTATATCAGGGTGGTATGGAAATGTTTGTATTGCAGGAATGAAATTGTTGCTGTAGATGCTGTCCTGCCATTTACTCCACCAGGGTGAGCAGGGCAGTCTGGGTATATTATTAATTTGGGTCACAATTCTGTGGGTTGACAATTTATATTGGGTTCAGCTGGGAAGTTCTTCCACTGGTCTTGGCTTGGCTCCTTCATGTGTCTGCAGTCAGCTGCTGCCTCTGCAGGCATTGGCGGGCAGGCAAGGAGTGTGTTGGTCTCAGATGGATTTACTTACATATCTGGCAGTCTGTTTGGTGGGAGCATTTCAGTTCTTCACCTAGTCTCTCGTTCTTCATCAGGCTAGCTCAAATTTGTTCTTAGGGTTGTAACATTTTAAGAGCAACAAGAGAGCAAACCCCAATGTGCCAGTGCTTTTCAAGTCTCTGCTTGTGTTAACTTTTATGAATGTTCCACTGTCAAACCAAGTCAGCCATAGGTGGTCTGTGAGGGCACAGCCAAGGAGCAAGGATGAAAAGAGAGAGAATAGTTTGTGGCCATTTTTGACATCTACCACATGGGAAAAAGATCTTTGTGTTAAGAGTTGAGAAACCAGGGTTGAAATTTCATTTCTGCCTCTGCCTCTTAGTTACTTTAGACAGGGTACCGTCTGTTAGACCTTCCAGCAAGTTCCCAGAGGGTTTTGCATTTTATATAACTCTGGGATAGTTTGCCTCTCATGGTGGTAGTAAAACATATGAGCTTCTCCAGGGCAGATTTCATGTTTTTGGTTTTTTTTTATTCTCTCTTCTCTAGTGCTTGCCCCTGGTAGAGTTCCATGCCTGGCACAAAATAAGGGATCTAAACATGTTGCCCTGGCTGGCGTGGCTCAGTGGATTGAGTGCTGGCCTGTGAACCAAAGGGTCACCAGTTCGATTGCCAGTCAGGGCACATGACTGGGTTGTGGCCCAGGTGCCCAGTAGGGGGAGTGCAAGAGGCAACCAGGCATTGATGTTTCTCTCCCTCTTTCTCTCCTTTCCCCTCTTTCTAAAAATAAATAAGTAAAATCTTAAAAAAGTAAATAAATAAACATATTTGTCAAATGAATGGATTAACTTCCCATATTTAGAGTGAGATGATTGGGCTAGATGATCCCAAAATGCCCTTTTGTCATAGGAAGAGAACAGAAGCATTTCCACTGAGTGTAGATCAGAGGGCCTAATGTTTTGTGCAGGAAACAGAGCACCTAAATTCAGAAGTATCACTGAAGGAGTTAGTAACTTAGAATGAGAATGTTCCCTGCAGATAATCCCCTGAGAAGATTCTAGGTGTTTAAGCTAATTCAACTTTGAAGTAAAATTCTATATGTGAAAATGTATCTGTGAGTGGGAACTTCAGGATGACAAAAAGTGTTTTCCATTTAGTACCGAAGTCAGCGTGGATGCCAGAACCCAGAGATGAGGTCTGTTTCCTTTTTTGATGTAGGGAGATAATTGAGTGTGTATTAATTGAGCTTCAAAATGTAAACCTAGCACTGTGCAAGACAGCAATGAAGGATGCACAAACAAAATGGAGACTTGGGCCCCATTTGAGAGCAAGATACATGAGTTCTTTCTGAACACCTAGAGTAGATGAATTTAAATGGTAGTTCTAGAACATCATACCTCAAAACAGCAGAACATAAATCTTTTCAAACACGCATGGGACATTTTACAGGGTAGACCACATGTTAGGCCACAGACAAGTCTCAATAAATTTAAGATGGTTGAAATCATACCAAGCATCTTCTTTCATCACAGTGGTATGAAACTATAAAACAGTTACAAGAAGAAAACTGAAAAACCCAGAAACCCATGAGGCTAAATAACATGCTACTAAACAATGAATGGGTTAACAAGGTGATCAAGGAAGAAATCAAAATATATTTTGAGACAAAGGAAAATGAAACCACAATGACCCCAAGCAGTTATAAGAGGGAAATTCATAGCAATACAGGCCTACCCCAACAAACAAGAGAAACCTCAACTAAGTAATCTAACCTTATACCTAAAAGAACTAGAAAAGGAAAAACAAAGAGTAAAATGAGTACAAGGGAGGAAATAATAAAGATTAGGGCAGTCTAAACAAAAGAGTCTAAAAAATACAAAAGATCAATGAGACTAAGAGCTGGTTTATTGAAAAGATAGACAAAATTGATAAGCCTTCAGTCAGATTCACCAAGAAAAAAAGAAACAGGACCCAAATAAATAAAATCAGAAGTTAAAGAGGAGAAGTGACAACTGATACAACAGAAATACAAATTATTATAAGAAAAATACTTGAACAAATATATGCCAACAAATTGGACAACCTGAAAGAAATGGGTAAGTTTCTAAAAACACACAGTCTTCTAAGACTGAGTCAAGAAGAAATAGAAAATGTGACCAGATTGGTAACTACAAGAAAATTGAATCACGAATTAAAAAATTCCCAACACACAAAAAGTCCTGTACCAAATGGCTTCCTAGGTGAATTTTACAAAACGTTCAAGAAGAATGAACACATATTCCCCTCAAACTATTATAAAAAATTGAGGATGGGAGAAGTCTCCCTGCTCAACTATGACTCTCATTTAAAAACCAAGCACATTATATAAAAAAGAAAATTATAGGCCAATAATCTAGATGAACATAGATGCAAAAATCCTCAACAAAATATTAGCAAGCCAAATTTAGCAATACATTAAAAAGATCATACATTATGATCAAATTCTAGAGGGATATATTCTTGGGATGCAAGGTTAGTTCAACATCTGCAAATCATTTAATGCAATACATCACATAAACATAATAAAGGATAAAATCAAATGGTCATATCAATAGATGCAGAAAAATCATTTAACAAAATCCAGGATCCATTTATAATTTTTAAAATATCTCACCAAATTTGGAATAAAGGAAACATACACCAACATAATAAAGGCTATATACAACAAATCCACATCTATCATCATACTCAATGGTAGCTAAAAGCATTTTCCTTAAATTCAAAAATAAGACAAGGATGTTCACTTTCATCACTTCTATTAAACATAATATTGCAAGTTCTAGCCACAGCAGTCAGACAAGAAAAAGAAATAAAAGGCATCCAAATTGGAAAGGAAGAAATAAAACTATTTGCAGAAGATGTGATATCATATATAGAGAACCCTGAAGAGTCCACCAAAAAACACTATTACTGATAAATTTATTCAGGAAAGTAGCAGCATATAAATTAATATTAAGAAATTGGTTGCAGTTTTATACACCAATAATGAACTATCAGAAAGAGAAGTTAAGAAAATAATCCCATTTTACAACTGCATTGAAAATTAAAATACCTAGGAATAAAGTTAACTAAGGAGGTAAAAGACCTGTACCTAGGAAATAAGACATTGAAGAACATGCAAGTAAATGGAAGCATATGACATGGTAATGGGTAGAAACAATTAATATGGTTAAAATTTTTATACTACCCAAAGCAATCTATACATTCAGTGCAATCCCTATCAAAATATGCATGCATTTTTCACAGAACTAAAACAAATACTCCTATAATTTTTATGGAACAACAAAAGACCCCAAATAGCCAAAGCAATCTTGAGAAACAAGAACAAAGTTGGAGGTATCATGGTACCTGATATTAAACTGCAGTATTTAAGAGTATTGTAATAAAACAGCATGGTACTTGCATAAAAGCAAACACATAAATCAATAGAACCAAACAGAGAGCCCAGAAATAAACCCACCCTTACATGGTCAATTAATCTATGACTAAAGAGGCATCAATATACAATGGGATAGAGACAGAGTCTTCAATAAATGGTTTTGGGAAAACTGGGCAGATACATACAGAAAAATGAAACTAGATCACTTGCATCATACATAAGAATAAACTCAAAGCGGCTTAAAGAGTTAAATGTGAGACCCAAACCATGAAACTCCTAGAAGAAAACGTAGGCAGTAAACTCTCTACATTACTCTTAGTATTATTATTTTTTGGATATGTCTCCTCAAACATATCCAAAAGAAGTAAACAGAAAGAAATAAATAGACAAAAGAAAGAAATAAACAGATGGAACCACAACAAACTAAAAATGTTTTGCACAGCAAAGGAAACAATCAACCAAAGGAGAAGAGAATGTACAAAATGGGAGAAGAAATTCACCAATGATACATCCAATGAGGGGTTAATATCCAATATTTCTAAAGAACTCATACAACTTAACACCAAAAAAGACAAACAGTCCAATTAAAAAATGGAAAGAAGACCTGAATAGACATTTCTCCAAATAGAACATACAGATGACCCACAGACATGAAAAGATGCTCAATGTCACTAATCATCAGAGAAATACAAATTAAAAACACAAGAAGATACCACCTCACACCAGTCAGAATGGCTATCAACATATCAACAAACAAGTATTGTTGAGAATGTGGAAAAAAGGGAACCCTGGTGCCATGTTCACTGGATTGCACATGTGTATAGTTACTCGGACAACAGTTTGGAGGTTCCTCAAAAAATTAAAAATAGAACAACCATGTGATTCTACAATCTCACATCTGGGTATCTATCCAAGAAATCCAAAACACTAATTCAAAAAGATATGCATCCTTGTGCTCATCATAGCATTATTTACAATAGTCAAGATATGGAGGCAACCTAAGTGTCCATCAACAGACAATTGGATAAAGATATCATATACATATACAATGGAATACTTCTCTGCCATAAAAAGAATGAAATTCTTTATGCTAAGTGGAAAAGAAAAATACCATATGATTTCACTTATATATGAAATCTAAAGAACAAAGTAAATGAATAAACAAAACAGAAAAAGACAGAGATACAGAGAACAAACTGAGGGTTGCCATTGGGAGGAGGGTCTGGTGATTGGGTGGAAAATGGTAAAGGGATTAATAAGTACAAATCGACAGTTACAAAATAGTCACTGGGATGTAAATTACAGCACAGGGAATATAGTCAGTAATATTGTAATAACTATGTGTGGTACCAGGAAGGCACTAGACTTATTGGCATATCACTTAATAAGTTATATATATGTCTAGCCACTATGGTTTACACTTGAAACTAATATGATATTGAAAGTCAACTTTAATTGAAAAAATTTTTAAATGTAAAAATGATTCTGACAAATCTTTAGCCAACTTGATCAAGAAAAAAAAAGGAAGACATCTCAAATTATTGGAATCAAAAATGAAAAAAGGAATTCTTATCAATCTTTCATAAATAAAATGGATTATGAAGGAATACTATAAATAACTATACCAATAAATTAGATAATTTAGATAAAATAGATAAATTTCTAGAAATATGAAAACCACCAAAACTGAGCTGAGAAATATTAAATCTGAATAGGATTATAACAAGCAAAGAGATTGAAATAGGAAGCAAAAACCCCCCAAAAAACCCCCACAAAAGAAAAACATGGCCCAGATGGTTATACTGTTGAAATATACCAAACATGTAAAGAAGAATTAATACCAATTCTTCACAAACCTTCCTCAAAAAGAGGAGAGGGAACACTTCCCAATTCATTCTAAGTGGCCAGTATTTCTAAAAGCAAACAAAAACATTGCAAGAAAGAAAATCACAGTCCAATACTTATTGTGAATATTGATGCAAAAATCTTCAATAAAGTGAGATTTATCCCAGGGATGAAAGGGTAGTTTATGGGGAGAAAAGACATACAACTGTAATAGAATAACAATACAAATTTAAAAAAAAGAAAGGGTAGTTTAACATCTGAAAATCAATTACTGCAATATGCCATATTGGTAGAATAAAAACAGACAAGATTATTTCAATATATGCAGAAAAAGTATTTGAAAAAATCCAAATGACTTACATGGTAAAAACACACAACAAACTAGAAGGGACCTTTATTAACCTGATAAAGGGAAATGACAAAAAAACTCAAGTTAAGATGTCATTCTTTTTTTAAAAAAATATATTTATTGATTATGCTATTACAGTTGTCCCATTCCCCCCACCCTTCACTCAACTCCATCCTGCCCACCCCCTCCCTCCCACATTCCCCACCTATAGTGTGTGTCCATGGGTCATACTTATAAGTTCTTTGGCTTCTACATTTCCTACACTATTCTTACCCTCCCCCTGTCTAGTTTCCACCTATCATTTATGCTATTTATTCTTTGTACCTTTCCCCCCTCTTTCCCCCTCCCACTCCCCTATTGATAACCCTCCTTGTGATCTCCATTTCTGTGGTTCTGTTTCTGTTCTAGTTGTTTCCTTAGTTTTCTTTTGTTTTGGTTTTAGGTGTGGGCGTTAATAACTGTGAGTTTGCTGTCATTTTTACTGCTCATATTTTTGATCATCCTTTTCTTAGGTAACTCCCTTTAACATTTCATATAGTAAGGGTTTGGTGATGATGAACTCCTTTAACTTGACCTTATCTGAGAAGCACTTTATCTGCCCTTCCATTCTAAATGACAGCTTTGCTGGGTAGAGCAATCTTGGATTTAGGTCCTTGACTTTCATGACTTGGAATACTTCTTTCCAGCCCCTTCTTGCGTGTAAGGTCTCTTTTGAGAAATCAGCTGACAGCCTTATGGGAACTCCTTTGTAGGTAACTGTGTTCTTTTCTCTTGCTGCTTCTAAGATTCTCTCCTTCTGCTTAATCTTGGCTAATGTAATTATGATGTGCCTTGGTGTGTTCCTCCTTGGGTCCAGCTTCTTTGGGACTCTCTGAGCTTCCTGGACTTCCTGGAAGTCTATTTCCTTTGCCAGACTGGGGAAGTTCTCCTTCATTATTTGTTCAAATAAGTTTTCAAATTTTTGTTCTTCCTCTTCTCCTTCTGGCACCCCTATAATTCTGATGTTGGAACGTTTCAAGATGTCCTGACGTTTCTAAGCCTCTCCTCATTCTTTTGAATTCTTGTTGCTTCATTCTTTTCTGGTTGGATGTTTCTTTCTTCCTTCTGGTCCACACTGTTGATTTGAGTCCCAGTTTCCTTCGCATCACTATTGGTTCCCTGTACATTTTCCTTTGTTTCTCTTAGCATAGCCTTTATTTTTTCATCTAATTTGTGACCAAATTCAATCAATTCTGTGAGCTTCCTGATTACCAGTGTTTTTTTTTATTTTTTTAAATATATTTATTGATTATGCTCTTACAGTTGTCCCATTCCCCCCCTCACTCCACTCCATCCTGCCCACCCCCCTCCCTCCCACATTCCCCCCCTATAGTTCATGTCCATAGGTCATACTTATAAGTTCTTTGGCTTCTACATTTCCTACACTATTTTTACCCTCCCCCTGTCTATTTTCCACCTATCATCTATGCTACTTATTCTCTGTACCTTTCCCCCCCTCCCCCTCCCACTCCCTTAATGACAACCCTCATGTTCTAGTTGTTTGCCTAGTTTGCTCTTGTTTTTGTTTTATGTGTGGCCGTTAATAACTGTGAGTTTGCTGTCATTTTTACTGTTCCTATTTTTGATCTTCTTTTTCTTAGGTAACTCCCTTTAACATTTCATATAATAAGGGCTTGGTGATGATGAACTTCTTTAACTTGACCTTATCTGAGAAGTACTTTATCTTCCCTTCCATTCTAAGTGATAGCTTTGCTGGATACAGTAATCTTGGATGTAGGTCCTTGCGTTTAATCTTGGGTAATGTAATGATGATGTGCCTTGGCGTGTTCCTCCTTGGGTCCAGCTTCTTTGGGACTCTCTGAGCTTCCTGGACTTCCCGGAAGTCTATTTCCCTTGCCAGATTAGGGAAGTTCTCCTTCATTATTTGATCAAATAAGTTTTCAATTTTTTGTTCTTCCTCTTCTCCTTCTGGCACCCCTATAATTCGGATGTTGGAATGTTTCAAGGTGTCCTGGAGGTTCCTACGCCTCTCCTCATTTTTCCAAGTTCCTGTTTCTTCATTCTTTTCTGGTTGGGTGTTTGTTTCTTCCTTCTGGTCCACACCATTGGTTTGAGTCCCAGTTTCCTTCTCATCACTATTGGTTCCCTGTACATTTTCCATTGTTTCTCTTAGCATAGGCTTCATTTTTTCATCTGTTTTTCGAATAGATTCAACCAAGTCTGTGAGCATATTGATAACCAGTGCTTTGAACTGTGCATCTGATAGGTTGGCTATCTCTTCGTCGCTTAGTTGTATTTTTTCTGGAGCTTTGAAGTGTTCTGTCATTTGGGCCATTTTTTTTTTTTTTGTCTTGGCACGTCTGTTACTTTAAGGGGCGGAGCCTTAGGTGTTCACCAGGGCGGGGTAATGCTGGTCGCAGCTCTGTGACGCTGTACGTGGGGGAGGGGCTGAGTGGGAGCAATGGCGCCGGCTTCACTCTCCTCCGGCTTTCAATCTTTCACTCCGCTACCCACAATCAAACTGGGCCACTCTGGTGCTGGTTCCCGAGTAAGTGGGCCTGTGCACACTCTAGGCCCCTGTGGGTCTCTCCAACAACCTCTCCTGTGAGGCTGGGAGTCTCTCCTGCTGCCGCCCCAACCC
Source organism: Desmodus rotundus (assembly GCF_022682495.2). NCBI lineage: Eukaryota > Metazoa > Chordata > Mammalia > Chiroptera > Phyllostomidae > Desmodus > Desmodus rotundus. The sequence goes on from NC_071396.1 coordinate 58,492,313, forward strand.
CCACGGGCGTTTTCAATCAGAGGTTTGAGGGTTTATTTCCCTGAGCTAGAGCCCTGGGTTACGCGGTCTGCTTCGCTCCCCGCCGTTCGGTTTATCTGTGGGCGAATGTGGTGCTGCGGGGTGCTACCCGCTGCTCTGCCTGCCCTGTTCTCCGCCACTCTGAGTCCGGCCCTCTCAGTTTATCTGTGCAAATGTGGGGCCGCAGGGTCTGCTAGTGCTCAGACTGCCTGTGCCATTTGTCCCACACTCCGCCAGTCTCAGTCCCGCCACAGCCACGTGAGTCCTCTCCACCCCGGTGCCCGTCTCCGCCCCTCCTACCAGTCTGGATGAATGTTTATTTTCTATTTCCTTGGTGTTGGTCCCCCTTGCTGTTCGATTCTCTGTCAGTTCTGGTTGTGCGAGGAGGCGCAGTGTGTCTACCTACGCCGCCATCTTGGTTCTCCTTACCAGTGTTTTGAACTGTGCATCCAATAGGTTGGCTATCTCTTCGTTGCTTAGTTGTATGTTTTCTGGAGTTTTGATGTGTTCTTTCATTTGGGCCTTTTTTTTTTTGTCTTGGCACACCTGTTAACATAAGGGAGCGGAGGCTTTAGGTGTCCACCAGGGTAGGGTAACGCTGGTCACTGCGCTGTGACACTGTATGTGGGGGAGGGGTCCAATAGGGAGCAATGGCGCTTGCTCCACTCTCTGCTGGACTTCAATCACTCCCTCCACCACCCACAATGAAATTGGGCTCTTCTGGTGCTGCTTCCCAGGTGTGTGGGTTTGTGTATGTTCTAGGCCCCTGTGGGTCTCTCCAACGAGCTCTCCTGTGAGGCGGGGAGTTTCTCCTGCTGCCGCTTCAACCCCCATAGGTGTTTTCAATCATAGATTTGAGGCTTTATTTCCCCACGCTGGAGCCCCGTGTTGCAAGGTCTGTTTTGCTCCCCGTGCTTTTCCTCCCTGCGCTGTTTCCCCCGCTGTTCCCCCCGCTATTCCTCCCGCTGTTCCTTCCCCCACACATATCTATGCGCGAATGTGGGGCCGCGGGGTCTGCCAGCCACCACCTTGTGGGGTCTGCCAGCTGCAGCCTGGCCTGCCCTGTTCCACAATCTGCCACCTCACTGGATCCTCCAGCCACCACCTTGCCGCAAGTCCTCCCCGCCTGGTTGCCCCGCCTCTACCTCTCCTACCAGTCTGGATGAATGCTTCTTCTTCATCTCCTTGGTTTTTGGACTTCCATATAGTAGGATTATCTGTCAGTTCTGGTCGTTTTGTGTTTTTAAATTGTTGTCCTTCTTTTGGTTGTGTGAGGAGGCACAGTGTGTCTACCTACGCCTCCATCTTGGCTGGAAGTCTGTAACCCTTTTATGTTTTGTTGAACCCAGTCTGCCAATATTTTGTTGAGACCTTTTGCATCTATGTTCATCAAAGATACAGGCCTATAATTTTTTTTTTTGTAATTCTTTATCTAGTTTTGGTATCAGGGTAATGATGGCATCATAAAGTGAGTATGGCTGCATTCTTTCCTCTTCAATTTTTTGAAATGGTTTTATTCTTTAAGGATTAATTCTTAATTAATACTCATTGATTAATTCAATCCTTAATTCTTAATTAATTAAGAATTGGTATTAATTCTTTCAGTTTGGTAGAACTCATATGTGAAGCCATGAGTCCTGGCCTTTTTTTTGTAGGGAGTTTTTTGATTACTGCTTCAATTTCATTCCTACTAATCAGTCTGTTTAGATTTTCTGTTTTCTCCTGGTTCAGTCTTATAAGGTTATATATTTCTAGAACTATATCTATTTTTTTAGATTGTTGAATTTGTTGGCATATAATTGTTTGATTTGGTAACGATTCTTTATGTTTCTGTGATTTCAGTCTCTTTCATTTGTGATTTTATTTATATGGGCTCTCTCTTTTTTTCTTGATGAGCTTGGCTAAAGGTTTGTCTACTTTATCTTTTCAAAGAATCAGCTCTTAGTTTTATTGATCTTTTCTGTTGTTTATTAATTTCTATTTATTTATTTCAGCTGTGATCTTAACTATTTTCTTTCTTTTGTTTACCTTGAGTTTTGTTTGTTCATCTGCTAGTTCCTTTAGTTGTACAGTTAAATTGTTTATTTGGAATCTTTCTTGTTTCTTAAGGTAGGCCCGTATAGCTGTATCCTATAAATTTTGTAAAGCTGTGTTTTCATTTTAATTTGTTTCAAGATAGTTATTAATTTATTGTTTGATTTCCTCTTTCATCCATTGGTTGTTTAGTAGCATGTTGCTTAGTCTCCACATGTTTGTTTTTTCCAGTTTTCTTTCTGTATTTGATTTCTAGTTTCATGCTTTTGTGGACAGAAAAGATGCTTGGTATGATTTTAATCTTGGATTTATTCAGGTTTGTTTTGTGGCTTAATAAGCGGTCTATTTTAGAGAATGTTTCATGTCCACTTGGGAAAAAAATGTGTGTTCTGCAGTTTTTGAATGACACATTGTATAAATGTCTATTAAGTTAATCTTGTCTAATGTGACATTTAAGGCCATTATTTGCTTATTAATTTTCTGGCTGAAGGATCTATCCATTGATGTGAGTAGGGTATTTAAATCCCCTACTGTTATTGTATTACAGTGAATTTCTCCCTTTATGTCCATTAATAATTACTTTATATATTTAGGTGTTCCTATGTTGGGTGCATATATATTTACAGTTGGTATATATGAGATCTTTCCAGAAGGTATGCAGCCATGTAATATGAAAAATAGAAACACTTACTGAAGAAGACACAAGAAACATTGTATATAGGATAATGATACCTCAGGCCCCTTCAAAGTAGGCACCTTGGAACCTCATACAGTGCTCCCAATTCAGCGTCAGCTCTCCTGTTGTATTTTCCTGAATCTCACCAATGATCTGAAATCTCTTGCCTTTCAAAGATGATTTTAGTTTTAGGAAAAGCCAGAAGTAACAGGGCACCAGATCTGAGCTGTGCCTGGACTAAGTCACCTGGGTGATTTGATGTTTTGCCAAAAAACTCTGCCTGAGATGTGATGCATGAGCAGGTGTGTTGCTGTGATGAAGCTGCCAATCACCAGTTGCCCATAGCTGCAGCCTTCTGAATCATCTAAATAGTTTCTTCAAAGGAATTTTCAAGCTTAATGCAAAATTTGATGCATATTTGTCACTCTACTCAATCAGTCATTTGAATGTGATGGCTACACAGTGTACATGCTCACTGAACAACGTCTATCACCCCCACTGACTAGTACAATGAAGTGTTTGTTCACACAAGCTCATTCCAGTCCACTTTCCTTGGCTGCCAGGCTACATCAACATCAGCAAACTATTTTGTTATTTTAACAATGGCTGGTGTTTTTCCAGAGAGACCTCATATATTTACAATTGTTACAATATAACAATGAATACATGTCTTTAAGCATGTATCATCTTTGGAAAGAGAAAGGAAACTAATCTTCAGAAGGCTCAAGCCTCAGTCTGGCACCTTAGTAGATGCATCTTGGCTTTCCTTCTCTGAATTTCATAGTGCCATAAGGTTATTAGCATCATCTTTGGCTATTTTATTGACATAGAAATTGAGTCTCAGAGTTTCATGCTATGCTAATAAGTGGCAGAGTCAGGATTTGAACCCAAATATTTTGCTTCGAAGGCACTATTCTCTCTCAAATACCCAGCTCTGCCTTGTGAAATACTTACAGAACTGTTTCTATAACCCTGCTGTGTGCACAGGTGCTATTTAACTCTCTCAACAACCCGGGGAGGTAGGATGACAACCTCATTTACAGATGACAAGATAGGATCACAAAATTACAGTGGCTCTGATGAAGTCTGAAAGTAGGATGACAGGCCTGTCGTGTGTCCATGATCCGCAGTCTGTCCAACCTCCACAGGTGTTCAATTCCAGCATCCACTCTGATTATGCTGGCCTGACTGCACCTGCCCATTCAGGTCATAACACAACTGAGAGGCCTAATTTTGGCCATAAAATTGTGACTGTATTCCTTAAACTCATCACTATATGATTGTCTAACCTCTCCTGCATTTTCAATAAGTTCCTGATTATTTATTACGATCCATTTGGCATTTCACCACCCAGAAGAACTTAGAGCCATCTGCAGACTTGGAAAGTTCACGCTGTTCTCCTTTCAGGGGGAAAAAAAAGTTACATAAGATGGAACACAGTACCTTCTTATAGGGAGGCCAGGAAGCTACTTCTCTTACTAAAGAAAGTACCTGTTATCTCTACCTATCATTTCCTGTTTTATCCAGGTCCAAAATAGCTGCACTACGGCTATCTTTTTTAAAACAATTTCTTGCAAAGCATTTAAGAAGAATCTAAATGTCACCCCCATGTCCACATGGAATTGCCCTCCCTTCAAGTCGTCTTTGGGGTCTGAGAGGAGAGGTTTCTCCCAGAGAACTCAAGTAGCCTTTCTCCCAGTAGTCTGTGTGAGTCACTTTGCCCTTTGGGCAAGGATGGATGTCTTCTCCCAGGGCTGAGGGTCCCCTCTGAACCCTCACCCACTTCCCCCTAGTCCTTCTCCAGGGTTATTGTACTGGCCCACCTGTTGCCATTTCTTCCATTTTCTACAGATACAGAAACTGAGGCACAAAGGAGTTAGGCTCATTCACTCACTGAGGCAGGGAGTCTGAGCTGAGTAAACCAAGGACATCCATCCCCAGGAAGCCAAATGTCAACAGGCAATAAAGAGAAAAACAGAGGGATAGGTGGCCAGTGGGGGAATATGGCACAGGTGACAAAATAGCTGAGGGGACAGGCTAACTCAGAGAGGATGGCCTGGATGGCTTTGAGCTAAAGGGACATCTGAGTTAGTTCTGGGCAGAAACCTGCAGGCCAGTGACAAGGGTAATCCTGGACCTCTGGTCCATTTGCCATCCATGGTCATCAACTTGACACTCGATCCGATGCTTCCCTCATTGGCAGCAGGGCTTTCTGTTCCTCATCTGCTTCCTCCTAAACAATCCCCTCTCCTTCAGGTCATTTCTGTCCCAGATCTCAGTCCTCCAACTCTACTTTCGAGTGAGTCTTCAGCTGTTTCCCAAGGGCCACAGGGACCAACTTGGTAATGAGGAGCCTACCAGTCAGTTTTGTTGACCCATCATAGGCGAAGACCCTGTGAGTCTGTTTTCCTCACACCTCTGTTGTTCACATGCTAGTTACGTGATTTTCACTGCAGCTATTTGAATTTTATATTCTCTCTTCATTGTTTTATTTGATTCAACTCGCTTTTTCACTTCAAATCTATTTTAAGAGGAAATGTTTTTCCAGCTCAAGAAATGGAACACCAGTATCAGATGCCATTGATAGAATGTGACCACAGGAGAAAACAGAACCATTCTAGCTCTATACTGGGCTAGCCCCCAAACTCAGAGCCTGCAGCTTCTCTTTCTGTCCTGCAAATGGGGATTGGCTAGTCTTGAAGAGGTGTTAGAGAGAACCAAGATGGTGGCATAGGTAGACATACTGTGCCTCCTGGCACAACCAGAACTGACATAAAATCTAATGGCAAGGAAGTCTGACAACAAGGAGATAAAAAATAAACATTCATCCAGACCAGTAGGAGGGGCAGAGAGGGGCAGCTGGGGTGGAGAGGACTCGCGTTGCTGTGGCGGGATGGAGACTGGTGGAGTGTGGGATGAACAGGGCAGGCAGTGTGACCACTAGCAGACCCTGTGGCCCTACATTCCCGCACAGATAAACTGAGAGGGCCAGACTCAGAGTGGCGGAGAACAGAGTAGGCACAGGGGTGGGTAGCAGACCCCGCGGCCCCACATTTGTGTATAGATAAACCGGACAAATGGTGGGGAGCAAAGCAGACTGTGTAACCCAGGGCTCCAGCGCGACGAAATAAAGCCTCAAACCGCTGAGTGAAAACACCCGTGGGGGTTGGGGCAGCAGCAGGAGAAACTCCCAGCCTCACAGGAGAGGTCGTTGGAGAAACCCACAGGGGCCTAGAGTGTGCACAAGCCCACCCACTCAGGAACCAGCACCAGAGGGGCCCAATTTGATTGTGGGTAACAGAGGGAGTGACTGAAATCCGGTGGAGAGTGGAGCGGGCACCATCGTTCCCTCTTGGCCCATCCCCCACATACAGGGTCACAGCACAGCAAACAGCATTACCCTGCCCCGGGGAACACCTAAAGCTCCGCCCCTTTAAGTAACAGAAGCACCAAGACCAAAAAAAATGGCCCAAATGACAGAACACTTCAAAGCTCCAGAAATAATACAACTAAGCAGCGAACAGATAGCCAACCTATCAGATGCACAGTGCAAAACATTGGTTATTAAGACGCTCACAGAATTGGTTGAATTTGTTCAAAAACTAGATGAAAAAATGAAGCCTATGCCAAGAGAAACAAAGGAAAATGTACAGGGAACCAATAGTGATGCGAAGGAAACTGGGACTCAAATCAACAGTGTGGACCAGAAGGAAGAAAGAAACATCCAACCAGAAAAGAATGAAGAAACAAGAATTCAGAAAAATGAGGAGAGGCTTAGGAACCTCCAGGACATCTTGAAACGTTCCAACATCCAAATTATAGGGGTGCCAGAAGGAGAAGAGGAAGAACAAAAAATTGAAAACTTATTTGAACAAATAATGAAGGAGAACTTCCCCAGTCTGGCAAAGGAAATAGACTTCCAGGAAGTCCAGGAAGCTCAGAGAGTCCCAAAGAAGCTGGACCCAAGGAGGAACACACCAAGGCACATCATAATTACACTAGCCAAGATTAAGCAGAAGGAGAGAATCTTAGAAGCAGCAAGAGATAAGGAGACAGTTACCTACAAAGGAGTTCCCATAAGACTGTCAGCTGATTTCTCCAAAGAGACCTTACAGACAAGAAGGGGCTGGCAAGAAGTATTCCAAGTCATGAAAGGCAAGGACCTAAATCCAAGATTGCTCTACCCAGCAAAGCTGTCATTTAGAATGGAAGGGCAGATAAAGTGCTTCTCAGATAAGGTCATGTTAAGGGAGTTCATCATCACCAAGTCCTTCTTATATGAAATGTTAAAGGGACTTAACTAAGAAAAAGAAGATAAAAAATATGAACAGTAAGAATGACAGCAAACTCACAGTTATTAACAACCACACCTAAAACAAAAACAAAAGAACACTAAGCAAACAACTAGAACAGAAACAGAACCACAGAAATGGAGCTCACAAGGAGGGTTATCAACAGGGGAGTGGGAGGGGGCGGAAGGTACAGAGAATAAGTAGCATAAATGATAGGTGGAAAATAGACAGGGGGAGGGTAAGAATAGTATAGGAAATGTAGAAGCCAAAGAACTTATAAGTATGACCCATGGACATGAACTATAGGGGGGGAATGTGGGAGGGAGGGGGTGGACAGGATGGAGTGGAGTGAGGGGGGAATGGGACAACTGTAATAGCATAATCAATAAATATATTTAATAAAAAAAAAGAGGTGTTAGAGATGGATCAGCACCTAGCTCAGACCTTCCCTTATATACTCAGAGATGAGAATTGGACTGGACTGGAGATTGAATAATATTCTCCTGTATACTTCAATGTTATTTAATGTTGTGTCACAGAAACTGAAAATTAATCCTGAGTGCCACCATCATGGAAATATTACAGGTTGAGAACCTGTAAGATGAGAATTGTGTTTCCGCAGTCAGTATTCGTGTTAGTAAATATTGAAGGTTTGTACTATCCCTCCAAGAATCTGATAACCTAGCTTTTTAAAAAAATTAATTAACTTATTTTTCAATTACAGTTGTCTGCATTTTGCCCCACCCCTCTGCCTTACCCCAGCCACACCCACCTCCCTCCCCCACCTCCACACTCCCCCTTCGTTTTGTCCATGTGCCCTTTATAGTAGTTAACCTAGCTTTTTTTTTTTTTTGCCCTGATATATATGGACATCTCCAATTAAAAATCACCCTATACATGAGTATGCCATTCTCTTTTCCTATGGAACATGTCAGTACAACAAAAGCATTCAGATGGTGTGAGCTTGCATGCATCAGTCAGGTTGCTGAAAGTCTGGTTGGCACCCGGGAGAGTGTGGGGAAGAAGCTGGTGGCCAGGGCACTCCCCTGTGCACCTTTGGGTACCCAGAGGTGGGTACCCAACTGTTGGGAACAAGAGTAAACACAGGCCCTTTTCTGTGCAATAAAAGAGATTCAGGCTTAGAAGACAACTCAGAGCTCTTTCACACACAAGCTGAGTCAGCCACACCAATGTCTGGCCCCTTGGCTTTCTTTTTCTGAAATCTTGGGACAGCTGTGAAATGCTTCATTAATGGAGTATCCTAAAAGTCATGCCATGTGTCTTCCACAGACCATTAGTAATTTCCCAGAAGGCCAGTTCTAAATATTGATTTAGACAGTGGCCTCTGAGCAGCCCTTTGGAGTGAGAACCTTTCCAAAGGTGGCCAGGCCATGGCTGCCAGAGAGGCCTTGGAAGAGATTATGCATGCTAATGAGGGGCTTGAATCTCTTGGCTTACAATACAGAACAGCTCTGTGATTAAACATAAATCATTCCTGGAGATTGCATCCCCCAAAGTATAAGGAATTATGTTGAGACAGGACATCTTTGATGTTGGAAGAATAATAATTCCATGTAAGTGTCTTGGTTTGTGTAAGGCACTTATCTAACTCACTGCACTGAAATGCACTAGATCACAAGAGAAGGGGAAAATGTGGGAGAAGCTAATTAAGCCTAATTAGGAATTAGGCATATCCCTTCTGCTTTCTATTACAGTTTGGGCAATAGAACTGCCAGTCTGCTATGTTCCTCAGTCGCACCCCCATATATAGTCATATTTGCATTTTATTGGCAACAATAAGTGTGCACTTAAGTTAGTGAATTCCTCTCTGCCCAATTTTGTTTCTTTGTTGTTGTCCTGTTTTATTGAGATATAATTGACCTGCGGCACTGTATGAGTTTAAGGTCACAGTATGATTTGACGTACATATACTGTGAGATGATTACCAAATTAAGTTTATGTATGATCCATCACCTCATATAGATATAGAAAAAAGAAAAGGAAAAGAAAGGTTTTAATTTGCATCTCTCTGATGACTAGTGATGCTAGGTATCTTTGCATATGTCTCTGGGCCCTCTGTATGTCTTCTTGGAGAAGTGTCTGTTCAAGTCTTTTGCCCATTTTTTAATTGGGTTCTTTGTCTTCCTGGAGTGCAGTCATGTGAGTTCCTTATACTGGAGATCAGGCCCTTGTCTGAGGTGTTCTTGGAAAATATGTTTTCCCATACTATTGGTTCTCTTTTTATTTTAATGCTGTTTTCTTTAGCCATGCAGAAGCTTTTTGTTTTGATGATATTCCATTTGTTTCTTCTTTCCTTAATGTCCCTTGCTTTAGGGGACGTGTCTGTGAGGATGGTCCTGTGTGGAATGTCTGAGATTTTCCTGCCAATGTTTTCCTCTAGGACTTTTATGGTGTTACCACTTATATTTAAGTCTTTTACCCACCATGAATTTATTTTTGTGTATGGATTAGGTTGGTCGAGTTTCATTTTTTTGCATGTAGCTGTCCAGATCTCCCAACACCATCTGTTGAAGAGGCTGTTTTTGCTCCATTTTATGCTCCTGCCTCCTTTGTCAAATATTACTTGAACGTAAAGACTTGGGTATTTCTGGGCTCTCTGTTCTGTTCCATTGGTCTATGTGCCTGTTTTTATGCCAGTACCAGGCTGTTTGATTACAGTGGACTTGGAATACAGTTTGATATCAGGTATTGTGATCCCTCCTGCTTTGTTCTTCTTTCTCAAAATTGCTGCAGCTATTTGGGTTCATATATGGTTCCATATGAATTTCTGAAATGTTTGTTCTGTATCTGTGAAATATGTCATAGGTATTTAATAGGGATTGCATTGAATCTATAAATTGCTTTGGGTAGTATGGCCATTTTGATGATGTTAATTCTTCCAATCCATGAGCATGGTACATGCTTCCATTTGTTTGTGTCTTCCTTAATTTCTTTCTTCAGTGTTGTGTCATTTTCTGAGTACAGGTCTTTTACCTCCTTGGTTAGGTTTATTCCTAGGTACTTTAGTTTTCTTGTTGCTATATCAAATGGGATTTTTTTCCTGATTTCTGGTTCTGCAGTTTCGTTGTTGGTATACAAGAATGCCTTTGACTTCCGAGTATTGACTTTGTATCCAGCTGTTTTGCCAAATTCATTTATTAGGTTGAGTAGTTTTATGGTGGCGTCTATAGCATTTTCCATGTACACTATCATGTCATCTGCAAAAAAAGACAGTTTCATTTCCTCCTTTCCAATTTGGATCCCTTTTATTTCTTTTTCTTGTCTGATTGCTGTGGCTAGGGCTTCCAATACTAGGTTGAATAGGAGTGGTGAGAGAGGGCATCCTTGTCTTGTTCCTGATCTTAGTGGGAAAGCTCTAAGTTTTTGTCCATGAGTATGATGTTGGCTGTAGGTCTCTCGTATATGACCTTTATTATGTTGAGGAATGCTCCCTTTATTCCCACTTTGCTGAGTGTTTTTTATCAGAAATGGGTGCTGTATCTTATCAAATGCTTTTTCCTCATCTATTGATATGATCATGTGATTTTTGTCTTTGCTGTTGTTGATGTGATGTATTAGGTTTATTGATTTGCGAATATTGTACCATCCTTGCATCCCTGGGATGAATCTCACTTGGTCATGGTGGATGATCTTTTTAATGTATTCCTGGATGCCGTTTCCCAATATTTTGTTGAGAATTTTAGCATCTATGTTCATCAGCGATATTGGCCTGAAGTTCTCTTTCTTCATTGTGTCTTTTTCTGGTTTTGGGATTAGGATGATACTGGCTTCATAAAACGAGTTTGGAAGTCTTCCATATTCTTGAATTTTTTGAAATAATCTGGGGAGCGTGGGGGCTAGCTCTCTCATAAATGCTCTGTAGAATTCTCCTGTGAAAGCATCTGGTCCAGCACTTTTGTGTGTTGGGGCTTTTTGATTATTGCTTCAATTTCATCAGGGGTTATTGGTCTTTCAGGCATTCTGCATCTTTTTCATTGAGTTTGGGAAGGGTATATTTTTCTAGGAATTTGTCCATGTCATCTAAGTTTTCACATTTCTTCGCATATAGTTCTTCATAGTAATTTCTTACTATCCTTTGTATTTCGGTGGTATCAGTTGTAGCCTCTCCTCTTTCATTTCTAATTGTGTTTATTTGTGACCTCTCTCTGTTTTTCCTGGTGAGCCTGCTTAAAGGTTTGTTGATTTTGTTTATCTTTTCTGAGAACCAGCTCCTGGATCCATTGATCCTTAGAATTGTGCTTTTAGTTTATGTCATTTAATTCTGCTCTGATCTTGGTTATTTCCTTCCTTGTACTTGCTGTGGGTTGTCTTTGTTGTTGTTCCTTGAGTTCTTGTAGGTGTAGGGTTTTGTGTCTTATCATGTGGTTTATCTTTGAAATATGTTCCATGTACATTTGAAAGGAATGTGTATTTTGCTTCTTTGGGATGAAAAGCTCTCTATATATATCAGTTAAGTCCATTTCCTCCAGGGTATTGTTAAGTGACACAATATCCTTGTTGATATTTTGTTTGGAAGACCTGTCCATTTTTGATAGTGGGGTGTTAAAGTCCCCTACTATAACTGTGTTGCTGTCAATATCTTTCTTGAAATCCTCCAAGATTTTCTTTATGTATTTGGGTGCTCCTCTGTTGGGTGCATATATATTTACAATGTTTATGTCTTCTTGGTGGATTCTTCCCTTGAGAATTATGAAGTGACCTTCTGGGTCTCTCTTTATGGCCCTTCTTTTGAAGTCTATTTTTTGTCATATGAGTATTGCTACCCCTGCTCTTTTTTTCCGGTCCATTTGCTTGGAAAATTTGTTTCCAGCCCTTCACTTTTAGTCTGTGTAGGTCTTTTTTCCTGAGGTGGGTCTCTTGTAGGCAGCATATGTGTGGGTCATGTTTTCTTATGCATTCAGTTATTCTATGTCTTTTGATTGGAGCATTTAATCCATTTACGTTTAAGGTTATTATCGATACGTACTTATTGATTGCTATTTTTTTGTACATGTGTTCCTCTCTCACTCTCTTTACTTTTCCTTCCTTTCCTTAAAGCAGCCCATTTAGCATCTTCTGCAGAGCTTGTTTGGTGGAGGTATATTCTTTTCGACTTCTTTTGTCTCGGAAGCTCCTTTTTTGGCCTTCTATCTTCATTGAGTACCTTGATGGGTAAAGTAGTCTTGGTTGCAGGCCACAGGTTCTCATTACTTGGAATATTTTTTGCCATTCTCTTCTGGCTTGGAGTGTTTCCATTGAGAAGTCAGTTGCTAACCTTATTGGGGCTACCTTGTATGTTACCTCCTGTTGTGCCCTTCTTGCATTTAAGATTCTTTCTATGTCTTGGAATTTTGCCGTTTTAATTATGATGTGTCTTGCAGTAGGCTTCTTTGGGTTCCTCTTGAGTGGGACTCTCTTCCAAATATCAAATGTGTTTGGTTTTTGGTTGTTGTTGGGTCTTTCTTGGTGAGTCTTTCCCACCGGGTGGTTAACTGAGAGTCAGTCTGTCCCCCACCTCTTGTTTTCTGTTGTGCAGGTGTGGGCAGGTTGTGTTGGAGCTGGTTCTTCCATGTGTACAAGGTTTTGAGGCTTTTCTGTTGCTCTTGTTTAATTGTTTGTTCTTAGTAATTTCCTCACTATTTAGTTGTATACTCAGATAGGTCCTGGATTGAGTTAGTGTGACTTCCACTCCCTCCTTCACCTTCTTCTGTGTTTAGCTGTTGGCCTTTCCTTTGCTGGTGGTTTTCCAGTTCCAGGAGGTATACAGGTGTTCACGGCTTCTACCTAGTCATTTTTAGGGGTGAATTGTAGTGGGAAGGTGAAATGGTTTAAGAGAGGAGGAGTGTATTATATGATATTTAAAGTAACAACCAGGAACCAAGATGGCGGCGTAGGTAGACAGACTGCGCCTCCTCGCACAAACAGAACTGACAGGAAATCGAAAGGCAAGAGAGTCTGACACCAAGGAAATAAAAAATTAACATTCATCCAGACCAGTAGGAGGGACAGAGATGGGCACTGGGGCAGAGAGGACTCGCGTGGCCGTGGCGGAACCAAGACTGGCAGAGTGTGGGACGAACAGGGCAGGCAGTCTGACCACTAGCAGACCCTGCGGCCCCACATTCACGCACAGATAAACCAAGAGGGCCAGACTCAGAGTGGTGGAGAACAGGGCAGTCAGAGTGGCGGGTAGTACCCTGCGTCCCCACATTCATGCACAGATAAACTGGACAAATGGTGGGGAGAGAAGCAGACCAAGCAACCCAGGGCTCCAGCGCGGGGAAATAAAGCCTCAAACCTCTGATTAAAAACGCACGTGGGTGTTGAGGAAGCAGCAGGAGAGACTCCCAGCCACACAGGAGAGGTTGTTGGAGAGACCCACAGGGGCCTGGAGTGTGCACAAGCCCACCCACTCAGGAACCAGCACCAGAGGAGCCCATTTGATTGTGGGTAGTGGAGGGAGTGGCTGAAATCTGGTGGAGAGTGGAATGGGCACCCTTGTTCCCTCTCGGCCCCTCCCCCACATACAGGGTCACAGCACAGCAACCAGCATTACCCCACCCCGGGAAACACCTAAGGCTCCGCCCCTTTAAGTAACAGACTCACCAAGACAAAAAAAAAAAATGGCCCACATGACAGAACACTTCAAAGCTCCAGAAATAATACAACTAAGCAGCGAACAGATAGCCAACCTATCAGATGCACAGTGCAAAACATTGGTTATTAAGACGCTCACAGAATTGGTTGAATTTGTTCAAAAACTAGATGAAAAAATGAAGCCTATGCCAAGAGAAACAAAGGAAAATGTACAGGGAACCAATAGTGATGCGAAGGAAACTGGGACTCAAATCAACAGTGTGGACCAGAAGGAAGAAAGAAACATCCAACCAGAACAGAATGAAGAAACAAGAATTCAGAAAAATGAGGAGAGGCTTAGGAACCTCCAGGACATCTTGAAATGTTCCAACATCCAAATTATAGGGGTGCCAGAAGGAGAAGAGGAAGAACAAAAAATTGAAAACTTATTTGAACAAATAATGACGGAGAACTTCCCCAGTCTGGCAAAGGAAATAGACTTCCAGAAAGTCCAGGAAGCTCAGAGAGTCCCAAAGAAGCTGGACCCAAGGAGGAACACACCAAGGCACATCATAATTACATTAGCCAAGATTAAGCAGAAGGAGAGAATCTTAGAAGCAGCAAGAGAAAAGAACACAGTTACCTACAAAGGGGTTCCCATAAGACTGTCAGCTGACTTCTCAAAAGAGACCTTGCAGGCAAGAAGGGACTGGCAAGAAGTATTCCAAGTCATGAAAGGCAAGGATCTACATCCAAGATTGCTCTATCCAGCAAAGCTATCATTTAGAATGAAAGGGCAGATAAAGTGCTTCTCAGATAAGGTCACGTTAAGGGAGTTCATCATCACCAAGTCCTTCTTATATGAAATGTTAAAGGGACTTATCTAAGACAAAGAAGATAAAAAATAGGAACAGTCAAAATGACAGCAAACTCACAGTTATAAACAACCACACCTAAAACCAAAACAAAAGCAAACTAAGCAAATAACTAGAACAGAAACAGAACCCCATAAATGGAGATCACATGGAGGGTTGTCAATAGGGGATTGGGAGGGGGAGAGAGAGGGGAAAGGTACAGAGAATAAATAGCATAAATGATACGTGGAAAATAGACAGAGGGAGGGTAAGAATAGTGTAGGAAATGTAGAAGCCAAAGAACTTATAAGTATGACCCATGGACATGAACTATAGGGGTGGAATGTGGGAGGGAGGGGGTGGGCAGGATGGAGTGGAGTGAGGGGGGGGATGGGACAACTGTAATAGCATAATCAATAAATATATCAAAAAAATGTACTAGCTCTTAGAGAAGAGATAGGAGTTCCTTTGGATATATATAGTGTTAAGCATGATAATTCCCCCACCAAACCACTTTTTTAGAAAGTGTGGAAAGAAGATAAGACTCTCTTTTTTGCGGGGAAGGAGTGTGAGTTGGATCTAGAGCTGTGAGCTTATGGGAGGTCAGATTATGAGGTAAAGTGAGAGTATAGGGTAGGAAATAGGTGTGATGTGTGAGAGTATAGATTTAACCACAGCAGTAATAAAGTCCAGGAAACAGTGAAGTGGGCTGATATCTGGGAGGGGTTCTGTGTAGTATTACAGATATATGGAAAAGCTATTATTATTATTTTTGATATATGTATTGATTATGCTATTACAGTTCTCCCATTTCCTCCCCTTCACTCAACTCCATCCTGCCCAGCCCATCCCTCCCACATTCCCCCCCTATAGTTCATGTCCATGGGTCATACTTATAAGTTCTTTGGCTTCTACATTTCCTATACTATTCTTACCCTCCCCCTGTCTATTTTCCACCTATCATTTATGCTATTTATTCTCTACCTTTCTCCCCTCTCTCCCCCTCCCAATCCCCTATTGATAACCCTCCTTGTGATCTCCATTTCTGTGGTTGTTTCTGTTGTAGTTGTTTGCTTAGTTTTCTTTTGTTTTTGTTTTAGGTGTGTTTGTTAATAACTGTGAATTTGCTGTCATTTTTACTGTTCCTATTTTTTATCTTCTTTGTCTTAGATAAGTCCCTTTAACATTTCATATAAGAAGTGCTTGGTGATGATGAACTCCTTTAAATTGACCTTATCTGAGAAGCACTTTATCTGCCCTTTCATTCTAAATGATAGCTTTGCTGGATACAGTAATCTTGGATGTAGATCCTTGCCTTTCATGACTTGGAATACTTCTTGCCAGTCCCTTCTTGCCTGCAAGGTCTCTTTTGAGAAGTCAGCTGACAGTCTTATGGGAACCCCTTTGTAGGTAACTGTGTTCTTTTCTCTTGCTGCTTCTAAGATTCTCTCCTTCTGCTTAATCTTGGCTAATGTAATTATGATGTGCCTTGGTGTGTTCCTCCTTGGGTCCAGCTTCTTTGGGACTCTCTGAGCTTCCTGGACTTTCTGGAAGTCTATTTCCTTTGCCAGACTGGGGAAGTTCTCCTTCATTATTTGTTCAAATAAGTTTTCAATTTTTTGTTCTTCCTCTTCTCCTTCTGGCACCCCTATAATTTGGATGTTGGAACATTTCAAGATGTCCTGGAGGTTCCTAAGCCTCTCCTCATTTTTCCGAATTCTTGTTTCTTCATTCTTTTCTGGTTGGATGTTTCTTTCTTCCTTCTGGTCCACACTGTTGATTTGAGTCCCAGTTTCCTTCGCATCACTATTGGTTCCCTGTACATTTTCCTTTGTTTCTCTTGGCATAGGCTTCATTTTTTCATCTAGTTTTTGAACAAATTCAACCAATTCTGTGAGCGTCTTAATAACCGATGTTTTGCACTGTGCATCTGATAGGTTGGCTATCTGTTCGCTGCTTAGTTGAATTATTTCTGGAGCTTTGAAGTGTTCTGTCATGTGGGCCATTTTTTTTTTTTTTTTGTCTTGGCGAGTGTGTTACTTGAAGGGGTGGAGCCTTAGGTGTTCCCTGGGGTGGGGTAATGCTGGTTGCTGTGCTGTGACCCTGTATGTGGGGGAGGGGCCGAGAGGGAACGAGGGTGCCAGCTCCACTCTCCACCAGATTTCAGCCACTCCCTCTGCTACCCACAATCAAATGGGCTCCTTTGGTGCTGGTTCCTGAGTGGGTGGGCTTGTGCACACTCTAGGCCCCAGTGGGTCTCTCCAACGACCTCTCCTGTGTGGCTGGGAGTCTCTCCTGCTGCTTCCTCAACACCCACGTGCGTTTTCAATCAGAGGTTTGAGGCTTTATTTCCCCGCGCTGGAGCCCTGGGTTGCTTGGTCTGCTTCTCTCCCCACCGTTTGTCTGGTTTATCTGTGCATGAATGTGGGGACGCGGGGTGCTACCCGCCACTCTGCCTGCCCCATTTTCCGCCACTGTGAGTCCAGCCTTCTTGGTTTATCTGTGCGTGAATGTGGGGCCGCAGGGTCTGCTAGTGGTCAGACTGCCTGCCCTGTTCGTCCCACACTCTGCCAGTCTCGGTCCTGCCACACCATGGCCATGAGAGTCCTCTCTGCCTTGGTGCCCGTCTCTGCCCCTCCTACTGGTCTGGATGAATGTTAATTTTTTATTTCCTTGGTGTTGGACTTCCTTGCCGTTCGATTTTCTGTCAGTTCTGTTTGTGCAAAGAGGCGCAGTGTGTGTACCCACACCGCCATCTTGGTTCTCAGAAGAGCTATTATTTACAGTAGTAATGGAGCAACAATCATATGACAGAATCTATGTGATCTCGATAACTAGAATAGGGAGTATAGGTCCTAGAGTAGTGTGCTAATGGAACCCGAGTGAAGTGAAAGACAGTTAATTAAAAATACACTGTGAAAGAGAGAACTGCGGGAAACCAGTCAAACAGTGCAGATTAACCAGTCAAGGGAAGAATAGTAAACAGAAAGAAGAGAGATACAAAAATACTAATGAAATGAATGATGTAGGAATAATGAAAAAATAATAATACAAATATACAATATCTTGCAAGTTCTCTGGAGTAGCAAAGCGAAATTTGTTTCACTGTCTCAGCTGTTGGGATGCCCCTGTTTGGGTCCAACTTTTGTCTTTTCACAGTTCCAGGATTTATTGCCTCACTTGTGGGTATTTAAAAAAAAAAAAAGACAGAAGGAAGATCAGATATAAAGGGAGAGAAAGAAGGAGTAGAACAAGAAAGCAGGAAAGAGAGGTAGAAGATGTTAAAAGAAAGAGCAAATAAAAAAAATAATAAAGAATTACTTAAAAAACAAAAAAAAAAGCCTGCTGGCTTCAAACTGGCTAAGCCAATTTTGCTGGTCTTTTTGGCTGCAGCCAACTCAGGCATTCTAGCCCAGCTCTTTTCTGTCCTGACCAGCACTCGGGCATCCTCTCGCCTAGCTCTCCAGCAGCCCTGGACCCACAGGTTCAGGTACTCACCCTCCTCTGGGCTATGGGTGTGTGCACTTGGGGCCTTCAGTGATTAGATGTCTCCCTGGTGCCTGTGGTCTGAGGTCTCTCTGAGTTGCATTCTTCCCTGTCAGTGCCTGTGGTCTCAGGCCCCCTGGAGGTGTGCACTCTCCTCCCGGTGCTTAGGATTTGGGCTTGATACCCTCCACATCCCTGCGGGAGCGCTGGGGGTGGAGAGGAGACTGAAGCTGTTGCTGCAGGAGAATATCACAAATTGCCCCCCCCCCCCACGGTCTTTTTAATTTTGAGAAAATCCTCCTGCTCAATCCTGCTGCTCCTTCCGTACTAGGAAGGGCCTGTCCTCTCACACAGCCCACCTCTCCAGCTACACCAGGGACTCTCTGGGTCAGGGCCTCACATGGCCCAACTCTCAACTCTCCCCAGCTGGCTCCCACAGTCTCCGTGGGTTTACCACTTCATCCTTATTCCCCTCCCTGTGACTTCAAGCAACCAGGTCTGTCTTGGAGCTGCTCAAGCCTTGTTTGGCAGGGGAGGGAGCCATTAAGTTGGCTCTCTTTCAGGAGTCCTGTGGCAGGCCCGGCAAGTGCTGGCCTGGGGCTGCAGTTGCCCTGTTCCCTACGCTGTTCCCAGGGACCTTTTTGTCCTGAAGCAATCCCCTTATTGTCTGTTTTTTCAGTGTCCTCTATACTTTTTGGTCTCCTATCTGCATAAATACTGGGTACTGTAGGCTGTTCGATTTGTTCCTCAGTAAATTGGCTAGGTGTTTCACCCATGTGCAGGGGGAAGTGGACTCCATTCCCACCTATCTCGCTGCTGTCTTTCCTCCCTGAAAAAATAAATAATTAAAAAAATAGGAACCAAATTGATGAGAAAGATCCACCACAGCACTATCAAAATGAGCTATCACAAATGAGCTAAGATTAACATAGATGTGAAGGGAATAAGAGGAGAAAAAAAGAAAGAAAGCTTAAGAGATATCTAGGTGAAAGGGAAGTGATTTTAAGATTATAGAGGGAAAGGGAATACTAAGAGTGAGGAATGAAAACCAGACTAGAACAGGGAACATTTAAAATTTGAGGTTAAAGAAGAAAGGGCAGGAGGGAAGAAAAAACAGAAAAGAAAAAAACCAGGCTAAGATAGGGAAAAGTAAAATTTGAGGTAAAAAAAAAAATGAGCAGGATGAAGACAGGATGGAGTAGGAGAGGGGAACAGTGAAATTTTAGATTTGAAACACAAGAATAGTGGAGATCTAGAGATAAAATTGAAAAAATTCAACAACAGCTAGTCTATCCACAACTAATGAGCAAAGATTGCTAAAGGTGGAGAGAGAATGTGGTATTTTAAGAGCAGGAAAAAGAATGTGAGATGACCTTTGACAAGAAAATTGGTTTTGAGAGGCTGACGGGGGAGAAAAAGTAGGAGTATGGAATAGAAAAAAGCTGTAGCGAGAGAGAAAAGAAAACTTAAAATGTAAATAATAAGAAGAAAGAAGAAGATAAAATGGGCTAAAAGAAGGGAGGAGCAAAATATCAGAATTGAAATAAGCTGTAAAATAAAATCTAGTGACAATATTCACAAACTTGAAACACTAGAAATGTATGTTAAAAAACTATGCAGGAAAGAAAATATAGCAAATCATGGAGAAAACCATGATGGATTTCATCTTTGTAGCCTCTAGTATTGAACACTGTTTTTTCTTTCTGGATCCACCTCTGGTAATGTCAGATAGTACCTCAGCGTGGCCTTAGGCAGTCTGTTTGAGACTCCCAGAAATCTACCATCTCTGACTGATTCCTTCAGTTGTTAATGTAGTCACTCTGTACTCAGCAGTCAGGCTTAAGCATCACAGGGTTGGGCAGAACAACTCCTGGGGGTGGGACTATTGCTTCCCCTCAGGCTGGTGC
Organism: Desmodus rotundus; assembly: GCF_022682495.2. Lineage (NCBI taxonomy): Eukaryota > Metazoa > Chordata > Mammalia > Chiroptera > Phyllostomidae > Desmodus > Desmodus rotundus. The sequence continues at coordinate 58,512,156 of NC_071396.1, forward strand.
CACTCAGGGGAGTGGTCTGCCCGTGCAAGATGGCTCCTGCAGTATGGGAGATGATTCAGCACCAGGATCCTGGTAGCTGTTCTCTCCGTTCTCTCTCCAAAGCCACTGTCCCCAGTCTCTCCTCAAGCATATCTAGTCTCTCTGCCCCACTTTTTCTGGAGCCCAGGGTAAGTGGCTGAATATGAAAAATTTATGTGTTGGCCCTTTAAATGTCTCTCTGAATCTCTGGCAGAGAGAAACCCTGCCACTTTCCGGAGCTGTATGTTATCTGTGTACTTTTTGGGCTCTGGTGCTGTAGGCTGGGGTGCCCAGCTTGGGGTTTAGATGCCACGCTTCTCAGGGGTATCCTCTTGGCCACTGAAATATGCTTCTGGCACTTCAGCTGCCGTCCATGGGAGCTCAGGCTGCCCCCTTGTGCATCTCCTCTGCACTCCCTACCAGTCATGTTGTGTTGAAGCTGTTTCTTGTGTCTGTCTGTGGTTATAAGGCTTCTCTCCCACTCTTGTTCAGTTGTTTATTCTGGATGATTTCTCCACAATTTACTTGTAATTCCAGATTGGTCCTGGGTGGAGGTTAGTGTAACTTTCACTCACTCCTCCCCATATTGGATTGGCCTGATCTCTTTTTCTATGAGTTTGGTTTTTTTCTTTTTTCTTCCCTTTTTTTCCCCAAGACTCCACATGTGAGTGAGATCATACAGTATTTGTCTTTCTCTGTCTGACTTATTTCACTTAGCATAATGCCCTCAAGATTCATCCATGATGAGACAAGTGGTGGGATATCCTTCCTTTTTATGACTGAATAGTATTCTTCTTTTTCCTCTTTTCTTTTTTTATTGCTGTTCAAGTACAGTTGTCTCCATTTTTCCCCTCACTACTCCCCCCCACAGCAGCCATCCCCACTTCCCACCCTTGATCCTACCTCCCTTTGGTTTTGTCCATGTGTCCTTTATACATGTTCCTGAAGACTCTTCCCCCTTTTCCTCCCATTATCCTCTCCCACCTTCCCTCTGGTTACTGTCAGTTTGTTCTCAATTTCAACATCTCTGGTTATATTTTGCTTGAATAATATTCAATTGTGTGTATATATATGACAACTTCTATATCCTTTCATCCATCAAAGGACAATTAGGTTGTTTCCTTATCTTTGCTATTGTAAATAATGCTGCTACCAACACAGAGGTGTAGATATCTCTTTGACTTAGTTTTGTTTGTTTGTTTGTTTGTTTCCTTTGAATATATTCCCAGAAGTAGAATTGCTGGATCATATGGTAGTTTATTTTTAATTTTTTAAGGAACCTCTATACTGTTTTTATGATGACTGCACCAATTTCCATTCCCACCAATAGTTTATAGGGTTCCCTTTTTCCCACATCCTCACCAGCACTCACTATCACTTGCTTTTTTTGATATAGCCATTCTGACAGCTGTGAGGTGATATCTCACTGTGGCTTGGATTTGCATTTCCCTCATTAGTGATATCGAACATCTTTTCATCTACCTGTTGGCCATTTGTATGTCTTCTTTGGAAAAATATTTGACCAAACTCTTGAAACTAGTATCTCTAGAATGTTTAGTACTGTAGGAAGCAATTCTGTGTTGTGAGAGATGGAGTAAAATATTCCCCAATCCCCAACCCTGACTATTTTTCTCCATAGTGCTAAACAAGACCTGCCATGTATTTATCTATATATTCTGTATCTGGCACTAGACTGGAATCTCCATAAGGATAGGAAATTTATCTAATTCAGATGTGTCCCCAGAGCCGAAGGTGCTCAAAATCTCTGTTAATGAAGAGCTGAGAGCTGGGTGAGCATCAGACTGGTGACAAGTGGTCCTGCTGTTTCTTCATGTTACATTAAAAGGGTAATCCTAGTCTTCCTGCCTCTTTCATGGGTCTTCATCTTTTCTAGAAAAAGATTATATGTAATATGTGTATGTACATACACATACATGTATAAACATATACATATACATATATTTGAAACAGTGTGTAAAATTTAAATATATACTCATATATTTAAAGGAAATAGATGCTTTGGGAGATATTCTAGAACCTTGCACAAATCTGAACTTTACTCTGCAGTTCTTACCAACATACTTGTTCAGGATTTTGCATTAAAAAGGATGTAAGGAGGTAGAATCAGTTGTGTAAGGAAGATAATAGCTAACCACACAGGGGATTGGTATAAAAGATACTTCCTCTGGCACAGGATAACAGGATAACTGCCTGGCTGGGGATCTACTGACAGGAAAACATTTTGACATGATGATAATAACAACAGCTAGCTTTGTTGTGTGTGCTATATGTCATTTAATTCTCACCACAGGCCCTATTGTTATCCCCATTTCACAGATGAGGAAACAGAAATTCAGCAACATGCCCAAAGTCCCAGAGTTAGGAAGTAACAGAGCTTAAATTTTAACCCAGGTCAATTTGCTCCTTCTTAAGTGAGGGATCTTATTAATGCAAGTCCACCTTTGTTAAGTTATAGGCTGAGCATTGTGAAAAAGAGATCCCCAAATTTAGTGGTTTATGTAAGACAGAAGCCTAGCTGGCCAGGCTACTCTGCTCCATGCAGTCATTCAGGGGCCAGGTTCCTTCTATCTTATTGCCCCACCACGACTTAGGGTATGGTCTGATGCTGTGTCATTGCCACTTTTACGTTGCAGACAGTGGAAAGGAGAAAGAGAATAGGTATAAGGCTGTTCGGAAACAATCTGTATGCCCTATCCAGTGACTCCACTACCAAATACATATCATAGGGTCCCTCTTGCTCATGAGTACTAGGAGCCATACTCAAGAATGTCCACGGCAGCATGACTTGTAACATATCAAAACTGGAAATAATCCAAATGTTCATCCATAGTAGGATGGATGACTATATCATAGAATGATCTTACAGTAGAATATAATACAGTAGTGAAAATGACACTACTGCTACACATATCCATGTGGATGAGTCGCCAACACATGTTGAATAAAAGAAATAAGACACAGAAGAACTGTTAGGATGAGTGTATTTACATAAAAGTTCAAACACAGGCAAAACTAAACAGATTATTGTTTACCTATATGAGTATACATGGGTGGTTAAACTGTGAAGAAAACAGGAAGTGACTAAAACAGAGTCAGGGAAAGTGGTGCTTCTGGGAGGAGAAGGAGGCACACACATCCTTCTACAATCCTGGTGGTGTTCTATACATAGGCATCCACTTTTTATGATTATTTGACCTGCACAGATAAATTCACAATGAGAGATCACACTAGCCTTGCTGACCTGGCAACACTGAAAGTCATTGGCTTTGAGGCTGGCATGAGGCTGGAGACAAAGTTTGAACACACTGGGAAACCTCTCTGATAAGATATAAAACTTTATCTCATGTTGTTTTTCTAATCTAGAATATTTTAGGATATTAGTAATATTCATAATATATAAAATCTTTATTATAAACAAGCATAATAAGAGGATTGTGCTATATATTCATCTCTTTGGGCCAAGTTTCTGCTTTCAGAGTCCTTTCAGCTCAGAAAATAGGCTGTGTGCAGGGCAAGACCAGGTTGAATCTTGAAAGGTCAAGAAGAAATATTATTTAGGAGATATGGTACTCTTGTGCATCTTGGAGACATTTTTCTTTGCCTGAAAAAAGTGAGATTGTGATCTTGAGAGGAGCCTCAGCCTTGGCCAACCTTTTTGGGGACAACCACATGGAATGGAGGAGTGAAAACAGCCAGTAAAGGATGGCAGAGACCCAGGAAGGAATGTTTAGAAGCTGAGTGGAGAGCAGCCGTGGGATACGTCCTGTGCAGAAAAACAAGAAAGACAGTAGGAGGGTTGGGGCAAGGCAATGTTGACATGGTCACTCAGCCCACAGTGACAGGCATGTGTTTATGGCATGAAGGGCACCCTGTGCCTGATGGCATGCTTCTATCTTGCCAGCCGTGACTGCAGGTGCATCAGTTGGCCACAGGTTCCCACGAAACCCTGCAGAGTGGGTAAGGCATCGCTTTCTAGAACCTCTAGATATGGCAGACATTCAGAGGGCCCAAGTGAAATGCAATAAATGCCCAAGAGAAATGTAATAAATGCCCATAATTTAGCAGTGTGATAAATTATGTGTTAAAATGTATCAAATTATCTGTGCTTTTGTTTTAAGCTGGTTGATGCTGGATTTGCTTTTGCATATTTATGTGGAAATGTATCTTTGCTATGGCTTATGTTTTTCTAGTTGAGTAACTTTTAGACAGGCCCATTTTGGACTCTAATTGTTCTTATACTGGGCAGGCTTTACTGAGGCTTGGTGCTCAAAAGACGGGATGACTCCAAACATCTTGTGCCACTTATCATAGGGCACCATCAGCTTCTGTATATTGCTGTTCTGAGAGTTGTATGATAATATTCTTTTTATGGCCCAAGAATCTAGATGGACACATCTCCAACTAAAGTCTGCTCTGTCACTATTGTGCAGCAGAGAGGTCTTTCACTGGCTAGATTCCTAACTAGAGGTTTTGAAGCCAGACCCTGATTTTAGCCACCTGAATGCATTATTACCTTCCACAGAGCTTTTTAGTGAAGGCCCAAGCTAAATGTAAAGATCCAAATATAGATTTATTGCATGCAAGGGGTTTGATGCTGCAAGTAGTGGAGATACTGTCCTAGAAGGAAGTTGGGAATCAAAGGTACTCTGAAGTAGCTTTTTCAAAACCAGGGTTCAGTGCAGGAATATATGTGGCTATCAAGAATGTGGGGCTGGAAAAGGCTCAGAGACCTCCTGGGGTTCAGCAGAACAGGGAGCTGTGAATGATTAGTAATCTTTGCTTTGAGTTCAGGAGTGGGGATAGTGGCCCAAGTATCATGTGTTTGTCATCTAACCATTTCCTAGATACCTCCCAGGTGCTGGGCCCCGTGCAGACATTCTCTCCATTTACTGTCACAGCAACTCTGGGATTAAGTGGCATTGATCTTCCACTTGGAAATGTTCATGGAAAGATGTTAGGGAATCAAAAGCAAGATCCCAAAGACATATGGTATGATAACAATTATAAATTTATAATTAAATTAGAAATAATTACAAACAAATTTTAATATATGCGGAAAGGAAGAAACTGGGAGGAAATATACCATAATGTTCATAATGCTGGGTGGTGAGATTATGGATAGATTTTAGTTTTCTTTATGCTCATCTGTATTTTTCCATTTTCAAAATGACCCACATTTCTTTTTCAAACATAACATGTTATGTGTGTGGGTGTGGCAGTGTGAAGTTTTGAAACATATATATATATATATATATAATGTTTTATATATAAAATACTATATATAATGTATATATATACATACATATATATACATATATATATATATATATATATATATATAGAGAGAGAGAGAGAGAGAGAGAGAGAGAGAGAGTTGGTGGCATGCATTTTACACTTTATAAATTCACCAGGAACATTTATTACTACTCCTCAGTGTAATTTCTGGTAGCTACTTAGAGCAGTGCTAAACCTTCTGCCTCATCTGGGCTAAAAGATTTGGTCAGGAGCCTTCATAGTCACCTCCCAGTTTCTAATACTGGACAAATCTTGACCTTTTTTTTGAAAAGATGAGCAAAAGATGAAAAACCACCAGAAACCTAAAAGGTTTAGCATCCCCAAAGCAGGGCATTCTTCTGAGGAGTCATAGAAACACCTTATGAGATTGTGCTGCTACAAGAAATTTAGAAACTTTCCAATACCTTCCAACACAGTCCACGAAAACTTGGCTTCTATAAAATAAAAATGTGTACTTATGAAGAGGGAATAAACTAACGTCTTAAGAGATCCCATGGGATCTAGAGCTTTTCCAATAGGAATATGAAATTGTGCATATAGAGCATTAGCTCAGGTACCTGGCACAGAGCCACTCAAAATATATTGTTATAATTTTAAAAATAAAAGTACATTTATGTTATAAATACACGCACACATGTTACCTATTTTTCCAATGTTTTAAAAAGCTCTGGTTTATTAGGAGTTATGCTAAGTGGGGTTTTGAAACCACCCAATTTCTGTACTTCTGCCAAACTCAGTTGTCTCTCCTCCTCTGTAAAGATGTGGGTTGCATACTGAGACCCACCACTAAGAGCTACTGAACCAGCTGAGGTCCAGGGTGGCTATCAACCCGCCACACGTCTGGTTCCACTCTGCTTGCATATTTCTCTGCCGGGAGCCTCTGTAGTTACTTACCATGTTGGAGCTGGAAAGAGTTCCATCTGGCTCACAGCCAGGGGGAGTGGGGAATTCCTTCAGGCTTAGGTAAGATGACAGTCATCATCACTGCTCCCAGTAAAAATATTTCGTGTCATGACCCCAGATGGGATCAAGTCCAGTTCATTTTTAGCACAGATGTGCCTGCTTTACATGAGTCAGATACATAAAAACCCAAATACACACACCAGAAAACCACGAAGTGACCTGCTGAGAAACCAAATGTTTGTCTGGAGCAGCTTTTAAAAGTGCAAGCATCTTCTGCATGTTCCTACATGACTTGGTTTACACAATCTTGATATGTACAGAAGCATACAAAGTAGCCCTGTATTACATGGCAGGTATGATACTGGGCGTTCTGAGAATATCATTGTTTAATCTTTAAAACATCTCGGCATGGCAGGGTTTACTTTTCCATTTTAGGCTGTGAGTGACTTTCTCAAATATCAAAGGTAGAGCTCAAACCCAGGCAGAACTGATTTTTAAAGCTTGCCTCCGGAGTGGAACTCAAACTAACTCAACCCAGGACCTATCTGGAAATACAACTAAATAGTGAGGAAATTACTAAGAACAAACAATTGAACAAGACCAACAGAAAAGCCTCAAAACCTTGTACACATGGAAAAAACAGCTCGAACACAACCTGCCCACAAACTACACAACAGAAAACAAGAGGTGGGGGACAGACTAAACCTCAGTTAACCAGCTATTGGGAAGGACCCACCAAAGAAAGACCCAACAACAACCAAAAACCAAAGACATGCACAGAGCCAACAAAAACCACAGCCCGACATAAGTAAGATCCGGAGATCAAGGAGACTGTACCACTGAATCTCACAGGTATTCTACCACAGAAGTTTACACCATAAACCCAGGGGGTCAGAAAAGAGCAACTTAAGAAGCAGAGGCTAACAGGAAGAGTGTCACAAACAATGGGAAAACAAAGAAACAATCCCACAATGAAAGGAAAGAGGAAGCCTCAGAAAAAATGCTAAATGAAAAAGAGGCAAGTCAACTATCAAATATTGAGTTCAAAGAATTGGTTATATGGAAGCTTAATGAGCTCACACACAATTACCAAAAACTACAGGGAAACTACAATGAACTCACTGCAAACTATATCAACAACAAAAAGGAAATAGAAACTATCAACAAAGGCCAAGAGGAAATGAAGAATACAATTTCTGAACTGAAGAACACAGTAGAAGGAATCAAAAGTGGGCTCCATGAAGCAGAGGATCGGATTGGTGAACTGCAGGAGAAGGTAGAAAAAAACACCCAGAATGAGCAAGAACAGGAAAAAGACTCAGAAAGAATAAACAGGGGTTAAGGGAAATGCAGGACAACATGAAATGAAATAATATCCATATAAAAGGGATACCAGAAGAAGAAGAGGAAGAGCAAGGGTTAGAAAACCTACTTGAAAAAGTAATCATGGAAAATATCCCTAATTTGATAAGAGAAAAAGTCACCCAAATCCAGGAAACACAGAGAGTCCCAATCAAGAGGGACACAAAGAGGCCCACTGGAAGACACATCATAATTAAAATGGCAAAATTATAAGACAAACAAAGAATCTTAAAGGCAGGAAGGGTGAAACAGGAAGTAACATACAAGGGAGACCCAATAACGTTAGCAGCTGACTTCTCAATGGAAACACTCCAAGCCAGAAGAGAATGGCAAAAAATATTCCAAGTAATGAGAACCAGTGGCCTGCAACCAAGACTACTTTACCCAGCAAGGCTCTCAATCAAGATAGAAGGCCAAATAAGGAGTTTCCCAGACAAAAGAAGTCTAAAAGAATATACCTCCACCAAACAAGCTCTGTAGGAGATGCTAAAGGGGCTGCTTTAAGGAAAGGAAGGAAAAGTAAAGAGAGAGAGAGAGAGGAACACAGGTACGAAAAAATAGCAATGAATAAGTACTTATCAATAATAACCTTAAATGTAAATGGGTTAAATGCTCCAATCAAAAGACATAGAATAACTGAATGGATAAGAAAGCCCACATATTTGCTGCCTACAAGAGACCCACCTCAGGACAGAAGACTTACACAGACCAAAAGTGAAGGGCTGGAAACAAATTTTCCAAGCAAACGGAAGGGGAAAAAAAAAAGGAGGGTTAGCAATACTCATATCAGACAAAATAGACTTCAAAAGAAGGGCCATAAAGAGACCCAGAAGGTCACTTCATAATTCTCAAGGGAAGAATACACCAAGAAGACATAAACATTGTAAATATACATGCTCCCAACATAGGAGCACCCAAATTCATAAAGGAAATCTTGGAGGACTTCAAGAAAGACATTGACAGCAACACAATTATATTAGGGGATTTCAAACCGCTACTGTCAAAAATGGTCAGATCTTCCATACAAAATATTAACAAAGATATTGTGGCATTGAACATTGCCCTAAATGAAATGGACATAACTGATATATATAGAGCCTTTCATCCCAAAGAAACACAATACACATTCTTTTCAAATGCAAATGGAACATTTTCTTTTTTTTTTTTTTTTTATATATATATATTTTTTTATTGTTATGCAATTACAGTTGTATGCCTTTTCTCCCCATCCCTCTACCCCACCCCAGGTGAACCCACCTCCCTCACCCCTCTCCACCCTCCCCCTTGGTTTTGTCCATGTGTCCTTTATAGTAGTTCCTGTAATACCCTCTTCCCACTATCCCCGCCCCCACCCCCCACCCCCGCCCTGGCTATTGTTAGATTGTTCTTAACTTCAATGTCTCTGGTTATATTTTGTTTGCTTTTTTCTTCTATTGCTTATGTTCCAGTTAAAGGTGAGATCATATGGTACTTGTCCCTCACTTCCTGGCTTATTTCACTTAGCATAATGCTCTCCAGTTCCATCCATGCTGTTGCAAAGGGTATAAGCTCCTTCTTTCTCTCTGCTGCGTAGAATTCCATTGTGTAAATATACCATAGTTTTTGGATCCACTCGTTTGCTGATGGGCACTTCGGTTGCTTCCAGTACTTGGCTATTGTAAATTGTGCTGCTATGAACATTGGGGTGCATAGGTTCTTTTGGATTGGTGTTTCAGTGTTCTTAGGGTATAATCCCAGCAGCGGAATTACTGGGTCAAAGGGCAGTTCCATTTTTAGTTTTCTGAGGAAATTCCATACTGTTTTCCACAGTGGCCTCACCAGTCTGCATTCCCACCAACAGTGCACAAGGGTTCCCTTTTCTCCGCATCCTCTCCAACATTTGTTTGTGGATTTGTTTATGTTGGCCATTCTGACTGGTGTGAGATGGTACCTCATTGTGGTTTTAATTTGCATCTCTCTGATGGCTAGTGATGCTGAGCATCTTTTCATATGTCTCTGGGCCCTCTGTATGTCTTCCTTGGAGAAGTGTCTGTTCAAGTCCTTTGCCCATTTTTTAATTGGGTTGTTTGTCTTCCTGGAGTGGAGTCGAGTGAGTTCTTTATATATTTTGGAGATCAGGCCCTTGTCTGAGGTATCGTTGGCAAATATGTTTTCCCATACTGTTGGTACTCTTTGTAATTTGGTGCTGTTTTCTTTAGCCATGCAGAAGCTTTTTATTTTGATGAGGTCCCATTTGTTTATTCTTTCCTTTATGTCCCTTGCTTTAGGGGATGTGTCTGTGAGGATGTTGCTGCGTGGAATGTCTGAGATTTTCCTGCCAATGTTTTCCTCAAGGACTTTTATGGTGTTACGGCTTATATTTAAGTCTTTTATCCATCTTGAGTTTATTTTCGTGTATGGCGTAAGTTGGTGATTGAGTTTCATTTTTTTGCACGTAGCTGTCCAGATCTCCCAACACCATCTGTTGAAGAGGCTGTTTTTGCTCCATTTTATGCTCCTGCCTCCTTTATCAAATATTAATTGATCGTATAGACTTGAGTTTATTTCTGGGCTCTCTATTCTGTTCCATTGGTCTATGTGCCTGTTTTTATGCCAGTACCAGGCTGTTTTGATTACAGTGGCCTTGGAATACAGTTTGATATCAGGTATTGTGATCCCTCCTGCTTTGTTCTTCTTTCTCACAATTGCTGCAGCTATTCGAGGTCGTTTATGGTTCCATATGAATTTCTGCAATGTTTGTTCTATATCTGTGAAATATGTCATGGGTACTCTAATAGGGATTGCATTGAATCTATAAATTGCTTTGGGTAGTATGGCCATTTTGATAATGTTGATTCTTCCAATCCATGAACATGGTACATGCTTCCATTTGTTTGTATCTTCCTTAATTTCTTTCTTCAGTGTTGTGTAGTTTTCTGAGTACAGGTCTTTTACCTCCTTGGTTAGGTTTATTCCTAGGTACTTTATTTTTCTTGTTGCTATATCGAATGGGATTTTTTTCCTGATTTCTGTTTCTGCAGTTTCGTTGCTGGTGTACAGGAATGCCTTTGATTTCTGGGTATTGACTTTGTATCCAGCTGTTTTGCCAAATTCATTTATTAGGTCGAGTAGTTTTTGAGTGGAGTCTATAGGGTTTTCCATGTACACTATCATGTCGTCTGCAAACAGTGACAGTTTCATTTCCTCCTTTCCAATTTGGATGCCTTTTATTGCTTTTTCTTGTCTGATTGCTGTGGCTAGGACTTCCAATACTATGTTGAATAGGAGTGGTGAGAGAGGGCATCCTTGTCTTGTTCCTGATCTTAGTGGGAAAGCTCTAAGTTTTTGTCCATTGAGTGTGATGTTGGCTGTAGGTCTCTCATATATGGCCTTAATTATGTTGAGGACTGCTCCCTTTATTCCCACTTTGCTGAGTGTTTTTATCAGAAATGGGTGCTGTATCTTATCAAATGCTTTTTCCGCATCTATTGATATGATCATGTGATTTTTGTCTTTGCTGTTGTTGATGTGATGTATTATGTTTATTGATTTGCGAATATTGTACCATCCTTGCATCCCTGGGATGAATCCCACTTGGTCATGGTGGATGATCTTTTTAATATATTGCTGGATGCGGTTTGCTAATATTTTGTTGAGAATTTTAGCGTCTATGTTCATCAGCGATATTGGCCTGAAGTTTTCTTTCTTCGTTGTGTCTTTATCTGGTTTTGGGATTAAGATGATGTTGGCTTCATAAAAAGAGTTTGGGAGTCTTCCATCAGTTTGGATTTTTTTCGAATAGTCTGTGAAGGATAGGGGTTAGTTCTTCCTTAAATGCTTTGTAGAAATCTCCTGTGAAACCATCTGGTCCAGGGCTTTTGTGTGATGGGAGTTTCTTGATGACTGCTTCAATTTCCTTTGCTGATATTGGTCTGTTCAGGTTTTCTGCTTCTTCTTCATTCAGTTTTGGAAGATTATATTTTTCTAGAAATGTGTCCATTTCATCTAGGTTTTCAAATTTCTTAGCATACAGGTCTTCATAGTAATTTCTTACGATCCTTTGTATTTCTGTGGTATCAGTTGTAATCTCTCCACTTTCATTTCTAATTCTGTTTATTTGGATCCTCTCTCTTTTTTTCTTGATGAGCCTACTTAAAGGCTTGTCGATTTTGTTTATCTTTTCAAAGAACCAGCTCCTGGATTCATTGATCCTTACAATTGTGCTTTTAGTCTCTATGTCATTTAGTTCTGCTCTGATCTTGGTTATTTCCTTCCTTCTGCTTGCTCTGGGCTGTCTTTGTTGTTGTTCCTCCAGTTCTTGTAGGCGTAGGGTTAGGTTGTTTGTGTGAACTGTTTCTAACTTCTTAAGGTAGGCCTGTATTGCTATGAACTTCCCTCTCAGGACTGCCTTTGCTGTGTCCCATAGGTTTTGGGTTGTTGTGAGTTCGTTTTCATTTGTTTCCAGGAAGTTTTTGATTTCTTCCCTAATCTCAGTCTTGACCCATTCATTGTTTAATAGCATGCTATTCAGTCTCCATGCTTTTGAGTGTTTTGGGTTTTTACCCTTGGCGTTGGTTTCTAGTTTCAGACCCTTGTGGTCAGAGAAGATGCTTGATATGATTTCAATTTTCTTGAATTTGTTGAGGCTTGCTTTGTGTCCTATCATGTGGTCTATCTTTGAAAAAGTTCCATGGACACTTGAAAAGAACGTGTATTTTGCTTCTTTGGGATGAAAAGCTCTGTATATATCAGTTAAGTCCATTTCCTCTAAGGTATTGTTAAGTGACACAATATCTTTGTTGATCTTTTGTTTGGAAGACCTGTCCATTTTTGATAGTGGGGTGTTAAAATCCCCTGCTATAATTGTGTTGCTGTCAATATCTTTCTTGAAATCCTCCAAGATTTTCTTTATGTATTTGGGTGCTCCTATGTTGGGTGCATATATATTTACAATGTTTATGTCTTCTTGGTGGATTCTTCCTTTGAGTATTATGAAGTGACCTTCTGGGTCTCTCTTTATGGCCCTTCTTTGGAAGTCTATTTTGTCAGATATGAGTATTGCTACCCCTGCTTTTTTTTCCTGTCCGTTTGCTTGGAAGATTTGTTTCCAGCCCTTCACTTTCAGTCTGTGTAAGTCTTTTGTCCTGAGATGGGTTTCTTGTAGGCAGCATATGTGTGGGTCATGTTTTCTTATCCATTCAGCTGTTCTATGTCTTTTGATTGGAGCATTTAATCCATTTACGTTTAAGGTTATTATCGATAGGTAGTTATTCATTGCCATTATTTCCTACCTGTGTTCCTCTGTCTTTCTCTTTTCCTTCCTTTCCTTAAAGCAGTCCCTTTAGCATCTCTTGCAGAGCTGGTTTGGTGGAGCTGTATTCTTTTAGACTTCTTTTGTCTGGGAAACTCTTTATTTGGTCTTCTATCTTGATTGAGAGCCTTGCTGGGTAAAGTAGTCTTGGTTGCAGGCCTCTGGTTCTCAGTACTTGGAATATTTTTTGCCATTCTCTTCTGGCTTGGAGCGTTTCCATTGAGAAGTCAGTTGCTAACCTTATTGGGGCTCCCTTGTATGTTACTTCCTTTTTCTCCCTTGCTGCCTTTAAGATCCTCTCTTTGTCTTGGAAATTTGCCATTTTAATTATGATGTGTCTTGCATTGGGTCTCTTTGGGTTCCTCTTGTTTGGGACTCTCTGTGATTCCTGGATTTGGGTGACTTTTTCTCTTCTCAGATTAGGGAAATTTTCCATCAGTACTTTTTCAAACAGGTTTTCTATCCCTTGCTCTTCTTCTTCTCCTTCTGGTATTCCTATTATACGGATATTGTTACGTTTCATGTTGTCCTGCATTTCCCTTATTGCCTCTTCATTCTTTCTGAGCCTCTTTTCCTTTTCTTGCTCCTTCTGGGTGTTTTTTTCTACTTTGTCCTCCAGCTCGCTGATCCGATCCTCTGCTTCGTCAAGTCTGCTTTTAATTCCTTCTACTGTGTTCTTCAATTCAGAAATTGTATTCTTCATTTCCTCTTGGCTCTTGTTGATATTTTCTATTTCCTTTTTCATGTTGATATAGTTTGCAGTGAGTTCATTGTAGTTTCCTTGTAGTTTCTGGTAGTTCTCTTTGAGCTCAGAGAGCTCAGTGAGTTTCCTGATGACCATTGCTTTGAACTCAGTATCTGATAGTTGACTTGCCTCCTTTTCGGTTAATATTCTTTCTGAGACTTCCTCCTTTCCTTTCATTTGGGAATTGTTTCTTTGTCTTCCCATTGTTTGTGAGGCTCTTCTTGTTGGCCTCTGCGTCTTAAATTGCTTTGTTCTGACTCCCTGGATTTATGATATGAACTTCTATGGTAGAATGCCAATGGGATTCGGTGGTGCTGTCTCCTTACTCTCCTGTGCTCACTGGTCTTGAGCTGACGTTTATGTGTTTAACACGGTCTAACTCTAGTCTTTTCAGCACTCCAGGTTTTGTTGTCTCACCTGTGGGAAAAAGAGAAAGGGGGGGCAAAAGAAAAGAAAAAACACACACACACACACACACACACAAAACAAACCAAAACAAAGATGGGAAGGAGGGAAAAAGGAAATAGGAAAGGAGGAAAGGAAGGAAGGAGGGAAGAAGGAATAAAGAAAGATCGGAGGCAAGATAAGAAGGAATTTTAGCAAAAATTAAAACATAGAAATAGATAAAAGAAGGCAGGAAGAAGACATAAAAATGGTAAAGGATGGGAGGAAGAAGGAATGAAAAAAAAGAAAAAAAGAGAGAGGAAGAAGGAATTCAGGGGGAAAGGAAAAAAAAGAAAAAGGATAAAAAAAAAAAAATCTTCTGTTGGCTTTAAACCGGTCAGGTTATTTCTGCTGGTGTCCTGTCTGTGCAACGGGAGGTGGTGGTTGGAAGGATTGGTTTCACTTTTCTCTCATCCTGGGTCACACTCTTCGCTGTTTTGTAGGTGTGGTCCCTGGCAGTCAATCAGTCCGTTGATCAGCCAATCCAGCCGCTTTGGCTTGTGACGCGTGCGTGCGCAGCAGGGGAATCCAGCCGCTTTGGGTCTGTGACGTTATTTTGTACCCTGAGCGCGCAGCCGGCGGACCAATCGAGCCGCCAGGGCTTGGAACACTGGCGCGCAGGTGGCGGATTCAGCCGCCTTGGGGTTAGGACACTCGCCAGCAGCTTTGTATTTGGAAAACAGGCACCCAGCCGGCCCTGTGCTTGGTGAGCGCGCGCAGCCCGCTGAGCCACAGGCTCTGTGCTTGGGGGCCGATCCAGCCGCCCTGGGCTTGAGTCTCTTGGGTGGGCGGGGCCGCCCTGGGACTGAATCACGCGGCACTCGGTTCCGAGGTTTTGGGCCTGTGGGTGGAGCAGCTAGTCTCTGCTCCAAATTATCTCGGAGGTTTCAGGTGTGGGCGCCCCTCTGGGGTTTCAAGTGTGGGTCCCGTTCGCTAATCTGCTCGCGCGCGCGACCGGACCTCAGGTGAGCGTAGCAGTCCAGGGGTGGAGGGGGAGGGGCGCCAGGGGCCTCGGCTACTACCGAGAGTTCTCTAATTAGCCCCTGAGTGTCTCTATTTTCTTTTTCTTTTTGAGAAATTCCTCCTTTTCAAGCCCCCCTGGTCTAATCAAGCACCTGGCTGCTCACAGCGCAGCCTGGCCCTCTCCCAAGACTCCTGCAGGAGCCCCTGCGCCAGGGCTGGCGCTTCTGCCGCCCTTGTACCTCGCGGTCCTGGGTCCCGTGGACCTTATTGTCCTTGAGCACTCTTCTTACCGTCAGATCTTTCAGTGTCCTCTATCTTTGGTCTCTGATCTTCGTATATGCTGGAATACTGTTGGCTGTTCGCTCTGCTCCTCAGATCAGCTAGGTATTTCCCTGGCGTTGAGGGGAAGTGGACTCCGCTCCCACCTATGTTGCCGCCATCTTGAAATCTTCCAAATGGAACATTTTCAAAGATAGACCACATGATACGACACAAAACAATCCTCAACAAGTTCAAGAAAATTGAAATCATATCAAGCATTTTCTCTGACAACAAGGGGAAAACAGTAGAAACAAATCTCAAGAAAAAAGCCCCCAAACACTCATAATAATGGAGACTGAGTAGCATGCTATTAAAAAAATGAATGGGTACACAATGAGATTAGGGAAGAAATAAAAAGCTTTCTGGAAACAAATGAAAATGAACTCATAACAATCCAAAACCTATGGGACACAGCACAGGCAATCCTAAGAGGGAAGTTCATAGCAATACAGGCCTACCTAAAAAGAATAGAAACATTTCAAATAAACTACCTAACCCTACACCTACAAGAACTTGAGGAACAACAACAAAGACAACCCAGAGTAAGTACAAGGAAGGAAATAACCAAGATCAGAGCAGAATTAAATGACATAGAGACTAAAAGCACAATTGTAAGGATCAATGAATCCAGGAGCTGGTTCTTTGAAAAGATAAACAAAATTGACAAACCTTTAGGCAGGCTAACCAAGAAAAAAAGAGAGGGGACACAAATAAAAACAATCAGAAATGAAAGAGGAAAGACTACAACTGATACCACCGAAATACAAAGGATTGTAAGAAATTACTATGAAGAACATATGTGAATAAATGTGAAAACCTAGATGACATGGACAAATTCCTAGAAAAATATACCCTTCCAAAACTCAAGGAAGAAGAAGCAGAATGCCTGAACAGACCAATGACACCGGATGAAATTGAAACAGTAATCAAAAAGGTTCTAACACACAAAAAACCTGGACCAGATGGTTTCACAGGAGAATGCTATAGAACACTTAAGGGCAAGCTAACCCCCATCTTCCACAGATTATTTCAAAAAATTCGGGAAGATGGAAGACTCCCAAACTCATTTTATGAAGCCAACATCATCCTAATCCCAAAACCAGATAAAGACATAACAAATAAAGAAAACTTCAGGCCAATATAACTGGTGAAAATAGATGCTAAAATCCTCAATAAAATATTGGCAAACCACATCCAGCAATACATTAAAAATATTATACAACATGATCAAGTGGGATTCATCCCAGGGATGCAAGGATGGTACAATATTATCAAATCAATAAATGTAATACACCACATAAACAACAGGAAAGATAAAAACCACATGATCATATCAATAGATGCAGAAAAAGCATTTGATAAGGTACAGCACCCATTTATGATAAAAAATACTCAGCAAAGTGAGAATAGAGGGAGAATTCCTCAACATAAGAAAGGCCTTATATGAGAGACCTACAGCCAACATCATACTCAATGGACAAAACCTAAAATCTTTCCCACTAACATCAGGAACAAGACAAGGTTGTCTACTTTCACCACTTCTATTCAACACAGTGTTGGAAGTCCTAGGCACAGCAATCAGACAAAAGAAAGAAATAAAAGGCATTTAGATTGGAAAGGATGAAGTTAAACTGTCATCGTTTGCAGGTGACATGATAGTGTACATGGAAAATCCTATAGACTCCACCAAAAAGCTACTCAACCTAATAAATGACTTTGGCAGAACAGCATGATACAAAGTTAGTTTTCAGAAATCAAAGGCATATTTGTACACCAACAATGAAACATCAAAAACAGAAATCAGGAAAAAACTCCCATTTGATATAGCAACAAGAAAAATAAAGTACCCAAGAATAAACCTAACCAAGGAGGTAGAAGACCTGTACTCATAAAACTACACAACACTGAAAAAAGAAATCAAGGAAGACAAAAAACAAATGGAAGCATGTACCATGCTCATGGATTGGAAGAATTAACATCATCAAAATGGCCATACTACCCAAAGCAATTTATAGATTCAATGCAATCCCTATTAAGAGTACCCATGACATATTTCACAGATATAGAACAAACATTTCAGAAATTTATATGGAACCATAAATGACCCCAAATAGCTGCAGCAATTTTGAGAAAAACGCACAAAGCAGGAGGGATCACAATACCTGATATCAAACTGTATTACAAGGCCACTGTAATCAAAACAGCCTGGTACTGGCATAAAAACAGGCACGTAGACCAATGGAACAGAACAGAGAGCCCAGAAATAAACTCAAGTCTTTACGTTCAAGTAATGTTTGACAAAGGAGGCAGGAGCATAAAATGGAGCAAAAATGGCCTCTTCAATAAATGGTGTTGGGAGGTCTGGACAGCTACGTGCAAAAAAATGAAACTTGATCACCACCTTACACCATACACAAAAATAAATTCGAGGTGGATAAATGACTTAAATATACATGCAGCAGGTGGAAAACTTGGAAAGAAAACAGCAGTAATCCTTTCTTCCACCGAGAATGTACTTTCTTCCAAGGAACCACAGTTGTGTGGATGTAGGTAGACTTTTTACACGGGGACAATTCTTCCAGCATTTTTACCTGCATGTTCTGAGAGAGTTTGGCGCATCAGTACTTTCAGCAGAACCTGCCTTAGGCACTTAACCTTTTGTTGCTCAGGTACCCCAAGACAAAAAAAAATAAAAATGGCCCAAATGAAAGAACAGATCATAGCTCCAGAAAACATACAACTAAGTCACAAAGAGATAGCCAACCTATCAGATGCACAGTTCAAAACACTGGTAATCAGGAAGCTCACAGAATTGGTTGAATTGGGTCGCAAATTAGATGAAAAAATGCAGGCTATGCTGAGTGAAATAAAGAAAAATGTATAAGGAACCAAGAGCAACGGGAAGGAAACTAGGACTCAAATCAACAGTGTGGACCAGAAGGAAGAAAGAAACATCCAACCAGAAAAGAATGAAGAAACAAGAATTCGGAAAAATGAGGAGAAGCTTAGGAACCTCCAGGACATCTTGAAACGTTCCAACATCAGAATTATAGGGGTACCAGAAGGAGAAGAGGAAGAACAAAACATTGAAAACTTATTTGAACAAATAATGAAGGAGAACTTCCTTAATCTGGCAAAGGAAATAGACTTCCAGGAAGTCCAGGAAGCTCAGAGAGTCCCAAAGAAGCTGGACCCAAGGAGGAGCACACCAAGGCACATCATAATTACATTACCCATGATTAAAGATAAGAAGAGAATCTTAAAAGCAGCAAGAGAAAAGGAGACAGTTACCTACAAAGGAGTTCCCATAGGACTGTCAGCTGCTTTCTCAAAAGAAACCTTGCAGGCAAGAAGGGGCTGGCAAGAAGTATTCCAAGTCATGAAAGCCAAGGACCTATATCCAAGATTACTGTGTCCAGCAAAGGTATCATTTAGAATGGAAGGGAAGATAAAGTGCTTCCCAGATAAGGTCAATTTAAAGGAGTTCATCATCACCAAGCTCTTATTAGGTGAAATGTTAAAGGGATTTATCTAAGAAAAAGAAGATAAAAAATAGGAACAGTAAAAATGACAGCAAACTCAGTTATTAACAACCACACCTAAAACAAAAACAAAAGCAAACAACTAGAACAAGAAAGAATCATAGAAATGGAAATCACATGAAGGGTTATCAGCAGGGAAGTGGGAGGGGAAGATGGGGGGAAAAGGTACAGAGAATCAACAGCATAAATGGTCGGTAGAAGATAGACAGGAGGAGAGTAATAATAGTATAGGAAATGTAGAAGCCAAAGAAATTATATGTATGACCCATGGACATGAACTAAAGGGTGGGAATCTAGGTGGGAGGGGGTTTGCATGGTGGCAGGGAATAGAGGGGGAAGTGGGACAACTAACAGCATAATCAATAAAATATATTATTAAAAAATACTTAAATATAAGTTGTAACACCATAAAAGTCTAGAGGAAAACATTGGCAAGAAAATCTCAGACATTCCACACAGCAACATCCTCACAGACACGTCCCCTAAAGCAAGGGACATAAAGGATAGAATAAACAAATGGGATCTCATCAAAATAAAAAGCTCGTACATGGAGAAAGAAAATAGCATTAAAATAAAAAGAGAACTGACAATATGGGAAAGCATATTTTCCAATGATACCTCAGACAAGCGTGTGATCTCCAAAATATATAAAGAACTCACACAACTTCACTCCAGGAAGATAAACAACCCAATTAAAAAATAGGCAATGGACTTGAACAGACACTTTTCCAAGGAAGACATACAGAGGGCCCAGAGATATATGCAAAGATGCTCAGCATCACTAGCCATTAGAGAAATGCAAATTAAAACCACAATGAGGTAGCATCTCATACCAGAGTGGCCAACATAAACAAATCAACAAGAAATGTTGGAGAGGATGTGGAGAAAAGGGAACCCTAGTATATTTTTGGTGGGAATGCAGACTGGTGCAGCTACTGTGGAAAACAGTATGGAATTTCCTCGGAAAACTAAAAATGGAACTGTCCTTTGACCCAGCAATTCTGCTGCTGGGATTATACCCTAAGAACCCTGAAACACCAATCCAAAAGAACCTGTGCACCCCAATGTTTATAGTAGCACAATTTACAATAGCCAAGTACTGGAAGCAACCTAAGTGCCCATCAGCAAATGAGTGGATCAAAACATGTGTGGTACATTTACACAATGGAATTCTACACAGCAGAGAGAAAGAAGGATCTTATACCCTTTGCAACAGCATGCATGGAACTGGAGAACATTATGCTAAGTGAAATAAGCCAGGCAGTGAGGGACAAATACCATATGATCTCACCTTTAACTGGAACATAATCAACAGAAGAAAAAAGCAAACAAAATATAACCAGAGACATTGAATTTAAGAACAATGTAACAATAGCCAGAGGGGAGTGGGGAAGGGATAGTGAGGAGAGGGGTTTTTAGGAACTACTATAAGGACACAAGGACAAAACCAAGGGGGAGGGTGTAGGTGGGGGAGGGAGGTGGGTTTGGCTGGAGTGGGGTAGAGAGGTGGGGAGAAAATGCAGACAACTGTAATTGAATGACAAGAAAATAATTGAAAAAAAAAATAGCTTACCTCCTTTCCACTGCTCCAGATTTTCTCTAATCCTTTTCATCAAATCTCATAGACACACATTTGTGGCCCACAGCCATGTTTTTCTGCTGTATTATTGGCCTATGATCTAAAAATAAAGTAAATGGATTGATTTAACAGAAGTATCTTAAAACCAGATAGATAACTATAGATCTTCATAAAGAGATATGTCAATAGATATAGAGATTTGGACAAAATGAGTAGCCTCCAGGGGCTGGCATCATGCATTTGAAAGGAAAGGTGTCTGTACTCCTCCTTTCTTTGTGGATAGAACAAAAGTAAATAGAGTAATTTGCAGTATAAATAATTTCTAGTACTTGGCTATTGTAAATTGTGCTGCTATGAACATTGGGGTGCATAGGTTTTTTTGGATTGGTGTTTCAGGGTTCTTAGGGTATAATCCCAGCAGCAGAATTGCTGGGTCAAAGGGCAGTTCCATTTTTATTTTTCTGAGGAAATTCCATACTGTTTTTCACAGTGGCTGCACCACCAAGTACTGGAAACAACCTAAGTGCCCATCAGCAAATGAGTGGATCAAAAAACTATGGTACATTTACACAATGGAATTCTATGCACAGGGAGAAGGTAGGAGCTTATACTGTTTGCAACAGCATGGATAGAACTGCAGAGCATTATGCTAAGTGAAATAAGCCAGGCAGTGAGGGACAAATACCATATGATCTCACCTTTAACTGGAACATAATCAACAAAAGAAAAAAGCAAACAAAATATAACCAGAGACATTGAAATTAAGTACAATGTAACAATAGCCAGAGGGGAGTGGGGAGGGGATGGTGGGGAGAGGAGTGTACAGGAGCTACTATAAAGGACACAAGGACAAAATCAAGAGGGAGGGTAGAGGTTGGGGAAGGAGGTGGGATTGGCTGGGGTGGGGTGGAAGGATGGGGAGAAAATGCAGACGATTTTGATTGAATAAAAATTAAAAAAAAATAAATTAAAAAAAAAAGAATTTCCATAAAAGATGAGAAAGAAACTCCTGTACTCAAGAGTTCAGCATTGGGATCTTTGGCCCACAGTGGAATTTACATGTATTGATCCTGTTTCTGGTCCTGGTCCTGGGAGGGCTCTTGGGTGTGATAATCATTCAGGAACTCATTCAGTAGCATGACATGTCAAGTACCTAGCTCAACAAATAAGAATTTTTCCCCTTCAGGTAAGAGATGCACAGAAATAAACACAAAACAAAATGCAACTGTATGAAATCATTAGGATGTGACATTTGAACTATAGCTTAGTTTTCCTGGAGGATGCAGAATCTTTTTAGTGCTTTAAAATAGGAGGGCTCACAGACAATAAAGAAACAAGAAGAGAAGGGAGGAAGAGTGGCATTGTGGTGCCTGTGGAAGGTGGGGTGTACAGGATGAGCTTTTAGACTCTTCTAGAATTCTGATCTTTCAATGATCCAGAAGCACGGTCATAATTTGATTATGAGGTTTGGGCATGTGCTTCATGAAAAGGAACAGGAAGATGGGCCTCACCTGGTGCTGGCCTCCACACTCTAAGCCTGCACTTTGGGGACCCAGCAGTGTCTATAGCGAGAAAGGGAGTATCTGGCAGCAGGGAGGATCAGGGCCTCATCCTGTTGTAACTGCATAAACTCTGGGTCACATCAGAACAGGAGAGACAGTGTTCTCACTTCCACAGTGGGCCCTGGGAGTTAGTGGGGAGTAGTGGAGCAATAGGGGAGCATGTCTGGACCAGACTCCTAGACCAGGGTCACATAGGAAGAGCAGGCAGATGGGGTAGTGAGTATGAATACCAAATTAGGACAGGCATTCAGAGGGGTGGCAAGAGGCAGTGGGGAGGGTGGAGTGGGGAAGCAGTGCTATGGGTTATTCATAGGACCCTTCCATGATTTGATACATAGTAAATCTAGTAAAACATTAGTGAATGAATGACTCAGGATATTTATTTCAGGACTGGAGAATAGAAGCAGACTTTCAATAGGTAATCTCCAGTTAATTTGGGAGTGACTATGTAAGTTATGAAGAAGACCCATGCCCAAACAGAAGCCATTCACAATCCATCACCCCAACCTCTCGTACCTCCATGGAACACAAAGAGCTCCCCTTATGCCCCTCTCCATGAGGGGCATTCAGTATACTGGCTAAGAAAGAGGGTCTTCCAATCAAACTTCCAAAGCTTGGCATGAGTGTGATTTGAGCTAAATATTTGACATCTTTATGCCCATTTCCTAAATTTGTAAAGTGACATGTAATAGTAAATAAATACTAGCTAGCGTGGATTGAGCAGTCACTGACTCCTTGGGCATTGATTAACATAATCCTTACAACTCTAGGAGGTGCTATTGTTGGCACCCCATATCGTAGATTAGGAAACTAATCCACGATATGGGGTGACCCTGAGAGATTGAGTCACTTGTCTCAGGCTTGCAGCTAGTGAAGAGTAGATGGAGAATTCCAGTCCAGAGACTGACTCCAGGGCCCCAACCCAAAGGGTGCTGCCTCTTAATACATGTCAGTCAGCACTATTATTGTTAATCTGGGTGATCGTCACTGCATCTACTTTTAATGACCTTAACTGAATGGCTTAACTTGGCATAGCCAACATCTTCTGTTTTATAGTGTTCTTTATGATAAAAAATATACAATTTGGGAGTAGACAGCAGTGTTTAAGGTAAAATATGCTTGATACAAACCTGTTCTAGGTTTTGGTTTATGCACATTTTGAAAGGTGTGTTGATGAAAGAGTGTTAAGGAAGCTTTCTCTGGGCCTTTTAAAAATTATATAATTTTATTTTCTCATTGGAAAATACTCCTATTGAATATCCACCTTTTAACAAAAAACTAAGATTGGGTTGTATTTCAGAGATAATTAGTCTAATTCCTATTGTGTTCCTGAATCTTAAATTTTCCTTCCAGCCATAGATGTGTCCTTCTACCTTGTGACATCCTATCCCAGAATCCTTCAGCAACTCTGAACCCCTGGAGGATATAATCAACCATTTTGTTCCTGTATCCAGGGCCTCTTCTCCACTCACCTGAGCTTTACTCCCTCACATGTCAAGTCTTTTCCTCACCACCTTATGAGTCTACATGGCACACCTCAAACCTCCTGAGTTTACTCCCTCACCTTGACCATCCCTTTCAGGGCCTCATTGCCTTTCCTCATTCTTCTCTTCCTGGGGACTCAGTGGCCATCCCAACCTCTCAACTGAAGCATCTGTATCAGTTGCAGACAATAGAAGCCTCTCTAGCCAGGCATAGTGAAAGGGGATTAAATAAGGGAGATCAGATGCTTTCAAAATAGTTGGAGAAACTGCAGGAGTAGTCTATAACTTTCCAGGAATGCTTTCCTGACTGTTCTAGCCCATGGTTGTCTCTACCTTCTGTTAGCCACATTATTCATTCATTTAGCATTCTGGAACAAAGGTCATTCTAGCTACTGGGGACAGGGTACTAGCATGGATAAATAAAACATGGTCCTTGTCCCCAAACAATTCATGGTCTACTTACACTAGGTTATGATTAATACTGGATAAAAGAGATGTGAACAAAATGTTACAGGGCCCCAGAGGGGAGCAGCTAACTCAGCCTAGAAGTTGGGAAAGACTTCAGAATTCATAGAAGCGGCAGGTTGGGGCAGGAGGCCAGAGGATAAACTAACTGAAGTGTGGGGCCTGCAGGACCCCAGCTAATCATTCACTGGGACACAATTACATGGTATCTTAAATTCTTCTTATTGCAATCACGCAATGGTAAGAATACAGACTTGAGAGCCAGCCTAGTTGGTTCAGATTCTGCTGGGTTCAAAACCTGCAAGTTGTGTGACTGCAGACAACCTCGTTAGCCTCTCTGGGCCTCAATTTTCTCATCTGTAAAATGGAAATAACAGCACCCACCCAGCAGGATTGTTATGAGGGTTAAATGAATTAGCGCATGACACACTTAAACAAATATTTGGCCAAAGTAGATATCAGCTGCTAGCGTGGGCTATTATGTAATGCTTGACTCTGCAGCAAGCATCCTGCTGAGTTCTTTTACGTAAATTCTCTCAATCATTGCTCAAAAAGAGCCCAGGAAATCAGCATTATTGATCTGTTTTACAAATGAGAACTCTATTTCTAGTTCCCTCTATGAAATTTTAGACCCCTTTAAGAATTTTGTTATATTTCCATCCCTGCTACATGCTATTCATGCTGCAGGAGCCCTGCCAGAGAAGGAGGAACACAGTCGTCCTGGGACTCTGAAAGAGAAAGGGAAGCAGTTAAATTTGGATTCCAACAGAACCTGTCATGCCCTTCAGCTCAGCCTCAGAGTCCCACTCAAACCTGATGATTTTTTATATTCAATTAACATTTTAATTAAGAATAACAAACAATAATTAAACAGATGACATTTGAATTAACTCCCAACTGTAAATAGCCTGATGGAAATTATTGTTAAATATGATTTAAATATTTCTCCTTGAAAAAACCATTACCTCAAACTATCCATGATCAGAAATATCTCCTTTGTATGTATTTTTTTAAAACAGAAAACCCATCTTGCACCATACATAGTTATTACAATATTATTGACTATATTCTTTATGCTGTACTTTACATCCCTGTGACTATTCTGTAACTACCAATTTGTACTTCTTAATCCCTTCATCTTTTTCACCCCCACCCCACTCTCCCATCTGGCTACCATCAAGATATTCTCTGTATCTATGAGTCTCTTTCTGTTCTTCTTGTTCGTTTATTTATTTATTTATTATTTTTTAGATTGCATATGTAAGTGAAAGAATATGCCATTTGTCTTTCTCTGTCTGACATTTCACTCAGTACAATACCCTTTTGGTTCATCCATGTTGTTGCAGATGGCAAAATTTCATTCTTTTTCATGGCTGAGTCATATTCCATTGTATGTATGCACCACTTCTTTATGTGTTCATCTATTGATGACACTTAGGATGCTTCCATATCTTGGCTATTGTAAATAATGCTGCAGTGAACACAAAAGATATCTTTTCATATTAGTGTTTTGGATTCCTTTGGATAAATACTCAGACGTGGAATTGCTGGGTCCTTTTTTCTCTCTTGTTATAGCCTTTTTTTAAAAGTCTGTTTTGTCCAGGAAAAGTATTGATACTCCAGCTTTAATTGTCATGAAGTATCTTTTTTCATTCCTTTACTTTCAGTTTGTGTGTATCTTTGATCTGAAGTGAGTCTCTTATAGACATCATTTATAACAGTCTTGTTTTCTTATCCATTCAGCCACCCTGTCTTTTGATTGGAGATTTTAATTCATTTGCATTTAAAGTAATTGCTGAGATATATATTTATTGCCACTTTATTATTCATGTTTTTTATCTTTTTCCCCTTCTTCTTCTTAAAGAACACCGTTTAACATTTCTTGCAATGGTTTGGTAGAGATGAACTCCTTGAGCTTTTTCTTGTCTGGGAAGCTCTTTATCTGTCCTTTGATTCTAAATATAGCTTTGCTCAGTGGAGTAATCTTAGTGGTAGGTCCTTGCTTTTCATCACCTTGAATATTTCATGCCAATTCCTTCCGGCCTGACAAGTTTTGTTGAAAAAGCAGCTGACAGTCATATGGGAGCTCCCTTGTAGGCAACTAACTGCTTTTCTCTTGCTGCTTCTAAGATTCTGTTCTTGTCTTTAACCTTTGGCATTTTAATTATGGCATGTATTGGTGTGGACCCCCTTGGGCTCATCTTGTTTGTGACTCTCTGTGCTTCCTGAACTTGTATGTCTGTTTTCTTCACCAGCTTAGGGAAGTTGTCCATCATATTTTTAAGTAGGTTTCAATTCCTTGATCTCTCTCCTCTCCTTCTGGCACCTCCATGATGCAGATGTTCTTACACTTGATGTTGTCCCAGAAGCCCCTTAAACTATATTCATTTTGAGGGGATTATTTTTCCTTTTTGTTGTTCTGATTGGGTGTTTTCTGCTACCTTATCTTCCAAATTGCTGATTCAGTCCTCTGCTCCATCTATGTACTGTTGATTTCATCTGATATAGTCTTCATTTCTGACTGGTTGTTTTTTATGTTTTCTATCTTCATTTTTATGTTTTCTATCTCTTTATTAAAGTTCTCACTGAGTTCATATACTCTTTGTTCATTGAGCATTCTTTTTCTTATATATCTCGTAACAATAAATTCATTTTTTTTACTTTTTTTATTGATGTTCGAATATAGTTGTCTCCATTTTCCCACCACTACTTTCCCCTGCCTTACCCATGTGTACTTCCCACCATCAATCCCCACCCCCTCAGCTCCATCCATTGGTCCCTCATTCATGTTCATTTACGTCCCTTTCCCTTCTTTCCCACATCATTTCCCTCTCCCCTCCCCTGTGATTACTGTCAGTTTGTTGTAGATATCAATGTCTCTGGCTATGTTTTGCTTGCCAGTTTGTTTTGTTAGTTAGGTTCCACTTATAGGTGAGATCATATGGTATTTGTCTTTCACCGCCTGGCTTGCTTCACTTAGCATAATACTTTCCAGTTCCATCCATATTGTCATTAGGGGCAGGAGCTCCTTCTTTCTTTCTGCTGCATAGTATTCCATTGTGAAAATGTACCATAGTTTATTGATCCATTCATTTACGGATGGGCACCTAGGCTGCTCCCAGCACTTAGCTATTGTAAATTGTGCTGATGTGAACATTGGGGTGCATAGGTTCTTTGAATTAGTGTTTCAGGATCCTTAGTGTGTAAAGCCAGCATGGAATTGTTGGGTCCAAAGGCAATGTCATTTTTAGGTTCTTTAGGAAATTCCTTACTGTTTCCCACAAAGGCTGCACTGGGTTTTATTCCCACCAACAGTGTACTAACTAGGGTTCCATTTCTCCACAACCCCACCAGCACTTATTTTTTGTTGATTTGTTTATGTTGGCCATTCTGACCAATATGAAGTGGTATCTCATTGTGGTGTTAATTTGCATCGCTCTGATGGCTAGTGATGCTGAGCATCTTTTCATATGTCTCTGGACCATCTGTATCTCCTCCTTGTAGAAGTGTCCAGGTCTATTGCCCATTTTTAATTGGATTATTTGTCTTGCTGATGTGGAGTTGTGTGACTTCTTTATATATTTTGAAGATCAAACCCTTGTCTGAGGTATCATTGGCAAATATGTTTTCCTATATTGTTGGTTCTCTTTTCATTTTAATGCTGTTTTCTTTAGCTGTGCAGAAGCTTTTTGTTTTGATGAGATCCCATTTGGTTATTCTTTCTTTTATGTCCCTTGCTCTAGGGGACGTGTCTGTGAGGATGTTGCTGTGTGGAATGTCTGAGATTCTCCTGGTTATCTGTTCCTCTAGGATCTTTATGGTCTTTATTTAAGTCTTTTATCCATCTTGAGTTTATTTGTGTGTATGGTGTAAGTTTGTGCTCGAGTTTCATTTTTTTGCATGTAGCTGTCCAGATCTCCCAACACCATTTGTTGAAGAGGCTATTTTGATTCCATTTTATGTTTCAGCCCCCTTCATCAAATATTAATTGACCATCGAGACTTGGGTTTATTTCTGGGCTCTGTATTCTGTTCCATTGATCTATGTGTCTGTTCTTATGCCAGTACCAGACTGTTTTGATTACCATGGCCTTGTAATCAAATAGTTTGTTATCAGGTATTGTGATCCCACCAACTTTGTTCTTCTTTATTGAAATTGCTGCACCTATTCAGGGTCGTTTATGGTTCCATATAAGTTTTTGAAGTGTTTGTTCTATATCTGTGAAATAGGTCATTAGTATTTTAATAGGGATTGCATTGGATCTATAAATTGCTTTGGGTAGTATGGACATTTTGATGATGTTAATTCTTCCAATCCATGAACACTGTATATGCTTCCATTTATTTGTATCTTCCTTAATTTATTTCTTCAGTGTTATGTAGTTTTCTGAGTACAGGTATTTTACCTGCTTGGTTGGGTTTATTCCTAGGTGTTTTATTTTTCTTGTTGCTATATCAAATGGGATTTTTTCCCTGATTTCTCCTGTTTTGCCAAATTCACTTATTAGATCGAGTAGTTTTTGGGTGGAGTCTGTAGGGTTTTCTATGTACATTATCATGTCATCTGCAAACAATGACAGTTTTACTCCATCATTTCCAATCTGAATGTCTTTTATTTCTTCTTTTTGTATGATTGCTGTGGCTAGGACTTCCAATACTATGTTGAATAGAGGTGGTGAGAATGGACATCCTTGTCGTGTTCCTGATGTTGGTGGAAAAGCTTTTAGTTTTTGCCCATTGAGTATGATGTTGGCTGTAGGTCTCTCCTATAGGGCCTTTATTATATTGAGAATTGTGGGAATGCTCCCTCTATTCCCACTTTGCTCAGTGTTTTTATCATAAGTGGGTGCTGTACCTTCTCAAATGCTTTTTCTGCATCTATTCATATTATAATGTGATTTTTGTCTTTGCTTTTGTTTATGTGATGTATTTCATTTATTGATTTGAGAATATTGTACCATTCTTGCATCCCTGGGATAAATTCCACTTGATCATGGGGTACGATCTTTTTAATGTATTCCTGAATGCATTTTGTCAATATTTTTTTGAGGATTTTAGTGTCTATGTTCATCAGCAATATTGGCCTTAAGTTTTCTTTCTTTGTTGTGCTTTATCTGGTTTTGGGATTAGGATGATGCTGGCTTTGTAAAGAGAGCTTGAGAGTCTTCCCTCTTCTTGGATTTTTTGGAAAAGTCTGTGAAGGATAAGGATTGACTCTTCCTTAGATGCTTTGTAGAATTCTCCTGTGAAAACTTCTGGTCCAGGGCTTTGTGTGCTGGGAGTTTCCTGATTACTGCTTCGATTTCCTCAGCTGTTACTGGTCTGTTCAGGCTTTCTGCTGCTTCTTCAATGAGTTTGGGAAGATTATATTTTTCTAAACATTTTTCCATTTCACCTAGGTTTTCAAATTTCTCAGCATATAGTTCTTCGTAGTAATTACAGTCCTTTGTATTTCTGTGGTGTCAGTTGCAATTTCTCCTCTTTCATTTCAGATTGTGTTTTTTGGGGGTCCTCTCTCCTTTTTTCTTGATGAGTTTGCTTAAAGGCTTGTCGATTTTGTATATCTTTTCAAAGAACCAGCTCCTGGATTTGTTGAACCTTAGAATTGTGCTTTTATTCTCTGTGTTGTTTAATTCTGCTCTGATCTTGGTTGTTTCCTTCCTTCTACTTGATGGACTGTCTTTGTTGTTTTTCCTCAAGTTCTTGTAGGTGTAGGGTTAGGTTGTCTATTTGAAATGTTCCTACCTTTTTTAGGTAGACCTGTATTGCTATGAACTTCCCTCTCAGGACTGCCATCACTGTGTCCCATAAGCTTTTGACTGTTGTGAGTTCATTTTCATTTGTTTTGAGAAACTTTTTGATGTTTTCCTTGATCTCATTCTTCACTCATTCATTGTTGAATAGCATGCTATTTAATCTCCATGAGTTTGAGTGTTTTTGAGTTTTTTCCTTGTGGTTGGTTTGTAGTTCCAGGCCCTTGTGGTCAGAGAAAATGCTTGATATGATTTTAATTTTCTTGAATTTCTTGAGGCTTGTTTTGTGTCCTATCATGTGGCCTATCTTTGAAAATGTTCCATGTGCATTTGAAAAGAATGTATATTTTGTTTCTTTTGGATCAAAAGTTCTGTATATATCAGTTAATCCCATCTGGTCTAGGGCATTGTTCAATGCTGCAATATTCTTGTTGATATTTTGTTTGGAAGATCTGTGCATTTTTGACAATGGGGTGTTAAAATCCCATAGTATGAGTGTGTTGCTGTTTATATCTTTCTTCAAGTCCTCCAAAATTTTCTTTATGTATTTGGATGCTCCTATGATGGGTGCCTATATGTTTACAATGTTTATGTCTTCTTGATGGATTCTTCCCTTGAGTATTATGAAGTGTCCTTCTGGGTCTGTTTTTATGGCCTTTGTTTTGACGTCTATTTTATCAGATATAAGTATTGCTACCCTGTTTTTTTCCCTGTCTATTTGCATGGAATATTTTTTTCCAGTCCTTCACTTTCAGTCTGTATAGGTCTTTTGTTCTATGTGGGTTGCTTGTAAGCAGCATATGTGTGGGTCATGTTTTCTTATCCATTCAGCTATTTTATGTCTTTGATTGCAGCATTTAATCTATTTTCATTATTGTTATTATTGATGGGTACCTATTCATTGCCATTTTATTCCCTTTGTATCTTTGTTCCTTTCTCTCTCACTTTTTGTTTTCCTCTTCTTAAAGCAGTCCCTTTAGAATCTCTTGCAGTGGTAGTTTGGTGGAGGTGTATTCTTTTAGCCTTCTTTTGTCTGGGAAACTCCTTACTTGGCCTTCCATTTTGATTGAGAGCCTTGCTAGATAGTGTACTCTTGGTTACGGGCCTTTGTTTTTCATTATTTGGAATATTTCTTGCTATTCCCTTCTGGATTGGGGTGTTTCCATTGATAAGTCAGCTGCTAATCTTATCGGGGTTCCCTTGTATGTTACTTCCTGTTTCTCCCTTGCTGCCTTTAGGATTCTCTCTTTGTCTTTAAATTTTGCCATTTTAATTGTGATGTGCTTTGGAGTGGGCCTCTTTTGGTTCCTCTTGATTGGTACCCTCTCTGCTTCTTGGACTTGTTCCTCTCATCAAATTAGGGAAGTTTCCCATCATTACTTTTTCAAACAGGTTTTCTATTCCTTGCTCTTCTTCTTCACCTTATGGTATCCCTATTATATGAATATTATCCCGTTTCATATGGTTCTGCATTTCCCCTAACCCCTTGTCATTCTTTTTCAGTCGTTTTTCTTTTTCTTGCTCTTTCTGGGATTTTTTTCTTCCTTGTCTCCTGCTTACTGATTGGTCCTCTACTTCATCTAGCTTGCTTTTGATTTCTCCTATTGTGTTCTTTAATTCAGAAATTGTATTCTTCCTTTCCTCTTGGCCCTTGTTGATGTTTTCTATGTCCTTTTTTATGCTGATATAATTTGTGTTAAGTTCCTTGTAGTTTCCCTGTAGTTTTTGGTAATTTCAATGAGCTCATTGAGCTTCCATATAACCATTGTTTGAACTCACTATCTGATAGTTGACTTGCCTCTATTTCATTTATCATTCTTTCTGAGGATTCCTCCTTTCCTTTAGATTGGGGATTGTTTCTTTGTCTACCCATTTTTTTTTGTGGGACACTTCTTGTTTGCTTCTGTTTCTTAAATTGATCTGTTTTGACTTTCTGACTTTGTGGTGTGAACTTCTATGGTGGGAGGTCTGTAAGATTCAGTGGTGCAGTCTCCTTGATCACCTGAACTTGATATTCTTGGGATGTCTTTTATGCCTTTTATGCTGGTTTTCTCTGTGTAATTGGGTTTTGATTGTTGTTCAATTATTCTTTTGTGGGTCCTTTCCTGCCGCTGGTTGACTGAGGGTCACTTCACCCATCACATCTTGTGTGCTGTTGTGCAGGTGCTGCCTGAACAAAACCACAGATTACAAGAGACAAACTCACACCCAGAAATATAACACCCCCCACAATCCCACTATCAATAGCTAATGAACCAGTATTAATAAGGGTGTAATTAGATTAAGACTATTATAAGAAAAGAGAGTGGATATGAGATGACCTACTGAAAGAAAAATGATTTTGAGAGGGTAGAAGAAGGAGTACTAATAAGAGTTGGGAATTGGAGCAATGGAAGGAGAGAAGGTAAAGTTTACCTCATGCAAAAAGAAAGGGAATGAAGAGAGTGGAATGGTTGGTGTATGAGAAGGGAAGGGTATAATATTAGGTTTAAACATAAATTAAAATATTATAAAGTAAAATAAAGTTAGAGAGAAAAAGAAAAAGGGAGGGAAAATATTAAATAATTAATAAAAATATAGGAGCCAAATTGGAGAGAAAGATCCACTGGAGTACTATTAACAACAAACGAACTAAAATTAATATAGGTGGTATGGGAATAAGAGGGGAGAAATAAACAAAGAAAAGTCTAAGAGATGTTTACAGGAATGGGAAGTGATTTTGTAATTATAGAGGGAGAGGGCATAGTAAGATTGAGGAACAAAAACTAGAGTAAGTGAGGGAAAAAATAAACTTTGGGATGTAAAAGAATAGGAAAAAAAGGAGAATAAAGAAAAATAAAAGGGCAGAATGAAAGAGAAATAGAAGAAAGACAAAAAAGAACAAGGAAAAAAACAGACTAAAATGGCATAATTAAAATTTGAATCAAAAAAAAGAGAGAGTAGGAGAGGGTTCAAGTAAAATTTGTCATTTGAAATACAGAATTAGTGAAGCTCTAGAGATAACCTTGAGAAAAACAATGTAACAACTCCTACCCTACCCACAAACAACTAGCAAGGTTTGTTATAGGTGTAGAGAGAACACAGGTATTTTGATAGCTGGGCACAAGGATGTGAAATGACCCTTTTCAAGAGAATTCATTTTGAGTGTCTAGGCAGGGGAGAAATAGTAAGAGTGTGGAATGGGAACATTTTGTAGCTAGAGAGAAAACCAAATTTGAAATGAGAATATTGCAAGGAAAGAGGAAGGTAAGATGGGCTAAGAAAAGGGAGGGGCAAAATACATGGATTGAGACACTATAGTATAAAATCTAGTGACTTATTATATACAAATTCATTGGACAAGAAATGATTATTATAAAGCTATGCAGGAAAGAAAATATTGCAAATCATGAAGGAGACCACGGTGACTTTAGTATAGGTAGTCTCTTGTATTTACCACTGTTTTTTTTTCTTTCTGGATCTGCCTCTGGTGATGTCAGATATTGACCCCATCTGACCTCAGGTAGCCTGTTCGATACTTCCAGTGATCTGCTGTCTCTGGCTGTCTCTTTCAATTGTTAATATGGTCCCTCTGCACTTAGCAGTCAGGCTTAAACACCATAGGACAGGTGGAATCCCCCCTGCGGGGGGCCTACTATTTCCCCTCAGGTAGCTGGTGCTTGGAGGGGAGTGGTCTGCCTGAGCAGGATGGTTGCTGCATGTGGGGGTTGGCTCAGCACTGGATCTGGCAGCTTACTTTCTCAGTTCTCTCCCCAAAGTCTCCATCCCCAGTCTCTCCTCAAGTCTCTATAGTCCACTCTGCCCCACCTTTGCCATCTATTGTCTCTGGCTGTCGGCTTCAGTTGCTTTTCTGGTCACTAGGACTCAGAAGTCAGGCTTAAGCACCAAAGGGCCAGGGCAGAGATCCTCCTGGGGTCGGGATTGTTGTTTTCCCTCAGACTACTGTCTCTCAGTGGGGAGTGGTCTGTCTCAGCACAAAGTCTGCTTCCGTCTGGGGAATGACTAGGCAATGGGATCCCGACTGCTACTCTCTCAGTTCTCTCCTCAAGGCTTCTATCCCCAGTCTCTCCTCAGGCGTCTGCAACCCACTGTGCCCCTGCCTTTGCCTGAGCCCTGGGTAAATGGCTGCAAATGAAAATTTGTGTGTTGGCCCTTTAAACAGCCCTTGCATCTCCAACCATCTGTCTCTGGCAGAGAGCAACCCTGCTGCTTTTTCCACTGGTTGTTATCTGTGTACTTTTTGGGCTCTGGTGTTCTAGGCTGGGAATCCTAGCTTAGGGTTTAGACCCCAATCTTCTTTGGGGGATCCAACAGGCTGCTTAATTATCCTGCCTGTGCTGCCACCCGTGAGCACCCAGCCAGCCCCCTCGACTCTCTACTGCACTCCTTACCAGACCAGTTGTGCCAAAGTTGGTTCTGTATGTCAAAGTTATATGCTTCTCTCTGGCTATTGCTCAGTTGTTTGTTCTGGGTGGTTTCTCCACAATTGAGTTGTAACTCCTGATTGGGAGGAGGTCAGTGTGACTTCCATTCACTCCTCTGCCATCTTCCTTTTCTCTCTTATTTGATCATTCTTATAACCAGTGTTTTAAACTCTGCATCTGGTAGATTGCTTGTCTCCATTTTGTTCAGTTCTTTTTCTGGAGTTTTGTTCTGTTCTTTCATTTGGGCCATGTTGCTTTGCCTCCCCCATTTTGGCTACCTTCCTGTTGGTTTCTATTTATTAAGTAGAGCTGCTATATCATCTGGTCTTAGTAGAGTGGCCTGTAGTAATAGGTGACCTATAGGACCTAGTGGCTCAGCCTCCCCAGTCACCAGAGCTGGGCACTCCAGAGGGACCCCCATGCAGGCTGTGTGTGTTCTCCGATTGTAGTTGAGCCTTGATGTCTGTTGGCATGTCAGTAGGAGGGATTGACCTCAGGCCAATCAGCTGCAAGGACTAGCCATGGGAAGAGTGGAGGAGCTGCTGTGAAGGGGCACACATAATGAAGCAGGACTTGCTTCACTAGGTTGCTGGTGCCTGCCAACTCCACCCATTTAGTATGTTATTGGTAGATATGGTTGGGTGGTGCGCTGGCATGGTCTGAAGCTGTCCACCAGATGTACTGGCTTAGGGGCCTCCCAGGAGATGTAGGCCAAGATCAGCTGCCACCTGATCCCTGCCGGGAACCACCTGGAGTGAACTACAGTGACCTATAGATGGCTGCTATTTGTGCTGGGCTTGGAGGTGGCTGGAAGACCTAAGCTGCAAACCAAGGCTGGCTACCACTAGTGTTGGGCTTGGGCCACTTAGCAAGATGTATGGGGCATGCTGAGGCCAGATGCTGCTTGTTTGGGGGTTGTGAATCTTTGAGATATTTTAGGAAAGTCTGAGGCATAAGCCAAGACAGGCTGTTTGTGGGG
The DNA here is from genome assembly GCF_022682495.2 of Desmodus rotundus. Classification (NCBI taxonomy): domain Eukaryota; kingdom Metazoa; phylum Chordata; class Mammalia; order Chiroptera; family Phyllostomidae; genus Desmodus; species Desmodus rotundus. The sequence continues at coordinate 58,547,305 of NC_071396.1, forward strand.
AAAAGACACTGGAAGCAGCTTAGAGGGGCCTGCAAGTTGGGTGGGAGCCAGATTTCAGGGAATCATCAGTGTGGGTAAATGGTGTCAGCCAGGTTGAAGGAGACTTAGATGTGATGCCTACCTACACTGTCAGTGGGAGAACTCAGCAAAAGAACAATGGCTTCTGCCAGCACTTCTGTCTGGGAGAAAGCTGCCCCTTCAGACCTCACCCCAATGCCAGACAATTCAGTTCCTCCTGTATGTTCCTGGTGCCTTTCAAGCTGCTGCCCCAGTGTTGGAGCCCAGAGGGAGTAAGGTTGAGTAAGTCTATGTACAGGTGTTTTAAGAGGAATACCTGGGACTCCAAAAGCCTTCATCTCACTCAGCCACAATCCCTGCTGGTTTTCAAAGCCTGAAATTATGGGGACTTCTTTCCCTGGCACTGGGGGAACTGGCATATAGTTGTAACCCTTCACTCCTCAGTGTGGACCTCCACAACTGAAATATCCCTCCCAATTTTAACCACCACACTTTGGCATTGGAATAACACATTTAGCATCTGAAGCCCTCCTGCCAATCTTGATGTGGCTTCTTCTGTATATCCTTAGATATAGGACTTCTGTTCAGCTAGATTTCAGGTGGTTCTAATTGATGGTTGATCTGTAGTTTAGTTGTGATTTTAAGGTGGTCATGGGAGTTGGTGAGTACCACATTTACCTACTCTGCCATCTTGTCAGGAAGCTTCAATGACTTTTAAGATCACAAAATCTGGCAGTAGGAGTTTGGTGGATGTGGATGATGAGGCGAGCTATGCACTGCCTGAGTGGAGTGCCTTAGAAATAATTGAGAGATAACTGCATATACAGTTTCCAGAGGAGGCAGATTCCCTTCCACCCTCTTCATTTGAGGACATTATGAAAATCAATAGCATGTGTGCTAGTTTCAAACAAGCTTAAAAAAAAGTCAGTGGGACTGTCTGCGCCATATACCCCCACTTTGCCACTGGAGCTGCTGCCTAAGGGCAGGAACATCCACTGTGTCCCTCTGACCATTTGTTTCTTCCAACAAATCCTGTTTTCCAAACTTTTCCTAGTAAAATTAGTAGAATGTTTCTTCAGTTGAACATCCAGTTCTCCCTCTAATGAAACTTGGCATTGCTCAAAAAAGGGCAGGCAGGAAGGAGACTAACATTCTCTACTCAGTGCCAGGCCATGCCAAGTGCTTGTTTAATTCTGACAGCCTTGTGAGGGAAGCATTGTGATCCTCACTCTACAGATGTGCAGGTAGAGGTGGGTGTAGGTGCCAACCAAGTCCAAAGTCCTGTGGGAAACATGTGAGGGCCCTTTCATGGAGGTGAACTCTTTTCCTCCCAACACTGGTCTCTGTTTTTTAAGGTACTGGCAAGGCTTCTAGACTGTTCCCTGCCTACCTTTTCAGGGATCCCAGCACCATGTGGGTCTATGAATGGCCCTCACCATTGAAGGGGTTAGCCAAACAGAGCAGATGACTGGGAAAGCAGAGGCCTCAACCTTGAGTGACAGAGCCCTTCAACAAATTTTTACATACATTCCATCATTTCATCCCAAAACCCCAGTGAGTTGGTGCCAGGTGGAGAAACTGAGCCCCGTGGAAATCCAGGAACCAGTTCATGGGAAGGCTGGAGCATAAACCCAGGCCTTCAGACTGCAAGTGGACCATCTATGTCATTACAGAAAAGGGTTTCAGAGTGGATAGTTGCAGTGTATTGTCTATTCAATGCCCTAAGCAATGCCCTGAGCATTCCATACACATCTCATTTACTCCATATTGCCCTCTGTGGTTGGTGTTGTTTGGATTATCCCCATCTTGCAGGTGAGCAAACTGAGATCCAGAAAGGTTCGTCATTTCAACAACGAGTAAGCAATGGAATAAAGGGAAAATTAATTTTTTGGAAGGGAAATTCCCCTTTGTCACACCTGGGCATGAGTAAGCAGGCCCTAACTTATAAACTCTGAGGAATTCTGCAACATATTCATCTCAAGGTCTGTGTATGCCTTATTGGGAGTTGCTCTGCTTCCCAGGGCTGGATGCCAGGCAGGCCATCTGCTCCTCAGCCCAGGCTTCCCTTTCTAATAGTCACTGCCTTCTCCCAGAACAACTGGCTCCTAACAGGCTGCAGCCATTAAAGGTGGTCCTGCCAAAAGATCTTTGCTAGCCTCTTCTGCAACCTAATTTCTACCACTGTGGGTATTGCTGGGTCTGCATAAATGCCCTGTTAATTTTCTGCTGCTATTGTTGATTGAGGTTGCAGAAGGCCAGGGGAGGAAGGGAAGGAAGGTCTGGCCATGCAGGTTCCCTGCTTCTCTGTCCACAGAGCCAGACATGCTTCAGAAAATCAGATTATCCCCATCTCCATGCTCCATACCACCCTCTGCTCCATACCACCCTCTGTATGAAGGAACTACCACCCCCTAGTTCCTTGCTGCCTCCAGGACACCCACGAACTCTGGCTGCCTCACCTCTCAGAGCTCATCTAAGGCACCTTCTCCTCCCAGAAGCCTTTTGTAAACCATGCCCTTCATTCTGTGCCTAGGATAAGTACACCTGTGTTATCCTGGATATGACCCTAAACCCCAACAGTTCTCATCCCTGCCCATAACTGTCCTTTTCTCAGCCTTCAGGTCTTAGCTTGAACACTTCAAGGCCTTCCCTATCTATTGTGTTCAGTCCCAGTAAGGTCCCCTGTGGTACCCTCTCTTGTGTTCATGTCACTTCTCACAATACACACTTATACATGTATTCTTTGTTCAGTATCTGTCTTTCCTGTGAAACTGTCAGCTATATGAGGATAGGGACAATGCTGTTTTTCCATTTCTGTGTCCCTGGGATCTGGCATATGATAAGCTTTGAGTCAGTATTTCTGGACAGTCTCAAAGGGCCATTGTCACTACCATCCTGTGACTGCAGGCTCAGAATGGCCAGGTGCCTTGCCCAGAGCCATGTGTGCTGATGCTGGGAATCAAACCAACCCTCCTGGCCTGTGCTCTCTGTTCATGGCCTCCTGGCATATGTGGTATTATTTATTCAACATCTAAGTTTCTTAGTGCTGTATATTTTCAGAGCATAAATGTAATCACGACTGTGAAACCCTAAGTGGTGGCCAGGATCCAGTGTGAATGTGGAAGTTCCATAGAAAGACTTGATGGGGCATTGCACTTTCTCCAAAGAGACAAGACATGAAGACACAGAGCTCAGAATGTAGCTAGATGTGTCCATGGCAACCAGGAGAGGAGCTCAGAGGGGCTGGGACTGGTCAGTTTTAGACACAGGCTGGGACCATAAGCAGATGGTGGCTCCACCTACAGCAGGTGTAAGGGGAGAAAGCCAGGGAGGTCTGACAAGGGGAGGGAAGCATCCTAGCAAGTGGATGGGCAAAGAAATGGAAAATACTGGTGCCAGCGTGCTTCCCAAGACCCCTACCCCAGGGCATAAGCTCCAACCTGAGAGACTACTGTGGGCAGAGGGATCCAAGACTAAGGGGTCATCCAGACAGTCAACAAATCTTTACTAAGCTATTATTATGCACTAACATTTTTCCCAGCTGAGAATATAGTTATAAATGAGACCAACAAGACTTCTGCCCTCACAGAACACAGTCTAGTTAGGGGAGGCAAAAGAAAGCATAGCACTAGATAAGTACATTTAGACAGTGATAAGTACTGAAGCGACCTAAGTGGTCAGAAGAGACCTGAGATTCAAATGATGATCAAAGCTAGCATGCATAGGTGGGGATGAGAGTGGTCATCCCCAGCAGAAACCCTTTCAGATGGGAAAGGGCTCGCCAACCTAGGCTGGAGCAGGCTTGGACAGGCTTTCATTAGTCAATGGTGCACACCCCTTTTCAACTCTGAATTCAGTGATGGCATGCTAATGGCTTGAAATCAGCCATGGTGAGAGCATTTACACCATGGAAATTGGCAAAGCTATAAATGAAGATCATTACCTTCCCAGGTCATCAAGAAGCCCAAGGTAGGGTGAGGAGGATATTATCACAAAAGCAGCAGGCTTTGGTCTGTGGCAGTGGACAAAGTCTTTGAGGGGTTCCAATCAGAGAGGTAACATGATTTGATTTTTACTTTGCCAAACAGATTCTACAAAAAAAGACTCACGTCCAAAGAACAGTAAGTGTGGGTAGGAGGAAGAAGATTGATTTATCAGAACTGGGGGCTAGGCAAGAACTGAATCCAGTAACTCAGGGGAATCCCCTCTCCCCTGCCCCTTGCAGCAGCAGCATAAGACCAGAATGAGGCCTGTTGTCACAATGTGTGTCTGTAGTGATGCCTAACATGGATCTAGAGGGGAAAGGTGCCTGAGCCTGCAGGTGCTGCTCTGCCTTTGCAGAGAAGGGTGACTGAAGCCTTGGCCACCTGCAATGGGATGGCCATGTCAGTCTACTTCATTTCCAAAGGGATGGCAGCAGCAAGCTACAGAAGCCTCTGCATCTCTACAGATGGAATCTATGGTTTATCCAGTATGTTCCTCAGGGAGATAAGTGGTTCCAAAGTGACTGTAAGTCTCCACACCAAAATGGCTTCATTCTTGCCACTGGCAAGTTCCATGTGGCATCTGAGCAGCATTGTCACCCAAGCTGCACATGGTGAATAAAGCAGGTGCCTCTCCACCTTAGCTGCACATGAGAACTGCTGGCAAGCTTTCCCACCCCAGGCCAATTAAACCCAGAGGTTCTTCTGGTGGTGGGGCCCAGCCTCAGCAATTTTGAAAGCTCTCTGGGTAATTTCAAGGCGTGGCCCAAGTTGAGAACCTCTGGAATAGAATTTCTGTAGAGTAAGAGGCCAAGTATTTTTCCACATGTTGCCTTGGGAGTGGACTCTATTGGCAGTCAATTCCAGGCATGATGACAGTGCCTTGTACCACTCCTTTGGACACTGAGTGAAACCCCTAAGTTCTCCACTGAGTTGGACCAAAATGCAGTGAGAAGCTAACTATCACATGAATGGCTTAATCACTCATCCTTCTGCATTAACTGTGGACTGATTTAATACAGCAGCTGCCACAATTCCCAAAGAATTTTGAAGGGCTGAGCCTCTCCTTCTGGAGGTCCAGTCCCTTTTGCAGATCAGAGATGATGGGTAGGTTCCAGCCATTCTCCTCAGTAGCTGAGAGGAGTCCCATTAGTGGACCCAAGAAGTGTCAGGTGGACAGGTATAATCAGGTGGCTAGGCATTACATGGAACAATAAAGAGGGTGTGAAATGTTTCTCTTGTATTTTTAGGTAAAGAGCAGGGAGGACAGATGTCAAAGGAAAATGAGGTTAATGCTGGTACTTTGTATTTTTCTTAAAGAATAAAGTATGTAGCATGGTAAAACGAACTAGTGCTAATCTGCCTCTACACAACCTGGCAGAGAGGAGTTATAGAAAAAAACACAGGCTTTTGAAAGAAGCGTTTATTCACTTAACACATATGCTCTGGTCCCTGCTCAGTGCCACAGGCTGGAGTATTGCTCTGGCGTTTTGCCCTCCTGGCCTCTTGAGCTGACTTCAAAGTGGAAGACAGAGTCAAGAATTAAGCAAGCAAATGGCAAATTGTGATGTGCAGTGAGGGTCCAGTGTAGGTCAGAAAGGCCCAAGAGAAGATCACTGCAGGTGGGATGGAGGAGAGGCCTTTCTGGGGTGACATCTTTCCTGAGACTCAGGCATGAGGAAGAGCTATGGGAGATCTGGCAAAGAGCACTCTAGGGACAGGGGGATGTCAAAGCCAAATGCCCTGAGGTGGGAATAAGTGGGTGCTGCTGAAGAAATGACTGGAAGCCCCTCATAGGACAGGGAGGTGAGCTGGGGAGGTTGCCAGAAGGAGTGACAAGGCAGGCAAGGGACAAGATGACTTGTATTCTGAGCCCACTGGTAGCCCATTGGAGACCTGAAAGCCAGGTGCTGACATGCTCTGATCTACCTTTAACCAACTTGCTTTGTGACTTGGGCAAGTAACTTCTCTGATTTTCACTCTCAGCTGTAAAGAAGATGAAGAATGACATGATTTTGAGGATTATAACTCTTGCATATGGAGTTAATAGAGGAACTGACACATAGTAAATGCTCAATAAAATGGCAGCTACTGTTCTCCTCCTTCCTCACCCCCACCTCATTAGCAGAAATTGAATGGGTGTGTATCACAGCAGTCACTCCTTGCTTGAAGGAACTCTAATGTCTCATGGGTCTTATGCTAAAAATATGAGTCTTGACAATCGTGTATTTAAGAATCTAAATCCCCTCTCATAACGCCACCACTGCTGGACTGACACCATCCAGTGTAGAAGCCAGGGTGAGCTATGTGCCATGGACGCTATTGTTTGTGTCCCAGAGCACTCATGCCTCATTGAAGGTTTTCCTGGGTGACTGAGACCCCAGCCAAACTCTGTTTGTAGCTCCTGAGGTTTCTTCTGCATGGATCTTAGGTGAAAATATAGCTGTTTATTTTAAAACCTCACAACCTTTGTCATTTATCCATTCATTCAAACAGCATTTGCAGAGTACCCTCTAAGAGCTCAAAACTATTCTAGTCACTAAAGAAAAATGAGAGAGAAGCCTGCATGTTCTCAAGAAGGTTGTAACCAGTGGTGGAGGTAGGTAGGAAGCAACCGTCACCCATCCTGTAACAGAGGGATTACAGACGCTCAGAGCAGAGAGTTAAGACAGCCTTCCGGAGGGTGTAAAATCTCTTTCAGAGGGGAACCTTGAGGATCAGTCTTGAAGCAAGGGGAGGAGTTTGCCAAATGGAGAGAGGGAGGATAATAAAAGTCACACCCATAAGGCAAATAGCCTGTGGAAGAATGAATGTGTAAGTACAGTTATTCTACACAAAAAATAGAATTGTATGTCAGTTAGGATTCTTCCATTGCAAGTGACAGAAAATCCAATGTCCTCAACAACAACAAAAAGCAGGATGAGGGAGAATCCTGGCTTCAGGTCCAGCTGAATTCAGAACTCTATTACATTTAGGACTTAGTGGCCCTCCTTTACATGGTTCTCCTCTGTTGGGTAAACTCATAGTTCAGTTTGGGCCAGGTGGCTGGGGCCATTCTAGGCCCACAGCCTCCAAGGCTAATAGAAAAATGAAAATACCTTCTCTTGACCATCTAGGCCAAAGCTCTGGGATCAGCTCTAGTCACATACCTATACCTGAACCAGTCACTATGGCCTGATCACAGAGTACCCTGATTGGCTTAGGGCTGGTCCACCTGGGAAGCTTGGCTAGGGAGGAAACCAGCACCAATGGAGGGCCTGCCACATGCCAACGTTCTGTCTGGCATGTTGATATAAATTAGCACCTGTGACCCCTCACCACCCCTTTCCAGAGGAAGAGACTGTTATTACTATTTTATAGGTAAAGAAATGAAGCTTCAGGGATGAGTACTGTGCCTGTGAACTCACAGTAGAGCCAAGACTCGGACTCCATTCTGTGGAACCCTGAAGCTCAGCATTCTAAGGGCAATCGCCTTTCACTTACTGATGCATTTAGTCTGTGATCTGGTCCTTGATTTGTTGCTGATGTCATGAAACTTCAGACTGCTCAAGCTGCAGCCTCAGTGATCTGCTACCTTCCTAACCTGGCTCCCCTCTCATACCTGCAGAGCCCTCATCTTTGTGTCCCATGGAGCCGGGGAGCACTGTGGCCGCTATGATGAGCTGGCTCAGATGCTAGTGGGTCTGGAGCTGCTGGTGTTCGCCCATGACCATGGTGAGTACCCCCAGGGCCACAGTGGGCAGGGCCCATGATTCTGGCCAGTGCCTGACAGTTTGGGGGTCTAAAAAGGTGTATAATACATCTTACCTTCACCCTTCTTTCTCAGTTATTCTCTTCCAATTCCTGCAGTGAAACTAGAAAAGATATTCTCCATGGGATGTTTCTAAGTTAAAAAATATGTAGTTATGTAAACAAAAAGTATGTCTGACCAGCAGTTTCTGTTGAGTTTGGAACCTCCACTGGAAAACCAAAGTGGGAATATGTTTATATAAGAACGTGCCCCAGGCCAAGTAATACTTTCTTACATTTATAGTGAGCTTTCTGTATAAAATGGGCCCTGGTTTTCTCCCAAGGGATTTCAGTTGGATGTGGTACAGTCAACAAAAGGGTAATTTAAACTCTATTTTAACCACAAGAGGTTTACAAAGAATTTCAAACCAGGAGAATAGTAAAAGTCTCAAAAGACCTCATTGGTCATGAGAAAACCCAAACACACATGCCTACACCCACACCTACATATCCATACACTTATACACATACATGTCCTTAGGCTGAGTCTTTGATTCTTTGTCACGTAACAAAATCCACAATAACCATAAAAATGTAATGTTCATTGACTAAGTCAGTATGTAGTTCCTTAATCATTTCTGTGACATTCTCCATGGCTGAGAAGGGTCCCAATATAGATCTTTCTTTGCCTAACAGTCTTTATTTATTTTTATTTTTATTTTTTTATTGTTATTCAATTACAGTTGTATGCCTTTTCTCCCCGTCCCTCCACCCCACCCCAGCTGAACCCACCTCCCTCCCCCCTCTCCACCCTCCCCCTTGGTTTTGTCCATGTGTCCTTTATAGTAGTTCCTGTAATCCCCTCTACCCACTGTCCCCGCCCCCACCCCCCCACCCCCGCCCTGGCTATTGTTAGATTGTTCTTAACTTCAATGTCTCTGGTTATATTTTGTTTGCTTTTTCCTTCTATTGCTTATGTTCCAGTTAAAGGTGAGATCATATGGTATTTGTCCCTCACTTCCTGGCTTATTTCACTTAGCATAATGCTCTCCAGTTTCATCCATGCTGTTGCAAAGGGTATAAGCTCCTTCTTTCTCTCTGCTGCGTAGAATTCCATTGTGTAAATATACCATAGTTTTTGGATCCAGTCGTTTGCTGATGGGCACTTAGGTTGCTTCCAGTACTTGGCTATTGTAAATTGTGCTGCTATGAACATTGGGGTGCACAGATTCTTTTGGATTGGTGTTTCAGTGTTCTTAGGGTATAATCCCAGCAGCGGAATTACTGGGTCAAAGGGCAGTTCCATTTTTAGTTTTCTGAGGAAATTCCATATTGTTTTCCACAGTGGCCTCACCAGTCTGCATTCCCACCAACAGTGCACTAGGGTTCCCTTTTCTCCACATCCTCTCCAACATTTGTTTGTGGATTTGTTTATGTTGGCCATTCTGACTGGTGTGAGATGATACCTCATTGTGGTTTTAATTTGCATCTCTCTGATGGCTAGTGATGCTGAGCATCTTTTCATATGTCCCTGGGCCCTCTGTATGTCTTCCTTGGAGAAGTGTCTGTTCAAGTCCTTTGCCCATTTTTTCATTGGGTTGTTTGTCTTCCTGGAGTGGAGTCGTGTGAGTTCTTTATATATTTTGGAGATCAGGCCCTTGTCTGAGGTATCATTGGCAAATATGTTTTCCCATACTGTTGGTTCTCTTTGTAATTTGGTGCTGTTTTCTTTAGCCATGCAGAAGCTTTTTATTTTGATGAGGTATTTGTTTATTCTTTCCTTTATGTCCCTTGCTTTAGGGGATGTGTCTGTGAGGATGTTGCTGCGTGGAATGTCTGAGATTTTGCTGCCAATGTTTGCCTCAAGGGCTTTTATGGTATTACGGCTTATATTTAAGTCTTTTATCCATCTTGAGTTTATTTTCGTGTATGGCGTAAGTTGGTGATCGAGTTTCATTTTTTTGCACGTAGCTGTCCAGATCTCCCAACACCATCTGTTGAAGAGACTGTTTTTGCTCCATTTTATGCTCCTGCCTCCTTTGTCAAATATTAATTGATCGTATAGATTTGAGTTTATTTCTGGGCTCTCTATTCTGTTCCATTGGTCTATGTGCCTGTTTTTATGCCAGTACCAGGCTGTTTTGATGACAGTGGCCTTGTAATACAGTTTGATATCAGGTATTGTGATCCCTCCTGCTTTGTTCTTCTTTCTCAAAATTGCTGCAGCTATTTGGGGTCATTTATGGTTCCATATGAATTTCTGCAATGTTTGTTCTATATCTGTGAAATATGTCATGGGTACTCTTAATAGGGATTGCATTGAATCTATAAATTGCTTTGGGTAGTATGGCCATTTTGATGATGTTAATTCTTCCAATCCATGAACATGGTACATGCTTCCATTTGTTTGTATCTTCCTTAATTTCTTTCTTCAGTGTTGTGTAGTTTTCTGAGTACAGGTCTTTTACCTCCTTGGTTAGGTTTATTCCTAGGTACTTTATTTTTCTTGTTGCTATATCGAATGGGATTTTTTTCCTGATTTCTGTTTCTGCAGTTTCATTGTTGGTGTACAGGAATGCCTTTGATTTCTGGGTATTGACTCTGTATCCAGCTATTTTGCCAAATTCATTTATTAGGTCGAGTAGTTTTTGAGTGGAGTCTATAGGGTTTTCCATGTACACTATCATGTCGTCTGCAAACAGTGACAGTTTCATTTCCTCCTTTCCAATTTGGATGCCTTTTATTGCTTTTTCTTGTCTGATTGCTGTGGCTAGGACTTCCAATACTATGTTGAATAGGAGTGGTGAGAGAGGGCATCCTTGTCTAGTTCCTGATCTTAGTGGGAAAGCTCTAAGTTTTTGTCCATTGAGTGTGATGTTGGCTGTAGGTCTCTCATATATGGCCTTAATTATGTTGAGGACTGCTCCCTCTATTCCCACTTTGCTGAGTGTTTTTATCACAAATGGATGCTGTATCTTATCGAACGCTTTTTTCCGCATCTATTGATATGATCATGTGATTTTTGTCTTTGCTGTTGTTGATGTGATGTATTATGTTTATTGATTTGCGAATATTGTACCATCCTTGCATCCCTGGGATGAATCCCACTTGGTCATGGTGGATGATCTTTTTAATATATTGCTGGATGCGGTTTGCTAATATTTTTTGAGAATTTTAGCGTCTATGTTCATCAGCGATATTGGCCTGAAGTTTTCTTTCTTCGTTGTGTCTTTATCTGGTTTTGGGATTAGGATGATGTTGGCTTCATAAAAAGAGTTTGGGAGTCTTCCATCAGTTTGGATTTTTTCAAATAGTCTGTGAAGGATAGGGGTTAGCTCTTCCTTAAATGCTTTGTAGAAATCTCCTGTGAAACCATCTGGTCCAGGGCTTTTGTGTGATGGGAGTTTCTTGATGACTGCTTCAATTTCCTTTGCTGATATTGGTCTGTTCAGGTTTTCTGCTTCTTCTTCAGTCAGTTTTGGAAGATTATATTTTTCTAGAAATGTGTCCATTTCATCTAGGTTTTCAAATTTCTTAGCATACAGGTCTTCATAGTAATTTCTTACGATCCTTTGTATTTCTGTGGTATCAGTTGTAATCTCTCCACTTTCATTTCTAATTCTGTTTATTTGGATCCTCTCTCTTTTCTTCTTGATAAGCCTACTTAAAGGCTTGTCGATTTTGTTTATCTTTTCAAAGAACCAGCTCCTGGATTCATTGATCCTTACAATTGTGCTTTTAGTCTCTATGTCATTTAGTTCTGCTCTGATCTTGGTTATTTCCTTCCTTCTGCTTGCTCTGGGCTGTCTTTGTTGTTGTTCCTCCAGTTCTTGTAGGCATAGGGTTAGGTTGTTTGTTTGAACTGTTTCTAACTTCTTAAGGTAGGCCTGTATTGCTATGAACTTCCCTCTCAGGACTGCCTTTGCTGTGTCCCATAGGTTTTGGGTTGTTGTGAGTTCGTTTTCATTTGTTTCCAGGAAGTTTTTGATTTCTTCCCTAATCTCCTTCTTGACCCATTCATTGTTTAATAGCATGCTATTCAGTCTCCATGTTTTTGAGTGTTTTGGGTTTTTACCCTTGGGGTTGGTTTCTAGTTTCAGACCCTTGTGGTCAGAGAAGATGCTTGATATGATTTCAATTTTCTTGAATTTGTTGATGCTTGCTTTGTGTCCTATCATGTGGTCTATCTTTGAAAAAGTTCCATGGACACTTGAAAAGAATGTGTATTTTGCTTCTTTGGGATGAAAAGCTCTGTATATATCAGTTAAGTCCATTTCCTCTAGGGTATTGTTAAGTGACACAATATCTTTGTTGATCTTTTGTTTGGAAGACCTGTCCATTTTTGATAGTGGGGTGTTAAAATCCCCTGCTATAATTGTGTTGCTGTCAATATCTTTCTTGAAATCCTCCAAGATTTTCTTTATGTATTTGGGTGCTCCTATGTTGGGTGCATATATATTTACAATGTTTATGTCTTCTTGGTGGATTCTTCCTTTGAGTATTATGAAGTGACCTTCTGGGTCTCTCTTTATGGCCCTTCTTTGGAAGTCTATTTTGTCAGATATGAGTATTGCTACCCCTGCTTTTTTTTCCTGTCCGTTTGCTTGGAAGATTTGTTTCCAGCCCTTCACTTTCAGTCTGTGTAAGTCTTTTGTCCTGAGATGGGTTTCTTGTAGGCAGCATATGTGTGGGTCATGTTTTCTTATCCATTCAGCTGTTCTATGTCTTTTGATTGGAGCATTTAATCCATTTACATTTAAGGTTATTATCGATAGGTAGTTATTCATTGCCATTATTTCCTACCTGTGTTCCTCTGTCTTTCTCTTTTCCTTCCTTTCCTTAAAGCAGTCCCTTTAGCATCTCTTGCAGAGCTGGTTTGGTGGAGCTGTATTCTTTTAGACTTCTTTTGTCTGGGAAACTCTTTATTTGGTCTTCTATCTTGATTGAGAGCCTTGCTGGGTAAAGTAGTCTTGGTTGCAGGCCTCTGGTTCTCAGTACTTGGAATATTTTTTGCCATTCTCTTCTGGCTTGGAGCGTTTCCATTGAGAAGTCAGTTGCTAACCTTATTGGGGCTCCCTTGTATATTACTTCCTTTTTCTCCCTTGCTGCCTTTAAGATCCTCTCTTTGTCTTGGAAATTTGCCATTTTAATTATGATGTGTCTTGCAGTGGGTCTCTTGGGGTTCCTCTTGTTTGGGACTCTCTGTGATTCCTGGATTTGGGTGACTTTTTCTCTTCTCAGATTAGGGAAATTTTCCATCATTACTTTTTCAAACAGGTTTTCTATCCCTTGCTCTTCTTCTTCTCCTTCTGGTATTCCTATTATACGGATATTGTTACGTTTCATGTTGTCCTGCATTTCCCTTAATCCCTCTTCATTCTTTCTGAGCCTCTTTTTCTTTTCTTGCTCTTTCTGGGTGTTTTTTTCTACTTTTTCCTCCAGCTCGCTGATCCAATCCTCTGCTTCATCAAGTCTGCTTTTCATTCCTTCTACTGTGTTCTTCAATTCAGAAATTGTATTCTTCATTTCCTCTTGGCCCTTGTTGATATTTTCTATTTCCTTTTTCATGTTGATATAGTTTGCAGTGAGTTCATTGTAGTTTCCTTGTAGTTTCTGGTAGTTCTCTTTGAGCTCAGAGAGCTCAGTGAGCTTCCTGATGACCATTGCTTTATACTCAGTATCTGATAGTTGACTTGCCTCTTTTTCGGTTAGTATTCTTTCTGAGACTTCCTCCTTTCCTTTCATTTGGGAATTGTTTCTTTGTCTTCCCATTGTTTGTGAGGCTCTTCTTGTTGGCCTCTGCTTCTTAAATTGCTTTGTTCTGACTCCCTGGGTTTATGATATGAACTTCTATGGTAGAATGCCAGTGGGATTCGGTGGTGCTGTCTCCTTACTCTCCTGTGCTCACTGGTCTTGAGCTGACGTTTATGTGTTTAACACGGTCTAACTCTAGTCTTTTCAGCACTCCAGGTTTTGTTGTCTCACCATCAGATCTTTCAATGTCCTCTATCTTTGGTCTCTGATCTTCGTATATGCTGGAATACTGTTGGCTGTTCGCTCTACTCCTCAGGTCAGCTAGGTATTTCCCTGGCGTTGAGGGGAAGTGGATTCCGCTCCCACCTATGTTTCCGCCATCTTCATCTATCCTCCCTAACAGTCTTTAAAATGAAGAGTTTCATGTGCCTAAACATTGTCATCTTGCACTCCTGTGTGTTATCAGCAGCACATTGCTGGAACCTTTATCCCAGATAGTACAAACATACCTGGTTCTAGGTCCCCACTGGACTGTGCTATCTTGAATACCTTGTTTAACCATTGCAAGCCCTCATTTTCTCATCTACCAAATGGGCAAGATAGGTCCATAACATAATAATTATTGTCGTGAGATAATGCATGTAGAGGGCCCAGCAGAGTGAGGTACCTTCTTCCCCTTTACTCTGTCTGCTCTGAGATCGCCTCTACCCCACAATGCAGACAAGCTGGTGTGCTGTGTACCCAAAAGGGGGACTCCAAGGTTCTAAGCTGGATCAGCTAAGCCAAGGCTGAGAGTCAGGGGCACTGGCTTCGTTTCTCAGTGTTGCTGCCCAGAGCCAGGTCATCTGTCAGTCCTGCAGAGGCTGCTGTGAAGCTAGAATAAAATGATAGATACAAAAATGTTTCACACAGTAAACAGAGCTACTAACAGTGGTTTTGTTGCTGGTTTCTATAACACAATTTGTAGAAACACAGGTTTTTGTGAATCTAATGCTAATTGGATTTTAAGTTATATTTTTCAGTTGTATTACAGAATTTCATTGTTGGGGCAGAAATCTCAAGACACTGTGATTGTGTCAGTCTGTCTCTGTTTCTCAACATACTTGGCAGACTGGCATACACAGAGAGGCACCCAGTATTTCATTTAACTTTGTTTTCTAGTTTCACCTTAGAATTTTTCAGGTTGACCTCTTGGGTATGAACAGCTTGCCAGAAATGAGAAGTACGATTCCTGACATTTATTGAGTGCCAACTGCACACCAGCTTCTGTTCTAGGCATTTTTGTACATTATCTCTAATCTCTCATAACAGTGAAAATTATAACCTCATTTTAGAGGTGAGGATGCTAAGGTTGTATAGCCAGGGGAGCCCATTGTCATTGCACCAAAACACATACCAGTCTGTGGCAGTTTGACTGTATACAACAGAAATCTGACAGTAGTAACTTAACGAATAAAAGATTATTCTTTTCTCATGCCACACAAAGTCTGAAGCAGGTGTGAGAATGCCACAGTGCCATCAATGGCCCAAGGCTCCATCTGCAATTTTGCTCAGTCGTCCTTAGCTTGTGGCTCTCATGCCCAAGGTTGCCACTTCTCCTCATCTTCTAAGCAGAAAGGAGACACAGAAGCAACACAGAGGAAGGGGCTAGACTCATATCAGGAGAGCAAATTTTTCTTGGAGCTCCCTGACATATTCCAGCTACATTTCATTTGCCAGCACTGCATAAAATGGCTACCCCTAACTGCAAGGGAGGCGGAAAAATCTAATTTGTTAACTGCATATTTGCTGGTCCAAACAAAACAAGGTTCTGTGAATGAAAGAGAAGTAAAGAATGCATATTGCTAGTAACCATCTTGTCCTCTGCCACACTACATTCCAAGTTTATTATTTAAGAGAGCATTTCTCAACCATTTCTTCTGTATATGTTTTCTATATTATCTATCCCTATGTTCTTTCATGAGGTTTTGATGCAAAGGTTATTATTAGCACCATCAGTAAGGAGTGGTTAAAGTTCCTAATTAGCCCTGGGTTAGGTGTTATACCTAAGGAGAAATGCAAGGACACAGTAATTGATGTCCTCATGGTAGAGTGACCTAACTTCACCGGGAAAATTAAGCAGCCTCTATTATGTGCTCAGTTTTGTTAGAGTATTATCCTGAGTGGTAACTATCACCTTATGGTAGAGGCAGCAAGCTCCTGGCAAAGACTGTCTTATTATGTCATGTGTTAGCTTCTTTCTCTACCCCCACAACCTTCTAATCTGCTATATGAATTCCAGGACTGAGCAGACAGTAGTGGCATCATCAGTGGTTATTGAATGAATGAATGAATGAGTGAAGGAATTTACGATCCAAAATAGATCAGACCAGAAATATTTCAAATAGCAGTAGTAAAGAAAGTATCCACATTAGCAGGGCACTATTGAGTCTCATCCTTGTGAAGAAGATCCAGCAGAGTGTCCACTGGAACTCTGAGTCTGGTGGGCAAGGTTGAGGTAGAGGTAGCAATCAAGTAGAGCTAAAAAGTAATGATGTGAATGGAGGCTGAGGCAGAAGTGGGATACTAAATCTCAGAGGCACATGGCTATCCCAGTGCCTAGAGGGCTGTCAAAGTGGCTGGGTCTTGTCAGGTGAGTCAGGAGCTTGCCAGAAGAAGAAAGAATGTAGAAAGAGGCACCGATCATCAAGAGCTGTCATTCTCACATTTGCTGCCCATTGAAAAATACTAAGGAGTCTTAAAAATACTGAAGCCTGGGTGTCCTCTCTCCACAGAGACTGATTTCTTGGGGGGGATTTGGTGTAGCTGGAGCATCAAGGATTTTAAAATCACCCAAGGCTGAGAACTACCATTCCAGTCAGAAGAGGTCATAGGGGAAAAAAACAAAACAACAACAACAACAAAACCTCAGCCCTGGCTGGTGTGGATCAGTGGATTGAGCACTGGCCTGCAAGCCAAAAGGTCCCCAGTTTGGCTCCCTGTCAGGGCGCACGCCTGGGTTGTGGACCAGGTCCCTGGTTGGGGGTGTGTGAGACAACGGATTGATATATCTCTCACACATTGCTGTTTCTCTCCCTCTCTTTCTCCCTTCTTTTAAAGAAAGAAAGGGGGGAAAAAAAACCCAGATACACCAGATCACATATTTATGTCCTATTCAGGTAGAAATCCTGGCTGGCACAAGGGTTTAGCTAGACACTCAGGTTTATGAACAGAAACAGAGAGGGAGCCCATGTTGGCACAGCTCAAGGCTCTGTAATAAGTTCTTTTGGACACTTGGAGCTTGTGGAGGAATTTAAGCCAGGAAAGATAGGATGGCTGTTGGATGCAGCAAGGGCTGCCAGGAGTCTTTTGGAACCATCAGGAAATGGGATCCAGCACAGGGCCCAGCGAGGAAGAGGCTTGGATCAGCAGAAATGGAGTTGCTGCAGAGACATCTGAACAGGTGGAAACCACAGAGTCTGGGATTTTCTGTGCTGCTCTAAATATAGCACAGAGAGAAACGGGGCTCTCTCACCAGCCTGTCCCTCAGTCACCACCTGCTCTTGGTGACTCACTGGAAACCCCTCAGCCTTCCTGGCAACCAGAGAAGCAGTGTGACCAAGAGAGAGGGGTGAAGGAGGCAATGTGGGTGGAGGGAGATGGGACAATGAAGCCTCATCATCCCTGAAACAAGCAAGTCTGGCATGTGGTTCAGGCCCCAGGTGACAAGGCAACATGTTGGCCAGGTCACCCTCCCCAGTAAGCAACCTCCTAATTCTGTGCAGTGGCCCACTTATAATTACTTTTGGAATTACTTTTGGAGGCTAGAATGCTCTCTCTTTATTTAAAAAGTATAGAAGAATCATTCTCCTTTATAGGAGCTACTATAAAGGACACAAGGACAAAATCAAGGGGGAGGGTAGAGGTGGAGGAGGGAGGTGGGACTGGCTGGGGTGGGGTGGAGGGATGGGGAGAAAATGCAGACAATTGTAACTGAATAAAAATAAAATATATATATATAAAATAAGAATAAAGTGATTATTAATTTAAAAGAATCATTCTCAAACAATTAACAATGAATTAATTACTTGCAAATCTTTGAGGTCAGGTGTTAAAGGAAGTCTATTTTCTCTTTGTTTAGGGTTTTTTTTTTTGTGGCTTAGGTGCATTTTATTGGTTTTCTTTTAGAGTTTGTGTTTTTAAAAAACTATCTTGGGGTATGTGAGAAGAGGAAGTTCTGAGAGAATGTTTGTGGGTGGCAGTTATGCCTGAGTAACTTTGGAGGGGAGCTACCCTGTCCAGAGAACAGAATTTAGGAAATTCTGGGGAAAAAGATGATATATGTATGTTTTCCATGCAGGTAGACATGTTTGGGTCAAGGTACTTTGCTGGATCTATCGTAAAATAGACTTCCATCAGTTACAATAATATATTTTTTGTTTGAAATGTTTCAAAATTATGTTAACAATTTTTCTTATCTAAGTAAATATGAGAGTTAAAATAGAGTGAGTGGCCCTTTAATGCTTCACAAGACCCAACCCCGGGTTAGGGTTAGTGAACTCTCTGCGAGTGCCTCAGGCATGGAGAGCTCACTTGTGCCTCTTCTCTTTGAGGTCTGCAGTTCCCTTCCTCACCACCTCCCTTCCTGCTTTATTCATAGTTAGGCATACCCAAACCTTCAATCTTGAGTATAAATGTCTGACATGAGTTTATTTGGTCAATTGCTTCTTTTCTGAATAAAGCAGAGGCTTCCATGAGCCTCAGTTTACTCATCTATAAAATGAGGATAATAATAATAAAAGTTACATCGTGGTTGTGGGATAAAATGGGAGAAAGAAGGGTTTCATTCTCCCTGGAAGGCTTCTGGAAACCCAGATGGCTGAGCCCCAGATGGCTGGCTTCTCAGACTGTTGGATTCTATTGGGCAAATTCCAGGAAGAAGGGAGCCAGGGTCACCACAGGTGTTTCTTGTGTAGAATTTAAATAAGGTGCAGTGTAGATATAGTCAAAATTGGAAATGTAATATTTGCAATAAGCAGATTTAGCATCTCCTACAGCAGATTTTATATGAGAACCTACTAGGTGGGGGGTTTATACTGGGTGTGGGAATATGGAAATGACACAGATCCAAGTACAGCTTCTAAGAACCCAGTACAGTGAAAGGGATGGACATGCTTTAAAAGAACAGTGAGCGGAGGAGCTTATTAAAACACCCTGGTGGGAGTGTGCAGGAAGTAAAAGAGGGAGAGGCTGAGTCTCCCTTGGGGGGTGATCATCCAAAAAATCTTCACAGGACATTATACTTGTGACCTTGGACAAATCACTGCTCCTCACTGAGGCTCAGTTTCCCCACCTGAGTCATAGTATCTACCTGGTAAGATTATATAAATGTGGTAGCTGCTGGGCACGTAGGTGTTCAGTAAATATCCATGTTGCACTCCCCTGACACAGACCCACTTCTTTCTTCACTATGCATTTGACATGATCTTTGAGGCAAGAACTTTATTTGTCTTTTTCCTCAGTTTTTTTTTTTTCTGTGGTACGTTGCTCACACTTCCTGTTTTATTCAGTCTGAAAGCAGTTCAGCCCACAATGGGGCTACTCTTGCCTTGTGTCACTGTCACAGAAGCAGCCTCTATATCAGCATCTGGGGGTTTCCCTCTGATGATGTCTGGAGTAGTCACCTCTGGCTTCCTACCCACTGTTGAGGTCATTTTTACAAATATTTAGAAAGTGATTGCTGTGAAGATACACCAAGAGTGCTGAGTGATTCACATGTGAATCAGACACATGATTTACAGGCAAGTTTGTAGTCTGAACCCTGTATCATGAGTTAGTTGTAGGGGCTTTGAAAGCCAAATGGATGTTTCCGGAAATCCAGTGCCATCTTTTCTCATTTCAGTGCTGGAGTTGCCTGATAATTTGCCATCTGGTTATCTTTGAAAAGGAATTTGAAAGGGTATATGTTCCTTCAAAATTATTTATATAGCTCCTGAGATGGAAATTTAAGGTTTTCTGGTGAGAAGACAGACATCACTTTTTGTCTCTTGAATAAGCCATTTCTGAAGTGTTTATATAGTTCTTTATGGAGGATAAAATAAAGTCAAATTATTAACATGTGAAGCTGTGTTAAGGAGAAAGTTTGAATAATTCTGGGGAAGGAAATTCTTCTTAGAAGAGGGTGATGTTTCTTGTGGTTCAGAAACTTGGAAAAGAGGTACCTAATTATAATGTATACATAGGTTATATTTGGAAGTAGAGAAAAACATAGACCTTGGCATCTGAAAGTCCCGGTTAGAGTCAGTTCAACCACCTTCTTTCTGTGTGACAGTAAGCAAGTTACCTACCTCTCTGAACCTCGGTTTTCTCATCTACAGCAAGAGGAGAGTTAAAATGTCTATCTGGCCCATAAGGTCAGTGGGGGGATTAGGTGAGATAACCCCTATAGAGTACCTGGCTCAGCATAAGTACTCCATAAATATTGGCTATGATGAAGTGACTACTTATTAGTTTTAAAAACACACCTGAGTTTGACACTAGTTCTAGTTTCATACTACCTAATGTGTTTTTCAAATGTGAAAAGTGGATGTAATATTACCTATCTCATAGAGTATAAGAGTTCTCATATAAGGAGATATTTCTATTTAATTAATATTTATTGTACCCCTGAATGTCCACACAAAAAGCTTTTTCAATATTGCTTTGTTTGACCCTCATGAGAGCCTTGAAGCAGATACAGTTATTATTACAGATGAGGAGAGCTCATGAACACACCGGAATGCCTCTTCTTACCCACCAGCACAGCACTAAGTGTGGGCCAAGACTCTCCTGGCATTTCCCATCCTTCATCTCATTTATTCTGCACACAGACCTATAGTGTAGACCAGAAATTTTCAACCTTTTTCATCTCATGGCACACATAAACTAATTACTAAAATTCTGCAGTACACCTGGCAAAGAAATAGGTATAATTTTGATTCATTTACACTGGACTGCTATTGTGTCAGCTGTTGTTACTTTTTGTTTGACAATCTAAGGAAAAAGAGGTCAATACCCTTGATTAAATAGTCATGTGTAGCATGTTTTAAAATTTTTTGTGGCACACCAGTTGAAAATCGCTGGTCTAGATGTTTTCATGCCCATTTTCCAGACTGGAAAACAGTGAAAAGGCACACAGATGAGGTGAGGCAAGCTTGGATTCCTTCCATTCCAGCTCTGCAGCCCCAGAGTCCCTATTCTCTGCCTCCCTGCAAAGCTGACGAAGACATTCTTCCTCCTGGCACTTCCTGGAGCCCAGGTAGTCTGCTGCATGGCCAGATGTACCTAAAATGAAAGTGTGTTCTCCAGGTCTTCCTATATTATGTCAGAGGCAGTTCTTGCATCTGGGAGAAGAGGGGAGGACAACTGGCCTGCTGGTGGTGTTTAGTCACCTCAACAAACAAGCTTGGGTGCTACCTGGGGGGCCTGTGCTGGGATTAGAGATGGAGGTCATCAGCATAGGACTGGGTAATGCCACAAAGTCCAGGAGAAGCAGGGGTGCCTACAAGATGGCCAGGAGGGAAGAAAATTTCAGGATGAGAGGAAAAGGCTCTTTGTGAGCTGAGACATGAACTGTAACTCAGACATGCCAGGCAGAGTGGGGTGGGAGAAAGGGCATCATGGTCCCAAGGAGCAGCTGGGCAAAGGCTTAGAGACAAAGGCAGGACACAGGCCAAGCTTCCCTGTCATGGGCCAGACACCCTGATCCATAGACATGTTTTCTACTTTAAATGTGAGAGTGCAGTAGTCCCTTCTTATCCGTGGTTTTACTTTCCAGGGTTTCAATTACCAGCAGTCAACTGTAGTCTGAAAATATTAAATAGAAAATTCTAGAAATAAACAATTGATAAGTTTTAAATTGTGCACCATATGAAATCTTTTGCCATCCCCACCGTCCCAACCACTACATGAATCATCCCTTTTTCAGTTTCTCCACACTGTATACACTCCCTGCCCATTAATCACTTAGTAGCCATCTCATAATCAGATCAACTGCTGCAGTATCAAAGTGCTTGTGTTCAAGTCACCCTTTTTTACTTTATAATGGCCCCAAAGCACAAGAGTAGTGATGCTGGTAATTTGTATATGCCAAAGAGGAACTGTAAATGCTTCCTTTAAGTGAGAAGGTAAGCACAGTAAAATATGTTCAGAGAGAGGGAGAAAAAGACCACATTCATATAAGTTTTTTACAGTGTACATAATTGTATAAATACAGTATTACAATTATTCTATTTTATTGTTAGTTATTGATGCTAATACTTCACTGTGCCTAATTTATAAGTTTAACTTTATTATAGGTATGTAGGTGTAGGAAAAAACATAATATAGGTATATATGGGGTTCAGTACTTTCCGTGGCTTCAGGAATCCACTGGGGGTCTTGGAATGCATCCCCCACAAATAAGAGGGGACTGCTGTACTGGGCTTTGGAGAAGCAGAAGGCTGGGTTATGTGCTAAGAAGAGAACACTGGATTCCCTGCACTATACAGGATGGTTATCGTTGGGAAGACACCTTTGGGTTGAGTGATCAAATCCTGGGGCTTGGTGACCAGGTGTGAGCAGGAGTTTGGGGATGACTGTGGAACCATTTGGGGAGGAGGGGCAATGTGCTGCAGCCAGAAGCTTCACAGACAGCCCAGACCAGGGCTCCAAGGCAGGAGTTGTAGCTGCTGTTATGTCAGTCAGCTCCTGGATTGCTATTACCATCTTTAAGCCCTTTATATTGCAGACAATGGCTGAGGATATCATGGGGCCCTGGAGTGTCAGCTCCTTCTCAAAATACAGCTTTGTGCAGATACTGGACCACCTCTGATGCTAGATGCTGGCCTGCCCAGGTCCCCATCAGAGGGACCTGCCAGTGCCCACCTAGCCAAACTTGCAGCACCAGCTCCCACTTCAGGCAGCTTTTCCTCACTCTCATATCCCTCATGCTCCTGTCACACCTTTTACTTGATTAAGGATAGTGCATCTCCCACTGCATACTTTTAGTTATCTGTGTGTTTGCTTCCCCATCTAGACACTCAGCTCCTCCAGCATCAGAACCAGGTATTATTTTTCCTCTACATCCCTACAACTGAGATCCTGGTCACTGACTAAGGGAAGGCAGAATTACTGTGAAATAAATAAGCTTAGTAACTCCCTGAGGACAATGTGCATCTTCACCTCTCCAGTAGGGGTTTCATCTCTGAGTTTCAGGACAGGGGAGTGATAGTAGAGAGGGAAGGGGTAGGGAGGGGGAAGGAAGGAAGCTTGAAGAGACTCCTCAGAGGTCAGGGTCATGGTGGTAGAGCTTAAAACAGAGTAAGAAATTGACACCAGTCAGCGTCTGGACTGGGTCAGCAGCAGGACATGTCCAGGTGGATCTTGTGACTTGACAGGGGTCCCCACCTGGGTTGGCAGGGTCCATGATCAAGCAGCCTTGACTGGAACAGGCCTCTGGGAAGCAGAGGGCACAATCCTGGGTATGACTGTAGGCCTGGCTGGATCAGAGCTAGCCTTGAACTTGAGTTGCCTATATCACCATAATGACTGGATGCTGGCCAGGTGTCATTAGTTTCAGTGTGGCTTCATGGTATCAGAAGCATTGGTGCTTTTAGTGGTCATTTTATAACACTCTCAGTTGGTGCTCCAGCAGATGTCCTCACTGGTGTCTTACAAACTCAGTTTGGCAATGATATGCCCTCTGGAGCCTTTTCTTGTCAAGCACACTGGTTCCTGGACACTGGGACCAGCCACTGCAGGCAAGCCTAGCAGACCCTAAGGGTGCACCAACATGTGCCCTGCATTACATTTAATGAAGCTGTCTCCCATGCCACTCATCAGACACCTTCTAAATTTAAACAGTATGCACCTGGCTTAGGTAACAATTACCTTGAATTATTATTTTCCACCTGAAAATATTAACTATTTTCCTAAAGACATTCAAGTTGGGTGGATTAGGCTTCTGTCTCCAGTCAGAATTAGTAACCCACAACTTTTCCAGCACATGTTGAGACAAAGGGAAGGAGAATAACCTAACACAGCTGCCCAGGGTGAGAGGCAGATTTGGGAGCAACTGCCCCGCCTGGGTTTAAATCCCAGCTCCTCCATTCACCAGCTGGCTACAAGGCAGGGCAAGACCCTGACCCTGGAACTTCTGTTTCCTCTCTGTGAGGTGGCAATGTAGTAATACCTGGATGTTACCATCTGGACAGCCCTTAATGCAGGACCTGACCAAAAAAAAACATGTCAGCGTATGGTGCCTATTCTAATATACATACTCCTAACTGAAGCTAAGATATGAGCATAATTATGATCACATATTAGTCAACCACAAGCAGGAAGCCACAGTGAACCTACAAGGAATGCCTGTCTTCTCACTATAGGGTATGGGGGCAGGTGCTACATTGTAGGTCCCACCAAGCATAGCAGGTTTGGTCCAGGACTCCAGCTTCCCAGGACTGCCTACATATGTGGTTCCCAGGCTTGGAAATTGCCACTGTCCTTTGGTAAATTAACATTTAAAATAACTCTGTCCCTGGCCAGGTGGCTTAGTTGGTTGGAGTGTCACCCATACATCAAAAGGTTGCTGGTTCAATTCCCAGTTGGGAGGCAACCGGCCAATGTTTCTCTCTCACATTGATGTTTCTCTTTCTCTCTTTCAAATCAATAATTTAAAGAAATCATTGGGTGAGGATGTAAAAAAAATAAAACACACAAAATAAAATAACTCTGCAGATGGACCAGGAAAAGGAGATACTCCAATTTTTAAACAGGTAGAGCCAAGCTGGCTGCAATTAAACATGTCCCTTGGAGAGGCCATGTGACTCGGGCCCACATGGAATGCTTAGGCTTGCAGTGGGGGGAGGCTGCCTGAGGGAGGAGCATCCTCTCTGTGAGCTGGAGCCTTTTTGAAGTCAGAGCTCTAACAGCATGTGACCAGGAAATGTCTGACCACGGAGAACTAAAAATAAGTGACTGTGATGTTGCAAACTGCCAGGGCAGCAGGAGAACATGGGAGCAGGGAGTAGGCCAATAGGCCCTCCTCAAACTGGAAAAAGGAACCTCTTTATGGCAGACAAGCTGCCTCATAAACCTCTGGTGATAATTTTAAAATGCACATGATACCACTTGGCAATTATAAATCACCAGCTACACTTGCATGACACCCACCCTTCCCGAGTGTTTCCATATCCTTTATTAATTTCATTTCTCAAAGTCGCTTCCAAGGCAGGTAGAGCAACTGTTGCCTTTGTTTCACAGATGAGAGCAGCCAGGAGTGGAGGGCCAATATCAGAATTCCAACTCACACCCCTATGAAACTGCTTTCCTAGTGCCTTGATTTCTCATGTATTACTGGTAAAAGGAAAAATTAAAAGGCCACCCAAGGAACCCATACCCAAGCACAGAAAGATCTTGTTGGCAAAGCCCTGGGATGCTACACATATCTAGTGTTTTCCTAAACATTCAAGAATGAAGAGCTCTGCGTTTGAAGACTGGTTAAGTCCAAGCTGGGCTGCCAGATGCCAAGTCAATGAAATGAGTGGGCTGGACATGCAGGGACCGAGGCAGCCTGAGTGGCCATGGCTGCACCTCTCTGGGCCTCTGCTTTCTCATCTGCAAAAGATAAGACTGACAATACCTCCATCGTGGACTGTTATAGTGAGCAACTTATTGTAACACATGGACACATGCAGAAGCACTTGGAATGGGGTATGAAGGCCATGTGTGGTCTGCTCCAGGCCCTCCCACTTGGGTGTGGCTGCAGAAGTAGCCTCCTCTGTAGCACTGTGTGGTCCTGTCCTGATCCTGTAAGCAGAGGTTGGACAGCAGGTGACAATGCCTGCTGGAGATGGAGGAGGAGTCCTGGAGAAACACCTCCTCCTGTGCAGCAGCTCACCCCCATCCTGAACCAAGCCAGCAACCCCAGCATAGTGGCTCTAACATGACAGCACCATGGAAGAAGCCAGTGTGCATAGTGAGCTCCAGAAAGCGGGGTGGTCTGGTCATCAGCCTCCATGGGAACTCCCACCCACACTGATCTCTCTCACAGCACAGTCAGCCACAAAACATCCCTTGACTATAAGCATCCTCAGAACAATGCCCAAGGCTTACTGATTTCTGCATCCTGCCTGGTACCTAGACATTGTAGCTGCTCAATGGATGTCTGATGAATTCTAAAGCATTTGATTAAAAACAATGATTTCCCTGGATTTTCCCCACTTCAGACTCTTGAATCATGTTTACGTGTGTACGAATTTGGGCTAGAGGATGGGCCCTGTTGAAGAATCAAATAATACTTTCCCGCCTGGGAAAATCCATCATTTCTATGCTAGGGTTTATTCCCATGTATCACCCCATGTAATCCTTGCAGCATTGTGATGAGGCAAGGGGCATGCCCATTGAAGAAACAAGCTCAGAGATGCAGAGTGACTTCTCTGAGGCTACACAGCTATAGGGGTGGCAAAGCTCTATTCAAATCCCCACACTCACCTCACTAGGATTTTAATTTTTGGAAAACTGCTTTGGGATAGGGTGCTGTAGGCTTCATCTGACCAGCAATGCCCCTCTTGGTGTGTGCCTCTGAGCAGCTGACTTGGAGTGCAGTCCCCACGGAAGTGGTCCTAGGTTTCTGCGTCATCTGACAGAAGTGCCAAAGCAACTCCGAGAATTGCTTGGGACATGCAGTCTGTTGGGGGGGGGGGGGTGCCAGCTCCAAACCACACCTTCTCAGGAGTGGCCTTCTGCCAAGGCTCTGCTCAGAGATGCTCTGACTCCCAAAGGTGGCACCCAAACCCAGCCAAGGGACAGACACAGTGCCAGGGCTGGGAACTCCAGGAGTGGGAACATGATCCTTCACCCCATTAATTCCTCAGCTTCCTCACTGACAGAGACATGCCCTGCACCCCATGCTAACTGAACCCTATGAGCCTTATAGGGGTCAGATCCCTGTTTTCAGCCCAAGCTCAGCCCAGGATATTCTCTTATGTGACTCTGCTGGGTAGAGGCAGAGGGACTTGGGCTCAGGCCCTGTTCTACTTTTTCTGGCTGCATGGCCAGGACTAGTGATTTTACCCCTCTGAGCCTCAGTTTGCCTATCTGTCTGATGGGCCTGAGGCTTTCCCTAGAAAATTTAAACCATAGAACCCAGTAAACTCAGCATGTGATAAATGTAGGCTCTGGGGCTCATATAATTCTCTCCCTTCCCTCTGCTTTGCTCTGCTTTTGTTTGAAAGGTTGCACTCAGATCAGCCAGCCTTCTCTGCCAGAAAACAAAGCCCACTAGTCAGGGCCTGCCAGCAAACACTTGAGTATGAGAAGCAGGGTCCAGCTGTCTCTTTCCCTAGAGTTGTGGAGAAGTGCTGGATCATTTAGTCACTATAATAGCAGTTATTTCTTTCCCTGCTTATTGTACCAATGTCACCCAATCATAAAATCTCTCTCAGAGGGTTTATTTAGTGGAAACTTTCTTTTACTGAAGAAGGAGAGGAATCATGCACAGTACTTCATCTAAAGGCCAAGGGACAGATTTCAAAACTACTGGGGAGGATGAGAATGGCACTGGGCTGATCTGAGGTAGGTCAGGCCCTTCCTTCCCCCAGCTGACCCACAAACCAAGAACCCCTGAAATTATCAGGTTCCCTGGGCTACATGCGTCTTGATAAAGTGGCACCATTTCTGTGAACTAAAGCCTCTCCAACAGGAGCAGGTGTGAGGAAATAAGAGAACACACCCATGGCTAAGATTTCTAAATGACCACAGGTAGACACAGACGTCCACCTTGGGCACATGACCCAGAAAGGTGAACCTGACCTTCGCTGAACACCTACTGTGTGCCAGACACAATGTAGGAGCTTTGTCAACATTCGTGTGTGTTACAGGGGCCAAGTGAGGGGTGAAGACAGGTCCAGAGAGGTTCAAGATATTGGCCATCACCTGGTGGCAGAGCCACAGGTTCGAGACCTGCCTGACCCCATGTGTTTCAGCTACTGCAGTCACATATAGGGGAACTGTTTAAACTAGTTATCAGGAACCTCCTAGGTCGCCCTTACCTGCAAGTACAACATTTGCAACTTACAGTTCGTACACTCCTGCACATTTTCGGGAATGATATTTCCCCTTTAGCAACAGCTTGCCATTGGCGTGATAAATGTGCTGGTTTTTTTCATAAAATATATCTGAATGTTAAAGGCCTTTTTTAAAAAACTTTTTTATTGTTATTCAATTACAGTTGTCTGCATTTAAAGGCCTTTTTAAAGAAAGAAAATTGTTAGTGACTTTCCCAATTCTCCTTGCTTTACACAATAGAATTGCTACAAAAAGAGACTGACACTTTGTCTTTCAAAATTAAAGACAAAGGGAGTACAAAGGAAGAGAGAAGTGTGACTGTGGGTTTAATTATACAAGGCAGCATGGGCCATGTAAGGGGCCTAGCAGATAGGAGCCTCAGAATGCTCAGAAAACTTCTTGCTATTGATATGGTGCAAGTTCCATCACATCTTCAAGCCTCACCCATTCATTTGTTTATTTGCTTGCTATATAATTTATTGAATATTTGCTATGGGTCAGGCCTGGTGTAAGCACAGACAATAGCTGTGAACAAGACAAACAAAAATTCCTGTAATTGTCAGACCCTGTACTGTCAGAAATGAGTGACTTTAGAGTGTATAACTCAAAGATAAGTGTCACAGAGAAAAATAAAACAGAGAAGGGATAGGTCAGTTGGGGCAGGGTGCCATTCTAAGTAGGCTGGCCTCACTGAGAAAGTGGCAATTGAGCAAATACCTAGAAGACATGAGGGGTATCCATGCAGTATTTGGGGGAAGAGGGAACAGCCATGCAAAAGTCCAGGAGCAGAAGAATGTCTCACTCATGAGAGAAACAGTCAGGAGATGGGGTACAGTGAGAAAGGAGGTAGTGGTAGATGAGACAGGTGACAGGAACAGGCAATGTGGGGCCCAATGAACCTCAATTTTTCATCTGTAAAATAGAAATAAAGACCCCACACAGCTGTCACACAAATGTGCTGGGGTAATGGCATCTATACATATGGCAGGCACTCAACAAATGTACCAAATGCAACCAAATGTAAACATTCTTTTCCTAAGACATCAGAATTCAATTAGTCCTCCATTTGCAAGGTGTCAAGGACACATGGCTAAATGCAGCTGAGACAGGGTAAGCTTGAGTTGGTTCAGATCTACCCTGACTTGAGTCAAGGAGTGCTCTCTCATTAGCAGGTCCACCCAACTTCACAATACTGTCACAGCTTTCTGAGTTGCACTAACTCGTGCATGTGTGGGTTATGTGTGTGTGTTGTATTATGTGTGTGTGTGTGAGTGTTTTATATAGAGACATTGGGATATAGCTAGGATTGTTTCTAACAAATACTTAAGAAATCAAGAAATATTAGTAGATTGCCACTTTTCTGACTGAATCAATCAGCAATTGCACAATAAAATTGCTTAATGAAGTCCCCCAAAATCTTCACACAAGAGTGACATGGAATGCCAAGATATCTCAGTGACAAATGCACAGAGAAGACAAGCCTGCCTCTGAATGCATACTGGTTAGAGGCACATTAGTGCAGTACATGGTTGGGAGGACAGCTCACTAGCCAGAACCAGGACTCAGTGCAGCCAGCACTGTGGACTTCAATGGACATGTGTCACTACTACTCTGAACCCAGGGTGAGTGGACCCACTGTGGGCCCCAGCAAGTCACAGGGCACTACCTTTACAATTTTGGCCTGGACACACACCATCTGTACCTATTTTTTATTACAAAGACTCACTTTTTTTCTTATGTCACTATAGTTGTTAAAGACACTGCCTAGCCCTGGCTGGGTGGCTCAGTTAGTTGGATCATCATCCTGTATACCAGAAGGTTGTGGGTTGGATTCCCAGTCAGGGCTCATACCTAGGTTGTGAGTTTGATCCATGGTCAGGGCTTATATAGGAGACAATCAACCAATGTTCCTCTTTCATCTCTCTCCCCTGCCCCCTTCTTCCC
Organism: Desmodus rotundus; assembly: GCF_022682495.2. Classification (NCBI taxonomy): domain Eukaryota; kingdom Metazoa; phylum Chordata; class Mammalia; order Chiroptera; family Phyllostomidae; genus Desmodus; species Desmodus rotundus. The sequence continues at coordinate 58,576,797 of NC_071396.1, forward strand.
TCTCTAAAATCAGTAAACATATCCTTGGATGAGGATTTTAAATAAAGACATTTTCTATCACTACTGTTAATGGAAAACCAGAGTCAGTTTCCATAAAGAATAACTGGTAGAGACTGCTATTTGCCTACCGACAAGCCAGGTCACTTAGCATGACAAGTCAGAGGCAGAGATGCAGCAGGACAGAAAAGAATGTCAAGGAAAGGGTATCAGGGGCCCTGCCTGGGGCAGTGAGACCTGCATGTCCCCCTGGACCAGGAGCCTTTGCCATCTTGTAGCCATGTGGCCTTGATTAGGTTATTGGATGGTTGAGTCTCATCTTACTTGCAGAAGGGACTTTTCCTCCCCATGGACTCCATACTGCCCTTGTTATTGCCTCCATTTTCAATAAGGAAAGTGAAGGTCATTGAGGTTACAGCATTACACATTGCTCCCCAATGGCAAAGCCAGAATCAGGCCCAGGAATATCTGTTGGTGATTGAGTAAAGTAGAGCTGGGAATGCTCCCAGCTCAGCAGCTACCCCATGTTCTGTTCTCAGCAAATATCAGGAAAATTGATGGAAAGTGGCTGTGGGAACAAAGAGCCATGAAAACTTGGCTCTTGGCTATTTTGTAAGGGGCAAACAGCCTCACACCTAACCACAGAGAATGTCTCTGGGTTCTCAGAATCACTAGGCAAAGGGTACAGTATCTTCAACATTGTGGGCTTCTGGTGTGGAATAGGTTCCTGACCCACAGGATGAGCATGATCAGTGCTTCTTGACTGTTCTATTCTTTTTTTTCTTTTTGGGTCTTTTGTATTTATTCCTGTGAATATTGTCTCCCATTTTTGTGGTGATTCTTTTAATAGTCTTCTTCCCCTAAGAAACGTGTTTATTTTATAATGCAACAGTAGAAAAATCTTTCTATTTTTTTTCCCCATGGAAGACCAAAACTCTTAAAAAAATCAATCAAGGGCACAACAGCAATTAAATAAGGGGCAGTTTTTCCTCCTCTTAAGAAATATAATGACTTCAGTGTACATGCCTTTTAGATTAAGGGAGGAAAGATAAACTCTGTCTGATGAGTCCTGTGCAGTGCACACCAAAGGCTGTGGGAAGAGAAGAAAGAAGAGGGCCCAAGAGAGGAGGGAGATAAGAGAACCAGGAAGTAAGGGTGTTACAGAACAGACCTGTGGAGGAGGGGAACGATATACTATTACCTATTACTGAACAGACACCCCGCCCCATTCTCCCAGGGTCCCCTGTACTAGATTCGCCTTGTCTGCCACCAGAGAGTTATAGCTCTCAATGTCAGAGACTGGTGAAAAAGGAAAGGAATTATTTATTCAAAGGTTATACAGACTTAAGAGTAATGACTTAATGTTTTAAGAACCCAAAATCCCTTAAAACACTCACAAACATACCCAGTCCTTCCTTCCCCCCTTTGCCTAGTCATGGGTACTGTATCTCAGGAAAAGAAATAGAAGTCTATGGCTCAGGTAGCCCCTGGTTCTTCCCAGTAATCTGTACTTGGCTGGCCAGCCTCCCCCGGTTCCCAACACCATGAGTTGTGTCGCCGCCATGATCTCCAGTTAATCTAAAACCATGTGGCACCTTTTCTCCCTTTCTCCAAAGCTGCATGGTCCCCCAAAGGGGGGACTTGGCTTTCTCTTCCCAAAGCCATGTGGTCCCCTCCAGGATGGCTGCCCACCTGGATTTTAAATCCCAATGCCAATCCTCCTCGGCAGCCCCACTTCCAACTCATCCCACAATCAGCTATACCTGCCAGCATTCCTGTATTTTTCCAGCTTTTCTGGGCTGCCATAGTAAGTCTGGGCAGGCATGGCCCCATGGTGTGGGGCCAATCATCTCCAAGCTCTCACACAGGTGATGTAGCCAGGGGGAGTTGAAGTGACTCCTGTCTCCTTGTCTCAAAGCAAGGCCACAACTATTTAACATACCCATGAAACCAGTTAAAAGTTATAGATATGTCAAATGACCATGCCTGAGGTTATTTGCAAAACTGTTGCTATGCAGAACAACTCTCAATGGCCCTGCTCCATGTGTCCCATCCCCCTGTTCACACTTGTTGGGGGTGCGGGGAGGGCATCCTGTATTTTTAATATTTTCTGGACAGCCTGAGTTCTGGACCCCATTGCAAATCCCTATTTTGGCAACCCCCCAGCCTCCCGGCTGCACCCTATTACGAGGGCAGGCTCAGTTCAGCTGGTTTTGCAGGAATTGTCAATTCATTGGTCTGTGGATTTTGGAAAGTCTCCCTCTGCTATGGTTTTCCCTTTAAAATGCTCATTTGACCAGTGATTCCACATTTCTGTTTACAGCCCAGAGGGACCTGGCATGCATATACCTTGTTCCAATAAAACAACCTGCATGCCCACAACAGAAGAGCTGTTTGATAGCTCAGGCACACTCACAACTTGCTGGTTAAAAAGAAGGAGAAACAGCCATGATTTGGGCTATGGGAAGTTTTTCACAACATATTGTCAAGGGGAAAGGTAGAGTACAGTACTGTTTATGAAAAGAAAAAGAAGACCAATACACAAAATTATACAGAGGTAAAGACATATGAGTGTGTGTAGAAAAAGGTCTAGAAGAATGCACACCAAAGTGATAGGCTTGGCAAATCTGAGGGAATAATGAGACTGTATTCATGTATTTTGTAATGTAAAATAAGTAAATCAACAGATAAAATGCTTGTTGACCAAGTTATTTGTGGCTCTTCAACTGTCACGGTGATTGAACTCTGAAAGGCCCCACTGTGGACAGGGAAACCCCAGATGTCATCACAGGAGAAGTGTTTTCTCTGCCAGAGCTTTACGGTCTAAAACAAAATTCTCTGAAGGCCAGTTTAAATTGAACCACAGTTTTCTTGCCTGGGAACATTGTGATACTGTTGACGGAAAGACCTTGTTCTTCTTGCTGACAACTGTAAAGAATTACAGATTAGCAAATCTATTAGTGTGTAATCAGTTTACTAGTAACCCACTCCCATGGAAGAGAACAGGACTAGGTAGAGTGAGGGGGGGGGCGGTAAAAGGCAAAGTTTCAGGGCAAAGCAGGGCAGCAAAAGTAAGAGCAGCTGAAGACCAAGGTGACAAGCCCCCGGGTGGCCTGACGTCAGGTGGCCAGAGGCCCAGCGGCCCAGAAGCCAAGAGCGCCCCGAACCCCCGAGGGAGAGAGAGAGAGAGAGAGAGAGAGAGAGAGAGAGAGAGAGAGTCCTTTGTTCTGAGGTCTTATATAGTTGGTGGGATAGGAGAAAAAAGCTACATATTGATTAACAGGTAAATGTGGTGCCAGCTTTCCTGGGGGAATGTGGCTGCCCAAACTTAGGTATGTGTGGGGGTCTGTTAGTCTGAATCCTTATCTTGCTCCAGACTCCATTTGTTCATCTTGTTGTAAAACAAATACATGACAGGAGGCAGGTAATTAAAATTGGGGCAGTTACCCAACGTTATTTATGGGCTCTTTCTGTAAGCATCAGGGACTCCCTCATAAAACAGATAGTGACCAGAGGCAGACAATTAACCAAAGTTGTTTTATCAGCTTCTTCTTTTGGCACCAGTACCAGGGGCCCTCTCCCGCATTCCAGGCCCTGGAATAAAAAGCACAGTTTCAAGGCTTTCTTTCCCAGATAGTGGAAATGCTACATAGAATTTCAAGGACTTCCCTTCTTTCTTGCTACATAGTGTCTCTTGTGATGTTGGACACCTAGCAATATTATCAGACCAGGCTCAGGACAACTGAGTTACTATGTGAGACATTTCTCCTTCTTTCTCCATACCTTGGTTTACTATTTAATCTACCTAATTGGTAAAAGGTGTTTCCTAGCAACCAGGATGCTAGACACTGGTCAGTAACAACAGTGCAGTCTGAGTTCTTCCTATGCTGTCTTCTGCCTCAACAGTACCCAGTTAATTAGCCATTGTTGTATAACAAATCACCCATAACTAAGAGGCTTAAGGCAACCATTTATCTAGCTCATGATCCTGTGAGTCAGTGAATTTAGTCTGGGCTCAGCTGCAGGTCCACAAGGCCCCTGTGGTCTGAAGATTGTCTGGCTATTGGATGGGGCAAGAGGTGTGGAGATGCCTAGGCTGTTCTCTGTCATTCAGCATATTAGCAGAGTTTCCAGAAACTGCGAGACCCATTGAACCTGGGCTCAGACCTGGTGAAACATCAGCTTTGCTACACTGCATCAATCAAAACAAGCCTGAACCCCCATTCAGTCCTAACTAGGAGGAGCTTCAGAGGCACATTGCAGAGGGGGAAGAATTGCCTCCATTTTTGCAGTCAGCCTACCAGGAGACCAAGATAAGTGTCCAGGTATGTTTCCAAGAAGGCAAAGACTGGCAGAATAGAATGAAAAGCGTTTCCTGGAGCTCTTCTGGAGAATTATTTTTTCCCATCCTAGGATATCTCAGTAGTGCTTAAGGGACAACAGAAGCCCCATTACCCTTTTAAAGGGCTCGTCAGATCAACTGTCATTATTTCCTTCCCCTGGCCCACTCAGCTCATACATTTTTATGTCCTCAACACCTAGCCAAGTCCCTGGCTTGTCAGCATAAGACATGAATGCACTAATTCCAATTACAATCATTTCTCAAGAGCAGATATGATCGTAGGCTGATTGCAGAGCTGGGGAATTTTGTTTCATGCTTTATGTATCTGTATGTTCAAATGTGATATTTTAAAATACAACCTTATTTTTCCCCCAATGACAAAATACCAATTTACTGTAGAAATTTTGGAAAATATAAAAAAGGACAAAATAATTTAAATAATCCTAATCTGATTACTCAGAGATAGTCAGTACCCTGTTTTGTTATATATCCTTTCAGCTGTATGTGTATGTGTATGTGTGTGCATATGTAGGTATATTTTTGTGAACATGTGTGTATGTATGCATTGTGTGGTATGTGTATATATGTGGTATGTGTTCATGTGTATGTGCATTGTATATGTGTGCATGTTTGTGTGTAGGTGTGTGTGGTATATATTTGGGAGTGGGTATGTGTATAGGTATATGTGTGAGTATGTGTGGTGTGTGTGGTATGTGTGTGGTGTGTGTGGTGTGTGCAAATGACTGAGACCAGTGGTTTTGACAACATAGTAGACATTCCCTCCATGTCCTTTGGGGTCTAGCCTGCACCTGCTGTCTCAGGCATTCTCCATTTCCTTCATCATGGTGTGTTCTCTTATTTTTGTACTTCCTTGTGTTTTTTTGTAAGTTCTTCTGAAAATAGAAAGTGGGAGCACAGCATTTTGAAGCATGATGGGAGCAAATTTGGAGACTGTCTCCTTAACTGCACAAATGAAGAAGCAAAGGCCCAGACTTTCTCAAGGCCACCCAACAGGTTGGGTGCAGAATAGGAACTCTTGACAACCAGTGTCCAGTCCACAACATGTGGCCTCCTCATCATTCAGATGCCTTTTCTACAGCAAACCCAAAAGAGGCCCTGAATTTCATCAGGAATCAAACTGTACAGGTGGTGTCTTTTCGGCAGAGAGCCTGAGCCCTGGCCCCACCCTTGCCTTAGGAGTCTCTTCCCGCAGGGAATGTCTTTCTGGTAGGGCCACTCTTTCCTCCTTCTTGACCTGGCCCTGCCCCTCCCTATTCCCTGGCTTCTTTCTCTCTGCTCCCCACCTACCCAGCCCCCATCAGAGCCTCCACACTTGCTACTCTCCAGACATCTGTCACCTCCTCCTCATCTTTATGGAAACATCGCCTTATAAGGCCTTCTCTGAAACTATATCCTCCACACACACACATGCACATGTACACTTGCACTCCCTACTCACTCCCTTGCTCTGTTTTTTCCAGACCACCAACCAGCATACCTGCTCTGCATTTTCTGTATTTCTTGTCTGATTCCACTGAAATGACAAAACAAAACAAATGTTTGGGGGTGGGGCAGGAAGGGGTCTCTTCTTTGGTCTTGTCCACTGGTAACTGCTAAACCCTTCCTTCCTGAACATGGCAAGTGCTCAGGAAACTTCTGGTTGAATAAAAGATGAATGGAATTTGAAATAAAGGAAGCTATAGATAAAGGAACAGAGGAGGGCATCATGCACTTTTCCTTTTAAAATGGAAAATCTAAATTTATACATTCTCAAGTTATTCTAGCAAGAGGCTCTGTGAAAACTTTGCTTTGGTCCTGTTCAGTTAGAAAATGGTTGTGACCCCTGTGTCAGGGCTCAGATTCTGCACAACTCACAAGCATCTCAACAAATTGCCATACATACTGACAGACCTAGGTAGGCCTAGCAGAAATGGAAAATCACCAGGCAGGAGAACTGTACTGTAGGAAACTTTAGCCTGGGAAAGTGCCTGCCTGGGAAACTGCCTGCCAACCCTACCCAGGACAAACAGATGCCCGCCTAAAATTAGGGTCTGAGGTCAGCCTGTCTGGCATAACAGGATGTAGCTTTAACTTGAGTCTGACAAGATGTATCAAGAACAATGGTCAGCAGAAATAGCACTCAGCAACCAGCTCTATCCAATCAGACTCTGACACCCCAACCAGTTACCGTTCGAGGGTTTTTGCACTTAAAAACTCAGCCCTAAGAACAACCGAGCAAGTTCTAACCTCCCTTGGTTGGCTTCCCAACCTCCCTTGGTTGGCCCCAATTTCTCCACTTTCCCCTGCGAGTCCCAGCCTTCTTAGGTTGGCTCCACTTTTCTTCTTATTCCCCGCCAATAAACCCTGCTCCTTAGCTCACTGCGTCTGTCTGGTTTCTTGAGCGACTCTGACCTAACACATAGATTGCAAAGTGTAATTAGGGTTGAAGACACAGATGAGGAAGCAGCTCCTTGTTGAAGGGCAGAGGGTGAGGCCAGGTATGAGGAGGAGGTGACCTATACAGGGAGTTTTGATAGCTGAGTAGAAGTTTGTGAGGTGGGCAGAACAGGGTGACATTAAAGCAAAGAGGACTGGTGCCATGCTCAGTAATCAGCAGCTCAGGCTGCCATAGCAAATACCACGGACTGGGTGGCTTTAACACAGAAGTGTATTGTCTCACAGTTCTGGAGGCTGGGAGTCCAAGATTATGGTGTCGGCAGGTTTGGTTTTGTATCAAGACCTCTATCCTTGGTGTGTCCTCTTTTCTCCCTGTGTCCTCCTATGGTCCTCCCTTTTGTGTGTGTCTGTGTTCCAGTCTCCTCTTGTAAGCATGTGGATGGACATCATGTGAAACAACCTCATGTAAGGCCCACCCACATGACCTCACTTTACCTTTATTACTTCTTTAAAGGCCCTATCTCCAAATACAGCCACATCTGAGGTACTGAGGGTTTGGATGTCAGCATATGAATTTGGGGGGATACAACTCAGGCCCTAGCACCATAATAGGAAATGAGTTGGGACTGGTGAAGAAGGCTATGGGGCCGTAACTTTCTCCTGAGAGGTAATAAGGAAGGAACAATGTCAACAGATTGAGATTTATAATGATGAATCGAGAACTTGGACTTAACTCAAATGATCCTGTGAATGCCTTTCTGTGGTATCTCTATTACCACAGGGAAAACCAATCTGAAGCTACAGAGGGTGGATACATTTGTTATGAGGGAAAAAAAACTGAAATTGCCCTCCACACATGGTACTAGTGAGATCCACAAAGTATGGTCTCAAAGTTGTTTGATATCTATTTACAATTTTTAAAAGTTATCATTTTGAAAAATACCTTTGAATCTTCTTCATCATTAATTTTTACTCTATGTGATGCCTTTGACACAGTGGCCCCCTCCCTCATGAAATCCCATATGAACTCAGGAAAAGAGAGCATTTGGTTCCACCTGACCTGTTTTCAACATCAGGCCCCAGAGTGACAGGGCTGAGGCAAACTCCACTCCTGTGGGGAGAGGCTCCCTTCCTGTGATGTGACTAAGTCATCTGCTTGTGCAGGCCTGGAAGTCTGTGAGCCAGTCCCAGGGACCACAAGTGTGAAGTAAACTCCAACCCAAATCAAGGTATCTCTGTTTCCTTTGGGACAATTGCTTAAGCGGTAGGTGTTACAGTGGAAGCTATGGGCAGCAACCTCATATAAACTACTGTGACTCTCCCCATTTGGGGCTCAGCTGGACTTGAGACCCTGTAGCCAAATTCTCAGTGAGCCTGTTAGTTGACCTGGAGTGAATGTCTCATTTGTTACCAAATGAACCACAACATCTGGTTCTCATTAGTTCTCTTATTCTTAACAATCTGCTATGAGCCTGGAACTTTCTAGATGCTAGAGATGCAAAAATAAAACACCTTCCCTTCCCTCTCCCAGAAATACACAGTCTCTGGGAGAGTGGTTCCACAATGCAGACAGACTTAAAATTCAACTGTTGTGTGCTAACACTAAAGTTAGAACTCTGAGCACACAAGGAAATGTCAGGGGAAGTGTCCTTAGGGGAAAGATGAGAGAAGTGGAGTTTCACAAGGGTGTGTTGGGGAATGTTTCAGATGGAGCAAGAGTATGTGCAAGGTCCAGGGATGTGCAAGAGAGAGAGAACTCTCTAAGCACTCTAACACACCATGAGTCCCTCCCAGTCATGTAGCCTATGACCAATCAGATCTACAGTACTCCCCCTCCTCTGGGGAAATGAGGAAGAGGAGGAGGGTTTATCCCTAGGTCCACAGACCTGATGGGCTTTGTGGAGCCCCTGGGATGGAGAAAGAGTGGGGACTGGAGAGTGGGGAATAGGATAGGGGGCAGGAAAAAGGACTAGCAGACTGTGAACCAGTGAGGAGGAGGGAAGCTAGGGGGTAGGCACCACCCTCAAGTGAGTTAGGAGAGAGAAGGGTAAACAATGATCCTGTGATTTCACCACCAGCAAAGATGAGGAGTGAAGCCTCATGAAGACCAGGGTAGGAGGGGACCTGAAGAAAATCATTTTAAACAGGTGGAAACGTGTATGGAATCTGGGAGCAGAATGAGACAGGAAAGCAGCCTAGGGCATCACCCCGTGGCATCACCTTGTGGCACTCAAGTGCTTGGTGTGGATGGGTTCCCTAGGACTGGAGTGGGGAGAAAGCAGGGGCAGGATAAAGGAGTAGAGGGGTTTGGGAGGGGGTGACAATGGGGGCAGATGAGACCAAAGGATGGGTGAACCTGTAATCCAAGGGACAGGAGAGTTTCACAAGCAGAAGGAAGGCAGCCACCATCAGCACAGGGATGATGAGTGGCTCAGAGAGATTTGGAGAAACATAGAACAGGTGATGTGTGGAGCCACCATATCAGAAAACTTGATGGAAGTGGCTGCACATTTTTGTTTAACTTTTTTTCCCTGAAGGAAGTTCAAGAAGACTTGCCCATTTCATTTGGACTCTGTGCCATTTCAGCAATCTGGAGAGAGAACCTTAGCGACTCATTTGACCTGTCAGCCTGCTGATGCCATTACTCTCAGTCTTCTCTCACTTTCATTCCCACCCATGTGTCTCCCCCTGCACCCCCTGTCTCCCAAGCTCCTGGAGTCTGTGTCTCCCATTCTATTCAATCTCTGTTCTTTGCCTTTCCTTCAGAAAAGTCATAATCACTTTTGTTGTCATGGTGGGCAAAAGTTGGACATTTCACATCTGGTCTTGGATGAGGCTGGAGCCCATTCTGCCTGCTCCTTCAATCCCCTCTGCTGCATTCACAGAGAGAGCTCATGACAACAGTTGCCCAAGGGGAGTTGTGCTCAAGGTGCAGCCACTGTAAGACCTTGTTTGGCCTCAAGAGGAAGAACTGTGCAGTGGAGGACAGACAGACACACCATGCTATAAACTCATGGTCCCAGTTCTAAAGCAGATTTTCCTTTTTTTTTTTTAATAAAGTTTTTTTTTTTAATCTTTGGAGAGGGGGCAATGGAAGGAGAAAAAGGGAGAGAAACATCAATGTGTGGTTGCTTCTCACATGCCCCCCACTGGAGACCTGGCCTGCAACCTACGCATGTGCCCTGACTGGGAATCAAACCAATGACCCTTTGGTTCACAGGCTGGCATTCAGTCGACTGAGCCACACCAGCCAGGGCCTAAATCAGGCTTTCTTACTCTTGGGGTCACAATGGGAAAAGGAAGACTAACATTTTCTGAGCATCGATTGACTGTCACCTGCTTTCTCATGGAAACCTTTCAGCCTCCTGCCAGCTAAATACAGTTACCCCTGATGTCAATTTTAACTGTTGGGAAGACCGGGATCATAGTGATAAAGTAGTTTGCCCAAGCTAACACAGCTAAAAACTAGCAGCAGAATTTAAATCCAGATCTGATGCCAAAGCCTGTGTTCTTTCTGAGGTCTTCCAGAAACTGTGCCAGCCTATGGATTTATGGTATGGAGGCAAATATATTAGTCAAAACATAGTCTCTATAGTATATTTTCTAACAAAAATAAAGATGGTCTTAAGGACACAGAGAGAGTCATTTACAAATGAACTATTCTGTAAAATCTGGATCAGATCAGAAATTTGTTTAATTTGGCATATTGCTCCTTTGACATTTTCCCCTTTGTCTGGTTCTAAATGTAGGAAGATTTGTTTTAATATTAAGCATTTTCTTTAAATTTCAAACCATTACAATTGCTGATCCTGTGGCATTCTGTAATTTGCCTCAAGCATTATTTATGGAATTTGCCGAACATCCTGTTATTTTTACATATTTTTTATTTCTTGATCTCATTGCATCCTGGAAATCTCTGATAGTAAATGCCTCTCCCCACCCACCAGCTGCTGCCTGTTTATAAACTAAAGGCACTTTCTGTATATTCATCAGGAAGATCTGGGTGAAAGGTCTAGCATCTCTGGATGATTCTAGCTAGCCCAGAATTGGCCAGACCCCCACCAGGTCATGAGACAGAAAATTAATGGGAGAAATGCCCCCATGGACATGACACATGGGAAAGTGACAGCTTATCAGACAGCGAGAACCAGCCTCCCTCAGTTCTCTGAAACCAAATTATCAGTCTATAGCATGATACTAAAGGAAGATCATTTTGATAGACACCAAGAACCATAGTTATGACACTTTTTCTCATGCTGTTTCCTCTTATTTACACAGTGGAGAGTAGGATGTTTTCAAATAAACCCTCTAAATATGAGATCCTGAGGATGCATTATTTCTAAAATGCCATACCGTTAACAGCCTTTTAGCTGGTTACATTATAAAGCATATTGTAACAGCTTAAAAGAAAAATCTGAGTCGAAATGTTTCCATAGGCCATATGTTGAATTCTGGCATCTTTATACCTTTTTCAAGCTGTTGTCAATTACTAAAAAGATTAAGTTCTGTCTTTATGTCCTTTGTAAGATCAAGTGTATGCTTGGAAGCTGCAGAGAGCTACAAAGGAAGATGTTTTTCTCGGGTGAAGGTGACTGAGAGCAGCAGCAGTTAGGGGGATGAAGATGTATTGTTTCAAGTATTTGAGATGAACACTCAGGCCATCAACAAACAGAAAGGAGGAATGACTTTTGTTGAGGGAAACAAACTATTTTTTTAATTTTTTTATTGTTATTCAATTAGAGTTGCATGCCTTCTCTCCCCATCCTTCCACCCCACCCCAGCTGAAACCACCTACCTCCCCCACCTCTACCCTCCCCCTTGATTTTGTCCATGTGCCCTTTTTATTTTTTTTTATTGTTATTCAATTACAGTTGTATGCCTTTTCTCCCCATCCCTCCACCCCACCCCAGGTGAACCCACGTCCCTCCCCCACCTCCACCCACCCCCTTGGTTTTGTCCATGTGTCCTTTATAGTACTTCCTGTAATGCCCTCTACCCACTGTCCCCGCCCCCAACCCCCACCCCTGCCCTGGCTATTGTTAGATTGTTCATAACTTCAATGTCTCTGGTTATATTTTGTTTCCTTTTTTCTTCTATTGATTATGTTCCACTTAAAGATGAGATCATAAGGTATTTGTCCCTCACTGCCTGGCTTATTTCACTTAGCATAATGCTCTCCAGTTTCATCCATGCTGTTGCAAAGGGTATAAGCATCTTCTTTCTCTCTGCTGCATAGAATTCTATTGTATAAATATACCATAGTTTTGGATCCACTCGTTTGCTGATGGGCACTTAGGTTGCTTCCAGTACTTGGCTATTGTAAATTGTGCTGCTATGAACATTGAGGGGCACAGGTTCTTTTGGAATGGTGTTTCACGGTTCGTAGGGTATAATCCCAGCAGCAGAATTGCTGGGTCAAAGGGCAGTTCCATTTTTAGTTTTCTGAGGATATTCCATACTGTTTTCCACAGTGGTCTCACCAGTCTGCATTCCCACCAACAGTGCATGAGGGTTCCCTTTTCTCCACATCCTCTCCAACATTTGTTTGTGGATTTGTTTATGTTGGCCATTCTGACTGGTGTGAGATGATACCTCATTGTGGTTTTAATTTGCATCTCTCTGATGGCTAGTGATGCTGAGCATCTTTTCATATGTCTCTGGGCCCTCTGTATGTCTTCCTTGGAGAAGTGTCTGTTCAAGTCCTTTGCCCATTTTTTAATTGGGTTGTTTGACTTCCTGGAGTGGAGTCGTGTGAGTTCTTTATATATTTTGGAGATCAGGCCCTTGTCTGAGGTATCATTAGCAAATATGTTTTCCCATACTGATGTTTCTCTTTGTAATCTGGTGCTGTTTTCTTTAGCCATGCAGAAGCTTTTTATTTTGATGAGGTCCCATTTGTTTATTCTTTCCTTTATGTCCCTTGCTTTAGGGGACATGTCTGTGAGGATGTTGCTGCGTGGAATGTCTGAGATTTTCCTGCCAATGTTTTCCTCGAGGACTTTTATGGTGTTACGGCTTATATTTAAGTCTTTTATCCATCTTGAGTTTATTTTCGTGTATGGCGTAAGTTGGTGATCGAGTTTCATTTTTTTGCACGTAGCTGTCCAGATCTCCCAACACCATCTGTTGAAGAGGCTGTTTTTGCTCCATTTTATGCTCCTGCCTCCTTTGTCAAATATTAATTGACGATAAAGGCTTGAGTTTATTTCTGAGCTCTCTGTTCTGTTCCATTGGTCTATGTGCCTGTTTTTATGCCAGTACCAGGCTGTTTTGCTTACAGTGGCCTTGGAATACAGTTTGATATCAGGTATTGTGATCCCTCCTGCTTTGTTCTTCTTTCTCAAAATTGCTGCAGCTATTCAGGGTCATTTGTGGTTCCATATAAATTTCTGAAATGTTTGTTCTATATCTGTGAACTATGTCATGGGTACTCTAATAGGGATTGCATTGAATCTATAAATTGCTTTGGGAAGTAGGGCCATTTTGATGATGTTAATTTTTCCAATCCATGAGCATGGTACATGCCTCCATTTGTTTGTGTCTTCCTTAATTTCTTTCTTCAGTGTTGTGTAGTTTTCTGAGTACAGGTCTTTTACCTCCTTGGTTAGGTTTATTCCTAGGTACTTGATTTTTCTTGTTGCTATATCAAATGGGATTTTTTTCCTGATTTCTGGTTCTGCAGTTTCGTTGTTGGTGTACAGGAATGCTTTTGATTTCTGAGTATTGATTTTGTATCCAGCTGTATTGCCAAATTCATTTATTAGGTCGAGTATTTTTTTGGTGGAGTCTATATGATTTTCCATGTACACTATCATGTCATCTGCAATCAGTGACAGTTTCATTTCCTCCTTTTCAATTTGGATGCCTTTTATTGCTTTTTCTTGTCTGATTGCTGTGGCTAGGACTTCCAATACTAGGTTGAATAGGAGTGGTGAGAGAGGGCATCCTTGTCTTGTTCCTGATCTTAGTGGGAAAGCTCTAAGTTTTTGTCCATTGAGTATGATGTTGGCTGTAGGTCTGTCATATATGGCCTTTATTATGTTGAGGAATGCTCCCTTCATTCCCACTTTGCTGAGTGTCTTTATCAGAAATGGGTACTGTATCTTATCAAATGCTTTTTCCTCATCTATTGATATGATCATGTGATTTTTGACTTTGCTGTTGTTGATGTGATGTATTAGGTTTATTGATTTGCGAATATTGTACCATCCTTGCATCCCTGGGATGAATCCCACTTGGTCATGGTGGATGATCTTTTTAATGTATTGCTGGATGCGGTTTCCCAATATTTTGTTGAGAATTGTAGCATCTATGTTCATCTGTGATATTGGCCTGAAATTTTTTCTTCATGGTGTCTTTTTCTGGTTTTGGGATTAGGATGATGCTGGCTTCACAAAAAGAGTTTGGGAGTCTTCCATCAGTTTGGATTTTTTCGAATAGTCTGTGAAGGAAAGGGGTTAGTTCTTCCTTAAATGCTTTGTAGAATTCTCCTGTGAAACCATCTGGTCCAGGGCTTTTGTGTGTTGGGAGTTTTTTGATGACTGCTTCAATTTCCTCTGCTGTTATTGGTCTGTTCAGGTTTTCTGCTTCTTCTTCATTCAGTTTTGGAAGGTTATATTTTTCTAGAAATGTGTCCATTTCACCTAGGTTTTGAAATTTCTTGGCATACAGTCCTTCGTAGTAATTTCTTACAATCCTTTGTATTTCTATGGTATCAGTTGTAATCTCACCTCTTTCATTTCTACTTGTTTTTATTTGGATCCTCTCTCTTTTCTTCTTGATGAGCCTACTTAAAGGCTTGTCGATTTTGTTTATCTTTTCCAAGAACCAGTGCCTGGATTCATTGATCTTTGAATTGTGCTTTTAGTCTCTATGTCATTTAACTCTGCTCTGATCTTGGTTATTTCCGTCGTTCTGCTTGCTCTGGGCTGTCTTTGTTGTTGTTCCTCCAGTTCTTGTAGGCATAGGGTTAGGTTGTTTTTTGGAATTGTTTCTATCTTTTCAAGGTTGGCCTGTATTGCTTTGAACTTCCTTCTCAGGACTGCCTTTGCTGTGTCCCTTAGGTTTTGGGTTGTTTTGAGTGCATTTTCATTTGTTTCCAGAAAGTTTTTGATTTCTTCCCTAATCTCATTCTTGACCCATTCATTGTTTAATAGCATGCTATCCAGTCTCCATGATTTTGAGTGTTTGGGGTTTTTTCCTTTGGGGTTGGTTTCTAGTTTCAGCCCCTTGTGGTCAGAGAAAATGCTTGATATGATTTCAATTTTCTTGAATTTGTTGAGGCTTGCTTTGTGTCCTATCATGTGGTCTATCTTTGAAAAAGTTCCATGGACACTTGAAAAGAATGTGTATTTTGCTTCTTTGGGATGAAAAGCTCTGTATATATCAGTTAAGTCCATTTCCTCTAGGGTATTGTTAAGTGACACAATATCTTTGTTGATCTTTTGTTTGGAAGACCTGTCCATTTTTGATAGTGGGGTGTTAAAATCCCCTAGTATAATTGTGTTGCTGTCAATATCTTTCTTGAAATCCTCCAAGATTTTCTTTATGTATTTGGGTGCTCCTATGTTGGGTGCATATATATTTACAATGTTTATGTCTTCTTGCTGGATTCTTCCTTTGAGTATTATGAAGTGACCTTCTGGGTCTCTCTTTATGGCCCGGCTTTGGAAGTCTATTTTGTCTGATATGAGTATTGCTACTCCTGTTTTTTTTTTTTCCTTTCCGTTTGCTTGGATAATTTGTTTCCAGCCCTTCACTTTCAGTCTGTGTAAGTCTTTTGTCCTGAGATGGGTCTCTTGTAGGCAGCATATTTGTGGGTCATGTTTTCTTATCCATTCAGCTATTCTATCTCTTTTGATTGGAGCATTTAATCCATTTACGTTTAAGATTATTACCGATAGGTAGTTATTCATTGCCTTTTTTTCCTGCCTGTGTTCCTCTCTCTTTCTCTTTTCCTTCCTTTCCTTAAAGCAGTCCCTTTAGCCTCTCTTGCTGAGCTGGTTTGGTGGAAGTGTATTCTTTTAGACTTCTTTTGTCTAGGGAACTCTTTATTTGGCCTTGTATCTTGATGGAGAGCCTTGCTGGGTAAAGTAGTCTTGGTTGCAGGCCTCTGGTTCTCAGTACTTGGAATATTTTTTGCCATTCTCTTCTGGCTTGGAGCGTTTCCATTGAGAAGTCAGTTGCTAACCTTATTGGGGCTCCCTTGTATGTTACTTCCTGTTTCTCCCTTGCTGCCTTTAAGATCCTCTCTTTGTCTTGGAATTTTGCCATTTTAATTATGATGTATCTTGCAGTGGGCTTCTTTGGGTTCCTCTTGCTTGGGACTCTGTGTTTCCTGGATTTGGGTGATTTTTTCTCTCCTCAGATTAGGAAAATTTTCCATCATTATTCTTTCAAACGGGTTTTCTATCCCTTGCTCTTCTTCTTCTCCTTCCGGTATCTCTATTATACGGATATTGTTATGTTTCATGTTGTCCTGCATTTCCCTTATTACCTCTTCATTCTTTCTGAGCCTCTTCTCCTTTTCTTGCTCTTTCTGGGTGTTTTTTTCTACTTTGTCCTCCAGCTTGCTGATCCGATCCTCTGCTTCATCAAGTCTGCTTTTCCTTCCTTCTACTGTGTTGTTCAATTCAGAAATTGTATTCTTCATTTCCTCTTGGCCCTTGTTGATAGTTTCTATTTCCTTTTTCATGTTAATATAGTTTGCACTGAGTTCACTGTAGTTTCCCTGTAGTTTCTAGTAGTTCTTGTGAGCTCAGAGAGCTGAGTGAGCTTCCTGATAACCATTGCTTTGAACTCAGTATCTGATAGTTGACTTGCCTCTTTTTCAGTTAGCATTCTTTCTGAGGCTTCCTCCTTTCCTTTCATTTGGGGATTGTTTCTTTGTCTTCCCATTGTTTGTGAGACTCTTCTTGTGAGCCTCTGCTTCTTAAATTGATCTATTCTGACTCCCTGGTTTTATGGTATGAACTTCTATGGTAGAATGCCAATGGGATTCAGTGGTGCTGTCTGCTTAATCTCCTGTGCTCACTGGTCTTGAGCTGACATTTATGGGTGTAACACGGTCTAACTCTGGTCTTTTCAGCACTCCAGGTTTTCTTGTCTCACCTGTGGGAAAAGGAGGAATGGGGGCCAAAAAAAAAAAAAAAAAGGGAAGGAGGGAAAAAGGGAATAGAAAAGGAAAGGAAGGAAGAAAGAAGGAATAAAAAAAAAAAAGAAAGAAGGACAGAAAGAAAGAAGTATATCCGGGGGAAATGAGGAAAGAAAAAAAAAAAACAAGTCTTCTGCTGACTTTAAACCCATCAGGTTAGTTCTGCTGGTCTTCCTGTCTGTGGAACAGGAGGGGGTGGTTGGAAGAATTGGTTTCACTTTTCTCCCTTCCTGAGCCACACTCTTCGCTGTTGTTCAGCCTTCAGTCCAGTTCCTCAGGGTCCTTCTGCTCCCCACTAGGCCTTTAGTTCACCAGCTGTGCTTTCCTTGAGTTGCACCAATTAGGGGCAACTCACATTCCACCTCCTTGCTCTTTGCTGTCTTAGATGCTAGGGGCTCTCAGTGCTGCTATGGGGTAGTTCAGCCCCCTACTGGGTCAAGTCTTTCCGGGGAATGCAGTCTCCCCTAGCCCTGCAGCTCCCCTCTGCTGGGTGTTCTGCCTTCCTCCTAGAGAGCCAGTAGGCCCTGTAGGGTTCTGTGCACAGGGGCTAGGTAGGAGTTTTTCAGAACTGGTGCTTTTGGGTGTGGTCGCCTGCAGGCAGCCAGGCGGTTGATAGGGTTGTGTGGCCGATCTCTGCTTTGGACTTGGGTTGGCTGCCTATCCCCCGCTTTGGGTCTGTGCGGGGGGGGGGGGGGGGGGGGGGGGGGGGGGGGTGTGCGGCGCAGGCAGCCAGCCACTGATCCGGTTGCGTACCCACCCGAGGTTTCAGGTATGGGCGCCCAGCCGGGGTTTTAGGTGTGGGCCCCAGGCCACTGATTGGGGTAGGCGCCCACTGGGGCACTTTGGGTCTGGCGCCCAGGCAGCCGGGCCACTTATCAGGGTGTGCGCTCACCTGGAGTTTCAGTTGTGGGCCCCCAGTCTGCTAATCTGGGTGTGCTCCAGCCGGGCTTCAGGTGAGTGCTTGGGCTGCTTTTCCTAGTTCACAGTCCAGGGGCTGAGCGGGGAGGGGCGCCAGAGGCCACGGCTGCTGCGGAGAGTTCTCTAACTAGCTGCTGCATGCCTCTATTTTCTTTTCCTTTTTGAGAAATTCTTCCTATTCAAGCCCCCCTGGTCCAAACAAGCACTGGCTGCTCACACAGCCCAGCCTTGCTGTCTCCCAAGAATCCTGCAGCAGACCCTGCGCCTGGGCCAGGGCTTCAGCCACCCTGGTCCCCGCGCTGGTCCCAGGGACCTTATTGTCCTTAAGCACTCTTCTTACTGTCTGATCTTTCAGTGTCCTCTATCTTTGTTCTCCGATCTTCATATATGCTGGAATACTGTTAGCTGTTCGCTCTGCTCCTCAGATCAGCTAGGTATTTCACTGGCGTTGAGTGGACTCCACTCCCACCTATCTTGCCGCCATCTTGTCGCCTCAGCCGAAACAAACTATTTTCCAGGCCAACAAGTTGTGATCTTAGACTTCTTGTCATATGCATGCTTTTTAAGAAGAGAAAGAGGGAAGCAGAACCTCCTGATCATATGCTATTCTTTGCCCTGGCAAGGGAATGGACACCTGAGCCTGGTAGCATGCACTTCTTTGTCTAACCTGGATCAAATCACCTACCTCTGTAGTCCCTTTTCCCAGTGACTTTGAATCTCCCTTTGTTCCCCCACAGCTGTTGGAACCTAACAAAGATATTTTTAGCATTAGTGGAATGTATTGGCTGCTGACCCAACATACTTTTGTGTTGGCAGCAAATGGACATATAGCCTTTTTGTTTAAGAATGCATTTCCATTACTTTTAACTTGTCTTTGGTCTTACTTCCTTACATTTTGGTATACAATTCCATTGCTAATGCGATTTCTGCTATTGGATGTCACCTAGGCACAGAAAACCTACATTAGAAGAATGGGTTTGAAACTATGATATGTGAATTTTAAACAGCATAATTATGTTGCAGCCTAAGGAGGGAAGGAAATATGGAGATGTTGACATTCTTGTTCGAATCACAAGGAAGTCTGCTAGAACTGGAGACCATGGCTTGATGAATAAAGGCCACTGAGCAGATTTTCTGTCACATCACTGTGGGTGCATTTGATATGGCTCAAGCAGTCACACAGATTCTGCCTGATTTCCAAGTGAGTCAGCCCAAAGCCTGGATAATTTTATGACCCATTGTTTGAGTGACATATACTATGATATATGTATATGTCACTGCATATGATATATACTATGGCTCTCTCCCTACCAATGGTAGAGAAATAGATTGCCCTAAAATAAAGAGAGAGAGAGGAAAACATATGACTTGAGCTACATGTTCTTCAGACCAAAACAATAGCTTTCTGTTGGGTTTTTAACTGGAAGCCAAGTACCACACTAGGAAGAAAGTGGTTTGTCACCGCCTGTGTAATAAACAAAAACATAACTCCCTCTGCTGGCAAGGATGTAATGAAACTCAAATTTCCATACTTTGTGAGGGACAGTGAAATTTATCTAGTTGAAAAGCATTTTTGGTTCTATGAATGAAGACTCCCCAAAATATTCATATATTTTGATTTAGAAATCTCATTTTGCCAAGTTCATTCTAAAAATTTTATATATGTCTGTAAAAAATAAAGTTCATCTTATTATTATTTATTATAGCAAAAGATTGAAGGCAACCTCAATGCCTCACCATAAAAAGTGGCTGAGGGAGTCTTGAATTTAACCACTGACAGGCTATCATGTAGTCACTATAAATCATAAATATAAATTATGTAACACTGTGGAGGAAATATTTATGTATTGTATATGTTAAGTTAAAAATCAACTGTAGGCCCTGGTATCTTGCCAAGACCTGACACATGTCTGTTCAGTTGCAAAGAGATTTCATCATCTTCCTGTAGCAGCCCTGAAAGAGAAAGTCCTTGTCTAATTGGAGGACTTACATTCTCCCCAACCCCATGACCAAATATACGCCCCTCCTCTCAGAAACATGAAATAATGGGGTGTAGACTGAGCAAGAAGTCAAATGACACTTCCTGGCTATTCTTGCTGGAAGGCATATCCATGGCCACCTCCACCTGTACCTTCTGGCCTTTTGTAGCATGCGTGTCATGGGTGTCCTAGCATGAGCCTCGGGCCTGACAAAGGGCAGAGTAATGCATGCAAGGTTGCTGTCCTGTCTGAGAGAGGCTGAGCTGTCTGAGAAGGGCCTGAGAAAGCCACACTAGCCTGCCCTGGTCGTATTATAGTGTTCAGAGCCATATGCAGGACAGATGGCCTCCCAGGACCATAGGAAATAGTATGGTCTTGTGGGTTTGTTAAAAATGTAAGTGGTGAGCCATGTAAGCATCATTTCACAGTTTGGTTTTTTTCTTTCAACAATTTGTCTTAGAGTTCTTCCTGGGTCAGTTCTATAGTTCATGTTGGCAGGCCAATGAAAAAAAAACACACTTTAATAATACATGATTCCTCTACTATGAGAAAGTAGGGCATTCCTATGAAATCTTTTGTAAGCCAAAATAGTGTAAAGCAGTGATACAGTTACCATTAATTTATAAGGAAAATTTTTTGAGCATTCTGAGACCCAAATTTCAACACATGAACATCTTTATTTTGTTCACCACAATTGAAACGATTAATCATATCCAGTTTTATGCTAAGTATAACACTCTTATCAGATTTCTTTGTTTTTATGGTATATTAGGACATATCTTGCTAATGGATGCACAGAATAAATGGAGTTAAAGGGCAGATGCTCACATGGTTCCTGGGGAAGGAGCTTGGTTGGGGCCAGTCTCACTGTTCAGGGTGCCACTGCTTCTATAATGGCTGCTACAAAACAAACCCTGAACGCTGTTTTAATTTTCATCTTTGTTCATAAAAGCAAAAATCCTCTGGATTTCTTTTGATTAGTGAAAACAGGTACTAACTTACGTCTTTTGTAAAAGTGAAGTGCCCTGGCTGGTGTGGCTTAGTGGATTGAGCGCTGGCCTGTGAACCAAAGGGTTGCTGGTTTGATGCCCAGTCAGGGCACACACCTGCCTATCATCTCCACTATGCAAGTGAGGAGACTGAGGTGCAAAGAATTTAAAACCCTGTGCGAGGCCTTCCCACAGCATAGCCAGATTTGATCCCAGGCAGCCTAAAACCCAGAGTCATTCCACTTAACCTCGTACTCAGTGGCTGCCCCAATGCTTTTCTAGTTTTCTCCATACCTACCTTGAACATGTATTATGTCTATAATCAGAGAAAGATCAAGGTGTATTATTTCAAATGCAGGCAGATTGATACTGGTGTTTTTCATCAGGCTACACAGTACTGCCTGAACAGAAAACATTTTCAGCACTGCCTGACACAATTTTCTGTGGTGATAGGTGTGTTCTGCAACAGCCCTGCCAAATATGGCAGCCACCAGTCAGTTACATGTGGTTGCTGAGCACTTAAAATGTGGCTGATGAGACTGGGCAACTGAGTTTTTAATAGTTTTCATTTTAATTCATTTAAATTTAAGTTTAACTGACACATAACTGGTAGTTAGCTACCATACTGAATAGTGCAATTGGTGCAGCACATTTCTCAGTGGCACTGCCTGATGGCCTAGTGGGGCAGGGGTGTCCAACCCATGACCTGCAGTCAACATTTGGCCCAGTATGGCTATGAATGCGGCCTAACACAAAATCTTTTTGTTTTTTTTTTTATTGTTATTCAATTACAGTTGTATGCCTTTTCTCCCCATCCCTCCACCCCACCCCAGCTGAACCCACCTCCCTCCCCCCTCTCCACCCTCCCCCTTGGTTTTGTCCATGTGTCCTTTATAGTAGTTTCTGTAATCCCCTCTACCCACTGTCCCCGCCCCCACCCCCCCACCCCCGCCCTGGCTATTGTTAGATTGTTCTTAACTTCAGTGTCTCTGGTTATATTTTGTTTGCTTTTTCCTTCTATTGCTTATGTTCCAGTTCAAGGTGAGATCATATGGTATTTGTCCCTCACTTCCTGCCTTATTTCACTTAGCATAATGCTCTCCAGTTTCATCCATGCTGTTGCAAAGGGTATAAGCTCCTTCTTTCACTCTGCTGCGTAGAATTCCATTGTGTAAATATACCATACTTTTTGGATCCACTCGTTTGCTGATGGGCACTTAGGTTGCTTCCAGTACTTGGCTATTGTAAATTGTGCTGCTATGAACATTGGGGTGCACAGATTCTTTTGGATTGGTGTTTCAGTGTTCTTAAGGTATAATCCCAGCAGCGGAATTACTGGGTCAAAGGGCAATTCCATTTTTAGTTTTCTGAGGAAATTCCATACTGTTTTCCACAGTGGCCTCACCAGTCTGCATTCCCACCAACAGTGCATGAGGGTTCCCTTTTCTCCACATCCTCTCCAACATTTGTTTGTGGATTTGTTTATGTTGGCCATTCTGACTGGTGTGAGATGATACCTCATTGTGGTTTTAATTTGCATCTCTCTGATGGCTAGTGATGCTGAGCATCTTTTCATATGTCTCTGGGCCCTCTGTATGTCTTCCTTGGAGAAGTGTCTGTTCAAGTCCTTTGCCCATTTTTTAATTGGGTTGTTTGACTTCCTGGAGTGGAGTCGTGTGAGTTCTTTATATATTTTGGAGATCAGGCCCTTGTCTGAGGTATCATTGGCAAATATGTTTTCCCATACTGTTGGTTCTCTTTGTAATTTGGTGCTGTTTTCTTTAGCCATGCAGAAGCTTTTTATTTTGATGACGTCCCATTTGTTTATTCTTTCCTTTATGTCCCTTGCTTTAGGGGATGTGTCTGTGGGGATGTTGCTGCGTGGAATGTCTGAGATTTTCCTGCCAATGTTTTCCTCAAGGACTTTTATGGTGTTACGGCTTATATTTAAGTCTTTTATCCATCTTGAGTTTATTTTCGTGTATGGCGTAAGTTGGTGATCGAGTTTCATTTTTTTGCACGTAGCTGTCCAGATCTTCCAACACCATTTGTTGAAGAGACTGTTTTTGCTCCATTTTATGCACCTGCCTCCTTTGTCAAATATTAATTGATCGTAGAGATTTGAGTTTATTTCTGGGCTCTCTATTCTGTTCCATTGGTCTATGTGCCTGTTTTTATGCCAGTACCAGGCTGTTTTGATTACAGTGGCCTTGGAATACAGTTTGATATCAGGTATTGTGATTCCTCCTGCTTTGTTCTTCTTTCTCAAAATTGCTGCTGCTATTTGAGGTTGTTTATGGTTCCATATGAATTTCTGCAATGTTTGTTCTATATCTGTGAAATATGTCATGGGTACTCTAATAGGGATTGCATTGAATCTATAAATTGCTTTGGGTAGTATGGCCATTTTGATGATGTTAATTCTTCCAATCCGTGAACATGGTACATGCTTCCATTTGTTTGTATCTTCCTTAATTTCTTTCTTCAGTGTTGTGTAGTTTTCTGAGTACAGGTCTTTTACCTCCTTGGTTAGGTTTATTCCTAGGTACTTGATTTTTCTTGTTACTATATCGAATGGGATTTTTTTCCTGATTTCTGTTTCTGCAGTTTCGTTGTTGGTGTACAGGAATGCCTTTGATTTCTGGGTA
This sequence comes from Desmodus rotundus, assembly GCF_022682495.2. Taxonomy (NCBI): domain Eukaryota; kingdom Metazoa; phylum Chordata; class Mammalia; order Chiroptera; family Phyllostomidae; genus Desmodus; species Desmodus rotundus. Next base: position 58,600,220 of record NC_071396.1, read on the forward strand.
TTGACTCTGTATCCAGCTATTTTGCCAAATTCATTTATTAGGTCGAGTAGTTTTTGAGTGGAGTCTATAGGGTTTTCCTTGTACACTATCATGTCGTCTGCAAACAGTGACAGTTTCATTTCCTCCTTTCCAATTTGGATGCTTTTTATTGCTTTTTCTTGTCTGATTGCTGTGGCTAGGACTTCCAATACTATGTTGAATAGGAGTGGTGAGAGAGGGCATCCTCGTCTTGTTCCTGATCTTAGTGGGAAAGCTCTAAGTTTTTGTCCATTGAGTATGATGTTTGCTGTAGGTCTCTCATATATGGCCTTTGTTATGTTGAGGAATGCTCCCTCTATTCGCCCTTTGTTGAGTGTTTATATCATAAATGAGTGCTGTGCCTTATCAAATGCTTTTCCCCCATCTATTGATATGATCATGTGATGTTTGTCTTTGCTGTTGTTGATGTGATGTATTATGTTTATTGATTTGCGAATATTGTACCATCCTTGCATCCCTGGGATGAATCCCACTTGGTCATGGTGGATGATCTTTTTAATATATCGCTGGATGCGGTTTGCTAATATTTTTTGAGAATTTTAGCGTCTATGTTCATCAGCGATATTGGCCTGGAGTTTTCTTTCTTCGTTGTGTCTTTATCTGGTTTTGGGATTAGGATGATGTTGGCTTCATAAAAAGAGTTTGGGAGTCTTCCATCAGTTTGGATTTTTTCGAATAGTCTGTGAAGGATAGGGGTTAGTTCTTCCTTAAATGCTTTGTAGATATCTCCTGTGAAACCATCTGGTCCAGGGCTTTTGTGTGATGGGAGTTTCTTGATGACTGCTTGAATTTCCTTTGCTGATATTGGTCTGTTCAGGTTTTCTGCTTCTTCTTCAGTCAGTTTTGGAAGATTATATTTTTCTAGAAATGTGTCCATTTCATCTAGGTTTTCAAATTTCTTGGCATACAGGTCTTCATAGTAATTTCTTACGATCCTTTGTATTTCTGTGGTATCACTTGTAATCTCTCCACTTTCATTTCTAATTCTGTTTATTTGGATCCTCTCTCTTTTCTTCTTGATAAGCCTACTTAAAGGCTTGTCGATTTTGTTTATCTTTTCAAAGAACCAGCTCCTGGATTCATTGATCCTTACAATTGTGCTTTTAGTCTCTATGTCATTTAGTTCTGCTCTGATCTTGGTTATTTCCTTCCTTCTGCTTGCTCTGGGCTGTCTTTGTTGTTGTTCCTCCAGTTCTTGTAGGCATAGGGTTAGGTTGTTTTTTGGAATTGTTTCTATCTTTTCAAGGTTGGCCTGTATTGCTTTGAACTTCCTTCTCAGGACTGCCTTTGCTGTGTCCCTTAGGTTTTGGGTTGTTTTGAGTGCATTTTCATTTGTTTCCAGGAAGTTTTTGATTTCTTCCCTAATCTCATTCTTGACCCATTCATTGTTTAATAGCATGCTATCCAGTCTCCATGTTTTTGAGTGTTTTGGGTTTTTACCCTTGGGGTTGGTTTCTAGTTTCAGACCCTTGTGGTCAGAGAAGATGCTTGATATGATTTCAATTTTCTTGAATTTGTTGAGGCTTGCTTTGTGTCCTATCATGTGGTCTATCTTTGAAAAAGTTCCATGGACACTTGAAAAGAATGTGTATTTTGCTTCTTTGGGATGAAAAGCTCTGTATATATCAGTTAAGTCCATTTCCTCTAGGGTATTGTTAAGTGACACAATATCTTTGTTGATCTTTTGTTTGGAAGACCTGTCCATTTTTGATAGTGGGGTGTTAAAATCCCCTAGTATAATTGTGTTGCTGTCAATATCTTTCTTGAAATCCTCCAAGATTTTCTTTATGTATTTGGGTGCTCCTATGTGGGTGCATATATATTTATAATGTTTATGTCTTCTTGGTGGATTCTTCCTTTGAGTATTATGAAGTGACCTTCTGGGTCTCTCTTTATGGCCCTTCTTTGGAAGTCTATTTTGTCTGATATGAGTATTGCTACCCCTGCTTTTTTTTCCTGTCCGTTTGCTTGGAAAATTTGTTTCCAGCCCTTCACTTTCAGTCTGTGTAAGTCTTTTGTCCTGAGATGGGTTTCTTGTAGGCAGAATATGTGTGGGTCATGTTTTCTTATCCATTCAGCTGTTCTATGTCTTTTGATTGGAGCATTTAATCCATTTACATTTAAGGTTATTATCGATAGGTAGTTATTCATTGCCATTATTTCCTACCTGTGTTCCTCTGTCTTTCTCTTTTCCTTCCTTTCCTTAAAGCAGTCCCTTTAGCATCTCTTGCAGAGCTGGTTTGGTGGAGCTGTATTCTTTTAGACTTCTTTTGTCTGGGAAACTCTTTATTTGGTCTTCTATCTTGATTGAGAGCCTTGCTGGGTAAAGTAGTCTTGGTTGTAGGCCTCTGGTTCTCAGTACTTGGAATATTTTTTGCCATTCTCTTCTGGCTTGGAGCATTTCCATTGAGAAGTCAGCCGCTAACCTTATTGGGGTTCCCTTGTATGTTACTTCCTTTTTCTCCCTTGCTGCCTTTAAGATCCTCTCTTTGTCTTGGAAATTTGCCATTTTAATTATGATGTGTCTTGCAGTGGGTCTCTTGGGGTTCCTCTTGTTTGGGACTCTCTGTGATTCCTGGATTTGGGTGACTTTTTCTCTCCTCAGATTAGGGAAATTTTCCATCATTACTTTTTCAAACAGGTTTTCTATCCCTTGCTCTTCTTCTTCTCCTTCTGGTATTCCTATTATACGGATATTGTTACGTTTCATGTTGTCCTGCATTTCCCTTATTGCCTCTTCATTCTTTCTGAGCCTCTTCTCCTTTTCTTGCTCCTTCTTGGTGTTTTTTCCTACTTTATCCTCCAGCTCGCTGATCCAATCCTCTGCTTCATCAAGTCTGCTTTTCATTCCTTCTACTGTGTTCTTCAATTCAGAAATTGTATTCTTCATTTCCTCTTGGCTCTTGTTGATAGTTTCTATTTCCTTTTTCATGTTGATATAGTTTGCAGTGAGTTCATTGTAGTTTCCCTGTAGTTTCTGGTAGTTCTCTTTGAGCTCAGAGAGCTCAGTGAGCTTCCTGATGACCATTGCTTTGAACTCAGTATCTGATAGTTGACTTGCCTCTTTTTCGGTTAGTATTCTTTCTGAGACCTCCTCCTTTCCTTTCATTTGGGAATTGTTTCTTTGTCTTCCCATTGTTTGTGAGGCTCTTCTTGTTGGCCTCTGCTTCTTAAATTGCTTCGTTCTGACTCCCTGGATTTATGATATGAACTTCTATGGTAGAATGCAAATGGGATTCGGTGGTGCTGTCTCCTTACTCTCCTGTGCTCACTGGTCTTGAGCTGACGTTTATGTGTTTAATACGGTCTAACTCTAGTCTTTTCAGCACTCCAGGTTTGGTTGTCTCACTGTCAGATCTTTCAATGTCCTCTATCTTTGGTCTGTGATCTTCGTATATGCTGGAATACTGTTGGCTGTTCGCTCTGCTCCTCAGATCAGCTAGGTATTTCCCTGGTGCTGAGGGGAAGTGGATTCCGCTCCCACCTATTGGCCGCCATCTTCCCCCTGATCTCCCTAACACAAAATCTTAAATTCACATAAAACCTTTTTTTTTGGTCATCAGTTTTCATTACTGTTTGTGTATTTAATGTGTGGTCCAAGACTGACTACTCTTCTACCAGTGTGGCCAAGAGATGCCAAAAGGTTGCACACCCCTGGAGAGGGACTCGGCAACCTGCTGGCAAAAGTCAGTCCTCCACCCTGTCTATTTGGTCTGTTCTCCTGTGCATACTCCTAGAGGGGTTGAGCTGGTGGCCACACGCCCATACTGGGAGATGAGCAGCGTGCCCAGGTGGTGGGCAGAGAAAGCCAAACGGCTACCTCAAACCTGTTGTTGGGCAGGGCTTGGAGGGATTGGGTGTCCACTAGCAGGATGCCTTTAACCCCTCTGCCCCTCGTTTCTTATTCTGACAAGACTGGGTGGGTGGTGAAAGTCTGACATCTGATTCCAGCTCCCAATCTCCACCATCCACCATTATCATTCAGGCCCCCCACATGGCTCCTTAGGAAATATTTCAGGAAACAATCATTTGTTTGTGCCTCCTAGGGTATGATTTGCTCCTGCATGTAATTGAGGACTCCACAGGAAAGATCTAGATCGTCATTTCCAATCTTCCAATAATCACAAGCATTTCTGACATCCTCAGGTACTAGCATAATATTACTATGTGTCATATGTTAATACATAATTAATGCCTGTTTAAAGGAACAGCAGATGATTTCACTGTGTCCTGGAAGGAGTCAGTGATGTCCTGGAATTGAAAATGACAGAGCAGATGTTCCAGTGCAAAGAACACAGGGCTGCTTTTGGTCTCAGCCCCTATCTTCATTATAACCTAATAACAGCATCGAGCAGGTACTTACAGCAAACACTTACTGTGTGCCACCTTACACTCACACCCACCTATAATCCTTGTAGCACACTATAGAGTGCTTCTTACTGCAGGTGAGGGAGGTGCACCTTCAAGAGGTTAAGGTCACCTGCCTGGGTCACACCAGCCTGCCTTCACCCTTAACCCCAGTCTTCTACTTCCTTTATTCTCTGGCTTTTGTCTCCTGTCTTTAAACTGGATGGTGACTCCTTCCTGCATATTTGGCTATTATCAAACAAGAGAACCACACACAGGTCCAGTGAGCTGGCATAGGGTCAGACTTGCAATATGTGCTTAACAAATTAATCTCTTTTCATGTTCATGATAAACTAATGAGCAAAATAGAAACATGGAACAGACTGACACCTAAGAGGGGAGCGGAGAGAGAAGGTGAAGCAATTAGTCAAAGAACATTTATGATGACCCATGGACATGGACAATGGTGTAGGACTTGCCTGTGGGAGTGGGGGGGCAGGCTGAGTGGAAGGGGGAAAAGGAGGGAAAATTGGAACTAACAGCATCAGCATAAACCATAAAATATTTAAATAAAAAATGCTTAACACTTGAGGCTCTTTTTGCGTTCATGACATCTTTGCTGAATTTGAATTTGCAATAGTGTTTATTCATTCTTTTATTCATAATGTGTGAAGGGCCGTCATCCTGAGGGCCCTGTCTGGGCATAACTGCATAGAGAGAAGTTTGAAGTCTCAAGGGCAGAAGGATCTACTTACCCTCTGTGGTAGAGGAAATGTTGACCCAGTTGTGGCATTTCTGAAAGATCCAGGATCCCAACTTCAACTGAGTTTAGTTATCTGCATTCCCAAGTATTTCAGAAAGCTCCCCTTCTTAATATTAAAAATATAACATCTTTCATACCAGAGATATGAATCTGCACTTCTTGTTAAAGTAATTCACTCTACCATGTGCAAGCTCCTTTGTTTTTTAAAAGTAGCATTTGTTACAATATCAAAAGAAGTTAAACATGGGTTGCAGTGTTTCTATGTTTTTATCATGTTTTACCAACCCTAAGCTCCAAACAACTGTGATAGCATTGCACAGGAACTTGAATCTGCTAGAAGATACAACATAAGTAATTAAATGTTTTTGAAGGGGAAAAGAAAAGGTCTGTTACATGTTAAACCAGGGAATTTTTAGTTTGAAGGAACACGAACTGAGAGGTAATTTAATGCTTCATCTGTAAAGTTATGATTACACTGAGGATGCAGACTAGTTATTGTTCATCTCTTTGGAGAACTGAAAAGAGAAAATCCTTTTATTTGTGAGAAACACAAGTTAAATGAATAGAAGAATCTCTGACAGGGAAGAATGCTGAACACCACAATAATTTATAAACTTTCTCCTCTGAAACTATAGGAGAAAAGGAAATGGGAGACCTACTTATGTCGGGTATGTTTTGCTATTTCATTTATTCCCCTGACAAATTTATGGCATGAGTATATGTCTCCCAGTTTTACAGATGGGCAAGTAACCAGGGTTAACTACCATCTCAAAATTTGTTTCATTCTCTTGCTTTCTTATTTTATGCTTTTATCACATAGGTATGGCGCTCTAAAAAAGTATTGTTTGCTTTTGGGCTTTTTTAGTTTAATATAAAATGGCTAAACTGCATACATATGACTTGCCTTTTTCACTTTATATTTTCTAAGGTTCATCCAATTTGCTAAGTGTAATTTTAGTTCATTCATTTTCACTACTGTAGAATAAACACTTTTGCTACACTGTGTCCATTCTGTAGCTATGACAGTAGGCTGTCATGAATAGTCTTATGCCTGTCTCCTGGTACACTTGTTCAAGAATTTCTTGTGGGTGTAGGTATACCTGAAGGTAGAATTGCTGGGTTGTAAAGTATGGAATTCAAACTTATAAGACACCAAATTGTGTTCCAAAGTGGTTGTACCAGTTTTTCTCTCTTCTGTAACGTGAGTTTTTAACTCCCTTTAAGTTTAGAAGTAGATGTTTAATCCTAACAATGCTTTGTGCCACTCTGGTACACACCCTCAAGTGGCTACCATTCTCCCTCTGGGTCTGAGGGGCCATGACTCTCACAACTGGCTTCTGCCAGTCCAGTCATGTAGTTCTCAAGGCTTAAGGCTCCATAGTGATTGCCTGTCTCATTGACCTGAACCACATGTCTTGCAAGAGTCCCCTATTCTGGGGCTTGCCGACCTCCTGTGGATTGGCCAGGAATGCAGGGCCAATACCTTAACCATGGTGGAAGGTCCTCTTACCACTCATGTTCCCAGGGAAACCAAAGCCAGCTCTCCAGAGCCTCAGTTCTGCCTCAGCCCTTACATGTCCTGTGGCTGCCTTGCTTTTGGGAGGAAAGATCCCCTTGAAAATCAGGAATTTAGGAATTCGCCAGGTTAATGTGAAAAATACAGCAGTCTGCTAAAGAACTAATAGTGCCTTGAATCACTCTACCTGGGTGTTGTGGACTTGGAACAAAGCCAAGACCAGAGCAACTTTTCTAATTAGTTCTTTCATGCTTTAACAGAGCTGATTCCTTTGGCAGGCTGAGCCAATGTAACCTATGGAATGTGGCCAGCTTTGAGGGTCAGAAAATGCTATCTGGTTGCTACCTCCAAAGGAATAGAGATGAGAAATGAGAGATTTCTGTTTTACAGAAACCCCCAGTGGAGAGCGTGTGTGGTAGTGGTTAGAAAAACTGAAACTGTGGGTCCCACTGCAGACCCTTCACCAAGAGGGGTGATGGCACTGCTTTCACAGTGAAGTTGGCAAAAGGAGCTAGGCACCCCGATGTCTTGTGGAAGCAATCTCCTCACTTTAGACTTGCCTCTCTGACTTTCAGAAGATAGAGGAACTGGTGATAGAAAGTGCTGGTCTGATGTTAATATGTATTCATTTGCCTACATTTTAAATAATACATGCCACATCCTTTTCCTCATTATCAAAGTAAGATATGTTCAAGGTAGATCGGGTGGGGGGGACTAATAATGCATAGAGGCAGCTGTTCAGTCTACAGTGGTTAATGGGTGGGCTCCAGAATTAGTTATCTTTGGATCAAATCTAGCCCCACCAGTGCAAGGCCTCATGCAGAGTTTTCAACTCCTTGGGGCCTCAGTCTCTACATCTACAAGGAAAGTATATGATGCTGTGGCCAGCCTTTGAGTTAAAGGCTGTATTCTTCTGCCCTGAGCAGTGTGGCTTAGTTGATTGGGCATCATCATGCAAAGTGAAACATTGCAGGTTGGATTCCCAGTCAGGGCACATGCCTAGGTTTCGTATTCAGGGCTCATACGAGAGGCATCCAAATGATGTTTCTCTCTCACATTGGTGTTTCTCTCTCTCTCTTTCTCCCTCCCTTCCCCTCTTTCTAAAAATAAATAAATAAAATCTTTAAAAAAAGAAAAAGTTATACTTTTCTGTGTGCGGTCAGAGAGGGTTTCCTTAGCTATTGCTCTGTCCTTCTCCATTTTGGATCTTTTCTGATTGGCTGAATCTTCATCCCACCCTACCCCAAGTAATACCTCTACACCCTAAACTCCCTTCCTCTGCTCAGAGGCAAAGCTCTCCCCTCCTAACCCCTCGTAGTCTGAACAAAGGCCACTTTAGGGTTCTCTGTACTCAAGTGTAGTTATAATTGATGGACAAAGCTTTGGACAAGACTTTCCGTGATGATCTTGTGGCAAAAGTGATCTGATGAGGTCAATTACAAATTTGTTTCATTTTTTAATTACCATTGCTTTCAATAGTATATTAGTTTCAAGTTTATATAATTTACAAAGTGACCTCTCCAATCAGTCTAGTGCCTTCCTGAAACCATACATAGTTATTGCAATATTACCGACTATATTATTTATGCTGTACCTTACATCCATGTGACTATTTTGTTACTGCCAATTTGTATTTCTTAACCTCTTCACCTTTTTCATCCAACCCCCCAAACTCCCTCCTACTTTGCAATCATCAGTTTGTGCTCTGTGTCTATGTTTGTTTCTGTTTTGTTTGTCCATTTATTTTGTTTTTTGGCTTCCACATGTAAGTGAAATCTTATGGTGTTTGTCCTTCTTTGTCAGACCTATTTCAGTTAGCATAATACACTCTAGAACCATCCATGTTGTTGCAAATGGGAAAATTTCATTCTTTTTATGGCCGAGTAATATTCCATTTTATATACATACCACATATTCTTTATTTAATTATCAATCAATGGGCACTTCAGTAAATACTGCTGTAATGAACACAAGGGAGCTTATATCTTTTTGAATTACTGTTTTGAATTTTTTTTGATAACTACCCAGAAGTGGGATTGCTGGGTAGTTCTATTTTTAATTTTTTTTATTGTTTTTTAAAGTATATTTTATTGATTATGCTATTACAGTTTTCCCAATTTTCCCCTTTTATCCCGCTTCTGCCCTGCACCCCCCAACCCTCCAGCATACCCTCACCTTAGTTGTCCATGGGTTGCACCTGTAAGTTCTTTGAGTCCTCTGTGTCCTATACCATTTTTTATCTCTCCATCAAGCCTACCAATTATGCTTCTTCTTCCCTGTACCTTTTCCCCCCTATTCCTCCCTTCCCCCTCCCCACTAAAAACCCTCCATGTGATGTCTATTTCTCTGATTCTGTTCCTGTTCTAGTTGTTTGCTTGGTTTCTGTTTTCATTGTTTTTCTTTCTTTCTTTAGGTTCATTTGTTGATAGTTGTGAGTTTATTGTCATTTTCTTGTTCATATTTTCTGATCTTCTTTTTCTTAAATAAGTCCCTTTAACATTTCATCTAATAAGAGCTTGGTGATGATGAACTCCTTTAACTTGACCTTATCTGGGAAGTACTTTATCTGCCCTTCTATTCTTAATGATAGCTTTGCTGGATAGAGTATTCTTGGATGTAGGTCCGTGCCTTTCATGACTTCAAATACTTCTTTCCAGCCCCTTCTTGCCTGTAAGGTTTCTTTGGAGAAATCAGCTGACATCTTATGGGAACTCCTTTGAAGGTAACTCTCTGCTTATCTCTTGCTACTTTTAAGATTCTTTCTTTATCTTTAATCTTGGGTAACTTAATGATGATGTGCCTTGATGTGTTCCTATTTGGGTCCAACTTCTTTGGGACTCTCTGGGCTTCCTGGACTTCCTGGAAATCTATTTCCTTTGCCAGATTGGGGAAATTTTCCTTCATTATTTGTTCAAATAAGTTTTCAATTTCTTGCTGTTGTTCTCCATCTGGTACTGCTATAATTCAGATATTGGAACGTTTCAAGTTGTTCCAGAGGTTCAAAAGTCTCTCTTCATTTTTTTGAATTCTTGTTTCTTCATACTGTTCTGGTTGGATGTTTATTTCTTCCTTTTGTTCCAAATCATTGCTTTGAGTCCTGGTTTCCTTCCCTTCACTGTTGGTTCCCTGAATATTTTGCTTTATTTCATTTTGGGTATCTTTCACTTGTTCTTTCATTTTCGACCAAGCTCAATCAGTTCTGTGAGCAATTTGATTAGCAGGGCTTTAAATTCTCCATCAGATAGGTTGGCTATCTCTTCATCACTGAGCTCTTTCTAAAATTTTGCTCTGTTCTTTCATTTTGGCCCTATTTCTTTGTTCAGGGCACTTGTTAAGTTGTAAGGGGGCGGGGCCTTAGGTATTCACCCAGTCAGGACAACCCTCCTTGCTGTGGCACTGCTTGTAGAGGAGGGGCCAGAGAGGGAACGATGCAGCTCCCCTGCTGGTCTCTAGCCCACTTTTCAATGAACTCTCATGTGAGACTGGGAGTTCCTCCCACCTTGGAAACCACCATAGTCCACAGCCAGCTCTGAGTCTCAGTTTCCCCTTAAGTCAGCCCCACCTGCCTGGTCCACCGCCTCATCTCTGGTTCTGTTTGTCTGCTGCCTTACCGGTCTGGTTGTTCTGTTTGACTGTTTCTTTAATTTCGTGGTTGTCGGAGTTCCATGCAGTTTGATTTTCTGGCATTTCTGGTTATTTATTGATTCTGATTGGTTGTTACCCTCCTTTTGGTTGTGCAAGGAAGCTAAGGGTTTGTACCTATGCCTCCATCTTGGCTGGAACTTATTTTAATTTTTTTAAAGAAATCTCCATACTGTTTTCCATAGTGGTTGTGCCAATTTGCAATCCTACCAACAGTGTACAAGGGTTTCCTTTCCTCCACATTCTCCCGAACACTTATTTGTTGATTTATTGATGATATCTATTCTGACAGGTGTGAGATAATATCTCATTGTAGTTTTAATTTGCATTTCTCTGATGATTAGTGATACTGAGCGTCTTTTCATATGTCTATTGGCCATCTGTATGTCTTCTTTTGAAAAATGTCTATTCCAGTCCTCTTCCCATTTTTTAATTGGATTTGTCTGTCTTTTTGGTATTAAGTTGTATGAGTTCCTTATATATTTTGGATATTAACCCCTTATTGGATGTATCATTGGTGATACATCAGTAGGCTGTATTTTTGTTTTGTTGATGGTTTCCTTTGCTGTGCAGAAACTTTTCAATTTGATGTAGTCCCATTTGTTTATTTTTCTTTTATTTCTCTTGCCCAAGGAGATATATCAGAAAAACATATTACTAAGAGCAATGTCAGAGAGTTTATTGCTGGGGGTTTTTTCCCTAAAATTTTTTCAAGTCTTACACTTAAGTCTTTAATCCATTGTGAATTTATTCTTGGATATAGTGTAAGAAAGTGGTCAAGTTTTATTTTCTGCATGTATCTGTCCAGTTTTCCCAACAGCATTTATTGAAGATACTGCCTGTACCCCACTGTATATTCTTTCCTCCTTACTCATAGATTAACTGACCATGTAGGCATTGTTTTATTTCTGGGTTCTCTATTTGGTTCCATTGATCTATGTGTTGGTTTTTATGCTAGTACCATGTTGTTTTGATTACTATAACCTTGAAGTATAGTTTGATATCAGGTAACATGATACCTCCAACTTTTTTTTTTTCTCAAGATTGCTTTGGTTATTTGGGGTCTTTTGTGGTTTCATATAAATTTTAGGATTTTTTTGTTCTAGTTCTGTGAAAAATGCCATTGGTGTTTTGATAGGGATTTCACTGGCACTGTAGATTGCTTTGGGTTGTTTGGACATTTTAGTGATATTAATTCTTCCTACCTATGAGCATAGTATATGCTTCCATTTATTTGTGTCTTTTTCAGTTTCTTTCCTCAATGTCTTACAGTTTTTCAAGGACAGGTCTTTTACCTCCTTGGTTAAATTTATTCCTAGGTATTTTATTTATTTCATACAATTGTAAATTGGATTTTTTTACATTTCTCTTTTCTGATAGTTCATCATTGGTACATAAAATGCAACCAATTTCTGAATTTTAAATTTGTATTTTATTGAATTTATTTCTCAGTTCTAATAGTTGTTTGAATAATTTTCAGTGGACTTTTTTAGGGTTTTCTATATATAGTATCATGTCATCTGAAAATAAGAACAGCTTTACTTCTTCCTTTCAAGTTTGGATGCCTTTTATTTTGTTTTCATGTCTGATTGCTGTTGCTGGGACTTCCAACACTATGTCGAATAGAAGTGTTGAAAGTGGACATCCTTGTCTTGTTCCTGATCTTAAGGAAAATGCTTTTAGTTGTTTTACTCTTCAGTATGATGTTAGCTGTGGGTTTGTCATATATGGCCTTTATTATGTTGAAATATGTTCCCTCTGTTCCCACTTTGCTGAGAACAGAGGGAAAAATTTTCTGATTTTTTTTTATCAGAAATGGACACTGGATTTTGTCAAATGTTTTTTCTGTATCTATTAATATGTATCTATTAACTCATATGAGTTTTGCCCTTCATTTTGTTTCTGTGGTATATCACATTAATTGATTTGCAGATATGAACCAAGCTTTCATCCCAGGAACAAATCCCATTTGATCATGGTGTATGATCTTTTAAATATAGTGCTGAGTTTGATTTGCTAATATTTTTTGAGAATATTTCCATCTATGTTTATCAGAGATATTTGTCTATAATTTTCTCTTTTTGTAATATCATTGTCTGGTTTTCAAATTAGGGTAATGCTGACCTCATAAAAAACCTATTTTTTTAGATTAGCTTGATGAAGACAGGGACTAGTTCTTTTTACATATTTGGTAAAATTCACCTGTGAAGCCATGTACTCCAGGACTTTTGTCTGTTGGCAGTTTTTTGACTAGTGATTCAATTTTATTAGTAGTTATTGGCCTGTTCAGATTTTATGTTTTTGCTGATTCAGTCTTGAAAGATTGTTTCTAGGAATTTATCCATGTTTTCCAGGTTGTCCATTTGTTCACACATACTTGTTTGTAGTATTTTCTTATAATCCTTTGTATTTCTGTTATGTCAGTTGTCACGTTTCTCCTCTTACATTTCTGATTTTAATTATTTGGGTTTTCTCTTTTTTTTGTTGATGAGTCTGGTTAAAAATTTATTAATTTTATTTATCTTTTCAAATAACCAGCTCTTGGTTTCATTGACCTTTTGTATTTTTTTAGACTCTATTTCATTTATTTCCACTCTGATTTTTGTTATTACCTTCCTTTGACTCACTCTGGGATTTATTTGCTCTTCTATTTCTTGTTCTTTTAGGTGTAAGGCAATGAGGCCTATTTACTAAAAATGCAAATGTCACTCTTGTGCCAAAACCCTCCTCAACTCCTCATCTCTCCCTCCAGGTCAAGGCTTCATCTGGACAGTGGGCTCTGACCCCAAAGCACCACAACTCTTCTCACCAAGATTTTTGTTCTCTCTGTCCCAGGCCTGAGCCTCACTCTCCCTCCCCCTTCTTTGGACATGGCCATTTTTCCAGTTTACTTCAGACTGCACTTCCTCAAGGAGCCTGGGCCGGCAGCCTAGGAAGTTGCTAACACTCTCAGAGACCAGTTTCTGTGTTCATAAAGCTCGTACATGTGCTCACACAGTGTGCCTTGGGGAACATCCTTGAAAGCAGTGAGTTCATGGACTCATGGTCCTCAATGAATGAATGTGGCTAGTTGTATTAATTCCAGTGTCAATCTCAGCTCAGCTCTTATGTTTCCGCAGTACCCACTCTTAATATTTGGAAGGCTTCCAAATCACGCACCCTGGTGGCCTCCATGTTTGCACATCTTCAGAAGCTAAAGAGCCCACATAGCGAGTGAGCCCGTCTCAGTGAGACACCACCAAGCATTCACAGGACTCACCTCAGGTGTGAACAGCTCTGGGCACACACTCAGAGGAAAGGTGCCAGCTACGTGCTTTCACAGCAGGTTCTTTATCTGTTTAGGAAGGGCTTTATTTTCATTCCATTGCTCTCTGAGCCTCCTTTTCTTCCCTGTGTTTTTCATTGAGCTTTAATAGTTAAAGCACTAGATTTGTAGTCTGAAGTCTGCACTCAAGTCCTTGCCCAGCTTCTAACTCACTGGGAGACTGAATTCCATCTAGTCTCTCTGAGGGTCAGTTTTGTCAGCTAGAAATTGTGGGTAAGAATCCTGGATTCACAGAGTTGTGAGGATCAAATGAAATAAACTCTGATAGGGGCCTTTGTATATTACACACTGCCACACAAATGTCAGGTGTTGCTTTTTGAATGCTTAGTCTCTCTGTCCTTGTTCCAGGCTGTATTTTACCAGCCTTTTCTTCTATTAAGAAAATGAGAAGCATTTGATATCTTGCTCCCTAACATATGTCATCAGTTTGGCTCAAATAAATTCTTATAAAAATTCTCATGGAAGGAAAGGAAGAAAGGGAGAGAGGGAGGGAGGGAGTGATGGAGTGAGAGAGGGAGAGAGGAAACACTAAGTAGAATGAGTTCCCTAAGAAAAAGGAAATAGGATGTTAATTCCTTCTTCTAGTTCTAATTGGATCATCAGCTTTCTCCCTTACAAGTACTAGGCAGGCCCAGCCCTAGGATCATCAGCTTTCTGTATACTTACTTCCCAGTGATCTGCCTCTTTGCACATGGCAGTAGCATGGAAAATTATTTTCAGGTAGAAATATCTTGTATGTGGAAGAGACTGGGATCATTGAATCATTCAACAAAGAATAATTAAGTGCTTATTTTGCACCAAACCTAGTACTGGAGTATTTGAAGGGTACCCAGGGTGTCTTTTCATCAGGTATGTAAAGACACACAGACACAGGAATGACTGTCATGAAGGAAGAAGGCATGGTTCACCAAACAGGGAAGCGCCTGGGTTGGTTATGAGGAGTGGGAAGTGGGCAAGAGCCTTCATTGTGATTTCTACATGAAAGAACAGGCAAGGCAGGGTAAGCAGGCTCAAGGTGGGCTGGTTTAAATCATTCTAGCAGGCTCTGGAGTGTAGGGCTGTCCCTAGTTGTCTGGTTCCTGCTTCTAGTTGATCAGGACAGGAAAATACTGGCCCGAAGTGTGAGAGCCCACAGAGGACGAGTTTGGTGGTATGAGCTCTGCATTGGTCAATTTGTATTTCAAAGGCTAGCTCACAAGCAAGTCTTTCCTATCTCCAGAAATGAGTTAATCCTGTGAAGTGGTAAAGCATCAAAATACAGAAAATAAAAAACATAGTTAGTACATAGTAGGGTAAATAAAACAAAAACATAGTTAGTACAGGATCCAAGTAAATAAACCTAAAAATGCATTGGATTAAGGTCTGTAGATCAATGTTCTTTCTTTTAAAAAACACTAGGAAAAGAAGAATTTAATTCAATGCAAGTGGGGACTCCCCTGAAAAAATGGAATTATCTTCTGGAAAATGAGATGCTTGTAGTACAGGCTTCCTACAGAAGGTGTGTTCCAGGAACCCATATGTATCAGTGTACCAGATGGCGCCATTGTGAGAGGCTGCATTCGGCTTCAGTGAAATTTTTTTGAAGACTCTTTCACTACATTTGCCCATTTCATGATGGGTGATTTACAAGCACACCTGCCCACATTGCACTGAGTATTCAGCAGTTTTTGACCAAAAATGGCATGATCCCTGTGGCCTACCTTCCCTATTCACCCAATCTCACCCTGACCAACTTTTTTTGGTTTACCCAGATGAAAAAAGTCCTCAAAGGAAAATATTTTGCCAAAGTGAAAGAGGTGAAACAAAAAACAGTAGAAGCTCTAAAAGACATCAAAATCAATGAGTTCAAAAACTGTTTTGAGCAGTGGAAAAAAGTCTTATTAGATGCATTGCATCAAATGGAGAATAAGCTTAAACATGTAAGAATAAATTCACAATTTTTTAAAATAAATTCTGTTATTTTGTGGGGTTCCCCCTCATTTGCAGAACTGCTGCTCAGTAGATCAGCTTACATGGTAGGAAAGGAAATGTATCACATCAGCTATAGCTGGAGCAAAGGAGCTGAATCTTTTTGGTGAGTGACCATTATGAAACTACTGCCTACAATTCATTTCAACAGGCATTTATCAGACATCTGCAATACCTGTGCAAGGAGCCTTGAGGAATATGCAGATGAATAAAACATGATCCTTCCTCTCAAGGACAGTCCTGGCAAATATGGGGCACATGCATGCTGAACTTCCTCCTCTAGATCATCTCATGTATCACTAATCACATGGCAGAAATCATGAATCACTCACAGTGCTATTTTCTGTCCAGTCCAGTCAGACTTGCCTTAGAATCCTCCACAACACAGTGTACTTTGGTGCCTCCACTCTGTAATTAGAGCTGTTTGTCACCCTGGCTCTTTGGACTCTCAGTCTACAAGGGAGGGGCGGTGCTAAAAGAGAGAAAGAGGGAAACTCCAATCAACTCACATGTAATAGAGACAAGAAGTGCTTTGGGGTATGGAAGGAGAAAACTTACACCGGTGTTGAGGGAATTGACTCCATAAAAGTGATAGGATTTGAGATGGTCCTTAAAGGACTTTGCTTCTGGCCTGGTGCAGGGGTGAAGGCACCATGGCAGAGGGCTGTTCAGTGAGAGACACAGGGCAGGAAGGTATGGATGTACTTTGAGAAACCCTGGACAGGTGTTTCCGGGGTTTTTTTGGCGGGGTGGGGTTGGGGGGTTGGGCAAAGCCTTTCAAACACAGACTGACCAATCCAGAGCTCATACCACCAAACACCTCTTCTATGGATTGTGCCTTCTAACAAGGCATAGGAATCAGTAGGAGCTTTTAGTGGAGGCCTGAAATGCTGGGCTGGAATGCCTGGGTTGAGTTCTGAAACAGTGGGACAGCCTGACCCCTGCAAGATCAGAGCAGCTTTGAGAAGAGGAGGCTGGACTATGCAGAGTGGATTAGAGCAGGGAGAGTTTGGGGCACACTGGAGACTGGATAGGAAGCTATTACAGTTAAAAGGTAACAAATGTCTCAAGCCCTGCTAGTAACATAAGAGTGCAAAGAAGGAGACTGATTTAGGAGGCTGTGGATCTAGAAATCCAAAAGAATTTTGGGGCCAGCTGGACATGGGGATAGAATTGAAATCAAAGATGACAGCCCTATTCTGAGACTGAATGATTCAGAAGGATGGTGTGGGTCATTAACCACGATATGGAACCCAAGAGGAGAGCCGTTTAGATGCAGCTGGAGGAACCGTGGGACAACCAAGGGAATCTTTCTAACTGGGGCTGGCAATGTGGATTTTCAGCTCTGGAAAGGACCCAGAGCCAGAGACAGTAAAACTGGGAGACATCTACCTTAAGATGAAGTCAAAGAATGGGAGGTGTTGATATAAACAAGAGAGAGCTTGTAGAGTGGCCCGGAGTCTCCTGGGATAATTTGTAGACAGTATAGTCAGGCACTACAATGTCTTAATAAATAAAGGCTGACTCGTATATAAGCAGAGCAGAGAAACTCAGCAGAAATCCAGAAATAGACTAGAGTAAAAAGTGAACTTTCATATATGATAAGGATAACACCACAATTCAGTGAAGTAATGAAGAACTTTTTAATAAATTCTGTTAAGACAATTAAGACCCTTCTTCATTTTGGAACTTGATAGAGTTGGTGGTCAAACAACATTGTGGATATACTAAATGCCACTCAGTTGGTATGTTTTACAATGGGTAATGTTTTAAGATTTTGTTTATTTATTTTTAGAGAGATGGATAGGGAGGGAGAAAGAGAAGGGAGCAAAACATTGATGTGAGAGAAACATCAACTGGTTGCCTTTGGCACGCACCCTGACTAGGGTCAAAACCCAAAATGCAAGCATGTGCCTTGACTGGGAATCCAACCAGTGACCTTTCACTTTGCAGGATGACACTCAACCAACTGAGCTATATCGGCCAGGGCTACAATGGTTAATTTTATGTTATATGAGCTTCACCTCAATTTTTGGAAAAAAACCCCAAAACTGTAGGGCAAGAGATCCCTATCTCACACCATATGCCAAGATAAACTCCAAATGGATCAAGGATTAACATGTAAAAAATTAAACCATATCTGGAGATGGATGGTGGTGATGGTTGCACAACAGTGTGAATGTACTTAGTGCCTCTGAACTGGACACTTAAAAATGGTTCATATAAATTGTATTATATGTGTTACCACAAAAAAAGAAATGAAATCAAAAAAGAACTGACAGAAAATATGGCTGAATTCTTTTATAACCCTGGAGTGGACAAGGCCTTTATTAATAAGAATCAAAATTCAGAATCCATAAAAAGAAAAGATTGATAATTTGACTTTCTAAAAATAACAATCTTCCCCCTAGCACTGTGGCTCTTTTGGTTGGAGTGTCATCCTGTACTCTGAAGGGTTATGGGTTCGATCCCTGTTTGTGGTGTACAGAAAGTTACCTGTCAATGCTTTTCTCTCACATTGATGCTTCTCTCTCTCTCTCTCCCCCTTCATCTCTCGCTAAAAGCAAGGAAAAAATGTCTTCAGGTGAGGATAAAAAAAATTAAAAATAATCTGTATGCACAACATAAAAAAATCAAAAGGCAAATGACTAATATACAAAGAGCTTTTAAATATCGAGAAGAAATACAAAATCGTGATTGATTAAGCAAAGATATGGATTCTCAGTTTACCAAAAAAATACAAATGGACTTAAAATATGACAAGATACTCAACCTACTCTTTCTCTTGTATTATATGAGCAAAAATCCAAACAGCAAAGATGATGCTTTGTTTGTAAGGCTGAGAGAAACAGATCCTCTCCTTTGTATCTTGCAGACAGAGTGAGATAGCATATCCCATCTGAAGGGGAATTTAGCAATATCTACCAAAATGTCATATGCATGTATCTTTCAACTAAGCAGCCCTGCATCTAAGCATATACCCTGAAGCTACACCTTCACAAAAATGAAAAAAAAAATTCCAAGGTTATTTATTATAGTTAAGTGTTTAATAAAAAAGAAATTGGATATAATGCAAATATTTGCTTGAACTATATAGTTCACCCACACAAAAGAGTACTATACAACAGTATAACAGATTAAAGAAGAGCTCTGGGGCTTGTTTGTGATATGAAGTAATCTCCAAAATATGATAAAGTGGAAAAAACCTGATATAGAGGAGTATAACCATGTGGCATGCTGCCTTTTATGCAAGAAAGGAGGGAAAATAAAGATAAGGATAGACAGATGATGGATAGATATAATTTCCTTATCTTTGAAAAAAGAAATGTTTGGAGGAAAAAACAGAAAAACAATTAAAATGATTAACTATAGGGAACAAGAAGGGAGAGGTAGAGGAGATAAGGGTAGGAACAAGACTTCACTGGATGAATCTTTTATAAAATGATTCTGCTTCTGACTGTTGTACCGGATAAAGTTTTCCTATTCAGAAAAGAAAATTAAATTAAAAAGCAAAAAAGTAAAACCTACAATTGGAAACCAATTTAATTTGAAATTAATGAACCTAATTGTATATTAAGTTAGTAACATGAGCACACAGAGAAAATAACTGTGGCACATGTGTTATAATTTGAATTCAAACACAATACTCTGGCCATACCAGATTGAATTATATTCTAAGGACAAAAAGAAGTGCAAATAAATGTTAGGTCTCCCTAAGTTGGCTGATTGTTGTGGTAATATTAATATTGTGACTTTGAAATTATGCTGTATATTGTTAATACTGCAGCTGAGAAAATATGTTAATGCTATTAGCAACTAACATTTTCAGTGTCAGAGAAAAAAGGTAAAATATAGAATCAGAAAAGTTAAGAAAACCCTGAAGCACTGATTTTTGACCAAAAATACAACTATGAACTTGTGATTTTGAAAGAAATTGAGTTTCCTAGCTCTGACCGTGGAGAAGGCATAGGCACTATGACACCCTAATGACACTGAGCATCCCAGAATTTAAATATTCATATTAAAACCCCATTTCACACTAAAATAAATAAACACCATTCCACACTAAAAAGAAATAGGATTCCTTGGAGAGATGCTTAATGCTAGATCTGGGGCAGGGAAATTTAGGGAAGTCAGAGATGCTCATGGCAGAAAGCAAGAAAGTGCTTGACCAATAATAAGAACATGGACACACCATGAGGGGAAAGCAATTATAACCAGAATGTAGGACATTTTACTGGCCTAGTCTCTTTAAAATTAAAGTGAAGAGAATGTTCTAGATTAAGACAGACTAAAGAAACACATCAAATACAATGTAGGAACTTTTTATCCTGGTTGTTAAAACACAACTAAAAAATACTTGGAGACAATTGGGAAATTTGAATTTGGATGGAATAAGAGCTGATATTAGGGAGCTACTGTGAATTTACACAGGAGGGAAAGTAGCATTGTAGTTACAAGAGTGATGTGTGTTTTAGGAGATGCACACTCAAGTATCTAGGGGTAGAGTGTCATGATAGCTATGATGTTTATTAAATTGTTTTTAGAAATTACTTCAGTTTAGTGAAAGTTTGTGAGAATCATGCAAAGAACCTCTGTATACCCTATACTCAGATTTGCCAATATCTACAACTTATTCTAAATTATTCAGCCTTTTTAATATTTATAAATATGAATGCATAAAGCAAATAAATTTTGACAACTGTTGAATAAAGACAGTAGGCACATGGGTGTTTATTGTAATATTCTTCCCATGTTCTTGTGTGCTTGAAACTTTTTGTATTAAAAAGTTGGAGAAAAAAACTGGGGAAAAATGTTGAAAGACCTTAAGGATATATTGTCAGGTGAACCTAGCAAGATACAGATCAGGATATAGCATGTTTCTTAATGTTCTTAAATGGGACAAAAATCAGGATATATATTTGTATTTCCTTATAAAAAAGCACTGGAATGAGACAGGAGATACTTGAAGAAGAACTTAGGGGAAGAAGAATGAATCTGGTGGCAAAGAGAGTGTTCAGTGTACACCTTTTTATACCACTTAGATTTTTAAACCACGTGAATGAGTTCTCTTTTAAAACGCAGTTTTTGAAATTAAAAAATAAAGGAATGAAGGTAATGTACAAGTTAGCAAGGGAAAGGAGGCAAAAAAACCTAAACAAAACAGTGAGGTGAGGTGGAGGAAAACCAAGGAAGTCCATTTCCATGGGAGCCCTGTGACGGTGTCCACCAAGAGAGCATGGGTGGGTTGCAGTTTGTAATAAGAGTGGAAGAATGAAGACAAAGGCAAGG
This sequence comes from Desmodus rotundus, assembly GCF_022682495.2. Taxonomy (NCBI): domain Eukaryota; kingdom Metazoa; phylum Chordata; class Mammalia; order Chiroptera; family Phyllostomidae; genus Desmodus; species Desmodus rotundus. The sequence continues at coordinate 58,621,112 of NC_071396.1, forward strand.
CCATTGCATGTGGCTAGCAGAAGTCTCTGGCAACTCCTGATGTCAGGGTAGAACTTGAGCAGGTTATAAAGAAGATGGGGTGGGAAAGGGCAATGAGTGTAGTTCACTCTTTAAAGACTGAGGGGGAAGGAAGAAAGAAGATGGTGGTTGCATGGCCTGGAGGGTGAAGCAGGGAGGGAGAGAGGGAGGGAAGGAGAAGGGAGGAAATAGGGGGAAGGAGGGGGAGAGAGTGACCAGAGAGGGGGAAAGAGGCTAAGGTGAAGGAGAGGGAGAGGACAGAGGGAGGAGAGAGAAGAGAGTGGAGAGGTGGGCCAATAATGACTAGGATCAGGAGGATTCTATTTTGGTAAAGAAGGAAACCTTCTCAGGGAGAAGGGTGAGGAGGGCCATGTTGGATAGTCCCATATTTTCAAAAAGAAAAGAGTGATAGTATCTGCTCAGAGTCAGGAGGTAGATTTACAGGCTTTAGGATAATGGAGACATTTGGGGAAGACACTAAGGCAAATTTGTTTGGCAGCCAAGTTTGTATAAAGAACCAATCGGTCTGGTGTTGGCCTGGCTCACAAACTCATGTTCATCCAGCCCTCAGAGGATTGACTGGAGAAGGGCAGCTATAGGCTGAGTCTAGAGTGAAAGATGTTCCAGCTCAGAACTCAGAGGGGCCAGTCCTCAAAAAACTAAAAAGAATTATCATATGACCCAGCAATCCCACTTCTGGGTCTACACCCAAAAGAATTGAAAGCAATAACTTGAACAGATATTTATACACCCATGTTCTAGCAGCATTACCCACAATAGCCAAGAGGTAGTAGCAACCTAAGTGTCCATTGACAGTTGAAGGGATAAACAAAATGTGATAGATATATGCATACAATGGAATATTATTCAGCTTTAAAAAAAACCCCAAGAAATTCTGATACATGCTATAACAAGGAACAACCTTGAGGACATCATGGCAAATGAAGTAAGCTGGTCACAAAAAGACAAAACTATATGATTCCACTTATAGGAGATTCTTAGAGTAGTCAAATTCACAGAGACAGAAAATGGAAGGGTGGGTGCCAAGAGCTGCAGGGAGGAGAGCTGGTAGTAAATGTTTAATGAAGGCATTAGTCAGCTCAGGCTACCGTAAGAAAGTACCACAGAGTACACAGAGTGGGTGGCTTACACAACACTTATTTTCTCACAGTTCTAGAAGCTGGAAGTCAGAGATCAAGGCATTGGCTGGGTTAGTTTCACTGAGGCCTCTCTCCTTCATTTGCAGATGGCCATCTTCCTGTCTCCTCATGTGGTCTTCCCTCTGTGTTTCTGTGTCTTAATCTCCTCTGATAAAACACTAGTCCTATTTGCTTAGGGCCCACCCTAGTGACCTCATTTGAACTTAAGTACCTCTTTAAGGGCCCTGTCTCCAAATAGTCACTTGGGATTAAGACTTCAACATACGGGAATTTCCACAGAAAACTAAAAATGGAACTGCCCTTTGACCCAGCAATTCTGCTGCTCGGATTATACCCTAAGAACCCTGAAACACCAATCCAAAAGAACCTGTGCACCCCAATGTTCGTAGCACACAATTTACAATAGCCAAGTACTGGAAGCAACCTAAGTGCCCATCAGCAAATGAGTGGATCAAAACGTGTATGGTACATTTACACAATAGAATTCTACACAGCAAAGAGAAAGAAGAATCTTATACCCTTTGCAACAGCATGGATGGAACTGGAGAGCATTATGCTAAGTGAAATAAGCTAAGCGGTGAGGGACAAATACCATATGATCTCACTTTTAACTGGAACATAATCAATAGAAGAAAAAAGCAAACAAAATATAACCAGAGACATTGAAGTTAAGAACAATGTAACAATAGCCAGGGGGGAGTGGGGTGGGGACAGTGGGAAGACGGGACTACAGGAACTACTATAAAGGACACATGGACAAAATCAGGGGGGAGGGGGGAGGTGGGGGAGGGAGGTGGGTTCAGCTGGGGTGGGGTGGAGGGATGGGGAGAAAAGGCATACAACTGTAATTGAATAACAATAAAAATTTTTTAAAAAAAGACTTCAACATACGGATTGCAGGGGAGGGGTGGTGCACGTAATTCAGCCCATAACAATGAGTATGGAGTAAGTTTAGAAAGATGAAAAAGTTCTGGTGATGGATGATGGTGATGGTTAATTGTGAATGTACTTAATACTCCTGAACTATATACTAAAGAAATGGTTAGGATGGTATAAATGTTGTGTTATGTGTATTTTACCACAATACAAAATTAAATTTAATTAAATTTTAAAAGGGAAAAATCCTCAGAGAGGCCAGGGAACTGAAGGTACAACTATAAGGGTGACAGAACTGGTGGGCCCTGGGCTTCATATGATGGTCAGAGAGGGAGGGTGGGGACACATGGGGGAGGGGGATAGGAGAGTAGAAAACAAGAGTCTGTGTTCTGACCACACTGAGTTTCTGAGTCGGAGGTCTGGGCAGCCAGTCAGTTTCAGGTGATGATGAATCTTCATCCTTCTCATCTGTGAAATAAGTATTATAGCTATTACTGTAATAGCTTCCTCGAAGAAGCAGCAGGGAGGATTTGGGCAGATACTCTTTGCTATGTGGTCCCCTTTCTCTCAGAGCTTGCTCTTTTTTTGCAATTTTCAAATAATCACATCAGCTGCTTTCAGCCTGAATGTGGAGGCCACAGTGAGTGTGGTGTTTCTATAGTGACTTATGTCCTTCTGAGGGGGCAAAAGTGGAGAGATCCTAAGAAAAGAACAGGGGAAATGAACAGTCCAGATGTGTGTTAGATAATTTGCATTGGCCAAAACATTCGTTCGGTTTTATCCATAAGATGCCTCTAGTAGTGCTTAATTGTCTTTAAATTCATTTGAAACAATTTTTTTAGATTGTATTGTGACAGCTGTCACATCAGCATGCACTTAAAAAACTTATCAAAATTGGTGAATTTTTGTGTAGCCATTTTAATATTGAAGATGGTAGAAAATAAGCAACATTTTCAGCATATTGTGCTTTATTATTTCAGGAAAGGTAAAAGTGCAACTGAAATGCAAAAAAAAAAAAAAAAAGATTTGCACAGTGTATGGAGAAGGTGCTGTGACTGGATGGAACATGTCAAAAATGGTTTGCGAAGTTTTGTGCTGGAGATTTCTTGCTGGTTGGTGCTCCATGGTCCAGTAGACCAATTGAAGTTGATAGTGATCAAATTGAGACATTAATTGAAAACAATCAACGTTATACCATGAAAGAGATAGCTGACATACTCAAAATATCCAAATCAATGAAGTTATTGGTGAAAATGAAAAATGTGCCTTTTATTTTATGGAAAAACCATATGTACTTTTTGGCCAACCCAATAAAATCCCAGAGGGATAGACCTTGACCTGTTTTTATTGCTGCTTTGTTGAGAAGATTTCTAGCAAGCACACTTGACTATTTTTATGTTTGTCATATCTTCTGTAAAAAGAGGTGACACTTTATCTGGTGAAAGGCTAACATTAGAACACAACTGTCAGGGTCAAGGAACTAGGAAAACCTGGGAAACTTTTGAGCCTCGTGTCTTACTCCACACCACTTTGCAGAAAATCAGGTTTGGTGAGCTTCTCCTTATATCTGCCTTGCTTTCTTCCTTGGAAAAGGCCACAGGGAAGAAATCCTGGCTTTGTGGACAGGGTGTGAAGTATGGTTCGCTTCCTGACTCTGATCTTGGGCAAGTTCCTAACCACCGTGGGACTCAACTTCCTAATCTGTACAATGAGGGGAGATTAATTCCCATGTTCAATAGTGGTTAGAAAGGGTTCAACAAGATGACCCATTCAGGTTCTCAATAAAGAGTGGCTGGTAATTCTGGTGAGGAAACCACTGAGTTTTGGCAAGAAGCCAAAGCTCTTGCCATCCTCCTGGTTACTGCAGTTCTCTCATCTCCCATTCCCTTCCAGTTGGCCATGGACAGAGTGAAGGGGAGAGGATGGTAGTGTCTGACTTCCATGTTTTCATCAGAGATGTGTTACAGCATGTGGAAATCATGCAGAAAGACTACCCAGGGCTTCCTGTCTTCCTTCTGGGCCACTCCATGGTAAGTAGACCACAGAAGATCCAGTCCAAATCAGACCTGTGGTGGGTAGGCAGTGTGAGAACCCTGTGATGAAGAAAGTGCTGCCCTGCCTCCCTGCCCCATCTGCTCTCCCCATCTGGCTGGCATACCCCACTCTGCAGGCCCTGCACTTGGAGTTCCCAGGCTATTTGGTGCTTAGGAAACAGGTCAGGTTCAGAGTCCTAGAGACAGCCCCAGAAATAGCTCAGAGCAGCCCATTACTTCCCACCAGGACCCAAGGCACCTGAAGGTGGCTGGCCAGTCCTTAACGAGGAGCTCAGGTGTGGGGTATCTTGGGAAACTATCTTTTTTTTTTTTAACCCTGTTTCCGCCTCAGTGCCATTTCATAGTGAGGCTCTCAAGGGTACTTCTGCTCCCTGCAGAACCACTTCTCAGAGCTGGGAGAGTGCTTCAGTCCTGCCTGCTTGCTTCAGAGCTGTACAGTACAAATGGGAACTAGGGACAAAGGCTCCCCATGGACCCAATTCCTTAATGGTCATTCAAAATCCTTTTCACCTTTTAAATTTATAAAACCCTGTAAGAATTAACCAAGTATAATCTTTAAATTGGGAGTTCTCAAACTGGCAGTGCCCAGGGCAAATCTTCCTCTGACAACCTGACATGTTGACCAACAGAGAATTTGAACTGCCTGATTTTGAATTTGGGGAAACTTTTCACTCCAAGGCAGAGCTTCCACCCCCTTTATCACAGCATGGCTCTGTACCTGCATTTATTTCTCTGACCTGCCTGGCCCCTGTAAGCAATTGCCGTTTCAACCCTTGGTTCAAATTACCTGCAGCTTCAGCAAACAGCCAAGAACTTCAGCACCATCCACATTCACTAAATATTTTTCTTGAACCATTACTGAGCCAGGGGGAAAGGTGTAGCAACCTCTTATTATCATCAGATTACAAAAAAAAAAAAAAAGAAAGAAAGAGAAAAAGAAAAAAAAAGAAAGAAAAAAAATACCCTCCTATTAAGCCTGACAGAATGGATGAATTGGATGTCTGCCAGCTTTTGGTTTGAAGCAAAGTAGGGATGTGTTGTTTAATTTACAGCCCACAAGCAGGAACCTTATTTGTATCTCTCTGAAGTGTTTGCTCTTGGGGAAAAAAAAGTGAAATAAAATAATTGCAGACCCAGTTTATCCAACATTCAATGGTGCCTGTTCCAAGGTGGACTTCCTCTGGACTCTTTGGCCAGGCTTAGGAGGACCTCATCCATGGAGCTCATTGGAAAAGGTGCTGGTTGAAGCCAGCACACAGCAACTCTGCCCATTTTGCATTGCAGGGAGGTGCCATCGCCATCCTCACGGCTGCAGAGAAGCCAGGCCACTTCTCGGGCATGGTTCTCATTTCACCTTTGGTTCTGGCCAATCCTGAGTCCGCAACAACATTCAAGGTAAATGGACTTCTGATTCTGTGAAACTCCTGCAGCTTCCCTGGGACCTCCATTTACAGCTAGAATCTGGGGAAAGGGGCTAAAGTCCATTCTTGTACTTAGCACACTATTGTGTTAAAGTTTGGACAAATTTCAAGCATTATTGCCACCGAGGTTCTATAATTTCTAAATCAGGTGCTCTTTTTCCCCAAAGACAAAGGAAAAGTGAATTCCTGTTTGTGCATGTTTTATTAGTGAACATTAAAAGGAGAAAGGGTTACACGTTTTAGGATTCCAGCAAAGTAGCCTTTGTTAACAAGTCACATGCAAGGCTCAAGCTGATTTTCATTGAATATTTGCCAGTTTCAGCCAAAAGTACACAGTAAGTGGAATTGCAGGCTATTTGTAATTGCAACATAGAGTCTTGTCCTCACTGTAGCTTTCCTCTACCCCAAAGTGCTTTCCCCTCTGATTCTAACCCAGCTATCATTTTGTTTTTCTGGTTGTAATGTTACACAATGGCACATATGTTCACCTCTTGGTTCTGGGGCTTTGAGCTGCTTTTAACAAGGCAAACAAAACAATAATACTACCAGAAGTAGAGCAGGTGCCTTATCCCCTGGAGAAAGGAGAGGAAACTGGTCCTCAGATTGGCTACTTAATTGTGAATATGGGTTGTTGATATATGATGAACCTGTCCTTGAGGGGCATGAGGTTTGAGAGAGTTAATAACCTAATGAGAGTAGAGAATCCCCACCCTGTGTATCTCCTAGGAATGCTCCAGTTCACCCAAGTGCTGGGTGGGACTGCTGCCTCCTAAGCCAGTTCTGGGAACTCTCAGAGGAGCACGAAGGGTGAAGTGGTGGGTAACAGGGCCAGGGGGAACTGGGAGGCCATCAAATGACAGCAGGATCATTTAAATCAGTGATCCCTAACCTTTTTGGCACCAGGGACTGGTTTTGTGGAAGACAATTTTTCCATGGACTGGGGGGGAATAAGGGGAGATGGCTTTATAGCCTGCCCACAGATCAGGCTTAATTGCCACTTGCCACTCACTGCTAGGGTTTTGATATGAGTCTGCAAGCAATTGATTTATTATTGTCTCTGCGCAGTCAAACCTCTCCACTAATGATAATCAGTGTTTGCAGCCGCTCCCCAGTGCTAGCACCACTACCTCAGCTCCACTCCAGATAATCAGGCATTAGATTTTCATAAGGAATCCACAACCTAGATCCCTCCCATGAGCAGTTCACAGTAGGTAGGGTTTGTGCTCCTATGAGAATCTAATGCTGCTGCTGATCTGACAGGAGGTAGAGCTCAGGCAGTAATGTGAGCAATGGGGAGCGGCTGTTAATACAGAAGCTTAGCTCACTTGTCTGTTGCTCTCCTCCTGCTGTGCAGCCCAGTTCCTAACAGGCCATAGACTGGTACTGGTCTGTGGCCCCGGGGGGTCTGGGACGCCCCCCCGATTTAAATCATTGCCTTAACTCTGATGCCTTTGGTATTCTCCAGAGAACCCAGACAGGGGAGCACAGGACAGGGAATGAAACCTTATCAAAATGTCCTCAAATGTTTCTGATAGCCCACAGCCACAGACTTAATCCTTAGAGATGGACTGTCAGGTCCTGTGTATAGGCTTTCAATTAGATAGCTGAATTTTCACCAATTTCAAATGAGGAAAGGTTGAGCAAAAGAGAAATTTGGAACTATCTGATAGTTTAACCAGAGAACAACACTTTATTAATTTGAGGAAGAAAAGATATGGCTAGCTCTTTTTAATTTTACTCAGTTTTAAAGAAATCACCACTGCCTTATTGAAACTGACTATCATTAGTATATTTCAGTGTAGTGTGGGACAGCCTTGGAGGTGGGAGCCATTGTATGTCTACCATGGAAAGAAACAAGGTTATCCACAGAGTCACTGGTGGCTAGTTCTTGGCCATTTAAATGTGCAAAAGAGAACACGACCTCTTAGACATCTCCTATTGTGACTATAATTGCATAATGTGAGCCAAATCAGTCAAGAGCTCTTGTCCAAGTAGAATAAGCAAGACCAGGGTGACACAGGGGAGGAGAGTTCCCTCTGCTGTTCACGTGCTTGGAGTCATGAAAATTTACTCAGCTCAGTGAGTGTCAGGCATGTGTGGTGCTTATCTCACTTAACTCCCATCATCAACCTAGGGAGAGGTCATGACCTGCATTTTTATGGATAGAACTTGAGGCTTAGACCAGATGAGTGACTTGCCAGGATCACACAACTTGTGTGATGGATTTGAATCCAAGGCTGTACACTCTTCATCTAGGGTATTTCCCCATAGAAGAAAGTGGATGTATTCAACAGTGGACACTTTCCCTTAGAGAAAAGCCACAGACTGTGAGGCTTTTCGGTGATGTGCACAAGGGTCATGTCAGCTGAGCTGTAAGGTGGAGCCAGTAAGATTTCCTCCCAGACTCACTGGTGGAGATGGAATTTCTGGGCAAGGCCACACCAACATGACCTTTCAGAGCCCTGTGCTAATAGATCACCTTCTCAAATCTAGGGCCAGCTGTCCCTGAGGGGTTGTAGGTATCTTTTTATTGACCAAGATGAATTAGATTTCCTGTTGCCCTCAGACCTGAGGGCATGTCCTCCCCATGGATTCTGTGGTTGCCCCTGGCTCTTGTGCAGTTTTGACTGATAGAGTTTATGATTCATTTGTCTACCCACTTCAGATGACTTGATCACATTGCACCCATCTGGTCCTGTGTGACAACCTTCCAGAAAGAGTCTCACTGAATCTTTTTTATAATTTATTTTTTAAAATTGTAGTGTAATACATTTACACAAGGGAAGACTTCTTTCTCAGTTGGAGGTGGACAGCCAGAACTACAGAGGGAGTGGATACATCTTCTGTGGACACACATACATCCTCCATTTGCTCTTGTGTTTGACACAAATGAAACATGCTCCCTGCACTTTTTGTTTCATTGTTCTCTCTTGGTTGGCTGATTTGTTTTGTGAGTTGTAGGTTGAATTTGGTCACTTGCAGAGCAGTCCCTCTTACTGCTCCTTCCCATCAGAATAACAAAAGGCCCATTATCAGATGAGCTCTAGATTAGTTGAAAACCTGCTGTAAATGGTCTAGAGATTGAGAGGTCTGACTATAGAATGGGCTCTGGTTTAGATGAGGCCCTAGTGCAAGATGGGCTCTGGATTAGGTGAGGTCCTGTTGTAGGATGGGCTCTAGATTAGGCGATGCCCACTGACTGATCTTCAGGTCATTTATCTGCAGTGGATTTCTCTTATGGTTCCAAAGGTGGGCAAAGCTGAGACTCAGAAGGGACCTTTCCCTGGGTCAGTGGCATTGGCAGGGGGCCACAGAATGCAGAGTCTCATGAGTCCTCCGACTCATGACTCCTCACCCAGAGCTCAGCTCAGAACTTTTCAAAGGTTTATTTCATGGCCAGGAGTTCTTGCTGTAGAGGTTCTTGAAATCATTAAAGCAGACAGTGTGAGATCTCAAGTTTTTACGTACAGAAGGTCATGTAGAAGGTGACATAAGACAGTTGATGCAAGAAATGTCCAAACCTGAAGAGAATTTTTATCAGTGGAGCCAAACTGAAAACATATGGCAGGGAGCAACATGTCAAATGCTCCAAAGAATAACAGTTTTGCCATTCCTTATATGCACTTGAGATTAAGGAGGGAATTTAAGGAAGATTATAGGGAAATGGAAGAAAGCAAGGCTGGGTTCAGATTACAGGATAGTTAAGATTATTTGCATTCTTGGTGGTTTTATCTGAGAAGAAAGGGTGTGAAAAGGAGCATCCTCAATGGTATGTTTAACATAGTTGCACAGAAACAATGGACAGGGCTTGCTTAAAGCAAGGCCTTTCAGTAAAGAACATATATGCCCAAGGTGTGACTACCCACCATGACTGCCCAGCTAGGAATTTATGATCAGATCACTCTGTGAGGTTACTTTCTGTAGAATCCTCTTTTTGTCCACATCCCCTACCCTGAAATGTGAGAATGCCAGATCTCCCTCCCCCACCCCTACCACCAATCCTGCACACATCTGGTTTTTATGTGGATACTCTGTTTTCAACAAGCTGGGTTGAGCAGAGGCTTCTGGACTCCAAACACTGTGCTAAGAATGTGGTTGCACAAGGGAAATGAGAGCAGGAGAAATTTAAAAACAAAAATCTAATGCATCAGACCAAGTCTTGGCAGTTTATGAAGTCATTTCATGGAGATTATGCTCTGGGGAAGGTAGGGCTGGAGTAATAACAGGGACAGAGGGGAAACCCATGGCTGCCCAAGTAAGAAGATGTCAAACTCTGAGCTTAACTGGGGTCTCCTCAGTTGCCCAGGAGGACACCCAGGAATATGTAGCAGGCTGCAAAACACCCTTCCCTGAGAGTCCTCAGGGTCAGGATCGAAATACCCCTGGGCAGAGCCTCAGGTCCAAATGGGGCTCAGCCTTCTGGGAGTCTAGTCTTCTAAGTGATCTTCCTGACTATTGCCTGGAGGTCAGGTGCAGGAGCCAGCTCTTCCAGTGCTTTCAGATGTGTCCACTCCCCACCAACGAGGGCACCTGGCAAAGTAGGGAGAAGTGAGTGGCCTTTATAAACCTAGCATTTTTGGCTAACATCCTCCTCATCACCATACTATAAGGAGAGAAAATTATTTCCAATGTATAAATAAGGAAATGAGGCCAGTTGTCTCATTCAAGGTCAACTTGAGCACCAGCTCTGCTAGCAAGTGTGGTGGGACGCTCTCTTTCACCCCAAAACCCACCCAAATCAGGTTTCCTTGACTTTAGCCCACTTCCCAACTGAATACCACTCATCTGTTTTTAGTGACCAGCACCCAAAAGGCCTTTGGAGTAGTGAGGTGGTGGAGGGAAAATGGGCAAGGGCATGGGGGATTGCCACTCCTTCCAACTTCAACTACATTTACACCCAGGAGTTGAGGACTTAGCTGTGCTCATGAATTTGACAGCAACAATGCACCATAAGGCCTTGTTACCTCTGTCCTGCAAGTCCCTGCTCTCTAACATCTGGGGTTCAGACTTCTAAACACTTAGGACTCGAGGAAGGAGTTATCACCTCAACACATCCTTTGGAAGGAGTTATCACCTCAACACATCCTTTGGAAGCCCCAGCAGCCAGCAAGTTTTTGGTGCTTTCCCAGGACTTCACCAGCAAGGGTATGCAGTACTTTCTATTCTATGTCTTCTTGAGGGTCAGTTTGCCTCCTGAGACAGTCCAGGCCATCCTCTGGCCCTTGCACTGGTATCACCTGCACAGAAGGCATGGAGTTCTAGCCTCCTTTTGCACAGGTCAATCTGCTGGAGCTACTTTAGAGGATAGCAATTGTAATTACCTCCGTCATGTCAAGTCTTTGATGGACAGAAGTTTTAAAATGATATCAGGGGGCCATTAAAACTTTGTATAAAAATACAGGCATTTGTGCAAGTTAGTAGTATTTAAAGTGATGGTCCTGCAGATAATCCAGGAATGCCACAAGGGCACAGCAAAGACATAGAACACATTTTGGTCTCTTGCTACTCATAAAGTGGACCTTGTTACTGGGGAATTGTCCCTTTTGTAAGGTTTTTTTTTTTAATAATTTGGGGTTTTAGCTGTGATATGACATTTGTTGCAAAGCTGCAGGTCACTTACTTTTTCTAAAGTCTCCACTCTGAACAACACCGGCATGTACTCATTCCTTCATCAACCAACACCTGCTTCTTGAAATTCTCTTGGGGCCAGAAGCCTGAAGGGCAGTTAGGGTCTAGCACTGTGGGAATCAGGTCTCACTGAGGTAACCTTCCCATCAATGCTTCAAGTTTTGTTTTATTATCCCCTTTTTACAGATGAAAAAACTGAAGATAAGAGACTTTCTTGGGGATGCAGAACCAGAGGTCTGATGCAAATTTGCCTGGCTCCCGGTCTCTGAGTCTGATTGCTCCACTTCATTACCTCCCCTTCTGGGGCTGGTAGTCAGTGACTGAATGTCCATTCATTGTGAGTCTTGGCCTGCAAATTACCTTCAGGCAATAAGACTTGGGGTCCCTGTTGAGTCAGTGTCGCTGAGCTCTCTGTAGTTGCACAGACCTGACTTAGCCTGTTGGGGTCATGATGATGGTGAGGGTTTGTCACTTCAAGGGGGGCCTATTTAGGATCATCCCTCTCATGAGCTGGATCTCTACACTCACACAGGATTATCCAAAAAGTTTGGTTTAAATGACATCAAGAATGGTAATACCTTGGGTTGCACCATCTTCATGGTGAGCCACTCCACCTCCCCTTCACCTGTGTCGTGGCTTCCTTTGTCTTCCCTTGGAAATAGGTAAGGGCTCTCATGTCTGACAGTGAAGGCCAAAGGAGTTTATGACAGAAGACAACAGCAGCCACTCAGGCAACCTGGACAAAACTGATCCTTCTGAATGTGGAGTATGCCAGGTTCTTTCCGTCCCCCACTGCTTCCTTACTACTGGACCTCAAGACCCTCTTCTCCACCTTTCCATCTTCCTTCATTGCTACAATCAACACTGCTTCTGCTTAGTTCTTTCTTCCTCCAGGCCACCTTTTTCTCCTTCATCATACATTAGGGTAATGAAATAAACCTGAAAAGGACAGCAGGGGAGGGGTTCTCTTTTGCAACTATTCAAAGCATCCTTGCCCCTGTACCATTCTTGGATCTTTTGTGGGGAAGAGGCTAAACAACTAATTTTTTTTAACTGTGACATGAATTGCCACTCCCCAATTAAGTCCTGTTAGAAATATGGTTTGTAACTTACTGTGCAGGTTTAAAAAAAGAGCTCAGGGTTGGCACCACCCAAACATCTCTTCTGAGACATCTGTGCCCCTCCCCTCCAACCAGTGTGGGTTAGGAACACTCTCTACTCTGTTTGTACATTGGAATCACCTAGGGAGCCTAAAAAAAAACCCACTGATGCCAGGGCCCCAACTCAATAAGAATCTCTCTGTGGGACCTGGGAAGAGGCATTCTTGATGCTTCTCTGAGACACAGCAGCTGCCAGTCCTTAAACTTCAGAGCACAAACTAATGCCTCAAGGGTTCCCATGAAAATGCAGATTCTGATCTGATAGGCCCCACATCTCCAGGAGCTGATGGTACTGCTTGTCTAAGGACCACTGTTAGAGCAGGAAAGCCATAGAATATTAGGAAAGGGCAGGCTCCTGGGTAGGTGTGCTCCACCCCCTATCAATACTCTAACCAAATGGAAAAAAATAGAATGCTCAAAACAAAGGGCTGTCTTACTGGGTAGACAGGTAAACAGGTAGCCACAGGTCACTTCAAGGGACTCCCTGACTCAAGACACATTCTTCATTATTTTTCCTCATGGTACCTCTCCTGTGAGGGGTGTGTCCATCTCAGGCCTCTGCGTGCATTCTCCCAAGTGTTAACTCACACCCAGGTTTTGGTAATCATCTATAGGCTGAGACTTTTCTGTTCTTGGGGTGACATCCTTCAGGGTTTAGTGACAGGACCCAACCATGGAGAATGGAGAACAGACAGTAATATCTGCACACTGACCCCTCATCTATATTTGTAATTGAACAACCAGTTCTCATTGCTAGGACACCAGTGTCTTCCATTACACTCAGCCACTGGAGTTGTGTTGTCATGAGCTGGTCCTTTTAGGGACATTCACCCATCCTGAATCCACCTGCATCAGCTCCCTTAGAAGATCAAGAACAGCTGCCACCTGCCGCCCGCCTCCCCCCCAAGAGTCTTTGTGGTGGGAAGCATATAGCTGTACACATCTAATGGGCCAGCCACCTGCCACCTCCAGTCCTAAGCATGATGTGGCCTTGTCATGTCTCCTCTGGTTTGTGCTTTTGGCAACATGTCATTGGCAGTCACAGGAGTCCTCACCAGGACTTGGCTTCTTGTACTTGGAAGGGGGTAGTAAAGTGGTCAACTGATCTGCCATTGTTGTGCTTCCTATAGGGACTAAACCCTTGCACTGTTCATTTTGTGCAAAGCAAATACTTCTCCAGAAATGTCCGCTTTTTCATATGAAGCTCTTCTCCTAAAAGAATCATGTAGCTGCAGAAAGTTCCCCTGCTAAGAGGAAGAAAAGACCACTGACTCAGGGAAAGGACAGAACCAGTTTTTTTCCTATAGTTGTCTCCTGGAGTTAGAGTCCTTCCTGTCTTTCTGTCACCCTCACTACCCCCTGTAAAACCAGAGCAAGGATGGTGCCTGCCATAGCATGGCCTTTTCTGATTCTTGTTGAGCATAAACTGTCAGAATCTTCTCCTGAATATAGAGGCCTTGACACTTTTGGATACAAATGTTTTGGTTTAAGAAGTGCTGGAACGGGGAGAACCAAGATGGTGGCGTAGGTAGACACCCTGTGCCTCCTCGCACAACCAGAACTGACAGAATATCTAACGGCAAGGAAGTTCGACACCAAGGAAATAAAAAATAAACATACATCGAGACCGGTAAGAGGGGAGGAGACGGGCAGCCGGGGAGGAGAGGACTCGCAAGGCCGTGGCGGGACCAAGACTGGTGGAGTGTGGGACGAACGGGGCAGGCAGTCTGACCACTGGCAGACCCTGCAGCCCCACATTCGTGCAGATAGGTCGAGAGGGCCAGACTCAGAGTGGTGGAGAGCGGGGCAGGCAGAGCGGCGGGTGGCACCCCACGGCCCCACATTCGTGCACAGATGAAAGGGACAAATGGCGGGGAGCTAAGCGGCCTCAAGGCCCATGGCTCCAGCGCGGGGAAATGAAGCCTCAGGCCTCTGATTGGGAACGCCCGTGGGGGTTGGGGCAGCAGTGGGGGGGGCTCCCAGACTCACAGGAGGGGTCATTGGGGAGACCCACAGGGGCCTAGAGTGTGCACAAGCCAGCCCACTCGGGAACCAGCACCAGAGGGGCCCAGTTTGATTGTGGGTAGCAGAGTGGAGGTTTGGAGTCCGGTGGAGAGTGGAGCGGATGCCATTGCTCCCTCTCGGCCCTTCCCCCACGTACAGCGACACAGCAAAGTGACCAGCGTTACCCCACCCAGGGGAACACCTAAGGCTCCGCCCCTTAAAGTAACAGAAGCACCAAGACAAAAAAAAAAAAAAAGGCCCAAATGACAGAACACTTCAAAGCTCCAGAAAAAATACAACTAAGAGAGGAAGAGATAGCCAACCTATTGGATGCACAGTTCAAAACACTGGTTATCAAGACGCTCACAGAATTGGTTGAATCTGTTTGAAAACCAGATGAAAAAATGAAGCCTATGCTAAGAGAAACAAAGGAAAACGTACAGGGAACCAATAGTGATGAGAAGGAAACTGGGACTCAAATCAACTGTGTGGACCAGAAGGAAGAAAGAAACATCCAACCAGAAAAGAATGAAGAAACAAGAATTCGGAAAAATGAGGAGAGGCTTAGGAACCTCTAGGACATCTTGAAACGTTCCAACATCTGAATTATAGGGGTGCCAGAAGGAGAAGAGGAAGAACAAAAAATTGGAAACTTATTTGAACAAATAATGAAGGAGAACTTCCCTCATCTGGCAAAGGAAATAGACTTCCAGGAAGTCCAGGAAGCTCAGAGAGTCCCAAAGAATCTGGACCCAAGGAGGAACACACCAAGGCACATCATAATTACATTAGCCAAGATTAAGCAGAAGGAGAGAATCTTAGAAGCAGCAAGAGAAAAGGAGACAGTTACCTACAAAGGAGTTCCCATAAGACTGTCAGCTGATTTCTCCAAAGAGACCTTACAGGCAAGAAGGGGCTGGAAAGAAGTATTTGAAGTCATGAAAGGCAAGGACCTACATCCAAGATTACTCTATCCAGCAAAGCTATCATTTAGAATGGAAGGGAAGATAAAGTGCTTCCCAGATAAGGTCAAGTTAAAGAAGTTCATCATCACCAAGCCCTTATTATATGAAATGTTAAAGGGAGTTACCTAAGAAAAAGAAGATAAAAAATATTAACAGTAAAAATAACAGCAAACTCACAGTTATTAACGACCACACCTAAAACAAAAACAAGAGCAAACTAGGCAAACAACTAGAACAGGAACAGAACCATAGAGATGGAGATCACATGGCGGGTTGTCAATAGGGGATGGGAGTGGGGGTGGTGGAAGGTTCAGAGAATAAGTAGCATAGATGATAGGTGGAAAATAGACAGGGGGAGGGTAAGAATAGTGTAGGAAATGTAGAAGCCAAAGAACTTATAAGTATGACCCATGGACATGAACTATAGGGGGGGAATGTGGAAGGGAGGGGGTGGGCAGGATGGAGTGGAGTGAGGGGGGGATAGGACAACTGTAATAGCATAATCAATAAATATATTTTTAAAAAAGAAGTGCTGGAACATGGACTCAAAGATGAGGATTAGTCTACCTCTTCACAAATGGCCAGCATCTGTGTGCCCAGATCCATGCAGAATTGGGCAATGAGCAACAAAACATAAATTGTTGGCAAATGAGGAATCTGCTGGTGGGCTTCAAAGAAATGTAATGGGCCCTGCATAGGTTCTCCTCAGTTCTATGGCAGGGTGAGTACCAAGGTACTATGTCCCTGGCTGTTGTCCATCTCATCTGGAAATGGGTAGGAAGCTAATTTGTAGAAAAACAGCCAGTCCTTGAGGAGGCCATGCCAAACCAGGCAGGCAGACAGGCCAAATGAAGCAGCAGGGTCTGGAGACTGATGTTTGCACAAGGTCCTATCAAACACAATTGCCCCTCAATTCCTGGGCATGGTAGGGTCGCATGTGGAGCCAACCATTAGCCCTGTGTCTACTCAGGAAGCTATGGGCAGGAGTCATCAAATATGGCAAAATGTCGAGAAATCAGTTCTACAAACTTTGGGACGCATTAAGATTTTTCCTAATAGTGTTGCCCTTGGTAGAAGAGATAATCCCTAAAGTCCACCCTCCTTACACAACTGGAGCCCAGTGAAGGCTACAAGGCTGGCACCCATTGCCTCTCTATGCACCTACAGTGCACTTTTTACCTGCTGTGCTTTCTCTTTATTACAAATTTTCAACCTTTGAAAGCATAGATACCAACTTCTGAATTTAGGTTCCCAGAGAAGCCCCCAGCTCCTGGAGGTCACAGACATTTGACCTGTGTTTGGAAACATGCACACCCTTTCCTTTTGTAGTGTTCCCAGAATTCTGAGCCCTTCTGGTTCTATACTTGTTCATAACCCTATATTGGCTCTTGAACCTGCCCAGTATAGATCGCGACCATTCCATGAGGCTTCAGATTGCATGGACCGACTCAAGTGCTAACCTAGTGCTGCATTTCCTTATATTTCTATGCTAGACTTTTACACAGATCAGCCCAGAGCCTGGCAGTAGTGCCTGGCACATTGATAGAAACAAGTCACTATGCATGGGGTTTACTTGCCTAGACACCAGGCTTGGGGTACAATAATCTATGATAGTCTCAGAGGCAGGAGGCTGCCATCCTTGCACTGAAAAATGGAGAGTTTACCATGTGAATTTCAGAATAGGTGCATGCATATGTGTTCTTTTAGGAGCAAAGCCTTACCTGATCCCTGGCAATGTGAGATTACATCATGCTTGTGCAGCCTGAGGAACAGGATGTTTTATAGCTGTGAGTGTAAAGGGAAGCTGGGCAGTACAGCAGTTGTGTCACCATGGAGAGTATCAGTGTCAGTTGTTCTTGTAGCATTTACAAGTATACTGGAGGAGAGAAATAATAATGAAGGCTGGCAGAATAAAGAGAAAGAGTAGCCTCACTCACACCCTTGCCCCCTGTCCAGCTGACCACATGGTATAGTGCTGAGCTTCTGTTTTCTTTTCTATTAAGTCAGGATACACCCTCACCTCACAGCATTTGTGTCAAGATTAAAAGACTGGGCACCTACAACTGTCCCCATTACATCAAAAGATTGTTACTCAGTAGATGTTAGTGCTCTGCCTCCCCAACAAGGGTCCGGAGGGAACATCACTTAGTTCCGTGACATTCACCCTCAGCAGGCACTGAGAATTCACTGTTTGCCACCTTCTATGTGATTCTAATTTCAGCATTTCACAGCTCACTTTCGGAATAGCATCTTCTATCCCTGAGTGTCTGTGCATACTGCAGAAATGAGAACAGTGTCCCTCTACAGGCAGAAGTGTGAGATCCAGGTTCATGCTTTGCCTGGGTAAACACGAGATCCAGCAGGAGAAATGGGGTAGGGTGGGGCAGGAAGGCCTGTACCAGAATCAGCTTCAAGTTCAAGGAACATATACTAAGCACCTACTCTGTGTCTGGTGCTTTTGCACACAGTGGTCCCTCTTGGCAGCTAAGGCAACAGAGGCTCAGTTGTGGTCAGTTCTCGAGTCCACATATGTGAGGCAGCACAGCCAGGAATCAAGTCAGGCCTCATTCCCTCTGCTACACATCTCCTAATCAGGCTTGGTGACTGTTTTTGTTCCTTCCCACGAGAAACCACGACGATGACCAACAGAGCATTCTTTCTGATCAGAGCAGGTTCCTTTTGTGCCTTCTAAGCTGTCTGGCTCTCAGGTGACTTAGATAATTCTACTCCTGTGGTATTTTTTTAAGATACCCTGAGAAGTGACTTGTGCAGAAGAGCTCAGCCAGGCAGCTCCTGAAAATAATTCAAAATAATGACTGATGAGTGATTGTGGGGAGAGCTATCACACAGAATCCGGAGCAGGAGAAAAATAGACATGGCATTCCCTCTGTCAGCCCTGGTGGCCACCTCTCACCCACTCCCCACAGGGATCTATGCCAGACTAACTCAAGGCTGTCTGAGTCAGAGCAGGGAGAGTCCTGGGGCACTCAGCCTTGGGAAACAAATCTGGCCAATGTTCAGTTTGTGTGTCACTTTTCTTAATTTACTGTAAACTGTCCCGTGGGCAGAGCTGGGCATGGATCCCACTGCACTCACACCCTTGTTTTGCCTCTCTGGCTAGGTCCTTGCAGCGAAAGTTCTCAATCTTGTCCTGCCAAACATGTCCCTGGGCCCGATCGATGCCAGCGTGCTCTCTCGGAATAAGGCAGAGGTGAGAGTCTTTCTGAAATGGGGGTGTGGGAGAGTGGCTTGCTGGGGCTGGTGAGGAGTGAAGGCAGCAGCCCCAATTGGAAATCCGAGTTTTAGCCCTAGCTGTGGCATTTTGCTGCCCTTTTGCCAAGGCCCTGCATGAAGTGATGGGGACATGGAGATGCATGACATGCCATCTGGCTTCAGGATGGGGAGGAAAGGGATATATGGTCATGATGCCTGAGCTATGCCCTAAACATGCAATGGTGCTAACAAGACAAAATTGTGTGTATATCAGCCAAGTCTCTTTTGGTTGTAAGTGACTGAAACTTAATTCAAAATGGTTTAAGCAAATTCAAAGTGAAATTTATTGTTGAATATACTAAAGGCCTAGGGCATGAGTGGATCCAGGGGCTCAAAAATCTTGTTCACCATTCATTCTCCTCAGGTCTCATATCCCCTGGTTTAGCTTCATTCCCGACCAAACTTCAGTGGCAGAGATGGCCACTGGGAGCTTTACATGAGCAACCCCAGTGGGAAAATAGCACCTCTTTCCAACAAAAGTCCCAGGGCTGATTCTTATTGGCTGATTGTCCAAGCCTGGGTTATTTGTCCAGGAAAGGGATCAGTGTCAACCCCACCCAACTTCATGGGCCAAGAGTATGGGAAGAGTGGTGCAATTGGGATAACATAGCAAAGGACAGAAGATGGATTGGAGCCAGACCAAATGGGTTGTGGGAGTGGTGCTGGCTGAAGGGATCAGAGAAAAAGAGTTCAGGTGGAGGAAACTGTACAAATAATGAGCTCTAGCATGGAGAGAGGACAGCTCATTTGCAAAACACCAATAATTTGGTTCGACCACAGGTAGGGCAGCAGATATGTGTTGAGGGCTAAACTGAGGTCAGAGCATGAGGTAACCCATGAGCCCCATCTCCTAGGAGCCACTGCCCTGCCAGGAGTATCTTGTAGACCCCTGAGCAGAGTGGTACTGCCTTCTATAAAAGCAAAATTAGAAAAAAGAAAGAAAGAAAGAAAGGAGGGAGGGAGGGAGGGAGGGAGGGAGGAAGGGAGGACGGAATGTTAAAAAATAAAAGCAAAACCAGAAACTTAGAAAGAAGAGGGAAGGTGGCTTTGGGGGAGATAAGCTGGGAGGTTGTGCCATCAGTCAACGTCATCGCCTCTGGAACCAGGCACAAAGGTCAGCATGGATAAAAGTTCAAGGTCAATAATGTACCTGAGGCACTGGGTCTGAACAGACTCTAAAGCCCCAGATATTGGGATTCATCTATTAAGATGCTCCTCAGTGCACCAACCTACCTCCTGTTTATCAAAAGGCCAGCACCTGTCTCTGCCTTTGATTGGGCCTTTTTGCCCTGTGCCAGGTGGGTGCTGTGTGCTTACCCACACAGAACAGCCCCAGATGAGCAGACTGAGGCTCTGCAAGATGAGAGGACTTGCCTGGGTCACCCACTGGAGGGATTAACCTGAGTTAGTAGATGGGTGTGGTCCCCAGCCCTTCTCTGTCTGTTGGGACAACAACCTCATGTAGACTTACAGCCAATGGAGAGGTAGCAACCCTGGGTTTCTGGAAGACACTAGAATTATCTTCAGGATTAAGCAAACCATTTTGTCACTCATCTCCCTCAGTTTCCTATCTTGCCTTAGAAATTTGAAATTATGAAAACAGTGGCTTCCTAAGAACCCTGTAAAATGGAATGAGGTGCTCTAGCTTTCCCAGGTTTCCTTAGAACTTCAGCAGTTGGCCTCTAGCTTTATTATAAAATTTGACCTCCTATGCCCTGGCTGGATGGCTCAGTTGATTGGGGCATCATCCGTATGTGCCAGGGTTGTGGGTTCAATCCCTAGTCCAGGCACATATGGAGTCAAGTGGTAGGTGCATGGATAGGTGGAGCAACAGGTCAATGTCTCTCTCTCTCTTTCTCTCTCTCTCTCTCTCTCAAAAAAATCAGTAAATACCTTTTTTTAAACAGTTGATCTCCTGGCACTCTGAGTCACTTAGAGAGTAGGCAATTAAATGCAAACCATCCCTAATATGTAGGAGAGAGATATTCGTTATCAGGGATCAAAACTCCCAGGCTTCCAGGGTCAGCAGCTCCTTATGAATCAAGCTGGTAAGAGGCTCTAGGGAGTGGTGGGGTCTGTGGGGAGCCAGAGGGTATCAGCTCCACTCAAGTCATCTACATTCAATTTTAATTTAATCTATTTTTAATACATAGAGTGCCTCTCAAATTCACATCTTGGGGCTAAATGTGACCCAACAGGGTCAAAGAATATTTGAGTAGAGAAAAAAAAATGTACAACTTTAGGACCCAGAAAAACTGAAGGCAAAACACATGCTGTTTAGTTTGAGCCTGACATGAATGAAACCAACATTAACCTCATTTCGCAGATTAGGAAACTGAGGCTCAGATGTTAAATAAATAACATCCATGGCTGCATGATCAGTCAAGGGCAGAGCTGGGATTTGAACCCATTTGATTCAAAGCCCATGGTTAAGTGCCTGCTTCCAGCTAGTATTTATGATCATTAAGCTGTTTTGCTTGTTTTATAATTACTGATCCATGCAGCCTGTGCCTGGGGGCCATTGCTCTGTGTGCAGGATTCACTTTGTGATGGGAGTCAGTGTGGGGCAGTGGCTTCTCCAACTGTTGGCATCCCCAACAATGGCTCTGGCTCAAATGTGCAATCTCTAGTAAAACTAATTATTTTTACAGCAGCTGTGCTAGGACAACAATGGGTTAATAGAAAGGCAGGGAGCTCGCTTTGAGATCTGAGAGGAAACATCCAGGTGCAAATCTGAGTCATTTATCTCACCATCTGAAAGTATATGGATAAAGAGAGAAAAAAAGAGATAATAAAATATTCCAAGCCCTCTGTTTAAAAGTAGCAACTCTCAGAATTTTTATTTCATTTTCGAAATGATGGAAAATTCCACTGAAGACTTTAAACATATGTAAGAGTCTGGTGTGAAAATACAGCACACAGGCTCTCCCGGGATACTGGGTTGCATCTCTTCATGTATCAGGTTTCTGACTGGTCAGGTAAATGGAGTGATTCTTTAGAAACACTAATAAATGTCCTCGCTTGGAAGACTTTGAAGAGAGAGGTGGTTGGTGGCTGGTCAACACAAAGGCTGAACTCCTATTGGAATGAATAGGAGCAAGTGTTTCCATTCCTCAGCAGAGAGAATTTACCCCTCACATGTCCAGCCCTGAGTCTCTTTGAACCTTCTGCTGAGCTTTAAAAATAGCAACATCCAGAGGGAAATGTGCTCAGAAAAGGCATCTCCCCAGATCTAACATGGGGTGTTTTAAGGCACATCTTTAGCAAAGATATTTCCTGTGGAGCCCTGCAGCTATAAAAGCCTCAAAAAGAAAAGAAACGTTTGCCTAACAAGCTTACTAAAAGCAGGCCTTTGGAAGAAGGGTACAGGCTGTGGGGGTGGAAGGTGGCAGACTCTTTGGAGTTCTGTCTCTGGGAAAACAGGCTGGTTCTGGCATTCCAATGTCAGAAGCAGGATGTTTATTTGGGGTTTGCTGTGGCAAGTGCTCTCACAACCCACCCAGGACTGTTAGCATGACACCCTTTACTAGCATCACTTCACAACTGCCAGCCCTCAGATACACATTCTACTGACCTGTGTGGCCTCCAGGAGTAATTGTCTTAGCACAATCCAATGCACAATGGTTACACTCCTCTTCTGTGTCAAACCAGCCCTTTTGTCTCCCACAGCTCCAAGAAGGCAGTCTTATTACCAATATTTGCATTTGTGGAAGCTTGGGCCCAGACAACGCAAGCCACTTACCTGAGGTCACACAGCTACTAAGTAAGGATTTGAGCCCAGACCTCCCTGCTCTGAGCCAAGTGCACTTGGCTAAAATCCTGGGAACAAAGAAGTTGCTACTCAAGCATTTTTTGTTTGTCTACACATTTAGAGCCCCTGGTCAGAACACTGGATACTGACATATTAATCATTCCACCCTCAGAATGTGATGAATCCCTGCCACTCTGAAAAGCCTTGCATGGTCTTAATAGTCGTCCGGCCAATGATGCAGGCGGTGGTAGGAGTTCGAAGATAAAGAACTCCTGCCTGTCTCAGTCTCCTGCCTGCCTTCACATCACACCATTACTAACCACACAGTTACGAAAGAATGCACTGCTTTCTTTCTGAGCTCCATCCTTTGGCCTGTGAGCTGCAAGGAAGAGATGCTGTGATTCTCAGTACCCATTCCACTGGGGACAATGCAGTGTTTGTGTATTGAGGTACTTCGTCTTCTACAACTAAGTCTCTATTCTGTATAAATACTCTGGGATGCCCACCAGGAGTATCCTAGCTTGTTTATAGCATGCTGGCAGGCTGTATGGTAAGAGCTGTGAGGAGTGACCAACCCCACTTTATTTCATTTCTATAAGTAGGTGCCACTCCATACACCACCCAGTGTTTGAAATGTGCCAATGTCAAGGATTAGGTCCCCAGCTCCCCAGTTCCTTGCAGGTCTCCCACCCACATGACATTAGGCCACCTCTGCCCATTGCCCTGGAAGGCTCCTGCCAAGTCTTGGAAAGCTCAGTCACACTGACTCTTTTTGCTAATTATAACCACAGCTAAAGATAGGCCCCAGCTTCCCCTCTGTCTCTAGGACATAGCCTCCCACAGCAGTCCCCTCCAAGAAGTGGTTATTAACTTTCCAGTGTTTCTAGTTTGGTTAGCCAATTTTATTTTGTTACTCTCCATCAATCATATTGTTACCAAATCACCTCCCAAAATTCAGGTTTGTGTATCTGATGCACTAGTAAGCCAAAACATTGAGACATCAGTGGCTGGAGAGAGAGAAAGATTTGTTCAATTTGGCCAAAGCCAGAGGACAAGAGAGCAAGATCTTTCAAATCTGTCTACCTCAAAAAGCTAAACTAGGGAGTGGGAAAGGGAGAATTTTAGGGAACTGAGAGAGAAGTCTGTATTTCTTTAGTCACAGATAACATTTTGTGCAGCCAGACTTCTGGGCAGCAGCAGCTGGTCCCAGCTACCTTGGAGACGTTCTTTCCTCTGCAAAACAAACTCATAAATTCTCCTTGTGGCCCTGAAATTATCTTTTCCTGCTAACAAAGAAACAGCACATCAACAACACAAAATTATATTGTAAGAACAAAGGGTACTGGGTCGAAGAACCAAGATTCTGAAAAATATCTCATAATTGTATATCATTAACATTATCTCTAAAGCAAAAAGCAGAAATTAGACATCTTGTGACTATTACTATTGTTTAAGCTATCATTGTTTTGTGCTTAACTAACTATATTTTTCTATTATCTCAAGCAAAGTATAATTTTAAACACTTCTCCTGGAACTTGCTTTAGGCAGCCTTTCAGAACATGGCTAATATACCTTCTTAGGGTTTGGCTATAAGCTATGCGACAATCAATTAAAACATTTAATTAAAGCCTATACCTACAGATTCTATGATCTAATACCTAAATGTGTCTACAGTTGATGGTTGGTTTCAGTATCTCATACTCCCCACATGAGATTTGTCTGTTTGAGGCAGCTATAATTTACCAATGACCTGAAAACATAACAAGTCATTAGAACATTTCTTGGAGTATATAGCTCCATATGGGCAAATGGGTCTGCCTTGGTCTTGTGCCCTGCAAAGTGGGGTCTGTTGATCTTCCTAACCCCTTCCTCCAGATGTTTCCTGCTCCTAGCCCTCCTCCTCTGACTCTGGAAGAAGCAGCTCTGAGCAAATGCAAGGCAGGTCTCTGAAGTCAGTGACTTTAAATAGCAACAGAAAAGTCAGTGACTCTGTAGAGAGACTGTCAGGGGTAATCCCAACTGCCAGCCTGACCCAAGACAGAATGAAGCATTCTCCCTGCCCCGCAGACTGAGCTAAGCTTTTTATCCAGATACCTTTGCATGGTTGAAGAAGGAGGCTACACACTTGGCTTGGTTCACATAGGAACACAGCCTGGGCAAAGTTCTCTCAAAGATGTCATTGAATTAAGCCCCCATTTACATGAGGATCCAATGCACCTGACTTGCCAAGTCTTGAATAAGTGGCTGAGCCAGATACAAGCCCCAAACAGACCTCTGACCACAGGGTACAGGGTCTTCCTGCCACAAGCCTGCCTAAGGGATGTATGGCTCCTCCTGGCAAAGTAAATCAAAATAAAAAATGAGAAAGCTGAGACTGTGGGTAAAGGAGAGGTCAAAGTCAGTCACCAGCTCTTCCCTCCAATTTAACTATGGAAATTTTCAAATCTATAGAAAAGTTGACATGGTCATACAATGCACACCCATATACTCCTTTCAATATTCATCAATTGGAAATACTCTGCCATACTTTATCTATGCTTAAAAATGAAAATATCAGTATAGATATAGATTTCAAATCTTTTAAAATTTATTGTGGTAAGATATACAGAACATAAGATTTGCCATCTTAATTATTTTTAGGTGTACAGTTCAGTGGCATTAAGTATATTCACATTGTTGTGCAACCTCACCACCATCCATCTCCAGAACTTTTCCATCTTCCCAAACTGAAATTCTGTGTTCATTAAACATGGTCTCCCCACCTCCCCTCCCCCAGCCTCTGGCAACCCCAATTTTGCTTTCTGTCTCTATGAGTTTGACTGTTCTAGGTGCCTCACATAAGTGTAATCATACAGTATTTGTCCTTTTTTAAATCTTTTAAGCATAATGTCCTCTAGGGTCATACATGTTGTAGCATGTGTCAGAATTTCCTTCCTTTTCAAGGCTAAATAATATTCCATTGTGTGGCTAGAGAACATTTTCTTTATCCATTCATTCCGTTGATGGACACCTGGGGTGCTTCCACCTCTTGGCAACTGTGAATAATGATTCTGTGAACATGGGTGTGCAATATCTTTTCAAGAACTTGCTTTCATTTCCTTTGAGTTTATACACAGAATTGGGATTGCCTGATCATTTTGATTTGCATTTTCCTAATGATTACTGATATTGAGCTTTGTTTTACATGTTTGTTGGCCATTGGTCATTGGAGGAAGTCTATTAAATACTTTGTCCATTTTTTAAACAGGTTGTTTGATTTTTTAAATTGTTGAGTTGTGGAAGTTCTTTATATATTGTGGACATAAACTCCTTATGAGATATGTGATTTGCAAATATTTTTCCCATTACGTGGGTTGCTTTTTCTTTGATATGCAAAATGTTTTCATTTTGGCATGATCCAATTTATCTAATTTTTTCTTTTGTTGCCTAGTTGAATGTCATTAAGTGGATACATTATTTTGGCTGAATCTTTAAAAAATATTATTTTATTTTATTTTTTTAGAGAGAGGGGCAGGGAGGAAGAAAACATAGATGTGTGAGAGAAACATCTATTGGTTGCCTCTCACACACCCTCAGCTGGGGACCTCTCCTGAACTGAGACATGTGCCCTGATGGGGAATCCAAATGGTAACCCTTCAGGGCTCAGGCTGGTGCTCAACCCACTGAGCTACACCAGCCAGGGCAGAACTTTTTAAAAGTAAGTTGCATACACCATGATTCTTAACTCATCCTTTGCTGCTCAAGAGAAAGAACCCAGGATAAAGGCTTTCATACATATAACCCAATACCATTATCACACTTTGAAAGAGTAGCAATAATTCTGTATTACTTTCTATCTAGTTCATATTTCTGATTTCCTTAGTTCTCAACAACTTTTAAGACTTGAGACCACATGATCTTGCTGTGTGTGACCAGCAATTATGAAAGTGGTTCTGCAAGATCCCAGTAATTCTCTTTTTTCTTTTTTATGTTTAAGTATATTTTACTGATTATGCTATTACAGTTGTCCCATTCTTTCTCCCCTTTATCCACATCTGCCCTGAACTCCTTCTCCCTCTCGCATTCCCCAACCCCCTTAGTTCATGTCCATTGGTCATACATACAAGTTCTTTGGTTTCCCCATTTCCCATACTACTCTTAACCTCCCCCTGTCTATTTTCTACCTACCATTTATGCTTATTCCTGTACCTTTTTCCCATTTTTCCCCACTCATCCTCCCAGCTTATAACCCTCCATGTGATCTCCATATCTGTGAGTCTGTTCCTGCTCTAGTTGTTTGCTTAGTTTGTTTTTGCTTTTGTTTCTCTTTAGGTTCAGTTGTTGATAGTTGTGAGTTTGTTGTCATTTTACTGTTCATAGTTTTGACATCTTCTTTTTCTTAGATAAGTCCCTTTAACATTTCGTATAATAAGGGCTTGGTGATGATGAACTCCTTTAACTTGACCTTATCTGGGAAGCACTTTATCTGCCCTTCCATTCTAAATGATAGCTTTGCTGGATACAGTAATCTGGGATATAGATCCTTGGCTTTCATGACTTTGAATACTTCTTTCCAGCCCTTTCTTGCCTGCAAGGTTTCTTTTGAGAAATCAGCTGGTAGTCTTATGGGAACTCCTTTGTAGGTAACTGTCTCCTTTTCTCTTGCTGCTTTTAAGATTCTCTCCACATCTTTAATCTTGGGTAATGTAATTATGATGTGCCTTGGTGTGTTCCTCCTTGGGTCCAACTTCTTTGGGACTCACTGCGCTTCCTGGACTTGCATGCCTATTTCCTTCACCAGACTGGGGGAGTCTTCCTTCATTTGTTCAAATAAGTTTCCCTTATTTGTTCAAATAAGTTTTCTATTTTCTGGTCTTCCTCTTCTCCTTCTGGCACCCCTATGATTCAGATGTTGGAACATTTAAAGTTATCCCAGAGGTTCCTAAGCCTCTCCTCATTTTTTTGAATTCTTGTTTCTTTGTTCTGTTCTGGCTGAATGTTTCTGTTTTCCTTCTGTTCCAAATCTTTGGTTTGAGTCCCAGTTTCCTTCCCTTCACTGTTGGTTCCCTGTATATTTTGCTTTATTTCACTTGTATAGCCTTTGCTTCTTCCTTTATTTTGCATCCATATTCAATCATTTCTGTGAGCATCCTGATTAACAGTGTTTTGAACTCTGCATCTGATAGGTTACCTATCTCTTCATTGCTTAGTTCTTTTTCTGGGGTTTTGATCTGTTTTTTCATTTGGGCCATATTTCTTTGTCCCAGCGCACCTGTTACATTGTAAGGGGAGGAGACTTAGGTATTCACCAGGGTGGGGCAACCCAGTTTGCTCCGTTATGTTGCTATATGTGGGGGAGGGGCCAGAGAGGGAATAATGCTGCTTGCTTGGCTCTCGCCCTGCTTTTAGTCACTTCCCCCCTACCCACAAGTGAATTGCACCTTTGTGGTACTGATTCCCTGGGCGGATGGGCTTGTGTACATTCTAGAATCCTGTCAGGCTCTCCAACATACTCTCCTGTGAGAGTGGGCATTTCTCCCATCACTGCAACCCCCACAGATTCTACAGCCAGAGACTTTGTAGCTTTATTTCCCCACACTGGAACCCTGGGTTTCACAGTCTGTCTTGCTCCCCAGTTGTTCCTTCTGGCTTATCCACATATGAATGTGGGACAGTCAAGTGTGCTAATTGCTGCCTAGCCCTCCCTGTCCACCAGTCACCACCTTGTCTCGAGTCCTTTCCACCCCAGCTGCCTGTCTCTGCCCCTCCTACCAATCTAGATGAATGTTTCTTCTTTAACTCCTGGGTTGTCAGACTTCCACAAAGTTCAATTTTTCTATCAGCTCTTGTTATTTTTTGTTTTTAAATTGGTTTTTATCCTCCTTTTGGTTGTGCAAGGAAGTGAAGCATATCTACCTACACCTCCATCTTGGCCAGAAGTCCCAGTAATTCTTTCTGGTATCTCTTATTATTTATTCAATCCCTGGACCTGTCAAAAGGTAGCCATGGCTTGTGTGATTGGGTAGAGAATATGATGGCTGCTTTCCTCTTCCCTCGGTGACCACTCAGGACTTATGTCTGGGTCCAGGGTTGCACCCTAGGAGCCTCTATCCCAAAGAAGCAAGTGAGGTCAACTTTCTGCCTCACTTCTGGTTGTGAAGCCCCTCAGCCCTCCAGAAGGAGGTCCTAGCACCCTCTGGTGGGTGTGCACAAACCACCTGTACCCACGTGCCCAGGCCTATGACCTACCAGGATATCCAGGAGTTCAAGCCTTAATGGCAAAAAGTAATTCTTGAGAAGAAATGTTCAGTAAATCACATGCCCTTAAAGTAATTCCTGGAAAAAATGTTTGGTAAGTCGCATGCACTTGATTAAGTGGCAATTCATGTATGTGAATCATCTTTATATCCAAAATTCAATTGTGTCATCCTTACTTTTAATGGTCCTTGCCTGGCTTGGGAATTTCTGCCATCCAAGTTGGGTGCCTGCTCCAGCAATCATAGGGGGAGTTCAGGCCTCCTGGTAAATGACAAAGCAGACTTTCTGCCAAGTCAGGCGAGGTTCTATCTCCCCTTTGCCATTCTGCAGGCATTATGTTAAGTCAACAAATTTGTGTGGAGCTCCCACTTCGGGCCAGGACCCAAAATGGAGACGAGGACACCCAATAAGTCACCCTGTCTTCTGAGGTCATAGACAGAAGGGGAGAAAGGCACATCAACAGTTCTGTTACAGAGGACAAAGAGACAGAGAGCTTTGAGGGAAGAGCAAAAAGGCCTGAGTCTGGACCCAGCTCTCCAGCTGTGTCTCTTTGTGCTGCTATGTAACCTTGGAGACCACACTCAGTGTCACTGATCCTCAGTTCCCTTGGGGACCTAGGGTATAGCCTGGTACAGCATGAACTCTAGGTAAATGGCAGCTGTTGTTATCACAGCTGTTTTTAAAGAAGTGTCCACGAAGCCACAGGAGCCCTGGGGAGACAGGCACCAGCTTCACTACTAGTGTCTGGGCACCTGTCATGGGAGGAAACACTTGAACTGGGCCTTGAAAGGAGACAGGTATTTGCTGGCAGACAGGAGTTAGGGCATGGGAAAGGTACATTCTGGAAACTAGAAATGTTAGTGGCAGCCCCCAGTCTGTAGATACAGAAGCTGAGCATGTGAAAGGAGTGGGAGCCCCGAAGGGATGGCACACACAGTGTCCCTGGAGAAGGTAGGGGGCTTCCCAGAGGAAGGGACAACTGAGCTAAATGTCATAAGAGAGGAGAAAGTTTACAGGCAGCCAAGGTTGAGGGGACAGCCATGTGAGGGGAAGGAGTGTGTGGGAAGGAAGCAGAAGGGAGCTCTATGTGGACTTGAAAGCCACAGGAAGAGTTTAGATTTGGCCCTGCAGTGTGTGGGATGCATGGCAGGGTTCCTAGGGGCAGGGGTATCCAGGGAGAATCTGAGCACAGTATGCAGGGGGTGGCCAGCTAGGGGGAGAATTGCTCAGACCCAAGAGAAAGGATCACATGAAGAGAGGATCCTAAGCCTCTCCTCATTTTTCTGAATTCATGTTTCTTTATTCTGTTCTGGTTGGATATTTATTTCTTCCTTTTATTCCAAATTGTTGATTTTGAGTTCTGGTTTCTTCTCTTTCCTTCCAGGGGACTTTTGGTTCCCTGTATAGTTTCCTTTATTTCACTTTGTATAGCCTTCATTTCTTGGTTCATTCTGCAACCGAACTCAATCAATTCTGTGAGCATTCTGATTACCAGTGTTTTGAATCTGTATCTCATAGGTTGTCTATCTCATAGGAGAGGATTTTGTATCATCCAAGTCTTTCCACAACAAATTGCAATTAAAAACAAAGGTGGGAAATGAAGATATTGTCTCCACAAAGACATGTCCATCCATTGTAGGGTTCCCACGGGTTTCTAGATTTCACAGAGGTCACTTGGGTAGAATCACTTGTGCACTCTCTCCAATATGTCAGAGAATGCTATCTGACTTCCCTGTGATAAAAATAGGTGGATTAAGAAAGATCTAAACAATGGAGGGGGGAGATGGGAATCCTGGGATGGGCTCTAAAGCACAGATGGAAGAGTGAGGCTTCCATAGGAAAAGGGAGGGTATTAGAGGAAAGGAGGGTCAGGAACACCCAGTTGTAGACACATGTAGGTACCTGAAGGGAAAATGCAGATTAGACTTGCTGGGCTATATTTCTCCGTGAAGTGGTAAACAATGTCATCTGAGGAGGGCACTTGCCTGCCTGTGTTTAGAAGGGTGCTCCCATCCCCCTCTGTGAAGGGTGGCAACCTGTGGGAAATACCAAGTCATTTCACTATCTGTGAGGCCTAGATGTTTATGTCCTCACAAAGGACCCATTCCTTTCTTTTCTGAGGAGTGCCACCTCCACGGCTCCGGGCTATCCTATGAGTCCACAGGACTCACCTTTACTTTCTCTTCTCTAGACAGGTAGCATGGCATAATGAGTGGTTTAAAATGCTGACTGTGGAGCCCAACTGCCTAGGTTCTTATCCTAGTTCCACCTTTTATGGTATAACCTTGGGTGGATCACCTAGCCTCTCTGAGGCACTCTTCTAGTGTGTAAAATGGTGATAATAACAGTTGTACCTACAATGAGTTCCCATGAAGATTCAATGAGCAAGTACAAGTACAGGTGCTTGACACAGCACCTGGTACAAAATTAAGGGCTCAATGTGTTTGTTATTTTAAATATTAGTTTAATTAAACATGTAATTTTGCATTCCATCACAGAACAACTTTTTAAAAAATAGGTCAAGGGATTTGACTGTAGGGTTGGTGCCTAGATTTTGCTCAACCAAGTTAAGACAACTCCCAGCTGTAGATTGTAGCTGTATTCACTGTATTTTAGGGCAGTTTCTTTCCCACAGAGAGACAGTGTTCAATATCAGAAGCCCAGCTGGCATGTTTCTGGCTGGCAAGTTCAATCTTTCTGGGAGCTCTCAGAGCTGTAGAAAACAGTGAAGGTACTATAGGATTGCTAAAATACACAGGAGGCCAGGAAATTATTCACAACCTGTGAAACTTAAAACCCAAGAGGAACATTTGAGGTCTCAGAAGGAATAAGGCTTCACCTAAGGTTATGTGATTCAGGATCTCCAAGGGAAGGAGGCCTCCAGTGTGGAGTGGCTCTCCTCCTCTTGTTCCCAGTGTCAGGTTCAGATGCACCCCACACATCATTAACCTCGCTATGAGGCCAGACCCTGAGCTTGACACTGTATCTACATCATCTCTTTGAATCTCCCTAGAGTCCTCTGAAGCATTTCTACTATCACCCCCATTTCACAAATTAGCCAACCAAGTTTAGGAACCATGCCCAGATCATGGCTGGAAAGTATCAGGGATGGTGTTCCTCACTCTTCTGGTTTCCTTCATATTGTCAGTTGACCGCTCCTCCCAAGATAAAAGACTTCAAATCTCAGCCAGTGGAGGCACCCCCAGAGGTCAGTTATCTGAAGCAAAGATGTGGTCACTTGAACCTGGACCCACAGCCTCCAACTAACATGTCCCTAGCTGACAGGAACAACTGTAATAAAAAATGGGGTGAATGGGGGTATGAGAGATATTGCCAAAGATGGGTCTTTGTTATATGTTTTTAAATTAAACTTTTTGTTTTGATGTAATAGTGATTCAGAGAGGAATCCAATGGACTCTTTACCCAGTTCCCCTCAATGTTGCCATCTTACAAAAGCATAGGACAACATCACAACCAGGAAACTGACATCAGTATAGCCAAACCACAGAATGTCCTATCACCACAAAGATCCCTCATGTTGCCCTTGTATAGCACACCTACTTCCCCCTGCCCCATCTGATAACCACATTTCTATTCTCCATTTCTCTCATTTTGTCACCTTTAGCTTTAAAGTAAGCAAAGACCACTGCGATAGGGCCAGAATGGTTACTTGAGGGGAGGATTTGGGCCTTCTAAGTCTGTTTCCCCATTAGGTATGGCTCTCCCTTTTGCTCCAAACTCCACTTTTCCTCTGTCCCTCACCTTTTGCCCCAGCTGTGGCTCACATCAGGGGACTGCCCTTTCCCCAACATATTTGTTAACTCCTTCCCCAGGCCCAGAATCAGCCATTGTGTAAACAGGGACTACGTGATCAGGACAAGGAAAATGAAGCCAAAAGCAGGAAACCAATTGGGCCGGCAGAGCAATTAGACCCTGGAACAGACTCCCCAAGGGGCCTCATGTGGCCAGGATGTCTTGGGTCAGCAGGGCAAGGTGGCAGGCCATTTCAGGAAAGTGGTGGTCTAATGGACTCTGGCCCTGTGCACTCCTAAGGACATATTCCCTGCAACAGGGCCCAGCAGCATAGAATGGAGTGCTGTTAGCAGGGCTGCCAGCCTGCAGAGACCCAGACCTCAATAATGGGGACTTAAACAGGGGAGAAGCTTATTTCCCTGCACAGTGACTTCTCAGTGTCACCAACCCCACAAGCTCCAATGCATTTTGTTGCTCACTGTTTCTGGAGTACAGCTCTTGTCCCTGTAGCCTCATCTGCCTCCCTACTCTGCTATGTCCTGATAGGTGGGAGGAAGGAAATAAATAGGACAAGCATTTGACAAAAAGGAGTGCACAGCACTGCTGCTCACTTCCCATTGTCCAGAATGTGGTCACATGACCACACCTAACTGCAAGGGATCCTGGGAAATGTAGTCTTTACTCTGGATGCTTGCGTTCCAAATGAAACTTTCAGGGTTCTATAGGGGAGAACAGGAACTGGGTAATGCATAATAGGCAGGTTCCTCATTTACAAAACAGGGATAATAAGAGCCATTCCTCAGACAGGTTAATCAGGTTAAACACTTAGTGCATGCACATAGAAAGAAAGAGCTCAGAAGTAGTAGCTATTCTTATTTCTTTTCACTAAATAAGATCTTGCACGTGATGCCCTGGCACTGTGCCAGGTACAAAGTATAAGTCCAATCAGTGGTGTTGCTCTTGTTGTTAGCCTCAGTTCTTGACAGACTCCAAGTGCAGGCTCTCCTCCCAAACAGGGCTCCTTGCAACCCCTGGATAAGCAACTGCTATGGCTGTGTACTGCCTATGCATTACCCCTGCCAGTCTCTTGTCCCCTCAGTCCCCAAACAAATAGCCTGGCCCTGCAGGATTCACACTAGCTCAGCTGCAAGAAGTGGCTAAACCATCTCATGTGGCTTTCCACAAAGGTCTGATTTGCCTGCTCTGTCCCCAGCACCAGAGGAATCAGGGGTGGCAGGGATGACCCAGAATAGCTTGTTCCATTTTGGCATGAATCTGGATTCTAGCCAAGTCCTATAGGGGTGGTAACATAAGAGCGGTGTAGCCCCTGCCCTTGCAGACTCAGATTGGAACACAGTGGACACGGTGGCAGCCTCACACAGTACAGCTGGAAGCACATTTCCTTCCAGCTGTCCCTGTGTTCCTTGTCCCCATGGCCCCTCTGCTCCCTTACCCAGTATTAAAACCATGTGGCACTTCTCCAGTCAGTTGAGAATCCACTAGCAAGGATGATGGAAATGAGATAAGGGATGGTTGTGGCCTCACACCCACCCATATGGACCTGAGATACTTCTCACCCAGATTTTGTGGGGGCAATGCCCCATCTTGGGCCACAGTGGACAGACAACTCACTGTTCTCTTAAGGCAGGAGGAGTGAAGCCTGGGAGAACAAAGACAAGGTATCAGGGTATCCCCATGAAAATCTGGGTTGGGTTCTGAGCCATAAGCAGGGAGAGTGTCAGAGTTAGGTCCTGGGCAATTTCATGACTAAGGAGGGAGGACCCAGCCTCTGGGCATGTCCCCTAGAGAAGCAGCAGACATCCCTGTCAGAATGACAGGCAGTCTTCTGTAGCCCAGAGGACATGGAGGCTAGAGCCCACCACAGACCAGACCTGCCCTGGACTTTGCTCCTCTGGAAGCCCATGGGGTAGTGCCCTGCCAAAGTGACTCAGGAGCAACTCCAACCAGCCCCATACCTTCTACCATGGCCCCATTGCCCCTGTATCTTGTGTGTGCCCCTCACCCACTTCTACCAGGTGGACGCTAAGTAAGGGGAGACAGACTTAGAAAAAGCAAAATTCAGATGACTAACACTAAAATATCTTCAGAGCTATTCCTTAGTGAAATATTATATAAATAATACAATGCTGCCTATATAAAAATATAGGGATTAACACTTGAAACTGTCTACAGACACATGTATGAATGTAGAATGCATAGAACAAAGCCTGTGAAGAGAGGCATCAAAAGTAGTGTAGGTCTGGGTTAGGGAAGGGCTGGCCATTCTGCTGGCTCTTGGCACCTACACCCCAAACAGGCTGACTGAATGGAATCAGCTCTTCAGGCCAAAGCAGAAGGAAGAGCTAACAGCCCTGGCTGGATGCTTCAGTTGGTTAGAGCGTTGTCTCATACACCAAAAAAAACCCACAAAACATTATTGCAGGTACAATTCCCAGTCAGGGCACATACCTGGGCTGCAGGTTCAATCCCTTGTCAGGACATATACCTCTTTGCAGTTTCGATCCCTTGTTGAAGCGTATACGAGAGGCAACTGATCAATGTTTTTCTCTCACATATCTACTTCTCTCTCTCTCTCTCCCTCTCTTCATTTCTTCCTTCTCTCTCTCTCAAATCAATAAACATATCCTTGGGCGAGGATTCATAGAGAAGAAGGAAGAGCTAAAAGAAAATAGAAAAGTTCCCCTACCCATGAAGCAACAGAACCCTCTCTCTTTTTTTCCCTCAGGTCGACCTTTATAACACGGACCCCCTCATCTGCCGAGCAGGACTGAAAGTGTGCTTTGGCATCCAGCTGCTCAATGCTGTCTCAAGGGTGGAGCGGGCCCTCCCCAAGCTGACCTTGCCCTTCCTCCTGCTCCAGGGCTCTGCTGACCGCCTGTGCGACAGCAAAGGGGCCTACTTGCTCATGGAATCTGCCAAAAGCCAGGACAAGACACTCAAGGTGAACACTTAACCCCCTCACTTCCCCAAGGTTGGGAAGGTGGTATCCTTTTGGGCACATCTTCCCAGAACCCCAAAGGCCACTCCCAGGAGAGGCATCTTGAAATGGGACCAGCCTGGCCCTGCTGGGAAATAAGTACCAGGAATACAAGGCAGTTGTTAATTCTAAGCAAGAACACAAGCCATTAGCTGACTGTTCACATGAATAAGCTTAAAAGGGAAAAAGAGAGAACACTCAGAAGATGTCCTGGTCAAGAAAAAAACCTGCAACAGGGCACCAAGCAAAGAAAGGTCTCCAAGATTTTGTGTCCCACTTTTCCATGTCCAAGGTCCAAAGGCCTGTGGCCACCCAGCCTCCCTGCAGGTTGGTTTGCTGCAGCAGCTTGGGACCAGCCACCACTGCCAAAGGCTGTGGGTGTACTGGTGCAGTGGGACATGGCAGGGTCTGGTCTGCAAGTGAATCTGCAACAGGGGATGTCACCTGTGGCTTAGCCACATGGCTTGTCAGACATACAGACTGCAATAGACTAATTAAAGGGCCTTTAGAGATGTGGTTTGGATGTCCCAATATTCCTGTTTTTGTTTGTCTGAACTGGGAAGAGCTCCAGCTGGGGTAATGGGAGGAGGAGAAGCACTTACTATGCACTTGTCAGTTGACCCTGAAGGCAGCTATCTGTGGTCAATTGGGCAGAGCACAGCCTCAGTGTAAGAATGAATGGATGTGTCCCCAAATTAAGCCATTAACACCTATGCAGTGGATCCATGGAAGCCCTGAGTCCAGAGCCATTTCCTGCTAAGTTACAAAGAGAGCAGGCAACTCATTACAGATCACACACTTACTGAGCAGTAGGGTCAGGATTCAAAATCATACCTTCTGACCCATGCACACTAACCCTCTCCATTCCCTACTGTACTGACAGAGACTTTTATGTCTTTGCAAACTTTCAAGTGCTCCCCTCACACCATTATGCATTGCAGACCCTGGCCCATACCATCTACAAGATATAGACTCCCAGATGAACAGAAAGAAGGAGAAAAAGGAAGATTGGCTCTTACAATGCTGGAAAGTATAAATGCCATGAGCACTTTGTAGTTTGGGTGAAGGCACCTCACAGATCATTTCCTTTCCTGGAATGGAACCTTGGTGGTCCTGCAAAAGAAGGCCATACAGAGCGCTCATCTGTTTATTCATTCTCCATTTATCCATTTCTTTATTCAATCCAAGTGTTCACTGCCCATTGACTTTGTGCCAGCACCAGAGAACTAGACAAGCAAAGTCTCAACCCTCCCAAGAAGTCCATCCTAGCAGATGAGCAACAAACAAATAACCAGACAGGATGATGATGATGAAGAGGGTCAATGTCCTGAAGGAAGTTAAGTAGGAGGTGCGGACAGAGGGACCAGACAAAAAGCAAAGCACCTACTTCAGATAGGCAGGCAGGCCTAAGAGCTAACAGTGACTAGAGCAGTGGAAGAACATTCCAGACAAAGGGAAAGGCAATTGCAAAGACCTGAGTTGTAAAAATACTGGTGTATGCAAGCAACCAGGAGATCAGTGCAGTGGAAGTGTGCTGAACAGGGTGAGGATGTTATGTGACAGAGGGACCTGGCAGCAGAGGAGGAGTCTGGAATTTTTCTCTTAGTGCTATGAAAAAGCCACCAGAGTGTTCTGAGCTAGAGAGCAATATGCTCCAACTCTAGTTCTCAAAGCATTCCTTAGCTGCTATGTAGAGACAAGAATGGGGGCAAGGACACCAGATGAGAAGATGGTGGTGTCACCTAAGCCAAGAGGATGGGCTTCGCCTGAGGTGGTGGTGGTGAAGGCAGGGGACAGCCTGGCCAGACCTAGAGAGAGAGTGACTATAGTGATCAAGTGATTAAGGATGAATCCTGAGCTTGGGCCTGCATCAGTGAGGAGACTATGACCTCTACCCCAAGATGGGTGACACAGGGAGTTCCATTTTGAGATACCTATCAGAGAGTCCATTGGAAATTTGGGAAAAGAATTGAAAGAAACCACAAGAGGAAAGTATTTCTAGAAGGTTAACAGCTTTCAAATGATGTTGGGAAGACAGATAGTATGAGAGCAAGTGTTCCCTGGCTACGGTGACTGAAGGTCATTGGAACCCCTGCCAAGAACAGTTGCTATGGGTTGGTGGGAGTGAAAATAGACTGGGATCAACTGAGGTCCAAGTGGAAGGCAAGTAAGTGAAGACAGTAAATGGAAATCAAAGTTTTGAGATGGAGGCACAGACCAGGTCCACAGCTGGAGAGAGAAGCAGAGTAAATGGAAAGTATGTCTTGACTTAAGAAAGGAAGTGCTAGAACATATTGGGACATTTTAATTTTTTTGAGCCATTATCTGATCAAAAGGCATTGGTACCATAAAGACAGGAGTCCTGGGGACAGGGGGAGAATCTGGGGGATTCCAGCTGCTGCCTATGGCCTCCCATCCTGCACCTGTAGTTTCCTATAGCCCTGATTTCCTCTTTCTCCTAATTCCAGATTTACGAAGGTGCCTACCACGTTCTCCACAAAGAGCTTCCTGAAGTAACCAACTCCGTCTTCCATGAAATAAACATGTGGATTTCTCAAAGGACAGCAGCAGCGAGAACAGGGTCCCTACCCTAAGTACACTGTCCAGCCAGGCAATCCCACAGTTGGGGAAATGGGCAGAGGAAGGGCAGACGCTGACCACTTGGATGTGGCTTGCAAAAGGGAAAAAAAAATCACAAATTGGAGGAATACCTAGCATAATTTACTAAAGAAAAAAGGACATACTTGTCTTACATTAAGTTGTCCATCCCTGGACCTACCTTAAGGGATAGACAGTTTATGTAAAAACAGAGAAGAGACACAGGCAGTTTTCCAGAGATGAAATGTGCTGGAATGTCCTTAAAACACAGCAGAGGCTCTGCTCTGCCTTTCCTAGCTCCTGCAAGGTTCCCAGGAATTCTTGGTGTTCTGGGACACCTGGCTGCAATAATTGGAGGAGTCCCCCTCCTGCCCACCTCTCTAGTCCCCCCAACCCCTCCGCCCCCATTCATCTCAGTCTGGCCTTTCTCTGGCTGTGATTTGATAAGGTGGTTGACATCAGCTTCCCAGGGAAGATTTATGTGCCCTCTGAGTCCCAGAAAATGACTGGAACTTCCTCAGAATACATAGTCCCACCCTGTGACCCCTGTCAACACTTTGTCAGTGAGAATGGGGCTTTGAGGTGGCCCAGAGAGAGAGAAGTTGGCAGGATACCCTACTCTCCCTTCTTCCCCTTCAGGGA
This sequence comes from Desmodus rotundus, assembly GCF_022682495.2. Lineage (NCBI taxonomy): Eukaryota > Metazoa > Chordata > Mammalia > Chiroptera > Phyllostomidae > Desmodus > Desmodus rotundus. The sequence continues at coordinate 58,659,650 of NC_071396.1, forward strand.
GCCTGAAGCTGCCCATTGAGAGCTGTGTATTCCAGGGCTGCCTTTTCTTCCATGACTCATTTTACCTGACACTATGAGAGGACAATTGTATTGAACAGGGAATGTCTAATATATAATGAATATTCTAAAGCAGACACTATTTGGGTAGGTGGTTGAGTGGGTGGGTGGGCCCAAGGGGGCTTGGAGGCACAAATGTCTGATCCCTCTGCACAGGCGTGGGAAAAGCTGGCCTGGGAACTCTGAGATAAAGGCATCAATGCACAGCCCCTGAGGCAAGGCCCTGAGCACCACCAGTGGCAGTGTCAGGCTTCTCCCTGGTCCCCATCTGTCTGGGCCCATAACTGTCCTGAGAGCTCAGCACTGGCAGCACAGCCACCTCTGGTGGCAGGAGAAGGGAGTCCCGACTCAGTGGCCCTGCAGCCAGGTGGGCAGGTGAGGCTAGATGATAGGGCCAACCTTTCCTAGACCTTTCCTAGCCGAGACCCCGCAGTGCCTGACCAGCCTTTCTCAGGTGCCAAAGCCCACCCGTGGCCCTCATTCAGCGCCAGCAATAAACAAAAATCACTGCCCACTTTGGGAATACCTTCACTTTCAATCAGACTTTGAATAACTATGACCACGTGGTAGCAGGAGCCACTGGGGGGCAGTTGCTGAGTGTTGACTCCCATGGAAGGTGTAGGCAGGAGCTCCAGGCTACAGAGAAGAGGCAACAGATTCCCTGCCAGGGCCTCTGACTCTAGGAGTTGGGTCTCTTACTCCTCTTCCTTTAGCAGCAGAACTGCTGCCCTTTACCCACATCTTATTCTTCTAGGGCTTTTTCCAGTCCTCAAAAAGGGGACCCATCTCTGCCCTCTCTCCAGGGACCGGCCTACACCATGGTAGAGCTAGAATTGGCCCCCTTCCAACAGGCACTTGGATCATGCCTGCTTGCCCAGGGCCCAGGTTTCTGTTCTCATGCTGCTGCCCCTCAGGAGAGGCAAAGTACCCAAGTACCTACCCCTGGGGGAAGGGCCCCAGTTCCCCCACAGAGAGTGGCTTCCATTGCCCTGTCTTATTCCTCTGGCTTCTCTTTGAGGGAGAAAAATGTAGGAAATGCACTGAGAGACAAGGTGGGTGTCTGTTAAGCTGGGCAGCCATGTGAATGTTTGTGCTCCTCAGCTAAGGAAAAGCAGAAACTACATTGCAAACTCCCAAACCCCCAAAACACCCCTGAGCCCAGACCTGGAATTCTTGCCAGAGCTATGACAGCTCATGTCCCATAAAGTCCCCAGATCTCCCACCCACTCTATCCCTGCTCTACCTCTCCCATAAGCAGGTGACCGCAATACCATTTCCCAAATTAAATATCAGGCACATGGTTTAACCATGAATCTTTTAGATGCATGAATTTATTTATATGAATGTTCTTACAGAGACAAATTCAATAACATTTACACATCTGTTAAAGAATTGCCTGTATAAAAAAGAAAAAAAATATTTGAAATGAATGAGGAGTGAGCACAGGAGCCAGACAGCTGTGTCTGAAGTCTTACCTGAGGTACTCCAGGTAAACTGTGTGGGTCTCCAATTGAGTTCATTCTCAAAGTTGACAGCTCTGCACTGACATCTGGAGCTTCAAAGTGGTGCCATGGGAGCAGGCAGGACAGAGGAACTGGGTTTGGAAGGGACAGTAGGTCTCACACACAGCCTGGCCTTGAAAGAGGTGAGAGGAGGGCATAGGCTAGCCAGGGAGGAGACCCTGGAGACACAGCTGATCCAAACTCACCTGGAGGGATGAACACAACAGGATACTATACCCAAGCACTGATGTGAACACACCTCTCCCTGTACCCCAGAGGTCATACTGGCCCATACAGAAATGGGTTTCATGCCTGAAAATCTTTCTAGGCAAAGATGTCACTTGTAGCCAGTGTGTGTGTGTGTGGGGGGGGGCGGGGGGAGGGTCCCAATCCCAAAGGACCCCGTTCTTTTGCAGGGAATGGGCAGCCTCCCTTCCACCCAGCACAGACCCTAGCTTCCCCCTCAGTTTCCAGGGGAGACACTGGGCATCATGGCAAGAGCACATAAAGGTGCTCTGGACACCCACCTGGCTCTGCTCAGCACCCTGTAGCAAGATTTTTTCTTTTTCTCACCACTGCTAACACAAACCCATTAGGATCACAGTGATTTTCTAAACAATTCACCTGTTTGCTATTGTCACTGCAGCTCAACACACACCTAAATGTATAATGTTAGTGGGGAAACATGTATCAGTTCAGAACTATTAAAAGAAGCAATATGCCACAGCTAATCCTAATAAACCAGATGTTTTTTGAATGGTGTTATCTGTCTGTCTGCCTAATCCAAGACTATAACAGGCCCTACAGAGAGAGCAGAACTGAGAGCCTGTGCTGAGCCAGTCATTTGATACAAACCCATGTGTGTGGACTTGACTTTCTGTCCTATACACTCAGAGACTTCTGCCCCAGGAGCACATTGTGCATACATTCTGTTACATTGCATACTCGGCCACCCTGCATACCAGAGGAGCAGGGCCGCCCCAGCTCTGGACAAACTGCTTCCTCCACAGTGCCACATGGATACCTGAACATCTCTAGAAACAAGCTCTGATCTTCACTGCCACACCAACTCCATCTGTGCCTCATTCATCTCAGCACAGGGTACCCCGGCTCTCCTGCTGGTCAGGCCAAAGCTCTGGACAGCATACTCCACTCATCTTGGTCCCACACTTACACTTGCCCAGCAGTAAATCCTGTCACCTCTGCTTCGATTTCCCTCTGGCCTGATAGCTGGTCACCCTGCCTTTGTCCTTTCTCCCATGTCCTTTGCCACATTATTCATGAAGCCTTTCCTGACCACTCTGTTTAAAGTCACTCCACCAAACCAGACCCTGCCCTGCCTTCTCCTCCTCTAGTGAGCTGCCTCCTGTTCTGCTTGTCTACCCAATAGCTCTCTGTCCCCACCATTGGAATAAGCTGCAGGAGTGTATGTCCTTGCATTAGCTCTCTGTCTGATTTCCAGGGGATCCCCGACAAAATGCCTGTCCAGTGAGTATGGGAGGGAAGGTGGGAGGGAGAGAGAAAGTGAATGAGTAAATAAGAGAGGGGGTATAGAGAAGGGAGGGAGGGAAGGAGAAATGGACAAATGCCATCTCTGAGACAAGCACTGAGCTTGGCACTTGGATCTATTTCATGCATATGCAACCTGTGTAGTCAGTTGCTCAGGGGCCCATGCTTAGAAAGGCCCCCGTGTTTTGTTTATTGCTCTGCTATTGCTGTCTTGAAATTCTCAGTCACTTCTGAAAGAGTTCCCCACATATTTGTTCTCCACTGGGCTCTACACACATGGAACGGGTTCTGTGGGCATGGCTGAAGTTGGGCCTTCCCTCTGTACAGAGGACCCTCCAATGGTTGTGTACCTGAAGGACAATCTGCCCCACTTAGGCCCTCCCTTTCTTCTTACACCTAACCAAATTCTACCCTGAGCCTGATCAAACCTGGCGTTCCCCGCCTCACATGAGCATTTGGTACTATCGAAGATCCCCACTGAGCATCCTTGATGTGCTTGCCAGGTACCATGCCTGGGCCTGGGACTGCCCCACAGAATGAAGATAGAGAGACACAAACCTGCCACTCCAGCACCTAACAGTGGAGGGTCAAGAAATGAGAGCACACAGTGGGGCCAGTCTAGCAGGCTAGCATGCTCTCCAAAGGCAGCCCTGTGGGAAAATAGGAAAATAAGTGGGAGTGGGGAGCTCAAGGGGGCTGAAGGCAAGACTTGAGGGTGGAGGTTGGTCTCAGAACTGGGACTTTCAGGATGAGTGGAGGAAACCTAGGGTACCCTCAGCAGCACCCGAACAAGGACAGTGTGGTGAAGGGAACCTATGGGGTATGTGTGTTACTGGAGGCTCGTTTCTTCTCACCAACACAGTAAAGAATTACAGATCAGTGAGATGAAAGTGGATAAGTAAGAGTTTTATTAATACATTTTCTCTTGGGCCTGCTGAGGGTGGTGAGAAGGGCTTAACATAGAAGAAGCAACAAGAGAGCCTAGGCTGGGGTGCCTTAGCTCACTAGGAAGTCAGAGAAAAGGGGTCTGGAGGACAGGTTCAGGGGATGAGCCTAAGATGAGCTGCCAGCTGCTCATTGCCTTGTGAAGAGAGAATTGTGGGGTGTGGGTAGCGGGGAGAAGGAAGGAAAAGGTATGGCTCCAGGTGCTACTCACAGGAAGATCACACACGCTCTTGTTGGGTCCTTTGTCTTGAGGCTTTTATCTCTTTTTTTCAGGAAGGAATCTTAAGGAAGGTCTCAGGGAAGGGTTTCAGTATAATATTCATCAGTACTCCAGGTGTGCCCTTTCAGGGTCATGGTCTCCTCTGATTGGTCAGTGGCAGGGGGTCTTTAGTCACTGCAGTTTGATCTGGTATAGCCTACCTGGTTTTGCTGATTTTCTGGGCCTAGAGCTGAAACACAACTGAGACCTAGATATTATCTCTAGGGAGGTGACCTTTTGTATCTGGCTGTAAATTGCTCAGCCATTGTGTGCAGCTATCTCAGTTACCCTATTCCACTTGCCAGGGAATTTTCTTAGTTTCTTAATATCCTGTCTCAGGTCACAGCAGGGAGCTGTGGCTGGAGGGCATGTCACTGAACACAGAGAGCACTGCCCTGTGAGAGGAGTGGCACTTGTCAGGCTGGGGGTTCAGACAGAGGACACAGCCATGACCAAGATGGAGGCTGGCAGGGAGGAGGCAACCCACTTCTTTTCACTTCCCATCTTTCACCCTCCTGAACATGGAGTCTGGAGCATGAGGCTTCCAACCCATCATCCAAAATGGTTGCTCTAGCTCTTGCCACTGCATCCTTATTCCAGCCAACCAGAGAGGAAGAAAGGAAGGGGGCAGGCATGAGTGTGCCTTTGAAGGAATAAAGCACAGATCACATCTAGTACTTCAGGTCACATCTAGAACTTGGTGCAAAGAAGGTTGGTAAATATGCCAGGTGCCCATGAAAAAGGGCTCAGATATCAGGGACAGCCATCAGGCTATCCCCATGAATGAAGAGTGAACTCTGAGGCTTCCAAGGAGAGACCCAGGCTCAGTATCTGCCTGGAAGATGCCAACAAGGCAGTGAAAATGGGCTGCATGTGAGGCAGGGCCTTGTGGCAGTGAGTACAGAAAAGGGGAGACTGAGCAGCAACTCCTAAAGAGGTAAAATCTTAACTTCAATGTCTCTGGTTATATTTTGTTTCCTTTTTTCTCCTATTGATTATGTTCCAGTTAAAGGTGAGATCATATGGTATTTGTCCCTCACTGCCTGGTTTATTTCACTTAGCATAATGCTCTCCAGTTCCATCCATGCTGTGGCAAAGGGTATAAGCTCCTTCTTTCTCTCTGCTGTGTAGAATTCCATTGTGTAAATATACCATAGTTTTTGTATCCACTTGTTTGCTGATGGGCACTTAGGTTGCTTCCAGTACTTGGCTATTGTAAATTGTGCTGCTATGAACATTGGGGTGCAATGGTCAGGGGGGAGTGGGGAGGGGACAATGAGGAGAGGGGATTACAGGAACTACTATAAAGGACACATGGACAAAATCAAGGGGGAGGGTGGAGGTGGGGGAGGGAGGGGGGTTCAGCTGGGGGGGTGGAGGGATGGGGAGAAAAGGCACACAACTAACTGAATAACAATAAAAAATTAAAATTAAAAAAATAAAATAAAGGAAAAAAAGAGGTAAAATCAACAAGGTTTTGTGATCAACTAAGTTTGAGGGTCAAGGAATTGAGAGAGAACATAAAGAACACACATCTATCTTTAAAAAGCTCTGTAGGTAAGTGTCGATGAAAAAAAAATCCAAACCTGTAGAGAATTTTTGAGTATGGGTCAAACTGAAGACCTATGCACCAGAATAAGATCTCAAATGTTCTTGAGAATAACAGTTTTGCAGCTTCTTTTATGCATTTGAAATTAAGAAATAAAGTAAGGTAGATTACTGGAAGGTGGGGGAAAGCAAGATGGGGATTGGATTACAGGATAGTCAACAAGATTATGTGCTTTGCTAAAGGTGGTTATGTCTTCAGGCATCTCAAAGGTGCATTAGCCTAGATGCTCAAGAACAATGGACATGGCTGGCTTAAAAAAATCTTTCTCTAAAGAAGTTATATTCCTAATCAATAAAAGAAAAAAGCAAACAAGATATAACCAGAGACATTGAAATTAAGAACAATCTAACAATAGCCAGAGGGGTGGGGAGAGGGAACAATGGGGGGAAGGGTTTTCAGGAACTACTATAAAGGACACATGGACAAAACCAAGGGTAAGTGTGGAAGCAAGGGAGGGAGATGGGTTTGGCTGGGGTTGGGAGGAGTGGTGGGGGGGAAATGTAGACAGTGTAATTGAACGACAATAAAATAATTTTTTTTAAAAGAATACATTGGAGATAATAGGGGGGGGAAGGTAAATAAACACAATGTGTTTTTTTTTTTTTAAAAAAGAAGTTATATTCCTGGGGAGTGACTACCGCCATTACCTGCCTAGTTAGGAATTTATGAACAGATCACCTTGTAAGGTTACCTTCCATAGAATCCCCTTTTGTCTCCACATAAGGAAAGGATGCAAAGTCTGCCCAGATTGTTTGTGTTATATTTTCTAGAGAAAATGAAAATACACATTGAGATTCACATTGCTCGTTTAGTCCCTACTTGGTTGGCACTTCCTCATGACCCTCTTTAATTTTCATACCAGCTTTGGGTGGTTGGTGCTATTGTTCCCATTTAGACTAAGTAAACTGAGGCTCCCAAGAATTCAGTGATTTGTTCAAAGCCAGATGCTGAGTCCTAGCCAAGTCACCAGATTCAGGTGCAGAGCACCTGTTGCCTCCCAGAGAAGGAAGGTAGGTGACAAAGCTCCAAGAGCAGAGACCACAATGCAACTGTTTGTATCTTAAATCCACACCATCCCTCCCCACAGGGACTGGTATTGCCTGAGAGCAGCTTCCCAGCTCAGAGCAGTAACTCCCTGAGGCCTAAGGGCCCCAGAGCACCTTCCTTTAGAAGTCCCTGTCTCTGAGACCTCTGGTAAAGACTTTTCCCAAAGTGAGAAAATTTTATGCCTTCAAAATGTTTGCTCCAGGAACTAAGGCTGCCCCAAGACCTGGCAAGAGCACTCTTTACTTTGTGATGCCAGTGACCAGATGGCAACCTCACCCTGCCTTGGATTCCTCAGTCTGCTGCAGTGAGTGAGGGAATTGAAGGCTATGTAGGTGTTTTGCAGGTAGAGGAAAGGACATGTGATGCAAAATTTTCATTCTTTTTTTTTTCAGGTGGGGATGATATTAGAGAATGAGTGAAAAATATTTTATTTTTTTCATTATAGACTTACCTCATGTAACAACTGTTTGGGTCAGGACCAGAACTAGAGCGAGGCCAATGAGGCACTCATTTTGACACAAAATGTAAGGGGGCACCAAAAATCTTAGTAATTAAGATTACTTTTTAAATAAAAAATAATGCAAAAAAAATGATGAACCAAATAACATTTTAAATAAAGATAGGATCTGGCTTTCCATTTTGCTTCCAATTTTAGTTTGACCCAGTAGAGCACTGCCACTGATCTTGTCTCTGCCCTGCCCCATCATCACTCCTTTTCTCTTTTCGGGGGTGCAACAAGCCATCCCTACATTACATTATGTATATTAGCTGTGTTTTTTCTTTTCCATTGTTGCTTATTTTGTTAGTGTTTGGTTGATCTATTTTTACTTCTGTGAAAAAATATGTGGATATCTTGAGTTGGGATAGAATGCATGTAGTACCCAATAAAATTTATGGAAATTTATGTTTTTTCTTTCAGCAGTTTTGCACTTAGAGTCAGGAATTAATTATAAAGTTAAGCGAGGGATAGATGTGTTTTTTCTAAAAGTAGTACAGCCACACTATGAAAACTACACACAAGTCAGATGAACCTCAACTCTCAATCAGCACTCCTCTGTTCCTTTTCGGGACCATGCCCATGTTTAGGAGCTGGGGATTGTGGGGTACACCCAAGGTGGCCTGAATGAGCCCCCACAGCCAGGGGCTGCCTACTCAAGACCCATAGACTCAGGACAACCCCTAACCCCTGAGGGACCCCTGCTGGGCACCCAACCCTCTCCTTGAGGGGACCCAGCTCCAGAAAATGCCCCCTCACTGTCCCCTGACTCCACCCCCTACCAGGGGCGAAGGCTCCCACAGTAAATTCAAACTTTATTGCCACCAGACTCTTCTGCTCCCTGTTGGCCATCTCTGTCCCTGTGAGAATGAAACTGGAAAAGTCGGTGTTTGTGCTGCCTGTCACTACCAGAACTAATAAGTAAAGACAGGATTGAATCTCTATGGGTGCTTTATTCAGATGTCCAGCGATCTGAGGAGATGGCAGGTTATGTACCCTAACAGACCATCTTAACATTTTAAGCCTACCTTTTTATAAGAAAGGGTAGGTAAGGGGTTTGGAAAAGAGGTTAATTGGTTAAGAGTTGCAGTCCAGTGATTTTTCTAGTATTTCTTTATCTGTTGATCAACAATTCTTTATCTGCATCCCTCCCTGGAACACAATGGCTTACAGACCCCCTGGGGTACAAAGGTTGAATTGCTTGTCAACCTCCTGGAGTCATGTGATCTTGCATCCCAGTTCCTGGAATAACAGTTTCCACATGCATTAATTACTTAAGTCTATCAGCTAAGGCTAAAATCTTTAACTCTTGAGTTCCCTTATCATCCCCCCCTGTTGGTTTTTAATTATTGTATTTCGATTAGATTAGTTTACAAACTAAAACAACATAAAAGCAGATAAGATTATTTAAAAATCATTTTGCTATTGAGCAAACAGTCCTTGCACACATTAAAAACCATCCTGCAGGCAATTTGACATGACTAAAGGCATAAGAAACATTAGTGGCAGTGTTGCAAAACAGTACAGTTGACAAGAGTTGCACATTTTCCATCTGGGGCTACATTAACATTTTTAAAGAAAACATTTCCCTATCCTTTAGAGTAACCATAGGTCCCCAGTTATCTTTCCTGGGGAGTACAAACACCTACAAGACGTGAAATGAAAGTTTGTTCAACATATGTTCCAGTCCACTTTTCTTCTAGTTGGCTTTCTAGGAATACTGTCTTTAGGGTCCTAAGTCACACCTTATCTCCAGGCTCAAAGGAATGTAGCAAACCTGAGAGGAAGATATCTCTAATACAGATAAGATCATTAATCACACCTAAGGTCTGACTTAAATGTTGTACATAGTTCACAATTTCATAAGGACTCAGTTGAATCCCAGTTTCAGGAGTCACCCTTATCCTGAGCAGAACAATATGTAAAACATGATCCCAATGGACATTAGCTTCTTGACACAGTTTGGCTACATTTTTCTTACGGTGAATTAATCCTCTCTACTTTCCCAGAAGCCTGAGGTCTCCATGCCGTGTGGAGTTTCCACTTGATTCCTAAAAATTTACCAACATTCTGTGTAATTCCTAAAATAAAAGCAGCTCTATTATTGCTCTGGATGCTGCTAGTTAGGCCAAAGTGAGGAATTATTTCCTTCAGTAAGGCTTACACTGCCTCTGAGGATTTCTCAGTTCTAGTAGGATAGGTCTCCTGAAAAGGTAGCAACAAAGACTAACAAATACTGTATGTCCATCTTCAGGCCCTCTGTTTCTGGGTAAAGCCTACTTGCCTGTCTTCAAACAGACACTGTCCTTGGTATTGTTTCCCTTCTTTCTTCTGATGGGGATCTGTCTTAGAGTTGTTCTTCTGGCACACAATACATCTAGCTATTGTTTTCCATATGACTTTAGAAATTCCAGCACCTCGAGTCAGTATACCCCTCACTCTCTTTTTAATGCAATCAGTTCACCTTTCTGAGCAAAGGTTCCTGGCAGTAAGGCCTTGGCCTCTACTATTCCTTCAAGAGTCAACAATGACATACCCATCCTTTCTGTTCCCTTTGTCCCTATAACTGCTTCCATCTGTATATAGAGTCCAGTCTGCCTCTTCTAGAGGATGGTCCTGTAAATCAATTAGTTTTGAGGGAGACCTTGGGATTGTCAAGAATTGCTTGGTACCTGCCCATTCTTCCAGCAGTGAGCCACAGATTTCCTTTTTGCTCTAGCAGGCTTAACACTTGGTGGGGTACATAAATGGTGATAGGCTGTACCAACGAAACTTTTCACCTTCCTGTAAAAGCCCACATGTGGCTGCTACAGCTCTCAAGCATGCTGGCCACCCATGGACAGTGTGATCTAGTTTCTTTCTTTTTTTTAAGTATTTTTTATTGATTATGCTATTACAGTTTTCCCAACTTTTCCCTCTTTATTCCCCCTCCACCCTGCATCCCCCAAACCTCCAGCATTCCCCCTCTTAGTTCACATCCATGGGTTGTACATATAAGTTCTTTGAGTCCTCTGTTTCCTATACCATTTTTTTATCTCTCCCATCTATTTTATGCCTACTAATTATGCTTCTTCTTCCTGTATCTTTTCCCCCCATTCCTCCCTTCCCCCTCCCCTCTGAAATTGCTCCATGTGATGTCCATTTCTCTGATTCTGTTCCTGTTCTAGTTGTTTGCTTAGTTTTTCTTTCCTTTTAGGTTCATTTGGGGATAGTTGTGGGTTTGATGTCATTTAACTGTTCATAGTTTTGATCTTCTTTTTCTTAGACAAATCCCTTTAACATTTCATATAATAAGGGCTTGGTGACGATGAACTCCTTTAACTTGACCTTATCTGGGAAGCACTTTATCTGCCCTTCCATTCTAAATGAGAGCTTTGCTGGATAGAATAATCTTGGATGTAAGTCCTTGCCTTTCATGACTTCAAATACGTCTTTACAGCCCCTTCTTGCCTGCAAGGTTTCTTTTGAGAAATCAGCTGATAGTCTAATAAGAACTCCTTTGAAGGTAACTCTCTGCTTATCTCTTGCTACTTTTAAGATTCTCTCTTTATCTTTCATCATGGGTAACTTAATGATGATGTGCCTTGATGTGTTCCTATTTGGGTCCAACTTCTTTGAGACTCTCTGGGCTTCCTGGACTTCCTGGAAATCTATTTCCTTTGCCAGATTGGGGAAGTTTTCCTTCATTATTTGTTCAAATAAGTTTTCAGTTTCTTGGTCTTCCTCTTTTCCTCTGGCACCCTTATAATTCGGATATTGGAATGTTTCAGGTTGTCCCAGAGGTTTGCAAGACTCTCTTCACTTTTTTGAATTCTTGTTTCTTCATTTTGTTCCAGTTGGACATTTATTTTTTCCTTTTGTTCCAAATTGTTGCTTTGAGTCCTGGTTTCCTTCCTGTCACTGTTGGTTCCCAGGATATTTTGCTTTATTTCACTTGGGGTAGCCTTCATTTGTTTTTTCATTTTTTGACCAAGCTCAATCAGTTCTGTGAGCATTTTGATTACCAGGGCTTTAAATTCTCCATCAGATAGGTTGGCTATCTCCTCATCGCTTAGTTCTCTTTCTGAGGTTTTGCTCTGTTCTCTCATTTGGGCCATATTTCTTTGTCTTGGCACACCTGATAAGTTGTAAATGGGCAGGGCCTTAAGTATTCATCCAGGCAGGGCAACCAACCCTCTTTGTTGCGCAGTGGTGCTGTCTGCAGGGGAGGGGCCAGAGAGGGAATAATGCAGCTTGTCTCTAGGGCACTTTCCAACTGGACTCTCGTGTGAGACTGGAAGTTTCTCACATGGAGGCAACCACCATAATCCACAGTCATCTCTGAATCTCAGTTTTACCTTCAGCCAGCCCCGCCTGCACAGTCTGCCGCCTTACTGGTCTGGTTGTTCTGGTTGATTTTTTCTTTAATTCCTTGGTTATTGGAGTTCCATGCAGTTTGATTTTCTGGTGCTTTGGTTGTTTATGGATTTTAGATTAGTTGTTATCCTCCTTTTGGTTTTTCAAGGAAGCTAAGGGTTTCAACCTACACCTCCATCTTGACTGGAACTTGACCTAGTTTCTTTGACAAGCCCAATAAGACTCCTGTCAGATTAGAGCAGGAACCCAAGAAACCTTACTGCTTGTTGGCAAATCTGAGCCTTCTGTACTGATACTTTATAGCCACAAGATGCCAAGTGGTTCACTGTACCTATAGTATTAGTTAAATGACATATCTACATATTGTGACAGAGTTCCTCCTTCTAGTTTTAGATCTTTTCAGCCCTGGCTCAAGGTCTCCCCCAAAATTGTAGGCGAGTTCTTGAACCCTTGTGGTAAGACTGTCCAGCAGTAGAGTCTTGCCCTGAGAGTCCAGGTCCTGCCACCTAAAAGCAAACAATGGTTGAGAGTCTTGGTGAACTGGAACGCAAAAGAAAGCATCTTTTAGGTCCAATACTGAATACCAGAGACTGTCCAGGGTATGCTGTTCTGTATGTCATTTATGACCCTTAAATCTTGTATTATAGAGGGAGTGGCATGGACAAATAAGTCCAAATTCCTGAACCTTCTGAATTATTGTGCGTATTCCGTGTAGGTCTTCCTTTTGCAGGGATACTGCCTCTTACTGGAGTCTCCACCCCTGGTCTGAGGTCAACTTTAACAAAGGAAGCTGTTTAGCCTTCCCTGGCCTTCCAGAAGCCCACACAATGGTGTTTACCTGATTCTCCATTTCTTATGGTGAGCATTGCTTTCCTCCTTCCCATAGTTTCATAAGAAAATGCTGGTATGCTCTGGAGGGACCTTAGGTGGAGCTGTCATTCTTCTGGAGAGAAAGTGATTTGAGCTCAGACTTTCAACAACAAATCCCAGAGGAGAAAAACTATATCTGCCACAGTACATTCTTAATGTCTTCAAGGAAAATTGGCTTTCAGGGCTTCCAGAAATTCCAGTTACAGTTCAGCTAGAGGTCTAAGGACCACAAAATATGTTGCTTTGGTATCAATCAAAAGGGTCTACAATTTGTTCCCCCACTGTCAGTTTTACCTGAGTTCTCAGACCCTGACCTCCTTTTCCCTTGCTTGGGGCACTTATTTTTGCAGCGCACATTTCCCTTACAATATGATTGTCCTGCCCTGGTAGGAGCTTGTCATCCACCAAATTTGGTTCTGTAACAGGTTTGGGATGGAGAGATCAGTTCAGGCTTGCCTCCTTTGGCTCCCTCAGCCAAGTTAGGAGGAGGACTCCCCTGGGGAGGATTCCCCAGGAGGGGCCATGAGAGCTCTGACCATGCTCAGAACAGCCATCCTTATCTTCCCGGTCCCTCTCTTCTGAGCTTCTGTTATCTGCCACAGGCAAATTCTTTTTTCTCTGGGCCATTTTCCCATTCCTCTGATCTTTTACAAAACAACTCTAAATACAGTATAGTACAGTAGTTTAAAGAGCCATTCATCATCTAACATTCTCCTAAATCCAGATTATACATGAGCCAAGCAACATTACAATAAAAAACCATTTTCTTAAGCATAGGTCAACCAGTCAGCCAGAATTCACCCCAAAGGGCTGTTTCCCAGAACAGAGGCTACCCCACCACCATATTCTACCAGAGCTCTGTAATATCACACAAACCAGAAGGCACCTTAATTAAACCAGAAGGCACCTCTTTACCAGACAGAACTCTATAAACCAGAAACCACCTTAATTAAATGGGACTGCAATCCCAAACCAGAAAGCTCAGTGATTCAATTTCAAGTGAAGGTGACAGGTGGTGCTGAGAATCAGAGGAGAGTCCTCAAATGAAATCACTTGGCAGCTTCTAGGGAGTCTCCAAATCCACACACTAGGGCTCCTCAGTCCAGGCAGCCAATGGGACTCCACACCAAATAACCACTTAGCAGAGACTCCTGAAAATGTCCTATCTGGGTCGCCTGAATATGAAACTGGAAGTCAGTGATCAGGCTGCCTGTCACTAGCAGAGGCAATAAGTAGAGACAAGGATTGAATTTTTATGGGTGCTTTACTCATATGGCTGGCAACATGAGGAGTCAGTGGGTTATGTACCCTCAAAAACCATCTTAACATCTCATTTCAAGCCTACCTTTTTATCAGAAGAAAAGGTAGGTAAGGGGTTTGGAAAAAGGTTAATTGGATAACAGCAAGTTTCCTAGTACTCCTTTATCTGTTGATCAACAATTCTTTATATGCATCCCTCCTTGCAACACAATGGCTCAGATACTGTCTCCATGGCTTGCAGACCTCCTGGGGTACAAAAGGTTGAATTGCTTGTGGACCTCCTGGAGTCATTGTGGCCATGCATTCCAGTTCCTGGAATAACAGCTTTCCACATGCATTAATCACTTAAGCCTATTAACTAAGGCTAAAATCTTTGACTGTAGAGTTCCCCTATCAAGGAGGCAACTTGGGAACTTGGTGTCTGGCCAACAGGGAGGTATAGGTAGATATGCTTCACTTCCTCAAACAATCAAAAGATGGAAAACAATCAATTAAAAAACAAAAAACAACTGACAGAAAATCCAACAACCAATGAGTTAAAGAAACATTCATCCAGACTGGTAGGAGGGATGGAGACAGGAAGCCAGGGCAGCAAAAACGCACAAAAAGGTGGCAGTTGGTGGACTGGCATGGGAGAAGCAGATGGTGGACTGAGATATCCCACATTCGAGTGAGGATAAGATGAGAGGAACAACTGGGGAGCAAGACAGCCTGCGCAACCCAGGGTTCCACCACAGGAAATGAAAGACTCAAAATCTCTGGCTGTAAAAAGCTTTGGGTGTTGCGGCAGCAGGAGAAACTCCTAGTCTCACAGGAGAGTCCATTGGAGGGACCCACAGGGTCCTAGAGTGTACACAAGCCCATATATCTGGCAATCAGCACCTGAAAGGGTACAATCTGCTTGTGGGAAGTGAGGGAAGTGACTGAAAGTGGAGCAAGAACCAAGCAAGTGGCATTGCTCCCTCCCTGACTCTTCCCCCACATACAGCGCTACAACACAGTAAAGAGGCTTGCCCTGCCCTGGGGAATACCTAAGGCTCTGGCCCTTACAATGTAACAAGTGCACCAAAGCAAAGAAATATGGCCCAAATGAAAGAACAGATCAAAGCTCCAAAAAAATGCAACTAAGTGATCAAGAGATAGATAACCTATCAGATGTACTGTTCAAAACCCTGGTAATCAAAATGCTCACAGGATTGGTTAAGTATGGTCACAAAATAAAGGAAGAAGTGAAGGCTATGCAAAATGAAATACAGAAAAATATACAGGGAACCCAAAGTGAAGGAAGGGAATGGGACTCAAATCAGAGATTTGGAGGAGAAGGAAGAAATAAACATTCAACTGCAACACAATGAAGAAATAAGAATTCAAAAAAAAAAAATGAGGAGAGGCTTAGGAACCTCTGGGACAACCTTAAACATTCCAACATCTGAATCATAGGGGTGTCAGAAGGAAAAGAGGAAGACCAAGAAATTGAAAACATATTTGAAAAAATAATGAAGGAGAACTTCCCTAATCTGGCAAAGGAAATAGACATGCAAGTCCAGGAAGCTCAGAGAGTCCCAAAGAAGCTGGACCCAAGGAGGAACACACCAAGACACATCATAATTACATTACCCAAGATGAAACAGAAGGAGAGAATCTTAGAAGCAGCAAGAAAAAAGGAAAGAGCTACTTACAAAGGAGTTCCCATTAGACTATCAGCTGATTTTTCAAAAGGAAGCTTGCAGGCAAGAAGGGGCTGGCAAGAAGTATTCAAAATCATGAAAGGCAAGGACCTACGACCTAGATTACTCTATCCAGCAAAGCTATCATTTAGAATGGAAGGGCAGATAAAGTGCTTCCCAGATAAGGTCAAGTTAAAGGAGTTCATCATCACCAAGTCATTATTATATGAAATGTTAAAGGGACTTATCTAAGAAAAAGAAAAAGATCAAAACTATGAACAGTAAAATGACAACAAACTCACAACTATCAACAACTGAAACTAAAAAACAAAAATAAAAACAAACTAAGCAAACAACTAGAACAGGAACAGAATCACAGAAATGGGGATCACATGGAGGATTATCAGCGGGAAGGGGGCTGGGGAGAATGGGGGTAAAGATACAGGGAATAAGAAGCATAAGTGGTAGGCACTAGACAGGGGGAGATTAAGAATAGTATAGGAAATGTAGAAGCCAAAGAACTTATATGTATGTCCCGTAGTCATGAAGTAAGGTGGGGAATGCTGGAGGGGGGTTTAGTGTGGGGCAGAGGGGGATAAATGGGAGGGGGAAAATGGGACAATTATAATAGCATAATCAATAAAACATACAAATAAAAAAAGAAGGTAACTTGGTTTTAGGAAGCAAGCCAGGGAAAGCCAGGCTCGGGTGGGGAGATGTTCCTGGGAGCGGGAGGCTAAGAGATCCCACTCCAAGTTTCCCTGATACCCAACCCCAGGGCCTTGGGGGCTGATTTGTGAACTGGGGGAGGAAGCTTATATCTAGATGAGCCTCCCTGAGGTTCTCAAGCACACCAGGGAGCACATGGTTGACCAGACCACATGTGCAGTCCACAGGGAGCCCCTAACCCAGTGACAGTCAGCAGTCCAGGCCAATAGACACCAGCAGGTGCTCAAGAGCATGTAGCTGCTGCTGTATCACTAAATGTTGCTGTAGATCTGTACCATGCTGGCCATGTAGAAGCAGATGTCATCTATCAGCAGGATAGAGCCCAGCTTCTGACAGCCACCAGAGCCACCACATCCTCCCTCACAGCCTCTGAGAACTCCTCCCCCTCTACCAGCTGTGAACAGACTGGCTCAGGGCATGCCTGCTGCCCACTGCCTGCCCCCACCCACCAAAGCTTACACTGGCCCACCTTCTTGATAACCTTGCCATGTCATTGTACTGGTCCTCAAGGCCAACCAGGCAGAACAGCTTGGCCACAGGCTACACACCTACATATGCCAACCACGGTGTCCTCATCCAGCAGCTGGGCCAGACTGCAGTCACACAGTTGTTTCAGACCCAGCAATAGCTACATGTTAGCCATCCTCAGCACATCATAAGCCACCTTTTCTGGGGGTGGGGGGCAGCTGTGGTGAAATGAGGGTGAGGGAGGGTGCACCTTGAGGTCACCAAGACCTCTCAGGATCCCAGCTGTAAGGTTGGGACCTACTGGGGAGAGAGGTTGGAGGCTTCAGGCAGAGGAGAAGCTCCCTACCCATGCCAGGTGCCTGGCCCAGATCCCTGTTGATATCAATGGAACCAAAATGGACACAAGAGCCTGGGGTTCCCATGCCTCAGGCAGAGCAGAGCCTGAGCTCTGAACCACACAGACATGAGCTAGGAAATTCTAGCTGTGGCATCTTGGGCAAATCACTTCATCTCTGTGCCTCAGCTGCCCTGTGAGCCACAGACAATCATGCCTGCCTTAAAATGCTGTCAGAAAACTGACAAAAGTTGCTTCTGGTAAAACTAAGGCAGAGACCCTACTAATGGAGGGGAAGTAACTATTTACCAGCTCCCTCCTACCTATAGAGGCTGTGGGATTTAGGGCATAGCCATAGTTGTACCCTGTGCTGGAAGAGATCATGTGCTCAGCTCCAGTCCAGACTTTGGATGGCCACAGGAAGCAGGCTGAATACAGAGCTGACAGGACCTCTGCTAACCCATCACAGGCCACATGCATGGTGCTTACTTGTGCCAGGCACTGTATGTGCAGTATGCACATTCATCCACACAAGACCTTAAGAGGTAACAACTATCAGTATCCCCATTTTCTAGAAGAGGAAATTGAAGCATAAAGCAGTTGAGTAACTAGCCCAAGATCTCACAGCTCTGTGGGGGACTAACTCAGTGTTAAACCAGATTTGGAGCCCAAGTCTTTGTTCTGAGTCATTAAGAAGCTGCTTGCTGGGTGGCAAAGCTTCCTGGGGTCAGGATGAGCCAAGGTGGATGCTGGGTGTCAGGGTCCAGAGAGCTGGTCTACACTACAGGAGAAATGAAATAAGGAGGTAGGAGGGATTCTCTAAAAGGCTATGTGGTAAATACTGTGTGCCATAGGGTCTCTGTCACAGCTGCTCAGATTTGCCATTGTGCAAAAGCAGCCACAGACAATACAGAAATGAATGGGTGTGGTTGTAGTTTCTGTAAAAAAAATATTGACATACAGGCTAGATATGGCCTGCAGCCCAAGGTGGAATGAATAACCAGCAAGCTGCCTGCCCAGGGATACTCACCTCCATATGAAGGGAAGACAAAGTTCTCTCTTCCAAAAGTTACCATATGTACAGTGGCCTTTATACACACACACACACACCCTGGCAGAGAACACTCCTGGCACTATCTGCTGCCGCCCACGTTGCCATGTGTAGGGAGGCCTTGGAGCAGGTGAAGATACAGGGAGGCAGTAAGAAAACAGAAGACAGGAGATAGAGAACCCCAGGTGTCTGCAGCAAACTGCAGGCAGGAGGCTCAGAGACCCTCACTGTTGCAGGAATCCAGGGCTACAGTCCTCTTGTTGAAGAATTTGGGGACCCTATGTGGCTGACTTGTCCCCAAGTGTCATGTGCTCATGACATGGGTGTTGTCACTCATTTCTGTTCTATAACCTACTGAGGGCCCCTCCACCTAAAAGAAAAAAGCAAATGGGCCCCACACTCCCTCTCCAGCTGCATGGAAAACCTGTCTCTCAGAGCCAATCAGGACCTGGGCCTTAAAGCCCCATAGTGACATGGCTGTGTGCCTGTCCTGACCATCGTGCTTCCTGCCCCTGGCACTGAACACACAGCCCACACCAGCCTGAACCTTGGCATGGCTGCTGTATGTGTAGTAGATAGAAAACATGGGTGAAGATGCAGGGCCAGATTCTGGGTGATGGCTGGAAGGTCACCAATGGGCTCCAGCCCCTCATTCTCTCCAAAGTGGTCATCTAGCAGGGCCTGGAAGTAGTCACTGTGGCCAGAAAAGAAGACTTGGGGAAGGCTAGGCTTAGGGACAGCCAGGGCCAGGGCTGTGCCCAGAGGAGCTGGCCCAGGGCTTAATCCAGGGAGCGGGTTTGACATCACCTTGTGACAGAGAAAGCTGCAACCCTCCACTCGGAAGCAAGTATTAGGAAAGATTTTGAAGACATCAGGAAAAAGGAAGGGCAGCTCCCAAGATCACTGTGGAGTATGTAAAAGGAGATACCATTAGAGAGAAGGTAGTGAGAAGGCAAGTGAGAGAAGGTAGAGAGGTTGGCCTCCACCAAGAGCCTACTTTGCCTTGATCCTGGAGGCATGGGCTGCCAGCCCGTCTGCATATTTAAATACAAGACAAACAACAGTGAACAACTAGGCTCAGAAAAGGGAAGTGACTGGCTGAAGGCTACACAAGAAATTGAACCCAAATGTGGGACTTGCCACCCACAGCCCAGTGCCCAGACACATCTCCTGCCCACCAGCCCCAGCCCCAAGGCCCTGTGTGCTTAGTAGGAGCTCAGAGGGTAGGGTGTAGTCAGCCAGTAGGACCAGGTCCTCCGAGAGCCAGGAGTCCTCTGGTAGGGGAGCCTGATGCTCAGAACCTTCACATACTTGTATATGGCAAGGATGCCATTGCAGAGGAGACAAGGTAGCTTCAGGGAATTAGGTTGTCCCTGCCAGTTCCTGCCCAAAGCCCTGGACCCCAAAGCCTAGACACACTGAACTCAGACACTACCTTGCACTTGGCCTCCAGGTCACTGATCCAATAGCTGGCACTGCTTGGCCAAGCACTCACAGTCACTATGTTCTACACTGATGTCCAGGTGGCCTGGGAGCAGTGTGGGAAGCTCAGGGCCTGAGAGGGGCCATTGACAGTATACTACATTGGCATGTAGTTTCATAGGTGGTCCCTCCTGCTCAGTCACTTGGCTGCAGCGCTGAGACTTCTGGGCCTATATGCTGCCTTGACTTCCCCATAAGAGCCAGTGCCTGAGTTCTATAGGTCCCAGAACAGACAGGAGGGGAGCTCAGTTTATGGGTGAAACAAGCTCTTCCTTGTCAGATACACCAGCTCATTGTCTGCCAATCCAACCCAGGAGGCAACTGGAATTGCATCACACTGCAGGGGACAAAACACCAGGCAGTAAAAGGTCAGCCCAAGGCCACAGCTGGGTCTGTTCCTGGACAGAAACAGAGCCTCCACACTGCCTGCTCAACCCCGGCCTGGGGGTGGGGGATCACTGCAGCAGGGCCTGAAGGCCACAGGATTGATCCGCAGGAAGAGACAGGCAGGAAGGAAGGTTAGAAGCGTGGGCCAGCACAAGCCCCCTGCTGTCCCTCTGCTCCCCCACCCCAGGGAGAGATGCACCAGTGGGTGCCTGAGGACCATGATGCTCTTGCCCTTCCATTTGGTGTCCAGTATTTGGTGAAGTAGGCACTGAATGCACCCCTGATGCAGTGATGGGCCCGGGAGGGCTTCCTGAGCACCATAAAGAACACCTCTCCTCAGTCTCACCACTCCAGTCCCCCATCCCATCCTGTAGGACAGCCCTCAGCCCCATGCAGGCCACACCCACCTCAGACCCACTGGGCAAAGGCCATCCACATACCCTGTGCTCCGTCTCACTATTGGAGGAAGTAGTCACAGTAGTCCCACTTCCTGTAGGAGGCTGTCACTTGTGGCAGGGCCCAGTAGAAGATATCACTTACAGCCTCATAGAAGCAGCATTCATCCTGGAAGGTGTTGGCCTTGCAGTGGGCTCCTGGGGACAGTGGGGCCATAGGGCTGCATGAGGAGGGGCCTGGGGCAATCCTAATTTCCATCCTTCTCCTTCTCACCTCCTCCTCACATGTAGGATCCATATACCCTGGGGACACCTTCCTAAATGACCCTCGGCCCACTCTGATCCTAGGGCTTAGGCACATAGGCAAAGCCCTGTACACTCACACACACATATTCACTCACACATACCACAGACTACACAAAACAGAATAGGCTGAGAGGCTGGCCCTGTTCTGTGCACTGAGGACACTGCCATTGACAGGTCCCTGTTCTCACTGAAGTGACATTCAGTGGGGCAGAAGGACAATAAACATTAACAAATGATATCAGGTGCTATGAAGAAAAAGCAAGATGAAGGGTGACAATGACAGCAGCTGCCACAGAGGGAGGCCATGAAGGGGACTGTGGCAGTGACAATGTGCAGAGACCTGAATGGAGAGTCAGCCACACAAAGACCTGGGAAAAAGCAATCTAAGCAGGAAGAATAGAAAGTGCAAAGGCCCTGAGGCAGCAGCAAACTTGGAGCAGCACAGAGGAGACCAGTATGGCTGGAACAGGTAGCACATGGGAGAGCCAAACAAGAGAGGCCAATGGGGGAGGAGTAGGTCACATAGCAGCTCCCAGGCAAAGCAAGGCATTCTATTTCTACACTAAATACATTAAGAAGCCGTCAGAGGATTGTAGGTAGAGCAGAAGAGGCAGCCATAAGACTAGCAAGGAGGCTGGCACTGCATCCAGGGAAAGATGGTCCAGGGACAGATGTGGTAGCTGGGATGGGCAGGAGCAGTAGAGATGGGAGGTAGACAGAGCAGAGAATAGGTTCTGAAATTAGAGCTAATAGTACTTGCTGACTGGGTGTAGAGTGAGGGAAAGAGAGGACTCAAGGCTGTTTGCAAATGTGTACACATGCCTTATAGCACTTGCATACCTGTACACACACATCCACAGCCCCTGTTCCCTTCCCTCACCAATGGCCAGGAGGTAGAGTACCAGCTCCTCAGTTTCACCTGAGGTGAAGAAGGAAGGAGTATGGGGAGGCAGCTGTCAGGACTGAAGCAGCAGCCTCACCTACCCTGAACACTCACCCAGCTAACATTGACAAGTGGGTGGTATCCCACTTGTCTCTTACATTCATATCCATATCTCACTGCTCCAGCAGGTACCTGGGCAGGGAGTGGGAAGGTCAGAGCCTGGGTCAAGACAGGCTTATAGTCTGGGAGGGGAGATCCATGGAAGTGGGAGGGGAGACATTCTTCTTGGCTGAAGGAAGCCTCCCCCAGGTAAGGCAGGTGACAGGCAGACCAGCACAGACATAGTGTGGAGAAGGGAACACAAAAGGCAGACCCTGAACATCAGAGGCCAGGACCCAGAGCTGAAGAGGCTGAGTCTCTGGTTTGTAGGCATTTCGGAGAGTGGAGGTGATGGGGGCTCTGCTTCAGCCAGGACCCTCTGGTGACTTAGGGAGGCTGTAGGCAGGGAGACCAAGGAGGAAGCTGCCTGTAGGCATCCTGGTGGTATGGAAGTATACTAAGAAGTAGATTCTAGAAGGTGGAAGTCAGGAGAAAGCTACAATAGGTGATGCAATGTCAAGGCAAGGAGGTCATCGTGGGTAGTGGTGGAGCCATCACTGAGCAGGGCAGCCTCAAGGAATGTCCAGGTTGGACCAGGGAATGCTGAGTAGCATTCAGCTTTGGGAGTTATCTGCTAACTCCCAGGTGGCACCTGGGAGATGAGAGAGAGGGGCCCATGGGAGCTGCAGGAATAACTAATGGGGAAGGAAGGGCCAGGTAAAAGAGCTGCCCCACATCCCAACAGGGCACTCTCTCCACTCCCGCCAGAGTCATGGAGATGGCGATTTCAGCTCCATATGTGCTTTAGCTGCATTTATTAATTTCCTAATCTCCAATGACCAGAGGCTGATTGTGGGCCCACGTTTTCCCCACGCCAGGTCCACAGGCATCAGAGAGAGGAAACAGATGGGAGTTCCAGGCCTGCCCCTACCTACTCTGACCTCAGCCTGGAGTACTCAGGTGAACCTCCTCTCCTCCCACTTGTCTTCCAGGGCTCTGTGGCAGTCCTCTCCTCCAAGAAGTCCTCTGGGACCACCGTGTCCCCACGCTCCCATCTGTAAGGCTACTGTGACAGCCGCCCCCCCTCCCGGCGGCCTGTTGGCGAGTGGCCTGCGGTGGATTGGGTGCTGGTGCTGAGGTGTCCACCTGTCCTGGAGCCGTCCCCTGCATGCCCGTGGCTGAAGGCGCTCTTAGGGTGCTGCATCCTCTCAGGGCTGCGGGGTCCTCACGGCAATATGCCCACGTCCCCCTTCCCGCAGCTGGCGAAGATGGCGCTGGTATCTACGGCACTGATGAGTGGGCACGCGTGAACCGGCCACAGGCAGCGGAGAAGGTGGCAGCGATTTTGATGCTCCAGAGCCCGATGTAAACAAACACCCCCTATCCCACTCCTCCCTCCTGCTCACCCCACCCTCAAGTTCCCATAGCCCCACCCGCCCCGCAGCAAAAACCAGTCGGGCAGGCAGACGGACTGGGCCCAGCCTGGGCTCCCAGTGGTTTTAATGGAGGGTCCCGTGCCAGCCCCTCAGGACATCGGGTGGGAGAGGGGAGGACTATGCCAAGGCTATTTGGGGTGAGGGGAAAGCGGGAGGAGCCAGCACCCAGAACCAGGTTGTGGGGGAACCAGGCTGTGGGGGAGCGGCAGCCAGGAGGGAGGGGCCGCTACTGTGCGTCCCAGTCCATCTTGCTTGATCTGATGCAGCAGGCTCATGCCCTCACAGGTGTGTGTCCTCCTCGAACACGTCGGAGTCCTCCGGATCCCGCTTGCCCCCTATGAGTGTGCTCCAGCCCCCCGGGCCGTTGACCGCCCCGCCTCCGTTCAGGCTGGGATGCTTCTCTTGCATCTCCGACTGGCTGTCGCTGGCTACATCCAGTGTGGGGTTGTCGTGGCAGCCATTCTCTACGAAGCGCAGCTCCTCACCATGTGACTGCGGGCCAGGACCAGGCTGCTGGGCTAGCGCCTACGCCCGGGCCCAGCCCGCCCCTGCCCCTGACCAACCCACCAGTTGCTTGTTAGCGCCCCATGGATCCAGTCAGTGACCTTGAACAAGTCACTTCATTGTGCCTTCCCTAGTCTGTAAAACCCTACACAGGGAATCCCAAGGACCCTCGAAAGATGGCACTTCCCTTCTGTTATGTTTCCACAGCCCAACTCCTTTCTTAAAATAATTCTACTCATCCTTTGACTAAACAAGCCTGCGGCCTCTGGAACACCAGCTGACCCCTCCCCACAGCCTCCTTATAAAGAGACCCTATGGGACTCCTGGGAAAAATGGGAGTCTTGCCCTGCCCTCTCCTCTGTGGGGAGTATTTTCTTGACCCCTGGGCAGTGCTGAACTAGGGCTTCTCTGATGAGATTTCCCGATGAGCTCAGGCCTGCAGGGCCACTCTGCCCCAAGACGGGCTGGTGCCATGAAGAACTCCTGTGGTTGGGGCTAGTGCCCTGCACAGAAGGTCATCTGAAATGAGAACACTGGACAGGTGGCCTCACCTGCAGTACTCCATCCCAG
Organism: Desmodus rotundus; assembly: GCF_022682495.2. Lineage (NCBI taxonomy): Eukaryota > Metazoa > Chordata > Mammalia > Chiroptera > Phyllostomidae > Desmodus > Desmodus rotundus. Next base: position 58,683,871 of record NC_071396.1, read on the forward strand.
GACAACTATTGCCAGCCCAAATGAGATAAAGATGAAAAGCTTGCTGGGCACTTCCATCTCCACCAGCACTGTCCCCAGACCAGGACTTCTGCCCCACCTACCCCCACACTCACCACATGTTTCAGCTTGGGCAGCCGGCGCTGCCAGCAGTTGTAGAGCAAGCCCAGAACGATGATGATCACACAGATGGCACCGATGACCACCAGCACCACAAAGAGCGTCCCGTAGTCACTACGCACCTGGCTGGCCCGGGCCTGGCAGCTACTTGTGGTGGAGTAGTTCTGGATGCCAATCTGGGGGTGGGAGGGGCCAGGGTCCTCAGCTGAGGTCCTGGGATGCCATGGCTCCCACCTCCACATGGGGCCATGGGATTGGGAGCTTAGGAACAAGAACAAGCTGTGAGGAGGAGCTGGCACACTCCTGGCTCCTGAAGCTCCCTTAGAGGCCTGGATCTGTGTTCATGAGTGACTCTCTCTGCCCTATGCCCACCTGTTCACCAGGGGGCAGCTCCAAACCTCTCCACCCAAATCTCCATTCCCTGCCTCCCCTGACATCCCCACCACGGCTCTGATTGACCCTGACCCTGTTGTGACAGAAGTCTGGCTCTAAATCCACCTACTTGTGGCCCTGATCCCCACTGAGACTGCCCTCCCATGCTGTCAGTCATGATCCAGACTCAACAGAGTCCCCACACCTGTCCCACCAGTTTTTAAAAAAACACCAAAAAACAGACAAAGGCAGCTGTGATCCCCTTGCTACACATCCTCCACCACATACCACCACAGGCTCAGGCCCCTGAGACACAGCTTCCACCTTGGGGGTGGGGTATTCTAGTATCAACCTGGTCTTCATGGGATAGAGACAGTGCAAGGGATGCTGGGGACAGCCACATCATGGGCCACCCTCAGCTTTTAGCTTCCTTTTCCCACTGGAGTGGTCACCAGTGGTCACCTGCTGAGCCCCATTCCCACATTGCAGGTTGTCTTGGGTGGGCCTGCTTGCTCTGGCCCAGAGGCATTGCGTCCTGACCCAGCCCAGCAGATGTTTTCTCCACAAATCAGCATCCAGGTAGAAAGGGAGCAAAGAAGGTGAGATACCCTCCTCAGAAGACAGGTGCCAGGGTGAAGGTGCTGTTTCCTGGCTCCTAGTGCAGTGAGTTGGGAGTCCCCTTTCTGCCTTGCACTCCCCTTTCTAATGCCAGGTAGTCAGCTCTTCTTTGGTTTCTGTGAACCACCTGTATGTTTCCAGTATTTTTCTCTATTGACTTTTTAAGTTATCAAGGGTCAATTTTTCTTGATAAAACTTGATAAATTTGCCCACTAATATACTTCCAAAGGCCTGGCATGCCTTTGGCCATGTCAGACAGCATGAAGTGTCCATTAAAGCCAGAACTGCCAGGGTCTGGGAGAAGGGGCAGGAAGGTCTATAAAAGAATGTCAAGGCCAGCCTGTTCCTACCAGCTCTCAGGGTTCACAAGCCCAAATGTTCATAACCAGAATAGCCCTTAGTATAGATACAGCATCATGGTGAAAGACATGGGTCTTGAGTCATTCAGGCCTGGTCCGAAGCTGCTAGCTGTGCAATCTCAGAGGAGTTACTGCCCTTCCCTGGGCTTCAGCTCTAACCTTAAATGGAGTAACAAGATTACTCAATAGGGTACCTTACTTAATGCTCACAAGCCCTGGAATGGTGGTAAAGGGCCAGATTACAGTCTGGCACTCAGTAAGCATTCAATAAGCTAATCAAAAAACCCAGAACCCCCACAGAATTCACCCCTCAACCTTGTGTATAGCAGATGAGGAGGCAGGACCACAGCCATGAACTGCTCATCTTTGTTGTCAAATACTGCACAGCCCTCAAGGAGGAGGACTGATGACAGATCACCAGATTTCACAGTGAGTAGAAGGGATTTTGGTAGAAATGATGACTGTCCTCAAGAAGGGATGTGGAATGAGGAGCAGGAGAGAATGGAGACCTGCCCCTCCCATCGGCCATGGCTCTGCTCCACTTTGCACATGTGGCCAGCCTGTTCTTCAGCCAAGTTCTCCAGGATGGGCAAGAAGTTGGTCAGGGGTAAATCTCAAGAAGGCACAGCTGCCTGCTGTGCCCTAAGCCCCATCCCCCAACCCCAGCTGGCCGAGCACTGTCTATTCCCATGGTTTCTGAAGAAATGCCCATGCCTCTTATGCTTTCTCCTGTGATTCTGAAGCCACAGCATGTGCTCCCACCCACCAGGGTTCTGAACAGTTCCTTGGCCAGACATGGTGTTTTTCCCACTGTCTACCCAGAAACCTCCTGCCTACCTGTCAAAATGCCCCTCAGAGGTCTCCTCCCCTCTGAGTCCTCTCCTGACCACCACCCACTCCTTGGCCCCTTTCTGCCCCTGGCTGTCACATGCACAATGCGGTTGGTAGTTAAGTGCTCATATACTGTCTCTCCCATGGGAACTGTGTCTTAGAAGACCTGAAAGGAAGAGCTACAGAGCAAGAGTCTATTTTGTGCTCCTTTGCACCACATGGTGCAGGCTGCCATCCTGCCCTCAGGCAGCCCTGCTCCCACAGCTTTAAAGAACAGGAGAACTCATCCCTGCCCTCTTACCTCCACCAGACTCCTGCGGATATCACTCAGCATGGAAAGGACATCTTGGGTGGGCACCACTCCTGGAGGGAGACATCAGCAGCAGCACAGCCTTGGCCACTGAGGCTCTCCCCCTGCAGACTCCTGGTCCCTTGGACAGCCTCTGACCTGAGCTTCTTCTAGAGCTCCACTCCCTGGCTCCTGACCACACACAGATCTCATGGTACATGCATGACCACTCTATCCTCTGCTTGCTGCCTACTGGTTGACTCATTAAAAAAAATTAGTGAGTTCCTATTAAGTGACAGTTTTGATACCAGAAGGTCACTTCCACAGCTCCTTAAGGCTCATTCTAAACACACCCCTTCTCGTCCCACCACAAAGTGTACAGTGCAACTGTCTGGCATCTGTGCTGAAACCACACCTCTTCCCCCTCCTATTCCCAATGTTCCCACCTTCTTTGTCCTCCTGTCTCCCAGCTTGTTGCTACTCACAGACCCTAAACTAGGGAGTCCAACCAGCACCTCATCTTGCCATCCTAAAAGCCCAGCCCACATCCAAAAACCCTTGGCTGTACTTTCCCACAGTTCTGCAGGAGAGCTCCCATGGCCTTAGGAAACTTCTACGGATTTGGCCTGCCTCCCACTGCTCTCCTGGACCCTCTCACCAGACATGCCAATACCTGTCCTGTGGGTGCCCCCCCCAGCTCACCCTGCTCGCCCACCAAGGTCATAAGAAGGTGCTGCTCCTTCTCACTGGGCTTGCTCAGGGAGATGTGCCAGTCCCCGTGGTAGCCGCTGCCATGGCGGGGTAGCACCTCCTCCACCAGGGCCAGGAGCTGCAGTCCCCAGTGCTGCCGAAACACCTCCTACAGGGGCAGAAAGAGAGCCCATGCTCAGTGAGGAAGACAACTCTAATTACCCCTGCCTCTAGTCCCAGCCCCCCTCCAACCTCCACCCATCAGCCAAACACTGGGAAAAACCATCTGGCTATTACAGAGAGGGATGCTCTGGACCACTTGAGAAGCTGTGAGCTTGGCCTTCAGGAGGACTGTGGGTTTGTTCCCTATAGGCATCCAGGTGCTCCCTCCCACCTTGGCTTTGTGCCATAAAGAGGCCATGGGACCTGTCCAGGGATACTCTCAGTTGAGCTGGGAGGACACATATGCCCACATATGATGACAAGTCCAGGAAGGGGGTGTGTAGCATGTGAAGGGGTATGAAAGACTGTTCATGGAGCCTATGTGTATAGTGCAAAGGATAAATATTTTGGGGTGTGGGGGTAAAGGACCAAAAGATGTTCTCAGTCATACAGCCACCAAAGACCAGGAGGACAGGTGAAAAGCAGTCTAACTGTTCCCATTTCTCATCTATCATTGCAGAGATACAGCCCAAATTTGGGAATCAAGAAAGGTATCTCAGCACTCTAATGATGGTAGTGGTGACCAGAAGAACTAAAGAAATGGTTAAAATGGTAACCCAATCCCCCTGGAAAAGAGGGCTGGGGGCAAGAGCAGGGACATAAGGAGTCTTCTTTCTCATCTGACACTCTCTTGTACTCTTTAGATTGTCATGGCCTTATATATATGTAATTACATTATTTTATTTTTTTTAAGCAAGAAGCTGGCACTGAGCAGGAACACAGTGAGTGGCAGGAGCTCAGGCTGGGTGGGGCTGGAGGCCAAGACCCTGCCTCTGGCTCCCAGCCTGCCACTGTCCCTACCTAGCACCATCTGGAAAGAGACCCTCCTTTGGCTCTGTAGCTGCTGCCCACTCCACCTCCCCTGTCCCCCAGCTCCTCTCCAGCAGCCTTTTCCTTCCTGTATCTGGGAAGTCAACAGTACCCTGTGTCTGGTTCCCATCTGTCTGGTATCTCCCAGACAGATACCCCTCTGCCAGCTTCTCAGCACTTTTGAGTGCCATGCTGTGAAGCTGTAAGCCAGGTCTGCCATGAGGCAAAGGCATCTCATTAGGCCACCCCTCTGGAACCCCTGACACTCCTAGTGTCCTTTCTGCTAGAGCCCAAGCTAATGAGCTTTCCCTGATGTCATGTCAACCTGAAGGCCACCAGGGTAAAGTTCCTCATTGCCATGGCAAGTGCCAGATTTAGGCTCAGACTTGGCACTCACTAGCCTAACAAAAACCCAAATGAGTTTTGAATTTGGAAGAAGACTGGTACCTGGAGATCGACATTTGCAGTTAGGAGAGCCCTAGTTCCTGAAATGGTTCTTACCACCTTCACATGTGTGTATTTGTAGGGAGGGGGTGCATGCCCACACCTGTCTGAGCAGGGTACATGGTGAATGCACTGTGACCCAGCAGCCTCACTGCTTGCAAACAAAACAAAACAAAACAAAATATAACAAACAAAAAGCCACCCTCCTGCCACAGCAGTGCCTCCACTCATGCCACAGCCCTATACTCTACCACATGTGCATGCCTTACATTTTCCTGAATCCAATTGTCTTGTAAGCCCTGGCTGTTAGGATCAATGCCCACATTTTCAGATGGGGAAGCTGAGGCTTATAGAAGTGCAATATTTTGCTAAAGGTCACGGAGCTGATAAACAGCAGAACCAGGATTTGAACCCAGAGTATTTAGATTCCAATCCAAAGCCAGGGCTTCTCTCCCAGGCCACTAACACTCAGTTCCTATCTACAAAATAAGTGATATATTTTTAGTATGATACAGTCATCACACTCTCCCAGTACTGACATTGTGGGTCTGTGGGCTTCAGCCAAATAATTCATCAAGCTGTATACCTCAAGCCCTATGTGCTTTTCTGGATGTATATTGTAAGTCATTAGAACTTTTCTTAAGTGCAGTACACTCATGATTATTATAAGCTATCTTCCCTGCTGACTCCTGGCAGATGATCCTTCTCACAAATCTCACAGTTTCTCCTACTATAGGGGCTCCAGCTCCACTGGTATGGTCCTTACAGCAAACAGGAAGGGACATGTCTTTACCTGTCAGATCATTTTGACATTTGGCAATATGGTAGATGGAACTGATGAAAGCTCTGCTCTTCCACCTTGCTACATACACATAGAAATACCAGATAAAATACAACAAAACAATGAAGATGCTCTAAAAGCATGTCCAACCTCAAACCCAAAGGAGACAGAAATTGAGGGAACTCAAAGCCACAAGAGTAAGCTGGCATTAAAGTCACAGTAATTCCTGGGCATACGGGACCCAGATATAGGATCAAAAAGTCAGAGATCTGACTTCCAATGCTCACATGAAGGCAGGAAATGTGCTCCCGACCCAGGCAAGGTGGAGAACTAGGATATAGCCTCAAAGAGCAGCCCTTTCAGTAAAATGGGGACTTGAAAAACTTCTCGCTCACCCGGTGGAGCTCTAAGAGGTATGCCATCTGCCTGTGTCCATGCGTAGGAGGAAAAAAGTTACCTAAGATCACTTAAAGCTCCCAGGCTTATACCTAAGATCACTTAAAGCTCCCAGGCTTATACTTCATCTAGGGGTGGATTCTAAACTTGTACTCCTTTGTGGTATAGAAAGCCAAGCCAAGAAATAAGATTAAATTTATTCTAAGACTATTGGAACTCCTGAAGGTACCCTGAAATCACTCTGTAGAAATTCTTTTATAACCTGGGGTTCAAGATGAGATCACGATAAATTCTGAGAAATATGAGTGAACAAGGCACAAATGCAACAGACAAGACAACTGACATGCCAAGATATGATGTCATTAAATACGTAAGAGATAAAAAACTAAGTATGCGTAAAATAATTAAAGCCCTGGCCAGTGTGGCTCAGCTGGTTAGAGCATCATTCCATAAATCAAAAGATTACGGGTTTGATTCCCAGTCAGGACACATGCCTAGGTCATGGGTTCAGACCCCCATCAGAGTGCATACAAGGGGCGACCAACTGCTGTTCCTCTCTCACATCGATGTTTCTCTCCCTCTCTCTCTCTCTCCCTTCCCCTCTCTCTAAGTCAATAAGCATGTGCTTGGGCGAGGATATTTTTTAGAAAGGTAAAATAAAGAAGGAATAGAAGCCAGGGTGAAAGAAGAGAGCAAAATTAAAAAACAAGGAAGAGATCTGGAATCAAATAGAAATTCCAAAGATATAAAAGTTATCTATATTAAAGACTCAATGGATGAGTCAAACAGATTAGACACAATTGAAGAGAGTTACTAATTTGGAAGCTAGAGATAGAAAATTACCCAAAATGCATCATAGAGATTTTAAAGACAGAGAAAACATAAAAGTGTGTTAAAAGACACAGTAGATGGAAAAAAACAGCCCAATAAACTCTGATAAGATTGAGAGAAAATTGGGAATCTGGTAATGTCTGACAAACTGCATATGCAATCTCAGTTCTAAGAATTTACTCTGAGAGAGGGAAGATGGCGGCAACATAGGTGGGAGCGGAATCCACTTCCCCTCAGTGCCAGGGAAATACCTAGCTGATCTGAGGAGCAGAGCGAACAGCCAACAGTATTCCAGCATATACGAAGATCACAGACCAAAGATAGAGGACATTGAAAGATCTGACGGTGAGACAACAAAACCTGGAGTGCTGAAAAGACTAGAGTTAGACCGTGTTAAACACATAAACGTCAGCTCAAGACCAGTGAGCACAGGAGAGTAAGGAGACAGCACCACCGAATCCCATTGGCATTGTACCATAGAAGTTCATATCATAAATCCAGGGAGTCAGAACGAAGCAATTTAAGAAGCAGAGGCCAACAAGAAGAGCCTCACAAACAATGGGAAGACAAAGAAACAATTCCCAAATGAAAGGAAAGGAGGAAGTCTCAGAAAGAATACTAACCGAAAAAGAGGCAAGTCAACTATCAGATACTGAGTTCAAAGCAATGGTCATCAGGAAGCTCACTGAGCTCTCTGAGCTCAAAGAGAACTACCAGAAACTACAGGGAAACTACAATGAACTCACTGCAAACTATATCAACATGAAAAAGGAAATAGAAAATATCAACAAGGGCCAAGAGGAAATGAAGAATACAATTTCTGAATTGAAGAACACAGTAGAAGGAATGAAAAGCAGACTTGATGAAGCAGAGGATCGGATCAGCGAGCTGGAGGATAAAGTAGAAAAAAACACCCAGAAGGAGCAAGAAAAGGAAAAGAGGCTCAGAAAGAATGAAGAGGCAATAAGGGAAATGCAGGACAACATGAAACGTAACAATATCCGTATAATAGGAATACCAGAAGGAGAAGAAGAAGAGCAAGGGATAGAAAACCTGTTTGAAAAAGTAATGATGGAAAATTTCCCTAATCTGAGGAGAGAAAAAATCACCCAAATCCAGGAAGCACAGAGAGTACCAAACAAGAGGAACCCAAAGAGACCCACTGCAAGACACATCATAATTAAAATGGCAAATTTCCAAGACAAAGAAAGGATCTTAAAGGCAGCAAGGGAGAAAAAGGAAGTAACATACAAGGGAGCCCCAATAAGGTTAGCAACTGACTTCTCAATGGAAACGCTCCAAGCCAGAAGAGAATGGCAAAAAATATTACAAGTACTGAGAACCAGAGGCCTGCAACCAAGACTACTTTACCCAGCAAGGCTCTCAATCAAGATAGAAGACCAAATAAAGAGTTTCCCAGACAAAAGAAGTCTAAAAGAATACAGCTCCACCAAACCAGCTCTGCAAGAGATGCTAAAGGGACTGCTTTAAGGAAAGGAAGGAAAAGAGAAAGACAGAGGAACACAGGTAGGAAATAATGGCAATGAATAACTACCTATCGATAATAACCTTAAACGTAAATGGATTAAATGCTCCAATCAAAAGACATAGAACAGCTGAATGGATAAGAAAACATGACCCACACATATTCTGCCTACAAGAAACCCATCTCAGGACAAAAGACTTACACAGACTGAAAGTGAAGGGCTGGAAACAAATTTTCCAAGCAAACGGACAGGAAAAAAAAGCAGGGGTAGCAATACTCATATCAGACAAAATAGACTTCCAAAGAAGGGCCATAAAGAGAGACCCAGAAGGTCACTTCATAATACTCAAAGGAAGAATCCACCAAGAAGACATAAACATTGTAAATATATATGCACCCAACATAGGAGCACCCAAATACATAAAGAAAATCTTGGAGGATTTCAAGAAAGATATTGACAGCAACACAATTATACTAGGGGATTTTAACACCCCACTATCAAAAATGGACAGGTCTTCCAAACAAAAGATCAACAAAGATATTGTGTCACTTAACAATACCCTAGAGGAAATGGACTTAACTGATATATACAGAGCTTTTCATCCCAAAGAAGCAAAATACACATTCTTTTCAAGTGTCCATGGAACTTTTTCAAAGATAGACCACATGATAGGACACAAAGCAAGCATCAACAAATTCAAGAAAATTGAAATCATATCAAGCATCTTCTCTGACCACAAGGGTCTGAAACTAGAAACCAACCCCAAGGGTAAAAACCCAAAACACTCAAAAACATGGAGACTGAATAGCATGCTATTAAACAATGAGTGGGTCAAGAACGAGATTAGGGAAGAAATCAAAAACTTCCTGGAAACAAATGAAAACGAACTCACAACAACCCAAAACCTATGGGACACAGCAAAGGCAGTCCTGAGAGGGAAGTTCATAGCAATACAGGCCTACCTTAAGAAGTTAGAAACAGTTCAAAAAAACAACCTAACCCTATGCCTACAAGAACTGGAGGAACAACAACAAAGACAGCCCAGAGCAAGCAGAAGGAAGGAAATAACCAAGATCAGAGCAGAACTAAATGACATAGAGACTAAAAGCACAATTGTAAGGATCAATGAATCCAGAAGCTGGTTCTTTGAAAAGATAAACAAAATCGACAAGCCTTTAAGTAGGCTTATCAAGAAGAAAAGAGAGAGGATCCAAATAAACAGAATTAGAAATGAAAGTGGAGAGAGTACAAGTGATACCACAGAAATACAAAGGATCGTAAGAAATTACTATGAAGACCTGTATGCTAAGAAATTTGAAAACCTAGATGAAATGGACACATTTCTAGAAAAATATAATCTTCCAAAACTGACTGAAGAAGAAGCAGAAAACCTGAACAGACCAATATCAGCAAAGGAAATTGAAGCAGTCATCAAGAAACTCCCATCACACAAAAGCCCTGGACCAGATGGTTTCACAGGAGATTTCTACAAAGCATTTAAGGAAGAACTAACCCCTATCCTTCACAGACTATTCAAAAAAATCCAACTGATGGAAGACTCCCAAACTCTTTTTATGAAGCCAACATCATCCTAATCCCAAAACCAGATAAAGACACAACGAAGAAAGAAAACTTCAGGCCAATATCGCTGATGAACATAGATGCTAAAATTCTCAACAAAATATTAGCAAACAGCATCCAGCAATATATTAAAAAGATCATCCACCATGACCAAGTGGGATTCATCCCAGGGATGCAAGGATGGTACAATATTCGCAAATCAATAAACATCATACATCACATCAACAACAGCAAAGACAAAAATCACATGATCATATCAATAGATGCGGAAAAAGCGTTCGATAAAATACAGCATCCATTTCTGATAAAAACACTCAGCAAAGTGGGAATAAAGGGAGCAGTCCTCAACATAATTAAGGCCATATATGAGAGACCTGCAGCCAACATCACACTCTATGGACAAAAACTTAGAGCTTTCCCACTAAGATCAGGAACTAGACAAGGATGCCCTCTCTCACCACTCCTATTCAACATAGTATTGGAAGTCCTAGCCACAGCAATCAGACAAGAAAAAGAAATAAAAGGCATCCAAATTGGAAAGGAGGAAATGAAACTGTCACTGTTTGCAGACGACATGATAGTGTACATGGAAAACCCTATAGACTCCACTCAAAAACTACTCGACCTAATAAATGAATTTGGCAAAATAGCTGGATACAGAGTCAATACCCAGAAATCAAAGGCATTCCTGTACACCAACAACGAAACTGCAGAAACAGAAATCAGGAAAAAAATCCCATTCGATATAGCAACAAGAAAAATCAAGTACCTAGGAATAAACCTAACCAAGGAGGTAAAAGACCTGTATTCAGAAAACTACACAACACTGAAGAAAGAAATTAAGGAAGATACAAACAATTGGAAGCATGTACCATGTTCATGGATTGGAAGAATTAACATCATCAAAATGGCCATACTACCCAAAGCAATTTATACATTCAATGCAATCCCTATTAGAGTACCCATGACATATTTCACAGATATAGAACAAACATTGCAGAAATTCATATGGAACCATAAACGACCTCGAATAGCAGCAGCAATTTTGAGAAAGAAGAACAAAGCAGGAGGGATCACAATACCTGATATCAAACTGTATTACAAGGCCACTGTCATCAAAACAGCCTGGTACTGGCATAAAAACAGGCACATAGACCAATGGAACAGAATAGAGAGCCCAGAAATAAACTCAAATCTATACGATCAATTAATATTTGACAAAGGAGGCAGGAGCATAAAATGGAGCAAAAACAGTCTCTTCAACAGATGGTGTTGGGAGATCTGGACAGCTACGTGCAAAAAAATGAAACTCGATCACCAACTTACGCCATACACGAAAATAAACTCAAGATGGATAAAAGACTTAAATATAAGTCGTAACACCATAAAAGTCCTTGAGGAAAACATTGGCAGGAAAATCTCAGACATTCCACGCAGCAACATCCTCACAGACACATCCCCTAAAGCAAGGGACATAAAGGAAAGAATACACAAATGGGACCTCATCAAAATAAAAAGCTTCTGCAGGGCTAAAGAAAACAGCACCAAATTACAAAGAGAACCAACAGTATGGGAAAACATATTTGCCAATGATACCTCAGACAAGGGCCTGATCTCGAAAATATATAAAGAACTCACACGACTCCACTCCAGGAAGACAAACAACCCAATTAAAAAATGGGCAAAAGACTTGAACAGACACTTCTCCAAGGAAGACATACAGAGGGCCCAGAGACATATGAAAAGATGCTCAGCATCACTAGCCATCAGAGAGATGCAAATTAAAACCACAATGAGGTATCATCTCACACCAGTCAGAATGGCCAACATAAACAAATCCACAAACAAATGTTGGAGAGGATGTGGAGAAAAGGGAACCCTAGTGCACTGTTGGTGGGAATGCAGACTGGTGAGGCCACTGTGGAAAACAATATGGAATTTCCTCAGAAAACTAAAAATGGAACTGCCCTTTGACCCAGTAATTCCGCTGCTGGGATTATACCCTAAGAACACTGAAACACCAATCCAAAAGAATCTGTGCACCCCAATGTTCATAGCAGCACAATTTACAATAGCCAAGTACTGGAAGCAACCTAAGTGCCCATCAGCAAACGAGTGGATCCAAAAACTATGGTATATTTACACAATGGAATTCTACGCAGCAGAGAGAAAGAAGGAGCTTATACCCTTTGCAACAGCATGGATGAAACTGGAGAGCATTATGCTAAGTGAAATAAGCCAGGAAGTGAGGGACAAATACCATATGATCTCACCTTTAACTGGAACATAAGCAATAGAAGGAAAAAGCAAACAAAATATAACCAGAGTCATTGAAGTTAAGAACAATCTAACAATAGCCAGGGCGGGGGTGGGGGGTGGGGGCCGGGACAGTGGGTAGAGGGTATTACAGGAACTACTATAAAGGACACATGGACAAAACCAAGGGGGAGGGTGGAGAGGGGGGAGGGAGGTGGGTTTAGCTGGGGTGGGGTGGAGGGACGGGAAGAAAAGGCATACAACTGTAATTGAATAACAATAAAAAAAAATTAAAAAAAAATTGCGATACAAAAGAAAAAAAAAAAAGAATTTACTCTGAATATACATCCCAACAACACAAAAATACATACACACATTATTCACTGCAGCAATGGAAGTAATTGCAGAATACTGGAAACAACCTCAATGTCCACATGAAGGAAATTTGATGAATTAACTGTGGTACACAAACATAATGGAGTTATCATTCAGTTGTAAAAAAATGATAAAGAATGATCTCATGCAGAAATTGTCTATTATCTATCCTCTTCTTTGGCAGCAACAAGAATGCAGTTAATAAAGGTATTACAAGAATTCAGCACTTCAAAAAAAAAAGGAATGATCTCATAAACTAACATAAAGTGATTTGCAGAATATATTGTTAAGGGAAAAAAACAAAAGGCAAAAATATTGTTAAGGACTGAGTTGTGTCTCCCTCAAATTCATATGTTGAAATCCTAACCCCCAGCACAACACAATGTGACTGTATTTGGAAACAGGTCCTTTAAAGAGATAATTAAGTTCAAATGAGGTCCTTAGGGAAAGCCCTAATCCAATGACTGGTTTGTTGTTGGTGTCATTTTTTGTTTTTGTTTTTGTTTTTTACAAAGTGAGATTAGGACATAAATATAAACAGAGGAAGCACCATATAAGGACACAGGGAGAAGATAGACATCTACACACCAATCAGAGAGGGCTCAGGAGAAAACAAACCTGCCAACACTTAATCTTGGACTTTCAAATTCAAATATAAATAGTATGCTGTTTTTCTGTAAGAAAGAAAGAAGAAATTATACATCTGTTTATTTTGATAAAAAGAAACCCAGGAAAGATAACCAGAAACTTATAAGATTGGTTATCTAAAGGGAATGGGTGGGGTAAAAGAGATATGGGGGAAAGTGGTGTTTCTCTAAGTATACATTTGTATATCATGTAGATATTTAGAACCACAGTACTGTTTTACATACTCAAAAAATAAGTAAATCCACAAGGATAAGAAAAAGAAACTAAAATTAAACACAAACAGAAACAAATAAAGCTAACTATATTTCAAATGTATAACTACACCAAAAGGTGGAAAGAGCACTAACCTATGGTATCTTAGGTAAAATAGGAGAAGCCAGTGAGTCTGCATTGCTTTTTCTAGATCGTGAGGATCAAATTCATCAAAATGAAGCTCTAACTTGCAAGACTTAACCTGTAAGACTATAAGCACTTTCTCCCTATCTTTTTCTGAAGATGTGTTCTCTGTATAGGTCCATCATTTTTTATGCACTACTATTACTCGTCGATAATATCAAGGTCATTAAACACAAAGAAAGACTGAGGAACTGTTGTTCCAGATTAAAGGAGACTAAAGAGATATGACAACTAAGACTCTGGCGCTTCCAGCCAAGATGGAGGCGTAGGTAGATACACTGCACCTCCTAGCACAACCAAAAGAAGGACAACAATTAAAAAACAAAAAACAACTAGAACTGACAGAAAATTGAACTGCACAGAAGTCTGACAACCAAGGAGATAAAGAAGAAACATTCACCCAGACCAGTAGGAGGGGCGGAGATGGGCAGCCGGGGTGGAGAGGACTCTCAGTAATGCGGCTGGACCCAGAGAGGTGGCAGATTGTGAAATGAATGGGGCAGGCAGTACAACAGCTAGCAGACCCCGCGGCCCCACACTCATGCATAGATAAACTGGGAAGAACGGCAGGGGAGTGAAACAGACTGCGCAACCCAGGGCTCCAGCTCGGGGAAATAAAGCCTCAAACCTCTGATTGAAAACACCTGTGGGGGTTGAGGCGGCAGCAGGAGAAACTCCCAGACTCACAGGAGAGGTCATTGGAGAGACCCACAGGGGCCTAGAGCATGCACAAGCCCACCCACTTGGGAATCAGCACCAGCGGGGCCCAATTTGATTGTGGGTAGCGAAGGGAGTGAGTGAAATCTGGCAAAGAGTGGAGCAAGTGCCATTTCTCCCTCTCGGCCCCTCCCCCACGTACAGCATCATAGCTCAGCAACCAGCATTACCCTGCCCTGGTGGACACCTAAGGCTCTGCCCCTTTATGTAACAGGTGCACCAAGACCCCCCCCCAAAAAAAATGGCCCAAATGAAAGAACAGATCAAAGCTCCAGAAATAATACAACTAAGCAATGAAGAGATAGCCAACCTATCAGATGCACAGTTCAAAACTCTAATGTAATCAGGAAGCTCACAGAATTGATTGAATTTGGTCACAAAGTAGATGAAAAAATGAAGGCTATGCTAAGAGAAACAAAGGAAAATATACAGGGAACCAATAGTGATGGGAAGGAAACTGGGACTCAAATCAATGGTGTGGACCAGAAGGAAGAAAGAAACATCCAACCAGAAAACAATGAACAAACAAGAATTCAGAAAAATGAGGAGAGACTTAGGAACCTCCAGGACATCTTTAAATGTTCCAACATCCGAATTCTAGGGGTACCAGAAGGAGAAGAGGAAGAACAAAAAATTGAAAACTTATTTGAACAAATAATGAAGGAGAACTTCCCTCATCTGGCAAAGGAAATAGACTTCCAGGAAGTCCAGGAAGCTCAGAGAGTCCCAAAGAAGCTGGACCCAAGGAGGAACACACCAAGGCACATCATAATTACATTACCCAAGATTAAGCAGAAGGAGAGAATCTTAGAAGCAGCAAGAGAAAAGGACACAGTTACCTACAAACGAGTTCCCATAAGACTGTCAGCTGACTTCTCCAAAGAGACCTTACAGGCAAGAAGGGACTGGAAAGAAGTATTTGAAGTCACGAAAGGCAAGGACCTACATCCAAGATTACTGTATGCAGCAAAGCTATCATTTAGAATGGAAGGGCAGATAAAGTGCTTCCCAGATAAGGTCAAGTTAAAGGAGTTCATCATCACCAAGCCCTTATTATATGAAATGTTAAAGGGAGTTACCTAAGAAAAAGAAGATAAAAAATATGAACAGCAGAAATGACAGCAAACTCATAGTTATTAACAACCACACCTAAAACAAAAACGAAAGCAAACTAGGCAAACAACTAGAACAGGAAGAGAACCACAGAAATGGAGATCACATGAAGGTTTATCAATAGGGGAGTGGGAGGGGGAGAGGGGGGGAAAGGTACAGAGAGTAAGTAGCATAAATGATAGGTAGAAAATAGGCAGGGGGAGGGTAAAAATAGTGTAGGAAATGTAGAAGCCAAAGAACTTATAAGTATGACCCATGGACATGAAGTATAGTGGGGGAATGTGGGAGGGATCGGGTGGGCAGGATGGAGTGGAGTGAAGGGGGGGTGCAAATGGGACAACTGTAATAGCATAATGAATAAATATATATATTTTTTTAAAAGATATGACAACCAAATGCAAGGCATGATCCTGGATTAGATACTGAACCAGGAAGAAAAAAGCTAAAAAAGATATTACTGGACCACTGATAAAATCTAAATAAGGTCTATAGATTATGGTTTTTTGTCAGTGTTAATATCCTAGTTTTGATAATTGTTCTGTGCTTATGGAAAAAAAGTCCTATTCTGTGGAAATACAAAGTAATATACTTAGGGTAGGAGCAAAAGGGAATGATGCCTTCAACTTACTCTGAAATGGCTTGAGAAATTGCTAACAATTAGTGAATCTGGATGAAGGATATATGGATTTCTTTGTATTATTCCTTCTCTAAGTTTAAAATTATATCAAAATTAAAAGTTACAAAATAAACACGAGAAAAGCAGATATTTTTACATAAATAAAGGCTGAGACATCTTTGCAGAAAGAATTACTAAAGGATATATTGGATTGGCCAAAAAGTTTGTTTTTTTCTGTACAATGGCTCTTGTAGCACTTACGTGTCTTTAACTTCATATGACACGATTTTCTTACATTGTATTGTGACAGCTGTCATCTCAGCATATATATTTTTAAAACCTATCAAAATTGGTGAATTTTTGTAGCCATTTTAATACTGAAGATGGAAGAAAATATGCAACATTTTCAGCATATTATGCTTCATTATTTCAAGAAAGGTAAAGATGCAATGGAAATGCAAAAAGAAAAGATTTCTGCAGTGTATGGGGAAGGTGCTGTGACTGATCAAACATGTCAAAAGCAGTCTGCGAAGTTTCATGCTGGACATTTCTCACTGGATGATGCTCCATGGTCAAGTAGACTAGTTGAACTTGATAGCAAATAAATTGAGACATTAATTGAGAACAACTGGTATTATACCACACAGGAGATAGTGAACATACTCAAAATATCCAAATCAATAAAGTTATTGGAGAAAATGAAGAATGTGTCTTTTATTTTATGGAAAAACTAAATGAACTTTTTGGCCAACCCAATATTTCAGGATGAAGGGAGTTAAACCCAGAAGAAAGCCGTGGGAATGTGAGAAGACAAATGAGCAAAGAAACAAATAAGTATGTTGATAAAGCAAAATAAGCATCAATTACTAACAATAATAACATGTTCAACATTACCATTCATCAGAGAATTGAAAATCAAACCCATAATGATATCCTACCTCACACCCATTGACATGGCCACTATCAAAAAAAAAAAAAAACCAACCAGAAAATAACAAATATTGGCAAGGATGCAGAGAAATTTGATCCCTTATTAAAAATGGAATCACCATATGATCTAGCTATTCCACCTCTGGATCTACACCCAAAAGAATTGAAAGCAATGTCTGGAAGAGATATTTGTACACCGATGTTCATAGTAGCATTATTCACAAGAACCAAGAGATGGAAGACACCCAAATACCCATTGATGGATGAATGAATAAGCAAAATGTGTTCTCTCCATACAATGGGATATTATCTAGCCTTAAAAAGGAAGGGAATTCTGATACATGCTACAACATGGGTGGACCTTGAGAACATTCTGCTAAGGGAAATAAAATAAGCCAGTCACAAAAACACAAATACTGTATGATCCCACTTCTATGAGGTCCCTAGAGTAATCAAAGTCACAGGGACAGAAAGTAGAATGGTTGTCAGGGACTGAGAGGGGGAGAATGGGGGGTTGGTTTAATGGGTACAGCTTTGGAAGATTAAAAAGATCTGGAGATCTGTTTCACAACAATATGCCTATACTTATAAAACTGTATACTTAAAAATGATCAAGATGGCAAATTTTGTTAGTTTTTTTTACCATAATGAAAATATCCACCATAAAAGATGACTAATTGGGTAGACATCAAATATTAGATGAGAATAACAAACAAAACAAAATCAGAGAAAGCAGAATGAAAGCATTTTAATTGTCTGTTATTTGGAAAGAGAAAAGAAATATTATCTTTAGATTTTATTGTTCAAGTATGCATATCAAATATTTAAGGGTCCCTAGAACCTTTATTGTGTCTCTAAGTACTATTTTTCAATAAAAGGAACAAGAGCTTGAAGAAATGTTGATTCTGAATGTGGGGGAGGGAACATACAAGATGAGCCTGGAACATCTTGTTATGACAGAGAGCAAGGAAACTACCAAACACTAACAGGTTGGTCAAAAGGACTCAGAAGCCAACTCAAAGAAGCTTTCACTGACCAAAGGCAGGGCATTTGAGCATTAATAAGAATAATACCTGGCTCTGGCTGGTGTAGCTCAATGGATTGAACACAGGCTGTGAGCCAAAGGGTCGCTGGTTCAATTCCCAGTCAGGGCACATGCCTGGATTGCGGGCCAGGTTCCTAGTGGGGGCCACATGAGAGGCAACCACACATTGATGTTTCTCTCCCTCTCTTTTTCCCTTCTTTCCCCTCTCTCTAAAAATAAATAAAATCTTTTTTAAAAAGATTAATAACTGCAATGGATTAAGATACATCAATATGTTAAAATCTATCCACTTATAATTATGCTGGAAAAAACACACCTCAATGGTCACTTTTGGATTAAACATATGCATGTACTTTCACTTGCCCCCAAACCCACTAAACAAGAGTAAAGAATTTTTTTTAATTTTAAAACCACAAAAACAAAACCAAAACCAAACAGAAGAGGAGACAAGAGCAACAAAATCTGGATATATGAATTAGAATTTCCTGATTTGGCTAAAAAGTTGCTCAACATCACTAATCATATGAGAAATGCAAATCAAAACCACAGTAAGATACTGCCTCACACCTGTCAGAATGGCCATCATCAATAAATCAACAAACAACAAGTGCTGGAGAGGCTGTGGAGAAGAGGGAACCCTAGTGTACTGTTGGTGGGAATGCAGATTGGTGCAACCGCTATGGGATACAGTGTAGAGTTTCTTTTAAAAATTCAAAGTGGAATTGCCTTATGACCTAGTGATTCCACTCCTAGGAATATATCCAAAAAAAACCCTCCAAAACATTAATTTGAAAGAATATATTCACCCCTATTTTCTGAAGTGTTATTTACAATAGTCAAGATATGGAAGGAAGCAACCCCAGTCCCTACCAGTAGATGAGTGGATAAAAAAGCTGCAGTGCCCACACACAATGGAATACTACTTGGCCATAAAGAAGAATGAGCTCTTACTTTTTGCAACAGCATGGATGGAGCTAGAGGGTATTATACTAAGCAAAATAAGCTAGATAGAAAGACAAATACCAAATGGTATTTCACTTATATGTGAAATTTAAGAACAAAATTAACACACAAAATAGAAATCAAACTCATAGATATAGAAAACAGACTGACAGAAGGTCCCCTCCCCTTATAGGGAGGCTGGGTGAAAAAGGTGAAGGGATTATGCAGTATAAATCTGCGGTTATAGAATAGTCACAGAGATGTAGATCACAGCATAGACAATAGTCAATAATATCATGACAACTATGTATTGAACCAGGTGGGTACTTGAAGTGCAGGAGAACCACTTCATAAAGTACATGATTTTTCAACCACTTTGCTGTACATCTGAGACTAATACAGAATAATACTAAGTGTAAACTTTAAGTGAAAAAAATTTTTAATTTAAAAACACTTTAAAAAAAAGAATTCCCTGATTTAGCAAGCCCCAAAAAGTCGAATCCTAAGCCAAAACTGAGAAAGCTGAGAAGCAACCAGACTTATACTGTCAAATTTCCCAAATGCTCTGGAATAAGCAGCACTGGTTACCTTTACAAGAAGGGATGAAACCATACTAGATATAAGAAAGCTGTTTGGAAGTCTGTTTAGGCATCAGCTGGATTCCTAGTTCCTCTTCCCAAAACTGCACAGCTGACAAATATCTCTTCTCCCTAGTAAAAGACTGGAAGTTTATTCTTTAAAGAGGGTAAAACAGAGGATCTCTAACCTAGTAGACACCAGGCACAACTGTAGGAGGAGGCTTACACTGCAAACAAGAGGAGTAAAATATATTTATGCATATATGTTTCTAATAGTGAGATGCCCAGTCCTCTCCCAACCCTGGCTCCCAGAACACTGGCAACCAGCCCTTTAAACTCCCAGAAGAACAGAAGTTCCCTTTTTAAAGAATCTAGTCACCTAAGAGAAAAGACCTAAAGATGTTGAGATTAGAAATTTTGAAGTAAAATGATTCAACCAGACCATCCTCCTGAGAAGCCATAGTTAAGAGACTCCACCACCATGCTCAAAACTTCCAACCAGCTTTCTGGTGGCAAATGCCACCAGACATTTGAGGAGACTGGGCACGTGGAAAAACTGAAACAAAAAACAAACAAAAAGAAATGGGGAAAGCAACCCTTACAGGGAGAAAAGATTTTTTTAAACTATTTTAATATCTTCAGAGAGTTAAGATACTATACACATGAGCAAAACTATTCCTTTAAATTAAAAACAAAGGGGAGCAAGAACAAAAGAGTCCTTAGAAATTTGAAAATATGAAAGTACTGTTTTCTTGGATGTTGGTGGGTTCATCCCCTGGGTTAGGCTAGTTCCCTCTCACTTAAGAGCTAGGCCTTCTACCCTTTCCACTGCCCATTCCCCAGTGCCCACCCACAGCCCACCCACCGCCCCTTCTCTGCCCTCTCCTTCCAATCTCAGTCTGAGGTCCTCAGCTTAGCTGTGCACTCACACAGTCTATGTTCTCTGTCATGTTCAGAATGATGTAATTTTTCCCAGCCAGATTGCTCCAGTCTTTGCAGATCACCTGTACAATGAAACAGAAAGAAGGGTGACAGTTACAATGAGCATAAGGAAAGGCATCCAGAGAGAACATGGGTAGAAAATTTTTGAGAAGCTAGGAGGTGAAGGCAAAGTATAAGTCTATGATAGCTAGGTGGGAGCTGATAGCCTCTGCAAGAGGATGACATGCCCAGAATCCAACCCAAGGTTCACACACCAATATATCTTCACGGACCAAGTGAGAGGAGGAAGCCAAGAGTGACACAAAGGAAGAGAAAACTGTGTCAAAGGAGCTAGACCAAAGAGGGTATGCCCTAGCTAGAGACAAACTTGTTTTTAAAATTCTGTAGGGCAAACAAAAGTATTCCTGTGGGCTAGGTGCACAGGCTGAAAACTTAGGACCCCTTTCTTTTCCTTCTGGTGTTGAAAGGTGTGAGCACTGATTTAGGTGTGTGTGTATACTAGGTAGGTATGATTAGGGGAGGAGAGAGAGCAACTGCACATGTAGTAGTGGGTGTGGGAACAGAGCTGAAGAGAATACAAGTCAGGCACAAACTCTCTCCACTGTCATAAGCAGTGTGGAAGCCAAGGGTAGCAGCAGTAGCACCTGAAAAAATGAAAACCAAGCCAGAGCACCATATGCTTTCAAAGCTTCTACTTCGCATGTAAGTGTGGTGAGGACACCCACTGCCAGGCCATGAGGTGTGCATCCCCAACAGTTCTGGGCCTCTATCCTCAGCCTGGCAGACCTCCCACTGCCATGCAGCCCCAGGGTGGCCAAGGCCTGCATGCACTTCCACGTTACCTGAGTAGAATCCCAGGGGATTCTGGATTGAGCTTCAGCAGCCTGTCTTTGCTGGGACTGCTGGCTGAGGTCTTCTTGTCCCAAGGTAGCAGAGGAAGGTGTCAGCTCCATATCTTGAGGGGCCTGGGAAAAAGCAGCTGAGGCTCCAGGGTAAAGGGGGTCTTCATCTGGGGTCTCAAATCCACTGGAGGCTTGAGGGAATGATGCTGAGGACAGCACCTTCCCTTGTTTGCCAGCCAACACAGCTATTCCCATGGTAGACTTCTCACTTGCCTGCTGAGGAGCCTCAAACTCTATTTCATGCCCTGCAGCTGGTGGCACTGTATCCCCTGCCTCCTGGCTGGCGAAGTCCTGACCCCCCAGGGTCACAGTAGTTGAGGTGACTGAGGATGGTGACAGGCTTGGCTCTATGCTGCTCCCTACCTCCACATCTGAGGAGGTCTGGTCCTCAAAATCTTCATGCCTATGTTTGGGAGCCAGGGGAGTCTGGCTGATGCTGCTGGTAGGAGAAAACTGATAGACCTGAGTTTGGGCTTCTTCTTGAGCTCTATTCACAAGCAGTAGTTCTTCCTCCTCCTTCTCCTTCTCTACTTCTTCTTTCTCCTCCTCATCCTTCTCTTCTTCCTCTCCAGGAGCCATATGCCAGGGTGGCTCCATCAGGTTCATCTTAGGCAAGGGAGGGGGGAGGCTCAATGCCTCTTGACCCTGGCTGGTATCTTCTATGGGATCTGCCTTCTCAGTCAAGTCTGGGAAACCATAATCTAAGAACAGAGATAGAAAATTAATTCACTAGGTTCATTATTCACTGATTTGTTCAGTATTTGCTGAACAGATGACATAAAAGAACCACGAGACCCATAGGGGGACAGTGAGGAGATTGCAATATAGGTCATATCAGAAAAAGAGTAGGTTATGGCTGGGTAAGGGAAAGGGGGCTAACTGCAGGCTGTTCCTCATTTCCTTCATAATATTAAAAATGACATAAATCTGCTCTGGCCAGTGCAGCTCATTTGGTTGGAGTATTATCCCATACAGCAGAAGGTTTTGGGTTCAATCCCTGGTCAGGGCACATGCCTAAATTATGGATTCAATCCCTGGTTGGGGCACATATGAGAAGTCACAGATAGATGTTTCTCTCTCCTGCTCTCTCCCTTCCCCTAAAATCAATAAACATATCTTAAAGTATATTTTATTGATTATGCTATTACAGTTGTCCCATTTTTTGAATCCCCTTTATTCCCCTATACCCTGCACCACCTCCCCTCCTACCAGAATTCTTCCACCCCTTAGTTTATGTCTGTGGGTTCTACACATAAGTTCTTTGGCTTCTCCATTTCCTACACTATTCTTAACCTTCCCATGTCTATTTTGTACCTACCATTTATGCTTCTTATTCCCTGTACCTTTATCCCCATTCTCCCCACTCCCCCTCCACCCTGTTAACCCTCCATGTGATCTCCATATCTCTGATTCTGTTCCTGTTCTAGTTGTTTGCTTAGTATGTTTTTGTTTTTGTTTTAGGTTCAGTTGTTGACAGTTGTGAGTTTGTTGTCATTTTACTGTTCATAGTTTTGATCTTTTTCTTTTTCTTAGAGAAATCCCTTTAACATTTCATATAATAAGGGCTTGGTGATGATGAACTCCTTTAACTTGACCTTATCTGGGAAGCACTTTATCTGCCCTTCCATTCTAAATGATAGCTTTGCTGCATACAGTAATCTAGGTTGTAGGTCCTGGCCTTTCATGATTTTGAATACTTCTTGCCAGCCCCTTCTTGCCTGCATGGTTTCTTTTGAGAATTCAGCTGATAGCCTAATGGGCACTCCTTTGTAGGTAACTGTATCCTTTTCTCTTGCTGCTTCTAAGATTCTCTCCTTCTGTTTCATCTTGGGTAATGTAATTATGATGTGCCTTGGTGTGTTCCTCCTTGGGTCCAGCTTCTTTGGGACTCTCTTGAGCTTCCTGGACTTCCTGAAAGTCTATTTCCTTTGCCAGATGAGGGAAGTTCTCCTTCATTATTTGTTCAAATAAGTTTTCAATTTCTTGGTCTTCTTCTCCTTCTGGCACCCCTATAATTCAGATGTTGGAACATTTAAAGTTGTCCCAGAGGTTCCTAAGCCACTCCTCATTTTTCTGAATTTTTATTTCTTCATTCTATTGCAGTTTAATGTTTATTTCTTCCTTCTGTCCCAAATAATTGAGTTCCAGTTTTCTTCCCTTCACTCTTGGTTCCCTGTATATTTTTCTGTATTTCACTTTGCATAGCCTTCACTTTTTCCTCTATTTTGTGACCATACTCAACCGTTTCTGTGAGCATCCTGATTACCAGTGTTTTGAACTCTCCATCTGATAGGCTGGCTATCTCTTCATTGCTTAGTTCTTTTTCTGGAGTTTTGATCTGCTCTTTCATTTGGGTCATAGTTCTTTGCCTCAGCACAGCTGTTATGTTGTAAGGGGCAGAGCCTTAGGTATTTGCCAGAGTGGGGCAACCTACATCACTAAGTTGTGGTGCTGTATGTGGGGGAGAGGTCCAAAAGGTAACAATGCTGCTTGCTTGGCTCTCACCTGGCTTTTAGTTACTTCCCCTGCTACCCACAAGCAAATTGGACCCTTTTGGTGCTGATTCCCAGGTGAGTGGGTTTGTGTACATTCTAGGACCCCGTGTGTCTCTCCAACGAACTCTCCTGTGAGGCTGGGAGTTTCTCCTGCCACTGCAACCCCCAAAGATTTTTTACAGCCAGAGGTTTTGAGGCTTTATTTCCCCATGCTGAAACCCTGGGTTGCGTGATCTGTCTTGCACCTTAGTTGTTCCTCCCAGTTTATCCACATGCAAATGTGGGACCACTCTGTCTGCCAGCCACCACCTTGCCACGCATCCTCTCCACCCCAGCTGTCCACCTCCGCCCCTCCTACCAGTCTGGATGAATGTGTCTTCTTTAACTCTTTGGTTGTCAGACTTCCATACAGTTTGATGTTCTGGCAGTTCTGGTTGTTTTTTGTTTTAAAATTTGTTGTTGTTGTTCTTTTGGTTGTATGAGGAGGTAAAGTGCATCTACCTAGCCTCCATCTTCGCTGGAAGTCCCAATTTTTCCAATAAACATTTCTTGAATGACATAAATCTTCCACAAAAATTACATAAATACAGATTTGTATAAAGTAGAAATGATAGCCCTTGTTTAGATAGAGTTTGGATATCTTCTCTATTGTTTTTAAAATTTGTTTATGTTTCCTCATCTGGGAATTTCAACAAGAAGAACCTATTAAAAAAGATTCTCTTTATAAGCTCTAAGAACCCTTTCAGGGAACAAAATATAATTTTAAAATTCCAATTAGTATCCTCAGAAAGTCAAAACTATTGCATCCCTAAAATAAAAGAGGATAATAAGAAAGTCAAGTAATCTTTTAAAAGGAAAGAGTTCTTGGAAATTTAAATTCGATTGTTGAAATGTAAAAATTCAATAGAATAGCTGAAAAAAACATCATGGGAAGGTCTCCAGAGCAAAAGCAAAATGACAAGATTTTATTTTTTTATGATTCCCAAAAAGATAGAACCAACAAAATGGAGAGAATAAATAGTCAAAACAAGAAGAAAAAAAAAGAAGAAGAGGAAGAAAATTTCTGTGGTCTGGCAGTATGAATCTTCATAGTGAAAGGGAATACAAAAAAGGGGAAAGACAGAAGATTCACATCAAGCCTCATTCTATGCCAACTCAGAATTCTAAGGGGCAACAGAAAATCCTAAAAACTCTCAGAAAAAGAATGAAGGAACCCATAAAGGAACAAGAAACAGATTATTAAATTATCATTGAAACTGGAAAAGACACGAGTTTGGGCTGCATGTCACTACCAAACCCAATAACCAATGGCAGCGATTGAATCTATATGGGAGCTTTATTCAAATGGCCAGCAATCTGAGAAGATGGTGGGTTCATACCCTGACAGACCATCTTCATCTTTTCTTTCCAGGCCAAGGTTTTTATAGCAGGGAATAAACAAGGTACAGTGAGCAGTTTTGAAATTCAGGGAGGGTCAGGTAGAACAAACTGCAACATTCCTGTCCTGGGAGGTTAGCTGTTCCCAGGGGCAGGTGGTCATTTGCCCCTCTCTGAAACACAGTGGCTTGGATGCCTCCACTTGTCCCCAAGCAGTAATCTTTAGCAGTGCCCCAGGAGGTCGGCTGTTTTCCCAGGAGCCAGGATGGGCCTTATCTGTAGTTTCTGAAACAAAATCTTTCACATATACATTACTTGCTAGCCTTATAACTATTTACCCCAAACCAAAATTTTCCAACTCTTAAGTTCCCTATCATCATCACACTTCTAATTAATAACACTAGACTGAAGGAAAAAAACTGAAAAACACATTCCAAATTGTAAGGGAAGTTTAGTTTGAAGCTGAAATTTTATACCCAAGTAAACTATACTTCAAGTGTGATTAAAAATAAAGACATTTTTATATATGCAAGGACTAAAAGGTTTTACTATCCACAGATTCTGAGAAAATTATTTAAAGAAGTTCTCTCAGAAACCACCCCCCACCACCCCCGGAAAAAGACATGGGAAATCAAGAAACATGAGAGGAACATCATAAAAGTAAATCTCATGGTAGAAGCTGTGTAGCAGGCCTAGAGAGCAATTATTCAAATTAAACCCAGGATATAGAGAGCACTGAGAATCATTACCAAAAGAAAAATTGATTCCCTATGACAAAAGTATGATTTTTACAAACTGAATAATCTCAGTGTTAACTGAAAGCCCACTATAATATTTAAATGAATAACTACAATAATCTGCCTACCCCACTTCTTTTAAATATACAACTTTTTTTCAGTAGTAAAGACTTAGTAACTTAAGACCTTCCATTACTCTCCTCCTGCACGCACCCTGCAAGGAAGCTTACTTACTCCCCACACAAAGCAGGCTTCTTCCCTGAAAGTCATGACATTCAGGGGACAGGCCTGCTGCTGGAACTGTGACCACAGAACTGCTGAGGAAACCCATGCCAGACTCCAATACAGAGCAATCTAGTATCATTTTTATAGACATGGAAAATCAATCAAGGTTCACAGAACACTTGAGGAAAGCCAGGTCTGTGAAAAAGCGTGAGGGTAAGAAAGCAAAGCAACTGACCGCTGAGAATAGAGTTAATCTAGTAAACAAAAGAGAATGTAGAAAATCTTCTTATTAACATCTTCAGAGATATTCAAGAGGAAATTACATCCATAAAACAAGTATATAGAAGGAAAAATGTATGACTTCAATATAAGTAAAAACCTTATAATAGACAGATGTGCTTAAAATTGAAATGCAATGCATAAAAAAATAACTGAAATGGGCTGGATGACCACTTATCAGAATACTATAGAACAGAATGTCAGATGGGTGCTTGGGAAATAAAACAAATACAATCATGAGATTTTATTACTAGAAAATTAATCTGACAGCAATGTGCAAGAATTCGATGAAGGAGAGAATGAAAGCAGAGAAAAGAATTAGGGGGCTTGTTGTACTAATTCAGGAGAGATAAATGAAGGTGATGATATTGGAAATGATAAGAGAAAAATGAATTCAGCACATGGCCCTGGGGTAGAACTGATAAAATGTGGTGGGCTAACAGGAAGAAGTTAGTACTCTGACTGACTGTGGGAGTAGCCATGCTACAACAGAAGTTGTTAAGTCTAGAGGAAAACTGCTTTGGAAACCCTCAGGAAGCACTTTAACAAGCCAATAGACTAGAGAAAGTCTCAAATGTGGCCAGATGGCAATGCACTCACCAGCAGAATTCCACTGGGGTATGAGGTGGGGGGATTCCCAAGATGTCAAGCTGACCAAAACAATCCCTCTACTCAATTTGATGCCCTCTTTCCAAAAGCCAAGTTTCCATGCCTCCAGAGAGAACCTGGCTCCCAGTAAAATTCCCTAAACTGTTTATATCCTCCTCTAAGATGGCAAATAATAGTGGTCATGCTGTTGATGATATGATCTGGGAGCCAGAAGATTTAGCCACTTAAAATTAGTCTCACTTTTAAACCTGTCTAAGCAATTCTCTGGGCTTCAGTCCTATTCGCCATCTTAGAGGGGGATGTAAACAGTTTAGGGAATTTTACTGGGGTTCTTTCTAGAACCTATGTTCTAAGTTTTGGAGGTAGTTTTGATAAATGTCTTACACATATGGCATTAAGGACAACTCCTCTACTATCCTAAATGAAAATAAAATAGGCTTCACTAGATTACAAACTCTTACTGATAAGCAAGGTAATTTTCTTTATCTCTACATTCCTAGCAGCCAACACAGTGCATGGCCCAGAGTAGAAAGGACAGTGATGAATTTGTGTTCATTGAACTCTTGATTTCCATCTTCTGCCTCTTATACCAAGGGCCTGTTCTTTTAGGGATAGAATAGAGCCTCCAAACACAGTACAGATTTCTCCTTCACTATCTACAGAAGCTCCTCTCCTCCTTAAATGTGGTCACTCCCAAATAATGATCTTTGATTCACCATTTCTATACTTCTTTCTCACAGAGTTTGCAGATTCCAAACACTTATCTGTTAGCTCTATGCTAAAGACTCCCAGATCTACATCCCTCACCATCTCCCTTCACCCTTCCAGCCTCTCATGTCCAGTGACTTGACAAATCACTAAACGATGCTTGCTGGCACTTGGAATTGGCAGGATTTTTCCTACTTCTTTACCACTTCTCAGTATCCAACACGATTTCTTTTCCTTTCACTGTGTGATCTCAGTTCCACTGCTTATTGACTGTGTTGCCTTAAACATGTTACTTCATCTTGTGTGTTACTTTTATGTCTCCTTTTCCTTATATGTAAAATAACAGTACCTCGCACATAGGGCTGTGGTCAGGATTCAATGAGATAAAATCTGGGCATAACCCATAGGACAGAGCAAATACTTGATGAATTTTAGTATTCCTCCTCCTATTATTATCATGAAAGGAATTTTTATACTGTAAAATCATAATAGGAGACATAGCATTGTTCTGGAAATCTGCTCCAAAGATGAGGAGCAGGATAAACACTTGAGTGATAAATCAAAGAGAATCCAGAAAGAGGGCAGGAAAGGACTGGCCATCCACTGACAAGTGTAGATATGATCTGAATATCAGAAATGTCTCTTACACCAGAAACAAGAATTTGTAGTGAGACCTATTGGGGGCATAGACTATGATCAGAAGGCATGACTAGAAGTCTTCCAGGAGCAGCTGTGGGACAGTCTTGGATAGGATGAAAACAGGGTTCTCAGGAGAGTGGACAGCACCCAAATATGGATGTAGACTAATGAGTAAAGAAACCAAGCATTATCCAACAGTGGAACCATGACATGATCAACTGAGAAAAATACAATAGTATTTCTATAACATTCCTGCCAAAACTGCAAAATCTGAGTCTAATCATGGGGAAACATTAGACAAACCAAAATTCAGAGGTATCGACTTCCAGCCAACACAGAGGTGTAGGTAGACACACTGTGCCTCCTCACACAACCAAAAGAAGGACAACAACAAACTCAAAAACAAAAAACAAGAACTGAGAGAAAATTGAACTGTATGGAACTCCAATAACCAAGGAGTTAAAGAAGAAACATTTATCCAGACCTGTAGGAGGGGTGGAGACAGACAGCCAGGTGGAAAAGACTCTGGGCAAAGCAGTGGCTGGAGGACCTGGGCCAGCAAGGTGGTGGGCAAGATGGCTGTTGGTGGACCACGCAATGCAGTGGCTTGTGGACTGGGCGGTCCCACATTTGCATACAGGTGAACTGGGAGGAACAACTTCGGAGCAAGACAGACAGTTCAACCCAGGGATCCAGTGTGGGGAAATAAAGCCTCAAAGCCTCTGACTGAAAACACCTGTGGTGGGGTGAGGTGACAGCAGGACAAACTCCCAGCCTCACAGGACAGTTAGTTGGAGAGACCCACAGGGTCCTAGAATAAACCCACTCACCCAGGAATCAGCACCAGAAGGGCCTAATTTGATTGTGGGAGCAGAGGAAGTGACTGAAAACTGGCAGAGAGCAGAGCTAGTGGTGCTGTTCCCTCTCAGACCCCTCTCCCACATACAGCACCACAATTCAGTGATGTGGCTGCCCCGCCCTGGTGAACACCTAAGGCTCTGCCCCTTGCTATGTAAAAAGCACTCCAAGACAAAAAAAAAAGGCCCAAATGAAAAAAGAGATCAAAGCTCCAGAAAAATACAACTAAGCAATGAAGAGATAGCCAACCTATCAGATGCACAGTTCAAAATACTTAATTAGGATGCTCACAGAATTGGTTGAATATGGTCACAAATTAGAGGAAAATGAAGGCTATGAAAAGTGAAATAAAGGAAAATGTACAGGGAACCAACAGTGACAGTAAGGAAACCAGGACTCAAATCAATGGTTTTGAGCAGAAGGAAGAAAGAAACGTTCAACCAGAACAGAATGAAGAAACAAGAATTTTTTTTTAAATGAGGAGAGGCTTAGGAACCTTCCGGACATCTTTAAATGTTCCAACCTCTGAATCATAGGGGTGCAAGAAGGAGAAGAGGAAGACCAAGAAAATGAAAACTTATTTGAAAAAATAACGGAGAGCCTCCCTAATCTGGCAAAGGAAATAGACTTTCAGGAAGTCCAGGAAGCTCAAAGAGTCTCAAAGAAGTTGGACCCAAGGAGGAACACACCAGACACATCATAATTACACTACGCAAGATTAAAGATAAGGAAAGAATCTTAAAAGCAGCAAGAGAAAAGGAGAGAGTTACCTACAAAGGAGTTCCCATTAGACTATCAGCTGATTTCTCAAAAGAAACCTTGCAGGCAAGAAAGGGCTGGAAAGAAGTACATGAATTCATGAAAGGCAACATCCATGAAATTCATGAAAATCATGAAACCTTCATCCATGAATTCATGAAACCTACATGCAAGATCACTCTATCTAGCAACGCTATCATTTAGAATGGAAGGTCAGATAAAGTGCTTCCCAGATAAGGTCAAGTTAAAGAAGTTCATCATCACCAAGCCCTTATTATATTAAATGTTAAAGGGAGTTACCTAAGAAAAAGAAGAAGGTGGAGGCTAAGTAGGCGGCATCGGCTACCCGGAAACTATACCCTATCTCCAAAAACGGGTTAATACTGACATGGAAGATCCACTTGAATGGAGGACAGGTCTTCTGGCCAAGATGGAGGCGTAGGTAGACACACTGTGCCTCCTTGCACAACCAAAAAAGGAAAACAACAATTTAAAAACCAAAAACAACCAGAACTGACAGAAAATCGAACTGTATGGAAGTCTGATAACCAAGGAGATAAAGAAGAAACATTCAACCAGACCGGTAGGAGGGGTGCATACGGACAGCTGGGGTGGAGAGGACTCACAGCAAGGTGGCGGCTGGTGGATCCAGTGAGGTGGCAGATTGTGGAAAGGGGCAGGACAGACTGCAGCTAGCAGACCCCACAAGGTGGTGACTGGCAAACCCTGCGGCCCCACATTCGCGCATAGATAAACCAGGAGGAACGGTGGGGGAGTGAAGCAGACCATGCAACCCAGGGCTCCAGCACAGGAGATAAAGCCTCAAGCCTCTGATTGAAAACACCGGTGGGGGTTGAGGCAGCAGCAGAAGAAACTCCCAGCCTCACAGGAAAGTTGAGTGACTGAAATCGGGCAGAGAGTGGAGCAAGTGCCATTGCTCCCTCTCGGCCCCTCCCCCAGGTACAGCATCACAGCTCAGCAACCAGCATTACCTCACCCTGGTGGACACCTAAGGCTCTGCCCCTTTATGTAACGGGTGCACCAAGACAAAAAAAAAAAAAAAAATGGCCCAAATGAAAGAGCAGATCAAAGCTCCAGAAATAATACAATTAAGCAATGAAGAGATAGCCAACCTATCAGATGCACAGTTCAAAACTCTAATGTAATTAGGAAGCTCACAGAATTGGTTGAATTTGGTCACAAATTAGATGAAAAAATGAAGGCTATGCTAAGAGAAACAAAGGAAAATGTACAGGGAACCAATGGTGATGGGAAGGAAACTGGGACTCAAATCAACAGTGTGGACCAGAAGGAAAAAAGAAAAATCCAACCAGAAAAAAATGAAGAAACAAGAATTCAGAAAAATGAGGAAAGGCTTAGGAACCTCTTTAAACATCTTTAAATGGGACATCTTTAAATGTTCCAACATCCGAATTCTAGGGGTACCAGAAGGAGAAGAGGAAGAACAAAAATTGAAAACTTATTTGAAAAAATAATGAAGGAGAACTTCCCTCATCTGGCAAAGGAAATAGACTTCCAGGAACTCCAGCAAGCTCAGAGAGTCCCAAAGAAGCTGGACCCAAGGAGGAACACACCAAGGCACATCATAATTACATTCCCCAAGATTAAGCAGAAGGAGAGAATCTTAGAAGCAGCAAGAGAAAAGGACACAGTTACCTACAAAGGATTTCCCATAAGACTGTCAGCTGACTTCTCCAAAGAGACCTTACAGGCAAGAAGGGGCTGGAAAGAAGTATTCCAAGTCATGAAAGCCAAGGACCTACATCCCAGATTACTGTATCCAGCAAAGCTATCATTTAGAATGGAAGGGCAGATAAAGTGCTTCTCAGATAAGGTCAAGTTAAAGGAGTTCATCATCACCAAGCCCTTATTATATGAAATGTTAAAGGGAGTTACCTAAGAAAAAGAAGATTAAAAAATAGGAACAGTAAAAATGACAGCAAACTCACAGTTATTAACCACCACATCTAAAACAAAAACAAAAGCAAGCCAAGCAAACAACTAGAACAGGAAGAGAACCACAGAAATGGAGATAACATGGAGGGTTATCAACAGGGGAGTGGGAGGGGAAGAGAGGGGGGAAAGGTACAGAGAGTAAGTAGCATAAATGGTAGGTAGAAAATAGACAGGGGGAGGGTAAGAATAGTATAGGAAATGTAGAAGCAAAAAAACTTATATGTATGACCCCTGGACATGAACTATAGGGGGGGGGGAATGTGGGAGGGAGGGGGTGTGCAAGATGGAGTGGAGTTGGGGGGGTGAAATGGGACAACTGTAATAGCATAATCAATAAATATATTTTAAAAAAGAAAAAGAAGAACATCAAAAACATGAACAGTAAAATGACAACAAACACACAGCTATTAATAACTGAATCTAAAAACAAAAACAAGCTAAGCAAACAACTAGAACAGGAACAGAATCACAGAAATGGAGATCACATGGAGGGTTATCAGTTGGGAGGGGGAAAGGGAGAATGGGGGAAAAGGTACATGGAATAAGAAGCATAAATTGTAAGTACAAAATAGACAGGAGGAGGTTAAGAATAGTATAGGAAATGTAATAGCCAAAGAACTTATATGTATGACCCATGGACATGAACTAAACGAGGGGTATGCAGGTGGGAGGGGGTATGCAGTGTGGAGGGGAATAAAGGGGGGGAAATGGGACAACTGTAATAGCATAATCATTAAAATATATTTTTAAAAATTCAGAGGTATCCTATAAAATAACTGGCCTATCCCCTTCAAACATATCAAAGTCATGAAGACAAAGAAAAGCTGAAAAACTTTCCAGGATAAAAGAGACAAAAGAGATATGACAACTAAATGTAGTACATGATTCTGGACTGGATACTGAACTAGAAAAAACTATTTTCTTTTTCATTTGCTAGAAAGGACACTACTGGGAAAACTGGCAAAGTTTGAAAAAAGTTTGTAATTTTATAATAGTATCTTATCAATGTCAATTTCCTGATTTGCAATCATGGTACTGTGGTTTTGTAAGAGAATGACTTTGCTCTTAAGAAATCCAGACTGCCCCTCATGGGTGTGGCTCAGTTGTTTGTGTGCGGTCCTGCAAAGGGAAAGGTCACCAGTTTGATTCCCTATTCTCAGTGAGGGCACATGCCTGGGTTACAGGTTCAGTCCCTGTTAGGGCACATGGAAGATCTCCCTCCCTTCCCCTGTCTCTAAAAATAAATTTTAAAAATCTTTTTGAAAAGAAGAATGACATACACACTTAAGTATTTATGGGTAAAGGAGAATCATGTCTGCAACTTATGTCAAATGGTTTAGAAAAAAATTCTATGTCTATATGTCTACATACACATATATGGAATAAAGCAATGTTAACAATAAGGGAATTTGAGTGAAGGGTATATAGAAATTATTTTTGCAAGTTTTCTATAGATTTGAATTTTTTAAAAAAAGGAGGAGAGCCCTGGCCAAGTGCCATCTTGATAGGCCAAGGTTGCAGTTTGATTTCTGGTCAGGGCACATATAAGAATCAACCAATGAATGCATAAATAAGTGGAACAACAAATCAATGTCCCTCTCTCTCTTTCTCTCTCTCTCTCCTCCTCCCTCCTCTCCTCCCTCCCTCCCCATTTCTTCTCTCTCTCTAAAATCAATTTTAGAAAAGTAGAAGATGAGGGGGAGGGAAGGGGAGGGAGAGGGGGGAAAGAGAGAGAGAGATAAAGAGAGGGAGGAAGAGGGAAAAAGAGAGAGACGGATTAAAAATAAATGTTTTTAACTATTGGCTAGTGAGTGTGCTGAAACTACCAGAAGAGAAGAGAAAGAAGGCAGGGACAGGGCAATCCATACTGGAATAAGAATCCAGAACACTCCAGAAGGAAGAAACACAGTTGCCATGAGACAGAGGACAACCCTGGTGGACAGGGAAGAGTGCTTTTCCTACTCAGGTGTCTCAGGCAGGGAGACCAGGCTTCCAAGGACTTGCAACTCTAAGAGAGAGGAAGCCTTAGCAGTCATTTTGGAGGGGGAAAAGGAGTAAGTTGACAATGGAAGAAGAGAAAAAAAGAAGCGAGCCCTGGCTGGTGTGGCTTAGTGGACTGAGCACCAGCCTGCTAACCAAACGTCATTGGTTCGGTTCCCATCTAGGGCACATGCCTGGGCTGCAGGCCAGGTCCCTAGTATAGGGTGCAAGAGGCAGCTACATTGATGTTTCTCTCCCTCTCTTTCTCCTTCCCCTCCCCTCTCTCTAAAAATAAAATAAATAATTTTTTAAGTGAGACAAATCAGGAAAAGGAGAGAGCCAGAGAAAAGAAAAGGAGAGGAGAGAACAGTATCAACAGGGGTGAAGAAAAGGGAGGAGGGAATGGGCAAGGTAAGCCACTTCCCAGTCCTCCACTGTCCTGGTGCAGCGATGGGCTGGAAATCCCCAGGACCCATGGACACTGCCACAAAGAGCTGAGACTCCACACAAGGAGAACCCTTCCTGTTTAGTGCCCTTCATGTTCTGCCTTTCTGTTCCATCTACTATAGGCATCTGGAGGTGGGACAGTAGGGCCCCACAAACCCCAAAAGCCTGTCTGGGACCAAGACATACCTACAGAGCACTCTCCACATGCCCCATACCTAAACACAGGAGTCAACAAGCAAAGGTACCCAAGAGACACATTGAAGACAGTGAGAAAGCCAGTCAAAGCCTGTTCCCAGGAGGGTATGGGTAACTGGGCACTTAAGAGATGCAAAGGGTCCCTCACAGCTCAGGCTCTCCAGAGAGAGGTTCCAGCTTAGCCTCAGAGTGTGGAAAGTCAAGGAGTGGCTAAGCTGCAAAGGGACTCAAAAGAAGCTAGTCCTGAGAGCTAGCTGTCCCAGAGATACCAGAGGACAGTCAGTGCCTCACTTCCCTCCCCGCCAAAGTAGGCTAATGAACTTTCTTCAGTGACACACCAGGCAACAGTGCTGTGAAGCTGCAGTCCCTCTGGTGGCCATTATTGGAAACTACATCTTCCTTAGAACCCTGGGGAAAATCCAGTCCCCCATCACAGTCACCAGGTATCTTATAATAGATAGGGGCCCTGTGAGATCCAAGGGCCCATCACCTCCTATTAGATGAGAAAACAAAAGCTTCAGGAGTAGATGATATTTTCTCTAAGCTTTGAAGCTAAATTTGTCATGTTGTAAAGTTGTAAAACACAGGCTCCTGTATAGTCAGACAGTCTTTCAAGACACCTCCTGGTCAGGCCAGCACTCAGACTTGGCTTCAGACTCAGAAGAGCAAACTGACAGCAGTAATATTACCTCTCTCAGTTCATCTGCAGCTCTGGCCAGAGCCAATTTCTTTAAAACTGAGCTTGAAACACCAGATTGGGCGACAAGCTTCAGAGTTGTGCAGGTGGGGATTGGAATTCTGGATGACTAGTCTCTAGGCTCTGCACACCCACCCCTCTGGGACATAAGGCTAAGATGAAATGACATAATGAATAAAAAACATCTGCCCGATGAAAGGTACTCTTTTCTCCTCAAGGCAATCTCTGAAAGTCACACTACATGTCTTGAACTCTAAGCTTTCCACACAATCCAGCTCCCAGTAGGTGTATCCATGGTCAGGCTATTATTAAAACAGGGCTACAAGAAGCCTAGGATCCTAATGCTAGAAGGGACCTAGGAGGCTATCTGATGGCCTCAGCCCTCTGGCAGGTGGCTAGTAAGTCTAGAAAAGGTGGGTTGGCAATCCTCTTCAAGAACACACCTTGGCCTCCTTAAAGAGGCATTGCTATGTTGTTGGCTCTTTTTTCCTCCCTAATTTCCTTAAACCCAAATGTGATAGTTCATTTACAACTTAACTTAAGCCCATTTCTGTTTTATCTAAATGAGGAACACCTAGGAAGTATCTCCCTAAGGGGGGAAAAAAACATATTGTCTTAGTTGCTCTAGTTTAGCCTTATTTTCCTGGGGCTAAACAACCAACATTAATTATTCCTTATTTAGCAACCCTTATTAATATTTTTCTTCTCTTGTGAAAACTGTGGATTCATCACAATTTTAACAGTGATTATACAAAATCAACGGAGTAGTTACACAACAAATACTTGCTGAATAAATTGTTGAAACTACAGGCTAATTAATGCGAAATGTAAAGTAAGGTTCTTTTGAGGGGGGAGATTTTTTTTTTCTTGTTCAAGTACAGTTGTCTCCATTTTTCTGCCACGACTCCCCCCGCCCCACCCATCCCCTCCTCTCACCCTCAAACCTACCCCCCTTTGTCTTGGTCCATGGGTCCTTTATACGTGTTCCTTGACGACCCTTCCCTTTTTTTCCTCATTATCTATCCCCATTCCCCTTCCCCTCTGGTTAGTCAGTTTGCTCTTTATTTCAATGTCTCTGGTTATATTTTGCTTGCTTGTTTGTTTTGTTGATTAGGTTCCACTTGTAGGTGAGATCATATGATATTTGTATTTCACCACCTGGTTTAAAATAAGGTTCTTGATTCGTGTAGCATCATTTATCACAGCACTTAAGCTGCATTCCCCCTAGGAGTTGCGATGGTAGCTCAGCGGCCACTAGAGGTCACTATGATGAAGCTCCAGGTCTCTGGATAAGTAGGACTCTCCAGGCCTTTTCTCTTTCTTTTAATGTCATTATTGTTCTCTTAATAGATCGTATTGCATTTTCTTCCTCCTATATTTCACCACAGTTTTGTACGTCTTGTTCCCCAGTTTATTAAGGCCACACTGGACTTCATTTCTTCCTTCTAGAAAAGCCATATT
Source organism: Desmodus rotundus (assembly GCF_022682495.2). Taxonomy (NCBI): domain Eukaryota; kingdom Metazoa; phylum Chordata; class Mammalia; order Chiroptera; family Phyllostomidae; genus Desmodus; species Desmodus rotundus. The sequence continues at coordinate 58,720,602 of NC_071396.1, forward strand.
TCATGGATGACCTTCAGCATCAGCTTAAATATTAATGAACACATGGAATTAAAATAGGCATCAGGGCCAGTGGCCTTGAAAAATCACTTTAAATATCCCTTTAGATTAATTTTAAAACACTGAAAATTGTCCCTGTGTGCAACACTTAAGCCAGTTATTCAACCGAGTGCTAATATAAAAACACTCACGAAATTCAGAATAAATTTATATAAAACAGAGATGCAAGAGAAGAAAGTTTCAGTATAATTAAAAACTTTTCAATGGTCAATCTCAGTAGTCATGAAACAAATGTAAATTAAATAAGATGATAAATTTTTTGGCCTTCCAGCTTAAAAATAAATAATTTATATATATATATATGTATATATGAAGATAATAGCCATTTTTGAATTAGTGCAGAAAACAGGTACTTAATGCAATGCTGAAAAGAACAGAAATCAGACCACATTGGGGTGGGGGAAGCAATATGAATGAAAAGCTTTAAAAACAAATATTCTGAACCCACAATTTCACTTCTAAAAGTGCACCCTAAGGAGACAAGTAAGGATGTTCATAACATTTGGTTTTAAGAGTTCCCATCATGGCAGAGTTCATATAACAAAGACTGGAAATCATCCAGCTCTCACACAGCAGGGGGTAGACTGAGAAAGGGGAGCCCATCACATCTGAGATAGATGAGGTTGGAAAGTTGTGTGTGCTGACTTGGAAAGACGTTGTTAGGTGAAACAGCATCTGTACCCTATAATTCCATTTTTTTGTAAAAGCATATTTTATGTATCTCCCACACTGGAAAAAGTTCAGAAAGACATACACCAGCCCTGACTGGTATAGCTCAGTGGATTGAGCGTCATTCTACAAACCAAAAGTCCACTGGTTCAATTCCCAGTCAGGGCACATGCCTAGGTTGTGGACCAGGTCCCCAGTTGGGGACATGCAAGAGGCAATCTATGAAGTTCTTCTTCCTCTCTCCCTCCCTTCCCTTCTCTCTAAAAATAAATAAATAAAATCTTTAATATATATATATATATACCAACATGTTAACATTTGTTAACTCTGGGTGATGGGATTTTAAGTAGTTTTTATTTTCTTCTTTTAACTTCTTTACCTTTTCTAATTTTCATATAATAATATTTATTACTATCATAAAACAAAAGTACAGATTTTTTTTTGGTGTCTAGGTGAAAGTGCTTCTGTCAGCTGGTCCTCCTCTTATTAAGTATACCTGATGTATGGGCAGTAACTCAAAAGGTCAAATCATTCTATAGCAGATACAATCTCAACAAGGATTCACTGTATAGAAAATGTGTCTAGGTCCCAGCAGAAAGCTGCTTTGATGATCTGGTTTCTACAAAATTCGTTATAGGGATTAGTAATTAAAGTAGTTTCATGAATAATTTCATATAGAGAAGGAGCAGCAGATCTTGAAGTAGAAATCTCAGATCTGAGATTTAGCTCTGACACTTATTACCTGTGTAATTTAGTGTTGCTTTTAAACCTCTCTAAGCCAGTTCCCTTATCTATAAAACAATGATACTAATCATGCTGACTTTTACAAATTACAGGGTGCTGTGAGGCAAAAAATATTATGTCAAAATAATTCATAAAGTATGCACTGGCCAGATGGCTCATCCCATACACCAAAAGAGTTGAGGGTTTGATTCCTGGTCAGGGCACATACTTAGGTTGCAAGTTTGATATCCAGTCGGGATGCAAATGGGAGGCAACCAATCAATGTTTTTCTCTAACTTTGATGTATCTCTTTCTCACCTTCTTTTCTCTCTAAAATCAATTTTTAAAAATATCCTAAGGTGAGGATTAAAAATAATAATAATATTGTATAAAATATAAACATTTTATGAATGTTCCTTACTCAAGTGCAGTGGGGTTTATGCACAACCATCATTTCATTCCCCTTTTCCTGTGACTGCACCTCGAGTCTCCTTTGGGAGGCACTCCTCCCCTCTTCTTGGTCCAGGAGTAGGGGGCCCTACCCCTTGGCTTCAGGGAGCCTCAAGACCCACTCTGGGCCAGTGAGAAAACTCAGTCCTGGTGCCTTAGGATTGGCTCTGAGAAGGACTCATGATCAAGCCCAAGCTCAGTCTTCCCTCTGAGATTTTCCAAAAGTGATGGGGAGGCAGAGTTCTCTCCTGTTAGGGTTGCTATGTGAAAGAAGGAAACCGTAGGTACTGGGGGTTCTCAAAGCCACCACACAGGAATAGCCTGCCTAAGAATGAGGCCAACAAGGGGAGGTGAAGCACAATGGAGCAAGGTGGATTCTGACTCAGGTTCAACCCCTGGACCTGACCTGCTTGGAGCTCTACAGTTACTGAGCCAGGAAACACCTGTGAGCCTATTTCAGTAGTTTTTCTAGAACTTTCCAATCCCAAAGAGTTATCTCTTTTGTTGTAGAACATCAGTTATCTTGTTCACTTGGAAAATTGAAACTACTTGCAGAGAATTTTATTAAGGAGCTTGGAAAATGAAAGGAGAGGAGTGACAATAGGGACAGTCTTGAGATGAATAGGTAACCTGGGAAAATATTCTTAATCATTAACAATTCTGCACGAATTAATTGATTCGGCTTTCAGATGGCTTGATACTAGCTGCTGGAGTGGGAAACTTACATTACATTTCTTTTTCCCTGCTTTATTAAGACTACTCTTTTCAATTGAAATGTCAGAGAATCATAATATTTTAAAGCTGGAAAAGACTTCAATCTCTCATTCCCATTCTCTTACTTACAGATGAAGAAACTGAAGCCAAAATTAGAAAAGAACCCACTCAAGGTCACACCAGTACTCATTTATCAGGCAAGCAAAAACTCCACCAGCTGTTTTTCCCATTGGATCCCCCTAAGGATTACTGCTACAGAAGGTGAAGGAAGGCACCAGTTCTAGTTCTTCTAGGCCCAAACTAAAAATGAGATATATAATAATATTAGTAACAATAGAATGTACTGGTTTTCATGCTCACTTTGGCAGCACATGTATTAAAATTGGAACGATACAGAGAAAATTAGCATAGCCCTTGCACAAAGATGACATGAAAATTTGTGAAGCAGTCCATATTTTTTCAATTAAAAAAATATACTGGTTTCCTCTAACACATTCCATCAACGTGCTCTCATGACAATAACCCAGGTCCATAGGCATCACTGCTCAGGGGACACTGACTCTAGACTCAGCTCTGCTGCACATAAGCTGTGTGACTTTGGGCAAAGCTCTTGCTGTGGGAAAGCAGACCAATCAAAAGACGAGCAAAGAGGGAGCCTGGACAAAAGCAGCTCTCCTTTTTCCACCTGCTCTAAATCTCTTGCTCATTTTCATTGGAGGGCACTTGTGTCCCCACCTCAGAGTCCTTCAAGTATGTACAGTAGAAATAAGAAAACAGATCTGTGTTGTGGAGCTGGCACATTGTACACCTGGCATGAGCAAAAGAAAGAATGTATGCAAAGTGCTCATTACGTGGCTTGTGTTCAATAAGTGACAGGTATTTTTATTATAATGACACCCAGAGAAGCCAATGGGATAAGAAAAGGGATGAAGTGAGAGAAAAAGAAGAGGAAACAACTGGGGGAGGTGTGTGCAAGGCAAATCTGAGTTAAAACCAAGGTCTTCCTGCTGTGATCTTGAGGAATGTCTAGGTACATAACTGTTGCTTTCTCAACCAGGCTCTCTCTGAGTGACTGCTTTTGTTAAAGTAGAATCTCAGTTTGAACAAAAGGAAAAGCCCAGAGAAAGACCAAGTACATATAATTTTCCAGTACAAGGTAAAAGTGGCATTTCTTTTCAATGATGAGAGGATAGACTTATCAATGAATGTTTCTACACCAATAGGTTATATATATGAGAAAAATAAATTAGATCCCTATCTTATACTACACACCAAAATAAATAATAAAATAAAATATAAACAATCAAGCTCAAAAATAATAGAAGAAATAAAGGTGTATATACCACAGGGAAGAAAAGGCTTTTCTAAACATAAAGCATAGAAAAACACATAAAAACATTTCAAAAGAAAAATTGTTTTAAGCTTATAAAAATTTAATTTATGTATATCAAAAATTGCTATGATAAAAATAAAGGTAACTGACAAACCAGAAAAATGTTTTCTATTATATACACATCAGAGAAATGGTTAGTAGCTATTCTATATAAAAATGTGTACAGTATTTAAAAAAGCCTCAGTAGCAAAAATGAAAAAGTAGTAATAATAGCTAATATTTACAGAGGACTTACAATGTGCCAAGCACTGTGCTAAGCATGTAAAATGTATTATTGCACTTAAATCTCACAACCCTATGATACTACTATTATCCCCATGTCCTAGATGATAAAACTGAGGCTTAGCTTGTTAGTTGTCAAAAATCACATAGCTGTTTAGTGGCAGTGCTAGAACTGTGGAATCTGCCTGACTTCAAGGCCTGTACTCTTAATTACACTGTATTTCAAATCAAATAGAACTCTAAATGGATAGAATATGTATAGATCATACCTAGAGAGAATATATAGAATAAGTATACATACAATATATGTGTGTGAATATATACACATATATAAGTTAAAATTTACTAGTAATCAAAGGCCATTATAATTTTGTCCATCAAATTGACCAAGATTTCTAAATGGTAAAATTCAGTGGTAGGAAGTGTTAAAAATTACTGGCACTCACTATACTTCAGGTGGATATGCACACTGAAAACACCTTTTTGGAGGGTGGCTTGGGAATATTTAACAAAAGCCTGTGGAAAGATTCATATCCTTTGTGTCAGACATGTGCTGTCCCCTATAGATCCAGTCTCCACCCTTTTCTAACCTGCCTGCACCCAGGCAGACTGACCCAGTGGATTACATAAACAAACCATGTCTTCCTTCCTGACCTGACTCCTGGGCAGAAGAGGGGAAGGGAAAATTATGGGGGTCCCGGCAGGAGATGGGAGGAGGGAAGTTGAGTACTTATTCTCCTGGTTCCTTCCCTGTAGGGCCACCTACTCTCCAGCACTGTCTGTCCTTGCAAGTTTCTTTCATCCTTCCCTGCCTTTTTCCCTATGAGTGTAAGGGGCTGATAGCTCTGTTGCCACTGGCCCTGCATTCTTCTGTGGTCACCCACTCCCTGCCTATACCTTTGTAAAGTCACTGCTCTATAAATAAACCCTCCTTGGACTATCTTGGCTTGATTATGTCTTAAATTTCTGGTCGGGATGCTGACTGACATATCTTTAGACCCAGAGATTTTAGTTTAGAAATCAGAAAAGTATAAAAACACATGAGGATATTTATAGCACATTAAAACTGAAAACCTAAATACCCAACAACAGGGAAATAGTTTCATACATACGATGAGGCACATGATGAAGTACAGTGTAGTCATTAAAAATCAGGTTATAAAAGAATATTAATGATGCACAAATAAATTTATAAGTGATAATATTATGTCCCTTATGATTCTAATTTTGCATATAAAGTGATTAGAAAAATGTATTCCAAACTATTAGTAGTAATTATCTTTTAGTTGTAAGATCACAGCAGGATTTTATTACCAGTACATTGGTACTGTTTTTTGTTTTTCACATTTTCTATAATTTTCATATATTATTTTTGAATTAGAGAACATAAATCCAAAATATTACCTTTTTTCCCTTTCTTTTCTTTCTTTCTTTCTTCTTTTTTAAAGAGGGAGAGAAACAGCAATGTGTGGTTGACTCTTGCACACTCCCAAATGGGGATCTGGCCTGCAACCCAGGAATGTGCCCTGACTGGGAATCGAACTGGCGACCTTTTGGTTCGCAGACCAGCACTCGATCCACTGAGCCACACCAGCCAGGGCCAAAATATTACATACTTTAAAAAGAAAAATTAGAGCTAAAATCTCTGACACCCCGCCCCCATGTGCAGGCACACATGTACACACACAATTTGACAGTCTGACATTTAAAAATGAACTCCTGCTGGCCAAGGGCATGTGCACAGCTGCTGTTGCTAGAAGCATGGAAGCTCTGTTGCATCTGTCATCAGCCATGGTACATGCATTCTTGCTGAGCTCAGGCCCCACATGTCCATCAGCTATGTTCTATAAGTCCAGAAACCAGCTCTGTTCAATGCAGGGCAATTAGAATGCCTTGATGGGGCCAGAAAGATTTAAGGGGCACATGGTATGTGTGGACCTCTGGGAACCTTCAACTGAGACAATACAGCACATTACAGAAAAACAAACAAACAAACAAACCCCATACCTTGGAAAGACCTCAGCTTGAATCATGAATGAACATCTGAACAGTTGTATGACCTTAAGTATGCTTTTAACCTTTCTAAGCTTCAGTTTTCTCATGTGTAAAATTGGTATAATATTATGAGCACAGAATATAGCTTACTAAACAGCAGTGAATATTAACGAGAAGAGGACCTCCTGGGCCAATAAGACATTCATAATCCCAGAGACTTGGCTTTGATATACAGAAAAACTGGTGGGGAGAGAGAAGAGATGTGATTTCAGCAAGGAAATGGTCCTTTGGCACTTTGCCAACATGGCCTCTGACCCAGCTGTACTGAGCACATATTCTTAGGTAAGAAGAGCTACCTGCAGTGGGTCCCAGGTCCAAACTAGAGTCATTCAACTCCTCCTCCTCTTCCCAGAAGTACTGTGGTGGCTGAAGAATGCGGGACTCTTCACTCTCTTCGCTGGGGAAACCTGACCCAGGGGCTCCCAGGCCAGGTCCCAGTCCCAAGGCCTCACGGGGCTCCTCTGAGTCGAATGACTCCAGGCCAGTGGGCAACAGGAGATCCAGCAAGGAGGTGGAAGTGAGGCCCTCTGGGCCAGGGTCATCAGATCCAGCTGCATATGATCCCAGGGACACTCCTGCACAAATACAAAAGCCAGACCTATTAGAGGACAGAGAGGACAGGCTGCTGTGGGTTAAGATCTGTCTCAACAACAAAAAAACCTGAAGTGGGGGTGGGGCTTTGGGGATCAGTCCTGACAGCCAGGGGCTACAAGGGGATTCTGAGATGGCATTCACATTTCAAAAGAGCCAAAATGCTTAGCCAGGACAAAGCAGAGACAGAGGGAGACAGAGGCAGAAGACAATGAGGGACTGATGAACTCAGGGCATTCATTCAGATGTAGACTGTGTCCCTGTTCTTTGCCATAGCTGTACTAGGTGCTGGGGGCACAAGTAGCAAAAAGCAGGCTCCCTGCTTTTAAGAAATTTGTATGGACAGGTTTATTCCTAAGTACTTTTTGTTGTTGTTGCTATATCAAATGGGATTTTTTCCTGATTTCTGTTTTTGATATTTCATTGTTGGTATTCAAAAATGCCTTTGATTTCTGACTATTGACTCTGTATCTCACTGTTCTGCCAAATACACTTATTAGGTACAATAGTTTTTTGGTGGAATCTATAGGATTTTCTGTGTACACTATCATGTCATCTGCAAACAATGACAGTTTTGCTTCCTCCTTTCCAATTTGGATGCCTTTTATTTCTTTTTCTTGTCTGATTGCTATGGCTAGGACTTCCAATATTATGTTGAATAAGAGTGGTAAAAGCAAAACCACAATGAGAAAACCACTTCACAGCAGTGAGAAGGGCCATACAAACAAATCAACAAACAACAAGTGTTGGAGAGGATGTGGAGAAAAGGGAGCCCTAGTGCACTGTTGGTGGGAATATAGACTGGTGCAGCCACTGTGGAAAACAGTGTGGAATTCTCTCAGGAAACTAAAAATGGAACTGCTTTTTGACCTGGCAATTCCACTGCTAAGATTATATCCTAAGAACACCAAAACGCCAATCCAAAAGAACCTATGCACCCAAATGTTCTTAGCAGCACAATTTACAATAGCCAAGTGCTGGAAGCAACCTAAGTGCCCATCCATAAATGAATGGATCAAACAACTATGGTACATTTACACAATGGAATACTACGCAGCAGAAAGAAAGAAGGAGCCCCTACCCTTTGTGACAGCATGGACGGAACTGGGGAGCATTATGCTAAGTGAAATACGCCAGATGGTGAAAGACAAATACCATATGATCTCACCTTTAACTGGGGCTTATTCAACAAAGCAAACAAGCAAGCAAAATATAACCAGAGACATTGAAATTAAGAACAATCTGACAGTAACCAGAAGGGAGATGGGAGGGGATAATGTGGGCAAAGAGGGAAGGGTTTTCAGGAACAACTATAAAGGACACATGGACAAATCAAGAAGGGGTGAAATCAGGGGAGGGAGGTGGGGATGGCTGGAATGGGGGGGAATTGGTGGGGAGTAAACGCAGAAAACTATACTCAAACAACAATAAAATAATTTTTAAAAAAACAGAAATTTGTATGGACATTGCTGCTATCCTAGCCTGAAAAATGTCCAAAACTGCATTAAGAACATGATTTGTATTTCAGCAACATGGGATTCCTGAACACAGTCTTTAAAAAACCATATGAGGTCATAGGTCAAATTCATCCGATGTTGGTAATGACGTGTTCATTTAGAGTCTTGACTGCGTCTCTCCTATTTTACAAAACAAACAAATAATCAGATAAAAAACAATAAATTAAAGGGCATCTTTGTTATAAAATAAACAAACAAAAAATTAAAGGGATATCTTTTTCCTCTCTCTCATTCACTAAGAATAGGAATACAGCCATATTTGCCAATTCCACAACTTAATTACTAAATTAATTACACAAATATTACTACCTTGCACAAAGCTGCTTAAAGCTTCTGGGTCTTTCAGCCTTCTCATCCAAAAAAATGAGGAACATGGATGAAATGACCTCCAAATTTTATTTTCCACAACCAACATTCAATGAGTGATTCAGGAAAGAGGGAATTTTAGGAGTCATTGCCTGCTCTGCCCCCGTTGTGCAATATGATATAACTTGACAGTAATTCATGGAAATTTTTAGTGATATTTAAAACAAAAATAAGAGCTAACATTATTTTTATTTTTTTTAACATTTTTATTGTTGTTCAAGTACAGTTTTCTGCCTTTTTCCCCCACCCCTCCCCACCATCCCAGCCCTCCCCACCTCCCTTCCCTGTTTCCCCTCCCCCCCACCCCGTTATTGTCCATGTGTCCTCCACAATTGTTCCTGTAAACCCTTCACCCTTTTCCCCTATAATCCCCTCCCCTCCCCGCTCTGGTCACTGTCAGCCTGTTTTCAATTTCAGTGTCTTTGGTTATATTTTGCTTGCTTGTTCGTTTTCCTGATTAGGTTCCTGTTAAAGGTGAGATCATATGGTATGTGTCTTTCACCGCCTGGCTTATTTCACTTAGCATAATGAAGAGCTAACATTATTGATGCTGTGTGCTAAACGCTTTACAAGCATTATCTGAATTTTAATCTTTACAACTACCTTATGAAATAGTAAGCCATAAGCTTGGCATGTACCAGCAGGGTGACTGGCCACTGAAGAAAAATGGGCATTCCAGATTCAGAAATGAGTTTTGTTTTATCAGAACTAGAGTGAACATCCCAAATACGATGGAATCTGTGCATGCTGTGCGCAGTCAGACTACACAGGTCTACAATAACATCTAGTTGTAAGGACAGCATCTCAGGATAGAGTGAAAGGGGCTTAACGAAGTAAAAATCATGCAGATGCGGATAAACAGGTCTGGAAAACACACACAGAAGAAAGTTCTTGTAGAGAGAACTTGTTGCCAAGAAAGCAGGTTTGTATTCTGGCTTCCCTAGCTGAGTAGCTACCTCACTGCCAGCAGCCGTAGTTTCCTCGTCAGTAAAGCAAAGACATTAATTCCTCCAGCCCTCACAGAGGCAAGGGCATCAGATGAGGTAAGCTCCATGTAGTGTGTGTAAACTGTGCTATAAGGAGCATAATGTATTGAACAAATGTGTTATTACTCTATATAAAGGACAGAGAATTGAGATATTCTTAGCCAGGAAAAGAGAACATTTAAGAGAGACAATGGTAAGCATCTTCAAGTATATTTTTAAAATGTTGATGTAAATAATAAAGATCAGTTATTCTATGTGTCTTTGGAGAAAAAAACTAAGACTAATGGGTGGAAACATGGGACAACATCAGAGGGCCCAAAAGCCTCTAAGTAGAAGCCGGTCACCTCTACCCACCTGCCTAACTCTTCCTCCTGCTTCTGAGAAGTATTCTCTGGCCACTCCTAATCTAGGGTAGGTACCACTCCTGTTACCATAGCCTTCTGAACAAATTACTTTTCTCCCTGAATTGTAACAGACCATCTTACAGGCTTCCTTGTACTGAATAGTGAGCCTGCAATCAGCATGTCCCATGTCAGATTTAACCTTGTCATTCCAGTGCCTCAACAGTCTCTGAAATGTAATAGAGGCTCAATACATGTTGAATAAATGAAGGAATAAATAAATAAATAAATAAATAAATAAATAACCCTCTTGTTTAAAAAAAAGAGAAAACTGAGACCTCATGAGATTATGGTCAAATAGCTAATAGTGAATAAATAATAGTTAATAGAAAAGCTGTAATTAGCTGTTTCTCCCCATAAAAAAAGGTCTTGCAAATGTTTCATGAAGAAAGACTGGAAGGCTATTATTTGCTAAGCTGGGTACCCTTCTTCCAAAGTATAGGTAAAGAAAGAGAATACCCAAGATGGCATAAATACTTCATAGGATTTCAGGAGCAAGGAAAGAGGTCAAGCTAAAGACTGAAGGACATCCATCCCCTTCTAGCACTCTGCTCAGGGTCCTCATGGCAAATACAAAACATACGGTGGCTCAGTGCAGGAATCTCTCCTCTTGCAAAAGACCTGAAGTCACTAAGGTGGTTCCTTATATTTTCACCAAGAATCATTTCTATCTAAGTCTGAAAATATGTCATCTATAAACTGTACTCATTTAATAGTTATTTTCTCATTTTTAAAAAGTTAATCAGAATCATAGAATATGCCAATCAGAAAAATGCCAATTAGAATCAAACTTTGATTTTAGGTAGGCTGCAGTGTCTTATTGGAGGTAGAAATTTGCACTAGAATTTCAGTTTACACAGAAGAATATGGTCACCTCTGAGCTCCTTCTGTATCACGTATTATGCCAGGCCCTCTCAGGATACAAACATGAACATGAGACAGCCTCTGTCCTAGGGAAAATGACCACTGTTTGGTCATTTCTAAGTTTTATATAAAATATCAGTTGACATAACAGCCCTACTCTGCAGAGGTGATGTCCCTAGGGTAGGAGAACCAAATACGAGAAACTAATCTGGAAAAACTCATGCAGTCCAGGAAGAAAAAAAGTCAATGAATGGAAAATACTTGTAATAATTAAATAACAAAAATGTTACAGGCTCCAAGAGCATGTGAGCAGCCAATTTTTGAGAGGGTCGTGAAGTGAAGATTTTTATCTACATATATCAGTCACCAGCAGGTATGTTGGGAAAGACATTACTTCAACTTTTTTAGATAAGGGCAAACTGATTTTTTTAATTCTTGGGATCTTACCCTCTACAAAACCACTGGAGGATCAAACATATATTGCTCTTCAAAACCTAAGAACTGTCTCTCTCAGAGCTGAACACTTGTGTGGTGGCAGAGAAGTCACTATCATCTAGGACTTGGTCAGCCTCTCCTGGACAGTTTGGATCTTGAAAAAACTGTGTCTGCCCTCTTGAAAAAGTCTGACCAGCAGTCCTATTGATTTCCCACCTCTGGGAATGAAATACCTTTTTTAAAAAAGAAATTATTTATTTATTTATTTATTTTTATTCAGTTACAACCTTTTTAGTCAGTGAAGCTCTGTGTACAGAGAGGACTGTGGTCTGATGATTTCACTTGGTTTATTCCCTACGACTTCCACGACTTAGGTGATTCCTCCATTGTCTGAACCTTTCTCCTCTACCTGTCAAGCAGAGAAGCCATGATCTCTCTCTACCTTTTCTCCCTCCCCCTCCTCGTCTTCCTTTCTAAGAGACTGACAGGAATTAACACAGACTTTTATAACCTTGCTGTAAAGCTGTGCGTAAAAAAAGGAATCTGGTTTTTTGTGTTTGTTTGTTCTTTCTCCAGTAAGTAGTTCCATATTCTGGAAGTTATTTTTCTCTATAATTATTTTTTCTTTTTATATACCTTGGTATTTTCAATAGCCTTGACAATGGGTAATTATTTAGGTCATTATGAGAGGTTACTTACTTTCAAACTTGTCCACCAAAATAGTAGCTGAGACCTAACCATTCTATGTATAATTACTTTTGCACTTAACTAATCTACCTTGAGACCCCACCTGATTTAAAATTTCAGATTTACATTCTTTGTAATTGATTTTTTCCCTCTAATATCTATAATTTTCTATTTCTTCACACTGCCAACAGAGGGAGGGAGAGAAAAAGAAGGGACATAAAAGGATTTGGGGATCAGCCTCAAATAATTGAAAATCTGACCCAAACACACTCAGAAAAAGAGGCAAATGAAGCAGGCTTATATCTTGAGTGGTGTGAAAACAAGGCCTTAGCAATCCCATGTTTTATCTCCCCTGCAATTTGCTCCTGATCCAAATATCCTTTTATGATTTCTAACATCAGCTCCATTCCTACCTTCCCCCTAATCAACAGCTCTGAAGTCCAGCTCCTAGGCCCTTGCCAGACACCAATACTGGAGCTGCCCAGCAGCATCTGTTAACATAGCTCCCACACCCTTGAGTGTCAGCCATAATAGAAATTGTCTAGCACTGTCGCCCTACCACACACATACTTATACTCATTTGTGTGTCTGTACATGTCAGAGAAACAATGCTGAAGGGTTTTTGTAGGGTTTCCACACAAAGGTGTGTAAGAAAGAGACATACTGCTAGACACACACATGTCACCCACACTAATGTGTTTCTAATAATGTGTGTCATGAGAAGTGTGAATGGGAGGCAGGAGAAGGGAGAAAGAACAGAAGTGAGAAAAATTGCCCACAATAATCCATGGCTAGCCATGTAAGAGTACAGGCAGTTACAGCTGGACATGGGTGCTAACACACTTTGATGGCCAGTTTTGGTGGGACTGTCACAAAAAAAAATAGTAAACTAACCAGTATTTAATTTATTTGTTGACTCTCACCTTCTTCAAAGAGGATTTAAGGTTTGCCGGGATGCAGATAGGTGTGTGTGTCTAAGAGAAACCCTTGTGGACATTTTTTCTGTGCACACCACATAGGTCCTTACCCATCCCTGATTCACAGTGGAGAAAAAGTACCCCTGCTGAACTGATCCTCCCTGGGACATGCTCAGGAAGTGGCCCCTTTTCCCTCCCACAAGTTGTCCTTGGCATTCTGTCACTATGGCCCATGGTAATGGCCCATCTCATCAAGCAATATTGCTCCTCCCCTCAGGAAGAGACCCTTCACAAGTCTCTCCTTCATCACACACATCACACAATGTGCCTATTTTTGTGGGTTAACTGCAAGGGAACTACCTACTAGCCAGTGTCCCATGCACACTGCTACACATATACACATTCTACCCCCGTGTGTCCATTGGAAGTGGAGTCACTCCAGGCTATCTGATATGGGCATGCAACACAAGCTCTCCACCAACACCAATTACCAATTAATTACACCTTCATATGTACTCATGACAACTCTCCCCATCACTCTGTCGAGCTACATGGAGAAGCTGTTTAGCCATGTCCTGATTTGACCCATCTTTGCACAGCTCTTCTCCCTACCCCCATTCTGTTGTGGTGGCCTGTCTCATAGGCTGTCACTCACCTTGTGCCCCCGCCCCCACACTACTAAATCCCAAGCCTGCCACTCAGGAGCTGTTCTCAGGCTCTGTCTCCTTCCAGAGGCACATCCATTTCACACCTGCCCCCCACCACCCAACGTACAGCCCAGTGCCCTTGAGTAGCTGCTGAATGAGAAACCGGCTCAAAGGGTCTCTCACACATCCCTGTTGTCAGCTGCGCAGGAGCTATCCAGCAGTGTCACTGTCACAGAAGACATACCTCTTTTTTGTCAGCTCCTAATAAACTAAGTTGCCCAATGCAGCCTAGGACACTCATTCACAACGACACACCCCTCCTCTTGTCCAGTAACACCACACACACGTAAACACACTCTCCACGGTCGCAGCAGCTGTATGTAGAGGTTCTTGGCAGTCTCCCCTAGAAGACACAGACACTCCCACCCCAAGCTCACTGGCGCGGCCCCATGGGACCTTTAGATGATGTCTCCCATTCTTGTGTGGCTGTCGCAGGGACTGGCAGCCCGTTCATCCTCTCAGCCATGCCCTGCTAGACCCAGCTCCTCTACTCCAGTGCCGCAAGAAGCGTGCTCAGGTGGCCGACGACACTCCCGGCTCACTCGCAGGTGTGTGAGTGTGGCGCTCGCGCGTAGAATGGCTCACACCGCAGGCACACGGGGTCGTCCCACGCCCCCCACACTCCCTGAGAGCTCTCGTGTGTGGCAGAAGGAGGAAGGACCGTGCCACAGCCCAGCCAGACCGTGCTCGCCGCCCTACACCGGTCCTTTGTTGGCAGCCGGGAGCTGTCCAGCACCGTGGCCTGCCTTCCCTGTCCGCCCAACCCTGCCGACGCCTGCCGACGCCGGCGCGCGCTCACCTCCGGCTAGCAGCAGGAGGAGCGGCAGCAGTAGCAGTAGCGGCAGCGGGGGAGCCCGCATCAGCCGGCCCATGGTGCAGCCGTTGCCGCCCGCAGCCGCAGCTGCCCGGCGCCTCTGCTTGCGTTGGCGGCCTAGCAGGCAGCAGGGGCGGCGCGCGCCCGCCGCAGTGGACCACGCTGCCGTCACTCACCCTCGGCCCCGCCCAGGCGCGTGCCGCGGGCGCGCCCCCGAGAAGACAAGCGGGGCCCGTGGGTGGCCGCCCCTCTGTCTCTGCCTCTTTGTGGGGTCAGCCAGAGCCGCGGAGGCCTGGAAGAGGCTGGGGCTGCAACCGCGAGGCCTGGAATTTGGGGCGTCGCACCTCGGTGAGCCGCAGTTTCCCGTTTCGCGGCAGCAACGGAGGTGAGCTCCCTGAGCCACCCAGTCACCCATCCCCCCGGAAACAATTCCTGAGCACCCAGGAGGCAGGGAGTGGTCACCTTCATCAAATGAGATTTATCAAACACGCAGGAGTGAGTGGAGTAACCACTAACGCTGGACGTGAAGTGTTGCCAATTGTAAGATACTAGGTTGAACAGCAGCTCCAGGAGGAGTGAGGTCAGGAAAGGCATCTCAGGGGCACTTGAGAGGGCAAGCCATGGAGGCAAAGTAAGAGAAGAATGAGACAAAGTCCCTGGACCAGGAGGAAGCAAAGAACCAACTTGGGGCCAGTCTAGTGCACATCCTTACTTCAAATTGGCCCTGAGATCTTAATGAACCTCTTCACACCCCCGGGGCCCCAGTTGCCTCATCTGGTGAAAGCCAGCTTTGAGTTTTTAAGGCAGTGTTTCTTTCTTCTTCTTTTTTTCAAACTATAAGAGAAGTTTATTAGAAAGTCACAGAGGTAAGAAAAGTGAGCCATAGAAGAAATGGGCTCAGGAAACAAATTCCAAAGGCAAAAGAAGGGCCCTTGGAGCTTAGAAGAAAGACACAGGCAAGGAAAATGTACCTGGGGAAAGGCCTAGGTGTGCTCCACAGAGAGAGCCACTAAGGCAGTGTTTCTTAACTTTTGTTAAGCACTTTGACCCTGTAGCAACTAAAGTTCATTCATGTACCAGGCATCACTGTAGTGAACAAAACAGTCACACCCCCATCCTCACAGTTTAGTGAAGAAAACGAAGAACAATCAACAATAATTGCAACTATAGTGAAGTCTGCCAAGAAGCAGAAAAGGCAATGAGACAGAATAGAACAGAAGTTTTACATTTGCCTTCCTGAAGGCACATTTAAGCTGGCACCTAGAAGGGTGAATGGGTACAAGGTTGGGTTGGGGAGTGAACATTACAGGCAGAAAGAAAAGTGCATGTGTAATTCCTGAGATAGAAAGGTGCTCAACCTCTTTGAGAAACAGAGAAAAGTCCCAACGCTTTTGGAATTACTGCAGTTTGAATGTGTCCAGAAGTCAGTATTTTGTGGAGTTTTACTTTATATATAGTATATTCAGAAAATACTTCTTGAAAATAAGTTCTTATACTGAATCTGTTTTTTCAAATGCAGTCTTGACCCCTCTGTCACTAGATATTGGATCTCAAAGAACTCTTCCAGGACTAAATACTTAGGAGAAATAGGTGTTGAGGTGGAGAGTATGTTACAGTAGATAGTCATGGAACACCAAGGAGTCTCCCCCCATTGGCCAAGATGGTGCTGGGGGAGATTCTTACATTGAATGGGCCAAAAGTTAGAAAGATAAATGGGTAGGGCCCAGAGTTCCAAAAGCTAGAAAGATGAATGTACAGGACCCGAGAGCACTAAAAGCTAGCAAGATAATAAGGCAGAGAAAAAAGCCCTCCCCTCCCTATCCCTTTAAGAACTGAAGACTTGAGCAGGAAGGGCCATATGGTCTTTGAAACAGGAGTCCACCATTCTCCCAAGTTGTGGCGTCTAAATAAACTTCTTTCCTTTTGCACCAGCACCTGTCTGACAAGTTTGGCTTTCACTGAAGCATGCAGCCAAACCTGCATTTCAATTACAGGAGATAAGTGGAAATGAATCATAATCAAAGGAAGGAACATGAGCAAAATGTAGCTCAGTATAAAATAGGAATAAAATTACTTGCCATATCAAATTTAGGAGATGATAGTTTCATGATTAGGATGGGGCAGAAGACAAGGTTAAAAAGATAGATGACTTACTAGCTAAATACCTTACTGAATTTTTGGTTAATTCATACAATGTAGTGGGCCCTTATATTATAAATGAGGCAGTGGGCCGTGACGGTGTGGCTCAGTGGATTGGGCATCGCCCTGCAAACAGAAGTGTTGCTGGTTTGATTCCCGGTCGAGACACATGCCTGAGTTTTGGGCAGGTTGCTGGTTCAGGGTGTGTGAGAGGCAACCAATGGATGTGTCTCTCCCTCTCTTTCACTCTTCTCCCCCTTATCCCTAAAAATAAATAAATAAATAAAATCTTTTTTTTTTTAAGCGAGGCAGTAAAACACATGGGAAAAGTGACAAGTCTAAGAAGATAATGAAAAGTAGTAAATAAATTTAGAATTTTTAGGTAAAGCTATTCTTAATTCATAGAACTACATCATTTCATTTAGCTTGTGGTAAAATTAAACTCCACAGCCCATTTTATTCAATGGATACTGTAGGTTCTGGAAGGGTGTGAGGACTGGGTAGTAAAGGATCTTGAAGTCATAATGAGAAGTTTGGACTTTATTCTCCATAAATTCATTCTTTATATAAGAATCATGTCATTGTTAGGTCTGTATTTTAGACAGATGATTCAGAGGGCAATAGGGAGGAAAGATTGGCCAGTGGAGAGATTGGCACAGGTGTCTCAGTGGCAGATGGTAGAAGTTTGACCTAGGGCTAGCATAGCATATTTGAGAAGACACCCCAGAGACAGCACTAATATGACTCAAAGAATGATTGAATTGAGTCCTGTTGACTGTCTTTTTTACTGCTATTCTCTATGCAAATACAAATTAGACAAGACCTAGTTTATAACAGTTTACACAAAAAGCCCACAAATAGGAAATGACTACAAAGTATAAAGCGATTTTGGACTTAAAATGAGTACAGTGCCCAGAACAAGGAAGTTAATGGTCCTGCTATTTGGGGCTCTTTGAACTTTGTCAACATTATGTTTTTATAGTAACCTTTTTTGTTTGTTTGTTTCTTTATTTTTTTTATTTTTTTTAAAATATATTTATTGATTATGCTATTACAGTTGTCCCATTCCCTCCCACTCCACTCCATCCTGCCCACCCCCCTCCCTCCCACATTCCCCCCCCCCCCATAGTTCATGTCCAGGGGTCGTACTCATAAGTTCTTTGGCTTCTACATTTCCTACACTATTTTTACCCTCCCCTTGTCTATTTTCCACCTATCATCTATGCTACTTATTCTCTATACCTTTACCCCCCTCTCCCCCTCCCACTCCCTTATTGACAACCCTCATGTTCTAGTTGTTTGCCTAGTTTGCTCTCATTTTTTGTTTTATGTGTGGTCATTAATAACTGTGAGTTTGCTGTCATTTTTACTGTTCCTATTTTTGATCTTCTTTTTCTTAGGTAACTCCCTTGAACATTTCATATAATAAGGGTTTGGTGATGATGAGCTTCTTTAACTTGACCTTATCTGAGAAGCACTTTATCTTCCCTTCCATTCTAAGTGATAGCTTTGCTGGATACAGTAATCTTGAATGTAGGTCCTTGCATTTAATCTTGGGTAATGTAATTATGATGTGCCTTGGTGTGTTCCTCCTTGGGTCCAGCTTCTTTGGGACTCTCTGAGCTTCCTGGACTTCCCAGAAGTCTATTTCCTTTGCCAGATTAGGGAAGTTCTCCTGCATTATTTGTTCAAATAAGTTTTCAATTTTTTGTTCTTCCTCTTCTCCTTCTGGCACCCCTATAATTCGGATGTTGGAATGTTTCAAGGTGTCCTGGAGGTTCCTACGCCTCTCCTCATTTTTCCAAGTTCCTGTTTCTTCATTCTTTTCTGGTTGGGTGTTTGTTTCTTCCTTCTGGTCCACACCATTGGTTTGAGTCCCAGTTTCCTTCTCATCACTATTGGTTCCCTGTACATTTTCCATTGTTTCTCTTAGCATAGGCTTCATTTTTTCATCTGTTTTTCGAATAGATTCAACCAAGTCTGTGAGCATATTGATAACCAGTGCTTTGAACTGTGCATCTGATAGGTTGGCTATCTCTTCGTCGCTTAGTTGTATTTTTTCTGGAGCTTTGAAGTGTTCTGTCATTTGGGCCATTTTTTTTTTTTTTTTGTCTTGGTGCGTCTGTTACTTTAAGGGGCGGAGCCTTAGGTATTCACCGGGGCGGGGTAACGCTGGTCGCTGTCCTGTGACGCTGTACGTGGGGGAGGGGCCGAGTGGGAGCAATGGCGCCCGCCTCACTCTCCTCCGGATTTTAATCGTTCACTCTGATACCCACAATCAAACTGGGCCCCTCTGGTGCTGGTTCCTGAGTGGGTGGGCCTGTGCACACTCTAGGCCCCTGTGGGTCTCTCCAACAACCTCTCCTGTGAGGCTGGGAGTCTCTCCTGCTGCTGCCCCAACCCCCAGGGGCGCTTTCAATCAGAGGTTTGAGGCTTTATTTCCCCGAGCTGGAGCCCTGGGTTGGGAGGTCTGCTTCGCTCCTCTCCGTTCGTCCAGTTTATCTGTGGGCGAATGTGGTGCCCACAGATAGAGGGTGCTACCTGCTGGGTTTATGTTCTCCGCCACTCTGAGTCCGGCCCTCTGGGTTTATCTGTGCAAATGTGGGACCGCAGGGTCTGCTAGTGCTCGGACTGCCTGCGCCATTTGTCCCACACTCCACCAGTCTCAGTCCTGCCACAGCCACGCGAGTCCTCTCCACCCCGGTGCCCGTCTCCGCCCCTCCTACCAGTCTGGATGAATGTCCATTTTCTATTTCCTTGGTGTCGGTGCCCCCCGCTGCTCGATTCTCTGTCAGTTCTGGTTGTGCGAGGAGGCGAGGAGGCGCAGTGTGTCCACCTACGCCGCCATCTTGGTTCTCCTCTTGTTTGTTTCTTTAGTGAAGAACCAAATAATGGAGGAGATATCCAGGAACATATCAGAAAAAACAACTGTTAAAGCTGGGAGTATCTGGCTTGAAAAAGAGAAAACTGCGGTGCATCTAGACCCATCATCTATGTCCTCTTTCCTCTGTTGCAATGAAATGAGTGTCCTTCTTTATCACAGGCCAGTTTCCTCCACTGGGGCTCATCACTGCATTATTTGTCTCCTTTTCAAGAACTTCCATTTAAAAGTATCTCTTTTCTGGCAGTGTCAATCTTTCCTTCTCCCCAACCATTCTCATTAGGTATAAACATGATCCAGAATCTCTCATCTTAAAAAAAATACTGGAAGAGATGAAGTCATGCTGCTGGTGAACTGGGTGCATGTGCTTGCTTTCACCTCCTGCTCTTGACCCTAGAAATCAGAGGAAATATACATATGTACAACTCAGTCCAGAACAGCACTGGAATACAAAATGGGATCAATTTGTTGGGTCTAAAATTATGAGGAAACACTTAAAAAATAAAAAGCAAATAAGATTAAATTGATGGAGAAACCCACAGTGCAAAATGCATGCCCTTCTAAATAGCTCTTAGGTTACAGATAAATCACAATATAAATTTTAGTCTATTTAGAAATTAGTAACAACATGAGAACATTGCATATCAAAATCCATGGGATGTAGCCAACAGTGAATTCACAGATGATATTTTATAGCCAAAAATACATTTATTAGGGGGGAAAAGATTAAAAGTAAATGAACAAAGCATTCAGTTTAAGAAGCTCATTTTTTTAAAGATTTTATTTATTTACTTTTAGAGAAGGGAAGGGAAGCAGAAAGAGGGGGAGTGAAACGTCTTTCTCGTTTCACTCGTCTTTCGGGTACACAGGCCCATGCTCAATCCACTGAGCTACACCAGCCAGGGCGAGTTTAAGAAGCTTTAAAACACATGCACACACACACACACACACCAATAAATTTCTATTGCTGTTAAAATAACAATAAAATCCAGTAGAACTACTTGCTAAAAAACTGTTATTTGAATTGGGGTGGGGTGGAGGGATGGGGAGAAAAGGCATACAACTGTAATTGAATAACAATAAAAATTAAAAAAAAAAAGAAAAGAAAAGATGAGAAAGATGGCGGTGAGATAGGTGGGAGGGAAGTCCACTTCCCCCTCTGCACATGGATGAAACACCTAGCCAATTTACTGAGGAACAAAGCAAACAGCCAACAGTACCCCAGCGTTTATGAAGATAGGAGACCAAAAAGTATAGAGGACACTGAAAAAACAGACGGCAAGGGGATTGCTTCAGGATAAAAAGGTCCCTGGGACCAGAACGGGGACCAGGGTGCCTGTAGCCCCAGTCCCGTGCATGCCAGGCCTGCCGCAGGACTCCTGGGAGAGAGCTGAGCTAACAGCTCCCTCCCCTGCCAAACAAGGCTGGAGCAGCATCTAGAGAGACCTGGTTGCTTGAAGTCGCAGGGAGAGGAATAAGAACTAAGTGTGGTAAACACACGGACACTGTGGGCGCCAGCTGGGGAGAGTTGACAGTTGGGATGTGTGGGGCCCTGACCCAGACAGTCCCGGTCTAGCTGGAGAGGTGCGTGGTGTGAGAGGACACGCCCTTCCTTGTACGGAGGGAGCGGCAGGATTGAGCAGGAGGATTTTCCCAAAAAGAAAAACACACTCAGGGGTACTTTGGGGAATTCCCCAGCAGCAACAGCTCCAGTCTCCTCTCCACCAGGCTGCCTGCCCAGCGTTCCGCAGAGGTGTGTAAGGTATAGAGCCCAAATCCGAAGCACAGGAGGGGGTAGTGCGCACCTCTGGGGGGCGTGAGGTGAGACTACAGGCACTGACAGGGGAGGGGGAGAGTGCAACTTGGAGAGACCTGAGACCACAGGCACAGAAGCGAGTGCGAATCAAGGAAGGCCATAGCCCAGAGGAGGGTGAGTGCCTGAACCTATGGGTCCAGGGGCCGCTGGGGAGCTGGGCCAGAGGCTGTCTGAGTACTGATCTGGACAGAGAACAGCTGGGCTAGGCCCCCTGAGTTTGTTGCAGACAAAAAGACCAACAAAACTGGCTTGGCCAGTTTGAAGCCAGCAGGCTTATTTTTGTTTTTGTTTTTGCTTTTTCACTTTTTCTTAAAGTAATTCCTTATTATACTTTTATTATTTTTTCTTTCTTTTAACACCTTCTTCCCCTCTTTCCTGTTTTCTTCTTCTACTCCTTCTTTATCTCTCTTTATAGCTCTTCTTCCTTCCGTCTTTTTTTTTAATCCCTACAAGTGAGACAATAAAACCTGGAACTGTGAAAAGACCAAAGTTGGACCCAAAGAGGGGGCATCCCAACAGCTGAGAGAGTGAAACAAATTTCACTTTGCTACTCCAGAGAACTTGCAAGATATTGTATATTTGTATTATTATGTTTCTCATTATTCTTACATCACTCATTTTATTAGTATTTTTGTATCTCTCTTCATACTGTTTAGTCTTCTTCCTTTGACTGGTTAATTTGCATTGTTTGACTGGTTTCCCCTTGTTCTCTCTCTCACAGTGTATTGTTAGTTAGCTGTCTTTCACTTCACCTGGGTTCCATTAGCATACTACTCTAGAACCAATACTCCCTATTCTAGTTCTGCAGATCACATAGATTCTGTCATATGATTGTTGCTCCATTACTACTGTAAACAATAGCTGTTCCATACATCTGTAAATACTACACAGAACCCATTCCAGATATCAGACCACTTCTCTGTTTCCTGAACTTTGTTACTGGTATGGTTAAATCTATTCTCTCACATGTTACACCTATTTTCTACCTTTTACTCTCACTTTACCTCATAATCTGACCTCCCACAAGCTCACAGCTTTCTAGATCCAACTCACAATCCTTCCCTCCCACCCCAGCCCTGCAACAAGAGTCTTACCTTCTTTCCACCCTTTCTAAAAAGTGGCTAGGTGGGTGAATTATCACAGTTAACACTGTATATATATCCAAAGTAACTCCTATCTCTTCTCTAGGGCTGGTACTTTAAATATCATATAATATACTCCTGCTCCCTTAAACCATTTTGCCTTCCCCTTACAACCTACCATAAAAAAGAGTAGGTAGAAGCCAGGAACACCAGGATACCTCCTGGAACAGGAAACCCACCAACAAAGGAAACACTAACAGCTGAAACAGAAGAAGGTGAAGGAGGGAGTGTAGGTCACACTAACTCAACCCAGGACCTTTCTGAAAATGCAACTAAATAGTGAGGAAATTACTAAGAACAAACAACTGAACAAGAACAACAGAAAAGCCTCAAAACCTGGTACACAAGGAAGAACCAGCTCCAACACAACCTGCCCACACCTGCACAACAGAAAACAAGAGGTGGGGGACACTGGCACTAAGATAACCAGCTGGTGGGAAAGACCCACCAAAGAAAGACCCAACAACAACCAAAACAAAAGACACACACAGAGCCAACATAAACCACAGACCAAGATCAGTAAGCTCGGGAGAAGAAGGAGACGGTACCACTGAATATAACAGGTACTCTACCATAGACATTTACACCATAAATTCAGGGGGTCAGAAACAGAGCAACTTAACAAGTAGAGGCTAACAGGAAGAGTCTCACAAACAATGGGAAGACAAAGAAACAATCCCCAAATGAAAGGAAAGGAGGAAGTCTCAGAAACAATGCTAAATGAAAAGGAGACAAGTCAACTATCAGATATTAAGTTCAAAGCATTGGTTATAAGGAAGATAAAGAGCTCACACAGAATTACCAAAAATGACAGGAAAACTACAATGAACTCACCTCACTGCAAACTATATCAACAACAAAAAGGAAATAGAAACTATCAACAAGGGCCAGGAGGAAATGAAGAATGCAATTTCTGAACTGAAGAAAACAGGAGAAGAAATCAAAAGCAGACTTGATGAAGCAGAGGATCAGATCAGCAAACTAGAGGACAAGGAAGAAAAAACACCGAGAATGAGCAAGAAAAGGAAAAGAGGTTCAGAAAGAATGAAGAGGGGTTAAGGGAAATGCAGAACAACATGAAACATAATAATATCTGTATAATAGGGATACCAAAAGGAGAAGAGGAAGAGAAAGGGATAGGAAACCTGTTTGAAAAAGTAATGATGGAAAATTTCCCTAATTTGATGGCAGAAAAAGTCACACAAATCCAGGAATCACAGAGAGTCCCAAGCAAGAGGAACCCAAAGAGGCCCACTGCAAAACACATAATAATTAAAGTGGCAGAATTCCAAGACAAAGAAAGAATCTTAAAGACAGCAAGGAACAAACAGGAAGTAACATACAAGGGAGCCCCGATAAGGTTAGCGACTGACTTCCCAAAGGAAACACTCCAAGACAGAAGAGAACAGAAAAAAATATTCCAACTAATGAGAATCAGAGGCCTGCAACCAAGACTACTTTACCCAGCATGGCTCTCAATCAAGATAGAAGGCCAAATATGGAGTTTCCCAGACAAAAGAAGTCTAAAAGAATATACCTCCATCCAACCAGTTCTACAAAAGATGATAAAGGACTGCTTTAAGGAGAGGAAGGAAAAGTGAGAGAGAGGAGCACAGGTACAAAAAATCGGCAATGAATAAGTACCTATTAATAATACCCTTAAATGTAAATGGCTAAACGCTCCAATCAAAAGACACAGAATAGCTGAATGGATAAGAAAGCATGATCTACACATATGCTGCCTACAACAGACCCACCTCAGGACAGAAGACCTAAACAGACTGAAAGTGAAGGGCTTCAAACAAATTTTCCAAGAAAATGGTCAGGAAAAAAAGGCTGGGGTAGCAATACTCATATCAGGAAATATAGACTTCCAAAAAAGGACCATAAAGAGAGAAACAGAAGGTAAATACATAATACTCAAAAGATAATCCACCAAGAAGACATAAACATTGTAAATATATATGCTCCCAACACAGGAGCACCCAAATACATAAAGAAAATCTTGGAGGACTTCAAGAAAGATATTGACAGCAACAGAATTATAGTAGGGGACCTTAACACCACACTGTCAAAAATGTACAGGTCTTCCAAACAAAATATCAAAAAGGATATTGTGTCACTTAACAATACCCTAGAGGAAGTGGACTTAACAGATATATAGAAAGCTTTTCATACCAAAGAGGCAAAATACACATTCTTCTCAAGTGTACATGGAACTTTTTCAAAGATAGACCACATGATAGGACACAAAGCAAGCCTCAACAAATTCAAGAAAATTGAAATCATATCAAGCATTTTCTCTGACCACAAGGGACTGAAACTAGAAACCAACCCCAAAGGAAAAAACCTAAAACACTCAAAAACATGGAGACTGGATAGCATGCTATTAAACACTGAATGGGTCAAGAACGAGATTAGGGAAGACATCAGAAAGTTTCTGGAAACAAATGAAAATGAACTCACAACAACCCAAAACCTATGGGACACAGCAAAGGCAATCCTGAGAGCGAAGTTCATAGCAATACAGGCCTACCTTAAAAAGATAGAAACATTTCAAATGAACAACCTAACCCTATGCCTACAAGAACTCAAGGAACAACTACAAAAACAACCTAGAGCTAGTAGAAGGAAGGAAATAACCAAGATCAGAGCAGAGTTAAATGATATAGAGAATAAAAACACAATGGTAAGGATCAATGAATCCAGGAGCTGGTTCCTTGAAAAGATAAACAAAATCGACAAACCTTTAAGAAGGCTCATCAAGAAAAAAAAAAGATCTAAACAAACACAATCAGAAATGAAAGAGGAGAGATTACAACTGATACCACAGAAATACAAAGGATTATAAGAAATTACTACGAAGAACTGTATGCCAAGAAATTTGAAAACCTAGATGAAATGGACACATTTCTAGAAAAATATAATCTTCCTAAACTGAATGAAGAAGAAGCAGAAAACCTGAACAGACCAATAACAGCAGAGGAAATAGAAGCAGTCATCAAAAAACTCCCAACACACAAAAGCCCTGGACCAGATGGTTTCACATGAGAATTCTACAAAGCATTTAAGGAAGAGCTAACCCCTATCCTTCACAGACTATTCAAAAAAAATCCAAACTAATGGAAGACTCCAAAACTCTTTTTATGAAGCCAGCATCATCCTAATCCCACAACCAGATAAAGACACAACGAAGAAAGAAAACTTCAGGCCAATATCGCTGATGAACATAGACACTAAAATCCTCAACAAAATATCGGCAAACCACATCCAGCAATACATTAAAAAGACCATACACCTTGACCAAGTGGGATTCATCCCAGGGATGGAAGGATGGTACAATATTCTCAAATGAATAAACATAATACATCACATCAACAACAGCAAAGACAAAAATCACATGATCATATAAATAGATGGGGAAAAAGCATTTGATAAGGCACAGCACTCATTTATGATATAAACACTCAACAAAGGGGGAATAGAGGGAGCATTCCTCAACATAACAAAGGCCATATATGAGAGACCTACAGCAAACATCATACTCAATGGACAAAAACTTAGAGCTTTCCCACTAAGATCAGGAACAAGACAAGGATGCCCTCTCTCACCACTCCTATTCAACATAGTATTGGAAGTCCTAGCCACAGCAATCAGACAAGAAAAAGCAATAAAAGGCATCCAAATTGGAAAGGAGGAAATGAAACTGTCACTGTTTGCAGATGACATGATAGTGTACATGGAAAATCCTATAGACTCCACCCAAAAACTACTCGACCTAATAAATGAATTTGGCAAAACAGTTGGATACAAAGTCAATACTCAGAAATCAAAGGCATTCCTGTACACCAACAATGAAACTGCAGAAACAGAAATCAGGAAAAAAATCCCATTTGATATAGCAACAAGAAAAATAAAGTACCTAGGAATAAACCTAACCAAGGAGGTAAAAGACCTGTACTCAGAAAACTACACACCACTGAAGAAAGAAATTGAGGAAGACACAAAGAAATGGAAGCATGTACCATGCTCATGGATTGGAAGAATTAACATATTCAAAATGGCCATACTTCTCAAAGCAATTTATAGATTCAATGCAATCCCTATTAGAGTACCCATGACATATTTCACAGATATGGAACAAACATTTCAGAAATTTGTATGGAACAATAAACGACCCCGAATAGCTGCAGCAATTTTGAGAAAGAAGAACAAAGCAGGAGGGATCACAATACCTGATATCAAACTGTATTCCAAGGCCACTGTAAGCAAAACAACCTGGTACTGGCATAAAAACAGGCACACAGACCAATGGAACAGAACAGAGAGCTCAGAAATAAACTCAAGCCTTTACGGTCAATTAATTTTTGACAAAGGAGGCAGGAGCATAAAATGGAGCAAAAACAGTCTCTTCAACAAATGGTGTTGGGACACCTGGACAGCTATGTGCAAAAAAATGAAACTCGATCACCAACTTACACCATACACAAAAATAAACTCAAGATGGATAAAAGACTTAAATATAAGTCGTAACAGCATAAAAGTCCTAGAGGAAAACATTGGCAGGAAAATCTCAGACATTCCACACAGCAACATCCTCACAGACATGTCCCCTAAAGCAAGGGACATAAAGGAAAGAATAAACAAATGGGACCTCATCAAAATAAAAAGCTTCTGCATGGCTAAAGAAAACAGCACCAAATTACAAAGAGAACCAACAGTGTGGGAAAACATATTTGTTAAGGATACCTCAGACAAGGGCCTGATCTCCAAAATACATAAAGATCTCACACGACTCCACTCCAGGAAGACAAACAACCCAATTAAAAAATGGGCAAAGGACTTGAACAGACACTTCTCCAAGGAAGACATACAGAGGGCCCAGAGACATATGCAAAGATGCTCATCATCACTACCCATCAGAGACATGCAAATTAAAACTACAATGAGGTACCACCTCACACCAGTCAGTGTAGCCAACATAAACAAATCAACAAAACAACTGTTGGAGAGGATGTGGAGAAAAGGAAACCCTAGTACATTGTTGGTGGGAATGCAGACTGGTGTGGCCACTGTGGAAAACAGTATGGAATTTCCTCAGAAAACTAAAAATGGAACTGCCCTGTGACCCAGCAATTCCACTGCTGGGATTATACCCTAAGAACCCTGAAACACCAATCCAATAGAACCTATGCACCCCAATGTTCATAGTAGCACAATTTACAATAGCCAAGTACTGGAAGCAACCTAAGTGCCTGTCAGCAAATGAGTGGATCAAAAAATAATGGTACATTTACACAATGGAATTCTATGCAGCAGAGAGAAAGAAGGAGCTCATGTCCTTTGCAACAGCATGGACGGAACTGGAGAGCACTATGCTAAGTGAAATAAGCTAGGCAGTGAGGGACAAATACCATATGATCTCACCTTTAACTGGAATATAATCAACAAAAGAAAAAAGCAAACAAAATATAACCAGAGACATTGAAGTTAAGAACAGTCTAACAATGGTCAGGGGGTGTGGGGAGGAGACAGTGAGGAGAGGGGATTACAGGAACTACTATAAAGGACACATGAACAAAATCAAGGGGGAGGGTGGGGGTGGGGGAGGGAGGTGGTTTCACGTGGGGTGGGGTGGAGGGATGGGGAGAAAAGGCACACAACTGTAATTGAATAACAATAAAAAATTAAAATTAAAAAAAAGAATATTCTAACAATATCCAGAGGGGAGTGGGGAGGGGATAGTGAGGAGAAGGGTTTACAGGAACTACTATAAAGGACACATGGACAAAATCAAGAAGGAGGGTTTGGGAGGGAGGTCGGATTGGCTGGGGTGGGGTGGAGGAATGCGGAGAAAATGCAGACATCTGTAATTGAATAACAATAACAATTTTAACAAAATAAAATAAAATAAAAAATGTTATGAAAAAGAATTTCCAATATAATAATACCACACACTGTTTATACATATGTTAAGTATGTTAAAGATAGTTAAAGATATTATAAAGTGTATACTTGTATATGCTTATGTTTTCATATCAGGTTTATTGAACTATAATTTACATACTATATGATTTTAAGTGTACAATTCAGTGGCTTCACAATGAATCCTCACAATCAATTTTAGAACAGTTTCGTGTATCCCCCCCCAAACCCAGCCCCATCAACAATCACTCCCCTTTCTTCTTCTACCTTGTCACCTCCAGCCATAGGTAACCACAAATATACCTTCTGTCTCTATGGATTTGTCTATTCCGGTAATTTTATATAATAGAATTATACAATATATGATATTTTGTGATGGGCTCCTTTCACTTAGTCTTTTAAAAGGTTCATCCATGTTGTATCAAGTGTCAGTACTTTATTTTTTCTTATTGCTGATTAACATTCCATTGTATGGATATGTCACATTTTATTTATCTACTCATCAGTTGGTAAGCATTTAGGCTGTTTTTACCTTTTGACTATTATGAATAATGCTGCTATGTACATTCCAGTAACAAGTTGTTGTGTGGACATGTGTTTCCTATTGTCTTGGATATGTACCTAATTGCTTTGTCATATGGCAACTCTATGTTGAATCTTTTGTGAAGCTAGAAGACTTTTCCAAAGTAGCTGCACCATTTTGCATTCCCATCATCAGTGCATGTGGGTTCTGATTTCTTCAGATTCTGCGTAACACATTATTTTTCTTTCTAATTTTAGCCATCTTAGTGTGTGAAGTGGTTTCTCATTGTGATTTTAATTTGCATTTCCTTGATGGCTAATGAGGTTAAGCATTTTTTTCATTTGCATGTTAATCTTTTGTGTATCTTCTTGGAGAAATATCTATTCAGATTTTTGCCCATTTTAAAACTTGGTCATCTTTTTATTATTTAATTATTAAGAGTTCTTTACATTCTAGACACAAGTTTTTTTTATCAGATTTATGATTTCCAAATATTATTTCCCATTCTGTGGATTGTCTTCACTTCCTTGTTGGTGCCCTTTTGTGTGTGTGTGTATATATATATATGCATATATATATATATCCATTCTTCATATATATATATACATATATATACACACACACATACATATGTATATATCCTTCTTTTATATATATCCTAGTAGATAACCTAGCATAAACTTTTATTTAGAATTCATAACTTTGTTTAGATTAACCTGTAAACCCTCTTAAATCATCCTAGATTTTATAAGATGTATATAATCATATCTTATAATTTGCTAAGTGGTTAACAGGACAGCTGAAACTTGATTAAATTTCTTTCATGCCTATGCCGTCCCTCACATTGATGATTGCTAAAGTCATTTTTTAGGAACAAGTCCAGGATGCTTTGCAGGGCTAGGGTTGATATGGCTGAAATTGTCTGATGCCAGATCAAGTAGCTTGGAAGATCCTCAAGTGACCTCCTCAAACTTTTCTCATTATACCCTCATCTAATAGTAAACTCTTCTCTCAGGGGCAGAGATTTTCCATTATTTTTGAACACGCAACATACAAGGCCTGTCCGGAAAGTATCCAGCCACATGCATGAAAAATAGAGACATTTATTGAAGAAGATACAAGAAACATTGTACATAGGAAAATCACACCTCAGTGCTTTTCAAAGTAGGCACCTTGGGACCTCACATAGTTCTTCCAGGATCTCTTCCACTGTTCAAAACACTCTACAAAATCCTTTGTTGGTGACTGCGGGCAAGAGGAGTGGCCTGGGCGGAGGAGAGGCAAAAGGGAAAAAATTGGGACAACTATAATAGAATAAACAATAAAAAAATTAACAGAGTAATAAAAAAAGAAAGCCAGTAAATAAATAAGAGAGAGGAAAAAAAATCCTTTGTTGGGATTGCCTTCAGCTGCCCCATCATATTTCCCAAATCTCATCAATGGTCTGAAATCTCTTCCCTTTCAAACATGATTTTAGTTTTGGAAAAGCCAAAAGTTGCAGGACGCCAAATCTGGGCTGTAAGTGGTGCTGAGTTACCTGGGCAATTTGATGTTTTACAAAAAAACCACATGAGACATAGTATATGAGCAGGCACATTGTTATGACAGAGCTGCCAATCACCAGTTGCCCATAGCTGCAGCTGTTTGCACTGTATTGCATCTTTCAACCAACAAAGAACATTGAGATAGGCTCTTTATTAACTCTTTGGCTTGGAGGGGCATACTCATGATGAACAACACCTTCCCAATAAAAAAACACAGTTAACATGATCTTCATCTTGCTGCGACTTTGAAGCATTTGTGCCATACTTTTATTTGCACTGCACTCATTGCATCATCCCTGAAAGCCTTCTGAATCATCCAAATAGTTTCTGTGTAGGGATATTCAAGCTTAACACAAAATCTGATGCAGATTTGTTGCTGTACTTGCTCAGTCATTTTGAATGTGATGGGCACACAATACACATGCTTACTCAATAGTGTCTACCGCCCACACTGACCAAGAACAGTGAACTCCTCTTTGTTTACACATGCACATTCCAGTCCACTATCCTTGGTTGCTAGGTTGTTTCATCAATGTTGTGCAAACCTGGTTCTTATTATATTAACAATGGCTGGACTTTTTATGGATAGATATATTGCATGTTTTCTAACTGCACATGTTTAGGAATGTTCCCACTTATACATATTTGTAACAGGGTACAGCCAAGGGGTGCCCCAAATAGGGATTTGGAATGGGGTCCAGAGCTCAAGGTGTCCAGGAAATATTAGAAAAATGTATATAGGATATACTCACCCCCACAAGTCTGAGCTGGGGGAAGGGACACATGGAGCAGGGCCACTGAGAGCTGTTTTGCATAGCAACAGCTTTGCAACTAACCACTGGCATGGTCATTTAACATATCTATAACTTTTAACTGGTTTCATGGATATATTAAATAGCTGTGGACTTATTTGAGCTTAATTCATTACCCCTCTCCCCCACAATCTGCTCTGTAACAACACAACAAAGCTCACCTTGATGTTAATGTGTGATTTCCCTGAACGAAGACAAATCTGATCCTTTATTCAAGCACACACTGTTTTTGGAAAATGACCTCTGATGTGTCCTTGCTTGCCAGCTCAGCAATAAAGTTTGTTTCTTTTCATTAAATCATGCCGGAGTTGTCTTTTGGCTCGCAACTAGTGAACAATTAAACTCAGTTCTCTCCAGTAACGCTTTAAAGCACAAAAGTTAAAAAAAACTTTTTTATCCTTACCTGAGGACATTTTTTTTCATTGCTTTTTTAGAGAGAGAGGAAAAGAGAGCTCATTGAGAAGGGGAGGGAGGGAGAAAGAGAGGGAGAGAGATATTGATGTGAGAGAGAAAAACATCTATCAGTAGCCTCACCTATGTGCCCTGACTCGTACCAAACTGCAACCCAGGCATGTGACCTGATTGGGAATCGTACCAAGACCTTTTGATTTACCGGTGGATGCTCCAACCAAGCCACACAGGTCAGGGCTAATTGTTTTTCACTGCTACAACAAACATTTATTTCTCATTCATGTTACACAGTGACCACAGGCCAGCTGCTTCAGCTCTGCTCCATGTATTTTTCCATTCTGGTTCCCAGGCTGTAGAAACAGCCCAAATCTGGAAAATAGGTTTTATTTTATTTTATTTTATTTTTTAAATTCTTTTTTTGTTTGTTTATTTGATTTTTTTCAATTTTTAAATTATTTTATTGTTGTTCAGTTATAGTTGTCTGCCTTTACTCCCTACCTCTCTACCCCACCCCAGCCAAACCCACCTCCTTCCCCCACCTCCACCCTCCCCCTTGGTTTTGTCCATGTGTCCTTTATAGTAGTTCCTGAAAACTACTCTCCCCACTATCCCTTCCCTCCTCCCCTCTGGCTATTGTTAGATTGTTCTTAACTTCAATGTCTCTGGTTATATTTTGTTTGCTCTTTTCTTCTGTTGATTATGTTCCAGTTAAAGCTGAGGTCATATGGTATTTGTCTCACCATCTGGCTTATTTCACATAGCATAATGCTCTCCAGTTCTATACATGCTGTTGCAAAGGGTATAAGCTCTTCTTTCTCTCTGCTGCATAGAATTCTATTGTGTAAGTGTACCATAGTTTTTTGATCCACTCATTTGCTGATGGGCACTTAGGTTGCTTCCAGTACTTGGCTATTGTAAATTGTGCTGCTATGAACATTGGGGTGCATATGGGTTTTAATGGCAGAGGGAAAAGAGCATGAGCCTTCCATGCCAAGGCTTTTTAGGGAACCACACTCCTGAGGGGGGAGGGGTGGTGATATCTCCTAAAAAAGTTTTTTTTTAATTGACTCTCTTAATGCAGATAACTAAATTAGTGGCTTTTTCTAATACTCAGCCAATTTTTATTCCCCAGGATAAACCCTACTTAATTAGGATATATCAATATTTTTAACATATTGTTGCAATCAACTTGCTCATATTTTCTCTATAAAAGTTGTATCTGTGTTCAATAGGATTGACTTAGGGTTTTTTCTATTTATATTCTCTTCAGGGTTTTTTTGTTTCATTTTTTTATTTTGCATCAGGGTTATACTAGCCTCATAAAATAAATTGGGATGATTTCGAATTTTTTTCTGGAAGAGTTTTTATGGTTAAGGTTTGATATAATACACTCATTCCAAATGCGCTTTATGTCTTTTGAAAGGTAGATTAATTTTTACTGTCTTTTTATTTCCCCCATTGTTATTGGTATTTAGTTTTTTGTTTTTTTAAATATATTTATTATGCTATTACAGTTGAACCATTTCCCCCCCCAACTCCACTCCATCCTGCCCACCCCCCTCCCTCCCACATTCCCCCCCTATAGTTCATGTCCACGGGTCATACTTATAAGTTCTTTGGCTTCTACATTTCCTACACTATTTTTACCCTCCCCCTGTCTATTTTCCACCTATCATCTATGCTACTTATTCTCTGTACCTTACCCCCCTCTCCCCCTCTCAATCCCCTATTGATAACCCTCCATGTGATCTCCATTTCTGTGCTTCTGTTCCTGTTCTAGTTGTTTGCTTGGCTTGCTTTTGTTTTTGTTTTAGATGTGGTGGTTAATAACTGTGAGTTTGCTGTCATTTTTACTGTTCCTATTTTTGATCTTCTTTTTCTTAGGTAACTCCCTTTAACATTTCATATAATAAGGGCTTGGTGATGATGAGCTTCTTTAACTTGGCCTTATCTGAGAAGCACTTTATCTTCCCTTCCATTCTAAATGATAGCTTTGCTGGATACAGTAATCTTGGATGTAGGTCCTTGCGTTTAATCTTGGGTAATGTAATTATGATGTGCCTTGGTGTGTTCCTCCTTGGGTCCAGCTTCTTTGGGACTCTCTGAGCTTCCTGGACTTCCCGGAAGTCTATTTCCTTTGCCAGATTGGGGAAGTTCTCCATTATTTGTTCAAATAAGTTTTCAATTTTTTGTTCTTCCTCTTCTCCTTCTGGCACCCCTATAATTGGGATGTTGGAACGTTTCAAGGTATCCTGGAGGTTCCTAAGCCTCTCCTCATTTTTCCAAGTTCTTGCTTCTTCATTCTTTTCTGGTTGGATGTTGCTTTCTTCCTTCTGGTCCATACCATTGATTTGAGTCCCAGTTTCCTTCTCATCACTATTGGTTCCCTGTACATTTTCCTGTGTTTCTCTTAGCATAGGCTTCATTTTTTCATCTGTTTTTCGAACAGATTCAACCAAGTCTGTGAGCATATTGATAACCAGTGCTTTGAACTGTGCATCTGATAGGTTGGCTATCTCTTCGTCGCTTAGTTGTATTTTTTCAGGAGCTTTGAAGTGTTCTGTCATTTGGGCCATTTTTTTTTTGTTTGTTTGTCTTGGCGCGTCTGTTAATTTAAGGGGCAGAGCCTTAGGTTTTCACCGGGGCGGAGTAATGCTGGTTGGTGCACTGTGACGCTGTACGTGGGGGAGGGGCTGAGTGGGAGCAATGGCACCTGCCTCACTCTCCTCCGGATTTCAATCTTCCACTCCGATACCCACAATCCAACTGGGCCACTCTGGTGCTGGTTCCCAAGTAAGTGGGCCTGTGCACACTCTAGGACCCTGTGGGTCTCTCCAACAACCTCTCCTGTGAGGCTGGGAGTCTCTCCTGCTGCCGCCCCAATCCCCACGGGCACTTTCAATCAGAGGTTTGAGGCTTTATTTCCCCGAGCTGGAGCCCTGGGTTGTGCAGCGGTCTGCTTCGCTGCCCGCCCTTCGTCCGGTTTATCTGTGGGCGAATGTGGTGCCGCAAGGTGCTACCTGCCACTCTGCCTGCCCCACTCCGCCACTCTGAGTCCGGCCCTCTGGGTTTATCTGTGCAAATGTGGGGCCGCAGGGTCTGCTAGTGCTCGGACTGCCTGCGCCATTTGTCCCACACTCCGCCAGTCTCAGTCCTGCCACAGCCACGCGAGTCCTCTCCACCCCGGTGCCCGTCTCCACCCCTCCTACCAGTCTGGATGAATGATTATTTTCTGTTTCCTTGGTGTCAGTCCCCCTTGCTGTTCGATTCTCTGTCAGTTCTGGTTGTGCGAGGAGGCGCAGTGTGTCTACCTACGCCGCCATCTTGGTTCCCCTAGCACATTTATTGTTTAATAGCATGCTATTCAATCTCCATATTTTTGAGTGTTTTCAGATTTTTTCTCTTTGATTTGTTTCTAGCTTCAGTCCGTTGTTGTCAGAGAAAATGCTTGATATGATTTCAATTTTCTTGAACTTGTTGAGGCTTGTGTTGTGTCCTATCATGTGGTCTATCTTTGAAAATGTTCCATGTACACTTGAAAAGAATGTGTATTTTGCTTCTTTGGGATGAAAGGCTCTATATATATCAGTTAAGCCCATTTCATCTAGCGCGTTGTTCAATGCCACAATATCTTTGTTGATATTTTGTCTGGAATATCTACCTATTTTTGACAGTGGGTTGTTAAAATCTCCTAGTATAATTGTGTTGCTGTCAATATGTTTCTTGAAGTCCTCCAAGATTTTCTTTATGTATTTTGGTGCTCCTATGTTGGGTGCATAGATATTTCCTATGTTTATGCCTTTTTGATGAATTCTTCCCTTTAGAATTATGAAGTGACCTTCTGGGTCTCTCTTTATGGCCATTTTTTTTTTTGAAGTCTATTTTGTCTGATATGAGTATTGCTCCCCAGGCTTATTTTTCCTGTTTGTTTGCTTGGAAAATTTGTTTCCCGCCCTTCACTTTCAGTCTGTGTAGGTCTTTTGTCCTGGAGTGCGTCTCTTGTAGGCAGTATATGTGTGGATCATGCTTTCTTATCCATTCAGCTATTCTATGTCTTTTGATTGAAGCATTTAAGCCATTTACATTTAAGGTTATTACGGATAGGTACTTATTCATTGCCATTTTTTCATACCTGTGTTCTCTCTCTTTCTCTTTTCCTTCCTTTCCTTAAAGCAGTCCCTTTAGCATCTCTTGCAGAGCTGGTTTGGTGCAGGTGTATTCTTTTAGACTTCTTTCATCTGGGAAGCTCTTTATTTGGCCTTCTATCTTGATTGAGAGCCTTGCCTGGCAAAGTAGCCTTGGGTGCAGCCCTCTGGTTCTCATTACTTGGAATATTTTTTGCTGTTGTCTTCTGTCTTGGATTGTTTCCATTGAGAAGTCAGTTGCTGACCTTATTGGGGCTCCCTTGTATATTACTTCCTGTTTCTCCCTTGCCGCCTTTAAGATCCTCTCTTTGTCTTGGAATTTTGCCATTTTAATTATTATGTGCCTTGCAGTGGGCCTGTTTGGGTTCCTCTTCCTTAGGACTCTCTATGTTTCCTGGATTTGTGTGACTTTTTCTCTCATCAGATTAGGGAAATTTTTCATCGTTACTTTTTCAAACAGGTTTTCTATCCCTTGCTCTTCTTCTTCTCCTTCTGGTGTCCCTATTATACGGATAATATTACGTTTCATGGTGTCCTACATTTCCCTTAATCCCTTTTCATTCTTTCTGAGCCTATTTTCCTTTTCTTACTCATTCTGGGTGTTTTTTTCTACCTTGTCCTGTAGTTCTCTGATCCGATCCTCTGCTTCCTCAAGTCTGCTTTTGATTCCTTGTACTGTGGTTTTCAGTTCGGAAATTGTATTCTTCATTTCCTCTTGGCCCTTGTTGATAGTTTCTATTTCCTTTTTCATGTTGATATAGTTTGCAATGAGTTCATTGTACCTTCCTGTAGTTTCTGGCAATTCTCTGTGTGCTCAGTGAGCTTCTTGATAACCATTGCTTTGAACTCAGTATCTGATAGTTGACTTGCCTCTATTTCATTTAGCATTTTTTCAGGGGCTTCCTCCTTTCCTTTCACTTGGGGATTGTTTCTTTGTCTTCCCATTGTTTGTGAGACTCTTCTTGTTAGCCTAGTGTTCTTAAATTGATCTGTTTTGACGCCTTGGATTCATGTTGTAAACATCAGTGGTAGAATGCCAGTGAGATTCAGTGGTATAGTCTCCTTAATCTCCTGAGCTCGCTGGTCTTGGGCTGTGGTTTATGTTTGCTCTGTGTATTTCCTTGGTTTTGATTGTTATTGGGTGTTTCTTTGATGGGTCCTTCCCTCGAGCTGGTTAATTGAGGGTCACTCCTTCCACCACGTCTTGTATTCTGTTGTGCCGATGTGGACAGTTTGTGTTGAAGCTGATTCTTCTGTGTGTACAAGGTTTTGAGGCTTCTCTCTCACTCTTGTTCAGTTGTTTGTTCTGAGTAATTTCTCCACTATTTAGTTGTATTTACAGATCAGTCCTGGATTGAGGTTAGTGTGGCTTCCACTCCCTTCTTTACCTTCTTCCGTTGTTATCTGGTGGTTCTTTTGTTGGTAGGTTCCCTTTCCAGGAGGTGTACTGGTGTTCACCGCTCCCACCCTGCAAGTTCTCAAGTAGCAAAGTGAAATTTGTCTCACCGTCTCGGTTATTAGTATGACCCCTGTTTGGGTCTAACTCCGGTCTTTTCAGAGTTCCACGTGTCATTGTCTCACCTGTCAGAAAAGGAGGGGGGAGAAAAGAAAAAGGAAGGAAGGAAAAAGGAATAGAAAAGGAAAGGAGGGAAGGAAGGAAGGATAATAAAAGATCAGAGGAAAGAAAAGAAGAAGGAATTTTAACAAAAATTGGAATAAAAAATAAATAAAAGACAGCAGGAAGAAGGAATAAAAAAGGAAAGGAAAGAAGGAAGAAGGAATAAAAAAAATAAAGAAGGACAGAAAAGAAGAAAGAATTTTTTTTTTAAGTCTCCTGCTGGCTTTAAACTGGTCAGGTCAATTCTGCTGGTCTTCCTGTCTATGAAATGGGAGGGGGTGGGTGGAGGGATTGGTTTCACTTTTCTCCCTTCCTGAGCCACACTCTTCTCTATTGTCCAGCCTCCAGTCGCGTTCCTCAGGGTCCTTCTGCTCCCCCCTAGGCCTTTGGCCCACCAATTGTGCTGTCCTTGAGTGTTGGGAACTGTTCCACGTGTGGGAAATGTGGCTCAGCCCCCACTTGGAAAAGCCAGTGGGAACCGCGGTTGGCGGGCAGGACCCACTTCCATGAATAGGTTCTCCCATGGGAAATCAGGCCTGCATTGTACCTATACTGCTATGAGACTTGCTCTTGCTAAAACTCCCTCACCCTGAATTGAGGCAGCAAATGTTTACTGAGTATCTTCATCTTCCTAAAATCTGTGCTAAACCACCCAAGTATGGAGTGTGAGCAGTTCCCCCCTGGAGCTGTAACATCCTGCTCTTTGAAGTAATTAGCAGTATTCTGTCCTTTGTTGTCCTTAAAAGGTAATCACCTGTGGTGAACCTGTGCATACTAAACGAAGACCATCCTCAATGTAATGTGCCCAGAAAAGCAATAAAAGCCTATCCAGGAGGGGGTCGGCTCTCTCTCTTGGGCTCTTTCTAGCCCTCTCGTGCTCTCTCACTTAAGAGAGTGGCCATGCCATCCCTTTTTCTCCAGAGGATTTCTGTATTCCGTGTGTATTGGTATATTGCAGCCACAACACCGGATCCTGCGGGCTGGGATCCGAGTCACTTGAGGTGCACCAATTAGGGGCAACTCACACTCCACCTTCTTGCTGTTTGCTGTCCTAGATGCTAGGCGCTCTTGGTGCTCCTTCAGGGTAGTTCAGCCCCCTACTGAGTCAAGTATTTGCAGGGACTGCAGTCTCCCCTACCCCTGCAGCTCCCCTCTGCTGAGCATTCTGCCTTCCTCCTAGAGAGCCAGTAGGCCCTTCAGGGCTCTGTGCGCAGGGGCTAGGTCAGAGGTGTTTAGTCCCTGGTGCTTCAGGCATGGTCGCCCACAGGCAGCCAGGCCATTGATCGGGGTGCGCACCCACCCAGGGCTTCAGGTGTGGGTGCCCAGGCTGCTGATCGGGGTGCACACCAACCTGGGCTTCAGGTGTGTGCTGGGGCTGCTTATCCAGTGATCACAATCCAGGGGCTGAGGGAGTAGGGGTGCAAGATGCCACGGCTGCCATTGAGAAGTCTCTAAACAGTCACTGAGTGCCTCTGTTTTGTTTTTTTTCTTTTCGAGAAATTCCTCCCATTCAACACCCCTCCCACCCCCCACTCCCCACCCTCTATCCAAACAAGCACCTGGCCTCTCACACAGCCCAGCCTGGCTCTCTCCCAAGAATCCTGCAGCAGACCCTGCAGCCCCAGCCGGGAGCTTCAGCCACCCTGGTCCCCGTGCTGGTCCCAGGGACTTTATTGTCCTTAAGCACTCTTCTTACCATCTGATTCTTCAATGGCCTCTACAATTTTTGGTTTGCAATCTTCATATATGCTGGAATACCGTTGGCTGTTCGCTCTGTTCCTCAGATCAGGTAGGCGTTTCACTGGCACCAAGAGGAAGTGGACTCTGCTCTCACCTATCTCGCCGCCATCTTCCATCCCATTATATTTGAAATTCTTATGTACAGCATATGATACTACATCTTTGGCATCTTGTTTTTTCACTCAAAATTATCTTTCAGATTAATTCATTAATAAGCTTTTATATTATGAATAAAATTTTTAATTGTTCAATCCTAAAATAAATACCAAAGAAAAGACTTCACTTGATCTTGTATACCTTATTAACCATCCCATTTCATTGTTGCCCTTCAGAATCAAACTTTTCAAGAGTTTTTACATATACAATTTCTACATCCTTACCTCCCCTCTATTTAACTACTCACACTGCATTGAAATTGCTTGTGAAAGTCACCACAACTTCCATAGTACCACAAACACCATATTTCAACTTAAGATGCACATTTAAAACAATTTTCCAACATCTCTAAACTGGCAGTATTGCCAATGAAAGAGGAGTTCTTGTAGTGTCACAAGGAAAGCATTCCAGGGACTCACACATGGGAGATTGTGGCATGGTAGGATGTATTTGTGGTACTGTTACTGGACAGGGACTGGCCCAGAGCAAGCCTGCCTCAGGCCAGCCTATAGTGTGTGGGTTCTTGACTTCGTGTAGGAAAGATTTCATAATACAAGTCCAGGTAATTTTGAGAGTACATTTATTAAAGCTGGGAATAGTGACACAAAGGAAGGACTTATGTTAGAGGAAGCAACAGAAGAGAGCCTAGGCAGTGCTCTGCTTTGGCTCCCTAGAAATGTTATAGGCAATGAGTGAGCCAAGGTGGGGCTGCTATTACCTCACTGAAAAGTGAAGGTCACAGTGATAGAAGTGAGCCAAGGTGATCTGCTTTTACCTCACTTGGAAGTTAGAGAAAAAGAGTTCTCTGGAGGTAGGATCAAGGAGTAAGCCCAGTATGAGCTGCTGCTGCCCACTGCTCCCCTGGTTGCAAGTCTCGTGGGAAACTTTAGAGTTTAGGAGGAAGTAAAAAGTTTACATCCAGGAAAGAGCATGGGCATGCTTTAGATTGAGCCCGCACAGAGTCATCAGCTTAAGGGTTTTTATCTCTCTTCTGTGGGTGAGAATCTTAGGGGAGAATTTCAACAGAATAGTCATCAGCTTTCCAAGTGCATTTTTAATATACTGATGTATCAAAATGAGCATATAGGGGAGTTTGGGATTATTCTTTGGTCTACTTTACTGTTTTTACTTTTATCTTGTGTCTGTCTGGCACTAATGAGATTTTTGTTATTTGTTCCCCTGATTTCATATGTCCTTGGGGTTAGCTGGCACAAATGGCATTAACTGGGTCTATGTTCTCTATTTCCCAGACCTGGGTAATTTAAGCTATGATGTGCTATATGGTTAGGGAAGAGAGGTATAAACCATTTGCTCTTAAGTGTCCTTGATTAGGGAAAATAAGGTCTTGTGATTCACTCACTGGCTATACGTTGTTCAAATTGCTTGGTTCTGTTTAATTTTCTCATCTCAGTTTCCCTATTCCACTTGCCTATGAATTTTCCTGGCTTTTTACTATTCTGCCATAGTGTCAGATGCAAAATCAAAAGAGTGTCCTTCCTGGGTTCCCAATGTCCCATCTCTGTCCTACCATGGAAAAAAATCCAATCTTGTCTTCATCAAGGCCAAAACAAAGGCTAGTGTCAGAATTTCCATGTCATATTAAAGCTTAGTCCTTTTGTGCCCATGCAGTCTGTCATGGGTCCCAGGTGGCTGCTAGATGCACATGGTTTCTATGAACGCATGAATGAACAGATGAGCATATGTTACTGGGCAAGAGAGAGAGAGGGTAAGGGTTATGGTGGGATTATATTATCTCTGGTTTGGGATGGACCAGGCACTTTTTCAAATTAACCAATGAACTTCCCAAGCTTTCATAGACTTCTGATGGGTCTACCCCCTAACCACTCATATTCCCTTCCCAAGTTAGACTTACAGGCCTCTGTGGTCACCACCTTGGCTCCTATTATGCGTGAGCTTACCTTTCCCCATAGTCTGACTGAGTGAACACTGGAGATTGAAAAGCCAGTCCTTTATCCCTATAGGAGGGAGGGAGGGGTGTTAATGCCCCTTTGTGGGGAAAAAGTTGTGATTCCCCTGGAGATAGTGTGAAGCTGTACCTACCTGGTTAAACAGGCTTATGCTTCCTAGTTGATTGTGCTCATTAATGTCTGATTCCTTTTGCTTCCCTCCTTTATTAATATCTACCTATGCTAACAGGATATTTTATGGTTAATGACATCTAATCATTCCAAATGCTAGTACTTTTTGCCTTAGTTGTACATAAAATAATGTTATTCCTAT
Organism: Desmodus rotundus; assembly: GCF_022682495.2. Taxonomy (NCBI): domain Eukaryota; kingdom Metazoa; phylum Chordata; class Mammalia; order Chiroptera; family Phyllostomidae; genus Desmodus; species Desmodus rotundus. The sequence continues at coordinate 58,762,263 of NC_071396.1, forward strand.
AATAAATGGCATCTTATTTTCAGTGAAACATAGAACAGTGGACAGATTTCTCATTATACCCAATCTTTCAACTACGTTGACCTAAACTAACTTCAGCCTCCTTGAATTTTTTTCTTCTGGCTCCCATAAACACCCTCTCCCCTAATTTTCTTCCCACTTTTTGCCCATTCCTAAGTGTCCTTTGCTGGTTCAAATGGTGGGCACTCAAGTTTCCTTCAGCAATGATTTATCTCTGTGACAGCTGCCACTTGATTACAGCTCATGCCCAAACCTCTCCTCAGCAGTCCAAACTCAATTCTGCCTTAAAAGTTCACATTTCCACTTGAATATCTACAAGGCATTTCTAGCCTTTCTAGCGAGTGAATATGTGTAAAATGAAACTCCTGGTCCTCCCCACTAAACCTCAATCTATTTCTCAAGTTAGAAATCTGGTCATTGTCTATGGTTTCTTTTTTTCTCCCACGTCTTATTTATTACTAAATCTTGTCTAATCTACCTGCAGAATATATCTAAAATATGTCCACTTTCCCTATCCCCTGAGTCTAGGCCACCACCACCTCTAGGCCATTCCACAGACTTCCGCTCAACTCTTCCTCTTTTCTCTCTTCAGTACAACTTACAGTGGCCAGATGTGACCATCCTATAAAATATATTGGACCATGTTCCTCTCCTGCTCACGATCTTAAGGGCTGTCTATTACAGTCGGGCCTTATTAGGCCTTTGTGATATGATAGAATCAGAAATATATATTTTGGTATTTGTCTCAGCTACAGGTCAGAACTCCTAACATCCTTGTAATTTCCTAAGTGATAAGAACCATAGAAAGTCTTTTGATGTAATACTTGGTTTTTTCCACCATTCCTGAACTCTGAAAACAGCTCTGGAGTAGTAAAGGTGATGTCTTTTGTTATTTAAAACAAGCCTCTTTCAACCACACCTGAGTTTATTTTAAGGAAGTGACTTTAGGAAAGCCTGTAATGATGGGAGCTGAATTCTAGAGGAACAAACCCTGTGATTTGAGGGTTGGAACTTTTAGCCCCAGCCCTTGAACTCTGGGGAGAAGGGCTGGAGTCTGAGCTCCTCACCAATGGTGAATGACTTAATCATCATATATACCTAATGAAACCTCTATAAAAAAGCCCTAACTGAAAGGCTTTGGAGAGCTTCTGGGTTAGAACACATCCATGTCTGAAGAAAGTAGTGCAACTGAAACTCTCTAGGTGAGGCAGGATTAGTAAGAAGTTAGGAAAATTCCTTGGCAAGTACAATGAGGAAATTGAGACAGTTGATTTAAAACTGGCGTAATCCAGCACTCTGACACACCTGCCTCCTCCCTTGCATGACCACTCCCTCAAGCATTAAACTCGCAGGGCAATGAGATTCTGATCTGCATCAAAAATTTTTAGGAACAAAGCCTTGGGTCTGTTGACCACAGAGACAGTTTTGGTTAAACTAGTGATAAAATCTAGGCCTCAGTTGTTTTTCAGTACCAGGCCCAGAAAAGCAGCAAAACCAGATGAAGTGATGCCACAGCTGGCATCAAGACCACAGGTAATGACTAGTGACCTCCTATCCTAGCACCAATCAGTCATTAGGGGCCATGACCCTGACCCTATATACTCATTTTGATAGATGAACATATTAAATGGCATACCTAGAAAGCTGATGAATACTCTATTGAGGTTCTCCCGAGACCTCCCCTAAAATTACCCCCCTTAGAAAACAGATAAAAACCATTAAGACAAAGGACTCAGTGCATGTGCTTGCTCTCTCTCTCTCCCCCTCCAGCATGCCCACGACTTCCCCCTCTTCTTTCCTGAGGTGCTTCTCCAAAGGGCCTTCTTTTCCTTCAATAACTTGTTTCCTGAGCCCATACAGCTCTGCTGGCTCACTTGTTCTGTCTCTGTGACTTTCTAAAGGGCCAAGGCAGCCATACCTAGGCTTGACTCTTTCTCACATTTCCAAAGGGCCAAGACAGCTCCACCTTGGCTCACTTCTGTTGCTGATTTTGCCTCTTCTATCTTTAGCCCTTCATTTCATTGTCCCCAGCTTTAGTCAACATACTCTCAAAATCACCTGGACTCGTATTGTGAAATCTTTCCTGTATGAAGTCAAGAACCAAGAACCCAAAATGTCACTAACATAGGGGCAGAAGCTCCTATGCAGGACATCACCCTATGTATCTCTTCATCTGGCTATTCATCTGTATTCTTTAATATGTCCCTTGAAGTAAATCAATAATAGTTAAGTAAACTGTTTCGCTGGGTTCTGTGAATCTTTATAGCAAATTATCAAACTGGAGGAGCTCACGGAAACCTCTGATTTGTAGCCAAATCTGATAGATGTGGGTGACCTGGGTACTTACTACTGTAACTTGTGTCTGAAATGGGGGCAGTCCTTGAGGATTGAGCCCTTAACCTGTGGGGTCTGTGCTGACTCCTGGTAGTGTCAAAACTGACTCAAACTGTAGGACACCTGGTCTGTGACTATAGAATTGTTTGCCTGTAATGGAAAACCCACACATCTGTTTGAAGTGCTCTGCACGTAGAAGAAAAAGCTTTCCTCTCAGCCTGCAAACCTAGCATGGTCTGGTTCCACCCAACTCTGCCATCACCTTTTACTCCTTGTCTGCTTCAGCCACATTCATCCTTGCATTGGCTGGCTTCTTCCCTGTCTTCTTCGCAAAGATTCCACCCCTACAAGGGTAACTTCCTCAGTCATTTCTGCCCCATTCATTCCCATAGTCTTCCTTCCCTTCATTGACTGTAGTCTACCCCAGCCCCCACCCAGGCAGAGACCATGTCTGATTTTTCCCCATCAGGACCTGGGGCTTAGACTCTCAAGATGGATTTGTGGAACTGAATGAATGATTGAGACATATTCATCAAATATCTCCACAGCTTTCATAGGAAGGGCTCATCTTGGAAGGTTCTAGAAGGGAAAACTTGGACAAGAGATCTTTCAAGCAGGTATTTCTGCTAAATTGCAGGTATTGAGTTGGCCATAAAGTTTGGTTTTTTCCACAAGATGGCTCTAGTTGTGGTTAGTTGTCTAACTTCATTCAAAACAATTTTGTTAGATTGTATTGTTGCAGCTCTCACATCAGTGTGCTTTAAAAAAAAAATCAAAATGGTGGATTTTTGCATAGACATTTTAATATTGAAGATGGAAGAAAATTAGCAACATTTTCAGCATATTATGATTTTTTCCAGAAAGGTAAAAAACACAACTGAAATGCAAGGATTTGTGCAGTGTATGGAAAAGGTGCTTATGACTGATCAAATGTGTGAAAAGTGGTTTGTGCAGTTTCATGCTGGAGATTTCTTGCTTGATTTATCAAGGAGACCAGTTGGAGTTGATAGGGTTCAAATTAAGACACTAATTGAGAACAACCAACGTTATACCACACAGAAGACAGCCAACATACTCAAAATATACAAATCTGTAGTTATTGGTGAAAATGAAAAAATGTGTCTTATTTTAAGGAAAAAATCATACAAACTTTTTGGCCAACACAACTAAAAAAAAAAAAACAAAAAACCTGGCTGATGTGGCTTAGTGGATTGAGTGCTGGCCTGCGAACCAAAGGGTCACCAGTTCGATTCCCAGTGGGGAACATGCCAGTGTTGCAGTCCATTTCCCCACTGGGAAACATGCATGAGGCAACCACACATTGATGTTTCTCTCCCTCCCCGTAAAAATAAATTAATAAAGTCTTTAAAAAAACAAAACCTTTGAAACTGTGTGTCCACCCATCCAGAGAGCAGCTGATCAAACCTTGGCATTTCCAGGTAGGGGATGGATGGCCATGCTGATGAGATGAACAGTGTGGACAGAAAAAGGGCCACATACTAAACCTCGCAAGCTCCAGGGAGGCCAGAGACCAGAAGTAACTACATAGAATGATTGAGATTAAAACTGCCTAATTAAAAGCAAGTCATGGTGATTAGTCATGTCTTAGGCCTGTCTTGACAAAGGTCTCTTTACCTTAACTGAGTCTGTTGTCTTTTTGTATCTACAACATACCTTTGGAATGTCAGACTAATGACCTTTAATCCAGATCCCTCAAGCCAATCTTCTACTAGAGCACCCAACCAGGAAGCCCCCATTGTTACCTTATTGCCCAATATATCAACTCTATGTGTTGTAAATGTTTACTGTCCTATACTCACCAATGTAAAAGTATTTGTCTCTTTATTTTATTCTTTACCCAACCTCTGATTTCCTGGCTTTGCTTTTTTCCTACCTCCCACCAAAGAATTTCATGTAACACTTCTTATGCCTCCTCTTTTGATTATAATGTATAAAATAAACTGCAAAACTGCTATTCTCCAGAACATTTTCTCAATTTGTTAAGATTTTGCTTCCCAGTAATTGTCATTCGTTTGGTTCACATAAACTCATAAATATTCTCTACAGGGTTGGACATTTCTGACATCAGCAAGAATGGTGCTCCAATCAGAAACAAGGCCAGGTTACCTCCAATCCTTCTTGGTGTACAAATATGTTCTATGCTTCCCACGGATCCCACAGAGAGACCATACAGCCAGCACCTGCCAACTGCATTCCCTAGGGAGATCTACAGCATTTCGGCTTTGTTCACATTCACAAATAAAACAGCTCTTCTGGCCTCATCTACCTCTTTCAGAACACCAAAGGCAGAAGATGAAAAGGGCTTTCAAGGGGAAGTCTAGGAAAGCCTGCAGTATGATACTGAGAAAGAACTGAGACCATCAGATACCAGTATTTAGATTGTAATTTTATTAAAAATTTAAATCACAGAAACAGAATGTACAAACAATGAGAAAATGGGAAAATGATTAGGTAGGAAAAATAGATTAACACAGCCAGGGTGTACAGTAGTCTTCATTATCATATCAACCCCTCTGACCCTTCCACCCGCAGAAAATCAAGCTATGTCATTAGACATAGAGGGATTGTACTCTTTTCCTGCCCACATGATTTCTCCACTCACAGAAGCCTAGATATATCTGCAGGACAGACTTCAGAAAAATACTACCAATATCTTGAACTTGCTCTTCAGTCAAAGTTGCCAAAGCAGTAAGGACATGGGATTCAAGCCAAGAAAGCAACAGTTCTCATAAAACCCTTATATGCTCAGTCACTTAAAAACAGTGGGTATCTTGAACACACCAGACTCGATCCAGGATGAAGTGGAAGCAGACTTCGAGTGGTGGGTTACTGAGCAGTTGAAAAAGAAACATAGGCAAATCATGCCCACGCAAGATGAAGAGAGAAGCAGAAAGGGAGAAATAAATAGCAACATTCCCAACCACAGCCCAAGCCCAGCAGACTTGGGGAAGTCAGATGGTTCAGCTGCCAGCCCTGGCCCCACCACACTCTGTGTCCCCCATTGGTTTGTTTTTGTATCTGTGAAGTACAAAGTGAAGTGAGCACCAGAATTACTTCCCAGCCAGAATGAGGAGACTGTGGAGGCTCAGAACTGCTGGAAGATCATCTTCTGTTTCAGGTCACGGCTGAACTTGTTCATCCGAAAGAGCTCACTGTCATAAAAGGCAGAGAGGTTGTGGATGTTGATCTGACGGGCCTAAAAGGAGAAAAGGTCAAGTAAGCTGTGGAAATGGATTCTAGAATGCCCAAGTCCACATAATCTTCGGTTCAGTTCACTTTCTAAGGCTCATGCACCATAAGTCAGGAAGGGTTCCCATCTCCATTGCAGAGAAACGTCAACCAGGGCAGAGGCTGGCTGTGTCACGGTCTGGAGCTAGACACAGCTTGCCTTCTTAGCTCTGTCAACTGCCTGTGAGCTGAGGTGAACTACTTAGTTGCTGTCTCCTCTGCAGGATGGAATGACAGTAACAGAACTTACCTCTTTTGACTGCTATCAAGATTGAGTACATGGAACACTGCTCAGTACATTATAAACACTCAATAAATGGCTCTCATCCAAGACCCGTCCACTCACTGACAGTGCAAGAACCACTTGTTTCCAAAAATGACTGACAGCTCCCCAGGTAGCCAGCCTGGCTCTGCTCTCCCACCTGTGTCCATACCTTGTCCACCAAATCCTTCTCAGGTACTTCAATAGTATCCTGCTGGGCCCCAAAGCGGTTGCGTTGATAAGTGACCTGCTCTGCCACTAACTGCTTCAGTATGAAGAGTAACAGCTCATTGTTATCACGCCGGAATGAAAGGTAGCGGGCAAATGTCTGCATGAGAGAAGAGCAAAATTCACTCCCTCCCTACTAAGACACTCAAAGACATTATAGAATGTGGCTATCCCACTCCTGCCCTGATACCTTCACCACCAGCAAAAGCAGCGAGATCAGGAAGCTTCTGCTGCCAGGCGGCACAGCAAAGCACAATGTCCAGGCCAGCATCCCAGGATGCCCATGTGTAGCCTCCTGTGTCAAGTTGACCTTTAGCTCCAAAGGGACTTTGCCTCAGCTCACACCTACCTTCCGCATGCTGCGCATGATACTGAACTTCTGTGTGTCAATAAAGCTCTCCAGCATCACACGGATAGCCATGTTGACATCGTCCTCTATCACGTAGTCCCGCAGGTGGATGCGCGCGTGGGCCTCTGCCATGCGGATCATGGACTCGATGTGCCGCACTGTGATGGGGATGCTGCCTGTTGCCTGGAGAGAACAGCATCAGATTTTCTCAGGCATGAGAGGAGAAAGGAAAATGAGTGGCAATGCTAGCAGCCCAAACCCAGAGGGAACATCTCACCTCCCTATGGCAGAAGTGCTCAATGGAGCCACCAGGCGAGCTCACACTTTCTATTCCTTCTTAAAGTGTGGTAATGCCCAGTGGATGTCTATACTATGGCCTGCCACTATCACACCTGGACATTCTGCTTCCACCAGTTCACTTATATGCATCCTAGAGACCATTATACTTGTGGCCGGCTGTCCTTGTTACTGTCATGTACTAAGACCTGAAAAGTCCAATGCAGCGTGAGAAAATAAGCTGTTGTTTCTAAGAAAACTAAGGTGAATGCTCTGAGAAGACTTGATGAAGCTAAAACGTTAAACAAAATGAAAAAGTTGCTGTCTTAATTAGGTGTGTGAAGGTACCAAGCTACAAGGATTCTGTATTCCAATTGCTTACAAGCTGCCTTTAAATCTTTACCCCACCGTGGAAGAACCAACACTAGTTCAGAGCACCTGTTCAAGTGAGATTTATGCAAAATAGAACATAGAATTTATTCAGTGGCCATCAAAAGACCTTCCCTATACCCACAGAAACAAATGCATATACACATTTAAGTGCCATCTAAAACAAAACTCTTCAGGTACAAGATATGCAAGTTTCTTTTATAAGACCTTCCTGCCCCACCTGGCCCCCCAGCTCCCAGGGCCTGTACCATGGATTCTTTCCTCAGGTCACTGTACATCTTGGCCACCTTGTCCTGGTCCATCTGATTGAGCTTCGGGTGGACCCTCTCCTTGGCATAGATGATATACTTCTTCAGGACCTCCTGTGGCAAGGGCTCCACGTCATACATGTTGGGCATGGTGGGCTCTGGGGCACTGCCCAGCCTCTCCTCTTCCTTGTTGCTAGGGTGGTGTCTAACGTGGCTGCCAACCACAAAACGGGCCAGCATCTCATCCTAAGACAAGATGGAAGATGGCAGGTCACAGGGGGAGTCTTGTGGCCTGGGTGGAAGTCGGCTAGCTGAAAGAAGTGCAAACTGATATACTTCAGAGGAGTATTCTCTCAACACTTATATCCCACACCTATTATATGCAGCTCCACGTACCTGGGCCCATTGGTAAATGTGACCAAGCCCTCATGAAGCTTACCTCTTAGTGAGTGTAGAGAAGACACAGTTTTAAAAATTAACTATAGAATAACATTTGCTAAAAACAGAAACAGGTCAATGGGTGAGGGCCCAAAAAGACTCTAGCTAAGGCTGTTAAGAGTACCTCTGTCATCTGATAATCCCAGATAACAGCATTCCAGGAAGGAAAAAAGCAAGTTCAAAGGTCTGGCATCTTTAAGGTGTGGATAAATGAGGGAGGGGAAGGAGGAGAGAGGATTTTGTAGGGATGGCAGCCACAGCAAAGATGGTGGATCCTCGGATAGCTACAGGGAAAGCTGATAGCACATTCTTAAAAAGGAAAGGTATGACCTGACTTTTGCTTTGAAAAAACAGGCTGGCAGTCTAAATGGGCATGAAAGTAGAAACCAGGAGACTAACTACCACACACCACAGTACTTCAGTCAGAGCAGGAGAAACTGGATCCCAGGTTATAGCAGAGAAACAGTAAAAAGTGAGTGAATGCAAGCAGTAAGACCATTAGAACTTGGTGGCAGAGTATGGACTGTACTGACTGTGTTGGCAGAGTATGGACTGTACTGACTGTGTTGGCAGAGTATGGACTGTATTGACTGTGTTCGTTGTGTGGTTGGGAAAGGGGAGCCAGTGAAGGAAAGAGAAACCAAAGATGTCTCTGGACACAAAAACAAGAGTGGAAAACTCACCAAGGTCCATGCGGTAGCCCCTTTCCTCATGCCTGGCACACAGTAGGCTCCAAGGTCTAGGGGACCTGCATTAGAGGTCCCCAGAACTTACTGCACAGAACCTGGGGCATGGGGTTGGGTACCTGGACAGGGTCCACTGTGTCCCTCACCACACACAGGATGTCGAAGCGGGAAATGATGGGCTCTGTGAGGTCCACGTTTTCTGAGAAGGTCAGTGAGGGGTCATAGCGGCCCCCTGTAACACAAAAGAACCTATCAGGGCGCATGCCCCCCAGATCCTCTCTTCTGGAACCATAGAAAGTTCTCTCCAACCCCAACTTGCTTCAGTGACAGAAGGGGAAGAGAACTTTGGCAGAGGAAATAGAAGAGGCTGGAGATTCAGTGCCTGCTGTCTGTGAGGCATTCCAGATGAGAGATAGAAAAGGGCCTTCCCCAAGCAATGGCCTAAAGTAGTCTTGAGATAGAAAGCATATTTGTATCCTGGCAGGAACAGCCACCCAGACAGGCAAAGGTGCCTGGTTGGGATCAACAACCAACTTTACTCCCTACTTAGACAATGAACTTGATTCTGTTCTTGGCCCTTCTGAAAAGAATGGCCATGGGTGCTTCTGAGAACGTGGCTCAACAAAAACCCAAGAGTCCCACACAGGAAAGAACTACCTTCTGTTGCTTAATTCCTAATTCAGATCTGCAACTGGATGACAGGTACTGCAAGTTCCATTCCCAAAGGCAGGGTCTTGTCCCCTTTGGCAGTCCCTGAGCCCCACCAGCCATCCTGCCTGGTATACCTATGGGGTTGGCAGCAGCAATGACAGTGCAACGAGCCTGCAGGGAGGTGACGATGCCAGCCTTCGAGATGGAGATACTCTGTTGTTCCATGGCTTCGTGGATGCTAGTTCTGTCCTGGTCATTCATCTGCAAGAATCAAACACATGATTCTCCCTGACACGCCACAGTAACACTTGTCTCCCACTGAGGGCTAAGCCAACGCACTTTAAGTCCCATTACCTATAGGGTCCAGAACCTACCTTGTCAAACTCATCAATGAGACATACTCCTCGGTCAGCCAGAACCAGGGCTCCAGCTTCTAAGGTCCACTCCCGGCTGACAGGGTGCCGCTGGACATATGCTGTGAGGCCCACAGCTGAAGCCCCCTGGCCGGTGGTGAAGATGGCGCGGCTAGACACTTTCTCAACATATTTGAGGAACTGAGACTTGGCTGTGCCAGGATCTCCACACAAGAGCACATTGATATCGCCTCGCACCTTGTGCTTGCCCCCTGGAGGAGGCAAGGATGGCAACAGAGGGAATGGGGGCAAAGGAAGGTGAGGGATATAGGACTTACATCCAATTTCTCAGCCTATTATGAATGGCAAAGGAATATTCTCCAGAAAGGGATGCAATACCCTAGGACCAATAATCCCACTTCTGAGCAACGAACCCACAAAAATGGGTGCACAAGGAGGTGAGTATAAATATCTTCTTTATAAATGTAAAAAACTGAAAGCAATTACATGTTCTTCAACAAGAAGGGTGACCAAATACATTATACTATATGGACCATGAACAGTAACTTAAAAGCATGAACCTGCTCTGTATACGCTAATGCCAAAAGATAAAATGTGTTACTTGAGTGATAAAAAGCAACCTGGATATTTTATGCATAGTCACTTATACACATATAGGAACTGTAAATAAAAACGTGTGTTTTATGAAATACAGTGTTTTCTAAGTATGCATGTTAAGTCTATGAACAGCTGCACAAAGGTATGGGAGTGCACATACCACAGTTACCAGAGGAGTAACCTACAGGGAGGAGACTAAAATTAAAAAGGGTGGTCAACAGTAACTTTGGCTTTTCTGTGACTTCTAACAATTTAATAAAAGGATGTAATATAAACATAAATTCACGTATTATTTTTAAGTTAAAACAGTTCTTTAAAAGACAAAGTTTTTAAAAATGAGACAAGCAAAGATGAATTTGCTCATTACAAAGGCAGGCGGTGGTAGAGCTAGGGACATGGCGATGCCTGAGATGCCATGCCCATGGGCTATGTTCTCCCTACTGAGCTATACATGGTCTGGACACGTCTTACCATGCTTTAAATAGACTCCTTCCTTGTCTGACACGTAGAACCTGGCTCCTATTAAATTCCCTATAGATGCTACTTACCTGGGTTTTTGGGCTCCCCTCCAAACAGAGCGAGTGCTAGGCCTCTCTTGATGTCTTCATGCCCATAGATGGAGGGAGCAATACTGGCAATGATCTGAAGAAGGGAGGGAGAGGCATGAGCACAGTCTGGGCAGATAACACACCTGTTCTGGTCTTGGGGATAGAAGTCTCTAGCCCCAAAGCACCCACTCCACAGCTGCTTAAATTCCACCAGGCCCCAGCATTAAGCCCTGCTCTCTGACTATGGGCCTTGTCATTAGTTGGCTCTTTCTGAAAGTCACAGAACTTTGAAATTTAAAAGAACTTTGGTCAGACCCCTTTATGTTGTCCCAGTTCAGAAAGGACTACCCCAAGGTTGCAGACCAAGAGCAGAAAGGAGACAAAATTCAGGTTATGACAGTAGGAAGACCCCTCACAGGGGCTCTGTAGCCTGCCCGAGTCTGTTTCCTCTAATGGAAAAGTAACACTACCCAATTCACAGGTTCTTGTGAGCTCTAAGTGACGTGTTTACACAAGTTGTGTCTGGCTCCTGGCTGGGCTGTGATGGAGAAATACAATACAAAGCCAGGTCTGGTGTGGAAAAAACCCAAGTGTCCTTTGATGGATGGATGAATGAATAAAGATGTGGTATACATATACAATGGAATACTAGTTAGCCATAAGAAAGGAGGAAATACTGTTATTTGCAACAACATGGGTGGATCTTAAGAATATCATGCTAAACAAAGTCAGAAAAAGTGAAGAACCATAGGATTTCACTCATGTGAGATATAAATCAGAAAGCAACAAATGAACAAACAAAACTCACCGACATAGACAACAGTATTATGGGTACCAAAGGGGCAGGAGTGACTGAAGAGGGTGAAGGGGGTCAAATATATATGGTGATGGACAGAGGCTACATTTTAAGTGATGAGCACACAATGCAATATACAGATGACATACTATAATTCTGTACACTTGAAACATAGAGTGTCTGGGAGACGCAGACACCAGAAATTCAGGTCATATCAACTTGTGAGCCAATGAAACATTCTCCATTTCTCTGTGTGCACACAGCAGAGAGAGGGGAGGGAAGGAGAGGGAGGAGACTGCAAAATCTGTTGAATGGTAAAGATGGAACGAAAGACATTTCTTGCTGATGGGTGTCAGCTTCCCCCTCCACCTGTGGCATGGTTATGTATTCACTATCTCTACCTTTCCACCTTCTGCAAAGCACTGTATCCTCACAGTCAGACTGAGTGACTTGGGAAGCACCAGGCCTATGGGTGATGGGGGCTCTGATAGAAAAACAGCACTGGAAGTGGAGAGGGAGAATCACTCCCAAAGTACTGGATCCAGCTGTCTTGCCTCTGCCAACAGCCAAGTGAAAGTTGCTCTCTCTGGCTTCCCTGAAAGCATGAAGACGGGGGAAATCCAATTCTGGGCACTGGTGCTGAGAGTAGGGGCCAGCAGTCTATTCTGTGTATGGCCACTCTTAACCACAGCCAGGACAGTGTGACTGGCAGGTCCTTCTTGGAAACAGAACCTGCTGGTACCACTGTGATGCTGTGCCAGAAATGCTTCCTGCCACTATTTTATGTAGTAAGTTAGGAGTGGAGGTCTGTTTCTACAACATTATACCTTTTTTTTGTTCTATGTTTGGCCCTAAAATTTAGTGTAAAACCTAGTCCAAGCAGAGGCTGTTAGCACTGCTAGCATTAGCGGCTCAGTTGTCCAGACCTAGTGCATCTAGAGACCGATGTTTTCAAATACTATTTCCCACTGAAAGGAAAGAATACTTCCCACTGGCCTGTTTGGAGAAATAGCTGATTCCAGGTTTGGAGCAGGAAATATACAATGTCTGGTACAAATAATACCCCCTTTTTATTATAAAATCATAAGCGTGTGATTCTGTAATATAGCAATATCATACTCAAGCACACCATATGACATTTTAGGTGAAATGTTCAAATTTTAAAACTATAAGTTATTACACCCATATTATTATTACCCTACCAACCACACTCAAGCACACGTCACTTCTGCCAGACCCTGTATATAAGGAGACTGCAATAACCTTAATGACATTAAACCCTACAACTTTATAAGACACTCAGTGGCACCTCACAAGGTAAACGATTCATCATTTCAAACCAACTCATTATTTTGAAAACTGGTAAATAGAGGGAATCAAACATCCTGCTTTTCCTGTAGGAGTTCCACCTAGGGCTAGTCAATATATTTAAGAGCAGTTTCTCTATGTAGAAGTGTTCCAGCAAATAAATGAAGACAGATTTGGAATTACAGGACTGTTAATTTTGCACCTCTCATGAATGGACAGATTTAGCCAAGGATCATCAGTGATTGTGAACATCACAGCCCTGGGTGCTGTGTCTCCTGGTAAAGTCACCTCTGCAGGAGTCTTGCTATGGCCCCCACCCAAAAAGGAAAACAAATGTAAACACAAGTGTGATGGAGCCTCTGTATCTGACTGCCAATTTATAGAAAACAAGCAACAGGAGTATGTTCAACAAAGACATAATCAGCAACATCTGAACCATGAAAATGAGACAGGACAAATGACACACTGTCTTCTGTTTTTTAATAATTACAAGAAAAGGCCCTGGCTGGTGTGGGTCAGTGTATTGAGTGCTGGCCTGTGAACCGAGGGGTCACTGCTTAAGTCCTGCTCAGGGCGCATGCCTGGATTGTGGCGGGGTCCCCAGTGTGGGGTGCTCAAGAGGCAAGTACACATTGATGTTTCTCTCCCTCTCTTTCTCCCTCCCTTCCCCTCTCTCTAAAAATAAATAAAATCTTTAAAAATATATATAATTGCAAGAAGAGAAGAGATGAAAAGGAGGTAAAAAATGGCCAAGAGACAGATCAACCAATACCAATGTGTGGACTTTACTGGAATACTAACTCCAAGAAACTTAAAAAAAAAAAAAAAAAAAACCCAAACAATAAGATAATTAGGAAAATGTAAACACAAACCAAATAATTGACACAAAGGAAATGCTTTATTTTGTAAAGTGTGATGGTGGTATTGTGACTAGGTTTTAGTAAAAAGAGTCTTAGAGACGCACACTAATATAGTTACAGATATAATGCTGGCACTTGCTTGGAAATACTTGAGGGGGGAGTGGGTTCAAGCACAGAGGAAACAAGCCTGGAGAGACTGGGACAATTGGTGAAGCTGAGTGTGCGATGTAGAGGGGGTCACTATACCATTTCACATAAAAGTATGAAAATTTTTGTAATAAAGTTTAAAAATATGGGTCAGGACTTGTGCTAGGTATCCCACAGAACCCACAATAACCAAATAGTCACACATGCACCCTCCCAAACTTTGATTACTATATGGAGGGAGCAGAGTGCAGTCATTGGGAGACTCTGAAGTTGCCTGGGTAGATCCTGGCTCTGCCACTATTAGCTATGTGACGTAGGCAACTTATTTAACCCTTGTGCCTCAGTTTATTCATCAACAAAATGGACACAGATGACACCTAGATTATAGAATCATTATTACTACTTCAAAATTACCTAGACAGTGTCAAGCAGATGCTTAGTGCTTGATATATGTAACAATTTGTTTATTAAGCCCTTATATGCATTTGGAATACTGGGAGATGGTTTTCCCTAGATCTCCCATCCTCCTGCACGTTGTGTGGGTGTGCCGAAACTGTCCATCCCTGAATTCTTTACCCAGATCACTTAGAGCTGTTTCTGTAGTGGGCACCCTTGCAGGGTGAAGTCTTTATGTCCCTCCAGGACTACAAATAGCAGCCTGAGTCCTGTTTACTGTGCATGGCAGGTTCCCATGCTGTTATCCTCCTGCAAAGCACCCACACATACAGGTGGGCCTCCCTGTGTAGCAGGAAGGCAAGGGGCAACTGTGTTAATGCTTACACTGCTCAATGTGCCCTGTGGCTGACTTGGTTATCTTGGAAGGTATCAGGCCAACTTAACAGCTGGTATGAAGGGTAAATTCAAACCCAGACCTGCCAGGAAGTATCACAGTGCTTCCCATGAATTATTTCACTAAACCTTTAAGCTCATGCTCTTACATCTCTGAATGCATTGCTCATTACCCCTCAGAATGCCTACCCACCTACCTGTATGGCTGCTGTGAACAGGAGTCAATGTGCTGGAAAGTCTAAGGTACCAGGCCCTAGGCTATATTTATCCTTCCACTGGTCCTTTATGCTTTTCAAATACACTATCCTGGCACCTCCATTCCATTTTTGTACAAACCATTAACTTTTAAAACTATAATAGTAACAGCTAGCTATTCGGCACTTACACACGCCACTGTGTTCATCTATTTAATCTTCTTTAACAACTCTGCGAGTAGATACTATTGTCATCTCATTCTTAGATGGGGGAAGTTCACCTGATCATATGGAAGATTATGCCAAAATTCAAAACCTAATGAAAATATGTACCCAGTGAGGGCAAGGACCATATCTTACTTCCCATCAAGATCCCAGAATGTGGCCCTGGAAGGTATTCCAAGACTGAGTATGTTGGTAGAATGGAAGTTCTTGTCCTCCCAAGGCTGGCGGAACATCTGCGATTCCTGTGGGTGCCCCAAATCTTGGCAGAAAGGCTGCCTAGACAGAGGGCAGTCCATCAGACTTGGCTCTGCCCTCTGGGAGTTTACAAAGAAAAGGATTTCATTCATTAAATAAGCAACTAGAACCTGAAATGACTCACCTAAAATGACCTTGGCTCTTTAGGAGCAGAAGAGCAGAGGCCAAAGACATAGTCAAACTATTCTGCATTAAAAACTGAACAGAAAGTGGACAGCTGAAGCAGAGAGAAAGGAAGGGAAAAAAATTAAGACAACTGTGAGCTTGAGAACACTTACACCCTTGGCAGGTGGTGGCACCTGAGCAGGTAAAATGGCAGAGGACTTGTATGAACAGAAATTTAACATTCTACTTGTTATTTGTGTATCTGCAATGTTCATCTCCTCCCTAACTTTCTGTAAAAATGTCTACATAAACAAACAAAACAAACAAAAAACCCACCCTGGCTGTTGTGGCTCAGTGGACTGGGTGCCAGGCCTGCAAACTGAGGGGTCACCGGTTTGAGTCCCGGTTGGGACACATGCCTGGGTTGCAGGCCTGGTTCCCCATGTGGGGCACTCAAGAGACAATCACACATCAATGTTTCTCTCCCTCCCTCATGTGGGAGGACACTTGAGAGGCAACTGATGGATGTGTCTCTTGCATATCGATGATTCTCTGCTTCTCTTTCTCCCTCCCTTCCCCTATAAAAATAATTAAAAAAAAAAAGTCATATTGAGGTAGAACTCTTCCTGGAGAAAATTGTGGGTAGGAATCTGACACTTGGGGACAACCACATGATGGAAGTTATTCTTAACTGCTTTGCCTCCATTTCAACATTGAGCCTGGGCTCCACATGTCTGATGAATCCTTACAACCCTGTCCTAACTGGATGGGGCCACAGGCTCAGACCAATCCCCGATACCAACAACTGAGTGTGGGGACCCCCGTCAAAGCAAATTTACTGAGTTGCCACTGGGAGTAAAGTAAGAGAACCTCAGTTTCTGATACCTGGCAATCAAAACTGAGATTTCAGGACAGACTTGGAGTAGCAGCTAAGACTTAGGCAGCAAGCCCTGGGCACCCACACCACCACCAGCAAGTCCTTGGCTTCCTCTCAGAGCATGGCAGCCCCAAGGACTTCCACTTGCCTTCTCCCCGATCTGCTGGTCCTTGGAGAGGCTAGTGATCATCTTCACATCTTCGTCAGTCAGCTCCCCCATGGCAACCTTGTTGTCCTTCTTGGAAACGTGGTTTGCTAAGATGACTGTGGCAAAGACAGGGAAGCCACTGGCAGTGTTGAGGGAACCATCGTAGTTGTTGTGGTAAATACCAGTCAGCTCCTGGGGAGAGGGGAGATCACATGGTCGGGGTGGGGGGCAGCCCCAAGGTCAAAGCGGGAGCTGGGCCTACCTTCACACCTGGCTTCATCCAGTTGCTTCTCTTCTAAGTCCTCCATGCTACACATGCCAAGATGAGAAACTCAGTAAAACCAAAGCACGACTAGTCTTCAACCTTGTGTTCCAGACAGCCAGTCCAGTATAAGGGTCACTTAAGGACTCATCTCAGCCCAGTCCCCAACTGCTATTGACCCCTCCCTGGCCCACCAGAAATACTCACACAAATGTTAGCAACTCAGTTCCCTCCCAACCTGCTCCTGGCGACGTACTATCTCATCTCCTGGCTTGCAGCTGTCCACCAAATCGGCAAGAAGAATAGCATCCTTGGAGCGGGGCAGCCGGCCAGCTGCCACTTTGCCGGGACTCTCCTGAATGCGAATCCGCTGGTAGTTCTGATAGATGGTCTGTAACGGACATACAAAAACCCATGGGACCTATTCCTGTGAGGCAGACTTCACACTCCTCCAAGCACTGAATTATGTCACTTGACCTTGACTGTGACCTAGTAAGGGAGAGTCAGCAGTATTGTTGACCCTCTATTATTTTTTTTGTCTATTGTTTTCTCACTAGGAAAACAGAGAACCAGAGACAGAAGGGAGGGATCCCACTGTGACCATCAATGGAAGGTCCCCGCTCCTGACACTACCCCTCAGATGCCTCCTGACTGCTGGACAGTCAAGCACCTGTTACTGCCTCAAAGCTGAGCCCTCATATATATGAAGACAGGCTGCCTAGGTTCAGATCCTGGCTCTGTGGTTTTACTCTGTGTGATCTTTGGCAAGTGACTGCCTCTCTGTGTCTTCCTGGTAGAACGGAGATGCTAATACTGCCAAATGCAACCTCCTAGTGAGGATTAAATCCAGTCACACATACCAAGCTCTTAAGCTGGTGCCCAAACAACAAATTACATTAGTGTGGGCTCTGATTATCAAGTATGTGCCAACATTGTGCCACACAATTTAATGTCCCTTATTGCGCTTATTGTCTAGAAGAGACCTCATTAATAGAGCAGTTTGCTCTGGGTCAAAATGTCTGACTTCCAATACTCTGGTCACTTCCTGGCTGACCCCAGCCAATTTCTACATTGGCAAAACAGGGTAATAGTGCCTGCCTTATAGGGTATGATGAAGACTACATAATTTTCACCTGGCACCTGGAAAGTCCTCTAGAAATGTCAGCTATAATTATCAATCCTGTACTAGTTACTGCCTCAAGTTCCCTGGAAGCGAAGCCCCAAGTTCTGCCCCTGTGCAAGAGATTTTTCTAAGGTGGAATCTATGAAGAAGGGAAGCTAGACAGGGCAGATAAGCCTCAGCAGAGGCGTGGACTCACGTGAGGTCCAGCCTGGCAGATATCTCTCACCAGGCAAGGCATACTTGAATGTTTAAACAGGTCAGTTTTTGGCTGTAGGCTATCACAAGCACAACTTCCCAGGCATTTTCTAGCATGTGCCCTTTTCTAGAAAGGGCACTTCTCAGAAGTGTAGAGCAGTAGAGGTTAGCAGCCAACACTTAGGGCAGCAAGGCACAAAGGAGATCTGCCCATCCACTGCAGATACTGTGACTTTACACATGAAGTTGTTCAAGTACAAAGGCATATGTAATGTGCCTGGGGTTGTCAGGCCCAGAGGCGTTCAGCAGCACCTCTTGTATATGCCACAGTAGTGTCTAAAGTGGTTATAGTCCAGAGGCCCCCAACCAAAGGCCCAGAGAGGCAGGTACCAGAAACGTCAAGAGAAGTCTCATTGAGACTAGAGGCACCCCAAGTGAATAATGGACTGAAAAGCAGGTGCCCTGCTAAGGGTGCACCTGGGGAAGAAGTGGGCCTAGTTTAGCCAGATCTTCCCATTTTTCAAGAGATGCCATAAACTTTTGTTTTAAATAAAACTCGTCCAATTTTTAAATACTGGCTTGAATTTCTGAAAATACCATGTGGGCAAAACTAAACAGGCTGGTCAGACAGAAGTGGTTTGCCCTGTGGTGTGGCCAATACATAATGCCCTCTTGTTTCCCTCAGTTGCTTATGCTAGTTTTCCAAACTGCCTGAAATGTCAGGCAGACCCTGCATCCCAGGGACTCCTGAGATGGGGATAGCCAGCGGCCAGTGCTGTGTGCTTGCTCACCTCTTCCATGTTGACTTCAAAGGGGCCAGCTGACTGGCACTCAGGGCAGGAGCCAGGCTTCACCTCTTGGTTCTGTGACTGAGAGAAAGGCCCCAGCACGAAGCTACACTTATTGCAGTTGTACTTGACCATGCTGAGTTGGGGTAGGACTCCTGTGCAGCTGGTCACCACCCCACTTGTACGGATCAGCTGGTTCAGGTGCAGCTGCCTGTGGAGATGAGAAGGCACATCAGAGGCCTGAAGCCCTGATGCTCAACCCATGTAACGCCCTATGGAGAGGTCATGATTGCACATGAGGGAGTTCCATCTTGTGATCCCAAAAATCTGGGGCCTGGCACCAGCAGATCAGATCCATCACACCACACCCTGTGCAAGCCAAAACTAATGGCAGAGGGCTCTTTTGGCTATAGCCATCTGCCCACACCACCACCCTGTCAAAGTTCTCTCAAATGATGCCTAAGCCAGAGGGTTTCAAGGACTGGATTCTCGATCCCCACCCTGCCCTCAGCTTACCTCAGCGAGCGCAGCTCCTCTACCAGAGGCAGGTGGGAGATACGCACGTGTATGCGGCTGGTGATACGGTCGTACTTAGGGTACATGGCCAGCACAACCTCCAGAGCAGCCTCATCGAAGATCTGTAGCATCTCTGCCGGTGCTTCTGGCAGAAAGTATGCCAGGACATGCTCCCTGGCTGCCAGGTCCTCATAGTTTACCACCAGGCTCTCACGGTTCTCTAGAGACAGAAAAAAACTGAACATCAAGCCAGAGGAGGCAATTTCCATCTCACTGTGCAAGGAGAGAGCCTGATCCACCCAAGTCCTTGACTTCAAGCTGGAAAGCCCAGCTTTCATTCCTAAGTCTACCTTGCTTTACCTATGTGACTTACATTAAGTGACAGAGCTTAAGCCTCAACTTCCAAAATCTATAAAATGAGGATGTCACACAGAGTACAAAGTCACTGGGGGGATTAAGTAAAACGATACACACAGCGTGCCTCATACAGCAGGGCTGCAACCCGAAATGCCTATAATGGCCAAGAAGGAAACCAAGGAATAAATTGTGTCAAATATAGGACAAAGGGAATGGAAGGAACAGCAGGAAATCAAGAATTGCATGCCTCCTTTTGAAATAATTCCTGTCATAAAGAAATATGTCAGTACTTTCTGATTAAAGTAGTAACCCAGATTTTTACATAAAACCTGCCAAAGTTTAAACATGTTAAAATACACTTCTGTGATTCGCATGTGCTCCCTGGACAGTCAGCTGGAATGTTCTAGTGCAGAAGCACAGTATCTTTTGTATTTGTCTGAAAGATGGATATGGTGGGTTCCAGGTCCTAGCTCCTGTCCAGTAACAGGCAAATTATTTAATGTTCCCTGCACTTTATGTCTCTATTTAATGTGCTGTTGCAGGGCCAAAGTGATAACTTTCTATAGGAGAGTTTTGCAAGGTGGACTGTGGTAGGCAGAAGCCGAGTACAGAGAACAAACCTTTGCACATGTCACTGATTCGCTCCTTGAAAACGTTGTGGCCGTGGCTGTCCACATGGGTACGCAGGAAGTTCTTGAAGCGGTGGTGGATCTCCAGTCGGGGTCCTGACATGCTTACCCACTCGCGCACAGAGTGGCCCTTAAGGTCCTCCAGGTTCTCAATGCTCTCAATCATCTCCTCGTCCTCCTCACCATCCTCTGTGGCCCGTTCCACCTGGCGGTGCTTCCGAGTGGGGCGATCCTCATCCTCATCGCTATCTGGGGATAAAAGGGACATCCTGGAGAGAAGTCTTTCCCAGCACTCTTTCCAGCTCCTGGGGGCTCTGGAAGCAGGACTAGTCCCGTCAGGGTTGCAGACATCTCAACCTACCATACAAGAGCCCACGTCGCATGCGACCCAGGCCCCGGCCAGCCTCACGATCACGCTGCCGCATGGCCCGCTCTGCTGCCGCCCTCTGACTGGCTGTCAGCTCCTCTATATCTTCATCATCCAATGCCAGCCCATCAGCTTCATAGGTGTCTATCTCTGGGATGGCACGGTAGTCCCTGAGAGATCCCCAAATGGATCCTGTTAGTATTAAAAATGAAAACAAAAACAAACATCCCAAACACTGCTCAGGAACCAGACCTGTTACAGAAGGTCCAGAAGCCCTGGCCTGGGTAGGCCCAAAGAGTCTCTAGGGCAGAAACACAGAAGGCTCAAAAAGATCTCCCAGGAAGGAAAGTCATGCTGTAACATGGATGAACCTCAAGGACATTATGCTCAGTGAAATAAGCCAGGCACGAAAAGACAAATAACCTATGAAATTCAGTCTGGTAAGTCGAGAAAATTCTGGAGATGGTGATGATGGCCATACAACAATGTGAGTGTATTTAATGTCACTGGACACTTAAAGATGGTTGAGAAATTTTATGGTCTGTGTATTTTTCCACAATAAAAAGGGGGAGGGGCTCCCCAGACAGCTTTAAGCAACTAATAAGAAAAAGGAATTGGAGGAACCACAACACCTTCACACAGAAAAGCCTTTCAGAGAGCCAATCCAAGCTCCCCCTCAGGAGGAATTCTCTCTCTCACATAATGTTGCCTCAAACCTCTTCAAGTCCTGGGGAAGGTCTTTTATTCACATCAGCCAAACCAGCCTCTCTGATATGCCTTCCAACTGGCTCAAGTCTCTTAAGTTCTCTAAGACCACCAAGTACTCATTTTCCACATCATCTATGAGCTATTTGAAAAGGAATGATGTCTTACCAAGGAACCCCCAGAAAGCAAGCCCTGCTCTCCCCCCTGAAATTCTAGGAAGTACAACAGATATCACTGTTCCATCCAAAAGATGAGGAAATTGAGCATTAGAGGATGATCTCAATTTTGCCAATGGGTGTGAAAATACAGCCCAAACACAAATTGCAATGTTTTTACCCTGATACCACACTGCCTCCCTAAGATAATCCTCTTGAATTCTCCCTTTTCCAGGTAAGTGACAATTATGGGAACTGCTACTTTTTTGGGTTTTCTGGTTGTTTTTTACCCTGTCAAACTACATTCTCAGAACAAGTAATCCTATACTGCTGATGCCAGAAACAGAAGCCAGAGACGGGTACATTTCTAAGCTCATCTGTTTCTGAATTACTAAATTCTCAAGGAAAAGGTACCTGACTCTTCAAGAATTTCAAGTCACATAAAATGTCCTCAGCAAAAATTCTAATTAGTCCATAAAAAATTGATAAATTGGACTTGATCAAAATTAAAAACTTTTGTGTTTCAAAATAAACTATTAAAAAAAACAAAAAAGAGCCCTGGCTGGTGTGGCTCAGTGGACTGAGTGTCTGCCTCTGAACCAAAGGGTCACTGGTTTGATTCCCAGTCAGGGCACATGCCTGGGTTGCGGTCCAGATCCCCAATAGGGGGTGTGCAAGGCAACCACACATTGATGTTTCTCTCCCTCTCTCCCTCCCTTCCCTTGTGTCTAAAAATAAATCTTAAAGACAACAACAAAAACAAGCCATAGACTGAGAAATATTTGAAAATGACTTATCTGATTAAAGACTTACATCCAGAATAAAAATTCTTAAAAAATTCTTACAACTCAAGAAAGGTAAAGAATCTGAATAGACATTTCTCCAAAGAGGACATACAAATGTCCAATAAGCACATGAAAAGATGCTCCACATCATTAAGCACCAGAGAAATGTAAATCAAAATCCCAATGAGACACTACGTCGCACACATTAGGATGGCTATTATCAAAAATCAGAAAACAACAGGTGTTGGCAAGAATGTGGAGAAATGGGAACCCTCATACATCATGTGTGGCAACGTAAAATACTGCAGCTCCTTTGGAAACAGCCAGTACCGCAAAGGATTAACCCGAGTTAGCATATGACCTAGCAAATCCATCCCTTGGTATTTGCCCAAGAGAACTGAAAACACATGTCCACACAAAAACTTCATAGCAGCATTACTCGTAAGTGACAAAAAGTGCAAAGACCCAAATGTCCACCACATGATCATGGAGTAAAAAACACGGTTGGTCCATACAACAGAATATTATTCAACCACAAAAAAGAATGAAGTACTGACACACACTACAACAAGGATGGACCTTGAAAACCACACTAAGTAAGAGAAGCCTAATGCAAAAGCCAGTAATGTATTATGATTTCATTTGTGTGACCCGGCTAGAATTGGCAAGTCTAAAGAAATGAATTATTGGCTGTCTAGGGG
This sequence comes from Desmodus rotundus, assembly GCF_022682495.2. Lineage (NCBI taxonomy): Eukaryota > Metazoa > Chordata > Mammalia > Chiroptera > Phyllostomidae > Desmodus > Desmodus rotundus. The sequence goes on from NC_071396.1 coordinate 58,785,198, forward strand.
TGGGGATGGGAACCAGTATTAAACGTAAATAGGCACAAGGGGATGAACATTCCCAATAAGTAAATGTTCTAAAACTGGACTGTGGTAATGGTTGCCAAACTCAAGAAATTGACTAAAAAGCACTAAATTGTATTCTTAGAGAGGTAAATTTTCAAATATATAAATTATAGCTCAGTAAATGTGCATGTTAAAAAGCCCCAACAAAGTCTAATTGGGCCCAGCTGAGCTCAGATACCTCTATCCAGAGGCCCCTGCAAAGGGCCTCCCCTTGTTCTCTGAAGGGACAGAGAGGTGGAAACAGAGGGTAGAGAATGGTAGGAGGGGTGTACTGCCTGAACAACAACACAGCAACAAGGACCTGCCCAGAATTGATCTGTCCCTAGACTCCTCATTCCTTCCACAGTATGGAATGTACTGCACAACAGGTATGCCTATCCAGGATGACAGAGCTTAAAGCAAAGATCCAAATGGTCTACAGTACAGTTGACAGTCCATGGGATGGCTCACAAAGGGCACTCCCTATTGACTGTGGGATGGCCTGTACAGTCCTCACACACACACCAGTCCTGGAACCGAGTCCCAGGGAAGTCAGGCTCAAAAGGAGTCTCTTCATGAGGCTCCTGGGCATTCACATAATTCTACTAATACATCTACCAAATCCTGGTTGTAAATATGGGGTAAGGCAGCAGAAACCTAACCTTGCTTACTTGCAAAGCTTACTCCACTGTCTTTGCATTAAGCCTTGATAACCTTTAATATGTTCACATGTTTTCTAGTAAGTGTGAAAGTATCTAACACATAGACTGGTACAGATTAAGCACAATAAATGTTTGCTGAGTTGAATCTAACTCTTAGTTAATCAGCACCCACCCCACAACGGCAACACAATGTTTCTTTGAAGTTGCAGAAAAGCATTCAGCTACTGGCTTCCTGTCCTTCCCGGTTGACATCTCTGATATGGTCCACCAGGTTACAGACCCCTTGTAGCCCCTGGGGCACACATCTCATGGAGTTGGGCTTACCCTGGCCCCAGGGTGCAGTCTTGGATGCAGCAAGTTACATGGACCTATATTGTGGCCCCATGAACTTGTCTGTCTTCCCCCAGACCCAGAACCAAGGTGCTCTGATTTGTCTCCTTTGCCAGCACCCAAAGCCAGATAGTTGACAATTGGCTCTCTACAAAACTGTTGATTGCAGGGCCTTGACTGAAAGTACCTCTCCATGCCATCTCCAATAAGTTCCTCTCCATCCTCCTCCTCCTCCTCCTCCAGGGGCCCCTCTGTGCCTAGTAGCCCCTCAGACTCATCCTCAAAGGGAGGAAGGTCACGGCCAGGGCTGGAGGTCAGGGCATCTGCCCTCCGGGAGCTTCGCCCAGGGCTGGAGGTGAGAGGATCATTGCTTCGCCCACGGTGGGCAGGGCTGGAGGCCATGGTGAAGGACTCAGATGATTCCTGCAAGGAAAGACCAAGAAAGTGAGGGCTAATTCAGTTTTCTGTAAGGTGGCCCTCCCCACCAGTTATCCTGTCCTCCACCACACCAAATTCCTTCCAGCCTCAAGACTTTGCACTTGCTATTCCCTCTACATGGAATACTCTCCTCTGAGCTGTGCCAATGGCTTAACACACAGGAACCAGTTCAAATATCATTTCCTCAAACATCTCACTCATGATACCCTGAGTTTTTTCCATGACAAAGTCACTGAGGATACCGCATTTGTTCATATGTTTATTGTCTATTCCTGCCTGTAAGCAAGCATTCCCACCCCTTTGAGCACCCACATTGTGCCACACATCATGATACATGAGCGACCAAACATGAGAGATCTTGATGCTTACAGATTGGTGGAAGGGTCAGATAGTAAATAAGACAAAAAGACAAAAAAAAAAAAATTACAGTAACAACTGCACGAACATGCGGGATCTTGTCTGTCCTGTGTTACAGCTAGGGCCAGACAGAGAGACGGGGCCCAAGCCGCATGTGCGTAGCGAATAAATCATAGTGGTCATGCGATCTGAGAGAGGCTTCCGGAGTCCACCGCTCCCAGGCTGGAGCGGGAGAGGCGGCATCACCAGGCCTCGAATGGTGCGGGGCCCGCTGGCTTTGCAGACCCCAGGAGAAATCAGCTCCAAACCACATCCCAGAGGCGCAGCCTCTGCCAAAGAACGGACCCCGGGCGGCGGGGTACAGGGTAAGAGCCCAGCGAGGGCAACGACGAGAAGTGCGCGGCAACACCCCCTAACCCCCAGAGTTGCTGGCTGTTGGCGCGCGTCCCGCATCCCTGAACTCACCGCCATTTTACCGCCGGGCTCCTCTCCGCTACTACTGCAATAACCAGTTTTCGCGCGAAAAGTGGCTCATGTGACCCTGCAGCCTCAGAGGCGCCTGAGAAAACGTAGCGGCAAGACGTCGGTGTCTACTTGCGTCACCAGCGCAGGGGGCGGGCCAAAGCGAGTGGCCACGCCCAAGTTCCGGAAGGCCCCGCCCACGACGTCAGGTGGGCCCCCCCCCCCCGCCATCAGGTTCGTGGCTGTGTGTTATAAGTTGACTGTCCTGACCCCAGTTTGGGAGCTGAAGTTGTGGGTGCCGGCAGTGCGGACCAGCCCCAAATGCTGCCTGCGTACCCAAGCCATTTTACAGATGAGGCAACTGAAGTTCAGAGCCTTGCTTCCTGATGCTTGTCTTAAGAGTAGACAGTTTGAGCTTTTCCACAAACTCACAGGCTGAATACTTAAAGCACCAAAACGCTCAAAGAATGGACTGTAGGAAACCACTTGTGACGTTACAGTAGGAGTCATCCTCACCGAGGGGAGGTAAAAATAAAGGGATGTTCTAGGTTAAAGATCGACTTTTATAAAGATGTAGGAAACATGGATGACACAGTGAGTATCTGTAAGCAATTGCGTAGTTCAGGTTACACAGTTTGTGATGCCTAGGAAGGGACAATACTTGAGGTTGGAGAGCCCTGGTCACGAAAAGATCTCCCAAGTCTTTCGAGGGAGTTGCAGATTTATCCTGAGGGCGATGGAAAACCGCAGAAGAGTTTTGAGAAGGTGAGACGAAGGCCAAAGTGGGTTTTAGGAGGATCCCTCAGGCTGCCCCTGGGTGGAGGTGGATTGAACCAGGTTGGAGCCGTTGCTGTGGTTTTTCCTCTAGTTATGGGCAGCTCAGGCTAAGGCAGGTAGGTCCCTTGGTGAGCAGAGCAGGGCTAGGTCTCAGCCCTTTTGGTACTTTCGTGCAGTGAACGAGTACCTCTGAATGGGACCCAGAACATGGGGCAGGAGTGATGATGGGGACTGAAAATATCCAAGGGATATTTAGGATATGGAGTCTGTCGACCTTGGGGATTGAGGACAGCAAGAGGGAGATACCTTGGATGACACCAGGATTGTGGTTTAGGAGGCTAGGCCAATGATGATACCACCTCTGAGATGCAGAATGCAGGAGGAAGACAAGTAAGTTTGGGGGAAAGAGGATGAGTTTGTTTCTGGCTGTGGTAATTATGGGTCCTGCATGGAGATATCTGAGAGGCCATTTGATAATTCGTTCAGGTCTGGGATTCGAGAGGGAGTTTGGGCTGTAGCTGTAAATAGCCTTAGGAGTGGTTGGATAATCAGATAGTGCACTGAGGAGAGAAGAAGGTGCTGCTAGGCCTGGGACGCAGGAAACCCTAACAGTTAAGAGGCACCAACAAAGGATGCTGGGCAGAGGTTGGGATACTGGGAACCACTGAGGGAGAAGCCAAAGAAGAGATGGTGGATGGGATTGTATTATTTATCTATTTCAGTGTAACAAATTACCTGGGAATCTAGCAGGTTAAAACAATTACTGCTTATTATCTTAATGGCTGTGGTCTGGATGTGAGTTCAGCTTGGCTGGTACCTCTGCCTCAAGATCACTCACAGGCTACACCCAGCTCAGTTTAGGGTGGTCCTGCTTCCACACTCCCTTATGTGGCAGGTTTCAGTTCCTCCTTGACTGTTTGTTCAGGACTCAGTCTCACACTGGCTCTTGGGTGGAGGCCCTCTCAGTTTCTTGCCATTGGGCACCTTACAACATGGTAGCTCACTTTGCTCAAAACAAATGAACAAGAGGGTGAGAGAGGCTATACAAGACAGAAGCCATGTCCTGAAGGTGACATCCTATCACTTTTGCTATATCCTGTTGGTTAGAAGTCAGTTATTAGGTTCAGCCCACTTGCCAAGGAGATGGGATCACTGGGGGCCATCTCATAAGCTGCCCACCAGGGGAGGTCAAGATCGTAGATGGGGACTGTACGTGACAAGCTGCCAAGAGGTCAAGTTCGATAAGGACCAGGAGCCACTGGTAGCTCTGGTAAGAGCAGGTCTCTGCTGGGTCAGTGTCAGACACCACGTTGGAATGTGTTGAGGAGTAGAGAAGAAGGGTAAATTCGAATAATTCTTTGGAGAGAGAAATGCCTTAAGTGTCTTGACCCAAAGACATGGAAACTAACATGGACCCACTGGATACTATAGTCAACAATTAGATCCAGTGGTCAAAAGTCTCCCTCCATGTTTGAAAGCCATTGTGGCCACTGCCAATTTACTACAACACGTAGAATGTGCCTCATTCAATGGAAGACTTACTTAATTTGTCATACTCAGCACCTCTCTGCTAGCAGACTAACCTTCTATGAAGTTCTTTCATTGTCTTTATCTAATGTGACTGTTGCTCCCTGTAATACTCTGAATTCTACTCTTCTTCCTCTGTCCTCCAACAAAACCCATCATGACTGCCTGACATTAAGACCAACTACCAACTCCTCAAATTGATTTACAGGAAACACCTCTTGAAAATGCTAAATTAGTTTGGTTTACTGATGGTTCTTACCTGAAATATGAAATAGGTTGCTATGGAGCAGGCTATGCAGTTGTCTCAAACTGAGACCACTGAGGTCAGTCCAATGCCTTAGGAAATTTTTGCTCAACAAGCAGAGCTCTATGCATTAATTTGAGCTTGCAATTGGCCAAAGGTAAAACAGCTAACATGTATACTAGAGCGGGTTCACCTTTGGTGTTACCCATGACTTTGGTATGCTCTGGAAACAGGATTCTTGACTTCTTCCAGACAAAAGATAAAAAATGGTTCTTAATGTTTTAGAACTCTTGGGGGCTAAATCTTTAGCAATCATAAAACTCCTGAACATTCATTGGCAAACACGGAGGAAAGTAAAGGTAATCACTTGGCTGATACTGCTGCTAAGTTAGCAGCATTAAAACAATCTTAGCCCCAATGGAGGCACTTATGCTACCAGCTGAAGCAATTGGAGATTTAAAAGATATGGAAGCACAGCATTTAGATGTTCAACAAAACAGAAAGTAATGGTTAGAACAAGGCTGTAAATTTGACCCTAAAAGAAACTTTTCTGTAGGTCCAAACAATGATCCCCCCTCCCTGATTGCATACAACATCACATATTCCAATATGTATATGATGTAACTCACTGGAACCCTGGCAAATTGGTGTCTTGGGGAAAACAGTTCTGTTAGAAAGTTATCTCCAAATATAACTTCCTAGTTATAACAAAAATGCCAAATCTGCTCAAAGCACCACCCTGGAAAGCCCATTCATACCTTTTTAGGGTATTTTCCCTTGCCTTTAGGCCTCTTTGAGATCTGGCAAATGGACTTTAGTCAGCTGCCCCCTTGTCAAGTACATGTTAATGATTTGTATGTTTTCTCTTTGGGTGGAAGCATTCCCATGCCACAGAGCCACAACCTCAACAGAAGTAAAATATTCCTAGAGAAGATCTTCCCAACTTGGGGAATTCCCACAGACCTTCATAGTGACCGGGGAACTCATTTTACAGGACACATTACACAATCTGTAAGACCTGGTGGATTTTGCCATCATTCCCAGTCCTCCAGTCTTGTAGAATGTACTAACAAGGTATTCAAAACTCAGTTGGCAAAACTCATGGAGTCTTTTCATCTGCCTTGGCCTGAGACTCTTCCCTTGATCTTGCTCAACCGAAGATCTACTCCCTTAGGCAAAAGTAGACTGTCTCCTTTTGAAATTATTACTGGCAGACCCATGAGATTAGGTATGAACCTGAACTGTTGAAAGGAGACCTCCTGATTTACTGTAAAGTACTAATAAGGACCCTTAAGACTAGCAGCTCATGGAGCAGTCTTTCCATTCATTGTGTGCTCCTGGGAGACGAAGATCTATGATGTCACAGTTTCCAGATTTTGCCAATTGTAAACACCATTCCCATAAAGATGCCCTTCAGCCTTGATGGAAAGGGCCATATCAGGTATTGCTAACTACCCCTTGTACTGCTTAACATAAGGGTATTGACTCATGGATTCATGTTTCTTATTTAAAAAGGACACTTGCCCTGGCTGGTGTGGCTTAGTTGGTTGGGCATCATCCTGCAAAACAAAAGGTTGTCAGTTCAAGGCCTCAGTTGCAGATTCAGTCCCCAGTTGGCACATGTGATCACTGTTTCTCTCCTCTTCCTCCCAGCCCCTCTCTAGAATCAATAAAAGAAAAAAAATCTATCACTAGAAGTCCAATGCGCTATCCATTGCACCACAGAGCCCACTAAGAAAAAATTTTTAAAAGAACACATGCCTGACTGGTCATCTCAGGCTCTTGAGGATCTTAAGCTGAAAACCTCTAAACAACCCAAGACCACCACTAGAATTCTCATGCCAGAGTCAAAGCAGACATTATGTGATATAAACGGCTCTCCCAAGACCCCTGACCAGGCCAGTCATACACAATTCCACCCAGGAATCCTTATATTTGGTCTTCCCTTTAACCACCTTTGTTTCATTTACTGATTATATTGAAATTATAACTTAATTTTTGCCTAAAGAACCCTCTTGAGAAAACATTCATCCTTTTCCTAGCTCTTTAGTCTAATTTCAATATGAACACACTCAGATTCTTATGTCTGCTTACTGCAGTGAATAACGTATTTGCCCTTCAACACTGCTATCCAACAAATATCCAACAGTGCCAATTTAACAAACTGTTGGGTATGCACCTGAGCTAACCATACCCATGATGAACCAGAATTAGTGGTTTGGCCCTTAAGCCTTGAAAACTTTCAGAACAACTGGACATAGCACCAATTTAAAGTCCTCCTATATTCTCAATCCTCTAAAAATGTTGATGGAACGCATGACCTTCCTATAACCAGACCCATCCATAAGTTACCCCCAACCCACAAGGTAATAGCCATAAATACAATCTGGACTATTACTGATAACTTGTCTGTTTTGAAAATATAAACAGTTCAGGCAGAATCTTGAGTTTTAATGTGCAGCTACATTCTGTCTAGGAGACATTCTGTCTCCAACAACCTTGAATTCACACCTCAATGGGACTTAAGTGAATACAATATTACTTCTTACAATGTCTCTCTAATGTGGGGAAATCGGAGAATAACACTACTTGATTTTGGAAAGCAGATGTCCTTCCATTCCCAAATACTACTTGGGGACTAGATAAAAAATGTGATATTTGATAGAAAACAGCTAAAATCTATCTCTTAGGGCATCCCAGCCCCCAAATACCTAACCTTAACCCTAGCCCTAGCCCTAGCCCTAACATGCTAATCTTTCAATCCTAACCCCAAAATATAGAAACCTCACGTGCTCTTTTAGTCACACTCATAAATCACATGATGACTTTAATGTTGTCTATGTTGATGATTATTATGATCATCTAACATATGGAAGACATGAAATCCCTGCTTCAGAAATAGGCTTAATACTTCCCTTATAGTCTGGGTTTCAGGTCCTAATTATGTACTCTCACTTGGAGGTGTCAGGTATTTCTTCTTGTGTGGGACTCAAATATATGTCACTTTGACAAATTGATGGTGATGTAGACATGGTGTTGTTATGTTAGTACCTGATGCTGTCACCAGAAAGACTCTCCTTTCCTCTGCCATTAGCCCCAGTCTAGACACTTTTGCCTATAAACTTTGACTAAAATGGACCAAATACCATTGGGATTTGGGTCATGGTCTTTGGTCTTTTCTCTCCATCTGAAACCCCATAATAGATCAGAAAAGCGTTGGGCATGCCTTCACTAGAGTTTTCCTTCTTTGGTATGGAGTAGCTGAATTAGAAAAGCCTATCAGAAATTTTTCTATTCTGGGAATACAATCATGGACTATTATTACAACTGCTCTTGAAAAACAAGGAATGACTGACAGTCTGGCTGAAGTAGGACTACAAAACCATAGGGCTCTAGAAGTGTTAGCTGCCTGGCAAAGCAGTACTTTGCCCTATTGGGAAAGGAATGTTGTTTTTATGTTAAGAGATCAGGTAATGTAATGTAGTATCGTGAGGTTCTGAAACAAAACATTAAAATCCCTCGAACAGACAGAACATCATCCTGTAAGTTGGGATTGTACAGACTTGTTTAGCTGGCTGCCTGAGGAAATGGGAACCTGTCATTGTTCTATGTTACAGGCCTTAACCATATTGGTTTTTGTAATTATATTGTTCACTTAGCTTAACTTGGTGTCTTACCATGTGCATCCACCAATGACTAACAGCCACTACCAGAATAATCGTAGCCCAACACCTAGAGCTGTTACAACAAATAAATCTGAGACCACCTCCAGAATGGAACTTTTGATGTTTGAAGATGTGACTTAGCCCTGCTTCTGACAAGCCTCCTATTGCTCAAAAGTGTCCCTAAGCTCTTTTACTGTATACTTAGGAGACTATTCTCCCTCTACACGGGACATGCCATACTGGGAATGAGCCTTCCTGGGGATGAGGGATCAATGTTGCTTTTTCAATGATTTCACACTTTTCTTTTCTTCCAGGAAGTCTGTACTGTCTCAATGATAACAGACCAATGATATACATCCTAATGGTTGATCATTGATGCTTTCTAAGGAAAATCTTGATCAAAAGGAGGAAATGTGAAATGAAAACTGCAAAATGAACTTGATATTGTCAAGAGAGCAATCTAAAATGGAGCCTTGCAATAGATGTAAGAAATCAATTGTGTATAGCTTAGTATGTCTGCTTGTCTCCACCAATCCCAGTTCTTTCAAAGCAACTTTGGGTACCCCACCCCCGTCTTTTGTCCTTATAAACTCTGTCCCTTTATCTCCCCCTAGATGGTAGTTGGATTTCTACCCAAATCTGTGTCTCCAGATTTACAATAAAAAAAACAAACAAACAAATACCATATCTTTTGTTTCCGTTTTAGTTCTCAAAGTTAATTGACACCCACTAGGGCCTGCAATAACCTTTACACAACATCTTTTCCCACCACATATGCCTCTAATATCATAAGGTCGTTGAATCCTGTGGTCTGTGGGACAGCCCTTTCCCGTTGTGAGCCTCACTCAAAGCTGGAAGCCTTTATGTCATGCAGACATGTATAGGCCAGAGCAGCATTCACAGGTGTAGAATATACTGCCTCCAGAACCCAAAAAGTGGGTTCTGGCATGGTACTCCCTTTCCTATGATGGGGTGTGCAAGATGCAATCATTTGTCTTTTGCTTTGGGAGGGATATGTCCCAGACTATTAGACCCCTACAAACTTCATGGGTGTGGCAAGCCCACAACACAGGGTTTATCTTTTGTTCCTGGGAGCAAAAATGCCTCATTAAGGTCTTCATCTACTTGTCACTTTTTGTTTATCCTGCCAGATCAGCAAAATGTCATTGATATAATAAACCAGTGCTGTATATTGCAAAATGTCCAGACAGCCAGAGCCCTTCAGACTATATTATGACAAAATGTGGGAGAGTGACCATAGGCCTGGGAGAAGACCCTGCTGTCCCTACCTGTGATGCCAATGGTTTGTGATAGGGATGGTTAGATCAAAGGCTACCCACTTGACGCCATGTTGATCTGTGTTAGCCGTGATGGTAGCACAGCAGCTGTAATTGGGGCTAGTACTTGGTTGCAATCCACTACCAATCTCTATTTTTTCTGAGGCCAGGCTGATGGATTAAGTAGGGATGTGATGGGGCCCACCCCTTTCCACATGTTTTAGGTCTTTAAGGGTGGCACTACTTTCTGCCATTTTCCCTGGTATGGGATATTGTTTTTTTTGTTTATTTGTTTTATCCTTACTGGAGGACTTTTTTTTTTTTCTTTTAGAAAGAGAGGAAGGTGGAAAAAGAAATATCGATGAGAGAAAGATTGATTTGTAGCCTCTAGTAAATGCCCCCACTGGGGATCAAACCCAAAGCGTAGGTATGTGCCCTGACTGGGGATCGAACTGGCAACCTTTTGGGTTTTGGGATGATGTTCCAACGAACCGAGCAAGGCAGGATATTGTTTTTTATTTATCCTGGCTGGGGAGGGTGGGTTAGGGGAAGGGTCAGGGACTCTCACTTTACTTTCACTTCTATGAAAACTGTCACCACTCAAACCAAGGAATCAAAGTGGGCATTCTGCCAATTATCCCAGTGATCTATTCAGCCTTCTGGCTACTACTTTGACCTCAATGGTTATATGGTGATCGCACCCACTTTGCTCCTAACATCTGAGCCCTATCATCTTGTCTCTACTATTTTATTTTATATCATTGCTATCAGTGAGCCAGTTCTGTAGAAGGGTCTCCCTCTGTCAGCCATGGCTTAGGGAGGATGACCACCCCAGAACCTGGTGTAGGGTAAGGAACAGAAACTGGAAGTAAGATCGTTGTTTATTAAACTATTATTTATTGGAATTTGCTGATGCTTTACTCTGTCCTCTGTGTGGGAATACTGCAGTGAAGTAGCCACTGCCTGCCATGACGGAAGGGGGTGAAATAGAAAACCCTCAGTTATTCTACAAATAAAGTCTCACAGAAGCCTACATGTGGACCTCAAAATTCAGAGTATAAAATGCAGAATTGTGCATTGTGATAGTAATAGCACACTTTTCTTTTTTTTTCCTCCCAGGAAGTCTGTACTGTGTCAAAAAGCATAAAAGTTAAAGATGGAGGGTAGTCTGGTCACAGATACTCCATTTCTCCTTCTCTGGCACCTGGTAGGAAAGAGCTTTCCTGCCCTTGGAAGTTAGAAGTGGCCCAGAACTTGCTTTTGCCAATTAAATGTGGTTTGGAGTGATGTGTCTAACTTCTTGGCAGAGACTCTAGTTGCTGACCTTGACTCCCCACAGCTATTCATGAAGGTAAATGTGGGCATGGAGCACAGCCTCTGCTGGCTGATACAGAAACTGTGCATTCTGGCCTAGGGCTAGGCTAGAACAGTCCTAGATAAACCAAGTCCTAATTGGTCACAAGGTGGTTACGTTCTAACTCTTCCCCTTTTTTATTTTTAAAGATTTTATTTATGTTTAGAGAGAGGGGAAGGGAGGGCGAAAGGGAGAGAAACGTTGATGTGGGAGAGAAACATTGATCGGGTGCCCCTTGCATCTGCCCCATCCAGGGACTGAACCCCCAACCCAGGCATATGCCCCCACTGGGCATCAAACCAGCAACCTTTAGCTTTGCGGGATGGTGCCCAACCAACTGAACCACACTGGTTAGGGCAACCCTTCCCCTCTTTTAGAGCAGGACCTAAGTGAAGAACAGGACCAAATGTTAGGTTGGAGCTGCTCAAGAAACCAGGCGGATGCAATGAGCCAAAGAGCAGGGTTTATTAGCGGGGAATAAGAGGGAAAGTGGAGCCAACCTAGGGAGGTTGGGGAGCCAACCAAGGGAGGTTAGAACTCGCTTGGTTGTTCTTAGGGCAGGGTTTTTAAGCGCAAAAACCCACGAAGGTTAACTGGTTGGGGTGTCTGATTGGCTAGTGCTGGCTGCTGGGTGCCATTTCTGCTGACCATTGTTCTTGATACACCTTGTCAGGCTCAAGTTAAAGCTGCATCCTGTTACGTGGGATAGGCCGACCCCAGACTCCAAACTTAGCCAGGCACCTGTTTGTCCTGGGTAGGGTTGGCAGACAGTTTCCCAGGCAGGCATTTTCCCAGGCTACAGTTTTCCGGCATGGTGATTTTCCATTTCTCCTAGGCCTGCCTAGGTCTGTCAAATGTCATTCTAGCCCAACTGTGAAGCAACTTTGTTATCACGGGATGTGTATCTTGAACTTACTGTGGTAAGTGAGTGTCTAGTACTTGGCTGCAATCCACTATCTGCATGAGGCACTGATACAGGGAATGTGATAAGCACAGTTCTGTCATCCTGAAGCTGAGAGTCTGATTGGGGAGGGGGGGTGATGACTAACTAGGAAACAAATAAAGTAATATAATCATGTTAGTGAGATGATCCTCAGAAAGAAAGAAAAGGGCATTATGTGACAAAGACTAGACAACTACTTTAGTTGGAATGCCAAGAAGGAGGATGTTATGTGACAAAGTGCCAGCTAGGCAGTGAACAGATGCAGGGACCCGCAAGCAGGAATAAGTTTGCTACAGTCAAGGAAGAGAAACAGAAACCATTGTGGCTTGAATGAACAGGGGGTGGGTGAGAAATGAGGACTGGGGGCAGGAGATAGGGGGAGAGCAGGCCATGAGGGGTCAGCGTGAGAAGAGCCAGGAGAAAACTGCGTAGGTGTCAGGAAGCCATGGGCAGGGAAGACTTCATAATGGAAGTTGGCTGAAGAATTGTTGAAGTTAGAAATGCAAGTAGGGGCAGTTTAAATCCCAGCGTCTACGCTTTGTTTGTCATTTCCTAGTTGTGTGGCTTTGGGCAAGTTATTTAACGTCTCTAAGCCTCCTATTTCTCCTTCGTAAAGGAGACTAGTATTGAGACTAGTATTGTAATAACCGCCCTGCAGGGTTGTTGTGAAAATTAGTGCCTGGAACGTGGGTGGTGCTCAATAACACCAGCGAGATTTGAAGGAAGCCGACCCGCCAGCGTGGCACGTAGGTGGAAACGCGTCGTTCAGGGGCGGGGCTGTTCCTACTCTTCCTCTCTCGCTTCTGTGACCGAGTCCATCAGGCGGGACTTCCCCTGCGGAGCTCGCGGGCCGCAGCGGCGGCAGGGGCTGTCAGCCTGTGCTCCTCCGCGGACAGTTGGGCAGGGAGGAGGGTCGCTGGCTGGAGTGAACTGATCAGTTGATAGCTATGGACAGCTGGTAGGCGCAGGGGTGGAGAGGTGGCAGCGTCCACTATCCCGACCGCCTTCTGGGTAAGAAACGCAGCAGCTTCCCAGCTCCGTAGGGCCTTCCAGTCCCCGCTGGCGTGCTGTCTCTTTAAGAGTTCCCCGCCTACTGGGCATCTGATTGGCTCCTTCCGCTGCGTGGGTCCTCTTTTCGATGGAGCACCATTTTATAGGATATTGGGGGCTGAGGCGGGTCCAGGTGCTCCCAGTAGGGACCTTGGCTTTTTTTGCAGTTTTGGCTGATTGGGAAGGACGCACCTTCCTTTCCGGGTTGCCTCTGCGGGGAAGAGCCGCGTGTCTGGGAGCCGGTGGGCTCAGCTCGCTAACATCGCCTCGCCTCCCTTCCCTAACTCTCATTTCTGCAGAGCCTGCCGCTGGGGGTTCTTGCGCAACGCTCCCAGACGCCGGCTGCTTGCTCCGGGCGCTGGAGGCCCGAGTCCCGCGGCCGGTGCAGGGTCCGCGCACCAGCGGGCGCGAATGGGCGACCGGGGCGGCGGGGCCTGAGCGCGGCCCGGGGCCCTCAGGTACCATGGGCCCTCTGCTCCACAGCACGAAACCCTACCGTGGGGCTGCCACCTCTACTCCAGAGAGGTCGCCGGCCTTAGCTGTACCTACAACCCTTCCCCGACCCTTCCTCGGCGGGTAGGTCCCGTAGCCTGGGTGCATCTAGGATCTTCCCGCGGTAGTTGTGAGGAAGTCCGGAGCTGATTGGGAACCCTGTCCCCATCACCACAGCTGGACCCAAGGCCCATCTGTCCCCGCTCCTTCCTCCGGGGTGTAATCACTTCCCGCTCATGGCACAGCTTCAGAGAACACCCTTAGGGAAGTTTCAGAGGGCCAAGGGGGCCCCTGGGTGTGAGGACTCAAAGGAAGAGGGGACGAGGTAACTGGGAGTCCCATGGGCGATGGGAGGGAGGGGAAAGCCCTGGGATTTGGCAGTGACCACACACACAGCAGCACAGGCCCAGGGCTGTGGCTAGTGAGCAGGGCTTTCGCATCCTGCAGTTTGAGGCAGTGTCGGAAGAGATGTAGGCCAAGACATCCTCACATTTGGGTCTGTGTCCCCACCTACAAACAGGATGACAGAGCCTGCCTCCAGCTTTGCTGTGGCATTCAGCAGCCTGAAAGGGTCAGTGGAGTGTTGTTTGTGTGCTGAGGTTGCAGTCCCTTCTAGGTTTTGCCGTTGCGTGAGGGACTATCTGGAAGGCTGGAGGATTCTGCTTCCACTAGACTAGGGAGAGGAGGTGTAGAGTGACTATGCCTTTCAGTCTGTAATGGGGATGGGGCTCTGGGGTCCTCTCAGATGGTTCCTTCTCTCCCCAGAAAGGCTTAGCTGCACTGTGCTGGGGATTCAGTTCAAATAATAACATTCGTTGAAAATTAATTTTGTGTGGGGCCCTGTTCTAGGCGATTGGGTCATGAGCACACCTGGGTGGGCAGGCAGTAAACAAATAAATGCACAGCTAGGGCCACTTCAGGCAGAGGCCAACTGCTGTAAAGAAAACACAGGATGGTGGGCTAGCTGTGAGAGATGGTTAATGAGGGCTGCTTTGAGGAGGTGGCCAGAATGGTGAGGCAATGCTGGAAGGATAAGCTTGGAGAACAAGATGAAAGCCAGGGGTTGGAGAGTGGAAGGGAATATGGCAGAGCAGTAGGCAGGTGTAAAATCAGGTTGGGCCTTGAAGGCCAGGGAAGGAGCCCAGGGCTCCTCTTCCTCTTGCGGGTTCTGGGCTGGGCTGCTGGCAGTTTATTAGGAGTTGGCTTCTCAAGTATAGTGTCCACCAAGACTAAGGGGTTTAAAAGCTCGACAACCTGCTAGGGTTTGGAAGCACTGATAGGTGTAACAGCAACTATGAAGAAGTGTAGCCTCTCAGGGCTTTCTGATTTCCCCATCTAGTAGGGATTGCCCCAGGGCACTCAGCATCCCAGGACTACATCATCTGAGAATCCCCTTCCCTGTTTCTCTGGTGGAGGCTCATCTCCTGCTCTTGTCTTCTCTAGCCTTCCCACCATTCCTATTCCTGAGCCTGCAGACCCCTTCTCTGTCTCTTCAGGGCTTGTGCCCCCAAGCCAAGAGCCCAGGGGCATAGATGTGGGGCAGTAACTATTTTTTTTTTATTGATTTTTAGAGAAAAAATGGAAGGGAAGGAGGAGGAGAGAGAAATCAATTTGTTGTTCCATTTATTTATGCATTCATTGGTTGATTCTTGTATGTGCCCTGACTGGAGATTGAACCTGAAATCTTGGCATACTGGGATGGCACTCTAACCGACTGGGCTATCCGGCCAAGACCTGGGACAGTAACTTAACTCTTCTGTGCCTCTCCTTTCCTCTGTAGAATGGGGACACTAGGAGTTTAGAGGCTGATGTAATGGTTAAATGTGTTACCAAGTGTGAAGCACTTGGCCCAGTGTCTGCACATAGTGTTCATAGTTGTTTTCTTTCTTTTTAAAAAAAATTTTTTAATTTATTTATATTTAGAAAGAGGGGAAGGAAGGGAGAAAGAGGGAGAGAAACATTGATCTTCCATGTAGCCCAACTGGGGACCAGGCCCAAAACCCAGGCATTTGGCCTGGCTGGAAATCAACCAGCAACCTTTTGTGGGATGATGCCCAACCAACTGAACCACACCAGTCAGGGCACGTTTTGTATTTTCTTAAATTATAGCTTCAGTTATTTTATAAGCTTTTTCAAGAATGGTGGTTCTGGTGTGGGTGACAGCCTTTTAACTCAGAGCAGTGGCACCACCCGTTGGTGTGTTAGAAATGTGGACTGTCAGCCCCACCCCAGGCCTGTTGGATCTGAACAGCACTCAAGTCGGAGAAGCACAACTTCTCCTCTCAAGTAGAGAAACTGAGGTCTGGAGAGGGTCACCTTGCAAGTTGCTCTTTGGGATCCTGGGCTCTAGAGACAGATAGCGTGAGTTGCCCTGTAGGTGGTTACCTGTCTCTGAAATCTGTATTGCTCAGGGAGGATAATATAAGTACTTCCCTAGGACAGTTGGAGGGCTAAGGGAGTGTTCTCTGCTGTTATTGAAGAATTAGCAGGGGAATTGGAAGGAAGCAGCTGACATTCTCATTCGTCACCTCAGATCCTGTAGTACGTGTGGATTTGCAAGGGGCCCTTGGACCTGTGACTGAAATTCTTCTCTCCATGACCCTACCAGCCCCCTATCCCCCCGACCTCTCCTGGGAATAAGAATAGCAGCTAGCTTTGTGTGTGTGACCTTTTGTAGACATTTATTTCTCTGGTCTTATTTGGTCCTTACAGCAACATTGTAAGGTAGGTGTTACTGTTCCTGTGACACTCAGAGGGGAAATGACTCACACAAGGTCATATAGCAAGTACATGTCAGAGCCAGAACTGCAGCCATGTTTGCCCAACTCTATAATTTGTGTAACTTGAAATTTTTTAGTGGTAAATAGAAAAATCAGATTCAAACTGGCCTAAGCAGAAAATAGAATTTTTAGATTTTATAACTGAGAAGTCTAGGGGGATAACTAGCTTCAGGTATGGCTGGATCCATGAGGATCTGTCTGCAGGATCTATTTCCATCCGTCTCTCAGCTATACATTTCTCTGTTGGTTTTATTCTCATGTGGGTCTCCATATGTAGGGTCAGAGTAATACAGGTCATGCTTACTGCTTTCAGCAGAAAGCGTGTATCTTTTTTTTTTTTTTAATCCTGAATCCCTCATTTATTTATTTATTTATTTTTAATTTTTATTGTTATTCAATTACAGTTGTATGCCTTTTCTCCCCATCCCTCCACCCCACCCCAGCTGAACCCACCTCCCTCCCCCACCTCCACCCACCCTCTTGATTTTGTCCATGTGTCCTTTATAGTACTTCCTGTAATCTCCTCTTCCCACTGTCCCCACCCCACTCCCCCCTGGCTATTGTTAGATTGTTCTTAACTTCAATGTCTCTGGTTATATTTTGTTTGCTTTTTTCTTCTATTGATTATGTTCCAGTTAAAGGTGAGATCATATGGCATTTGTCCCTCACCGCCTGGCTTATTTCACTTAGCATAATGCTCTCCAGTTCCATCCATGCTATTGCAAAGGGTATAAGCTCCTTCTTTCTCTCTGCTGCGTAGAATTCCATTGTGTAAATGTACCATAGTTTTTGGATCCACTCGTTTGCTGATGGGCACTTAGGTTGGAAAGTGTGTATCTTTCCTAGTTACAGCAAAAGACTCAAGGCTGATTCTCATTGGCCAGGACAATGGAGCATCTTAATTGGCCAGGTTTAGATCACATGCACATCCCCTGGAGTTGTGGAGGGGTAGAGTCAGCTGTACCTAAACTACATGGATAGATGCTGGGGGAGCTGAAGTGCCCCCTCAGGAAAATAGTGTTGGGCAGGCAAAGCCTAGGGAAGTTCCTTCTGACCCCTCCCACTCTGGGCTCATTCAGCTACCCCATGCTCCTGGCTCATTTTCATCCCCACTGGTTTCTGTTTGCTACAGGGGCCTCTCAGCTTCCTTGTGACTGTTGGGTGCTTGGCCTGCCCCTGCTGGGGCTGCTTGACATTCCCTGTGCCAGAGCTGGTGTGGGGGCTAAGTCCAGAAGTTTGCTCCATAAGGAGTGGGGCAGAAGGGGCTGTGGAATCTCTCTCCTTGTCTCAGAGTCACTTCCAAGTTATCTCAGGTCACCGGAAATCTTGAGGGAGGTGGCATATCCCTTGCCAGCTGTAAGCTCCCTGTGCTCAGCATGGTGGGCTAGTCCTCAGATGTGTGTAACATGGCCACAGTTAATACCTCAGTAGCCATATACAAGTGCAGAAAAGGGGGCTTTTTTCCTTGGGGGTGTTTGCTGATCAGGGAGGAACACTTTTCTCAGGAGACTCTGCAGGTGACATCACATGTCTTGCCTAACAGCCGCTGACAAGGAAATTGGGCCCACCCTTCTTGACTGACCAGAGCTTCTCTGCAGTGCACTATCAGACAAAGGGAGGATGACCATTTATTTGGTAGACTGTCTCATGCATTGCAGTGCATTCGGCAGTCCTGGACTCTGCATGAAAAATACGTAGCACCCTGCCCCTGAAGTCCCTGTGTCAAACTGGAGCACCTGTGCACCCTGCTGAGGTATCCAGTATTGCTCTATATAACCACTGACTTACACTCATTGAGGTTCAGCTTCTGATGTTAGGGGGGGCCCTGCCCAGAGCGCAGGACATCATAGAGGGGTGCCCTGGAACAAAATAGCAGCTTGATAGCAAAGAAGTAGGGGGTGGTGTCTGATAGAGATGCCATGGGCAGTCTTGGCCTCTCAGTTACTAAATAACCAGGGGCTCAGGCCAGACATCACATCTGCCTTCTTTGCTCTCTTTTCTCCCTCTGCGTGTCTGTCAGCAGGTCTTGTGTCCTAACTTCCCTAAGGTATCCCACATCCCTCTACTCTACCCCACTGCTACCTCTATTGAAGCCACTGTCCTGCACCCAGGCTGGAGCCGTAGCACCTGGGTCTCCCTGCTTCTACTCTTTCCCTGCTTTAGTCCATTGTCCATAGCAGCTGAGCGATCCTCTCTACAGGGAAATGGGATGCTGTCACCTGCTTTTGGAACACCCTTCTTGGTGCATTTAGAATAAAATCACATTGCATGTGGTCATGTGGCCCTGTCTGATCTGACCCCACCAACCTTTGTGATCTCATGTACAGCTACATTGGCCTGTTTTTTGCCCTATGAACAGGTCAAGCCTGTTTCTATCTCAGGGCCTTTGTGCCACTCTCCTCTCCTTGGTATGCTCTTTGTCCAGATTGTTCCAAGGCTGGCTCCTCAGTTATTTGGATCTTAGTTCAAATGTCTCCTTGCCTGACAGCCCAATCTGAGGCAGCACACCTTTGTGTTCCTGGAGATTCAGGCTTCGCTGTTGAAACAAAGGCTGAGATAACATGATTGTTCTTGTCTGTTGCATGATAGTCTGCGTGCAATCTGTTCAGGACATGAATGGAGCCTGGTCATACCTGGAACCCAGATACCTTTCTTATTGCTCTGTTATCCTCAATATGTGGCTTCTGTCTTGTGATCTAAAATGGCCGCTCTTGTTCCGACCATCACATCCACATTCCAGCCAATGGGAAGGGAGAAGGGCACAACCTGAAACTGGCAAGCCTCACTACTCATGTCCAGTTGGATAAAACTTGTTCATGTGGCCACAGCCAGGGGTAGGGACCCTGGGAGAGTGGCCATTGTTCTGGGAAGGCATGTGCAAGCTAAAATCCAGGGGCCCTATCACTCCAGGAAAGGATGCATGTTGGGGACTGCAGCAGTCTCCACTGTTTACTGTCCTTCTGTCCCACACCTCTGTGATCTTATCTCAGCACTTCTCTCTAGGAGAAGTTTGCTTTTAAAATACAGGCTTTTTTACTGGCTGTAGGCCTCCCCTCCTAGAATGAAGGTCCTGTGGGGGCACTTGTGTACCAGTACCTGGACTCCTTCCTGCCTGGCTCACAGTAGGTATTCTGCACCACCTACAGGTGGTGAAGAATGCATGAATGAAGGAAGGGGTAGACTTCTTGTCTGCCTTTCTCATTAGTAGAAAACAAAGAAGGAGCCAACTTCTTTCTTTGGACCTATTATGTGTCAGGCATATGTTCTCTTTAATATTCCTCACTGTTGATATGTCCTCAAGTTGCAGGTGGGCGTGTGATCTCAGAGCCAGTCATTGGCATGTGGGAGAGAGGGATGGAGGGGCTTGAGCCCCAGGTCTTGGCCTAACCATTTGGAATCTTCTGTCCTTTTAAGCCAGAGGTAGCACTTTCATTTTATGGCTGTGAGAAATAATGAGGATGTCCCTGCATCCCCTCCAGCTCTGCATTGGGCCTGCTGTTGTTCAGGGATGTGTTAGTGACAGATAAGCACTGGTTCTTGTTGCAGTGCTGCAAACCCTTCTTTCCAACACGTGTTAAGTATCCTGGGCCTCTCCTTGCTGAGTGGGGGACCTGTGCTCTTGGTGTGCAAAAGAACATCTCAGTTTTTAAATATCTGAGTTGTAACCCATACAGACGATGAGTACACGAATGATAGGTCCATGAGTCAATGTATTAAGACAGTGAGCATGCTGTGCACCCACCACCACCACCCAGATCAAGCAACAGGTGTGCCTCCCTTCACTCCTCTACCTTCCATCCTCCACAAAGGTGACTTTCACCCAGCTATGTGCCTGGGGTCAGACTGCATGTCTGCCCCTGTGCATGGCTCCTTTGCATTCGTATCTACAAGGCCCTTTCACGTTGCTACCTGTAGCAGTAATACATTCTTTTTACTTCTGTGCAATATTCCACCATTCATGCAAACTGCCATTCTCATGAGGCTATTATGAACATACCTAGAAGTGGAGACACGGGTCATAGGGCCCAGTCTGTTCAAGTCATCATTTTAAATGCTGGCATCTGTTACATTCTGGTGACTAGGCCACACCTGGCTCACCTGCCCTGAGCCCCCCAAGTTCCCTGTGGGAGTCTCTGTCACTGTCAATGCAGGACCAGCTCTATTGTTACCCTCCGTGAGTCCTGGGACCTGCAAGCCTGCCTCAGTTGTCCAGGTGGCTCCAGGACTCTAAACTACCTGGTTTCCTATCTTCCAGGCTGGACTCTGACCTCTCATTCTCAGATCATCACATGGGAGCTTGACTCTGCCACCCCCCTCCACTCACACTGCCTCAGCAGTTCTCTACCTCCCTCCACAGTACCTCCTCTTCCCTCATCCTCTCCACTTAGAGACCTCCATGCATCTCCCAGGAACAGTGCAAGTGTTCCCTCTATTTGTGTCTGCCTTTCCAGGTTGGGCAGCAGAGGGAGACAAGGGCTTGAGGGTCACCTGAGGTGTGCACAATACCCTGCTCTGGCACTTGGCGGCTGTGATTGCACTTGGCCTCCAAGTGGGATCTTTATGGTTTTGGAGGATTGGAACTGAAGTTCAGCTACTGAGGACTTAATATGTGTCGGTTGTTGGAGGCACTTGATGTCACTATCTACAACCTCGCAGGGTGGACATTGTTACCCCCATTCCACGGACGGGAAACTGAGGCACAGGGTGAACAAGGTAGTAAGGAGCAGACGAACCCTGTCTCTCCCCAGCCCCCGCAGGATTGGAGGGACTAACTGGGGTGATGCCAAGTAGCTTGCATTGCTGTGTCTGGCACAGAAGCAGGCTCAATCACTGGAGGGAGCATGCTTTTATTGTTTGGGGGGTCACAAGACAGCCTGAGACAAGGGACTGGGTCCTTGTGTAGGGGTTGGGTTGGTTTGGGGCATGTGTAGGAGTGCCATATCTCACCTCCTGCCTGGTGTGATGGGGAGTGGGCAGCCCCTCTTGTATTCCACTGGGAGCCTGAGACCCAGAGACCCAGGGCTACAGGGCTTCTGCTCTGCTAACATGGTGCCTCTCACTCCCCAAGGCCAGCTGCTGGTGGGATGGAAACCCTGCAGGAGGTGATTTGGGCAAACAGGAGCACAGTGCTGCCCCCACCCCTGGCTCCCAACATCAGTGTGCCACATCGCTGTCTGCTGCTGCTCTACGAGGACATTGGTACCTCTAGGTAAGGCAGTCACAGCCTTGTTGGGCTAGCTGACTATGTGTGAGTGGGTTTTCCTGGTGTGTGTGTGTGTGTGTGTGAGTGTGTGTGAGTGTGTGTGAGTGTGTGAGAGGGAGCGAGCGAGAGAGACGGGTGGGGGTAGAATGCGAACACAACCTCACCAGTGAGCCGGTTTCTATACCTGTCTGCTAGGGTCCGGTACTGGGACCTCTTGCTGCTCATCCCCAATGTGCTCTTCTTCATTTTCCTGCTCTGGAAGCTTCCATTTGCTCGGGCCAAGATCTGCATCACCTCCAGCCCCATTTTTATCACCTTCTATATCCTGGTGAGTTTACTCCAATTGATGACAGAAAACCCAGTTCCAATTGGCTTTAATAAAAAAGGGAATATTAACTGCCTCTGTAATGAAAAATCAACTTCAGGTATGGCTGGATCCAGGGGATTAGGTAATGTCATCAGGTCTCTATCTCTCTCTGCATCTCTGCTCTCCTCTGGCCTTATCTCAGATGAATTCTCCCCATATGGTGTCAAAGATAGCCAAGAGCAGTTTTGAGCAAATATCTTGCCTCCCTGCTAAATCTAGCAAAGTACTTCCAGTATAGACCTGGGCTTCACTCTGATTGGCCCACGTTGGATTCTGTGTTCAGCCCTGAGCAAATTACTGTGACTAGTCGGGAAAGAGGTATTTTGGAGTTGGGAAGTTGGGGTCAGCTCATCCAGACCAGTAGAGGATGGTGGTCCCTGGAAGAAAATTGGGGAACCATTACTAGAGGGAAGACAAATAGAGTCTGGATAGGGAAAAAATACCCACTAAACCTCCATCCATCTGTCCATCCATCCATCCATCCACACATTCTGTGAGACTCTTTGGAACAGACTTCCTGCCTGTTGGGAGAGCCTATATTCTCCTTATTCAGTGGTCTTGGTGGGTGTTGCCTTGGGAGAGAAGGGCTGCGGTTGACTAGGCAGCCCCAGGTGCAAGTCCAAGGTTTGGGCTGTCCAGCTCCCTGTCTTCAGGGCTCAGGCTTAACTGACTGGAGTCCTTCCCTCTGTGCCTCTTAGCTATCACTACATGAGAGCTGAGTGGCTCCCTGGTCTCCTTCTTGTGGCCTGAATCAGAACTTCCCAGTCACAGGAGTGGGTAGTGGGCAGGCAGAGAGTCAGGGGAGGCTGTTGGTGATCTCCACTCCTGTGAGGTGATACTGAAAAGGGATGGGGATCAAGGCCTGCTTTCTTCTCTGTCCTCTCCCACAATCTCTCTGACCATTTCCTTGTTTGCGTATTTATTCACCAAATACTAAGCACCTACTGTATGTCAGGCAGATGCTCTTTCTGGGGGAGCAGGCAGGGAAAAGGGACCCAGGGCTAATTACCAGGAACATGAGGCAAGGCCAGGGGAATCAGCACTGGCCCTGCCCTCTTCCTCTTGGGGACTTGTCCTGGAGAGGAGGCAGCAGTAAGTGTGCACTTAGGTAAACCACCTCCAAATTCCAGCTGTGCAGAATGAGACTTTGGGCCAGTGGCTTGACCTGTCTGTGTCTTAGTGCCATCCTACATGATGTGTGTTGGATTTGAATTTGCTTGTGGCACTCCTGTAACCGCCACATGACAGTGTGCACAGCTCCTGCCCAGTGCTGACTTGGCATATGGTAGGCACTTGGCAGTTTTTTGCTTCTGTAGCCTGCCCTGCTGACTGGTATAGGCCTCCCCAAGGCTTGGACATGACTTTCATAGCGCAAAGGACAGAGTATGTATGAATGTGGCCTCTTTTATTTGTATCTGTCAGAACACCAAACTTAAAACCCCCAGAAGCCAGAAGAAATGTATTGACTGAGAAACTAATAATCCCAGGGTTTTGGGCATGGCTGGATTCCGAGGTTCAATAATTCCGTACAGCACTATCTCTGTCTCCTTCTCAGCTTGGTGTCTTTCTGATGGCCCTGTCTCTAGCAGTCTCCTCCTTTTTCACAACCAGGTAGCCCAGCAGCTCTGGGCTTGCATCCCCTCAGCTTCCTTTCCCAGTGATTGCACCTGATGTCCTGGCTGAGACTTTTACTCAAATCCCTTGGGTCCCACCCCTATCCCCAAATCAGTGGAATGGCATACAAGAATGGCCAGCCCTAGGTCACAGGTCAGTCCCTGAAGCCAGGAGTAGTGGGGTCAGCCTCTCCCCCCAAACCATGTGAAGGAGGAGGATGGGAGAAAAATGAGGCTGTTACCAGAGGAAGGATACTAGGCTGACAAAAGCCATAAATGCACAGGCACTTCTGAAAAAACTAGTCCTGTGTGCTTTCCCTGCGAAGAGGGTCTGTGATGCCTCTTCTCTGTGGCCTCCTTCCCTCCAGCCCCCACATCTCAGAATTAAAACCATCAATATGACAAGACTAATAGCAGATGTGGACCTTGACCCTACTGGGTGTCGGGCACACTTTTGTGTTGATTTACCCATTCAATCCCCCTAGTGATCAGATGCAGTAGGTGCTATTATTACCTCTATTTTATAGATGGGGAAACTAAGGCCTCGAGGTACAGTTGATTGCCTGAGATCACAGAGGCAGGAAGCAGCAGAGCTCGGATTTGAACCCAGTCAGTCTGGCTCTACCATGTCATTAAACTAACCTTCCCATAGCTGGGACACTGAGGCCAAAGAGGGGAAGACCAGGCCAGTGGAGGGTGGTCGCCCCATCTCTCGACTTGTTTAGTTTGGAGTCCTTTCACTCTTTAAGGAATCAGAACTATTGCAGATGTGAAGTGTGGGTTTGTTGTCCCTGTGATTCCCAGAGGCCTTGTTCCCCAACTCCACGACACCCCTCTCTCACCCACCAGGTATTTGTGGTGGCGCTGGTGGGCATCGCCCGGGCCGTGGTCAGTATGACGGTCAGCACCTCGGATGCTGCAACTGTTGCTGATAAGGTGTGGCTGGGCCTGTTGACAAGGGGGATGCTGGGCACTGGGGAGATGGGTGACTGGGCCCCCAGGCTGACACTCTACCTACTCTGTGTCTAGATCCTGTGGGAGATTACCCGCTTCTTCCTGTTGGCCATCGAGCTGAGTGTGGTTATCCTGGGCCTTGCCTTTGGTGCGTCTCCTGCTGGGGCCATTATTCTTCCTGCCCCTCCCTGGCTGGGGCTCAATCCTACCACAGTCACCTGGGCTGACCTCCGCTGACTTACCAGCATGTTTCTTCCAGGTCACCTGGAAAGCAAGTCAAGCATCAAGCGTGTGCTGGCAATCACTACTGTGCTGTCTCTGGCCTACTCTGTCACCCAGGTAAGAGAGGTTGGGTGGGGCAGGGTAGCCTTGGGGGCTCCCTGAAGGAGGCCTACAACCAGCAAGGGCCAGGTAACCACGACCTCCTGGTCCTGGATAAAGGTTTGAATATTTATCAGGTGCAGTGTCCTCAAATTTTAAATGTATCTAAGGAATCACCTGGTGCGCTTATTAACAAGGCAGGTTCTGGAGGCCCTTCCTGGATTCCCATCTGATAGGGTGGGGTGGGGTGGGGTGGGGGAGGGGAGGATGCCTATCACCTGTGGTTTTAACGAGCATCTTAGGTAGAAGAATGTAGGTCTACTGAGCCCTGTATCCAGAAGCCTCTTTCTTAGATTGGGGCAGGGATTACTCCTTGCCCAGCCCTGTTCCCTGCCCCATGCTAGGCCTGTGCTGGGTACTGGAGCTAGAATGTGCAGTTTGGTCAGAGAGCAGGCTGGAGCAGGAACCTCTGGGGACCAGCCTGGGGCTGGGCTTGGTGTGGTGGAGAGCATCTGGGGCTCTGCATTGGGGAAGGCTGCAGGGAGGGGACTTTCCAAGTAGCTGAAGCCTGAGAGACTCTCACCTGTCTGCCCCTGCAGGGGACACTGGAGATCCTGTACCCTGATGCCCATCTTTCAGCTGAGGACTTTAACATCTATGGGCATGGAGGCCGCCAGTTCTGGCTGGTCAGCTCCTGCTTTTTCTTCCTGGTGAGGCAGAGGGTGGGCCCCAGGCCTGGGTGTGGTGGGGGTGGCTGGGTTGGTTAAGGCCTGGCCTAGCTCTGGGCTTGGTGCTCTCCAGCACCCTTCTCAGCCCGTCTGTCTCTGCAGGTGTACTCCTTGGTGGTCGTTCTTCCCAAGACCCCACTGAAGGAGCGTATCTCCCTGCCTTGTGAGCCACTCTGGGACACTGCTGGGTGTGGGGGTGGAGGTGGGGCAGTCTGTTTGGGCTAGCTGGAGAGCCCTGGGTGGGAGGGAGGGAGGGAAAGAGGGCTGCCCTGGGACTGATGGGTCCTAGTAAGGCACTTGGGATAAAGTGGGGATGAATTGTGAAGGAGAGGGCAGGACCTCACAGTCCCCACCTCCCAGCGCGGAGGAGCTTCTATGTGTACGCAGGCATCCTGGCGCTGCTCAACCTGCTGCAGGGGCTGGGAAGTGCGCTGCTCTGCGCTGACATCATCCAAGGGCTCTGGTATGGAGGCTGGGGGAGCTGGGACCGGGAGGCTCCGCCCACTTGGAAAGGTCCCGCCCAATGAGGCCTGCTCTGACCTGCCCTCTCCCCCAGCTGTGTGGACGCCACAACGTTCCTCTACTTCAGCTTCTTCGCACCCCTCATCTACGTGGCCTTCCTCCGGGGCTTCTTCGGGTGAGTCCTCCCACAGGTGCCGGAGGGGCTGGTGGGCTGGAGGTCTTGGCAGAACTCTGGGCCTTACCAGCCCAGCCCACTGCCCGGGATTGGAGGGCTCCGGGAGCCCCCGTGTGGCTGGAAGCGGAACCGCGCCCTCTTCCTGCGCTTGTGCACCTGCATGGTATGGCCTGTAGGGCTTCCCTGCTCCAGATGCAGGACAGACAAGGCAGACAGTGTATATGTGTGCGCGCGTACACATGTATTCACACGCATGTAGACACATATGTCTGCATTCATGGGCACACACACATGTACACAGGTATATGCATGCATGTATATAAATCCACACACATAACCACATATGCATATACACATGCATATATATATATGTGTGTGTGTATATATATATATATATATATATATACACACACACACACACACACACATATACATACACATGCACTTTCCCCACAAGAGAGACTGGCTATGCACATTGTTCTGCACATGCTCTTTTTCATTTAAGAATAGATTAGCTCATTCATTACTTTAGCACACATTCACTGTGCCAGGCATAGCTGTAGCCACAGGTACAACTGGGAACAAAATATACACAAATTCTTATGCTTACGGAGCTTGTATTTTAGCTGGGGGTGACTGGGCAGAGGAGCAGGGTTAGGGGGAGTCCAGTGTGTATTTGAGCATGGGATGGGGTTTGCTTTTGTGCAAATGTGTGTTTGGAAGTGTGTTAGGGAGATGGGTTGCTAATGATGTATAGGATTAAGGGTTGGACCCCAGGCCTCTGAGGCAGTGGAAGCTCAAGCATTTTTCCCCAACTCCACCCTTCTCCACTTGCCAGGTATGAGGGTGGGGTGGAGGAATCTTCCTCCTGAATGGGAAATCTAGGAGACGGCTTTAGAGGTGGAGTGAGAAGGACTAGATTGATTGCAGCCTATCCTCGATCTGGCCTCAGGCTCCTGTTTATAAATTAGGTGCAGTGCTTTCTCCCTTGGAAAGTAATTCTGAGGGTTGATGGATTGGGTGAGGTCAGACTGGGTAGTTAAAAGCTGCAGGGGTGAAGGTCACGCAGCCAATGCTTGCTGAGCACATTGGGCCAGGTACTGTTTTACACTGTTCACCCTCCACAAAGAGCCTCTGAGGTTGTTGCAGCCATTTTGGGTGAGAAAGCAGGCCCAGAACCTTTTACACAAGCACACACAGCCAGGAGGAGAAGGCTGGGTTTTAGTCATGTTGGACTCCATAGTTCAAGAAATAGGTACCTCAGGTTGGGCATTGGGCAGCCATTAGTGCATATCCTCCTGGTCTTATGGCCTCATTGCCCAATGAAGGAGGTCCTTTCTGGAGTCAGACAGTAAGTTTCCCTGCCCATCTGTCCTCCCTACCAGCTCGGAGCCCAAGATCCTCTTCTCCTACAAATGCCAAGTGGATGAAACTGAGGAACCAGACTTGCACCTGCCCCAGCCCTATGCTGTAACACGGCGGGAGGGTCCAGAGGCAGCAGGTGCTGCCAGCACACATTTCGACTCAGCCGGCGGGGTGTCCTACCTGGATGACATTGCTTCCATGCCCTGCCACACGGGCAGTATCAACAGCATGGACAGTGAGCGCTGGAAGACTCTCAATGCCTGAGTGCGGTTGTCCTGGTTGGAAAGAGTGCTGGGGCCCATGGAGGGCAGATGGGAGAGGAGGCCAGGTAGTGCAGAGTCCCTGGAGGAGGAGGATAAGGTCATGAGACCTTGTGTGGGTGGCAGCAGTGTGCAGGCCCTGTCCTTCCCACTGGGCCCCTCGTTCCCCTCAGCCACCTCTGCTCTAGCTGCCCCTCTCCCTTCCATCTGCCCTTGTCCTGTTCTGCAACATGGCTCAGACTTTGATCTCCCAGGGCCAGGCCTGGCTAGACTAGCTGAGGGCACTTCTTTTCTCCCAAGGAGAAAGTCTGGGCACCTAGGACTGATCTGGCCCCCTCCCTACAGCACTTTGGCCTTCTTAAAGCCCACTCTGGAAGGTGGGCTGAAGAGTGTATAGTTTCTTGATGTATTTTTTAATAAAAAGGAAAAGGAGTAGAAGGTGTTGCTATGGAGATTCTGCAGGAATACTGGAGTTGGTTCCCTTTAGGAGCTCAAGGGCCAGGGTATTCAGATGTCCTGGCAGATCCCTCTGCGTCCTGAGCTCAGGGAGGTCCAACCAAGGAACACTGGCCAGCACGTAGGGCCTGCTGGCTGCTGGGAGGTGGAGTGAAATCCGACCCTAGCCATCCCTGTTTGAGTGGAGGAAACAAATGTGGAAAAAGATTTATGTTTTCTGTGGGCTGTTTTGCTGCCCTGTTGAAGAGTGTAGGGGTTAGAATAAACTCTTTGGTCCCGTCCTATCTCTGCTCCTTCTGCTCCATTGATTTGAGCCAGCCACTCCCTCCTGCAGCTCCAGTTTTAACCTCTGTAAAAGGGGATAAGAAGCCCTGTCCTGCAGGGATTTTGTAAAGACTAGAAAATAGTGTGAAAGACTGGCATTTGGGAATGTAACAGTAATGATAGTATATTATTTTTAGCCTCTAGAACAGAGCTTGGCACCCAGTAGGCACTCAGAATACAGGATACTGCGGAATGACATTCATAATAAGAATGGATGCAATGAGGTAAAAATGGGAAAAGTCAGAGTAAAACAATGGGTTGGGAAAATGGAAGTAAGAGGAAGATTCCATGTGTCCATATTGCTGCTGGTGTAGCTAACTTTGGCTTTGAGTTGTTTGGCATCTAGAGGAAGAAGGGAGTTATAATTCTGTAATTCCCACTGTCAGAAAGGAGGAGGTCTTAGCTGGGGTTGGGGGTGTTGAGGGTCAGGCCTGGCACTCACCTCTGCTGCTGCCCCTTTTCTCAGGAGTGCATGAGAGCATCAGCTCCAACACAGCTTGTGGCAGTGAGGACCCTGGGCCAGAGGGCTGACAGTGGCATGGGCATGGCAACGGCAAAGGCAAAGGCATAGCTAGCTAGCTGGGCTCCCAGTTGAGAGGACCCCAGGACTGCCGGAGGATCCTGGCAGGATTCTTCACTTGGTACACTTTGCTGTGACCTCACAGCATTTGAAGAATCCTGTTGGGCAAGAAAGGAAAGCCTGCAAGTGTTGGAGGCCACATAGGGCAGGGGTGGGGGTTGACTGTCAAATAAGAGCTGGGTTCAGTATTGGGAGCCTTTGATGCTTACACAATCTAAGATGACCTAGTGATAGCCTAGTTTACTCAGTGAGATTACTGAGTAAGCAGCCAAGTCCTCAGGGAGGTGTCTACAGAAGAAAAGAGGTAAGTTAGAAGCCTGCTGCTTTTTTGTTCTGACTTTAAAGTTTGTTTGTTTCTTTAAATAAGTAGTACATGTAGGTGGCAAAAAAAAGTTGATGCAACACGGGTTATACAGTAGGAGGTGAATCTCTAACTTTGACATTCAGTTTTCCACCCTGCTTCCCAGAGTCACTGTGAGGCCAGGGGTGGGTGGGTGGGGGTCCCTGTAGTCTTGTGGAAGTATGTGTATGTGTGTGTGTGTATTAACCCTCGTCTGAGAATGTAAATGCTCTGTAGCTTGTTTTCTCCACTTGATAATTGGTCTGGTAGTGATCATTCACTTTGGCAGTGGCATGTATCATTATGGATATGTGGCAATTTATTTAACCAGTCCCCTCAGGATGGGCTTTTGTTTCTAATATATTTGGCAACAACAAACAATACAGCAACAAAAATTCTTATAAATAAGCTTTTGGTAACTCATGTAAGTATAATTGCCAGAACACACAATCTTAATTAAATTGTTTTATTTAGTCTTACAGTCTTCTAGCAGAGATTAATAGCTATTCTCCAATATGTACTCTCCTTTTCCTCCACTGTAATAGAATCCCTGATTTTTAGCTGGATACACAGCTGCCTGGAATAAAGACTATATTTTCCAACTTTCCTTGCAGGTGGGTGTGGCCATGTGACTAAGTTCTGGCCAATGGGATGTAAGCGTGCACGCAACTCCCTCAGAAAGAGGGTAAGCCCTGTTGTTTCCTGCTAAACTGGCCTGTGGTTGCAATGGCCGGAGAGTCGTGACCGTTTGAATCGTGGGGTTATCTTGGGAATGTAAGCCTCCCATGGCAGTGCAATAAGATAAAAGGAGCTCATGCCCCTGATATGTGGTGCTTGCATTACAGCCCTGAGTTTCCTGCCTTCAGGTAATTTTCTGAACATGAGAGAGAAATAAACATCTATCTTGTTTAAACCACTTGGGATTTTTTTCTTATAGTTGAACCTAGACTGGACCAACACACCTTTCGTAAAGGCTGGACTAATCTAGTTTTAACTCCTATCAGAGCAGCCTGACCAACACTGTGTGCTGTTCAAATTTCCCAGTCCTGAGGAACCCTGTTAATGTCTGTTCTGCTTGGATCACATCTTGTGTGCTGTGCCTGGGTGGGAGCAGACATCATGTTGAAGAATGGCCAGGATGTGCTGGTTCTGGCAGCCTCAATATGATGATGGAGTTCACCAAATGTGGCCCAAGTTCCAGTCTTACCTCCTCAATGCTGCTGCTCATGGGCTATAGACCTTGGGTAAGTCAAATCCTTTTATAACCCTCAGTGTCCTCATTAGTGACATGAGGTAGCCGATGACTGGTTGCTACTTGATATCCATTTTTCCTCCTTTAGTAACCACACCCTGATGTTTTGTAGGTCAGTGAAGCACCCAGGTAAAAGGTGCCTCTGTTGCAGTCACTCATGTAACTAAGTTCTGGCCAATGGGATGTTAACAGAAGTAGGAGAGCCATTTTGGTAGAGACTGCTTCAAAGGTGTTGACTCAGCTAGATGTACTGTTTTGTCCTGCCTCCTTCCTCCTTTGTGGAATGCAGATATGATAACTGACTTTCCAGCAGCTATATTAGATGATGAGGTGACTTTGGAAAGCTATTCACCAAGAATGATCAAATACAGGGGTTCCCAACCCCCAGGCCACAGACTGCTAGTCGTCTGTGGCCTGTTAGGAACCAGGCTGCGCAGCAGGAGGAGAGCGGCAGCAAGTGAGCTAAGCTTATTCTGTATTAACAGCCGCTCTCCATCTCTTGCATTACTGGCTGAGCTCAGTTTCCTGTCAGACCAGCGGCAGCATTAGATTCTCATGGGAGTGTGAACCCTACTGTGAACTGTGCATGTGGGGATCCAGGTTGCACACTCTGTATGAAAATCTAATGCCTGAGGCTGTGATGCTAGCGCTGGAGAATGGCTGCAAATACAGATTATCATTAGCAGAGAGGTTTGACTGCACAGAGACCATAATAAATCAATTGCTTTCAGACTCATCAAAATCCTATCAGTGATCGGCAAGTACAATTAAGCTACATCTAGTGGCAGGCTATAAAGCCTTCCCCCCATCCCAGTCCATGGAAAAATTGTCTTCCATGAAACCAGTCCCTGCTGCCAACAAGGTTGGAGACTGCTGATCACATAGATGAAACATCTGTCCCCAATGATGATGGTGATGCTGTACCAGCATTGGACTGCTACCAACAGACTTCTTTTATGTGAGACAAACTATCTTCTTTACTTGTTTACGGCAAACCCAATCCCAACCGAAACATGTGAGGATGATGGTATGTCTACCTCCATGGTCATTTAAGGGAGACAGGATAATTTTTCAAAAAAACTAATTGTTGTCTTTTTCTTTCTGAACTTCACCCTTCTCCCATGTCAGCAGGAGTTTGGTTTAGGGCTTTCTTGCCCAAGGAACTTTGAAGTTGGTGGATGACTTCCTGACTTTGTTTTCAAATGCCTGGGGTTACAGAGGGCAGCAGGGGCTTATAGAAAGAAACAGGTGGGCATTCCCTTGGGAGTGAGGTCTGTGTGACCCAGAGCATTACTCTGTCCTGGCATGGCAATGGTAGAGCCATGTCAAAACAGAGCCTCTGTCCCTGAGGACCTCCATGAGAAGAGTGCTTCTGCTAAGCTGATCGGAACACGTAACCAGAATAAAAACTAAACCTTGTCCTTTAAGCTCTAATGTTTGGGGTTGTTTGTTGCTGCAGTATATCCTGCCTGATGCAAGGGTTAACAGAAATAGGCCACTCGGTACGCAGTAGGTGCTCAGTTAATTTGGTTTCCAATAAATAGGGAGGGTAGGACTTCAGCTGGGAACAAGGAACATCTCTGAATTTCCAGGATCATTCTCTCATCTTCTGCCTTATGGGTCTCATTTTCAGACCTCAGATCATTCTGTCAGCTTCACACAGAAGTTGTCCTGCCCATTTGTGGCTTCCCTTCCTCAGAGACGCCTGGGCCAGGCTCATAACCCAAACACCCCAGCTTTCCCCCTTTCTTCAGGTTCTAGCAGCCTCACCTCTTTGGGGGTGGTGCCTGTGTGATCTGGGGAGGAGTTAATGCATTGTGGTGGCACAGGCTTGTTTTTGGAGACAGGGACTGTAAAGTTGAGGAAACCCTGACATCCGTGGGTAGTATTTATTAGAGCATCTCCAGTACCCTGAGCTGAGCTACCTCCTGGAATGCTGACATAGGAAGCATTGTCTCTTCCTTGACAAGGTGTCACTGACAAACTGCCTGGACTTTGCAGTCCCAGGCCCTGGGCCCCAGAGAGTCAGGCATGCTCTCTCCTAGGGAGGAGGGGAGTCACCCCTCTTGGAGCAGCTAGCTTCCTGGGCTGGTTTCCAACACCATTCAGGTTGCCAGCATCTGCCACCTGGGCTGTCCAGCACCATATCACTGAGTCTGTGGCAGATGGGCTGCTTGAGAGAACTCCCGCTCCCACTTTACCCTGCAGACCATCCTCCACAGGGCAAGCCGTCTCAGGAGGGCACAGCCTTTCTGCCTCCTCAGAGCAGGCTGTTCCAGGGGGCCACAGCCAGCCCAGAGAAGCAGCTGCAGAACCATCAGAATGGGAGCCGCAGCCACCAGCAATGTGGGTCCTCGGTGTAGGAAGTGGGTTTGTGGAGGAGCAAGATGTCAGAGATACCTGCTTGGTTCTAAGCCCCAGTGAACAGATTGGTGTGAGTGGCCTGGAACAGATGGGCGGTCGCACTGAGCTGGAGACTGGACCCACTGTGGGGAACTGTTCCATGCGTGGGAAATGTGGCTCGGCCCCCACTCAGAAAAGCCAATGGGGAGCGAGGTTGGCGGTCAGGACCCACATCCATGTATAGGTTCTCCCGTGGGAAATCAGGCCTGCATTGTACCTAGACTGCTATGAGACTTGCTCTTGCTGAAAATCCCTCACCCTGAGGCAGCAAATGTTTACTGAGTATCTTTAATTTCCTAAAGTATGTGCTAAACCACCCAAGTATAGGGTGTGAGCAGTTTGCCCCTTGGGCTGTAACATCCTTCTCTTTTAATTAATTAGCAGTATTCTGTCCTTTGTTGTCCTTAAAAGGTAATCACCTGTGGTGAACCTGTGCATAGTAAATGAGAACCATCCTTGATGTAATGTGCCCAGAAAAGCAATAAAAGCCTGTCCAGGCAGGGGTCGGCGCTCGCTCTCTCTCTCTGTCTCTCTCTGTCTCTCTCTGTCTCTCTCTCTCTCTCTCTCTCTCTCTCTCTCTCTCTCTCTCTCTCTCTCTCTCTCGGGCTCTCTCTAGTCCTCTTGCCCTCTCTCACTTAGAGAGTGGCCATGCCATCCCTTTTTCTCCACAGGATTTCTGTAGTCCTTGTGTATTTGTATATTGCAGCCACAACACCGGATCCTGCGGGCCGGGATCCGCGTCATCTGGAGACTGAACCCACATTCCCCAGAACTACAAAAACTGAGACCTTAAAGGACATAGGTCTTGAGTTCCTTGTGTCTCTGGTGATTTGTACATGGACTCTGCCCTTAGCCCCAGCCCAGCAGGGCAGGGGCAAGGTAAGCCCTTCTGGATTTCATGGGGTTGCTATGGCTCAGAGGGCCAGTCTCCTTTTAGAGCCAAGTTACCCTCATTCATATCTGTGGGCCATCCCACAGAGATCATTCTACTACAGCCCTGGTAAGTAAGCTGCAAGACAGGTATTCTTCACTGATCCCCATGTTACAAATGAGGACTCCAAGGCTCAGAGAATTAGTGGGAAGTGGAGCTGGGAGGTTGGCCTAGGAGAGAGAAGGTTTCCATACTGCACCCCCAGCAGCACTGAGTGTGGAAGGTGTGAACTGGAGCTGGTGTCAAATCGGAGAGGAAGTCAGAGCCATCTGGAGGGGCCCTGTGTCAGAATTGAAGGCTGTTGGTTGGTTATCCCAGGAGATAATGACCGTTGTTTGTCATCCAGACAACTGTGGTCTTGGTAGTTCTAAACAGTCTATGTAGGTTACACAGTTCCATGCTATTAAGACACACACTTCACAGATGAGGAAACTGAGGCATAGAGAAGTCCTATGGCTAGGGCAGGGTAAAGTTTCTTTATCCAATGTCCCCATGGCCAAGACACAGAAACACCTCCTGCATAGAAAAGTTTCCAAGCTTTGCCTCTGGGGCCACTGCAGGTGAGGAAACTGCAGCCACTCCACAGCCAGTCTGTGGGTGCATAGAAAACCCCCAAAGGATTGCCAGGGAGGGGATAGCTTCTGGCATTTATGGCAGAGTGGGGTCCAGAATGTGCACCTTTTGGGCGTGGAGCAGACAACCCAGTTCCAGTGCCATCTCTGCCTTTCCCTCATGTGTAACCTTGGCAGGGCCCCTTGCTTTCTCTGCCTTGATTTCCCCACCTGTAATGTGGCACTGATCAGGCCTCCTAGGCTTCTATGGAGCTTCTTAACCCAATCCTGTGCAGGGACTGGCACAGAGCAGCTTCTCCATCTAGGGGGCTGCCTTCTCTGTTTCTAAGCAGGATCTTGGCAGGGGTCCGGGTGGGGAGCACTGGGGTTGCTGGTGGGAATGCTTGCATAATTGGTCCTGTATATAAGGAGGTACTGCTGGCCCCAAGTGTGGCCAGGGTTTTGTTTCTCATATTGTTGGGAGCTGATGACTCAGCTGAATGTATCCAGCAAATCAAGACCCAGTCACCTGCTGTGAAGAATGTTTAAAACTGCTTTAGTCAAGTACTCATTAGGTGCTCTGGGACATCCTGGGATGCAAAATCAGTTCTGCTCTGGTGGGCTGAAGGGCATTCTGGGGAAGACAGGCCTGATTCCCAGTGGAAAATGTGAGAGCCACCCAGGGCGGATAGCCCTCCTCTTGGGCTGGGCCCTTACACGATGCCCTGCCTCTAGGGTTTGTGTGGGGTGACTGCCCTCTCGTAGTAATTCAAGCAGCCCTCCATCCTAAAAGGTGGCCTTCTGGTAGGCTTCTACTTTTGCCCTCACATTCTAATTTCAAACATTGAATCTCATCATCCTCAAAAACAAGTGGCCCAGGGCTTGCTTAAAATTTTTGTTTTAATTAGTTTAATTTTTTAATTTAAATATTAGATTTCACATACATTTCCAGGTTTTCGATTTCTCAGGGAAAAAAAAAATCACAAGGTGCAACAATCCCAAACTGGGACATTTTTCTCCTTAGTTCGGACAGGTCCCCTGGCCTGCACCAATCATGTTTTCTGCCTGGCCCCTGCGTGTATGAGAATCGAAGTATCAGAGAAATTCTAATGGCACAGCATTAAAGTGACATTTCCCAGACTTCATCCCCACTTGCGCCATTCCACAAACATTTCCTGAGCACCTACTGTTTGGTGGTCCAGACACAGACAGCAATCAAGACAACAAATTACAACCTCACATTGTTGTGCTCTTGTGATAGCTTAGTCTACTGACAACCCTGTGAGGAACTGTTTCAAGTGTGGGAAATGTGGCTCAGCCCCCACTCGGAAAAGCCAGTGGGGAGTGAGGTTGGAGGGCAGGACCCACGTCCATGGATAGGTTCTCCAGTGGGAAATCAGGCCTGCATTGTACCTAGACTGCTATGAGACTTGCTCTTGCTAAAACTCCCTCACCCTGAGGCAAGCAAATGTTTATTGAGTATCTTTTTTTTTTTTTAAAGATTTTATTTATTTATTTTTAGGCAGAAGGGTAGGGAGAGAGAGAAAAGGAGAGAAACATCATGGTTGCCTCTCACATGTCCCCCCACTGGAATCGAACCAGTGACCCTTTGGTTCGCAGGCCAGAGCTCAATCCACTGAGCCACACCAGTCAGGGCTGTTTACTATCTTTATCTTCCTAAAATCTGTGCCGAAAAGCATTCGGTGTCCTCGGTCCTTACCTGGGCTGATCCGCGCACTCTGACCAAGTTGGTGTGTTGACCACAACTGCGGCTTGTAGCCCTGGTTCCCTGTTCCTGGGCGCCAGATGACGCAGATCCCGGCCCGCAGGATCTGCTGTTGTGGCCGCAATATGCAAATACACATGGAAATCCTGTGTGTAGATTTCTCTACAGAAATCATGTGGAGGAAAAGGGGCTGCGTGGCCACTCTCCAAGTTAGAGAGAGGGCCCCTGACCCCCACCTGGACGGGCTTTTATTGTTTTTCTGGGCACATTACATCCAGGGTGATCCTCATTTACCATGCACAGGTTCACCACAGGTGATTGCCTTTTAAGGACGACAAAAGACAGAACACTGCTAATTACTTCAAAGAGCAGGATGTTACAGCTCAAGAGGGAAGCTGCTCACCCTCCATACTAGCACAGATTTTAGGAAGATGAAGATACTCAGTAAACATTTGCTGCCTCAATTCAGGGTGAGGAAGTTTTAGCAAGAGCAAGTCTCATAGCAGTCAAGGTACAATGCAGGCCTGATTTCCCACTGGAGAACCTATCCGTGGAAGTGGGTCCTGCCCGCCAACCTCGCTCCCCACTGGCTTTTCCGAGTGGGGGCTGAGCCAAATTTCCCATGCTTGGAATGGTTCCCCACACAACCCCATTCTCACTTTCTTGGACTGGCCCTCCTGCATTCTCAGGGCCCCACCCTCCCCTAGCTAACCAGTGGGCCCAGGCCTAACCCGTGAGAGGCTGCAGTAGTTGGCTCAGGGATGCAAGTGAGATTTGGGCCTAGCCAATCAGAATCACCAAGCTGCTGCTGGACTTGAGAACAAGATTTTCTGCAGAGTTGGCTGGGCTGGTGGAGTGTTGTCTGAAACTGCTGTTATATCTTTGTTAACACCTTTCTGAGGATGAAGCCAGCCCAAAGTACAGCAGAGCCAAGATAGGGAACAAAGCACAGAAGCGAATATTCAGCTCCTGGACCCATCTGTTTCTGAGTGTGATCCTGCTGGGTTTCCAAGAACAGGAGCCAATGCAGCTCCTTTTTGGCCCAAGCCAGTCTGAATTAGGGTTCTGTGCCTTGTGACTAGAAGAACCCTGATGAATGTGAATGAAAAGGGAGTTACACTGGGGAGATGCTTGGGGGCCGAAGGCATGGAGAAAGACCCAGCTCTGCCACAAGATTTTTTTGTGATGGAAACTCTGGGTGGGCTTGAAGGGGGAGCCAGTGTTAGTGAAATGAAGGGGGGGAAGAGTAGAAGGACATTTTTGGGGGTAGAGGAACCCTATGAGCAAAGGCTGCTAGAATCAGTGTTGATTTTAATGAGACAAGACTCTTGGCACCTTGGTTCAAATGGAATCCAACATCTTATTCGTAATTTTTGTACTTGCAAATGGCAACAAGCTTCTTACAGTTTGATCCAGAAATTCTAGAAAATAACGTCACATTAATATTATCTACAGAGTGAGAAATAATCACATATGACCTTCCATCATGGGCCTTGGAACCTTAAAGGGAATGTAGATCCCATTTTACAGGACACAACAGCCAGGCCCAAAGGCTCTTTTGTACAAATAACCCTTCTAAGGACACTTTTGTACAGACAGAAAGTAGAACAGGAGTTTATACTTTCACATCAGTCTCCACACTGAAGAGGAGAACATATGTACATATTTTGGTGAACATTCTCAATTGCCCACTTACTGGAGTGAGCTTTGTGATTCCAAAGAGTGTCTGTTTTTGCAGCTCTGGGGGAATGGGAACATTTTCCTTCTTATCTTGCTGAGATTTCTTTTACCAGCATAGTAAAGGCTTAGAGTTTTCAAGGCTTAATGTTGACATTTTGTTATTTGGCAAGAAGAGGAAGGAAAAAAAAAAAAAAGGCAGGCTCAGCAAGTTTGAACCATAGACTCTGGAAAGGCAGGGAACAGAAGAGGATTAACAAGTAAGGGACTTGGAGCATCTGTCACCTGCATCCATGGTGAGAAACGGCAGGCTCTGAGTGTGCT
Organism: Desmodus rotundus; assembly: GCF_022682495.2. Classification (NCBI taxonomy): domain Eukaryota; kingdom Metazoa; phylum Chordata; class Mammalia; order Chiroptera; family Phyllostomidae; genus Desmodus; species Desmodus rotundus. Next base: position 58,823,604 of record NC_071396.1, read on the forward strand.
TTGAGGAGCAGTTGCTATCTGTGGATACATCCTGACCCAAGGTGCTTAAATACAGAGATTATTTTCCCTTGATGAAGTGAGGTCAGGAGGCAGCAGTCGAGGGTTCATTCCGGGCTCCATGATCTCATCAGTGCCCTGTTCCCTCTACATTTATGCTCTGCTATCTTAGTCTTGGCTCCTATCCTCAAGGTGGCCCTCCCATCACACAATGGCAGTTGTAGCTCCAATGGTCCTGTCCGCTCTACTGTTAGGTAGGAAGATGGAAAAAGGGCTGGGGTTGAAGAGTGAAAAGAAACCATGCTGTCAGTTGTCATACCTTCTGTTTGAGGAGTTTTCCCATGAGCTTCTTTTAGTAACTCTTGCTTTCACCTTGCTCATTAAAAATTGCTGATTTGGCCACCACTCTGTAAGGGATCCTGGAATATGCAGGGTTTTTTTTTTTTCCCTTTTGAGTTAGTCACATGTGCCCCTAATAAATTAGTAAGGAAGAAAGAAAGTGGATATTAGGGAGGCATCTGGCCATCTTTGCTACATTAACTCAAGAATGTGAAGAATCAGCAAATGAACTAACTGGTGGTACCACCACATCACCCCAGCTTATTGTAATTTTACACTTTCCCATAGCCACTCAAATAGGTATTTTTAAAACTTTACAAATTTAACATCCTAGATACAATGAAACCCTCCATGTGACCTCCCTTCCTAATTCCTTCCCCTGACTCCTACGGCAGGTAACCACTATCCTACTATCTTGAATTTTGTGTTTATCAATGTAGCAAATGGACATGTATCTGTGAACAAGGTGTAGCCCTGTCTCGTTTCCTTTAAATTAATCAAGTGGGTTTATACTGATCCTTTTCTCCCACAAGTTGCTTTTTTTCATTCGATTTTGTTTGAGGGATTTATCTATGTTGATACTGCTAACTACTGTATATATAAACATCATTGTCAATTCTGTCACACAGGTTGTTTCCAAACTGAAAGCAGATGGCATTCTGATGCACAGCCTTGTGTCTGACTTTCTGGTTTACTCATGTGTGGGGAAGAGCTTTTTTCAGCTGTAACTGTGGAAACAGAACAGCTGGTGTCATGGGCTATGCATCTTCAACTTCACTCGCTGCTGCCAGAGTTTCCTTCCAAGTGTCACAGCCATTGCTGAAGCAGGGAGGTAGCATACACAAGGGCATAATTTCAGAACAATTACACACTCTCCTTCACAAGTACCTGCGTGTCTCATCCACAGTGATTATCAAGAGCCTAGAGAGTGGGTCCATAAAACAAATCTTTTTAAAAGTATTTTTGATTATGCTATTACAGTTTTCCCAATTTTTCCCTCTTTATTCCCCCTCCGCCCTGCCCCCCCAACCCTCTCACATTCCCCCACTTAGTTCATGTCCATGGGTTGTACATATAAGTTCTTTGAGTCCTCTGTTTCCTATACCATTTTTCATCTCTCCCCATCTATTTTATGCTTACTAATTATGTTTCTTCTTCCCTATACCATCTCCCCCCTATTCCTTCCTTCCCTCTCCCCACTGAACTCCCTCTGTGTCATGTCCATTTCTCTGATTCTGTTCCTGTTCTGGTTGTTTCTTAGTTTTTGTTTTCATTGCTTTTCTTTTTGGTTTATTTGTTGATAGTTGTGAGTTTGTTGTTATTTTATTGTTCATATTTTTGATCTTCTTTTTCTTAGATAAGTCCCTTTAACATTTCATAGAATAAGGGCTGGATGATGATGAACTCCTTTAAGTTGACCTTATCTGGGAAGCTCTTTATCTACCCTTCCATTCTACATGATAGCTTTGCTGGATAGAGTAATCTTGGATGTAGGTCCTTGTCTTTTATGACTTCAAATACTCTCTCCAGCCCCTTCTTGCCTGCAAGGTTTCTTTGAAGAGATCAGCTGATAGCCTTATGGGAACTCGTTTGTAGGTAACTCTTTCCTTTTCTCTTGCTGCTTTTAGGATTTTCTCTTTATCTTTCATCTTGGGTAACTTAATGAAGATGTGCTTTGGTGTGTTTCTCTTTGGGTCCAACTTCTTTGGGACTCTCTGGGCTTCCTGGAAGTCTATTTCCTTTGCCAGATTGGGAAGTTTTCCTTTATTATTTGTTCAAATAAGTTTTCAATTTCTTGTTGTTTTTCTCCTTCTGGCCCCTATAATTCGGATATTGGAATGTTTCAGGTTGTCCCATAGAATCCTCATCCTCTCTTCATTTTTTTGGATTCTTGTTTCTTCGTTCTGATCTGGTTGGGTGTTTATTTCTTCCTTTTGTTTCAAATCATTGCTTTGAGTCCTGGTTTCCTTCCTGTCACTGTTGGTTCCCTGAATATTTTGCTTTATTTCATTTTGGGTAGCCTTCATTTGTTCTTTCATTTTTTGACCAAGCTCAATCAGTTCTGTGAGCATTTTGATTACCAGGGCTTTAAATTCTCCATCATATAGGTTGGCAATCTCCTCATCACTTAGTTCTGAGGTTTTGCTATGTTCTTTCATTTGGGTCATATTTCTTTGTCTTGGCACAGCTGATAGGTTGTAAGGGGGTGAGGCCTTAGGTATTCACCCTGGCAGGGCAACCCTCTTTGCTGAGCTTAGGTGCTTCCTTTGGGGGAGGGGCCAGAGAGGGAACAGTGCAGCTCTCCTGCTCATCTCTAGTGCACTTTCCAACAGACTCTTGTGTGAGACTGGGAGTTTCTCCCACCTCTACAGCCCCAGCCTTAGCCCACAGTCAGCTGAGTCTCAGTTTTCCCCATAAGTCAGTCCCTCCCCCACTGCTCATGGAGCTGGGCAGTCAGCCCTGCCCCTCAGCCACGTCACCTTACCGGTCTGGTTGTTCTGGTTGATTTTTTCTTTAATTCCTTGGTTGTCAGAGTTCCATGCAGTTTGATTTTCCGGTGCTTTTGGTGGTTTATTGATTTTAGATTGGTTGTTATCCTCCTTTTGGTCGTGTGAGGAAGCCAAGGGTTTCTACCTACCCCGCCATCTTGGCCGGGACTCATTCCATAAAACAAATCTTGATGAGGCACTCTATTTAGCTGACTCAAGCATAACATCTGATATATTGGTATTAAAAAAACTGGTGTAGAAGCCAGCTCAAGATTCATTTATACATTTAAAATGTTTTATTTGGAAATTTAATGCACATACAATTTTGAATGTCTTTTTCTTTGTTTCCTGTTCTTGTCATGCTTTATATATAAAGAGAAGTGTCATCCTTTTCACCATAATTTATGGAGGTTGCCCCTCCACCCCTCCCATTTCTTCTCATTCAGGTAAGCCATGATTTGCAAAAGTGGGAGGTCCAGCCCTGAAATACCAGGTTAGGGTCTTTGCACATGTGGCTCCTTCTGCTTGGAATGCTTCTGCTCAAACACTAGACTTTCTTGACCTACCAAGGAAGATAGGCACCCCTTCTCCCTGTACTCAGGTGTTTGCTGAACAGATGCATATATGTGCCTGCCATGGGCTAGGCACTGCTCTAAGGTACTTCACCTCCAATGGCCTGTTTAACCCTCCTAGCAAATGAGAAAGGAAAGGGCTATTATCCTTACAGATGATAAAACAGCCTCAGAGAGGTTCAGTGACTTGGCCATGCTCACCTCACTGGTAATTGGAGAGCTGTGATTCAAACCCAGGCCTCCTGGCTCCACAGCCATGCTCTTAGATGCTGTGTTATGTTGTCCCTCCTTCATTCATCACCCTTTGTAATGCACTATTTATTTGTTATATTTGATTATTATGATCTCTTCTAGGGTACCCAGCACAAGGCCTGCTCCCTTGTAGTTGCTCAATATACACTGATTAAATGAATGTAAACATTTTTGTTCCTTTAGGTGATCAAAATATGCACTTCACCCAAAATTTCTCTTTTATGGACTGAAGGGATATGAGGCTGGGAGAAGTCAGAAGCCCTAGACCAGACCCCCAGAACAGAGCACTGATAGATGATGGATGCTCAGAGGGCAGAGGCAGGTCACTCTAGACCTGCCCGTGGACAGAGATTCTAACTGGAGCCAGAATCAGATGCATATATATGCAATATATCAGCATAACATCTGATATATTGGTATAAAAAAAACTGGTGTAGAAGCCAGCTCAAGATTCATTTATACATTTAAAATGTTTTATTTGGAAATTTAATGCACATACAATTTTGAATGTCTTTCCTGCCCGTGGAAAGAAGGAGCTAGTGAAGGCTTCCCTGAAGAAGGAACTTTGGGTTAAGTTTTACAGAATTAATAGAAGTACGCTGAAGCACAGAAATCTAGCCTGATAGGACCTGGGTTTGGAAGTGTTACCACCTTTCGTGAAAGTTCAGTTTCATCCTCAAATGACCTCTATTCAGGTTGGGAGGAACCATGCAGGAAAATAGGAACAATGGTGGGACATTTACAGATGTCTGTGTACCAGTGAAAGGGTCAAATGTTTTCCACTCACCCCTTTTACAAAATCATTTAGTGCTTTGCAAAGAAAAGCAAGTCAAGTCTTGGCTGGGTAGCTCAGTTGGTTGGAGTGTTGTCCTGTGCACCAAAAGTTGTGGGATTGATCCCCGGTCAGGGCACATACCTAGGTTGTGGGTTTGATCCCTGGTTGGGGTGTGGACAGGAGGTAACTGAATGATGTTTCTCTCTCACATTGATGTTTTCTTTCACACATCAATGTTTCTCTCTCTCTCTCTCCTTCCTCTCTCTCTAAAATCGATAAACATATCCTCGAGTAAGGATTAAATAAAAATAATTGAGACTTCTTCTTAAAAGAAAAAAAAAAGCAGGTCAAGCTTTGTTCTCTGTGATTTCTTTCATTTGAAACCATGCTTCTTCCCCCCTAGCTCCTCTCCTCCTGTGTATCTGGAAGCCTTTTGGATTTCTGTAAGTCTCCTTTGAGACTGCAGCTATCCTAGGGGTGAGGTGACTAGTAAGAATAATTGGCTGCTGACCTCTTCATTGTTGGCTTGCATGAGGGCAGGCATGGGCAGGGACACAGTGAGCAAGGCTGGTCTCTGGGGGGTGCTTTCAGAGTTGGGCTGAGTGGAGCAGGAGGGCTACCTCCAACCTCTGGAAGCAGAAGTGGCCTGCGGCCCAGGCTGGCCAATGAGAGCACCATGGTCCCTTGGATGCAGTGATAGTTCAGAAAGGTCATGTGATTTTACTTTGTCCCATGAGAGGAAGTCCCAAGCTTTTGTCTGTACCAGTAGGAAAAAGAGAAGGTGCTGGGGTCATAAGTGAGAAGCTGTAAGCCTGGAGTTCATTGCAGGCAGACTTCACCTCTACGTGGGAGGGCCAGTGAATGAGTGCAGCTGGCATAGATAAAACCAGAATCAGGAGACAGGCTTCTGAATGGACTTTTTCAACACCTGCATCCATGTGGGCATGAGGTCCTGGACTTCCAATGACTTGGACTTCTCTACCATATTATAAAGCCAGTCTGGGTTAGGTTTCTGGCACGGGCTACTGAGAGGATCCAGAACAGAAGAAAGTTGGCTTAATTCAGGTATACATGAGAGAAAGCACACACACTCATTTATGCAAAACCACACAACAGATTTGCTTGGGTACCTGCATGAACCTACAGGCCCAGGGCTACAGTCACACAACAGAGACACACATGCACAAATAAATTTCAAATGATTTAAAAATGTGCAGCCAAAACAAAAGTACACATCCTTTGATCTAGAAGTTCCATTTCTGGGAAGCTGCCCCAAGGACAGAATAAAGGATGCATCCCAAGACTTGGCTTCAAGGAATTTCCCTATAGCGCAACTTGTAATAAAAAGGAAGTTGGCAACAATCTGGATTCCAGTAAGGGAGTGGTTGAATCACTGTAGTAGAACACAATAGCATGCGAGTCAGCTCTCAAAATGAAAGGCACAGCTGTTTACTTATGTGGAAGATAAGCATCATTTATTGTGGACTAAAAAAAAGCTTGAAAATGGTCTGAATGCCACACACCCATTTGGGTAAAATAGAAGTCAGAATTAGCATGGAATAGGGACTGGGTGTAACTGAGGTTTGTTCCTAATCTTGTGATTGTGGTGCTCTTCCTAGTCTTGTAGAACATGAGTATTGCTTTGCAGGTGGGAAAAAACAAACTTGATTTTGAAAAGAAATATGTATTCTACAGACATATACCCTCCTACATGGGAAAATGAGGTTAGTGTGTACATTGGAATAGAAACATTTCTTATAAAGCATCAGGTTGGAAACAACCTTGATGTCTAGCAATAGGGGATTGATGAAAGAAATCAAAGGGCAGTCATTCAATGATGATGCAGTTGTTAGAGAGGAAGTTCTAGATACGCTCTGATGAGGAAGAGTGTCCAAGATATACAAAGTGGGGGGAAAAGCAGAATAGTGTTTATAGTGTGTGATCATCTGTATAAGAATAGCTCTATGCATATATAAACATAAAATATTTCTAGAAGGACCCACAGAAAGCAGAACAACCTATGCCTGGAGAAGGAAATTGGTGTTCTGGGGTGAGCAGGGGAGAAAGGCTCATGTTAGCTGCATGTCAAGCCACCTATACCTTGAGTTAAAACACCATTTGCATGTGTTCCCTATTCAAAATCATGGCTTAAACATAAAGAAAAAGAAAGCATGGTCATGCTTAGAGAAGCACACCACAGAGAGATCCAAACATGCTGCAGAAGCATCTGCTCATCCCGACATACAAGCACTTCCTGGAAGACCCACATGTGTGTTTTTGTGCATAAGAGCTCAGTGCTGGTGCTCCCCTCCCTTGACTGCATTCTGCAGGTGGCTGTGGATCCCATAGTGCTGGATACTGGGTAGTGTAAGGGGCCTCTGTGCGGGCAGGAGCAGTGGCAGTTCAGTGCTCTGCCTCTTTATTTCCCTCTTGTTGAAATGCCAGTTTTCTGCTTGGCTGGCGTGGCTTCTGCAGAATCCCTTCTGTTAACAAACTGCACTGAAGAGCAGAGCAATTAGCCTATAAACTATTTTAAATTTAATTGAGAGTCTTGATATTTCTGTGAGAGGGTGACCTCTTGGCCTCATCTCTGCCCTGTGTGGTGAAGGAGAGAGCGGAGGGGCTAAAGGCAGGGGCAAAGGCAGATTGTCCATGGGTGGGGATGCTGCTCAGGGCAGACTCCAGAGCCGAATACTTAGAACCATGGCCCTGTGGGTCCGTGACCCCTTCTGGCTTATCCCTACATGCTAGAGTGTGCAGGCTCGGGATTCATTCATCCAATTGTGTATTTACTGAACACCTATTATGTGCCAGGCACTGTTTTAAGCACTGATAACCAGTGGTAAATGGAGCAGACAAAGTCCTTGTTCTCTCAAGCTCATATTATATCCGGGAGGCAGATAGTAAGCAAAGCAATAACAAAGCAAGATGACTCCAGAATAAAATGGGAAGATAGCAAACAGAATGGGTGGGGAATTCTATTGTCACATTTCTGCTGAGAAATTGAGGGTGGGAAGATGCAGACATAATAAGAGCTTTCTAGGTAGAGCAAACAGTAGGTACAAAGACCCTGAGGTATGTCCAGACTTGACTAATTTGGGCAACACCAAAGGTTAAAATGGCCAAAGCATGGAATAAAGGGAAGAGTGAGGAGAGACTGGCAGGGCCCTCCTAGTACGCTGGCACTGCTCCTATGGTACTCACAGCAGTCTTGTGGAAGGAGATGTGTTATCCACATAGCCTCAGAGAGGGGAGGGGCCTTGCCTAAGTTACCTAACAGGAGTTCCACAGGATCCAGGGCTGCTCAGCCGGAAGAACAGCCCAGGCACCCTGGTTTGTGTGCTCACATGGTTTTCCCTGGCAAAGGGAACAGGTGGTCCTAAGGGCAGGTGCTAGGGGCAGGGAGGTATACCCACTGAGTGAGGAGGAGCTTTTCAACTGAACCATCTGGCCATGGAATGCTATGCCTGTAAGGTGGTGAGCCTCTTGTCCTGGGAGGTATTCAAGCAAAGACTGGGCAACCAGTTGAGAGGATTTTATAGAGTTAACTCTAATGTTGAGCACTGTGAACCCGTATCAGTGTTTTCCAGTTGCTGGCCTGGGCCATTTCAAGGACTTGATAGGCAGTGTGCCCACCTGTGAGGGAGGCTGGGTATGCTACTCGCCTTTCTTGGCCATTTCCTCAGTTATGAGATGGAGGTAACAGTAATACTTAATGGTGTGTTAAAGGAGCTAATGCGTCAAATGAGTGGAAGAGAGCCTGCCTGGTTCGTGGGAGACGTGTGTGTGTGTGTGTGGCTGGCGAGGGGGCGGCTGCTGTATTATTTCAGCAGCCTGTGGGCTTTCATCCACTTTCTGTATCATCTCTTTTTTTGATTTGAAAACTTCAAACCATATATATGGTTAAAAAAAATCCTACCATTCAAAAGGATCAACAAGGAAGAGTTTCCCTCCAACCCCTGGCCCTGTGTTGCTCCCAGAGGCCCCCATTGCCAGCATTTTTTAAGGGGGTGGGGTTGTCCTTCCAGAGATACTCCACACATAAGCAGATGTGCCTTTTCCTTCACAAATTGCAGAAGTCTATATATACTATATACTCCTCTGCATTTGGCTTCTTCCCCTCACTCCATCAAAACCACATACATTGATTGAACAATTTAAATTTTCTCAATAGAAAATATATTCTCATAGGGTTTAAAAACTACAGTGATCTATATTGAGAGTTTCTCTCTCCTTTCTGTACCTGACCCCAGACAGGTAAGCACTTATACTAGTTTCTAAGGGATTCTTTCCCTTTCAGTGTTTCTTCATGTAAATACAAACACACAAATAGGCAGCCTATTCCCAGACCTGGTTCCTACACAAAGACCTTACACTGAACACACAGTTCTGTATTGTATGTTGCTCCCCTCTACCCCTGGTAATGTCTACCAGCATGAAGATTTTTCCATATCCGCCTCAGAGCCTCCCATTCCTGTTAACAACTGTGTGGTGTTCCATCATATGCCTAAAGTAGAGTTTCTGTAACTGGCTCCTGGGTGGGTTGTTTTCAACATTTTCACTCTTCCAAACAGCACTATAAGCTCCTCTGATATACCATTGAAAACAGATCATTTCATGGTACCTGGGTATTCCTGCAGGACCCAAGCTCAGCAATGGGGTTGCTGGGTGACATGAAGGACAAATACAGCTTTCCCTCTAGAGGTGTCCACTTTGCACTCCCACCAGCAACGGACCTATCTCCCGGTGTTGCCAACACAGTGTGTCAGCACCTGAGAAAAGTGCCATTCTAACAGAAGAAATTATATTTCATTGTCTTTAATTTCCATTTCTCTTACCATATGTGAAACCAGGCATTTCATATCTTTAGGGCCTTTGAGTTTCCTATTTACTTAAATAATATACCATTTATTTTTTTAAAAAGTTAAAAATAATGTTGAGTTTCCTTTTTAAAACAACCATGTGTTCATATTCTTTGTTCATTTTTTATTGGGTTATCTTTTATTGATTTCTAGGAGCTCTTTATATATTGGTTAAATTAGACCAAACTATGGCCTGTGGGCTAACTCAGGCCCACTGACTTATTTTTTGAAAACGAAATTCTATGGGTACACAACCACAATCATTGTCTTTGGTTGCTTGCATACTACAACAGAGAAGTTGAGTAGTTGCAACAGAGACTTTATAGCCTAAAAACTGTAAATATTTACCTTGTGGCTCATTTTAGAAAAAAGGTTGCTGACTCCATATTAAACTTTTATGATATAAGTTGCAAATTTTTCGCCCAATTTGTCATTTATCTTTGTATATTTTTTCCTTTTGCTTTAAATACATTTTAAGTAAATACTAAGTAAATATTAACATAGTTCCCTGTGAAGCCGGAAAAGCCAGTGTTCGCGCTGCCTGTCACTACCAGACCCAATAAGCAGAGACAGGATTGAATCTCTGTGGGCACTTTATTCAGATGGCTGGTGGTCTGAGAAGACAGTGGGTTTGTACCCTAGCGGACTGTCCTAAATTCCATTTTAAACTGACCATTTTTATAAGGAGAAGAAAAGTGTAGGTAAAGGGTTTGGAATTCAGGGAAAAAGTTAATCAGATAAAAACTGCAGTCTTCTTTTGTTAGGTCAGAGTCACTCAAGAAACCAGAGGGATGCACCAAGCTAAGGAGCAGGATTTATTAGCGGGGAATAAGAGGAAAAGTGGAGCCAACCTAGGGAGGTTAAGACTCATGGGGGTAAGTGGAGCCAACCTAGGGAGGTTAGAACTCTCTCGGTTGTTCTTAGGGCTGAGTTTTTAAGTGCAAAAACCCTCGAAGGGTAACTGGTTGGGGTGTCAGAGTCTGATTGTCTAGAGCTGGTTGCTGGGTGCCATTTCTGCTGACCATTGTTCTTGATACATCTTGTCAGACTCAAGTTAAAGCTACATCCTGTTATGCCAGATAGGAAGACCCCAGACCCCAATCTTAGCCAGTGATCTGTTTGTCCCTGGTAGGGTCAGCAGGCAGTTTCCCAGGCAGGCATTTTCCCAGGCTACAATTTCCCACGGTACAGTTTTCCCGCCTGGTGATTTTCCATTCCTGCTAGGCCTACCTGGGTCTGTCATCTTTCATCTGTGTCCTGGGTCTCACCCTAGAGTACAGTGGCTCAGATACCATCTTGATTGCTTGCAGTCCTTCTGAGGCACAAAGGTGGAACTGCTTATGGCCGCCTGGAGTCAAGGTGAGTCATACCTTCAGTTCCTGGGACAATGGCTTTTTACATGTATTGATTACTAAGATTATTAGCTATTACCGAAATTAAAATTTTCCAACTCTTGAGTCCCCCATCGCTTGGACATGTTTCAGTAGGGCTAAATACTTGGGTTTGGGTCTTGCTTCTTTATAACCATCGTCTTTATATACCAGACTCTGTAGTTGAATTTTACTGGTGTTTCATTCCAGAGCTAAAAAGAAATGAACGAAAAGGCAAATTTGAACAGCACTGCCTTACTGCCCAGGCTCTAGGCCTGCCACTGCCACTGGGTGATCTTGGCGGTGTCCCAACTATGCAGCAAAATCCAGAACAGGGAGGAGCTGCCCAAGGTCACAGGACACAAGGGTGTTCTTGGCGTTCTGCTCCTCCTGCTTCTCACAGTCCCTAGACCCTAACGTCCTACGCTCCCTTATCAGGTCTCAGGAGGCTGTGGGGGCTCCCAGCCACCCCCCACGAGCAGCCCCAGCACAGTGCAGCTCCTGGCGCAACATTGCACACGGGCAGAAAGGGGCGGTGCCACGGCCGGAGGGAGCTATCGGTCACTGACTGCTGACACTGCGGGGAAATCCCCGGCTGCAGAGGTTCCTTTGGGATGAATCCAGCAGGCGCGCCCTGCTGCCTAGCTCTGGAAGTGGCCCAGCTTATGCACCCACCCCTCCCCCAACTCCAGCTCTGGGCCCAGAGCACAACCCGGCTAGTGCCCCTCTCTCAGACTCTATCTCTTGTCCCTACGCTTAGATCTTGGGAAGTGCCAACCTCGTCCCAGCCAGCACCCAGTCTTCCCGATCCCAGGTACTCTCTCTCGCTTCATTTTTTTTTTTTTTTTTTTTTTTTGCCTGGGGCCTCGGGCTTGGAGCCACACTCTCTCCAGGTAGCGGTTGGTCTGAGCTGGCCTGTTGTAAAATGCAAAGCCCATCACTGAGCTTCACTCCAAACCCTCTGGGGGCTCTTGTCACCTCAAAATAGAATCCAAAGCCTGGCTCCGGGGCGTGCACGAACACCCTACTGCCTGGATGGCATCTCCTACTACTGCCTCTCCTGACCCTGCAACACATCGACTTGCTTTCCGTTCCAACAGAGCCTCAAGGTTGTGACGACTCCAGGCCATGCACTTGCAATTTCCTCCCGCTGCAATGCCTTTCCCTGGTAATCCCCCTCCCACTTCCAGAATGCATTCTCCTGACCACCAGATCTGGATCAGTCCCAATTCCGAACTGTCTGTTTTTTTCTTTTTTCTTTTTTTAGTATATTTTATTGATTATGCTATTACAGTTGTCCCCTTTTTTTCTCCCCTCTATTCCCCTGTGCCCTGAATGCCTCCTCCCACCAGCATTCCCCTGCCCCCTTAGTTCATGTCCATGGGTTGAACATATAAGTTCTTTGGATTCCACATTTCTTATACTATTCTTAACCTCCCCCTGTCTATTTGGTACATACCAATTACTCTTCTAATTCCCTGTACCTTTTCCCCCATTCTTCCACCTCCTCCTCCCAGCTGATAACCCTCCTTGTGATCTCCATTTCTGTGATTCTGTTCCTGTTCTAGTTGTTTGCTTTGATTGTTGTTGTTTTTTTTTTAGGTTCAGTTGTTGATAGTTAAGAGTTTGTTGTCATTTTACTGTTCATAGTTTTGATCTTTTTTCTTTTTTTTAAAGATTTTATTTATTTATCTTTAGAAATGGGGAAAGAGAGATGGGAAGAAGAGAGGGAGAGAAACTTCAATGTGTGGGAGATTCCTCGTTTGATTGCCTCTTGCACACACCTATCTGGCGACCTGGCCCACAACCCAGGCATGTTCCCTGACTGGGAATCAAACCAGTGACCTTGAGGTTCACAGGCCAGCCCTCAATCCACTGATCCACACTAGCCAGGGCTGATCTCCTTTTTCTTAGATAACTCCCTTTAACAATTCATATAATAAGGGCTTGGTGATAATGAAATACTTCAACTTTACCTTATCTGGGAAGCAGTTTATCTGCTATTCCATTCCAAATGATAGCTTTGCTGGATGCAGTAATCTTGGATGTAGGTCCTTGCCTTTCATGACTTCAAATGCTTCTTTCCAGCCCCCTCTTGCCTGCAAGGTTTCTTTTGAGAAATCAGCTGATGGTCTTATGGGAAGTCCTTTGTAGGTAACTGTCTCCTTTTCTTTCTCTCTTTTTCTTAATTTTATTTATTCATTTATTTTTAGAGAGAGGGGAAGTGAGGGGGAAAGAGAGGAAGAGAAAGATCAATGTGTGGTTACCTATCCAAACACGACCTGGCCGGTAACCCAGGCATGTGCCCTGACTGGGAATTGAACCGGTGATCCTTTGCTTTGGAGTCTGGTGCTCAATTCACTGAGCCACACCTGCCAGGACTCCTTTTCTCTTGCTGCTTTTAAGATTCTCTCCTTCTGTTTAACCTTGGGTAATGTAATTATGATATGCTTTGGTGTGTTCCTTCTTGGGTCCAGCTTCTTTGGGACTCTCTGAGTTTCCTGGACTTCCTGGAAGTCTGTTTCCTTTGCCAGTTGGGGAAGCTCTCCTTCAATATTTGTTCAAATAAGCTTTCAATTTTTTGTTCTTCCTTTTCTCCTCCTGGCACCCCTATGATTCAGATGTTGGAACATTTAAAGTTGTCCCGGAGGTTCCTAAGCCTCTCCTCATTTTTTTTCTTCTTTTGAATTCTTATTTCTTCATTCTTTTCCGGGTGAATGTTTATTTCTTCTTTCTGCTCCAAATTGTTGATTTGAGTTCCTTCAAAGAAACCATTGATTTCTTCCCTTCACTGTTGATTCCCTGTATATTTTTCTTCATTTCACTTTGCATAGCCTTTACTTTTTCCTCTATTTTGTGACCAGACTCAACCATTTCTGTGAGCATCCTGATTACCAGTGTTTTGAACTGTGCATCTGATAGATTGGTTATCTCTTCATGGCTTAGTTCTATTTTTAGAGTTTTGATCTGTTCTTTCATTTGAGCCATATTTCTTTGTCTGGGTGAACCTGTTACATTAAGGGGTGGAGCCTTAGGTATTTGCCAGGGCAGGGTGACCCATGTCACTGTGTGGTGGTGCTGTATGTGGGAGAGGGGTCAGAGAGGGAACAATGTTGCTTGCTTGGCTCTCAGCTGGCTTTTAGTCACTTCCTCTGCTACCCACAAGCAAATTGGGCCCTGCCGGTGCTGATTCCAAGGTGACTGAGTTTGTGTATGTTTCAGGACCTTGTGGGTCTCTCCAACAGCTCTCCTGTGAGGCTGGGAGTCCCTCCTGCCACCACAACCCCCACAGATTTTTACAGCAAGAGGTTTTGAGGCTTTCTTTTCCATGCTGGAACTCTGGGTTTCATGGTCTGTGTCACTCCCCAGTTGTTCCTCCTGGTTTATCCACACGCAAATGTGGGACCACCAGTCACCATCTTGCCCACCCAGTCCTCTAGCTGCTGCCTTGCCCTGTGTCCTCTCTGCCTTGGTTGCCCATCTCCTCCCCTCCTGTTAGTCTGGATGAATGTTTCTTCTTTAACTCCTTGGTTGTTGGACTTAGATACAGTTAGATTTTCTGGCATATCTAGTTGTTTTTTGTTTTTAAATTTGTTGTCCTTCTTGTGGTTGTGCAAGGAGGCAAAGTGTATCTACCTACACCTCCATCTTGGCGGGAAGTTCCATTGCCATCTTTCTCTTTCCTTTCTGTACCATCTTGTTTCCTTCCTCTGTCCTCTTTGTCTCCAGGCATGCAGACAGCCATCTTGTGCCAGATTCTCCTAACTGGCGGTTTCTATTCCAACCTCCACCAACCCCGGCTCATATTTTATTCTCACCACCACCCAACACCCCCACCCCAACATCAGGGGCAGTGCCTTGACAGTCTTGGTCTCCAGCAGACCTCCCCTCAATGCTGACAAGGTTGCCTAAACATGGCAGGGACCTAGTGACAAGTGTGAAGGGTGACTCTGTCACTGAGGCAAGTGGACACCTGACCACTTGGCCTGGAGGCTGGCCTTCATACCTGGCCTGGGACACTGGCCTGCTGGTGACACATGACCTTGGCCTAAGCCCTTGGGGGAAAGGGGTGAAGGTCATCTCACAACTCCCAGACTTGCTCACATTTACTGATCACGTACTATGGGCTAAGTATTTTTCTTGAATCATCTAATGGGATCTTTTAATAACCCCATGGATTACATCTCCATTATATGGATGAAGACACCAAGCCTCAGAGCGGTTAAACCATCTACCTGAAGTCACACAGCTAGAAACAGAGGCAGCTGAGTTTGAATCCAGAGAGACCAACTGCTTCTTTCTTGAGACAATGGGTATATGAGATAGGAGAGACTTCAAAGAGCATCACAATGAACCTCTCAGTAAACTGATTGGGTTCAGTTTTCCTAGTTCAGTGGAGGCAGGGCTAGGGCTCTGAGCCAAGGGTTTTAAGAACATGCTTCTTTACAGTGTACCTCCAAGAATCATGGGAATGACTGGCTGAGTGGCCCTGGAACCTGATAGGCCTTAGTTTCATGAATGTCCCTATTCATGGTCTCTGGATGGCAGGCTTCTGAATCTACATCTTGAAAGCTGCATTTGGGTGTCTCAAGTCCTGGGGCAGGAAAGTCAGGAGATAGCTGTGGAGTTCAGAAGTGAGATGGGGGGTTGTTAGTTCCCTAAAAGACTCCACCATGCAGGTATGCCCTCTTCAGGAGAATAAAGGAGGGAACTTGCAGCAGCCAGTGGGCCCAACCAGAGGCAGCTTACGGTAGCAATCTCTGATGCCACATGGGCTGTGTGTGTACGTGTGGGCAGTGGAAGGGGAGACACAAATGAGGGAAAAGGCCAAGTGTGACACAGTTGGGAATAGGGGGCTGAGCTAAACGAGAGAGTCTCTGCTGAAAGGGCAGTCATAGATGATCCCAAAACGGGGTCAGTTGGTGCCACAGACTGATTATTCAAAAGATGCTGGAAAGCCAAAAAATTTTTCATTTGAAGCCTCCAAATTTTTAAATGTTGGCAACAGATTCAAATTTTAAAAACTATGCAGGGAAAACAAAATATCTCTATGGGCTGGATCCAGCTGGAATGACGGTACTCCTTAAGTCCCTGCTAGTATCAAGTTCTGGTTGTTATCACTTTGGTTCAATAACTAACCTTCTTTATTCACTTATTTTATTGTTGTTCAATTACAGTTGTCTGCATTTTCTCTCCAACCCTCCACCCCACTCCAGCCAAACCCACCTCCTTCCCCTGCTTCTACCATCCCCCTTGGTTGGTTCACTAACCTTTTTTATTCACTTATTTTATTGTTGTTCAATTACAGTTGTCTGCATTTTCTCTCCAACCCTCCACCCCACTCCAGCCAAACCCACCTCCTTCCCCTGCTTCTACCATCCCCCTTGGTTTTGTCCATGAGTCCCTTATAGTAGTTCCTGAAAAACCATCTCCCCACTGTCCCTACCCTCCTCCCTTCTGGCTATTGTTAGATTGTTCTTAACATCAGTGTCTCTGGTTATATTTTGTTTGCTTCTTTCTTCTGATGATTATGTTCCAGTTAAAGGTGAGATCATATGGTATTTGTCCCTCACTGCCTGGCTTATTTCACTTAGCATAATGCTCTCCAGTTCCATCCATGTTGTCACAAAGGGTATCAGCTCCTTTTTGCTCTCTGCTGCGTAGAATTCCATTGTGTGTAAAAAGGTCGGGGAGATGGCGGTGAGATAGGTGGGAGTGGAGTCCACTTCCCCTCAACGCCAGTGAAATACCTAGCTGATCTGAGGAGCAGAGCGAACAGCCAACAGTATTCCAGCATATATGAAGATCGGAGACCAAAGATAGAGGACATCGAAAGATCAGACAGTGAGACAAGAAAACCTGGAGTGCTGAAAAGACCAAGGTAAGACTGTGTTACACCCATAAACATCAGCTCAAGACCAGTGAGCACAGGAGATTAAGGAGACAGCACCACTGAATCCCATTGGCATTCTACCATAGAAGTTCATACCATAAACCCAGGGAGTAGAATAGATCAATTTAAGAAGCAGAGGCTAACAAGAAGAGTCTTACAAATAATGGGAAGACAAAGAAACAATTTCCAAATGAAAGGAAAGGAGGAAGCCTCAGAAACAATGCTAACTGAAAGAGAGGCAAGTCAACTATCAGATACTGAGTTCAAAGCAATGGTCATCAGGAAGCTCACTGAGCTCTTTGAGCTCAAAGAGAACTACCAGAAACTACAAGGAAACTACAATGAACTCACTGCAAACTATATCAACATGAAAAAGGAAATAGAAACTATCAACAAGAGCCAAGAGGAAATGAAGAATACAATTTCTGAATTGAAGAGCACAGTAGAAGGAATGAAAAGCAGACTTGATGAAGCAGAGGATCGGATCAGCGAGCTGGAGGACAAAGTAGAAAAAAACACCTAGAAAGAGCAAGAAAAGGAAAAGAGGCTCAGAAAGAATTAAGAAGCAATAAGAAATGCAGGAAAACATGAAACGTAACACTATCCGTATAATAGGAATACCAGAAGGAGAAGAAGAAGAGCAAGGGATAGAAAACGTGTTTGAAAAAGTAATGATGGAAAATTTCCCTAATCTGAGGAGAGAAAAAGTCACCCAAATCCAGGAAACACAGAGAGTCCCAAGCAAGAGGAACCCAAAGATGCCCACTGCAAGACACATAATAATTAAAATGGAAAAATTCCAAGACAAAGAAAGAATCTTAAAGGCAGGAAGGGAGAAACAGGAAGTAACATAAAAGGGAGCCCCAATAAGGTTAGCAACTGACTTCTCAATGGAAACGCTCCAAGCCAGAAGAAAATAGCAAAAAATATTATAAGTAATGAGAACCAGAGGCCTGCAACCAAGACTACTTTATCCAGCAAGGCTCTCAAACAAGATAGAAGGCCAAATAAAGAGTTTCCCAGACAAAAGAAGTCTAAAAGAATACAGCTCCACCAAACCAGCTCTGCAAGAGATGCTAAAGGGACTGCTTTAAGGAAAGGAAAGAAAAGAGAAAGAGACAGGAACACAGGTAGAAAAAAATGGCAATGAATAACTACCTATCGATAATAACCTTAAACATAAATGGATTAAATGCTCCAATCAAAAGACATAGAATAGCTGAGTGGATAAGAAAATATCACCCACACATATGCTGCCTACAAGAGACCCATCTCAGGACAAAAGATTACACAGACTGAAAGTGAAGGGCTGGAAACAAATTTTCCAAGCAAACGAACAGGAATAAAAAGCAGGGGTAGCAATACTCATATCAGGCAAAGTAGACTTCCAAAGAAGGGCCATAAAGAGAGAGCCAGAAGGTCACTTGATAATACTCAAAGGAAGAAACTAGCAAGAAGACATAAACATTGTAAATATATACACACCCAACATAGGAGCACCCAAATACATAAAGAAAATCTTGGAGGATTTCAAGAAAGATATTGACAGCAACACAATTATAGTAGGGGACTTTAACACCCCACTATCAAAAATGGACAGATCTTCCAAATAAAATATCAACAAGGATATTGTGTCACTTAACAATACCCTAGAGGAGACGGACTTAACTGATATCTGTAGAGCTTTTCATCCCAAAGAAGCAAAATACACATTCTTTTCAAGTGTACATGGAACTTTTTCAAACATAGACCACATGATAGGACACAAAGCAAGCCTCAACAAATTCAAGAAAATTGAAATAATATCAAGCATTTTCTCTGACAAAGAGGGACTGAAACTAGAAACCAACCCCAAAGGAAAAAACCCAAAACACTCAAAATCATGGAGACTGAATAGCATGCTATTAAACAATGAATGGGTAAAGAACGAGATTAGGGAAGAAATCAAAAACTTTCTGGAAACAAATGAAAATGAACCCACAACAACCCGAAACTTATGGGAAACAGCAAAGGCAGTCCTGAGAGGGAAGTGCATAGCAATACAGGCCTTCCTTAAGAAGATAGAAACATTTCAAACAAACAACCTAACCCTACGCCTACAAGAACTGGAGGAACAACTACAAAGACAGCCCAGAGCAAGCAGAAGGAAGGAAATAACCAAGATCAGAGCAGAGTTAAATGACATAGAGACTAAAAGCACAGTTCTAAGGATCAATGAATCCAGGAGCTGGTTCTTTGAAAAGATAAACAAAATCGACAAGCCTTTAAGTAGACTCATCACGAAAAAAACAGAGAGGATCGAAATAAACACAATTAGAAATGAAAGAGGAGAGATTATAATGGATATCACAGAAATACAAAGGATTGTAAGAAATTACTACGAAGAACTGTATGACAAGAAATTTCAAAACCTAGGTGAAATGGACACATTTCTAGAAAAATATAATCTTCCAAAACTGAATGAAGAAGAAGCAGAAAACCTGAACAGACCAATAACAGCAGAGGAAATTGAAGCAGTCATCAAAAAACTTGCAACACACAAAAGCCCTGGAGGAGATGGTTTCACAGGAGAATTCTACAAAGCATTTAAGGAAGAGCTAACCCCTATCCTTCACAGACTATTCGAAAAAATCCAAACTGATGGAAGACTCCCAAACTCTTTTTATGAAGTCACATCATCCTAATCCCAAAACCAGATAAAGACACAAGGAAGAAAGAAAACTTCAGGCCAATATCGCTGATGAACATAGACGCTAAAATTCTGAACAAAATATTAGCAAACCGCATCCAGCAATACATTAAGAAGATCATCCACCATGACCAAGTGGGATTCATCCCAGGAGTGCAAGGATGGTACAATATTCGCAAATCAATAAACATAATACATCACATCAATAACTGCAAAGAGAAAAATCACATGATCATGTCAATAGATGCGGAAAAAGCATTCGATAAGATACATCACCCATTTCTGATAAAAACACTCAGCAAAGTGGGAATAGCAGGAGCATTCCGCAACATAATAAAGGCCATATATGAGAGACCTGCAGCCAACATCACACTCTATGGACAAAAACTTAGAGCTTTCCCACTAAGATCAGGAACAAGACAAAGATGCCCTCTCTCACCACTCCTATTCAACATAGTATTGGAAGTCCTAGCCACAGCAATCAGACAAGAAAAAGCAATAAAAGGCATCCAAATTGGAAAGGAGGAAATGAAACTGTCATTATTTGCTGACGACATGATAGTGTACATGGAAAACCCTATAGACTCCACCAAAAAACTACTTGACCTAATAAATGAATTTGGCAAAACAGCTGGATACAAAATCAATGCTCAGAAATGAAAGGCATTCCTGTACAGTAACAATGAAACTGCAGAAACAGAAATCAGGAAAAAAATCCCATTTGATATAGAAACAAGAAAAATAAAGTCCCTAGGAATAAACCTCACCAAGGAGGTAAAAGACCTGTACTCAGAAAACTACACAACACTGAAGAAAGAAATTAAGGAAGACACAAACAAATGGAAGCATGTACCATGCTCATGGATAGGAATAATTAACATCATCAAAATGGCCATACTACCCAAGGCAATTTATAGATTCAATGCAATACCTATTAGAGTACCCATGACATATTTCACAGATATAGAACAAACATTTCAGAAATTTGTATGGAACAATAAACGACCCCGAATAGCTGCAGCAATTTTGAGAAAGAAGAACAAAGCAGGAGGGATCACAATACCTGATATCAAACTGTATTCCAAGGCCACTGTAAGCAAAACAACCTGGTACTGGCATAAAAACAGGCACACAGACCAATGGAACAGAACAGCGAGCCCAGAAATAAACTCAAGTCTATACGATCAATTAATATTTGACAAAGGAGGCAGGAGCATAAAATGGAGCAAAAACAGCCTCTTTAACAAATGGTGTTGGGACACCTGGACAGCTATGTGCAAAAAAATGAAACTCGATCACCAACTTACACCATACACGAAAATAAACTCAAGATGGATAAAAGACTTAAATATAAGTTGTAACACAATAAAAGTCCTTGAGGAATACATTGGCAGGAAAATCTCCGACATTCCTCGCAGCAACATCGTTACAGACACATCCCCTAAAGCAAGGGACATAAAGGAAAGAATAAAGAAATGTTACCTCATCAAAATAAAAAGCTTCTGCATGGCTAAAGAAAATAGCACCAAATTACAAAGAGAAACAACGGTATGGGAAAACATATTTGCTAATGATACCTCAGACAAGGGCCTGATCTCCAAAATATATAAAGAATTCACACGCCTCCACTCCAGGAAGACAAACAACCCAGTGAAAAAATGGGCAAAGGACTTGAACAGACACTTCGCCAAGGAAGACATACAGAGGGCCCACAGACATATGCAAAGATGCTCAGCATCACTAGCCATCAGAGAGATGCAAATTAAAACCACAGTGAGGTACCATCTCACACCAGTCAGAGTGGCCAACATGAACAAATCCACAAACAAATGTTGGAGAGGATGCGGAGAAAAGGGAACCCTATTGCACTGTTGGTGGGAATGCAGACTGGTGAGGCAACTGTGGATAACAGTATGGAATTTCCTCAGAAAACTAAAAATGGAACTGCCCTTTGATCCAGCAATTCCACTGCTGGGATTATACCCTAAGAACCCTGAAACACCAAAAGAACCTGTGCACCCCAATGTCCATAGCAGCACAATTTACAATAGCCAAATACTGGAAACAACCTCAGTGCCCATGAGCAAACGAGTGGATCCAAAAACAATGGTATATTTACACAATGGAATTCTACGCATCAGAGAGAAAGAAGGAGATTATACCCTTTGCAACAGCATGGATGAAACTGGAGAGCATTATGCTAAGTGAAATAAGCCAGGCCGTGAGGGACAAATACCATATGATCTCATCTTTAACTGGAACATAATCAATAGAAGAAAAAAGCAAACAAAATATAACCAGAGACATTGAAGGTAAGAACAATCTAAGAATAGCTGGGTTGGGGGGACAGTGGGAAGAGGGGATTACAGGAACTACTATAAAGGACACATGGACAAAACCAAGGGGGATGTGGAGGTAGGGGAGGGAGGTGGGTTCAGTTGGTGTGGGGTGGAGTGATGGGGAGAAAAGTCACACAACTGTAATTGAATAACAATAAAAATTAAAAAAAAAAGAATTCCATTGTGTAAATGTACCATTGTTTTTGGATCCACTCATTTACTGATGGGCGCTTAGGTGGCTTGCAGTACTTGGCAATTGTAATTGTGCTGCTACAAACATTGGGGTGCCTAGGTGTTTCAGGGTTCTCATGGTATAATCCCAGAAGTGCAATTGCTGGGTCAAAGGGCAGTTCCATTCTTAGTTTTCTGAGGAAATTCCATACTGTTCTCCACAGTGGCCTCACCAATCTGCATTCCCACCAACAATGTACTAGGGTTCCATTTTCTCCGCATCCTCTCCAACATTTGTTTGCTGATTTGTTTATGTTGGCCACTCTGACTAGTGTGAGATGGTACCTCATTGTGGTTTTAATTTGCATCTCTCTGATGGCTAGTGATGCTGAGCATCTTTTCATATGTCTCTGGGCCCTCTGTATGTCTTCCTTGGCAAAGTGTCTGTTCAAGTCCTTTGCCCATTTTTTAATTGGGTTGTTTGTCTTCCTGGAGTGGAGTCCTGTGAGTTCTTTATATATTTTGAAGATCAGGCCCTTGTCAGAGGTATCATTGGCAAATAATGTTTTCCCATACTGTTGGTTCTCTTTGTAATTTGGTGCTGTTTTCTTTAGCCCTGCAGAAGCATATTAATTAGATGAGGTCCCATTTGTATATTGTTTTCTTTATGTCCCTTGCTTTAGGGGACATGTCTGTGAGGATGTTGCTGCGTGGAATGTCTGAGATTTTCCTGCCAATGTTTTCCTCTAGGACTTTTATGGTGTTATGACTTATATTTAAGTCTTTTATCCATCTTGAGTTTATTTTTGTGTATGGTGTAAGTTGGTGATCGAGTTTCATTTTTTTGCACGTAGCTGTCCAGATCTCCCAACACCATCTGTTGAAGAGGCTATTTTTACTGCATTTTATGCTTCTGCCTCCTTTGTCAAATATTAATTGACTGCAGAGACTTGAGTTTATTTCTGAGCTCTCTGTTCTGTTCCATTGGTCTATGTGCCTGTTTTTATGCCAGTACCAGGCTGTTTTGCTTACAGTGGCCTTGTAATACAGTTTGATATCAGGTATTGTGATACCTCCTTCTTTGTTGTTCTTTCTCAAAATTGCTGCAGCTATTCGGGGTCGTTTATGGTTCCATATGAATTTCTGAAATGTTTGTCCTATATCTGTGAATAGCATCATGGGTAGTCAAATAGGGATTGCATTGAATCTATAAATTGCTTTGGGTAGTATGGCCATTTGGATCATGTTAATTCTTCCAATCCATGAGCATGGTACATGCTTCCATTTGTTTGTGTCTTCCTCAATATCTTTCTTCAGTGGTGTGCAGTTTTCTGAGTAGAAGTCTTTTACCTCCTTGGTTAGTTTTGTACCTAGGTACTTTATTTTTCTTGTTGCTATATCAAATGGGATTTTTTTCCTGACTTCTCTTTCTGCAGTTTTGTTGTTGGTGTACAGGAATGCCTTTGATTTCTGAGTATTGACTTTATATCCAGCTGTTTTGCCAAATTCATTTATTAGGTCGAGTAGTTTTTTGGTGGAGTCTATAGGGTTTTCCATGTACACTATCATGTGATCTGCAAACAGTGACAGTTTCATTTCCTCCTTTCCAATTTGGATGCCTTTTATTGCTTTTTCTTGTCTGATTGCTGTGGCTAGGACTTTCAATACTATATTGACTAGGAGTCTTGAGAAAGGGCATCCTTGTCTTGTTCCTGATCTTAGTGGGAAAGCTCTAAGATTTTGTCCATTGAGTATGATGTTGGCTGCAGGTCTCTCTTATATGGCCTTTGTTATTTGAGGAATGCTCCCTTTATTCCCACTTTGCTGAGTGTTTTTATCAGAAATGGGCGCTGTATCTTATCAAATGCTTTTTCCTCATCTCTTGATATGATCATGTGATTTTATTCTGTGTTGTTGTTTATGTGGTGTATTATGTTTATTGATTTGGGAATATTGTACCTTCCTTTCATCCCTGGGATGAATCCCACTTGGTCATGGTATATGATCTTTTTAATGTATTGCTGGATGCTGTGTGCGAATACTTTGTTGAGAATTTTAGCATCTATGTTCATCAGCGATATTGGCCTGAGGTTTTCTTTCTTTACTTTGTCTTTATCTGGTTTTGAGATTAGAATGATGCTGGTTTCATAAAAAGAGTTCGAGAGTTTCCCTTCATTTTGGATTTTTCCGAATAGTCTGTGAAGGAAAGGGGTTAGCTCTTCCTTAAATGCTGTGTAGAAGTCTCCTGTGACACCATCTGGTCCAGAGCTTTTGTGTGTTGGGAGTTTTTTGATGACTGCTTCTATTTCCTGTGCTGTTATTGGTCTTCAGGTTTTCTTCTTCTTCATTCAGTTTTGGAAGATTATATTTTTCTAGAAATGTGTCCATTTCACCTAGGTTTTGAAATTTCTTGTCATACAGTTCTTCGTAGTAATTTCTTACAATCCTTTGTATTTCTGTGATATCCGTTATAATCTCTCCTCTTTCATTTCTTATTGTGTTTATTTCGATCCTCTCTGTTTTTTTCGTGATGAGTCTACTTAAAGGCTTGTCGATTTTGTTTATCTTTTCAACGAACCAGCTCCTGGATTCACTGATCCTTAGAATTGTGCTTTTAGTCTCCATGTCATTTAACTGTGCTCTGATCTTGGTTATTTCCTTCCTTCTGCTTGCTCTGGGCTGTCTTTGTAGTTGTTCCTCGAGTTCTTGTAGGCATAGGGTTACGTTGTTTGTTTGAAATGTTTCTATCTTTTTAAGGTAGGCCTGTATTGCTATGCACTTCCCTCTCAGGACTGTCTTTGCTGTTTCCCATAGGTTTTGGGTTGTTTTGATTTCATTTTCATTTATTTTCAGACATTTTTGATTTCTTTCCTAATCTCATTCTGGACCAATTCATTGTTTAATAGCATGCTATTTAGTCTCATGATTTTGAGTGTGTTGGGTTTTTTGATTTGGGGTTCGTTTCTAGTTTCAGTCCCTCTTTGTCAGAGAAAATGCTTGATATTATTTCAATTTTCTTGAATTTTTTGAGGCTTGCTTTGTGTCCTATCATGTGGTCTATCTTTGAAAAAGTTCCATGGACACTTGAAAAGAATGTGCATTTTGATTCTTTGGGATGCAAAGTCTCTATAGATCAGTTAAGTCCATTTCATCTATGGTATTGTTCAGTGACACAATATCCTTGTTGATGATTTGTTGGAAGATGTGTCCATTTTTGACAGTGGGGTGTTAAAGTCCCCTACTATAATTGTGTTGCTTTCAACTTCTTTCATGAAGTCCTGGAAGATTTTCTTTATGCATTTGGGTGCTCCTATATTGGGTGTATATATTTACAATGTTTACGTCTTCTTGGTGGATTCTTCCTTTGAGTATTATGAAGTGACCTTCTGGCTCTCTCTTTATGGCCCTTTTTTTGAAGTCTATTTTGTCTGATATGGTATTGCTACCCCTGCTTTTTTTTCCTCTCTGTTTGCTTGGAGGATTTGTTTCTAGTCCTTCACGTTCAGTCTGTGTAGGACTTCTATCCTGAGGTGGGTCTCTTGTGGGCAGCATATGTGTGGGTCATGCTTTCTTATCCATGCAGGTATTCTATATCTTTTGATTGGAGCATTTAATCCATTTGTGTTTAAAGTTATTACTTTTAGGTAGTTATTCATTGCCATTTTTTATACCTGTGTTCCTGTCTCTTTCTCCTTTCCTTCCTTTCTTAAAGCTGTCCCTTTAGCATGTTTTGCAGAGAAGGTTTGGTGGAGGTGTATTCTTTTAGACTTCTTTTACCTGGGAAACTCTTTATTTGGCCTTCTGTCTTGTTTGAGAGCCTTGCTGGGTAAAGTAGTCTTGGTTGCAGGCCTCTGGTCCTCATTTTTTGGAATGCTTTTTTCCATTCTCCTCTAGCTTGGAGCGTTTCCTTTGAGAAGTCAGTTGCCAACCTTATTGGGGCTCCCTTTTATGTAACTTCTTGTTTTTCCCTTGCTGTCTTTAAGATCCTCTCTTTGTCTTGGAATTTTGCCATTTTAATTATGATGTTTGTTGAAGTGGACCTCTTTGGGTTCCTCTTGCTTGTGAATCTGTGTTTCCTGGATTTGTGTGACTTTTCCTCTCATCAGATTAGCAAAATTTTTCATTGTTACTTTTTCAAACAGGTTTTCTATCCCTTGCTCTTCTTCTTGTCTTTCTGGTATCCCTATTGTATGGATATTATTACGTTTCATGTTGTCCTTCATTTCCCTTAATCCCTCTTCATGCTTTCTGCACCTCTTTTCCTTTTCTTGCTCTTTCTGGGTGTTTTTTCCTACCTTGCCCTCCAGCTCGCTGATCCGATCCTCTGCTTCATCAAGTCTGCTTTTGATTCCTTCTACTGTGTTCCTCAGTTCAGAAATTGTATTCTTAATTTCCTCTTGGCCCTAGTTGATAATTTCTATTTCCTTATTCATGTTGATATATTTTGCAGTGAGTCCATTGTAGTTTCCCTGTAGTTTCTGGTAGTTCTCTGTGAGCTCAGTGAGCTTCCTGATGACCATTGCTTTGAACCAAATATCTGATAGTTGACTTGCCTCTTTTTCAGTTAGCATTCTTTCTGAGGCTTCCTCCTTTCCTTTCATCTGGGGATTGTTTCTTTGTGTTCCCATTTTTTGTGATACTCTTCTTGTTAGTCTCTGCTTCTTTAATTGATGTGTTCTGACTCCCTTGGTTTATGGTATGAACTTTTATGGTAGAATGCCAGTGGATTCAGTGGGTCCGTCTCCTTAATCTGTTGAGGTTACTGGTCTTGAGATGACGCTTATGAGTTTAACAGAGTCTAACTCTTGTCTTTTCAGAGATCCAGGTTTTATTGACTCACCTTGGGAAAAGGAGAAAGAAAAAAAAAAGGAGAAGGGAAGGAAGGAAAAAAGAGTAGAAAAGGAATGGAAATAAGGTAGGAAGGAAGGAAGGAAGGAAGGAAGAAGGAATAAAAAATGTTTGGAGGAAAGATAAGAAGAAGGAATTTTAACAAAAATTAAAATAAATAATAAAAGAAGTCAGGAAGAAGGAATGAAAAAGTAAAGGATGGAAGGAAGAAGGAATAAAAAAAGAAGGATAGAAAAGAAGTAATTTATGGGGAAAGAAAAAAAAAGTCTACTGGCTTTAAACTGGTCAGGTTAGTTCTGCTGGTCTTCCTGTTTGTGAAATGGGAGGGGGTGGTTGGAGGGATTGGTTTCCATTTTCTCCCTTCTTGAGCTGCAATCTTCGCTGTTGTCCAGGGTCCAGTCCAGTTCCTCAGTGTCCTTCTGCTCCCCTTTAGGCCTTTAGTTCACCAGTTGTGCTGTCCTTGAGGTCCTCCAATTAGGGGCAATGCACCCTCCACCTTCTTGCTCTTTGCTGTCTTAGATGCTAGGGGCTCTCAGTGCTCCTTCAGGGTAGTTTAGCCCCCTACTGGGTCAAGTATTTCCAGGGACTGCAGTCTCCCCTAGCCCTGCAGCTCCCCTGTGCTGGGCATTCTGCCCTCCTCCTAGAGAATGAAGAGGCCTTGCAGGGCTTTGTGCACAGGGTCTAGGTGGGAGGTGTTCAGTCCCAGTGCTTCAGGTGTAGTCACCAGCAGGCAGCCAGGCCTGTCATCAGGTTGTGTACTGATATCTGGCTTTGGGCTAGTGCGCTTGGGGAGCCCAGCTGCTGATCAGAGTGCGCACCCACCTGGGGTTGCAGGTGTGGGCCCCAGGCCACTGATCGGGTACGCACCCACCCAGGCGCTTGGGGCCTGTGCACCCAGGCAGCCCGGCGCTAATCTGGGTGCACACTGATCCCTGGCTTTGGGCCTGTGCACCCGGGCAACTGGGTCGCTGATCAGGGTGTGTGCCCACCTGGGGTTTCAGTTGTGGGCGCCCAGGCTGCTGATCGAGTTGTGAGTTTGCCTGGGGTTTCAGGGGTGGGCGCCCAGGCTGCTGATGGGTGTGTGCGCCCACCTGGGGTTTCACGTATGGGCGCCCTGTCCACTGATCTGGGTGCACGCCAACCGGCCTTCAGGTGTGTGCTGGCGCTGCTTATCCAACGTTCACAGTCTAGGGGCTGAGGGTTGTTAGGGGCACAAGAGGCCGCGGCTGCTGCTGAGAGTTCTCTAAACAGCCACTGAGTGCCTCTGTTTTCTCTTTTTTTGAGAAATTCCTCCTATTCAAGCCCTCCTGGTCCAAACAAGCACCTGGCCTCTCACACAGCCCAGCATGGCTCTCTCCCAAGAATCCTGCAGCAGACCCTGTGCCCCGGCCAGGGGCTTCAGCCGCTCTAGTCCCTGTGCTGGTCCCAGGGACCTTATTGTCCTTAAGCACTCTTCTTACCATCTGATCTTTCAATGCCTTCTGTCTTTGGTCTCCGATCTTCATATATGCTGGAATACCATTGGCTGTTCGCTCTGTTCGTCAGATCAGCTAGGTGTTTCACTGGTGTTGAGGGGAAGTGGACTCCGCTCCCACCTATCTCACTGTCATCTTCTGAATGTATCTAAAATTTTTAAAAATAACTAACTTTTTCAGCCTCAGTTTTCTGATCTATAAATTGGGCACCATACCTTCTCCTAGTGGGGGATAATTAGGACAAGTGGGTATGAAGGGACCTGGAATGATTGGCTTGCCTGGGTGAATGGCATCGTCATTCCAAACCATGCAGAGAGTGGTTCACAACAACCTAGGATTGTCCCTGCCCTCTCCCATTCCACAGGGCTGCCAGTGTAACACATAAAACCCACTTTCTTCCTAGATGGCAACAAAGCCTTACCTGAGTGGGCACCTGCTGACATCTCTGAACTCTACTCCCTTCATTCCCTCTCATGCGCACTTGGCTCAGCCACATGGCCTTCCTTCTGGTCCTTAAGCAGTCCCCATGTTCGAGCTGGTCTCTTGCCCTTTGCATCTGCTGTTCCCTCTGCCTCCTTCCCCCACACAGGTTCCATCTGGCCATCCAGGTCTCAGCTCAAATGCTACCTCTTCAGAAAAGCAACCCTCCAATTAAACACTCTATACTCCTTTCTCTTGAACTCTTCCTGCTGCATACTGCATCTGATCTCTCCCTGGGCACTCATTGTGGGCCTCCCTAGCAGTGTGTGAACTGCCTCTGTGAGTAGTTTATCTTGTTCACTCCAGCTTCCACAAAGCTGAGCTCAGTTCACTCACCTACATTGGAGGTTCTCAATGGATGGGTGGATGGATGGGTGGGTTGGCTGGGGAGGGAGCTCTTTTCCTTCCCTGAGGATCCAATTAGCAGAAAATCCCTGAGCGCCAGAGCAACAGCTGGCTAGGTTAGTGTACCAGTTGTTCAGACCTTCCCAGCAGCCAAGGTCCATCTGGAGGCTTTGTTTAAAAGTGGTGAAATCGGGGGCTCAGGGGCATCACCAAGGTGGAAACAGCCATCTGCTCCCAGAGGTAAAGCTCCCTTTTGGCCCAGTGTTGGTAAGCTCTATAAGGAGAAGTATGAATTCAGGACTGGCTGGTACAAGATCATGGGTTCACACCTTCCCTGGAGGCTCAGAGAGAGCATAGGTCCTCCCCATCATCACATAGTAAGGCTTGGAAATAGACTGAGTGAATAGAGGGGCAGGGATAGGCTCAGCAGGCAAGGGCAGGGTGAGGATGTGGTGGGGGTCTTGGTGGTAGGGCATCCGAACCTCTGTCCTTTTGGGGGGATAGGTAACAGACTGAGCCCTCTTTCTGCCCTAGCACAGGCCAATGCCCCTCTTCCTCATCACAGCACCAGCCCTGCCAGTTTCCTTCTACATGGCCACCAGGGGTGTGTCTAATCCTTCAAAATCTGCCAGGAGGCCTCAGGATAAAGTGCACATCCTCAACCAGCTGGTCAAAGTCTCAGGATTTGTAGCCCCTTGCTCAGACCCTGCTTTCCAGATGGCCCTCTGCTCCCACTTCCCTCCTGATCTTTGATGTCTAGAAGTTTCTGTCCCAGCTGAATCCCCTTGTCTTTTAGGACTGGGGCTACTCTCACTGCTTTGCCAGACTGGAACCACTCCAGCTCACCTGTTATCACTCCTGGCTGAACTGGGGTGGTTTTGTCTCAGGGCTCCCAGGGTTCTTCTCATGGGTGGAGAGAGAGAGACCAATGGATGGGAAATTCTCCAAAGATCTGAACTTCAGAGAGGGTTACTCTTTTATTGCATGGCTGAGCCTTTATTTATTTATTTATTTATTTATTTATTTATTTATTTATTATTTTCCTCATTGAGGATATTTTTCCATTGCTTTTAGAGAGAGAAGAAGGGGGTGGTGGTGGGGAGAGAGAGAGAGAGAGAGAGAGAGAGAGAGAGAGAGAGAGAGAGAGAGAGAGAGGCAGGCACTGATTGGTTGCCTTTTCATACATGCTCCTACTGGGGACTGAACCTGAAACCTGGGACTGAACCTGCAAAGTGGGTATGTGCCCTGAATGGGAATTGAACCTGCAACCTTTTGGCCTACTGGATGACACTCCAACCAACTGAGCCACACTGGCTAGGGCTGAGCAACAATTTATGAGGTCATTGCTAAGGCTTGTGGCTTACGTCCAATTTTACTCCTATAGTAATGCTGCAATAAACACTTTTATTTCTTCCCCCATTCCCTCTCCTCCAAAAAGAAGAATGTATGAATGATTGAATCAATAAGAAAATTTGACATTGTTTGGAAAGCCTATGACCCAGTGGGGTTTCCCCAGTGCCCTCCTTGCCTTCTCCCCTTCCCACATCCCTCCTTACATTCTTGTCTGTAAAGAAATTCAGCCATCTCTACCTCCAAAATACACTCAGAATTGATCTCTCTCCCCATTCCTTGTTACCACTCTGGTCTGAGCTGCCCCTCTCCTCTTCTCCTGGATTATTGCAATCAGGAGAAAAGGAATGGGGCAGCTCCTCTTCCCTTACACCCTGCCACAGCTTCCTCTACTCCCCTGAAGGAGCCAGAGGGACCCTGTCAAGACTGAAGTCAGATCCTGTCCCTCCATGCCCCTACCTTCTGCAGAGGACATGCCCACACAATCTATTCTGGGTACCTCTTTGTCCTCTTGGCCTGCTTCTCTCCTTAACCCTTACTCTACTCCAGTCACACCCATCTCCTTACCAGTCCCAGACATGGCAAGCACAGCCTTGCTCCAGGGCCTTTGCTTGTGCTGTTCCCAATACTTGGATGCTGTTCCTCTGGATCCCTACTCAGCTCCTTCACTTCCTCTGGGTCTCTACCCAAAAGCCTCAAAAATACCATCCCTGACCGCTCTCAGTCACACCCTATTCTCTTCACATTGTGGTTTTTCCTTTTTAGCTCTTTATTGCCCCCAGACATTATATTTTTTGCTACTGTTAGCCTCCCTTATTAGGATGTAAGTTTCAGGAAGGCTTTTGGTGGCTTTGTTGCCTGTTGTATCCCAGGCCCCAGAACAGTGCCCATGCATAATAGGTGCTTACTAGATAGTTGTTGGATGAATAAATAGGTGGCAGGTGGGGCAGGAGAGACTGTGGGTGCTGCCTCCTTCCTGCCTATGTGTGTGAAGCCCAAGTTTGGAGCATCCTTGGCCCAGGCCCATGATTCTTTCCTGGTGTGTGGTATGTAGTGTGTCTCATTTGACTGTGACCAAAACTGTTGAAACGAGAGAGACTTGTGATGCGTAGTGCTCCCATTATGGGCTGCCCTTAGTGACAGCTGAGTGCTATTGCTGTCCCTGGGTGCATAGAGCAGGCCTGTCACAATATTTGTTTAACAGGGGGTGGGTACTAAGCCAAGGTGCAAACACAGTGCTGTTAAGAGGGAACCTCCTCCTGCTGCTGCTGGGTTGCCTCACGGTGTTAGGGACATGCTGCTCCTGTTCCAGCATCTGACCTGACTGCTTGGCTGTGGTGCAAGTGACTCTGCTCCTTGCTGCCTCTTCCTTCCAGCCCAGGGCCACCTCTGTTCTAGCTCTGACTTCCTTTTGCTTGAGACCCTTTGGAAGACTTGGCCCCTTGACCCTGGCTCCCCAAAGGCCTGCAGTCAGTGTTGATGTGCTTTTCCAGGACTCCCAGCTTCTGAAGGTTTCAGTGAGAATATCCTGTTACATAGGGTCCCCTGGGCCTCTATAACGCCCTGGGCCACTTGGCAGGCCCAGACTTTCTGCCTCTCAGAGTGTGATAAGTGGATAGGACCTACTCTGGACAGGGTTGCTGAAGGGCCAGGAGCTGGGAGACAAAAATCGAGGTATTGATCTGTTTTTTTTTAAAGTATATTTTATTGATTATGCTATTACAGTTATCCCATTTTTCTCCCCTTTATTCACCTCTGCCCTGTACCCCAACTCCCACCATCATTCACCCCCCACCTTGCACCTTAGTTTATGTTCATGGGTCATACATATAAGTTCTTTGGCTTCTACATTTCCTATACTATTCTTAGCCTCCCCCTGTCTATTTTGTACCTAGCATTTATGCTTCTTATTCCCTGTACCTTTTTCCCCATTCTCCCCCTCCACACTGATAACCCTCAACGTGATCTCCATTTCTGTGGTTCTGTTTCTGTTCTAGTTGTTTGCTTAGTTGGTTTTTGTCTTTTTTTTTTTTTTTAAGGTTCAGTTGTTGATAATTATGAGTTTGTTGTCATTTTACTGTTTATATTTTTGATCATCTTTTTCTTTGATAAGTCCCTTTAACATTTCATATAATAAGGGCTTGGTGATGATGAACTCCTTTAACTTGACCTTATCTGGGAAGCCTTTTGTGTGCCATTCCATTCTGAATGAAAACTTTGCTGGATACAGTAATCTTGGATGTAGGTCCTTGCCTTTCATGATTTTGAATACTACTTGCCAGCCCCTTCTTGCCTGCAAGGTTTCTTTTGAGAAATCAGCTGATAGTCTTATGGGCACTCCTTTGTAGGTAACTGTGTCCTTTTCTCTTGCTGCTTCTAAGATTCTCTCCTTCTGCTTAATCTTGGGTAATGTAATTATGACGTGCCTTGGTGTGTTCCTCCTTGGGTCCAGCTTCTTTGGGACTCTCTGAGTTTCCTGGACTTCCTGGAAGTCTGTTTCCTTTGCCAGTTGGGGAAGCTCTCCTTCAATATTTGTTCAAATAAGCTTTCAATTTTTTGTTCTTCCTCTTCTCCTTCTGGCACCCCTATGATTCAGATGTTGGAACATTTAAAGTTGTCCCGGAGGTTCCTAAGCCTCTCCTCATTTTTTTTCTTCTTTTGAATTCTTGTTTCTTCATTCTTTTCCGGGTGAATGTTTATTTCTTCTTCCTGCTCCAAATTGTTGATTTGAGTTCCTTCAAAGAAACCATTGATTTCTTCCCTTCACTGTTGATTCCCTGTATATTTTTCTTCATTTCACTTTGCATAGCCTTTACTTTTTCCTCTATTTTGTGACCAGACTCAACCATTTCTGTGAGCATCCTGATTACCAGTGTTTTGAACTGTGCATCTGATAGATTGGTTATCTCTTCATGGCTTAGTTCTATTTTTAGAGTTTTGATCTGTTCTTTCATTTGAGCCATATTTCTTTGTCTGGGTGAACCTGTTACATTAAGGGGTGGAGCCTTAGGTATTTGCCAGGGCAGGGTGACCCATGTCACTGTGTGGTGGTGCTGTATGTGGGAGAGGGGTCAGAGAGGGAACAATGTTGCTTGCTTGGATCTCAGCTGGCTTTTAGTCACTTCCTCTGCTACCCACAAGCAAATTGGGCCCTCCCGGTGCTGATTCCAGGGTGGGGGGTTTGTGTACATTCTCTAACAGCTCTCCTGTGAGGCTGAGAGTTTCTCCTGCCACTGCAACCCCCACAGGTTTTTACAGCCAGAGGTTTTGAGGCTTTATTTTCCATGCTGAAACCCTGGGTTTCATGGTCTGTCTTGCTCCCCAGTTGTTCCTCCAGTTGTTATCTGCATGCAAATGTGGGACTGCTTGGTCCACCAGCTGCTGCTGCCTTGCCGCATGTACTCTCTGGCCCAGCTGCCTGTTTCCACCCCTTCTACCAGTCTGGATGAATGTTTCTTTTTTACTCCTTGGTCGTCAGACTTCGATACAGTTTGATTTTCTGGCAGATCTGGTTGTTTTTTGTTTTTAAATTTGTTGTTGTCCTTCTTTTGGTTGTGCAAGGAGGCAAAGTGTACCTACCTACACCTCCATCTTGGCCAGAAGTCTATTGGTCTGTTGGAATGTCTCTTGCTTGTTTGTCTGCCCATGTCTCACCATCTATCTGACCTCTTGACCGCTCCCCTGTTTCTCTGCCTCTATGTTCCTCTATGCTGTTGCCCAACTCTTTCTGTCTCGGCATCCTCAGTGTTCCAGAGCTTGTGCAAGAATCTGTATGTAGACTGTATTGTTGGGTACCCCTAGCATCTTATTTCATAAATGATGGTACTGGGGCCCACTGATGTCACACACTGTTCACCTAATGTAATCCTGTAATCCTGTCTTACCCCCTATCTCTCACTTCTCCTGCAGATTGTTCAGGGGTGCCCTCCTCGTTGTCCCTGACCTCCCCCTCCTCCTGCCTCACTGTCTACTAATGTCTTGCCCCTACCCAGAACCTCGTCCCCTGTATGGCTGCCCCTTCAGCACATGCTGCCTCCCCCAGACACACCAACCTGGAGCAAACTCCCATCTTGCACTTCCTCTGTTCAGAGAATCTGAAACACAAAACTTAGCACTTAATTACACATTGTGCTTTGTAATTATTTCATGCCTTATCTCTTCAACTTGTGTGAGCTCCTCCAGGCAGAACTGAGCTCTCCAATCCAGCATGTGTTCCTTGCAGTCAGGCCTCCTGCTGCCTTGGCTGGGGGCACAGCCACACCTTAGCCTGGAGCCCATGGTTTCACACTAGTGGCCACAGGCTCAGGACAGAGGCAGCCCAGCGATTAATTTTGCAATGTTTATCCAGCCCTGTGGGCAAAATGATACACAGGATTGGAAGATGTCCCATCATCCCCTGTCCTCCTGGAGTCCATTGGAAGAAATGAGCTTAAATAGTCCTGGACACATCTGGAGTTGTAACAGGGGTCTGATCACATCCTTATTCTCTCTGAGTTCTTTCATCCCATCACAGCCCACAGTGAAGCCAGCGGTTGGGCTTTTTGACTGACTCTTCCTCTGAATGCATCCAGAATTGTCGTGCCACCAGCTCCGCCAACAGCACCATCATCCAAGTAGCTGTCCTTCTCACCTGGGTGACCAGAGTCCTCATGGATCTCCCTACTTCCCCAGGCCTCCAATTGTTAATCTTCCACTCAGTGGCCAGAGGAAGTGTCATTTCCTTCTCAAACCCTGCTCCATGCAGAACCAAGTATCTGTGTCACCCTGCCAGACCTCACAATACTGCAACCTGCTGACCAGTCCCACTTTCCCCATTACTCCAGCTTCCTTGGAACACAGCAAGCTCCCAGTTGCCTTATTGTCCTTGTCCAGAACCCTTGTCCCCAACACTTGTCACCTGCATAGCTCCCCCTTTTCCCTTCATTCAGGTCTCTGCTCCAACACTCAGAGGCTGAATCAAT
Source organism: Desmodus rotundus (assembly GCF_022682495.2). Lineage (NCBI taxonomy): Eukaryota > Metazoa > Chordata > Mammalia > Chiroptera > Phyllostomidae > Desmodus > Desmodus rotundus. The sequence continues at coordinate 58,858,811 of NC_071396.1, forward strand.
CAGGATTCTATAGAGAACCAATAGAATATGGGAATGTGTTTGTGTATGAGTGTGTGCATATATGTATTTATGTGTATGTGTGTATGTATATCTGTGTTTATGCATGTATGTATGTAGAGGTGTATTTGTGCATATGTGTATGTGTTGGGGTGTGTACGCACATGTATTTATGTGCTTAGGTGTGTGCATGTGTCTATGTGTAGATGTTAGTGTGTATATGTATGTTAGTGTGTAGGTGTGTTACTGTGTATGTGTGTATGTGTATAAATGTGTGTGTGTGTTTTGCCTGTATGTGTGCATATATAATATATGTGTGTGCATTTGAATGTGTGTGCATGTGTGTATGTGTGTGTGGAGACAGTTATATAGAGAGAGCAATAGAGATGTATTTACTTTAGGAAATTGTGGGAGCTGGCAAGCCTAAAATCTTTAGGACAGATGACAGGGTGGAGACCCCAGGAAGAACTGATGTTACATCATGAATCTGAAGGCTACCTCCTTCTGGGAGCTCACCATGTGCCTGTAGGCACTGGTATGAGTTGCTCTGTTATACATTGCCCTCATGAAATGCCTCCCCCTTTGTGAGGAGGTAGGATTGGATGGGAGAACGGGTGGTTTTCTCCAGGAGATAAGCTTATATAACTTCTTCTCCTTCCAGTGAGAGGACCACTCAGAGTCCTCTCCATCTTATCTCCACCATTGCTCTTGAATTTATCTCCTCCTCTTTCATCACCTGAACATCATTGCTCTGTTTTCCAGGCTGCCCCTGCTTCTTCCCTTGCCTCTGGCTGTCTCTGCACACAGGCACCATCATGACTTTAATGTCTCACAGCCAACCCTGATGCATCTCTGCCTAGTGCTCTTTAGACCCTTCTTGGCCTCTGAGAGGAGGTCTGAGCTAATAGTCAGGGTCATCTCTGACCCGGCCTGCCTTGCCTTGTTCTCCCTCCATATCTTCCTGCTCCTGTGAAACCTTATGCTACTGGAAAAACTGCTAAAACATGACAGTGGAAGACCCTGGCAGGCACCATTTCAACTCAAACTAAACCATATGGGTAATAGGTACCCCAGTTGTGATGTGATGAGAAGGTGCCCACCTCTGTGGTCTTCTCCCTCCAAACCCACAACTCCAATGTAACTGTAAAAAGTGACAGACAAACCCAAATAGAGGAACATCCTACAAAATAACTGGGCAGTGCTCTTCAAAAGGGTCAAAGTCATTAGAGAAAGGAAAGACAGAAGAGCTGTCCCAGACAGCTCTTGGAGGGGACTTGAGGGGACTGCAAGGTAGTCCCCCTGATGACTAAATGCAAGGTAGGAGCCTGCGCTGGATAGACTTCAGTGGGTAAACTGGGAAATCGAAACCTTAGTTACTAGTGGGAACCAACATCTATTTCTCAGTATTGATAAACACACCATGGTTATGTGATGCATTAACAGGAGGAGCTGTGGGGAGGCTATTTGGGGAGTCTACTATCTTTGAGACTCCTCAGCAGTAGAAAATTATTTCAAAATGGAAAACTACAGTACTCCAGATGCTAAAAATTCTTTATTGTGGTTTTCATTTAAATTGTCATACTTGCTCATTGTAATAATTCAAATCAGCAGAGATGCCAATGGCAACAACCCTCCTCCTCAAAGAGAAGCCTGGTTTCTTGTATATCCCTCCAGGTTTTATGCATACTTTAACACATATTATTTTAATTATTCTCTTTATATCACAAGTGGGATATAAAGCACATTCTGTCTTGCCATCTGCTTATTTATTATTTATTTTTAGAGGGAGGGGAAGGGAGGGAGAGAGAAAGGGAAAGAAACATTGATTGGCTGCCTGTTGCATGCCCCCAACTGGGACCCCGGTCGGCAATCAGGCATGTGCCCTGATCAGTAATCAAACCTGTGACCTTTTGGTTCGCAGGCTGACACTCAATCCACTGAGCCACACAAGACAGGGTGCCATCTGCTTTTTCATCTATTATTCCCCCAGGATATCTTCTAGGTCAGGCCAGTGTTAATGGTCACAGCTGTAAACCCACATTTTGAACAGACTTCTCCATGAGTTTGTAATTTTTGTGTCTCACTTCTCATCAGACCTAATTAGATAAACACTAAATTTACCTAGTACTGTGTTCATTGAGCAGCTTCTTCTAGAAGTGTAAGTGCTGGTGCTACCACTTTTTGTTCTAAGCTCATGCTTGCATTATCTTCAGTCCGCATTTCTTTCACAAGAAACTTCTTAAGCCACTTGGTCATTTTATTAGGGTTAGTTTCATTAAATCCAGATACTATAATCCACAAATCCAATTACCCTGTCAACAAGCTGAAGTAGAATGAACCTATGTGAGTGTGCCTTGTGCATTTTAGGCCTTCCCTCACCCCACTTTGAGGGCATGTGGCTGTTCTTGACACCTAGGCCTTGCAGGGCCACATGAGGGTGGCAGATCATGTTTATGGATGTACTAATAAGCTGACTTCTCTCTCTTTCTTTCTTTCTTTCTTTCTTTCTTTCTTTCTTTCTTTCTTTCTCTTTCTTTCTTTCTTTCTTTCTCTTTCTTTCTTTCTTTCTTTCTTTCTTTCTTTCTTTCTTTCTTTCTTTCTTTTCTTTCATTTCTTTCTCTTTCTTTTGAAACATACGTACAAAATAGAAGTTCTATATTTTCTTCTCATACCCTGTGGGTGTGCATACTCCTGTAACATATTCACCATGGCTTGGCCAGCATGGAATGTTGGTGCTCCATTCTGGGGATCCCTGAGCTGGAGCATCCCATCCTTTACTGGGTTAATGTGCTCTCCAACTTCTAGGCAATTTTCCACTCCCAGGAAGCCTTACCTGACTCTGCTGGCTGCATTATACTCCTTCCAATTTTTGTCTCACTGTCACTACCCTCCCTTAGGACATGGTACTGACCAGAGTGCTAGTCAGCAGGTACAAGTCATCTACCTGAGGCCTGGGACAGTGAACCTCTGATCTCTGTGCTTATGTTGCCCAGCATTGAGCTTGTGCTGAAGGAGTGGTGGAAGAGTTTGGATTTATAGAAACACAGAAGGTGGCAGTCCTGGTGGGGAGAGGTGTGGCAGATGAGGGCAGGAAGGAGTCCAGGGTGGGCCTGGCTCTATGCCTCAGCCCCTCCAATATTTCCATGTCAAGGAGGGTCACCTATCTACTTCATTGCCTGAGTTAGAAACTTGAGCTTCCAGCAGTCCTACTTCTCCTTCCTCCACCCACTCACCCCTAGACATGTAACCTCCACCTGCTCACCTCTGCTCCCTTTCTCTATCCCTATGGTGTCCCCTCTACATCTCTAACCAGAACTCACCACAATTGCCTGCCCAGATTCTTCCATGGCTCCCACTGCATTTAGGATAAAGCTGAGATCACCAGGCACCAGTGGGCTTGCTGGCCTCACCCCAACCTTGGCCCTGCCACTCTCCCCTCATGCACTAACCGCATACCAGCGCCCTGGTGTTTGCTCCATGGCTCACACTTCTACATCCACTTTGTCCTTAGGACCTTTGTACGTGCTTGGAATCTCTCCCTCTCTGACAGAGCCACCCACAACCCCTCTCAAATTCCATCTCCTCAAGGCACCCCCAAACCACGTCAAGGCCACCTGTTATAAGCTTGATGTGTTCATTTTTCATGAAACTGCAAATGCCCTAAGGGCAGGATAAGCTGTTTTCCTTACAGCAAAGTCCCCAAACACCCAGTGAACATTGCTTTAAGGCATGTATAAATAAAAGGATGGTGCATTGTGAGAAGCTGGCTAGGCCAGGGTCTCCCCACTGTGAGAGATACAACAGTGGCAAAAATCAGGATCTGGGATGAAGGTGGCCCCTGCAGTTTGAGAGAACATGTGAGATCTAGGGGTGGGTTGGGGTAGGGTGGGAGGTATATGTGAGGGTGTGATGTTGTGGATAGGACTGGAAGCAAATTTTCTTGGGTATCCCAGTTTTCCCTCCCCTGGGGGTGTCCTTTTTGTGTCAAGAGTCCTGGACAAGGCTGCATGGTTGGGCCCTTTTCCTCTCTTAGGAATGCTCACATGTGAGCAAGAGTGGGTGGTGTCTGGTGTGCACCTGTGTGTGTGTTTGTGTGAATCAGACCTGCCTGTTTTGTAAGCTTAGTATGTGTCTGGATCCATACAGAGGTATGTGTACCTGTGTACAAACATGTGATTGTTGTGGAAAAGTTTGATAGGTGTAGATATGATTCTGCTGGGTAGGTCTGGGATGTTACAATTTGAGTGTATCTGCCCTTGTGTGTGGATGTGTCCCCAGGTGCCTGCAGGGCTGTGTGTAGGTGGTTGGTGGGCTCCACAAGTGTCCAGCTATTCAGACTACCCCACTTTGGGGCCTACCAGACCTTGATTTTCTCCCTACTTGCTGACCACCTAGTTCCCATTACTTAGCAATGAGGGATTCTAGTCAGCCTAGTGTCTCTGTTAGGGAAGAACTGTGCTTGGAGGGGTAATGTCTCCAGACCTGCTCAGAGTAGAGCTTTGTTCTTGGCATCGGGCCAACTGTAGGGGCTGCCTTTCCCAGCTCAGCTCATCCTTGTCACTGAACAGAGTTCTCCCTCTATCCCCCTAACCCCTGCCTTCCTTCTGAGGATGGCAAGGGCAGGTGCTCACAGATAACACTTGCTGCTATCACAATGCCCCTCACCCACCAGAGAGCCTCTTGTGGGCCTCAGCTGGTAAGGCATGAGGACAAGATGCTATGAATACTGGGTGTACCATCTGGTGGGGTTGGGGTCTTTAGATTGAGGCTGGACCCTGAGCATATTCAGGTGAAGGCAAATCCATCCAGACCAGGGTGAGCTCCATCCAGAGCAGGGTGAGCTGCACCCAGAGCAGGTGAGAGGGCACCCAGATTTGCTTCTCTAGGGATGAGACTTCCCTTCCAGAAAGCCAGAGCCCAAAAGCATCCATCTGCAGCTTTGGGGGAAAGGACTGACAATCCTGGGGGGCAGGAGAGGGAACAAGTTCCCAGTGTTTTCCTGGAGGTTTTCAATGTTCAGCAAGACCTGGCATCTTCTGGGTACTCCAGCCTCCTCCCCTATGCCCTCCGTTGCCATGCTCCAGCCATATTGGCCGACAGGACAGACTGAGTCTTCCTCAAGTTCTTCCCTTTGCCTGGCAAACATTTTCTCCAGGTCCCCAAGGAGATTGCTCCACCATCAGGGCATCACTCAGATACCACCACTTTGGCAAGGCCTGTCCCAGCTCCTCTAAGATGACTCCCTACTTTGCCCCTGCTTTGTTTTACTTGTACCACTTCCCCTTCTCTAAGATGATCTTATTTAATAAATTATTAATAAATAACAGTAGTAATAGTAATAAAGGCACTTTTATTTAGCACTTACTATCTTCTAAGCCCTTGATGCATTTTAACTCAGTTACCCTCAAAGCAACCATGTGATGTAGCATCTACTATTATCTCCACTTTACACTTGGGGACCCTGAGTAAGAGAGAGCAGCTCAGCATTGTGCTCATGTTCCAGAGAGACTGTCCATCTTGTTTGCTTCTGTGTCCTTGGCACCTGGCACATGGAAGGAGCCCAGGGAATATTTTAGAAAGCAAAGATTGTGGCAGGAGAATGCTAGTCTCTCAGCCCTTAAGAAAGGAGTCCAGGTGCCTCCCTCCCCACAGCCATTGCTGTAGCATAAGCTGGCAAGGGCCACAAGTCTAGCTGAGGCCCTAGCTTGGGGAAGGTAGCAGCTAGGGGTCTTTAGCTACTTCATGGAATCACTGTGGACTTGAAGATATCCTGAAAAACCTCTGGCTTTGGAGATAGGAACCTGCACACAGAAGCCTCCTTATCACATTTTTGGACTTCCAGCCCAAATGGAGGCATAGTTAGATACACTGTGCCTCCTCCCACAACCAAAAGAAGGACAACAACAAATTAAAAAACAACAACAACAAGAAATGCCAGGAAATTGAACTGAATGGAAGTTTGACAACCAAGGAGTTAAAGAATAAACATCCATCCAGACTGGGAGGAGGGGCAGAGATGGCAGCAGGGGCAGAGAGGACTTGCAGCAAGGCGGAAGCTGGAGGACAAGGACTGGCAAGGCAGTGGCTCATAGACCCAGTGACATGGCGGCTGGCGGAGTGGGTGGCCCCACGTTTGCATGCGGATAAACCGGGAGGAACAATGGGAAATGAGACAGACCTTGCAACCCAGGGTTCCAGTGCAGGGAAATAAAGCCTCAAAACCACTGACTGGAAAAACATGTGGGGGTTGCAATGGCAGAAGAAACTCACAAGAGAGTTCATTGGAGAGACCTATAGGGACCTAGAACATACAGAAAACCACCCACCCGGGAATCAGCACCAGAAGGGCCCAATTTGCTTGTGGATAATGGCAGAAGTGACTGAAAGTTGGCAGAGAGCCCAGCAAGCAGCATTGTTCCCTTTTGGACCCTGTGGCCCCATGTACAGTGCAACAACACAGTGATGGGGGTTGTTCTGCTCTGGGGAATACCTAAGGCTCCACCCTTTATTACATAACAGGCGCACTGAGACCAAAAAAAAAAATGGCCTAAATGAAAGAACAAATCAAAGCTCCAAAAAACAAACAAACAAACAAAACAACTAAGCAATGAAGAGATAGCCAACCTATCAGAGATGCACAGTTCAAAACACTGGTAATCAGGATGCTGACAGAAATTGTTGAGTATGGTTGCAAAATAGAGGAAAGAGTGAAGGCTATGAAAAGTGAATTAAAAAAAAATGCACAGGGAGCCAACAGTGACAGGAAGGAAGCCTGGACTCAAATCAATGGTTTGGACCAGAAGGAGGAAATAAACATTCAAGCAGAACAGAAGGAAGAAAGAATAATTAAAAAGAAAAAAAGAAATGAGAGGCTTAGAAACCTCTGGGACAACTTTAAATGTTCCAATATCTGAATCATAGGGGTGCCAGAAGGCCAGAAGGAGAAGAGGAAGACCAAGAAATTGAAAACTTATTTGAAAAAATAATGAAGGAAGTCTGTTTCCTTTACCAGATTAAGGAAGTTCTCTAATCTGGTAAAGGAAACAGACTTCCAAAAAGTCCAGGAAGCTCAGAGAATCACAAAGAAGTTGGATCCAAGGAACACATGAAGGCACATCATAATTACATTACCCAAGATTAAAGATGAAGAGAGAATCTTAAAAGCAGCAAAAGAAAAGGAGACAGTTACCTACAAAGGACTTCCCATAAGACTATCAGCTGATTTCTCAAAAGAAACTTCACAGGCAAGAAGGGGCTGGCAAGAGGTATTCAAAGTTATGAAATGCAAGGACCTACATCCAAGATTACTGCATCCAGCAAAGCTATCATTAAAATGGAATGGCAGATAAAGTGCTTCCTAGCTAAGGTCAAATTAAGGGAGTTCATCATCACCAAGACCTTATTATATGAAATATTAAAGGGACTTATCTAAGAAAAATAAGATCAAAACTATGAATAGTCAAATGACAACAAATTCACAACTATCAACAACTGAACCTAAAATACAAAAACAAAAACCAACTAAGTAAATAACTAGTACAGGAATAGAATCACAGAAATGGAGATCACATGGAGGGTTATCAATGGGGAGGGAGAATGGGGGAAAAGGTACAGAGAATAAGAAGCATAAATGCTAGGTACAAAATAGACAGGGGAAGGGTAAGAATAGTATAAAAAATGTAGAAGCCAAAGACATTATATGTACGACCCATGGACATGAACTAAGGGGGGCGGAATGTGGGTGGGAGGGGGTTTGCAAGGCAAAGGGGAGTAAAGGAGGGGGGAAATAGGATAACTGTTATAGCGTAATCAATAAAATATATTTAAGAAAAGAAGCCTCCTTATCTTTCTCCTCTGATTCCTGTATCCTAGGTTGGGAAACTGGTGAAAATTAAATATGTATGTAAAGAATGGCCAAATACACAGTGCTTTCATATAAATTTATATCAAGTGGAACCAATTTTCACAACTTAATAGTGATTTATTATACAAAATAAATAACAAAAATAGCATCTTCACTGTTAACTTTTTAAAAAACCTAAATATAAATCTTTGAGCTCTCCTGATTATTATCCTTGTGAATGTAATCAAAGTAATTAATTTTGAATTCTAACCTTTGTTTAACTTTTTGTTTGGAAATAAATGTAGATTTATAGGAAGTTGAACAATAATATAAAGAGGTCCTGTGTACTCTTCATTCAGTTTCACTAATGGCAACATCTTATGTGACTATAGTATAATATTAAAACCAATAACTGGCATTGTTATGTGTCAGATTTGTGTAACCATCACTACAATCAATATGTAGAACCATCCCTCATCATAAAAGTCCTCCTTGTGCCGCCCCTTTACAGTCATAACCACTTGTCCTTCCACCATTGGCAACCAATAATCTGATCTCCATCTCTACAGTTTTGTCATTTCAATAATTTATGTTGTATGTAAACTTTTGTGTATGACTTTTTTTTCACCTAGGATAATGCCCTTGAAATCCACCCAAGTTATATGTTTCAATAATTTGTTCTTTTTAATTGCTGGTATGGATGTGCCACAGTTAACTTAAATATTCACCTACAGTAGGACATTTGGGTTGTTTCCATTTTTTGGCTACTGTACATAAAGCTTCCCTAAACAATTATGTACAGATTTTTATGTGGACATAAGATGTCATTTCTGGGATAAATGCCCAGAAGTATGATTGCTAGGTTGTATGTTAAATGTATATTTTAGTTTTTAAAGAAACTGCCAAATTGTTGTCCAGAGTGACTATGTTCTACATTCTCACCAGCAACCTGAGAGTTCTTATTTTTCCACACCTTCACCAGCATTTGGTGTTGTCATTATCTTTTCCCCATCTTTTTTGCTTTAAACCCACTTATATCATTAACTTTGAGGTGAGTTTCTTGTAGATAGCATATAGTTGGTTCCTTTTGGGGAGATGGGGTCCACTCTGCCAATCTTTGTCTTTTAATTGGTTTATCAGACCATTTACATTTAATATAATTATTCATATGTTAGGGTTTAATTTTGCCATTTAATTTTAATTTTTTGTCTTTTTTGTTTCCTCTCTTTTCAATTTCTCTGTTTTCTTTTTCCTGCCTTTCTGTGGGTTACTCAAACCTTTCAAAAAATTCTATCTTGACTTATATATAGTGTTTTACTATCTATCAATATATATCCTTATATAGATTATTTTAGCGATATTCTAGGTATTATACATACATAATTTATCACAGTTTACTGAAATTGACATTTTATCAGTTGGAGTGAAGTATAGAAATTTAACTTCCTTGATGTCCCTATACACTTCCCATTTCTAATATAATTGTCTTAAATATTTCTTCTGCATACATTGAGAAGCACTTAGATACTCTTGTAATTTTTGCGACAATTTCCAAACATAATTTAAAAAACTAAAAAGGAGATGAGGTCTCTTGAGTTTGTCCATATTTTTTGCTCACTGTGTTCTTTCTTACTGACAGATGTTCCAAGAATCCTGCTTTTATCATTTTTGAATTGTTTAGAGAATTTCCTTTAATCATTCTTTTAGGATAGGTCTGGTGGTGACAAATTCTCTTAGTTTTACTCCCTCTGTGAATGTCTTGATTTTTTCTTTATTTATGAAGAATATTTTCACTGGGTTTAAGATTCTGGGTTTCCATTTTTCTTCAGCACTTGAAAAATATTATGCCATTTCAGTCTGGTCTTCATGGTTTCTGATGAGAAATCTGCTATCATTCAAATGGTTTTCCTTTACATGTAAGAAGCCATTTGTCTCTCACTGCCTTCTAGATTTTTTTCTTTGTCTTTAGTTTTCAAAAGTTTTAATATGCTACATTTGAGCATAGATTTCTTTTGCTTTATTCTGTTTGGGGTTTACTCAACTTCCTAATCTGTTGGTTTATGTCTTCTGTCAAATTTGGGGATTTTAAGCTATAGTTTCTTTGAAAAGTTTTGCAGTCCCACCCCCATCTTTTTTTTTTTCTGGGACTCTGATCACACAAATATTAAATCTTTTGTTATACTCCTATAAGTCCTTAAAGGTCTGTTCACTTTTTCAAAAGTCTTCTCATTCTCTGTTGTTCAGATTGAGTAATTTCTGCTGATTTACCTTTAAGTTCACTGAGCCTTTCCTCTGTTCCCTCCATTCTGATGTTGAGCCCACCCACTGAGATTTGATTTTGGTTATTGTATTTTTCATTTCTGAAATTTTCATTTGGTTCTATTTACAGCTTCTATTTCTTTGTTGAGATTTTCTATTTTTTTCATTTGTGTCAATTATGTTTGTTATTGAATTATTTTTGTAATGGCTGCTCTAAAATCTTAGTCAGTTCTAACATCACTACCATTTGAGGTTGATTTCTGTTGATTGTTTTTTCTCATTCTGGTTGAGATCTACCTGGATCTTGGTATAAAGAGTGATTTGCAATAGAAACTTGGACATTTTGGAACTTATGTTTGACCTTCTGTCTTAGTTGGCCTCCTCTGATGCTGTGCTTGTGGTAAAGGTGAGATGCTACCTTATTACTACCAGGCGGGGTAGAGGTCCTGGTGCCCTACTAAGCTTCCTTTGACACTGGGAGTAGGATTTCCTTTTTTAACAAAATTATATTTTATTGATTATGTTACTATAGTTGTCCAATTTTGCCCTTTTCCCCCTTCCACCAAGCACCCTCCAGTCCCTCAGGCAATACCCACACCATTGTTCATGTACCTGGGTCATGCGTATAAGTTCTTTGACTACTCCATTTCCTATAATATAATTTACGTACCCATGGCTATTCTGTAGCTACCTATTTGTACTTTTTAATCTCCTCACCTCTTCACCCATTCCACCACACTCCCCTCCCATCTGGCAACCATCAAAATACTTTCCATATCCACGATTCTGTCTCTGTTCTTGTTTGCTTTGTTTGCTTTTTAGATTCAGTTGTTGATAGGTATGTATTTGTTGCCATTTTATTGTTCATAGTTTTGATTTTCTTTTACTCACATAAGTCCCTTTAACATTTCATATAATAATGGCTTGGTGATAATTAACTCCTTTAGTTTTTTCTGGTCTGGGAAGCTCTGTATTTGCCCTTTGGTTCTAAATGATAGCTTTGCTGGGTAGAGCAATCTTGGCTGTAGGCCCCTGATTTTCATGACTTTGAATATTTCTTGCCTATCCCTTCTAGCATGCAAAATTTCTTTGAGAAATCTGCTGACAGTGTAATGGGAACTCCCCTGGAGGTAGCTAACTTCTTTTCTGTTGCTACTTTTATGATTCTCTCTTTATCTTTAACCTTTGGTATTTTAATTATGATGTGTCTTGTAGTGGACCTCTTTGTATCCATTTTGTTTGGGACTTTCTGTGCTTCCTGAACTTTCATGTCTATTTCCTTCACCAAATTAGGGAAGTTTTCTTTCATTATTTTTTCAAATAGATTTCCAATTTCTTGCTCTTTATCTTCTCCTTCTGGTACCCCTATAAAACGAATGTTGGAATGCTTGTAGTTGGCCCAGAGGCTACTTACATTATCCTCGGGTTTTTTTTTTTTAATTCTTTTTTCTTCCTGTTGTTCTGATTGGTTGTCTTTTGCTTCCTTATATTCCAAATCATTGATTTGATTCTTGGCTTCATGCACTCTACTGTTGTTTCCCTGTAAATTGTTCTTTATTTCAATTAGTGTATCCTTTGTTTCTGACTGGATCTTTTTCATGCTGTTGAAGTCCTTATTAAGTTCCTTGAGCATCCTTATAACCAGTGTTTTGAACTTTGCATTTGATAGATTGCCTATCTTTGTTTAATTCTTTTTCTGGAGTTTTGATCTGTTCTTTCATTTGGGCCATGTTTTTTTTATTTTTTTTTTTGGTGTCTTAATTTTGGCAGCCTCCCTATGTTTTTTTCTGTGTATTAGGTAGAGCTGAAATGACTCCCTGTCTTGGTATCATGGCCTATATGTAGTAGGTGTCCTGTAGGGTCCAGTATCACAGCCTCCCCTATCACCCAAGGTGGATACTTGAGTTGTGCCTTTTGTGTGGGCTGACTACTCCCTTCTCTTGTTGAGCCTGGATTGCTGTTGAGAGGTCAATGGGAGGGACTTACCCAGACCAGTCAGTTGCAAAGATTGGCTGTGATCACTGACCACCAACCTCTGCTCTCCATGGAGGATCAGCTGTGCAGGGGCAGAGTGGTGGTATTCCAACATAGTCTGTAGCTGTCCACTGGGTGCATAGGCCCTGGGGTTTCTCTGGTGGTGCAGGCCAAGGTCAGCCCTGACCTGTGTTTTACTCGGGGCCACCCTGCCTGAGCTATAAAGCAGTCTGAGATGGCTGCTACTTGTGCTGGGCTTGGAGATTCCCAGGCAATGTCAAGCTGTGAATCTAGGGTGGCTTCTGCTAGTGCCATGTCTGGGGCCACTTAGCAAGAGGCACAGGGGCTGGGGGGGGTCACTGAAGCCAGCTGTTGCTTGTTCTAAAGAATTTAAGAAGTTGTGAAGCATGAGCCAAGACCAACCATTCATATGGAAAAGCTACTGTAAACAGCTGTAAATTGGGTGGGGTGAAGCCTCCGAGGATCTTCAGGGTGGGGCAAGCAGTGTAAGCCAGGTTGATGGAGTCTCATACATGCCACTCATCTGCTGGCTCTGTGGCACTGCCCACCTTTCTGTTTGGGAGAAACCTGTCCCCTAGCTCTTTCCTTGATGCCAGATACCCCAGTTCCTCCTGTATGTCACTGGTGCCCCCTGAGCTGCCATCCCTGCACTGGAACTCAAAGGGAGTGAGTCTGAGTAAGTTCACATGAGAGCTCTTTAAGAAGAAGTGCTTGGGACTCTAAAAGTTTCTTCCACCCACTCAGTGCCTGCTAGTTTTTGCAGCCAGAAGTTATGGAGACTTATATTCTTGGTCCTGGAATCCTGGGCTGGGAGTCCTGCTGTGGTGATGGCACTCCTTGCTCCTGAGATACCACTCCCGAATTTTTATCCACCACATTGGATGTGGGACCAGCCCATTCTGCATTTCCACCCCTCCTACCAATCTGGATGGAAGTGGTTTCTTTAACTCTGTAGTTGTCAGATTTCCATTCATCTCAATTTCTGATGGTTCTGAGTGATGTTCTATAATTTAGTTGTAATTTTGATGTGGTTGTGTGAGGAGGTGAGCTGTGTTTACTTATGCTGCCATCTTGACTGGAAGTCTCCAAAATGACTCAGAGTTGCTTGTTACTGCTGGGAAGGTGGGCTTTTTAGCTCCCCAGTAGACCTCAGCTGATGCAGCCCTTGCTGGGAGGAATGGCTAGTCAGTGCCCCATTGTAGCCCCCACTGACATTTCAGGGTGAGCATCTTCTGGTTGCAGGACTGTGGTGAAAGTCCCTGCTCCCAGCTGGTCTCTGACACCACCTCAGCAAGGGTGCGGTCACCTCATTACAGATTGGTGAAGGTGAAAATCTAGGCTCTTTACTCAGCCTCTGCTGGCCAGGGTGGAACCTCATATTTTTCTGTGTTGTCTGATGGTTCAGTCCAGTTATTGTCTAAAAGTTTTCTGGTATGTTTCTTTCCTTGTTCTTTGACTAGAAGGAGTGGGCATTTCTTGGGGATTTTTTCCCCAATTCTGTTGGTGTTTCTAGGTCCCTGGCATTTCCAGAACCTAGGATGAAATATGCGAGGGAAAAAGAAGATCCAGGGTACCCACTACCATGTCATGCCTCAGGCCCTGAGGTCTCTAGCTGGTCTGGTTTTTTCTCTCCACCTTTCAAAATCTCCTTATGTTTTCTTTTTCTTTTTAAAGTATTTTTATTGATTATGCTATTACAGTTTTCTCAGTTTTTCTCCCTTTATCCTCCCTCAGCCCTGCCCCCCAACTATCCACCATACACCCCCCTGCTTAGTTCATGTCTATGGGTTGTACCTATAAGTTCTTTGAGTCCTCTGTTTCCTATACCATTTTTTATCTCTCCCCATCTGTTTTATGCCTACTAATTATGCTTCTTCTTCCCTGTACATTTTACCCCCTATTCCTTCCTTCCCCCTCCCCACTGAAATCCCTCTGTGTCATGTCCATTTCTCTGATTCTGTTTCTGTTCTAGTTGTTTGCTTAATTTTTGTTTTCATTGCTTTTCTTTTCTTTTAGGTTAATTTGTTGATAGTTGTGAGTTTGTTGTCATTTTCTTGTTCATATTTTTGATCTTCTTTTTCTTAGATAAGTCTCTTTAACATTTCATATAATAAGGGCTTGGTGATGATGAATTCCTTTAAGTTGACTTTATCTGGGAAGCACTTTATCTACCCTTCCATTCTAAATGAAAGCTTTGCTGGGTAGAGTAATCTTGGATGTAGGTCTTTACCTTTCATAACTTCAAATACTTCTTTCCAGTCCTTCTTGCATACAAGGTTTCTTTAGAGAAATCAGCTGATAGCCTTATGCGCACTCATTAGTAGGTAACTCTTTCCTTTCCTCTTGCTGCTTTTAAGATTCTCTCCTTATCTTTAATCTTGGGTAGCTTAATGAAGATGTGCTTTGGTGTGTTTCTCTTTGGGTCCAACTTCTTTGGGACTCTCTGGGCTTCCTGGACTTCCTGGAACTCTATTTCCTTTTCCAGATTAGGGAAATTTTCCTTCATTATTTGTTCAAATAAGATTTCAATTTCTTGCTGTTGTTCTTCTGGCACTCCTATAATTTGGATATTAGAATGTTTCAGGTTGTCCCAGAGGTTCCTAAACCTCTTTTCATTTTTTTGAATTCTTCTTTCTTCATTCTGTTTTGGTTGGATGTTTATTTCTTCCTTTTGTTCCAAATTGTTTCTTTGAGTCCTGGTTTCCTTCCCTTCACTGTTGGTTCCCTGAATATTTTGCTTTATTTCATTTTGGGTATCTTTCATTTGTTCTTTCATTTTTTGACCAAGCTCAATCAGTTCTGTGAGCATTTTGATTACCACGGCTTTAAATTCTCCATCAGATAGGTTGGCTATCTCCTCATTGCTTAGTTCTCTTTCTGCAGTTTTGCTTTGTTCTTTCATTTGGGCCATATTTTTTTTGTCTTGGTGCACCAGATAAGTTGTAAGGGGGCGGGGCCTTAGGTATTCACCCAGGCAGGGCAACCCTCTTTGTTGCGCAGTGGTGCTGTCTGCAGGGGAGGGGCCAGAGAGGGAATAATGCAGTTTGCCTGCTCATCTCTAGCTCACTTTCCAACGCACTCTCGTGAGAGGCTGGGAGTTTCTCCCACCATGGCAACTGCTGCTGTATTCCACAGTCAACTCAGAGTCTCAGTTTTGCCTTCATCCAGTCCTACCCACGCATTCTGCTGCCTTGCTGCAGCCAGCCCCACCCACCTGTTCTGCTGCCTCTCTGTGGTGTTCTGAGCTGGCCTGCCTGCTGCAGGTTCTTATTGGTCTGGTTGTTCTGGTTGATTTTTTCTTTAATTCCTTGGTTGTCAGAGCGCCATACAGTTTGATTTTCTGGCTCTTATGGTTATTTATTGATTTTAGATTGGTTGTTATCCTCTTTTTGGTTGTGTGAGGAAGTGAGGGGTTTCTATCTATGCCTCCATCTTGGCCAGAGCTCTCCTTAGGTTTTTTTTTTTATGTATAATGTTCATGACTTTTATCTGTACTTAGTGGGGGGAACAGAAAAAAGTACTTCTACTTCATATTTCCATATGTCGATATCCCAATGATCAGAGAACTTTTTGAAATTGCATAGAGTGTCCTTTACCCCAGTTTCTCTCAGGATTCTGATACATGAATGTCTGGTGTTTGTACTGGTTGTCTGTTCTAACTGTTCAAGTCTTGTGCCAAAATGTTCTTGTGAAAAGTTTAACATGACCTTGTGTGATATCCCTGGGGTACATAGAGTAGAACGCTGAGCTTTTGTAAAAGGTCTCTTGAATCCTAGAGGATGGGTGGGGGTTGGGCTGAAGTCTACAGAGGCCAGTATCCAGGAATTAAGCAAATGATTCCTTGGGTTCACTGCCACTCACATCTGATTCAGGTTATCTCCATGCATTCAGGAATTGTCCTTCAAAATGGTTCTCAAGTTTCCCAAAGACCATTATATCAAGGTCAGCATCCATCCTATTCTACCCTGGCATTGCTTATGGTTACTTCCACACCATTGACCAGGTCATTCTACTCTCCAGGAAAGCCCTTCCTCCTTTTCTGTGCCCACAGGCTATACAATTGCTGGGCCACTTGCATCTACATAGACATCCTTTCCATGGTGTCTGCAGTTCAGAGGGTATTTCAAAATATTGCAAATAACAAGCATGGTGACTACTTTAGCATCTATGACTGGCCTTGCTAGAATCCTGCCAGGCTCACATTTTAATTTATGTGAACTCACTGTTCTTTTTGAGAGGGAGAGATCTGTTTATTTTTCTTCTTCTTCTTTTTAACCTGTTGGCCTTGTCCTTGGTACCACTAGGTCTTAGCCACCCCATAAAAAGGAGGACCATGCCTCAAAAGCAAAAAGAAACACAATAAGTTTGTGTTAAGTTATTTCATGAGGAGTTAATTTAGAATTAAGAATTTCTAAGAGGCCAGGCCTTACAGTTTCTCAAAAAGGATTTCCCTGATTAAAAAAGTTATTTTTACTTTTGACTTCAGAGAAAGGAGAAGGGAGGGCGAAAGAGAGAGAGAGAAATGCTGATGTGAGAGAAAAACATCTATTGGTTGCCTTCCATAAGCACCCAGACTGGGGACCAAACCTGTAGCCCCAGTATATGCCCTGAGTGGGAATTGATCTGGTGACCTTTTGGTTTGTGGGAGGATGTTCAACCAACTGAGCCACACTGGCCAGAGTGGGCCTTATGCTTTTAAAGGATTTTTTTTTTCCTCCTATAAAATAAAACCTTTGGGTTAAATGAGACTCCATTACATGTGGTCTCACTTGGGATTTCATTCTCATGTCACATATGCCAACACCAAAGTTCTGCAACGTAAGAAACTTTCTGCAGCAGGTCATGAGGAACACAGTCAATGAGCATTCAGCTCAGGATACAGATGATGACTTTACAGTTGCTCCACTACCCTGTGGTCCAAGATGGCTGTTCTACCACCAGCCATCACATCTACATTCCAGCCAGTAGGAAGGGGAAAGGATGACTAACACTCTTTTTAAGAGCACAGTTCCAAGTTGCACAAATTGTTTCTGCTCATTCATTGGCCAACATTTAAACATATGGCCACAGCTAGCTGCAAGGAATAATGGGAAGAATAGTCTTTATTCTGGGAGTCCAAGTATCCAGCTAAAAGTCTAGAGTTCTATTTTTGTATGAGAGAGGTTGAGAATGGCTATTGGGGGAAAATGAGCAGTTTCTGCTCCATCTTCTAATAAATGTTATAATTGCAGTACTTGTCATGTGTATTCTATTTACTGAATCCAGAACACACTGAGCACTTAACTTCAAGCAAGGTCTTGGTTTGGCCCCCATGGGAGACACATATATGTGTAAGACTAAACAGCACATGAAGGTCAGAAAAGGAGGAAAATAACATGTATTAAAGACTTTCCATGCCATAGGCTAGAAGCCTTGCATACATTTTCACTTTTAAACTCACAACTTTGTACAGCAATCATTGTACAAATGAGGAAACTCAGTCTTAGAGAAATGAAGATGAAGGGTGTCTTAAGTCAGGTTACCTGGGAAACAGACTGTGAGGTGGGTGTTTGTGTGCAGGAGATTTATTAGGGAGCAGATGCAGGAAGGAAGCCAGCAAGGAGTGAGGGAAGCAGGCTGGCCAGGAGAACTTGGGGTATAATGCAGCTGCAACAGAGGCCTCAGCTTCACCTGGCT
Source organism: Desmodus rotundus (assembly GCF_022682495.2). Classification (NCBI taxonomy): domain Eukaryota; kingdom Metazoa; phylum Chordata; class Mammalia; order Chiroptera; family Phyllostomidae; genus Desmodus; species Desmodus rotundus. The sequence goes on from NC_071396.1 coordinate 58,876,581, forward strand.
GGCATGAACTTTCAGAGTTGGCATTCCTTCTCAATTAAGGGGCAGAACTTTGGACTCCTATCAGCTGGTCACTGGATGTGAGATGCTCACCCCCAAGCCTTTTACTCTCTGAGATGGGTGTGTCCTTGGGAAAAGCAGCTGCCATCATCTAAAATGATCTTTTATTAATTTACATGGGTATCATCTGTCTTCCCTAGAATGTGAGGGCCATCAGGGCAGGGATTTGTCCCTCTCACTTATCGCTGTCTCCCTAACACCAGGCCCAGTGTCTTACAAATACTGGGTACTCAATAAATAGGAGTTGGGTAATCAAATAAATAAATAAATAAATAGAAAATATATACATAAGTCTAATCTAGGGCAGAAAGAACTTCAGTCGATATATAAGGGATTGCCCAGATTTGGGGGTATGTGAGAAAGGGGGAGTCCTTGTTTCAGCTGCCCTAAAGAAGTGGAACAGTGTTGCCCTTAGGGGGAATGTTAACCTCTCACTCCGTATCCCCAGTTATAAGCAAGGAGGTGATGTTGCCTCCCCACCTCTTAGGAAAAGTCCTGGAGTCAGTTTTAGAAGGTGTGTGCCGTGGGGAGAACATGCTGCTAGAGATGAGCTGACCAAGGTTCAAATTCTGATTTCAATCCTTTTCTCCTTTACACCCCCTGATCTCCTGGATCCCCAAGTTTACATCTGACAGTGGCTTTGATAAAACACCAGCTCTCTGTGGTGTAATGAAGTGAAATGAGATGATAGGGGTGTACTAGTTTGTAGGGCTGTCATAACAAATTACCACAGGCTAGGTGGCCTAATCAACAAACATTTATTAAAGTTTTGGAGGCTTAAAGTCCAAGATTAAGGTGTTAGTAGAGTTAGTTTCTTTTGAAGCTTCTCTCCTTGGCTTAAGGATGGCTGCATTCTCTGTGTGTTCACATGGTCTTTCCTCTGAGCATGTCTGTGCCTAAATTCCCTCTTATTACAAGGACACCAGTCATATTGGAATAGGGCTATAACACAAGAGGTTGAGCCTAGGGATCTTGACTGCTCATTTGGATAAGCCACCCCCCCCCCAAAAAAAAAACCCCAAACAAACCCAAAACAGAAAGAGGACTGGATGGAGCAGACATAGCCTTTATTACTCACATTACAGAGACCATCAGGGATGGCAGATTGGCAAACACCTCCCTGAGTCCAAGACTTGTTTTAAGGTTCCCAGACAAAGAGGGCACATGTCTTGCATATGAGTCTAAACTACATTACCTCAGTGTGTATGTGCAGAGGGAAAAGGTCAAGAAGCAGTCACACAGGATAAGAAGCCCCTCCCAAAAGGAGATAAGGAGGGAATTACAATCCATTTCCAAAGCAATACACACTCCTTCTGGCCAGGGGCCCTCTGGCCAGCCTTCCATTATGGGATTTGGAAGAGCAATGTCCAGTACCACCCCACACTCCACCCCAACGTTGCTCTTCTATCTCACATTCTTTGTGTTACATTCTTCCAACAGGGGACCTGTGTGGTGAGCATGTCGGCACATTGCATCCACATGTCACACATAAAGGCTACACCCCCAGACCAGCAATGCTAGACAAAACCCAAAGAGACCTAGGAGAAGGGAAAGCCACCAGGAACCTAAAGAATTCCACCAGCTTGTGAAGAAGTCAGAGGTTGTAGCCAGTATATGATTAATCTCAGCTCCTGGGGCAGTTAAGGCTTGGGATACATTGTGAGAATTATCAGGGATATATATGCAACAGTCTGTGTGCAGAATGGCACAGGTAACCCCTGGGAAGCAATAAGTAAGTCTAATGCCATTCTGTTCTGCAGCACAACTTTCCTCACTTGAATTACCTCATCAGCAACCAGGGCTATTGCATGTCTGGTATAAGGGCTATCGCAGTGTGATTTGCTAGAGCCTTAATGGCTTCATGAGTTATAATAGTACCTGCAGGAAGCACAAAAATGGCTAGTGGGTAGAATCTCCAGTGAGGGTGCTTGACTTGATAGCATGCCTGAAATAAGTCCCAATTTTGAAGGGCACTTGGAGGAGTATTTAACACTCACCCTGGGATGTATGGTTCTTCCCAGGTGCAACACCCAATCCAATTTAATGAGAGGTAAAGCCAACCATATTGGCCACAGGCCCACAGGGCTCCCCATAGGATAGGATGGACCTGTGTTTCCCTAGTAGACCATCCCCAGTTGTCTGTAGCAGTCATTACTGTTATTTTCTTGTGTAGGACTGCTGGCATCCACCCCATGAGCTAAATAGTGTCACTTGCAGTTCCATTTCTGCATTCAATACATATGGGCATGGGTTGTCACACCTCTACCTGTAATGCTGACATCCATATCACACCATTCCAAACTGCATACAAAGGCCATGACTTGGTGTGGTTGTCCTGTTCCCTCATGAGGGAAAACACTTTTCCATGTATCTGCTTGAAGAAGGGTCAGGAGCTTTCCAGCCTTGCAGCCAGTACCAACATGTCTGGTTCACAGGGTGGATCCACCATGGTAGGCTGGTGGAGGCAGCAGTAGGAAATTCAGTGCAGACCCAACAATCAGAATGGTTGCTGATGGCTGCTAACATACTGGCCTACTGTAGAAAGAAGTTTCCAGAGCAGAGTCTAAGGGTGATAAGAGAGATGTTTAATAGTAACTAAGAATGGTAGATCTTAGTGGTCTGGCAATACAAACACCACAGTTTGGTCTTTGGTTAATATGATTACACTGACCAGTGGATGCCCTGGCCATTGGTACCATGCCCTATCTGGCCCTAGGCGAAGGGCTTCCTGCACTCAAAGGGCCTAGGGAGGTGTGCATAACTGTCAAATTGAAGCTATGGAGGTTCCCTTAGGAATTGAGGTCTGCAGTGGGTTGTAACAAATAAAGGTAAGGGTCCAAGAGCCATTACTATGTGTGCTAGCTGCAGCACCATGACAAGTCCCTACCCCCAAAGAGCCACCAAGAAACACCAGCAGGATTCTACCTGTGCCTGCCCAGGCCAGGTGAGGTGCTTTTCCATGTGGGTATGTCTTGGGGCACTGGCAAGAGCATGCTATTTTGTTGTCCTAGCCCAGGACATAGCAAAGACTCCTGTGTACTTAAGTGTAGGCATACAGATGTTGCCCAAGGTTTAGTGAGCAGGGTGATAGGAGATGCTTGTCTTACCCTAGGCCATTTGTTCAATATTCACAGGCAGCCAGACAGGCAGGTCGTCCACCCCTGGAATGAGCTAGAGTCAGTCTTCAGGGCATCTTTCAAGAGGCTATTGTACCTTTAAATGCGGCCAGCTCTAGTGGGATTGTATGGTAGATGGAATCTCCAATCTATATTGAGGGCATCTGCCCATTCTTGTACTTGATGTGCTGTGAAATGGGTGCCTTGGTCACTTTCAATGACATCCCAGGCCTCATAGGCAGGAAAGAGCTACTTCAAGTCTCAGATGGTGGCTCATTGTGTGGCCCACTTGCATGGGTATGCTTGCAGCAAGCCAGTAGTCATGTCCACACATGTAAAGGCATAGTGTGAACATTTGGACAGTGATAGAGGGATGATGTATTTGACCTGCCAGTGTATCAGCGAGCTATTGCCCCATCAGAGGCCACCGTATCTTGGGGAGACTGGTGAGGGTGCTTCTCTGCACAGATGGTGCATTGCTGAAAGGCCACGAATACATTGGAGTAACAGAGTGGTAAACTCCAAGCTTTTGCTACTTCCTATAAAGTCTTCTGTCCCGCATGGCACATCTTTTGAGGGGGCCACTCAGCTTTGTCTTCTTTTGGAGCTTCTTCCAACCAGTGGATGTGTGCCAGGGTGTTGGCCTTGGCATTGCTGAGGCTGTGGAGAGGTTGATGTACATTGACATGGTAGAGAATTATTACCTTTTCCACACTATGTTCATAAATGTCCTTCCATAAGTCCTACTCCTACAGGGGTTTTTGAGCCACATGCCAATCATCTTGCTGCCAACAGGACAGCCACAGGGTCAGTCCTCTGTATATTGCCCAGCTGTCTGTACAGATGGTCACTAGCCCAGGTTCTCAGGTTGTGACTATTCAGACAGCTCTCAATTCAGCCCATTGACTACTTTGTCCTGAGCCATCTTCCATCCATATGCTGTCCATGTTGGGCTGGAAGGCCACTGCCCTCAAGGTGGGTGGCTGGCCCTGGCAGGAGCCACTAGTGTACCAGGTGTCCTCAGGCACAAGGACTCATCTTTCTTTAATAGTGGGCCCTTACATGGGAAGAGTAGCAGGGACCTCTGTGCCCAGGTCATGGTAAATAACCAGGCCCAGGAGCTGCTGCAATTCTTGGCTCAGAGGGCTTGTCACTAGTTTGCTTCTCTGTTGGAGAAATGTACTCCATTTAGTCAGAGTTGCCATCTGTGCTACTGAGCTCTTGGCTTGGTTTACCATGTCCTGTACCTACCCAGCAGTGGGATAGGTAGTATGTACTTAAACTTCAGCCAGCTGGTAATGGTTTCAGTAGCCAGGAAAGCCTGGTAGACAGCATTCACTTGTTATTCTGTTGGACTGTATCAAGCCTCTTCCCCCTTCCAGAGCTGGGACCAGAAGCCAATTGGCACCTTGGTGTGCCCTTGCTTTGCCAGAGGCCCCAGACATAGCATTCAGAGGTGATGTGGATGTCTAAATCACACCCCTAAGATTGATCTATGACCCCCAGTGCTTGTGTGGTCTTCACTGCTTGCTTTAGTAGCCTTAAAGGCCTGGCTGTGCTCTTCCCCCCAAGCCCAGGTGGATCCTTTGTGGGTGAGGTGATAAAGAGTGCACAGCAGCTGAGCTAAGTGTGGTATAAAAACCCACCAGTATCCCAACAACCCTAAAAATTCTTGTAATTGTTTTGGCCTCTGTGGGATGGAGAAAGCATGAATCTTATCTATTATGGCAGCAGGCATTACTTTTGTCTTTCCCAACCAAACAACACCCAAGAATTTGACAGATAACCCAGGTCTCTGGATTTTGTTGGAATTGACTGCCCATCCTTGACCTTGGGGGTGAGCCAATAGCTGAGGAGCAGCCACTCTAACTCTGTGAAAGAATCAGAAGTCAGCATGATATCATCAATGTAATGGTACAATCTCTTTAGCCACAAGGCTGTGGCAAACAGTAGGGCTGTACAAGTAACCTTGAGGATATTTGCCTTAGTTCTTCTATGGTCTCCCCAATCCCTTATAGCTATCCAGAAGGTGATATTGTTTGGTGGCCACTATTCTATTGGGAGTGGGAAGTGACAGAGGGGGGTGTCTGGCATGCCCCCTCAAAATGGCCTTCACAACCCATATTTGGAGGTGAAACTCCCCCATGGTGGTCTGTAGGTGCATGCCAGCAAGGATGTCAATTCCTAGGATATACTTAGGGGTAGGGGAAACATACACCTTATAGGGTGTGGTTATTCCAAGAGTCAGTGGTACAGCCTGCACCTGAATGGACTGTCTTCTGTAGCCATCAATGGCAGTTATGACCCCCCTAAATCTCTCTGGGTTACCATAAATAAGAGAGGATTCTGCAGCAGTATCAACAAAAGCCAACACTCTTTGTACCTTCTTTGGGGATCAGTAAATAACAATTTCTGCATGTGGCCTCTGGTCTCCACTGGGTCCCTGTAAGTGGGTCCTTCAGCCATCCCCCTACACAAAGACCCCTCCCCATGGATCATCTTCTGGATAGGATGAAGGCAACTCCACAAGTGGGGCAGCCACGAAGTCAGTCAAGCAGGGTATTGGCTTTGGGGGTACCAATGGGACTGTTCCAGGTGACAGAGTCCATTCCAGTGTTTAGACAGCAGATACCATTATGGGCTGGAACTGTTGCTCAGGTTTTAGTTACAAGACTTACAAGAATGTGGTTAGGCTTCTTGTCTATCTTATGTTTATTTTCTCCAGGCTTTACCATATCATTCCATAGTTGTTTATGGGTTACTTTCATTGGACCTTTCTGCTTATGTTTCACAGTTAGATTCTCTTCCTTTTTTCCTTTCTTGTCCACCTTTTCTACCTGTCTTTTCCTTTCTTTTGTCTTAGTAGCTCTACTTCCCCTAGGTTGGCAACTGTCTGTGCCACTTCTTACACAAAATCACCTGCCTTGGTGGACAAAACAGGTATCAGGGTGCTGAAGTAAGCCAGGGTGCTGTTTGCACAACCCTGTCCCTCATTCCCACAGTAATCTTTCTATATCTGGCCCATTGGAGTGTGGGTTATAGATGGTGTGTCACATTCCTAGCTCCTGGATGAACTGCTGGAGTTCTAGTGAACTGGTTCAGCATGGGTTAGAGGAGGGTAGATCCCTCTCATTAAGCCATGCCGCCCTATAGCCAGCCATTAGCCACATAAGGAGGGTAGCAGTGTGGCTGGCTTGGACTCTGGCCCGGTGAATTCTTTGTCTCAAAGAGGGATGGGTGGTGACAGAAGAAAAATGTCTTAATTCATTCCCTGCAAGCAAAATACAATCAGTTCCTATATCCTACAGCCACAACAGTAACCCCACAATGGATTCAGACCCTTTCTATCTAAACTTAGCAGCCAGCTCTACCAGCTCGGCAGGGGTGTAGGGACACACTATAGTTGTGAGGTCAGCTGGGGAGGCAGCATTGGAGCGCCCTGTGGTGCACATGGCTTTTGGGTCTTAATCTTCTTTTTTTGAGGGGGGGGGAGGTTAAAGAGACTTTATTTATTTATTTATTTTAAAATTTTTATAGTTATTCAGTTACAGTTGTATGCCTTTTCTCTCCATCCCTCCATGACACCTCAGCTGAACCTCCCTCCCTCCCCCACCTCCACCCTCCCCCTTGATTTGGTCCATGTGTCCTTTATAGTAGTTCCTGTAATCCCCTCTTCCCACTGCCCCCACCCCTGGCTATTATCTGAATCCTGCCAATGACTACACCAACTGTAATGCAAGAGGTTGAGCCCAGGGATCTCGACTGCTCATTTGAGACCAGAATCGTGCATTCCTGAGTCCAAGACTTGTTTTAATGGTCCCAGACAAAGAGGGCACATGTCTTGCACCTGACTCTAAACTACATTACCTCAGTGTGTATGTGCAGAGGGAAAAATTCAAGAAGTAGTCACACAGGATAAGAAGCCCCTCCCAAAAGGAGATAAGGAGGGAATTACAATCCATTTCCAAAGCAATACATACTCCTTCTGGCCAGGGGCCCTCTGGCCAGCTTTCCAATATGGTATTTGGAAGAGCCATGTCCAGCATAACCCCACAAGGGCCCACCCACCCTCATGACCTCATTTCATCTTTTAGTCTCTATCCAAGTAGTCTTTTTGTTTTTCAATATATCTTAGGTTTCCTGTTTATTCTTTTTTAAAATGTTTATTGTTATTCAATTACAGTTTTATGCCTTTTCTCCCCATCCCTCTACCCCTACTCAGCTGAACCCACCTCCCTCCCCCACCTCCACCCTCCCCCTTGATTTTGTCCATGTGTCCTTTATAGTAGTTCCAGTAATCGCCTCTTCCCACTGTCCCCACCCCACTTCCCCCCGGATATTGTTAGATTGTTCTTAACTTCAATGTCTCTGTTATATTTTCTTTGCTTTTTTCTTCTGTTGATTATGTTCCAGTTAAAGGTGAGATCATGTGGTATTTGTCCCTCACCGCCTGGCTTATTTCAATTAGCAAAATGCTCTCCAGTTCCAACAGCTCGTGCTGTTGCAAAGGGTATAAGCTCCTTCCTTGTCTCTGTAGCATAGAATTCCATTGTGTAAATATACCATAGTTTTTGGATCCACTCATTTGCTGATGGGCACTTAGGTTGCTTCCAGTACTTGACTACTGTAAATTGTGCTGCTATGAACATTGGGGTGAACAGGTTCTTTTGGATTGCTGTTTCAGGGTTCTTAGGATATAATCCCAGCAGCGGAATTGCTGGGTAAAAGGGCAGTTCCATTTTTAGTTTTCTGAGGAAATTCCATATTGTTTTCCACAGTCGCCTCACCAGTCTGCATTTCCACCAACAGTGCACTAGGGTTCCCTTTTCTCCGCATCCTCTCCAATATTTGTTTGTGGATTTGTTTATGTTGGCCACTCTGACTGGTGTGAGATGGTACCTCATTGTGGTTTTAATTTGCATCTCTCTGATGGCTAGTGATGCTGAGCATCTTTGCATATGTCTGTGGGCCCTCTGTATGTCTTCCTTGGCAAAGTGTCTGTTCAAGTCCTTTGCCCATTTTTTCATTGGGTTGTTTGTCTTCCTGGAGTGGAGTCGTGTGAGTTCTTTATATATTTTGGAGATCAGGCCCTTGTCTGAGGTATCATTAGCAAATATGTTTTCCCATACTGTTGTTTCTCTTTGTAATTTGGTGCTGTTTTCTTTAGCCATGCAGAAGCTTCTTATTTTGATGAGGTCCCATTTGTTTATTCTTTCCTTTATGTCCCTTGCTTTAGGGGATGTGTCTGTGAGGATGTTGCTGCATGGAATGTCTGAGATTTTCCTGCCAATGTTTTCCTCAAGGACTTTTATGGTGTTACAACTTATATTTAAGTCTTTTACCCATCTTGAGTTTATTTTCGTGTATGGCGTAAGTTGGTGATCGAGTTTCATTTTTTTGCACGTAGCTCTCCAGATCTCCTAAAACCATCTGTTGAAGAGGCTGTTTTTGCTCCATTTTATGCGCCTGCCTCCTTTGTCAAATATTAATTGCCATATAGACTTGAGTTTATTTCTGGGCTCTCTGTTCTGTTCCATTGGTCTATGTGCCTGTTTTTATGCCAGTACGAGGCTGTTTTGATTACAGTGGCCTTGTAGTACAGTTTGATATCAGGTATTGTGATCCCTCCTGCTTTGTTCTTCTTTCTCAAAATTGCTGCAGCTATTCGGGGTCGTTTACGGTTCTATATGAATTTCTGGAATGTTTGTTAAATATCTGTGAAATATGTCATAGGTACTTTAATAGGGATGGCATTGAATCTATAAATTGCTTTGGGAAGTATGCCCATTTTCATGATGTTAATTCTTCCAATCCATGAGCATGGTACATGCTTCCATTTGTTTGTGTCTTCCTTAATTTCTTTCTTCAGTGTTGTGTAGTTTTCTGAGTACAGTCTTTTACCTCCTTGGTTAGGTTGATTCCTAGGTACTTGATTTTTCTAGTTGCTATATCAAATGGGATTTTTTCCCTGATTTCTGTTTCTGCAGTTTTGTTGGTGGTGTACAGGAATGCCTTTGATTTCTGAGTATTGACTTTGTATCCAGCTGTTTTGCCAAATTCACTTATATGGTCGAGTACTTTTATGGTGGAGTCTATAGGGTTTTCCATGTACACTATCATGTCATCTGCACACAGTGACAGTTTCATTTCCTCCTTTCCAATTTGGATGCCTTTTATTTCATTTTCTTGTGTGATTGCTGTGGCTCTATCCAAGTAGTCTTAAGTATTATGTGTAGCCTTCTCACCTCTTAGGAAAAGTCCATAGGAGAAAATTCATAGGGTAAGACTTCAACATATGAATTTTGGGAGGACAAAATTCAGCTCATAAAATGGAATAATAGGTCCTCTGCAAGGTTGAGAGAGGCCTTAATATTTCCAGGGTTTTTTTTAAAAAAGCTTTTTGCTTATTAAAAATATGGCATGCCTCAATGACTTAAAAAGTTAGCGTTGTCCTGGCTGGTGTGGCTCAGTGGATTGAGTGCTGACCTGCAAACCAAAGGGTTGCTGGTTCAATTCTTAGTCAGGGCACATGCCTAGGTTGTGGGCCATGTCCTCAGTAGGATGTCATTGAAAAGGCAACCACACATTGATAGTTCTCTCCCTTTCTTTCTCCCCCCTTTTCCCTCTCTCTAAAGACAGATAAATAAAATTATTATAAAAACATTAGTTTCTTTAGTTTTCTGAGAAAATTCCATACTGTTTTCCACAGTGGCCGCACCAGTCTGCATCCCCACCAACAGTGCACTGGGGTTCCCTTTTCTCCGCATCCTCTCCAACATTTCTTTGTTGATTTGTTTATGTTGTCCACTCTAACCAGTGTGAGTTGGTACCTCATGGTGGTTTTAATTTGCATCTCTCTGATGGCTAGTGATGCTGAGCATCTTTTCATATGTCTCTGGGCCCTCTGTATGTCTTCCTTAGAGAAGTGTCTGTTCAAGTCCTTTGCCCATTTTTTCATTGGGTTGTTTGTCTTCCTGGAGTAGAGTTGTGTGAGTTCTTTATATATTTTGGAGATCAGGCCCTTGTCTGAGGTGTCATTGGCAAATATGTTTTCCCATACTGTTGGTTCTCTTTGTATTTTAATTCCGCTGCTGGGATTATACCCTAAGAACGCTGAAACACCAATCCAAAAGAACCTATGCACCCCAATGTTCATAGCAGCACAATTTACAATAGCCAAGTACTGGAAGCCACCTAAGTGCCCATTAGGAAATGAGTGGATCAAAAAATTATGGTACATTTACAGAATGGAATTCTACGCAGCAGAGAGAAAGAAGGAGCTTATACCCTTTGCAACAGCATGGATGGAACTGGAGAGCATTATGCTAAGTGAAATAAGCCAGGCGGTGAGGGACATATACCATATGATCTCACCTTTAACTGGAACATAATCAACACAAGAAAAAAGCAAACAAAATATAACTAGAGACGTTGAAATGAAGAACATTGTAACAATAGCCACAGGGGAGTGGGGAGGGGAGAGTGGGGGGAAGGGATCTATAGGAGCTACTATAAAGGACACAAGGACAAAATCAAGGGGGAGGGTAGAGGTTGGGGGAGGGAGGTGGGACTGGCTGGGGTGGGGTGGAGGGATGGGGAGAAAATGCAGACAATTGTAACTTTATAAAAATAAATAAATTAATTAAAAAAAACCCCAACCCCCCATTAGTATCAATTTTAAATTGTTACTTTAACAAATTAGTATTTAAACACACTTCACAGAAATAATACATCACAATCATGCTAATAACAAGACAATTTCAATATTTTAAATAAAAATTAATTTAGTGCATTCCAGATCATCCAGTCTGGCCATGTGACATAATTTTGAAGTTTTGCCATGAGCAGCTTCTTTTAATCTTATATTTAGTGATCGTCTAAGCTTTTGATTTCTTGAATGTGGGTGGCCCTGCCAGGTATAACCCAGGCATTACTGTGCAGATAACAAATTTCTTCCAGGCTGTCTCAGTATGTGGGCCTCCCTCCATGTCCTTCCCTGCAGCCTGCAAAACATATGCGCAGGCTCTCAGCCTTGTGGTCAGGAAAGCTGCTCAGCGAGTGGGAAGGTATCCAGGACCTGCTTGGTTAGTATTACCATGACAACGCTCCTAACTCCCTCCTTACTGAGACCTGATATCTGTGGCCATGGTGACTGGCTCCCACCACTACCACACCTGCATAGCAACCAGAGAGGGAACCAGTGCAACTGGGTCTGACTTCAGGAGAGCAGGTACACACTTAAAGTTTTTATGAATCATTAAGGAGAAGATGGGCACCACAATGGGAAAATGGAAAAAGGACAAGGACAAAAGACAAAAACACAAGTGATAATAAATATATGCCAAGTGCTCAGCATCACTAAAGATCATAGAAATTCAAAAGGGAACAAGATGCTTTTTTAAAAAACTAGTGTAATAAGCAAGAGATGAGGAAAACAAAAAGATAATTCTCAGTGTTGGGGGAGTGTTGGAAATGGGGACTCATGAACCCTGCTGGTCTGAGTGTACATTTTTAGGACATTTCTGGGAGAACCATTTGGTAAATGTGTCAAAAGCCTTTAAAATTCACATATGTTTTATTCTTTTATTTTTTAAAAAATTTTATTGTTATTCAATTACAGTTGTTTGCTTTTTCTCCCCATCCCTTCACTTCACCCCAGTAGAGCAAACCTCCATTCCCTACCTCCACTCTCACCCTTGATTTAGACCATGTGTCCTTTATAGTAGTTCCTGTAATCCCCTATTGTCACTGTCCCCTCCCCCCCCCCCCCCGTCTATTGTTACATTGTTCTTAACTTCAACGTCTCTGGTTATATTTTGTTTGCTTTTTTTTCTTCTGTTGATTATGTTCCAGTTAAAGGTGAGATCATATGGTATTTGTCCCTCACCGCCTGGCTTATGTCACTCAGCATAATGCTCTCTAGTTCTATCCATGCCATTACAAAGGGTATAAGCTCCTCCTTTCTCTCTGCTGCATAGAATTCCATTGTGTAAATATACCATGGTTTTTGGATCCACTCGTTTGCTGATGGGCACCTAGGTTGCTTCCAGTACTTGGCTATTGTAAATTGTGTGCTACAAACATTGGGGTTCATAATTCTTTTGGATTGGTGTTTCAGGGTTCTTAGGGTATAATCCCAGCAGCGGAATTGCTGGGTCAAAGGCAGTTCCATTTTTAGTTTTCTGAGGAAATTCCATACTGTTTTCCACAGTGGCCACACCAGTCTGCATTCCCACCAACAGTGCACTAGGCTTCCCTTTGCTCCCCATCCTCTCCAATATTTGTGGATTTGTTTATGTTGGCCACTCTGACTGGTGTGAGATGGTACCTCATTGTGGTTTTAATTTGCATCTCTCTGATGGCTAGTGATGCTGAGCATCTTTGCATATGTCTGTGGGCCCTCTGTATGTCTTCCTTGGCAAAGTGTCTGTTCAAGTCCTTTGCCCATTTATTCATTGGGTTGTTTGTCTTCCTGGAGTGCAGTCGTGTGAGTTCTTTGTATATTGTGGAGATCAGGCCCTTGTCTGAGGTGTCATTTGCAAATATGTTTTCCGATACTGTTGGTACTCTTTTTATTTTAATGCTGTTTTCTTTAGCCATGCAGAAGCTTTTTATTTTGATGAGGTCCCATATGTTTTTTCTTTCTTTTATGTCCCTTGCTTTAGGGGACATGTCTGTGAGGATGTTGCTGCGTGGAATGTCTGAGATCGTCCTGCAAATGTTTTCCTCTAGGACTTTTATGGTGTAATGACTTATATTTAAGTCTTTTACCCACCCTGAATTTATTTTTGTGTATGGTGTAAGGTGGTGATCGAGTTTGATTTTTTTGCACGTAGCTGTCCAGACCTCCCAACACCATTTGTTGAAGAGGCCCTTTTTGCTCCATTTTATGCTCCTGCCTACTTTGTCAAATATTAATTAACCATAAAGGCTTGGGTATATTTCTGGGCTCTGTGTTCTGTTCCATTGGTCTATGTGGTTTTTTTTTTTTTTCCCCTATCACAAATATCCTTTATTATTATTTTTAAATTTTTTATTGTTATTCAGTTACAGTTGTATGCCTTTTCTCCCCATCCCTCCACCCTCCCCCAGCCGAACTCACCCACCTCCCCCATCTCCACCCTCCCCCATGGTTTTGTCCATGTGTCTTTTATAGTAGTTCCTGTAATCCCCTCTTCCCACTGTCCCCCCGCCCCCCCCCCCCGGCTATTGTTAGATTGTTCTCAACTTCAATGTCTCTGGCTATATTCCGCCTGCCCTTTTCTCCTATTGATTATGTTCCAGTTAAAGGTGAGATCATATGGTATTTGTCCCTCACCGCCTGGCTTATTTCACTTAGCATAATGCTCTCCAGTTTTATCCATGCTGTTGCAAAGGGTGTAAGCTCCTTCTTTCTCTCTGCTGCGTAGAATTCCATTGTGTAAATATACCATAGTTTTTGGATCCACTCGTTTGCTGATGGGCACTTAGGTTGCTTCCAGTACTTGACTACTGTAAATTGTGCTGCTATGAACATTGGGGTGAACAGGTTCTTTTGGATTGGTGTTTCAGGGTTCTTAGGGTATAATCCCAGCAGCGGAATTGCTGGGTCAAAGGGCAGTTCCATTTTTAGTTTTCTGAGGAAATTCCATATTGTTTTCCACAGTCGCCTCACCAGTCTGCATTTCCACCAACAGTGCACTAGGGTTCCCTTTTCTCCGCATCCTCTCCAATATTTGTTTGTGGATTTGTTTATGTTGGCCACTCTGACTGGTGTGAGATGGTACCTCATTGTGGTTTTAATTTGCATCTCTCTGATGGCTAGTGATGCTGAGCATCTTTGCATATGTCTGTGGGCCCTCTGTATGTCTTCCTTGGCAAAGTGTCTGTTCAAGTCCTTTGCCCATTTTTTCATTGGGTTGTTTGTCTTCCTGGAGTGCAGTCATCTGAGTTCTTTATATATTTTGGAGATCAGGCCCTTGTCTGAGGTATCATTAGCAAATATGTTTTCCCATACTGTTGTTTCTCTTTGTAATTTGGTGCTGTTTTCTTTAGCCATGCAGAAGCTTCTTATTTTGATGAGGTCCCATTTGTTTATTCTTTCCTTTATGTCCCTTGCTTTAGGGGATGTGTCTGTGAGGATGTTGCTGCATGGAATGTCTGAGATTTTCCTGCCAATGTTTTCCTCAAGGACTTTTATGGTGTTACAACTTATATTTAAGTCTTTTACCCATCTTGAGTTTATTTTCGTGTATGGCGTAAGTTGGTGATCGAGTTTCATTTTTTTGCACGTAGCTCTCCAGATCTCCTAAAACCATCTGTTGAAGAGGCTGTTTTTGCTCCATTTTATGCGCCTGCCTCCTTTGTCAAATATTAATTGCCATATAGACTTGAGTTTATTTCTGGGCTCTCTGTTCTGTTCCATTGGTCTATGTGCCTGTTTTTATGCCAGTACGAGGCTGTTTTGATTACAGTGGCCTTGTAGTACAGTTTGATATCAGGTATTGTGATCCCTCCTGCTTTGTTCTTCTTTCTCAAAATTGCTGCAGCTATTCGGGGTCATTTACGGTTCTATATGAATTTCTGGAATGTTTGTTAAATATCTGTGAAATATGTCATAGGTACTTTAATAGGGATGGCATTGAATCTATAAATTGCTTTGGGTAGTATGGCCATTTTGATGATGTTAATTCTTCCAATCCATGAGCATGGTACATGCTTCCATTTGTTTGTGTCCTCCTTAATTTCTTTCTTCAGTGTTGTGTAGTTTTCTGAGTACAGTCTTTTACCTCCTTGGTTAGGTTGATTCCTAGGTACTTGATTTTTCTAGTTGCTATATCAAATGGGATTTTTTCCCTGATTTCTGTTTCTGCAGTTTCGTTGTTGGTGTACAGGAATGCCTTTGATTTCTGAGTATTGACTTTGTATCCAGCTGTTTTGCCAAATTCATTTATTAGGTCAAGTATTTTTTTGGTGGAGTCTATAGGATTTTCCATGTACACTATCATGTCATCTGCAAACAGTGACAGTTTCATTTTCTCCTTTCCAATTTGGATGCGTTTTATTTCTTTTTTTCTTGTCTCATTGCTGTGGCTAGTACATCCAATACTATGTTGAATAGGAGCGGTGAGAGAGGGCATCCTTGTCTTGTTCCTGATCTTGGTGGGAAAGCTCTAAGTTTTTGTCCATTGAGTATGATATTGGCTTTAGGTCTCTCATATACGGCCTTTATTATGTTGAAGAATGCTCCCTCCATTCCCACTTTGCTGAGTGTTTTTATCATAAATGGGTGCTGTATCCTATGAAATCCTTTTTTCCTCATGTATTTATATGATCAAGTGGTTTTTGTCTTTACTGTTGTTTATGCGATGTATTATGTTTATTGATATGTGAATATTGTACCATCCTTGTATCCCTTGGATGAATCCCACTTGGTCATGGTGTATGATGTTTTTAATGTCTTGCTGGATGCAGTTTGCCAATATTTTGTTGAGAATTAGCGTCTATGTTCATCAGCGATATTGGCCTGAAGTTTTCTTTCTTGGTTGTGTCTTTATCTGGTTGTGGGATTAGGATGATGGTGGCTTCGTAAAAAGACTTTGGGAGTCTTCCATCAGTTTGGATCTTTCCCAATAGTCTGTGAAGGATAGGGGTTAGCTCTTCCTTAAATGCGTTGTGGAATTCTTCTGTGAAACCATCTGGTCCAGGGCTTTTTTGTGTTGGGAGTTTTTTGATTACTGCTTAAATTTTGTATGCTGTTATTGGTCTGTTTACGTGTTCTGCTTCTTCTTCATTCAGTTTTGGAAGATTATATTTTTCTAGAAATGTGTCCATTTCACCTAGGTTTTCAAATTTCTTGGTGTACAATTCTTCATAGTATTTCTTACAATCCTTTGTATTTCTGTGATATCAGTTGTATCTCTCCTCTTTCATTTCTATTTGTGTTTATTTGGATCCTCTCTCTTTTTTTCTTGATGAGCCTACTTAAATGCTTGTCGATTTTTTAAAATATATTTATTGATTATGCTATTACAGTTGTCCCATTTCCCCCTCCCCCACTCCACTCCATCCTGCCCACCCCTTCCCTCCCGCATTCACCCCCTATAGTTCATGTCCAGTGGTCATACTTATAAGTTCTTTGGCTTCTACATTTCCTACACTATTCTTACCCTTCCCCTGTCTATTTTCCACCTATAATCTATGCTACTTATTCTCTGTACCTTCCCCCCCCCTCCTGCTCCCCTATTGACAACCCTCCATGTGATCTCCATCTCTATGGTTCTGTTCCTGTTCTAGTTGTTTGCCTAGTTTGCTCTTGTTTTTGTTTTAGGTGTGGTCGTTAATAAATGTGAGTTTGCTGTCATTTTTACCGTTCATATTTTTTATCTTCTTTTTCTTAGGTAAGTACCTTTAACATTTCATATAATAAGGGCTTGGTGATGATGAACTTCTTTAATTTGACCTTATCTGGGAAGCACTTTATCTTCCCTTCCATTCTAAATGATAGCTTTGCTGGATACAGTAATCTTGGATGTAGGTCCTTGCGTTTAATCTTGGGTAATGTAATTATGATGTGCCTTGGTCTTCCTCCTTGGGTCCAGCCTCTTTGGGACTCTGTGAGCTTCCTGGACTTACTGGAAGTCTATTTCCTTTGCCAGACTGGGGAAGTTCTCCTCCATTATTTGTTCAAATAAGTTTTCAATGTGTTGTTTTTCCTCTTCTCCTCCTGGCACCCCATAATTCGGATGTTGTAATGTTTCCAGATGTCCTGGAGGTTCCTAAGCCTCTCCTCATTTTTCTGAATTCTTGTTTCTTCATTCTTTTCTGGTGGGATGTTACTTTCTTCCTTCTGGCCCACACCGTTGACTTGAGTCCCAGTTTCACTATTGTGATCCTTCGCATCACTATTGGTTCCCTGTACATTTTCCTTTGTTTCTCTTACCATAGGCTTCATTTTTTCATCTGGTTTTTGAACAGATTCAACCAATTTTGCAAGCGTCTTAATAACCAGTGTTTTGAACTGTGCATCCGATAGGTTGGCTATCTGTTTGCTTCTTAGTTGAATTATTTCTGGAGCTTTGAAGTGTTCTGTCATTTGGGCCATTCTTTTTTTTTGTCTTGGGGCATCTGTTTCTTAGAGGGGCGGAGCCTTAGGTGTTCACTGGGGCGGGGTAACGCTGGTCGCTGTGCTGTGATGTTGTATGTGGGGAAGGGGCTGAGAGGGAGCAATGGTGCCCACTTCACTCTCCTCCAGATTTTAATCTTTCACTCCGCTACCCACAATCAAACTGGGCCCCAGTGGTGCTGGTTCCCAAGTGGGTGGGCTTGTGCACACTCTAGGCCCCTGTGGGTCTCTCCAACGACCTCTCCTGTGAGGCTGGGAGTCTCTCCTGCTGCTGCCCCAACCCCCACGGGCGTTTTCAATCAGAGGTTTGAGGCTTTATTTTCCAGCGCTGGAGCCATGGGTTGCGAGGTCTGCTTTGCTCCCCGCCGTTTGTCCGGTTTATCTGGGCGTGAATGCTGGGTGCTACCCTCTGCTCTGCCTGCCCCGTTCTCCGCCACTCTGAGTCTGGCCCTCTAGGTTTATCTGTGCGCGAATGTGGGTCCGCAGGGTCTGCTGGTGGTCAGACTGCCTGCCCCATTTGTCCCACACTCCGCCAGTCTCAGTGCCGCCACAGCAATGCGAGTCCTCTCCGCCCCGGTGCCCATCTCCACCCGTCCTACCAGTCTGGATGAATGTTTATTTTTTATTTCCTTGGTGTCGGACTTCCTTGCCGTTTGATTTTCTGTCAGTTCTGGTTGTCCGAGGAGGCTTAGTGTGTCTACGTACGCCGCCATCTTCTTGTCGATTTTGTTTATCTTTTCAAAGAACCAGCTCCTGGATTCATTGATCCTTAGAATTGTGCTTTTAGTCTCTATGTCATTTAACTCTGCTCTGATCTTGGTTATTTCCTTCCTTCTACTTTCTCTTGCTCTTTGTTGTTGTTCCTCGAGTTCTTGTAGGCGTAGGGTTAGGTTGTTTGTTTGAAATGTTTCTATCTTTTTAAGGTAGGCCTGTATTGCTATGAACTTCCCTCTCAGAACTGCCTTTGCTGTTGCCCATAGGCTTCGGGTTGTTGTGAGTTCATTTTTGTGTGTTTCCAGAAAGTTTTTGATTTCATCCCTAATATTGTCCTTGATCCATTCATTGTTTAATAGCGTGCTACTCAGTCTCCATGATCTTGAGTTTTTTTTGTTTTTTCCTTTGTGTTTGGTTTCTAGTTTCAGTCCCTTGTGGTCAGAGAAAATGCTCGATATGATTTCAATTTTCTTGAATTTGTTGAGGCTTGCCTTGTGTCCTATCATGTGGTCTCTCTTTGAAAATATTCCATGAAACTTGAAAAGAATGTCATTTTGCTTCTTTGGGATGAAAAGCTCTGTATATATCAGTTAAGTCCATTTCCTCTAGGGTATTGTTAAGTGACACAATATCCTTCTTGATATTTTGTTTGGAAGACCTGTCCATTTTTGACAGTGGTGTGTTAAAGTCCCCTACTATAATTGTATTGCTGTCAATATCTTTCTTGAAGTCCTCCAAGATTTTCTTTGAGTATTTGGGTGCTCCTATGTTGGGTGCCTATATATTTACAATGTTTATGTCTTCTTGGTGGATTGTTCCCTTGAGAATTATGAAGTGATCTTCTGGGTCTTTCTCGCTCTCTCTTTTTAAAATATTTAATTTATTTTTATTCAGTTACAATTGTCTGCATTTTCTCCCCATCCCTCCACCCCACCCCAGCCAGTCCCACCTCCCTCCCCCAACCTCTACCCTCCCCCTTGATTTTGTCCTTGTGTCCTTTATAGTAGCTCCTGTAGATCCCTTCCCCTCACTCTCCCCTCCCCACTCCCCTGTGGCTATTGTTACGATGTTCTTAATTTCAGTGTCTCTGGTTATATTTTGTTTCCTTTTTCTTCTATTGATTATTTTCCAGTTAAAAGTTGAGATCATATGGTATTTGTCCCTCACCGCCTGGCTTATTTCACTTAGCATAATGCTCTCCAGTTCCATCCATGCTGTTGCAAAGGGTATAAGCTCCTTTTTTCTCTCTGCTGCGTAGAATTCCATTGTGTAAATGTACCATAATTTTTTGATCCTCTCTTTTACTGATGGGCACTTATGTTCCTTCCAGCACTTGGCTATTGTAAATTGTGCAGCATAACCATTTAAACTGTCACCAGAAATGTAAAAATAGTGAGAAATCATGTAGAATTAATGAGTGTGAGAAACCTCACAGAACATTCCCTTCCCTCAGTATAAAAACTCAAATAAAATATTAATCCATTCAAATTAAGTCAGTTTGGTAGCCAAAGTATATAAGGCAATTTACAGGGAAGGAAATACTACATTCAAGGTCTGTGGCAAGTTTGGAAGCACAATATTAATGGACACTGGCAAATCTGTATGGAAGAGGGTACAGATAAATGTTAGGTGAAATCCATCTGAAGACTCTCATGGTGCTTCTGATTTTTTCTGGCTCCTGATAGCTTATGATTTGTCTTTGTCTACCTCAGTACATTTTTTTGAGCTCTTATACCTACTTTGTATCCTTTTTTTATACTGGCAGTGACTTTATTAAGGCATGGTAGTTTGTAATTATAGTTTATAATTTAATTCATTAGTGAAAAACTCTCTCTTAATTCTGCTGCTGCTCAGGGGTGGTATTTCTGGTAAATGGTATTCATCTGCCATATGTTTTTCTGTGAGATTTCTCATTTTTCATGTATTGTAATGTCTTCATAAACATCTGGTGCCCAATTATTTTTGATTACTCATATCTGCATAAGGCAGTTTTTCATGGATGAGCTATTTAGTTCAGGTTCAATGGAGGAGGGTCACGTTTGTACCCAGGGCTGGATGTAGTTAATGTGTGTGCATCTTTTAGTGTTGACTTTTCCTTACCTATCAGTGCAGACCCTGTGGTCATACAGCAAAATCTCTCTTTTTCATGTAGGCATGTGGACTGGTGGTTTGTTGCAAATATGTTCTTCTGTCTGGGAGCTCAGCCCACTACTTTTCAGACCCAAACTATCTACAGAGAAGATAGTGCATTTTTTCTTTATCAAAAATGATTTTGGTCTTACAGTTAATGATTTTATTTCTCACTTGGATACATGCACCTTGTCAACTCTTCCTAGTATCTGCAACCAAGGGCACTTTCCATGTTTCCTCCTACATTCCCACTCAAATTTTATTAATTTTTTAAATACTTTACTTTTTTGATTTGGTATATCAGCTAAATCCAAGTTCTGATAATGTAAAGTTTGATTTTCTTGGTATTTCTGAGAGATTTCAGTGAGAAGAGGAGAACACCAACTTAATGGGGCTGTTTTTGAAAATCTTGTTTGTATTTTTAAATTTTGAAACAGTTTTGCTCAATGTCATCCAATCTATGTATCATATTTGGTATATGTGATAAGACAAATTCATACCTCAGTCTTTAGAAAATACAGACTTGAGGAAAAATTTCTAGATTTTCATAGAGGTTAAATGATACTGTTTTATATTGGAAGACAGTGTAGTTTTCATCACTGCATAACATGTTACTATTTTCATAGTCTAGCAATCTGGCTTCTTAGTTGGAAAGCTCAGGAGCAAACTTTGAGAAAAGGAAATAAAGCTTGTTAAAAGGAAAATGGGTATCTCAGAGAATTATAAAGATATCTACAGGATCATTTTCAGGGCTAAGTCTCTGGATACCACTCCTAGAATCCTGCTGCAGAACCAGGAACCATGCCCCCAGTAGCCATCTGTGCCTCTTGGTCTGGCAGAACTGGGTCACGTGTCCTTGCCAGCTCTGAATGAGGCTGGAAAGCAGGACCCTGGGTTCTTAGCTGCTTCTAAGGAGTCAGTAGGCTCTGCCTCCTGCCCAAACTCATAAGCTGGTAATTTGTCATTCATGGCAGGGTGTGTTCGTCAGCCTGGTCTGCTACAACAAAGAAAGCATAGACTGGGTGACTGAAACAACGAATATTTATTTATCTGAGTTCTAGAGTTTGGGAAGTCTGAGATCAAGGTGCTGGCCATGTTGGTTCCTGGTGAGGGCTTTCTTCCTAGTTTGTATATTGCTGCCTTCTTACTATGCCTTCACATGATAGAGAGAGAAAGATCATATCTGTTGTGTCTCTTCTTATAAGAGCACTAATCCCCTTCATGAATACTCCATCTTCAGGACTTAATCATATCCCAAAGACCTCCCCACCTCCTAATACCATAACATTGGGGGTTAGAGCTCTAACATATTTATTTGTGGGGTGGGAGAAACAAAAACATTCAGTTTATAGCAGAGGGTAACTGTGGGGGAGCTTTGTCCAGCAGAGCACCCCTGGCCATCACAGATGAGAATAAGTCTACCAAGACATGATCTGCTTGGGGAGGAAAGGTGGCTGATCTCTTAAAGGAGAAGGGCCTTGAGCCTGTTCCTCAATGGACTTTTATTGGGTTCAATTTGCACAGTAATACAGGTAAAGCTCATCAATCATTGTCAGGCAGTAATGATCAAACAATAGATAATATTCAAAGAACTATGAGGGCTTATTCTGAGTCAGGGTCAGATAGCTAAAGGGCCATAAAACTTTGGGAAACAAATTCATTTTATGCTTGGACCCTTATCAGAAAATTGAGGGCATTCTTAGCAAAGCAGGTTTCACAGGATTTTATGCATTCTTTCTTAGGCCTGATTACCCCAGGGAACCACTGGTTCCTGCCCAGGGCCGTGCTGGCCTCTGGCATTATTTCAGCCTTAAGTCAGGCAGGGGAAGTAAGGCAGCCAAGAGATTAGGAGACTTCTTACAGACAGAATGAGGACTCAGGCTATGTCAAAGCTGAGGGGTGAGGGTCCATCACCCCCTTTTTCTATAGTCCCCCAAGTCCTTCCCTGATGGCCCCATCACAATCATGCCTGTCTTAGGTCATCCCTCCCTTGAGGAATCTTGTCCATCATTGGCCCTGGGGCCAAGCAGGGTGAAGTAAAGGGGGCAGAGGCAGTGCCCCTGCTGGGAAGATAAGCTTTGTTTCCTTAGTGGCTTATGGTCCCAAGGTCTTTTACTCAGCCTTAGCCATTGGGGGTTATAGCTTCTGAAACCAGGCAGGGCAGTTCCCAACAGGCAACTCACATGCTAAGCAGCAAAATGAACAAATTTCCTTCCCTACACCATCTTTGATTTCCCATATAAGCACTCACTTTATTTTCTACACTTTCACATATTTAAATGTACATGTGTATTTGCTGACACAATACAAATCTCTTATTACCACAAGCATTCACCCTTTCAAATGAGGGTTTCCTCCAAGTTTCAAAATCTATGAGTCTATGTCCAAGCTCAGGCTCTCAGGAGATGCCTATTCCTTTTGTGGTGAAATTTCTTAACAGAGAAAAGGTTCAGATGCTGGGTATCAAAAATAATAAAAGAGTTCTAAAAGTGGGTCTAGTTACCAGTCTGAAAGCAGGGCTTTGGTGAGTCCCTCTGACTACTTTTTGGGAAGCTTTCTTTAAAAGGGTTTTATAAACTATAAACAAATTGGTGAAGGTGTAAGCAGTTCACTGGCTAACATGATTTTAATCCTCACTTGTAATTTATTTATCATCTGACCAAATCAGTGATTTCTCTTTGCTATAAGAATTGTTTTGTTCTATAAGAATGCCTTTTCCTACATTGTTGTTGGCGCTAAAACACTAAGATAAAAGAGCCTGTGTTATGGCAAAGAATGTGTTGATATGTAACCAAATGGGGATACAATTACTTCATGATTAACTTACTCAAGATGGTTGTGTCACTTGTTCTTGGGTCTTAACATGCTCTATATTCTCCTGAATACTCACTTTGAGGTCAAGAGCTTTTTCATGATGGTGGCCTGTTTCCTCCAGAGGTAATTCCTGGGATCTAGATGTTAGACCAAGTTCTTGAAAGTTGGCAGTCCCCTTGGCTCCTCCTTGTCCAGGTGGCACAAGTTCACTTCCTGATGATGCTGGCTTAGTCCTGCCTTGTTGATATCCGTAGACTTCACTGATCATGGGGTCATCTGCCATCAGGCCTCTTCCCTTTCCCTCATGCAATTTATTTGCTCTGCGTTCACTCACTCCCCACTAGGCCCCACCAGTGCCTGGCCTTCTGAGAGGACAAGGACAACACTACTTCTGACAGACAAATATCTGGCCAAATGTAATGTCTGTTAGGTGTAACTTAGTGAATTTTCTGATCTTTGAAAAGCATTAAGATCCTGCCAACAACCTGAGTTGGTAGTGCTTTCATAAGATAGAATATGTCTACAGAATTATAGGTGGAGTATGCTGAAAGTCTAATGATGAGATTTAGGTCAACAGAGAACCATGCTTACATAAAGGCCGACAGGAGAATTTTGGTGAAATCTTGAAGGTGGTCAGGGAGAATCTGCTATGTTCTCTCACTGGCAGTTGTGTCCTAATTACAGTTCCACAGGTTTCTCTGTAAGCAGGGAGCTGAGTCCCTGCACAGACCTGGTGCTGTACTTAGGCAGTGGTGACAAAGGGGAGCATCTGGACTTTGCACAGTGAGGCTACTTCCGAAACAGTGTCCTAGAGGAAGGGATACCCAACATGTGCACATGACACATTCTCCATTTGTACCCAATATCTAATGGTGGTCTTTCCCTCAAATGGGGAGGCAGGATGGTTCATGTATTTGGGAATACATCTCTGTGTTTTCTGGATGGATTGTAATTGGATGTTTAAAATAAAAAAGAAAGTAGAAAAGAAAGTTAAGATGAATCTATTTTGGTTAAAAAGGAAATGGGAGATCCGGGAAGATGGCGGCGAGATAGGTGGGAGCAGAGTCCACTTCCCCTTAACACCTGTGAAACACCTAGCTGATCTGAGGAGCAGAGTGAACAGCCAACGGTATTCCAGCATATATGAAGATTGGAGACCAAAGATAGAGGACATTGAAAGATCTGATGGTAAGAAGCGTGCTTAAGGACAATAAGGTCCCCAGGACCTGTGCGGGAACCAGGGCAGCTGAAATCCCTGCCCGGGCACAGGGTCTGCTGCAGGATTCTTGGGAGAGGGCCAGGCTGAGCTGTGAGAGCAGCCAGGTGCTTGTTTGGATCAGGGGGGTTTGAATAGGAAGAATTTCTCGAAAAGAAAAAGAAAATAGAGGAACTCAGCGGCTAGTTAGAGAACTCTCTGCAGCAGCCGTGGCCTCTGGCGCCCCTCCCCCCTCAGCTCCTGGACTGTGAACTCGGGATAAGCAGCCCTGGTGCTCACCTGAAGCCCGGTTGCGCGCACCCAGATCAGTGGACTGGGGGCCCACAACTGAAACCCCAGCTGGCCGCCCACACCTGAGACCCAGGCAGGGCGCCCACATCTGAAACCTCGGTGGGTGCACACCGGGAGCAGAGACTAGCTGCCCCACACACAGGCCCAAGGTGGCAGACTGACTGGCCATGCACGCGACTCAGGCCCAAAGTGGCGGAACAGACAGCTGTGCAACTCAGGCCCAGAGCTGACCAGCCGGCTGCACGTGACCCAGGCTCAAAGCAGCAGATCCGCTGATCAAAGGCCTGGGTGCCTGCGAGCAACCAAACCTAAAACCACTGGTTCTGAACGACTCCTACCTAGCCCCTGTACACAGAGCCCTGCAGGGCCTACTGGCTCTCTAGGACTAAGGCAGAACACCCAGCAGAGGGGAGCTGCATGGCTAGGAGAGACTGCAATCCCCGGAAAAACTCGACCCAGTAGGGGGCTGAACCACCCCATAGCAGCACCGAGAGCCCCTAGCATCTAAGACAGAAAAGAGCAAGAAGGGGGAGTGTGAGTTGCCCCAATTAGGGGCAACTCAAGGACAGCACAACTGGTGAACTAAAGGCCTAGTGGGGAGCAGAAGGACCCTGAGGAACTGGACTGGAGGCTGAACAACAGTGAAGAGTGTGGCTCAGGAAGGGAGAAAGGTGAAACCAATCCTTCCAACGACCCGCTCTGTTCCACAGACAGGAAGACCAGCAGAACTAACCTGACCGGTTTAAAGCCAGCAGAAGACTATTTTATTTTCTTCTTTCCTTCTTCCCCCTGAATGCCTTCTTCCTTTCTGTCCTTCTATCTTTTCTAAATTCCTTCTGCCTTCCATCCTTTACCCTTTTTATTCCTTCTTCATGCCTTCTTTTATATATTCTTTTGTTTTAATTTTTGTTAAAATTCCTTCTTATCTTGACTCCGATCTTTCTTTATTCCTCCTTGCTTCCTTCCTTTCCTTTTCTATTCCCTTTTACCTTCTTTCCTTCTTTTTTCTTCTTCTTTCGCCCCGACCCCCCTTTCTCCTTTTCCCACAAGTGAGACAATTAAACCTGGAGTGCTGAAAAGATCAGAGTTAGACCGTGTTACACCCATAAACATCAGCTCAAGACCAGTGAGCACAGGAGATTAAGGAGACAGCACCACTGAGTCCCACTGGAATTCTACCACAGAAGTTCAGACCATAAACCCAGGGAGTCAGAATAGATCAATTTAAGAAGCAGAGGCTAACAAGAAGAGTCTCGCAAGCACTGGGAAGACAAAGAAAGATTCCCCAAATGAAAGGAAAGGAGGAAGCTTCAGAAAGAATGCTAACTGAAAAAGAGGCGAGTCAACTGTCAGATACTGAGTTCAAAGCAATGGTCATCAGGAAGCTCACTGAGCTCAAAGAGAACTACCAGAAACTACAGGGAAACAACAACGAACTCACTGCAAACTATATTAACATGAGAAAGGAAATAGAAACTATCAACAAGAGCCAAGAGGAAATGAAGAATACAATTTCTGAATTGAAGAACAGAGTTGAAGGAATGAAAAGCAGACTTGATGAAGCAGAGGATCGGATCAGCGAGCTGGAGGACAAAGTAGAAAAAAACACTCAGATAGAGCAAGAAAAGAAAAAGAGGCTCAGAAAGAATAAAGAGGGTTTAAGGGCAATGCAGGACAAGATGAAAGTAACAATATCCGTATAATAGGGATACCAGAAGGAGAAGAAGAAGAGCAAGGGATAGAAAACCTGTTTGAAAAAGTAATGATGGAAAATTTCCCTAATCTGAGGAGAGAAAAAGTCACCCAAATCAAGGAAACACAGAGAGTCCCAAGCAAGAAGAACCAAAAGAGGACAACTGCAAGACACATCATAATTAAAATGGCAAAATTCCAAGACAAAGAGAGGATCTTAAAGGCAGCAAGGGAGAAAAAGGAAGTAGAATACAAGGGAGCCCCAATAAGGTTAGCAACTGACTTCTTCATGGAAACGCTCCAAGCCAGAAGAGAATGGCAAAATATATTCCAAATAATGAGGACCAAAGGCCTGCAACCAAGATGACTTTACCTAGCAAGGCTCTCAATCAAGATAGAAGGCCAAATAAAGAGTTTCCCAGACAAAAGAAGTCTAAAAGAATACAGCTCCACCAAACCTGCTCTGCAAGAGATGCTAAAGGGACTGCTTTAAGGAAAGGAAGGAAAACAGAAAGAGAGAGGAACACAGGCAGGAAAAAAAGGCAATGAATAACTACCTACCAATAATAACCTTAAATGTAAATGGATTAAATGCTCCAATCAAAAGACATAGACTAGCTGAATGGATAAAAAAAACATGACCCACACATATGCTGCCTACGAGAGTTGCATCTCAGGACAAAAGCCTTACACAGACTGAAAGTGAAGGGCTGGAAACAAACATCCAAGCAAACACACAGGAAAAAAAAGCAGGGGTAGCAACACTCATATCAGACAAAATAGACTTCCAAAGAACTGCCATAAAGAGAGACGCAGAAGATCACTTAATAATACTCAAAGGAAGAATCCACCAAGAGGACATAAACATTGTAAATATATACGCACCCAACATAGGAGCACCCAAATACTCAAAGAAAATCTTGGAGGACTTCAAGAAAGATATTGACAGCAACACAATTATAGTAGGGGATTTTAACACCCCACTGTCAAAAATGTACAGGTCTTCCAAACAAAATATCAAGAAGGATATTGTGTCACTTAACAATACCCTAGAGGAAATGGACTTAACTGATATCTGTAGAGCTTTTCATCCCAAAGAAGAAAAATACACATTCTTTTCAAGTGTACATGGAACATTTTCAAAGAGAGACCACATGATAGGACACAAGGCAAGCCTCAACAAATTCAAGAAAATTGAAATCATATCGAGCATTTTCTCTGACCACAAGGGACTGAAACTAGAAATCAAACACAAAGGGAAAAACCCGAAACACTCAAAATCATGGAGACTGAATAGCATGCTATTAAACAATGAATGGGTCAAGAAAAAGATTAGTGATGAAATCAAAAACCTTCTGGAAACACATGAAAATGAACTGAAAACAACCCAAAACCTATGGGACACAGCAAAGGCAGTCCTGAGAAGGAAGTTCATAGCAATACAGGCCTACCTGAAAAAGATAGAAACATTTTCAAGAAACAACCTAACCCTACGCCTACAAGAACTCAAGGAACAACAACAAAGACAGCCCAGATCAAGCAGAAAGAAGGAAATAACCAAGATCAGAGCAGAGTTAAATGACATAGAGCCTAAAAGCACAGTTTTAAGGATCAATGCATCCAGAAGCTGGTTCTTTGAAAAGATAAACAAAACCGACAAGCCTTTAAGTAGGCTCATCAAGAAAAAAAGAGACAGGTTCCAAATAAATACAATTAGAAATGAAAGGGGAGAGATTACAACTGATACCACAGAAATACAAAGGATTGTAAGAAATTACTACGAAGAACTGTATGCCACGAAATTTGAAAACCTAGGTGAAATGGACACATTTCTAGAAAAATATAATCTTCCAAAATTGAAAAAAGAAGAAGCAGAAAGCCTGAACTGACTAATAACAGCAGACGAAATTGAAGCAGTCATCAAAAAACTCCCAACACACAAAAGCCCTTGACCAGATGGTTTCACATGAGAATTCTACAAAGCCTTTAAGGAAGAGCTAACCCCTATCCTTCACACACTATTGGGAAAGATCCAAACTGATGGAAGACTCCCAAAGTCTTTTTATGAAGCCACCATCATCCTAATCCCAAAAGCAGATAAAGACACAACGAAGAAAGAAAACTTCAGGCCAATATCGCTGATGAACATAGATGCTAAAATGCTTAAAAAGATATGGGCAAACCGTATCCAGCAATACATTCAAAAGATCATACACCATGACCAAGTGGGATTCATCCCAGGGATGCAAGGATGGTACAATATTCGCAAATCAAAACATAATACATCACATCAACAACAGCAAAGACAAAAATCACATGATCATATCAAGAGATGCGGAAAAAGCATTTGATAAGATACAGCACGCATTTCTGATAAAAACACTCAGCAAAGTGGGACTAGAGGGAGCATTCCTCAACATAATAAAGGCCATAAGTGAGAGACCTACAGCCAACATCATACTCAATGGACAAAAACTTAGAGCTTTCCCACTAAGATCAAGAACAAGACAAGGATGCCATCTTTCACCACTGCTATTCAACATAGTGTTGGAAGTCCTAGCCACAGCAATGAGACAAGAAAAAGCAATAAAAGGCATCCAATTTGGAAAGGAGGAAATGAAACTGTCACTGTTTGCAGATGACATGATAGGTTACATGGGAAATCCTATAGACTCCACCAAAAAAATACTTGACCTAATAAATGAATTTGGCAAAACAGCTGGATACAAAGTCAATACTCAGAAAACAAAAGCATTCCTGTACACCACCAACAAAACTGCAGAAACAGAAATCAGGAAAAAATTCCCATTTGATATAGCAACAAGAAAAATCAAGTCCCTAGGAATAAACCTAACCAAGGAGGTAAAAGACCTGTACTCAGAAAACTACACAACACTGAAGAAAGAAATTAAGGAAGACACAAACAAATGGAAGCATGTACCATGCTCATGGCTTGGAGGAATTAACATCATCAAAATGGCCATACTACCCCAAGCAACTTATAGATTCAATGCAATCCCTATTAGAGTACCCATGACATATTTCACAGATATAGAACAAACATTTCAGAAATTCATATGGAACCATAAATGACCTCGAATAGCTGCAGCAATTTTGAGAAAGAAGAACAAAGCAGGAGGGATCACAATACCTGATATCAAACTGTACTACAAGGCCACTGTAAGCAAAACAGCCTGGTACTGGCATAGAAACAGGCACATAGACCAATGGAACAGAACAGAGAGCCCAGAAATAAACTCAAGCGTTTACCGTCAATTAATATTTGACAAAGGAGGCAGGAGCATAAAATGGAGCAAAAACAGCCTCTTCAACAGATGGTGTTGGGAGATCTGGACAGCTACATGCAAAAAAATGAAACTCGATCACCAACTTACGCCATACACGAAAATAAATCAAGATGGATAAAAGACTTTAATATAAGTTGTAACACTATAAAAGTCCTTGAGGAAAACATTGGCAGGATAATCTCAGACATTCCACGCAGCACCATCCTCACAGACACGTCCCCTAAAGCAAGGGACATAAAGGAAAGAATAAACAAATGGGACCTCATCAAAATAAAAAGCTTCTGCATGGCTAAAGAAAACAGCACCAAATTACAAAGAGAACCAACAGTATGGGAAAACATATTTGCTAATGATACCTCAGACAAGGGCCTGATCTCGAAAATATATAAAGAACTCACACGACTCCACTCCAGGAAGACAAACAACCCAATTAAAAAATGGGCAAAGGACTTGAACAGACACTTCTCCAAGGAAGACCTACAGAGGGCCCAGAGACATATGCAACGATGCTTAGCATCACTAGCCATCAGAGAGATGCAAATTAAAACCACAATGAGGTACCATCTCACACCAGTCAGAGTGGCCAACATAAACAAATCCACAAACAAATGTTGGAGAGGATGTGGAGAAAAGGGAACCCTAGTGCACTGTTGGTGGGAATGCAGACTGGTGAGACCACTGTGGAAAACAGTATGGAATTTCCTCAGAAAACTAAAAATGGACCTTCCCTTTGACCCAGCAATTCCGCTGCTGGGATTATACCCTAAGAACCCTGAAACAGCAATCTAAAAGAACCTGTGCTCCCCAATGTTCATAGCAGTACAATTTACAGTAGCCAGGTACTGGAAGCAACCTAAGTGCCCATCAGTAAATGAGTGGATCCAAAAACTATGGTATATTTACACAATGGAATTCTATGCAGCAGAGAGAAAGAAGGAGCTTATACCCTTTGCAACAGCATGGATGGAACTGGAGATCATTACGTTAAGTGAAATAAGCCAGGTGGTGAGGGACAAATACTATATGATCTCACCTTACCTGGAACATAAGCAATAGAAGAAAAAAGGAAACAAAATATAGCCAGACACATTGAAGTTAAGAACAATCTAACTGTGGGCAAGGGGGAGTGGGGAGGGGACAGTGAGGAGAGGGGATTACAGGAACTACTATAAAGGACACATGGACAAAATCAAGGGGGAGGGTGGAGGTGGGGGAGGGAGGGGTTTCAGGTAGGGTGGGGTGAAGGGATGGGGAGAAAAGGCACACAACTGTAATTGAATTACAATAAAAATTAAAATTAAAAATAAAAAGAGGAAATTGGAATCCAGTATGGTTCCATTGTGGTTAAAATGTATATATACATGCACGGAAAAAACTATTAGAAAACTATGTATTAAAATGCTAAAATGGGACATTTGTTGATGGTGGGTATAGATTATTTTGCTTCTTTTTGTTTTCTTCATTTTTTAAATGCTCTAGAACATTCCTGTAGAGCATGCACTACTCTTAGAGTAAGGGGAAAAAGTTTAAAAGTATCAATATCTGAAATTATAGACTTGTAAAACCAATAATTTAAGGGAGCACTTAGTCACTTGATGAAAGAACATTTTTGGTTTGAAAAGAGTTTACAGTTTTGTGAATCAAATAGGCTTGATGAATACTTGCTGAATCAATTAGTAAATGAATTCACTCTGGGGTCTCCTGAGTCCCAGGTACGCCAGTACATTTTAAAGGAAATCAATTTACACAAATGTGATTTGACTTCCTCCTTTCTCCCAACATATCCATTGTGAAAAAGTAAAAGATCAGATGTGGCCGAATGTTCTAGTTCCTGCTCTGCCATTGCTCAGGGCCCTCCCTCCATGCCTTGCCCCAGCCTAAATTTCCTTAAATAAAAAAGGAGAGTAACAGCCAGCTGCTAACGCAGTGCTTTAGTTTTTGAAGAACTTTTAGAAAATGTAAGCTGCTTCCAAAGAGTAAAAGTTTAAATATTAAGAGTATATGTGAATATAATTGGGACCAAAGAAACAGAGGTAGTTAAAATATTTTTTTCATTGTGAATTGTGAACACATACAGAAAATTACACCAAACAGAAATGTGCATCTCAATGTATTACCACAAGGCAAACACAGAGGGAGTCACCAACCCATGGAGAAAATTGAACTCTGTAAGTATTAGGGTGGCTGGTGATGTGGGCTGTGAAAGATTCACAAAGAGAAGAAAATGCAGAGACCAAGTTTTATTTTTATTTTCCCAAGAGAGGTAAAGGGCTAGGTGTGAATAAATGCACTAGCCTTGAAGGTAGGGACTGTGAATTTTTATTGTATCAAAAAAGGGGGAGGGAGCCCTGGCTGGTGTGGCTCAGTGGATTGAATGTAGGCCTTGAACCAAAGGGTCACCAGCTCAATTCCCAGTCAGAGCACATGCCTAGGCTGTGGGCCAGGTCCCCAGTAGGGAGCATGCCAGAGGCAACCACACACTGATGTTTCTTTCCCTCT
Source organism: Desmodus rotundus (assembly GCF_022682495.2). Classification (NCBI taxonomy): domain Eukaryota; kingdom Metazoa; phylum Chordata; class Mammalia; order Chiroptera; family Phyllostomidae; genus Desmodus; species Desmodus rotundus. Next base: position 58,908,522 of record NC_071396.1, read on the forward strand.
CTTTCTCCTTCCCTTCCCCTCTCTCTAAAAATAAATAAATAAAATCTTTTTTGTAGGGGGAGGGGATCATAGCTGGGTACTTGTAGCAAGTAGTTGTAAATCAGGAGGTTTTAGGCTGAGAGTGGAGGCTTCAGTGTGTTTTGCTGTTATCTTTGGGTTCAGCGTCCCGTCTGGTATGTTCTGATTGTATGAAGTTTTAAAACACCTGTCTGGGGGATGCTTTTAGTAATCTTCCCAGTCCTGAGAACAGAGGCTCAGAAAAACAAGAATTATGCTTGAAAGACTTAAGGAAAGACAGATAGCTGGCACTGGTAAAGAGGGCCTGAACGGAGCTTTTTTTGTCCCTTCAGTAAGTACCCTCAGAAATCCCTAAGCATCTCCTAATTTTTGCCCATCCCCTCCTCTCCCAAAATGACTGTTATCCTGACTTTCATGGTAATTACTTTCCCTCTTTTCTATATAGTTTTATCACTTCCCAGATGGTCCCCAACTTATGATGTTTCAACTTAACGATTTTTCTTTTTTGTTTTGTTTTTATTGCATTTATTGGGGTGACATTGGTTAATAAAATTATATAGATTTCAGGGGTTCAATTCTATAATACATCATCTGCATATTGTAATGTGTGTTTACCACCTCAAGTCATGTCTCCGTCCACCATTTAACCTCACTATACCCTCTTCTACCTCTTCCGACCCCCTTCTCCTCTGGTAATCACCATAGCGTTGTCTGTCTGTAAGGTTTTTCCTTCTTTTTTTCTTTTTGGCTTAATCCCTTCACATTTTTCACCCAACCACCCTTCATAATTTTTTGACTTTACAATTGATGCAAAGGGAATATGCATTCAGTAGAAAACCAAACTTCGAATTTTGATATTTTCCTGGGTTAACGGTATGCAGTGTGATACTTTCTCATGATGCTGGATAGCAGCAGCAAGATAATTTTGCCCAACTGTAGACCAATATAGGTGTTCTGAACATGTTTAACGTAAGCAAGGCTTAGCTATCATGTTCTGTAGGTCAGGCATAGTAAATGCACTTATGATGTTTTCAACTTAAAATGGGTTTATTGGGATGTAATCCGATCATAAGTCAAGGAACAACTGTACCAAGTATGAATCCCTAAAATATGATTGTTTTGTTTTGCCTGTTTTTAAAAAATGCAATGGACCACTATCTACTTCCAGTCCAGATGGAGGCAAAGGTAGACATACTTTGCCTCCTTGTGCAATCATAGAAAGAATTACAATCAGATCTCAAAACTAGTAATACCCAGAACTGTCAGGAAATCAAACTCTGTGGAAGTCTGACAACCAAGATTTAAAGAAGACAGGTTCATCAAGACAAGTCGGAGGGGTGGAGTTGCAGAGACAGACGGAGAGGTGATCTGGCACGGAAAGTCAGTGGAGGCAGTGGTGGTGGTAAAGTGAATGGGAGGGATATCTTGGGAGTGAGCAATCCCAGCCCCAAGTCAGACCACACAGCCCAGAGTTCTAGCACCAGGAAGAGAGATCCACATTCCCTCTGGCTATAAAAATCAGTGGGGGTTGGGGCAGTGAAAGAAATTGCGATATTTTTGCCACTTAATGGGCCAGCATTGTATGCAATCCCACCCACTCAGGGATTCACCACTGGGGCAGCAGCTGGAAGGGTGACAGTCACACATGGGAAAGGGATGAAGTGACTGGAAATGGGACAAACTGCCAGACACCAGGGTGTGGCATGGTCCCCTCTCTGAGCCTTCCCCACACAGTGACAAAGTGGTGAGGTATGTTGCCTTGCCATGGAAATCACCTAAGACTCCACCCAACATAATTTACAGGGGACTTTTCTACATAGGCCATGCTATAAAACAGGGAGAAAAAGTAGCTCTACATAATACACAGAAATGAACAGAGGGGGGCTGCTAAATTGAGGAGACAAAAAGTATGGCCCAAGTGAAAGAACAGAACAAAACCCTAGTAAAAGAACTAAGTGAAACAGAGATAGCCAACCTATCAGATGTAGGGTTCAAAACACTGGTTTATCAGGATGATCAGAGAACTCTGAATATGGTAAATAAATAAAGGAAGAAATGAAGGTTACACTAAGTAAAACAAAGAATAATCCAGAGGAAACCAAGAATGAAGGGAAGGAAGCTGGGATTCAAACCAACAATTTGGAACTTAAGGAAGAGATAAACATTCAACCAGAACAAAAAGGAGAAACAAGAATTCTAAAAAAATGAGGACAGGCTTAGGAACCTCTGGGACATCTCCAAGTGTGCCAACATCGGAATCATAGGTATGTCAGAAGGAGAAGAGGAAAAGCAAGAAATTGAAAACTTATTTGAAAATACATTGGAAAAATACTTCCCTAATTTGGTGAAGGGAATAGACATACAAGTCCAGGAAGCACAGAGAGTCCCAAACAAATTGGATCCAAAGAGGACCACACCAAGATACATCATAATTAAAATGCCAAAGGTTAAAAGTAAAGAAAGAATCTTAAAAGTAGCAAGAGAAAAGCAGGCAGTTACCTGCAAAGGAGTTCCCATGAGACTACCAGTGGATTTCTCAAAAGAAACTTTGCAGGCTAGAAGGGATTGGCAAGAAGTATTCAAAGTGAGGGAAAGCAAGGAGCTACAACCTAGATTACTTTATCCAGCAAAGCTATAATTTAGAATGGAAGGGCAGATAAAGGGCCCGCCCAGACAAGGTATAGCTAAAGGAGTTCATCTCTGCCAAGCCATTATTAGAGGAAATGTTTAAGGGATTTATTTAAGAAAAAGATAAAAAACACGAAATTTAAAAAGGCAACAAGTTCACAACTATCAACAACTGAATCTAAGAAAAAACCTAACTAAGCAAACAACTAGAACAGGAACAGAACCATACATATGGAGATAATTTGGAGGGTTATCAGCTGGGAAGGGGAAGGGGGAGAATGTGGTAATGGTGCAAGGATTAAGAAGCATAAATGGTAGGAAGAAAATACACAGGAGGAAGTAAAGAGTAACATAGAAAATGTAGAAGCCAAAGAACTTACCCACATAACCCATGGACACAAACTAAGTGGGGTGGGGGGATTGCTAGAGGGAATAGGGGTACGGGAAGAGACGGGGCAAAAATTGGGACAACTGTAATAGCCTAATCAATAAAATATACTTAAAAATGTAATAGAATCTTGTCCTTTTTTTTTTGGTGTCTTTTGTTTAGCATTGTCTGTGACATTCATCAGTGCTGTAGACAGGGGGAGGTTAAGGATAGTATAGGAAATGTAGAAGCCAAAGAACTTATATGACTTATATGTACAGTCCATGGACATGAACTAAGGGAGGGGAGGGCATGTGTGAGGGGATGTGCAGGGTGGAGGGGAATAAAGGGAGGAGATGGGACAACTGTAATAGCATAATCAATAAAATATATTTAAAAAAGAAAATAGAATAATTAACAAATAATGCTATAAGAATAAGTTCTGTTCTTCACATACTCACAACTGTAAATGTGCTTTTCCCCATGCTATATATATATTTTTTTCAATGTTTTTTGTTGTGGTGAAATAATAGAAAAAATTTACCACCTCAACCATTTTATGTGTACAGTTCAGTGGTATTAAAAACATTATACTGTTGTGCAGCCATTGTCAACATAACCCTTTCCATCTTGTAAAACTGAAACTGAGTACTCATTAAAGACTAACTCTATTTACTCTTTCTCTTAGCTCCTAGACACCATTTTACTCTAAGTACTTCATATAATTGGAATCATACAATGTGCTGTTGTGACTGGTTTATTTCATTTAGTCCAATGTGTTCAAGGTTCATTTATATTGTGGCACCACATATATATTTTTTACATATTTAAAATGTATTCCATGTGTATTTAGTGCATTCTAATAGGTTAGTATTTTTCTTTAAAGTTAGGTTTTCTTGTACAGTTGACCACTGAACTATGTGGGGGTTGGGGATGCCCACTGTAGGCCCAACTACATCAGAGTACATGTCAGCAACAATAAAACATTTTTTCTGCAATATTTTGACCTGTGGTTGAATAGATGGATCTGTGAATGGAGAACTTGTGGATATGAAAGGCTTACTGTAGTTTTTAAAACAGTTTAATAGAACCATTAATATTTTATGTCTTCTTCTGCCCTCTCCCAATTTATTGAGGTATGATTGACAAGAAAAAATATATATTTAAGTTGCATAATGTGATTTTTAGAAGGTGTACAATGTGATGATTTATTTAATATATATCCATTATAAAATTATTATTACAATCAAGTTAATTAACATATCCATCATCTCACATAATTACTATTTTTATGTGCATGTTGAGCAAACTTAAGAACTACTCTTTTAGCAGATTTGAAGTATTTAGTACAGTATTATTCCTTACAGTCACCATGCCATTCATTATGTCCCCAGTACTTATTAATTGGATATTTGTACTCTTTGATCAACATTTCCCCATTTCCCCCAGAATCCAGCTCCTGGCAAACACTGTTCTACTCTCTGGTTTTATGGGTTTAACTTTTTTTAGATCCTACATATAAATGAGATCATATAGCGTTTTTCTTTGTGTTTCTGGCTTATTTCAGTTATCATAATGCTCTTCAGGTTCATCCATGTAGTCACAAATGGCAATATTTCTTTCTTTTTCATGGCTAATAGTCTTCTACTTATATAATTATACATGTTCTTTTATTTACCTGTTAATGTCTTTTTAAAAATATTTATTTATTTTTAGAGAGAGAGGAAGAGAAGGAGAAAGAGAGGGAGAGAAATATTAATGTGAGAGAGGAACATTGATTTGTTGCCTTTTATATGCTCCCCAACTGGGGGCCGAACCTGAAACCCAGACATGTGCCCTGACTGGGAATCAAACCAGTGATCTTTTGTTTTTCAGGACTATACCCAACCAACTGAGCCACACCAGTCAGGACTTATCCATTAATCTGTTGATGGACACTTAGGTTGTTTCCATATTTTGGCTATTGTGTATAGTGCTACAATGAACACAGAGGTGTAGCTATCTCTTTGAGATACTGATTGCATTTCTTTCAGATAAATACCTTCAAGTGGAATTGCTGGGTCATATTGAAATGGGGTGTACACTGGGGGGCCCTCAAAGTCCCCATTGTCCTTGGTTGGGGAATGGGGGAAGCAGACAATATGGCTTACGATACTTTGCATAACAAAAGATGGTTTAATACCCATGCTACCACCTCAGGACAAGGTGGGGGAGAAACTTTCAGTATATCCTGACTCATGATGTAGCCAGGGGGGTGGTCTCCCTGGATCACTGAGTCACTATTGCCCTGACGGGATGGCAGCCAAGAGAATGTAAATTATACAGAAAACTGGCAAATGTAGCTCATTGTGGGAGGAGTAGAGATGAAGTCACACAGGAGGCTCTAAGTTAGGATTTAAAACTAAGGGTTGACAGCCATGAGGAGGAGAGCCATGATGGAAGGGTGTAGAAGACCCATACTGCTGGTAGTGAGATAGGATCCATGTGGGCTGTAGGAGCTGGTCTTCCACGGGCTAGTAAGAAAGAAAGTGGGCATGATGCTCTGATTATGTCTGCTCTAGCTGACTCTGAAGCCATCAAGGATCCTACCTTGCAAGACATCGAACTGCTGCCATGCAAACCCAGACTTTATATGGAGTTTTGGAACTTGTGCCTTTCCTGGACCATGATCCAGCACAACATGACACATGTATTCCTACACTGTAACATGGAGACTTACAAAGTCCCCCAGATCCTGAAGGAGAGAGCTGCTGCAGGAGGATGGCGACTTTGGTTCCTTCCACAGGGATTGGAGAACTGTTTGTGCAGCTGCTCAAATTTAGATAAGGAAATGAGGAACTTCTGGTTTTGAGGCTTTTGGCTCATAACCTTTTGAGGAGCAAGGGAAGTGCTAGGTCTTGTGGGAGAACAGGGCTCCAAGATGAAGTGCTCTCAGTCCCCTGAGGTTGGAATATTATAAATAAAAACCTGTTCCTTCCAATACTAATTGTTGGGTCATGCACCAAGGTACCACATGGATGGGCCCCTGTATGCTTGATTACAGTTTTGGAGACCCAGATTGGACTAAGAAACCCTATATCAGGTTCCAGCCATTTGGGGCAGATCAACTTCTGGATCATGGCTGTGAGGACTTCCCAGTCTCAGGGAATTGCCCTGCACTCCATCTCATGGCCCCAGTTGCCAGGAATGCCAGAATAGTGTAAGGGAGCAGGTTTATGGGGTGGGGGAGGGAACCCCTAGGCTCTGTGAGCCGAACTTGCATGCATATTGGAGTTTGAACACTGAACTGCATGCATGTACTGCCATTTTGGGTAAGTCACATGGTGCTCCACCATGGAGGATGAGTCACATGGGTGCTCTGCTATTCTGCAGATGGTACACGACTACTCTACTATCTTGAATGTGGCACATGACTGTGCCACCATATTGGATGATATGGCATGTAAACATGCCACCATCAAGGGAGTGGCACATTGCTACTCCATCATTTTGGAAGTGGGCAAGATGGTGGGCTAAGCATGCTCTCCAAGTTATGTACTCTGGGCACTGCATCAGTCAGGTTCTCTGTGCAACTGGCTCTTATAGGGATGTCTCTGGACTTGAAGGCCATGCACAGGTGTCTAGGGGAATGGTCCAGGTTCTGAGCACCATGAACAGGGGTCCAAGAGTGACAATGTTTATGTTACTTTATGCATGTACTTGTGAAGTTAGGGACCTTTAGCTGTCAGGTACTGACTTTGAGTATGATCCTTCCCAGTGTGGAAAAGAACAAGGATGAAAGCATATTATGACTAAATCTGAATGGGTAAAGTCCTGAGAAGGTTGTGAAAGTTTAAACCTGGATGGAAAAGAAGCCTCAGCTCTTGGGTGTGGTTATTCTTTATTTGCTTGTTTTCTGAACTTATGGGGATGTGGTTTGAACTTTGCTGTTTTGGGTATATTAGGAATCTTCTGCCTCTGCTTTTGGCCAGTAAGACCTACGAGAGGTCACCTGTAACCAGTTGGAGAGAATGCTTTTGCCATTTGGGACCCAGGAAGGGTCATGTGCTACCAGTGGAAATTGGCCTGGGGTAAGACCATATCTCTGCCAAGAGACTGGGTGGTGAGAGGTCATGCTACTGAGTGGATGCACTGGTGGGTGAAAGGGTGTTTCTGTCATTGAAGTGAAATGCTGTGGAATGCTGACTGGTGAGAAATGAGACAAAATTTAAAAAAAATATTGTTATTCAATTACAGTTGTATGACTTTTCTCCCCATACCTCCACCACACCCCAGCCGAACCCACCTACCTCCCCCGCCTCCACCCTCCCCCTTGTTTTTATCCATGTGTCTTTTATAGTGGTTCCTGTAATCCCCTCGCCCCACTGTCCCCTCCCTACTACGCCCAGGCTATTGTTAGATTGTTCTTAATTTCAGTGTCTCTGGTTATATTTTGTTTGCTTTTTTCTTTCATTGATTATGTTCAGTTAAAGGGGAGATCATATGGTATTGGTCCCTCACCGCCTGGCTTATTTCATTTAGCATAATGCTCTCCAGTTCCATCCATGCTGTTGCAAAGGGTACCCAGGAGCTCCTTCTTTCTCTCTGCTGCATAGAATTCCATTGTGTAAATATACCATAGTTTCTTGATCCACTCATTTGCTGATGGGCACTTAGGTTGCTTCCAGTACTTGGCTATAGTAAATTGTGCTGGTATGAACATTGGGGTGCACAGGTTCTTTTGGATTGGTGTTTCAGGGTTCTTAGGGTATAATCCCAGCAGCGGAATTGCTGGGTCAAAGGGCAGGTCCATTTTTAGTTTTCTGAGGAAATTCCGTACTGTTTTCCACAGGGGCCTGACCAGTCTGCATTCCCACCAACAGTGCACTAGGGTTCCCTTTTCTCTGCATCCTCTCCAACATTTGTTTGTGGATTTGTTTATGTTGGCCACTCTGACTGGTGTGAGATAGTACCTCATTGTGGTTTTAATTTGCATCTCTCTGATGGCTAGTGATGCTGAGCATCTTTGCATATGTCTGTGGGCCCTCTGTATGTCTTCCTTGGAGAAGTGTCTGTTCAAGTCGTTTGCCCATTTTTTCATTGGGTTGTTTGTCTTCCTGGAGTGCAGTCGTCTGAGTTCTTTATATATTTTGGAGAGCAGGCCCTTGTCTGAGGTATCATTAGCAAATATGTTTTCCCATACTGTTGGTTCTCTTTGTAATTTGGTGCTGTTTTCTTTAGCCATGCAGAAGCTTTTTATTTTGATGAGGTCCCATTTGTTTATTCTTTCCTTTATGTCCCTTGCTTTAGGGGACGTGTCTGTGAGGATGGTGCTGCGTGGAATGTCTGAGATTTTCCTGCCAATGTTTTCCTCAAGGACTTTTATGGTCTTACAACTTATATTAAAGTCTTTTATCCTTCTTGAATTTATTTTCGTGTATGGCGTAAGTTGGTGATCGAGTTTCATTTTATTGCACGTAGCTGTCCAGATCTCCCAACACCATCTGTTGAAGAGGCTGTTTTTGCTCCATTTTATGCTCCTGCCTCCTTTGTCAAATATTAATTGACCGTAAAGGCTTGAGTTTATTTCTGAGCTCTCTGTTCTGTTCCATTGGTCTATGTGCCTGTTTCTATGCCAGTACCAGGCTGTTTTGCTTACAGTGGCCTTGTAGTACAGTTTGATATCAGGTATTGTGATCCCTCCTGCTTTGTTCTTCTTTCTCAAAATTGCTGCAGCTATTCGAGGTCCTTTATGGTTCCATATGAATTTCTGAAATGTTTGTTCTATATCTGTGAAATATGTCATGGGTACTCTAATAGGGATTGCATTGAATCTATAAATTGCTTTGGGTAGTATGGCCATTTTGATGATGTTAATTCTTCCAAGCCATGAGCGTGGTACATGCTTCCATTTGTTTGTGTCTGGGTGTTGTGTAGTTTTCTGAGTACAGGTCTTTTACCTCCTTGGTGAGGTTTATTCCTAGGTACTTGATTTTTCTTGTTGCTATATCAAATGGGATTTTTTTCCTGATTTCTGTTTCTGCAGTTTTGTTGGTGGTGTACAGGAATGCTTTTGTTTTCTGAGTATTGACTTTGTATCCAGCTGTTTTGCCAAACTCATTTATTAGGTCAAGTATTTTTTTGGTGGAGTCTATAGGATTTCCCATGTAACCTATCATGTCATCTGCAAACAGTGACAGTTTCATTTCCTCCTTTCCAATTTGGATGCCTTTTATTGCTTTTTCTTGTCTGATTGCCGTGGCTAAGTCTTTCAATACTATGTTAAATAGGAGTGGTGAGAAAGGGCATCCTTGTCTTGTTCTTGATCTTAGTGGGAAAGCTCTAAGTTTTTGTCCATTGAGTATGATGTTGACTTTAGGTGTCTCATATATGGCCCTTGTTATGTTGAGGAATGCTCCCTTTATTCCCACTTTGCTGAGTGTTTTCATCAGAAATGGGTGCTGTATCTTATCAAATGCTTTTTCCGCATCTATTGATATGATCATGTGATTTTTGACTTTGCTGTTGTTGATGTGATGTATTATGTTTATTGATTTGAGAATATTATACCATCCTTGCATCCCTGGGAACTCTCCCATTTGGTCATGGTGTATGATCTTTTCAATGTATTGCTGGATGCAGTTTGCAAATATTTTGTTGAGAATTTTAGCGTCTATGTTCATCAGCGATATTGGCCTGAAGTTTTCTTTCTTCGTTGTGTCTTTATCTGCTCTTGGGATTAGGATGATGCTGGCTTCATAAAAAGAGTTTTGGAGTCTTCCATCAGTTTGGATTTTTTCGAATAGTCTGTGAAGGATAGGGGTTAGCTCTTCCTTAAAGGCTTTGTAGAATTCTCCTGTGAAACCATCTGGTCGAGGGCTTTTGTATGTTGGGAGTTTTTTGATGACTGCTTCAATTTCGTCTGCTATTGCTCTGTTCAGGTTTTCTGCTTCTTCTTCATTCAGTTTTGGAAGATTATATTTTTCTAGAAATGTGTCCATTTCACCTAGGTTTTCAAATTTCATGGCATACAGTTCTTTGTAGTAATTTCTATAATCCTTTGTATTTCTGTGGTATCAGTTGTAATCTCTCCTCTTTCATTTCTATTTGTGTTTATTTGGATCCTCTCTTTTTTTCTTGATGAACCTACTTAAAGGCTTGTTGATTTTGTTTATCTTTTCAAAGAACCAGCTCCTGGATTCATTGATCCTTAGAATTGTGCTTTTAGTCTCTATGTCATTTAATTCTGCTCTGATCTTGGTTATTTCCTTCCTTCTACTTGCTCTGGGCTGTCTTTGTAGTTGTTTCTCGAGTTCTTGTAGGTGTAGGGTTAGGTTGTTTGTTTGAAATGTTTCTATGTTTTTCAGGTAGGCCTGTATTGCTATGAACTTCCCTCTCAGGACTGCCTTTGCTGTGTCCCATAGGTTTTGCGTTGTTTTGAGTTCATTTTCATTTGTTTCCAGAAAGTTTTGATGTCTTCCCTAATCTCGTTCTTGACCCATTCAGTGTTTAATAGCATGCTATCCAGTCTCCATGTTTTTGAGTGTTTTAGGTTTTTTCCTTTGGGGTTGGTTTCTAGTTTCAGTCCCTTGTGGTCAGAGAAAATGCTTGATATGATTTCAATTTTCTTGAATTTGTTGAGGCTTGCTTTGTGTCCTATCATGTGGTCTATCTTTGAAAAAGTTCCACGTGCACTTGAAAAGAATGTGTATTTTGCTTCTTTTGGGTGAAAAGCTCTATATATATCAGTTAATTCCATTTCCTCTAGGGTATTGTTAAGTGACATAATATCCTTCTTGATATTTTGTTTGAAAGATCTGTCCATTTTTTACAGTGAGGTGTTAAAGTCCCTTACCATAATTGTGTTGCTGTCAACATCTTTCTTGAAGTCCTCCAAGATTTTCTTTATGTATTTGGGTGGTGCTAAGTTGGGTGCATATATATTTACAATGTTTATGTCTTCTTGGTGGATTCTTCATTTAAGAATTATGAAGTGACCTTCTGGGTTTCTCTTTATGGCCCTTCTTTGGAAGTCTATTTTGTCTTACATGAGTTTTGCTACCCCTGTTTTTTTTTCCTGTCTGTTTGCTTAGAAAATTTGTTTCTAGACCTTCACTTTCAGTCTGTGTAGGTCTTTCATCTTGAGGTGGGTCTCTTGTAGGCACCACATGTTTGGGTCTTGTTTTTTTATCCATTCAGCTATTCTATGTCTTTTGATTGGAACATTTAGTCCATTTATATTTAAGGTTATTATCAATAGGTAGTTATTCATTGCCATTTTTTCCTACCTGTGTTCTTCTCTCTTTCTCTTTTCCTTCCTTTCCTTAAAGCAGTCCCTTTAGCATCTCTTGCAGAGCTGGTTTGGTGGATGTGTATTCTTTTAGACTTCTTTTGTCTGGGAAACTCTTTATTTGGCCTTCTATCTTGATTGAGAGCCTTGCTGGGTAAAGTAGCCTTTGCTGTAGGCCTCTGGTTCTGATTAATTGGAATATTTTTTTCCATATTTTTCTTGTTTGGAGCATTTCCATTGAGAAGTCAGTTGCTAACCTATTGGGCCTCCCTTTTATGTAACTTCCTGTTTTTCCCTTGCTGCCTTTAAGATCCTATCTGTGTCATGGAATTTTGACGTTTTAAATATGATGTGTCTTTCAATGGGCCACTTTGGGTTCCTCTTGCCTGAACTCTCTGTGTTTCCTGGATTTGTGTGACCTTTTCTCTCATCATTTTAGGGAAATTTTCCATTATTACTTTTTCAAACATTTTTTCTATCCTTTACTCTTCTTCTTCTCCTTCCGGTATCCCTATTATACGGATATTATTACGTTTCATGTTGTCCTGCATTTCCCCTAATCCCTCTTCATTCTTTCTGAGCCTCTCTCCCTTTTCTTGCTTTTTCTGGGTGTTTTTTTTTACTTTGTCCTCCAGCTTGCTGCTCCGATCCTCTGCTTCATCAAGTCTGCTTTTGATTCCTTCTACTGTGTTCTTCAGTTCAGAAATTGTGTTCTTCATTTCCTCTTGGCCCTTATCGATAGTTTCTATCTTCTTTTTCATGTCAATATAGTTTGCAGTGAGTTCATTTTAGTTTCCCTGTAGTTTCTGGTAGTTCTCTGTGAGCTCAATGAACTTCCTGATAACCATTGCTTTGAACTCAGTACCTTATAGTTGACTTGCCTCTGTTCATTTAGCATTCTTTCTGAGGCTTCCTCCTTTCCTTTCATTTGCTGATTGTTTCTTTGTCTTTCCATATTTTGTGAGACTCTTCTCTTTAGCCTCTTATTCTTAAATTGATGTGTTCTGACTCCCTGGGTTTATGGTCTGAACTTCTATGGTAGAATTCCAGTGGGATTCAGTGGTGCTGTCTCCTTAATCTCCTGTGCTCACTGGTCTTGAGCTGACCTTCATCGGTCTAACAGGGTCTAACTCTGGTCTTTTCAGAACTGCCGGTTTTATTGTGTCAACTGTGGGAAAGGGAGAAAGAAGAAAAAAAAACGAAAGGAAGGAAGGAAAAAGGGAATAGACAAGGAATGTAAGGAAGGTAGGATAGAAGGAAGAAGGAAAAAAAAGATCAGAGAAAAGATAAGAGAGAGGAATTTTAACAAAAATTACAATAAAAATAAATTCAAAAAGGCAGGAAGAAGGAATAAAAGAGTGAAGGATGTTAGGAAGAAGGGATAAAAAAAGAAGGAAGGACAGAAAGGAAGAAGGAATTTATGGGGAAAGGTTAAAAAATAAAAGAGAAAGGAAAAAAAAAGTCTTCTGCTGGCTTTAAACCGTTCAGGTTAATTCTGCTGGTCTTCCTGTCTGTGAAAGGGGAGGGGGTGGTTGGAGGGATTAGTTTCACTTTTCTCCCTTCCTGAGCCACACTCTTCACTGTTGTTCAGCCTCCAGTCCAGTTCCTCAGTGTCCTTCTGCTCCCGCCTAGGCCTTTAGTTCACCAGTTGTGTTGTCCCTTAGGTGCACCAATCAGGGGTAAGTCACACTCCACCTTTCTGCTCTTTGCTTTCTTAGATGCTAGGGGCTCTCGGGTGCTCCTTCAGTGTAGTTCAGCCCCCTACTGATTCAAGTCTTTCTGGGGACTGCAGTCTCCCCTAGCCCTGCGATTCCCTCTGCGGCATTCTGCCTTCATCCTGGAGAGCCAGTAGGCCCTGCAGGGCTCTATGCGCAGGGGCTAGGTGGGAGTTGTTCAGAACCAGTACTTTTAGGTGTGGTCCCTGGCAGGCAGTCAGGCCTTTGATAGGGTTGCGCACAGATTCCTGGCTTTTGGCCTATGGGCCGAGGCAGCCAGCCTCTGATCTGGGTGCGCCCCCACCGGAGGTTTCAGGTGTGGGCGCCCACCCGGGGTTTCAGTTGTGGGCGTCCAAGGCACTGATCGAGGTGCACGCCCACCTAGGCGCTTTGGGTCTGTGCACCCAGACAGCCTAACTGCTGATCTAGATGCACACTGATCCTGGGTTTCTGCCTGTGTGACAGGGGCACCTGTGGTGCTGCTCAGGTTGTGTGCCCACTCAGCGTTCCAGGTGTGGGTGCCAGGCCAGTCATTGGGGTACGTGCCCACTGGGGTGCTTTGGGTCTGTGCACTCAGGCAGCCAGGCCGCTTATCAGGGTGCGCACCCACGTGGGGTTTCAGGGGTGGGCGCCCAGTCTGCTGATCTGGGTGCTTGCCTATTGGGTTTCAGGTGTGTGCTGGGGCTGCTTATCCCACCTCACAGTCCAGGGACTGAGGGGGGAGGGGCGCAAGAGGCTTCCGCTCCTGCGGAGAGTTGTCTGACTAGCCGCTGAGTGCCTCTATTTTTCTTTTTCTTTTCGAGAAATTTTTCCTATCCAAGACCCCCTGGTCCAAACAAGCACCTGGCTTCTCACACAGCCCAGCCTGGCTCCCTCCCAAGAATCCTGCAGCAGACCCTGCGCTGGGGCTGGGGCTTCAGCTGCCCTGGTCCTGGCGCTGGTCCCAGGGACCTTATTGTCCTTAAGCACTCTTCTTACTGTCTGATCTTTCAATGTCCTCTATCTTTGGTCTCTGATCTTCATATATGCTGGAATACTGTTGGCTGTTCCCTCTGTTCCTCAGTACAGCTAGGCTTTTCACTGGTCCCTATGGGAAGTGGACTCTGCTCCCACCTATCTTGCCGCCATTTTCCCAATCTCGACCAGATTTTAAAGCTACTTCTAGTCCCCCTTCATCTTTTGGAACTCTGTCTTTGCTTTAAATTTTGCTCTGTTTCTGCTCTGAAAAGAAATTGAGGGTTTCCATGGAAAGTTAAAACTTCACCTATATGGGAAAAGTGAACAAGCAAAGTGTATAAGACATTGAAATGTGATTTTAGTGCATACTAGAAAGACAAGGATTTTCCTTCATGCTTTATATTCCCCCCCACACACTTGGTCCCTCCATATTTTGGCATTCTGAAGGAGTGAGTGATGACATAAGATTTCTTTGCATAAAGCTAGTAAGAACAGTTGCCAATGGTCATTTTATCAACCAAGATCATGAATGGAATGTCATGCCTGAAGGAGGCATGACTACACTCTGGTTGTTACTAGAAAGCCTTGAGGAACTGGGATTGACTGTTGAAAGTAGTGAACATCCACTGGAAAAAAGGCCTGGTACCTTGGTTGATTGTGTGGTTCATGGCAGTCTTTCCAGGAAAGGCAAGACAATTGTTTTCCTGAAAGATGGCAAGGAAGAAACTTAAGGCACAATGGAAACTTCAAAGACCTGAGGGAAGCAGCTGCTAGAGGTGAAGCCAGATGGCAGGTGTGTGGCTTAGCTTCTGTGCCCTGAAGGGCAGACTAAAGGGTCAATCTAAATGTTCCTGTGTGAGTTCCAGCAAAGCAGACTCAACACTCATATGTGATCAGTTGTTTTGCTCTTGTGTTTATGCAAACAAACAGGCAAAATTAAAACTTAATGCAGTCCTTTCAATGACAATGAGGGTGATCTTAGAGAGAAAAATCATGATTCAAGGAAAATCACAATGCTAGTGGTGGACATTAGACTAGTGAAGCTCACTGTCTTCAAAGTTTGTTTTCATTTGGGAGTTGAAACTAGGTTTGTGACATCATCAAAGATGCTCAATTTACAGGCAAAAAGGATCTGTCAAATTGTCACTGTTAAATGTGATTCTAGCAAAGGTCTTGCCACTCGATGTCTTCCCAAAAGACAGTCTTGCAGACTCAAAGATTGGTTTGTGGGTTGTTGTGTGAATTAACATGTGTGTTATTCCTTCTGTTTTCATAGAGCGTAACCCTATGATTTCATTACCTGAGTGATTGGTTACATGATGTGGACCTCACTTAAGAAACCCATCTGCAGTGCCATCTCCCGAGATTCAACAGTTTGACTGAACCAGGTGGTTGGGTTGGTGAAATACTGAGGCAGTCTGTATGCTTCACTCTAAAACTGGTTTCTTTTTATGCCATAATGGCTTGGACAGAAAGGGCCCAGAAGTCTGAAAGGGGAGAATCTTAAGACATTCCCCTCAAACCCAAGAAAGTATAGTGAGCAAAAGAGCTTTGGGCCCATGTGACACTCCTTGCACACCTTCTTCCAGAGAAGCCACACTTTTCCTAATGTGGAACATCGTAGATTTGGTCTCTGCCTTTGTCATTTAGTGGTTAGCGTTTTAATTGTGCTTTCTAACCCTCTTGCCAAATCTGTTGCCCCCAAAATACAACAAGGATGCCAACTTGTCCAGCAGTGCCAGCCCTTGGGCCTTGAGCATACCATTCCCTGGGACAGCCAACTGACCTGGACTCTGCAAGGTCCTTCCCTATGCATGAAGGCCACCCTCTGCTCTATTCCATACCCCCACTTTGTTAGGGATTATTGAACCCAGAGGTAGTTAAGATGATGGCCATGCCCAGCAGGAAATAGCTCCAGAGGACTGAGACCTTTGCCCATTGTCCTTTATAAGATTGTAAAGGGTCCAAAGTAAAAAAGAGTGGAATTGTAATGGGTTAGAGGGCAAGGGGTGCCTGGGAAAATAGGGGAAAATCCCCACAAACATTGGTGGGGGGAAGGGAGAATCAGATGATATGGATTAAGGTACTTTACAATACAATGACAACTTGGTAGCTAGTTTAATAACTGCTACTACCTGGGGGCAAGGTGGACATGACTTTAAGGGTATATTCTGACTTGTGACATAGCAGGGCAAGGTGGAGGCCCCTGGATCACTGAGTCATGTTTGCCCTGACTGGGGATGGCAGCTGAGAGAATGTAAACTTAACAGAAAACTGGCAAATGTAGCTCGCTGTGGGAGGAGTTAGAGATAAGGTCACGTAGGAGGCTCTGGGTCAGGATTTAACTAAGGGCAGGCAGCCGTAAGGGAATTTGGCCATGTGGTTCAAAAGGGTAAAAGGGCCCTCTCTGAACCACCAAGGTAAGGAGATGCTACATGGTTTTGGATTAAGAGCTGGAGAAAGAAAAAAAAAGCTGGAGAAAAAGAGGAGAACCACTGAGAAACCTTCCTGGGGAACATGGCGATATAGATGATGGTGCTGAGAATTGTGGGACCTGCCCAACCAAGCATGGATTAATGGAAGATGCTGGGGATGCTGAACTGTGATTAGAAGTACTGAGCTGCGAACAACTGTTTTTCTAAAAGACATATGTCTGACTGGCATATTCTGAAACTGGCCTGACTTGGCAAAGGGAGGCAGGACTGTGTGTTTGTGGGCATTTTAAGTGGAGTGGGTCTTAACAGCAGAATTCTGCCATTATTCTAAATCTATATAACTTTTAAATAAACATTTCCTTTCCTCTTCACCAAACTCTAGCATTGAGAGTCATGCTTCTTGGTGGAGGCCAATTGGATCCCACAGCTGTTCCAGAACAACATAGGTTGGGTGTTCTATAATAATATGACAACTGTATTTTAAATTTTTTGATAAACCTCCATACTATTTTCCATGATGCCTGTACAAATTTATATCTCCACTGACAGTGCACAGGTGGTTCTTTTTCTCCACATCTTTTCTAACACTTGTTGTTTCTTATCTTTTTGATAATAGTCATTCTAACAGGTGTGAGGTGTATCTTGTGGTTTGATTTGGGCTTCTCTGATGATTAGTGATGTTGAGCACCTTTTCATATACCTGTTGGCCATTTATGTGTCTTCTTTAGAAAAATATCTAGTCAGTCCTCCTGCAATTTGGAACCTGACACACTAATTTCTGTATGACCCTGACAGTATGTGCCTAGCCACCTCCTTTACTTCTCTAGTCCTAGCTCTGGTTCTTGCCTTTTCCTGAGGACCAGGGGGCAGAATGAGAGCAATGCCAGGGCCATTTTGGTGTTCTAGAACACTACTGATGTGGTTGGAAGGAAGGGGTTGTAGTCTTCTGGAAGGGGCCCAAGGTTTCCCCATGATGTCTTGGCACAAGGCAATGCAGACATGTATGGTCAGCTTGGTGGGGAGTGTAATGACCTGGGCTCCAGTCTTGACTATGCACTTACAGCTATAGGACCACAGGCAAGTTTCTCCATCTGTAAATGGGGATCAAGTAGTTGCTTCTTGGTGGTGGTTTGATGGTGTCTTGGACAGCTTGGGCTGCCATTACCTCCTTATAAGCCCCACGTACAAATATAGTCACATTGGTGATTACTGCTTCCACATATGAATTTGGAAGGCACACAGTTCAGTACACAGAGAAGGTTAATCAGTTAGTACCTGTGGAAAATAAATACCCAAGGATTGTGCTATTATAGGTGTCATCCTCAGGTTCTTGAATGAGTTCTTTTCTCTGTTCTCTAGAGCACACTGCTTTGCCCCCTCCAGGAATCCCTCCCTGACCAGCCCCTCATTTACCCTGGAGCTAGGTGAGGTTCCTCCTCCCCTGGGATACCATCAGCCCCTGGGACTTCTTACTGAGCCCTTCCTTATTATAGCAACAAGCCTATGTCTTATCTGTTGTTTGTCTGATACCCTCACTCATCTGAGTTCCTGTGGGGCTTAATCATTTCCTTCTTTGTTTTGTAGCACAGGCTCGGGAATGCTCCAGGGCCTCAGAAGTTGTTGGCTGGGGGAGTGATGTTTGCTACCCACAGTTTACCCCAATGTCCACACCTCTCTCTCACTTCAATCACATGTGAACCCAAAGGTACCTACATCAGAAAAGCCTTCTCTGACCACCTGAGAAGACCTCCCAGTCATTCCCAAGCTCTGGTTCTGGATTATTTTCATTCTAGGACTTACTGTGGCCTGAATTGTCCTAGTTATTTATTTGTGATTCCTTAGTTATCTCCTTCTGTGTCAGCATCTGAGGCACATATTTGCTTATTGAACAGCTAGGTGGGCAGTTGTTGGGACTTTGAGGCTAGAGCAGGGTGGTGACATGCCTCAGATCACTCAGCATAATTCCCTTCTGGCCCCTGTGACTGAGAGCTCAGGTTACACTGTCAGTACCTCGTGCCCTCACCTGAATGGGTATGTGGCATTTATAAAGCACTTTTCTTTTTTTAAAATTTTTATTGTTATTCAATTACAGTTGTGTGCCTTTTCTCCCCATCCCTCCACCCCACCCCAGCTGAACCCACCTCCCTCCCCCACCACCACCCTCCCCCTTGATTTTGTCCATGTGTCCTTTATAGTAGTTCCTGTAATCCCCTCTTCCCACTGTCCCCTTTCCAGCCCCCCCCCCCCCCCGTCCGGGCTATTGTTAGATTGTTCTTAACTTCAATGCCCCTGGTTATATTTTGTTTGTATAAAGCACTTTTCTTATCCTTTATCTCATTTTATTTCTGTAATGTATCATTTCACAGAGGGCAAAATTGAAGCTTTGGTGAGATCCCAGGCCTCTAGCTCTCCCCATGGCCTGGAAATTCAAGACCTGAACCCTCCTCTTCTTCCCTAGAGCTGCTGAAGATTGGATTCTCAGGAAGCAGATGTTAAGACAGTTTCAGGGTATGTTAAGAACTTAGCACTCAAACTGCAGTGCATGCACCAAAAGCCTTGACCACCCTGCTGGGTGATCTGGACTATATACTACCCATTAGAGCTGTCCTGCATTCAGCTCACCTGGCCAGGTTTTTGGATGTGGGCTGCCCTGGGAAAAGCATGATCTCAAGGTACTCTACAGCTGATGCTGACCCTAAAGGAGTGACAGCTGGAGAGCATCTGCCAGCTGTGTCTCCTGCAGCTGGGCAGCAAGTTCTTCCTGGAGAGCAGAGCTGGGCAAGAAATGTCCCAGTCCACTACAGTCTGTTTTGCCAATGTCTCCAGTGCTTCACCTGCCCCCAACTTGGGACCTGGCCGACAATCTGGGCATGAGCCCTGAGTAGGATTGGATCAGCAACCCTTCAGTTCACAGGCTGATGCTCAATCCACTGAGGCACACTAGCCAGGGACCTTCTCAGGTTTTGAGACATTCCTCTAAGACCTCCCACCTCACTCTTCAGATGAAGATCCAAGCGGCACATGGTTTCATCTTGAGCACCCACTTTAACCAGTAGGAAGAGGCTACCTGGAGTGTTGTGTTGAGAAGGATTCTGAGGCTAAGCTGGCTGAACAGGAAAAGATGTTTTTTTTTTTAACTGATTAGCAATGTCTGTTGTAGGCTTGGCAGGGACATGAAGGTAGGTGTACAAGGATTTTTCTCGGCCTTTGCTATACCATTTCCTTACCTAACACTGCTTCTCCACTGGGATCCTCAGTTCTGAAAACTTTCCTCTGACCTCAGCCCACTGTCCTTCCTCCTTTTCTTTCCCTTGTTCCACTGGATGACTGCCTGGTAAAAAGAAAGGCCCAGGGACTTGGAGTTGGAAGACAGTAAGAAGCTGAGGGACCTTGGCCAAAGGCACTGTTCTTTGTACCTCAGTTTCCTTATCTGCAAATAACAATTGACGTTTCTCATAATATAATGGGGTGCAGAGTGGGGTTCCCTGAAAATAGGAAATAACTCCCCACAAACCTGGCTTGGGGGAAGAGGGAAGTGGGCAATAGTTTGCATAACAATGGCAAGTTAAGAGCTGGGCTGCAGCCCTGGGCAAAGGTATATATGACTTTGGGAGCATTCAGGGACTTGTGCTGGGGGAGCTTATGCAGTACTTGTGTAAGAGGCAGGAGCCAGATACCTCTGTGTCACTGAGAACTCTTGCCATGACTAGAGATGGCAGCTAAAAGAAGAAAAAAGATACAAAGGGAACTGGCAAAAGTAGCACATCACAGGAGGGGCTCAATATGAAGTCACATAGGAAGTTCTGGGCCCAGCATTTAAAATAAGGGTGGGCTGAAATAGAAGAGGAAGCAGGCACATGGTTTGAAATGGTATAGAGAAGGGGACCTGGTCTGCCATGAGGTCTGATGTGTAAGGAGATGCCACGGGGGTTGGAGTAGGAGATGCCATAAGTTTGGAGTAAGAGCTGGAGTAAGAGGAGACCCACTGGGAGTCCTGCTTGGAGAATATGGCAGCAGAGCTGATGGAGCTATGCAGGGACCTGCCTAATAACCAAGCATGGCTTGTGGGAGATGCCTGGAGCTGAACTGAACTGTGAGCGGGAATGCTGAGCTGCAGACCTTTTGCTTTTCTGGAAGACAATACCTTTAACTGGCATATTCTGAAATTGACCTGGTTTGGTATGGGGGGAGAACAGGATTATGTGTTCTTAGGTGTTTTATTTATTTTTAAAAAATATCTTATTTATTTTTAGAAAGGGGAAGGGAGGGAGAAAGAGAGGGAGAGAAACACCAATGTGTAGCTGCCTCTCACACAGCCCCCATTGGGGACTTGGCCTGCAAACTAGGCATGTGCCCTAACTGGGAATTGAACTGCCAACACTTTGATTCGCAGACCAGCACTCAATCCACTGATCCATAGCCTCCATGGCTGTATTGGTATGTTTTAAAGGTAGTGGGACTTAATGGCAGAAACCCACTATTATTCTAAATCTGTATAACCTTTAAATAAATAACCTATTTCATCAAACTCTTGCACTGGGAGTCAAGCTTGTTGGCAGCAGGCAATCGAACCCCACAGTTGTTTCAGAACAGCATTGGCAGGGTTCTATAACACTAGGACTTGGTGGTTTGAGGCTCTAGGTGGATTAGTGCTGATGGCAGAGTAGTGTCCATCTCTGACCCTGGGTCCTAGAAAGCTGAGACCACCCTGATTTGGGGAGCAGGTTGGAGTCCTACCAAAGAAGGGAGGTGGGCTGGCTAGGAGTCACCCTGCCTGGTGGAGGGTGGGGAACACTGAAGGCAAGAAGGCTGTCTCTAAGCATTGCTGCATTGCCAGGACAGGTATTGATCCAGTGTGCTCCCTGACACACTCTTCTTGTAGTTTAGATGTCTGGTTGCCTTGGAGACCAGGCACAGACTTCCTGGGAATGAGAATGGAGGTGACCACTTGGGAGGAGGATGATAGAGCTACATCTCAGTGCTGTTTCCATGTGGGTACATGACCAGCCCTCTGCCCTCCATTGCACAGATATGGAAACTGAGGCCCTGAGAGTGGCAATGACCTACTCAAGGCCAGGACCAGAGTGTAGGCCACCTACCTCTCAGACTTCTCAGGAAGAATAGCCTTCAAGCTTTTCCCTTCATAGGAATGATCTGCCAAATGCAGGTGTCCTCAAGTGTTAGAGGTGGGCCACCGAGGCCCAGTATGGGTGTTGACTGTGATGTTGAACCAAGGGGCCCACCTAAGCTATTATGGCCTCTTTTTATATTGATTTTTCCCCTTCCAGAATAATAAATGCTACCCTTGTGTGGCATTTATTATGTTTAGGTGCTGTTCCAAGTGCTTTACATATCTTGCTCATTAATATTCAAAGTGATTCTTTGAGATAGGTACTTTATGATCCTTATTTTACAGGTGAGGAAACTGAGGCACTGAGAGGCTAAGAAACTTTGCCAAAATCACACAACTAGTAAATGGTGGAGTGAGATGTGAACCTAGTAAGATATTCTCCATTTGCTCCTCCAGGTCCACTGTCCACCCTTCTCTGATGTTGTCTCCTTGGAGTTGGGTGAGGCCAATGGGATGCAAAGGTGAGAGGTGGGTTGAAAAGGGAGAGAGGTAGGGGTGTTTGTACCCAGCTCACTCCTGCTGTGCTTCAGTTTGCCAGTGGCTGTACTGTGGTCCTTCCCACAGCTGTAGCTCCAAGCTCCAATGACATTAACTTTTGGCTACATGCCTTGGTCTTCCAATTTTCTCCTTCCCTGCCCTTCCTTGAAAAACCTGCAAGATGGAGGTAAATTCTTGCTCTGTGGTGACCAGGGAAAGGAGAGAGTGGACTTGGGGTAGGGATTGACAATTGAAAATGTATCTGAGTGCTGAAAAAAAAGCCAGCCATGCATAGATGAAGGGCTAGTGGCAAGAGAGCAATCAGGCAAACGGTGCAAAGATACCAAGGCAGGTGTGTTCTTGGCATGTTTGAGGGAAAAAAAACCATACAAGCCATTCTGGTGGAGTGGAGTGAGAGGGGGAAAGTGGTGGTGGATGAGGTTATGGAGTATTCAGATCATGTAGGGCCCTGTCAGCCATTGAAAATCCTTTGGGGTTTATACATGAGATGGGGATACATTGGGGAGGGTTGAGCAGAGGCATTATCTGATTAATACATTAAAGACTCTGGCTGTTTGTAAGGGGCAAGAATGGAACAGGGAAAGCAGAGAGAAGGCTGCTGCAATTGTTCAGGCAAGAGTTGACAGTGACTCACACCAGAGTGGCAGCAGTGCAGGGGTGAAAATTCAGCTGGTTCGGCACAGATTTTAAAAGTTAAGCCAACAAGATCCCCTTCTAGACTAGATATTCATGTGGGGGAGAGAAAAAGAGATATCTTTGTGATTTTTGGCCCCAGGCACTATAAGAATGAAGTTGCTATTTACTGGAATTGGGAAGACAATTGATTTGGGGGGAAAGCGAGAAGTTGAGTATCTACCACATTGCCTGAGATTCCTCCTGGATATGTGAAGAGAGATGCTGAGAAGGCAGTTAATTAAGTCTGGAGCTCCTAGGAGAGTCCAGCTGGAGATGTGAGACCCATCAGTAAAGAGACAATATTTAATAAAAAATAATATTAGTTGTGTGAAGGCAGCAGGCAGTAAGTGTCCCTCATCCGGGTCAGACAAAGCTGGCCAGCTGTGGTCAACCACTCACTGTATGGGAGACTCCAAAGCAGGTCAGGGAAAGGGAGAGAGAACCAGTTAGTTATACCTGGCCTTTTATTTTCCCATGTGTGTTCTGTTGACTGGAACTGCTGACATGTAGCCTGTGCCTTATGTCCTGAGTCTGTGCAGTTACCCCTGGCACCAACCAGCCCTGAGGATGGCTTGCCTCTGTCCCTCTCTCTGACATGACAGGTCTGCCATTTTCCAGCTTCAACAATGGGATGATGACTATTCAACTCTGCACCAAGAACCCCCACACCTGGAACTGCTCATGTGACCACATGGATAGATCGCAGAAGACCCCAGGAGGTTTGCTGAAACCAATGGGAAGAATAATTTTTTCCCACTAGGGTCTCTAAGTTGAGGCATGTACTTAGAGCTGTGGGGTCACATTTGCCATCCCCTCAAGGGGAAAGCTTCCTAAGGTGGAGCCAGTTTATAGGGAAACAGAAGGCAGAGACAGAGAGAGACTAAGCCTTGAGGATATCCTAAATCCTGGATCCAGCCCAGCCAAGTGGACTTTTCACCTTTGGAGACAACCCATTGTCTTTAAGTCTCAGACCAGTTTGAATGGGAATCTGTTGTTTACAATGGAAAGAATTCAGACTACTGCATAAAGATAGCCAAGCATGCTCTGGGTAGGCGAGGCCCTCTTTGTCACTGATTTTCCCCCTTCAGCCTCAGCTGCTGCTGTGGTCTGGCTTTGCATGCCAGCTTTGATCTCTTGCCTGGCTTCCACAGACTTCACTTGACCCAGCCTTTTCCGGGCCCTTCTTTATCCCAACAGCTGCTGCCCTTTCCTGACCAAGATTGGTTTTCTGGATATCATATCTATGGCTACTATCCAGGCCTTGACTCATCTTTTACGTTCTTTCCCATCTCTGGGAGACACTTCAATAGCTCACCAGTAGCCAGTCCACTCTCCTGGCTCCCATGCAGGTAGATTGGCCATGGGTCCCACCTCTGGTCAGTGGGAGGAAAGGGCATATCTCTTGGGGGCTTCTTGGAAAAGGTTTACTTGCCAGAGAAAATGCTGAAATCTCTCAAGGGGAAAGCATCTTGCTCTGCCTCCTGCTTTCTCAGTTTGAACACAGTGTGGGTATGTGATGCCAGGAGATGCACTGACCATGAAGCAAGTGCAAGAATGAAGAGTCATCATGCTGAGAATTGCTGAATGGGAAGGTGGGAGGGCCTGACATTGTTGGGCCAAGGAAGGAACTCCAGAATAGCCTACTTATGGATGGCTTGCTAAGTAAGCAGTCAATGTCTGTGTGGTTTAAGTAACTGTTCATCCAGCACCCTGCTACATATAGCCCAAAGTCTTCCTGACTGATGCACCAGCCAAACCCATGGACTTGCTCAAACATTCATCAAGCATCTAATCAAACATTTACTGAGTATTCCCTGCATGCTGACACTTTATCACATTTAATTTAACCCACTCAACTTTTGAAGGTACCAACAATTATCCCCACTTGAAGGATGAGGAATATAGGTATATTAGGGTAGTCCTATGTGCTTTGGCAGATAAAAACATATCTCAGTGGCTTAGCACAACAGAAGACTGTACGTCACTCACATAAAGTTCAATGGGTGGTTGTGATGGGGTAAATTGTGTCTACTTCATGCAGTCATTCAGGGACCCAGGCCTATGGAGCCTCTGCCGCTTAAACACATGGCTCCTAACTCACCCTGGGTGTAAATATCTGATAAGCAGACAGTGGAAGAAAATGTGTGATGAGGGTTGCATTTATGGAGGCTTTATGATCCAGATCTGGGCAGGGTGAACACCACCTCTGCCCATGCACATTTCCTGGCCAGGCCCAAGGGCTACATCTGGGCCACAATGCCCTCCTGAAAAGTTAACCAATTTCCACTTAATAGGGCTCTGAGGAACTGCATAAATCACCCAATGAGACTCTCAGATAATTCAGGAGGAGACCATGCCCTGTTTTGTCAGAAATCCAGGATTGCGCTAGGAAGTTGTGATGCTGGCAAAATCAGGTGCTGCCCAAGCCAGGTGCTGCCCCAGGGCCAGTCCTCAGTGAATGTAGACATCCCTCCTGAATTCTGCTCCATTCAGGCAACTATGCTCCTGCCTTCACCTGCCTTCTGCAGAATATTTTACAATCTGTTTTAAGTGTATCTGTTCTAGGTGCTTGACTGACATAGGAGTGGCTGTTTGAAGTAGAGGTGGAGAAGATGTGAGAGTAAAAATGGGGTCTTGGACTAGCTCTGCTGCATCCTAACAGTGAAGCCTTGGCACATTATTAAATCCCCAGTGCTTCAGTTTCTTCATTTGTGGAGGATGCTAATACTACATTATAGAGCTGCTGGGAGGGTAAAATGAGTAAGTGCACAGAAGACAAGTGTTAACTGAGTGCTAGCCTGCTTGTGATTTCATGAGTCCTTGATCTGTGTATGCCCATTTTACAGATGAGGACATGGAGGCTTCTAGGTCCAGGCCTCTGTTCCTCCTACCTACCAGTCCACTCTTCTTGTGGGTATGGTTTGGGGACCTTAGGGACCACACTGTACAGGCCCTGGCTGTGGGGAAAGCCCTACTCACTGCCTCCTCCTTCCTCCATAGCTGCCTCATTGGAAGACCTTTCCCTGCCTCCAGCTTTCTAATCCTCCCACTTAGGTCTGGGCCTGGGGCAGGGTGGGGTCTGCTCCCTCCTTCAGTGGTGTGCTCAGTACCAGTGCAATCACACCTCCAGCATGAGCAGATCTATGATTCTGCCACTCTGTACTTAACCCACATGCAAAGTCTGCAGAGCTGCCTTTGTTCTCTTGTGGAACGAAAATCCCCAAGCAGATGAGTAGGTCAAGAGATGCCTCAGGATGTTTGTGCATGGAGAGATAAGGCCACATAGGAATGTAAAGTGTTAGCTGGTCAAGATGGAGATGTAGGTAAACATACCTTGCCTCCTCACACAACTACAGAAAAAATTACAACTAGGCTACAAAACAAATATCACCAGAAACATCAGAAGATTGAGCTGTATGGAAGTCTGACAACCAAGGATTTAAATAAACCACATTCATCCAGATGGGTAGGAGGGGCAGAAATGTGGAGAGTTGCGAAGATGTGTGGAGATGTGTGGAGATGCATGGAGACATATGGATATGTGGAATAGGTGGTCCCACATCCACCTGTATGGTAGATACAAATTGGGAGGGATACTTTGGGAGTGAGGTATTCTAGCCCTAGACCAGACCACCTAGCCCAGGGTTCCAGTGCCAGGAAGTTAAGCCCCAACAACTTCTGGCTATAAAAAAAAGTGGGGGTTGGGGTGGTGGAAGAAACTGTAGCACTCACAGGAGATTCCTCTTAAAGGGTCTGCATTGTATTTAAGATTTACACAAGCCCACTCCCTCTGGGATTCAGCACCAGGGCAACAGCTGGAAGGGCACCAGTGACATATGGGGAGAAAGTGAAGTGACCATGCCTTCACCCTGTAACCTCCCAGACTTCATGGCATCAGAGTGAATGCCAGAAGACAGCTTCCTCCTGGGCAAAATTTCAGAGGCCAGGCAATGGCATTGTTCCCTCTCTGAGCCCTTCCCCACACAGAGCCACAGAGCAGTGACAAGGGTTGACCCACTCTGGAAGTCAAAACAGCTCTACCTAATACACAGAAACAGAAAGAGGGAGGCTGCCAAAATGAGGCAACAAAAAATATGGTCCAAATGAAAGAACTGAAAAAACTCTAGAAAAAGAACTAGATGAAATAGAGATATGCAACCTATCAGGTTCAGAGTTCAAAACACTGGTTATCAGGATGCTCCAGGAACTCATCGAGTACTTCAACAGCATAAAAAAGACCCAGACCAAAATGAAAGTTACATTAAGTGAAATAAAGAAAAATTTACAGGGAATCAATAGTGGAGGGGATGAAGCTGAGAATCAAATCAACAACTTGGAACATAAGGAAGAAAACAGCATTCAATCAGAACAGCAAAAAGAAAAAAGAATTAAAGAAATGAGGATAGACTAAGGAGCTTCTGGGACATCTTCAAATGTATCTGAATCTAGGGGTGCCAGAAGGAGAAGAGGAAGAGCAAGAAACTGAAAACTTATTTGAAAACACATTGAAAGAAAGCTTCCCTAATTTGGTAAAAGAAATAGACATACAAGTCCAGGAAGCACAGAGAGTCCTAAACAAGTTGGACCCAAACAGGACCATACCAAGACACATCATAATTGAAATGCCAAAGGTTAAAGATAAAGAACCTTAAAAGCAGCAGGAGAAAAGCAGAGAGTTACCTACAAAGGAGTTCCCATGTAACTATCAGCAGATTTCTCAAAAGAAACTATGCAGGCTAGCAGGGACTGGCAAGAAGTATTCAAAGTGATGAAAAGCAAGGACCTACAACCTAGATTACTCTATCCAGCAAACCTATCATTTAGAATTGAAAGGCAGATAAAGTGCTTCCCAGACAATATAAACCTTAAGGAGTTCATCATCACCAATGCAATATTATATGAAATATTAAAGGGAATTATATAAGAAAAAGAAGATGGTCAACCCTATGAACATTAAAATGTGAATATATTTACAACTATCAACAATTGAATCTAAAAACACACCAAGCAAACAACTAGAACAGAAACAGAATCACAGATATGGATATCACTTGTAGGGTTATCATTTGGGAGGGGGAAGGGGGGAGAATGCAGGAAAAGGTTCAGGGATTAAAAAGTACAAATTGGAGGGAGAACCAAGATGGCGGCGTAGGTAGACACACTGCGCCTCCTCGCACAACCAGAACTGACAGAAAATCGAATGGCAGGGAAGTCCGACACCAAAAAAATAAAAAATAAACATTCATCCAGACTGGTAGGAGGGGCGGAGACGGGCACCGGGGTGGAGAGGACTCGCGTGGCTGTGGCGGGACTGAGACTGGCGGAGTGTGGGACAGATGGCGCAGGCAGTCCGAGCACTAGCAGACCCTGCAGCCCCACATCTGCGCAGATAAACCGAGAGGGCTGGACTCAGAGTGGCGGAGAGTGGGGCAGGCAGAGCAGCGGGTAGCACCCTGCGGCACCAAATTCGCCCACAGATAAACCTGACGAACGGCAGGCAACGAAGCAGACCGTGCAACCCAGGGCTCCAGCTCCGGGAAATAAAGCCTCAAACCTCTGATTGAAAGCGCCCCTGGGGGTTGGGGCAGCAGCAGGAGAGACTCCAAGCATCACAGAAGAGGTTGTTGGAGAGACCCACAGGGGCCTAGAGTGTGCACAGGCCCACTTACTCGGGAACCAGCACCAGAGTGGCCCAGTTTGATTGTGGGTAGCGGAGTGAAGGATTGAAATCCGGAGGAGAGTGAGGCGGGCGCCATTGCTCCCACTCGGCCCCTCCCCCACATACAGCGTCACAGCTCAGCGACCAGCTTTACCCCGCCCTGGTGAACACCTAAGGCTCCGCCCCTTAAAGTAACAGATGCGCCAAGACAAAAAAAAACAAAATGGCCCAAATGACAGAACACTTCAAAGCTCCAGAAAAAATACAACTAAGCGAGGAAGAGATAGCCAACCTATCGGATGCACAGTTCAAAGCACTGGTTATCAATATGCTCACAGACTTGGTTGAATCTATTCGAAAAACAGATGAAAAAATGAAGCCTATGCTAAGAGAAACAAAGGTAAATGTACAGGGAACCAATAGTGATGCGAAGGAAACTGGGACTCAAATCAATGGTGTGGACCAGAAGGAAGAAACAAACATCCAAACAGAAAAGAATGAAGAAACAAGAACTTGGAAAAATGAGGAGAGGCTTAGGAACCTCCCGGATGCCTTGAAACGTTCCCACATCCGAATTATAGGGGTGCCAGAAGGAGAAGAGGAAGAACAAAAAATTGAAAACTTATTTGAACAAATAATGAAGGAGAACTTCCCTAATCTGGCAAAGGAAATAGACTTCCGGGAAGTCCAGGAAGCTCAGAGAGTCCCAAAGAAGCTGGACCCAAGGAGGAACACACCAAGGCACATCATAATTACATTACCCAAGATTAAACGCAAGGACCTACATCCAAGATTACTGTATCCAGCAAACCTATCACTTAGAATGGAAGGGAAGATAAAGTGCTTCTCAGATAAGGTCAAGTTAAAGAAGCTCATCATCACCAAGCCCTTATTATATGAAATGTTAAAGGGAGTTACCTAAGAAAAAGAAGATCAAAAATTGGAACAGTAAAAATGACAGCAAACTCACAGTTATTAACGGCCATACATAAAACAAAAACGAGAGCAAACTAGGCAAACAACTAGAACATGAGGGTTGTCATTAAGGGAGTGGGAGGGGGAGAGAGGGGGAAAGGTACAGAGAATAAGTAGCATAGATGATAGGTGGAAAATAGACAGGGGGAGGGTAAAAATAGTGTAGGAAATGTAGAAGCCAAAGAACTTATAAGTATGACCTATGGACATGAACTATAGGGGGGGAATGTGGGAGGGAGGGGGGTGGGCAGGATGGAGTGGAGTGGGGGGGGAAATGGGACAACTGTAATAGCATAATCAATAAATATATTAAAACAAAACAAAAAAAAAGACACAACGAAGAAAGAAACCAGGCCAATATCGCTGATGAACATAGATGCTAAAATGCTCAACAAGATATTGGTAAACTGCATCTAGCAATACAAAAAAGGGTCATACACCAATGTCAAGTGGGATTCATCCCACGAATGCAAGGATGGTACAATATTCACAAATCAATATTCATCATATGTCACATGAACAAGAGCAAACACAAAAATCACATGATCATATAAATAGATGCGGAAAAAGCATTAGATAAGATACAGCACCCATTTCTGATAAAAACACTCAGCAAAGTGGGAATAGAGGGAGCATTCCTCAACATAGTAAAGGCCATATATGAGAGACCTACAGCCAACATCATACTCAATGGACAAAAACTTAGAGCTTTCCCACTAAGATCAGGAACAAGACAAGAATGCTCTCTCTCACCACTTCTATTCAACATAGTATTGGAAGTCCTAGCCACAGCAATTAGACAAGAAAAAAAAAAAAGGCATCCAAATTGGAAAGGAGGAAATGAACTTTCACTGTTTGCAGATCACATGATAGTGTACATGGAAAATCCTAGACTCCACCAAAAAACTACTCAACATAATAAATGAATTTGGCAAAACAGCTGGATACAAAGTCAATATTCAGAAACAAAGGCATTCCTGTATACAAACAACAAAACAGCAAAAACAGGAATCAGGAAAAAAATCCCATTTGATATAGCAACAAGAAAAATAAAGTACCTAGGAATAAACCAAACCGAGGAGGTAAAAGACCTCTACTCAGATAACCACACAACACTGAAAAATGAAATTATGGAAGACACAAAGAAATGGAAACATGTACCATGCTCATGGATTGGAAGAATAAACATCATCAAAATGGCCATACTACCGAAAGCAATTTGTGGATTCAATGCAGTCCCTATTAGAGTACCCATGACATATTTCACAGATATAGAACAAACATTTCAGAAATTTATATGGAACCATAAATGACCTCTAATACCTGCAGCAATTTTGAGAAAGAAGAACAAAGCAGGAGGAATCACAATACCTGATATCAAACTGTATTACAAGGCCACTGTAATCAAAACAGCCTGGTACTGGCATAAAAACAAGCACATAGACCAATGGAAAAGAACAGAGAGCTCAGAAATAAACTAAAGTCTATACGGACAATTAATATTTGACAAAGGAGGCAGAAGCATAAAATGGAGCAAAAACAGCCTCTTCAACAGATGGTGTTGGGAGATCTGGACAGCTACGTGCAAAAAAATGAAAGTCGATCACCAACCTACACAATACACAAAATAAATTCTAGGTGGGTAAAAGACTTAAATATAAGTTGTAACACCATAAAAGTCCTAGAGGAAAACATTTGCAGGAAAATCGCAGACATTCCATGCAGCAACATCCTCACAGACATGTCCCCTAAGGCAAGGGACATAAAGGAAAGAATAAACAAATGGGACCTCATCAAAATAAAGAGCTTCTGCATGGCTAAAGAAAACAGCATTAAAATACAAAGAGAACCAACAGTATGGGAAAAGATATTTGCCAATGATACCTCAGACAAGGGCCTGATCTCCAAAATATATAAAGAACTCACACAACTCTACTCCAGGAAGACAAACAACCCAGTTAAAAAATGGGCAAAGGTCTTGAACAGACACTTCTTCAAGGAAGACAGGCAGAGGGCCCAGAGACATATGAAAAGATGTTCAGCATCACTCGCCATCAAAGAGATACAAATTAAAACCTTTAACTGGAACATAATAAATAAAAGAAAAAGAGGAAACAAAATATAACCAGAGACATTGAAGATAAGAACAATCTTCAATTATGAAGATAAGCAATGGGCAGGGGGGAGTGGGGAGGGGCAGTGAGGAGAGGGGATTACAGGAACTACTTTATAGGACACATGGACCAAATCAAGGGGGAGGGTGGAGGTGGGGGAGGGAGGTGGTTCGGCTGGGGAAGGGTGGACGGATGGGGAGAAAAGGCACACAACTGTAATTGAATAACAATAAAAAATTAAAAAAAAACCCTCACAATTTGGTACCATCTCACATCGGTTAGAGTGGCCAACATAAACAAATCAAGAAATAAATGTTGCAAGATGGCGGCGAGAAAGGTGGGAGCAGAGTCCACTTCCCCTCAACACCAGTGAAATACCTAGCTCATCTGAGGAGCAGAGCGAACAGCCAACAGTATTCCAGCATATATGAAGATCAGAGACCAAAGATAGAAGACATCGAAAGATCAGATGGTGAGACAAGAAAACCTGGAGTGCTGAAAAGACCAGAGTAAGACTGTGTTACACCCATAAACGTAAGCTCAAGACCAGTGAGCACAGGAGATTAAGGAGACAGCACCACTGAATCCCATAGGCATTCTACCATAGAAGTTCATACCATAAACCCAGGGAGTCAGAATAGATCAATTTAAGAAGCAGAGGCTAACTAGAAGAGTCTACCAAACAATGGGAAGACAAAGAAACAATTTCCAAATGAAAGAAAAGGAGGAAGCCTCAGAAAGAAT
The DNA here is from genome assembly GCF_022682495.2 of Desmodus rotundus. NCBI lineage: Eukaryota > Metazoa > Chordata > Mammalia > Chiroptera > Phyllostomidae > Desmodus > Desmodus rotundus. The sequence continues at coordinate 58,940,707 of NC_071396.1, forward strand.
GCTAACCCAAAAAGAGGCAAGTCAACTATAAGATACTGAGTTCAAAGCAATGGTCATCAGGAAGCTCACTGCTCTATCTGAGCTCAAAGAGAACTACCGGAAACTACAGGGAAACTACAATGAACTCACTGAAAACTATATCAACATGAAAAAGGAAATAGAAACTATAAACAAGGGCCAAGAGAAATTGAAGAATACAATTTCTGAATTGAAGAACACAGTAGAAGGAATGAAAAGCAGACTTGATGAAGCAGAGGATCGGATGAGCGAGCTGGAGGACAAAGTAGAAAAAAACACGCAGAAAGAGCAAGAAAAGGAAAAGAGGCTCTGAAAGAAAGAAGAGGCAATAAGGGAAATGTAGGACAACATGAAACGTAACAATATCAATATAATAGGAATACCAGAAGGAGAGGAAGAAGAGCAAGGGATAGAAAACCTGTTTGAAAAAGTAATGATGGAAAATTCCCCTAATCTGAGGAGAGAAAAAGTCACAAAAATCCAAAAATCACAGAGTCCCAAGCAAGGGGAACCCAAAGAGACCCACTGCAAGACACATCATAATTAAAATGGCAAAATTCCAAGAGAAAGACAGGATCTTAAAGGCAGCAAGGGAGAAACAGGAAGTAACATACAAGGGAGCCCCAATAAGATTAGCAACTGACTACTCAATGGAAACGCTCCAAGCCAGAAGAGAATGACAAAAAATATTATAAGTAATGAGAACCAGAGGCCTGCAACCAAGACTACTTTACCCAGAAAGGCTCTCCATCAAGATAGAAGGCCAAAGAAAGAGTTTCCCAGACAAAAGAAGTCTGAAAGAATACAGCTCCACCAAACCTGCTCTGCAAGAGATGCTAAAGGGACTGCTTTAAGGAAAGGAAGGAAAAGAGAAAGACAGAGGAACACAGGTAGGAAATAATGGCAATGAATAACTACCTATCGATAATAACCTTAAATGTAAATGGATTAAATGCTCCAATCAAAAGACATAGAACAGCTGAATGGATAAGAAAACATGACCCACACATATGCTGCCTACAAGAAACCCATCTCAGGACAAAAGACTCACACAGACTGAAAGTGAAGGGCTGGAAACAAATTTTCCAAGCAAACGGACAGGAAAAAAAAGCAGGGGTAGCAATACTCATATCAGACAAAATAGACTTCCAAAGAAGGGCCATAAAGAGAGACCCAGAAGGTCACTTCATAATACTCAAAGGAAGAATCCACCAAGAAGACATAAACATTATAAATATATATGCACCCAACATAGGAGCACCCAAATACATAAAGAAAATCTTGGAGGATTTCAAGAAAGATATTGACAGCAACACAATTATAGTAGGGGATTTTAACACCCCACTATCAAAAATGGACAGGTCTTCCAAACAAAAGATTAACAAAGATATTGTGTCACTTAACAATACCCTAGAGGAAATGGACTTAACTGATATATACAGAGCTTTTCATCCCAAAGAAGCAAAATACACATTCTTTTCAAGTGTCCATGGATCTTTTTCAAAGATAGACCACATGATAGGACACAAAGCAACCCTCAACAAATTCAAGAAAATTGAAATCATATCAAGCATCTTCTCTGACCACAAGGGTCTGAAACTAGAAACCAACCCCAAGGGTAAAAACCCAAAACACTCAAAATCATGGAGACTGAATAGCATGCTATTAAACAATGAATGGGTCAAGAACGAGATTAGGGAAGAAATCAAAAACTTCCTGGAAACAAATGAAAACGAACTCACAACAACCCAAAACCTATGGGACACAGCTAAGGCAGTCCTGAGAGGGAAGTTCATAGCAATACAGGCCTACCTTAAGAAGTTAGAAACAGTTCACACAAACAACCTAACCCTACGCCTACAAGAACTGGAGGAACAACAACAAAGACAGCCCAGAGCAAGCAGAAGGAAGGAAATAACCAAGATCAGAGCAGAACTAAATGACATAGAGACTAAAAGCACAATTGTAAGGATCAATGAATCCAGAAGCTGGTTCTTTGAAAAGATAAACAAAATCGACAAGCCTTTAAGTAGGCTTATCAAGAAGAAAAGAGAGAGGATCCAAATAAACAGAATTAGAAATGAAAGTGGAGAGATTACAACTGATACCACAGAAATACAAAGGATCGTAAGAAATTACTATGAAGACCTATATGCTAAGAAATTTGAAAACCTAGATGAAATGGACACATTTCTAGAAAAATATAATCTTCCAAAACTGACTGAAGAAGAAGCAGAAAACCTGAACAGACCAATATCAGCAAAGGAAATTGAAGCAGTCATCAAGAAACTCCCATCACACAAAAGCCCTGGACCAGATGGTTTCACAGGAGATTTCTACAAAGCATTTAAGGAAGAACTAACCCCTATCCTTCACAGACTATTCGAAAAAATCCAAACTGATGGAAGACTCCCAAACTCTTTTTATGAAGCCAACATCATCCTAATCCCAAAACCAGATAAAGACACAACGAAGAAAGAAAACTTCAGGCCAATATCGCTGATGAACATAGACGCTAAAATTCTCAACAAAATATTAGCAAACCGCATCCAGCAATATATTAAAAAGATCATCCACCATGACCAAGTGGGATTCATCCCAGGGATGCAAGGATGGTACAATATTCGCAAATCAATAAACATAATACATCACATCAACAACAGCAAAGACAAAAATCACATGATCATATCAATAGATGCGGAAAAAGCATTCGATAAGATACAGCACCCATTTCTGATAAAAACACTCAGCCAAGTGGGAATAAAGGGAGCAGTCCTCAACATAATTAAGGCCATATATGAGAGACCTACAGCCAGCATCACATTCAATGGACAAAAACTTAGAGCTTTCCCACTAAGATCAGGAACAAGACAAGGATGCCCTCTCTCACCACTCCTATTCAACATAGTATTGGAAGTCCTAGCCACAGCAATCAGACAAGAAAAAGCAATAAAAGGCATCCAAATTGGAAAGGAGGAAATGAAACTGTCACTGTTTGCAGACGACATGATAGTGTACATGGAAAACCCTATAGACTCCACTCAAAAACTACTCGACCTAATAAATGAATTTGGCAAAATAGCTGGATACAGAGTCAATACCCAGAAATCAAAGGCATTCCTGTACACCAACAACGAAACTGCAGAAACACAAATCAGGAAAAAAATCCCATTCGATATAGCAACAAGAAAAATAAAGTACCTAGGAATAAACCTAACCAAGGAGGTAAAAGACCTGTACTCAGAAAACTACACAACACTGAAGAAAGAAATTAAGGAAGATACAAACAAATGGAAGCATGTACCATGTTCATGGATTGGAAGAATTAACATCATCAAAATGGCCATACTACCCAAAGCAATTTATAGATTCAATGCAATCCCTATTAGAGTACCCATGACATATTTCACAGATATAGAACAAACATTACAGAAATTCATATGGAACCATAAACGACCTCGAATAGCAGCAGCAATTTTGAGAAAGAAGGACAAAGCAGGAGGTATCACAATACCTGATATCAAACTGTATTACAAGGCAACGGTAATCAAAACAGCCTGGTACTGGCATAAAAACAGGCTCATAGACCAATGGAACAGAATAGAGAGCCCAGAAATAAACTCAAATCTATACGATCAATTAATATTTGACAAAGGAGGCAGGAGCATAAAATGGAGCAAAAACAGTCTCTTCAACAGATGGTGTTGGGAGATCTGGACAGCTACGTGCAAAAAAATGAAACTCGATCACCAACTTACGCCATACACGAAAATAAACTCAAGATGGATAAAAGACTTAAATATAAGCCGTAACACCATAAAAGTCCTTGAAGAAAACATTGGCAGGAAAATCTCAGACATTCCACGCAGCAACATCCTCACAGACACATCCCCTAAAGCAAGGGACATAAAGGAAAGAATAAACAAATGGGACCTCATCAAAATAAAAAGCTTCTGCATGGCTAAAGAAAACAGCACCAAATTACAAAGAGAACCAACAATATGGGAAAGCATATTTGCCAATGATACCTCAGACAAGGGCCTGATCTCCAAAATATATAAAGAACTCACACGACTCCACTCCAGGAAGACAAACAACCCAATTAAAAAATGGGCAAAGGACTTGAACAGACACTTCTCCAAGGAAGACATACAGAAGGCCCAGAGACATATGAAAAGATGCTCAGCATCACTAGCCATCAGAGAGATGCAAATTAAAACCACAATGAGGTATCATCTCACACCAGTCAGAATGGCCAACATAAACAAATCCACAAACAAATGTTGGAGAGGATGCGGAGAAAAGGGAACCCTAGTGCACTGTTGGTGGGAATGCAGACTGGTGAGGCCACTGTGGAAAACAATATGGAATTTCCTCAGAAAACTAAAAATGGAACTGCCCTTTGACCCAGCAATTCCGCTGCTGGGATTATACCCTAAGAACACTGAAACACCAATCCAAAAGAATCTGTGCACCCCAATGTTCATAGCAGCACAATTTACAATAGCCAAATACTGGAAGCAACCGAAGTGCCCATCAGCAAACGAGTGGATCCAAAAACTATGGTATATTTACACAATGGAATTCTACGCAGCAGAGAGAAAGAAGGAGCTTATACCCTTTGCAACAGCATGGATGAAACTGGAGAGCATTATGCTAAGTGAAATAAGCCAGGAAGTGAGGGACAAATACCATATGATCTCACCTTTAACTGGAACATAAGCAATAGAAGGAAAAAGCAAACAAAATATAACCAGAGACATTGAAGTTAAGAACAATGTAACAATAGCAAGGGCGGGGGGTGGGGGGGTGGGGGCGGGGACAGTAGGTAGAGGGGATTACAGGAACTACTATAAAGGACACATGAACAAATCCAAGGGGGAGGGTGGAGAGGGGGGAGGGAAGTGGGTTCACCTGGGGTGGGGTGAAGGGATGGGGGAAAAGGCATACAACTGTAATTAAATAACAATAAATAAATTAAAAAAAAAAAAAAAAAAAAAAAAAAGACATAGAATAGCTGAATGGATAAAAAAACATGACCCACACATATGCTGCCTACAAGAGACCCATCTCAGGACAAAAGATTACACAGACTGAAAGTGATGGGCTGGAAACAAATTTTCCAAGCAAACGGACAGGAAAAAAAAGCAGGGGTGGCAATACTCATATCAGACAAAATAGACTTCCAAAGAAGGGCCATAAAGAGAGACCCAGAAGGTCACTTCATAATACTAAAGGAAGAATCCACCAAGAAGACTTAAACATTGTAAATATATATGCACCCAACTTAGCACCACCCAAATACATAACGAAAATCTTGGAGAATTTCAAGAAAGATATTGACAGCAACACAATTATAGTAGGGGACTTTAACACCCCACTGTCAAAAATGGACAGGTCTTCCAAACAAAATATCAAGAAGGATATTGTGTCACTTAACAATACCCTAGAGGAAATGGACTTAACTGATATATATAGAGCTTTTCATCCCAAAGGAGCAAAATACACATTCTTTTCAAGTGTACATGGAACTTTTTCAAAGATAGACCACATGATAGGACACAAAGCAAGCCTCAACAAATTCAAGAAAATTGAAATCATATCAAGCATTTTCTCTGACCACAAGGGACTGAAACTAGAAACCAACCCCAAAGGAAAAAACCCCAAACACTCAAAATCATGGAGACTCAACACCATGCTATTAAACAATGAATGGTCAAGAACGAGATTAGGGAAGAAATCAAAAACTTCCTAGAAACAAATGAAAATGAACTCACAACAACCCAAAACCTATGGGACACAGGAAAGGTAGTCCTGAGAGGGAAGTTCATAGCAATACAGGCCTACCTGAAAAACATAGAAACATTTCAAACAAACAACTTAACCCTATGCCTACAAGAACACGAGGAACAACAACAAAGACAGCCCAGAGCAAGCAGAAGGAAGGAAATAACCAAGATCAGAGCTGAGTTAAATAACATGGAAACTAAAAGCACAATTCTAAGGATCAATGAATCCAGGATATGGTTCTTTGAAAAGATAAACAAAATTGACGAGCCTTTAAGTAGGCTCATCAGAAAGAAAAGAGAGAGGATCCAAATAAACACAATTAAAAATGAAAGAGGAGAGATTTCAACTGATACCACAGAAATACAAAGGATTGTAAGAAATTACTATGAAGAACTGTATGCTAAGCAATTTGAAAACCTAGGTGAAATGGACACATTTCTAGAAAAATATAATCTTCGAAAACTGAATGAAGAAGAAGCAGCAAACCTGAACAGACCAATAACAGCAGAGGAAATTGAAGCAGTCATCAAAAAACTCCCATCACACAAAAGCCCTGGACCAGATGGTTTCACAGGAGAATTCTACAAAGCCTTTAAGGAGGAGCTAATCCCTATCCTGCACAGACTATTCGAAAAAATCCAAACTGATGGAAGACTCCCAAACTCTTTTTATGAAGCCACATCATCCTAATGCCAAAACCAGATAAAGACACAACGAAGAAAGTAAACTTCAGGCCAATATCGCTGATGAACACAGACGTTAAAATTCTCAACAAAATATTACCAAACTGCATCCAGCAATACATTAAAAAGATCATCCACCATGACCAAGTGGGATTCATCCCAGGGATGCAAGGATGGTACAATATTCCCAAAACAATAAACATAATACATCACATCAATATCTGCAAAGAGAAAAATCACATGATCATATCAATAGATGCGGAAAAAGCATTCGATAAGATACAGCACCCATTTCTGATAAAAACCCTCAGCAAAGTGGGAATGCACGGAGCATTCCTCAGCATAATAAAGGCCATATATGAGAGACCTACAGCCAACATCAAACTCAATGAACAAAAACTTAGAGCATTCCCACTAAGATCAGGAACAAGACAAGGATGCCCTCTCTCACCATTCCTATTCAACATAGTACTGGAAGTCCTAGTCACAGCAATGAGAGAAGAAAAAGCAATAAAAGGCACCCAAATTGGAGAGGAGGAAATGAAACTGTCAGTGTTTGGAGACGATATGATAGTGTACATGGAAAACCCTATAGACTCCACCAACAAACTACTGGACCTAATAAATGAATTTGGCAAAACAGCTGGATACAAAGTCAATACTCAGAAATCAAAGACATTCCTCTACACCAACAACAAAATTGCAGAAAGAGAAATAAGGGAAAAAAATCCCATTTGATATAGCAAAAAGAAAAATAAAGTACCTAGGAATAAACCTAACCAAGGAGGTAAAAGACCTGTACTCAGAAAACTAAACAACACTGAAGAAAGAAACTAAGGAAGACACAAACAAATGGAATCATGTACCATGCTCATGGATTGGAAGAATTAACATCATCAAAAGGGCCATACTACCCAAAGCAATTTATAGATTCAATGCAATCCCTATTAGAGTACCCATGACATATTTCACAGATATAGAACAAACATTTCAGAAATTTATATGGAACCATAAAGGACCTTGAATAGCTGCAGAAATTTTGAGAAAGAAGAACAAAGCAGGAGGGATCACAATACCTGATATCAAACTGTATTACAAGGCCACTGTAATCAAAACAGCCTGGTACTGGCATAAAAACAGGCACATAGACCAATGGAACAGAACAGGGAGCCCAGAAATAAACTGAAGTCTATACAGTCAATTAATATTTGACAAAGGAGGCAGGCGCATAAAATGGAGCAAAAACAGCCTCTTCAACAAATGGTGTTGGCAGATCTGGACAGCTACGTGAAAAAAAATGAAACTCGATCACCAACTTACGCCATACACGAAAATAAACTGAAGATGGATAAAAGACTTAAATATAAGTCGTAACACCATAAAAGTACTTGAGGAAACCATTGGCAGGAAAATCTCAGACATTCCACGCAGCAACATCCTCACAGATACATCCCCTAAAGCAAGGGATATAAAGGAAAGAATAAAGAAATGTTACCTCATCAAAATAAAAAGCTTCTACATGGCTAAAGAAAACATCACCAAATTACAAAGAGAAACAACGGTATGGGAAAACATATTTGGTAATGATACCTCAGACGAGGGCCTGATCACAAAATATATAAAAAAAACTCACACGACTGCACTCCAGGAAGACAAACAACCCAATTAAAAAATGGGTAAATGACTTGAACAGACACTTCTCCAAGAAAGACATACAGAGGGCTCAAAGACATATGAAAAGATGCTCAGCATCACTAGCCATCAGAGAGATGCAAATTAAAACCACAATTTGGTACCATCTCATACCAATCAGAGTGGCCAACATGAACAAATCCACAAACAAATGTTGGAGAGGATGCGGAGAAAAGGGAACTCTAGTGCACTGTTGGTGGGAATGCAGACTGGTGAGGCCACTGTGGAAAACAGTATGGAATTTCCTTAGAAAACTAAAAATGGAACTGCCCTTTGACCCAGCAATTCAGCTGCTGGGATTATACCCTAAGAACTCTGAAACACCATTCCAAAAGAACCTGTGCACCCCAATGTTCACAGCAGCACAATTTACAATAGCCAAGTACCGGAAGCAACCTAAGTGCCCATCAGCAAACGAGTGGACCCAAAAACTATGGTATATTTACACAATGGAATTCTACGCAGCAGAGAGAAAGAAGGAGCTTATACCCTTTGCAACAGCATGGATGGAACTGGAGAGCATTATGCTAAGTGAAATAAGCCAGGCGGTGAGGGACAAATACCATATGATCTCACCTTTAACTTGAACATAAGCAATAGAAGAGAAAAGGAAACAAAATATAACCAGAGACATTGAAGTTAAGAACAGTCTAACAATAGCCAAGGCGGGGGTTGGGGGATGGTGGGAAGAGGGGATTACAGGAACTACTATAAAGGACAAATGGACAAAACCAAGGGGGAGGGTGGAGGTGGGGTAGGGAGGTGGGTTCTGCTGGGGTGGGGTGGAGGGATGGGGAGAAAAGGCATACAACTGTAATTGAATAACAATAAAAATTAAAAGAAAAAGAACCAAACAAAAGAAAAAAAGAAACAAATGTTGGAGAGGATGCGAAGAAAAGGGAACCCTAGTAAATTGTTGGTGGGAATGCAGACTTGTGAGGCCACTGTGGAAAACAGTATGTAATTTCCTCAGAAAACTAAAAACAGAACTGCCCTTTGACCCAGCAATTCCGCTGCTGGGATTATACCCTAAGAAGTCTGAAACACCTATCCAAAAGAACCTATGCACCCCAATGTTCATAGCACACAGTTTATAATAGCCAAGTACTGGAAGCAACCTAAGTGCCCATCAGCAAATGAGTGGATCGAAAAACTATGGTACATTTATACAATGGAATTCTATGCAGCAGAGAGAAAGAAGGAGCTTATATCCTTTACAACAGCTTGGATGGCACTGGAAAGCATTATGCTAAGTGAAATAAGGCCGGTGGCGAGGGACAAATACCATATGGTCTCCACTTTAACTGGAACATAATCAACAGAAGAAACAAGCAAACAAAATATAACCAGAGACATTCAAATTAAGAACAATGTAACAATAGTCAGAGGGGAGTGGGGAGGGCATAGTGGGAAGAGGGGTGTACAAAAGCTACTATAAAGGACACATGGACAAAATGAAGAGGGTAGTGGAGAGGTCAGGGAGGGAGGTGGGATTGGCTGCGGTGGGGTGGAGGGATGGGGAGAAAATGCAGACAATTGTAACTGAGTAAATAAAAAAAATTAATATAAAAATAAAATAAAATAAAATAAATTATAAGGGTTCAAGCTTGAAATGAGTTTGTTTCCCCAAAGTTTTATAGCCCTTTAGCTAACTGACCCTGACTCAGAATAAGCCCTCATAGTTCTTTGTATGGTATCTAGTGTTTTATCGTTACTGCCTGACAATGAATAATGAGCTTTACCTGTATTCGTGTGCAAATTGAACCCAATAAAAGCCCACTGAGGAAAAGGCTCTTCGTCCTTCTCCTTTGGAAGATCAGCCACCTTTCCTCCCCCAGCAGATCATTCTTGGTAAACTTATTCTCATCCACGGTGGATGGAGGGCTCTGTGGGCAAAGCTGCCCCATAATCTAGATGTGGTTATCTAGACAGTGTAAGGCCAAGGACCCCACAGAATTTGACTGACCTATGGCTCCCTCCCTGCCTCCTCACCTTTCTCCCCTCATTCACCCTGCTCCATCCACTTAACCCCTGTGCTCATCCCTGCACTCCCATCCTAGGGCCTTTGTCCCTGCCATACTTCCATGGCCTCCATCTAGAGGTCTCTGCTCACCAGGTTCTTCTCTGACACCAGTTCCCCATCCACAGTTCCTATTACCCTTTCCTGCTGTGGTTTCTTCCAGAGCACATACCACTTTCTGACATACTATCAAACTTCTATTTCATGTATTGAAAATATCTCCCACTGGGACATACACTCTCAGTCCTGGGTCCCCAGCTCTGATAACAGACCTGAGGTATCTTGGTGCATAGGTAGAAAATGAGGAGTCTGGTCCATAAGGAGCCATGGACAGCCCTGGAGAGGACCCTACCTTGCCAGCATTTGCCTGTTTTTACTTCCCTAGGTCACACCCACCTCCTTCAAGGCTTGTTGAAAGCCTCCAGTACATAGGGCTATGAAGAAGAGCATAGAGCAGGGCCTTTGAAATGTACCTTGAAGGAGACAGCTGGGTCTGGGGACAGGTTCCCCAGTGAAGGAATCTCAGAGGGGATGGCCCATGCCTGACTGAGGAGAACACAAAAGCTTAGCTTCTTTGCCTCAAGACAGGACAATTTCTGAGTGTTATTTTCCAGAACTCTTCCTCACTCCAACGCTGGGGAGCCAGGCTTAAGGCCACATTCTCAGAGGTAGGGTTTAAGGCCACATTCTCAGAAGTAGGGTCACTCTGGCTTAAGTTAAGAACTCAAGTGGCCAGTGAGATCTTTCTGAGAAATGATTAGTGATTCTGACCCCAAGGCTTTGCCTCGCTGGGGCTCTGAGCCCCCGATATTTGAAAGGGTCTTAGATGTCCCCCAGCATCTATTCTTGGAATTATATGAGACAGAAATTACTATGCAAAGCTGCCACCTTCCCTGAACAAGGAATAATAAGAGGTAAGATATGAAAGTCCAAAGATCAATTTCCTTACTATAGAAAGAGTTCCTACAAATCACCCAGAAAAATAATGGAAACTTCCATAGGAAAAATGGACAGATATTAGAAGCAAACAGTTCACTAGAAAGGAATCATATTAGAAGGTGGTCATTATCACTTATGATAACACATATACAAGTGCAATAAGCTGCTATTTTTACATGTTAGATTAATGAATACCAAAAGTTTAATGAAGCATTGTTTGGTAAGGATGCATGCAAATGGACACAACACACTCTGTGCAGAGTAGCTTGGCAATATCTGTCCACCTCACAATTGCACACGCCCTTTGACACAACACCCACTCCAGGGAACCTCACTTATGCGGAGTATGAGCACTTGAACACTGAGAAGTATATACAAGGGTGGCAGGGCAGCAGAGGACAGAGAAGTAATCTCAGTGCCCATCCAAAAGGACTAACCACATAAGTTAGAGTATATGCATGCAGTAGGGACCCTCGGCAGCTATCTTAAAAAAAAAAGAAAAGAAGTCTGGCTGGTGTGGCTCAATGGATTATATACTGAACTGAGAAGCAAAGGGTGGCCAGTTCGATTGCCAGTCAAGGCACATGTGTGGGTTGTGGGCCAGGTCCCCAGTGGGAAGTGTGTGAGAGGCAACCACTCACTGAGGTTTCTCTCCCTCTCTTCCCCTCTCCCTTCCCCTCTCTCTAAAAATAAAAATAAATAGAATCATTAAAAGAAAAGACAGCAGATCTGCATATGTTGACATGGAATAACATAGCATGAAGACTATTAAGATAAAAAAGATAAGAGGCAGAACACTGTATGATATGCTATTATATGTAGGAGAAAACTGTGTGTGTGTGTGTGTGTGTGTGTAAATCCTCTAGAAAGGCTCATAAAACTGGCAGGCATAACTGTCTCAGAGAAAGGGAACTGGGTGTCAGGGAAGCGAAAGATACTTAGTTTTCACTGCATATTGATCTTCAGTTAAGTGACATTTTCTTTTCATTTTTTTACTTTTTTATTTTTATTTGTTTTTAAGTATATTTTATTGCTTATGCTATAACAGTTGTCCCAATTTTTTTCTCCCCTATCCCCTCTCTTCCCCGCATACTCCCACCCTCCAGCATCCCCCTTCACCTTAGTTCATTCCCATAGGTTGTACATATAAGTTCTTTGTTTTCTCTATTTCATTTACTGTTCTTAACCTCCTCCTATTTTATTTCTACCAATTAATGCTTCTTATTCCCTGTACCTTTTCCTTGACATTCTCCCCCTTCTCCTCCCCACTGATAACCCTCCATGTGATCTCCATTTCTGTGATTCTGTTCCTGTTCTAGTTGTTTACTCAGGTTTTCCTTTTGTTTTCTAAGTTCGTTGGGTTGACAGTTGTGAGTTTGTTTATATTTTACTGTTCATAGCTTTTGATCTTCTTCTATTCTTAGATAAGTTTCTTTAAGATTTCATATAATAAAGACTTGGTGATGACGAACTCCTTTAACTTGACCTTATCTGGGAAGCACTTTATCTGCCCTTTCATTCTAAATGATAACTTTGCTGGAGTAATCTTGGATGTAGATCCTCGCCTTTCTTGACTTCAAATACTTCTTTCCAGCCCCTTCTTGCCTGTAAGGTTTCTTTTGAGAAATAAGATGATAGTCTTATGGGCACTCCGTTATAGCTAACTTTATTCTTTCCTCTTGCTACTTTTAAGATTGTCTCCTTGCCCTGGCTGACGTGGCTCAGTGGATGGAGCACTGGCCTCTGAACCAAAGGGTCGTGAGTTCAATTCCCAGTGAGGGCACATGTCTGGGTTGTGGATCAGGTCACCAGGAGGGGGCACATGAAAGGCAACCACAGACTGATGTTTCTCTCCCTTTCTCCTTCCTTTCGCGTCTTTCTAAAAATAAACAAATAAAATCTTCAAAAAAATTCTCTCCTTATCTTTATTTTTTAATATATATTTTATTGTATTTATTTTATTTTAATATTTATTGTTATTCAATTACAGTTGTCTGCATTTTCTCCCATCCCTCCACCCCACCCCAGCCAATCCAACCTCCCTCCCCCACCTCTACCCTCCTTCTTGATTTTGTCCTTGTGTCCTTTATAGTTCCTGTAATCCCCTCTCCTCAGTGTCCCCTCCCCACTCCCTTCTGGCTATTGTTAGATTGTTCCTAACATCGATGTCTCCGGTTATATTTTGTTTGCTTTTTTCTTTTGTTGATTATGTTCCAGTTAAAGGTGAGATCATATGGTATTTGTCCCTTACCACCTGCCTTATTTCACTTAGCATAATGCTTTCCAGTTCCATCCATGCTTTTGTAAAGGGTATAAGCTCCTTGTTGCTCTCTCCTGTGTAGAATTCCATTGTGTAAATGTGCCATAGTTTTTTGATACACTCATTTACTGATGGGCACTTAGGTTGCTTCCAGTACTTGGCTGTTGTAAATTGTGCTGCTATGAACATTGGGGTGCATAGGTTCTTTTGGATTGGTGTTTCAGGGTTCTTAGGGTATAATTCCAGCAGGGGAATTGCTGGGGCAAAAGGGCAGTTCCATTTTTAGTTTTCTGAGGAAATTCCATACTGTTTTCCACAGTGGCTGAACCTGTCTCCAATCCCACCAACAGTGCACTAGGGTTCCCTTTTTTCCACATCCTCTCTAACACTTATTTGTCACTTTGTTTATGATAACCATTCTGACCGGTGTGAAGTGGTATCTCATTGTGGTTTTAATTTGTATCTCTCTGATAGCTAGTGATGCATGCAGATTTTCATATGTCTCTGGACCCTTTGTATGTCCTCCTTGGAGAAGTGTTTGGTCTTTCCCATTTTTTAACTGGGTTTTTGGTGTTCCTAGAGTGAGGTTATGTGAGTCCTTTATATATTTTGAAGGTCAAACCCTTTCCTGAGATATCATGGCAAATAAATTTTCCCATACAGTTGGTTCCCTTTTCATTTTGCTAATATTTTCTTTAGCCATGCAGAACCTTTTTATTTTGATGAGGTCCCATTTTTTAATTCTTTCCTTTATATCCCCTGCTCTGGGTATATATCTGTGAAAATATTGCTTCCTGGAATACCTGAGATTTCATGCTTGTTTTCTCCTGAAGGACTTTTATAGTGTCCAACTTATATTTAAGTCTTTTATACACCTTCAATTTATTTTTGTGTATGGTATAAGTTCGTGGTTGAATTTCATTTTTTTGCAGGTAGCTGTCCAGCTCTCCCAACACGATTTTTGAAGAGGCTATTTTTACTCCATTTTATGCTGCTGAGTCAAATATTAATTGACCATTGAGACTTGTGTTTATTTCTGGGCTCTGTGTTCTGTTCCATTGGTCTATGTGCCTGTTTTTATGCCAGTACCAGGCTGTTTTGGTTACAGTGGCCTTGTAATACAGTTTGATATCAGGTATTGTGATCCCCCTACTTTGTTCTTCTTTCTCAAAATTGCTGAGGCTATTCGGGGACATTTATGGTTGGATGTAAATTTCTGAAATGTTTGTTCTAAATCTGTGAAGTATGTCATAAGTACTTTAATACCGTTGTGCTGGATCTATAAATTGCTTTGGGTACTATGGAAATTTTGATGCTAATTCTTCCAATCTATGAACACAGTATATGCTTCCATCTGTCTGTGTCTTCCTTAAATTCTCTCTTTAGTGTTGTGTAGTTTTCTGAGTACAGGAATTTTACCTCATTGGTTAGGTTTATTCCGAGGTATTTTATTTTTCTTGTTGCTATAGGAAATGGGACATTTTCCCCGATTCTGCTTCTGATATTTCATTGTTGGTATACAGAAATGTCTTTGATTTCTAAATATTGACTTTTTATCCCCCTGTTTTGTCAAACTCATTTATTAGACCAAGCAGTTTTTTGGTGGAGTCTGTAGGATTTTCTAGGTACACTATCATGTCATCTGCAAACAATGAATGTTTTGTTTCCTCCTTTCCAATTTGGATGGCTTTTATTTCTTTTTCTTGTCTGATTGGTGTGGGTAGGACTTCCAATACTATGTTGACTAGGAGTGGTGAGAGAGGGCATCCTTGTCTTGTTCCTGATCTTAGTGGGAAAGCTCTAAGTTTTTGTCCATTGAGTTTGATGTTGGCTGTAGGTCTCTCATATATGGCCTTTACTATGTTGAGGAATGCTCCCTCTATTCCCACTTTGCTGAGTGTTTTTATCACAAATGGGTGCTGTACCTTACAAATGCTTTTTCCACATCTATTGATATGATCATGTGGTTTTCGTCTTTGCTTTTGTTTATGTGGTGTATTATGTTTATTGATTTCCAAATATGGTACCATACTTGCATTCTTGGATGAATCCCCCTTGTTTATGTTGTATGATTTTTTTAAATTTTAATTTTTATTTTTATGCAATTACAGCTGTGTGCCTTCTCTCCCCATCCCTCCACCCCACCCCAGCCGAACCCACCTACCTCCCCCACTTCCACCCTCCCCCTTGATTTTGTCCATGTGTCTTTTATAGTAGTTCCTGTAATCCCCTCTCCTCACTGTCCCCTCCCCAATCCCCCTGCCCATTGTCAGATTGTTCTTAACTTCAATGTCTGTGGTTATATTTTGTTTCCTTTTTTTCTTCTATTTATTATATTCCAGTTAAAGGTGAGATCATATGGTATTTGTCCCTCACTGCCTGGCTAATTTCACTTAGCATAATGCTCTCCAGTTCCATCCATGCCATTGCAAAGGGTATAAGCTCCTTCTTTCTCTCTGCTGCATAGAATTCCATTGTGTAAATGTACCATAGTTTTTTAATATACTCATTTGCTGATGGGCACTTTGGTTGCTTCTAGCACTTGGCTATTGTAAATTGTGCTGCTGTGAACATTGGGGTGCACAGGTTCTTTTGGATTGGTGTTTCAGGGTTCTTAGGGTATAATCCCAGCAGCAGAATTGCTGGGTCAAAGGGCAGTTCCATTTTTAGTTTTCTGAGGAAATTCCATACTGTTTTCACAATGGCCTCACCAGTCTGCATTCCCACCAACAGTGCACTAGGGTTCCCTTTTCTCCGCATCCTCTCCAACATTTGTTTGTGGATTTTTCATGTTGGCCACTCTGACTGGTATGAGATGGTACCTCATTGTGGTTTTAATTTGCATCTCTCTGATGGGTAGTGATGCTGAGCATCTTTACATATGTTTCTGGGCCCTCTGTATGTCTTCCTTGGAGAAGTGTCTGTTCAAGTCATTTACCCATTTTTTAATTGGGTTGTTTGTCTTCCTGGAGTGGAGTCGTGTGAGTTCTTTATATATTTTGGAGATCAGGCCCTTGTCTGAGGTATCATTGGCAAATATGTTTTCCCATACTGTTGGTTCTCTTTGTAATTTGGTGATGTTTTCTTTAGCCATGCAGAAGCTTTTTGTTTTCATGAGGTCCCATTTGTTTATTCTTTCCTTTATGTCCCTTGCTTTAGGGGATGTGTCTGTGAGGATGTTGCTGCGAGGAATGTCTGAGATTTTCCTGCCAATGTTTTCCTCAAGGACTTTTATGGTCTTACAACTTATATTTAAGTCTTTTATCTATCTTGAGTTTATTTTCGTGTATGGAGTAAGTTGGTGATCGAGTTTCATTTTTTTGCACGTAGCTGTCCAGATCTGCCAACACCATTTGTTGAAGAGGCTGTTTTTGCTCCATTTTATGCTTCTGCCTCCTTTGTCAAATATTAATTGACGGTAAAGGCTTGAGTTTATTTCTGGGCTCCCTGTTCTGTTCCATTGGTCTATGTGCCTGTTTTTATGCCAGTACCAGGCTGTTTTGATGACAGTGGCCTTGTAATACAGTTTGATATCAGGTATTGTGATCCCTCCTGCTTTGTTCTTCTTTCTCTAAATTGCTGCAGCTATTCGGGGTCGTTTATGGTTGCATATGAATTTCTGAAATGTTTGTTCTTTATCTGTAAAATATGTCATGGGTACTCTAATAGGGATTGCATTGAATCTATAAATTGCTTTGGGTAGTATGGCCATTTTGATGATGTTAATTCTTCCAATCCATGAGCATGTTATATGCTTCCATTTGTTTGTGTCTTCCTTAATTTCTTTCTTCAGTGTTGTGTAGTTCTCTGAGTACAGGTCTTTTACCTCCTTGGTGAGGTTTATTCCTCGGTACTTTATTTTTCTTTTTGCTATATCAAATGGAATTTTTTTCCTGATTTCCTTTTCTGGAGTTTCGTTGTTGGTGTACAGGAATGCCTTTGATTTCTGAGTATTGACTTTATATCCAGCTGTTTTGCCAAATTCATTTATTAGGTCGAGTAGTTTTTTGGTGGAGTCTATAGGACTTTCCATGTACACTATCATGTTATCTGCAAACAGTGACAGTTTCATTTCCTCCTATCCAATTTGGATGCCTTTTTTTTCTTTTTCTTGTCTGATTGCTGTGGTTAAGACTTCCAATACTATGTTGAATAGGAGTGGTGAGAGAGGGCATCCTTGTCTTGTTCCTGATCTTAGTGGGAAAGCTCTAAGTTTTTGTCCATTGAGTGTGATATAGGCTGTAGGTCTCTCATATATGGCCTCTATTATGTTGAGGAATGCTCCGTCCATTCCCACTTTGCTGAGGGTTTTCATCAGAAATTGGTGCTGTATCTTATCGAATGCTTTTTCTGCATCTATTGATATGATCATGTGATTTTTGTCTTTGCTGTGGTTTGTGCGATGTATTATGTTTATTGATTTGTGAATATTGTACCATCCTTGCATCCCTGTGATTAATCCCACTTGGTCATGATGTATGATCTTTTTAATGTATTGCTCGATGCGGTTTGCCAATATTTTGTTGAGGATTTTACCATCCATGTTCATCAGCGATGGTGGCCTGAAGTTTTCTTTCTTCGTGTCTTTAGCTGGTTTTGGGATTAGGATGATGTTGGCTTCATAAAACGAGTTTGGGAGTCTTCCATCTTCTTGAAGTTTTTGAAGTATTCTGAGGATGATACCGATTAGCTCCTCCTTAAATGTTTTGTAGAATTCTACTGTGACACCATCTGGTCTAGGATTTTTGTGTGTTCAGAGTTGTTCGATTACTGCTTCAATTTTGTCACCTGTTATTGGTCTGTTCAGGCTTTCTGCTTCTTCTTCATTCAGTTTTGGAAGATTATATTTTTCTAGATATTTGTCCATTTCACCTAGGTTTTCAAATTTCTTGGCATATAGTTCTTCATAGTAATTTCTTACAATTCTTTTTAGTTCTGTAGGATAAGTTGTAAGCTCTTCTCTTTCATTTCTTATTGTGTTTATTTGGATCCTCTCCCCACCTTTTTTTTAATGAATCTGTTTAAAGGTTTGTCGATTTTGTTTATCTTTTCAAAGAACTAGCTCCTGGATTTATTGATTTTTAGAATTGTGGTTTTAGTCTCTATATCATTTAATTCTGCTCTGGTCTTGGTTATCTCCTTCCTTGTACTTGATGGGCTGTCTTTGTTGTTGTTACTGGAGTTCTTGTAGGTGTATGGTTAGGTTGTTTATTTGAGACGTTTTTCTTCTTCTTAGGTAGGGCTGTAATGCTATGAACTTCCCTTTCAGGACTGCCTTTGCTGTATTCCACACGTTTGGATTTGTTGTGAGTTCATATTCTCGTGCTTCCAGAAACTTTGACTTCTTCCTTGATCTTATTCTTGACCCATTCATTGTTTAATAGCATGCTATTCAATCTCCATGAGTTGAGTGTTTTGAATTTTTTTCTTGAGTTTGTTTTCTAATTTCAGTCCCTTCTGGTTCGAGAAAATGCTTTACATGATTTCATTATTCTTGAATTTGTTGAGGCTTGTTTTGTTTCCTATTATGTAGTCTATCTCTGAGAATGTCACATATAAGGACATTGAAAGGAATGTGTATTTTGCCTCTTTGGGATGAAAGGCTCTCTATATATCAGTTAAGTGCATGTGATCTAGGACATTATTCAGTGCCACAATATCTTTGGTGATATTTTGTTTGGAAGACCTATCCATTTTTGACAGTGGGTGTTGAAATCCCGTACTATAATTGTGTTGGTGTTTTATCTTTCTTGAAGTCCTCCAAGATTTTCCTTATGTATATGGGTGCTCCTTTTGGATGCATATGTGCTTATAATGTTTATGTCTTCTTGATGGATTCTTCCCTTGAGTATTATGAGGTGTTCTTCTGGGTCTCTTTTTATGGACCTTGTTTTTAATCTATTTTGTGTGATATGAGTATTGCTATCCCAGCTTTTATTTCCTGTCTGTATGCTTGGAATATTTTTTCCCAATTGTTCACTTTTAGTTTGTGAAGGGCTTTTGTTCTGAGGTGGGCATATCTTGTAGGCAGCATATGTGTGGGTCATATTTTCTTACCCATTCAGCTACCCTATGTCTTTTGAGTGGAGCATTTATTCCATTAACATTTAAGGCTATTGTTGATAGGTATTTCTTCATTTTCCTCCCTTTGTACCTGTGTTCCTCTCTTTCACTCCTTTCCATTCTCTTCTTATAGTAGTCCCTTTAGTACTTGTAGGTCTGGTTTGGTGGAGATGTATTCTTTCAATCTTGTTTTATCTGAGAAAATATTTATTTTGCCTTCTGTTTTAATTGTTAGCCTCACCGGGTAGAGTAATCTTGGTTGCAGACCTTTGTTTTTCATTACTTAGTATATCTCTTGTCATTCTCTCCTGGATTGGAGTGTTCCTGTTGAGAAATCAGGTGCTAGCCTTATTGGAACCCCTTTGTAAGTTACTTCTTATTTCTCCCTTGCTGCTTTTTATGATTCTCTCTTTGCTGTTAATACTTGGCATTTTAATTATGATATGTATTGGGGTTGGCCTCTTTGGGTTCATCTTGATTGGGACTCTCTGTGCTTCCTGAACTTGCATAGTTTTTTCCCTGTCCAGGTTTGGAAAGTTTTCTGTCATTTTTTCAAAGAGGGTTTCTATCCCTTGTTCCTTTTCTTCTCCTTCTGGTATTCCGATGATTCGAATGTCATTGCATTTCATGTTATCTTGGAGCTCCCTTAAGCTATCTTCATATTTTTCGAGTCTTTTTTTATGCAGCTGCTCTGCCTGGGTGTTTCTTTCCTGCTCGTCTTCCAGCTCACTAATTCAGTCCTCTTTTTCAACTAGCCTGCTTGTAATTCCTTCTAGTGTGTTTTTCATTTCAGAGATTTTATTGTTCATTTCTTCCTGGTTTTTGTTTATAGATTCTACTTCCTTTTTCATACTGTTGTAGTTCTCACTCGGTTCCTAGTAGTTGTCTCCGAGTTCCTTGAGCATCTTTATGAGCACCATCATTTTGTGGGTTTTTTGTTTTTTATTTTTTAAGATTTCATTTATTTATTTATTTTAGAGAGGGGAA